>NC_141696.1:1109369844-1114169844 GCF_964263255.1 Lissotriton vulgaris
ATCATTATGAAACCAAAACTGTTCTGCACCAATTAAAAGTGTTATTTTCAGGTCACATGACCCGACGCGCTTACGCGACGCGCCCCTGGGTCGCGTTGCGTAAGCGCGTCGGATGCTTACGTTGCGCGATCGTATGCGCTCGAGTGCTTCCGGGTGCGTTTACGCCATGCGTATCACATGGACGCGGCTACTTGGTACGTCACAATGATGTTTTCGGTCGCGGCATTGCACTAACAGGACGCTCCCCGGTGCGCTACTCGGGGCGCTCCAAAAGACTACGCTTTCCGGGGCGCTCACCGGGGCGCCCCCCGGGAGCGCTCCAGGGCAAAAAAAAATTAAAAACAAAAATAAAAACAATATACATAAATATATAATATAGGATTCATTTTCAAAAATATTACATTTATAGCTATAGACATTTGCTATTAAAAAAACTTTGAAATTCACTGAAAAAAACATAGGTTTAACGCCAGTTATAGTTAGCTTGAAATTTTACTGACATAAAACCATTGAAATTCCCACGTTATAGTTAGTTGGACTCACTATAACTTGGGCGCCTGCAATGCACTGCTGATGACGTCACATATTACATCACTCATGACATGGTCAGTGACATCACTCAGAGGACGTCTGCACTATCACTATAGATTGGTCCTTCGCATCTAAGAGGTAAAATCACATGTTTACGTTTTTCTTCTTTATGAAAGTTATCCCTCTGCATCAATGTTAAACCTACACCAACTAATGGGTCATTGACACCTTTGAATGCAAGTAATTAGACTCAGTATCTGGGATACAAGCCCACTTATCTAAGGCGGGAAGGATAACAAGTTTTAACCATTAGACTGGCCAGGTAAAGAGTCAGGGAACAAACAGCACTATGAAATAGATACCAGTAATAACCCTGTTCGCGAAGGGTGATAAGGGCCATACACCCCTATTACCATAACAGGACATGATAGTGGGCAGGTAATCCAAATAATATACAACTGCCCCTATGTATTCTGTAAAAGCTGGCTTTAGATGCAAATGGAATAAAAAATAGACATGTCCGGTCTTCCACGATGTTGGCAGGTCACCCCTAGAGGCTAACACAGAATGTTTGTAAACCAATATAAATGATAGATTCTTTGCTAGAACCTGTGTTAGATTTGAATGGCATAATGTATTAAACATGTTCAGTCTCCTATGATGTCATGAAATTCTGTATCTAGAGACGTAAAGTGAATATTTGCCAATCAATGTGAATAACAGTAGTCTTTGTTAGAATGTAAATAGGATTACTTTAATAACGAGTCGATTGCCATGATATTATTTCCACTGTGTATCCATTTTTAGGAACATATGTACACTACGACAGAAACTGATTCTTTGTCTTGATAAAGGTGGATAGAATTTCAACAAACCACCGAAACGCGTCGACGCCCTAGTACAGTGTGATTCGAGGCTCAGACACTGTTGTTGACACAGTACAATCTTAAAGTGCATAACACCGGTGCCTTAAAAAGAATATCAGAACACACACCTTGTATTGCACAAATTGTATGTCTTACTATTTTTCTGTCTGTTCTTAGCAATATTGCTGGTCAATATTGAATGTGGGATTGTTATTTTATTATAATAATTATTTTAACCTATGTCAAGCAGCTTACTATGTTTTCTGCTTTTTTAATTTTACTGTATACAATAAATTTTGTCCGTTTTTTACTCTAGATTTACTTGTTATAGTTATTGCTTTTTTCCACTTATGGTGCTTATGTACATGACCTTGTTCAAGGGAATCTCTGTTTTATATTGGTGTATGTGTTTTGAAGACAGCATGTGTGCAGGACTGTATGGGTGTATGAGTGTGTATATGTGTGTGTTAGTGAGTGAATGACTGTCTCACTAGTGTCTTTATCAGTAACGACATACGTTTTAATTTAGTATATGTGAGTATTGATGTATATAAGTGAGTATATGTGAGAGTGAGAGATTGAAAAAGTTCTTGTTTAAATAAGTATGTTTTCTATAAGTGATTGTTTAAGAGAATAAGTATGTGTAAGTTTCCTTAGAAGTAAGGATTGTGGGTGTGTGTATAGTTGTATATGCAAATAAATGGATGTTCAATAGTTTATTTGCATGTGTGAGTATGTGTGTGAGTAACTTTTGGATGACTGTAGGTGTGTAACAGGATGTATAGGTGTAACACTACATATAATGAGTGAGTATATGTATGAGTGACTATATAGAACTGTTGGTGAATGAGTGTATGTGTATATAGATGGTGGAATTACTGATTTGGTTGTTGTAACTGGTATGGGTATGTCCATTTTTTGGAAAATGTTTGTTTCTCTTTTTGAATATGTGTTTCAAGGGTTACATTACACTGAAAGGAAGTCTGTCACTTTCTCACAAGGATGGCGTCATCAGTGATGTCATGAGTGATGTCACTGACCATGTCATGAGTGATGTAATATGTGACGTCATCAGCAGTGCATTGCAGGCGCGCAAGTTATAGTGAGTCCAACTAACTATAAAGTGGGAATTTCAATGGTTTCATGTCAATAAAATTTCCAGCTAACTATAACTGGTGTGAAACCTATGGTTTTTTGAGTGAATATTTATATATAATATATATATATATATATATATATATATATATATATATATATATATATATATATATATATATATATATATATATATATATTCACTCAAAAAACCCTAGGTTATAGACCATATATAGTTAGGAATTAGCATTTACAAAACCTTGAAAATTCACTGAAAAACAATAGGTTATAGACCATATATAGTTAATTAATTAATTAATTAATTATGTGCTTATATAGCGCTGGAATCACTCCCGAAGGGGTACCTCCGCACTTCGACCGCTGCGAAACCCTTCCTGGCTTCCCTGAGAGATGGTCCCTTGATGGGTATCTCCAGGGTGAGACCAGGCATCCCCGGCGGTCTGGTGGGGCCGTTAGTGAAGATGAGGCAAGCTAGTGCCCAGAGTTGCCGAGTGTGATCGCTGATCAGAGTGGGCACCGAGGCGAGAGAATTATCGAGTCCGCTGACCCTGGTCCAGAAACCTGCCGCGTCGGGAATCGAACCCTGGTCCCAGGCCGTCCTCTGCTCTCGGGTCTGCCGCCTCTAACCAGTGAGCCACACTACTTCACTGTGGACAGTTAGGGATTAGCATTTACAAAACCTTAATTTACTCGCACAAAACCATTGAAATTCGCATATATAGTTAGTTGCACTAACTATATATCGCACACCCGCAATCCACTGCTGATCATGTCACATATTACATCATTCATGACATGGTCAGTGACATCACTGATGACATCACTGATGACATCATCCAGTGACTGTATGTTTCTGTAAAGTTAAAATATGTCTTACATTTTGAAGAATGAGTGGATGTATAATTGTCTGGATGAAGGATTTAGTAGGTGCATGACTGACTGTATGAGAGAGTGATTAAATGTGTCTCACTGAGTGCATGGGTTAGTGACTAAACTGTCTTAATTTGTGCATCATTATGTCTGTTGTTCTGTAAACTGCTGCATGTGTTAATCAGTAGCTATATGAGTAACTATATGGGTTATTGATTGGTTGCCCAAGTATTTGTATGGGAGACTGAGTATGTGTGTGGGTGGCTGGGAGGTGTATGACTCTGTGCATAGATGTGTGAGCAGTTGATTCACTAGATGTATGGGTTCAAAAGTGCATGTGGAAACAGCTGTATGGGCAGTTGACTGTGTGCATGAGTGTATTGGGGAGTGAATGGATATCTCAGTGCTACATTTCAAAGTAAGTACATATGTAAAACACAGTACATGTGAGAGTTGACATATATAAAAATCTGTGCATAAGAGCCTGTGAATGTGTGAGTGGCTGTATGGATCATTGTGAACTTGTATCAGGGATTGTATAAGAGAGTAAATATGTGTTAGTATATGTTTGAATAAGTAAGGTGTGTATAACTGTATAGTTGAGGCAATGGAGGTGTGATTGATTCTTTGCATGACTAACTAGGTGTGTGAGTAACTCCATGGATGAGTGACAGTCTGTGAGTGTCTGTTTACACTGAGTGTATCTAAGGTTATATTAGAGTCTGAAGAGGTTCATCGTATTATCACATGAATGATGTCATCAATGATGTGATCAGTAATGTCAAATGAGATGTCATCAGTGATGTCATTTGAGATGTCATCGGTGATGTCATCAGTGATGTCATTTGAGATGTCATCAGTGATGTCATCAGTGATGTCATTTGAGATGTCATCAGTGATGTCATCAGTGATGTCACTGACCATGTCATGAATGATGTAATATGTGACATGATCAGCAGTGGATTGCGGGTGCGCGATATATAGTTAGTGCAACTAACTATATATGCGAATTTCAATGGTTTTGTGCGAGTAAATTAAGGTTTTGTAAATGCTAATCCCTAACTATATATGGTCTATAACCTATGGTTTTTTCAGTGAATTTTCAAGGTTTTGTAAATGCTAATTCCTAACTATATATGGTCTATAACCTATGGTTTTTTCAGTGAATTTCAATGGTTTTTTAATAGCAAATATCAAAAGCTGTAAAATGTCAAGTACGTGGTAGGTAAAAACATTTTCGTATTTATGCACGCTGATGTGCTTTGAACGCTGCCCCCCCCCCCCCCTTCCCCCCTCCTCTTTTCTTTTAGGAGTATTCTCTCTGTGCAGATAGTGAAGGGTAGGTAACACAGGCCTTTGCCCCCGTTGTAATCCGTCGTGCCTGCATCCCTCTCCATTTCATTGATTGTTATCCTAGCATTTATTGTTTTGGAATTGGTTCTCTTTGGTTCATTCTCTATTTACAAACAAGCACAGAGTCGCAATACTCTGTTTAGTCTTTGCAGATAGTGAAAAATCGTTAAAAAAACAAAAGGAATCAAGCAAAATCAGTAGGCCACTAATGGGATCTCTTTTTGACCTCGCTAAAATAGAAACATTATGAACAACCCCTCATGACAAATACGAAACTAGTGAGAGGAACTGAGCTCGACACCATGATGGCTGCAAAACAGCTCGGCTCCGCCGCCGACCCCACCCAAAATAACGACAAACACTATGCAAATATTATAAATATATACAACACACCAGCAAAGTAACAGGCTAAAACGTTTTATTAAATAACTATTTACATGGCAGTCTGCTGCAACATCGATCCAAACAAGCCTTTGTATTTGGGACTCAAAATAAACCATCAATAGTAAGATTTTCATAGGTGAGTGTAGGTTCATGGTTTTCCATCCACAGACTAAAAGCCTGGAGTGGGAGTGAAAGAACAATAACTAGGTAAGAAGGAAGGCAGAGGTTGTGGGAAGGACTCTGGATATGGTATGTTGCTTGGTCCCTGAGATGCTTCGATGTCACTGCCTTGCACAAATGGCATAAGTCCTGGATGTTGGGTGCCATAGTTAAGGGTTCCGAGCAACGCTTGTAACACTGTCTGAATCTTATTTGCACCTGCTACAGCTTCACTATTCTCAAAGTAAATGGGGGCTGTTTGTGGACCTGACTGCATTGGAAAACAATGTGATGCGGTGCCTCCCTGAACCACTTGACGGAGGCCCCCGAGATAATTGCGCCTGCTCCACACCTTGTCCCACAATCCGTTTGACCTGAAGACACGTCCTGCGGTGCCCTGGTCCGACCACCACATATACCTGCACCAGGAGACGGCGTGGGGTGCAGTAGAAGGGAGAGGCGCACGAACGAGCCTCCCCCACCTCCCCAGGTGGAGGTTTCTCAGCTACACCCCAGCGCTTCACTCGACCAGCTGACTTGCGCCCGCTCTTGCGACACAGTGCCTCGCTCGGCCAGCTGAATTGCGCTTGCTCTTGCTATTACAACGTCTCACCCGCCATCCAACGGAATTGCACCCAATCTTGCGGTACAGTGACAGGCGGCTGCTACGGAGCTCGTGAAATGGCGGTCGGCTCCACAGACTTGGGCCTGGCCTGCAAAGATGGCTCTGGGCAACCGTGGAACTCGGACGCTTGACTGCTAGGGCATGGGCCCCATTCCCAAAAGAGTCCCCTCAGCCTTGAAGATTCTACAACAGTCACCGGGACCCCCGACTCCCGTAGACTTCCGGTGGGGAGCGACTGCCATGATTGCTCGCGGAATGGCCACAACGTAGCCACGAGATGGTGATGCTCTCATGTTGACACCAGCTTCAGTCTGAAACATCCAGAAACACTGTAGACTACCAATTCGATCAGTTCCGGTGGAGCCCCAACGTGACCCGGTAGAGAAGAACTTGCCCTCCCCTCTTTGACTGATGGTTCTTGTTGCCTGTCCCTTCTCTTGTCATTTAACAGAACTTTTTGGACTGCTGAAAGGGGTTGTGTTCGGACCGCTGGTTGGTGGAGACATTTTGACTATATTCTGGACCTGCGTTGTCGCGTAATGCGTCATATGACGCGCCGCGTTAGCGCACCCGGAAGTGCTCCGGTGCGCAAGGCGCAGCTTCCCGGAAACGATCCAGAGCGCGGCGCACAGCGCGTAATGTAAGCATAACAGGTCATGTGTCTTGTTAATAAAACTTTTCATTGGTTCATTTTACTTTTGTTATTCTAATGATGAAAGGCTTGGTCATATGACCTAAAAATAACGCTTTTCATTGCTTTCAAATATTTTTTTTCCCAAATGATAAAAGCCCCACCTTTTTTTTTCTCACTCTGACTTGTAAAGCAAAGGACCCAGATGCATTTACAGTTTATCACTAACAATGTTCCAGGCTAATGTATTTTCCCGGGAAATTTACAACTGTCCTGCAAGTAAAATATTCCTTTTTCGAGAAAAATGGCATTTTTTTCGTCCCATGAGGGAGCCGTTGAGCAAAAGAGGCTCGGCCTGCTGTCTTAGTCGCTGATAGGCATGAATATCAGATTCTTATCGATCACTTTATGTTGCAGGAGTAGAAAACACAACAGCCCTTGACCATTTATCTTTACTGCGTTCCTGCGTATTATACATTTTAACCGTCATGTAATTGGACTGCTTTATTTCACTTGCCTTTTACTGATTCGAAAACAGTGGGTATTATTCAAAACTTTACCAATGTAGGTACTACTACCATGTTTTGTTTTAAAAACCTTTATTGTGAAAATGTCAGTATACAAATACGGGCCTCTAACCACGTGGGCCGGCCACGGAGCAAACTGGAATCGTATATGATGAGGGGACATTTACACTGTAGAACAACGTAACGGGCGACCCATTAGGTTGCAAGAACTAAGGTGTCTAACATTTGCGGAATCGGTGGACGTACATTTTATAATTAAAGTACGACAGGGCCAGTTACAATAAAATTATCTAGATATACATTTGCGGGCAAGTACCATGGGTGACGTTAATTCGAACTTTCAATAGTACAGTAATCAATAACACATCAGAACTTAATATCAATAGGGATGTCCAAATGTTCAATCAATTCTCGTCCCCGCCCGCCATGTGCTTCAAAACTGCATACGTATCTCGTGATATCAAGGTTGGGCAACCAGTACACAACAAGGAGTTACGAGTCCCATTTATACCGGCGCCATTTTGGGCGAGGCCGGGCAGGTCCAGGATATAGTCAAAATGTCTCCACCAACCAGCGGTCGGACCAGAACCCTTTTCTGCAGTCCAAAATGATTCCGTTAAATGACAACAGAAGAAATAGGCAACAAGAACAATCAGTCAAAAGAGGGGACGCTTTTGTGAATGGGGCCCATGCCCTAGCAGGCAAGCGTCCGAGTTCCAAGGTGTCCCTGAGCTATTTTAGTCGACCAGGCCCAAATCCAAAGAGCTGGCCACCATTTTGAGAGTCCTGTTGCAGCCGGCTATCGCTGCCGCAATTCAGCGAGATGGCTGGTGAGTCACTGTGCCGCAAAAGCGGGCGGAACTCAGCTGGAAGGCGAATCAAACCCTAAGAGGTGCCCCACTGCAGATGAGGTGCCTCCACCTGGGGAGGAGGGAGAGTCCCGTTTGCGCTGCCCCCCCCCCCCGGGCACCCCACGCCGTCTTTCGGCGCAGCATTGTAGGATGGCCACACCAGTGAAACTTGCTGGACACCACCTCGTGCCATCCGGATCTCGGCGCGTTCGAGTCACTGTACCGCAAGAGCGTGAGAAACTCAGCTGGATGGCGGGCGAGACGCTGTACCGCAAGAGCGGGCGGAACTCAGCTGGATGGAGGGTGAGGCACTGTGCCGCAAGAGCGGGCAGAACTCTGCTGGAAGGCAAGTGAAACGCTAAGAGGCGCCCCACTGCAGATGAGGTGCCTTCACCTGGGGAGGCGGAAGAGGTCCGTTTGCGCCGCCTCCCCCCCCCCCCCCTGGGCATTGTAGGATGGCTACACCAGTGAAACTTGCTGGACACCACCTCGGTGCCATCCGGATCTCGGCGCGTTGTGCTGCCTTCGGCGTACTGTAGCAGCAAAAGTAACCGCAACTCAGCTGGACACGCCGTCTTTCGGCGCAGCATTGTAGGATGGCCACACCAGTGCGGCAACTTGCTGGACACCACCTCGGTGCCATCCGGATCTCGGCGCGTTGTGCTGCCTTCGGCCTATTCGCACATCGGTCCGCTACTGACGCCGCCTCACAGGCCAACGGATTTTGTAGGCTTTTTATAACCCAAAGCCGCATAACAGGTCATGTGACTTGTTTATAAAGCTTTTCATTGGTTCATTTTACTTTTGGTTTCCTAATGATGAAATGCTTGATCATATGACCTAAAAATAACACTTTTCATTGGATTAAAACATTTTTTTTCCCAACGATGAAAGCCCCACCTTTTTTTTTCTCACTCGGCAATCCAAAAGGGTTCCGTTAGATGACAACAGAGGGGACAGGCAACAAGAACCATCACTCAAAAAAGGGGAGGGCAAGTTCTTCCCTACCGGGTCATGTTGGGGCTCCACCGGAACTCATCGAATTGATAGTCTACAGTGTTTCTGGATGTTTCAGACTGAAGCTGGCATCAGCATGAGAGCACCACCATCTCGAAGCTCCGTCGTGGCCATTCCGCAAGCAATCATGGCAGCCGCTCCCCACCGGAAGCCTGCGGGAGTCGGGGGCCCCCAAGACTTTTGTAGAATCTTCAAGGCTGAGGGGACGCTTTCGAGAATGGGGCCCAAGCCCTAGCAGACAAGCGTCCGAGTTCCAAGGTGTCCCAGGGCCATTTTAGTGGACCAGGCCCAAATCCGAAGAGCCGACCGCCATTTTAAGAGTCCTGTGGCAGCCGCCTATCGCTGCACCGCAAGAGTGGGCGCAATTCAACTAGATGGTGAGCGAGATGCTGTAGCCGCAAGAGCGGGCGGTAAACAGCTGAATGGCGGATGAGGCACAGTGCAGCAAAAGCGGGCGGAAAACCGCTGAATGGCAACTGAAACGTTAAAGGGGCGCCCCACTACAGCAGACGAGCCTCCACCTGGGGAGGCCCGTTCACGCCGCCTCCCCCCCCCCCCCGGGCGCCCCACGCCGTTTTTCGGCGCAGCATTGTAGGATGCCAAGACCAGTGCGGCAAGTAAAGGACATCACCTGGGTGCCGTCCAGATCTTAGCGCGTTGTGCTGCCTTCGGACTATTCGCACAACAGACCGCTACTGACGAGGCACAGTGCAGCAAAAGCGGGCGGAAAACCGCTGAATGGCAAGTGAAACGCTAAAGGGGCGCCCCACTATAGCAGACGAGCCTCCACCTGGGGAGGCCCATTCACGCCGCCTCCGGGGCCCCCACCCCCCCCGGGGGGCCCCACGCCGTTTTTCGGAGCAGCATTGTAGGATGCCAAAACCAGTGCGGCAAGTAAAGGACATCACCTGGGTGCCATCCAGATCTCAGCGCGTTGTGCTGCCTTCGGACTATTCGCACAACAGACCGCTACTGACCATTGTTGCTTCTGTTTAAAAAAAATATTTTAATGTGTTTACTGTTTTTGGTGCGTTGTATATATTTATAAGTTATTAAAGTGTTATAATCTTACTACTTTGTTGGAGTGCTATATATTTTTAATGTGACACATAATTGTGAAGACTTTGATGTACAAAAAGGCATCCCTGGAATCTTCCGCTTCAGGCTCGGTCCCACACACCCTCACAGTGAGAATCCCCTCCCCAATCACAATACAGGATCGTTATCAGATAGTAGGAACACGTGTGGTGTGACGGATCTCATCGGGTGGGGGCCTTGATCTACTGTAACTTCTTTGAAGAGGGGTGATTCTTTACAGTTGAGGCCATAAACGACATCCGCAGGGCTAGGTGATAGCCTGGGACCGGCCTGGACAATCAGACACAAAGGAAGAGGAATGTCAGAGGGTGCGGTAGTGAATAGGGTGAAAGGGAGGTGTCGGGCGGGCACAGGGTGTGATTCTCAGGGAAGAGCAGCGCAGATGGGGGGAGGTTTATGGCCCATGCATAAGACAGAGAGCGGGGGTGACCAGTGCGTGGGGGAGATGCTTGCGAGGGTGGGGAGCCATGCTGAGGATCGGCGGCGTGCAGAGAGTGGGTCTGGTCAAGGCATCTAAAATGGCTGCCGTGCACGACAAAAGTGTGGCATTGGAAAAAAAGCAAGATGGCGCAGACAATGTTTATCAATACGAATTAATTTATAACAATTATTTTTAACAATATATTTACTCGCAGTGTCAAAATGGCGGTCAACACTTCCTGATTTCCTTCGAATCGAACGTTAACAGATGTCACGCAGCAAAAAAAAAAAAAAAACGCTCACGCGCAGCCGCTGGAAGACAAGTATCAACATATATGAGCATCCTCAGCCACCCTCAGAAAACATAGGGGGTCAGGATACGTCTCCCGTACCCCCTTATACCCATTTCTCACATTGTTTTTCCTCCATCTTGTAATTTAATTAAAACGAAACACAAAATGGTGAATTCTCGTTTCGCGTCCCGGTTCGCTACCCGGTTCGCGAACCGGAAAGCGCTTCTACCGCAAAAAAACAATATTTTTTTATTTGCCCCACGGGACCCTTTAATAACCCCAACATCATTCCTAGGGGGTCAAGAAGGGTCTACCTTGCCCCCTTTCATTAAAATCCCCCTTCGTTTTTTTCTCCTCTTCTTGTCTCTCGATCCTACCGAGAGACAAGATGGCGGCCGCTCCGGACTGTTTAGAATGTTGACAGACACCGGAGAGCCAATCAGCTTCGCTTCGCAAAGTTCCGTTACGCGAAAAGTTCGCGAACCGGAGCGCTATCTGGGACGCTGTCACAGATATATCTGTTTTTTAAAACGTTAATTCCTCAAAATCGACTGGAGCACATATATTGAGACCCAGCAAAGGCACATCGGGCTAACAGTCCCTACAATTTTGCCAAGTTTCGTGCAAATCCATTCAGCCGTTCGAGCTAAAAGTGAGGCCAAACGCCCTATGGAAAATTCAATGTTAAAAACGCGTTTTGGGACCCCCCTTTTTTCTCGGCCCCCCCTTGACGAAATCCCCCCAAATTTTCAGGGGCTGCTCAAACACAGAATGTGCCATTTTCCTGAAAATATCAGCCGATTCCGTCCACAAACGCCAAAGTTATTAGACATAGAATTTTCAAAAGTCCCATAGAGAAAAAATCCTAACTATATATACCTACTGGCGACCGCCAGTAGGTAATAAATATATACATATATATATATATCTTTTGAGATGTATGTATATTTGGATATTAGAACATGTTATGTAGTGTTTATGTCAATGTGTATGAGCCGTTCTATGAATGTTATTGAATTTTCCTGTTCAGTTTACAGATATATATGTGTTGTACGTACATTTTACATGTTGGTCTAAATGTTCAGTGTGATTTAGTGTTGTTCTATTTGTATGTTTTGCCCTCCTCTTAACACGCCTCCCCCTACCCTCAGGGACGACTCCCGGCAAGGCCGGACCTATCACCTTCTTAGGACGGCCCGCGAGGTTGTTCTAGGCTGCTATCTGCTTTTTTACCTCTGCCAAGCCGCGACCAATCGAATCTACTTTACCCAGTTTTCTGTCCATGACCGCCATTCCGTTCGACAAAGTGCGCAGTATCTTCTCCAAATTGGAGCTCTTTCCCGCTTTTTTGCCGGCCATGGCTTCGTTTACTCCGTTCGAGTTGCTCGACAAGGTCCTGGATCCTTCACACGACTGAAGCTGAAAAAGAAAGAACAAAGATTACCAGTCCTCAAAATTGCGGCTTGTTCCGTCGAGGGCTCACGAGCAACGAGTGGTGCAGCCTTCAGAGCACTGGAACAAGAGGACGCTTCTTCGGATTCCCGCTCTATTTATCCGTCTGCAGGAGGGCGGGGACCCTCCTCAGGTACGCCCCCTGGGCGCGGTCTTCCGGGCGGGTGTCTAGGACAACCCCTTCTGGGCGGGAAGGGTGTGCTCCAGCTACGCCGCTTTGGGCATACCAGCCGAACCACGCCCCCCGCCCAAAATGGTTTCCCGGGGGGATCGGGGCACCCATCCATACGTTCGGGGGGACCGAGTGGTCTTCCCTTTCCATTTGTATGTTTTTTCGCCCTGACGAAGTTCCAGCTGTGGAACGAAACGCGTTGGCTGATGTCCAATTTTTTTACTTCACCAATAATAAAGAATATTTTGGATACACTTGGCGCTCACTGACTTTATTCTGGTGCACCCTCCCTCTGACCAAATTTTCTAATTTGCTTTCCAGCGTAGTGGTAGTGCGGCAAACTCAGAAAGCTGTTGCGCAGACCCTTTACCCTTCTTTTCTTACTCTGGAACTGATGTGCTGAACCTTGGTCAGTCGCATTCCATCCGTTTTGTAAAGGTTACAGGGACGTTATACTTAGGCTGACATTTCACTCATACAAAACCAGAGAAATTCAGCAGTTTTATTTAGCTGAGCAAACTATAACTTGTGCCCCCGCAATGCACAGCTTATTACCTCACATATTACATCACTCATAACATGGTCAGTGAATATGGTATATGAGAAATGTTTTATGGCTTTCTACTTTTGTCCTAAAGACTTTAATAAAGAGAATTAAAGAAATAAATTAGGAAAGTAGTACTTGTATATATTATAAAACATGTTGTATTATGTTAAATTGTATGCCAGAATGGTTACTTGTTAAGTGGGTGTGAGTAGTGCAGGGCCACAGGTTTCTGTCAACCCTTAAATCTAAAACACTGTTTTGGGGATAGGTTCTTGTACTGTCTCTGTGACATCTCCATATGTTCATGAGATAGTAGAATTATTACTGTTTCAGTAGTCTTTTGAACAGTCTCATATATATGAATAGATGTGAAACAATGTCTATGAATTAGAATCCCATGCTCTGGAAGGAGCTCATCACCCATCATGTTGTGAGTTGGTCTCCACATTTATATTGGAAAAAGTTCAATTTTCAGTGTTGCTTCCAGTTGACTCTGCTGACTGAGCATTATATTTATTATAAAGGAACAGGGGTCCCTAATCAAAAGCATGTAGGAATAATAATATCATGGGGATATGATGATATCTATATATGTTGTCCAATAGACAATATAAAATCATGTATTTGATAATAGCCAAAAAATAGGCGGGAGAGAAAAAAATTAAAAACCAGTCAATACAGACTTAGAGGACCGAGTCATTTGTATATGACAGAATTAACTAAATAGGTTTAGTCACAATTCAATAGCACTACTGCCCTTGTGTACACTACTACCAACATTACAGTAGGGTCAGAGTACATTTCAATCCTTACATAATAATAGGATCATCATCAAGACATTAAGGAGGCATGCCCAAGGATTACTTAGACAATGGTGAACAAACATAATCTGGGATTCTGGTCCATTATGGGAAACCAACTGGTGGCTTCAGAGCCTGATAATTATGGGTGTTAGCTGTCTGGGGTCTACAATTACCACGCTTGAGTACTCAATAATGGAATTATATTAAAGGATAACAAGGCAAACAAGAGTTGATCCTGCTAGTAGTAAAGCATGGCATAGGGGGTCATGTAAATGTCCTTAATGAGGGCGGAACCGGACAGGAAAAAACCTGTGGGCAGCTTGAGATAGCCGGTGCAGTGAGGCATCTGCATGCATGCCAGGCATCACGTGGATACAGGTGGTCATGTTAGAAAGAGGTGCATAATCAGGCATAGTAGTCTTTGGCTCATTTTACCTTCAGAAACCTAAGCAGAAATATTATGTTATTGTATGTCACATTGTTATGTTACATTGAGCTATGTAACATCAGTGGCATTTGATAGGCATTTTGCCAATGCAATGGGCTGTAGCATTTTAGCAGTTCAGGTGACATTCTAACATGTTTCAAAGGTTTTCACTGCAGAGCTAAGTCTGAATCTACTTGAGATGATATATTGCAGGTATTGTGCTCACGTAGAAGGCGGTGGCTTATCCAATCAGCTTTGATTTATGATTTGGGTTTGTTAGGGCTGAGGACAGAGTGATTTATCCCACTGCCTCTATAGTTTCTCAGTTGGTAGATGTATGAACTGCCTGGCAGGACAAAATAGATGTGTGACATTTCTTGGTGGTGAGCACTGTTGGGTGCTATGATAGGCAACAATATAGGTATATCTGATGTTTATTAAATATGCGCACAGTGTTCTGTTGGGTGGTAGTGTGTGGTGTATCATGGTACAAAGGGTTGTTATCAGTATGGTGTTAGTCACCTTTCTAGCATTTATTGCTGTGTTGGATGTGGGTGAAGTTTTCTGTCTAGTGTATTATGTTTTTTGTTTTGTGTGGCTGATTAATGAAGTGTACTGTTATGAGCTGCATGATTACTTGCTATATGACATACGCAGCCTGCAGGGGGCTATGCTGAGTATGTGAATGGAATTGTCTATAAAAATGTTCTGTTGCATGTTTGTTTGTGTTGTTTCATACTGGATAGTGCTTTGGGGAAATACATGATAGCTGCCTAACGGGAGATGTGTACAGGTTTGAATTAATTTGATGTGCTCCGTTTAATTTGTTCTCCTTGAAGTTGTTTGTCCTATGTGAGGAATGCAGACAGCACATATCACATTACTTAGCTGAAATGACAATCATTACATTTCCATCAGCATTACATGGAAAGCTATAATAATAATACGAGCACTTTCATAAGAGTATATGCATCAAGTATTTGCATCAAGCATATGCATCAAGTATTTAATATTTGGAAGCAGGGGATATATCTGTAGAATCCTTATCACTCTCTGTTAGAAATTGGGTCTCTGGTTGGCAGAAGTATACACCCTGTCCAAGTAGAGACCACAATCCTAGTCAGGGTAAGCTAGATACACACTTTAAACTAACCTGTGTTCACCCTCTGGTAGCTGGGCACAGAGAAGGCAGCCTTAACTTAAGAGGAAATGTGCAAAACATTTGTGCAACACACAGTAACACAATGAAAACAGCACAAAAAGACTGTGTGCAGGTTTATAAAAACGGAGACTATTAGTCTTAGTAAAACATGACCAAAATGACAAAAATACAATCAGCAGAAGTCGAGATATTGATTTGTAAGAATTAATGTAAAAAAGGTGCTTAAAAGTCAATAGCGCTAAGTGGTTACTTAAGGTCACAAGGGACTGGGGTAAATCCAAAATTCAGGCTAACCAATATGGAGTCCTGGCTGACCATGAGATTCATGCAGGTCCCGATAAAAAAATACCTTGGATGGAGCACAGCATCGACGCTGAAGGCACGATGCGTCGATCTTTTCCACTCAGTCAAGTCACTGCACAGTTCTTGAGCTCCATTGAGATACAGGCAATGTGTAGTTGTTAAGCCGTGCGTAGCATTGGCATCATCCTGTGCAGGCTGTAGAATTGCTGTCATTGAACAGCCTCTTCGGCATTGACTGGCAATGTGTTGGTTCCAATCTGCGCAAAGGTGACAATGCATCGGTTTTGTAGCAAAACAGCTGCAGAACCCACTTCTGAGGCCCAGAACTGGGGGGGCACCCCAGCTAAGGGTAGGACTTACAGATGGAAGAGCAGGATTGTAGGAAGTAGTTTGTGTTCCTGAGACTTCATAGAACAGGAGGCAAGCAATCAGGCCCTTGGAGTCACTCTGGGTTCAAGTGAGTTTTGTCTAGTCCTTGTCCTCAGCTGGGCAGCACATCAAATCAGTAGTGGAAAATGAATTAAGCTGTGTGTCTCTACCAGAACATGTCAAACTTAAAAGTACGTGTCCTACCTTTTACTTACACAGCACCCTGCCCTTAAGACTATGGAGGGCCTACCTCCAGGGTGACCTATGCGTAATAAAAGGGGAGGTTAAGGCTTGGCAAGCAGTTTTAAATGCCAAGTCGAAGTGTCAGTAAGCTACACATACAGGCCCTGCAATGGCAGGCCTGAGACATGTTTGAAAGGCTACTTGAATGGGTCACACAACTCTAGTACCGCAATCCCACTAGATGCATTTCCCTGGGTATATGGCATACTACTTTACAAGGGAAATACAGGTAAACTAAATATGCCAATCAGGCATACACCAATCTCTCCATGTTTTAGGGGAGAGGCACATTAACTTTGGCACTGGTTAGCAGTGGTTAAGTGCTCAGAGTCCTAAGGCCAAAATAAAATACAACAAGAAGCGGAGGTAAGCAGGCAAAAAGTTCGGGGAAGACTACACTAAGGAGGACAGGTTGAACACTCTATGGTCAGGTTCCTTCCTGACCCTAGACATCAGGATGTCAGGGTATTTGCGAAATCTGAGAATAATAGTAGTCCTTCGTGCCTTTTCCTATGGGTCTGAGACTTCTCAGGAGTACTACATTTTGTTCCAAGTATCCAATATTAATCCACCATAGCATTGTCTATTTCAGATTTCCCTTTATTAATTGGGCCCCATATTTCCTCCTTTGGTGAGGTGATAGTGAGAGAGAGTTTGATAAGTGAAAGTAAGAGAGAACTTGAGTGCCAAAGAGTAGCCAAGCAGGTACATTCATACCACAAACTTACTACCTGAGCCCATTTGACTAGAGCTCAAAGAGATAGTTTCCAAACCACCCCTCAATCAATCAATCAATCAATCAATCAATCAATTTATAAAGCGCGCTACATACCTGTGAGGGTCTCAAGGCACTGGGGGAGGGGGGCCGCTACTTATCGAAGAGCCAGGTCTTGAGGAGTTTTCTGAAGGCCAGCAGGTCCTGAGTCTGTCGTAGGCTGGTGGGGAGAGCGCTCCAGGTCTTGGTGGCGAGGTAGGTGAAGGATCTGCCACCGGCGGTGGTTTTCCGGATACGAGGAACTGTGGCGAGGGCGAGGTTGGCTGAGCGGAGGCTTCAGGTGGGGGTGTGGAAGCTGAGTCGGTTGTTGAGGTATTTAGGTCCGGTGTTGTGTAGGGCTTTGTAAGCGTGGATGAGGAGTTTGAAGGTGATCCTCTTGCTGACGGGGAGCCAGTGCAGGCCTCTCAGGTGGGGTGTGATGTGGCTGCGTTGGAGGACGTTGAGGATCAGTCGTGCCGAGGCGTTCTGGATTCGTTGTAGTCGTCTCAGGAGCTTGGTTGTTGTTCCTGAGTAGAGGGCGTTTCCGTAGTCGAGTCTGCTGATGATGAGGGCCTGGGTGACGGTTTTCCTCGTGTTGGGGAGGGATCCATTTGAAGATCCTGAGGAGCATGCAGAGGGTGTTGAAGCAGGACGCGGAGACGGCGTTGACTTGCCTGGTCATGGAGAGGGTGGAGTCGAGGATGACCCCCAGGTTGCGTGCGTGGTAGTGGGTTCCGGGGGTATGCCTAGCGATGTGGGCCACCAAGAGTCGTCCCAGGCTGATGGGGTGGGTCCGAGAATGAGGACTTCCATCTTGTCTGAGTTCAGTTTCAGTCTGCGGTTCTTCATCCAGTCAGCTACGGCCTTCATTACTCTGTGGAGATTGGTTTTGGCGGTGTGGGGGTCTTCGGTGAGGGATATGATCAGCTGGGTGTCGTCGGCGTAGGAGATGATGTTGAGGTTATGTTGTCGTGCGACGTGGGCGAGCGGTGCCATGTAGATGTTGAACAGCATCGGGCTGATGGAGGATCCCTGTGGGACACCGCAGATGATCTCGGTGGATTTCGAGCGGAAGGGTGGGAGGCGGACGCTCTGGGTTCTGCCGGAGAGGAAGGATGTGGTCCAGGCCAGGGCCTTCTCTTGAATTCCGGCATCAAGGAGTCGTGCTGATAGGGTGCGGTGGCAGACTGTGTCAAAGGCTGCTGATAGATCCAGGAGGATGAGGGTGGCTGTTTCTCCTTTGTCTATCAAGATCCTGATGTCGTCAGTGGCGGCGATGAGGGCGGTCTCGGTGCTGTGGTTGCTGCGAAATCCGGATTGGGAAGGGTCCAGGTTGTTGTTGTCCTCGAGGTAGCGGGTTAGCTGTTTGTTGACGATCTTCTCTGTCACTTTTGCTGGGAACGGGAGCAGGGAGATGGGCCGGAAGTTCTGGAGGTCCTTGGGGTCCGCCTTGGGCTTCTTTAGAAGGGCGTTGATCTTGGCGTGCTTCCAGCTTTCCAGGAAGGTTGCTGTCTCGAAGGAACCGTTGATTGTTTTTCGGAGGTGGGGTGCAATGGTTGTGCTAGCTTTGTTGAAGACGTGGTGAGGGCAGGGGTCGGATGGGGATCCGGAGAGGGTGGGGTTCATTGTTTTGATGGTGTCTTCGTCGCTGACTTTGGACCAGGCGGTCAGGCGGTCAGGCGGCTGGTGCGGGTGGTAGTCGCAGGGGTGGTGGCCTTGGTGGTGGGTGCAGGGGTGTCGGAGTTGAAGCTGTTGTGGATGTCGGTGATCTTACGATGAAAGAAGGTGGCCAAGGAGTCGCACAGGTCTTGTGCTGGTGGGATGTCTTTGGTGTTGGAGCTGGGGTTGGAGAGTTCTTTCACGATGCTGAAGAGCTCTTTGGTGTTGTGTGCGTTGTTGTCTAAGCGGTCCTTGAAGGCTGTCCTCTTGACGGTCCTGATGAGTTGGTGGTGTCTGCGGGTGGCACTCTTGTGGGCTGTGTAGCTGTCAGGTGTTCGGTCGTGGAGCCATTTCTTCTCCAGCTGGTCAGCTCAAATGGCTTAAGGGAGCCTTTTAAACAGGAAACAGGGTGGGATCACACTGCTTCACCTCCCAGCAGGATCGCCCCACTTCATCACGGGCAATGCAGTTTGCCAAGTATATATACTTCCAAAAGTCTCTTTGAGTGTTTCACCAGGTAGGTGCAGATTGGTGCTGGCCATCTCTAGACACGTGTTTCTGAATTGTTATTTGTCATCAGTAGAGATTAGGCAATATGAGGATCAGGGGTTGCTGAGCAGGCTGCCAAAATATTCTCGTTTCTCGGTAACTCTCCAGGCGCGCAGGTGCCTCTCCACCAGCTCGTCAGCTCAAATGGCTCAAGGGAACCTTTTAAACAGGAAACAGGGTGGTATCACACTGCTTCACCTCCAAAATTGTTTAGATTGATAACTGATAATTATGAGTAAGGGTAATTGCAAGGGGAACGGGGGTACAGGGGTTGTAGGAACACTCGATGCATTCCTTATGAGGGCAGAATCTGTTCTTATTCATGAAATCGAGTTGACCCAAAGGAGACTCTCTTTAGATCCCCGTCGAGCCTCCTCTGAAGTTCCCCTAGCTGGTCCCCTGCCAATTTCAGATCCACCTTTTGAATGTATGCCACAACTGGCCCCTGTGTCACCAGCAGTATCATCAGATGCCCCACCTACCACAGTCAGTGTCCCCAGCCCCACCTCCTCACCCCCAGCTAAGAATTTTACTTGCCAGCAAAGGTTAACCCAGGCTAAGGAAAGGGAGGGTGCCGTTACAGCCATAGCCAAGAAAAGGAAAGCGGGAGGATTGCCACTTACTACACAACAGGCAAGCAAAGTGGCAAAAACTAGTGGGGGGTGGCTCGTGGTAAGAAAGGTTGTACCATGTGGATGCAGCTTTAGGGACATCTAGCTCAATAGATCTTACTTTACAGGCATCTTCTAGACAGGTGTTATGCGATATGGAATATCACATTCTAGTTAAATTTGAGGAAACATTTTTGGTAATGGTAAAACCACTATTAACTAAACTATCAGATATTGACAGCTTTCCGTACCAAAAACTATTCCATCTAAAGGAACACCTAGTGGCTCTATTATTTCCAATTTGCCAACGGTCCCTGTATCAAATTTCCCCCCGTTGTTGTAGGTGCTGGTATGAATGCAGCTCCACAAGCTCCCCCGGGTCGCATGCATGTTCCACAATCAAAGGCCAGCCCCATGACGGAACCATTTGGGGGTAAAAATAAAGGGTTGACCCGGGAAGGTCTGGCCAGCCACAATGGTAATGATTACCTTAATCTACCTCCGGTCGCAATACCATACACCATTATACTTTCCAATGTTACTCCCTTACAACCTGGTACCGAGGAACATTAGGCGTCACTTAGGAACAAGTCCCTTCACCTTCTAAATACCAAAACAGGGTTGGGCAGTCACCTATACCAGGTATTCAAAATGATTCGTAGGACCCCCTGGATCGGGAAGTCAACAAAAATTAGCAGAGGTGATTGTGTAGTGTTGAATTTTGGGTCGCCTCTAATAGTGAAAACAATTCTTGACAGGGCTGGAACTAGGCATCTGAGTGGGGAAGATATTAACATTCTACCCTTGGGGTTCTTTTACCGAAATGTATCTAAGCTAGCAACTGGAAGGGCTGATTACATGGCCACAACTCATACCCAGGGAATGTATGAGTATACTGTGCCATTCAGGTATGAGCACTTTACAAATCTGGAGGATATAGACTGACTGAGGCGTTCATTTCTATATGAAAAAACCCCATCTGAAGTGGCTGAGCTAGATGAGGGTGATCAAGCACTGGGCACCATTAGAAGCCATGGATCACCCTCCCACGAACCCAATGGGCCTACGCAGAGTGCAAATCTGAACTCTTCTGGAAGTAGCCGGGTACTCGACCATGGTATGGTCTCCACAGGCAACTTTATTGCAGAAGTGGTTAATTCTCAAGGGATAGGGTGTGGTTTCTGCCCTTATCTAAGAACTAAAGCGCCCATCGACTACAGCGCTGGCCTAAAATTAGCTTCTTGGAATATTGCAGGGCTTGTAAATAAAACAACCTCCATTGAATGGTCCTCATTTATTGAGGAACAAGACATTATGGGGCAGATGTATCAAGATTCCATTTTGCGATTCCTAAATAGCGATTTTTAAGGAATCGCTATTTAGAATTCGCAAAATGGTATGTATGAAAAAAATCGCTATTATTTTGCGATTCCTTAATCTTCCTTATTTGCGAATTCGCATTTTGCGAATTCGCAAATAAGGAATAATTTCCCATGCATTCCTATGGGCCAGGAGGCCCTTAGGAATGATTGTGAAGTAATTCTCAAATTGCGAATACGCAATTTGCTAATCGCAATTTGAGAATTATTTCAAGGGTGCAGGGGTGTCCCAAAGACACCCTGCTGCACCCATGAAATGTACATGTGTATGCATGTGGCGCACATACATGCCCTATGGGCATGTGTGTGCGTCACATGCCACCATCAAAAATGCTAAATTGTGCCTTTCTTAAAGACTTCGTAAATTACTATCAACTACAACTTGGTGGTAATTTGCGAAAACTTAATTTGCGAAAACATGCTTCGTACATAGCATTTAAGGAATCGCAAAATTGCGATTCCTTAAATGCTATGGCAAAATAAGGAATCGCTAATTTTTGCTATTTCTTATTTTGCGAATTTTTGATGCATGCCAAAACATGCAAAAATACCTTTTGCGATTCACAAAGGCCGAAATTTCGGCCTTTGCGAGTCGCAAAAGGCTTGATACATCTGCCACCAAATTTTTCCAAGAGACGTGGGCAGTGGATCAGGTTTTTCACCCAGGTTATTTAAATGTTTCCAAAACTGCTGAACAGGTTGATCGGGCCAGACCCAAAGGGGGACTGATAATATGGGTCACGCAGGATGCCCATTATAAGGTAGAGGAGATACACATCGACTCTTGGGACATTCTTATTGTGAGGTTATCACAAGGTAGTTTCCCAGATCTTTTACTTGTTAAAGTTTTTTATTCCAGGGGCTTGCAAGGGGGAAGGCTTCAAATACTGTAGCCCTTCTGGATGTTTTCTTAACAACACTAAGAGGCCCGAACAATATATTAGTAGCTGGAGATTTTAATTGTACGTATGACCCCCTGTAATTCCAGGATATGAATTTTAGTCTAGAGGAGGACGAACACTGGCTGATCCCTTCTTTGGCTCTTCCTCCAATAAAAATCTGGACTAGCGCAGCATTACAACTAAAAGCATTTAGCCTGGAACATGGGCTGAGAGCAGGTAACGGACGACTGAGATCAGATAAAAAGGAGATGCCAACATTTATTAGTGCCAAAACTGATAACATTATTTCAGTAATTAAATTCATCATCCACATCAAGAAAAATAATTCAAGATAGGGTATTGCTACTTAGTCGCAGTTTTATTTTGTAGAAATTCAATGATCATAACATAGTATATTTTTTCATAAAAAAGAGAAGCATTAAAAAAAATCAAGGACACACTATACTACATTCAATAGAATCTTCAATCATCCTAAAACCTCAATCATATCACAGTCGTAAACATTCGACACATACATACTTGATTAACATCACACATATCACATACTGACACTACAATAAAAATGAAGAACAAACTGGATCTGCACAAGTTATACACTACATCAGTACAAAATATTTGAAAACAGTACAATCCAATAGATCTGTCGAATTTTGCACCATTCAATACGATTAATTCAATGATAGGTAATGTACAAAAATAATACGGGATCCAAGAGTAGTAATATCTCCTAGATTCTCAAGCAGACCAGTTGAGACATGGCCTACGCATTTCAAATCCCCATCTATTTGTAAGGGATTCTCGTCAGGGCCTCAAAAACTGCAAATGTGGTGAGAGAAAAACATAGAAATGAGTTTCAGGAAAGTGCAATATTCACATGTGAAGAGAGGTTGGTTATAAAGCCACATCAAGAGTCTCACTTAGCAGTAAACCACCTGTCAAAGGATGGGGCTCAAATTTGATTGTAACTCTATGAAAAACAGAGCAGGTGGAAACCCTACTGGCGGCACAATGAATTTCAGTGCCACATAGATAACAGAACGACTGTCCTAGATATCAAGTCCTAGAGATGGAAACTGCACCTTAATTACCACTACACTTTATCAAGGTACTTACCACCCAGATGACGATGGATAGGTCACGGGGGGGTCAGGTATGAACAGGCTTCTCTAATGTAACACGCCTGCAAAGGAAGAAAGGAGAAGGTTGACTCCGGCATCAGGGCTGGAAACGGACCGATTTACACGGGGAATCACAGCTAGCTCTTACCACTATGAAACGGAATGCAGACGTTAATGGCTAGATGAAATCAGGTGGTAACGCTGGTCAAACGTTGGATGAACCTACACAGTGGAAAAAAAGTAAAAGTATGGAAAGACCCTTAGTGGGAGGCCAATTAGCCCAAGACATTGACAGGGTTCAGACTCGCTCAAAGGAAAAAACGAGGGAAATACCTAGTTTGAAACCGATCAAGCCGCAGGAGGTATCTGGCAATAAGTCTTTAAAAGCCGAATGCTGCTCTGACAGAGCGCTGTATTACTGCAAAATGGGGAGGAAGGATAATACCCTGTTATTTAAGCCATTCACTTTAGGGCCCTGAAGAGATAGAATACAAGTTACCGTTTCAAATAAATTCACCTTGAACGGGGGTTTAAACATAGAAATGTAAACGGGAACTGTCTCGGTCAAAGTACCGGAATAGGCAGCGTCAGCACCGATAGGCAGCGTCAGCACATTCCTGCTCGTATGCGGGTGCTGGAAAAGGGAACAGATATAAGCGTAATTAAATACAGTTCTACTCATGTGGAATCAGCACTCGGGACTTCACAAGGGAATTAAGGGGGACCGGGGCAAAGCTACAAGCAGGGAGTCCCATGGCAGTACATCTTACCGGCAAGCGTAGATCATCGGCGTCTCATATCGCACTAGTTTCTCGCGCAGGCGCATTAACCTGCCGTCTGAATCTCTCCCATATAACACGGCGGACACGCCGGAAATTCGTTGCAGTGGGCGGTCTTCGGGCAGCGGGCTGACCAGATTGGTCCATGAAGAAGGGGAGGAGAGGGTATGCAAGGTCGACGTTGTCAGGGAGAATGTTCACAGCCCAGTGCAACTCAAAGGAGCATGCGCGTTGCCAACTAAAACAAACTATAGAAACGATGATTAATGTGACTTCCCGATTAGAAACGCTCGACTCATAAAAAATATGAGACTCATAAAAAATACGGCATGATGCACTTCTACCAAATGTAGGAACCTCGAAATTTAATTAAAAGAGTGTAGACTAGATAAACATCAGTGTAGGACAAACCAGTGCCAGTGGTCATAGTTTGAATATCTCTGATAATTCATTTAGGCCTTACACAGCCGTGTCAAACTTAACAATCAATAATGCCTCCCTTTTGGATAATTTGAGGCTCAAATCGCCTCCCCGTGGGTCTTTTTCTATCCTCGAGATCACTGTCCATTTAAACTCATTAAGCCATTGTCGCATCCTAGTCCAGTGGTTGACCAACGGAGCATTCTCTAAGTTTCTTTTCAATCTGGACTTGTGTTGTGATATGCGTTGGCGCACTTCTTGTTCAGTTTTACCAATGTACAAGCGGTCGCATGGGCAACTAATCCCGTAGACTACAAATTTGGATTTACAGTTGCTAAATACCTCATGCTTCCAAGAAATACCCTTATGCTGGAAAACAGTGCCCTGTATGGTGGTTTCACAACAAAGGCACGTGCCGCATTTGTGGTGCCCCAATAGGGGGGCCAATCCCATCATCTGACGAAGGGATGGTTGGACTTGGGATGGCATAGCTGCTCTCACCAAATGGTTTGCAACACTGTTCTCTCTTTTAAAAGCAAACAGTGGAGGGTCTCTAAGACTTTCGTCTAAATTCTTCACTAGATGCCAGTTATGCCCAATAATGCGTTTCAGCTGATTGGCATTGGGACAGAAAGTGGTTACACAGACCTGGCGATTTTGTTCAGGTTTTGTTGCGTGCTTATCTAGGTTCCTGATCGATACTGTGACCTTATGCCCCTATTCGGCTATAAATCCATTTATTCCCTATATTGGCATAACCGTTCAAGTGCGATTTTCTGTAAAGTCATCTCTGGCCTCACACGAACAGAGCCACATTCCAGCATGACTCTCTGCTACTTCCTTTGCGACCAATCAGTGCAATGACAGAGCAGCAGTCACTATCTGATATTCCTAGATAACACTCCGAGTTCTTCAACAAGATAAAAACTTAGCAAACCTGGAAATCCCCGCTTGCTATGTTTTGATTAGTAATGGAACTCTAATGAGCAACTGATAACTGTCACTTCCTAGTGACATCTTTAATTGACGTCTTATGTCCAGCAAACTTGCGTCAAACCCGGCACCTGTCAGGTATAAATATTACCAACGTTGCCTTAAGCAATGAGCGAACATGTTGCTGATGCCAGCTGCCTGCATGACCCCGTGTTGGTAACAACTAGCACTCTGTCGCTGCAGCCTGCTATCCTGTGGTGGTGAAGCTGCTGATTACCATTATCGCCGCTAAAGAGCGACCTATGGTGCAGTACGCTTGAGGAGCCGAGCAGCCGTCCTCTGCGAAGACATCCAGCCCAGCTGCCCGCGGACGCTGTCACCCCTCCTTCCTCGACGCGCTGAGAGAAGCCGCTGCATTTCTCGTGCAGAGAAATCCAGTCCCGGCGCTTCCAGTTTACCCTCGCAGGTGACTGGGATATCGAGAGAGACCCCTGAAGGAGATACCAATCCTCCATCATTCTATTCAGAGGTATGGTGTTGACTAAACCCTTAGATGAGAATTCTTGAAACAAACCTTGGCAAAACCAACTTAACTTAAGCTACTTACTTACTCCCCCTTCTCACGTGTTAGGCTTAGGTCAGGCACACTGGGGTAGGTTTAGTTAGAAGCACCAGTTGAGTATGTTAGCCTAATGTATATATGACTGTATATATGTTTTATTACTTTTAAACCATTGTATGGCTAAGAAACCATATCAATGCTTTTACAGTTCTATTTCGCAATACTTATCTTACTGTACGTACTTTTTATAATAACAGTTATTGCAATTGTGGCAATACATTTCTCTTGTATGAGAAGAAAGACTGTTCAATAAATGTTAACCCTTTATTGATAAACGCCCGTCTCTCTATTCTCTACATACTGTGAAAGTAAACTGCACTAGACTGACTGAGTGAAATCTGTGTCTATTGTTTCACACGACCCTAGAGATCGACTCTTGATCTGAGGAGCAAAGTTGTCATGTTGCACGGTTGTTGGAAAACTGAATCCCTTCTTGTCTGTGCCAGGGAAGCTGATCACTTCCTATGCAGAGAAGAAAGTTTCCAGTGACCTCTGAGCTAGTTGGTAACACAACCCAATTAAGTTTAGCATAGTCAGTGGAGGCCTGGAATATAAGCAGTTCCACGTCGATACTACTGTTTATGTTATTCCAATGCGCAGGGCCTAGTGGGAAACTAGGAACTACACTACATGGCGCCCTAACGTTTGGTAAGGCGATAAACTAACGCAAGACTTGTAGAGTAACTCAGTCGTGCATATTTCACACCCCTTTCTCCCGTAAATACTCCAATAGACGTCTGGAGTGGGTGAAAGGTTAAAATCCGCCCGACCTTAGTAGGAAGAGATTCCTATGTAAAGCTCTGGTTTATTCAACGTTGAAGGATACAGTGTTCCAAAATATTGTGCATCTAATCTTTGTCTCCTTGGAGACCTACTCTGCAAACCTCGCATTTTTACAATGCCAGAAAACGGAACCTCTGGGGCCGCAGCAGATGCGACTCAGCAAGGTCCCGAATACACAGACCCGGGTGCTATTATCATCCCGGTCCAGTTAAGAAAATCTATAACTTTAAAACTTATAGAAAACGGACTGCCACCTCAAGGTGGTACAGTAATTTTCGTGATAGAGGCTCACGAGTATCGGCAGACAGAGGTATTCTATTCATGGATAAACTTTCCAGCGGTAAACGCTATAACACAAGAGTTTCACTATTACAAAATAGAGGAACCTCCGGGAGAGTACGCTCCTTTCGAGGAGATTGAAATCCCACTTAAATTTCAAGAGCACCTGCTCTGGTTTAATGGCGCCCTAAAACACAATGATCACATTACCAGGCTCGGTCCACTAGGTAGACCAGGAGCCACGTGGCCGGTTCTAGCCAGCTACACACCACATCCTGACATTGCAAGAATGTCTAGAGAAGAGCTGTTAGCACAGCTAAACACATTAATAAAAATACATAGGCAATTAGTCCAATATGTAATACGGACTGCAACAGTCCAGCCAGCTGTTAATTGACCACAGCTGACCCCTCATCAGGGGAACACAAATAAAATTACACCACAGAACATACAGTCATGTCTTGGTAAAACACCCGTAAAACGGGAACAAATTCCTTTCTGGTTAGCCCAGAAAATCACTCAAATAGAGGCAGTATTTCCTGATACTACCCCTATAGAGAAACACAGAATCTTGACCATCTGCCTTCCTATGGGAATCGCACCACACGTGGAGGACTGTGACACTTGGGGTACAGTCTTTGCTTCCATTTACACAAAAACACACGGTGTTCCGTCTATGGCGGTAATACCAGACGTGCTAAAACAGATTCAAAGTGAATTCGGTCCAGAGCCCGCTTTAAATCTAGGTATGAAACTACTGAAAGATTTCAAGCAGGTCACGGCTATATTATTAGCCAACGTAAAGGGAGAAGCAGCATCTGTGGCGATCCGCCAGAAGTTGAGGGAAACAGATATAAAAGATCCTGTTGAGCTTGCAAAAATCATAGAAAAATGCTATGAAGAATTAGGTAGAGACAGCTTGGGTGGAAAACCAGTTAAGCCCCAACTGCTCGAAAATCCTGAAAATTATTTATTAAAAATAATTTAAACACTCCTAAAAAGAGCTGGGATGGAAATAAACAATCCACTCCCAAGGAAAAAGTTTTCCAGTCCAGAGGAAGGTCTCCTCGACGGAGGGAAAGAACTCCGACTCGAGAACGCCAGTCTCCCCAACGGGAGACCTCTGAGAAAAGATATAACCTTAGAAATAGGGATAATATAAGAAAATCTGATAGATATCAAAGTATTGATACACGTCCCTCTCGATCTTTTCCACAGAATTCGGAAAGAAGAGGACGGTCAGACCCAGGAGAGCACACCAAGTCCAAAGACAAGGAACCTGCTCAAAATAAGAAATCTCAATTTCAGAAAAAGAAGGTAGCCAGTATTAGAGTAATCAACCATGCCGAGAATACTGAGGACACAGTTGAAAAACGGGGAGTGGGCATTGACAATGTTGGACAGTGCAGCAGAGATCAGTATAGCGCGCAAGATCTTGATGAGTCATCTGGAGACAGTGGACACGAATGAATACATTCAGGTTGAAACTGCCGACACCAGACTTAGCGAGCCCCATAAAATATACGAAATAACATTGCGTATGGAGGGTGATAAGACTAGGAAAATTAAGGGTCTATTTTGGGATAAGCTCTCAAAAGGCTATGATATTCTGTTAGCTGAAAAAGATTGGCCCCCGGAGTTTGTCAGGGAGTGCCCTCGTGGCGAAGAAGTGATTATGCCTGCCTTCTCGAATCACATTCCGATTCACAAAAAATACACATATGCAAGGAAATGGGCAGTAGCCCAGGCACCTGCATTGTATAAAAATCATGTAGGATGGGATGAGGATTCACCGCCTCACAAAATCCAACTAAAAAGTGAACCAACTGCCCAACGGCAGTATCCCATAAAGCAAGAAGCTAAAAAACAGGTCAGGGAGATCTTAGATCAACTTGAGTACCAGGGGGTGATTGAAACATGCACCTCTCAAATGAACAATCCTTTGTTTCCTGTCTCCAAGCCAGACAATTCATATCGTCTAGTTTTGGACTACAGACATCTTAATACATGTTGCAAAACCTTTGCAGTACAAAACTCGCATAGTGCAGCCCTAATGAATAACATAGTTAGGAAAAAATACAAAACGACATTAGACATTTCTAATGGTTTCTTTTGTCAAAACATTGCACCAGAAAGCAGATACTTGACCGCTTTCTCCGCATTTGGGTCACAGAAAAAATTCTGTCGACTCCCACAGGGGTTCAAGAACAGCCCAGGACTATTCTCAGCTAGGGTAACAGAGTTACTACAAATCTATGATGATGAAGCATTGTCTTACGTAGATGATATTTATCTCACAGACGACGACTTGGATACTCACTTGAAAAGAGTGAACACCATCATACTTGGGTTCGCAGCAGAGGGTTACAAATTCAACTTTAAAAAGTCTCGAATTGCCCATCTGACAGTACTGTTTTTAGGGTACGAATTATCAAGTGAAGGGAAAAGCCTAGCGGACAACTTCTTAGAGAAGTGCGCTGTACTCCAAGCTCCAAAAAAGCTGAAGAATTTACAATCCATTCTAGGTTTTCTGAATTTCGGAAGAACCTACATCCTAAATTACGCAGAGAGGGTTAAACCTCTCTACGAACTAATAAAACCTGATTTAAAACAAATCAATTGGACTCAAAAACACACAGAAATTTTGAGATCACTGCAAACAGACATGTTAGCAAAAACTAAATTAGATACACGTGACAATACACGTGATCTTGTAATCCGAGTCATCCCAGGAAGATGCAGATTCACGTACCTAACCTCTAATGAGGGAGAAAAGGTACCAATAGCTTACAAATCACATTTGTACACAAAGGCTGAAATAAAATTCAGTTCAACGGAGAAAATTCTAACTGCGGTTCAGACTGCTGTAGCGAAAGAAAGGCCCCTAGCACAAGGTAAACGAATAATAATCGTAACACCCATACCGGCTTTAGAAGCGGTAACTAAAGCAAGCATTCCTAATGCTAAAGCTTTGCATCCGAGATGGATTCAGTGGGTTAATTCTCTTGCTGCAACAGACGTAGTTTACGAATTTGATCCTAACTTAAAAACACAGGAATTTTTACAATATGAATACGAATGTCCTCTGCCAATTGAAATCCTGCCTCTCGAAGAATACGGAAGTATTATATATACTGACGGATCAGCACAACCCGCAGTTGGGGGTAAGCAAGCTTACAGTGCTGCGTGCGCGATTGTTAAAGGTCGCTGGCACAAAGGAAAATTTAGACCATTGGTCACTAAAACACAATCTCTAGGAGATTGCTCGGCTCAACGAGCTGAATTAGTAGCATTTAAGATGGCGCTAGAAAATACAGATCGCGAATTCCCCACACTAATAGTGTGCGATTCATTTTATTGCGTACAATCTTGTAATGAATACTTGCAGAATTGGGTGGAAAATGGTTTCAAAGATGCAAAAGGTGGCACAATAAAGCATAAAATGCTTTGGGAACAGGTAGTTCTTTTACAAAAAGAACTACAAAAGACTCACGTGATACATACACTGAGTCATCAACGTGATGGCGTTCACGTTGCAGGGAATTCATTGGCTGATGAAGCCGCGAAGGCAGCTGTGCAAACGGCTTCCGTAGCTGCGATAACTCGGTCACAAACAAAAATAGACAGCGATATTCTACAAGCTGTCAGTACGTCAGTAAAAGATGATAAGAAAACACTCCCAAAAGGCTTTCCTAAAAAGTACTTGTACTTAACGGATACAAATAATGTTCCTTTTGCTCGAATCCCTGGAGTGGGGGATAGAGTAATTCCAAACAGGGAACACAGACTAGGACTAATAAAAGCGGCACACGAAGGGCTTGCTTCTGCACACACTGGCGTTTCCGCAACAATATCACTATTAAAACAGAGATATTGGTGGCCTCGCTTGAGAATACAAACTAAAAAGTATGTATTAGAATGCGACATATGCCAAAGGATAAAAGTATCAACAGTGAAACGACCAGCGCAGACACCCCTTCTCATCTCGGATAAACCATTTGCATGCGTTTACCTGGACCACTGTGGTCCCCTACAAAGGGACGGCAACTATAGATATATCATGGTAGCAGTGGATTCCTGTACGAGGTTCATATGGATGTGGCCCCAGCGCTCGGCTGACGCTAGAACGGTTATAAAAGATTTGCGAGTCTTTATCGGCACATACGCAATTACCGCATTCCATTCTGACCAGGGTCCTGCTTTCAGCTCTCGAGCCTATAAGGAGGCCATGGCCAGCATGGGAATTGGGTTGCGGTATTCTTGTCCATCGCACAAGTGTGGTAGAAAGAAAAAACCGGGACATAAAGCAATCTATAACAGCGAAGGTATTAGGTTCAGGCGCTGGGTGGGTCAAACATTTAATAAGTGTCCAGACTAGTCTTAACAACATGCCAAGAAATTCTCTAAAAGGTTTCAGCCCATACGAACTATTGTTCGGAATTAGAATGAACGTTCAGGACCTCGATAGTCAGATGTCAGTGGTACAAGAAGAAAAAAAGCAGTTTGAAGTAAAAGACCGTTTGGCTGTTTTACAGGAACTGAATGAAACAAGAAAATCATTAAGCAACATAAAGTTAAAGCAACAGCCAAGTACCACTGACGAGGCACCACCCGCAACAGCCCCAGCAAGGCCTGTCTGGATTCCAAAGATTGGGGATCTAGTCAGAGAAAAGATCGCGGTTAAGAAGGAATTTGGGCCTTCTTACAGAAAAGCAGTACCTGTCTTAGCAGTCACCGGAACAAGATCAGTTGTGCTACCGCCCCTTGCTGGTAAAAAGGAGAACAGAGTCGTGTCTATCGATCTGGTAAAACCACAAGCATGTGGCCTATAATCAACAGTAGGCCCAGTGGACTCCCAAGAAACAACAGAATACCCAAACTTGCAACAATCCAAGAGGTTCAAACTGAAAGACTAATCACATTCGATCAGCCTGCAGTGCACAATGAAGGACTATGCAATACAGCCATGGAACTCGTGCCTCTTGAAACACAGATTGAAACAGTTCGTCAAGAAACAACACCAGTCTACAATGATGTGGCATCAGAAAGTGCTACCGAGAGACAGATTGAAAGAACAATCCCATCAATTGACAGAACTGCCTCTGGTTATTTCATCAACTTCGACAACTTCTCTGAAGATTTAAACGACCCCGAAGTGATGCCAGAAACAAAAAAGTCTTTTAAAGAAAAAGCAACGGAACTCTTTCATCAACTGAAGGAAATCTACCTTATTTCCCCTTGGCTAGAGTTCTGGTTCGGTCTAGGTGTATTTTTCCTCCTGCTTTGGCTCATCATGGTACTGTGTTTGGGAAAATTCATTGAAGGAAAATATATTACAATGGACACAGCAAGTCAGAACATCAACCTAGTCCTGAAACCACACAGATCATCCCACGTGAAGAAAAGAGAACTGTCAACAGTAAATGTCACAGCAATTCCAATACCTGGTGGGGTAGTATGGGAGAAAACAGACTATGAGATCTATGGTCCGGTCGAAATCCTGAAGTATCCTCATCAACTAAAGGTTTCCTTAAGTGACTTTGTGACACCAAGTACATTCTCTGATGATTGGGACTTTAACAGTATTAATGACATGATGTCTGATTTAGTAATGTCAGCTAGATTCACAGATCATGATTATTTACAAGGTTCATCTAGTTATGAGCAGTTATTCTGTTATACCCACTATGGGGATCATTACCTGCATAAATCTGCACAGCCTAGAAATGTTTTTATGTATAATCAATGGGAACATTGTTCTACACCACCTAAAAGCAGTTCGAAAGCATTTTTTGAGAAATTCAAATACTTCTCAGGGTTTAACACCAGTGATGCAGAAACGTTTTATTACAAACTGTTAGATAAAACAGGCATGAAAACAATGCTGACAAATTCTAAATTGATATATTCAGAAGCATTTTATGACAAAATGATGACATTTGGTTTTGATTATTGGAAAAATAATATTGAAACGAAAACAATTTGGGGTACAAAAGATTGGCAGGTGCAAGGCATAGAAGCACTATTTAGAACCTGCATGATACCAGAACAAATGTTATTTTTAAATGACACTGTACACCAAACATCTTGTCTTGGCCTAGCCAAGAACAAAGACCTTAAAACACCGTCTATACCAAAGCCAATACCTGAAAATGCAACAGCTGATATTGAGTTAGACGTGTCACACATTTTACATTTCAACAGAACACATCCTGATTGGAAAAAGTGGTTAATCTGGCCTACAGACACAAATAGCTGTCAAGATAGGTTCCTGAATAAAACACAGGGGTTAAAACTGACCAGATTAGACCCTAGATATTCCCAGAGACAACATCCAGGGATTATAACAACATACAGTGTAGGGAAACTCTGCCTAGAATGGCTAACTACATCCACACTAGCTGAAATTAAGCAACACTTGTCTTTATTAAAAGATGGTGCTGATTTGCGCGATTTCATTCTTGGACCACGCAAACAGCGTCAAAAGCGTTTCATAGCGACCAGCATCTATGCTGCTTACAACGAGGCTTGGAAAGTGAAGCAAATTGAAACTGCTGAAAAAATACGAGAAATTGATCGTATTAATTTGGAGAAATCACTTTCTGTAGTAGACAATGGGTTAATGACTCTGTCTTCCAGAATATATTCTTTGGACAATATTGTATCCTCTGCCTTTGATGTGATAGACAGAGATTTGCTAATGTTACAACATGGCCAGTCTCAATTACGCTCTATTATAGAATTAGGCTGGACGCTGCAAAATCTTCGTTCAGGCTATGTGCCTTGGCGTTTAATCAACACAACGTCATTATTTTCCATTTTTAACCTTACTGATAAACAGATCAGTTTGGCACAGAAAGGAGCAGACTATACAATCTTGAGCATCGAAAAACTCGAGAGATTACCATTGACAATGTCAGAGAGCCCTGTCATTGAATGGATAATACACGGAATTATCACAATTCCGATAACAACTTTCCGATTTCATAAATGCCTTGAGTACATACCTGCTGGCCAATATGAACAATTGGGTAAGGGATATGTAAAATCCGAATGGAAATTACCATACACTCATTCTTGCTATAGTGACAGTGACAAAAATGTATTTCTTAGTGGTGACAACTGTAAACACTCACTAAGCGGTATACTTTTGTGTCAGGGTATTAATTTACACGGAGCATGTGATGGAAATTCAAACAACCTCTCATGCCACCAGCTAGTCACACCTGCAACTCAGATAGAGCCCTTCTTTATGCAACTCGCAAACGGGAGTTACATTCTTAGAACGGATCACAGGTGCTGTGGCCTCGCGCCCGGAAAAAGTTATCTAGTACAAGTAACGTCCATGGTCAAATGTTGTATGCAAGCATTGTTCCCGAGCGGGCCTCCAGACATAGTGACTCCCCTCTGGCCTCGTCTGAATCTCTATTCTATACGAATTGATACATTAAGCAAAATGAAATCTGTACTTTTACAGACAACAGTGCCTATAACGTCATCTAAAGAGACGTATGATCTTCTAGTCGCAAGGACGGCTACTGAGGTTCATGACCTTTTATCAACAAATTGCCCCGTGCATTTCGTAGAAATGTTTAGCCAACTCCTTAACATATCTAGTGCAACAAGCATCCCAGGCATATTTAAGACAGTCTTTACAGGACTGCTGACACCCTTCCAGGCAATTTTGGGAATCTTTCCTAATTTTGTGCACTCCATCTTTGGTGGTATACCACTATTTTTGGGACTCATCGCAGGGATTCTATTTTTGACCATCCTGCTACGTTATGGCAAGCCTCGGCTCAGACATAGCTCCCATGGGAATGGAAGAGACAATCCTAGCAATGCGCTACAGGGACAGGATAACTAACGTCCTCGGATTGGCCAGGCTGAGAGATCTAAACATGACCTGGTTCCTTTCATTCAGACCAATATGGCAAAATTGCATTTTACCTGTGCTACGGTGTATGCTTTGCGGCGAGGAATTCGTGTTGGACATCAGTCTTTCACTTCCATCAGCAGTACCAATGGACGTCGATACTTTGCTAAGTCCAATAACGGCTCACGCATTGTGTTGTCCCCAGCGGCTACCAATCCTGATGACGGCATTCGTGGAGACTCCTGTACTACAGCCAAGTGGTAACAGTGGAGCGAGTGACAAAAGCAACATCATCCAGGTACAACGTTCTGTGAGCATTGCTGGTCCTGCCTTCGATGACAGCAATCATTCTCACACCTGCCAAGTTACAGCGCTATCTAATTTGGTTGAACTATCACCTGATTTTGTAGACCAATTCTTTGCGAGCCTGTCTGATACGATGTTCTCACCCATAGAGAAACAATAACTTTTGAGAAGCTTTCCGACACACAGCGTTCCCATGAACTCTGAATTCGGCCTTCAGTTTTGATCAACAAAAACTGCCAAGTGCTTTGGAAATATATTTTTCTTTGAATTGGACAATTTTTTTTAAATATTGACCCTCTCTTTTTGGCACGAACAATTCTTTGCTTAACGTAAAAACTATTCTTAGAGAACAGAAGCTTTACACTTCTATTTCTAAACACATCTAGAGACATAACAACATAACACCACCCTCTAGCACACATGTTATTACAATGCATTTTTATGTGATGATTTATCTCGCATTTCTTCTGTCAGAGATACTTCATGTGTAATTCCTTTTGCATAATCGTTCATAGATTTTATATGCAATAACCTTTTGAATGATTACTATGCTTTAAAAAACGTACAGTACCTAAATTCCATGTATTTCAAGTACGCCTATTTCGAATGCATTTATGTATTTTGGGGTGGGCAATGTTACACATACACCTAATTGCTTAGTTTTAGTAATTTTGATGGACATGTATACGTGGAGTGGGTCTTGCGTGCTTATCTAAGTTCCTGATCGATACTGTGACCTTATGCCCCTATTCGGCTATAAATCCATTTATTCCCTATATTGGCACAACCGTTCAAGTGCGATTTTCTGTAAAGTCATCTCTGGCCTCACACGAACAGAGCCACATTCCAGCATGACTCTCTGCTACTTCCTTTGCGACCAATTAGTGCAATGACAGAGCAGCAGTCACTATCTGATATTCCTAGATAACACTCCGAGTTCTTCAACAAGATAAAAACTTAGCAAACCTGGAAATCCCCGCTTGCTATGTTTTGATTAGTAATGGAACTCTAATGAGCAACTGATAACTGTCACTTCCTAGTGACATCTTTAATTGACGTCTTATGTCCAGCAAACTTGCGTCAAACCCGGCACCTGTCAGGTATAAATATTACCAACGTTGCCTTAAGCAATGAGCGAACATGTTGCTGATGCCAGCTGCCTGCATGACCCCGTGTTGGTAACAACTAGCACTCTGTCGCTGCAGCCTGCTATCCTGTGGTGGTGAAGCTGCTGATTACCATTATCGCCGCTAAAGAGCGACCTATGGTGCAGTACGCTTGAGGAGCCGAGCAGCCGTCCTCTGCGAAGACATCCAGCCCAGCTGCCCGCGGACGCTGTCACCCCTCCTTCCTCGACGCGCTGAGAGAAGCCGCTGCATTTCTCGTGCAGAGAAATCCAGTCCCGGCGCTTCCAGTTTACCCTCGCAGGTGACTGGGATATCGAGAGAGACCCCTGAAGGAGATACCAATCCTCCATCATTCTATTCAGAGGTATGGTGTTGACTAAACCCTTAGATGAGAATTCTTGAAACAAACCTTGGCAAAACCAACTTAACTTAAGCTACTTACTTACTCCCCCTTCTCACGTGTTAGGCTTAGGTCAGGCACACTGGGGTAGGTTTAGTTAGAAGCACCAGTTGAGTATGTTAGCCTAATGTATATATGACTGTATATATGTTTTATTACTTTTAAACCATTGTATGGCTAAGAAACCATATCAATGCTTTTACAGTTCTATTTCGCAATACTTATCTTACTGTACGTACTTTTTATAATAACAGTTATTGCAATTGTGGCAATACATTTCTCTTGTATGAGAAGAAAGACTGTTCAATAAATGTTAACCCTTTATTGATAAACGCCCGTCTCTCTATTCTCTACATACTGTGAAAGTAAACTGCACTAGACTGACTGAGTGAAATCTGTGTCTATTGTTTCACACGACCCTAGAGATCGACTCTTGATCTGAGGAGCAAAGTTGTCATGTTGCACGGTTGTTGGAAAACTGAATCCCTTCTTGTCTGTGCCAGGGAAGCTGATCACTTCCTATTCAGAGAAGAAAGTTTCCAGTGACCTCTGAGCTAGTTGGTAACACAACCCAATTAAGTTTAGCATAGTCAGTGGAGGCCTGGAATATAAGCAGTTCCACGTCGATACTACTGTTTATGTTATTCCAATGCGCAGGGCCTAGTGGGAAACTAGGAACTACACTACAGTTTCTTTTTTCGCTCCAGGAGTGTTTCTCTGGGGGTCCATCTTGCCCTTTTCATGCAGTCCTTAACAAGTTTTTTGGGGTACCCTCTATCACACAATTTAGAGACAAGTTTTTCGGTGTGGTGAAAGAAATCGTTCTCATATGTGCAGTTTCTGCGCACGCGCAGAAATTGCCCATACGGCAGGTTTTCTCTAAGGCTTCTGGGATGGTTGCTCTGGAATAATAACGCCTTGTTTCGATCCGTTGGTTTAACAAACAACGAAGTTGCCAGCTTGCCAGTTTTTGGGAACACCTCCACATCCTGAAAAGCGATCATTGTTTCTGAGTGGGAAAGACTTAATTGTATATCAGGTGTTCTTGCGTTTAGCCATTGGTGGAACAGTATCAGATTATTGATTCCCCCTGTCCATACCATGAAAACATCGTCAATAAAACGATACCATTTTCCGATGTGCTGTCCGAAGGGGTTATTGTTGTGTATATAAGTGTCCTCGTACATTGACATAAATAATACTGCCAACTCGGGGGCAAAAGGGCACCCCATCGCCACCCCCTTTACTTGGTAATATTAGTCACATTAATCATCATTTCTATAGTTTGTTTTAGTTGGCAACGCGCATGCTCCATTGAGTAGCACAGGGCTGTCAACATTCTCCCTGACAACGTCGACCTTGCATACCCTCTCCTCCCCTTCTTCATGGACCAATCCGGTCAGCCCGCTGCCCGAAGACCGCCCACTGCAACGATTTTCCGGCGTGTCAGCCGTGTTATATGGGAGAGATTCAGACGGCAGGTTAATGTGCCTGCGCAAGAAACTAGTGCGAAATGAGACGCCAATGATCTACGCTTGCCGGTAAGATATACTGCCATGGGACTCCCTGCTTGTAGCTTTGCCCCGGTCCCCCTTAATTCCCTCGTGAAGTCCAGAGTGCTGATTCCACATGAGTAGAACTGTATTTAATTACGCTTATATCTGTTCCCTTTTCCAGCACCCTCATACGAGCAGGAATGTGCTGACGCTGCCTATCGGTGCTGACGCTGCCTATTCCGGTACTTCGACCGAGACAGTTCCCGTTTACATTTCTATGTTTAAACCCCCGTTCAAGGTGAATTTATTTGAAACGGTAACTTGTATTCTATCTCTTTGGGGCCCTAAAGCGAATGGCTTAAATAACAGGGTATTATCCTTCCTCCCCATTTTGCAGTAATACAGCGCTCTGTCAGAGCAGCATTCGGCTTTTAAAGACTTATTGCCAGATACCTCCTGCGGCTTGATCGGTTTGAAACTAGGTATTTCCCTCGTTTTTTCCTTTGAGCGAGTCTGAACCCTGTCAATGTCTTGGGCTAATTGGCCTCCCACTAAGGGTCTTTCATTACTTTTTTTCCACTGTGTAGGTTCATCCAACGTTTGACCAGCGTTACCACCGGATTTCATCTAGCCATTAACGTCTGCATTCCGTTTCATAGTGGTAAGAGCTAGCTGTGATTCCCCATGTAAATCGTTCCGTTTCCACCCCTGATGCCGGAGTCAACCTTCTCCTTTCTTCCTTTGCAGGCGTGTTACATTAGAGAAGCCTGTTCATACCTGACCCCCCCGTGACCTATCCATCGTCATCTGGGTGGTAAGTACCTTGATAAAGTGTAGTGGTAATTAAGGTGCAGTTTCCATCTCTAGGACTTGATATCTAGGACAGTCGTTCTGTTATCTATGTGGCACTGAAATTCATTGTGCCGCCAGTAGGGTTTCCACCTGCTCTGTTTTTCATAGAGTTACAATCAAATTTGAGCCCCATCCTTTGACAGGTGGTTTACTGCTAAGTGAGACTCTTGATGTGGCTTTATAACCAACCTCTCTTCACATGTGAATATTGCACTTTCCTGAAACTCTTTTCTATGTTTTTCTCTCTCCACATTTGCAATGTTTGAGGCCCTGACGAGGATCCCTCACAAATAGATGGGGATTTGAAACGCGTAGGCCATGTCTCAACTGGTCTGCTTGAGAATGTAGGAGATATTACTACTCTTGGATCCCGTAATATTTTTGTACATTACCTATCATTGAATTAATCGTATTGAATGGTGCAAAATGCGGGAGATCTATTGGATTGTACTGTTTTCAAATATTTTGTACTGATGTAGTGTATAATTTGTGCAGATCCAGTTTGTTCTTCATTTTTATTGTAGTGTCAGTATGTGGTATGTGTGATGTTAATCAAGTATGTATGTGTCGAATGTTTACGACTGTGATATGATTGAGGTTTTAGGATGATTGAAGATTCTATTGAATGTAGTATAGTGTGTCCTTGATTTTTTCTAATGCTTCTCTTTTTTATGAAAAAATAAACTATGTTATGATCATTGAATTTCTACAAAATAAAACTGCGACTAAGTAGCAATACCCTATCTTGAATTATTTTTCTTGATGTGGATGATGAATTTAATTACTGAAATAATGTTATCAGTATTGGCAATTTCTTTCGTTATTTGATATGTAGGCTCAGCCTTGCTGATCAGAGCCAACCCTATTTTGTTTCACATTGTTATAGCGGGCGATTGCCCGCGAGGTATTTGAGTGACTCATTTGGAGATAAAGGATACTGAGTACTCCGTCCATTTCTTGATCCAAGGTTGATCGATTGACTGCCTTTGGATCTAAACTGTTCGTCTAATTCTAGTGTTATTTCCTTTACTGTTCTTTATTCCTTTCTATAATTTTCATTTTCTACAATTTTTGTTTTCTAGTAATGGCAGACAAGGATACGTTTGCCTACAGTGAGGAGCACATCAAGGGCCTACTTAGCGATCCACCAGTCTTTGCTTCAGTGTCCCTCACCGTGTCTGCCACATCTCAGAACAAATAAGATAGACTTTTGCGTCTTAAAAAGAAGCAAATTAGAACAGACCTGCATGGTCACTTCTTATTACAATATCTAAGAAAAGGGACTATTCCAGGTGGGTTACAGATCAAAAACATCCCGGTAATCTTCACAGAGGACCCCATTTTTAAAAAAGGGTTTCTCTTTCATTGAAACTAAGTGCAGTAGGGACCTTATGGTCCTGACACTTAAGACAGCAGCCAGACTTTCCAAAATTGAATTAGAAGAAATAGCTAAATTAGAAGCTGAGATCAGTACTAATCCCACGATAGCCGACGCTAAAGCACTGTTAGAGAAAGTGGAAAAGGAAATACAAGAGTTCAAGGATTACACAGTAACACAAAAAACTAATCAGTTTGAAAAAGATAAAAAGAACTTCTCATTGGAGAACATATATCCATATTTACAGCCTGACTTTTATACTAAATTGGAATCCAGACGCTACCTATCAGATAATCAAGGTAGGTCTAGAAAACACTTTATTTCCTTTGGGGAAACCTCTTCATCTTCAGGCACCGATAGTGATACTAGCGGGAACATCAATCGTCCCAATAGGAATAGAAACTGGAATTCCAATCAGCAACAACAAGGACAGGCTCAGAATTCTTTTTTAGGGCGAGGCCAAACGAGACCGAGAGCCCGGGTCACATATACGATCCCATGGGAAATGAAGACCCATCGACAACACTACAAGAACTAAAAGTATCCCCCATTTGTAATCTCTCACAAAGAGTACTAACTAAAGCAGAAGAGGGCATACTGTCGAAGGGACTATCTTTTGTGCCTTCCAAAAGAACGGACTTTGTCCGAATGAAGACAGAATTCATTGAATTCTGCAGAAAATTAAGGTTAACTATGTTTTTCTTGGAAAATCCCACACCATTATCCACTGAGTTAACAGGCTTACGAAATAAGTCTACATTTTGTCCGACTGGCAATAAGATTCCCAAAGAATTGGTTATCTTTGAAAAAAGTGTGCTGTCCGCTATTTCGCAAATGGAAAGAGATAACAAATTTGTCAAATTTAACACCACGAAAGATGAAATGAATGCCTTAGCTACTCTAAAAAATGATCCCACTGTTGTGATAAAGCAAGCCGATAAAGGCGGATCAATAGTACTATGGGATACCGTAGACTATACTAATGAAATAAGGAGACAATTAGACGACCCCAGATGTTATCGGAAGATTGACAAAGACCCGACAAGTGAACTGCAAAATCAACTGTTTGCTATTATTCAGGAGGGTTTCGAACAAGGCTTTGTTGGCCCCAAAGAACGCGAATACTTACAGATCAAGCATCCTAAAATACCGATGTTTTATGTACTACCTAAAGTGCATAAAGATCAGAATAGACCCCCAGGGAGACCCATCGTGGCAGGATGTGGTTCTCTCTTGGAACCCATCGCCAAGTACGTGGACTGTTTTCTTAAACAATTCATGAGCCAAGTGGTGTCATATTTACAGGACACAACCGACTTCATAAACAAGTTGGAAACTATGACCTTTCATGAAGGGACATATTTGTTGGTCACCTTAGATGTGACATCTTTATACACGCAAATCCCCCAGGAGGAGGCAGTGGCAGTGCTCTCCTTCTTCCTAGAATCACGCCCAAGACCAATGAGAGTTCCAACCAAGTTCTTGGTGGATTTAGCGTCTTTCGCTCTAAAGAAAAACTACTTTTGCTTCAACAAAGAGTTCTATTACCAAGTAAAGGGGGTGGCGATGGGGTGCCCTTTTGCCCCCGAGTTGGCAGTATTATTTATGTCAATGTACGAGGACACTTATATACACAACAATAACCCCTTCGGACAGCACATCGGAAAATGGTATCATTTTATTGACGATGTTTTCATGGTATGGACAGGGGGAATCAATAATCTGATCCTGTTCCACCATTGGCTAAACGCAAGAACACCTGATATACAATTCAGTCTTTCCCACTCAGAAACCAAGATCGCTTTTCTGGATGTGGAGGTGTTCCCAAAAACTGGCAAGCTGGCAACTTCGTTGTTTGTTAAACCAACGGATCGAAACAAGGCGTTATTATTCCAGAGCAACCATCTCAGAAGCCTTAGAGAAAACCTGCCGTATGGGCAATTTCTGCGCGTGCGCAGAAACTGCACATATGAGAACGTTTTCTTTCACCATGACGAAAAACTTGTCTCTAAATTGTGTGATAGAGGGTACCCCAAAAAACTTGTTAAGGACTGCATGAAATGGGCAAGATGGACCCCCAGAGAAACACTCCTGGAGCGAAAAAAGAAACCTGAACAAAAACGTCAGGTCTGTGTAACCACTTTCTGTCCCAATGCCAATCAGCTGAAACGCATTATCGGGCATAACAGGCACCTAGTGAAGAATTTAGACGAAAGTCTTAGAGACCCTCCACTGTTTGCTTTTAAAAGAGAGAACAGTGTTGCAAACCATTTGGTGAGAGCAGCTATGCCATCCCAAGTCCAACCATCCCTTCGTCAGATGATGGGATTGGCCCCCCTATTGGGGCACCACAAATGCGGCACGTGGCTTTGTTGTGAAACCACCATACAGGGCACTGTTTTCCAGCATAAGGGTATTTCTTGGAAGCATGAGGTATTTAGCAACTGTAAATCCAAATTTGTAGTCTACCGGATTAGTTGCCCATGCGACCGCTTGTACATTGGTAAAACCGAACAAGAAGTGCGCCAACGCATATCACAACACAAGTCCAGATTGAAAAGAAACGTAGAGAATGCTCCGTTGGTCAACCACTGGACTAGGATGCGACATGGGCTTAATGAGTTTAAATGGACAGTGATCTCGAGGATAGAAAAAGACCCACGGGGAGGCGATTTGAGCCTCAAATTATCCAAAAGGGAGGCATTATTGATTGTTAAGTTTGGCACGGCTGTGTCAGGCTTAAATGAATTATCAGAGATATTCAAAGTATGACCACTGGCACTGGTTTGTCCTGCACTGATGTCTATCTAGTCTACACTCTTTTAATTAAATTTCGAGGTTCCTACATTTGGTAGAAGTGCATCATGCCGTATTTTTTATGAGTCTCATATTTTTTATGAGTCGAGCGTTTCTAATCGGGAAGTCACATTAATCATCGTTTCTATAGTTTGTTTTAGTTGGCAACGCGCATGCTCCATTGAGTAGCACCGGGCTGTCAACATTCTCCCTGACAACGTCGACCTTGCATACCCTCTCCTCCCCTTCTTCATGGACCAATCTGGTCAGCCCGCTGCCCGAAGACAGCCCACTGCAACGATTTTCCGGTGTGTCCGCCGTGTTATATGGGAGAGATTCAGACCGCAGGTTAATGCGCCTGCGCGAGAAACTAGTGCGATATGAGACGCCGATGATCTACGCTTGCCGGTAAGATATACTGCCATGGGACTCCCAGCTTGTAGCTTTGCCCCGGTCCCCCTTTTTCCCTCCTGAAGTCCCGAGTGCTGATTCCACATGAGTAGAACTGTATTTAATTACGCTTATATCTGTTCCCTTTTCCAGCACCCACATACGAGCAGGAATGTGCTGACGCTGCCTATCGGTGCTGACGCTGCCTATTCCGGTACTTCGACCAAGACAGTTCCCGTTTACATTTCTATATTTAAACCCCCGTTCAAGGTGAATTTATTTGAAACGGTAACTTGTATTCTATCTCTTTGGGGCCCTAAAGCGAATGGCTTAAATAACAGGGTATTATCCTTCCTCCCCATTTTGCAGTAATACAGTGCTCTGTCAGAGCAGCATTCAGCTTTTAAAGACTTATTGCCAGATACCTCCTGCGGCTTGATCGGTTTCAAACTAGGTATTTCCCTTGTTTTTTCCTTTGAGCGAGTCTGAACCCTGTCAATGTCTTGGGCTAATTGGCCTCCCACTAAGGGTCTTTCCATGCTTTTACTTTTTTTTCCACTGTGTAGGTTCATCCAACGTTTGACCAGCGTTACCACCCGATTTCATCTAGCCATTAACATCTGCATTCGTTTCATAGTGGTAAGAGCTAGCTGTGATTCCCCGTGTAAATCGTTCCGTTTCCACCCCTGATGCCGGAGTCAACCTTCTCCTTTCTTCCTTTGCAGGCGTGTTACATTAGAGAAGCCTGTTCATACCTGACCCCCCCGTGACCTATCCATCGTCATCTGGGTGGTAAGTACCTAGATAAAGTGTAGTGGTAATTAAGGTGCAGTTTCCATCTCTAGGACTTGATATCTAGGACAGTCGTTCTGTTATCTATGTGGCACTGAAATTCATTGTGCCGCCAGTAGGGTTTCCACCTGCTCTGTTTTTCATAGAGTTACAATCAAATTTGAGCCCCATCCTTTGACAGGTGGTTTACTGCTAAGTGAGACTCTTGATGTGGCTTTATAACCAACCTCTCTTCACATGTGAATATTGCACTTTCCTGAAACTCTTTTCTATGTTTTTCTCTCTCCACATTTGCAGTGTTTGAGGCCCTGACGAGAATCCCTTACAAATAGATGGGGATTTGAAACGCGTAGGCCATGTCTCAACTGGTCTGCTTGAGAATCTAGGAGATATTACTACTCTTGGATCCCGTATTATTTTTGTACATTACCTATCATTGAATTAATCGTATTGAATGGTGCAAAATTCGAGAGATCTATTGGATTGTACTGTTTTCAAATATTTTGTACTGATGTAGTGTATAATTTGTGCAGATCCAGTTTGTTCTTCATTTTTATTGTAGTGTCAGTATGTGGTATGTGTGATGTTAATCAAGTATGTATGTGTTGAATGTTTACGACTGTGATATGATTGAGGTTTTAGGATGATTGAAGATTCTATTGAATGTAGTATAGTGTGTCCTTGATTTTTTCTAATGCTTCTCTTTTTTATAAAAAAATAAACTATGTTATGATCATTGAATTTCTACAAAATAAAACTGCGACTAAGTAGCAATACCCTATCTTGAATTATTTTTCTTGATGTGGATGATGAATTTAATTACTGAAATAATGTTATCAGTATTGGCAATTTCTTTCGTTATTTGATTTGTAGGCTCAGCCTTGCTGATCAGAGCCAACCCTATTTTGTTTCCCACAACATTTATTAGTGGGCAACGCACTAGTCGTATAGACTATTTTATTATCAATAAGGAGTTTTGGCCAAATTTGCTAGATATGGTGGTCTACGACCGTCCAGAAAGTGATCATAACCCTCTGTTACTCACTCTGTGGCTTCTTAAACTAAATCAAGTAGGAGGGTCGACATCATGTGTAGACTTCGTAGAAGGTCAATTGTCAAATGACACTCGAATCCTCAAATGGGCTAATGTGGCCCTTAATGTAGACAAGGTGAACCAAATGAGTAATATGGTAGATAATGCTTTAGTCACTCTCCAGGCTGATGCTGCGCATGAGGCTTACTTAGATAGAGTTGGCCAGGCACAGGAGCACCTTTTTAATGAACTTAAAGGTTTTTTTATTGCTAGAAACAAAAAAGTGCTTAAACCCCTGGGTCACAAGGCTGCACCTTGGTATAATTCCTCCTGTCGTTTGGCCTACAGATTCCTTGCAGCAGCAATCAGGAATAAAGATAGGGACAGCTTAAGGGAGAAGAGGTCAGCATACAAGGCAGTGCAATCTCAGGCCAAAAGGGATTGGGATGAAGACCACTGGGCCGATCTACTCCATGCATGCCCTAGGAGAGATATGACAGCTTTTTGGCACCTGGTGAAGTGGGAAAGTGGGGACCCTAGGAAAGTTCCAACGAATTATGTAGACTCAGACCAGTGGGTCAGTCACTACAAGGGACAGTTCTCCAGCAATACGGTCGCCAAGATTTTTTTGTGATGCCGTCTTCAACACCAGCACTATGTATAACCAAGAAAGAAGTGGAAAATGCCCTCCTACAGGTCCCCAAAGGTAGGACCCCTGGGCTAGATTGCATCCATGCAGATCTGTTTCTCCGAGATCTTGATTCCTGGGCATTGTACATTCAGCTCCTAATTAATGCAATCGCTAAGGGAGTAGCGATACCCAGCACCTGGGCAGGAGCAGTTATTATTCCCATTTTTAAAAAGGGGGATCGTTCAACGCCGGGGGATTATAGACCAATAAGCCTGATTGATTGCATTCAAAAGGTAACGGTGAGGGTGGTGCTTAGTAGAATGCAAGCTTGGATGGAGGAATGCCATATCCTTTCTGATCTTCAGTCAGGGTTCCGCCAACGCACCAGTACAGTGGACCAGGTCTTAAGATTGATTCTTGTTTACTGGCGCACTGTAACCCTGGGAAGGGGCACTATTTATGCAGCCTTCGTGGACCTTAAGTCTCCTTTTGACTTGGTCCCGCAACCCATGTTGTGGCACACCCTTTTAAAATTGGGTTTGCCGCTGGATATCCTGGTGTTTATTGTCAAACTACATACGGACAACTACTCCCATGTTAGATGGGACACAGTGGGTAGTATTAAGATACATTTTTAGTTGAGAAGGGGGTGAGACAGGGGTGCGTTCTAGCACCCACCCTCTTCTCAATATACATCAATGGGGTAGTGAAATATTTCGAGGACTTCCCCACGGATGCCCCGAGTTTAGCTTGGACCAAGATCCCATTACTAATGTTCGCCGATGACACCCTCATTCTTTCAAAAACGAGACAGGACCTCCAACATGCCCTTTCAATATTTGAGGAGTTTTTTGTGGACCACGATCTTGTTGTGAATGGCCACAAAATGAAGCACATGGTTCTACAAAATGCTAATAAAGTCATCGGCGAAGTTAGAATGAAAGAAGGGGTCTTCGAATAAACAGAGACATTTTCTTATTTGGGGGTAACTATCAATAGGAAACTAAGTTGGAAACCACAAATAGACTGCCTTACTGTTAAACATGCTCAACATTCAGGGGCTTTGCTCAAGGGAGCATAGATGTTCTTACACCAAACCCATAGCTCCCGTGCTACAGATCTATAATTCCAAAATTGCGCCTCAATCCTGTAGGGGGCTGAAGTGTGGGGATATGACAACCTGGATTCTTTAGAGGTATCCCAGAATAAATTTTTAAGAAACCTAATTGGCCTCCCCAATCTACCCCATTAGCTCCTCTTGTTTTGGATTTGGGTGCCATTCTATTAAGGATGTGGCACACTTTAGGCCAGTAGCATACTGGAGGAGACTTTGAGTGACTCCTGAGCTAGCACATTATGCCCTGGCTCTTCTAGAAGTCAGGGATTTAGATGTAAATAGGAACATTGTATGGTTTAGACATGTTAAAAATATACTCTGTGAGATGGGGATGAGCCGTTCGTGGACCACCCGAGCCAGAAGTATATTTCCAAGCAAAACAGAGTTTAAGGCAGCCTATTGGAACATGATCAATATGAGACGGGTTGCGGTTTCCTCTACCCTTACCCTATCTTAAGTTTTTCTTGACATTAAACATGTATTGGGATTTGATTACCTCAGCACGAGACAGAACATTATTTCATCAGTTTAGGGTGGGAACATTGCCTATTAATGCTTTCACCGCTAAGTGGTGTAACTCAAGTTCAAATTCCAGTAATTGTCCTTTTTGTACGGACAGGATTGAAACAGTGGGACATATGTTTTTTATTTGCCCAGCATATAGTAAACCCAGGCGTTGCGGGTTGAAGCCCATATGTTCTAGCATGGGCACCAGGTCTAACAGTGAGGCCTTCAGAATTCTTAAAACAACAGTGGAGGGCCCCACTGTGATTGCTACAGCAAACTTCCTGGGGTGGGCATGGGTAGTCCGCTGGACTGAAAGGAGGCATTGGTAAATGTCTTTGTTTTGTTTGATACCTTTGTATCCCCAAAATAGCAGTACGCACTTTACTGTAGCCTTGATGCTCTTTTTCTAGATTGAATGCAGAATGTTAGCCTAGGCCCCTTATCATGGGTTTGCTTTAAAGTCCTTTTAATTTATTTATTGTTTTAAGAATTATACTTTTTAACTATGTAATTAATAAGCCTTTTGTTGTAGAAACATGATGTATTGTTCAATTTGGCCTCTAGTTTTAACATATCTTTAACTTTTGTGATCTTTTTATAATTCGAAATAAAGTTTATAAACTTAGTATGCTGACTTACTACAAAATGTTATTCACAAACCTTCATGGAGCGGTTCTGACTCCACCTTCCTATTTTTTCTGTGCGGCGATCTTTACCCCAATATTGGAGTCTCCACACAAGTAAGTATAAGTATTAGTGACAGAGGGGATTAGCTGGACATTAAAGAATACTTACTATGCGAGGGGTTTATGAAGGGACACACACTCACCCAAAAAAGAGTAAGTCTGTTGCTGTTCAAAAACTGCCCGTCTGTAGTTACTAAAGCCAAAAAGGGTACAAACCACCCCAGAGCTGGAATATGTCTAGCACCACCCATGACCATTCCCAGGTACTGCAACACACCATAAAAAATGTAATCCTGTTCAGCAGTAGTAACTTTAGAAGCACAGTTTGTGAATAGCAATCAACTTTCTCCATCTGTCCCTCCTAAACCCCTCCTTTTTACTCCCTAACCCCCTCCTTACACGTTCTTTAACCCCACCTAATTAATAGTAAGTATTCCCCAATTCCAGCCACTACACCTGGTTCCTCCCACATTTATTACTTAGGACATGATTCCGATCTCGTTCGGAAAGCGTTGCAACCGAATCAGTTCTGGAATGCTTTCCGGATGACTTGGATCGGTGCAATGCATCCGGATAAGATTCGGTCTAGTTCCCATTGACTTCAATGGGAGCCTGTGTTCCGAATATGAACACATGCTCCCATTGAAAATGGGGGTTGATGGGGAAAAGCATGTGCATGGGTGGGAAGAGGGGACCCTTGGGTACCCACACAGGACTGATTCAGATGGCTCGGTTGAAGGGGGGCCTGCTACGGTTCCCCAGAGAAGATTCTGGCAGCTGATTTGTTTGGGTCAAACCGACTTGGAAATGCTGGGCGATTCATTCATCGTACTCGCTAGTTCGTAAACCAAGTCCATAGAGCTGCAGGAATCGGATCTGGAGGGCTTGTCCTGTCCGAATGCCTTCCGGAACCGATCAATCTCCAGGGATTATACTTGGTTATTTGAAACTGGGAACGAGTCAGTCGGAAACAAGGGCTCCAAATCGATTCACCAAATCCGAATCTGATTTGGAGCCCTTCCGAATGACATCAGATGAGAGGATGTCCCCTTGGAAAAGATAGGAGAGGTGGAGATGAAGAGTTTCACTCTTACGTTTGTGAATTGCATTTTGCAGTAAATAAGTAGTACTATTGTAGTACTATTTTACAGACTACAAAATACACATGATTTACAAAATAGTTTGTGAATCAAGACTAAAATACTTCATTAGTAAATGTATATGATATCAGCACATAATCCTGACAATACAGGACAATTTAAAGCATGCAAACTTAGGACCTAATTATGATATAGCGGTCGGACCGCCACTGACAGACCATCAGTGGCTGTCTGACCACAGACAACTCTTCAGTCAGACCGCCGCAGCGTCTGAAAATTTTGTGATAAGGCGGTAGTTCCACGCTGCTCCCTACTTATATAAAAATATTATGATACTTATAAATATTTAGCAAGACCGATTACCGCTTTAGTAAGGTGTTAATAGGTAGGGCAAAACATACCAAACCACAATATACATATCTGAAGGCATAGCGCAGAACATGGGAAAAGTGTACCTAAAAACAACATGCCTGCCATTAACTTTTGTAAAGGCAGTCATTATCCAATCAGCTAATGATTTGGTATCACTATGTACTGTGTTAGTACAGCGAATGCACCCATACCTCACAAACATACTGCAGAAATTGATCTCACAAACTTTAAATAAATTAAAAGTTATAAAGCAGTTACACTATTAATCTGCACTAACTAAAATAAGCATCTGTGCATCATAATATCTAATCCAGGCAAGTTTTAATTAACACTTTCGGTCCTAATGACAGCCTGGAGCCGTCATGATGCACAGTGGGCATGTGCTCATGACGGCTCCAGGCCGTCATGGCACCCACCCACGGGGGAAGCGCTGGCGCTCCCCCCACGGGTGTCCGATTTCTCCCCCACAAAGGGAGATGGCAGCGGAAGAGTTTCCGCTGCCACCCCCGACCCTCCCATGGGAATCCCATTATGTCAGCACACATAGAACTCTGACGTCATCAGGAAGTCCCAGATGCTCTGGAAGCCATTTGTTTCCAGGCGTCAGAGAGAACAAGGTAGTTTTTCTTGTTCCTAGGGGGGTTTGCGGAATGCATCGAGGCATCGGTGGAGAGGAAAGAGATTTTCCTCTCCCCTGATGTCTCTTTGCAGGGCATTTCTGCTTCACGATCGCTCACAGCGTTGCGATCGTGCAGTGGAAATGCCCCCCTAGCACCAGGGACTTTTCTTTTTTCAATAGAAGCGACCCCTTGGGCAAGGGTCGCTTCTAAAGGGGAGCATTTGTTTGGTGATATTGTTTTGCCCCCCCCCTGGGGGCAAATCGGGTCTTTTTTAGCCCATTTTGCCCCTAGGAGGGGCTGAAAATCCCACTAGCCACCAGGGTTTCGTTTTGGGGGATTTAAATGTAGATGGAAGCGACCCCTTGGGCAAGGATCGCTTCCAAAGGGGGCATTTTGGTTGATGTTTTTCTGCCCCTCCTTAGTGGCAAATCGGCCTGTTGTTTCGGCAATGTTGCCCCCGGGGGACGAAAACCCCACTAGCAACCAGGGTTTTGGTTTGGGGGCATTTAAATTTAGATGGAAGCGACCCCTTGGGCAAGGGTCGCTTCTGAAGGGGAGCATTTTTTTCTGGATGTTTTTCTGCCCCCCGGGGGCAGATCAGCCTGTTTTTTGGTCTTTCTATCCCCAGGGAGGGGCAGAAAACCCGACTAGGCACTAGGGCTGGCATTTATTTTTAAATGAAAGTGACCCCTTGGGCAAGGGTCGCATCCAAAGGGGAGCATTTTGTTCTGGATGTCCCCCCACCCTGGCAGATCGGCCTGTTTTTTGGTCTTTCCCCCCCCCCAGGGGGAGGGCAGAGAACTCCACTAGGCACTAGGGATGGCATTTATTTGTAAATGGAAGTGACCCCTTGGGCAAGGGTCGCTTCCAAAGTGGAGCAAATTGTTTGGAAGATTGGCCTGTTTTTTTGGGCTTGTGTCCTAGGGATTGTGTTTTTTAGTGAGTGGAAGTGACTCCTTGGGCAAGGTTCACTTCCAAAGGTGGTTATAATTTGTGGATGTTTTTTTCTGTCCGCCCCCCTGGTGGCAGTCGGTCCTTTTTCTGGCCTTACTGCCCTCCGGGTATGGGGGGCAGAACACACTAGTAGACACCAGGAATTTTCTTTTATAGGTAATGGAAGAGACCCCTTGGCCAAGGGTCACTTCCAAAGAGGGTTAAAATATGTTTGTGTATTTTCTGCCCCCGACAGAACTACCCCTTTTTTTTATCTTTCTGCCCTAGTTGAGAGGGGAAGGCAGAAACCCCTATTACGCACCAGGGACCTAATTTTTTTTCAAGGGGCTGCAAATATCTGTCTGTTTTCTGCCCCACCTGGGGGATAGTGTAGCTTGGTAGAAAACCTCACCTAATCCCCATTTTTCTCAGCCCTATTTGAAAGACCATCTGCCAGATTGACCATTTGGGTAGTGAAATTGTGTGTTATAATTGTAATTGTATTATTGTTTGTGAAATGTAATAGTAATTTTTTATTTATTTCTCTGTTTTGATCTAGTTCAAGGCTTTTGCTCTTTAGACTGTACCAGGTTGTGGTTTTATTACTGCTGGCTCTGCAGCTTGTGTAGTTGCATGTGCTTGGTAGGAGAGTTTTTTGTACTATTTACTCTAAATTAGTTTAATTTCCCTACATGAATGTGTTTTTTGCAAATGGCGTAATAAAAGCTGTATGTTTGGCTTCTGTGTTTTTAGTGTCAAAATATTTTTGCATTAGTGCTCGATGTGTACTTTGTTGTCTTATGAGTAATTGGTTTTGTTTTTTCTTTCTAGTGGGATATCGTTGCTTTTTGCTGTGTCTCTGCAGAGCCGGTGCTGGTGAGTGTAGCTATCTTTGGTTAGAGAGTTATATTGTTTTTGAGTATACAGATCTTTGCGCTAAAGCCACTCTTTGTTTATTACTTATTTTGCACAGATTTGGTTGTTGTTGACTTGTTTGTGAAGTCTCCTTTCTTAGTAAGGATAATGGCTAGCCACAGGATTACTGCTCAGCAGGTTGTGGTATGCTTTTTGAGTCTCCCTCTGACCAGAGACTGACTCTGATTCTGAGGCAGCGGTGGGAGGGGAAGATTCAGGCAGTGAGTTTACTCTCCACACAGAATCATCAGATGATGAAGGTACTCTCAGTGCGGATGAAGCTTCTCTTAGTGTGGATGAAGTGCCTGTGTTAGAGGAAGACATTGATGTGCCGATAGTGCGGCAAGAGGCATCTGGGCTACAGGCTGGGATTGCAAGGCTTCCCATTGGTATAGTGCGGAAAGAGGCTTCTGGGCTGCAGCCTGGGGCTGCAAGGCTTCCAGTTGAAAGTGCTGACCTCTGGGTTGCCCCAGGCATGGTGCAGCCGGCATTGCCAGACTTACTGGTGTTCCAGGGTGTAGAGTGCATACTGAAAACTTTTTGTTGAAAAAATGTTTTCAGTTGTTTATGGACGATGTATTTTTGGCAGAGATTGTTGAGCAGATTAATTTGTATGCCAAACATTTTTTGCGGGACAATAGTGCCAGCCTTAAGCTCCACTCTAGAGCTACCTGGTGGACTCCCACAAATCTGGAAGAGATGAAGAAGTTCATGGGTTTAACTTTTTTGATGGGCTTGCTAAGGAAGCCGTCAAAGTCTTCATATTGGTCTACTAGTCCTTTGATGGCAACGGCTATATTTCCGGCAGTCATGAGTCGTTATAGGTATTTCCTTCTGATTCGGATGCTGCATTTTGTCGATAATGGTTTAGCGTTGGCACGAGATCACCCTGATTGTGACCGTCTGTTAGATCTGGGGGTCACTAGTTGGCAATGGTATTCACCTTTGTCCAAATAAGGACCCTTACTTCTAAGTCAGGATAAGGGCATTACACTCCTTAATAACCCCTGCTCACCCCCTTGGTAGGTTGGCACGAGCAGACAGGCTTATCTCAGAGGCAATGTGTTAAGCATTTGTGAATATACACAGTAATACAGTGAAAACACTACAGAGTGGCACAACACAGTTTTTATAAAAATAAGTATTCTTTATATAGACTTAAACACAAGACCACAAATGACAAAAATCCACAATACTACACTTAAGATTGCTTTAAAGATAATCAAAGTTACTTAGTTCACGTTGATGATAGATGCGACAAAGTTCTCAACAAAGTACCTGGATGGGTAACGCAAAGTGAACAAAAGGCTTGCAAAAGGGGAGATGCGTTGGTTCCGTGATCCGGGGGAGATGATGCATCGTGCATCAATGCTTGTGCAGAGTAGGGGATGCGCCGTTATCCTTACCGGTGAGGAGGTGATGCATAGATTCTCGGCCTGCGGGCCAGTTGAGGTGCGCAAGATGGCGCCTTGATGCAATGCGATGATTCGGTTGCGATGCGAGAAGATGGCACCCTTGATGCAGCGATGCGATGACGCTGCAACGATGATGCATAGGCGCCCTGGCAGCCTTGCAACGACTCTGTACTTTGGAGCCGCAACAGGCCCTGCAACACGCTTCTCCGGTGATGCGATGGCGACTCTCTCGATGATGTCATGCTTTTCCGGTGATGCGACAGCAGACAGCTTCGATGAACACAAGCTTCCAGGGAGATGCGGCGAAGGCTCAGTGATGCAACGATTTCAGCTGCGGAGGTAACACGCTTCCTCTCGATGCGGCGCACATCCAGCTCCCAGCAACATGCAAATGTCTGGAATAGAAAATTTTCAGCAAGGAAATTCAGAGGGGAGCTGGAGATGAAGTCTTTTGTCCCTGAGACTTCAGCAGGAGGCAAGCATAGTTCAAGCCCTTGGAGAATATTCTGTAAATGATAAAAGTCCTTAAAAAGTTCCTTCTCCTTTCCTTGGCAATGAAGCAACCACTGCAGGCCAACCCAGGAAACAGCACACTGGCAGAGGGGCAGTAAAACTCCTGCAGCTTCCTTGGTTCTTCTCCTTGGCAAAAGGTTTCTGGTTCCAGAAGTGATCTAATCCCAATATTTATACCCCAAAATCATTTGTTCTCTGAAGGCAGAGAGGCCTCTGCCTAGTCCAAACCAGTTCCTGAGCACTCTGTGTACATGCCTCACTGCTTCCTTTCACTGTGCAGGGCAGAGACATCAGCCGCCCAACAGGAGATGGAGCCAGCACAGGGGAGGGAAGATACAGCTCTGGAGCACTTTGTTGACATGATTCCTCCTCTCCTTTTGCAGTGCAGGGCAGAGACATCAGACAAGCCACAGGAGGTAGAGCCAGCATTGTAGAGGGAAGTCCCAGCCCTATTCGGTCTCAGGTGCAACTACTCCCTCCCATCTAGATGCCGATCTATCTTTTCACCATTGGGCTGCCCCAGCAGGTCTCCTGGAATCCCCCAGCCCTGTCACTCACAAACTCATACAAGGAATACACACCCTAGCAGAGGCAGGCCTGGACAGTTAGGCAAGAAAATACCTATGTTCTAAAAGTTGTATTTTCAAAAACAGAATATTAAAACCAACTTTACTAAAAGATGTATTTTATCATTCTGAGTTCAGGCATACTAAATTCGAATTTATACCATGTTCCCTGAGTCAGTTAGGATTATAAGAATGTAATAATCGAACTGCCCATTCTAGCCTATGGGGAACAAGTAGCCTTCAATAGTGAAAAATGAAAATGGCTGTAATTCACTATTATGACATGCTACACGCTCACCGTGTGCTGCTGTTGTGCTTCTTTGAACCTAATCCCTGTGACGGCGAGTGAAGGACGTCATGGGATCCTTGTGCTTTTGTTTCTTGCCAGCGCTCGTGTTTAGAGCGAAGAGGGGAGAGATCATCGACTCTTTACAGACACCGAGGGACTGCGAGGTCCAGCAGGCTCTCTGGCCCACAGCTGCTGCCTCTTCCCTCGGCGTTCCCGCCCCCCGCCTGCAGGGATTTAAACTTGCCTATATTTCCGCGTAGCGGGACGTAGCGCGGGGCGAAGCCCGGGCAAAGGGCGGGCCCTCTGTGGCCCTCAGAGGCCCGAGGAGACTGGACTGGGCCAGAACCCTTGGTTGTTCAACGTCCCGTTGAGCACATTCTGAGTAAGTTTACTCAGGTCCATCATTTACTGGTGTTTTAAACATTTATAAATGTCATCGTCAGTGCTAAGCACAGACACTGTAATGTCGGACAGGTCCGGGGGTCTGCTTAATAGAACCCTTGATAATTATTTTATTAAGACTGCCGCTGATGCTCCCAAGGAAATTATTCTAGCAGAGCGGCGTGCGGAACGCCGTCGCTCTGTTGAAAGCATGAAGAATAGGTCATTGATTGAGTCACCTTTACCAGTTGTTCCCACCATTGAAGAGAGCCAAAATGGCAATGATAGCGTTGTTTTACAGGATAGCGTACCTCTTGTATTTAGAGATTGCACGCCGACACCCAGTACTTGCCCTAAGAAAATTGTGAATGGTTTTTCGCCCCCTAACCTTACCAGCTCTTCCATTGTAACAGAGGCACTGATTACTCCTACACCTACACCTATGCTATGTAAAATCATACGAAATAGGGCTCAGAAAATGACGCCGCATAGAAATTATGGTCCACCCCCTAATAAAAAAAGGCGGAAAAGGGGGGATCCATATAAACAAAAGTTGAGTCACTCCGATTTTGGCATAAAGGTCAAGACCATCTCTAAGAGTGATAAGGCCCCAACAGCTGCCCCTGAAGCAACAGGCCCAATGCCAGCATCTTCAGCCTCCACACATATAGTTAGGGAGGCTAGTATTGATACTCCTTCAGCTGACATTGTGCCGCAAGTAGCTCACAATAGTGTTACCCTGGATAGTATTGAGTGTATAATTAGGAGCTATTCCCTAGCAATTATAGATAGATTGAACAAGGTGGAAGAAAGACTAGGGAAAATAGAGAGGGAATTGGGAAGAAAGGAAGTCCCTATAAGGGCTGCAGCAAACAACGCTGCGCAAACCATTACATTGCTTACCCAATCTATTATATCTGCCCCCAACCCTGTATTGAACCCGATTCCAGCTACCCCGAAACCTCCCCACAATAAAAATAATAACCAACACAATCCACCTCCTATAATGCCGACAAACAGACCCGACCCGACTCCTGCTATTCCTGTTAGCAGACCACCTAAGGGCCTGGGCAATGCATCTCTGGGGGTACCAACAAGGGAGGGGGGAAGTATCAGGCACACCTGGGGGTTACAAAATAGGGGCCCCCTTCCAGAACTTCCACCGGAAGCAGTGCCTTTCGTGGTAATTCTTACAGGGGTCCCTGAGCTGGAAGAGAACAAGCGGGAGGGATTTGCCCAGCTGAAGAATAAAATTATGCATTGGCTGAGCTTATACAGGCCAACTGCAAGTAACATCAGCGGCGAAATTGTACATGTCCGCCGCCTTCAGTGGTTGGGGGGTAGACCAAAGGATATCGAGGGCGATGTGGTGGTAGTGAATTTTAGAGACCAAAACGCTGTTCATTTTATATTAAATTGGCCTCCAGGTAATGCTAACAACCGCATCATCCCCCGACCATTGACGTATTTTTACCCGAGATCCATGGTGTTCCCACCTCAACACCAACTCCCTCAACACCTGCAAATACAAGCTTACTCTAACACTTACTCCCCAATCATACAGAACGTCAGGAACCCTTCATATGTGCCTTATTCTGTACCAGTTCCTGATCCCTACGGGTGGAATTTTGTACCTTCTAGGTTCAATACAACCGCCAATAGGAGAATGGACCATTTACGCCACCACAAATAGGTTCGAGATATTTAATGGATTGGATGATTGTGATTGAAGTTTACTGAGTGTAGGGGATGAGGGAAGTGGAATACATACCTTCAGCTCGGAGGGCACTGACAACGGAGTTGATGTGATGGGGATTCCTAGGGACAACACTCTAACTACTGTAACACGCCTAAGTAGTCCGATGGGAAGAACTGAAGCGGAAGCCCTGAGATTGTTTGACAATAGTCAGAGGTCCATGGGGTGCAATGATACCTCGGGTTCTATCACTCTTCACGGGGAAGTTTGCTCACAATATAACCAGGCCCAAATGGTACCCCTTAATGACCAAGGGGTGCAGGGATTTCCGGGTTATTGTCATGATCATGACGCTGGACTCATTTTAGGTTGCCCGGTAAATGGAGATGAGGGATTAGGGGTATACCCGGATTCAGTCATCGCCCAAAGTGATAGTGTATCCCCCATGGCACCCCGGATGGCACCTACCAACCCCCAGTTTTTAGATGAACCATTGAATAGGTTTTTGCACCCTCCCCACATGGGAACACATATAGCCGGGGAAGCAAGTATTCCAGGAAAAGGATACAAGTTAGTGAGTTGGAATATTGCAGGGTGGTGTAATAAGGCGGACCGCCTAGGCTGGTCGGATTTTGTTACAAAGTTTGATATTCTTTGTCTCCAGGAGACGTGGTCTACTGAAGATATTCTACTGGATGGCTAAGTTGCTTATAACTGTCCAGCCCAGAGTTCCAATATGGGTAGAGCGAGAGGTGGGTTGGTGATTCTGCTGTCAGTGAGTCTCCCGGTGCTAGTTAAAACTCACATGACAGTTAGCTCACATTCACAGGTACTATGGTTGCAGCACAATGGTGGCCGGAATGTTTTAATAATCAACCACTATAATAATGTGTTTAACCATTCCAGTACTTTAGTGGTCGATGAACTTGATGTGGCAGTTGACAATTTGTATGGGCAAACTTGTGTTCCCTTTGATATCTTTTGGGGAGGAGATTTTAATATTCATATGTGCTCTTATTCTTTCTTGCAGGTGTGTGGTTTTGGAGGGGAGGACGGGGAGGACCAGGCTCATTTCTCACATTCGGCCTATGGTGATTCACTCAATACCCTTATGCTTAAATTGGATTTGCTGATTTTGTTGCCCAGGAAAGATAATGAGGGTAATCTGGTACCAACCTTTGTGGGAAGGAACTCCCCCACTATCATAGACTACCTTATAGCCTCAGCAAGTATTAACACCTTGTGTAGCACCCCGGAAGTACTAGATCTGGCCCTTAGCGATCACAATTGTCTTACAACACAGTTGTTTTTGTGGGGGGAGAAGGCTGGAGTGTCACATGGAACAGTGGCGGATTTAATCCTGCATAGACCGAACGGTCCTAGGATTAAATGGGGGAAGGCATAATGAGGAGCAGCTGTTGGTCAAAATCGTGTCTGCATGTCTCCAGGAGGTGGAATGCTGTCTCGAGCCCAATACAGGCCTGACAGGTATATTAGCTGGGTTTGATACAGTTAAGGGGATTACGAAAAAGATTCTGACTAGCAACAAGGTAAAGGGACTAGGGGCTCCTAGAGGGTGGTTTAACAGGGCATGTACAAAATCTTTACAAAATTTAAAAAATGCCCTCACTAGTAAACCCAGGGATAGGGAAGCGGTCAGTTCTCTAAGGCACACTTACAAAATGCACCTGAATCTAAGGAAGCAGGAATTAAGGGAGGAAGCGTGGGATAACATGTCCAAGGCCGTGGAACTCCGGGACACCAAGTTATTTTGGAATACTGTTAATAGCCCATTCCTACATAACGAGGTATACCCTGTACTTTTTGCCCAAGTAAGCGAGGAAAATTGGGTATCCTACTTTTCTAGTATATTTAATCCAGGAGGGACATCCCCAGGGAGAGACACGGTTGTTGACTCTGGTCCCCCTACACCGCTTAATATTACAATCGCCGAGGTGGATAATGCCATCCGGTGTAGTAAGGGAGGGAAGGCACCCGGCCCTGATAGGGTCCCCATCGATCTATACAAAGCAGATGTATTGCTATGGAGCCCCCTGTTGACCAAGGTCTTCAACGCTGTTGCTATGGCCTCTGCACCACAGACCTAGGGAGAGTCGATTATTATCCCAATTTATAAAAAGGGAGATAGGGGCGAGGCTAAGAACTATCGCCCTATTTCACTTCTCGACTCCTCCATGAAAATAATGAGCAGGGTGTTATTGATTTGCCTGGAGGAATGGGTAGAAGACAATGGCATCCTTGCGGATTCCCAGTTTGGGTTTCGCAAGGGGCTAGGCACTATAGAACAGTGCATCAATCTAGACCTTATTATAGGCAAGTATGTGCGTGCCAAACAGGGTTCGTTGTTCCTCTGTTTTGCGGACCTCTCAAGTGCATTCGACTTGGTTGACCACGGTTTACTATGGACAACCTTATTGAATATGGGGGCCCCACCTGAAATTATTCATTTTTTGGCACGTTTGTATAGTAATTTGTCCGCTAAGATCCGCTTTGGGCAAATGGGTGAATGTACCTCTAGTATCCGAGTAGGTTCCGGCATTAGGCAAGGATGTGTTCTCGCCCCCTTCTTTTCTCTCTTTTTATTAATGCCATAGAGTCGGAATTGCGATCAGTTAGTGCCGATGCTCCGTCTGCTGATGGTTTAGCAATCCCGGTATTGCTTTATGCAGACGACACGGTTCTCTTATCCAGAACCCCTGTCGGGCTGCAGAGACTTATGGATAAATTTCTGGATTTTATCAACGGGAGAAAACGTAAGATTAACAATTCAAAAACTTTCATCTTGGCTTGTGGAAAGAAAGTAAATATATTAAGATCATTTTCGTTTAAGGATCAACCGATCCAAGTGGTTGACAAATTTTGCTACCTAGGTATTACTTTTAACAGCGGGGGTATATGGTCTCATGAGATGACCAACGTTAGGGCAAAAGTGGGGAAATGTGCATTTGGTATTTTTAAATTTGCAACCAAATTGGGCTCCAGGCGCATATTTGATATGCTGTACATATATCGCCATAGATGTGTAGCTCTGGCCCTTTATGGGTCAGGGGTGTTGGGACACTGTAACCATAACTCGCTTCAAGTTGAAGAAAACAAATTCATTAAGAAACTCCTCTGTTTACCATCCTCAGTCTCTACCAGCCTGATCCACCAGGAGGTTGGTTTGGAGCATCTATCAGACCTTATTGGCCTTAGACCCCTACTGGTATGGAGATCTATCTGGCTTAAAGAACAAACCAGGTTCACAAGGAAAATCATTAATGACTGCCTCCACTTGGACAAGTGTAACCTGATTCCCTGGCTCAATTATATCTTTACTTCATTTAAAGATGTCTTTAAGCTGAATGTCCATGAAGACCCTTCCAGTGCCTTGGACATCCCAAAAAAAGAGCTAAAACTCGTGTATATGAGGGCTAAGGCACAAAAGCGTAGTGCTGCCACTAGCCAGTATTCTACACACTGTTTTTACAATACATATAACCTGGCTGAATCTGGTTTTGCAGAATATCTGAAAATGGTAACTATACGCTCACACCAGTATGTCCTTACCAGACTACGAATGGGGACTGTTCACATGCTTGTTGCTTGTCCGCACATCAAGATACATACCGCAGCCCCATGCCCGTGTGACGGGGCCTCAAAGCAGAGCACTGAGCACTTTTTATTGATTTGCCCTTATTACCTACAATTCCGTATTATCTATTTGAAACCACTTTTTAAAAAATATAAGGTATTTTCTATGAAATCAGCCATGAGCCTTTTATTCGCACTTGATGCACCCAATGTGTGCTTTTTTACTGCTGTATATATTTTAAAATCTGTTTCTGTTAGGAAAAGTATGTCCTTTGTAACTTAATGTCTATAAAATGTAATCTGTTAATTGTAAGTTATGTGATGTACTGTATGCACTTTTATGATTATTTTTTTTTTAATTGAATTGAATTGAATTGACATGCTACACACATTAGAGCATGTACTACCTTATACTTACAATGCACCCTGCCCTTGGGCCTACCATAGGGGTGTCTAATATGAAGTAAAGGGAAGGTTTAGGGACTGGCAAGTGGGTGCACTTGCCAAGTCGGCAAGGCAGTGCTAGACTGCACAAAGGCCTTGCAATGGCAGGCCTAAGACACACTTTACAAGTTGCTTCTGTGGGTGGCACAACCAGTGCTGCTAGCCCACCAGCAGCATTTGATTTACAAGCCCTGGGCAAACATGGTGCACACTACTAGGGGCTGACAGGTAAATTAAATAACCCAATCATGGAATCACCAATTATTACATCAATTTAACATAGGGAGCACTTGCACTGTGGCACTGGTTAGCAGTGGCACAGTGCCCAAAGCATAGAACCAGCAAAAACATATCACAACAGAGGAGGCAATCCATCAAAATGGAAGGGAGACTCACGCCAATGATGCCAGGTCTAACACCGTCTTTTTAAGATTTGGCCTGTCCTTGATCACTTTGTTGAACGATTTTCTGGGATCTATGCTCCAGGAAAAGAAATAGCAGTGGACGAGTCTTTGGTGTTGTTCAAGGGCCACTTGGTTTTTAGGCAATTCATTCCTAGTAAGAGGGTACACTATGGAATTGAGCTGTATATGCTGTGTGACAGTAGGTCTGGATATGTCTCTAATTTCAGGGTGTACACCGTTAAGGAATCCAGGATTAACCCCCCTGGTTGTCCGTAGACTTTTGGAGTGACTGAGAAAATTGTGTGGGAACTTGGTAGAGGATTTTTTAACAAAGGCCACCATTTATATGTAGATAACTTCTACACTGGTGTGCGGTTGTTCAGGAATTTGGCCAGAGTGGACACTTTTGCTTGTGGCACAATCTGCTCTAACTGTAAAGGTTTCCCAAAAGAACTTGTTTGTCAAAAGCTTGTGCGAGAACAGTGCAGTGCATTGCAAGGAACTTCTAACTGTGAAGTTTTCAGACAGGAGAGATCTCTACATGTTGACTACCATCCATGATGAAACCACTTCACCTTTGACTGTTTGGGGTCAGGTTGCTGAAGCGCGCAAACCTGTGTGCATTTTAGACTATAATAGGCACCTTGGTGGTGTTGACAGAGTAGATAAGAGGTTGGAACCTTACGCTGCTCTTCGTAAGGCTTACATTTGGTATAAGCGTTGGCTATACATCTTTTCCACTTGGCAGCCTTTAATGCTTTTGTTGTGTTCAAGGATTGTTGTCCAGAGTCAAAGATGACTTTTGCTAAGTTTCATGAGTCTGTAATAGGCAGCCTTGTTCTAATGGAACAGGCAAGTGTTCCTAGAGTTGGATTGGTGGAGGATGTGGCTAGATTGAAAGATCACCACTTTCCTGATCACATTCCTCCCACACCCTCAGAAGACTCTCCCACTAGGAGATGTAGAGTCTGTTGGCGAAGAGGTATGCAGAAGGAGACTTGTATGTACTGCCCTAAGTGTCCTTCTAACCCTGGGCTGTGGGTGCCTGCTTGTTTTAGAACGTATCACACGCATAAGAATTTTTGGGAGCATCCATGAGTGGTAAAGTGAACTGCCTAGTCTGTATTGTTTAAAAAAAGTGTTCTGTTTCAAGATTGGCATTAGTGCAATGTATTTAGTTTCAGATTTTGTGTTAGTAGATTTTGATCTATTTGCAATTTGTTTGTGTTTTCTTTTATGTATAAAAAAATCCGAAATGTGATGGCGGTGTGTGCAGGCTGGTGCTTTTCTGGTGGTGTGCGCGGACTGGCGCATGGCTGGATGTGTGTGGGTGGACTGGTGCTTGGCTGGCGGTGTGCGTGGACTGGCACTTGGCTGGCGGTGTGCGTGGACTGGTGCTTGGCTGGGGGTGTGCGTGGACTGGCGCTTGGCTGGAGGTGTGTGTCGACTGGTGCTTGTCTGGCAATGTGCGTTGACTGATACTTGGCTGGCGGTGTGCGTTGACTGGCTCTTGGCTGGCAGTTTGCCCCCTCCAAAACCAGGTAGTTTTGCGATAGGTAATTTTGAAGTCTCCACAGTACGATTTGGGCCATTTCCTGTTGCAGCCACTATGCCTACCCACACAAGTGAGGTACTATTTTAATCGGGAGACCTGGGGAAATGCTGGATGGGAGGCAATTTGTGGATCCACACTGATTCCAGAACTTTCCCACACAGAAATTTGAGAAAAAGGTGATTTTTTTTTACAAAATTTGAGGTTTTTAGGGGAATCTGGGTAGGAGAATGATGGGGGACCCATGCAAACCATACCTCGCTGAACTCCCCCGTGTGTCTAGTTTTTCCAGAAGTGTTTGGGTTAGGTAGGTTTCCCTAGATGGCTGCTGAGCCCCGGGCCAAAAACTCATGGGACCCCCCATGCAAAACCAGGTTGGTTTGCGATAGGTGATTTTGATGTCGCCTCATAGGTTTTGGGCACTTGCCTGTCGCGGGTCCTTGATCCACCCATGCAAGTGAGGTACCAATTTTATCAGGAGACCTTGGGGAACGCAGGGTGGGAGGAAATTTGTGGATCCACACAGGTTCCAGAACTTTCCCACACACAAATTTGAGTAAAAGGTGATCTTTTCAGGGAAATTTAAGGTTTGCAGGGGATTCTGGGTAGGAGAATGATACGGGATCCACGCAAGCCATACCTCGCCGGACTCCCCCGGGTGTCAATTTCCAGAAATGTATGAGTTAGGTAGGTTTCCCTAGATGGTTGCCGAGCCCCGTGCCAAAAACTCATGGTACCCCCCTTGCAAAACCAGGTTGGTTTGTGATAGGTGATTTTGATGTCGCCTCAATAGGCTTTGGGCCCTTGCCTGTCGCGCGTCCTTGACCCACCCACGTAAGTGAGGTACCATTTTTATCAGGTAACTCTGGGTGGGAGTACATTTTTGGATCCATGCAGATTCAAGACATTCCACCTCAGAAATGTTGGTAAAATGTGTTTTTTTACAAGAGATTATGGGTAACAGAACCTGATGAGAGGCAGTCAAGTCACCCCATCCTGGATTCCCCTGGGTGTCTAGTTTTAAAAAATGTATAGGTTTGCTAGGTTTCCCTCCTAGGTGCCGGCAGAGCTAGGGTTAAAAAACTACAGCTAAGTACTTTGCCAAAAAAGGTTAATTTTTCACTGCGAAATTGAGGTGTGCCCATGTTGCGTTTTGCGCCATTTCCTGTCGCGGGCACTATGACGACCCACACAAGTGAGGTACCATTTTTCTTGGAAGACTTTGGGAAATGCAGGGTGGGTAGACATTTTTGGATCCACGCAGATTCCAGAACTTTCCACCACAGAAATGTGGGGCAAATGTGTTTATTTAACACTTTTTTTAGGTTGGCATGGGATTCTGGATAACAGAACCTGGTGAGAGGCAGTCAAGTCAACCTATCGTGGATTTCACTGGGTGTCTAGTTTTTAAAAATGTATAGGTTTGCTAGGTTTCCCTAAGTGCCGGCAGAGCTAGGGTTCAACTACAGCTAGGCACTTTGCCAAAAAAGGGTCATTTTTCACTGCGAAATTGAGGTGTGTCCACGTTGCATTTTGTGCTGTTTCCTGTCACGGGCACTAGGCCGACCCACACAAGTGAGGTACCATTTTTCTTGGAAGACTTTGGGAAACGCGGGGTGGGTGGAAATTTGTGGATCCACGCAGAATCCAGAACCACAGAAATGTTGGGAAAATGTGTTTTTTGACAATTTTTTAGGTTTGCAAGAAATTCTGAGTAACAGAACCTGGTGAGAGGCAGTAAAGTCACCCAATATTGGATTTCCTTGGATGTCTACTTTTCAAAAATGTATAGGTTTGCTTGGTTTCCCTAGGTGCCGGCAGAGCTATGGTTCAAAAACTACAGCTAGGCACTTTGCCAAAAAAGGGTCAATTTTCCTACGAAATTGAGGTGTGTCCACGTTGCGTTTTGAGGGGTTTCCTGTCGCGGGCACTAGGACGACCCATACAAGTGAGGTACCATTTTTCTCGGAAAGACTTTGGGGAAAGCCGGGTGGGTGGAAATTTGTGGATCCACACAGAGTCCAGAACTTTCCACCACAGAAATGTGGGGAAAATGTGTTTTTTTTGGACAATTTATTAGGTCTGCAAGGGATTCTGGGTAACAAAACCTGGTGAAAGGCAGTCAAGTCACCCCATCCTGAATTCCCCTGGGTGACTATTTTTAAAAAATGTATAGGTTTTCTAGGTTTCCCTAGGTGCCAGCAGAGCCACGGTTCAAAAACTACAGCTAGGCACTTTGCCAAAAAAGGGTAATTTTTTACTGCGAAATTGAGGTGTGTCCATGTTGCGTTTTGAGGGGTTTCCTGTCGCGGGCACTAGGACGACCCACACAAGTGAGGTACCATTTTTCTCGGGAAGACTTTGGGGAATGCAGGGTGAGTGGAAATTTGTGGATGCATGCAGATTTCAGAACTTTCCACCACAGAAATGTGAGCAAAATGTCGTTTTTGGGACAATTCTTAATGTTTGCAAGGGATTCTGGGTAACAGAACCTGGTGGGAACCAGTCAAGTCACCCTATCCTAAATTCCCCTTGGTATGTAGTTTTCAAAAACATATAGTTTTGCTGGGTTTCCCTAGGTGCCGGCAGAGCTAGGGTTCAAAAACTACAGCTAAGCACTTTGCCAAAAAAGGGTCATTTTTCATTGTGAAAATGTGGTGTGTTCACAAGTGAGGTACCATTTCTATTGGGAGACTTGGGGTAATTCAGATTTGTAAAGCAAAAGTTATTACCTATTGACATTCGATGCATTTCTGCCTTCCAAATGAAAGACATTGTGTAAAAAAGAAGTCATTTTGAAAAACTACCGATTCCAATGCTGGTATGAGTATTCCTAATATCGGAAATGTGCAAATATGTACTGTTTCTAAACTCTATATTTTGTTCTCATTTCAGAAATACATAGGTGTCTTTCATACCGATTTTTCCATGTATACATTTTCCCATAATAATTGCTAAATACCCGGTACATGATAAAAAGCCATTGCAAATTGCTGCACATTTTTTGGCTCTGGGTTCGTCGGGTTCTTGGTGAACGAACAAGTCCTATATTTCTCTGCAACCAGTAAGGTCCAGCAGATGTAACTGTAAATTGCTTTCAAACAGCTTTCATAATTAGAAGAAGTTACAGGTGAAAACGTTGACAAAAAGGCTGTATTTTTCAACTCATTTTCAATTTTTCCTATATTTAACTGTTAGTTTCTACAAAGAAACCTTGATGCATCTACACAAATGACCCCTTTCTGAATTCAGAATTTTGTCTACTTTCCTAAAATGTATAGCTCTCTAGGATCCATTATTGCTTTTATACCCATTTTTACCATTACCTGGAAGGAGGTTGAAAGCACAAAAAATAGCAAAAATAGGCCATGTTCCAGAAAAACGCCTAAACTGTGTAAAAATGTTGGTTTTCTGACAAAAGTCTGTCATTCCCTAAATGCTGGTAAACTGTGATTTCAGCCCCACAAACCCTTTTTTTATACCATTTACAGGAAAAAACCCAGACGCTTTCATTTGCAGCACTTTTTTCCCATTTTTCCCCCAAAAAACAAAATGTAGTGGTATTTTGGCTAATTTCTGGGACCCCTTCAAGGGAATCCACAAACACTGGGTTCCTTTAGAATCCCCATGATGATGGAAGAAAAGGACGCAAATTTGGCGTGGATACCTAATGTGGTCAAAATGTTACAGGTGCCTAAGCGCGCACTACCCAAAATAGCCAAAGAAATGCTTAGCACAGGGGTTGAAGGCCTAACAGCAAAGGGGCTAAATCCGGATGACGGATTTCGCAATACACACACTAAAATAAATTAGGCAAAATGCATTCAATTTAACAACTTTATGGGACCCCCATAATGTTTAGATATTATAGTATATATTTTTTTGCAAGAAAACATTTCCATCTTTGGACACACTTTAACACTACAGGGATGATTTTGATGTTCAGTCTGACCACCACATTATGATGCAGGTGGTCAAACCGAACCTATTGCACGGGAGGACTGAAGTCTCCAACAGGATCTAAGATCCCATCGGGACAGCAGGCGGAATTGTATTCCTTGAATAGCGGCGGTGCCAAGACAGGCGCTGTCATTGGGAATATGATGTCCCTTTCTGACAGCCTTTTCATGGTGGGCTGACAGCTATTAAAAGACTGTCAGAAAGGGACTTTGGGGGCCCCAAACAGGGCCCCCCTCCCTCATGGTCCACTGCAAAGTGGCCCTGTGCCCCATGCATATCTATGCACTGTGTACCATGCACCACATGGTGCATGGCACAAAGTGCATGATGTCCACAAAGTGCTCTTTTATACTGCTGTTTGTGCTGCAGCCCTTTTCCTGGGCTGCAGCACAAGCCACTGTGTTGAAGAGCACTTTACGACTGTCAGCACGGTGGCCCGATCGTAATTGGCCCCTACATTTCCAGACCGTCCTCTATCATAATTAATCCCAACAAATCTTTTAATTTACACACTCCACTTTATGCCACTCCACTGTAAGGAATTTAAAGTATGCTACACCACTTTACGATACTTCAGTATATGCCAATACATTCTATGCTAATCCACTGTACATTACTCCACTCTACCCGACCCGTCTGAGCTATACACCACTATACTCCATGCTATTATACTGTTCCCCACTGTATTTTATTACACTTTCTTGTATATCAGTTTACTGGTCACCCCTAACCTGTACTGCTCACAACTCAACACTATTCCACTGTACCCTAATCCAATGTATGCCATTCCACTGTGGTCCACTTGATGGTACACTACTGGGGTGTATGACATTTTAGTCTCTACTACTACACTCTACGCCACTCCATTTTACTGCAATGAGCTATACACCGCGGCACTGTACCACAATTGACTGTATACTATTAGTACATTCTGCGCTACTTCACTAAACCACACTTCACTGTACGTGACTACAGTCTAGGCTTCCATAATTAACCCAATTGAGTTGGACGCCACTCTACTGTATGCTACTCCACTATATAGCACTTCACTGTACGTTGAAAGAGTTAATGGCACTGAACTAAACTTTAATACACTAAACACTACTCTGCACCCTACTGTACAGTATACTGCTAGGCACCACCACACTGTGCAGCACTCCAATATACACCACTCCATTTTACGCAATTTTACCTTTAATACCACACTGTACCACACTCCACTTGACATAAACCCTTTGTACACCACTCAACTTTATCCCACTCCACTCTATAGCACTCTACACTATTTCAGTTCACGTCACTCCACTGTATGCCACTCCACTGTACACCACTCCACTCTACGTTGTTTAAGTACACAGAATTCCAGAATTGGCTCCTGAGCTGTACAACACTCCAGTGTATAACAATACACTCTACGACACTACAGCGTATGCGAATACACTCTACAATGTTAATGGACCTCAATCCACTTTACCACACTTCACTGTATGCTATCACACTGCATACCACTGCACTGTACATCACCACTCTCTATGCCACTCCAATAAACACCAATATATTGTGTCTGAGTTCAGTGTACGCCACTCAACTCTATATGAAACCACTCTACATCACACTGCTGTATGGCATTCCACTATACACTACTCCACTGTACCTCATTTCACTTTACTCCGCTTCACTATACCACAAAATACTGTCCCAGAGTTCATTTTAAAATACTATCCACCACTATATTGTACCACACTCCACTTAATAACAGTTCACTCCATTAGACTAAACTGGACAAATATTACAAAATTGTTGCTAACATTGTAAAAACCATTGAAATTCACAAAACAAATCCTAAGGTTACATAACAGTTATAGTTAGGAGTTGCGCAGTACTACCACAGTACCACAAAATCATCTTGTAAGGTTACCATTGGTATTTCTAAATTTCTTTCAATTATTGTAGCACTTTTGGGGCAATGACGTTTTATTTTAAGTAGCACAATAGTTTTTAGTAATTAATACACTACTCTGTAGCCTTTCTTCAGCTTAGTTAAATATGTTAAACTTTAAAAATATACTTAGCACACTATATTTACATTTAGGGCCGGATTCACAGAACTAACTTAAGACAAAATCCTAAACTTACCACCATTTTGCTATTCACAAAACGCACTTACTCATTTTGGGATTCACAGAAGGCGCTTACTCATTTCGTTATTCACAGAAGTTAGGAGTCCTAACTTTAGGACCTCGAAATGCCTTCTGTGAATACCGAAAATCTTAAAGTTAGGATTTTTCTCCGTTTAGGAGTAGTAAAGTTAGGACTCCTAACTTTAGGACTCCTAAATACCTTCTGTGAATACCAAAAGTCTTAAAGTTAGGATTTTACTCAGTTGAGGAGTAGTAAAGTTAGGACTCCTAACTTTAGGACTCCTAAATGACTTCTGTGAATACCGAAAGTCTTAAAGTTAGGATTTTTTTTAGTTTAGGAGTCCTAAAGTTAGGAGTCCTAACATAATTTGTATCACAATAGTGTAAATTTACCAATTCAATTTGTCAAAAGAATAAACTTGAGAGTATTTCACATGCAAATAAATTCATAACAGGATGCCCATCACTCAACACTTACTAAGATATTTCATCCATTTTGAGGTCTATCATACTTCATCCAGGTAACCTCATTCACAGCAAAACACATGAAAATTATGACATTAAAGGCTACCTAATCATAATTTATTATGCAGAATGAATTGCCTAATGATTTACTCAGAAAACTCTGATTGCCCAACTTAACATAGCAAATTGTTATATTTAATATATATCACACATATGAAACTTTTTTGATCATTTTAACATACTTGTGATTCTCTACATTATCTGTAGTCATTTACTCTGTTTTCAATATAGGTTGTAGTTGCACCAATGCGCATTTCGGTGAAACACCAAAATATGGACCACCTTCTTCAGGGCGCTAAGAGAAGGGCAATGGAAAAGCAAATACCATGCAAGCCAAAGAAGAAGGGGCCTGTGTACATGTGTGGAGAATGTCTAAAAACATGAAAGAACTAACATTATAATCAGAACCAATGGATCGCACAAAAAAAGGGTATGTATTCTGACAACCGACACTGGAATGGAATCCACCTGCAGTGTTCAACTGGTCATGCAGAGATAGGAGTGAAGATGTCTGCCCAACAGTACTAATTTAGTTTCACTGTTGCTGTTTTGCCCATATCATATACAAAAAAAACATATCTATGCATATCACCTAGATTAGTGATAAAATTATGCAAAGAAATTGTGCAAGGAGAGACACCTTAATCCCAGTGAACATAGAAAGCTCAAAATGAAAACATACTAACATACTTATATCAATGTGTTCAGGGACCAATAAAATTATCCCCAGGATGTCAGTACAAACACAGTGCATGCTCTTCAAGAACACATGTAGGTACTCAAAGATGAGACAGGACCCTCTAATACATAGGAAAGAATCAGCACAATAAGGTAACTCAAAGGATAGAGACAATCGCTTGTAGTGTGATAAGACACACAGCACTACTTTACTTGCCTAAGTAATGATAAGAAGTTTACTATGCTAGCCCTTTCACTATAGAGTACGGGGAGGCAACCTAGGGAAGCATTCAAGTGAGCTTGATGACTCCAAGTATCCAGCTGTGGAGGCCCTGGGCTCCTCCACCAACCACTGAGTCAAGAGCTACCAGAAAAATAAAACCAACATTTCATAATTTTCACTGCCAAGGGAGCACAACTAGATACCATAAACTCACAGGGCGTAAGTGAGAAAACAAGGGAACAAGATACGCACAGTAAAGTGCGGCTATGGTGGAAGGTCCTACGGTATTCAGCAAAAATCAAACAAGACAGATATATCAGTCAGTGAGTAATTCCAGCCAATGTAAGATAGAGTTTAATTCCAGTGCAAGAGTGTGAGGACTCCTACTATCTTTAGTGGGTCACATCAGCTATAGATCATAGCTGGCATAAGCTTATGCTGAGAAAAGGGACAAACATGGATGTATACAATCTCACACTGCAGAGGAGTCCAGTAAGCAGTCTACAAGATAGAAAGGTTCCAAAGGCGTGAATCTAATCTTCCATGCAAGTTGTCTACATTTGAAGTGGCTGTTTAAAAAAATGGTAAAACACAAAAACGTCCCTAGTTGTCTGGGAGTACCCTCTGTCACGGCCCCTTGTTCCCCAAAGGACCTAGCGTAACTTCAACACTATTGTTGTGTCACACCTGGTCCTGTCATTCGACCTGGACCCCACTGACAGTATGAGAGAAAGACTTAACTACTCGAGGTCAATTAAACATACTAAACTTTAAACAAAACAGATATAATTCATGTGGCATTCAAAAAAAAGATCTAACTGTATTTGTGTATATTAAAAACAATAATTTATTAAAATTTCATCACTTTACAGTACATCACAGTTTGCATCATTATACAAAAACATTACAATAAAAACCAAAGAGTCGACGCAGCGTTTCGGTGTCTTGACCAGTGTGTCACACCTTCTTCAGGACAGGTTTTTAAAATTCACTAGAAAGAGAATGCCACAATTATACACTGTTTATAACAAGACCTCGAGCTATGCCTATAAACATTGCACCCTTATTCAAAATAGCATTTTTTTAAAAACATTACACATTTTTAAAAAAACTAGTTGTAACATCAGCAAATTTACCTATACTTATACTTTACAATTTTCCATTGATGTAATTTCAGATTTTCAAACCATAATGCACATTTGTTTTAAAAAACACTAGTATTAACTTCAACCATTTGCCTATATCTATATTTTACGGTTTTCCCTTGGTGTAATTCTAGATTTTCACTTTCAGGCCATACTCATCTTATAGGTTATGTTCTTCCCTTTCGTATTTAAATCATGTGGCCACAGTTCATCTGTCCAATTGTAAACGTATCTCTCTTTTGCATACGGATTGCTTAATTACTGGGATATTTATTATCTTTACTCATCTCGTTATGTTGAGCAGATATGTGCTTTATCGATATGCATACATCTCAGGCTGACGTTATACGTACCTTGAACAAGTGAGACAGGTTATGATAAAATCTCTGGGTTTACCCTCTATTTCTCAATCCCATAGGGGTATGTTTTCCATATGATAAAGGAATTTTTCACCTACAAAAATACAGATGGAGTCATCTATCATACTTCTCCCCTTTCATTTACCACCAATAGTATTATTCCTGTGTGAAACATTATTAGCTGTTATACCTTAATCCAGAGGTGCGTATACTGGAAAGGTTTGCTGCACCAGGGATGACCACCGTTCTGATAGGTTCTATACACTTATACTGCAAATAGACAGAAATACACACATGTGCCAAATTGAGAGTTAGCTATGGTCTTCTGATAATGGTTAAAAAATGACAATTGTAAGGTTCTTAATCCATCATACCTTGTTTTTGAAGTTTTAAGGTCACCTCATGGGGTCTAGAAGAGTATTTGATCACTTCCTCTTATCTCCGATTTTGATACTCGGTCTGAACTTCTTATTTTCCTTCTTTTAAGTTCAAGTTGTCTAGTTGGATGAAAAGAACCCGGGATATGGTTGTAAGCCAATCCGCTATTACAGTTTCAATTTTCATTTTCCCTATGCGTTTTATTGTGGTACTCTGTTCCCCAGGGGTTAGTCTTTATTCCTAATACTTTAATAAATTAAAACGTTACGAGCTGTCTTATGACTTTATTGCACTTTCTTTGCCCCCTATGTTTTGCTCTTGCGTGTAATTCTATTCATTATGCCCGCTTAGTTATAGTTTGCTCCCCTCGCCGTTTTCATATCAAATTATACTTGGAGCCCTGGGTACTAGCGCTCGAAAACAGCCGGTTCATATTATATTCTTTCTTCCTTATTATGCAGCTAGCGGAAAACTGCTGTCATCTTACTCCTGGTGCAGCAGCAGCATCAGCGATATCAATCGAGGATGTCTGCGCTTTGTTTTTATTCCCCATATCCGGGTCAGGGAGGCCGCTGGTCGTGAATAAGGTAAGCCGTGAGGCTCCGAGTGAGTCTTTGTAGATCTCGAATTGCTTAAAACGCTAGTTAGAAACTGAAGGCCATCGTCGTTTAGCAGCCGAGATATACCTCATAGAGGATAATGCAGTTTTCCGCTAGCTGCATAATAACATTGAGAGCGGGGATCTATCGACAAGGGGTTTTAAATGTAAAATGTAAAACGAAACGGGTGCAATAAAGGAAGAAAGAATATAATATGAACCGGCTGTTTTCGAGCGCTAGTACCCAGGGCTCCAAGTATAATTTGATATGAAAACGGCGAGGGGAGCAAACTATAACTAAGCGGGCATAATGAATAGAATTACACGCAAGAGCAAAACATAGGGGGCAAAGAAAGTGCAATAAAGTCATAAGACAGCTCGTAACGTTTTAATTTATTAAAGTATTAGGAATAAAGACTAACCCCTGGGGAACAGAGTACCACAATAAAACGCATAGGGAAAATGAAACTGTAATAGCGGATTGGCTTACAACCATATCCCGGGTTCTTTTCATCCAACTAGACAACTTGAACTTAAAAGAAGGAAAATAAGAAGTTCAGACCGAGTATCAAAATCGGAGATAAGAGGAAGTGATCAAATACTCTTCTAGACCCCATGAGGTGACCTTAAAACTTCAAAAACAAGGTATGATGGATTAAGAACCTTACAATTGTCATTTTTTAACCATTATCAGAAGACCATAGCTAACTCACAATTTGGCACATGTGTGTATTTCTGTCTATTTGCAGTATAAGTGTATAGAACCTATCAGAACGGTGGTCATCCCTGGTGCAGCAAACCTTTCCAGTATACGCACCTCTGGATTAAGGTATAACAGCTAATAATGTTTCACACAGGAATAATACTATTGGTGGTAAATGAAAGGGGAGAAGTATGATAGATGACTCCATCTGTATTTTTGTAGGTGAAAAATTCCTTTATCATATGGAAAACATACCCCTATGGGATTGAGAAATAGAGGGTAAACCCAGAGATTTTATCATAACCTGTCTCACTTGTTCAAGGTACGTATAACGTCAGCCTGAGATGTATGCATATCGATAAAGCACATATCTGCTCAACATAACGAGATGAGTAAAGATAATAAATATCCCAGTAATTAAGCAATCCGTATGCAAAAGAGAGATACGTTTACAATTGGACAGATGAACTGTGGCCACATGATTTAAATACGAAAGGGAAGAACATAACCTATAAGATGAGTATGGCCTGAAAGTGAAAATCTAGAATTACACCAAGGGAAAACCGTAAAATATAGATATAGGCAAATGGTTGAAGTTAATACTAGTGTTTTTTAAAACAAATGTGCATTATGGTTTGAAAATCTGAAATTACATCAATGGAAAATTGTAAAGTATAAGTATAGGTAAATTTGCTGATGTTACAACTAGTTTTTTTAAAAATGTGTAATGTTTTTAAAAAAATGCTATTTTGAATAAGGGTGCAATGTTTATAGGCATAGCTCGAGGTCTTGTTATAAACAGTGTATAATTGTGGCATTCTCTTTCTAGTGAATTTTAAAAACCTGTCCTGAAGAAGGTGTGACACACTGGTCAAGACACCGAAACGCTGCGTCGACTCTTTGGTTTTTATTGTAATGTTTTTGTATAATGATGCAAACTGTGATGTACTGTAAAGTGATGAAATTTTAATAAATTATTGTTTTTAATATACACAAATACAGTTAGATCTTTTTTTTGAATGCCACATGAATTATATCTGTTTTGTTTAAAGTTTAGTATGTTTAATTGACCTCGAGTAGTTAAGTCTTTCTCTCATACTGTCAGTGGGGTCCAGGTCGAATGACAGGACCAGGTGTGACACAACAATAGTGTTGAAGTTACGCTAGGTCCTTTGGGGAACAAGGGGCCGTGACAGAGGGTACTCCCAGACAACTAGGGACGTTTTTGTGTTTTACCATTATCCTACCCTGTCCCACATTGGCATATAGGGGATCTCCCTCTTTTTTCTTGTGTTTAAAAAAATGGGCTGGAGGGTAGTATACATCAAAAGTAGAAATATCCCATTGCAGTAGCATAGTATTAATATCCTCATTCATTAGAGCTACAAGGTCCCAATGTCTGAGGTGGATAATATTAGCAGAGAAGCAACACAGGCACACAGAGTACAGGTAAATTAAAAATAAATTTGTATTCATGGTCTCCTACAGCAGATGCATCACACGGGAAAACACACAAAGATGGGATCCTAAGAGGAATCATTACAACCAGTGGCCTACAGTGTTAAAGTTATAATGGCTGCTATTAACAGAGAGGATAGGGATACTATATAAAAGTGCTGTCTAAAAGGGAGATGAACTTCATGACTCTCTCTAACTAGGATTGCTTACCTCTATATTCCAGAGAAAAGTATGTCCAATGGGTGTTGGATCACACATCAACAGCCAGCATGGTGTCGTGTGTGAACCGATAATGCAGGTAAGCACAAATGCTTAAATAGGCAGCCAAAAGAAAACCCATAGGCTCCAAATGTGTTGAGAACATCTATACCAACACAAATGTGGGCTCCATATTAAAATAAAATCTTCTATGGCGTTCCCTCATATCAACACAATCCCCAGAAGTGCCATGTTGAAAAGGGCAAACATACATAGACTGCGACAGGGGGTGTGCCACAATGGAATTTGTCCAAATGGTGTACTTTATGATACAGGAATCCTGATGGATGTCATTTGAGATGTCATAAGTGATGTCATAAGTGATGTCACAGACCATTTCATGAGTGATGTAAAATGTGAGGTCATAAGCAGTGCATTGCGGGGGGTGTAAGTTATAGTTAGCTCAGGTAACTACAACTGCTGAATTTAATTGGTTTTGTATAAGTAAAATCCGAGTCTCACTATAACGTCCCTGTAACCTTTGTTTTTCTCAGTGAATTTCTTAGGTTTTTTTATTCAATTTCCTAACTATAATGTCCCTGTAACCTTTGTTTTTTTTCAGTGAATTTCTGCATTTTTTTAAATGTTGTTTCCTGACTATAACATCACTGTAACCTTTGTTGTTGTAGTGGATTTCTATGTTTTTTATGCTATTTCCTAACTATAATGCCCCTGTTACCTTTGCTCTTCTAAGTGAATTTCTACATTTAAAAAATATATATATTTCCTAAATGTAACCTGTAACCTTTGAGATTGGGTGTGTTAGTGGCTGTATACGGTGGTGAGTGTGTGTGTGTGTGAGTGGCTGTATAGGTGTGTGAGTGGTTTTCTAGGTACGTGAGTCAGTGTGTGAGTAGCTATATTGGTCGGTGAGTGGGTGTGTAAGTGGCTGTATGGGTCTGTGAGTGGGTGCATGAGTGGCTTTATGGGTCTGTGGGTGGGTGTGTGAGTAGCTGTGTGGGCCTCTGACCAGTTTTGTGAGTGGCCATATGGGTCTGTAAGCAGGGGTATGATTGGCTGTATGGGTCTGTGAATAGGTGTAAGTGGCTGTAACCATCTAAAAGTAGGCATGTGAGCTGCTGTATGGATCTGTAATTGAATGTATGAGTGGCTGTAATGGTGTGTGAGTGGGTATGAGTAATTTTCTGTGTGTGGGAGTGACTGTATGAGTCTGTGAGTGGGTGTGTCAGTGGCTTTGTGGATATGTGAGTGGGTATATGTGTATGTGTGGCTTTGTGGGTCTATGAATGGGTATGTTGTTGGCATTATTGGGGTGTGAGTGGGTGTGTGAATGACTGTGTGGGTCTGTGAGTATATGTGAGAGTGGCTAAAAGGGTGTGTCAGATGGCGTTTGAGTATCTGTGTCAGTAGTTGTGTGAGTGACTAGGCCAAAAAGGAACCTCACCTGCCCCTTTATGGAACAAGTTATATAGCAATGTAGTAACCCGAAAGGCCACTGGACTCGGGTAACTTGTGATACAAAAAGGTAATGTCACAGTGGGGGACAATCACATATTATACCAAACAAGAGAAGAACATTGTTACTTTAATCAAAATTAGACACCACCATTGAAATCATTCACCATCAATGGTTGTGATTTTATTTCATCACAATATTGGATATTATCCAGAATATAAACAACAAACGTTTATGAAAACCGGTGCAAAAGAGGAGGGATAGTGAGCACATGAAAAGGATGGTGAAGGTGATGTGCAACAGGAAGGTAGTGAGCATATATACATCAACAATCAATATTTAGGAGGAGGTACGCCAGCAAACAAGATGGCCGCGTAAGCTCCCGGCTCTGCCAACCTCCGACTCCTGCCAGAAGATCCTGTAAATTATCCTGTTTTTGCGCCCAGCCTCCGTCTGTATGAACCAGACTGTAGCTTAACGGTGCAATCCCGATATTTCTACCAGTTTGGTAGACAAAGATACATCGTGTGGCAGTTTGCGGCCTAGACCAGCCTGAAAGCCGGGGTCTCGAGTACTGACCCTGCCGGGTTTCAGTTGAACAACATTGGCTGTAGTTGTGTGACAGGGTCCGGTCTACTGAGGTGATTTTTTTTTTCTTGGACCGAAGTTGATGATGGCTGGCTGAATTGGTGAATATTGGAGATGGGGTGACGACATACAATTGGAGCGGAAGACGGGGGTCCCTGGCCCGGTGGCCCGGTTAGGGCCCCGCCGGTGTTCGCTGGGTTGGGATCTCCGCCGGCGGTGGCTGAGTTCGGATTGTTATAGTCCCCAACGATAAGTCCCCCTCTGAAACCGTCTGTTCCGCATCCTCCTATTCCCCCCGGGGAGACCGGGCTCTCTGGGGACGCGAGTATGACCAAAACTGAGCGAGACGTTGTGGAGCGGACTGAGAGTGACCCGTCACTACGAACGGTGTTGGCAGCCATAAGGTCACTTCATGTTTGAGTTGAAGCCCGCATCCACAAAATGATAGTGTCTGTGTCTGGAACTGGGCGAGCGGGACCGGACCCTGGTCTACTACAAGAAAAGAAACGACTCAAGATACCCAAGATGGCCACTCCGATGGAGGAAGCAGAACCCGTACTATGGGAGACGTTGGAGCCTTTGACCAGTGTGTTGGGTGCTGAGAGCATGCTTGATGCCGCAATTGGATTGTCATGCCTACGATTGTTGCCGACCATGGAAGGACTACCTGATGCTCCCTTTCCAGAGACTTTTGATGGGAACTGTTGTTGGTTTGGAACTGCGTCACTCCCCTATACATCGGTACCGCTAAGATGGCGGATGAAACAACTTTGGGAATCCATGACGGTGTGGGGAGTCTTTGGACTTAGCGGAGTTCTTAACACTTTCATCTCTCTGCTTCGTCTAGGTTTGAACTTTGCTGCAGCTTTTTTGTGCATTGACTATCCTGTGGAAGCGACAGTTTGTCCGGAAGGGGTGCACATGTTTGATCGGAAGGGTCAAGGATGAGACTGTGTGATTGAGTTTGCCATCGGGTATTACTGAACGCGGGGTTTGAAACCACGATGCGCTCGGGAGGTTGGGCGGTGTTTGGAGTTTCCCCTGTTGCGCTATGTATTTGCAGCTTAATAGATTTTGAGACCTTAGTCTGGGGATTCTTGGCTTTGGCGGGGGGAGCGGAGACCGGGGGCATGTATGAAGATGCCCTCCTCCATTTTCTACTTTTAGTATTTAGTTAGTTGGGGCGACAGGCACACTGCAAGTTGGGGTTAGGAGACAGCCATATGCAGGGGTGCAGGGTGGGGGGATGGGTTTATTGTTTTGTCTCCTTTTTTGTTTTTATGGTTTCTTTTTCTTCACACTCTCTTTCACTTTCCTTTTATAAGTATAATTGGTGGAACATCCTGACTTTGTTGATATTCCAGTATCTGGTGCTCATGCTTCCCCTATTATCCTGATTTTATGGATGGGCAGACTCTGGGAGCTTGCGCTTAATGTGAATCGTATATTGTACTGTGGCACATCCTGTTTCTCATGCATTGGCGTAGGCGTCTCAGCCATCTCCTCACTGCTTAGTATCCATCCTGTATTTACATCTGTTCGCCGTTTTATTATGTCTGAATGTATGGCACCTGATATGTCTATTACTTTCTTCGTTTTGAAACTAATAAAAAGATTTACAAAAAAAACAATCAATAATTACAGATTTTCCAGCCAGATGTCTGGCAAGTACATAAATGATAAGTCATAACACGGTGTATCAGATACAGATAATAACTCTCTGTCATCACTGTCTGAACACAAGGGAAGAGCAGTGTCGACGTTTCAACCCCTAAGTGAACAGTTCATTTGATGCCTTGTGGGTGGGGTCTTCCTCAGGACTGGAGTGTTGGAGGTTAAAAAGCTAACACAAAAAGGGGTGCACTGTTCCAAAATGAGTGATGTTGAAGGTCATACAAACACTCCAAAGTGGAACGGGGGAGGGAAAGTGAAACAAGGAAGAAAAAGGAAAAACTGCTAGGTCGCGGACTCAGTGAAAAGAGTGAGGGAAATGCTAAGAAAAGACAATTATTGTCTCTTGTTGCCCTCACACACCCCGAAGGATGTCATGCTTCATCATTGGGCGGTTGCTCCTCGTCGGGCCGGCAGTGCAATGCCCTATGGGTCCTTCAAAGGGTCACTTTGGTGGAGATCTTTTAGACAACTGTCGTTTGGTGCATGAGTGTGGGTAGAGTCCTGGATGTAGAGTGCTATCGTGCGTGCAGTGAAGTTAAAACTACCTAAGGGTTTACCTAGAGAACGTTTAATGGAAAGGTACCCTTGGCAGAGTAAAACAACCCGTAGGTTCAGAGTTACCAACAAAGGCGTAATGTGCCCAGGTAACTTATGAGGTCAGCATGTTTCACACCTATGTCGGTCCAAAGGATCCCTGGCATTTTCTCAATACCAGAATTCAAGGTGGTGGTGGTGTAGTGCACGAAAGAGAAGTTCTAATAATAGAGGGGGTGCCATTGGTCCTCTAAATGATCAGTGGGGGCCACTATCTCAAGAAAAATAGGTAGTGGCTATAACTAAATAGTCAGATCAGCCCATTTGATCATGACCTAGACAAGATATAAGGGGAGACACAGGGACAAAAAAGAAAGGCAACACAGGTTTTAGTGGTTCCTTCTATGGTGATGCAGTCCTGTCTCTGCAAGGAGAAACTCCAGGAGATAGACTGTGCAGAAAAGGAGAAGTAAAAAGAGACATGATTAAATGGTAAAAAGTTGTAAAGCCAACCACTCCACAGTGCGACTCCTGTGTGGTGGCGCACATGGAGCACAGAGACAGTGGCATCCCAGTCTGAGTGGCAAACCGCAACCCCAAAACTGGGTAATCGCCTGTCCCCACGCATCCATTGCGCCAACTGGCTCACAGGTGTCTGCCCGCGGTGAGAGGCTTGGCACTACTTCACACAGGCTAGTCCCATCACACGTAAGCCAATGTCATCACACCGTCATCACACCGTACTGTTATAGTATTCTGAAGCAAAAGTACTCAGGGTGCCAGTGTAACGTACACAAACAAGATGCCTGATTATACTTGGTACCTTATACTCATAGTTAGTACGTAGTTATATCAAAAATGCGTCTATGCTTACTTAAAGAAGCCCTAACAGTGCTCCATAAGCTATTGGCGTAGGGTGCCCGCACCTGGTAGGGCTGCCAACACTGAGGGGGAGAAGCATAGGTGGGAGGGGAGAGAGAGAGAATACCAATAAGTCTTGTCTGTCACAAGCACTGGTTATCACACATTTAAACTTACTTGGAGCGTAGATTCCTCTATTGGTAACCGGCTGATTTTACTCACGATTAGAGTCGGGTGCTGGCTCAAGAGACCTGCCCTGTCCTGACACCTGCTTGGAAGTCAAGGTGCTGGGTTCTCTGATCGTAATAAGTACTTGGCAGTGACTATGCGATCGGGAGGTTCCTCCTTCCGGTTTGCCCTCTTATTCATAGTGGTGCTGCGTCTGCGTGAATATGCTATTCCTACTTGCAATTGCGCAATGGAGCTATCTTGAGCTGCACGTGTGCATACCAGTGAAGCGTTTCTTCCTAGGCGTGGACAAGCGCATTATGTGCCAATGACGTAAAGTCAAGTGAAAATAAAATAAAATAAAATAAAAAGGGCAAAAGCCGTGTAGCAATTAAACATGTTGCAAGTTAAAAACATGTTTCAAGTAAAGAGCCAAAAGCACTCAGAGCCAATTGGAACAGAATGCAGGAGATTTTAAACGGAGTGCTGGTGTAGCAACTCGGTTGTGTAAGATAAATATTAATTCTCGTGTTTCGTCGTGTACGGTTGAGTCACACGACTCTTCAGGGCTTCCACTCCAAATCTTATCCCACTGGTAATTTTCATGTGAAGGAATAGCACTTAGGTTGCTATGGTGTCCGTACACGAGAGACGACCGCCGGGAATTAACGGAGGAGGGATTGCCAGCAGCGGCACACCACTGCTGAGGACACGTACCCGTTTCCTTTCCTTTTTTGGCGCCATTAAGAATCCCCTCCCGGCTTTCCGCCTTTACACCATAGCAACCTAAGTGCTATTCCTTCACATGAAAATTACCAGTGGGATAAGACAACTATTATCCTCACACTGCAACCTAATATTGTGTCAACACAGCATCGGCTGTTGCATAAACTTACAGTAAACCCATTGCTTGATACTGAGCCTTCAGAGGTCCAGACTTACTCCTTCCACACACTGGATTTGGAGTGGAAGCCCTGAAGAGTCGTGTGACTCAACCGTACACGACGAAACACGTGTCGGCGTATTGTTATTCTCAAGTCTGGAGAAAATTAAACGTCTTGCTGTGACAAGAAGATTTACATCAAAGAACCTGCTTCTGCGCTTCTTTTGAACTTTGGTCATTGTACCTTGTTTTGATGAACATCAATGTAGTTGCGAGAGCTTAGCTATGTACAAAAGATAAATATTAAACTCACAGACCTAAGCAGACTCAACGGTGGGGGTTGTTTTTGTGATGTTTGTGATCAAACCCCTATTCAGTCTTGCAGAGCGTCATACAAGGACAGTGGTAATCATACGGTGTGCAGAGTGTGAAAGAGCGGGATAGCGGGTGGGTTACTAGGTGCTTGAACAAACTGCATGACACAATAGTATTATCTTGAGGATCAATCACACTCGTTGATCAATGTTCCAAGGGCAGCCTAAGAGCCTAGGACAGTTAGTCCTGTGTGGAGTCAAAGTTTCACCCACGGAATTTCATCATTGAGGCCAAGGGTATTGGCTTTAAGGTGGTGAACCCATCTTTGCTCACATCTAAGCAGTGAGGTTCTGTTCCAACCAGTGTCGGCCTCCAGGATTGTCCAGTTTATGCCCTCACATGGGTGGCCTTTTTCAATAAAATGGTTTGTGAGTTTTGTGGCCGTGCGTTTCCGTCTTATGGTGCTTTGGTGCTCGGTAATCCTCACTTTTATTGCTCGTGTGTCATCCCGACATATCTGAGGTGGCAGGGACATTGATGAGCTATATGCAGTGGGTGGTATTCCAGTTAGTATGCTTGTGCTGTTCCCATCTGAAGTTCCACAATTGCAGTGTTTTGGTATGTTTTGTAGAGGGGCATGCCCCACATGTACCACATGGATGATGTCCTGTGACTGCGGGTAGGTTTCAGAGTGTGGTTTCCTTGGGTGTCCTGGTGCTTGTGGGAGCGTGTGCACCATCTGGTCTCTGAGGTTCTTCGTTCTCTTGAACATGAAACGGGGCGGTGGGAGGTCTAGTGAGTCACTGTTGAGGATCTTCCAGTTACGGTTGATTATCTTTTTTATGCTGTTGGATAATGGAGTAAAAGTGGGGACGCATGTGATCAGATCATTAGTTTTGGGTTCCCTAGTTTCCATGAGTCCTTGGCGGGTGTTGTTTCTAGCACGTTTTCTGGCTTTTGAGATCACATCTCTTGGGTAATGTCTCTCCACGAGGTTATTAGCCAAGGTGTCTGCTTGGGTCTCAAATTTGTTCAGCCTACTGCAGTTGCGTCGGATCCTCAGAAACTGTCCGTAGGGTAGGTTTTCTCTGAGTGCCTTTGGATGGTAACTCTTGAAGCTTAAGAGGTTGTTGCAATCAGTGCTTTTCCTGTATATTGTAGTCTGAAGGTGGCCATCTTCAAGGCTTTTCAGTAGATCCAGAAAATAAATTTCCTTTTCGATCACTGACAATCGTGAAGCGGAGGTGAGGATCCTTGTTATTAATCCACTCATGGAATGCTTTAGCCGTTGTCAATGTGCCTCTCCAGAGGATCAAGATATCATCAATATATCTCTTCCAGGTCACCAGGTTCATCTGAAAAGGGTTTGTATTTTTGAAGATGTGTGTAGCTTCAAAATGAGACATGTATAGACCCGCCAGGCTGGGCGCAAAGGTAGATATTGTAGATATTGCGGGTAGTTCTCATAATTTTTCAGTAACCATCACCGTCGCCGGTCAGATTTCTGCCCCCCTGATGGCTGGTGGCCTCTCACGGAAATGGAGTACATATGACTCTCAGGGCTTCCTCACTGCCCTGGCTGACACCCGCCCAGCCCTTCACCCCTCTAATGACATCGACGGACTAGAACACGACATCGGCTCATGGTTGGAATCGGCCAGTGACCTGTTTGCTCCCCTAGTCAAATTCCCCCGCACTAGGCATCGTAACTCCCATAGGTGGTTCTCTGACGACCTTAAGGTTCAGAAATTAAAATCGCGCCAGTTAGAACGCACCTGGAGACGCGATTATTCCGATTCAGCCAGACAGTCCTATCTGGCCGCGCGTAAAGAATACAAAGCAGCCATCAGTCTAGCTAAAATGGAACACTTCTCCAACAGGATCTCGTCGGCGGTCGACAAATCTAAGGAGGTGTTCAGAGTCTTGAACAAACTTACTACAGATGACAGAACCCTCCCAGCCCAGACCCCTACTCAAGAGGCATGCAACACCCTCAACTCTTTCTTCTTGGAAAAAATCACAAAAATTAAAAAGTCTTTCTTTCCACCTCCCCAGTCACACCCACCGGATACTTCCTCTAACAACCCCTCGACTTTCACCACTTTCCGTGCTCTAGACCCCATTTCCCTAGCGGAACTCGCCACCCGCGTGAAATCTGGCTCCCCGAACGACTGCTGCCCGCCATCTGTCCTGCGGAGTATATGCCTCAACCTGCTAGATTGTATCCTACCTCTACTTAACGGGTCACTTAGTAGCGGCATCGCACCTACTTCTCTCAAGGAGGCCATCCCAGTGCCCCTCCTTAAAAAACCCGGCGCCGACCCCGCAGAGCTGTCGAATTATCGCCCCATTTCCCTCCTCCCGTACTTCTCAAAACTAATGGAGGCCCACGTCACCCGGTGCCTGTCAAACTTTATTGAATCTTCCTGTCATCTTGAGCCTAATCAGGCCGGCTTCAGACCGGCCCACTCTACCGAGGCCGTCATCCTGGCAGTTCTGGACACACTCAGGAGCAACGCGGACGCTGGGTCCCCCCAAGCCCTCGTTTTCCTGGACCACAACATCCTCCTCCACCGTGTCGAGCAGGCAGGCATCCAGGGTACCGCTCTTGAGTGGGTCAAGTCCTTCCTCACTGGAAGAACACAGGCGGTCCGCCTGGGACCCTACACTGCCAAAAAAACTCCCACGTCCTGGGGAGTCCCTCAGGGCTCCTCCCTTTCGCCGCTCCTATTTAATCTACACCTCCGGCCACTGATCCAATCTCTTCAGAATGGGACATCATCGTCTACAACTACACCGGCGACTTACACTCAACTCACCACATGCCATCAATACGTTCCACGCAGTCATGATTCACATCCAACTCTGGATGAACCAGAACCAATTGAAGCTAAACCCCGGGAAAACTGAGCTCCTCCTTCCTGGACTCAGTCACGCTCACTGTGGCCCGCAGTTCTGGCCTACGGAGCTAGGCTCTCCCCCAGTCCCGGCAAAAGCAGTAAAGAGTCTGGGAGTGATCATTGACGCCGAACTTTCCCTCAGAGCCCAAGTGGGAGCGGTAGTCTCATCCTGCATGTACCAGCTTCGGAAGATCCGTAAAGTTCGCCACTTACTTCCCCCTGCTGCACTTACCCAAGCTGTCATCTCACTTGTGCTCTCCCGTTTGGACTTTTCTAATTCCATCTACTACGGTCTCCCACAATTCCTGTCACACCACCTCCAAGTTGTCCAGAATCAATCGGCCCACTTAATTCATAAAACCACCAGATGGCAATCGGCCAAACCTCTACTCCACAGCCTTCATTGGCTCCCAATAGACCACAGGGCAGCCTTCAAGGTGGCATGTCTCACATTCAAAGCCCTCTGCTGTTCCGGCCACGGATTTCTGAAATCTCTTATCCGCCCTCACTGCCCAATACGAAACCTCCGATCAGCCCACCGTCATCTGCTAGTCACTCCCAAAAACAAAACCAAGAAATTCGGCGGTCGCCGTTTTTCCTATCTAACTCCCGGGCTTTGGAACCTCCTTCCTCTTTCAATCAAATCCTCCTCTTCCCTTCTGAATTTCAGAAAATTGTTAAAAACTCACCTCTTCCCTCCCCTTAGCTAGAATTCCGCTACTCACGCTTCCTCCTCACTCACTCTGTCTATCAGCGCCAGAAAGCTTCGGCGTCAGTGCACTTTACAAATTGCACCTAAGATAAGATAAGATAAGTAAAGACTGTGTGTATTTAAATTGGAAGGCTCTGTAATATTCAAGTAGGTCAGGACTCGCTATCCCTCTCTGTTCTTTTTTCCTTCTTAGTTTGCTCCATGCGATTCTTGAACCTTTCGATGACCAGATAAAACTTGTAAGTTCCCCTTGGATTTTCTTTATCGTCTCCCTCTTGAATTCTAACGGAAGGGTGCTGAAAACAAACGTGAATTTTGGTAAGATTGACATTTTAACTATGTTTGATTTTCCAAGAAAAGTCAGAGGGAAGCCTCCCCATACCTTAAATAATTTCCTTACCTTCCCAACAATTCTATTAATGTTTATATGTGTCACTTTGTCCAGATCCTTGACCAGATCGATACCTAGATACCTTATTTTCTCCTTAGTGTAGGGGCTATTAGTTTAATCATTCCAACTCATGACTTCTGTTTTTGACTGATTAATTTGGTATCCTGATACCCTCCTGAATTTAGTCAGTGTTTCTTCTATTGATTTAATGGAGCCATTCAGGTCTCTAGTGAAAATCATTAGATCGTCCGCGTACAAAGCAACCTTATTTTCCCATCCTAGGTACGTGAAGGGAGATAAGGAAGGGTGATTTCTGAGGCTAATTGCCATAGGTTTGATTCAAAAGTAGTGGTTACAGGGGGCACCCTTGCCTTGTTCCTCTCTTGATTTCTATGTTTTCCGTGAGGTTCGCGTTGATTAAAATTTTGGCCCTTGGTGATCTATAAAGCCCCTTGACCATCCCTTGGAAATTCTCTCCTAGATCATACTTGTCTAATACCTTATTTAAAAAAGCCCAATTTACTCTATCAAATGCTTTGGCTGTATCGAAGGTGATAATGGATAAGGGCATTTTTTCATTAGTGGCTATGTCTATTGCCCCAAAAAGTTTGTGGGTTAGGTCTTGTAACTGTCTTCCTTTCACAAAACCTTTCTGGTCAGTGTTAATCAGTGTTCCAGCTAATCACCCTGACCTTTTTGCCATGATCTGAGTAAATATTTTATAGTCGCAATTCAATATCAAGATTGCCCGATATGATTTGCATTTTCCTGAGTTTTTCCCTGGTTTTAATAAGATGGTTATTATTGCGTCATTCCAGGAATCCAGAAGGTCGCCCTTTTCTACAAAGATTGTGTTTAGTAGAGCTGTGAGTGAGGGGACAAGGGATTCTCTTAGCTTTATGAAAAACTCATTTGGTTAGTCGTCAGGACCGGCAGCTTTACCTCTCTTAAGACCCTTTATTACTTCTTCTACTTCTTTGTTTGTAATCTCAGCATTTAATTCTTTATTCCCTGCAGTTGATAGTATGGGAAGAACCTGGCCATCTAGAAACACCTTAAATTGTTCGCTTGTTGGGTTGGTGTCCTCAGTGTAAAGCTCTGAGAAGAAAGTTGTGAATTCCTGTCTGATCATGATATCCTCTGAACTTAGATCTGTAAAGTTTTGAGGCTGGATGCTAACTATTTTGTTTCTGGTTTGATCAGTTTTTGTTTTCCATGCCAGCATCTTGCCGCATCCTTCACCATACTCATAGTGTGACAATTTGCTGGCTTCCCATTTCTCTCTCTCTCTGTTCACTAAGATTTCTGTGAGAGATTCCTTTTGTTTTAGTCTGTCCGCCTCCAATTTCTCTTTTTTGACGGTTACTCTTTCAGCTGCTATTTGTATGTCCAGAGATTTTATAGAACTTTCTAAATGGTATATCTCCTGTTTTGTTATCCTAGATTTGTGCACTGCTAGTCTTAGTAATTTACCCCTTATTACTGCATTGTATGCACCCCAAGTGGTTTGTGTTTAGGCACCAGATTTATTATTTTCAAAATAGATCTCCATCTCTTGCTTAAGCTCCTCTATATTCTGTGGGTCTAATAGGATGGGGCTGTCGACTGTCCATTTTGGGAGGAAGTTGTTATTATCGAATTGTATTTTTCATTGAACAGCCGAATGGTCGGATAGGTGGGCTGGTAAGTGTTCCACTTTCTGCGTTCTTTCTACTAAGCATCTACCCACTAAGAAGTAATCAATTCTGGATAGGAGCCCAAGTTTTTTGTTCTGGAATGTGAAGTTTTGTTTCTTATCACCTTTCTCTTTCCAGATGTTTGCCAGTCCCAGATCTTTTATACATAACCCCAGCCATTCCCTCATTTTTGGCAGGTTTAATTGTTTCCTCTGGGGAAGACGATCCACCTTAGGGTCCAGAATTATGTTGAAATCAGCCCCTAGTATTATTGGGTAGGAAGTTGATAACAATTGCGTGTAGTTTTTGTAGTGGTTCTGGGTCGTCAGTATTGGGGCCATAATAACACGCAATGGTATATAGATTGCTATGTATTCTTACTCTTGTGATTGCCCAACTACCTTTTTTATCCACTTCCACAGACTCTATTCTAGCTTTGAGAGATTTTTAAAACAATATAGCAATTCCCTTGATGACGCAATCTTGGTTTGTACAGACAAATGCATCCACCCAGCTCAGCTTGGTTATAATTTCCTCCCATTCCTTTCTTAAGATGTGGGTTTCCTGCAATATTATAATGTCACTGTCTATTGTCTTCAGGTACTCAATATTCTCCTTCTCCTACTTTTGGTTCTTAGACCATTAACATTCCATGAGAGTATGTTCACTGTTTTCGGATCTTTCTTCATTTTCTCAGTGTTTTTCTAGGAGCCTCTTGATCTGTTTTGCTGGTTCCTTGCTCCCTCTTTATTATCTCACCTTGAGGAGATATATTTTTTTCCCTAGTTTGCTCCCCACCCCTGTGCTTGCATTTTTGTTTTCTTTTTTCTTTTGTGCGTGTAAAAACTTCCCTCCCTGGCCTCTTTTCTTCTTCTGGCTGTATTATTAGCCCTCTTTGAGCTCCATATTTGCCTTTTTAGTGCTAAACGTCATTCTATTGATGATCTCACATTTGATCTTTCATTTGTTCCAGGAAATGCCCAACCTCTTTTGGATCCCTGATGTTATGCATTTTGTTTCTCCACATGATCCTAATGGCTGCCGGGAATTTCATCTGTACAGTGGCCCGAGGGATCTTAGCTACTGCATTTGCTGCCCTCGCTCCCATTGTCTGTCTTGGGTAGCCTTAGTAAATATCCGAGCGAATTCTAAATGACCATTCATCTTTGTTGTAAGATCACTTCTTCAGGGCATCGCTCAGGATCTTTTCTTTGAGGGTATAGGTATTGAAGTTTATTAGTATTTTCCTCGGGGTCTTTCTTTCTTTATTTCTCCCAAAAGGGTCTTGATGTGCCCTCTGAATTACTTCTTCTAATTAGGCTGCCTTGACCCAAGGGAAATACTCTTCAAGAAGTGAGACAGTAAACTTTTTGATGTCTGCTCCTTCTCGACCGTCTGGTACGTTCAAAATTCTCAGATTGTTCCTCCTGGCCTGGTTTTCCAATGATTCAAGCTTTTCACTAATGCTTTTGTCATTCACCCTCAGGGCACTGATCTCCTTTTGGTTTGAGTCCACTTTTTTGCTTAGTGTTCCTACTGCTGCTTCCACAGCTGTTACTCTATCTCCTAGTGCATTTAGCTTAGTGTCTAGCATTTCGCAAGCTTCCTTGATCTTGTTCTGATTAACCCCTGATAAAGCAAATTTTGCCCTCATTTCCTCTTACATTTTTTCTAGGAATTGTTCTGTAGAGCTCTGGCTAGGGTTAAGTGGCTGTGGCTGTGTAGTGTGCTCTACGCTGCTCAGACTTTCATTGCCAGCGGCTTCAATGGACTGTCCTACTGCTGTGTTGTCGCTCAGATTAGGTGTACTTGAGGACTTCAGCGCTGTGGATTTATCCATGCCTGCTTTGCCATCCTTTTCTCTATCGGGAATAGTGTTAGTGCTAGTGTTATCAATTCTGACTATTGGTACTCTAGCTGATAGTGACTTAGATTGCTGCTCTTGAGCCTGTAGTTGCACCTTAAAAAATGACCTAAGGGAAGGGGAGATCCTAACTCTGCAGCCCCTCCAACCCCCTCCTTCTCTATTGCCTGTTTTTTTGTGTTCTGGATTTAGGTGTTGGTATTTCTGTCTTTGCCTGCTTTCTGACCTTTCTTTTAGTGCTACGGGGGGCGACACTATGGGGATTGTCTGTTAGTTGAGCTTGAAGAACTGCCTATTCCTCAGGCTATAAGTTGTGTGCCTGTCTTGATCTTTATTATGCTCTCCACCGCCTCAACTTTCTCAGGGGAGCCTGAGGTATTTAGAGACCCCCCTCTTCTCCAGATATATTGGGGCAAGTCCCCTCTATAACTTGTAGCTGCCTGGGTCTCCTGAGGAAATCGTCACCCCCGTGACTCTCTACCCCTCCAAGCCTTTCTCCCCCCTTGCCTCCCTCTGCACCGCTTACACCGCTTACCCTGATCATACGGTTGGGATTCCATCATGTCCTCACAATGACTGGCGCTGCCAGGGGGATCTGGGTCTTCTGAAAGTGCTGCAGGGGATTCTGTGTGCTGCCTTTCTCTAAGCTCACCCTTGTGTGGCTTCCCTCCGGCGGTCGCGCTGCCTGGCGCGCTTACGCTCCTCTCTCTCCCCCGGAAGAAGAGTGGGATCCTTCTGACTGCCCTCCAGCAGTTCCTCTGCGCTTCCGACGCCGCCACCCACAGCCCGGCGTAAGCGCGAAGCGCGCTGCATAGAGTCGATCCATAATTATTTGATCCAGGTCAGGGACAGCCTTTGGTGGAGCTGTCTTAGGGCCAGATGTTGGTCGCCAATTACCGGTCGGTAACGGCCGATTTCGCCCGTTACTGACCGGTATTTGGGTTTTGAGATGTAGGGGGCATTTTTTTTACAGAATCGGTAAATTTACCGATTCGGTAAATTTACCGATTCTGTAAAATACCGAATCGGTAATTTTACCGATTCAGTAAAACCCAGATATAGGTAGCACTGTTTACAGTGCTACATGCCTTCAGAATGCGGTATTTTACCACCCAATCCAATTGGGTGGTAAAATACCGAATTCAGGTGTAAATGCACATCTGTGCATGCACACCTGTGCCATGTGACACACAGACATGCCCTTAGGGCATGTATGTGTGCCACATGTCACACAAGTCTGTACTTGGGGTGCTAGAGGGTGTCAAAGTGACACCCCCTGCACCCTTGCATGATTCGGTATTTACCGTTTCGGTAAATACCGAATCGGTATTTCTCATTGATTCCTATGGGCTTCATGGCCCATAGGAGTCAATGGGCAATACCGATTCGGTATTTACTGAATCGGTAAATACCGAATCATAACGATTGGGTAATTCTAAAATTAGAATTACCTACATCTGCCCCCTTCCTATTTACCGACTCTTAAATACCGAATCGGTAAAATTCAGTATTTAAGAGTCGGTAAATAGGAATTACCTACATCTGGCCCTAAGTCACTCCATTATGTTTGTAGCCTCTGGCAGACCCACTATGCATAAATTATTGTTTAATGATTGGCCTTCAGCTTCCTCTAGTCTTTCTTCCAGGACATTTACTCTGTCCAGGAGGCTGTGTAGTGTGACTGTGTTTGAGCTAGTGGCTGGTCGCAGTTCCATGAGCGCAGTTTCATTGGATTGTACCCTAGCTGCTAATTTGTGGTGATCCGCATGAAATAATGTAAGGTCCATTTACTTTGTTAATTTTTGCCTCTAGTGAAGTGCAGGTATGATCAAGTGTTACACCAAGCTTTTCTACTGCACTTAATACTGTGTCCATTTTTGTGGCTAATGTGCGGTATAAGGAGTCAGTGCTCAAAGTTGATTTTGTTTGGGGCTGTCCGTCCAGGCCTAAAGAAGGCACGGCCTGCGGGGCAGCCGACCGGAAGCAACCCATTGCCAGTCACTGAGTCGAAAGCATATGGTTGGTGGACCCCAAGTTGCTGGTGTGGATGGGGCACAGCTAGACTTGGCTCGTTTGACAACGCTGCGTGCAGCTGCCTGTACCGTCTTCCTTCCAATCCCAGGGGCGAGCTTGATTTTGGGTATGCGTCTTGCACGGCATATGAGGGGCTTATTGTGACTTCTGGGAGCTCTGTCCTTTTCCTCAGTTCTGGTGTCTACTGCTCTATGGGATCCTAGCGCTGGCTGTGGTCCCTGGCTCAGGGCGGCTGTTTCTTTTAACCCCTCGATTGTTCTCGATTTCTCTCAGTATTGTTCGGTAGGTTTTGAAGTGCCTATAGCATGTCTTTCCCTCCTTTAGTATGAGTGTAGCGGTGTTAGGCATGCCATGTAGCACAGTGTCTATCCCTAGATCATAGGCAGCTCTTATGCCATACTCCTCCCGCTTCTCGCCTCTCTTTTTCTTTTGTTGTCTGTCACCTTGGCTCCTTCATTGGGCCAGGGGGAAACCTTTCTCAGTCCCCATCAATGGATAGTGCAATGCCACTATAGTGGGATGAGTAGGCCTTCCACGGCCGTCATTTGCTCTAGTTAAGTGCAGGGCTGGAGTAGAGCTGGCAGAATGTAGCTGGGGATAGTTGGAGCTTCTACTACTCCCTTTACTAATTAACTGTGTAGCACTAGCGTGATGTCCATTCTAGGTCGAAAAGGAGAAGGACTGTGTCATCCAGGCCCGTTTTTGATTCAAGGCCTGAGCCCTAGCTGACCCCCGGGCCTCTTCTGGGTATTCTTGCAATTCCCCAGCTCCTCACCTTGGGGGCCCACGGCCGTCTGATTTGCCTCCACAATGGGCTGGGTTGTCGTAGTGCCTGGTGCTATCAGTTAGGCCGCAGCGTTACTCCGGGTGAGCGACAATGTGCCATCGCCGCCCTCTCAAGGGGGTCTCAGTCCTTCAGTGTTCTCTGTCCTCTGGGTGCACTAGCTCAGTACAGGCAGCAGGCAAGATCGCAGGTCGAGCCTCGCTGTGTCCCCACCTCCTGCAGTCCCGTCTCTGGCTCAGTGATTTGCTTCTGTTCACCCCTGAGGCGGAAGCCGGGGGCTCTCTCCTGCTATCCCTTGCCTATGGCTATTGATTTGAGTGTTTGCAGCAAATATTTTTAAAACGTGTAAAATATTTTAAATTGTGCATTTTTAACTGCGTGCACTACGGACCTCTCGGTGCAAGAACTGCGTAGCTCCGAGGCCCCCTGACACCTTTTCCTGACCGGTGCGGCCGATTTAGGTGCTGACGCCGGCAGGTTACGAAGGGCGCCATCTTGGGGGAAGGAATAGGGCTGCGGTCCAGTAGTTGGACGCTTCCCACCCGCCTCCCACTGGATAAAAAGATGACACCTCCCCATCCGCGCAGCGGGCGGGCGCAGCGGGCGCGCCAAAGGCAAGCCCGTCTGCGCCCGTCCGCGGCGGACCGGGGCACGGGGCCACTACCCCTGCTCATTTCTCCACCAATACCTGCCCCAAAACCCTAATTGGGTACTCTAGAAGCGACCTACTTGCCCTACACCCCAACGCAGACACAAACTGCCGTCATACGATGTCAATGGATTTTACCATGCCTCATTGTGGATCCTGTGGTTACTCCATTGGTGAGGGAAAGAAAGATGTAGGGAGTTTGACAACTATGAAGTTAATGTTGTTAAACTGCAGATACCTCAAAAAACACAAGCTAGAGATACACGATCTGATATTAGTGACAATCTTGATGTGCTCCTTTTAACGGAGACATGGTTAGATGAGGCCTCTACCCCTGAAACCCTTGAAGCTGTTCCCGCAGGATATTGCCTGCTCAGAATTGATAGAGAAAGGCAAATAGGGGGGGGATTGGCAATAATTTTTAAAAGTGAGCTTAACTGCACCTTAGAAAAGGCCACACTGCCCAATTGTGAAGGTGGCTTCTTCACGATAAAAGTTAACCCTAAATATACTATTAACGGACTCCTCTTATACCGACCTCCTGGGAAGGCTTCACAGTTCTGTAAACTCTTAACAGAGCTGATAACTACGCATACCCTGCGGTATAAGAAATTTCTTGTATTAGGAGATCTAAATTTACATTTTGAAAACCCTGATTGTAAGGTGGCACAGGAGGTGATAGTTGCAATGAAGTCTAGGTCACTTAAACTTCAATTTATGGCCCCGTCTCATCAAGGTGGTCACCTTTTAGATCCCATTTTTGCCAACTGGGAAGGAATTAAAACTACCACGCCACTGCAAATTGCCTGGTCTGACCATTTCGCCATCCCGTTTGAAGTGGAAGTTGATTCTCAGGATGACAGTGGGATTACAACTCAGCCTGTGAAACATAGAAACTGGAAGAAGTTTACGCCAGAAAATTTTAAATCTGCCCTACTTAAAGACCCGCCGCCCCTCAGCGACACCCTGCTTAAGGCTTGGGATCACTATGAGAATTGGGTGTCTAGGGCTCTTGATACAATAGCTCCCTGGTCATCCAAACCTCCCGTTAGGAAAAATAAAAGTGCCCCCTGGTTTTCTAAGGAACTTAGGGAAGCCAAAGCTAAGTGTAAAAATACTGAACGTCGCTGGAGGAAAAATTATACTCCAGAGGATAAGCTGCTTTATAAAAGGGAATTAAAAACCTACTATAAATTAGTTAGAGCAGCCAAAGGCGCTTATTACAATGGACGCATTGAATCGGCCAAAAATCCCACTAAAGAGCTCTTTCTGATCTATAAGGAGCTCACTATTCCAACTAGGCTTGAGACTCAGGATAACTACACTAATGAAATATGTGAAGATATCGCTGATTTTTTCATTAAAAAAGTGGACTCTCTACACGCCTCTTTCACAGGTGGCATGTTGACCACTGACCCAGTCGTGGGAAGTGTCGGTACTATAAAGGCCTCGCTGACCCATTTCACTGTTCCTGAGAGGGCAGACCTCCTAAGTATCATCAATGGCATTCAGTCTGGCTCTCCCCTTGATGTGATTGCCCCCAATCGCTGTAAGGCAGTCATTGACTCTATGATCGAGCAACTGGAACATTTGATCACTCTATCCTTTCAGGAATGCCATGTACCTGATACATGGAAAATGGCACAAGTAATACCTCTGAAAAAAAAGGCTAATATACACATTTCTCAGCTACAAAATCTTCGTCCTATCTCTCTCCTCCCCTTCTGTGGGAAGGTTGTGGAGAAGATAGTTAAGAGCCAACTTATGAAGTTTGTGGAAGAGAACTCGCTTCTCCACTTCACGCAATCAGGGTTCAGAGCAGGCCACTCTACTGAGTCGGCGGCTCTATTCTCCACAGAATGTTTAAGACAACTTGCAGATGAGGGGCAGACAGCAGCATTGGTATTATTAGATCTAAGTGCAGCTTTTGATACCGTGCTGCACTCAACGCTGCTGTCTCGCCTCTCAGATCTGGAAGTAGATGGGCCAGCTCTAAAATGGATGGCATCCTTTTTGGAAAACCGAAGTTTCCAGGTACACTGTCCCCCTTATAAATCATCTATCCACAAATTAAAACATGGGGTACCACAGGGCTCAAGCTTGAGCCCCACGCTTTTTAATCTTTATATGGAGCCGCTAGCCCATATAGAGGAAACTTTTGGTGTGGATATCGTCACATATGCTGACGATACCCAATTGATAATTAAACTCACCCACAATCAGCCAGAGGATGCCATCAACTTTTCCAACTGCATGCGTTCGGTGGCAGGGTGGATGCATAACAACTGCCTACGCCTTAATGGCGAGAAAACAGAAGTGTTGATAGTGGGCCAATCCCCTTCTGCCTGGTCGCAGGCTTGGTGGCCATCAGAACTGGGTGCGTTTCCCCACGCCGCTAACTTGGTGAAAAACTTAGGAATATGGCTAGATGCGGAGCTTTCCTTTAAGCAACAAATCAGTAAAGTTACGGGTAAATGTTTCGGTATTTTAAAAACTCTCCGGAAAGTCTTAGATCTTCTCCCCATCAGCGCCAGGAAGACGCTCATCCATGCCCTGGTTACTCCACACCTGGATTACGGCAATGCCCTTTTTTTAGGACTAAGCCGTAAATGTCTGCATCAATTACAGTGTGTCCAAAATGCCGCAGCCCGCATGGTATTGAATCTTCCCCGCAGGGCCTCCGGTAAAACAGCACTACGAAAACTTCACTGGCTCCCTATTGAGGAACGTGTTAAGTTTAAAGCTTTATGCTTTGCCCATCGCATTGCCCAGGGAAAAGGACTCAGTTACTTACGCAACTTGTTGACTATCCACCGCCCCACTAGGAACCTTAGATCCGCGGGAACAATGTTGTTTCAGCTCCCTCGCGTACACAAGACCAGGATGGGAGGTAGCTCCTTTCGCTTTCTTGCAAGAAAGCACTGGAACAATCTCCCGTTAGATCTACGCATGGAGCCCTCTGAAACAAGGTTCAGGCTCAAACTTAAAACCCACCTTTTTCCAAAGTAATATTAGTTCGCACACCCGTACCCGTGTGAGCTCCTGACCTTGGCCCTTTGGTATACTGCAGCATTTCTTAGCGCGGGGACACACTGTCATAAGTGTAACCAGGCGCTTTATAAGTGTTTTTATTATTATTATTATTATTATTATTATTATTATTATTATTATTATTATTATTATTAGTGGCACGCCACAGTCAGCGAGACATGCTGCAGTCTCGGTCATCCCCTCCACTGTCACCAATCCGCATCTGCTGACAGGTCAGCAGATATCAATTTTCTGGGAGGTGGCGTGTGATCGGCACATCACCAGTGCCCCAGGACCGTCTTCCGTGCGGCGCGGCCAGTGGCACTCCTTCAGAATGCATCGGTTCACAGCTTCTTTGGTACACTGTCTTTTTGCCGCCCGGTGCCCCAATACTTTAGGTCCATTTGGCCTATTTATTGTGCATGGATGGCTTCTTGTAGCTGAGTGGCATTCAGGATAACAAGGTCAGGTCGCGGAGCACCTCTATAGTGCGTCCGCCATCTTAGCTGCCTGGGACATCCATTATATCAACACACTTGTTAATTGAACTCAATCTACAACAATCCCTAAGTAATATTCCATTAAATTAAGGTATGAACAAATTTAAAAGTATAAATGAGTGTTTACATAAGTGCAGTTATGCTACATATGAAGAAATAGGTGATAAAGCAAAAGTAGCATTGTGGCCTGTTATATTATTGTGTATCTTGCCCAAATAAACAAAATAGACTGCACATATGCTTTTATTATGATGGAGCTTAGAAAAATGCTTAGAAATGAATATTATAAGAACTTAATGATGTAGCTGAAAGTCGAACTCATTCAGGCTCACAACTGTCCAGAGATTGAAATCAATTTTTTTTATAACTTTCAAGTTCATTCGTATATTTCTCAAGTCTGATGCTTTGGTGTGCGCGTTAGCTGCTAACCTAATTTCATCTCTGCATTCCCCCTGTCTGTGCTAACATTGCAAATCCTACTTAATCTCCACAGCTCTCTTTTCTCGAACTCTCTAATATGATTACTCCAGCTCTGTGCTTCAAGCCTTTAGAATTTTGTTTTATGGCTTACTCTACATGCTTTGTAGCAACTCCAAAGCAAATCTTGCCACAAGAGTAAGGGTCATGATTTGCATATCAGTACCGCATATGCTTGTGTGCCCAAGAGTTCAGGAAATACCACATTCCAAACTTTCTAGCTCTCCCTGTTCTTTAAACGCCAGCAAATTCCTAGCATTTATGTGTATTGTGAAGAATGAATCGGCAGTAGTGTTATTTGACCCCGCACTGCCATATAACATTGTGGTGTCGCACTGTCACTATTTTTCAATTTGCCTCAAATATGTACTAATACACATTACATAATTATATATAAAGTGTGATTTTACATTATGTTTGACCATAGGTAGTGATTGTCACGTTATAGTTAATCATAGTAAAGCATGTTCACATTAAGGGGTTGATTGTGTTGTCGGTCGGAAAGGCTCTGAGTCAGATTCGGGTCTACTGAAACCAATTTGGAACCCGTCTTTCCGACAGATTAGAAAAGCTTTCCGACCGACCGATTACGAAAGTAATAATAAAATAATAATAAAGGGGTTTGTAGAGCGCATGGTGACGCCTCCCGGCGTATCCCCGCGCTGAGGAATAGAGTCAGAGATCAGAGGAGGGGAAGAGCCTAAAGGGCAAATAGGTGCGTTTTTAGAAGTTTCCTGAAGGTGGCTTCATTTTTTGCTAACCTAATATTGATGGGAAGGGTGTTCCATTTGGTTGCTGCCAGGGAACGAAAAGACCGACCTCCCGTTATGGATTTTTTTTTTATACGGGGGATCATGAGGAGGCCCTTTCCCATCGAGCGAAGTGCTCTGTTAGGCTCGTATGGGACAGCTAGGTCAGACAAGTAGGACGGTGCACTGTGAGAGATAATTCTAAAGCATAAAAGAAGGGCTTTAAAAAGAATTCTCTTCCTGATGGGCAGCCAATGAAGGGTTGCCAAGGTGGATTTAGAAGCAACTCTTCTGGGTAATCTCAATACTAGCCGTGCTGCCGAGTTTTGTAGTACCTGCAGTCTCCTGATGTTCTTTTCCGAGGTACCAAGAAGAAGTACATTGCCATAGTCCATGCGAGAGGTTACTAGGGCCTGAGTCAAGGTACGCCTGGCCTCCAAAGGGAGAAGGTCCAGGGTACGGTTGAGAGTTTTCATGACCCCAAAGCACTTCCCTACAATTTTATTTACATGGCTGTCAAAGGAGAGCTTGGTATCCACCCAGACACCTAAATTCTTTGCTTCTCTGCCGGGAGTAGGCAGAGGCCCCAGACAGGATGGCCACCACTCCTTGGTCCAGCTAGTGTCCTTGCCTCCAATTATCAACACCTCAGTCTTCGAGCCGTTAAGTTTGAGGCAATGTTGGGTCATCCAATCTGCAAGATTGCTCATGCAGGTTTTAAAATTTTCAGCAGCCAAGGAGGGCGCTTGGGACAGGGAGATCAGCAGTTGAGTATCGTCGGCGTAAGAGACTAGCTCTACTCCGTACGATTGGACCACCCCTGCCAGTGGGGCCATATATAGGTTGAACAGGGTGGGACTTAGGGCAGAGCCCTGAGGTACCCCCTGTTCTAACGCTATGCTGTCCGAGAGAAAATTGCCTCTCTGAACCTGAAAGCTCCGGTTGGTTAGGAAAGCTTTCAGCCAGCCCAGTGCCTTCCCGGTGACCCCAGCTTTGTAGGAAAATGTAAAGTGTAAAGTAAAGTGTAAAGTGTAAAGTAGGAAAGTGTTCTGACTTTCCAAGTTGGCTACAACTCGATTCCAAATGGCAATCGAAGGAACCGAGTCGGTCGGAGTCGACTCGTACATATCTATGGACCGCATTTCCGACTGATGTATTACATTGTCGGATTCGGACAGCTTTTCCAAATCAGTTTTTCCCATATGAATCGGCAGTCGGAATCTGACTGTGGGGGCCCGTAGCAGACCCCATTCACCCGGAGCCTTCCGAATTGGGCTAGTGGGGGTGCCCAAGGGACCCCCCCTTTCAGAGCAGGCACACTGTGGCATGCACCTAGGGGTGCCCGCCTCAGGGTGCACGATTTTCCCCAGCCACCCCTTTCTTTAATGGTAGCCTGTGTATTCGGTTGGAACACAGGCTCCCATTGAAGTCAATGGGAGTCTGACCGAATGGTATTTGGAACCATCGTAATCAGTCGGACACCCCGAGTCCGATTTGGTTGAAAACCATTCTGAGACCAATTCGGTCGGAATGCTTTCCGACCGACATCGTAATCGGGCCCTAAGTATTAATTTTTCCAAAGTTAAGGATTGTTGTTGTCTATTTTAAAATCGTGTAATAATGGGAATTTCACCAAAAGCCGAATGAGTTTCAACACATGTGCCTGTGACTGTTTGACAACAAAGTATCATTTAATGCAAGATAGCTCATGAAGTCCTTGGAGCTGTGAGCTTCCTTTGTGCGATGCCAGTGAAGGAGGGCAAAGCCGCCTTATTGAGAAATGCTCTGTTTTTATTGGTCCCCACCCCTTGGGAACCAAAGACAGTTGTTTTTCAGTGTCGAATTTTAATGGTTAATTGAGCATTGCTGAGTTAGTTACTTTCAGATGGTCCTGTCTACTCTTTCAAGAGCAGATGCCCCTTATTACCCTCTTGAGACGCCGTTCTTTTTTCCCCTACTCATACCATTAAAATCTTGAGCAAACCTATTCCACTTTGTCCGACTGAACCTTCATTTGGTGCTGCTTTTAAAGCCTTACTTGCTGACACCTGCTGCTTGACTCCCCATGACTCCAGCTGATTCTCCAGCTAAATGTTAGGGAATTTTCCTTTAGGGGAACTGCACCTAATTTGATTTGCCTAGTTCTATCTTTAAATAGCATGCCTTTGTTGTTTGTATTTTGACCTGCTTTGGATTATACCCAACGATGCTGTTGTAAAATGATTATTGATTTATGACTAATCTAAATTATTTCAGTTTTTAACTTTGCTAATCTGCTAATAAACATTCATGGTTTACAACTCTACTCCTCTCTTCATTATTGTGGAACCTAATGTACTTCACTGTTGATGAACTGATGTACAGCCTCAATTCGAGGCAAAGGTACATCCACTGAAGTGAATCTTGTACTGTAATTTGCATCAACGATTTGCACGGTCTAAGCCTCACTCCGTGCTACTTCACTAGAGTTGTCAAAATCTGTTCATCATTTCCAAAGCTTTTAGCTAATTCAGCTCATCCACTGCCTTGCTTAACTTCAAACATAGACCATGAGCTACTTAGTCATTGACACATGCCTGACAAGATTATATAACTTCTTACCTAGTCAGCAATTTTCATTTCTTAGCTTTGATTAAGTGCCTATTTTTTTACCTTTCTGAATTTTTAGAGATACCACTGTGTCAACTTTCGCCAGTCAGGTGACGCTGAGTTCCTGACTCGCCATGGGTGTACTACGAGAATAGCATCTCATTATTTTACTTCTAAAATAGACATTCACATGATTTGACATCTATTTTGTAATTTTATTCATCTTAAACTTTGTGTAGTGTTTTCATTTCTCTGATATCACTTCCTGTGAAGTGAGTGCAGCTAAAGGGCACGTGTAATTCCTTCCTGGGAGGACATTTAGGTGAAAGGTGAAGTGATGTCATTGTGTTTGATATTTTAGAAGGGCAAACCTCATTCGAGGTTGCTTCTGGCATCCCTGGCATTTTAGTGAAACAACTGTCCATGGCTTGATTGTATTATTACTGTAACAAAACCAAATATCACCACAAGTAAGGTAGTAAACATCAAATGGAGGAATAACATTTTCCCTTTTTGATTTTGTCAATGATTTTCTGAGTGCCTCCCAGTGTATTTGTAATTCTAAAATCCCTTGAGAAATTCAGACGGTGACAACAATGCTTTCATTTTGTAAAGAAGCTGCAACCATAGCTATTTCTTTAAACATATTTCTTTCCAATCAGACCTTTATTTGGCAGATTTTGACAGTACTAATGTGCTTACAATTACATGTATAGACCTGGCTACAAACTACGTTAGCTCTATGCTGCCAGAGCATCAGCGCTATCTATGTGTATTTATTCTTGTATATTTAAAGAAACTACCAAAATAAATACACATATAGAGAGAATTGGGTTCGGGTCAGCCCCTCTGCAGCCATCGCTTTCCAGATTTTTCCACATTAGGCATTGCTTGAATAGCCTGTCAATCAAGCCCAAGGCATTTTGTAGATGGACAATGTGAAATTACTGCTTTGGTGATGAGTAATGAAGTATTCCATTACTGTGACTCGTTTTGGAGGCTGTGCATTGGTGGGGTAAGCTCCCCACATGGGGCGGAATCTTTGCAATGAGTATTCTCATTGAGGAGATTCTGCCTCGAGTGTGGAGAATCCCCATGTCTGCGGGGCCTCCGTGCGAGTGCAGAGGCCCTTTGTGAATCAGGCCCCATGTCTCGTGCCTGGCTGTCTTTTCAGTGGTCTATATCTCCCTGTCAGTTTCTGGCCTCGTGACCTACAGTTTTTATCTCGCGACACTCTCTTTCAGGTTGGGCAACACAAAAAGTATTACCCCCATACAAAACAAGGCTTTTGATCTCCCAATGTGTGAACTACAGAAAGCATGGTGCACTTCCTCACTTAAGTGGAAATAAAAATGATGATTAGACAGCTTATTGGATACTAGTGAGCTTCCAATGGGGGTATTAAAACAATCTATTGCACTTTTTGTTAAAACATTACTTTTTATATATTTTTTTATTCTTCGTTTCAACTGCATACAGCTGCTCTGTTCCAATATGTCTGTATGTATATAGCACCAGGGTCCTTATATTTTTGTCACTACTTGGTTACAGAACAAAGATGCTCATGTTTCTGTCCTGTGATACAGACAAACAATGGTCCAATCGGAAAAAACAACACGAGGCATAGGAAAACTGAATATATCAATATATCTCCTACCACTATATGGAAAAGATGACAAATCTCGTAGATTCAATCCATACCTATGAGGTTAGGGCAGCAGACAAGATTTCTAAAACAGAGGATTAAGACACATACACATATAAAATCTCCTAAAAATGCATAACGTTTTGTAATTAGTTTATATTTCTCAATTCGAGTTCGGGTATATTGAAATGTTAAGCTTGCATATATTTATTTTATTCACTGTGCTTGAATTGTATTGTTTTGAATATTGTGTTTACTTTATATTTGTTTCTCCATATAATTTCAATAAAGCATTTCAAACAAAAAAAAGACCCATACACATAATTGCATTTCTGAATGTTTAGTCACATTACTTAGAAGCCAGTTTCAAACAAGATTCTAATTTACACATTGTATCGAAAATTCTCAGCTCCACAAATGCATAAGGTCCGTGGCTCAAACCAATGGTGTCACTCTCAATGGACCAGCAAAGGCCAACTAGACGACAGAACAGACACCACCAGTACTCAAGTTGAAGCGGACACAGACAGGCCCTGGTCCCATGGAAACCTTGCTTTAAGTCCAAAACAGCCACCATTCTGCTCTGGAGGTGGTGGCGACCCTTCAGGACCCCCATGGGGATCACTTAGACTGCTCCACGGACTCCTGGTGCCCCCACGGGTGAGCCCCCAAAAGACATACAACATCATATAGTCCAATGGGTTTCGCCATTCATGGTGATCTAGCTGAGGCTCAAATCTACTGTATAAATTTCGCCTGCCACGGAGCTCGGGGCTCTCCTAGACTGGGTGGGGGTTGCCTCTTCAATCAGTCTAAACTTTCAGCAGCCTCGCCATGAGAAGCACCTAGACACCCTTAGTCTCAGTCTACCACTCCCACAGAATGATGGTTACTTAGGGCCCTATTTATCAATACTTTGCATCGCTCTTGCACCACGCAACATGGAGAATGCTCAACGCAAACCCTGAAATGCAATTTATCAAGCCACGCAAGACCACTTTGCATGACCCTGTGTGGCTTGATAAATCAGGAGTAACGCAATGCATCATAAATCGTGGCATTGCGTTTTTTGCCCTTGTAAGGCGTGCCATGGGCATTAGGGTGGTGTTCCTATGCAACTACCATGGATTTTAACGTATTCCCAGATTTACCATTGTTGATATATATGGAAATGCGCCAAAATGCTACGCCTTTCGGTAAACACTGGAAACAAGTGGAATGCACTCCCTCTGAGCCTCAGAACAGAACCCAATCTCCTCCGGTTCAGAAAAGCCCTCAAAACTCTACTCTTCCCTTAAACTGGCACTTTCCCGAACTTCACCCCTTTGTGAGTAAAAAGGTTTCAGCGCTGGGATACCCACTGGGTGACTACGCGCTCTACAAAACTTTAAAATAAATAAAATAAATAAATAACTTTCCAGGTGAGGCATATCAAGGAGAAATATTTTTAATTTCTTCTCACTACTTCCTGTTTCTATGTGTGCTGCATTTATGCAGGAAGGTGCCCCTTACTGCATAAATAGAATTGTGCATGCAATGCCGGCAGCCTTGTACCATAGTGAAATGGTGCCTGCGTTGGCACTAAGCAGCTCATTGTGCGCCAGTGCTGGGGAAAGGACAGGAATGTGCCATATTGTAATAAATACTGTGAATTCCTGCCAATTACATGTAAGGCGGAGAAGCAAGGTGACTTACTGCGCAGCGCTGAGTTACTTTTACATAAATAGGCCCTTTAGTTTGGGCAACAGGCTGTTGCCATGCTGCCCACAGTATTGCTAATATTTGTTGTTTGTTTTTATTTTAACTTTTGACTTAAGGTTGTCATTGAGCACATTTTCACTTTGTCTCCTCTTCAGTGTGACTCCCACACACAGTTTACTCCTGCTTAGGACCCAAGCCGCGCATTCCTCCTCATGGGAACTGGGGGAGGTGATCCCACCCTAGGCCTTTGACAATCCGGACATTTGAAGAATTATCCTGCAATATTTGTGGGATGCAAACTCCAGCCAAACACTATTGTATCCATACGTTCTTCAAGAAACACATTGTGCATCTACAAGGATCGCAAATTTAGGGGGTCAGACTACAGAAGCAGTGGAGTCGTGAGATTTATACTACAACCTTCTCAGCATATGTTAGAGGCACGCTTAGTTGGGTGAGAGCCAGGACCCCAATCAAGGTCCTATCACACGAAGTAGACCCAGACAGCAGATTTGTCTTCCTCGAGACATGAATAAACAGCAGTCCCATCCTCATTGGCAGCACGAATTTCGTAGCGCGGGCTGCATCGCATTTTGCGATGCAGGGCGTGCTACGAAATGCGTGCGTGTAAGAGGCCTGACCCGTGGTTGTGAGTATAAGTGTGTGGTTACTTACATTTAAGGCGCCCTGTTTTCCATTTTTACAGATAAATACAGTTAGAAAACCATTTATTTTCTTGTCTGTATTTATTTTTAAATGTGGATAAAAACGGAAATTGGGTGCATGTTGAGTGATTCTAAATACACTTTTCCATGCCAATGGAGGTATGGATTGATAGGTAAGAGATTAAAAAAGAAATGAATTTTAGTAAAGAGGCTTAAACAACAGTAGATATGCACAAGGCTGACATGGAAATTTGCTTATTTTCATATAAGTGCATGGATTTATCTTCAGCGGATGTTCATATGACTGATACCTGGAAGTCCTTCAAGCATGACTGCATATTTATTGGTTAAATAGCTTCAGAATATATTTTTCACAAAAGCCATAATAAATATGGATAAATACAGATAAAGTTGACAAAAAATAAATATGGATAAATACAAACATAAATGTCAAAAAAGAAATACCATAAAACCCGGAGCCCTACTTACAATGCATAATTAAGGTGCTGAGATCCAGGAGACCCATGAAATCTTTGTGGGCAGTGCACAATCATTTAAAGTCCTGAGGGAGGGTTACCTAAAGAGCTGGAGCATGGTTGCTCTTGGGGCATATTTACAAACCCCTTTTGCCACAGGAACATCACTGCTTTTGACGTTCCTGTGGTGATACCGGCTTTGCCTTATTTACAAGGCAGCGTTAATCTACTTAACGCAGCTTAACACGGCCTTGTAAGTAAGGCATCCCTTTTACGCTATACTTAGCATGAAAGGGAAGGGCAATTGGTGTTGCATTGGACGTTCCGCCTCAACACCCATTGATTTTGACACTGCCCGATATTTACAAGGGTGGCGTAAATATGAGTCAGCGACAAAATTAAAAAAACCCCAAAAACGGGTCTTAACATGATGAAATTAGGTGAAATTCTTTACTTCTCCTCATTTTCACTGCTTCTATGTGTTCTGGATTATGCAGCACACATAGAAACACCAAAAAGCCATGCATGATTATTTATGTGCAAGAAGATGTCCCGTCCTGCACATAAACAATAATTTAAAAAATAACGGGTTGCAACTTCCATGTGTGCTGCACAATGCAGCACACATAGAAGTTACAACTAGCCATTTGAGATTGTTTATGTGCAGGTACCGACACCTTCCTGCACATAAACAATCATTCCCACTACACAGACACCCTTGCACTATGGTGCAAGGATTATCGTACAAGGGTGCCAGCATTGACTCTAGGCAGCTATAATTAGGGCCAGCGCAGTGGGAAACGCAGGGCTGCACAGTATTGCTGTAAATAAGGTGCATCCCTGCGTTTTCAAAGTGGCAGCGCGTGGCATTAAGCCAAGAAGTCTGACGCTGTGCTCTGTCACTTTCCTTATATATTTATATATATTCCCTGGTGTCATGTGAAGCATCCACTAGTATCAGCCTTTCACTTCGGGGTCAGGGGTTAGCGGTCTATAGGTAGTTAAAATCTTTATTATTGTTTAGATACATGTCTATAAAATAATAAACACATATTCACAAGAAAAACCCCTCCCCATCCTATACACATCATAAAAACAACCTACTCGCTCCCACAACACCTAGCCACAATATAAACGATGTAGCGTATTATCACATATTATCAACTTTGCTACTTCAACACTCCTCCAGCAGAATTAACATGGTCAGCATTAACCAATATTAATATCTAACAATGATTTTAGCCCAAGCTTGTTTTTAAGAATTTGGCTAGCGCACAAGTCACGTCTAAAAACTCCATGTTTGTGAGGAGTGTCGTACCTCGTTGTGATGGCAAATCTAACATCGTATTGTTTAAAGAGGCAAACAATCTAATAAAAGATGAACATTAAAATTTGCTGACCGTAACCCACAGGTGCAGTAATGATCAAAATAAAAAAAAAGGAGTCAAACTCCTCCAGTGTTAGAAATTGAAAATTAAATTGGACCCTACATTTTTTATAGCAGGAAACGCATTTGGGGTTCATGAGTGCGGATATATAAGGATACATTCTTAGGTTATCCCAGGACTGCAATGTGTAGCTCGCTGAGGGATTTTTTGAAATGTAAAATAAATCCACTGTCTAGATTCTCTCTTACAGGCCTCGCTCACCTCTCAATTTGACAGTTGGGATGCCTCCATTACTCTAAATTTTCCCACCTTGTGTGTTGCAATTTTCACTAATCTATTTCTAACTTGTGCAGCCCATTTTAGTTCACTTCTTGACATTTCCATAGCACAAAGGCTAGACACCTTTTCAACCTCCAAAGTCCAAAGCTTATCCCAAAAGCACAAGGTAGCATTACGTGCTAAAAAAATCCACACTTGCAAATTCCCTCCCAGTCATATTGCTGGGCACATGGTGCTTTTGGGCAAGCCTACAAGTTTTTTCAGGCATTTACCTCACACTTCTCCCAGCTTGCCCGTGCACTATGAGTCAGCACGTTTGCCCCATATAGGCATTGAGTTGGCACCATAGCATTATAAGCAGTAAATACAGAGGACAGAGATGGTCCTCAGAATGTGTTTTCACATTTTCTAGACCTCCAGTGGTGAAGAACGGATAAGCCTCCACCGTTTCTTTATGCGAGGTCCAATGTAATTTATTATTAAAGATTATTACTAAATATTTATATGAGGTTACCAACTCCACTGTTTCGTTGCATGGCATCCACTTATATGCTTTCAATATTTTCCTTTCCAGCTTCTTCTGGATGCCCACTTGTGTCAGGTCTGAATAAGTCAAGTCATCCACATAGAGGAGATACGAGATATGCCTGCCACCATTTTTCGCCGAAAAATGTTTAGTACTATCCTATCTAAGTCACAGGGCAGATCTGCTAGGAATAAAGAAAGCAACGTGGGAGCCAGGACACAGCTATGTCTTAGTGAATTACCAAGCGGGATTCTTGTAGAAAGGGTACCATTTAAATCTAGTTCTACCAGAGCCCAATTCTGATGGTGCAATTCCTGAACGATTGCCAGTTAGCACCCTGGAATAGCTAGATGCCGGACCTTATCCCACAGAATAACCCGATCCACTAAGTCAAAGGCTAAAATAAAATAAATAAAACAGCAAAAAAGATTCCCTGTCATTCTGATTTCCTTCTTCTCAAGATTCGACTGACTAAAGCAATGGTCTACTGTCGAATGACCTTGTTAAAATCCTCCTTGCTCCATTGGGACAAGGCTATTTGTCTCAATCCAAACTTCCAGGGACAGTAAGATCACATTGGAATGGGAAACGGCCTTTACGACGCAAGCTTAAGCACAGCAGCACGTCCAACAACCTACGAACATTTTTCCCCACTGATGAAAGACGAATCTAGAAACATGTGTCTAAGGATACACTTGAAAAGAATACTGGTACTGGCACTGGCCAACAAACTGTGAGAACTGTGTGTGAAGCGAGCAACATTGAAACCACATCGACCATGATGCATGAGGTAATTCAGCTGTGACGTGTCAGCAGGGTGCTCCAAATCCCTTTGACTGTTTAAGGTGGCTCCCGTGGGCCGTGAGCTGATGAGCTCTGTGAGCACCTGCGCGCTGAGAGTGGCACTAACCCTGAAGAAACTGCGGCAGCACGTCCAGCGACCTACGAACATTTTTCCCCACTGATGAAAGAGGAATCTAGAAACACGTGTCTGGGGATACACTTGAAAAGAATACTGGTACTGGCACTGGCCAACAAACTGTGAGAACTGTGTGTGAAGCGAGCAACATTGAACCACATCGGCCATGATGCATGAGGTAATTCAGCTGTGACGTGTCAGCAGGGTGCTCCAAATCCCTTTGACTGTTTAAGATGGCTCCCGTGGGCCGTGAGCTGATGAGCTCTGTGAGCACCTGCGCGCTGAGAGTGGCACTAACCCTGAGGAAACTGCGGCAGCACGTCCAGCGACCTACGAACATTTTTCCCCACTGATGAAAGAGGAATCTAGAAACACGTGTCTGGGGATACACTTGAAAAGAATACTGGTACTGGCACTGGCCAACAAACTGTGAGAACTGTGTGTGAAGCGAGCAACATTGAACCACATCGACCATGATGCATGAGGTAATTCAGCTGTGACGTATCAGCAGGGTGCTCCAAACCCCTTTGACTGTTTAAGATGGCTCCCGTGGGCCGTGAGCTGACGAGCTCTGTCAGCACCTGCACGCTGAGAGTGACACTAACCCTGAGGAAACTGCGGCAGCATGTCCAGCGACCTACGAACATTTTTCCCCACTGATGAAAGAGGAATCTAGAAACACGTGTCTGGGGATACACTTGAAAAGAATTCTGGTACTGGCACTGGCCAACAAACTGTGAGAACTGTGTGTGAAGCGAGCAACATTGAACCACATCGACCATGATGCATGAGGTAATTCTGCTGTGACGTGTCAGCAGGGTTCTCCAAATCCCTTTGACTGTTTAAGATGGCTCCCGTGGGCCGTGAGCTGACAAGCTCTGTGAGCACCTGCGCGCTGAGAGTGGCACTAACCCTGAGGAAACTGCGGCAGCACGTCCAGCGACCTACGAACATTTTTCCCCACTGATGAAAGAGGAATCTAGAAACACGTGTCTGGGGATACACTTGAAAAGAATACTGGTACTGGCACTGGCCAACAAACTGTGAGAACTGTGTGTGAAGCGAGCAACATTGAACCACATCGACCATGATGCATGAGGTAATTCAGCTGTGACGTGTCAGCAGGGTGCTCCAAATCCCTTTGACTGTTTAAGATGGCTCCCGTGGGCCGTGAGCTGACGAGCTCTGTGAGCACCTGCACGCTGAGAGTGGCACTAACCCTGAGGAAACTGCGGCAGCACGTCCAGCGACCTACGAACATTTTTCCCTACTGATGAAAGAGGAATCTAGAAACACGTGTCTGGGGATACACTTGAAAAGAATACTGGTACTGGCCAACAAACTGTGAGAACTGTGTGTGAAGCGAGCAACATTGAACCACATCGACCATGATGCATGAGGTAATTCTGCTGTTACGTGCCAGCAGGGTGCTCCAAATCCCTTTGACTGTTTAAGATGGCTCCCGTGGGCCATGAGCTGACGAGCTCTGTGAGCACCTGTGCGCTGAGAGTGGCACTAACCCTGAGGAAACTGCGGCAGCACGTCCAGCGACCTACGAACATTTTTCCCCACTGATGAAAGAGGAATCTAGAAACAAGTGTCTGGGGATACACTTGAAAAGAATACTGGTACTGGCACTGGCCAACAAACTGTGAGAACTGTGTGTGAAGCGAGCAACATTGAACCACATCGACCATGATGCATGAGGTAATTCAGCTGTGACGTGTCAGCAGGGTGCTCCAAATCCCTTTGACAGCTCTTGCCTTAACCACGTATATGCCTTAATCACGCATATGCATGCTTAAGGCAGGCAGTGTTCTAGCTGTCTAATTTGATTGGCGGGGAGAGTGACCGGAAGGATCACGGCAGGAAGAAGGACCAGAATGCAGCTTTGTAAGTTGGGCTGGGGCCAGGAGACAGATGGGGCTGGGTTTTAGGGGTGGGGTTGGTTTTAGGGCTCAGGGCGGAGGGCTGAGCTCCAGTACTTTTTAGGACAGGAGGCTGAATTGTAGGGCTCAGGGCAGAGGCAAAGGGGCAGTTTTTAGGGCTGTGGACCATTATTTAGGGCGTAGGGCGGGGGTGCTGGGGTTGGGGTAGTTTTTCTGGGCTAGGGGGTAAGTTTTAGAGCTCAGGGTAGGGGGTCGCGTGGCTAATAAGGCTGGGGCTGATAGGTTACAGTGCAGGAGAGCCAAATTTTAGGGCACAGGGGACTGGGTGGGATCTTTACCACACATAAACTTTTCCCAATCATGTTTTTACAATGAAATTCAATGTTTTTACAATGAAATTCATTGTTAAGGCAAGGATGGGAAAGGCATGCATGGTAAATACATGGTCATTAAGGCAAGCGTGCCTGAGGCATGCGTGGTTATGGCATTCAACCCCTTGGAGTACAATTTAGCTCTGTCTTCGAGCACACTAATTTCTTGGGTTGTACAAACCCGTTTTCATATGAATAGGCTTAATTATTGCACCCTTCCAACTAAGAGGAAAAATACCCATCCTGTTTACAAAAATAAAGACTCAAGGAAAAAGAACAAGCCTACCACTTAGAGTTAGATTTTATAACAATAGTGGGTAAATTGGGAGTGTGGCATGCAAGATGGTGGAGTAGACGTGTTTGCCAGCCCTCTAGCTGACAGTCATCATCTCCTGCATCCGGAGGGATCCAGCTGAGGATTTCTTCCTGCATAGCTCCCCGTGATTGCAGCAGTGCCCTGGACGTGTCGAGACGTCCTGTCCTCCCACCTGGAGTTGCTTTGTGGCGATGATACCAGCGGGTCCCAAGAGAAGTAGGCCAGTGTCATTTTCTCTGTGAGGATCGGGAAGGGCCTCAGTCTGGTCCGATAAACACAGATTGCCACTGCAGAGACCTGCAGCACTACTGGGGGCCTGACCTGTCTTAACAGAGTGGTATCCTATGGAGGGTGGGTGGAAGAACAGATTGCCCTCCCCCAAACTATACAGCAGGTCAGAGTTGTGGGAGCCTGCCTGCGGAGGTCCGCTGCTTTGATAGAGTAGCACTCCTCCTGCACAACAGCTGGTTGCGGTTCCTACAGAAGAAGGCTCTTTGCCTTCAGGGCCCTGTTGCTTGATCATGGGAGTCATCTGCCTGAGGTTAGGGGACTGCTGCATGTGGGGCGATACGGAGGGAGGACATGGGCAGGCATCTTCCCCCCACTAATGTTGGTATTATTGCAGGCTCTCTGGGCCCTGAAAGTAGAGACCCCCAGGGGAACTGGGACTGTGGTTGGGACAAGTGATAAAGCCAAATGATGATGTCTCCGGCTTTAACCCTCTGGAGTGGACTGATACAGTGGCACCAGTAAGGAGAAGTTCCTGTGTCACCCCTGGGGGAGTGGAGAGGTTTTCTTCTGCAAGAAGAGGGCCCTGTAGTGGGAACATCAAATATAGACCCTGGCTTCTTCACCATTCTATGACACCTGGACGGTGTTTCTTGCATGCCTCTGGAACTGTGGTCCGCTCCTGACACCCTGAGACAGACGTTTTGGCGTCTGGGGTATGTGCAAAGTGGGGGGCTGCAAAGAAGCTCTGCTTACAAAAATAGTGTCAAAGCCTGGTGAGACATTGTGGTGGTGGTGAGCCTGACGCAATGACAGCCGTCATTCTTATTCTAAATGTTTTGAGTGTTTGGTAACTACTGCTCTAGATCACTTGAAGATGGAAAAAGAAAAGGGAAATTGTATGGTCCAGACTAACAAAATCCTCAATTGCGCACAGCCGGTCCCTCAGAGGCAGAAAGCCCAAGTGGGGACTCCAGAGGGTGGGGAAGAGATAATACCACAGACTGCAAAGGTAGCCCCATCCCTCGCAGACTTGCTCCCTCTACTAAAAAGCTCACGGAAAGAGATGGTCCCTCATATTGACTCTGTCACAATAGATGCTACTCTTTTGCGAACTGATCTGCGTACCACGTAGGACCACAATAGAACAAAATGTGTGCACCCTACAGGAAAAGGTTCAAAAACTCCCAGACACTGTCATTTGTCTTCGGCAACAGGCGGTTTGCCTAGATGATTGTATGGAAGACTCCAAGCATAGATTCCACAAGAATAATCTGCTTTTTGTGGGATTCCCGGAGAAAGCAGAGGGGCACTCAGTGGAACATTTTTGGAAGGACTCGATCACTACTACTCTGGCGCCCAAACACCTTTCTAAATTCTTTAATATTGAGAGAGCACACAGGGCGCTTGCACTCCCGCCTAGGTCTGGCGCACCACCTTGAGCAATCATAGCACTGCTGTTCAATTTCCGGGATAGAGATGCAATCCTACAAGCTACTTGAACACAGGGCCTTTGTTGTTTGAAGAACTCCCTAGATCTCTGCATCCTGACTATACCCAAAAGGTGCAAGATCAAAGCAAAACATTCATGTCAGTGAGAAAACATCTAAGATCAGCTCAGATTTAGGTATAGCCGTTTCTTCCCAGCAAAACTACAGGTTGAGCACCAAGGGAAAACATTGTTCTTTTTTCAGCTGAGGAAGCCAGGGATTGGTTGGACTCCAAAGGAAACTTTTGCGATTGCCTGGTGTCCCAGACGCGGTCCACTCATCAATAAGCGGTGGACTGCTCTGGCCATGGCCAGAGATAACTGAGCCAGTGGAAGGCTCAAGAGACTAATGAGGGTTCAGAGAGGATCCAGGTTTTTCAGATGGTACCCTGTAGGCCACTGATGTGGTCCCGGATTTGGATATAGCCTCCCAGGACCAGTTGGGTGACTGAGATCTATCTGAGAATACATCTTCCTGAGACTCTGCTACTGTTTTCATGAATTTCAGGGAAACTAAGCCGGCTCCATTGGACCCAAACCTGAGAGGTCTTTTGGGAGGCAATAAAAACCTGTATGCATGACATTTGACTTTCCTGGTTGTTCATTTGAAAAACAAAACAAAAATGCTGGCATGTGTGCTGATCTGGGAAGGGAAAAGGGGGAGGGATTTTCTTCTCTCTCTCTCTCTCCCCTGCAAGGATGGGTGGTCTGTGTTGGTGAAAGGTTCTGCCCCCTAGAGGTGGATGGCTTTCGCTGACTCCCAATTTGTCTGAGTATGGACGGGGAGGGATGGTGATACTGCCCATGGGGAGGGGGAGTTGTGGTTTGGGTATGTTTTACATATTGAAATTTCGATTAGGATGTTAGTTCTGCTTCTGTGTCAAATGGTTACTGGGGCTGTTTGAGCGATGGCTTTACAAGAACAAGGGGAGATGCGTGGATGCTTTGCAAGGAATGGCTACCTCTGTGAACAAAGTAATTTCTTGGAATGTCCAGGGCATTGCCTCCTTCGAGAAACATTGGCAAGTGTATGCCTACTTCCAGTGCTATAGAGTGTCTATAGTGTTCCTGCAAGAAACACACACCCGGGGTGATTGCATCTTAGGCTTGAGGCAGCGATGGAGAGGACAGGGTTATGCCACCTCCTATTTGGGATTTGCAAGGGGGGCACTTATTTAAGAGGCTCTAGGGGTCCCTTTTAAACAGAAGATATGTCGTACTGCATCCGGCACTTGAGGGATGGGTAATCCGTTTGATTAATGTCTATGCCCCCAATGTTGATTGTCTGCATTTCTTTCCCACAATGATGGCAGCTGTGATCCCCTATTTAGGTATGGCAGCGGTCTTTGCAGGGTATTTTAACTCTGTTATGGAGGGGTTGTTCGACAGGGAGCCCCCATGGGTTAATATGAACCTTCAGCTTACTAGGGCACTACAGGATGTGTTGGTGGTCTTGTAGTGTAGTTCCTAGTTTCCCACTAGGCCCTGCGCATTGGAATAACATAAACAGTAGTATCGACGTGGAACTGCGGATATTCCAGGCCTCCACTGACTATGCTAAACTTAATTGGGTTGTGTTACCAACTAGCTCAGAGGTCACTGGAAACTTTCTTCTCTGCATAGGAAGTGATTAGCTTCCTTGGCACAGACAAGAAGGGATTCAGTTTTCCAACAACCGTGCAACATGACAACTTTGCTCCTCAGATCAAGAGTCAATCTCTAGGGTCGTGTGAAACAATAGACATAGATTTCACTCAGTCAGTCTAGTGCAGTTTACTTTCACGAGATGTAGAGAATAGAGAGACGGGCGTTTATCAATAAAGGGTTAACATTTATTGAACAGTCTTTCTTCTCGTACAAGAGAAATGTATTGCCACAATTGCAATAATTGTTATTATAAAAAGTACGTACAGTAAGATAAGTATTGCGAAATAGAACTGTAAAAGCATTGATATGGTTTCTTAGCCATACAATGGTTTAAAAGTAATAAAACATATATACAGTCATATATACATTAGGCTAACATACTCAACTGGTGCTTCTAACTAAGCCTACCCCAGTGTGCCTGACCTAAGCCTAACACGTGAAAGGGGAGTAAGTAAGTAGCTTTAAGTTAAGTTGGTTTTGCCAAGGTTTGTTTCAAGAATTCTCGTCTAAGGGTTTAGTCAACACCATACCTCTGAATAGAATGATGGAGGATTGGTATCTCCTTCAGGGGTCTCTCTCGATATCCCAGTCACCCGCGAGGGTAAACCGGAAACGCTGTAGCTGGATTTCTCTGCACGAGAAAGGCAGCGGCTCTCTTCAGCGCGTCGAGGAAGGAGGGGGGGACAGCGTCCGCGGGCAGCTGGAATCTGCTGGATGTCTTCGCAGAGGGACGGCTGTTCAGCTCCTTAAGCGTACTGCACCCTAATTCGCGCTTTAGCGGCGATAATGGTATCAGCAGCTTCACCACCACAGGATAGCAGGCTGCAGCGACAGAGTGCTAGATTTACCAACACGGGGTCGTGCAGGCAGCTGGCTTCAGTAGCTCGTACAACAGGCAATTGCTTAAGGCAACGTTGGTAATATTTATACCCGACAGGTGCCGGGTTTGACGCAAGTTTGCTGGACATAAGACGTCAATTAAAGATGTCACTAGGAAGTGATAGTTATCAGTTGCTCATTAGAGTTCTATTACTAATCAAAACATAGCAAGCGGGGATTTCCAGGTTTGCTGAGTTTTTATCTTGTTGAAGAACTCGGAGTGTTATCTAGGAATATCAGATAGTGACTACTGCTCTGTCATTGCACTAATTGGTCGCAAAGGAAGTGGCAGAGGGAACTATGCTGGAATGTGGCTCTGTTCGTGTGAGGCCAGAGATGACTTTTCAGAAAATCGCACTTGAACGGTTATGCCAATATAGGGAATAAATGGATCTATAGCCGAATAGGGGCATAAGGTCACAGTATCGATCAGGAACCTAGATAAACACGCAACACCCACTCCACGGGTTAATGTCTACTAATGTTACTAAAACTAAGCAATTAGATGCATGTGTAAAATTGCCCACCCCAAAATACATAAATGCATTCGAAATAGGCGTACTTGTAATACATGAATTTAAGTACTGTACGTTTTTTAAAGCATAGTAATCATTATGCAAAAGGAATTACACATGAAGTATCTCTGACAGAAGAAAAGCGAGATAAATCATCACATAAAAATGCATTGTAATAACATGTGTGCTAGAGGCTGGTGTAATGTTGTTATGTCTCTAGATGTGTTTAGAAATAGAAGTGTGAAGCTTCTGTTCTCTAAGAATAGGTTTTACGTTAAGCAAAGAATTGTTCATGCCAAAAAAAAGGTCAATATTAGAAAAATTGTCCAATTCAAAGAATTATAGCTTGAACGGGGAAAAATAGATTTCAAAAGCTCTTGGCAGTTTTTGTTGATCAAAACTGAAGGCCGAATTCAGAGTTCATGGGAACGCTGTGTGTCGGAAAGCTTCTTAAAAGTTATTGTTTCTCTATGGGTGAGAACATCGTATCAGACAGGCTCTCAAAGAATTGGTCTACAAAATCAGGTGATAGTTCAACCAAATTAGATAGCGCTGTAACTTGGCAGGTGTGAGAATGATTGCTGTCATCGAAGGCAGGACGAGCAATGCTCACAGAACGTTGTACCTGGATGATGTTGTTTTGTCACTCGCTCCACTGTTACCACTTGGCTGTAGCACAGGAGTCTCCACGAATGCCGTCATCAGGATTGGTAGCCGCTGGGGACAACACAATGCGTGAGCCATTATTGGACTGAGCAAAGTATCGACGTCCATTGGTACTGCTGATGGAAGTGAAAGACAGATGTCCAACACGCATTCATCGCCGCAAAGCATACACCGTAGCACAGGTCAAATGCAATTTTGCCATATCGGTCTGAATGAAAGGAACCAGGTCATGTTTAGATCTCTCAGCCTGGCCAATCCAAGGACGTTAGTTATTCTGTCCCAGTAGCGCATTGCTAGGATTGTCTCTTCCATTTCCATGGGAGCTATGTCCGAGCCGAGGCTTGCCATAATGAAGCAGGAGGGTCAAAAATAGAATCCCTGCGACGAGTCCCAAAAATAATGGTATGCCGCCAAAAATGGAGTGCACAAAATTAGGAAAGATTCCCAAAATTGCCTCGAAGGGTGTTAGCAGTCCCGTAAAGACTGTCTTAAATATGCCTGGGATGCTTGTTGCACTAGACATGTTAAGGAGTTGGCTGAACATTTCTACGAAATGCACGGAGCAATTTGTTGATAAAAGGTCATGAACCTCAGTAGCCGTCCTTGCGACTAGAAGATCATACGTCTCTTTAGATGACGTTATAGGCACTGTTGTCTGTAAAAGTACAGATTTCATTTTGCTTAATGTATCAATTCGTATAGAATAGAGATTCAGACGAGGCCAGATGGGAGTCACTATGTCTGGAGGCCCGCTCGGGAACAATGCTTGCATACAACATTTGACCATGGACGTAACTTGTACTAGATAACTTTTCCCTGGCGTCAGGCCACAACATCTGTGATCCGTTCTAAGAATGTAACTCCCGTTCGAAAGTTGCATAAAGAAGGGCTCTATCTGAGTTGCAGGTGTGACTAGCTGGTGGCATGAAAGGTTGTTTGAATTTCCATCACATGCTCCGTGTAAATTAATACCCTGACACAAAAGTATACCGCTTAGTGAATGTTTACAGTTCTCACCACTAAGAAATACATTTTTGTCACTGTCACTATAGCATGAATGAGTGTATGGTAATTTCCATTCGGATTTTACATATCCTTTACCCAATTGTTCATATTGGCCAGCAGGTATGTACTCAAGGCACTTTTTAAATCGGAAAGTTGTTATCGGAATTGTGATAATTCCGTGTATTATCCATTCAATGACAGGACTCTCTGACATTGTCAATGGTAATCTCTTGAGTTTTTCGATGCTCAGGATTGTATAGTCTGCTCCTTTCTGTGCCAAACTGATCTGTTTATCAGTAAGGTTAAAACTGGAAAATAATGACGTTGTGTTGATTAAACGCCAAGGCACATAGCCTGAACGAAGATTTTGCAGCGTCCAGCCTAATTCTATAATAGAGCGTAATTGAGACTGGCCATGTTGTAACATTAGCAAATCTCTGTCTATCACATCAAAGGCAGAGGATACAATATTGTCCAACGAATATATTCTGGAAGACAGAGTCGTTAACCCATTGTCTACCACAGAAAGTGATTTCTCCAAATTAATACGATCAATTTCTCGTATTTTTTCAGCAGTTTCAATTTGCTTTACTTTCCAAGCCTCGTTGTAAGCAGCATAGATACTGGTCGCTATGAAACGCTTTTGACGCTGTTTGCGTGGTCCAAGAATGAAATCGCGCAAATCAGCACCATCTTTTAATAAAGACAAGTGTTGCTTAATTTCAGCCAGTGTGGATGTAGTTAGCCATTCAAGGCAGAGCTTCCCTACACTGTATGTTGTTATAATCCCTGGATGTTGTCTCTGGAGTATCTAGGGTCTAATCTGGTCAGTTTTAACCCCTGTGTTTTATTCAGGAATCTATCTTGACAGCTATTTGTGTCTGTAGGCCAGATTAACCACTTTTTCCAATCAGGATTTGTTCTGTTGAAATGTAAAATTTGTGACACGTCTAACTCAATATCAGCGGTTGCATTTTCTGGTATTGGCTTTGGTATAGACGGTGTTTTAAGGTCTTTGATCTTAGCTAGGCCAAGACAAGATGTTTGGTGTATTGTGTCATTTAAAAATAACATTTGTTCAGGTATCATGCAGGTTCTAAACAGTGCTTCTATGCCTTGCACCTGCCAATCTTTTGTACCCCAAATTGTTTTCGTTTCAATATTATTTTTCCAATAATCAAAACCAAATGTCATCATTTTGTCATAAAATGCTTCTGAATATATCAATTTAGAATTTGTCAGCATTGTTTTCATTCCTGTTTTATCTAACAGTTTATAATAAAACGTTTCTGCATCACTGGTGTTAAACCCTGAGAAGTATTTGAATTTCTCAAAAAATGCTTTAGAACTGCTTTTAGGTGGTGTAGAACAATGTTCCCATTGATTATACATAAAAATATTTCTAGGCTGTGCAGATTTATGCAAGTAATGATCCCCATAGTGGGTGTAACAGAATAACTGCTCATAACTAGATGAACCTTGTAAATAATCATGATCTGTGAATCTAGCTGACATTACTAAATCAGACATCATGTCATTAATACTGTTAAAGTCCCAATCATCAGAGAATGTACTTGGTGTCACAAAGTCACTTAAGGAAACCTTTAGTTGATGAGGATACTTCAGGATTTCGACCGGACCATAGATCTCATAGTCTTTTTTCTCCCATATTACCCCACCAGGTATTGGAATTGCTGTGACATTTACTGTTGACAGTTCTCTTTTCTTCACGTGGGATGATCTGTGTGGTTTCAGGACTAAGTTGATGTTCTGACTTGCTGTGTCCATTGTAATATATTTTCCTTCAATGAATTTACCCAAACAAAGTACCATGATGAGCCAAAGCAGGAGGAAAAATACACCTAGACCGAACCAGAACTCTAGCCAAGGGGAAATAAGGTAGATTTCCTTCAGTTGATGAAAGAGTTCCGTTGCTTTTTCTTTAAAAGTCTTTTTTGTTTCTGGCATCACTTCGGGCTTGTTTAAATCTTCAGAGAAGTTGTCGAAGTTGATGAAATAACCAGAGGCAGTTCTGTCAATTGATGGGATTGTTCTTTCAATCTGTCTCTCGGTAGCACTTTCTGATGCCACATCATTGTAGACTGGTGTTGTTTCTTGACGAACTGTTTCAATCTGTGTTTCAAGAGGCACGAGTTCCATGGCATTATTGCATAGTCCTTCATTGTGCACTGCAGGCTGATCGAATGTGATTAGTCTTTCAGTTTGAACCTCTTGGATTGTTGCAAGTTTGGGTATTCTGTTGTTTCTTGGGAGTCCACTGGGCCTACTGTTGATTATAGGCCACATGCTTGTGGTTTTACCAGATCGATAGACACAACTCTGTTCTCCTTTTTACCAGCAAGGGGCGGTAGCACAACTGATCTTGTTCCGGTGACTGCTAAGACAGGTACTGCTTTTCTGTAAGAAGGCCCAAATTCCTTCTTAACCGCGATCTTTTCTCTAACTAGATCCCCAATCTTTGGAATCCAGACAGGCCTTGCTGGGGCTGTTGCGGGTGGTGCCTCGTCAGTGGTACTTGGCTGTTGCTTTAACTTTACGTTGCTTAAGGATTTTCTTGTTTCATTCAGTTCCTGTAAAACAGCCAAACGATCCTTTACATCAAAGTGCGTTGTTTCTTCTTGTACCACTGACATCTGACTATCGAGGTCCTGAACTCGCATTCTAATTCCGAACAATAGTTCGTATGGGCTGAAACCTTTTAGAGAATTTCTTGGCATGTTGTTAAGACTAGTCTGGACACTTATTAAATGTTTGACCCACCCAGCGCCTGAACCTAATACCTTCGCTGTTATAGATTGCTTTATGTCACGGTTTTTTCTTTCTACCACACTATTCCCTTCGGGGTGCAACGGACAAGAATACCGCAACCCAATTCCCATGCTAGCCATGGCCTCCTTATAGGCTCGAGAGCTGAAAGCAGGACCCTGATCAGAATGGAACGTGGTAATTGCGTATGTGCCGATAAAGACTCGCAAATCTTTTACAACCGTTCTAGCGTCAGCCGAGCGCTGGGGCCACATCCATATGAACCTCGTACAGGAATCCACTGCTACCATGATATATCTATAGTTACTGTCCCTTTGTAGGGGACCACAGTGGTCCAGGTAAACGCATGCAAATGGTTTATCCGAAATGAGAAGGGGTGTCTGCGCTGGTCGTTTTACTGTTGATACTTTTATCCTTTGGCATATGTCGCATTCTAATACATACTTTTTAGTTTGTATTCTCAAGCGAGGCCACCAATATCTCTGTTTTAATAGTGATATTGTTGCGGAAACGCCAGCGTGTGCAGAAGCAAGCCCTTCGTGTGCCGCTTTGATTAGTCCTAGTCTGTGTTCCCTGTTTGGAATTACTCTATCCCCCACTCCAGGGATTCGAGCAAAAGGAACGGAGTTTGCATCGATTATGTATGCATAATTGAGTGGATAGTTTACGGGTAGTGCTGCACAGTCGCCTTTTACGGTCGTTTTTACTGCTAGCATGGTTTCCCCGTCTATGTACTTATCTGTACGCTTTTTTGTGGCTACAGAAGCCGGGTTAGTTGCTTCCGCTGTGGCTGTATTAGCCAATGAATTCCCTGCAACGTGAACGCCATCACGTTGAAGACTCTGTGCGTGAATCACGTGAGTCTTTTGTAGTTCTTTGTGTAAAAGAGCTACCTCGTTCCAGAGCAATTTATGCTTTATTGTGGCACCTGTGTCATCTTTGTAGTCGTTTTCGATCCAACTCTGCAGTTTATTGTTGTAAGAGTTGACGCAAAAATGAGAATCGCACACTATAAGTGTCGGGAATTCACGTTCTGCATTTTCGAGCGCCATCTTTAAAGATCTGATTTCAGTTCTCTGAACCGAACAGTTTCTTACAGATTCAGTTTTTGTTACTTTCGGTCTGAATTTACCGCACAGCCAACGACCTTTAATGATCGCACATGCTGCATCGTAGGATTTTCTCTCTACGTTGAAATGCTGTACAGAGCTATCTGTATAGATTATATAGGCGTATTGTGGGAGAGGCAGAATTTCGATTGGCAGAGGATATTCTTCTTCATATTCTAAATCATTCAGTTCTTCAAATTGCGGGGCGAAATAGTATTTCACGTCTTCCGCTCCTAGAGAATCTATACACTGTATCCATTTCGGATCCAGTGACACTGTAGGCAGGTTTACTGGGCTGAATAGCGCCTCGAAGGCGGATTCCGCTGTAAGGATATTAATCCGTTTGCCGTGTGCTAGTTCTCGTTCATTTGCTAATGTGATTTGCACTGCTTTCACAGTTCTTTCTGTGTGACTGAATGTTTTTTCTACCTGTGTGTACAAGTGAGATTTAATTGAAATTGGTACCTTTTCTCCCTCATTAGAGGTTAGGTACGTGAATCCGCATCTTCCTGGGATGACTCGGATTACAAGATCGATCGTGTTGTCACGTGTATCTAATTTTGTTTTTGCTAACATGTCTGTTTGCAGTGATCTCAAAATTTCTGTGTGTTTTTGAGTCCAATTGATTTGTTTAAAATCAGGTTTAATTAGTTCGTAGAGAGGTTTAACCCTCTCTGCGTAATTTAGTATGTAAGTTCTTCCGAAATTCAGAAAACCTAGAATGGATTGTAAATTCTTCAGTGTTTTTGGAGCTTGGAGTACAGCGCACTTCTCTAAGAAGTTGTCCGCTAGGCTTTTCCCTTCACTTGATAGTTCGTACCCTAAGAACAGTACTGTCAGATGGGCAATTCGGGACTTTTTAAAGTTGAATTTGTAACCCTCTGCTGCGAACCCAAGTATAATGGTGTTCACTCTTTTCAAGTGAGTATCCAAGTCGTCGTCTGTGAGATAAATATCATCTACGTAAGACAATGCTTCATCGTCATAGATTTGTAGTAACTCTGTTACCCTAGCTGAGAATAGTCCTGGGCTGTTCTTGAACCCCTGTGGGAGTCGACAGAATTTTTTCTGTGACCCAAATGCGGAGAAAGCGGTCAAATATCTGCTTTCTGGTGCAATGTTTTGACAAAAGAAACCATTAGAAATGTCTAATGTCGTTTTACATTTTTTCCTATGTTATTCATTAGGGCTGCACTATGCGAGTTTTGTACTGCAAAGGTTTTGCAACATGTATTAAGGTGTCTGTAGTCCAAAACTAGACATATGAATTGTCTGGCTTGGAGACAGGAAACAAAGGATTGTTCATTTGAGAGGTGCATGTTTCAATCACCCCCTGGTACTCAAGTTGATCTAAGATCTCCCTGACTTGTTTTTTAGCTTCTTGCTTTATGGGATACTGTCGTTGGGCAGTTGGTTCACTTTTTAATTGGATTTTGTGAGGCGGTGAATCCTCATCCCATCCTACATGATTTTTATACAATGCAGGTGCCTGGGCTACTGCCCATTTCCTTGCATATGTATATTTTTTGTGAATCGGTATGTGATTCGAGAAGGCAGGCATAATCACTTCTTCGCCACGAGGGCACTCCCTGACAAACTCTGGGGGCCAATCTTTTTCAGCTAACAGAATATCATAGCCTTTTGAGAGCTTATCCCAAAATAGACCCTTAATTTTCCTAGTCTTATCACCCTCCATACGCAATGTTATTTCGTATATTTTATGGGGCTCGCTAAGTCTGGCGTCGGCAGTTTCAACCTGAATGTATTCATTCGTGTCCACTGTCTCCAGATGACTCATCAAGATCTTGCGCGCTATACTGATTTCTGCTGCACTGTCCAACATTGTCAATGCACACTCCCCGTTTTTCAACTGTGTCCTCAGTATTCTCGGCATGGTTGATTACTCTAATACTGGCTACCTTCTTTTTCTGAAATTGAGATTTCTTATTTTGAGCAGGTTCCTTGTCTTTGGACTTGGTGTGCTCTCCTGGGTCTGACCGTCCTCTTCTTTCCGAATTCTGTGGAAAAGATCGAGAGGGACGTGTATCAATACTTTGATATCTATCAGTTTTTTTCAGATTATCCCTATTTCTAAGGTTATATCTTTTCTCAGAGGGCTCCCTCTGGGGAGACTGGCGTTCTCGAGTCGGAGTTCTTTCCCTCCGTCGAGGAGACCTTCCTCTGGACTGGAAAACTTTTTCCTTGGGAGTGGATTGTTTATTTCCATCCCAGCTCTTTTTAGGAGTATTTAAATTATTTTTAATAAATAATTTTTCAGGATTTTCGAGCAGTTGGGGCTTTACTGGTTTTCCATCCAAGCTGTCTCTACCTAATTCTTCATAGCATTTTTCTATGATTTTTGCAAGCTCAACAGGATCTTTTATATCTGTTTCCCTCAACTTCTGGCGAATCGCCACAGATGCTGCTTCCCCTCTTATGTTGGCTAATAATATAGCCGAGACCTGCTTGAAGTCTTTCAGTAATTTCATACCTAGATTTAAAGCGGGCTCTGGACCGAATTCATTTTGAATCTGTTTTAGCACTTCTGGTATCACCGCCATAGACGGAACACCGTGTGTTTTTGTGTAAATGGAAGCAAAGACTGTACTCCAAGTGTCACAGTCCTCCACGTGTGGTGCGATTCCCATAGGAAGGCAGATGGTCAAGATTCTGTGTTTCTCTATAGGGGTAGTATCAGGAAATACTGCCTCTATTTGAGTGATTTTCTGTGCTAACCAGAAAGGAATTTGTTCCCGTTTTACGGGTGTTTTACCAAGACATGACTGTATGTTCTGTGGTGTAATTTTATTTGTGTTCCCCTGATGAGGGGTCAGCTGTGGTGTATTAACAGCTGGCTGGACTGTTGCAGTCCGCATTACATATTGGACTAATTGCCTATGTATTTTTATTAATGTGTTTAGCTGTACTAACAGCTCTTCCTTAGACATTTTTGCAATGTCAGGATGTGGTGTGTAGCTGGCTAGAACCGGCCACGTGGCTCCTGGTCTACCTAGTGGACCGAGCCTAGTTATGTGATCAGTATGTTTTAGGGCGCCATTAAACCAGAGCAGGTGCTCTTGAAATTTAAGTGGAATTTCAATCTCCTCGAAAGGAGCGTACTCTTCCGGAGGTTTCTCTATTTTGTAATAGTGAAACTCTTTTGTTATAGCGTTTACCGTTGGAAAGTTTATCCATGAATAGAATACCTCTGTCTGCCGATACTCGTGAGCCTCTATCACGAAAATTACTGTACCACCCTGAGGTGTCAGTCCGTTTTCTATAAGTTTTGACGTTATAGATTTTCTTAACTGTGCCGGGATGATTATTGCATCCGGGTCTGTGTATTCGGGACCTTGCTGAGTCGCATCTGCTGCGGCCCCAGTGGTTCCGTTATTTTCTGGCATTGTAAAAATGCGAGGTTTGCAGAGTAGGTCTCCAAGGAGACAAAGATTAGGTGCACAATATTTTGGAACACTGTATCCTTCAACGTTGAATAAACCAGAGCTTTACTAAGGAATCTCTTCCTACTAAGGTTGGGCGGATTTTAACCTTTCACCCACTCCAGACGTCTATTGGAGTATTTACGGGAGAAAGGGGTGTGAAATATGCACGACTGAGTTACTCTACAAGTCTTGCGTTAGTTTATCGCCTTACCAAACGTTTGGGCGCCATGTAGTGTAGTTCCTAGTTTCCCACTAGGCCCTGCGCATTGGAATAACATAAACAGTAGTATCGACGTGGAACTGCGGATATTCCAGGCCTCCACTGACTATGCTAAACTTAATTGGGTTGTGTTACCAACTAGCTCAGAGGTCACTGGAAACTTTCTTCTCTGCATAGGAAGTGATCAGCTTCCTTAGCACAGACAAGAAGGGATTCAGTTTTCCAACAACCGTGCAACATGACAACTTTGCTCCTCAGATCAAGAGTCAATCTCTAGGGTCGTGTGAAACAATAGACATAGATTTCACTCAGTCAGTCTAGTGCAGTTTACTTTCACGAGATGTAGAGAATAGAGAGACGGGCGTTTATCAATAAAGGGTTAACATTTATTGAACAGTCTTTCTTCTCGTACAAGAGAAATGTATTGCCACAATTGCAATAATTGTTATTATAAAAAGTACGTACAGTAAGATAAGTATTGCGAAATAGAACTGTAAAAGCATTGATATGGTTTCTTAGCCATACAATGGTTTAAAAGTAATAAAACATATATACAGTCATATATACATTAGGCTAACATACTCAACTGGTGCTTCTAACTAAGCCTACCCCAGTGTGCCTGACCTAAGCCTAACACGTGAAAGGGGAGTAAGTAAGTAGCTTTAAGTTAAGTTGGTTTTGCCAAGGTTTGTTTCAAGAATTCTCGTCTAAGGGTTTAGTCAACACCATACCTCTGAATAGAATGATGGAGGATTGGTATCTCCTTCAGGGGTCTCTCTCGATATCCCAGTCACCTGCGAGGGTAAACCGGAAACGCTGTAGCTGGATTTCTCTGCACGAGAAAGGCAGCGGCTCTCTTCAGCGCGTCGAGGAAGGAGGGGGGACAGCGTCCGCTGGCAGCTGGAATCTGCTGGATGTCTTCGCAGAGGGACGGCTGTTCAGCTCCTTAAGCGTACTGCACCCTAATTCGCGCTTTAGCGGCGATAATGGTATCAGCAGCTTCACCACCACAGGATAGCAGGCTGCAGCGACAGAGTGCTAGATTTACCTACACCGGGTCGTGCAGGCTGCTGGCTTCAGTAGCTCGTACAACAGGCAATTGCTTAAGGCAACGTTGGTAATATTTATACCTGACAGGTGCCGGGTTTGACGCAAGTTTGCTGGACATAAGACGTCAATTAAAGATGTCACTAGGAAGTGATAGTTATCAGTTGCTCATTAGAGTTCTATTACTAATCAAAACATAGCAAGCGGGGATTTCCAGGTTTGCTGAGTTTTTATCTTGTTGAAGAACTCGGAGTGTTATCTAGGAATATCAGATAGTGACTACTGCTCTGTCATTGCACTAATTGGTCGCAAAGGAAGTGACAGAGGGAACTATGCTGGAATGTGGCTCTGTTCGTGTGAGGCCAGAGATGACTTTTCAGAAAATCGCACTTGAACGGTTATGCCAATATAGGGAATAAATGGATCTATAGCCCAATAGGGGCATAAGGTCACAGTATCGATCAGGAACCTAGATAAACACGCAACAGTCTTCAGATGTGTGATGTCTAGCATGAGCATCATCCCAGGAAGCACATTTGCTTGTCATTCCCCAGCAACAGGTACATTTAGCCATCTATATTATTGCTTTATTTCTACTGAACTGGTGACACTGGCTCTTGATGTTGTGAATCCTCTCAGACCACTCTCCGGTCTGTTTAACTCATGGTGGTGTGCCACATCGAACAATGATACCCCTGTGGCGCCTCTCTATAGAGGCTTAGGGGACCCCCCCTTTTGCTGAAGTGGTCTTCGACGCACTAGAGAAAAATTGAAGGTCTGCGTGCTCTAGGATGCTTGATTGGGAGGGCATGAAGATCATCCTCAGGGGGCGGGTTAAAAAACATTCTATGGGGTTCGGAGTCCGTTGGAGAGAGATATTAGAGCACAGGAGTCCAAATTGGGCAAGCTGGATGATGCTACCTTCAGACCTCATAGACTTCTGGAACTTCTTCCTGCTGCGCGGAAGTTAATTGAGAACTGGGGTAGGTTGAAGAAACATACCCACACGGCCTACCGGCAGCGATTACACATGGAGAAAGACAGGACGGGTACTTTACTGGTCCGCTTGATTCAACAAGAGGCCCCTGAACCCACAGTCTTGCAGCTGCGCATGGACACAGGAGAATTAGGATACACTCAGCGAGCAATCAATGAGGCTTTTGCCGCTCACCTTACCTGTACGGAGCTTATATACTCCTCGAGGGAGGCCTAACAAGATCTCCTTGCTGAGGTCAGGCTCCCATGCCTCGCCTCAGATGTCATGGAGGCCCTAGATAACCCTATTATGAAGGACAAAATCCTGTTAGCAATTAGGCATCTTAAAACTGCAAAAGCCACATGTAGTGATGGGCTGCCGGCAGCATTTTATCATAAATATGCAGCATCAATAACAGACCAATCACTAGAGGTGTACAATGAGGCTCTGGAGATCGGTACTCTGCCAGGGTCCCTGCAAGAGGCCCTTGTGGTCATGATACCGCAGCAAGGCAGAGACCCTTCAAGTGCATCCTCATACTGGCCGATCTTGCTCCTAAACATAGATGTTAAGGGGCAGATTTACAAGCCCCCTGCGCCTCTTTTACGCCGCCGTTGCATCACTTTTGTGACGCAGCGGCGGCTCAAAAGATGCGCCATGGTGCTGTGTATTTACAATGTGACGCATCTCCCAGATGCGTGACGTTGTAAAGCCCTGCGCCAGAAGAAGGCGTTCCATCGCGGGGGGGGCTGGAGGGGGGGGTTACGTTCCAGCGCAGGAACGCCTCCCAAAAGTGGCTGAGTGAAATCTACAAGATTTCACTCAGTCACTTTTGGGCCCATGCTGCATCAAAACCCTGCGCCTGCTTCAAGCAGGCATAAGGATTGACGCAACATTGTGTAGATAGGGCCCCCCAGAGCATTGCTGGAGCGGCGTCGCGCTTGCAACGCATCTCCAGCAATGCGCCGCTTTTAAATGTAAATGTGCAGGAATTTATATAGCGCAAATCACCAAGCGGTTTCTAAGCGCTTGCTTAGGGAACCAGTCCTGGTATTCCCCTGTGAGATAACCCCGGCAGGGTATCTGCAAGGTGAAAGCCAGGCATCCCGCTGCGAGGGGCCGTTGTGGAGATTAAGCAAGCTATTGCCCAGAGTCGCAGAGTGTGAACCCGTGAATCGAGTAGGCACCGGAGCGAGAATTGTCGAGTCCGTGGATTTTTTTTAGGACTCAAGACCCCGCCGAGCCGGGAATTGAACCCTGGTCCCGGGCTGACCTCTGCTTCCAGGTCTGCCTCCTCTAACTAGTGAGCCATACTTCTCTTACGGCACAGATGCGTCACACATCTGTGCCATTTTTGCCCCATGGTGCACCGCATTGTAAATGCGGCGCATCCAGGATGGCGGAGCTGCGTCGCACAATAACTGGCGCATCCCTGCTGATATGCAGGGATGCGCCAGTTATTGTAATTCTGCCCCTAAGATTCTAAGTGGTGTCCTGGCAGCACATCTCCTCCCCCATATGCCCCTTCTTATACACTCGGACTAGTCTGGGTTTATCGAGAGGTGTGTAACCGCCCATAACCTATGGCGACCGGCTCATGTGTGGCATGCTCCACACCTCCAGTCAGAGGATTTTGCTTTGGTGCTCCTAGACATCGAGAAAGCATTCAACTCTGTAAATTGGTTTTACATGTGGCAAGTGCTCCAAAAACTCGGATTGGACCCTGGATTTATTTGATGGGTTCACTTACTATATTCTGCTCCATAAGCTAGGGTACGATCTGGGGGAGTGATCTCTGATCCATCCAGTTTATACAAAGGCACCCGACAGGGCTTCACTCTGTCTCATCTTTTGTTTGCGGTTGCCATGGAGCCGGTGGCAGAGACTTTGCGTACCACTATGCGGCCGTGAGGTATATTTCTGGGGAAAACAAACCATGTGGTCTCCCTCTATTCCAATGGTGCTCTGGTTTATCCTCAACAGCTGACTTATGCGGCCCCCAACTTGCTTAAGGTTATGCATGTATTTGGAGAGGTCTCATGCCTTCAGATGAACCCGATAAAGCTAAGCTGTTCTCCTTGGGGGGACTGACGGGAGTACCGGAGGAAGGAGCTGCCCACAGTGGGATTCCCTTGGGTTAACTCTGATATTCGATATTTGGCAGGTCTCTTGGCCACACACAGCATTGCAATTCTTGGCCCATAATTTCGAAAGGGGGGTGGAAGGAATACTATCCTTGATTAGGTTTTGGAGGGACTTGCTGTTGTCCCTTATGGGCAGGGTCACAATAGTAAAAATGATAGTGCTACTGGGCTGCCTCTATGCCATGCAAAATACTTTTTATGTGATCCCCAGGCAGTACTTCCACACATTGCACATATTGAACAGGTTGATGGTAGACCTCCTTTGGGTTGGACTCGCTACTCTGCAGGGAAGTTGAAGCCAGGAAGGACTTGAGGCTCCCTGTCTAGAGTTTGAATATATGGCAGCTCAGCTGCAGCATGCGGTTCATTGGTTGGATGACAAGGATAACTGAGAAAAAAGGCTTTTATCGGGCACTCATGGTGGGAGTTCTTTACCGGAGCTCCTAATGTCTGGCTCCTACATTACCTCGTTGCTTCCTTATGTTATACGACATGACGCTATTATCTAAGAAAGAGTTGCTGGACAGGTCATCAGACGGGCTCCCTATTCCCCAGTTATGACTCTTTGAGTAGTGTAGCCTTTCTCCTGCATCGCTGAGTCCATATCAGTGCAGAGTTGGAGGGATGGAGGTTGCAATTTATTGGGAGACCTAATTCAACCAGTGCTTTATTATGCAGGCAGAAGTGGCGGCTTCCTCTGATTTAGGCAATGGGCAATATCTCCAAACTTCTAGCACCGCCAGGGAGGTGTGGCCATCCTTTCCTGCAAACCCTACTAGGTCCAATGTGCAGACGGTCATTTTGTATATGGTCCAGGGACGCCGGGTAATATCACATCTTTATCAGGCTTTGCAAGATGACCTGCCGTGTGTGGGGCTCCCTGTGCAGGCAAAGTGGGACACCCGCATGGAAGTACCCCTTGTCAGTGAAGGAAGGGGTGAAAGTTCATGAGGGGGGCTGTACAGTTAGCTTTAATGTGCACTTTAAACTCCTCCAAAATTAATGTATCCATCAGACTTACCTTACCCCACAGACAATATGGGCTATTTATCCTGCCAGCTCGGCAGAGTGCCCACACCGTAAAGCCCAAAAAGCAGATGTTATCCATATGGTGTGGACTTTCCCATCCCTGACTATCTACTGGCAGGAAATACTTGCCCGTATCAATGGTGCTTCAGGGTGGGATGTCCCAATGGAGATTAGACAGGTGTGACGCCGATCTCTCCCATCCCAATCGAAAAAGAAATTGAGCAGGAAGTTTGTTGCTTTGGGTCTTGTGCTGGTGAAGAGACACATTGCCATCACATGGCTCAGTCCTACACCCCTCACCTACAAAACTTGGTTGAAAAGATGTCTGCGAAATGGCAACTGGGTAGCGGGTGTGAGTGAAACATGTGCGGAGAAATGTAAAACTTGAAGATGATTTGATAGCCTGGTCGTTAATGCTGTCAGAATTGAGAGAGCAGCAGGGAGAGCCCGAGCCTGGTGGTGCGACTGCCGGGTTGGTGCCTCTCACCCCGGGGTCTGAATGAAGAAAGATATGTAAAATGATGAAGGCTTTGACTTCTGAGAGTAACTGGTAATCGATCATAATGTTTTATCCTCTCTATGTATTACCCCGCCTAACACAAAAGCAAGTTAAGGGAGAGGGAGGTTTTTTTAAACTGTTATATCTCAGCACAGGTGATGATGTAGATGCATAGAACTTTTTCTGCGGTTTAGCTAAATTGCTGTTTTGACTATTGTTATGGGTTTTAGCCCCATCCTTGAGAAACCGGCAACTTTGAAGGAGCAGTGAGGTATGGTTCAATTTGTCTTCTGCGGATTAGGTGGGGAGGATGATAGATGTTTATAGATGGACTCCTTCTGATATGCGCTGTGTATGTGATCGCCATAAATGCTAATAAAGTTTTTTTTTAAATGTTGAGTAAATTATCTGCTGCCTCAGTTTCACTCAGGAGGGTACTGAGGAAATCCCCAATATCTCCTCCCAAGGGTTGGGCCACCTTCCTATCCCAAATACACCTACGGCCGAGTAGATATTACTTAAAAATGTGAACCAAGCATTTTCAAGCACCATAGACCTTAGAGATTCCACTCTGAACTAACTTCCGAAACCTTTGTGTATCTTTAGCCTGGAAAGTACAGATCATCAAATATCAATTTGCCTGATATAAACATCTTTCTTTCTTTTAATCAGTGCTGCATGATCCTTTTTTATAGCACCATACCTTTCTTGATGGTCTAGCTTTACTTAGGCGTTCCCTTAAACCCAAACATTCTTTACCTAACCAGGGCTGGGTCAATATCAAATGGGGAATTTCTTGTAATACCTCAAGATTACACTGCCTAACTATTGGGATTAAAGATATGACTGCCTCTTCAATAGTCCCAAAATGCCAATGCAATACATTAGTACATGGATTCCCCCTCCCTAAGCCCGAGATCTTTAGTCTCTTGAAATTGCTTTAGGTGCACCATATATCTGTCATCGATCCTGGTAATCAAGCATTTTGGGAAAGATCTCCATAGGAATGACCTTATCCCTAAGCCCCGCGACTGAGAGGCGAGACACTTGAAAGCCCCAAAGGTCACTGCCCATAGTTCTTACCACCTTGAAGCCTTTAAAGGCCTCACAATACCATGCCATGTATAAACATATAATGAATGGGGCAGCTCTGGTTACCATAGGTGAATATTTGGGATGCTAGCTGATCATCCCTAAAATGTCCATATAAGCACACAAAGCCTAGCTCAGGGAGGAACCTAACTAATTGAAGATCATACTTCAATTGGGTATACTTCGGGAATGTGGTTTAAGATACTCCATAACTTTCCAACATGTCACTGGATAATGCCTCTTCCTGGACAGGTGACAAGTGATGACTGAAGTCGCCCATTTATAATGCCTCGGGGCAGCTGCGAACTCAGGCTGCCCCCAGGGGAGGGCATTTGGGACAAATACAGAGCAGCTGTTAAAAAGCTGCTCCGTGTTTTCCTGTACAGCAGCGTTAGAGATCTCCTTGCAGGTGGGTGCAGTGAGTGATTGCACCTCCCTGCAAGGGCTTGTCTGGGCGGTCCATGGGACCTCCTTTCATCCCTTTAAAAGTCTGCCTTTAGAAAGCGCGCCGAAAGTACACCACCTTTATGTGACGTTCTTTCACTTTACCTTCTAAAGGCATAGTTGTCTCTGTGCCCAGGTTGGTAATATGGCGCAGAGGCAAAGTGGTTTCCCTATTTGAGAGAACAGCCTCTAATGATACAGTTGGCCCCACAAGCATCTGTAGTTCCTTCTGTAATGCCAAAGTGCACCAAGGGCACATAAAGCGGGCCAAACACCTGTTGCGCCCTTGGGACACTTGTGTAATACAGCCCCTAGTCGGGATTTTCCACAATTAATACTCATGATAATTATTCACACAAAGTAGGTCTGAATCTGGGTGTAATTTGTATGTTAATTTCTTGTAAGAAAAACCTGCATTACTGCTGCTCTTTCAGCAAAAGTTCATGTCAGAGGGAATATTTCACCTTGACAGTGCTGCCCTACCCTTGACATGTGACTAGTAGCATGGAACTGCATCGAAGCCGAAGTAAGTAATGATATCATTGCAGGACCCATCATCATATATCTAGTCCCAGTGACAATGAACATTTGCTGTGAGCTAATGTTTTATCTGACAAGGTTTAAAATGATTGTGGCCATCAAGGAGCTAGTAAATGAAAAATTGTTTAGTCATGTTGCATCAGCTGTGTACTTGGAGAGAGGAAAAATCCCTCAGTGAAAACCATAGCACAGAGTGTGGGAGAAGACAGCGTTGAACTTAGTGAATCAAACCTCATGAAAGAAAAATGAAAGCAGGACAGGAATGAAGCAAAGAAGATAGGATCTCAGTGAAGCAAAACCACAGAAATCTGACGAATATAGCACATAAATCTGAATGGCAAAATTGTATAGGTGTGCCGGCATCGATTTTTTATGTTATTTCTTTGTCTTACATACTGTGCACAGTACAAGCACAATTGCATCTAATGCTAAAATGGTATGAAAAAACAATATCGTAATATCTAGGTATATTCAGATGAATAACAGATTATTAACCAATAAAGCATGTGAATGTAGAATCATTGGTTCAGCTAGCATGAGCTGTGTTTACAGTGAATGTACCCTATCTGTAGTTCTAGTAAGAATTCCCAGAGTTTGGAATTCTTCGGATTTTGATTGTTAATAACTTTGTGCGCGGTTGACGAATCTCCATTAAACTTAGCAGACCTTTTGCATTTTTCTTTATTGGCAGATGAGGCAAAACAGTTGAACAGATTTTCAGGAAGTTTGTCAGGACTTGTAACTTATGGTCTGGAAGGGATCCTTTTTTCTATTTCATGAAAATCTGTTCAGATAATGATTGATATTTCAGGCCGTAGTATACCACAGGAATTTTGGAGAAAACCATGGTACTTGCCGATGACAAGGAAGTATATGATTAGCTAATGACTGTCTCTACAAAAGTAAGTCAGCCATCTTGCTTATAGCACATTTAAGCTCTGGTCTGGGTTAGGGCCTTATAGTAGGTTTTGTTGCTATTCATTACCTACAACGTCTTTATTATAGCGGTAATAGGTAGGAAACATGATTTATATTTTTCTATACATTTTTCAAAAGGTAGCACAGTACCTCAGCTCTACCTAGGAAGTACCACGGTACTGAAAAAACATAAGTATGCTGATTTTTTTTTCTAAACACTACTACATTATATTTCAGACAAAATATAGTGAAGTACGATTTTAATTTATTTTTTAGTTTACACATGGGGCCCGGTTCCGATGCGGTTAGGAAGGCCTCCTAACGGCATTTGCTCCATCCGAATTGGATCGAGAACATATCTTTCGGACAGAACCAAAAAGGTTTCTGACCAAACCTGGGGCCATATTATCAAGCCTGGGCGATAAAATTATTGCCGCTTTATCGGCAGGAAACTGCCAATAAAGTGGCGATAATGGGCTTGATAATATGCTCTATGCAATTCCAATCAAAGCTCATCTTAGATGTGAAGGACATCTAACATGAGCTTCGATTGGAATTTCATAGAGCATATTATCAAGCCCGTTATCGCCACTTTATCGGCAGTGTCCTGCCGATAAAGCGGCGATAATTTTATTGCCCCGGCTTGATAATATGCCCCCAATACGATGCAAGTTAGGCTCTAGGAATATCCCAATCCAACCCAACGGCATTTGGAATGTCTGAGCCCTAGGGAGCAGAATTGTACATCTCTACGGGCCATGTTTCCGAACGACCGTTTATGATGCTGGATTCAGGCAGCCTTTTTGAATTGTGCCGTCCGACTCGAATCAGCAGTTGGAGTTAGACTTTGGGGCCCTTTGCGGGTCCCCCTGCACCCGGAGCCTTCCCAATCGGGCCCGTGGGGATACCCATGGGTTCCCCCTTACCAGCCATGTACAGTGTGGCAGACACCAGGGGGTGACTGCCACCTGGTGCCAGATTGTCCCCAGCCATCCCTTTCCTCAATGGGAGCATATGCATTAGATTGGAACAATATCAACCATTGTCCAGCCAAATTGTATCAGGAAGCATCTGGAATCCTATCCGGAAGCATTGAAATCGGGCCCTTAGTCTGCATTCTGGTTTTTGAGGGGAAATATAATGTAGTATAGTGTACTTAAAAAAATTAAACAAATAATTAAATATGTAAAAAAAAGTTTTAAAAAACTCTTTACTACACTATGTTTCCCCTCAAAACTAAGAATGCAGGCTAAGTGTGGTCTAAACTATATTTCATGCTTTCAATTTTGGCATGACGAAATATTGTTTAGACCACACTTAGGCCCTGATTACGATGTAGGTCGGAGTTGCCTCTGACAGACATCGCTGCTGATGGGGAACCAACCAACCTCAGGCTGGCGGTTCTGACACCGCAATTATTATTGTGCGGTTGCAAAAATCAATTTTTTAATGGGAGCTTGTGCGGTAGACCAAAACCGGCCTCAGCACAATCTCCTTTTGAACAATAGAAGTTTTTATACTGTTCTCAGGGCCACCGGCGGAGGGCCAGGGGGTAATGGAGTCCCACTAGGGACCACCAAAGACACTTTCAAACAGCAGATCCATGTCAGAAAGGCAGACATGGAACTGCTGTCGGAAAGTGCCATCATAATCCCGACAGCGGAAACGCCGTCCTTTAGGGATTATGAGGCATTTACGCCTGGCTGACAGGCTCCATGAACCCATCAGAACCGAGTCAGATTCCCTGGCCTGTTTAAACTCCAACCGCATCATTGTAATATGGCGGTCGGAGTTCAAATCTAGAATGTCGGCCAGAAAGCCTCTGACCAGGTGTCATAGGCTTTCTGACTGACATTGTAGTTAGGCCCTTAGTCTGCTTTCTGAGTTTTAAGCGGAAATATTGTGTAGTAAAAGGTACTTACATTTTTTTAAAATTCAAAATGTAAAAATTATAAACAAAACATACTACGCTATATTTACCATTTAAACTCAGCAAACATAGTAATTGCAGTTTAAACAATATGTTAATACTGCGCTATTGTTTTTCTAAAATAGATAAAGCAATAAAACTACTTTTACTTACCTTTACACATATATAAATTAACTCATCTCTTCTTATACACTTATAAAACAGTAAGACACTATTATGTACACTTAACCATAACATAGCAAAGAGTGGCAGAAACAATTTGACTGTCTTTGACTTTTGTAAGGGCTGTCATTAGCCAATTATATACTTTTTTGTGATTGGCATGTACAGCGGTATACTGTGGAATTACTGCGGTATACTGCGGCCCAATGTATCACTACATGTTTGTGCCTTATGGGCATGATGCACAGTGGTAAACTTACACTTTTATGTAAGTGTATGATTGTTTGCTATTAACAAAGACATTTTACTGGGACTATCTTTATGGCAGAGTTTTCACACATAAAAAGATAAGACTGTCCTATCTTTTTGTGCGCTTAGATTCCACAGTCGTAAAGATACTACTCATAAAATAACTGTGTGAGTAACAAAGAACCGTAAAATTACACAAAAAATGTACTTTACCTTTGTGAATCAAGACCTTTGAATGAATGAATTAATGAATGGAAGTGTTTAAAAAGCGCACCATTCACTCCAAGGAGATTCTTGCCGCTAGGGGAAGAGTATGAAGGTCAATGCAGATGTGCAGCAAGCGGGTCAAGTCTAGAAGAAGAGAAAGGTTCAGATAACCAATGTATCAGGTGTAGAAAATAGCCAGGTGTTTAAAAGTTTCCTGAACAGAAGTTCTGAATGTATCGATCTCAATTGTAGTGGAAGGGAATTCTAGGCCTTGGTTCCTAGTACTGCAATGGTTTTTCCCCCTTTTGTCTTCAAGCAGTAACTGCTAGGTAGTTACCTGAGGATGAATGCAGCAGCCACTGAGTAGAGTAGGGGTGTATCCTCGACCTGAGATACGAAGTCCCTGTTGCCTTGAATGCTTTGTACATGATTGTTAGGACTTTGAATAAAATCCTTTTGTGAATAGGCAACCACTACGGCTGATTAAGTGCTGCTGCTGGTGAGGATCCCCTTGGGAGCCGAAGTACCAGCCTGGCTCCCGCGTTCTTGACCACCTGCAGTTTTTTCAGTACTGATTTAGTAGCTCCTGCATAGAGGCTGTTGCAATAGTCTAAACGAGACAGGACCAGTGCAACAGCGACTGACTTCCTAGCGTTTATTGGAAGTAGATATAAGAACTTTCTCAGAGTTTTAATTGTGTGAAAGCACAAACCTGCCACTGCAAGTGCTTGGCTATGGAAAGACAAGGTTGAATATTTAATTTAAAAAAAAAAATATATATATATATATATATATATTGAATATAAGAACAAAGCCACATTTTAGATATGGTCTGGTACCACTGACCAATTAATAGTCTTACATTTTTATACTTGTTTAGACACATGTTTTATAATGTCGATAGATAAATTTTTTATTGTAATTGTGGATAATGCACGGCAATTTTGCAAAAATTTTAAGTAATTATGCAAAATATAAAATTCATTCATTCATTCATTCACAAGGTTGAATCAAACTTGATTCCTAAGTTCCGTGCTGTAGCCGCAGTATTGGGCGGTGGAACTGTATTAGCCGGCCACCACTGACTGGGTGTTAGCCTTCCCAAACAGCAAAATCTCTGTTTTCTGGCTGTTGCACTTCAGATGGTTGCATTTCATGCAGTTCATAACTGCCGTTAGGCAGTGATGGAATTTCTCTTCAGCATCAGTGGAGTTTTTGTCTAGAGTAAGAATGATCTGGGTGTCATCTGCGTATGTTATAGCTTCAACGCTAAAGGAGTCAATTAAAATAAGCAGTGGAGTCATGTAAAGATTAAATGATGTCGGGCTCAAAGAGGAGCCCTGCGGTACTCCCACTGATAGCTGTTTTTCGGGTGATTTGTGGCAACCAAGGGTCACAATGTTGCGTCGATTTACTCTAAACGACAAAAACCAGGCAAGTGCCTTGATACTAATACCACTCATCTTAAGTCTGTCTCTCAGAATGTTGTGAGAGACCGTATCGAACGCTGCCGATAAATCCAACAGAATCAGTACTGCGTCCCTACCTTGATCTAAGGCAAACTTTAAGGTTTCCTTGGCATGGAGCAGCACTGATTCTGTTGAATGGCCTGATCTAAGACCAGATTGTTTGGGATGTAAAATATTTTCTTTCTGCAGGAAGTCGTTTAGTTGGTTATTTGCCAACTTCTCCTCTATTTTACTCATCCAGGGTAGCAGCAAAATAGGTCTAAGATTGGATAGAGTAGTGGGGTCTGCAATTTTCTTTTTTTGTAGGTGTTTTACTGCAGCAATCTTCCAATTGTCTGGTAAGCAGGCAGATTTGAATGAAGAGTTAATCAGATGGTTTACAGTCGGATTTATGATGTCAACTAGTGCATGTAGTACTTTTGGAGGGCAAGGGTCAAATGGAGAACCAGATTTACAGGATAGGATGGTTTGCCTAGACTGTTCCATACTGATTTCTTGAAAACAAGGAAAGACTTCTATAGTCCTTGGGAATGAGGGATTGTTAGTCGTGCGGGTAGGTACATTGAACTCTTTCGTCAGGTCTGTAATTTTTTGTTAAAAAAATTCTGCGATTTTATCACATAGATCTTGTGACGGTTGGATTTCCAAGTCTAATATTTTCGGATTTGTGTAAGATTTGACAATATTGAAAATAAGTTTCTGATTAGCAGTTGCCTGATTAATCAAATTGGAATAGTAGGCCTTTTTTCCGCCTTTATTTGATGTTGGTATTGTCTGAGAGCAGCTTTAAGGAGAATAAGATTTTCTGATACATAATCCCTTCTCCAACTTCTTTCAAGTTTCCTACATAGGCTCTGTTGATCCTTTAGACAGGGAGTAAACCAAGGTGCAGACTCTTTGTATGTGGTACTCTTCGTGGGGCATGCAGTTGGCGCTAATTTATCCACAAGCAATGTCATCCATTCATTGAATCTATCGTTATCTACTGAGGGGTTACCCCTAGGGATGGGTATACTTGCTTCTGCCATAGGTAGTAGTTCCGTATTGTTAAGCATAGTGTTCCATTTTTGTCTACCCAGGGGACCAGCCTGTCCCAGAGATTTCTCAACTGGATTTATTTTATAATCCAATTTAAATGGAATGACCCTATGGTCCGACCAGGAGAGTGTTATAAGAGGTCCAGAGGCCAGGCTGGTCATGTTTGTGCAAATCCCATCTAGGGTATGTCCTGCATCGTGTGAAGGACCCTCTACTAGTTGTTTTAAACCCAAAGTACTGATTGTTTCCAAAAAATGTCTGGTGTTGGAAGTGTCCTTAGCCTCTAAGTGGATGTTAAAATCTCCTAAAATAGTAACCTTTAATTTTGAAACTACTGAAAAATGTAGATCTACCACCAAAAAGGACCCTTTACATGACATAATCTATATTTGTGACATATTTCATCTAAATCTGTTCCACAATTTCACTCCTTTTCATTTAAGCAATACTCTATGGCACAACACACCATTCCACTCCAATGTACGACACGCCAGTCTGCTCTATGACATGTCACTCGACTCCGTGGCACCCACTCCACTCCATGACAGCCCATTCTACTACATTGCACTCCACACCACTTCACTCTACAGCACTCCACTCCACACTATGACACGCCCCTGCAGTCTACCAAACACCACTCCACTTGATGGCACTCCACTTGAAGACATGTGATCAAGTGTTGTCAAACTCTACCACACAACACTCCACTGCATGACATGCCACTCTGTGCCACTCCACTATATGGCATCCAAGTTCACCCTACGCCACTCCACTCCATGCCCCTCCTCTCTGAGACACTATAACATATACCACTCTATGACACGGGACTCCACTCTACTGTACAACACGCTACTCAACGCTATGCTACTCCACTGTACAGCATGCCACTCCACTTTATGACAGTCCACTCCACTGTACGGCACTCCACACCACTTCACTCTACTCTACAATATGCCTTTTTGGTTTATCACATGCTGCTACACTCTAAGAAATGCCACTCCACTCTACGCCACTCCTTTCTATGACTTCCTATGACGCTGTATCATGTGGTACCCCACAATACTGTACAAGAAGCCACTTCACTTTATGCCACTCCACAATACTCTACTCCACTGTATGCCTATCCACTGTACCCCACTCTACTCCACTCTGTGTCACTCTACAACATACCACTTCATTCACCGACACCTCACCCCACTTTTTGACACGCACCTTCACTCTACGACACACCACTCCAATCTATGACATGCCCCTCCACTCTACTACACGCCACTCCACTATACGACATGCCACTCCACTCTATGCCACTCCACTCTATGTCACCGTACAACACTCTTCCCCATTCTATGAAACTCTATGATCCTCCACTCTATGACACTACACTTTACTTTATGCCACTTGGCAACACTCATCTCCACTCTTTGCTTCTCAAAGACACTATACTGTACTCGACAACACTCTAAGCAGCTCCCTCTAAACCACTCCACTATACTCCACTCTATATGACACAGTACTGCACTATACTCTACTATACTACACTACTTTTCTTTACGCCACAACACTCTACACCATTGTATGCCACTCCACCGTACGGCACTCTATGCCACTCCACTCTAACACACTGCACATTACTCCAGTCAACTCTACTCTACAACACTCTACTCCACTCTATGCCCCTCCACTGTATGCTATTTTACTCCCTTCTTCAACACTCTATGAGATGTCCCTCATCTCTACAACACAACACTTCACTCTACGACTCACAACTCGACTTTACAGCACTTTAATCCACTCTACTACACTCCATACCACTTCACTCTGACTTGCCACTCAAGTGTACACCACTCCAGTGTATATCATTCCACTCTATGCCACTCTACGCCACTCCACTCTACAATATTCAACTCTGTGCCACTCCACTCAACACCACTCTACTGTACATCACTTGACTCTATACTAATCCATTTTTCCACTCTACTCCACAGTATTCCAGTCTACACCACTCCACTCTATGCCACACCACTGTATGCTCATCCACTGTAAGCCAGCCCACTGTATGCTCCTAAAATCTATGCCACTCCACTCTGCGTCACTTCACTCTACACCACACCACTCTACACCAGTCCATGTCACTTTGCTGTATGTCACTCCACTCTGCGCCACTCCACTATATGCTATTCGACTCAACACCAATCCACTCTATGCCACTCTACACCATGCCTTGTACATCATTCCACTCTACAACACTTTACTCTATGATATTCCTTTATATGCCAATGCACTCTACATGACTCAACTCTACAGTACTCCTCTCTACACTAGTCGACACAATGCCACTTGACTCCATGTCACTCTACACCACTCCTCTTTATGCTATTCCACTTTACACGACTCCACTTAATGCCTCTCCGCTCTATTCTATTCAACGCTATGCCATTCCACTATACACCACTCCACTCAATGCCACTCCACTCTACGCTATTCCACTCCATGCCACTTCACTGTATGCCACTCCACTGTATGTATTCCACTGTATGCCACCCGCTCTATTCTATTCCACTCCACACCACTCTATGCCACTCTACTGTCTGCCACTCTACTGTCTGCCACTCCACTTTATGCCACTCCACTCTACACCACTCATACTGGTTTTGTTTGAGTGAAATCTGAACCTAACTTTAACGTCCCTGTAACCTTTGGTTTTTCTGTGTATTACTAGGATTTTTTTTAAATCTGTTTCTTAAGTATAACATGTCTGTAACCTTTGTTTTTTTCAGTGAATTTCTTCGATTTTTCAAAATCTGTTCCCTGGCTATAATGTCCCTGTAGGCGAAGGTTTCTGCAGTAAATGTCAATGTTTTTTTTTTAATTTTCCATAAACTCTGTTGATTGTTCCAGGTCTCCTGTATTTGAAATTCAGTTGTTGGACCTGTTTCTATATTTATAGTTTGCAATGTTCCTACTCACAGCAGAGAGGTTGAAGATGTAGAGCAGTGCCATAACTTTTGAGTTGCTTTATCAGTAAACATCATGCAATTATACCAACCACCTTTAAAGAATAAAAAAATTATATTTCAAAGAGCAGTATAAGTTTGTTAATGAATCTAGATTGTGTCCTTTCTGATACAGCACTTGCCAGACTGCTGCTGATGCTCCTTCTCGCATGATTGTGAACACTCCCATAATTGCCAAGGTTTGATATTTACCTATGTGTGGCATTTTTTTAATTTCAGTGTAATCATGAGTAAAATTCAACGACAATGACTGGCACTTTCTCACTTGCAAATTAAACATATAAACGAGTTGTGTACTAATAGAGTTTATTTAGTGTAATGCTTATTTACCTTTTTTATTATTCTTGAGGTCATCGCGAAATGTTGCATTACGCAGAATTCAGATTCATGATTAGTTGTGAATCTGGCATGATTTTGAAAAGTGTGGAACACATATATACACTTATTCATTCCACAGAGACTGTAGCATGGCCTCTATCAACAACAACAACTTATGCCTTGACATGGATAGAATCTATGGAAGTGATGGAGTTCACTTCACAAAGGCAACAAGGTGTTTTTTCTCAGCAACTTCAAACACTGCATCCTGTTTTATGTGTAGTACACACTATTTATTTTTACAATTAAGGTCCTCAGGAAAATCCTACCATTTATACCTTTTATATTGAGGAAAACAGTAGTTGGAGTCCTGGTACTGTCCCGCATTGACTACTGTAATGCTATGTAATTAGGAACTGGTGAAAAACAGATCGCAAAACTCCAGTCACTACAAAATGTGGCAGCCAGAGTATTGCTAGATCTCCCTAAGCGTCACCCGACATCTAACGCCATTCGACAACTCCATTGGCTCCCTGTTAGGTGAAGGGTGCAATTCAAGGCCCTTTGTCTAGTCCATAAATCCCTCAATGGAAGGGGGCGGAGGACATGACAAATCTTTTTCCTCGTTATGTGCCGTCCCGCACATTAAGTTCGGGTAGTCTGGGCCTGATTTGCCTGCCTAGAACAAAGAGAGTCCGATGGGGTGGCAAGTCTTTTTCCTACCAGGCAGCGAAACTATGGAACACCGTGCCCTCTGTGCTACGCTTTGATACAAACAAGGCGCGATTTAGAAAAGCTCTGAAAACCTGGCTCTTTTCCATGGTCAAATTGGAAGTCCCATCACCTTCCTCCTACAGCGCCAAGACGCCTCGGCATAAGCGCGCTTAATAAATAATTCAATCAGTCAGTCATAAACACAAAGGCTCTTCTCAGAGCCAGCCTATTCCCAAAACACTTTTTCATTTTCTCTTTAAATCAATTTTTTTAGTTTTTTTTTTCAAATTTGCAACTTCATCGTGAATACGCAAAACAAAAGCAGACATTCAATAGACAACAGCACATTTAAAATTCACAACTTTATAAGTGACTCTGTGCATCTAACTGGGTTTGTTGGTGTCTGTGTGGATCTGTTAGTGAGTGTATGAGTGCCTGAGTGGATCTGTGATTGCATGCATAAGTGTCTGATTGGGTCTGTGAGTGGGTCCATGAGTGTATGAATGGGTCTGTGACTGACTGAATTCATATCTGAGTGTGGCTGTGACTAGGTGCATGAGTCTCATAGTGTGCCGTGAGTGTCTGAGTGGGTCTGTGAGTGGGTGCATGGTTCTCTGAGTGGATCTGTGAGTGTGTGTGTCAGAGTCCGATTGGATTTGTGAGTGACTGCATGAGTCCCTGAGTGGGGCTGTGAGTATATACATAAGTCTCTGAGTGGGTCTATGAGTGGGTTCATGGGTCTCTGGGTGGGTTTGTGAGTATATAAGTAAGTGTCTGTGTAGGTCTGTCAGTGGGTGCTTGAGTCTTTGTCTGGGTTCATGGGTGGTTGTGAGGCAGTGTCTGTGAGTTTCTGTGTGGGTCTCTGGGTGCATGACTCTCTGACTGGGTCTGTGAGTATGTGTGAGTGTCTGGGGGTCTGTGAGGGGGTGCATGAGTCTCTGAGTGGGTATGTGAGTGGGTGTTTGTGGGCAGATGTGTAAGTATTTATGTGGGTCTCTGAGTGGGTGCATCAGTCTCTGAGTGGGTCTGTGAGTGGGTATGATAGTGTGTCTGTGAGTGGTTGTGTGAGAGTTTGAATGGGTCTTTGGGTGCCTGAGCCTCTGAGTGGTTATGTGAATGTATGAGTAGATATTAGAGTGGGTGCATGAGTGCCTCAGTAGATTTGTGAGTGGATGTGTAGGTCTAAGTAGGTCTGTGATGGATGCATAAGTGTCTAAGGGGGTCTGTGAGTGGGAGCATGAGTGAGTCTGTGAGTAGGTATGTGAGTGTCTGAGTAGGTCTGTGATAGGTGTGTGATTGTCAGAGTGGGTCTGTGAGTGGGTGCATGAGTCTCTCAGTGGATCTGTGAGTGAGTGAATGATGGTCTGGGTCTGTAAGTGGGTGTGTAAGTATCTGAGTGGGTCTGTGAGTGGGTGCATGAGAGTCTGAGTGGGTCTGTGAGTGGCTGTGTGAGCCTCTAAGTTGGTGAGTCAGAGGGTGCGTGAGTGTCTGAGTGGGTCTCTGAGTGGGTGGATGAGTGTCTGAGTGGGTCTATGCATAGGTGCATGAGTGACTGTCTGAGTGGGTCTGTGAGTGGGTGTAAAAGTATATGAGTGGGTTTGCGAGTACCTTCATGAGGGTGTAGGTCAATCTGTGAGTAAGTTCATGAGTGTCTGAATGAGTCTGTGAGTGGGTGTGTGAGGCTCTTTGTGGGTCTCTGAGTCGATGCATGAGTCTCCTAATGGGACTCTGAGCAGGTGCATTGGTCTCTGAGTGGGTATGTGAGTATGGGCATGGGTGTATGTGTAGGTTCACAAGTCTCTGAGTACACCTATGAGTGAAGGCATTAGAGTCTGAATTAGTCTGTGAATGTTTTTTTACATTTCTTTCAGTGATATTTACGAATTTGTCAAAAAGTTACACAGTGGGCCGTGCTTACGGTCACTTAGAATTTGTGAATATCGCACGTGCAAAAAATTTATTTTGACATTTTATACACATCATTCCTCAAAAACACCTATACTCCAGCAATGGCACATCCAGCTTCAACCCTTATACCACTTTCTGCCATTGCGTTTGAGCCATGGGGACTGGTCTGATGAACTAAAATAGAGGGTGCAGCTCTCTGCTCGAGTTGTGGCCAGCCAATCATTGCATTCCTGTTGGTGCACGCATTCAATATTAGTTGCGAAATCGCTTAAATTATTCATGGCCGCAGATATACAAATTTGCATTTCCTTTAATATCTCACAAACTACTTACCAGATTTGCACCAAATAGCAAAAAGCATAATCTATGGACCAAAAGCTAGCTTTCTGCCAGATTTGGTGTAATTCTGTCCACTGGTTCGGGCTGCAGGCGTGTCTAAAGAGTCGATAAGTATGTACACGAGAAATTCACTTTTTTTAATCTCCTTCTTTCTAGGCCCTCACTTGATGGATCGTCCTGACATTTTCCATGAACAACAAGAATCAGTGGCACACTTTGTTTGGACAATTTCATGAAGATACGTAAAATGGCGCCAAATATATAGGCAAGTTAAAAAACACTTTTCCGATGGAAACAAGATCCTAACTATAATTACCTACTGGTGCACACCAGTAGTTAATATATCTATATATCCAAATGTGGCATCACTGATGACACCATCCAATGAATGTGCTTATTTGTTTTAAAGTTTACATAGTGGCGGGTAAGTACCATATTACTTGTCTTCCATCATGTGTTAGTAGAAGTATTGATGTTATGTGTCGATTTAGATACAAATTATAAGTTTCTCGATTTACGTCCTTATGTAGGCACAATTCGCATTGCCCCTATATAGGCATAGAAATCCTACCCTTATTTAGGCATTATCCATGCTAACCAAATACATGCATTGCCACCCACATCCGTCCATCCACGTCAAAACGAGTTCTTGGAAAACCAGACTCTTAAGCCTTTAGGACTTCCCCTTGCTTTGATTATTGATTTCTCCAAGAACTCATTTATTATGCATTTATTATGCATGAACAGCTATTCCTTAGAGGTTCATTCATGACATTCCTCTGCCTGACTTTTACGTCAATACTGGCATTCCTAAACTCCTTCAAGGTATAAATATACTTTGACTTGCCATGGCAAACTATGGTTCGGCTGCATAGTTGGCACGGCACAGCAAGTTTGGAAGGAAGTCGAGTCACCGCCTGGCGCACTGGCCAGACGCTGTCATCCTCCTCATAGAGAATCCAGCCCCAGTGTCTCTGACTCCCCTTGCGGGGTGTTAGAGATTGAGACCCGGAAAGAGATTCCAACCTCTCTCATTCTAAGGTATGTAGCAGACTAGAACCTAGAGGGACTTTTGGCAAATCTTGGAAACACCAATCTAAACTATAGTCCAACTAGACTATAGGAAGAACAGCACCTACTTCTTACCTCGTACTACACTTAGGTTAGGTACACTGGGGTAGAACTAGCTAGAAGCACCAGATGAGTATTCACATTTTAGCCTGTGTTATTTATGTATGTATTTTTATGAAAGTATTTCATAGCTACAAACCATGCTATTGCAGTATTATTTTATCTTACTGCTAACGGTGTACGTATTTTACTTCGCATTCTGTCTTACGATTGTAGCAGTTCATATCTCTAGCACGAGAAATAAGACTGTTCAATAAACCCTTCTTATTGAAACGCCAGTTTACATATTTCTGTGTAAACACTGTAGAAACTAAGCATGCACGATTGACTCTGTGAGTGAAACTGTTATCTATTGTTTCCACGATTCTGAGACTGTTTTGATTCTAAGTGAAACAAAGTTGTCATGTTTATGCGGTTGTCAGAAACTAATCCCTTCTTGTTTATTCGAGAAGTTTCTAGTGACCTCTGAGTTAACTGGCACACACATGTAATTAAGTTTAATGTACTCAATAGAGGCATACTGACCTCAGTCCTATGCCAAAACTATAGTGTATATTATTCCAATGCGCAGAGCCTATCAGGGATATAGGAACTACGCTTCAAGGCAGCCAACGATTTGGTAGGGCACTCATTTCACTCTAGATATTGAAGTAACTCAGTCGTGCTTTTCTCAGAGACCCCTACTCATAATACTCCATAAGAAGTTTGGAGTGGGTAGGGATAATATTCGCCATAGCTGAATAGGACGAAAATCCTATTTATCAGCTGTTTGGTTTGTTCAATGTTGAAAAATAAAGTGCAATTTTCATTAAACAATGACCGACGAGGGCGTTGACACCGGAACCGGTGGAACTGTACCCGACCATGTCGCAGCAGCTTTTGATTATACAGGTTTTAATGAAACCCATGAAAATGCAATAATCCTCGCTCCAAATTTAAGGAGAGTCATCACTCTAAAACTTATAAAACATGGCCTAACACCAAGAGGTTGTAGAGAAGTTTTGTGATAGAGGCACATGAATCTTTTCAGACAGAGGTATTCTATTCATGGATAGTATTCCCAGCACCAAAGCCGGTGACAAAAATGTTTCACTTCTACAAAGAAGATGAACCACCTGAGGAATATATTCCTTTCGAGGATATTGAAATTCCACTCACATCACTAGGTAGACCACGAGCAACATGCCGATTTTAGCTGGTTACACACCTCATCCTGAAATTGAAGAAATGTCAAATGAAGAATTACTTGCTCAACTCAGTTATTTAAAATCTACAGACAATTTATTTAATATGTTATGCGGACTTTCACAGTCCAACCAACAATAGCTTTTCCATGACAAACCTCTCACCAGGGGAATACTCTAAAAATCACTCCACAGACGTTACTCACAGTCATGGGTAAAATGCCGACAAAACGTGAACAAATTCCATTCTGGATAGCTAAAAAAATTACTCAAATCGAAGCAGTATTTCCTAATACTAGCCCTTATGAGAAACAGAGGATATTAACAATCTGTTTACCAATGGAGATAACTCCACATATGGAAGATTGCACCTCTTGGGGTACAGTCTTCACTGCAATCTATACTAAAACACATGGTGTTCCGTCTACAGCGGTAATACCTGATGTCCTGAAACAAATTCAAAACGAATACAGGGCAGAGCCTGCTCTGAATTTAGGTATGAAGATTCTGAAAAATTTCGACCAGGTCTCAACAATAACATTATCTAATATTAAAGGAGAAGCAGCATCAGTGGCAATCGGCCGGAAGTTAAGGAAATTTGATGTAACTGAACAACCACAAAAATTAGCCAGAATAATTGAAAAATCCTATGAAGAATTAAGCAGAGACAGTTTGGGTGGGAAACCAGTTGAACCACAACTGTCTGACTCTATTAAACATACTCGTACCTCTTCTAAAAAGAAGTGAGAAAATAATAAACAACATTCAAAAGAGAAACGTTCTCAATCCCGAGGTAGGTCTCCTCAAAAGGAGCCCTCTGAAAGGAGGTGTAACCTCAGGAATAGGGATAATTTGAGAAAACATGACACGTATCAAGAGACACTGATACATGTTCCTCTTGTACCATTCAGATATCGTCACAGACATCCAAAAGAAGAGGACGGTCAGACCACAAAGAAGAACGTGTGAAGTCCAAAGACAATCAACACGTTCAGAAAAACAAACCAAAACCTCAATTCTCCAAAAAGAAGGTAGCAGGTCTGAAGATCAGACATGCCGAGAATTTTGAGAACACAACTCAAGAACGGAGAATGTGCTCAGACAATGCTGGACAGTGGAGCAGAAGTAAAAATAGCTCACCATTACCTGAAGGAACTTCTGGAGACAGTGGACTTGAATGAGTACATGCAAGTAGAGACTGTAGACAACAGGGTTAGTACTACACAAAAGTTATATGAAATAACACTCCGGATTGAGGAAGACATACCAAGAAAAGTGAAAGCACTCTTTTGGGAGCAACTTTCAAAGGGTTATGATATACTTCTAGCAGAACAGGACTGGCCACTAGAATTTGTCAGGGAGTGCCCACAAGGCGAAGACATCATTATCCCAGCCTTCTCTAACCATGTTCCAGTGCATTTAAAATATACTCATGCCAGGAAATAGGCTGTGGCCCAAGCCCCAGCATTATACAAAAATCATGTAGGATGGGATGAGGACTCACCTCATCATAAGATCCAGGTAAAAAATCAGCCAACTGCACAAAAGCAGTAGCCAATTAAGCAAGAAGCTAAAAAACAGGTCAGTGAGATCTAAGATCAATTTGAATACCAAGGGGTGATTGAAACATGCACCTCATCAATGAACAATCCTTTGTTTCCTGTTTCCAAACCATACAATACATATTGTCTAGTATTGGATTACAGACACCTAAACTCTTGTTGTAAAACATTTGCAGTACAAAATGCACATAGTACAGCATTAATGAATAACATTGTGAGTAAAAAATATAAAATCACATTAGATATTTCTAACGGTTTGTTTCGTCAAACATAGCATCTGAAAGCAGGTATTTGACAGCTTCCTCAATAATGGGAACCAACGTCACTTCTGTTGACTCCCACAAGGGTTCAAGAACAGCCCGGGGTTATTGTCAGCAAGAGTTACTACAAATTTATGATGACGAGGCCTTGTCATATGTCGATGATATCTAGCTGACAGACGATGACCTGGACAGGCACTTGGATAGGGTGAACACCATTATACTGGGCTTCGCCTCTGAGGGTTATAAATTCAAATAAAAAAAATAAAGAATTGCCCATCTAAATGTCCTTTTTCTAGGATATGAATTATCAAGTGAAGGCAAAAGCCTGACAGCCAACTTTTTAGAAAAGTGTACGCTGCTCCAACCTCTAAAAACGATGAAAAACGTACACTCGATTCTAGGTTTCCTGAATTTTGGAAGTACATACATTCTAAACTACGCAGAAAAGATTAAACCTCTCTACGAATTAGTTAATCCTGATTTTAAAATCACACATTGGACACAGGAACACAGAGATATCCTGCGTTCACTTCAAGCTGACATATTAGCAGCAAAACACTTACAAACATGCGTAAATGTACGCAACTTAGTGATCCGAATCATTCCGGGTCAATGCGGTTTCACCTACTTAACTTTTAACAAAGGTGAATAAGTAGCAATTGCATATAAATCACATTTGTAGACACAAGCAGAAATGAAATTTACATCAACAGAAAAAAATCTGACAGCAGTTCCAACTGCTGTAGCAAAAGAAAGAGCCCTAGCGCAGGGGAAACACATTATAGTCGTAACCCCTGTACCAGCCTTAGAGGCAGTTACAAAAGCTAGCCTTCTGAATGCAAAAGCTTTACATCCAAGATGGATACAATGTGTTATGTTGAATATGTTTTTGATCTCTATTTGAAAACACAGGCATTCCTGCAATACGAACACGAATGTCCTCTGCCGACTGAAATTCAACCACTTGACCAGTACGAATTTATGATTTATACTGACTGATCTACACAACCCGCTACGGGGGTAAGCAAGCTTATAGTGCAGCATGCGCGATTGTTAAACGTCTTATGAGCAATGGCAAATTCAGACCAATGGTCCCAAAAACACAATCTCTAGGAGATTGTGCAGCTCAGCGGGGAGGAGCCAAGCCGGCGACCAAGATGGTGGCGTAGAGACCCGCCGCCTCCACCTGGGTGATCGCGGGGAGTGGCGAGGAGCGCGACGTGGTGTTCTTTTACCCGGCTCCGGGAAGTGATTGCGGAGCTTTGGGGGACCTCTCTCTGCCCCCACCGCCTGGAGAGTCATGCGGTGGGCGTAGGAGCATGGGCGATTGCGGCCTTCTGCCCGATCCTCATCAATAAGCTGCGGGACTGTGGGGCATTGCGGCCACTTTGGGCAACACCCGCGGGGAGCGGTGTGATTGGCTTCACCGGACTGGACACAGATCCACATATTGTGTATTTGGCCCCTGGGAGCCTAGTGATTCTGAGCTGGGGATGCGGCGCTTTTTGAGAGCCATTAACATACCAGCTCTCAGTGTTAACCAGTTTTGCCCCCAAAATCCTACTGGTGGCTGAGGACTGGAGTTTTGTAAAGGAGCTGGAGGCCGGTGGAAGATAAGGAGCGCTTTGGGGGCCCAAAGGATGCAGGTTCCACCCGGGCTGATTGGAGGCGGTTTCTCTGTGTGCTGTGTGCCGTCGGCGCCTGAACCCTGGAACATATGCCAAATGCCCTCTGGCGCACTGTTTTTCAGCTGATCGGAGCAGTGCGGGAGAACCTGCTGAATGGACACGGCTTCGGCAAAATGCAGTTCTGTATAAAGTGTGCAGGGCATGAGATGCGCGATGGAGGATGGAGGTGCTGTAAAATGGAGTGCTTAGTCCTCATCTGAATCCCTCTATGTCGTACCTCATATTGTCATCCTGGTAAAGGAGTATACCCCACTCATTCCTGTTTATTACCCGTGAACTTTTTGAACTGTTGAAAATGATCCGGTCCGAGAGAGCAGATATGCCCTTAATGAAGTTCGGGGGTAATGTAATTACATGTGACCAATTGGAGAAAATCGGAGAAGACAAAGTAATTGGTGACCCTGACACTGGGGGTGTGCTCACTCTGATCTGATCTAGTGATAGCTTGCGACGAAATGGCCGCAAGACCGGAATTGGACAAACCCCTACCGTGCTCCTCCAAGGGATCCAGGACTATCCAATCAAATAGGCTGGATCAGTATACCTACCCCAAGGGGTCCCCGGGGTAAGTAAAGAAGACGCCATCAGTGGGTGAGGAGGTACTTACTGTCCCTATTGAACCAACACTAACGGATCTTATGGCAGCCATTAATGGGGTGCAGGCATCACTGGGCCAGAAGATGGAAGCCCTTGATGCCAAACTAGACACTGTCACAATCGAGATGGGGCTAATCCGGACAGACCTCATGAAGACCAATGAAAAGGTCAAATCACTTGAGCTTAAGACTAATAGCCTAATTGACGATGTGAGTCAGTTGCAGCGAGAGGTGCAGGACCTCAAGACCTGAGCAGAGAGCCAGAACCGCAGGATCGCCATTACACAATCCCATAGGCAGCGAGCAGCAGCAACGAGTTCTCCCGCTGCACATCTCCCCGCAACGCCAAACGCCAAACGCCAAACGCAGAGGAGACAAGGAGATTGGGGAGTGCGGCGGAATCTGCGTGGGTACTACGGCGAGCGGCGTATGAAACAGGAACAAGCTTTTGCCCCAGCTGAGACTCCAGTAGTGGCTCGGCTCGGCTCCGGCTCCGCAGTGGCTCGGCTCGGTTCCGGCTGTCAGCTGTGGGCTGTGGGCAAGAATATCACTCTCTTTGGTTGCAAAAAAAGAGGTGAGGCAAGGTATATACATGTCGGCATGAGGAGCTGGTGCATGCCGTGATACGAGCAAGGCATCTGGTAGAGGCAGTGAGGCGGTGAGGCGAGCGCGGTTGCCGGTAGAGGTAGCCGCGAAGTAAGAGTGTGACCGGGAGAGGGAATCCGACTAGGTCTGCTTCACCTGAGGTCCTCCCATGTGCTCCGCTTGCCTGATTCTCGCAGACTTTTGCAAAAGCGTGCAAGCTGCCTCTAATTAGCCTCAGTCTCAAGCTCAGTCATAGAGTTTTAGAGTCCTAGAGGAAGAACTCCCAATCTTGAATTATTGCTCCATCATCGCCCCACCATCGTAATCGTTGTTAACTTCGCCCAGCCTTGCCGCTGCGTTTGCAGAACCCCCAGGAAACCAACTTGATAGGCTGTGGGGCCGTGGGGCCCGGTGCTCCTGGGGACAGTGCGAGCTTGAAAAATTATGGAGCAGTGGGATTGATAACCCAAAGTGCGGCTAATTCAAGTCAAGCCTAACCTAGTCAAATCAAGCCAGGAAACGGATACAGCCGGCTACTGCACAAGAAAACAAGTAGGCGGTGGATAATCATCACCAGGCACTGGCAGGGGCCGGTAAGAAAAACCAAATTTACTCCAGAGTACTACATTATTATAATTTATAAACACTCCTTGTAAACTTACTACACTACTATATATATAAGTTGCGGCTTTTAGAAGACTGGGTCCTCTGAACAATCTAGAAAAACGTGTAGCACTGATAATGCTGAATCATCGAGTATTGTTAATGCAGTAATTTCGTGAGATAAACTAGACTCCCGCACTGCTCTATTGCTCTATTGCTCTATTGCTCTGCCTCTCTGCCTCTACTAGAGACTGGCTATCCCGCAATCACTGCAACGTGGTTTCCCTGACGGCAGCTGCACCAGATCCTCCTAGTGTTGTGCCTGGTGCGGTGTACGAAGTGGCTACACGGTAGGGGAGCGAAGGGTGCAGAGAGGCTTGGGAGGGTGTGTGGATTGCGTGTGGACTGCGCAGCCTGTACCACCAGGCTTGAGTTACCTCGAGAGCATCTTGCAATAAGGGGTTTGTTCAATACTTGTATTGCCTGGGCTAGGGCGACACCTAAGGTCCAAGACATAATAAAGCCAAAGATTAAGGCAAAGTCAAAGATCAAGATAAAAATAAAGATAAGTCAATAAAAACATTTTTGCTGGTTATATCATGAGGTCTGGGAAAGTGAGGAAGGCTCCAGGGGATAAGATTCCAGCTATACCAGGCACCCGCAAACGATAAAGACTGGAAGAACAGAATGCCAATAAAGCAAAAAGTTTTATTCAAAATCCACTGATCTCACCAATCGCCTCGCTGTTTGAAAAATCAATCCAAAACAAAATTTCATCATGCGCTTGATTCCAGTACTTGAAAGACCCCGGGGATGTAGTGTTTTCATCAACGGAAGGAGTCCAGGGCCTTTTAACACCGATAGAGCCCACAACTGAGATCCATCACAGGGAACTTCGGTTGGACACCCCAACCAAAGCCTCCTCAAACTTTTTTGTGACTCCTAATAATCCATCGAGTGATATAAGTAAACATACTGATCAGATGGAGAGTTTATGTAACAAGGAAAAATCAACAGGAGTGTGGGGAAAAAATCATGAAGTTACAATAGCAGCATTAGTTCACAATACCCCGGTGATCAAACCAAAGACATCCTTAAATCCGCAGTCCCCAGATCTGTCAACAACTGTAAGACTGAGTCAAGCTCTTCCGGATCTAACAGAGCCTACAGCTATTGGGGAAGCCTACAGCGCAGGTTCAACGGACGTGGCCTGTTCCAGTCACAAAACAAGCTCATTGTCAGACAAGGACGACTGGAAGGACATGTCGGTTGGGTCCTTCCCAGGAAAAGGGGAGTCAGAGGGGGTAGGAACAACCGAGAGTGTCATGGAGGTCAATCATCTGACAGACGAGGGTCACATGGAACATCTACAGAGATCAATGGGTGCCAGGGATTCTGAGACTTTATCATCAACGAATAATACATATCACATAAACCACAAAGATCCAACTAAGGAAAAACCCATGACTAAATCGCAAATGGACTCGGCGTTTGTGAATTTGGTTGCCCCTCTTCTAAAAGTCTTGCAAACATCTGTAACAACTATGACAATGCAATCAGATAAATTGGACATCCAAATCGACCTAATGAGCATTATTGCAACCAATATTGCCGGGATAAATACAAAGCTGGACAACTTAAATAGCCTAATATCAAGAGCTCAAGCCCATACGTATCAGGTACAATCCTCCTGTTCCTGTGGCCCCGTTTTGGACAAATTGCATACTCTCCCAGTCATCTTAGAACAGATTTTAACCCTAAACCAAAGATTAATTAATGCAGACGAGACGCAGGTTGGTAGGACCAGTGCCAAGCCTGAGCTAAACTTACAGGTCGATGAAAAGATTACAAAAGTGACCTGTACCAATGAGGTTAACATGGCTTTGGCTAAGACTAATACAGGTGATGTCATTGACATAATAGTTGAGAACGACGCTGGAAATAACGAGACCACAAAGCCAATGGTAACCAAGAGACAAAGGAAAAAAGAGAGGAAAGCCAGAAATAAGAAAAGTGGGGTCGTTCCAAACAAGGATAGTGGATTATATCCAATCTTTTCGAATTTGAACCAACGTTTGCCAAAATCAACTGGTAAATCTGAAAGCTACACAGAGTCAATAGCAAGTAATGAAACCGCTAAAGGAGGTAAATCAGTGTCCAAAAATGCTGATAAAAACCTCCAGAAATCCGACACACCTACTAATTCTAAATCTGTGGGAAAAATACAGCAAACCGAGATGGTTGGCACAAATCATCAACCTATTTTAACACCTAAAAGAGAATGCAAATATAATGATAATCAGAGCACGCAGCAAGAAGCAAATTACAACATCAACCATACTGAAGTCATGGTCCCAGGTTCGGATAAGGATGTTAAGGTCATTTACAACCTTGTGGGAGTATAGTGGAAATAAAATCAATAATACCACAGGTGGATGTTCAGCCAATAGAAAAAAATACTGTCCCTGAATGTCTAACTAACCTCGCACAAATGTTAAACCATAGTGATGAGGGTCTAAAGGGAATTCCAGCTCCTTCGACTCAACCAACAACGGACAGGGCAATCATAATCAGAGAGGTTTCATCCAATTACAAATGTCAAGGATTGAATGTAGACTCAAGCTCCCCGTCGCAGAGACCAATAAGACTCGGCGTAAAGAACTTAGAGGTTGGTCAGGCAAATATGGAATCAGTCATCCCGCCAAGGCCTCTTAATCACAATGTCGGTGTTGAGCTGAATAAAGTAATTTGGTCACCAGAGTATAAGTCCCAGGGAACACATGACATACTAAATAGGAGTAATATTCTGAAGCTACTGACAGAATTTGATGACCTAAAGGAAATCAACACGGCAGATCTTGAGCAGGTACAATTTTTTAAAGGCCCTAATGAAACATCAGCGGAACATACTCTGACAACCTGGAAATCAACGGATATAGTAGAAGCAATCATGAGGAAAGTGGATATCTTTCAATTGTGGGGCATTAAAATATCTTATCAAATTTCCCCTCGATACCCGCCGCCATTGAAGAGGTTGTGCGGAGTTCAAGTTACTAGGAAAATTGACGACACACATGTTATTCAAAAGAAACCAGTTTATTCAATTCTATTTAATGCAAAGGGTAGAAGCGAACCACCACCATTACGTGAAGAACTAAAACGGGCAAATGACGAATCACAGAGTACACTAGACAATTGGAAATGGCTCCCTGGTATGCTAAATGCAAAAAGGCAGGTGTGACCGTTCAAAACTAAACAGAAACAAGACTTTAACAAAGATATTCATCTAGTTTCATGGAATATTGCAGGTGCTAAGAGACTGCTGGAAGGGGGGCTTCCTCCTAAAGAATGGCACGGTTGCGATATAATTGCACTACAGGAAACCTGGCTCCAAGAACATATAGCACTTGCTGGGTTCATTCATTATAACGTAGCAGCAGAAAAATGTAAAATCTATGGCCGTGCAATTGGTGGCCTTTCTGTATATGTATCCTCATCTCTAAAAATTAATTCAGTACAACTGCAATCACCGGATCCCAGTATTCAGCTAATCAAATTAACAGATCAAAGTAATAACTGTAACAAACCAACAATACTGGTTAATTATTACACACAACCAAAAATCAAGGCGAAAAAGCTAAAGAATGAGACATTGTGCAAAGTCATAACGGATCTACGGTCTACTGATCCACTCTCCAACCTCATACTAACGGGTGACTTTAATTCCAACTTGATTTTAACACCTACAGACGATGATAAACTATTATCTGATAATATCTACTGGGGAGTCCCCCAACAGTGGCAAGGTGGTGCTGGTCCACGTAAAGACAGTCTAGCAATCCAATTAGTGACTGAATTGGAGTTTCTGGGATTGCGAGTATTGAACCGGAGATATTCCGAAGATCAACCCCCCAGGAAAACATACTATGGTCCTCATTCTCAAAATACGTTGGACTTTACAATGGTTAGTCTGTCATTAATCCCCTTGGTGATCAATTTTAAAATAGAGTTTACCCTGTTGAGCGACCATGCATTGCAACATAGCTTTTTTAACCTGAATAAGGAAAGGCTGCAACCGTCACACTTACCAGAAGGCCAGTTAAGTACTGTTAATTTGAAACGGATAAACTGGTCCAACACAAATGATCATGAATGGTTCACTACAATGAAGGACACACTGATTGAGATAAGGAGTTCCCCAATGAACGCTATCCAAGGGTGGTCTCTTTTTCTGCAAAAATTAAAATCAAAGATGAAGCCGCCTATTATTAAACCTGGTTCCTGATGGACCAGGGAAAAACACCCGAAAGAACTACGAGACCTGCGAAGACATCTTAGAAAAACTCAAAGGAAGCTACAATCGGCAAATCATGGTCCAAGCCAATGGGCCATTTTTAGGGCTCAAAGAAAAGAATATAAAAACATGATCTGGGAATATAAAAGATCAACAAATGACAGCTTTTGGTTAAAACTATAGCTCAAAACTACAGAATTCCAATATATTCTGGCAAACAATAAACCAACTAACAAGACCTTGTAACGTCCTGAGTTCTAATGTGCAGGAATCGGAGTGGGCAGCATTTCTGGCATCTAAATTTTTGGTCACTCCGGAAAAAACACAAAGTAGTGACCCATGCACTAAAAATCAAAATAAACTGTGTTATGTAGAAGAAAAAGGGGGTAAATCGTTGTTTAGAGACCATAGCGATTTAATAATCTTACCCCTAAGAATAATCCATATACGGCGGAAGAAATAATTAAAAGAATCAAAAAAGGAAAAACAAGTGGGGCGCCAGGCCCGAATGGCATCCCACTAGCGGCGTATAAGTATGCTCCGGAATTCTGGGGACCTTTCCTGGTGGAACTGTTCTCAGACGTACAGAACATGAACCACGTACCAGAGAGTTGGAAAGGATCAATATTTACGCCGATTTATAAAGGTGGGGGCAGATCCTTAGCAAACAACTATCGTTTGATAGCGTTGCAGGACATCGAGGCAAAATATTTTGCTTCTCTACTCTTGGATGATTTGGTTGCATGGTCTAGTGAGAAAGAACTGATTCCCCTAAATCAAACGGGGTTCAGGAAAGGGATCCGAACAACAGCAAATATCCTATCCATAACTATGATCGCGGAGAAGTGCATGAGTAGAAAACAGGATCTGAACATGTGTTTTATAGATCTTCAGGCGGCCTTCGACAGTGTGGATCGTAATCTGCTGTGGGCGAAATTGAGATCATGGGCAATTCCTGAGTGTATCCTAAAGGGTTTGCTGCTATTTTATTCTGATACTTGGTCGCAAGTAAAAATTGGTGATGGATCACCACTGTCGAGAAAAGTTCCCACAACCATCGGCCTCAAACAGGGGTGTGTTCTTGCGCCACACTTATTTAACCTCTTTATCTCAGATCTCTCTGCGAAATTGAACCACTGCAATGCCCACCCACCAAAACTTGGCGATTTACAGCTCACGCACTTGGCTTATGCAGACGACATTGTCCTCCTGAGCCTAACAAAGGTGGGGCTAACCAGATTAGTAACGGAACTGTTGGACTTCTTGATGGCAAACAAGTTGTCATTAAACATTTCAAAAACTAAAACCATGTTGATCACTAACTGTCGTGGATTGCATCATGATATATGGTTAAAAGGAAAACCTCTAGAGAAAGTCTCGGTTTACAAATATTTGGGATTTTATATAGATGACAAACTTAACCTAAAAGAACAGAAGAACTATCTGACACAAAGAGCGGGTGCTCTGATATTTGGACTAAGTACCTTGGCAAAAAAATTGGAAGGGCCATCACTCAAACCCCTTCTAGCCGTAATGGCAAATAAAATCCTCCCAACCCTGACCTATGCAAGTGTGGCAATGCACGGAAAGGATGCCGACCTACTAAACATCCTGACAACTAAAATATACAAAAAAGTATTACGTCTCCCACACACAACATCACCAGCGCAATTGCGACTTGAATTCGGACTAAAAAACAAAATACCGGGGAGACAATACTCTTATATTAAGGTCTGGTATCAGATCAAGCAAAAAGCAAGTAATAACAATCTGAATACCTACCTATGGCAAGAGTTTACATCCCAAAAGAATTCCAAAGCAAATCAATTTCTCATGCAAGCTTTGGAGACAACCTGCTCAAAAACCCTATGGGATAATAATCTGTCATTTGTTGTTCTAAAACAGACCCTAAATAAAGTGGCCAAACTTCATTTGTTAATCTTGGACAAAGAAATGTTCTCCCATCGTTCGCACTCATGGGCTGTGATAAATGGCTATAAGACATTGATGGCTGCAAAATACCTGGAAACAACCTACTCTATTTTTATTAAGAAAAAGCTGATGGCGTTGAGACTTGGTGACTTTCCCACACGAGCAAATGAACCTGCCTGGAAATTGCTTGACGACGTTTCTTGTCGACTGTGTGGTAGCCCTAAAGAGGACCTAATACACATAATTTGTCATTGTAAGATGCTATCCAAGGAACGGTCACACCTAAAGGAAAGTTATCGGTCCATGAAACTACGAACATGTAGATCAGCCATTATTGGAAGCCTGGATACTACTGCTCCAAGAATACACTGCAAGCTGGTGAAGTTCTTGCAGGCATTTGAGAAACGTATAAAAACAATATGAGCAATTAATGCTTTGAATTATTTTTTTAGCATTGTAACTTTTTTTGCGACAAATTTATACATTTTAAATTTGTGTGTGACATTCATCAAATTGTTATGGTTTTAATTAACTAAACAATAAAGTTTACATTTCAAAATTTCAAAATTTCAAAAATTTCAAGACCTCAAGAACTCTCACGGATCGTAAGCTGGATGAATATGATGGAAGAGTCAGGGGCAATAACATCCGCATTCTTGGACTACCCGGATCTGTTTGTCGAATCTCTTGTCCTTAACCATCTCAAACCTAAAGGCCTCAGTAACCTGTTCACAGTGGAACATGCGCATAGAGTCCCGGGGGGTAAGCCGAGGTCGGGAGCACCTCCTCGTCCTATGATCCATGGGTCCTGAATTTTCAGGACAAGGATGTGATTTTACAAGCGAAACGAAATGGACCCCCTTGAAGTATGAAAACGCGACCCTCTGCTTTTTCCCAGACTTTACCCAGATGGTTCAGAAACAGCGCCAGAACTTCCTATAAGTAAAGAAAAAACTGAGAGATAAAGGACTAAAATATGCTATGATGTTTCTGGCCTGACTCCCAGTGGAACTAAATGGGAGGGGCTGGTTTTTTGACAATCCTGAGGTGGCGGCGGATTGGTTGGATAGTGTGATTGTTACGAAGAAGGAGGGTCAAGGCCAGGGCGAGATGGAAGAACAATAATAATGTGAAATGGTGACAATGGGTTTAAATAGTACTATGTTGTGATCGAGGGATGGAATGGGTGTGTAATGTTCTCCATTGATTTGCTATGTCTGCATAGGTGCTGCAATAGATTGACCTGAAATTGGGTGACAGCAACAGAGTACGGGAGCAGGGTGAGGTAGAGGGCGAGTGTAGGCCCTCCCTCTATTTTCTACCTCTAGTTAGTTTTAGATTAGTATTGGGGTGCAACGGGGCAACAGGCACACTGCTAGTTGGGGATGTTCGTAAGCGACATGCAGGGGTGCAGGGTGGGGGGAGAAGAGTTGAAGAGATTTTTGTAATATTGTTTGCCACATTATTGGCTTTTGGTTTAATTTTTTCTATGTTCTGTGTTACCGATGGCATCAGTATATTGGATTTGATTAGCATGCATCAGACACCAGATGATCACTTTTCTTTTTCCTATGATGATGGGGGGTAGTGAACTCAAGGTTATAAGTTGGAATGTGAATTTGTTGGGGGACAAAATCAAGCATAGTGTGGTTCTTCAATACCTCAGGCGCCATGCGCCAGATGTGGTCTTGCTTCAAGAAACGCATTTAGTGGGAAACTCATGCATGGCTATGCATAGAATGGGATACAAATTGATTGCTCACACAGGGTTCACCTCTGGGTCTAGAGGGGCAGGTATCCTGATTCGAAAGGCACTCCCCTTAGTGATAGATTCCACGTGGGCGGATGACAGAGGGAGATACGTTGGGATCTCGGGTAGATGGGAGGGGCATGTTCTTACCCTCTTGTCGGCTTATGTCCGCCCGGGTCTGCAATCTACCTCATTCTTTGATTTAGGGAAACTATTACTCGAACTGCCGGTGGGACTCTTGATTGTGGGCGGTGATTTCAATGCTCTAGTTTCTGGAGTTTTGGATAGATACCCCTCACGAGATACAGGGCGCGACCAGAGGTAGTTGCCCAACTTTTTGGATGCAATGGGTTTGGTTGACACCTGGAGACTGTTTCATCCAGATATGAAGCAATACACTTTCCACTCGGGTGTGCATGGCAGCCTCTCCCGGTTAGATTATTTTCTGGTCCCAGCGGCTCAGGCATCCTATATTATTGAAGTGGTTCATCTTGCTAGGGGCATTTCTGACCACTCCCCACTTTGGCTCCGATTTTGTGTCGCATCACACTCAGCAGATAGGATAGCCCCTATTAATACATGGTATATGCGAAACCCTAAAATCCGTAAGGACCTTATAAAGGCTCTAGATGATTATTTTATAGATAATGAAGGGTCGGTGTCCTCTTTGATATCTCTCTGGGAGGCTTTTAAAATGGTTATCAGGGGTCAAGTTTATCATTGATAGCTGGAGCCAAAAAGGAAAGGAATAAAGCGATCGTTGAGGCGGAAACTGAGATTGGGAGACTTGAGGAGGAACTGGAGCAAGGAGTGACACAAGCTCATTTACATATTTTGAACCTTAAACGACATGATTATAAATCTTTGGTCACTGATAGGGCCAGAGCTCTCGGCAGGGAACAGAAGGGAAGGTTCTACGATCTCGGAGATAAGGCAAGGAAACAAATCGCTTGGTTAGACAAAAGAGAAGGGGCCAGGCGTATTGTCCCAGAACTTGTTACAGACGAAGGGGAGTTGCTTACTGACCCCCAGAATATAGTAGATAGCTTTGCGATGTATTTCCAAACTGTTTATGACTCGGTCTCGGATCGACCAGAGGAGGACTCACATGTATTGCTTCGGGATATACAGCTTCCTTGTTTGTCCAAGGAAGACAGTGACTTCATGGATAGTCCCCTGACTACTGATGAAATAGCTCAAGCTAATCGATCATTGAACTCTGGCAAGGCGATGGGACCTAACGGACTCCCAATTGAGTTGTACAAACTCAGACCAGATAGACTAGCTCATTACCTTAAGGGTATGTTTGTTGAGGCCCGGGAGAAGGGAATCCTGCCTAGGGACCAGAGAGTGGCGTCGGTGGTGGTGATCCATAAGGACGGTAAGACAAAGACTAAGAGGCATATTATCAAGCCTGGGCGATAAAATTATTGCCGCTTTATTGGCAGGAAAATGCAGCTAAAGTGGCGATAATGGGCTTGATAATATGCTCTATGGAATTCCAATCGAAGCTCATGTTAGATGTCCTTCACATCTAACATGAGCTTCAATTGGAATTCCATAGAGCATATTATGAAGCCCATTATCGCCAGTTTAGTGGCAGTTTCTGCCGATAAAGTGGCGATAATTTTATCACCCAGGCTTGATAATATGGCCCTAAGTGTGCTTCGTATAGACCTATTTCTTTATTAAATGCGGAGCCCAAAATATTGGCCAAGATCCTCTCTAATAGACTGATAAAAGTGATAATTGGACTGATCCACCCGGACCAATCAGGATTTATCCCCCATAGAAATACTGCTTTGAATCTAAGGTTACATGGCGTGATAGCCAGAGCTCACACTCTGCAGGAACCAGCCATGATCGCTTCCCTTGATGCAACCATGGCCTTTGCTACCATTGAATGGTCCTATTTATGGGCGGTTCTGGCTAAATTTGGATTCAGACTTGACTTTATTGGCTGGGTGCGGTTATTATACGCTGAGCCGCTCGCCCAGGTAGTGGTTAACGGACGAGTCTCTGCAACCTTTCATCTAGGACGGGGCACTCAGCAGGGTTGCTCCTCTCCCCTCTCCTTTTCTCCCTGGCTTTTAAACCCCTGGCGGCTTGGATCCGCTGGGAACCATCAATACGTGGAATACGATGGTCCCCTGAATGGTAATATCGGATCTCCTTATATGCGGATGATATTCTGCTTCATTTGACCTCCCCTCGGAAATCCCTCATGGTGGTATGCGATGTTCTCACCTCTTTCGGCAAAAACTACGGACTCTCCATTAACTGGGGGAAATCTCTTCAGTGGGGAGGCCCCGGTTCCTCCGAGGAATTGTCCCATCCAGATCAATACATGTGGATTTAAATATCTCGGTATTTTTGTTTCTCTGGACCAGACATCCAGATATGTTGAAAATCTTCTTCCCCCTTTGCAGAGGCTTAGGAGTGACTCCACTCATTGGCGAAAGCTTCCGATCACTTTGCTGGGCCGGGCGGCCCTCTTCAAGATGATGTCTCTGCCTTGCTTCCTTTATTCCCTTCAAAATACTTTAGATGTAGTGCCTGCAAGTTATTTCCGCGAAGTAGAGGGGCGACAACGTAGTCTGCTATGGGAGGGGAGACCCCGTATTGCTTTAGCAAAGCTGACGCTCCCATGGTATGATGGAGGTATTGCCCTCCCTGATATCAAGCGCTATTACTGGGCCTCCCAGCTGGCTGCTATTAATCATGGAACATATGTGCCCATTGCCGATCCCGGATAAGCTATGGATAAATGGCTCCTCCCGGGTGGTAGTTATAATAGGGCACTGTATTCTAAGCCAGTGAAGCTGGGTCTGACGGGACCGACGAAACATGCAGTGAAAATCTGGCATGATGCCACAAGTTCTCTGGGTGGAAGGACAAACATTTGCAACCCCACCTTTTGATTCGGAACTATTAGGTAAGCTGTGGAACACAAAGGGATTTGATAAATGGGAGCTGATAGGGATCTCAAATATAAAGGACATGTGGGGCAAAGGGTGGATTAAATCATTCAAAGAAATGAAGGTAGAATTTGAGCTTTCAGGCGCAGAATATTTCCGCTACATGCAAATTCGACATTCGTTAACGGCAGCTCTGCCTATCGAGGAGGAGCTACCGGAGGCATCGCCTCTTGAGGATAGAATCTTAGATGGTCATCTCCCTGACAAAATGATCTCCCTGATCTATAAGAAACTAATCCATAATAGGGCAGATCTAATTAAGGAGCTGAGGGTTAAGTGGACACGAGACGGAATAGAATTGGATGATGAAGACTGGCAGTCAGCTGTATCCTCCCCAAAAGTGGTTGCTATTCCTGCAAGATTGCGACTGGTACAGTTAAAGATACTATACAGGGTCTATGTCACTGGCCCCCGCCTGGTACAGATGGGGTTGTTGGAAGATGGATTGTGTAGACGTAATGTGGCTTAGTGTGTACTTTCGTCCATATCCTCTGGGAGTGCCGTTATATAGCCGAGTATTGGGGTAAGATTCATAATAGTATTCAGGAGGTCACTGGTGTCTCTTTGTTGCCGGAGGCGCAGAGATGCCTTCTCAATATATGGGATCCTATGATCTTAACACTGCACAGACACAGTGGACCACGCTGGGCTATGTGATAGCAAAAAGAAATATCGCCCAACAATGGGGTGCTGAGATGCCTCCCACCCTCGAAAACTAGAAAAAGGACTTAGACTGGAGTATGTTCCGAGAAAAAACTGTGTACATGGCGAGATGGCATCCCCAAAAATTGGGCCTTAATTTGGAATCAATGGAACAGGTATAGAGGAGAGATTTGTATACCACCTAGAAATTCAGTATTTGATGTTCCCCCATCCCCTTGAAGCTTTTGACAAGTATGTACTTTGGCTCTGCCCCCCCCCCCTTCTTTGTAAATGTACTGCAGATTATAATGTGATTCATCTGTATTGTGTCTTTCTCTGTTTGATGCCTTGATTTAATAAAAGTAATTATAAAAAAAAGAAAATACGGATTGCAAATTCCCCACACTCATAGTGTGCAATTCTTTTTACTGTGTTCAATATTATAATGAATATTTGCAAAATTGGCTTCAAAATGGTTTCAAAGATGCAAAAGGTGGCACAATAAATCACAAAATGCTTTGGGAACAAGTAGTTCAGTTGCGAAACAGACTACAAGACACTCACGTGATACACACGATGAGTCATCAACGTAATGGCGTTCATGTTGAATGGAATTCATTGGCTGATGAAGCTGGAAAGGGGGCTGTGCAAACAGCTTCTGTAGCTGAAATCACTCATTCAAAAACAAAAATAGACAGTGAAATAATACTGGCTGTCAATACTTCAAGCAAAGGCAGCGGTGCAGCGTTACCTAAAAAGTTTCCACTCAAATACCCATATATAATTGATGCGAACAACGTTCCGTTTCCTCGAATCTCTGGAGTGGGGGATAGGGTAATACCAAACATGGAACAAAGATTAGGACTAATCCTAGCAGCACATGAAGGGATCGTCTCTGCTCATGCAGATGTTTGCGCCACATTATCATTATTAAAACAGAGATACTGGTGGCCCAGTATTAGGAAACAGACCAGAAACTATGTTTTGGACTGTGAAATATGTCAAAAGGTGAAAGTCTCTTCTGTGAAACTTCCTGCCCCACGTTGGGTTGAGTGGGTGTTGTGTGTCGATTTAGATACCGTAAATAGATTTCCCGATTTACGCCCTTATATAGGCATATTCAGGCATAGCCCATGCTACCCAAATACAGGCATGGCTACTTCCATCCGTTCATCTACGTCACAACGATTTCTTGGAAAACCAGACTCTTAAACAGCCTGGATATTGATTTCTCCAAGAAACTCATTATTATGCATGAACAACTATTCCTTAGGGGTTCATCCATGACTTTCTAGCCGGAAGTGAGGATCCTGACTGCCCGCGCCACATCACTGATCCGGCATTACTGAGAACCCCCGGTGAGTCCCAAGACCCCTTGTAATGTATTTAGGTACCTAAGACCCCCAGGCTTTTGAATTACTGCCACCTTGCCGTTTAGCTATTACACCCGATTCTGGGTACATGGGTTGCAATCCCTGACTGTGGGGAGGATCGATGGGATGTACTCTATTATGGCTAGCGAGGGCATCTAGCTGCTCTCCATTCCAGAAGACACTGGCGCCCTCGTGCTCCCCAGTAGAATGCAGAATTTATGCTGACTTATACGCCCCCTGATTGTGCTTTAACACTAGACAGCTCCGAAAGTGTTTTACATCCTGTCAAGTTATACTGGTTCCTCTCAGAGCGGCTGGCCCTTATGAGATTTAGGGGATCCCTCCTACAGGGTCGATATTTGAAGTCCATTTCTTCTTGTATCTTAGAATCTACGGATCGGAAGGTTTTATAAAAACTTCTGCCTGCGGAAGCCCTCAGGCCCTGATTATAAGTCCGTACGCTGCCGGCTTTAAAAAAAAAAGGGTACCGTATTCCAGGATCTTGCATCATGTAGGAACCCTCTGGAATTTACTCAGCAGGTACCGCTTTAATATTACTCTATAACGGGTGCCTCATATTTTGCTTATAGAATTCCCATTTCTTTACCTTATCCTCCCGTGAGCATTTTTTATTACCCCTCCTCCTCTCTCCACTTTTTTCCTCCTTTTTCCCATCCTTTCCTTCCTTCTCCCTTGCTCTTCCCTCCGTCTCCTCACCCACCTGTTTTTATCCAGCATGTCTTGCAGTTTTGCATAACAATCTTCTTATCCTTAATCCCTTTTAGTTTTCCAGAACAGAGCATCTATTATTTTCTCCTAGTGAGGTAACCTGTCCGGTGCCTCTTACGCTGCGTCTCGCAGGTTGGTGGATCAGAACTTCCCTGCCTCGTGGTAGGCGTCACTCTGAGATTATATCTCACCATGCGTCTCCTTCTTTTCCACCTCTGGCATCACCCATTGGTTTGGTGATGGATTAGAATGTGTCTTGTTTTTGTTTTTATCACAGCTTTATTGCTTTTCAACACCATTTGGCACATTTAAACTTCAGGGCTTGATCTCTCTATCTGTACCAAATACCTTTCTTACACTTTTTCTTTTCCCAATGGGTGTCTGTCACTGTTTTCGTCACTGTGTTGAATGTAAATGAAGATGCACCAAAAGCTTGTTGTAACAGTATGATTGTGAGATGATCTCCCATTATCTGATTGTTTGTGAACCATGTTGCCCTTACTATTCCAGTTTTCTTAAGTTTTTGATCTCTTATACAATGTTTTATATTATGGCTGTCCCTGAGCAAATTAAGTATGCACTGTTATTATGAAGTTATTTAAGATTTTCTCTAAAAGAAAGATCAGTCACTATTTTTAAAGTATGTTCTTATATTCTGTTTCATTCATATTTACAGGATTCCTGTTTTCCCACCCTCTCTTTGTTCATTGTTTCGTTTCTCACCCTGATGAAGGTGTAGCCCTGGCTGGGACCACACACCGAAACGCGCGTTGGTGTTTTTTGTTGAAGGGGAAGCTGGATGATATCTACCCCTACACCCTTTGCCTTGATGAGCCGCTTTACTCTGGCTCAGGACCATCCATGTGGAGTTGATCCATCTTCTATGTCTGTGTGAATGTGATTAATTGGTTGATTGAGTTTTGTGCTGAGTGGTGGTAACTATGAAGGAATGAATGTGTAGATTGAAAGAAGAGTGTGGGATGATATATTTTGATATTCTCTGTTTTTGATGCTTTTATATGTATCATGTTAAACAAGACATCCTTTTGAAATATTTCTTAAAATCCAAATAAACTTTATATTTTTGTACTATTTGGAGTGCCTGATCTTCCCTGCACTTATGTTGCTCTGGTGACAGTAGGTTTATTTAAGGACCCCCCTGCTGGGGCCGCGTTTCATCCATTGGGCAGGGAGTTTATTTTGTAGTCTTCCTTGTTCATCCGTGACGTTCATATGCCTGACGTTTACGTCAATACTGGCATTCCTAAACACCTTCAAGGTATAAATATACCTCCACTTGCCATGGCAAACCATGGTTCAGCTGCATACATGCATGGCACGGCTCGCCACAGCAAGTTCGGAAGGAAGTCAAGTCCCTCTCCTGACGCACTGACCAGACGCTGCCATCCTCCTCGCAGAGAATCCAGCTCCAGTGTTTCTGACTCCCCTTGCGGGTTGTTAGAGATCGAGACCCGGAAAGAGATTCCAACCTCTCTCATTCTAAGGTATGGAGCAGACTAGAACCTAGAGGCACTTTTGGCAAATCTTGGCAACACCAATCTAAACTATAGTCCAACTAGACTATAGGGAAAAGAGCACCTACTCTTACCTCGTACTACACTTAGGTTAGGTACACTGGGATAGAACTAGCTAGAAGCACCAGATGAGTATTCACATTTTAGCCTTTGTTATTTATGTATGTATTTTTATGAATATATGTCATAGATACAATCCATGGTATTGCAGTATTATTTTATCTTACTGCTAACGCTGTACGTATTATACTTCGAATTCTGTCTTACGATTGTAGCAGTTCATATCTCTTGCACGAGAAATAAGACTGTTCAATAAACTCTTTTTATTGAAACGCCCTTCTACATATTTCTGTGTAAACTCTGTAGAAACTAAGCATGCACGATTGACTGAGTGAAAGTGTTATCTATTGTTTCCACGATTCTGAGACTGTTCCGATTCTAAGGGAAACAAAGTTGTCATGTTTATGCGGTTGTCAGAAACTAATTCCTTCGTGTTTATTCAAGAAGTTTCTAGTGACCTCTGAGTTAGCTGGAACACACAAGTAATTAAGTTTAATGTACTCAATAGTGGAATACTGACCTCAGTCCTATGCCAAAACTATAGTGTATATTATTCCAATGCGCAGAGCCTATCAGGGATATAGGAGCTACACTACATGGCGCCCAACGGTTTGGTAAGGCACTAATTTAACGCTAGATGCTGAAGTACCTCAGTCGTGCTTTTCTCAGAGACCCCTACTCATAATACTCCATAATACGTCTGGAGTGAGTAGGGATAATGATTTGTGAGAAAATATGAAGAATAATGGAAATACAAAACTTGGGGAAAACTGATGAAGTTTTTGACATTTGTAAAATGTAACAGAACTGAAGGCTGTGCACCCGGTATGGGGTGAGATGTCACTCCTGTTTTGTGTAGCATTCATAACAGCATGGTTTTTGGGCTGACCACGTTTCTGGGTAACACGCGAAAGAAGAGAACATTCATGAAAAAGAAACACAAACAATTAAAATTGTTGTGCACTTTGTCAATTTGCAGTGAAACATATTACTTTCGGCCCGTCAGGCAAGTAGCACCCATTGGAGTATCCTGAAAAGATTTTGACAAATTTAAAAACGTCACATGAGACAATTGCATGAACATTTTTTCATAAGTTCTAAATTTTAAGTACTATATATGGAGGATGACACATGTTTAATGCAGTGGTTATTAATGTGTTAGAGTTAGCGACTCGAATGGGCAAAAGTTGGTGCTGCATAACAGTTTGGTTTGAAACAGATGTTTGTAATATCGTGGGGGGTTTATATCAAAGAATTAACGTGAGATAAGACACCTGTGGGCGGGCGGTGCATTGAAGGTGGGTACCTCGGTAGATGATGTGGGCAGAACACAGCAGTGTACGTGTTAGGAGGGTAATTTGTGCTTCACACCGAGAAGACGGATCACACACAGAGTGCATTGTGGGTGTAGTAGGCACTTATGGAGTTGGGAGGCAAAGAAGAAGTAGGTTGACGTATGGAAGAGTATCTAATTGGTACCAGGTGTAGCAGAGGGGCGGAGATAAGTAGTGTTATAAGGAGAATAATGAGGGAGCTGCAGATTAGGTTGATTCCCGTTTGGTGGTGGTGAAACTGAGAGGATGAGAGCGCTGATAATTTGAAAGTATGGACTACAGTTTGAAAGGTAGGTATTATGACTAACATTTAAGCAGACAGGAAGTTAGCATCACGGAAATCGAGCGGAAGTTTGTGAAGTGAGGTAGTGTAAGGAATATAGGGGTTAGTAGGGGAGAAAATAAATGTGTCATTGAGGTGGAGGTAATAGAATGCACACAGAGGTTGTATTTGACGGGAAGCAAGAGGGGATAAATGCAGTTTTGAATTAGTAACAGAAAATAGAGGTATCCATTTAGTATGAAGATACATTTTTTAGGGGGAAAACGTTGATTCGGGGGAACGTCATGGGGGGTTATGGGCATGTATTAATGAGTGGGACCGGGATAAACATAGTCTAATTTATGTATTTTGTATTTTTAGATAAACAAACCCTTGATGAAGGACGTATTTTAGGCCCGAAAGGCATTGGGTAAACAAGATTGATGTTTGTGAATAAAACGTTCGCATAAGGTTTGTGATGCAGGATAAGGCTTAAATTAGCATTTCTGCACTATTTAGAATCCAGTGATGATGTAAGCGCCTCTCTTGTGATTTGTGAGAAAATATGAAGAAACAGTATATGTTGGAGAATAATGGAAATACAAAACTTGGGGAAAACTGATGAAGTTGTTGGCATTTGTGAAATGTAACAGCACTGAAGGCTGTGCACCCGGTATGGGGTGATATGTCGCTCCTGTTTTGTGTAGGGATAATATCCGCCATAGCTGAGTAGGACGAAAATTCTATGTATTAGCTGTTTGTTTTGTTCAACATTGAAGGATACAGTGTTCCAAAATATTGTGCACCTTATCTTTGTTCCCATGAAACTTGCTCAGCAAGTTTCATTAAACAATGACCGACGACAGCGTTGACACCGGGACCGGTGGAGCTGTACCCGACCATGTTGCAGCCGCTTTTGATTATACAGGTTTTAATGAAACCGATGAAAATGCGATAATCTTCACTCCAAATTTAAGAAGAGCCATCACTCTAAAACTTATAAAACATGGCCTAACACCAAGAGGTGGTAGAGCAGTTTTCATGATAGAGGCACATGAATCTTTTCAGACAGAGGTATTCTATTCATGGATAGTATTCCCAGAATCTAACCCAGTAACATAAATGTTTCACTTCTACAAAGAAGATGAACCACCTGAGGAATATATTCCTTTCATGGATATGGAGCATGAACTCTGGTTTAAAGGTGCCCTAAAATATTTGAATCACATTACCAGGCTCGGTCCACTAGGTAGACCAGGAGCAACATGGCCGATTTTAGCCAGTTAAACACCTCATCCTGACATTGAAGAAATGTCAAATGAAGAATTACTTGCTCAACTCAAAGAGTTAATTAAAATCTACAGACAATGTGTTCAATATGTCATACAGACTTTCACAGTCCAACCAACAATAGCTATTCCAAGACAAACCTCTCACCTGGGGAATACGCTAAAAATCACTCCATAGACGTTACACGCAGTCATGGGTAAAATGCCCACAAAACGTGAACAAATTCCATTCTGGATAGCTCAAAAAATTACTTAAATCAAAGCGGTATTTCCTAATACTAGCCCTTATGAGAAACACAGGATACTAACTATGGGGATAACACCAAATCAGTAAAAACAGGTAGTTTGATACTGACAGAAGGAGATAACCAATGAGTCAGAGATATAGTGACAACTGTTATATATCTAGCAGCAAAGAAGGTACTTTCTCAGTCAGTCAGTCACTATACCGGCACCCATCCAATCACCCAGCCACCACTCAGCCAGTCATCAAATCAGTGATTCACTATCCATGGAGTTGAGGTATTCAAATACCTATACACTACACATGTACACTTACAATCAGGCAGGTAATTACATGAGTGCATGAGTAGAGCCTGAGTGTTTCATCAGTGCACACATGTGCCTCAGTATTTCAATGACTGCATGGGTTGTAAGTGTGTGTTTAGATGCTGCAGAGGTTCTGCGCAAATGTTATAATGATCGCATAGTTTCAGCCTTGTAAATTTAGTGTTATATTTTAAAAAGTGTAGAAGAAGGAGAGATGCAGTAAAAGATAAAGTTGAGAGCATGGTTGATAAGGCCTTTGCTTTGAAAAGGAAGCTTTTCATTTTGATTCTAAATAGAATGAAGACTCATGACAAAATCATTTTGTGCATGAGGAAACAAAACCAGAAGAAAAGATTAGTGAATAGAAGTATCTGTTGTACACTTTTTAGTGGAGAATGGATACATACTTTTATACAGAGCCTTTCTCTAATGAAGAAAGCTATCTCCAGGATAACAAATTAGTTCATGCTATTGATTAAAGAGGATGATGTTAGGAAATGAAAAATGGCAGTCCTATAGCAAAAGAGGCGATTGCACCTAGAAATGTAGAAGAAGTAATTGCAGAAGAGGTACAAGAAAGGCGTAGTCAGAGTCCTGTATTAAAATGGAATTGTAGTGGTGTTTCTAGTATTAGACAGCAATCAATTGATATATCAAGGAAATTCCTACATATCTTTCCAAGGGGAAGCTGAAAACACAAAATAAGTTATACCACTCAAATTGTGACCTTTAGGTAGGAGGCTGTAGTATGTGAAAACTCTTGCTTTATGTTTAGGAAAAATTAATAGAGCACTTTTGCATGGTAGTGTGGTAGACATAAAAAAGGTTTGTGGTGATGTGCAATTTTGTCTCTTTTGTCCTGAGCAGGATTCTAGGGAAAATGAAGAGTTAAGAGGAGGAGTTGCAGAACAAGACACATATATTAAAGTCAGCCGTGGCCTGTGGAGGGAGTTCTGTGGGGCAGAAAGGCGGGCGGGGGAAGGGCAGGGTGGGGGGTGCTAAACACCAGAATATGGATAATGTGAGGTAATGAAACAATTTAATTAAAAAAACGAATTTCGTAGCACGCCCTGCGTCGCATTTTGAGATGCAGTTTCTTGCTGCAAACATACCGCAGTCCACAAGAGCACTCCAGCACATAAATGGCAAATTCTGTCTTGCATGTTTGGAATTATTTATTGTCACTGGTTTGTCCCTGAAAGGCGTACTGTAGGTTGTCTTGCTCAGCCCAAATGTACATGCCCTGCATGAGGTGCATCTTACAAAGCCCTTCCGACCTGTCAGCCAACTGGTGCCTGTTTTAAAATCTGGGCTGCTACCAACTAGAAAGTCACTAGTGCTCAGTGCTTTCCTAAATGATATGATGGGGTTTACCAGGAGTTTATCCCCCATCACCGGTTCACTGCGAACCACATGCCAATTCTTTTTGATAATTCTGCTAAGGCTATCTTTTTGTTTGTTAAATGTCATAATTAGTTTTGGTTGGGATGTTTCTTGCCTGACACTGTTTGTTTCCTTCACCTTGCTGTTTGATGGTTTAAACAGTAGGTCCTCTCTGGAAAGTGTTCTAGTACGACTTATTGCTTTGTAAATTACATTTTCAGAATAGCCTCTGCTCATAAAGCGAGACCTGCAATCTTCCTATGCATCTGTTAAGTCTTGCTCACTGCTACAGATTCTACGTATCCTCAGCATTTCCCCGTGAGGTATGCTACATATCCTGTGTCTGTGGTGGAAACTTGTTGAATGTAGAATGGTGTTTCCTGCAGTGGGTTTATGTCTTAACTTTGTTTGTTAACACTTATTCACTACATACACTTCTACATCTAGGAAATTACTCGAGCTTTTGCTTATCGTGTGGGTAAGGTGCAGGTTTATATTATTTTTGTTCAAGCTTGTAACAAACTCCTCAGCACTTTGTGTGTCTTCCCGGCAAACCACAAATAAAGCATCGATATAACGCACCCATTTTCACCATAGTTTGTGCATATTTAGTGGCCACAATAATCCCCTCCCAGCACCCCATATGGAGGCAGACATAGCTTGGCGAAAAGCTTGCCCCCATATCTACGCCTCTTGTCTGTTGGTACACCTGTTGTTGGAACAAAATTGAATTGTTTTCTAGGCAAAATGTTATCAGATCAATAATCATTTTGTTATGTACATAAAATTCAATTGGTTGAGTGCCTAGAAAATGTTCCAATGTCCTTAATCCATCGTTATGAAGTATTCATGTGTACAAATTGGACACATCAAGTGACATCAACAAATAATAATGTTGCCATTGGACATCATATATTTGTCTCAAAAATTCGGTGGTTTCCTGAATGTATGATGGTAGGGCTTTTACCAGGTCATGCAGGAAGGTGTCAATTTTTGATATGTTTTCCAATAAACCTTGCTTTGCAGAAATTAGTGGTCTTCCAGCGGGTCTTAAAATATCTTTGTGTACCTTGGGTATGAAACAGATAACAGGTATTATTGGATAATCTTTTTTAAGGAACTTGTATTCTTCCTGCACATGTTCATGCTAAAAAACTTTTCAAACAGTTCATTTTGTGCAGCCTGACAATCTGTTTGTTACTCCGTTTCTAGCAATTTCTGTTGTTAAATTGTATTGTGGCTTCCTCCATATCTGATGTTTAGCTATATGACCATGTTGCCACCTTTGCCTGAATTTCTGACAACCATGGAATCATTGCTTTGGAGTTTTTGAGCCAGTTGTTAATATTTATTTTGGTGTGCCATACGGTTCCTTCAGCATAGATTTTGACATTACATTTTTTTATTTCAGCTGTTATCTGTTCATTAAAGAAATCAATGAAATTCCTGGCCATAATGGGTACGAATGTTGATTTAGATCTAAATCCTGAACCTACAGTAGCAGTGATAATTATCCACTGTGACTCCATAGATGCCTGAGTGCACTTTAGTTGTACTTGGCTTGGTTCATTGTTCAGTAGAGCCTGAAGGTCGCGAATTAACCTGACATACGAGGCCACCAGTGTGGTCACTCCCCTCGGAGAAGTATCCCCTGCGGCTTGTATTGGGATTTTATTTTGTCTGAGTAGATGGAATTTCTGCAATTTCAACTTTCTGATAAAATGGTATATATCTACCTGTGTCTGTGGGTAATCAAAATTGTACTCTGGGAAGTATGAAAGCCCCAGCGCCAAGAGTTGTTGTTCCGCTTGGTCAAGAACTATATCAGAAAGGTTGATAATTGCGTTGGCACTTGTTGTCTTTTGGGTTATTTTTTGTCGCCAGTTTCTCATCGTGGGTTTCTTGTTTCCTCGAGTTTTGGCATCTTCTCCACCTTCTCTTGTGGTGCCTTGTGTTTCTCCTTTGTTTGTTACTGAGTTTACATTCCTCGGTTGCAAGGTCTGGTGCCTGTCCTCTCTTAAAAAAGTTAATTACCTCCACAAGAATATGTTTTTTTCTTTTTTAAATTTGATATACCTGTTGGGCCAACTTGTGTTTCCGCTTCATACTCAGTTAAAATGGATGAGCTCATATCTGACATTGATGACGATAATTGGACTCCCCGGCTGGGGTCAGCTGTATCTCCTATGTCATTTCTTGATTTGACCTCCCTCTGTATTGCCCTTACTGCATCATATTTGCGTGAGAAGGTAAAAATCTGCCCTTGGTCATAATAATTTTTGTCACGCTGAAACTTAAGGGTTTCACTTTTTTTAATGATTTCTTCTTTTTTCAGCCGGGCTAAAATTTCTTCCCGGGTTTTTGTTGTTGTCTCACTTCCTTCAATTACCTGAATTTGTTGATTTAAGAGGTCTATTCGACTTTGTAGTTCCTTCCTGTCAATTGTGGTGCATTTTACTAGGATTTCCACCATTTACGCGATGACTCTATATTACTTTTGGCCCATTCACGTAACATGTTGGGGATAGGACTGAGACACAAGATTACATCTCGCACTATAAAATAGAACCCAGCCAGATCCCAAACAGAGAGCAGATATACCTGGATTGTGGTTACTGTGATCTCTACTACCATCTGTATATTTGTATACTATATCTACAAGAGGATACTGGGTCATGCAAAAACAAGAATAGGAAATAAGTTCTACCTAGGGAGGGGAAATGGTTTGCTCCGTGTAAACTAGTAGTATGCATTAGATGTAATCCTCATGATCATTGTTTGCCTTTTCTTCTGACATTATTGCACTTTTCCGTCTTTTTTTTCAAAATTTGCACATGTTTATATTCAGATGTATAAGAACTGATAAAATTGTATAACAAATTGATTTTATGTTTTGCAGACATAGGTCTGTTTTTAATCTTGGATACAAATATTTTAATAAAAGTATAAAGACTGTAAACATCATATTTTCGTGTTGGTGTGATAATGTATGAAAAAGGTTGGTTTGACTGACGTGTATGTTTGAAGACAGAAGATACGGAGTTACTAGTATATAGTCCAGGGATTTCCCTTTGGCTTTACTTGTCTACAGTACCCTGTTCCCTGGAACTCAGTAGGGTCTTCTCTTTTTTGTGAAATCCATGTGACGAATCTACACTATCATTTCAAGAAAAAGTGTCATAGTCAGTCGTGTTGTGCATGGAAAATGTCAGGGTGATGTATGGATGTAGCAACTTAATTGTGAGTGCCAGCTAACTCAGAGGTCACTGGACACTTTCTCGAATAAACAAGAAGGGATTCGTTTCTGACAACTGCATAAACATGACAACTTTGTTTCCCCAAGAATCGAAACATATCTTCAGCGTTGTGGAAACAATAGATAACTAGTTCACTCAGTCAATCGTGCATGCTTCGTTTCTACAGAGTTGCATAGAAATAGAGAGACGGGGTTTCAATAAAAAGGGTTTATTGAACAGTCTTATTTCTCATGCAAGAGATATGAACTGCTACAATCGTTAGACAGAATGCATGGTATAATGCATACAGCGTAAACAGTAATATAAAATAATACTGTAATATCATTGTCTGTTGCTATGACATGTAAAAATACATACATCAATAACACATGCTAAAATACTCAACTGGTGCTTCTAAAATACGCCTACCCCAATGTACCTAGCCTAGGTCTAGTACCACGGAATAAGCAGGTGTTTGTCTTTTAGCATAGGTTTAGTTCATAGCTTAGAATGAGAGAGGTTGGTATCTCTTTCACTGACTCGATTTCAAGGGGGGTCAGAAACACTGGAGCTGTATTCTCGGCAGAGGGTGATAGCTTCTGTTCAGTGCGTCAGAACTGCACCGAACCACATAGTGCTTTGCTATAGCAATTGAAGGTATATTTATACCTTGAAGGTGTTTAGGAATGCCAGTATTTACGTAAAAGTGGGGCATATGAACGTCATGGATGAACCCCTAAGGAATAGTTGTTCATGTATATTATGAGTTTCTTGGAGAAATCAATATCCAGGCTAGCTGAAGTCCCTTCTGTTTAAGAGTCTGGTTTTCCAATAAATCGTTGTGACGTAGATGAACGGATGGAAGTAGCAATGCCTGTATATGGGTGCATGGGCTATGCCTAAATAAGGACTGGATTTCTATGCCTATATAAGGGCAATGTGAATTATACCTATATTTGGGCATAAACCTGGAAATTCATTCGGAATCTAAAAACGAACACAACACCCACTCCACTTTCTTATGTACAACGTTACTAAATTATAAACATGTTACACATATCTAAAACATAGCTTTACTTTACTTTACTTTGTGGATTTATTGAGCGCATACGACTCAGTCCCAAGGGGATCTCTCAAGCTACACATGAAATGTGAAAAACTCATCCAAAATATATAAAAAATGCATTTGATCTGGTTGTACACATAAAAGATGCATTGGTGCTGTACGCATTAAAGCAATGTCGCATTAAAGCAATGTTTCATTCTAAGCATATATTCACATTTTGAATGCTAAATGAATGAATCATGAAAATATACAATTATGAAATGGCTCATAAATACAGAAGAAAAAAGGCCGAAACCATTTCATGTCAGATTACATAAAACTGTTTGTATGTGGACAAGGTCAAATATTGTCTCTTGGAAGTATGAATAGTTCTACTTTAAGCAGATAACTTGTGCCAAAAAATAAGAAATGCAAATTTGGAGAAAAAAATATAATTGTAGGAAAAAGCTCTCTCTATGGTGCTTGGAGTGACGCTGGTGATTTGGCTTGCAATATCATAGCAGAAGCAGCAAAAATAGTATCCCCTCAACGAGTCCTAAAAGGAGGGGCAGTCTGCCAAACACCGAGTGCACGAAGTTAGGAAATATTCCCAGGACTGCTTGAAAAGGGGCTAATAGTCCGGAACATACGTTCTTAAATAGATGTACAATACCGCTCGTCTCAGACATGTTCAAGGTACGACTTAAAATTTCCGAGAAATGTATAGTGCAGTTTGTAGTTAAGAGGGCAGTTATCTCAGCAGAAGTCTTTGCGACTTGCAGATCATAGGTCTCTTTGGCCGAGGTCAGTGGCACAGTTTTTTGCAAAAGAATGGCTTTCATTCTGCTTAAAGTATCAATTTGTATAGAAGAGATGTTCAGTGAAGGACATAAAGGTGACTCCCTATCTGTCTTGGTTTTTGGAAACAATACTTGCATATTGCAAGTGACCCTGGCCAACACAGTTACTAGATATGGTATGCCTGGCAACATGCCACAGCAGCTTTGATTGTTCAACATGAGGTAACTCCCATTCGAAAGTTGTCCAAATATTGAATCAATCATAGCAGCCGGTGATCCTTGCAGATGGCAGGATAAGTTGTTAGAGAAACCATTGCAGGCCCCGTTTAAGTTTATACCCTGACAAAGGAGAGAACCACTTAGTGCGTTTTCACAATTATTACCACTAAGAAACACTTCACGTCCCCCACTCCAACATCTGTGTGTGTACAGTAATTCCCAGGATATCTTGATGTATTCTTTACCCAACCTTTCATATGTGCCTGCTGGTATGAAAATGGAAAATTATAACAGGCAGAATGATTGTTCCATGTATTATACATTCAGTAGCTGGCTTTTCTGCTACCGTAAATGGCAATCTTTCCAGTTTTTCAATGCTCAGCACCGCATAGTCTGCTCCCCTTTGTGCCAATTTGATCTGTTTATCAGTATGATTAAATTCTGAAAACAGTGACGTGGTATTGATTAAACGCCAAGGCACATAGCCTGAACAAAGGTTTTGCAACGTCCAACCTAATAGCAATTCAATTCAATTCAATTCAAAAGACTTTATTTCTATCTCTGTGGATCATAAGAGTACACCATAAAAAACACAATGACAAACACACCAGCCTAATAGCATGATAGAACGTAATTGCGACTGACCATGTTGCAGCATGACCAAGTCCTGTTCCATGATATCTATGGCAGAAGACACTATGCTGTCCAATGAAGATATCCTGGATGACAGAGTCATTAACCCATTGTCAACTACAAAGAGAGTTTTCTCTAAATTAATACAATCAATTTCTCCTATTCTTTCTGCAGTCTCTGCTTGTGTAATCTTCCATGCTTCATTATAAGCAGCATGGATACCGGCATATATAAAACATTTATGACGCAGCTTTCTTGGTCCTAGCAAGAATTCCCTAAGATCAGCCCCATCTTTAAGTAAAGATAAGTGTTGCTATACATCCTTAAGTGTAGATCTAAGTAGCCAATCAAGGCACAGCTTCCCTACATTGTATGTTGTTACTATTCCCGGATGCTGTCTTTGAACATATCTTGGGTCTGGCCTAGTGAACATGAAACCCTGTGTTTTGTTCAGGAATCTATCTTGACAGTTATTTGTGTCTGTGGGCCATATCAACCATTTTTTCCAATCTAGATCTGTTCTGTTTTGATGCAAAATATTAGTATGTACATCGACCTCCCCCTCTGAAGTGTTATTACTATCAGGTGTAGGTGTAGGTATGGACGGATTGTTCATGTCTTTGATCTTGGCAAACCAAGGCAATGCGTCTGTTGAACAGTATCATTCAAAAACATAATTTCCTCAGGGATGATACAGGCTCTAAACATAGCTTCTATCCCCTGCACTTGCCAATCTGTGTACCCCAGACAGTTTTTGTCTCAATGTTGTCTTTCCAAAAGTCGAAACCTAGTTTAGACAGTTGGGCATAAAAGGTTGCAGAATAAATCTGTTTGGTATTTGTCAACATACTTTTCATGCCTGTTTTGTTTATATTTTTAAAGTAAAATGATTCAGCATTGGATATATTGAACCCTGAAAAGTACAGAAACTTATTGGCATACGTTTTCGAGCTACCCTATGGTGGCATAGAACAATGTTTCCATTGGTTATACATTATGCTTTTCTAGGATTTGCAGATTTGTGCAAGAAATGATGACCATAATGATTATAACAATACATTTGTTCATAGTCTGATGAACCTTCTAAATATTCATGATTTGTGAATACTGCAGACATTTCTACCTCTGACATCATAATATTAACAGTCTCAAAGTCCCAATCATCAGAAAAGGTACTAGATGAAACAAAGTCACTTAATGAAATCTTGAACTTGTGTGGAATCTTCAACAGCTCCGATAGGCCAAAAATGTCATATTCTGTTCTGTCCCAAGCTATGCCACCAGGTATAAGAACGGCTGTGATGTTCACTGATGACAAGTCTCTTTGTTCACGATGGGATGATTTGTGTGGCTCGAGGAGTAAGTTAATGTTCTATTTGCTGTGTCCATTTTGACATATCATCCATGTATCAGCATTCCCAGAGTTATTACCAGAGTCAACGAAAGTAGAAGAAAAAGCACACCCAACACAATCCAAAGTTCAATCCATGGTGAAACCAGAGGAGTCTTTCCCAGGTGATGAAAAAGTCCTGTAGCTTGTTCTTTCGTAGTTCTCTCCGCTGGGGTCATTTCAGGTTCGCTGGGATCCTCAGAAAACGTATCACAGTTAATGAAATAGCAAGAGGCAGTTCTGTCAATTTATTGAAATCACTGGACCCACTTGATCGCTTGTTACTTCATTTTAGACAGGTGTTACTTCGTTGAAGACAAGTGTTTATTGACGAACTGTTATTTGGGTTTCAAGAGGTACAAGTTTCATAGCTTTATTGGTTAGTGCTTCCTTTCACACTGCAGATTCCTCAAAGCTGATGAGTCTTTCAGTTTGAACCTCTTGGATAGTAGCTAGAGCAGGGTGTTTGCTACATTGGTGGAGTCCACTTGGCCTACTGCTTATTGGCCACATAATGTGGTTTCATCAGGTCGATGGACACAAACCTGTTCTCCTTTTTACCAGCAAGGGGCGGCAGTAATACTGTTCTTGATCCGTGGATTGCTAGGTCAGGTACTGGCTGTCTGTAAAAAGGCCCGAATTCCTTCTTGTCCATGATCTTTTCGATGACTAGATCACCAAGCTTTGGGATCCAGACAGGCCTTGCTGGGACGGTCGTTTTTTCCTCTATGGTGGTGGGTTTCAGGAGCATGTTGCTTCTTTTTGTTCTTATTTCTTTTAAGTCCTGTAAAAGAGCCAAACGATCTTTGATATCAAACTCTTTATGGTCCACCACTGATGTCTGACAATCAAAGTCCGCAACCTGCATCCTAGTCCCAAAAAGGACCTCATATGGAGTGATACCCCCTAGAGAACTTCTTGGCAAGTTGTTAAGACTACGTTGGACACTTATTAGATGTTGACCCACCCGTCACCCGAACCTAATACCATAGCTTTTAAAGATTGCTTTAAGTCCCGTTTTTTTATCTCCACAACCGAATTTCCCTCAGGATGGAATGGACTAGACTACCGTAATGCAACGCCCAAACCGGCCGTGGTTTCTTTCTAAGCTCGAGAGCTAAACGCAGGACCCTGGTCAGAATATAGTGGGCCGATTGCGTATATGCCGATAAAGACTCGCAAATCTTTTATAACAGTTTGAGCGTCAGCCGAGCACTGAGCCACATCCAAATGAACCTTGTCTTAATATTTGTGGGACTGCATTTGTCCACAGGGACGTCTGTGTGTAGAAAACCTAATGCTGTCTAACAATGGTGTCTGTACTGGGCTGGCTATGCTATAGTCAGGAATCTGGTGGCGTTCTGGGCTGCGATCTCTATTGCAGTCATTGCAATTAATTACAAATATGTGAATGTGTGCATTAATCCCTGGCCACCAGTACATCTCTTTTAATTCTAATATTGTTTTTGAGATCCCCTCATGTATCAGACCCTCTCCCAGATGTGCTTCGTAAATCAAAGCTACCCTAGGTTTCCTGTTTGGAATTACTCTATCCCCCACTCCAGGGATTCGAGCAAAAGGAACGCTGTTTGCATCAATTATATATATGAGTATTTGAGTGGAAAGTTTTGAGATAACGCCACACCGCTGCCTTTGCATGTTGCATTAACAGCTAGCATTATTTCGCTGTCTCTTTTCATTTTTGAACGATTGATTGCAGCTACGGAAGCCATTTGCACCGCTGTATTCGCGGCTTCATCAGCCAATGAATTCCCTTCAATGTGAATGGCATCATGTTGATGACTCAGCTAATGTATCACATGAGTGTTTTATAGTCCTTCTCGTAACTGAACTACTTGTTCCCAAAGCGTTTTATGCTTAATTGTGCCACCTTTTGCATCTTTGAAACCGTTTTGCAGCCAGTTTTGCAAGTATACATTGTAAGATTGAACACAATAAAGCGAATCGCACACTATGAGTGTGGGGAATTCGCAATCTGTGTTTTCAAGTGCCATCTTGAATGCTTGTAGCTCATTTTGTCATCGCGCCAGCGACCTTTAACGATCGTGCACGCCGCAATATAGTCTTGTTTACCCCTCTGTAGCGGGTTGAGCTGATCCGTCAGTATAAATTTTACATTCATACTGGTCAAGAGGCAGAATTTCAGTAGGCAGACGACATTCTTGTTCGTATTGTAAAAATGCTTGTGTTTTCAAATAAGGATCAAAAATGTATTCAACATCAGTTGCAGCAAGAGAATTAAACCATTGTATCCATCGTGGATGTAAAGCTTTAGCATTTGGAATGCTTGCCTTTGTCACTGCCTCTAAGGCAGGTACAGGAGTTCCGACCATAATGTGCTTACCCTGTGCGAGGGCTCTTTCTTTTGCTACCGCAGTTTGAACAGCTGTCAGAATTTTTCTGTAGAAGTGAATTTCATTACTGCTTGTGTGTACAAGTGTGATTTGTAAGCTATTGGTACTTTTTCACCTTCGTTAAAAGTTTAGTAGGTAAATCCTCATTGTTCTGGAATGATTCGGATCACTAAGTTGCGTACATTTACGAGTGTTTGCAAATGTTTAGTTGCTAACATGTCTGTTTGCAATGAACGCAAAATTTCAGTGTGTTTTTGTGTCCAATATACTGTTTTAAATTTAGGTTTGATTAATTCGTAGGGAGGTTTAACCCTTTATGCGTAGTTTAGAATGTTAGTTCTTCCAAAATTTAGGAAACCTAGAATTGACTGTAAATATTTCAACATTTTTGGAGGTTGGAGCAGCGCCCACTTTTCTAAAAGGTTCTCTGCCAGGCTTTTGCCTTCACTTGAAAGTTCATATCCTAGAAATAGGACGTTTAAATGGGCAATTCTAGATTTTTTTATTGAATTTATAACCCTCAGAGGCGAATCCAAGTATAATGGTGCTCACCCTATTCAAGTGCCTATCAAAGTAATCGTCTGTCATCGACATATGGTGATATTCATGTGCCTCTATCACAAAAACAGCCCTACCACCTCTCGATGTTAGACCATGTTTTATACGTTTTATAGTGATGGCTTTCCTTAAATTTAGAGGAATGCATATAGCATCCTCGTTCGTTTCTTGGAAACGTGTGAAGTTAAAAGCTGCATCGGCTGGATCAGCAGCAGCGTCACCGATTTCGGTATTGTTGCCGTTGATCAACATTGTTTAATGAAAACTGCAGAGTAAGTTTCAAGGGAACAAAGATAAGGTGCACAATATTTTGGAACACTGTATCCTTTAACGTTGAACAAACCAAAAAGCTAATAAATAGGATTTTTGTCCTACTCAGCTATGGCGGTTATTATCCGTTTTCCCCACTCCAGACGTCTATTGAAGTATTACGTAAAAAGGGGTCTCTGAGAAAAGCACGACTGAGTTACTTTAGTATCCAGCGTTAAATTAGTGCCTTACCAAATCGTTGGGCGCCATGTAGTGTAGTTCCTATATTCCCAATAGGCTCTGCGCATTGGAATAATATACACTATAGATTTGACATAGGACTGAGGTCAGTATGTCTCAATCGAGTATACTAAACTTAATTGTGAGTGCCAACTAACTCATAGGTCACTAGAAACTTTCTCGAATAAACAAGAAGCGATTAGTTTCTGACAACCGGATAAACATGACAACTTTGTTTCCCCAAGAATCAAAACATATATTCAGCGTTGTGGAAACAATAGATAGGTAGTTCACTCAGTCAATCATACATCCTTCGTTTCTACAGAGTTGCTTAGAAATAGAAAAACAGGCGTTACAATAAAAAGGGTTTATTGAACAGTCTTATTTCTCATGCAAGAGATATGAACTACTGCAATCGTTAGACAGAATGCAAAGTATAATGCGTACAGCATAAACTTTCATATAAAATAATACTGTAATAGCATTGTCTGTTGCTATGACATGTAAAAATACACACATAAATAACACAAGCTAAAATATTCAACTAGTGCTTCTAAAATACACCTACCCCAATGTACCTAACCTAGATAAAGTACCAGGGAAGAAGTAGGTATTTGTCTTATAGCATAGGTTTAGTTATGCCAAGAATTGCCAAAAGTTTCTCTAGGTTCTAATCAGCTCTATACCTTAGAATGAGAGAGGTTGGTATCTCTTTCACTGACTCGATTTCCCAACACCCCGCAAGGGGAGTCAGAAACACTGGAGCTGGATTCTTGGCAGAGGATGACAGCTTCTGTTCCGTGCGTCAGCTGGAGAGTTGGCTTCCTATGGCACTTGCTGTAGCGAGCTGTGTCGTGCAAGTAGGTAGTCGAACTTCACCGAACCACGCTGTGCTTTGCTATAGCAAGTGAAGGTGTATTTATACCTTGAAAGTGTTTAGGAATGCCAGTATTGACGTAAAAGTCCGGAATATGAACGTCATAGATGAACCCCTAAGGAATAGTTGTTCATGCATAATAATGAGTTTCTTGTAGAAATCAATATCCAGGCTAGGGGAAGTCCCTTCTGCTTAAGAGTCTGGTTTTCCTAGAAATCGGTGTGATGTAGATGAACGGATGGCTTATATAAGGGCAATGTGAATTATACCTATATAAGGGCATACATTTGGAAATTCATTCGGAATCTAAAATCGAACACAACACCGTGTTAACTCCCACAGGCTTTAAACACAACTATAGCCCAAACCGCTGGAAGGAATTATGCCAAATGTGCCAGAAAGGTAGATTTGGTTACACAGATCATGCTTTTTGTGATTTGATTTAAATCTGTTCAGTAGCTTCAGAGATATTAAAGCTTAAACAACAATAAGGACATGTAGGGACACGGAGGGTTCAAGTATCAGGAGGGTCGTGATTGACTGGCTGTTGACTGAAAGGAAAGAAATTCAGCAGTTATACTTATTGTTAGTGTTATATGAAGAAACTATAACTCATGCTAGTAAGTAACTTAAGGCAATTAGTGATAATTTCTTAACATAAGTATAAGTTTAACTATAACTACTGATTTTCTATGGTTTTGTATGGGTTAAAAGTCAGCCTAACTATAACGACCCAGTAACCTTTTTTTCAGTGAATATATATATATATATTGCCAATGACGTCTCTCTCCACACTGCTTCAAAGACTGTAACTCTTCGACGCGGTTCAAAAGAAAAGTTAGCACAACCAGAACAGCTACTGCAATCCAATTCTTTATTGTAGTCCCATCCATCCCACTAGTGCAGTAATCACATGAGTGGGGAATCGTTTCGACTGGAGCCTTCAACCGGACATAGAAATGCTCCCTGTAACCCACTTTAAAATCATATTTTTTACATCAAAACATATTGATGAACATCATAACTCTACGTTCATTTAACATTCTATTCATTTTTTGCATTTACATCAGTTAGACCATTTTCCTGTGTTGGTATTCTTGCACACTGTTTTTTATGTACTATTTGCGTACCATTACCACTGTGCATTTAAAAAAAAAATGTTGAGTACAATCGTTTTCATTTCAGAATCAATGCATTTAAAAAATGCCTGTTTCTTAACTTTTTATGTTGAACACTTATTGCAAATTCATTTCACTCAAATATTTAGTTGTCCAATCCACAATTAAAGACTGTTTAACACAATTTTCTTTTTAGCTCAATAACTATACATTCTTTAAGCTTTTTCTTGTAAAGTACTTTCACATCATTTGTCTTTTCTCAATCATAATTTACAGAAAAAAACATAGGTTTCAGGGGTGTTATAGTTAGCTGGACATTTCACTCGTACAAAACCATTGGAATTCCATGGTTATAGTTAGTTCAGCGAACTATAACCCACGCGCCCGCAATGCACTGCTGATGACATCACATATTACATCACTCATGACATGGTCAGTGACATCACTCATGACATCTCAAATGACATCACTGATGACAGCATCCAGTGAATGTGTGTCCTTCTGAAAATTAGATATTTTTTATATATATGTATATCTCAAGGTCAATGGAAGAATAAATAGGTAAATACATGTCTAAATGGATGTTTTTTTGGTAAAATTGATTGTATAACTGACTGATTAAGTGTATCTTAGTGAATACATGGGTTAGCGAGTAATGTTTAAATATGTAAATATCTGTATCAGTCTCTCACTTTGTGTATAAGTGGCTGCATGGGTTGGTGACTAGCTACATGAGTGTCTATATGGGTTATTAGTTGTTTTTTTTGAGTATCAGTATGAGTGTCTCAGTGTCTCTATGGTTCGGTTGTGGGTATTACTTAGCACATAGATGCATGAATGAGTGACTCACTGTTTGTATGTGTTAAAGACAGCACTTGTGCAGGTCTGTATGGGTGGATGAGTGTGTGTATGGGTGTGTTAGTAAGTGAATGACTGTCTCAATAGCGTCTTTATGAGTTACTACAAATGTTTTAAACTAGTTATGTGAGTATTGGTGTATATAAGTGAGTATATGTGAGAGTGAGAGATTGGAAGAGTTCCTGTATAAATAAGTATGTGTTTCTATAAGTGATTGTTCAAGAGAGTAAGTATGTGTACGTTTCTGATGAAGTGTAGTGGTGTGTGTATAACTGTATATGCAAGTAAAGTGGAGTGGTGTGGCTCACTGGTTAGAGGCGGCAGACCCATAAGCAGAGAACAGCCCGAGACCAGGGTTCAATTCCTGACGCGGGAGGATCGTGGACCAGGGTCAAACGGACTCGATAATTCTCGCCTCGGTGCCTACTCTAACCAAGGAACACACTCGGCAACTCTGGGCATTAAGCTTGCCTCATCTCTACAACGGCCCCCCACAGACGCCGGGGATGCCTAGTTTCACCTTGGAGATACCCAGAAAGGGACCATCTCACAGGGAAAACCAGGACGGGTTCCCCAGCGGTCTTCAGCGCCAGGATACTCCATGGAGTCGCAGTGCTCTTTACAAGTACACCCACAAGTAAATGGATGTTTGATTCTTTATTAGCATGAGTGATTATGTGGGTGAGTAACTCTATGGATGAGTGGCGGTGTGTAACAGGGTGTATAGGTGTATGAGTACAGATGATGAGTGAGTACATGTATGAGTGACTATATAGGAATGTTGGTGAATGAGTGGATGTAGATCTTGGAATTACTGAATAGGTTGTTGTAACTGGTATTGGTATGTTCGTTTTTTTGAAACTTGTAGTTTCTATTTTTGAATGTGTGTATCAAAGGTTGTATTAGGGTGAGAGGAGGTCTGCCACTCTATCACAAGGATGATGTCATCAGTGATGTCATCAGTGAAGTTATTTGAGATGTTATGAGTGATGTGACTGACCCTGTCATGAGTGATGTAATATGTGACATCATCAGCAGTGCATTGCAGGCGCGCAAGTTATAGTTAGCTGAACTAACTGAACTAACTATAACGGTGGAATTTCAGTGGTTTTGTCTAGCTAAATATAATACCCCTAAAACCTATGTTTTTTTCTGTGAATTTCTAAGGTTTTTTAAATGCTACCTCCTAACTATAACATGCCTGAAACCTATAGTTTTTTCAGTGAATTTCAATGGTTTTTTAAATGCTAATTTCTAACTTTTGCATAACTGAAACCTATTTTTTTAAGTGAATTTCAAAGCTTTTTTAAATGCTAGTTTCTAACTATGCCTACAGAGGTAGGACATTTGAAGAAAGAAGACAAAACACACAGAAAGAAGAAAAAGAAATGCAGAAAGAAGCAACAGAAGTCTTCAAAGAGGAAGAAAAGTGCAGGAATAAGGAAGACGAGCAGAAAGAACAAATAGAGGAGCAGAAAGAGGCCTTGTTGCAAAATCATCTTGTTCCCTCAACTTTTTCAGATGGGTACTATAGGTAACTGACTCTGACTAACCAGTCCTAGAGTCAGTGCTATGCTAAAAGACACTTAGAATACAGTTAAAACACCTGCATACACTAGGGAACACTATGCGTTGGGGTACCCCTGTTATTAGCATGACCTCCTCTGTAAGCCCCTAGTATATAATAGGGTGGGGGGAATAAAACTACCTCTCAAAACGCACCACAGGGCGCGTTTACACACTGGTGAAGGGGCTGAGCTGACATGTGCAAACACGCCCTGTGGCCGTTTTAATCTGTGGGATAAAGTCCCCTTGAATCCTGAGTGTCCCTTGGGTACAACTAGCCCATCAGGTATCTCTAGTTAGCCCTGCAGAGCTGCTTTGCTGAGTTAATGGACACGGCCTGGACCACCACTCTGCAACGCAGCACAGTGGCGCTTACTGGAAGCTCCTGGTGGACTAGTTGGCCCCCATGGGCTCTCAGGATTGAAGGGGAATTATTTCCCCAACCTAAAACGCGTCATAGGGCGTGTTTGCACACGTCACCTCAGGCCCCGTCCCCTCCCTTCCCCACCGTGTAAACACGCCCTGTGGCCATTTTAAGCTGGGAGATTAACTCCCCTTTAATCCTGTGGGTCCCGAGGGGCAAATTAAGCCCACTAGGTACGTCCAGTAAGCACCATTGCAGAGAGGTGTAAAAAGGGACACAGCCTGCACCACCTCTCTGCAACGCAGCACAGTGGTGCTTACTTGAAGCACCTGGTGGGCTAGTTGGCACCCAGGGTCCCTCAGGATTGAAGGGGAATTATTTCCCCAACTTAAAACGCGCCTCAGGGTGTGTTTGCACACGTCACTTCAGGCCCTGTCCCCTCCCTTCACAACTGTGTAAACGCGCCCTGATGCCGTTTTAAGTTGAAAGATTAAGTCCCCTTGAATCCTAAGGGTCCCTAGGGTCAAACTAGCCCACTAGGTACCTCCAGTAAGCACCACAGAGCTGCGTTCCATAGAGAGGTGTAAAAAGGGGTCTGGCCTCTGAACACCTGTCTGCAACGCAGCTCCCTGGCGCATACTGGAGATAACTGTTGGGCTAGTTGACCCTCAGGGACCCTCAGTATTGAAAGAGAGTTAATCCCCCAACTTAAAACGCACCACAGGGCACGTTTGCACAGTGGTGAAGAAAGGGGGCATGGTCTGAGGTGACATGTCTGCAAACATGCCCTGTGGTGCATTTTAAGTTAGAGAATTAGTTCCTCCTCAATCCTGAGGATCTCAGCGGGCCAACCAGCCCACCAGGTACCTCCAGTATGCACCAGAGAGCTGCGTTGCAGAGAGGTGATCAGAGGCCACAACCCTTTTTACAACACTCTGCAACACAGCTCCGTAGCACTTACTGGAGGTACCTCGTGGACTAGTTGGCCCCCAGGGACCCACAGGATTGAAGAGGAATTTATTCCCCAACTTCAACTGCGCCACAGGGTGTGTTTGCACACATGTCAACTCAGGCCCTGCCCCCTCCCTTCACCACTGTGCAAACGCACCCTGTGGCTCATTTTAAGTTGAGGGAATCACCACCCTTGAATACTGAGGGTCCCTGGGGTGCAACTCGCCCACCAGCTACCTCCATTAAGTGCCACAGAGGTGCGTTGCAGACAGGTTTGAAAAGGGGCGTGGCCTCAGAACACCTCTCTGCAACGTAGCCCCCTGACGCATACTGGAGGTTCCTGGGGGGCTAGTTGGCCCCAGGGACCCCCAGTATTCAAGGGGAATTCGTTCCCCATCTGCAAACCCACCAGGAGGCATGTTTGCAGAGTGCTCAAAGGAGGGGGAGTGGCCTCCGGCGCAATGCCGGTCTTTTTCTTTTTTTTTTTTTAAGAAGGGGGCTGTGTGGCCTCCCTTATTTTCCTAATATTCTTGGCCCTGGGGACCCATCCCCCGGGCTTGGCCCCACATTTTTTTTTATACAAAATTTTGGGAAGGTCGCTGCTTGGCCCCCCTCTTGAGGCCAAAATCTACCCCGGGGACCCCATCCCCCAGAGAATGGCCATATTGTTTTGGGGTTTTTTTGGAGGGGGGCTACCTTGCCTCCCTCCCTAGGCCATCCCCTGTGGCCAGCCATTTTTCTCTTTTTTTTATTTTTTTATTTAAAATTTTGGGGAGGGGCCGCATAACCCCCCTCCCTGGCCACTTGTAGCCCACAGGGGCTAATTATTGAAGAAGCGCAGAAGCCCGTGCTTCAGGATTTTTTTATTGTTAGAATCCACGCACCCTGCGTGGATTTTGCCGATTTTTTAAAAAAAAATTGGGGGGGGACTCCCTAAGCAGGCCTAAGGGGTCAGGGTGTTTCTACCCTGTCCCCTTTTTGTTTTTTTCACGTTTTTTTCTGTTTTCTTGTGTCTCGGTTCTACCGAGGCACAAGAAAGCAGTGCCTCACTGAAAAAAACATAGGTTTTAGGGGTGTTATAGTTAGCTACACATTTCACTCGTGTAAACCATTGAAATTCCCCCGTTAATAGTTAGTTGTACTAATTATAACTCGCGTACCCGCAATCCACTGCTGATGATGTCACATATTACATCATTCATGACATGGTCAGTGACATCACTGATGACATCACTGATGACATCTCAAATCAGCAGTGGATGGGGGAGCGCAAGTTATAGTTAGTACAACTAACTATAACGGTGGAATTTCAATGGTTTTATACGAGTCAAATGTGTAGCTAACTATAACACTCCTAAAACCTATGTTTTTTCAGTGAATTTCTAAGGTTTTTAAATGCTAATTCCTAACTATAACTTAACTGAAACCTATGTTTTTTTAAGTGAATTTCAAAGGTTTTTTAAATGCTAATTCCTAACTATAACTTAACTGAAACCTATGTTTTTTTAAGTGAATTTCAAAGGTTTTTTAAATGCTAATTCCTACCTATAACATGTCTGAAACCTTTGGTTTTTTCAGTGAATTCCAAAGATTTTTTAAATGCTCATTTCTAACTACAACATGTCTGAAACCTTTGGTTTTTTCAGTGAATTTCAAAGATTTTTTAAATGCTAATTTGTAAATATTTTTATTGTTTTTTTATATTTTCTAACTACATTTTTTTATCTTTTTATTTTTTGATGTTATTTTTTAAATTACATTACATGTTTTGTTATTAATTTTTTTACATAATAATATTTTTTTTCATTATTTTATATTGTTTATAATATACTTAAATTATTTTTATTTTTTTATTTTTTTTCAGTTGCGCATCCTACGAACACCCTACTCAATGACGAAAAGTGTCCGTCATTTTAGGATCGCTCTCTAGGATCCGCAAAGGGTGTGCGACGGGTACAACTTTTCCCACGCGGTTGTTATGCAACTTGTGCGCGACGCCTTGTGCATAGGCGAGATGTACGTATAACGCGATGTGACGGACGCACGGTAGCGCATGACGTCATATACATATCAGACGCGGTGTGCGCGCGACCTCCGCGATTTCTTCAATGTTGAAAAAATTATTTATATATATTTAATATAAATATTAAGACAAGAGATTATCTGAGGTTATTATTTTAATAATTTTCATTAACTTTCTTAAAAAGAACATCACTGTTATCGTATGGGTAGGAATTCACTTAGCAGGTAAATAGTGTTATTGTTACCTTTTCTTTTCAGTGGTGGAACTTGGATACAGCACTGCTGCATCTCCTCTAAACACTTGAAAGAAAGCAAATTACCAAAGACGCGCGGAAGCCCACGCCTTTTTCTTTTTTTTATATCGCTAGAATGCGTGGATCCTACGCGCACCCCCCGATTTTCCCCAAAAAAATAGGGGCCGTTGGAGACCTTGTGGGACCCCCTGAGGAGACCTAGAGGTTCAGGGTGTGTCTACACTCCCCCTTTTCACATTTTAAACACATTTCACATGCTTCTTCAGCCTCCTTAACACCAAGACATAAAATAGCTGCCATCAGTTTCTAGTTCCGAATGTTAATACCTCTTGACAGCCAATTAGAATTCAGCGAAGCCTCAGGGAGGTGGCGGTCCCCGGGTCTGCGAGGGGGGGCAGTCAGGCCCCCCTATATATTAACTTAGAGCCCCGAGGGATGGCAGTCCCCGGAGCAGTGTGTGGAAAAGGATGCGTGGTAAAGGTATTGCATTGTAATGCTCATGTTATAAAGGCTATTTCCCATTTTGACCTGTTGTGTTTTCGTGCTGCATTATTGAAATGTGAAGTTTTGCTGTGCCGTCTTTTCTGTGATGCATTCTGTTTTGACTATTTTATTGTACACTGTTATGTTTTCAAACATATTATTATGTTGCTTTTTATGCATGTTTATGTACAATTCTGTTCTTTACTTTAGATATGTCAACAAACCCAACTATATTTCCAGCTAAAAGCAGAAGGTGCCTGTTGGAAAGTGGTTTATTAGTAGTGATAAGTAGCGACCTACCACTAGTAATAAAGCCAAAAAACAAAATAAAAGGTTCAGTCAATGTCTCAATAAAATATTCCCTTGCTCAACTATTTGGAGCTGGCAATGAGCAGGCAGGCTTAACTTAGGAGACAGATGTTTAAAGCATTTAAAAACATTACTATATTAAATAAGTAAGACGCAATACATAATGAAAATCCAACACCAATTTTTAAAAATAGGTTATATTTTTATGAACAAATAGACTCCAAAATGACAAATGAGTGAGCAGTCACACGCCAGTTTCAGGATTGTGTTCACGACCTAACAAAGCTCATGGTAGCATACCACGTACCTTTTTCAGAAGAATCCAGAACTAGGTTTTCCACAGCAGCAGACAGAGTCCCGGCGACTGTTTTCATTGACTGTCTTACCCAGGTCTTCGACCTTCCGTACATCTTTCTATTCAGAGGGCGAGTTCCCTTTAAAAGTAATCTATTGTTTTGCTTTCCTGTTTTTACTCTGATGAGCTAATATTCATGACCAACCTTCGACCTGGTTGCCTGTCTTACTAGATGCGATGTTCGGGTGACATTTGTTCCGCAAATTCCTGAAGAGGCCATAAAGCATAAGGTTGAAACGCAACAACCTACATCGTCCAGGATCAACACTGAATGAGAAGAACAAACACATAATTCAAATGTTTCTATAGACCTGTGTCAAAGTCATAGTCATTGGAATTCAGTTGTGCATTGTACCAGCATGTCTACTGCAATTAGGAACTCGTACATGGAGACTGTCATTGCGGTTACACTGTCTACCTAGATACTAACGCTTTCTCAAAACATTTTGTGTTGATTTATAGCATCAGTAACTACTATTAGACTCTGACAAGTTTTAAAAGCTTTTGTTAATCAGATGTTCCTTTGTTCCTTTCTGTGAAGTATGCAAGCAAAATCAGAATAAGAAAAAAAAACAATTGTTTGTAAGAAACACTCTTGTTGCTGGTGTCTTCCTTTACTACAGCACAGCAGTCAATATAAAAATTAATCAATCATGTTCCTATGATCGATTACAAGTATTATTGGTGAACTATGTTATACTGAGCCAAAAGCAATGTGAAGACAATATTAAACACTCACACACTGACCTGAGTATAATATTCGAGAGACCCGATCAGTAAACTTTCACACCTTGAGCAAGTGGCCAACTGTGCTATGTCGCCTTCATGGACACAGGACCGTGTTCCTCAACCTACATTTTGCAGCACTGCATCAGTACTGCAGCTGCTGCCTCCCATTCACTTTGTAAAGGAAAGACTAATCCCTCACCAGAGGTAGATTTATTATTAGTGCAGCAGATGCAATGGCACCAAAGGTGTGTGGAGCTGCTTTGTTGTGCTGGCCTGCTACCTACTGATTGCTGGCCTGCTGGAGGGACTGACACTTTGCAACATGAACTAAACATGCTCTCCTGCTGCCTGCTGCTACCTTTATGCCCCCAAATGTTCGCCAAGGGTTTGTTGGCTTGCCCCCTGTTCTGCAATCTCAGGGCCATAAAGGTTTGTGTGTAAGCAACTCTACCATGGGACTCTTGGGGATATGTACAAGGAAGTGGCGGAGTGAGGCGTTAGCCATCATGGCTTAACACCTCACTTCACTACTTCTGAAGCGCGAGGCTGCTCCATATTTTCATGAATAAGGTGCAGTCTTGCGTTTCCCCCTTCGATGGCGCTACACTTAGCAGTGTAGCGCCAATGCAGGCACCCTTGCACCATAGTGCAAGGGTGTTTGTGTGCAGGGGAGGATTGTTTATGTGTATGAAGGTGTCCCGTCCTGCACATAAACAATACTGAAATGCCATTTTGAAACTTTCATGTGTGCTGCATAATGCAACACACATGAAAGTCACAAAATAGCATCTAAAAAAAAGATTATTTTTGTACAGGAAGGGGGACCTTCCTGTACAGGAAGTGGGACCTTCCTGTACATAAATAATCCATGGCATTTTGCTTTTTCCATGTGTGCTGCACAAGGCAGCACGCATGGAAAAAGCAAAAACGAGGAGAAAGAATGCAGTTCTCCTTGTTTCGACAACTTAAGACCAGGTTTTACCTGGTCTTAATGTTGGCACTGCCTCTTATGTATGCTGCCCATGTACATAGAGGGTAGCATCAAAATCAATGGATGTTGCGGTGGAACCAACCAGAAACCCCATTTATAACAGGAAGGAGATCTGTTTTAATGATTAATGTAATAATAATGTGCTGGCATTTGTGCAATGTGCTCATGTGCTACCTGTGACCATAAGCCCCTTTTTATAATACGCCCACAATTATTACATTAATCATTAAAACAGATCTCCTTCCATTTTAAAATCATTGAATTCCATAGCCACAAAGGATGTGCAAGCATTAGTAAGTGAAAGGATTGCATAAGGCCGTTTCTGGATGATTCACGCCATGAAAAGACAGCAATCAATGAACAGAGTTTGAGCTGTGCTGGTACATCTGCTGGTATTTGTGCAGTGTCCTCATGTGCTACCTGTGACCATAAGCCCCTTTTTATAATACGCCCACAATTATTACATTAATCATTAAAACAGATCTCCTTCCATTTTAAAATCATTGAATTCCATAGCCACAAAGGATGTCAAGCATTGGTAAGTGAAAGGATTACATAAGGTCGTTTCTGGATGATTCACGCCATGAAAAGACAGCAATTCAATGAACAGAGTTTGAGCTGTACCTGAAGTCGATAAATATGTCATATTGAAAACTAACAACTAAATACGTTCATTTCGTTAAATTTGGGTATTAGCCCTAGAAGATTTCTTGCTTCTTTGCTTTTTACAAAAGTAGCAAACTGTACTCACAAGGTGTGAGGAGGACAAAGGTTAACTCAAGGATCTTGCTTGGTACAAGTGGAACAATTCTTTAAAGGTACTGAACAAAGATCTGTCTACCTGTCACCTGCTAAATTGTTGCAAGCGTTCTCTATAATAGGTAAATTGACTCTGCATACTGGACTTTCTTTCTCATACTTCACAGTTCCAGTGTCTGTGTGTTCTCGTTTGGGTCAGGTTAGTGCCAATTCCAGTTTCTAAGTCAGAAAAGGTTGCAACTAGCCCACCAGCCACCTTCATCAAGTGCCAAAGAGCTGCTTTGCAGACCGGTGTGAAAAGGGGCGTGGCCTCAGAACACCTCTCTGCAACGTAGCCCCCTGATGCATACTGGAGGTTCCTGGTGGGCTAGTTGGCCCCAGGGACACCCAGTATTCAAGGGGAATTCGTTCCCCATCTGCAAACGCGCCAGGGGGCGTGTTTGCAGAGTGCTCAAAGGAGGGGGAGTGGCCTCCGGCGCGATGCCGGTCTTTTTCTTTTTTTTTTAAAAAGGGGGGCTGTGTGGCCCCCCTTATTTTCCTAATATTCTTGGCCCTGGGAACCCCATTCCCCCGGGGTCTGGCCCCTCATTTTTTTTATACAAAATTTTGGGAAGGTCGCTGCTTGGCCCCCCTCCTGAGGCCAAAATCTGCCCCGGGGACCCCATCCCCCAGAGCATGGCCATATTGTTTTTTGGTTTTTTTGGAGGGGGGCTACCTTTCCCCCCTCCTTAGGCCATCCCCTGTGGCCAGCCATTTTTCTCGTTTTTTCTTTTTTAATTTAAAATTTTGGGGAAGGGGCCGCGTAGCCCCCCTCTCGGGCCACTTGTAGCCCCAGGGACCCATCCACCGGGGCTAGCTCTCTCCATTGGGGACCGTGGGGGTCCCCAATCCCCCACGGTCCCTACGGCTCCCCGCGTCCTTCGGGAGCCGGCATTGCTTTTCCACATGGGGAGCTGCTAAGATGCAGCTCCCCGTTTGAATTTTGAAAGAGAGAGCAGGTTTGCCTCGAGGCTCCCGCCCTGCCATAGCAAACTACAGTGTCCCGGGGGGGCACCCCGGGACACCGCAGGAGCCAGCCCTGGGGGGTGGCGGTCCCCATGGCCATGACAAGGCTCTAGGAGGGGGGCTGCGTGGCCCCTCCCACCAATGTACAAAGTCCTAGGGGGTGGTTGTCCCCAGGGTGTGTGGGGGGGTTGAACACCCCCACACAGGTTTTTTTGATAAAAAATAGAAGCCGCGGGGGTGGCGGTCCCTGGGGCTTGGGGGGGCCTTTGAGCCCCAACCATTTATGTTAAAAACCCGGGGGGTGGTGGTCCCTGGGGCTGGGGGGGCTATGAGCCCACCCCATATATTGTATAGAAACCCCGGGAGGTGGTGGTCCCCGAAGCTGGGGGGCCCCTTTGGGTCCCCCACCCAATATTAACATTTCCCCTGGATTTGGCCCCCCAGGGGCTAATTATTGAAGAAGCGCAGAAGCCCGTGCTTCAGGATTTTTTTATTGGTAGAATCCACGCACCCTGCGTGGATTTTTCTGATTTAAAAAAAAAACTTGGGGGGCACCCCCTAAGCAGGCCTAGGGGTTCAGGGTGTTTCTACCCTGTCCCCTTTTTGTTTTTTTTACGTTTTTTTCTGTTTTCTTGCGTCTCGGTTCTACCGAGGCACAAGAAAACAGTGCCTCACTGAAAAAAACATAGGTTTTAGGGGTGTTATAGTTAGCTACACAGTTAACTTGTATAAAACCATTGAAATTCCCCCGTTATAGTTAGTTGTACTAACTATAACTCGCGCACCGCAATCCACTGCTGATGATGTCACATATTACACCATTCATGACATGGTCAGTGACATCACTGATGACATCACTGATGACATCTCAAATCAGCAGTGGATGGGAGAGCGCAAGTTATAGTTAGTACAACTAACTATAACGGGTGAATTCCAATGGTTTTATATGAGTGAAATGTGTAGATAACTATAACACCCCTAAAAACTATGTTTTTTCAGTGAATTTCTAAGGTTTTTAAATGCTAATTCCTAACTATAACTTAACTGAAACCTATAGTTTTTTAAGTGAATTTCAAAGGTTTTTTAAATGCTAATTCCTAACTATAACATGTCTGAAACCTTTGGTTTTTTCAGTGAATTCAAAAGATTTTTTAAATGCTAATTTCTAACTACAACATGTCTGAAACCTTTGGTTTTTTTCAGTGAATTTTAAAAGATTTTTTAAATGCTAATTTGTAAATATATTTATTGTTTTTTTATTTTTTCTAACTACATTTTTTTAATCTTTTTATTTTTTGATGCTATTTTTTAAATTACATTACAGATTTTGTTATTACATTTTTTTTACATAACAATATTTTTTTTTCATTATTTTATATTGTTTATAATATACTTAAATTATTTTTATAATTTTTTTCTTTTTTTTCCGTTGCCCACCCTACGAACACCCTACTCAATTACTGCGCGATAAGTGTCCGTCATTTTAGGATCGCTGTCTAGGATCCGCAAAGGGTGTGCGACGGGTACAACTTTTCCCACGTGGTTGTTATGTGACTTGTGCGCGACGCCTTGCGCATAGGCGAGATGTACGTATAACGCGATGTGACGGACGCACAGTAGCGCATGACGTCATATACATATCAGACGCGGTGCGTGCGCGACTTCCGTGATTTCTTCAATGTTGAAAAATGTATTTATATATATTTAATATAAATATTAAGACAAGAGATTATCTGAGGTTATTATTTTAATAATTTTCATTAACTTTCTTAAAAAGTACATCACTGTTATCCTATGGGTAGAAATTCCCTTAGCAAGTAAATAGTGTTATTGTTACCTTTTCTTACTCATTGGTGGAACCTGGATACAGCACTGCTGCATCTCCTCTAAACACTTGAAAGAAAGCAAATTACCAAAGACGCGCAGAAGCCCACGCCTTTTTCTTTTTTTTATATCGCTAGAATGCGTAGATCCTACGCGCACCCCGCGATTTTTCCCAAAAAAATAGGGGTCGTCGGAAACCTTGTGGGACCCCCTGAGGAGACCTAGAGGATCAGGGTGTGTCTACCCTCCCCCTTTTCACATTTTAAACACATTTCACGAGCTTCTTCAGCCTCCTTTACACCAAGACATAAAATGGCTGCCAACAGTTTCTAGTTTCGAATGTTGACAACCGCTTGACAGCGAATTAGAATTCAGCAAAGCCTCAGGGAGGTGGCGGTCCCCGGGTCTGCGAGGGGGGGCAGTCAGGCCCACCCTATATATTAACTTAGAGCCCCGAGGGATGGCAGTCCCTGGGGCAGTGTGTGGAAAAGGATGCGTGGTAAAGGTATTGCATTGTAATGCTCGTGTTATAAAGGCTAATTCCCATTTTGACCTGCTGTGTTTTCGTGCTGCATTATTGAAATGTGATCATTTGCTGTGCCGTCTTTTCTGTGATACATTCTGTTTTGACTATTTTAATGTACACTGTTATGTTTTCAAACATAATGTTATGTTGCTTTTGTTATGTTGCTTTTTATGCATGTTTATGTACAATTCTGTTCTTTACTTTAGATATGTCAACAAACCCTACTATATTTCCAGCGAAAAGCAGTAGTTGCCTGTTGGAAAGTGGTTTATTAGTAGTGATAAGTAGGGACCTACCACTAGTAATAAAGCCACAAACAAAATAAAAGGTTCAGTCAATGTCTCAATAAAATATTCCCTTGCTTAACCATTTGGAGCTGGCAATGAGCAGGCAGGCTTAACTTAGGAAACAGATGTGTAAAGCATTTAAAAACACTACTATATTAAATAAGTAAGACGCAATACATAATGGAAATCCAACACCAATTTTTAAAAATAGTTTATATTTTTATGAACAAATAGACACCAAAATGACAAATGAGTGAGCAGTCACACGCCAGTTTCAGGATCGTGTCCGCGACCCAACAAAACTCATGGTAGCATACCACATACCTTTTTCAGAAGAATCCAGAACTAGGGTTTCCACAGCAGCAGACAGGGTCTCGGTGATTGTTTTCATTGACTGTCTTACCCGGGTCTTCGACCTTCCGTACATCTTTCTATTCAAAGGGCGAGTTCCCTTTAAAAGTAATTTATTGTTTTGCTTTCCTGTTTTTACTCTGATGAGCAAATATTCATGACCAACCTTCCTCCTGGTTGCCTGTCTTACTAGATGCGATGTTCGGGTGACATTTGTTCCGCAAATTCCTGAAGAAGCCATAAAACATAAGGTTGAAACGCAACAACCTACATCATCCAGGATCAACACTGAATGAGAAGAACAAACACATAATTCAAATGTTTCTATAGACCTGTGTCAAAGTCATAGTCATTGGAATTCCGTTGTGCATTGTACCAGCAGGTCTACTGCAATTAGGAACTCGTACATGGAGACTGTCATTGCGGTTACACTGTCTACTTAGATACTAACGCTTTCTCATATCATTTTGTGTTGATTTATAGCATCAGTAACTACTATTAGACTCTGACAAGTTTTAAAAGCTTTTGTTAATCAGATGTTCCTTTGTTCCTTTCTGTGAAGTATGCAAGCAAAATCAGAATAAGAAAAAAAAACAATTGTTAGTAAGAAACACTCTTGTTGCTGGTGTCTTCCTTTACTACAGCACAGCAGTCCATATAAAAATTAATCAATCATGTTCCTATGATCGATTACAAGTATTATTGGTGAACTAAGTTATACTGAGCCAAAAGCAATGTGAAGACAATATTAAACACTCACACACTGACCTGAGTATAATATTCGAGAGACCAGATCAGTAAACTTTCACACATTGAGCAAGTGGCCAACTGTGCTATGTCGCCTTCATGGACACAGGACCGTGTTCCTCAACCTACATTTTGCAGCACTGCATCAGTACTGCAGCTGCTGCCTCCCATTCACTTTGTAAAGGAAAGACTAATCCCTTACCAGAGGTAGATTTATTATTAGTGCAGCAGATGCAATGGCACCAAAGGTGTGTGGAGCTGCTTTGTTGTGCTGGCCTGCTACCTACTGATTGCTGGCCTGCTGGAGGGACTGACACTTTGCAACATGAACTAAACATGCTCTCCTGCTGCCTGCTGCTACCTTTATGCCCCCAAATGTTCGCCAAGGGTTTGTTGGCTTTCCCCCTGTCCTGCAATCTCAGGGCCATAAAGGTTTGTGTGTAAGCAACTCTACCATGGAACTCTTGGGGATATGTACAAGGAAGTGGCGGAGTGAGGCGTTAGCCATCATGGCTTAACACCTCACTTCACTACTTCTGAAGCGCGAGGCTGCTCCATATTTTCATGAATAAGGTGCAGTCTTGCGTTTCCCCCTTCGATGGCGCTACACTTAGCAGTGTAGCGCCAATGCAGGCACCCTTGCACCATAGTGCAAGGGTGTTTGTGTGCAGGGGAGGATTGTTTATGTGTATGAAGGTGTCCCTTCCTGCACATAAACAATACTGAAATGCCATTTTGAAACTTTCATGTGTGCTGCATAATGCAACACACATGAAAGTCGCAAAATAGCATCTAAAAAAAAAAGATTATTTTTGTACAGGAAGGGGGACCTTCCTGTACAGGAAGTGGGACCATCCTGTACATAAATAATCCATGGCATTTTGCTTTTTCCATGTGTGCTGCACAAGGCAGCACGCATGGAAAAAGCAAAAACGAGGAGAAAGAATGCAGTTCTCCTTGTTTCGACAACTTAAGACCAGGTTTTACCTGGTCTTAATTTTGGCACTGCCTCTTATGTATGCTGCCCATGTACATAGAGGGTAGCATCAAAATCAATGGATGTTGCGGTGGAACCAACCAGAAACCCCATTTATAACAGGCAGCCATCTTTGCACATGCAAATGTGCTGGCATTTGTGCAATGTGCTCATGTGCTACCTGTGACCATAAGCCCCTTTTTATAATACGCCCACAATTATTACATTAATCATTAAAACAGATCTCCTTCCATTTTAAAATCATTGAATTCCATAGCCACAAAGGATGTGCAAGCATTGGTAAGTGAAAGGATTACATAAGGTCGTTTCTGGATGATTCACGCCATGAAAAGACAGCAATTCAATGAACAGAGTTTGAGCTGTACCTGAAGTCGATAAATATGTCATATTGAAAACTAACAACTAAATACGTTCATTTCGTTAAATTTGGGTATTAGCCCTAGAAGATTTCTTGCTTCTTTGCTTTTTACAAAAGTAGCAAACTGTACTCATAAGGTGTGAGGAGGACAAAGGTTAACTCAAGGATCTTGCTTGGTACAAGTGGAACAATTCTTTAAAGGTACTGAACAAAGATCTGTCTACCTGTCACCTGCTAAATTGTTGCAAGCGTTCTCTATAATAGGTAAATTGACTCTGCATACTGGACTTTCTTTCTCATACTTCACAGTTCCAGTGTCTATGTGTTCTCGTTTGGGTCAGGTTAGTGCCAATTCCAGTTTCTAAGTCAGAAAAGGTCGTGATGGTAAACATTCCACTGAGTTCTCTGTGCTTCTCTTGTTTCTAACACATTCCCCTCTTTTGAGTTCGTAATACATCATATAAAGCACTTATCACTGACCTGATTTAAACGTACATGATCCCTACCTACATTTCTAGGGCCAGATGTAAGTAAATCACATTTACCGATTTTGAAATACCGAATATTACCGAATTTTACCGATTCGGTATTTCAAAATCGGTAAATGGGATGTAGGTACCAACATCTGGAATTTTTACCGATACCTTAAAACTCGGTATGTTCCAATTCGGTAAATACCGAATCGGTATTTGCTATTAAATCCTATGGGCCTTGAAGCCCATAGGATTCAATGCAAATACCGATTTGGTATTTACCGAATCGGTAAATACCGATTTTGTCAAGGGTGCAGGGGGTGTCACTTTGACACCCTCTAGCACCCCCAAAACGGGCATGTGTGCAATGTGGCACACAGACATGCCCTAAGGGCACGTCTGTCTGTCACATGGCACATGTGTACATGCACATATGTGCATGTACACAGGAATCGGTATTTTACCATGGATTTGTATTCCATGGTAAAATACCGATTCTGAAAGCCATGTGCCAATGGAAAATTGGCTACCCACATATCAATCTAGCATTTTTGGTAATTTTACCGATTCGGTAAATATTACCGATTCGGTAAATTTACCGATTCGGTAATAATACAGATTCGGTAAAATTACCGAATATGTGCACCTACATCTCCATAGCCCTTTACCTATCAGAAACGGCCGAAAATCGGTATTTTCGGCAGATTCCGATCGGTAAAGGGCTACCTACATCTGGCCCTTAGTATTTTGTTCTGTGGCGTGTAAAGGTTTATTCCAAAGCATGCATGAGTTTAGTCTTTCTAACTACTTTCATTTTTGATGGGTGAGCCCAACAACCTTATCAGAGAAGCTGTGACTGGTGTAAAAAAACAACAAATATTTTTGCATATGTTTGCTGTCTGTATTGTGACTAGGCTGGCAACCTGACCGATTGCTTACAGACATGACCAGTATTTGAATGTCCCAGCCGGTACAAAAATTAGGAAAATCACCTAAAGCAGTATTTTTCCCCTTATCTGTAAACCCTTAAAATAGTAATAATATGAAGAAAGCACTTTAAAATGTGTTCCAGATCTGCCTTACAAATTCCAGACTGATAATTAAAGTACTCAAAGACAGAAGTGCCATGTTAAAATTGACGAGCATTTAAAAGTTCTATTTAAGTATCATGTCAGGGCCTTTGTGCAAAAACTCAAAACGTGAACAAATGGGTAGTATTTTAGTTTTGGGCAAACAAGAATTGTTCAAAACTGAAACTTTTGTACTTTCAGTTTTCAGTTCAAGGACTATGTGAAAGATGGAAGAACTATTTCACATTATATTTTAGGGAGGAGGGGTGGTGTGTGCCTGTGTACGTACGTGTGTACGTGTGTGCATGCATGTGCATGTGTGTGTGTGTGTACGCAGGCAGCCTTCAACATTTTGAACAGGTGCCGCACAGAGGCCTGGATTGTACACAGCCTGATGTGAGTGTCTGAAAGGTTTCAGTGCTCCGTCCATCTTCTCCTTGTGCTTGCTTTGTTTACCCTAAGTTGGCAGGGTATTCCCAGATGGGGGTCCCTTTCTCACTTTGCCACTGGATTAAAGCTAGCCTGGCTGATAACGGGTGTTAACCCAAAACCGGTCCCAGGGTGCTTGTTTCTGGTTCAGGGAAGACCTGGCTTGGCAGTTTGAGCTGGACTGTTCCGATGAGGCACAGGGTCAAGACTGAATTGCATATAGCTCGGTCTGAACTGAGGTGGTGAAGTGAGCTAAAGAGGGATGATGGATTCAACCGAGATCTGTGACTGGGGGTGAGTGTCTGAAAAGTTTCAGCGCTCCGTCCATCATGTCCTTGTGTTTGCACAGCCTGATGTATCCACATTCAAAAACCTTTCTAAGAGGATGCACCTGTGTGCTGGTCTAGAACATAGTTACTTAGGCTGTGGAAAGGCTGTTCCAAATACTAATGACCTACTAGATCTGCAATTTCTCAATATGTGAAAAAAACAAGAATCAAAAGCAGGTGTCACTGTGACTGCAGCAGGATCTTCAGGGTGCAGACAGGGAATATTACCTAAGTGATAATGGCTTCAGAACTTACCTATTCATTCACTCATCCACCTATACATTACCTCCTTGTCCTGTCTTCCTCGCCACAGTAATTACCCATGAGCCTCCGGCTCCACACAGAACTCCAAGTATAAAACAAAAAAACGCTCTAGTCTCCCTCTCCTTCCTCCAAGATGGCCCCCAGTGGCTCCAACCAATCCCATAAAGGGATACAGAAATACCAACACGACTGTGTTCTTTTTTTCTGCACTACTCCGAGTGCTGTGTTCCCTGCTGGTCAGGTGAGTGGGGCTGGGGTCTTGCTTGTGCAACCCCTTGTGCCCTTGGGTATTTGGATGGGGGGAAGTTAGTTTTCAATATTTATTTCCTTCGTGATGTTAAAAGTTGATGTTTAAAATTGTGTTTGTTCCCCTTTTCTATTGTCAGGCGCCTTGTCCTGCTTCAGCGGACTTATGGTGCTTTTTATTCTGCGAGTTCGCATGGTGGGCTCGCTTCTTGGGGCCGCTCCTGCGCTTCCTGCTGAGTGGAAGGTTATGTTGTGGTGTGCCCCTTGCCGACCACGCATCCTTTAGGCTGGGATTCACGCAGTCGGCTGAAATCTTTGCCGGTTTCTTGTTTTTGGGTTTACCTACTGGCCGTGATGGTTGTGGACGGCTGGGGTAGGCGCGCTGATGTCGCGCTGCTGGATTGTGCTTGTTGGGGGTCTGAAGCCTCGTTAGGGAGGCGCACGTGGCTTCCTTGATGTTTGTCCTAATTGGGGGGCATGCCATGGGTGTTTTTCTTTGGTTGCCTGGCAACATCCAGCCTTTTTTGACCGGTGAAGGGGTTTCTGTGCATTGTTTCACTCAGTGGAGAAGCGTGGCTCAATGGTTATAGCAGCAGACCCTGCTGCAGAGGTCTGGCCCGGGACCAGGGTTCAATTCCCGCCTCGACGGCTCTTGGACATAAAATGTATTGGGACATCGTGGTGCGTGGTTCTTCGTGTCTTACTGATCCTGCACCCTTGGGGGATTCTGGTTCTGGTGTGAATTTTCCTTATATCGGATGGTTGCAGCATATGTGCAATTCTGCTGTGGTTCCTGCTTTGCGGGATTGATTACCAGTTCCTCCTGTCTAATGGGCGAGGATTGTTGACGCTCCTTAGGTTGACTCTGGCAATGATGTGCAGGGTGCGGACCTTAAGGAGGTGCTGTGTCACTTTCGCGACTTGTACTGGGTTTTTCCTGGGTCGGTCGTGCCTCTGGGGGATGACTTTTTCACGGTATCAGCATCCTGAGCCTGATTCTTTGCCTCTGCATTCTTCTGTATTGAAGGTTTTTGGGCATGGGTTCTTTTTCGCGTTTTTTTTAAGACGCTATCCTCTGTTGGACTTTGCTGATATTTTCACGTCCTCGGTTGGGGTTGATTCATTGTTGGCCTGCATGTCCTCTCAGGGGGCTGTTGTTTCTGAGGATTCCTCTCCTGCGGATCCTGTGGTTCGTATGGTGGATGGGGCGATTTGTCACACTTTTGCAGCTGCTGGTTTTATATCTGGGCTGCGGCCTATTCCTCTTGTGCGCTTCTTTTCTTGATTGAGGGTTTTCAGTCTTTGGCTGAATTGTTGGGCCAGGGGGATGATGTCTCTTCTACTCTGGCCATGGTGGAGCTGCAGGTTCGCCTAATTTCTGATGTCTCTTTGATTACTTGGAGGTGGCGGCTTCTGCGGCGGGGTCTTCTGTCGCTGTGAGGTGTCAGTTGTGGCTTCGCTCCTGGAAGGCGGTTGCTGCGCTGCAGTGTCTCCTGATGAAGATCCCTTTTTCTGAGGTTTGGCTTATTGGTTCACCTTTGGGGATGGTGATGATGACAGTGGAAGACCGTGTAGTCCTTGCTCCTGAACGGGCTGGTCGATTCCGTTCCGTTTGTTCTCGGAGGGCTTTTGGTCCTTCCGGCTGGGGTCATGCTGGTCAGCCCTTTCGTGGGAGGGGGCGTGTCCGGGGTGCGCCTTCTTTTGGTTGCTCCCGGTTCTCGGGTGCTTCCTCATCCTCCGCTCCCGCTTCCAAGTCCTGACTGGTTCTCTACTGGTGTGGGTCTGTCGCGTTCTACTCTAGGACCCCGATCAATGCTGTGACCTTATGCCCCTATACGGCTATAATCCATTTATACCCCTATAATGGCATGAACGATCAAGAGTGATATTTCAGAAACTCGTCTCTGGCCTAACACGATCAGAGCCACATTTCAGAATCTCTTCCTCTGCAGCTCATTAGAGCAAATGACTCAGCAGAAGCCACTATCTAAGATTCCTAGATTACACTCCGAGTTCTTCAACAAGATAAAACTCAGCAACCTGGGAAAACCCTGCTTTGATTAGTAATAGAACTCTAATGAGCACTAAGAGACGATCACTTCCTAGTGACATCTTTATTGATGTCTTATGTCCAAAAACTTACGTCAAACCAGGCACCTTTCAGGTATAAATATTACCAACGTTGCCTTAAGCAAACGCCGCCTCAACGACATCGATGATAACGATGGTGTGGTGAATACAGGAGCAGAACAGCTGTCCCTTACAGAGCCCAGCAGATGCAAGCTGCCCACGGACGCTGCCCCTCCTCCTCCTCGACGCGCTGAGAGAGACGCTGTCTTTTCTCCTGCCGAGAAAATCCAGCTCCGGCGTTTCCAGCCTACTCTTGCGAGTGACTGGGATAGTGAGTCCTGGAAGGAGATACAAGACCTCCAACATTCTATATCAGAGGTATGGTGTTGACTAAACCCTTAGAGAGAATTCTTGAAGCAAACCTTGGCAAAACCAACTTAATTAAAACTGCTACTTATTTACTCCCTCCCAAGTATTAGGCTTAGGTCAGGTACACTGGGGTAGGCGTAGTTAGAAGCACCAGTTGAGTACGTTAGCTAAATGTATATATAAATGTATATATTTTATTCATTTTACCATTGTATGGCTAAGAAACCATATCAATGCTTTTACAGTATTATTTCGCAATCCTCATTTTACTGTACGCACTTTTTATAATAACTAGTCTTGCAATTGTGGCAATTCATTTCTCTTGCATGAGAAGAAAGACTTTTCAATAAATAATACCTTTTTATTGAAAACGCCCGTCTCTCTATTCTCTGCATCTTGGTGAAAGTAATCTGCACAACTGACTGAGTGAAATAACTGTCTATTGTTTCACACGACTCTAGAGATTGACTCTTATTCTAAGGAGCAAAGTAGTCATGTTTATGCGGTTGTTGGAAAACTGAATCCCTTCTTGTCTGTACCAGGGAAGCTGATCACTTCCTATTCAGTCAAGAAAGTTTCCAGTGACCTCTGAGCTAGTTGGTAACAAACCCAATTAAGTTTAGCATAGTCAGTAGAGATCTGGAAGACCGCACTTCTACATCTATACTATTGTTTATGTTTTTCCAATGCGCAGGGCCTATTGGGAAAATAGGAACTACACTACAGGTCCGGTTAGGGGTCGCGTCACTTTCTTCGTGGTATCTTGGCGCTGGTCTGTGTCAGATCTGTGGGTGCTACAGGTGGTGTCAGGAAGTGTTCATCTTGGATTTTCGATGGCTCCCCCAGACGGTTTCATGTCCACTCCTTGTTCCAAAGACGCTTTGATGCGAGTGGCTCTTTTGGAAGGTGTCGAGTCCCTTGTTCTGTAGGGGGCCGTCGTTCCCGTGCCTGACGATCAATTGGGGTTGGGGGTTTGTTCCATCCTCTTTCTGGTGTCAAGACGCACATGGGATCTCAGACCTGTGATGGATTTGTAATGGGTGCATTCTCTCATTCGTCGTTCGACATTCGTTTTGGTTTCCCTCCAGTAGCTCCTCCCTCTGATATCTCATGGGGATTTCCTGGCCTCCATGGCCTTGAGGGATGCTTATCTGCATGTGCCTGTTCACCCGGATTCTTAAAGGTTTCTCTGTTTCTGCATCCTGGGTCGTCATTTTCGGTTCCAGGTGCCTTCGCCCAGGATTTTTACTATGGTTTTGGCTCCTTTTATTGGCCATTTGCAAGGGCAGGGCATTGGTGTTTTCCCTTTATCGCATTATTTCGATCTCTGCTTCTTCTCTTCGGAGGCGGAGTTGCATGTCCGGTAGGTGTGCCTTGGACTGGTGCCTCATGGGTTCCTGGTGATTGTTCCAATATCCTCCCTGGTTCCGGCGCTGGTGTCGACTTTGGTTGGGGCTCTGTTCGGGTCTTGGTTGGGGATGGTTTTCCTAACACCTGCTCGGATTCTGTCCCTGGTGTCTGCTGTGCGGTCCCTGTTGTCGAGGCCTTCTCATCCTGTGAGCCTGTGATTACGGGTTCGGGGTCTGATGTCTGCATCTTTTTTGACCGTGCCTTCACATATATATGTGAGTGTCCCGCACTTTTGTTGCATTTGGAACCCCTGTTCCCTAGATATGAGTGTTTTGCTCCCTGTGTCCCCGGGGGTTTGGGTGGTCTGGTGTGGTGGTTGGCCGAATGTCGTCTGTCCAGGACCGCCCATTTCTGGTTGTTCCCTCGTGGGTTATCACTGCTGATTCCAGCCTGCTGAGGTAGGGTGCTTCTCTGGGGGTTTCTATGAATCGGGGGTTTGGCCTCAGGCGGTGTTGTCTTGTTCTTCCTACTACGAGAGGCTGGGTCTTTCCTGTTGGGTCTGTTGACCTTTTCGGATCTCCACAGGGTCACCGTGTGTGGGTCCGGACGGACTGTCACATTCCCTCGGTTGCCTCGGCCATCAGTTTGTTGTTGGGCGGAGATGTGCCTGGCGTCCCTGTCTGAGCTTTTCCTGACTGATCGGGAGTGCTTTGTGACGGATTGTCTGAGTTGTGTGTTTCCATCCATGGGGTCTATGTCACTGCCACCCTTGATGTTCAGATGGTTGCGGTGAATGTTTGGGTCTCCAATTGTAGACCTCTTTGCTTCCCGGACCTCTGCCACATTCCACTGTTTTTACACGTTTATGCCTTGTCTGGATGCTTGGAGTGTGGTCGCTCTGTCGTTCTTTTGGCCGAGGGGGCTGTTGTGTGCCTTTCCTCCTGTTTTCCTGATTCCAAAGGTATTGCGGGAGATCAAGAGAGAGGGGTCGTTTGTCCATCTGGTTGCTCCGGGGTGGTGCTGTCGTCCTTGGTATCCCCTATTGCTGGAATTGGCTGTATCTCCGGGCTGGACATTACCGTGCGTGCCTTTTCCTCTGTTGGGTCCTATTCAGCCTCTGCCTGTGTTGCGGTCCCTGGGTCTGCAGGCCTGGCTCTTGAGAGGAGATCGCTGTTGCATGCAGGTTGTTCTTTGCCGTTGCTGGCGTCATTCAGCAATCTCGGAGGCCTTCTACTCTTAGGTCCTACGCTGAGCATTGGTATAACTTTGCCTCTTGATGTGTGTGTCACAGGCTGTCGTTGGCTTCTTTGGACCCTGCTCGGATTCTGGATTTTTTACTTGATGGTTTCCTTTTGGGCTTGGCCATTTCCACTCTCAGGGCTCAATGGGCCGCCATTCGGGCATTTCATTTACTGCATTTGGTTCAAATTTCTCCTTTGGTGGCTCGGCTTTTTAAGTCGCTTTCTTTGCCACGTCCCCGTCCTATCTTCTGTTCTCCTCCTTGGGACCTTACTCTGGTATTGCGTTCCTTGCAGTCGGCTCCTTTCGAGCCTTTGGAGTCGGTGGTCCTGAAGTTCTTGACACTCAAAGTGGTGTTTCTTGTGGCTGTTGCATCTGCCAGGTATATTGGTGAGCTGGGTGCCTTCCTGCGGTCTGCTCCATTTTTGGTCATTTTGTCTGATCGTGTAGTCTTGCGCCCTCATCCTACGTTTATTCCTGGGGTGGATTCTTATTTTCACCGTTCTGCTGAAGTGGTTCTTCCGATTCTTTATCCTGATCCTTCCTCGGCTGTGGATTGCCTTCTCCACCTGTTGGATGTGCGTTGTGCATTGTTGGTTTATTTATCACGCACTTCTTCCTTTTGTAAGGTTGACAATTTGTTTGTCAATTTTGGTTTGTCTCGTCAGGGCCTGAAGCCCTCCCTGTCCACTGTCATTCGTTGGATTAAGGAGGCCATACTGTTGGCTTATGGTTCTGTTTCTGATCTTCCCCCTCTTACTGTTCAGGGTCGGACCACCAGATCTGTTTCTGTATCGTGGGCCGCTTTTAAGGGGGTGTCCATGGAGGATGTTTGCTGGGCTGCCACTTGGTCATCCCCGCATTCTTTTGGGTCCCTTTCTTGCCTTCGGATAGGGGGTGGGGGTTCTGTTTCCTTTGCCTCTTCTGTACTGTCGGCTGGGATTCCTTGAGGTGTATGTTTCTGTGGAATTTTTGTACCTCTTGTGATTTAAATATGTTTCTCTGCATGATTTCTGTGGAGTGTTTTCCTTGCATGAAGCTGATTGCTTTAGTATCGGCTCATGGGTAATTACTGTGGCGAGGAAGACAGGACCAGGAGGTAATGCCCCGGTTACTTACTGGTAATCTTCATTACTCCGAGTCCATGTCTTCCTCGCCCCAGTATTGTTTCCCTTCCCTCCCGGCCCTGTTGGTGGCTTCATGTCTGCGGCTTGGTTCTTCAGGTCGTGTTGGTATTTCTGTATCCCTTTATGGTATTGGCTGGGGCCACTGGGGGGCAATTGTGAAGGAGGAAGAGGGAGACTAGAGCCTTTTTTTGTTTTATACTTGGAGTTCTGTGTGGAGCCGAAGGCTCATGGGTAATTACTGTGGTGAGGAAGACATGGACTCGGAATAATGAAGATTACCGGTAAGTAACCGGGGCATTCCTCTCTGTAAGTTAACAATGTGTCCCAGACATCGGTCTTTCACCTCTATGTCACTCATGCCTTCACCGTTCATGTTCTGCCAGTGATTAAAGTTAGCACAAATCTGTGATACTAGATCTGATCTGAGGAAATTGAAGCTTGCTCTCATTGCCTTCTGTGAGAGAGGAAAGCTTGCTTTGCTATTGGCATGCCGTCCCTCTTCTATGAGGAACTCAAGCGTACACTGCTGTTGCCTGATGTGTATCTGTTTCTGCTGGTGCAACCCTAGTTGCTCCTGTCCTCTGCAGAAGGGATGCTTGCATGGTTTCTGCCCAATATGTGTCTTTTCTATGAAGAGTAGTGTTTTGACTGCTGTTGTCCCATCTTGGAAAAAAACACAAAAAATAATTTGAATATCCTTGCATAATATACCCAAGCCAGTCAGAAGCTGTTATTGGACTAGTGCAAAACTAGTTCTGGAGCCGTGACCAAGTAACCCTGTTTTCAATAACAGCTTCCCAGCTTGACCAAAGAGTGTGACGCAGGACAATTACTTTTCTTCCTTTTAAGGGATCAAACCTTTGACACAACAACAAATAATTCAGTGTAGGGTGTGTACTGTACAACAAACCTCTCTTGTTTAAAAGAGCATAATGTTGCTCCGTGCATGACAACAGAAAAGGCTTTGTATAGGAGTGATAAGATAAGACAACTGACTTGGCTCACTTATAAAATATTCATCAGGGCAGAAGGGGGAAGTAATGTGACATCCATGCAGGATCTGAATTGCATAATTTCTGATCAGCAAACCTGGGTTTAATCCCAGCTTCCAAGTCTGACCAAATTGTGTGACCATAGGTAATTACTTTTCTCCACTATGCCTTCGTTTCCACGATTACTTCATTCGAGAGCACCTTGAAATAATTCGGGATGCACACTGTACATCAACCTCTCTTGAGTAAGGTTTATTAACCCATATTTGTGCTCCATCCATAAAAATAAAAGGTTTATTTATATATGAGCAAACAAGACAACTGACTTGCTTCTTCAGTCATTAGTCAGAGCAGAGAGCTTGTGGGTCACTCATTTGTTCGCACCTCAGTTATAATTAAAGAGGCAGTCACTAACATTTGCAGATGAGCCAGAGGTCCAGGCTGAGCAAAGTGCTGTTCCCTCAAGCCTCCATTGCACTGCTTTTCCAGACAGGTTGCAACAGAAATGGGGCTGCTGAGAATTATGGGATCCGCCTCACTACCACTGCCCTACCAGGGCTTGCAGTGAGGCAGGAGATGCTGGACGTTTGCAGTCTCAAGGCCTATGCACTCATACTGCCCGCACCCACTAAGTTGGGAGTGTGGCTTGGCAGCATGGGCATTGCCTGTTTCATGATGCAGGTTGCGATAAAAATAACTTGCTATATATATGCACCATACTGACAACCCAGACAATAGCCTGTAGCTAGACCTGCCCCATTGCCCCTTCCACTTCTGAGACTGGTAAACATGCCCTATGAAGCAGGAATTGTTTCATAACATTTGATATGAGATACCTATATTCCTTTGGAATACACCTAAGCCCAAAGCACCAAAACATGTTGATGGGAAAGAGAAGCATGAGAAAAACACAGGAGGGCTCAGCCACGGACCGTTGCTCAGGCCTCCTGTGTCTTTCTAATCATGTGGTAGGGAGACCCCTGTAAGAAAAATGTTTCGCTCACTCACATACAATTTTAATATAGTTCTAGCAGTTTAACAAAGGAGTATTTAAATGTCAACATAAGTGACATACCCTCACCCAAACTAGGGATCTCCTAACTAGGAGACTGCACCATTAGTGAACACTATTTCTCTTGAATGTTTCCAAATGTAAGATATGGAACTCACTGTTAAAGCATACCACATTAGGTAAGTGACCATTCATCACCCTACATGAGTATATGAATGTAGAGTAAATTCATCACAAGACCAGAGACTACCATTATGCCTGTCAAAAATCCTTTTACTTTTACATTTATTTATCAGCGCTTATGTATCACCATTTATTTACTTGGTAGGTGTTCTGTAATCATGCCCCTCCAATTTATGTATTTTTTTCCTTTTTTTCTTCTTTTGTACTCTTTTTCCTCTTTTTCTCAAATTAAAAGTAAGTGCTTTATTTTAATAAGCCTCTGCCTCTCGCTGTTTTTCAGGCTAATGTACCAGCATTTAGGGCCATGTACAGGCCCAGGGATGTGGCTCGCTGTTTGCAAGCGCGCTCCCTTTAGCCGGCGGCATCCCTATTTTATCTGAAAGACACATTGGTGTAGCACCACCCATGCAGACTGCGGTCTCGGAGTGCTGAAGAGGTGCATTCCTTCCGCTTGCCGAGGTGAGAGGGAGGGCTCCTAGGGATTTCCAACTCTGACCCACTTTGCACCTCCAATGCCAGTCCGCATTACTCTACAGAGTCCTCAGCAGTTGGCAATTGAAAGAGGACTCAGCAATGGCCATCATGTTGCTGTGGGAATTTTCTTATGTACAGAATGTCTGCATGCGCATAGCATTGCTATTACAATGCGACCTTGCAACACTTGTCGGTTGAATGCAGAAAGTCATGTTCTGATATTGTATCTCTCAAAGTGCTATTCGCCCCAAAAAAAGAAAGGGAGAAGGAGGTTTTCAATTCTTGATGAAGGAGATTGTTTCCTAAAGGGGGATTTCTTTCTGGTACCATGGCAGATGATTCATTATTTCAGGGCCCCGCTTCCTCTGGCCTCAGTGAGGACACATCCAAGAGTTTTGTAGACAGGGAACTCAGATATTCCCTTAAGGAGGCTGTAGAAGCCATTTTTGCAAAAAGAAAGAGGCATTCTGCCTCAGAGGAGAATTATTTTCCTCATGTCGTGAAGAGGATTCCCCTCTAATTACCAAGAAGGAAGGTAAGGTGTCAAAAAAGTTGAAATGTGCAAACAAATGATGGACGGAATGCTGACAATGCAAACATTCTCTCACAGTCAAAAGATCTGGGTTAAATGCATTGTCCTTTTGCCCACTCCGCCACCCCAGTTTTGACCCAGCCATATGCAAATCAGTCATTACCCTGTGCCTCATGGGAACAGTCCAGACCGAACTGCCAGCCAGGTCCTCCCAGGACCAGAAACAAGCATCCTGGGACTGGGTTCAGGGTATTTCACCCTTCTTCAGCCAGGCTATCTTGAATCCAGTGGCACAGTGAGCAAGGGACCCACGTCTGGGCATACCCATCCCACTTAGGGCGAAACGTGTTACAGCAAACAAATGATGGACGTAATGCTGATAATGCAAGCATTCTCCCCCAGTCAAAAGTTCTGGGTTAAGTGGAAACACCTGGTAAGACAGGAGTCTATAGTCAAAATAAACTTGAGACAAGGAAACGTTAATGCCTTGGTGGCACAACAAGCAGGAGTGGTCAGGGAAGGGTGTCCATCGTGGCACTAACACATAGAATGAGTAGCCTTAATGGCACAAAAGATAGAAAGAACTCTCACAATACTAATGATAACATATTTGAGAATGATTTAGACCAAATGGACGAATACATATTTGATCCACAAGAGACCATGGAGACTGAATTTCTTGATGAAGACCTAGAACAATCTTTTTTTGGGGGGAGTTTTATATTGCACGAACTAGACCCGAAGGTTTCAGAGCGTTTTACGTGAACACCAGTTGCGAAGGCTATTAAAGACTCGCTGGGTGCAGACATGTGTAATCCCAACCTCATTACGTGCCCTTGAGGCTCATATTGGTGACCAATGGACCATGTCAATACTTTCATTAAATATTGGTTACAGAAGTCTCTTGATAAGAAGACTTGCAAACTTATGAGGGCTGAATGTCAAAGACCGTTCGTGGAAAATAATCAGGAATTAACCCCAACCTGGATCCCAAATTAATAACCTTTCTCTTCAAATCGGGAAAGGACCCAACTAAGGGCCTACATCCCTGTCTTAGAAAAGGTATTGGATATTCTGGGTCCGTTAGCCTGGATTTTAGACATGGCAGAAGATGCACATTACAAAGATTTTCCCATAGAAATGGAACTGTTGAGCGGTTAGAGCCAACGAGCCATATGCCTGCTTGGAAGTGCTCATGCTGAACTAATAGCAGAAAGGAGGAAAGCCTTCCTCTTGAGAATGAACCTTAAACTGGGGATCTAGCCAACAAAGAAGCCCCATGTGACCCAAATGGGTTGCTTTTTGCCTACGTTTCATAAAATCATTGGGCAAATACGTGTCTGTGTTTACTGCTTTTAGCATAGCCCGTTGAGTATGCGACATGCGTTTAATGCCAGAGTTTTTGGAAGGGCTAACAGGAGGGGACTGTCTCTCAGCCAAGGGTCGCAAAGGTCCCAGTTCTACTATCAAGAGCCACAGGGTTATGGAAGAAACTTGCGTTCCAACATGGGTTTCTTCCCACAGAGAAGACAAACTCCTCATAACCATGGGAATAGAGGTAGATCTCAAGGCTAAGGAGATCAAGGTAATCTTCAGCCATTTGAATGGTTCTTCTGAAACAATGGTAGGAGGAAGGTTAAGTTATTTTTTCAGAAACAGGTCACTCATAACAAACAATTCATGGAGTTTACAAACTGTGAGAGGTTTCAGAATAGAGTTTTAGGAAATTCCCTATCAAAGGATTTAACCAAGGGAGTTCTCTTTAGACAAAGATCAGATGGTATTGATGGACACAGAAGTTGCCCAAATGGAACACAAAGGTGAAATTGCCAAGGTTACGGAATCAGGAAAGGGTTTTGTAAGTACTGTTTTTCGTGTCAAGAAAAACGACAAAGTTTGGCGACCTGTAAAAATCCTTAAGAAGTTAAACAAGTTTATAGTGTACAGATATTTCAAGATGGAGGGAATCCATCTATTAGAAGACGTTTTACAGGAGAAGGACTGGCTAGTGACGTTAGACCGGAAAGACGTTGACTTCTCAGTCCCTATGGATGTACGTTCACAGAAATACTTACGGTTCAGATGGAGTGGTATTTTGTACCAGTTTTCCTGTCTTCCCTTTGGTCTGTCATCAGCGCCTTGGTGTTGGCACCCTCTATTAGCTTTCTTCAGAGAAAGGGGAGATAACTTTATAATATATCTAGATGATATATTAGTGATATCTCAGTATCAAAAGGAATTGTTGAAACACATGAGGTGGACAATGGATCTCTTAGGGGCCTTAGGGTTCATCATCAACATAGAGGAATCTATCATGACTCCAGCACAAAGTGTTGAATTTTTGGGTTTTCAGGTAGATACAAAATTGACACAGATATGTCTCCCTCAAAAGAAATTGACAAAAATAAAAAGGAAGAAGGTCATGAATGAACAAAGGAAGTAGTGACTGTGCAGCATCTGGCATGGGTGGTTGAACTTTTATCCTCCTTCATTCAGGCTGTTTTCCCCGCATCCACTTCACTTTAGGGCTTCCAGAGACTACAATTCCTGGGTGTTAGGAAGTGTCTGTGGTATACAGACACTTCCCTGTCCCAGGAAGCTTGAGAGGATCTAGAGTGGTTGCTAAAGAATCTGGAAAGCTGTAACGGCAAAACAATATTCTGAAATGTTCCAGAATTTATTGTAGAATCAGATGCCCGCAACCTTGGCTGGGGGGTACGTTTGAAGGATATAGAAACTGGAAGAAGATGGTCCAGGAAGCAGCAAACCTTACACATACATTATTTGGAGATACTAGCAGGTTTGAAGACTATCCTAGCAAGCAGCGTAGTATTGATTCGATTAGACAATTTTACAGCAGTATATTACATCAATCGTTTAGCCTGCTAAATTAGCCTGATAAGCCTGGTGAGCCAGGAAATTCCTAGGCTATTAAAATAAAGCACTTACCTTTATTTTCAGAAAAGGAGAATAAAAGAATAAGCAGAGAAAAGACCAACCCTAAACTGGAAAGGTCTGATTATAGAACACCTACCAAGTAAGTAAATAATGATACATAAGCTTTGATAAATAAGCATAAAAGTAAAAGCCTTAGTACTTATCTTTGTCAGGCATAATGTTAACCTCCATTGTTTTTAATGAAATCAAGATACTCTCTGTATGCTAATTGGAGAATTGCCATTCTATAATAGGTTTGGCTATTTCTTGCAGGAGTTTTGTATTTCCTGCATGTTCACGAAAAGTAAGCAACAGTTCTTTCCCACCTCAAACTCACTCTTTAGTGTGTTAGCCAGTAAGGACTGGCATCTACGGGGAGTAGTGGGGCAGGCAAATTGGTGGTGGGTAGTGCACTATCACGCGCAAGCTGCAAATAAAAAAAGATAAAAAATAAAATCCACTTACCTTACACGGACGACACAGCCTGCTCCTAGCAGCTTCTCCCCCTGCTGCAGTCCGATGTTTAGCTGGTCCTCAGCCAACTGCAATAATCAATCATGGCACTGCTCTCTCCAGCATGAATGAAAAAAAGCTCCAGGATTGGAGGGAATGGCCTCTCTCGCTGCTCCCGAGGACACTGGAGCCTTGCACTTGCTCTAACCCAGCTGTCTTAAGACAGCTAGCTTAGAGCTTTCAAAGTGCCCATGTCTGGCTGGCTGTCACAAGACGGCAGGCCAAAGGCACTCACTGTTTCCCACCTTGAAGGTAAAATTATCATAGACGCTCTTGATGAGGAGAACTATCTGCTGTGGTATGCTACGTTCTCTTGGTATATGCCAGAAATTGTCACAATGGATTCCGTCAAAGTCTTTCTCAAAATCACTGAGGTTGATTTATAGTTATCTCACCCACTCAATTCACAGTTCTATTATGTTTGTCCACAGCATCAGAACTGCATTGTAAAATGATATCTGCCAGCATTTTACTTGGGATTGAGAGAAGTGTGATTCCACGTGATCCAGCGTGGCTATAGAAATTCTGTCTCTACAGCATCACCATTCACTATCTAATACTCACCTTACTAAATATTTAACAAGGCCCACAGATCTGAGACAGAATATCGAGGAGCTGAATCATGTGGTCTAATTAAATCACACTATCAAACCCATATGTACATTATATACAACTGCAGTATAACATTTTATTCATAAGTAAGTAAGAAATAACATTTAACTAGACCACTTTGGCCGATGGTTCTAACTGATGCTAACGACTAAAATAATCAAGACCAGCTTGATGTTTTAAGTCTTTTATTTAAAGATTCAAAGTTTCAAATTTCAAACTCTTTATTAGCTCTTTATTAATAATAAACATTTTAATTCAATTAGAATCATTTATTAGTTTATTGGCACAAGGGTCTGGTACTTCAAAATTGCTCAAAACTTAATGAATTAAACTAAACATTAACCCCTATTTCTCTAAAGTTAGCTTTCTGACCTGCAAAGGAAAAGACATATAATTTTGCATTTGCCTTACGTGTCCAAGGAAAATCGGATAGCACTTCGCCCTCAGGAACAGTCAGCCCCGCTCCCCTCAAAAGGCTCAGTACTTATACTTTTTCTAACTCACTAATCTAGCAAAACAATATATTTTTAATAAATTCCAGCATCCTGATTGGTTGCTGCCTGTCAGACCACCAGAGGCCACCACTTCCAAAAGTCAAAACGTCATTTCATCATTGTTCATTGACATGAAGCGACAATGGCTTCTGAGGATCAGCAACATTATACTGAAAGTTCACATTTCCTCCAGTACATGGTCAAGCTGCCTCTGGACGCTTCCTCTGCCTTGAAAGAATAACTTTTCGGAGCACATCCTAGCACAAAAGTATTTGTTCGAGCTACAGTTCATTTCAAGAGAAATGTTCCATGAAAAAAACTTCAACATGGCTGTGCTTGGCTCCTTTTAGTCAGGCTAAACGAGATTCTCCAGAACTAGGCCTTTGACGTAAATAATTAATTTACTCTCTTAATTTCTATGCAGGTAAGTACTTAATCAATGATAACTCAATCAGAAGGAAAGAAAACAGAGTCCGTGGTGTTAGAGTTTCTAAGGGTTTTATTCCTCATAAAGGAATCAGGATATCATGTTCTGACCACCACAGGGGTGTCAGAAGGGATAGATGAGCGCGCTCTCGTTTATTGACAATACATAGCTTATATACTTGATTTACATCATAAGGTTCAATGTAAGAGGCGTAACAGCTGAGAGAAGACAAGATAACAGTATACACGTGGTACCAATACATCATCAAGAGGCGTAAACTAGGCGTGAACTAGAGGTGTGTGCTAGAAACGTCACTGATAGGTGACGCAAGTGGGTGGCACCAAGGGGTGGTGCTAACAGAATGTTGCAATGTCAGCAGAAATCGGAAGCTTGGATGCGCGCGCAGCTGCATGACGTGTGATTGACGGGGGTGCAGGGGACTTGACATTTACACTGACGGAAAGAGACAGAAGTCTGGCATGTCAGATCAACTTGTACTTCTATCATATCTGATATCTGATGTTTAGGAACTATACTATCTGGGCGGAAAGGTCTCTAGGGCAGAAGCTATTCTATGCTAACTATGGATGCGTGTATGAGCGCCTAAGTGTCTACATGTAGAGCGTGGGGGCACGGGGCCTTCCATGGAAGCATGGCAACAGAGGCTATGAATTACTTGCATTAAGACAGGTCGGCCCTTTTGGCTCTGCAGCTGGAGAGGATGTTTACAGGATCTAGTAGGCAGGAATGTATTCTCGGGGAGCGGAACAGATAACTCGAAGGTTATAGTCAGTCTTGGCAGAAAGCAGGCTTGAGCTGAGCGCGAGGGGCCGCGCTGAATGTAGGACAGAGTTCACGAGTAGAGAGGTAGCCTGGGCAGAGTCAGGAGCCACAAAAGAGGTTCAGATGGCAGGAATTCAGGGCCTACTCTGGCTAGAGCAGGAAAATGTGAAAAGTGTACTACAAAAAGACGGTGGCATAGCATACTTAGGAACGGATTACATAATCCATTCATGGTGCTTCTGAAAGAGGACAAGTTGACGGTGGACGCAAATGTATTTGCGTCTTCATAGCTGGCACAGGAGGGAAGTTACATGCACTTTAAGCTGGTACATGGAGTCGGTGGGGTACGCGCTAGGGAACACAACATGGCCAAAATTTAATTTTCCTCATTCCCTCCTTGTTCCCTACGGACCCTTCATGAAATATCGATCCTCATGAATCGATCAGTCTGTTCTTGTAACATCATTTGTTCTTCTTTCTTTTGGTTACGTTTTGAGTGAAAACTGGAATGTTCAATACAAGAGGTGGCACACAGTCCACAAATCGCTGGCCCACACTGCAGGCAAAGGCAGCAACTGAATACTAGGACTAGGCCAATGCCTAGGAAGGATAGGATCTTCCATCCCCAAGCTGTTAACGTTGTCCAGAACCAACCGGACCAAGTCCAGGTGCCTGGAGTCTGATGTATCTGATTTGCAATTTTATGAAGACGGGTGATAGCTTGATATACAGATGGTGCATTTTGTGGAATGAAAACACAGCAGCTTGACCCGATGACCTTACAGGCTCCACCTCTATCTGCCAAGATGACGTCAATTACAAGACGATTCTGAAGGACAACAACCCGCATAGCGGACTGCTCTTCTGTTAAGTTACCTAAGGCGGAGGCAGTTTCATTTACTACTGCTTCAAGTGTTCTAGTTAATCTGCGTATTAATTTACTATTCTGGACAGGGCCTAAGAAAAAAAAGAATCCTTTATTAAAGTCAGTGTACTGTTCCCATGCCGTTTCTGTGTAGTCGACAAGGGGGGCATCTCTTCTGGGTCTATTCTTTACTAGATTGCTATTTCTGTGGTAATCAGGGGGAGCTAGAAAAACAGGTGGCAGAAGGAATGCAATGTAACAGGTACCATCCCAATCTGGAGGTAGACGAATGTATGCGGTATGACCACAAACAAAGTAAGAATGACTGACAGTTTTGAAAGACGATTTTCCATGATCACTGAATTCGACCACAGTAGTGCATTTACTATGACCTAAGTGTACGGAACCTTTCTTCTTGATACATAATTCACCAGTGACTGGCAGTACTGACATAATAGGTAGAACTGGCGTGTCTTCGGATTCGACAGTAAGAATCATAAGGCTAATTGTGTAATTACCTAATCCATACACTTCATTTTCTAGATCAGTTCCTATTCTAGTGGGAAGTCCCTCCTTATCTGGGTAACAGACGTCTAGTAGGACCAAGTTCAGGTTTCCCCAAACCCAACCCCCATCGAAAACAGCAATGTCAGGATCTAAAGAATTAATTATTTTGAACCATGCTCCGCAGGAGCCATTGTGAGAGAACGGGTAAGGAAAGAGAGGCAGCGCTCCCTTGTAATTCTGGTAGGGAGGGAGTCGGCCACATATCCAGCAATTTGTAGCATTGTTAGTTCGATGAGAATGATGTAACATACTAATGAATGTATTGTTGCGCAGCGCAAGTCTGTAGGAAAGTTCATGAGGAGGTAACTCACTAAAAGTGTGTTCAGCAGAGACATTGTAAGCAGATTGTTCACGCTTGAAAATAGGATAGTATACAGGTAACAAGATGCTAGCGACAATTATTAATATACTTAGAATAAACATAATTATTAGTGTCACTATGCAGTGACTACGAAGTGATTTGCAATATGTTCTTTTCTTTTCTTCTCTCTCTCTAACTCGATCTAGGGGATACATGTCAGAAACTATTTAACCGATTCACCTAGGGGAGGACTTAAACAATTAAACTGTCTGACTGGCTAGATCGTAACTTCATACGGTATTGTTCTTGAGGAGTCTTTTCTCGTTTGGGTTCGGAAAAGTCTTTGGAATCACAGTCTCTGGTGGGGGTGGGTGTGTCTTGTTCCGGTTTCAGTCCTGGGAATGTTTTGATATGGCTTAGGTGGACCCACCCCTTTCTGCCTTCCAATTTGACTGCGGTCCTTGTCGTAAGTAGAACGGTCTTCGGAGACTTCCAGCGGGGCTCCAACGGACTTTTCCTGTCGAAGTTTCGGACTAGCACAACATCTCCGGGGCGGACGTCATGCTCCTTCACATCGGTGTTGTCAGGGAAGGCTGCGGCAACCTGTGAACGACATGATTGGAGTGCAGACATCAAGGAGGCAAGGTAATCTGTCAACATATTAGAATCAACATCAGTAATCCTTTTAGGAATGGGCGTCCCCCACATATTCGGTGGTCTTCCAAAGACCACCTCGTACGGGGATAGCCCTGATCTCGAATGGGCGACCATTCTCATATAGAATAGTGCCACTGGCAGAGCGACTATCCAGTCGACCCCTTTGTCCTGACATATTTTGGCAAGGCGGATCTTTAATGTCTGATTATGCCTCTCAACAAGGCCTGCGGCTTCTGGGTGTCGGACACAATGGAACTTCCACTGGTATCCCAGTAACAAGGAAACTTGTTTCATTAATTCGGATGAGAATGGCTGACCGTTATCTGAGTACACGACACGAGGCATGCCGTATCGTGGGAAAAATTCACGAACCAACTGTTTGGCAGTGGTCGGAGCAGTGTAATCTGGGACTGGGTATGCTTCGGTCCAGCGGGACAGAGCACAGACAACTACGAGAACATATTTAAATCCTCGACAACGGTCCATCTGGATATAATCCATCTGGAGGACTTCAAAAGGGTGATCGGGAGGATGAAATCCACCTTGCTCTACAGGGACGCTTTTACCTGGATTGAACTGACAACAGATCATGCAAGTACGCACTTTCTGTTTTGCTGCTGCTCGTAAGTGTTTATTGTTCCAGAGATTTTGCAAACTGTCTAGCATGGCTTTCTCTCCCAGGTGGGCAGGACTATGTGCTGTATTTATCATGACTTGAACCATAGAGTCAGGGAGAAACCATGTAGATTTTCCCTTCGTCATCCAACCTTGATCTGTCTGGATCCCTCCTAGTTCGATCCATTTCTTTATTTCGTCTGCAGTAGCATGTGTCTGAATGTCAATAACATCTAGTGTGGGATCCCTGACTGTCATGCAGTTTGTCGGATCTGTTGTCTTTGTCGTGTCAGTTGTCTGAGTGTCGGTCAGTGCTGTATGTTTTGCTGTCTGATCTGCCAGGTCGTTACCCTGGGAAACAGAATCTGTGGCTTTAGTATGTGCTTTACACTTCATGACTGATATGCCTGAAGGCAGATGTATGGCTTCTAACAGTGCTTGAATGAGAGGACCATGCTGTATCTTTGTACCATGAGAGGTCAGAAAACCTCGTTCCTGCCAGAGCATACCAAAGTCGTGTACGACTCCGAACGCATAACGGGAATCTGTGTATATGTTAACATTTCTGTTCTTCGCTAGAATACAGGCTTGGGTCAGAGCGATGAGCTCTGCCGCTTGAGCAGACAGTGTATCAATACGATGTGTTTCTTTAACTTCAGTTTCAGTGGTCACGGCATACGCGGCCACTAACTCTCCTGTACTTGTTCTCATGCATGAACCATCCACATAAAGTGTCAGGTCTGGATTTGTCAATGGAACATCTGTTAAATCTCGTCTGGGCTTCGTTACTGCATTAATAATCTCTATACAATCATGTGGAGCTGGATCTGTCATAACTGTAGGTAACAATGTTGCTGGATTCAAGATACTGCAGCGTCTGATTTCTATGTGTGGCTGGAATAATGTCAATTCGTAACCTGTCAGTCGTGCTATAGTTAAGTGTTGAGTCTGAGTTCTGTTTAACAGAACCTCTACAGAATGTGGAACTTGTACTGTTAACTGATGACCTAAAACAATTGAGTCGCTTTGTCTGATTGCTAACGCTGTTGCTGCTACTGACTTTAAGCATGCAGGGAGTGCCTGTGCTACTGAATCCAATGTGCTTGAAAAATAAGCGCAAGGCTTATGTGAACCTGCTTGATCTTGAGTGAGGACAGACAATGCTGTACCGTCACGTTCTGTAACAAAAAGTGTAAACGGTTTGCTGTAACATGGTGTCGCTAAAACTGGTGCTTGGCATAAAGCTTTCTTTAATTCCTCAAAGGCTTGTGTGTGTTCCTGAGTCCAAGGGAGGACAGTCGAAGTTGCTGCCTCCTGTGTTGTTAACTGGATGAGTGGTTTAGCTAGAAATGCATATTGAGGAATCCATTGTCTGCAGTACGAGGTGAGGCCTATGAAGGCCCGCACTTCCTTTTGTGTCTGGGGTCGTGGCATGTTTACAATTAACTGAATGCGATCGGGAGTGAGCTGTCTCCCCACTTTGGACAGCAAGTGACCCAAGTACACAACTTGCTGAACACAGAATTGTAGCTTCGAAGGAGACACCTTGTGTCCCTTGTCGGCCAGAAAATGCAAAACTATCAGAGATGCTTGTTCACATTCGGGCTCACTTCGTGCGGTGATCAGTAGATCATCGACGTACTGTAGTAAAGCGGTATTAACTGGCATTTGGATACAATCTAGTTGTCTTTTCAGTGCTTGACTATAGATGCTGGGGCTTTCTGTAAATCCTTGAGGTGCGCGGGAAAATTTGAAACTTCGTCCATTTAAACTGAATCCGAAGAGATATTGGCTCTCCGGGTCAATGGGTACACTGAAGAAGGCGTTCTTGAGATCGATTACAGTAAAGAACGTTGCTTCTGAATCAATGGCAGTTAACAGGGAGGAGATATCGGGGACCACAGGATACTGTGGTACAATGCATTTGTTCAGTTCTCGAAGATCAATCACCAGCCGATATACTGGCGGTGCATTGCGGTCTGTACGTTTAAGAATTGGAATGATGGGTGAATTACAGATATTGGAGTCGGTCTCTACGACCACTCCCTGGGCGATAAGCTCTTCAATTATTTTCAGTAAAGCCACTACAGCATCGGATGGTAACTTGTATTGTCTGATTCTGGGTAGAACAACTCCTGTCTTGAGTGTAACACGGTATGGTGTGATATGCATACAACCTACATCTGCTGGGCCTTTTGCCCATAAGTGATCTGGTACATTTTTCAGTCTGACATCAAAGTCACGTAGAACATAATGACCCTTGAAATCCCGTAGAAAGAGTCTGACTCCCTCCGGGGAACAGCAAATTATAGCTCCTAGAGCCTTCAGTGTTTTAATTCCTAACAGATTTTCGGGGCATGATTTCGTAAGTAACAAATCTGTAACTCGAGATAATGGACCCACAGCTAGTGGTACTGGTTCCGATACTTCATTTACAATAGGCTGTCCTGAAAAACCAAGGGAAACATTCTGTGAGCCTGAGAGGGGTGCCCCTGGAACTTCATTATGACTTATAGTAGTGCGACTTGCCCCTGTGTCAATTAAAAACTTTCTGTCTTTTCCTAATACGTGACTATGTACGTAAGGACCTTCTTGATCTACAGGAATTTCAATAAGAGGCAAATCACTTTCCCTCCCTAGGCTGTTTCATGTATAACGCTGATAATCTGGATATGCCGACTGGGCATACTGGTACATCTGTTGTGATACTTGTCGTGTTGCGGCAGCGGGCTGTGTCTGAGCATGCTGTGGCTGCGGTACTGCTACTGTCTGTACGGTATGGGACTGATCATGCATAGGCTGTGTATTCTGCATTGGCTGTTCGTTCTGTGAGGTCTGTTGTTGACCCTGTTCATGTCTAGGCGGACGCGGTCTTTCTTTAGTTTTACCTGTCTCGATGTTATGTTTCAGGACTGGGCATTCATGTACGTAGTGACCTGGCTGCTTGCAATAATTACATGTCCCTTTAACGGGAGCGGCAGAATGATTTGTCTGGGCCCCACCTTTTCTATGACCCTCGGCTGGAATGGTCTGAGCTACTAACATTTTCATTTTCGTGTCTTTCATACGTTTCTGTTCCTGATCTTGTTCTTCCCTAATTCTATTCTGGTGATATTGTAACATTTGTAACATCTGTGATGGCGTATTTGCCTGCCAAGTACTTTCAACCTTGTACACTCTATTTTTAACTAGTGGTAGGGCGTTCTCTACTAATTTTGTTACAAAAAGATGTGGATATGACTCGCTACTAGTTTTTAGGCCACTATTGATAATGAAACATTTCTCGAATCTTGAATAAAAGTCACTAGTATCTTCATCTTGTTTCTGTTTACAGGACGAGATTGCGTCCCAATCTTCCTTTCGAGTTGTCAATAATCTTGGCAGAACCTGTACTATTAAACCTGGTAATGCTTTAGTCAGATCCCCAAGGCCTAACCCTGGGACTCGTTTCTTTTCTTCGTCTTCTATCTCCGCCCATGCTATCTTTGACTCTCCCACTTCCCAATCCTTCTCCTTTAATTTCTCGTAAATGCCCGTGGGCAACAGTACCTTTAGCATTTTCATAATATCATCATACGTGTAATCTCCCATCAGTAACATGTCTTTAAGCTCTCTGTGAAAACCCGCAGGGTCTTTATCATGGCACGGAACTAATTTCTTCATTTCTAACAGTTCTAACTTAGTCAGTGGTGTGTGAACATACACACGTTTCAGAGTATGATCCTCACCCATAACTGGATGTACTTCTCGCAAGGGATTCTGACTTTCAATGCCACCACCGCATTGCATGTGGTACATTTTTCTTTCTGGAGGCGGAGCGGGAATATATTCAGAGCTCAGGAAGGTGTTATACTTACGTCGTTGTTCTAGAATTATTTGTATTAATTTGGTACTAAAACCTCTCCATCTATCCATGATTAGTGCTTCTAATGTTTCGTGTAAAGGACCTGGATCAGAATGATGGTTTCTGAACTTGATGAGGAGGTGCTGAATCATGTATACACCTGCTATTTTCTGCTCTTCCGGGGAAAGGTTCAAGAATGTCTGCACTAACGTGTCATCATTATATATGTCTGGGTTTTCGGCCCACAACACGGCTGACCGGGCTAGTTCCTGTTCGTCCATAGAGTTCAGTACATGGTACCCCACTCGGTCTCGAAGCCTTTTATCAGTTTCCTGGAACTGATGTTCAGAAGAATTCGGATTTGTTAAAGCAGAGAGGAAGACTCTCTTGCTTTCTGGACGGACACCTTTCCTAAGGTAGGCTCCCCTACCTACATATGCTATAATGTCTGTAGATTTTCCTGATGTTTCATCTTCATCTTCCTCCTCGGAGGAATTTTTATCATTTTCTTCCTGATGTGCAGTTAATACTGCCTTTCTAATTTTCTGGGACATAGTGGCTATGCAAGTCCCCTTGTCATGTTTCGCGTCTGCTATATTTTGGCCCCACTTGTTTAATGCGTCTAACTCACTTTGATCTGTCCCGGGCCTGTCTCGTTCTCTTATCACACAATTAATGAAGAATCGTAATATCTGTTTTTGAATGTCAACTTTCTGTTTATACATGGCAGCTTTAACACTGTCGGGGTCTTTCCCTGTCTGTATGAATTTGTATAGTCTGTCGAGAGCTTCCTGCATTCCTACACAACATAGCAAGTTATCGGTGGCAGATCTTAAGCGCAGTGATGCTAATACCATTAGATCGTCTTTTCCGGGTACTGGATCATATCTGCAAAATGACATCCTATCTTTGAATGCGTCAAGCCGGGCTGAGTGGGGAGACTGGAAAGGATTCTGTGTGTCCTTTAAATGCAATCTGTGTGTCGGTGGCGGGGTCTGTAGACCCGCTGTCGCACCTCCTGAGGCGGATGCTTGGGCATTATCTCTCCGCGGAGTCTGTATCTGGACTTGAATCTGTCTTTTAGTAAGATCAGGTAGTACTGGTTTCGGTAGATCCGTCTTGAGAGGAGGAAGTGGCGGAGGTGGCGGAACAGGGGAGGTCTGTTGCGGTACCGGCGGAACATTATCTGGGGGCGCAGTGCCACCCCCATCCCTGTCAGTAGGCAGGGCACGAACAGGCAGATTGGTGTAAGCTGGTGCTACATCCTCTAGATACGAATTCAGGAATATGTCTTTAGTAGTTTTATGCATTACTTTAGTTGGAACTAATGGTGTCGGTAAGTTTTTCGGTATCTCTGATTCAGTTTCGGATGTCCCATCTGCTATGAGATACATACCGTTTACAAGATTATTTCGGGCACGGTCTATTTGTTCTGTTTTGACTCGGATCCCTTCAGTAACTAATTCGTTTTCTCGTTCTTTATCTGATTCTTTAAGTCTGTCTTCTCGACGAAGTGCTTTGTCAGCACGCTTACGTGATTCCTTACGCCAAAATTCTATGGCGTCCTTCTGAGATTGTCTAGCTTTCTTTTTCCATAATGCTTCTTCTACCCTCATGATGCACTCGGCATCCCACGTTCCGGTAACAGGCCATCTGTGTCTCTCGTCTAGGTGCTTGGTGTAATCGGCCCATAAATCTAGATATAATATGGCATCTATGCCGTGTTTTTGATACATAAAATTGCCTGGAGTGTCCCTAGGGGGGATAGGAATTTCTTCCTCTAGTAACCCTTTCCTAGTTCCGATCTGTTTTAACTTGCTGAGGAACGGCATCCTGCTTACTTATTGCTGAACGCTAGGTCTTTTATTCCTTGATACGAGTTGCTAGTTGATACAAGAAATACAATAATTACACAGTAAAACAGTCACATTCATACCACAACATTAATCACATGAAAACATTAAAGGACATAGCTAACTACCCCCTACACTGAATGTACCGCTCAACGGTACGGATACACTGCTGTAACAGTGCAGAGATTCGGAAGACTTGATATACTGCTAAACAGTACAGATACACTGCCTAAAAACAGTGCAGACCGGACTTGCGTACCCAAACCCGTCTAGATACGACCCAGCAATGGTACTCACCGGGAAGCACGGAAACAGAAGGCCTCGGAAAACTCGACTGGACTCGGCTCGGAACTTTGGAAAACTTCGGAGAACTTCGGAAAACTTCGGAAAACTTCGGAAAACTGGTGGGCCTCTTCACACCTCGGACCTTGCTTCTTTCGGCTGGGCTCTGGTCGGGATCCTCCGCACTCCTCACCGCCTCGTCTGGGTACGGATCGCAGTCTTCGTCACCTCCGTGGGTCAGAGGGGGATGCAGGAAATCCTGCCAGTACACGTGTAGTCCGTCTAACTGATGGCAGGGGACACGGATTGCAACGCACCTTCCGGCGCGTGAGGTGGGGGAGGGGTCCCTGTTCGGGCGCCAAAATGACGTAAATAATTAATTTACTCTCTTAATTTCTATGCAGGTAAGTACTTAATCAATGATAACTCAATCAGAAGGAAAGAAAACAGAGTCCGTGGTGTTAGAGTTTCTAAGGGTTTTATTCCTCATAAAGGAATCAGGATATCATGTTCTGACCACCACAGGGGTGTCAGAAGGGATAGATGAGCGCGCTCTCGTTTATTGACAATACATAGCTTATATACTTGATTTACATCATAAGGTTCAATGTAAGAGGCGTAACAGCTGAGAGAAGACAAGATAACAGTATACACGTGGTACCAATACATCATCAAGAGGCGTAAACTAGGCGTGAACTAGAGGTGTGTGCTAGAAACGTCACTGATAGGTGACGCAAGTGGGTGGCACCAAGGGGTGGTGCTAACAGAATGTTGCAATGTCAGCAGAAATCGGAAGCTTGGATGCGCGCGCAGCTGCATGACGTGTGATTGACGGGGGTGCAGGGGACTTGACATTTACACTGACGGAAAGAGACAGAAGTCTGGCATGTCAGATCAACTTGTACTTCTATCATATCTGATATCTGATGTTTAGGAACTATACTATCTGGGCGGAAAGGTCTCTAGGGCAGAAGCTATTCTATGCTAACTATGGATGCGTGTATGAGCGCCTAAGTGTCTACATGTAGAGCGTGGGGGCACGGGGCCTTCCATGGAAGCATGGCAACAGAGGCTATGAATTACTTGCATTAAGACAGGTCGGCCCTTTTGGCTCTGCAGCTGGAGAGGATGTTTACAGGATCTAGTAGGCAGGAATGTATTCTCGGGGAGCGGAACAGATAACTCGAAGGTTATAGTCAGTCTTGGCAGAAAGCAGGCTTGAGCTGAGCGCGAGGGGCCGCGCTGAATGTAGGACAGAGTTCACGAGTAGAGAGGTAGCCTGGGCAGAGTCAGGAGCCACAAAAGAGGTTCAGATGGCAGGAATTCAGGGCCTACTCTGGCTAGAGCAGGAAAATGTGAAAAGTGTACTACAAAAAGACGGTGGCATAGCATACTTAGGAACGGATTACATAATCCATTCATGGTGCTTCTGAAAGAGGACAAGTTGACGGTGGACGCAAATGTATTTGCGTCTTCATAGCTGGCACAGGAGGGAAGTTACATGCACTTTAAGCTGGTACATGGAGTCGGTGGGGTACGCGCTAGGGAACACAACATGGCCAAAATTTAATTTTCCTCACCTTAAGCCTTTCACTCGAGCTAGTATTTAAACAAACACAAAAGAGTAATTAATTCAAGCAATGCAGACCCTTCTGTTACCCACCCTCCATGCTAAAGATTAACCCATTAATATATGTCACCTAGCAGAAGCAAACGAATAAAGCAGCACATTTAAAATCTACCATTCTTCATAAAGTCCAGCCGGATTCTTCATATATCTGAAAGAGTAAAAAGATAGACAGACACAACACCAAACACAACATAACCAAAAATACAACATAAACAAAAGCACATATAATTTAAGCACATGCCATTAATTAAATAGCCGCATTAGTGTTGACAAAAACAATAGGACAAACAAAACAACATTAGTCATGTATTATAAAACATACTTGCAAATGCAACATGAGCACATTAACATTAATCTCGCGTGTAGTGCAATGAAGTATTTTAATCTAGATTGGTTTAGTTCATTAAATCATGCAATAATTCATTAATACATTAATTCATGTTACAGAGAATTAATTTCACGAGCCAGAATAAAATAATTTCTGAAACTCGCTCCATCAACTCCCTCATCTGGTGATTTCAAAATCACCAAACAATACCCAAAATTTAGAAAATTTTGAACCCAATTTAGAGATGTCACATTTTGAGTTCTTTCAATATTAGTCTCCCTAAACCCCTGTCTCTGCTGTTTGCTCAACACTTTCAAACTGAGCTCTTCGCATTTCTTCCAACTCATATTCCTCCTCTTGTTCCTTTCTAAGTTTATAAATCCTCCTCTTTTCCTTCTGATGTTTCTTTCTCTTGTGAATCATGCAACTAATTTTCAGCAGCAATATCACCATAATGATGACAATTACTGGACAGTGCACTTTGCCGATGATTGAGCCACCAATCTCTGAAACCCATTCTTTAATTGCCTCAATTCTTTTACCTATTCGTTCAGTGAAATTTTCTTCCTCCAGGGGTTCTATTTCCTCAAGAAACTCGGTTATATTTTTAATAAGCGACTCAATATTCCGACTCTTGTCAGGAATATAAGTACAACAATGCTGGACATGTAGGACCCCACAGACTCCTCCCTCCTTTGCAAGCAGAATGTCTAATGCAAGACGATTCTGCATAACCATGCTTCTAGTAAATGTAAATGTAAATGTATTTGAGCTTATAGCAACAAGTTCTGTGTTGACTAATTGAAAACCACTTGCAGTATCTGTTGACAATCTATCTACAATTGTGGAAACTTTTCTAATCTTAATCGTATTCATGGTAATTCCAACCATGGGAATAATTGCACGAAAAAAGTCTCCCATGACTTCTGTAAAACTTTCCCTCTTAAACCTGTTCAGGTGAGTCCCAAATTCAAAGGTACCTTTCTCATTTCTGTCAACATGAAAACATTTTGGAAAAACTAATCCAAGGTAACACGTCCCATACCAATGGTCTGGGAGGCTAAAATACGCCTTGTTGCCACAGATAAAATAAATCCCAGGAAAAATTGGATCTCTTCCATCTTTAAATCCCCAACCCCCTATGATAGGATAGGTATCTTCACATTGACTTGCACCAACAAAGAAGTTATCATATAATGTGTTATCTCTTCTAATGCAAAATTTACCACTGACTGGTTCATCTATATGAATAGCTGCATTTGTGTTGAACACCATTTAGTTTAGCATCCTCCATCTGCCAGAACTTAGATTTAGCATGTTTAAGCACCTCATTTCTTTTGTAAACAGCCCTTCTCTCCTCCACCATATTCAGGAAAGTCTTTTCCTCACCCCTCATTTTGCATGTTAAATTATTTCTATAAGCATATTCATAATTAAGTTCATTAGTTACCAAAAAGAATTCCCTCATCTGTTTCGCAGGCTTAACTTTCTTTAAACTATTTACAACTTTGAGGTTTGCAAAAACCTCATCAAAGTCTGAGTAATAATACTCCAGACGACCAGTTTGATAGAACAGGCTTGCAATTACACTGCATGTGATGCCATAAGTGAGAGGTAACATGTTATAGGTAACCTCCTCTGAAACAGAAGCAGGCAGCTTCACACAAACATAGCAATCCTTTACATTCGTTACCTTAACATATTCAGATAGAAGCCTAGAAAAAGAATTGCTAGAAAAATCTATCTTGATGGATCTCTGGATCATGCTCAATAACTCTGCTAAATTTGCCAGCATGTTTTTCTTGTTTAGTCTCTACCTTACTTGTTATATTAGTCTTTAGTTTCTGTTTATCAATACCAAAAGGGTATACAACAGCTAAAATTAACTAAACCAGTATTAAAAGAATCACACAAACTGAGGACATCTTACAACATCTCTTCAGGATTGAACACCTTGATGTATCAGAGCTAGGCATCTTTAAATGAATAAACTAAATTAAAAACAAAAATGTTAAATCTTTAAATGAATAAACTAAATTAAAAACAAAAATTTAAAATAATGTAAGTAATACAAAATTAAATCAAAAACTAAAACTAAAATATCCCTCCTTTTAATTTTTTTTTTTTTTTAATTTAACCCTAGAACAGATTTTCTTCGACCTTACGTCACATGTACGAGTGTTTTTCCAGCTAACACAATTTCTTCGACCTTGTGTCACCTAACACACTTTCTTCAGCCTTATGCCAGGAACTAAACTCTATATCTAAAATTAAGCAACTTCAATCATTGTCACTTGCTTCTTCCAAATCTTCTTGACTGCTACTCTCCACTTCAACAATTGGTGGGATTATGATATAAGTCCACTCTGGGGACTTATATTTTTGATTCGGCTTAATCACTCTTTTTGTCTAACGAGTAATCACTTCAATTTTCTTACTATTCTCGTTTTTCTTATCAGAGTCTCCCTGACTAGTAACTTCATTAATTTGCTCTTTTGACTTCTTAACCAATCTGAATTTCAGATTATCTTCTGGCCAAATATCTCCTTTTTTCAATATCTTTTTCTTTGGCACAGTTTCATTGGATTCAGTTTTCCAAGATCTTTTCCTGAATTTTCTTACTTCAGATTCTTCATCACTCGCATCTGCATCTGACTCTAAGACTTCAAATCTGTACTTAGGAACTTCTTTACTCGGCAGCTTCACTCTATTAGGAACATCATCCTTACAGCTGGTACTTGGCAATTCTTCCTCTTCTTCAGGGATCACCTTCAGCTTCCCAGTTTCAGAATTCTTGCTCCTGCTCACAGAGCTACTTTTTTGCCTTTCAATACTCTCCTGGAATAGATCTTTGTCTCGCTCAGAGTCTTCTGCTTCAGAATCTTCTTTTTCTTTTTTGAGATTCTTTTTCTAGCGTGTTTTCATCAACATCCTTATCTTCAGACACAATTTCCAGATCTTCTTCATTCAAGGTCTGATCCGCATCTAGATTCTCCAGATGTTGATGTTCATCAGATTCTGGATCTTCAGGATCTCCTTCTGAATCTAAATCAGTTGTTGTTTCACTGTCTTCATCAAAATTATCAGGAGGTGGTACACGAATGGTGTGACTCGCATACACCCACCTTTTTAAACCTCTACACTTTATGGCATTTGTAGTGACAAGAATTACTTGTCTTGCCTTCTGCCATCTAGGTACTAAACAGTTTCTCCTTCGATGAATTTTGGTTCTGACCCAGTCTCCGGGCAACAGATCATGAGCTTGTTCTTTCTCTTTAGTAATCACATCTGATCCCACCTGGTGAAATACAGAATTAACTACATCAGAGAGGTTCTTACAGTATTCAATGATTGCACTATCATTAATACTCATAAGCTTGCCAACTGGAACAAATGCTTGCCTCATTACTCTGCCCATTAAGATATCATGGGGGCTAAAGCCTGTCTTTTTCTCTGGAGTACTTCTCACAGACATCAGTACAAGTGGAAGAGCATCTGTCCATTTCACTCCTGTGGCTAGGCACATTTTTTAAATCCTGTTTTTTATTGTTCCATTTATCTGCTCTACAACACCTGATGCTTCTGGTCTGTATGCACAATGTAACTTCTGCTCAATGTTTAAAGCTTCACAAATCAGTTTTAGCAATCTGTTTTCAAAATGCGTTCCGCGATCACTTTCAATAGTTACCGGAAAACCATATCTAGGTATAATCTCCCTCAAAAGTAATTTTGCCACAGTGACTGAGTCATTATGACGAGTTGGGAAAGCTTCCACCCATCTTGAAAACAGACAAACAAATACAAGCACATATTTGAGCTTGTTGTGCTTTGGCATGTCAATGAAATCTATTTGCAATCTAGTGAAAGGACCACCCTCCTGTCCTATGGTTCCCAAACTCACAACAGTTTTCCTGTTCGGATTCATCTGTTGACAGGTCAAACATCTTTGGCAAAGTGACTCTGCTATGATTCTGAACTTTGGACTGAACCATGTTTCTCTGAACAGCCTAATCATCGAATCTCTCCCTAAATGCCCTGGACCATGGTACATCCGTGCCATGTCAGCAATCATGCTATTAGGCATTACTGGTCTGCCATCTTTGTAGACCCAAACTCCATCTTCCTCTCGCTGTCTGCACTCTGCTTTTAACCATGTGTTTTTCTCTTCATCATCTGCCTCATCTTGTAATTCTTTTACTCCTTGCCATGTTTCAACTACAGATATTAGCATGAGAGAATTCAACATGTGACTTTTGTCTTTTTCCCGATTGATTGAATAATTGTTCTTTGCACAGTATCTTGCAATCTCGTCTGCATAAGCGTTACCTTTAGTAATGTATTCCTCACCTTTTTTATGAGCTGCACATTTCACAACAGCAATTTGTTCTGGTAACTGAATGCCATCAATCAATCTTTTGATCAATTTTGCATTTCTAATTGGCGTTCCCGCAGAGGTCAAATAACCCCTTTGAGACCAGAGCTGACCATAGTCATGAACTACGCCATATCCATACTGACTATCAGTCACTATGGTTACCTTTTTACCAACTGCTTTTTCACAAGCTCGAATTAAACCAATTAATTCTGCAATTTGGGCTGAACGAATTCTATCAAGAGGTGAACCCTCTACAACATCTGAAACTGTACATACTGAGTATGCTGCTCTCAGAATTCCCTCGTCTGTTCTTAGACAGGAACCATGAACAAAGTAAACCAAATCAGATTCAGGAAGAGGAACATCTTTTATGTCCTGACGAGGCTTAGTGCAGTAATCCACAACATCTAAGCACTCATGATCAATGTCAGTTTCATTAACCTCAGTAACAACACCATCCGGCAATAATGTGGAAGGATTTAAATTCACACATCTTACAATAGAAACATTATCTGATCCCAGAATTGTTTTCTCATATTTTGTCAATCTGTTACTGGTTAGATGCTGAGTTTTGCTTCTGGTAAGAAGAATTTCAACCGAATGAGGTACATATAGTTTTACAGGAAATCCCATAATGATACCTTCACTCTGTTCAAGACTTACACTTGTTACAGCCACTGCTTTTAAGCAACCTGGCAAAGCTTTTGCAACAGGGTCCAAACAGCTGAGAAATAAGCAATTGGCTTTCTCGGTTTTCCATGTCTCTGAATCAAGACTGACAGTGCACAACCTTCTCTTTCACTGCAGTATAGCTCAAACTCCTTTTCATAATCTGGCATTCCCAAAGCTGGAGCTTCACATAAGCTTCTTTTTAACGGTTCAAAAGCTTCTAACTCAATTTTTGACAACCTAATTGGATCTTTTATGTCTGCCTTTGTCAGTCTCTGTAGTGGTTTTGCAATTACTGAAAATCCACTAATCCATTGGCGACAGTCTCCTACCATTCCCAGAAACATTCTGACCTGTCTTTGTGTTGTCGGGGGTTGTATTGCTCGTATCATTTTAATTCTTTCAATAGTCACCTGTCTGACTCCTTTTGCGATTCTGTGACCAAGATACTTTACCTCTTGTTTGCAAAATTGTAATTTTGCAGGTGACACTTTATGTCCTTCATCTGCCAATCGATTTAAAAGAGTAATGGTGTCAGTCACACAATTTTCTCGTGTTTTTGCTGCCACGAGCAAGTCATCAATATACTGTACCAATGTTGAATTTCCAGGTAAAATCAGATCTTCCAGGGATTTCTTTAATAACTGATTAAAGATGGATGGACTCTCAGTATACCCCTGTGGAATATGACATCATGCTAAAATGCGATTCTGGAACCTAAATGTAAAAATTTGTTGGCGGTCTGGATGCAGTGGAACTGTAAAGAAAGCATTGCACAGGTCAATGACCGTGTACCATTCTGCATCATGCGGAATCTGATAAAGCATTACCGCAGGGTTTGGAACAATTGGGCAGCATGGAACAACAATTTGATTAACTTTTCTTAAATCCTGAACAATCCTGTACGTTCCATTTGGCTTTTTGATACCCATAATCGGTGAATTACATGGGCTACTCTCAATTTCTTTTAGCACACCTTGACTTATGAATTTTTCAATCACTGGAATGACACCTTCAATTGTCTCAGCTTTCATTTTGTATTGGGGAACATTCGGGAAATCTACTCCTTGTTTTACAGTTATTTTAACTGGATCTACATTTTTCATAAAACCCATATCATTTCCAGTTAGATCCCAAATTTCTGGTTTGACTGGCTCTTTAAGCTCTTCTGGCAAATTATTTTTATCAAAAACAGGACATAATAATTTCTTTTCTTCCTCAACCATCAACATTGTCAATTTGTAAAGACCATCTACTTCTGATGTTTGTAATTCAATGCCATCTGGTGAGCAATATATTATGCAATTCATTTTGCACAATATATCACGACCCAACAGATTTACAGGACTGCTGTCAAAAACTAGAAACCTGTGTTTATCTTTGTAGTTTCCAATTTCAACCTTTACAGGCTCTGTCAGACTTGTTTTAATTTGCTGATTTGCTACACCTAAAACTTGGATAGACTCACCAGAGAGAGGAAGGTTTTCTATTTCTGTTGATCTAACAGTAGAACGGGTAGCACCTGTGTCCACAAGAAAAGTGACATCAACATCATTCACTTTACTATTAACAAATGGACCAGACTGATCTACCTCAAGAGTGGGTCCAAGCACACACTCTTCTTCCTCTCTCAGGCACCGTCATGAGTAATCATCTGATGAATCACTTTCTACTTTGTTTTTCAACCAGAACTTCTGAGAAGCATTTGACATATTCAGTTTTGACACATTATTTACCTGATTACCTCCACAGAAACCTGTTTCTGGTGTAAACCTTTGAGCATTTACACTGTTAGGAAATGGTGCTTGTGGTATCTGGCTCTGCTGAATTTGATTCTGCTGAAACTGGCTCTGTTGAATCTGGCTCTGCTGATTCGCTACCTGTCGCTGTAGCTGTTGCTGCTGACTTAACTCGTGTAACTGCTGCTGTAGCTGTGGTTGCTGATTTAACTCACTCTGCATCTGTGGATTCAATGAGGTATTTTTAAAATTTCTGGGCGGGTTTTTACACTCGCGTTTCCAGTGTCCAATTTCGCCGCAATTAAAACAAGGGAGCTTCTGTTTTAGCTCTTCAACATTTACATTAAATGTAGGTTTGTTATTAAAATTATTCTTAAATTTGCCTTGATTCTGTTGCATATTTTTATTTTCAAAAGCCAACTGCTGTTGCTGATGCTCAGCTACCTTCACTTGTACCCACATTGCTTTCTCCTTCAGGTTCTTTTGTTTGGCGTCTATCTCGTCACTGCAATATTTTGCCTTTCTCAGGATGTCATCAACTGAAAGTGATTGCCAGCACACAATTCCATTTTTAATCATTTCACCAATTTCAGGTCTCAGGCCGTAAACAAATCTGTAAATAAAGTGGCTCATGTCCTTTTCACTTAGTTTTTTTTTCATAGCCACTGTACTGTTTATATACTAACAGCAACCTTTCATAAAATGAATGTACTGATTCTTTTGGTTCTTGATTTGTTCTGTCAATTTTAACCCAGTCTACTTCTTTCGGGGGAATTTTTCCTTTCAGCCAATAAATTACTTTATTATATATATCCATGACATCTTTTGACGGGGCACCTGTAATTGTGTCTCGGGCAGGTTCTTCTTTTGGCCAATCCACAGAAATTTTGCATTCTGTCCAAAGATCTGATGGGACAACAATGTCAAAGAATCCATCCAGATCAATCCACAGAACTTTTGACACTTTAATAAATCTGTCTACCTGTCGATACCATTCAACTGGCTTTTCTCCCAGCCTAGGGAAATCGTTAGTAAACAACAGAATATCTTGTCTTGACCAAGGGACATGCACATACCCTCCACCTGCTATTTCCCTCATTGGAAATTCTGAAACTGTTTCACCTCTGACCCTTTTGTCCTGTTCTTTATTATTTGACCATTTTATTCTCCATTTACCTAATTCACCTAATCTTTTAAGGAAAGCTATCAATTCTTTAATATGAGTCATTCCTCCTGCAATATTGAGATTGTCAATATCTTTCTCAGAAAAATCCACTCTATAATGTTTCTGCAAATGTTTTTGTTTGCTCAAATCAATTTCTAACTCAGCAGCCATTTCTTCCAGTTGTTCATACCTGTTTTTCGTTTTCCATTGGATGCTTTTACAAATAAAAAGAAGTTCATCATCCTGATACAATTTTAAACTGTCAGTACCAATTGTGCCAATAATTAATTCCTCCAGATCAGCCTTTAATTTTGCAACATCAAGCTTTTTAAATTCAGGTGCTTCTGGAGACAATGCATTTTGTGTTAAATCTATTCTGTTTAAGCTTCTTTCTGGACCTGGATCGGATTCTGCAACTGATGGAGTTTCTGAACCTGTTAAACTTCGATTTAAAGTTAAATTTGGAATCATAGATTTTTCTCTATGAATCTCTGAAAGTTCCGAATAAAATTTCTCAGCCACTTTTTAAATTTCTGCATTGAGTGGAACTGTTGAGGCAGAATGTCTATTTTCTCCTTGATCAAAAACCGGTACAACAGGACGAATTGTTACTGGTACTGTCACTGCTTCCATGCTTTTTGTTAATTGTTGAATTAAATCTTCCTTTGCTCTATTATAACTGGAAATTTCTGGCATATCTGCAAGAGCCCTTTCTTGATTTCTTGGAAAATTATTTCTCTGATTCGAAATTCCATTTTCTCTGGGTGTACTAGAATTATTAATTGACCCTACTCTTCCAGGTAATTTTAAAAATCTGGGCGAACCTTCATCAGCTTCCCTAGGAGGTGCACTTGGAGCAGTTCCTGTAGAAACTCTCGAGGTAGTTTGTGAATCTACTTGATAAGGTGGCGGTTTGCATTTAGTAGAATAAATATCTTCTAAAACTGCATCATCTAATTCCTCATCAAGTCTACTCTTCTTTTGAATTTTCTTTTGACCTGGCTCTTCAGTAATCATTATTCTTACTGGATACAGACCATCATACATGTCTGCTTTTCTCCAACGTCTCACTTTGTCTTCATGTGTTTCTCTATTTACAACGTATTTTGAATATTTAGGTGCTGAACATTTACTCTCACGTTCAAGTTCCATCATCTCAACTTCCCATTCAACTAAAGCCTCAAATTGTGTAGGTCTAGGATTTGGCATAAGATCCATCATTTTTTCTCTAAGGTTTCTCAAAACTTTCATATTAAATGACCCATCCTCTGGCCATGCTAATACGCCATCACCTTTTGTGTAATGCATCCAATTATCAAACTAAATTACAGTATGATAACCATATTCACCTTCCATATATGCTGCGGGTGTTTTATATTTATGAAGTAATTTACCACCACGTGTTTCAATTTTCGTGTCAGGTTTAAATAAATTTTTCACTTTTTGAAACCATGAAGGCTTCTTTTTCTCACTATCGTTCCAATAACTCATGTTTTAAAATCAAAATCTATTATTCTGAAAGCTTTGAAATGTTCTTATGGTGTTCCGCTATTCTAGCCAATCCGTGCGCGAAAGACACCAACAAGCCAATCAGGTTAAGCCACGTCACCACCTTGCTCAACCAATAGAAATACAGTATTCAGAACTGACCAATCTGGTGTCAGCTCATCACTGTCACGTGAACCAATCAGTGTGCTTGCTGTGACGTATGTTAGCCAATCACAGCGCGAACCAAAATGACGTACACTGCCGCTGCAGCTTCACTATGTGTTACTCCGTAAACTCACCCCTCCTTTACAAAAAATTTTCACAGCGCCATTTTAAACAATGCTTTTCCAATGAATTTCAATTAGTAACTACAAATAAACAAACCACTTGCCTGTTTCAGTAAATAAAGAGATAGTTTTACAAACATTCAGAATTCTTTTCACAGGAAATAGACGACGCTATTTTTACGAAATCGCTCACACATTCAAACGGAAAAACCCTAATCACGCACACACGAAAACTTTAGCAGGACGTTAAAAAGAATAGACGACGCCATCTTACCCTTCACTCAAGTTCAGATAAATCTATTACTCTTTTCACAAAAAGTTTTAAAACGGGCTCACCAGGTCCCTATGCTTAATGCTACAATTTCATAGACAATCCTCACTACACATTTAACCAGTCACATCTAAGGTCCCTAAACTTGTGTTGTACATCCACAACACCTTGCGATATATTCTATACCACAATTTTGAAACAGAACAAGTGCACTGTGTAACTCTTCTAGTCACACTACTCTTTGCCGGCAAACAACCAGGAATTTTTCACACTGCTGGAAAAATCCTTTCGACTACATACAACAAGTGAACAAACCTAACAACATATTTTAGACATGTATCCTATGTAATTACCATGTAACATGTATGTTACCATAGCAACCGAACTCTGCTACCAATGAATTGATCCAGCGTGGATATAGAAATTCTGTCTCTACAGCATCACAATTCACTACCTAATCCTCACCTTACTAAATATTTAACAGGGCCCACAGATCTGAGACAGAATATCGAGGAGCTGAATCATGTGGTCTAATTAAATCACACTATCAAACCCATATGTACATTATATACAACTGCAGTATAACATTTTATTCATAAGTAAATAAGAAATAACATTTAACTAGACCACTTTGGCTGATGGTTCTAACTGATGGTAACGACTAAAATAATCAAGACCAGCTTGACGTTTTAAGTCTTTTATTTAAAGATTCAAAGTTTCAAATTTCGAACTCTTTATTAGGTCTTTATTAATAATAAACATTTTAATTAAATTAGAATCATTTATTAGTTTATTGGCCCAAGGGTCTGGCACTTCAAAATTGCTCAAAACTTAATGAATTAAACTAAACATTAACCCCTATTTCCCTAAAGTTAGCTTTCTGACCTGCAAAGGAAAATACATATAATTTTGCATTTGCCTTACGTGTCTAAGGAAAATCGGACAGCACTTCGCCCTCAGGAACAGTCAGCCCCGCTCCCCTCAAAAGGCTCGGTTCTTATACTTTTTCTAACTCACTAATCTAGCAAAACGATATATTTTTAATAAATTCCAGCATCCTGATTGGTTGCTGCCTGTCAGACCACCAGAGGCCACCGCTTCCAAAAGTCAAAACGTCATTTCATCATTGTTCATTGACATGAAGCGACACCGGCTTCCCAGGATTAGCAACATTATACTGAAAGTTCACATTTCCTCCAGGACATGGTCAAGCTGCCTCTGGACGCTTCCTCGGCCTTGAAAGAATAACTTTTCGGAGCGCATCCTAGCACAAAAGTCTTTGTTTGAGCTACAGTTCATTTCAAGAGAAATGTTCCATGAAAAAAACTTCAACATGGCTGTGCTTGGCTCCTTTTAGTCAGGCTAAACGAGATTCTCCAGAACTGGGCCTTAGGCCTTTCACTTGAGCTAGTATTTAAACAAACACAAAAGAGTAATTAATTCAAGCAATGCAGACCCTTCTGTTAGCCACCCTCCATGCTAAAGATTAACCCATTAATATATGTCACCTAGCAGAAGCAAACGAATAAAGCAGCACATTTAAAATCTACCATTCTTCATAAAGTCCAGCCAGATTCTTCATATATCTGAAAGAGTAAAAAGATAGACAGACACAACACCAAACACAACATAACCAAAAACACAACATAAACAAAAGCACATATAAATTAAGCACATGCCATTAATTAAATAGCCGCATTAGTGTTGACAAAAACAATAGGACAAACAAAACAACATTAGTCATGTATTATAAAACATACTTGCAAATGCAACATGAGCACATTAACATTAATCCTGCGTGTAGTGCAATGAAGTATTTTAATCTAGATTGGTTTAGTTCATCAAATCATGCAATAATTCATTAATTCATGTTACAGAGAATTAATTTCACGAGCCAGAATAAAATAATTTCTGAAACTCGCTCCATCACACGCTAGTTGTTAAGCTGGTTAGTGATGCCTTCTTTGTAATCTTGACAATGATGCCTTGATTTCAATCGTCTGGTACTTTCTTTCCCTCTTAAATCAATGTAACCAGTGGCTGGAGGATCATGGCTGATATTTCAGGGTCTCCCTCGAACATTTATTCATTCAGGTTGTCTTAGCCAGAAGCTTTTCCATTCTTGAGAGATCGAATGACACTAAAAGTTTCTTTTTTTTTTGTGGTGGGGTGGCGTCCACATGCAACTACTGCTGTTTCTTCAAGGACTTACAATAGCTTTATAAATGATTCACTTTTCTATAAAGGAGAGATTCATATATGACATTGAAAAACATGACTGATGTCAGAGTGTTAGCATTATAATTTTAAACAGCTATGCTAAAAACATGTTTTACTTCATGAAACAGGCATTTTGAGATGACCCAGCCAAGCTTACTCCACTTTCCCCTTTGTTTAGAAATACAATAGGTAAACTTACTTTTAAAAGTTCTTTACACATTTCTGTATGCTGTCATATCTGGCTTATTTGTTGTTTTTGTTCAGCGCTCACTCATACAAAGGACCGCTGAAGGTGAGTACTAACCTCTGAGACCCCTGAATGGATAACTACACTCATGCCTTGGCACACTTTATTTATTGTGACACAAATGCATGCATTTTAAATCACAGGTCATCCCTGAAATTATTTTAATGAGTTCCAAATATAAAGGACAACTGATAAGTGGATAGCTCATTAAAGCAAGCTTTGCATTCCTTAGGGTCTGTTTTACTGGAAGGCAGGTATGACTGAATATTTATAAATGCATATATTATGTCTAATTGTGTGTTCATGAATCACTCCAAACATTCAGGCCTGCTCTAAAGTGATAAACAAGTTGATAGACATGAAAGTGCAATTTATATATGTTACAGTACATTAAACAATGTAAATATACATGCATGCAATACAATTTATAGCTATATGCGTGCTTTGGCTCTGATTGAAAAATAAACCCATTTCCATTCAAATGAATGGTATATATGTTGAGCATCACTTCCTGTTATAGTGGTGCTATATAAGTGTATGCTATGCTAATAAGTTTGACAACTATTTTAAATGGCTTGTCCCTTGCTTTCTAAGAACAAGGGTGGACAGCTTGGGTATCCATCACTGTTGGGCTAGTGCTTGAAAGAATTATTAGTTGAGTGATTCCTGTAAGGTTCTTGTGCCTGGGCCATTCCTGGGGCCTTATTTATGAAAAGTGACGCATCGCTGCGAGAAAACAGCGATGCGTCACTTTTCACTGCGCACTCCTTACGACACCAATGATGCGTCATATTTAATGTATGACGCATCATGTTGCAAGGAGTTACAGATACGTCAGTATTTCTGACGTATCTGTAAGCGCAAAAGTGACGCATTGCTGGAGTGTGTCACAAAAGTGACGCAACTCCAGCAATGCGATCTTTCACATGGGGAAAGCCCCATGTGAAAGGGCTTGCGTCAGTCTTACGCCTGCTGTGAGGCAGGCGCAAGATTTTGACACAACAGCGTCCTAAAAGTGACGCAGTGAAATCTCATAGATTTCACTGCCTCACTATTACGAGGCTTTTTGCAGGGGAACGCCCCCTCTGCATACATTATACCTGACGCAGGTATAATGTGGCGCAGGGGTTTAAAAAGTGGCGCATCTACCTAGATGCGTCACTTTTTAAATATGGCGCAACAAGGCGCATGTTTTACACCGCCGATGCGTCACAAAAAGTGACCCATCAGCAGCGCAAAACAGACGCAAGGCCTCATAAATGAGGCCCCTGGAACCTTTCTAAAGAACAGTGGGGCCATGGGTCAGGACATTCCAAGGGTCCTACATGGCACCTAGCCTGGATGCAACTGCTCATATGATCAGAATGGGACCCTGCTAAAACATTGGTGAACCTGGCTCTCACGAACGGTACTGCAGGTGAACCCCAAAAGTATTCAATCTGTCACCATTATGCATGATTTGTACATGAAGTGCCTAGAAGTGTCAGAAGGCGCCGTTTTGTGACCCCACAAACAGATACATAACACACTCAAATACCAGGCATGGCTCTCTGACCGATGCCTTCCTGTTATTTGAAGGATTATTCACTAGAGAAGATATCCTGTATGAGGTCGAATCCACCACCCCAAGCGAGTGCTTGTTAGTGTTATTTCCTTATGGGACCCTGCCCCACAGTTCATTCACTACCAAATGGGGCAAATCCCCTCTGGTGGATGAGCAGTTGTGCCTAGGTTGAGGGGCCTCTAAGGAGTCTCTAGAACAGGTATTGTTGTTCTGCCCAGTCTACGTAACTAGTAGGCATCGTTGGATCCTACCACTCTGCCGGAATTTGGGGATTAGAGAGTATAAGTTTCCCTGAGGATATTAAAAACCGACTGTACTAAACCATTGGATTTCGCACTCTCCTACAACTTGTTGGCCATGTGGATAACAAGGGCCAAATTTAGCTCTTTAAACTGCAAAATATCTAGGGCCTTATTTACAAGAAATTAACGCCGTGCCATGCAACAGGCCATTTGGCTGTGCCGCACTGAGCAATACGATGGATCCCTTTTCTCTCCCCTGCGCTGGTGCACAATTAGCTGCCATGCGCCGAAGCAGGCACCCTTGCACCATGGTCCTTGTAAATATGGGGCAGCTGGTTGCATCACAGGTGCATCAGAAATAGTGTTGCTCCAGCGACGCAAGGGGTTTGTAAATAAGCTCCCTGGTGTTATCCTATTAATGAGCATGCACGCATCAAAAGTGCTTTTTTAATTTTCTATTTTATTTTGAATCCTTATTCTCTGTTCACACCGCACTTTTAATGCTGTTTTTAGGCGCATTTACTTTAAGACCATGGGCCTCATTTATGAGGCTGTGCGTCACTTTTACGCCACCAGTGCATTACTTTTTGTGACGCACCAGTAGTGTAAAAAATATGCCTTGTTGCGCCATATTTACAAAGTGACGCATCTAAGTAGATGCGTCACTTTGTAAACCCTTGCGCCACATTATACCTGTGCCAGGTATAATGTATGCAAGGGGGGCATTTTGAGGCAAGAAAGGGTCATGGAAGTGACGCAGTGAAATCTATGAGATTTCACGGCACCACTTCTAGGACACAAATGCGTCAATTTTTTATGCCTGCCTCACAGCAGGCGTAGGACTGATGCAGGTCCTTTCACATGGGGCTTGCCCCATGTGAAAGGACACATTGCTGGAGTTGCGTCACTTTTGTGGCACGCCCCAGCAATGCGTCACTTTTGCGCTTGCAATGAAAAGTGACACATCGCTGTTTTCACGCAGCGATGCGTCACTTTTCATAAATGAGGCCCCATGTATTTATTGCACTATGATTATTCATTATTTATCATTGCTTATTTATGTGCTTTTATGGCCTTGGGACGAAATAAAGTTAAACAGATACATAGGCATCAAAGATTTCTTTTGATTGTGCTTTTTTCGGGCTTTTACATGCCTGACACTACACAACATAGACAAGGAGCTTGGATTGCTAACGTAAAAAAAGTTTTTGCTTCATTCCTGACAACTAGAATTTGTCATATAGTGACCCATTTACATTTTTCATTCAGGTTAATTTAACATTCTGATGCACTCTTAGTTCAAAATGCAATTTCATCAGCTCTGCCTATATTACATTTGTATTCGGATTCGTTTCTTTCTGTCATTGGGATCTGATCTTTTTTCAGCTTCATTAAGATTCATTTTTGCCCATTATTCATTTATGCGCACGAGCTTAATATTGCAGATGAAACTGATGAAGTCTTTTACCAAACTAATGCAGATCTGTCCCAGAGCTCATGAGTAAGCGACCCAATGCACGACTGACTTATGCGAATAACACAATTGATTGGTTTTGTGGTATGTAAGTTTTCTGACATTTCTGTCTTTATCCATAATTTTTTGGTCGGTAAAATATGCATATTTTACACATTTAACAGATATATGGATACTCACAATTTAGAGTTTTAGTACGTTCAGTAGCCATATACAATAAAATAACACTGTAGAAACCACTCTTGGACTACTGGCAACTGTGCACGACTGTACAATTCATGCATCAAAAATGAGTGTTATTGGCCTCGTGATCATGGTTGACAGCATGGAAAGACACTCAGAGAAAGCTCAAGGACCTGATGTAATACACGTTTGTGGTCGAGCAAAGCTGTGAATTGCAAAATCACAGGCATGTGACAGCAAAGCCATAGGTCACAACGTACCCAAGTGACGTGGGCAGTTGGAAACGTATTTCTAACTCGCAATGTGCACTTTGTGAAAGATTGTACTTTAAAAGGAGGAGGTCTTGTGGAGTCCCCTTCCCTATGAATTCCAATGACTTGTTCAATTTTTGGAAGCAAGCTATAGATGCTATACATATACTACAGGGGATAGAGTGCAGTGCAAAATGATTGCCACTTTTAGGGGGTCTATCTACCGCCATCGGTGGTGATTTGGCCCGCTGATGAGATCATTCCTGGGCAAACAAAGTAAATCGACTAGCACCCGGGAACCTTATAAAAGCCCAGTTTTGTTCCCCCTGAAACAGTGAGGCAGATCTACAAGGAAGTGCTGCAGCATGGCGCCGCAAGCCCTTTGGCACAGGGATGCGATATATTTACAAGAATATGTTGCATCTCTGTGCTTCCCCTGCGCTGGCCAACAAACTGCAGCCATGCGCTGGCGCAGGCACCCTTGCACCATGGTGCAAGCATGCCTCCGTCATGGGGAGATTGCTTTTATATAGGAAGGGGCACCTTCCTGCACAAAAACAATCACTACAGGCATTTTCCTCTTTCAATGTGTGCTCTAGAATGCAGCAGGTATTGAAAGAGGAAAAAACGAGGAGAAATTAAAACATTTCTCCTCATTGCGCTAGTAGCGGAGCATTCAGACGCATCTCCAGATTTACGATTTCTCATAAATCTGGAGATGTGTCTTGTTCCATGGGTGTTGCGTGGGAACACCGACAGCAACACCCGTGGAAAGCCCCTTCAATGCAAAGTGTTGCGTGTGAAGGGGCCGTATTTACAAGGAGTGGAAAAATCACGCAGTGTGGCTTTTCCTGTCCTTGTAAATATAGTGGAGCCCCCTGCGCCACCAGTACGTCACGAAAAGTGACATACTGGTGACTCAAGGGGTTTGTAAATCTGCCCCAGTGTGTGGCTATTAAGCATTCAAAAAGTAATCTGTAGTAATCACGATAAGACAAAGTGATTACAAGCTGGATTTAATCATAGATCAAGGTTCCTACAGATGGGTAAAAGCGTGCATGCAAGCACCAGAGCGCAGTGGCGATAACTGCTGACCAGTTACCAGCTGTCAACATAGAACGGGTCCTCGCATGCCAACAGGCAGCGCGAGGCAAAGAGCATCACAGTGTCCTCGCTCGGGAGGTTCCGCAAGGTGAGAACACTACATATATCTCCTTTCCTAAGAGGAGGGAAGACAAACAGCCAAGGAAAGAGAGAGAGAAAGAAGTAGAGAGAAAGAGAGAGAGAGAGAGAGAAAGAAAAACAGGAATGAAAAACAAAGGGTCACCTGTACAGGGCCAAATATATGGTAACCCTGGAACATCTCCTAGAAGGAGCAGAGGGTACTTTGAAGCATAAACATCACATTTTTCGAATACAAAAGTACGTGAAGAGCAGGGGATCACCTGTACCTGGCTGGTAATATGGTCACCCTGGAACTTCTCCTAGAAGGAAACAGGGTGCACTTTGAGCATCAACATCACATTTTTCGGATACAAAAGTATGTGGTAAGACCGTTTCAGAAGTTACACTTGGTCTCCCACCAACCTCGTCATTCACTTTTACAATCTTATTCATGTTCCACCAGTTACATCCATTGACACGTACCGCGCTGCTGCATACTTTGTCAATGATGAGTGGTTCGTTGTACTTGGACACCCCTTTTTGTACAAAGACTTGTTTCTTTATTTTCACTTTGTCACCTACAGTAAACCTCCGCTCAGAGACATGTTTTCTTTGATCAAAGTACATTTTTTGCTTGTTTTGCACATAAATGACCTTGTTTCTAACTTTTACATCTAACTCTTGGGACAATACTTTGTTTTTGGACCATTTAGACAAGCAGGAGTGAACTCCGTGGAGGGCTTTCTACCGCTGAGCAATTCAAACGGAGAGGCACTTGTGGATGAGTGAGGTGTGGTCCTATAAAACCACAACATAGTTCTCACAGCAGCAGGTATGACTCTATTATGGTGTATAACCCACCTTATACAACCTCCAATGACTCTATTAAGTCTCTCCACCAGCCCATTTGTTTGGGGATGGTACAGAGAGCTTTTGAGATGAGAATTGGATGAATCTTCAACGTCAGATGAGATGAATTGTACTCCATTTTCTGAGATAATAGTCTTGGGAAAACCCTCCCTCATGAAAATTTCTTTCATGAACTCAATTATCTCTTTTAAGTCAGCTTAGGACACAAATCTGGCTTCGGGCCATTTAGAATAATAGTCAACTAAGACAATAGCAAATTTGCTCTGATGAGGCAAGGTGTGGAAGGGTCCTAGTACATCAATACCCAATTTCTCCCATGGGTTTTCTGGAAGGGGTATGGGAGTGAAGGGAGGATAGACAATGCGGAGACTTATCGATACTTGCACAAATGGCGCACTCTAGTACTAGAGCGTCAATGTCTCTGTCCATTTGTGGCCACCAAAAGTACTCGCCAGTTCTACATTTGGTGAGCGTGGCTCCCAGATGTCCCTCGTGGGCCTTAGTTAACAGCGTTTTTCTAATGTTGTCAGGGGGAACTATTTTATCTAACCTGAAAACAAGGCCATCTTCTAGGGATAAATCATCACAGGCTTTTACAAAAGGCTGGACATCAGCGTCAACATTCTTCTCTTTAGGCCACCCTTGTATATTGTATTGTTTTATGGCATTTAATGTTTCATCAGAGTCCATTGCAGCATACCAGCTGCTTTCAGTTACAGAGCACACATTTTGTAACTCTACCCTAGCAATTATACAGTCCTCGTGTTCATCATCATCAATATGGCTTTCTCCCATAACAGACACGTTTGGTGCAGGTGGCAAACGTGATAGAGCATCTGCTCGGACGTTCTTTCCACCTGCGATGTGTATGACTTCGAAATTGAATTGGAGAAGTTTGGATGCCAGGCGAGCTATGCGTGGCGTGGTGTTGTGGTGGTTGGTGTTCCCCAATATGGCTGCTAAAGGTTTGTGGTCAGTTTTAAAGTAAATTTCCTGCCCCACAAGTAACACTTAAACTTTTCGATCCCCCACCAACAAGCAAGTAGTTCCTTTTCTATGACTGAATAGTGTGATTTGGAGTCTCTCAACACCCTTGTAGTGAAGCCGATGGTATGTTCCTGATGCCCCTTCTCCTGAGTAAGAACAGCACCCAGACCATAACAGCTAGCATCCACTGTCAAGATGCACGGCACAGAGGATTCAAAAGGTTTTAATGCTTTGACTGTGCACAGCTGTTGTTTGAGCCAGGAAAATGCTTGAATGCAATGATTATCCCACACAATTTCAGTTTGATGTTTTAGTAAATTGGATATGGGACGTAATCTTGTGGCATGAACCGGGAATAAAATTCAGTCAGGCCTTGTAGTGACTTCACACCAACTTTGTCCTTGGGAGCAGAGGCATCAACTATGGCTTGGACAAGACTAGGTTTGGGTGTTACCCCTAACCTGGAGATTGTGTGACCAAGGTATTCCACAGAATCTTGGAGTCGGGGGGAGAAGGTTTTGGGCAAGGACATTTCTGGGTCTGGACAACTTGGTAATTTGCAGGAGAAAGTACAGGAAGGTGGTGAATCTGCTACAGAGAATACGGAAGGAAAGACATTGGGTAAGAAGTACACGGACACGGAGGAGGAAGATAAGAATATTCACAAAAAATTGCCTTACAGGGGGATTTGGTATGCCATTAGGCTCTCATCTATCTGAGAAAACCAAGAGCAGAATTTGGCGTCACGATTTTTGTGGATGTTTTTAAGCTGTTACATTGGGATATTCAGGCCTAAGAGGGCTCAAAGGAGGAGGAGTGGGAATTGGCAAGCAGACCTAGGGTCCCTAAAACAATTGAGAACTGGACATCTGCCTTTCTTATATATGCTAGTATACATTGTGAGAAACGTCAGGATAGAGCTGTAGCGATGTTCCAGTACATGGATATCATAAGGAAAGCTCAGTTATTTTGGTGGTTATGCGTGGTTGTCATATGATGAGGAGTGTAGAGCCCGCATGAGCATTTTTCATGATAGACCCTGGAGGGATGTGGACTCAGAGTTGTGGTTACAATGGATGGCGTCTTCTCAGCCGCCTGCTGCCACACATACTGCAAGTGGCTTGCCAGTATCTTATCGGCCCTTTCAGTTCCGTCCCGCCAAGCCTGGGTCGGGGTTTGGTGGCAGGGGTCACACACCAGTCTTGGGAGCCTGTTGGAATTTCAACTGGGATTTTTGCAATAGGCAATTTTGCAGATACAAGCATGAGGGTTCACAATGTGGGGGCAAACATCCCCTCACTCAGTGTTTCGCAGGTCAGCGATTTGGTGATCAAGGGTGGGGGCAGAGGGGAAGAGGTCAGGCTTTCCGCTTTGTATCAAAGGGCGCATACACAAATTAAGTTGGTAATATTAGCACAATGGTTGGGAGATTATCCGGACACTGACGCAGCATCCAGGTTATTCTGGGGCTTCAAAGATGGTTTTAAAATCCCGTGGTGCACGTGGTCTGACAATTTGTTGGCTGCTAAAGAGATTCCAAAGGTCGTACAACAGAAGTTGCTGTCAGACATAGACGCAGGTAGAGTTGATGGAACTTTTGTTCATTGACCAATGCACAATTTGATTGTCTCTCCTGCATTTCCAGTGGGCATTCTATGTTGATGAAGTTCTTCCAATGGGGTGTTCAGTGTTGAGCGTACTATTTGAAACATTCAGTATTTTTCTGCAGTGGCATTTTTACTTAAAATAGTGGTCATGACTCATTTGTCACTATCTCGATGATTTCATGTTCATTGGTGTTCAGAACACAGGACAATGCCAACGGACTTTGCACATTTTTCAGACTATTGCTCAGGAGCTTGGTGTGCCCTTGGCGCCGGACAAGACTGGAGGTCCTAGTACAAAAATGACGTTCTTGGGTATTGAAATTGACACTATGGAGTTGGTGGAGGGTTTGCCAGCGGAGAAAGTGCAGGAGATTTCAGCATTTTGTCATCTGTGATTGAGGGGCGTAAACTGGAGCTCAGGAAGGTGCAGAAATTGTTGGGCTGCCTCAACTATGCGTACAGGGTCGTCAGGGCAGGAAGAACATTCTGTAGGAGACTGGGGATATCCATGGCAGGAGCTTATCTCCCTCACCACAGAGTGCGTATTTCAGCAGCCACTAGGGCTGACCTGTACATTTGGTTGACTTTCATAGCGGACTTTAATGGCAGGTCTTTGTTTTTTGCGGATGAAGATATGATTTGTCAGATTCAGATTTACTCTGATGCGTCTGGTGCGAAAGGTTTTGGTATATTCTGGGAGGGGCGTTGGTGCGCTGATCGTTGGCCAGTGCATTGGGTACAACGGGGTCATAATATCGCCTTTTTAGAGTTCTTTCCTCTTTTTGTGGCATTGCATGTATGGGGTGAGGAATTCCAGAATAGACCAGTACTGTTTAACGTGGACAATACGGCTGTGGTTGAATTGATCAATATACAAAAGCCAAGGATTTGAGAGTTTTTGAGGTTGTTGTATGCCTTTATGCATAAATGTCTGCAGCTTAACATGGTTTTTAAAGTGAGACACATTCCAGGAGTCAATACTTGTATAGCGGACGCTCTGTATTGTTTCCAGTGGGCGAAATTTCGCAGGCTGGCTCCTGGGGCAGAACCCAACAAGACTCAGATCCCACAGTGTGTCTGAGCGTAGGGGGAATGAGAACTGTCAAATTGGTAGAGAAATCAGTAGTAGCTTCTACAAGAAGAAGCTATCAGCAAGCCTGGACCGAGTTCTTGAGCTATGGTACAATGTGTGTTGCACAGGGGAGGACGGTGGTTGATGAAAAGTTTCTATTAGGTTTTGTGTTACACTTGATAGATAAAGGTTTTTCCCACACATCTATTTCTGGCAAGTTGGCTGGGATTTTCTTTTTTACGGGCAGTTGAGGTGGGGGAGGGATCCGGTAGGAGGGGTTTTTAGTGAAGAGGGTTCTTGGGGGTCTAAGTAGGGAACAGGCTGGTAGCAAGCCGTTGCGTCAGCCGGTGACATTTGATTTGTTGCTAAGATGCTGTAACAGCTGCCCTATTGCTGTTACAATGAGTTTGAGTGTTTTAAGTTTAGGTTCTGTTTTTTGTGGTTGTTTTTGGGGCATTCGGGGCATCTGAGTTACTAGGTCTACGCCATAGGGTAGGCATTTGCAATGATGATGTTTTCATAGAGGAGCACAGGTTGAGAATCTGGTTGAGGGCTTCCAATACTTATCAATTGGGCAGGGAAAAATGTGTTTTCTTGAACAGGAGTGGGGTGGGACCGTGCTGTCCAGTGGGGGAAGGGGAGGTTTTCAAAGCATCAGCGATTTTACATCATGAAGATTTTTTTGCCATGCTCAAGGGCGTCAGATTTCCATAGCTCAGTTGTTGGCTGTGATAAGGAAGGTGCTCATTAGCCTAGGAGGGGACCATCTACGATTTGGCACACACTCCTTTCGTATTGGAGCAGCAACGAAGGCTGTGAGATTGGGGTTGGTCTTGGTCAGACATACGTTGGATCGGGAGATGGAAATCCAAATGTTGCGACAAATATGTTGAAAATAAACTTCAGTCCTCAGTTGTTCCCTTGTTAATGATTGTTTTTCCACCTAGGTCAGATTCCGAGGCTTGTAAGTTTGACAAAGACAACTTGGTTAGTAGGACACTCCTTCGTGAAGTGGGCTGCTGTTTACGCTGAGCAACAGATTTGTGGAAGATCGTTTGGACTTACAAGTGCTAGCCATGAGGTGGTATGGAAGAGGAAAGGGGCATTATGTTGGGGGGGGGTTTGGTTCCAATGTTGTCTCTGATGTGTTTGAGGGGAGGGAGCTCTCCGGATTTGCTTGTCATCCACCTTGGTGAGAATGATCTCGTCAACTTATATGGCCTGGCTCTAATAAAACAAATGAAACTGGACCTGGCAATCATCAAGTTTACCTGGAATGGCACCACAGTGATCTCTACTGAATTCATTACGCGGCTGCACTGGAGCGGTGCAAGGAATAATGCAGCTTGGGAAAAGGTGAGACGAAAGCTTAATAGAGCCATGAGACTTTACTCTGGCATTGGAGTCAAGGTGCTATCTCACCCTAACATACAAAACACTGAGGGGCACCTTTTTCGTGAGGATGGGATACATCTGTCACAAATGGGCCAGGCATACTATTTACTTGGATTGAGGGATTTGAGTGCACAAATATGGCACGAGGATATATGGTGCTCTTCCGTAATGTCTTAATTTTCTAATTGGTGGGGCAGGAAAACTCTGTTCGGTTTTCAAAGATGGCGGAATTTTTTTTGAGCGGGTTTGTCCATCCTCAAAAGGGGGGAGGTGGGGTACACAGTCACGTGGAAAGGAAATGAGAATGAGGGGGAATTTTTTCTCAACAGGAGTCAGTTCTTCTGGGTTTGCTGGGGGTCAACATTAGGGGTTAGGTTTTTAGAGATAGGTTAAGATAAGGTTTGGGATTTGTTTATCATGCAGTGGCAAAATGTGTTTTGAGAAATTTACATGGCTCCTGTCTTAATAAAGTGGCCTTTATTGCTAAACTGAGAAGTTGTGGTTAGTGAGTTATTTTGCGAAGATAGTCATGCTTAAGTCGCACTGAATTACAAAACATTATTTTAATAGACACGTTCTATGATTACTAGTATATAGAAGTCCCAATTCAGAACAATGTGCACTTCCTCTACACACATATTCCTTTCACGCACTTTGTGTACACACATGCTCTAGTCATGTAAATACAAACGGGGACCAACTCAGCAATACATGATTTGTTGTCTAAGCAATAGCATTGTGGAAGAGTAATCCCCTTGCAATTTAACACAATTAAGAAAAATAGCAAGGTCCATAATCATGAAAAGTAGTCACTTAACTCTCCTTACGTCACGTTTATTCACGGCTTTCCTTTTTCACAATGTTTTATTTTATTTTTCATTCTCCAATTGCTTATGGGGGTTTACGAAAACACATGCAACAATTACATTTTGAATTGCCCTCAAAATATTATCAGTTGTACCCTAACAGAGAAGTGTATACAAGACACCTCTATATTATATGTGCACTGTGTAAATGCTAGTATCATAACATAGTACAACAGATGCATTTATTGCTTGTTAGGAATTAAGATTAGTTCGCTCCTAAACTCAGATCAATATTTTGGAATGTTTGCGCTTCAACACTGAAAACAGTGAAGACATTGATTTTTTTCGAACCATAATTCTGCTGCCCACATCACAGAGCCCGCCATTTTTAGATCTTAGACTCAGGGCAATGCTTCCCACTTCTCAGATGCTGCCATTTTAAGATCTTAGACTCAGCGCACTGTGGCCCACTTCAGAGATTCCGCCATTTTAAGATCTTAGACTCAGCGGACTGCTGCCCACTTTACAGATTCCTCCATTTTAAGATCTGAGACTCAGCGCACTACTGCCCACTTCAGAGATTCTGCACTTTTAAGATCTTAGACTCATCGCAGCACTGTGTATCCAGGGTCCAGGGCCAGCTGGCAGTCTGGTATTTTCCAGCTGAAATGCATGTTATGGGCTGTTTTGATCGGAAGGACTGCCATAACTCAACGATGATAGTCCTCATGGCCTCATTCTAGTTGCAACCTCATGCAGTGTGGACTGATTACAACCGATTTTCCTAAGACTGATTTTCATTTCCAGTCCTGCCCAGAGAGAGAATGTGAGATGATCCAGTAATGTCTGAACTCTGCTGGATGTAAGTAAAAATAACTGAAGAAAAGATGATCATTCAGTCAGATAATAAGGGCCCTCTTTTCTATTCTTCCCGGTCATGGAGACAGATGGCATAGTCCTGATGAGACCTGTCAAGTTACTAGAGGGTCGAAACTTTTGACGATACTTCTTGGGTTGTAGAGTGCTTGACATACGTTGGAAATCTCTGCAAGATTGGAAGATTCCAATTTAAGTATAAATATAGTGAACAAACTTTGATGAACTGGTGATTTCACATGAATTTGTAAATACTTGCATTGTCATGAACACTGTGCCGTATGCACTTTCATTGTTTCTGTATCAACAGATTAATATATAAATATAACAAGCAATTGTTGTAAAGAGTGACCTTCACATTTAGTTGCAAAAAGAATAATTGATGGACAGAATGCAGAACAAGTCATACATTCACCCCAGTACAGACATCTGTGCCTGAATCTATTGTTGATTTCTAGCTCCCCATTGCCATTCCAGTTTGCACCCAGCCATATGCAAATCAGTCTTGACCCTGAGCCCTATGGAAACAGTCCAGCCCGAACTGCCAGACCAGATCCTCCCTGGACTGGAAACAAGCATTCTAAGACCATTTTGGGGGTTTCACCCTCATCTGCCAGGCTAGCTTGACTCCAGTGACATGGAGAGCATGGGACCCACGCCTGGGCATACCCGTCCCACTCGGGGTCACAAATGCAAAAAGAAGAATTGATGGAAAGAATGCCGAACAATGTCATGCATTCACCTCAGTACAGAGATCTGGGCCTAAATCCATTGTTTCTTCTCCCCATGCATTCCAGTTTGAACCCAATCATAAGCAAATCAGTCTTGACCCTGATCCCTATGGGAACTTTCCAGCCCGAACTGCCAGGCCGAGTTCTCCCTGGCCTGGAAACAAGCATCCTATAACCGGCTTCGGGGTTTCTCCCCTCATCAGCCAGGCTAGCTTGACTCCAGTGCCATGGATATTTATTTGGTCATGTGTTGTGACAAATTGATACTCATGTATAATAACAAATGATTTATTTCTTATTGGTGCGATTTGTATGATGTTCGGCTCAGAAATGATCCCCATGGAACGCATGTACTATTTATCTGCAATAAGTTACAATGTTCCCATCTGGGTATAGAGGGTTCTGTCCATGTAATAATGTAGCACAACAAAAACATTCCATTCAAAAGTGTGTGAGGGCTGCCCTACCAACATCTGTGAGGCAGGGTTCATTATTCAATTCCTTATTACCAGTTGTTAATGGACAGTAGAGCTCGATCTCTGAATTTGCTTTCGCAGTTTAGGTGGAATGTGACCCGTAATCTTTCTACAAACAGAAACCTTTTGTCATGCTATTCCCAAGGAGACAGTTTGTGCTTTGTGATTCATACTGGCAATTATGACTCACAAATGCCCTTTTGTTTATAGGATTATATTTTGGTCTTCAACAAACCTGCCTCTTTGAACAGTGTAGATATTGGGAGGACACAAAAAAACATGTGATACATCAAGCCTGCCTAAGAAAAAGGAAATAAGTATTTTTACTTTTTTATTATATAAACTGTTTTCACACAAAACTATTGTAATTAGCAATTGAGTTTCTTCTATTGGATGAGTCCGTAGTTGAGTAGGTTGTGAAAATGATTTATGTTGCTATATTTTAGCACTTAAATGTTAGAACCTGGTTTCCGGGTTGGCTGAGGTGTGCACCCAGGCCAGGCAAGACCACCACTCTAGTCAGGATAAGCTACGTACACACTAAAAGATAACCTGTGCTCACCCTCTGGTAGCTTGACACAGAGCAGTCAGGCTTATCTAAAGAGGCAATGTGTAAAGTATTTGTGCAGCAAACACACACACAGTAACACATGTAATATACCACACTAAGACTTCATACAGGTTTAAGACTATTAAGAATAGTTTTCTGAGTAAAACATTACTAAAATGGCAAAAATCCAATCAGTAGAAGTTGAGATATGAATTTCTAAAGATGAAATGCAAAAAACAGTACTTAAAAGTCAACAGTGCTAAAATGTTACTTGAGATCAGGCCGACAGCGATGGGGGGCAGGCAATCTACAGGACCCATGCAGAGCCCACTGACTAGGTACCTTGGAAGCAACAACGCTGAGGGCATGATTCATTGCTCTTTTCCATGCAGTTGGGTCACTGCGTCGTCGTCAAGCTTCACTAAAATGCAGGCACTGCGTCGTCGTTGAACAGTACAGAGCATGGTCATCGGGACGCGCAGATTGAGGGACTGCTCTCGTCGTACAGCCTCTGCGTCGCTTTCAAACGGTGCAACGGTGGTGATGCGTCGTTTATGCAGCAAACCAGCAGCAGACCCCACTTATGAGGCCCCGAAGTGGAGATGGCACCTCAGGCAAGGGTAGGGCTCACAGATGGCAGAGTAGGACAGCACCAGCAGGATAGCAGGAAGTCTTTTGTGTCCCTGAGACTTCAGAAAACAATATGCAAGCCAGCAAATCCCTTGGAGATTTCTTGGAGGGAAGGCAGAGTACAGCTTTCCTTGTCAGGGAGCAGCAGGGCAACAAGCAGAAAAGCAGTCCTTCCAGAAAAACAATCCAGTTGAGTCCTTTAAGAAGCACATCATATATTTTTGGTGGATGTTCAATTCAACATCCAGAAGTGTCTGGTTTTAGGGGTTCAGACGCCCCCTGCCTATACCCAAAAGTGTCATTTATGTATGGGGTGACTTCAAAACAGCTAAATGAAGTGCACAAGATCTCTTCCAACCCAGGCCTGTCTCACTTCCTAGAAAAGGGACATGGCCCCAATGACTTCACATGGACCAGACTGGAACAACCCAATATACCAGACCACTGTCCAGACATAGGTAAATTCCTGTTTAAGATCGAACAGAAGTGGGTCTATAAGTTGAATAGTGACAAGGAGGGTCTCAATGAACCCATACCTTGGATGTCACTGTAATAGACACGAGATCTGACTGTGGTCAAATGGGAGCCATTGTGCATGTGTGTAAATACAATACCACTGAATACACCTTTCTACCATCTCTATAGTTTAACTATCCCACTATGATACACACACTACACATGCATCTATATAATCAGTCATAAATTGGTGCTCTAAATGGATATTATTTTGTTCATGATTTTCACCCAACTTTACTGATTGCTTAATATGGATTTTGTAAGCTTGGTTTAAATATTCCGGACTTATAACAACCAATAGGTTCCTTTATTATGCGGCAAGAATATGTCTAAAATGGTCAAATTATAAATGAATCTAACAAAAACGGGTTGATAAAATTGGGGTGTTCGACAATTTCTCCGCTAACGCGACTGGCGGAAACTACTGTTCCCAGATACCCTCGCGCTTGAGGCCACTTTTGAAATACCCGCCTCCTCTTCCGTTCGGTGCCTCCCCAGTATAGCCCAGAGGGACGTTGGGAGACACCGACGGAGTGGTAAGCGAGTGAAGGTTCTCGGGTTTCCTTTTCTACTAGCTGCATTCGCCGGTTGCATGAGCGGCGTGTTTTGGCGCCAGGGCGAACAGAGGGGGGTCGCGAATGACATCCCGTACTTGAGTTTTTTGGAAAAGTGGCAAATCTTAACAGGCTCGGTACAATCCACGGCTCCCTAACATAAACGCCCGGGCTGTTTCTTTAATACCTGAAACGCCCATATTAAGGTCACTGCGCTTTTCCGTGTGAAAGGCAGCGACGGTACATGTTATGATTCTGATCACTCGTAACGAGTCCCGTGTAGAATAAAATACTAACTTTACACAGTGATTTCGTTTAGTTATTACATCACGAGAGGGTCAGGAGATAACTTGAAAAGAAGCAGAAACCAACATGGGGTCTATGAGCCTTCGGCTTTATACATTGTTAAGGACTCGGGGGTCTGTTGATTTATCACATGTGCATTTTAAACCCAAAAATTAGGACATGATTCGTACCTCTGATACACAACGTTACACGCATATACTTGTGATTTTGTAATGGATAATAACGAGGTCATTATTCAATCTTCTTGAAACCTAAGAATACCACATGCTCTTTATCTTGCCTTGATATGAGTTGGTTGAGTGCTTTTACGATTGTATTTTGCTAAACAGAGCGGTGCTCCTTATTTACCTGAGCTGCAGCCAGGTGAGGTGAGGCGCCATCCCCACAGAAATTGGGTGAGTGAAATCATGTCAATTAAATTGTGTATACATGATCACAATGAATATCACTACTAAAGAGTGCATTCAGTGACAAATATGCTTGTTTTTCTCTTTTTTGTTTTCTCGCTCATACGACTATTTTAGATTGTGGTGGAGAATCAACACCTGACAAACAGGTGATATTTTTCCTTTTATTTCTTTCTTCACATAGTTATGTACAGCAGTAGCAACATCTAGGTCCTGATGAATGCATAGGATCATCTCCATTTATATGCAGAAACATGTCGAACATTTGCTGAGTAGATATTATGTTAAATCTACTTTCTTTCACTTTTCACTTGTTTTTAAAACTTAGGGGTCTGAGAGAAAACATTAAAAATACCTATTCGACTCAGTTCCACCTAATTTTACTCACTTCACTTACTTCCACTTGCACTGCTTTTTTTCAGTTGTAAATATCACACCAACACCATACTGACACCACTCAGTAAAAAACTAACATCAGTCTCCTTACGCATGCAGTCTCCACTTTCCAACTAGTGTGACTGTCTTTATACTAACTCCTGGGTAAGGAGAACCCAAATGATGTAATAGTGGTGGTACAGAACGACAACTGATGGGAAAAATTCCTACCTTGATTGCATGTTATATGTATGAGTGTTTGAATGGTGTTTACATACAACTGTTTTCAATTCACAATTTAATTTGAGTGTCGTGTGGTGGTCAGTCTAAGAGCAAAACATGGTTGTGACTCCTGGATACCTTTTGTTGTAATTAGTTCTGTTCTTGGGGGCATGTATCCAGTACAGAGTCATTAAATTAGCCCTTAGACCCTCATTTAAATAGTGTGTGTTTCGTGATTGAGTACAGCCTCGGCTGTGGGTCTATGTAAAAGCAACAGACACATAAACCCTTTTTTGTCTGTTCCAAACCTCTGTTTTGACTTTCACTCAGTTGTAGAGCATTCCCTTTTCTTTATGTCTTGGCAAGACTCTTGAAATCACTAAATCACTAATTCTGTGTAATTGTGGCCTAAACAGTTATTTACAATGGCTTCAAATTGCGGGCTAGCCTTTGAGGAAGCCGAGATTCAGAATATTTTAGATGAGAATCCCAGTCTATTAGACAGTGTCCCCCTTGCAGTGAGCACTACCGATGAGGGTTGGAATAAGATCTTGATTTTGAAGAAATCCCATTCCAGGACTACAGTGCACAGTATAACCATGGCACAATACCTACACAGTAACTGTGCACCGTCTTGGATGACAAAGAATTTTTAAAGGATTGGTCATTGATTGCCTGGCGGTGCACTAGGGACTGGCTAGTCCTTATTATTAAAACCGCAAAAAGTGCAGCAGACAAAATCCTGGTTGAAATACAACTACTTGAAGGGAAAATAAAAACCACCTTAAAAACACCAGCCTTTATATCTGGACAAGATGACTGCAATAAGAAAAATACTGAATTCAAGGAATCCATTCTTTTCACAAAATTGGAGAAATTTAAGAAGGATTTAGCCAAATTTTCTAGTGAAAAAGTGTACCCCTACACTAGTGATTCTTATGTAGCCCCATCATTCAACCAGAATGGACGTCGAGGAGGTTCTAGCTATGCTATCTCAAGTTCTGATGACAACTCAAGTGATTCTGATTCTGAAACATCACAACGTGGCAATGGACACTCCTTCAAGGGACGAGGTAACAGAAGAGGACGAAGAGGAAATTTTAACAACTTTGGCCAGAACCAGTTCCAACCCTTCTGGCAACCAGGCCCTTGGATGTATGGTCCTAATTTCCCTCAAATGGGTCCAGCTTTCTTCCCTCACCAAATGCAACAAGCACAAGGACCGCAACCTTTTTTAGGGTTTGGCCCCAGGACCAACAGGGGCAGGAGAAGACAGGGACAAGGATCCCAGGTCCGATGGACAACACCAGTACAACAACCTACAATGGACCTGAGGAGCGGCAAAAGGATTCCACAGGACGGAGCGGGAACGAGCGGAACAACCGACCAACCAGTCTCGTGATCAATTTGAGCTCCTATTCCCTGTCCCAGGATGAAGAAAACCTTCTTAACTGCGGACTAGGTTTTGTAGCAACACATGAAGGTGATCAATTTAATACACAAGTGGAATTAGCTAAACTCTTCAGGAAGGTTAGACTTCACTATTTTTTTGCCAAACAGAACCTTGAAGACAATACTGAACCGGTCGTTAACACTGGTTTGAAAAGACCATCGACCTTTAATCCAACGACCATTGGATTACCCACACGAGTCCAAACCTTCGAGGAGGCGGTGGAGACTGATATTAACATACTTTTCAATACTAAAACACCCAGATTCTATGTCAATCTACCAAACAAGGAAAGATCAGCTCTGCAGGCTTTAACAACAAATGAAGCCATCACAATAAAGCCTGCAGACAAGGGTGGTGCAATTGTCATCCTGGACACAGAGACTTATAGACAAGAATGTCTAAGGCAGTTACAAGATCGGAAGTCCTACTTACCTTTGAAAGATGACCCCACGGAAAGATTGAAGACTAAGATCTGTCAATTAGTGGAGGAAGCAACGTCAGAAGGATGGATTACCCCTCAAGAGGGTCAATACCTATGCACTTCCCATCCATCGGTTCCTTATTTTTACTGCCTTCCAAAGGTACATAAACAACAGAGACCACCTCCAGGGAGACCAATCATCTCTGGCATAGGGTCAGTTTTGGAGCCATTATCCACATTTGTGGATTTCTTCCTGAACCCTATAGTTAAAGAGATGCCAACGTATCTTAAAGATACGAAGGATATGCTATGACTACTACCCGACATAGATTTCAATACCTCTACGGATCTACTTGTCTCATTTGATGTAGAATCTTTATATACATCAATTCCCCAGACAGAGACCCTAGAAGTTGTGGGCAGTATATTATAAGACAGGGATCTCAAATATATAACTCCAGCCGCCTTCATCATGGACCTAGCTGAGCTAGCTATGAAAGAAAACTATTTCAAATTCGAGGAGACTACCTATCTCCAGATATCTGGGACCAGTATGGGTAGTGTCTTCGCGCCCAGTCTAGCGAACCTATATGTCCATGTTTTGGAACTGACCAAGGTACTTAACCAGGACAACCCCTACTATGTATCGCTTCGTATTTGGAAGCGATACATAGATGACATCTTTGTTGTATGGAGAGGCTCTGAGGCTAGTCTGCTGGAATTTCATAACTGGTTAAACTCTTGTAATGAATTTCTAAAGTTTACAGTGAAATTCAGCAAGACAGAGCTACCCTTTTTTGGACCTTCTGATATCGGCAACAAATGATGGGCTCACAACAGAACTTTATAAAAAGCCGATGGCACGGAATGCGCTCCTCAACTTTGAGAGCTGTCATCCTAGAGCTCTCAGGGAGAATTTGCCCTTCGGGCAATTTCTCAGGCTTAAGAGAAATTGTTCAACAAAGGAAGCCTTTGAGAAGCATTCGGAGAAACTGTCTGAACATCTACGGGAAAAGAATTACCCCACTAAGATCATCCGTCAATCTAAGAAAAGGGCGTCAAATAACAACAGGGACGCCCTGTTGGATATTGCTATTCCTAAAGAGAAAACCAAAAGGATGACATTTGTGAATACTTTTCACACAAAATCCAACCAAGTCCGCAAAATTATAACAAAGCACTGGTCTATTTTGAATACAAGTGGGGACACTCTACCTGTCCCGCTTTTTGCTTTTAAGAGAGGACCCACATAAAGGATCAACTGGTCCATAGTAAACCAAAAAGCAAACTGTCCAGACAAGTTGGAACTCTGTGGGATCTTCCGCCCGTACAAGGACATCATCCTTGCGTAGTTAAGTTCTTGAAACATAAGCCTCAGTTTCCATAGGCATTCAAACACAGATTATTCTTCTACATTTAAAAAGTTTTTACTGCGACAACAATGAACTACACTAAATAAAAGAGACTGGTTAGGTAATGCATTTCATTTAACAGAACACAAAATATTGTTTAAAATGTACATCTATTCTATTCAAACATTATGTGAGACATGGGAAAATAGGAAGTCATTGTTATTTACAAATAATGTATTGCTTATTGAAAAGTAATGCATGTGTTAAACTGCTGTTATGTTGAGCATTTCAAATGCATATCACTTTAAGGTCAAGCTTTCTAAATTACGTTGTGCATGTTTCAGTAATATTAGGTTTATTTTTAGTTAAAAGAAACTTGTTTCTTAACATTGCTATGGGCCTATACAAATAGATATGACTGCGTATTGCAGTTTGGCACATTTTAAATGTGTGTAATTTCATCTTTGTGAATTTTACAATAATCATTGCACATTTAGCTGCTAAACTAAATAATTTGCTTTTCTTTTTTTCAATCTTTATTTCGTTGCGTTAGCAACATAAAAGAGATACAATAAAAAGTGCTGTATACAGTGCCAAAAAATCAATAATCGTTACTACATTTCATCATATTAGGACACACTGTTGTGATTGGGATTATCACAAAAATTTGAAAATATATGTATAAAAAGTAAAAATACATTATACAGATTTAAAAAAACCTTAAATGGAATTTATAACAGCCAGGGCAAAAAAAGATTAAAATTTAACACATAAAAGAAAAAACACAATTCATGATTTGTGGTTAAGCAAATCCATAGGGTGTGCAATTTAAAGAGGAAGAAATATTTTTAATCTAATAAAGTTTACAGCCAAAAGAAATTTACTGATTCCGAACACAATTACTTGGCTAGTGTCCGTATTTAGGATTCTACCAGCTTCCTTATGGGAGATAGCACCAATGTTATGACACAGTGGCACTATCCATTTTTTCCTTGCATTACCATAACTAGGACAAAAGAACAATATATGTAGTATGTCCTCCCTTGTGTTATTTGTACAAAGAGTGCAGTAATCACTGTTTGACTTCCCCCAGCTTTTCTCAGTGGCCTTGGTTCTCAGAGTTCCGTATCTATATTTTAAGTACAGTGTTTTGGCCAATGGTGGCTGAATCTCATCGAGAAATGATTCGAAATGGGCCACATTTTTAACCATTAGGAATTTTTCGGTTAAAGGGCCATGCGCTCTTGAATACACAGATTCATAACTCACATAAGACCAAAAAGACATTTTAACTATTTTCTTAGAAGCCGTACTTAGGGACTCCGGCTCACTCCAAAAATTGGTTAATCCTAATTTGGTTAACCAAGCTCTTACGTGCTTGAACCAAAAGATTTTACTACCACTATCTAGGTCCAATACTTCTTTCAGACCATTTTTATAATCAATCAATTCGGGGGTTGTCCATAATCTAACCCATAGTAATAAAGGTCTCAACATTACATGGTGGTCAGTATGTTTAATGTTTAAATCTAGAAATAATGGTATCAGTGGAGTGTTATTGGGTACATTTAACAATCCCCTGATAAACTTGTTCTCCTGAATTTCAAAGGTCTTCCTGCATACTGGACCCCAAAGTTCTGCCCCGTACAAAGCAGCTGATTGGACCTAGTACCTGAAAATCTCTATTGCTGGGGTAACTGCCTTATTCACACATTTATTGTGTCTTTTTATTTTGTTTAAACAATATTTTAGATTTTCTAGCGGTGGTCTCCATCCCATTGACGAATCTAGTAAAACCCCTAAATAGGTGAAACTCTGTTCAAATTCAAGTTTTTGACTGTTTAACATTAGATTTCTTTTAAAACTTTTATGCGGGTTTAGTGCCATGTATTTTGTTTTTTTTATGTTAATTTCTAACCCTTTTAGAGTACAGTATTGCTGGAACCTATCTAGTGAAATCTGAAGGCCCGAGGAGTTTGAGAAATGAGGATCGTATCGTCCGCGAAGAGGAGGGACGCTACTCGTTCCCCTCCCAATCGAGGCGAGTCATTATCGCAGTTCTCCATATAGGCTGCAATATCATTAACAAAAAGGGAGAAAAGGGTGGGAGCCAGTACGCATCCCTGGCGTACTCCCCTTTTTATGGGGATTTTATCTGTAAGTTCCCCATTTGGGCCCCACCTAACCTTGGCATAATTCTCCTGGTGCAAGCCCTTCACCAATTTTAACAGTTCTCCAGGGAGCCCTTGCCTTTCCAGAGATTTCCAAAGTAGGTCACGAGGAATTAGGTCAAATGCTGCTCGTAGATCTACGAAGGTCACATACAAGTGACCCTTGCGAATAATGACGTATTTCCAATACAAGCAGCATAGCCTTAATACCTGATCTATGGTCCCAGTTTTTTCCCTAAACCCGCCTGATATTTTGATAAAACTGATTCTTCCTCCAACCACGTGTTTATTCGATTTAATATATGCCTTGCATATATCTTTTGAGTTATATCTAAAAGACTAATGGGGCGATAGTTGGCTGGATCGCCTCGATCCCCCTTTTTAAAAATGGTGATAATTTCTGCGCCATCCCATGTGTCTGGTATTTGGTCACCGGCCGCAATAATATTAAATAAATGATTCAAATAGGGTGCCCAAACGTCAACATTATGCAAATAAAGGTCGCCTGGAATTTTATCAAGTCCAGGCGCCTTCCCTTGTTTTACTGAAGCTATTGCTAACTCCGTTTCTTGCAAGTCAAAGACTACCAGTGGGTGTGGTTTCTCTAACTGGATAGAAGTGGGTTCTTCCATAGAAGTTTCCTCAGTGGTTTTGGCTGCATACAACGTTGTGAAGTGTTTTACCCACGTGGCCTCATCTAGGAAAACCTCTCTAGAGCCTTTTTCTCGTTTGTTCCCCTTAGCCGCTAGTTCCCAAAATTGCCTCTGATCCTTGGTTTTAGCTGCTGATAGCATACTAGACCATAGTTCCTCATCCCAAGTAGATTTTGCTTTAATTATTATTTTGTTATATGACTTCCTTTTGTCTCTAATTTCTGTGGGACCTTTTCTTTTAAGTGCGTCAATCAAAATGGTTTTAGCGACACGACATTCCTTGTTGTACCAAGGTTTACCTACCGGTTTTGCATTTACTGTGCCAAGCCCTTTTTTTAGTCTTTTTGTAAAAAGATCTAGTAATTTACTGAAAAGGAGTTTGTGTAATTTGATAAATTCTCTAGAATCACATCTATATGGGCAATATGATTCAAATGTGTTTGCAAAGGCACAGTAAATGTTGGCCAGTAGGTCCTCTCTTTCCAGTATGTATGCCCATTTGACGGCCCTTCGATTGTTACTGAGAATGATATTATCTGTTATTGTTGGATTTACTTGGCTGTGGCCTCCCTCAGTGTTTCCCGGCCCCTTTATTAAGCTTTCGAGAAAGCTAGTTTCTAATGTCACTGTCAAATCTCTCCTTGACCTTTAAATCATTTATGTGTGGCCATAGGTCAAAAGAAACAATGACATAGTCTAGTTTGCTTTCATAGTCTCGCCTTTTAAAAGTGGGAGCTTTCGGACTGTCAGATGGCATACGCCCATTGCATGCCCTCAAGCCATGGCTTGTAAGCAACCTTGTGATCTGAAGGGCTAGTGTAGGGCTAGTGTAGTGCCAGCAACCGTTCCATTATCAGTCAGGACAGGTATCCCATTAGCAGCATCCTCATCTTCATACAATTGAGCAATACCCATAATCGGTTCAAAATTGCAGTTCATATCCCCACATAGAATTACGCTTGCATCTGGTTTTAAAGTATCCATGAAAGTCTCCAATTTTTCGATGCATGGTGACTCCTTGTAGGATGGACGAGGACTATTGTACACATTTAGGAGGTAGATCACCCTTTTGTCCACTGTGATTATTTCCAGACCAAGTATATCTAAGGAGCTAATATTTAAGATTTTTATACCAATGTTAATGGAAATACTGATCCATATTAGAAGTCCTCCTGAAGCGCGACCTCTTGATGAAGGCACAGCCTCTAATTGGTATGTTTTGTACCCAACTCTATGAACCTGATCCGTAGCCCAAGTTTCCTGCAGCACACAAATATCAAAAGTATTCATGTAAATATTCCAATCAGGATCACATAATTTCGCACGCACCCTCGCTACATTCCATGAGACAAGTGAAATCAGGGAGGGCCCCTCTATTGTCCCACAGGTCCCTAAAGGTGTGGATGAGGACGGGCTACTGTTAGCCTCATTATCAGTTGCAATAATGGAATTCCCTGCCCTTGGGAATCTAGTCCCTTCTTTATCCTTAGTTCCATCAGTACTAAAGGTGTTGGCATCATCACTGTCTTCCCCCCCGAACATTGATCTTCAATCACACTCGTCCAGACCACTGAATTTAACTAATTTGCTTTTTAATTATTAGACCTTATCAGTCTCCCATCTGATGGTTATGTTAAGCATCTCACTTTCTTGATTTCCCATTTGAGTACCACTCAAATTACAAATTATCACCAACTGAATCTTGTCTCTTTTGTTTTTGACTTAGAAATTTCAATGATTTACTGTAATAGCCATTCATGAAGTTGTTTAAAGTTATTTCTTTTTCATATCTTTGATTTCTTTCCCTGTCCTGTCTGTCTTTTGTGTAAGTAATATCTACAGTCCTTGAATAAAACAAAAAAGGATAACAAACAAAGTCCTATTATTAGTTTTGGCATAAGTATAGCTTCAATATACCTCCTCCTGCTCTTGTAATCCAATGGTATGGCTCCCTTTCCCAAATTTCACAAAATTACTAGGTGTTTCCAACTCTTCTAATTCAGGTTTTAAGTCTGAAATGTTCCCTTCAAACTCTTCTATTTTATTGCTCTCGTCAGGTATGTAGGAGCAGCAATGGGTTACTTTAAGCATCTTGCTGACTCCGCCTTTTTATGTGAGTAAAATGTTTAATGCTAAGCGACCTTGCAAAACCACTGATCGTATGGCTACAAGCTCAGTGTTTACTGCTAACAAAGCTTCAGAAGTACTAGTTGCCAGCTAGTAGAAAACAGTTGCTAGTTTTCTAATCATTCATCATTTAATATGACTTCTACAGTTGGAATGATTGCACCAAATATGTCTCCCATAAATTCTTCTTCATTTACTGCACCACGTGTATGTCTGTGTGCCAGTGTCATTGATATGCATCTATACTATTAACATGATACAATTTAGGAAATAGCACAGCTAGTTAGAAGACACCCCCCCCCCAGTTAGTAGACAGCAGAAAATAAGAATTGTGTCCACAAACAAAATACACCTTTGGAATTGCCATGTCCCTCTTATTAATTCAAATGTGTGTTCATAGCTACTAATCCCTATAAAAAGAAAGACACCAACCTGACTGTATTTCTTTTTGTATGCCTACCAAGTGCTAAAGGTTCTGTTCTCCAAATGAAACTTTGATATCTATACAATTTTTGAAATGCAAAACCAAGATTATTCCGCTCTTCAAAATGACTCATATTTATTATTCTTGAATAAATGTATATTTTAGCAATTCCTTCCATGTACTGTGACAAAACCATTGTATCACAAATTAAGACATATTTTTGTCATTGCTGTAAAAACAAGAATGCAACAGTGCAGAGAAAGTCCCCCACATTTCAGATCCACTCACTCTTTCATGAGCCAATATCAATCACTCCAAGACTCAACATTCATACCACATCCCAGCATACTCCAGATGCATTAGCCAGATGACAATAGAAAAACAGATTGAATTTTTATTAGTTGAGATGTTGTTGGCTGGGATTCCCGTTCCAAAAATGGTCAACGTACGTTTCGTGGTGGACATAAACTTCGACCATCTACCTTCTTCAGGACAACACAATGGTGTAATCTTTAGTGATGTTAATCGCCCTAAGTAGCCATGGGAATGCCCAGACATGGTTCCCTTGCTCGCTGTGCCACTGGATTCAAGCTCGTGAGGTTCCATGACAATTGTAAGTGATGTTTTCGACTCGCACGAATATGGTATCTATGAACCGCAAATGACGAGTTTAGTAAGTGTGCGCAGTTTCGCTGTGCTAACGTAAACCGTTCGTTTGTTATGTGGGTTTTTCATCTGTACCCACGGGTTCCATCTTAGATACGGCATCCATTTTGTCTCTTGCCCTCAAGTAGGAAGCGAACGGACGATGTCCGCTTCGCGACCCTGGGACTCCCAAGATATTTGCGGAAGACACATGTTCTTTGTAAGTGTCTTTATGACGAGGGGGATGATACTGTAAGGCAGATGGTCCCACTCGAGGCTCATCTTGCCGTGCCGGTTTATTGTCTCAGCCGTGCATCTCATTAGGCACGTCCCTTTGATGCCTTTATCTCGTGTTTCCCGATACCTCCCCTTTTACACCCTTTCCGATCTCCCCACTGTCTCCATCTTCCTCTGCACCTGTCTTTGTTCCTATTTCGATCTGTTTTACTGCCGATTGGAATGCACTAATGTTGGGAAGATGGGTTTTTACAGTTGGGAACCGCCAAATGTTTCTGCACTTATGTTCCGGACCTTATGTGTATCAAAGTGACCAAAGCGACCCCTCTGGGGGATAATTATGGGAACCGGGTTGTAAACTTTTGTGTACCATGTTGTCCTATGGGTAAAATCTGTATAAAAGGAGCGATCCACAGAACCAATTTGAAGCAGTCTCCCCAAGTTGCACGTGTTGTACTTGTCGTGACTTCTGTGTTCCCTGCAGTAAATAAACCTTGAATCTTTGACGCCGAAGGAAGTGTCCCGTGTCTCTGTCATTCGTACGCCGGAGCAGGTTACCCACGAAGGTTTCAGGTGTTGTGCCCTGGCACCGCTGGGTCTTAAAGAACCCAGTCCTTCAGTTGGCGCCCTACGTGGGGCTGCATCAGTGGTACCGGTCCAAGCCCGACGATCGTGAGGAACTTCGTGTGAAATCTCCGAGGGAAGGTGCACTCCGCTTCATCGATCCTGTTGTCGAAACAAGTGGCCCGAAGACTTTTCCCGCGAAGATTCCCGCCTCCTGATGGCTGCGACGGACTGCTGCCCTGACTGTAGACCTGTTTTTGGCGCCTGGCGTAGACCTCGGTATAGCGAGACGATTGACGGGCCTTCCTGGTGACGCCATCGATCTTTTAGTTAAGTATTTGTGGGTCGCTCCCAGAGTTCTTGGTTGTTGACACTTTAGCGAGTGTTTTTGTTGTTGACGCTGTGTGAGTGTTTTTGTCGGTGACACTTTGCTAGCGTACTTTTGTTGTGTTATTTGACGACTGCAGCCGCCAAAAACCGAGGGTATTAGCTCTTTGCTGGGACTTGGTAAATCCCGTAACCCTTGAAGTTTGTGAAACTCGGCTAGTGTGCAAGATGCCTGGTCGTAGTACTTTGTTCAGTTGTTTCAGACCTTGTGGTGTGGATTCCCGACTGGAGGACTCGTGTCCGATACCTCCGGTTGGAACTCCGACTTATGAACTGTACAGTAAACATGGGCTAGGCCCGATTACCTTTAATGATTATTGGATTCGCTACACAAAGAAGGATGGTGTCCTTAGTTGGCCACCTCATGGTAGCTTTGAGACCCCGATCTTAGATAACCTAGAGGCTAAATTGTTCAAGAAAAAGTCAAGGCCGGCCATGTTTGATGCCTTTCGGTTGTGGCGTAAAGAAGCCCGACAGAAAGAAATCAGACAGACTAAACGAAATCAGAGAGATAATGTTGCTACCATCGTAAAGAAAGCAGAGCAATTTCAGCATGATAAGGAGGTTAAGGAAAAGGAAGTGTTTGACAGATTGCAGCGTATGACTATAGATAAGTGCTATCCTGCTTTGCCTACGGAGTCGGACAAGAAGGATGAGTCAGTTGAGGATCCTTTAATGTCCTATCTTATGAAATCGCCACCTCCGTACGTACAGGGTATCACAGCCCCTGTGATTCCCCCTGTACCTGTTCCTGCACCTATTTTTCCTCTGCCTGTTCCTCAACCTGCACCCGTTCTTCCGACTGTTCCTGCTCCTTTGGCTGTTGCTATTCCTACTGCTCCTCCGCTTCCACATACTCCTGCTCACGCTACTGCTCCTGCTCTGTTAACCCCTGCTGTTGTTTCTGTCTCTACTCCTTCACTTGTTAGTCCTGTGTCCTATACTTCTCCCTCTACTCGTAGTCGTAATTCTCCTCTTGCGGCTAGTTTCTTTCATTCGCTCGGGCCTGTTCTTGGGTCCGCTGGTTCAGATGGTCCTCAAAGACGTAGTCAGCTTCCTGGTAACAGGGAACGCGCTTCGCTATATAATATGGCGATGGGTTGGATGACGCACCCCCTTAGAAATCCACCGCGTATTGTACTCGACACGTTTTGTCAGTTCAATATTCCAACCCAAAGATTTGTGTTCGAGGAGATGTGTAAAGTCCTTCGTGATCAGATATCGGCCGACGCACCTGACGAGGTGCTGACCACTTTGTCTGATCTACAACTTCAGTTTTCGGCTGGACTGATAGTGGACACCAATGTTCGACGCGCTGTTGAACGATTGTTGTCTTTCCGTCCCACTCCTATACCTCAAGCCTTGTTTGTTGAGGATGTCGAAAGACAGCCAGATGAGTCTGGTCAATTTCCTATGCGGGAAGTTCCACCAGTATGGATGCCACCTAATCCTAATGCTGCTCCTCCGACACTGGGGCATTTCCAGAGAGTATGGATACATCTCCCATGGAAACGCTCGGAAGTGTTACAAGTGAAGCAATCTTTGCCTGACCCTCGCAAAAATCCTACAGGGTATTACAAAGAATTATCGCAGCTCGTAGACGCTACGATAATGAATCTTGCTGATATCGATATGCTGTTTGGTAATGTTGTACCGCAACCGGTATGGGCTAAGATCCGTCAGGAAAATCATGCAAATGAATTAGGTGGTGATTGGGCGGCCATTATAGCGGCGGATGGGTTGCAAACTGGTGGTGCTAAACCCGACCAGTTGATTACTGCTCTCCCTCAAAGAATAATCACGTTAATGAAAACTCTAATGCCAGCTATGAGGGTAAATTGGGACAAATTGTCAGCTTGTAAACAGAAAAAGGACGAGAATGTCTCCGACTTCTTTACGAGGTTCGAGGAGGCATTCATCGACCATAGTGGACAGGATATGGGTACCGAGGGTGGTCAACGATTGTTTGTGGATACATTTGTTTCGAACTTATTGCCCGATTTGAGCAACAAATTAAAGAATTCGGAAAGTGCATGGGCCGTTTCTACCTCAGCTCAGATATTGGCTACAGCGCAATATTATGAGAATAGAGAGAAAGAAGAAAACGACCGTGCTGATAAAAAGACGAAAGAGCTAAAAACTAAAGTGCTGCTGCAGCAAGCGTATCCTCCGCGTTCAAATCAGAATGCATCCCAGCAAAATCGATCGCAGCCGCAATCGAATAGATCACAATCTTGTAATGACCCCCCTTCCCAAAGATCCTCGTTGGGATACAATCAATGTGCCTATTGTAGACAGGAGGGTCATATCAAATTCAATTGTCCTGTTCTAAACGAACGTAATAGTGGTAACTCATCTAGAGGAGGTCGTGGTGGCTCACAGTAGGCACCACGTGGTAGAGGTCGTGGAGCTCAGAATGATCGCTCAGATAACTCATCAAATTCCGATAATTGTTTTGATCAACGTGGATCGTCGCAAGGACGATCTGCGCAGTACAATGTAGACGATTATTACGTCGATCAGGGAACTGACGACACTAATTACTAGGACAGCCATAGACAAGGAGAGGGAGTGGTATCAGTTCCGGTTGATCAGAGAGGGCCTTACGTCGCAGTTGCTACATCGGGCGTCGTTGAGCCTTTTCTGTTGGACACTGGTGCAGCGAAAAGTTCCATAAAGCATTCGAAACTCCCTGGCGCACCTTTGTCTGGCTTAACAAATGTTTCCGTTGGATTCTCTGGCGCCCCCGTTAGCAATCCAGTTTCGCGCCCTTTGCCCCTTACAATTGGGCCTCGTGAGCTAGACGCTCCGTTGATTTTAACCACGGGTTGTGGTGAAAATCTTTTGGGCCTGGATCTGCTTAAACGTTTGTATGCGACTTTGTATTGTTCTCCTGCGGGGGTAAAGCTTACGTTGGGAGAAAGGGTTGTCTCTCCCATGTACTTGTCTCTCAAAAAGCTTCCACCGGAATTGAGTTCTCTTCCTGCGTCTTTGTGGGCAACAGGTCCCAATGATGTGGGCCTACTTGATATCTCACCTTATGTTGTTCAGTTGAAATCCAATGTGCGATTGCCGCGTATTCCCCAATATCGTATCTCCCTTGATGGTGAACGAGCATTGTTAGCAATCATCTATGATTTGATCGAGAAAGATGTTATTGAGGAAACACGGGGAAACGTGTGCAACAGCCCTGTACTACCCATTCTAAAACGTACTGATCCTTCGAAACCACCTGTTTATCGTTTTGTTATCGATTTACGGGAGGTGAATAAAATTGTGATTCCTCAGTTCCCCGTTGTGCCTGACATTACGGCGCTACTGACTCTGATTCCAGCTTCTGCATCATGGTTTTCGGTGATTGATTTGAAGAATGCGTTCTTCAGCATCCCGATTGCGGAAGAGAGCAGAGACCTTTTCGGTTTCTCTCTTGGTGGACGCAGCTTCCGGTTTAAACGCGCTCCTCAGGGCTACTGTGAAAGTCCATCGATTTACAGCCAAGCCTTGAAGGGTCAACTGGATGCGTTTAGGTTGCCGGCTGGTGCGGCCTTAATCCAATACGTCGATGACCTATTGGTGGCTGCAGATACTCAGGACATTTGCAAAATTGCTACGGTATCGCTGCTGCAACATCTCTGCGAGTTGAATCACAAGGTGTCACCTTCTAAACTCCAATATTGTTGTCAAGAAGTAACCTATCTAGGTCACTTATTGTCAAAGGAGGGAAGGCGTTTGACCCCAGAGAGAATTGCAGCAATTGCACGAATGGCTGTGCCAATCACCCAAAGAGATGTGCGTGCCTTTTTAGGTATTACGTCGTACTGCAGGCAATGGATTCCAAATTTTTCATTGCTAGCGAAACCATTAGTGGCTCTTACGTGCAAGGATGTTTCAACTCCTTTATCATGGACGGAAGAATGTCAGAAAAGTTTTTCTGAACTACGTGATTCATTGTGTTCGGCTCCTGTGTTAGGTACTCCTGACTATAGCAAGCCGTTTACATTATATGTTCACGAGAGAGAAGGTTGTGCGTTGAGTGTCTTAACGCAACCTTTTGGTGGTAAGCAATGTCCATGTGCATATTTTTCCTCGACCTTGGACCCGGTAGCTAGAGCATTGCCGAGTTGTTTGAGAGCAACAGCGGCAGCCGCGGTCTCCATCCGACAATCAGCAGGATTGGTCATGGATAATATGCTTACGGTGATGGTTCCGCATGCAGTCGATACTCTTTTGAATCGTACGAAAACTCAGCACTTGACGAGTGCGAGGTTGTCTGGGTACGAGTTGACGCTGTTGGCAAGCCACATTCAAATAAAACGTTGTAATGTTCTGAACCCGGCGACTTTGTTACCAATTAGTTCAGAGTCAGATGAAATAACAGAACACGACTGTTATTTGAGGACAGAGGAGGAAACGAAAGGTCGAGTGGACCTTAAAAACACCCCATTGGAAGACCCAGATGGTACACTGTATGTGGATGGTTCATGTTTCAAGTTGCCGAATGGTGATGTGACTACTGCTTATGCTGTTGTAACGTTGAATACTGTTGTTGAGACTGCACGACTAAATCGGAATTCTGCCCAACCTGCAGAGCTGATCGCTCTCACTAGAGTGTGTGTGTTAGCGAAAGGGAAACGTGTGAATGTGTTTACCGACAGCCAATATGCATTTGGCGTCGCACATAGTTTTGGACGGTTGTGGAGAGAGAGAGGTTTTCTAACATCGCATGGTACGAAGATTCAGCATGGTCAGCTTGTGAATGATCTTTTGGATGCACTTACGTTGCCTAAGCAAGTGGCGATTGTCAAATGTAGTGCGCATCGTGAGGTGACGGATGATGTTGGTCGAGGTAATGCGTTTGCGGGTGAGACTGCTAAAGAGACTGCCCGGAACCTTAGCACTCGAATGTATGTGACGAGTTCGGTTAGGTGGCCTACAGAATCGAGTATGTGTGAGGACACTATCGAGAGTGTAAAGGCAATTCAGAATGAGGCCACCGAGACTGAAAAGGAGAAGTGGAAAGAAAGCACGGGAAAGTTGGATACGAATGGTTGTTGGATTGATTTGTCGGAACAGAAAAGATGGATGTTACCGGATGCGTATGTGCTGGCCGTTGTGACAATGGCGCATGGGTTAGCACATATCAGCGCGAAAGGTATTTGTAAGTTGCTGTCCCCTGTGTGGAAGAATGATGGTATTACGAAATGTGCTGAACGCTTGGTTAAGAACTGTATGGTGTGTATGATGTACAATCCTGGTAAGGGAACCCCAACTCCTCCTGGTAGTTTTGTTCCCCCTTCATGTCCCTTTGAGGTGATTCAATTGGACTTCATCCATATGGAGCGATGCAGTAACCTGAAATATGTTTTAGTTGTGGTTTGCGCATTCTCCCGATGGATCGAGGCCTATCCACTCAAAGACAATACTGCTTTGTCTACTGCGAAAATCCTACTGAAGGAATACTTTCCTGGGTATGGAATGCCTAGAGTCGTGTGGTCAGATAACGGAAGTGAGTTTGTGGGGAGTGTGATGAAGAGTGTATGCAAGGGCCTTGGAATTAATCAGAAATTCCATAGTGCCAACCATCCCCAGTCAGCTGGTTTGGTTGAGGGGTATAACGGCACCCTTAAACTAAAGCTAGCAAAGATTCAGGCTACGACTGGTCTCTCGTGGCTTGACGCTTTACCCTTAGCATTACTGTCAACAAGGGCAACTGTACACTCCCGAGTAGGGCTCAGCCCCTATGAAATAGTGTTCGGTCGTCCTGCCAATGTTTGGGGGGTCCCTAGACCGGGTACTTTTTGTGATCTTGAGTATCCAATGTTGATCGATTATCTTCATGACTTGACTGCTAAACTGAGGTTAATTCACCAACAGGTTTACGAAGCATTGCCAACGCAGACGGAGGGTCCAGGCCACCAACTCCAGCCCGGAGATTGGGTGGTGACGCGCAACTTCTCGCGCAAGAACAATTTGGATCCCAGGTTCACTGGACCCTACCAGGTCCTCCTTGCCACGAGAACTGCAGTTCGCCTTGAGGGGCGGAAGAATTGGGTGCACGCCACCCATACCAAGAAAGTCCCTATCCCGTTGCCAGCAGACTCGTGGGTGAGGAAAGGCATTGCATCAACTGAAACCGAAGGATTGCCGGCGTTTGTACCTTTCAGCGACGCACAACCTGTCGGAGAATCCTCAGTGCAGCATAGAGACACTGTTGAACATTTGTCAGCAAAAGACTCAGGACCAGAACATTCAGCTGATCAACAGGACGTTGCCCCTTCAACGGATCCTTTGTTTGACGAACAGACACGTCCTGGGAAAACCCGATACTTTTTGCGATCCAGCACTAAAGACTAATAAAAGATCCTGTTCTGTCCCTTGATAATTGCATTATCCCGTTTTCCACGATCAGTCTGAACATTCGTATCATTGTAATTGTTTTGTAAATATTCATTGAGCTTCGTTCCTTACACTTTTGCTTCCACAGCTGAGAGACATTGTTTTCGCGTATATACACTTGTGAAATAAAGGCCGTAGGGCCGCGCGCGTACTTCCTTCTGGTTAGTAGGTCTTGACGCTAGGTTAAAGACCGTCGGTTCCTGGGAACTCCTAGGGATTGACTGTTGCTGCACAGAACGAAGTGCGTCAAGAAACGTTGCGGACGGTCATAGGGAATGGCATTTTCGAAGCTGACGGATTTGGAAGGAGCTCAGGCTCATAGATTCAAGCTGCAGCAACTCAGTCGTACCAAATGTTTTATATTCCAAATATTCGTATTATTTTTGACTGTTTCTGCATTACTGGCGGGTGGGGTGTATTACACGATGTTTTACTTCCTACCTTCTGCCATAACTACTCCTACCCCTGACCTTAAACTCACCTCCACTGTTTCTCCTCATTCCTTTCATATCTTACCTGAACACGAGCAGGCTAGACGTGCAGAATTCCGCAACAATTCCTTTATTCAGCTCCTTCATCAGCATCAGTTAGTGGTTAACACTACTAATTGTTGGGTGTGTGGGTTGATGCCACATACTACGGATAAGGGAATTCGATATCTGGTACTACCGTATAGTTCCCAAGGGTCTGCTCGAGCATTTCAGACAATGTTTCGAAGCGCACTGGGTTTCCACCCCATTCGAGAACCACGTTCCCCCTACTCTGGTCCTACCTCGTACCAAAAACCTTTGTCTATAGCAATTGAAGACTTAGATAGCGATATCTATGATCCCTCGCTTATTCCTGAAGAAGAGGTACAAGCCTACAGGGTCCTGAGTAGAGGCGAGTATAGTGTGTTCACTAGTGAAAAACAGCTTAAAAGCTCACCTCCGATATGGGTCGTACCCCACATTGGTAATTTTTGTCTAATAGGTCGTGGCCGTAGATCGAAAGCCCGACTTGGAGAGAGTGCTTGCACTGAAAATTACATTCTGCCGATGGTCTCGTCCCCTGTGTTCCTGGCTGCCAAGGGTACCTACTTTATCTGTCATGATCGTGCATATGCATGGTTGCCCTCTGACTTCATGGGCTCATGCTTCATCGCAAACTTGTTGCCTCCGACGTTCACTGTAGATGCAGATTATCACAAGACTAGAGTTGTGAGAGGCGTAATTAGCGAAGAGGATACTGCCGGTCAAGAGGCAGGAGACTTTTTCAAGGGTTTCCTCCCGTTTTGGGGACCTAGGGTTAATAGTAGGAACCTGAGACAGTTGACTCGAGTGGTAGAATCGACAGCTAATATTACTGCCAGTGCCCTTGGTAATATCACCACTGAACTTCAGGCGGATAGGCTTATGACGTTACAAAACCGTATGGTTTTAGACGTGATTTTAGCAGATCGAGGTGGGGTATGTAAGGTGATCCATTCGAGCTGCTGTATTTTCATTCCAGATAATGCTCCGACTGTCTATCAAGCCATTTCAAAGTTGCATAAGATCTCTGAATCCATACACGTGGATGTAGGGGATTGGACGCTACTTGGGTGGTTTTGGGGCCTAATGTCGACTTGGGGTTGGAAGATTCTGATGATCATCGGAGTCGTTGTGGTGTTCCTGTTCACGTGTTGCCTTTGTGTGCAGTGCGGTCCTGCCTTATGTGGCCTCTGTGCTACAACGTGTATGAGACAACCATCTGTTACCAAGGGGACTCGGTTTGACAAAGCTATGCTACAGCAACATCTCGATGGTCTGATGAATATCGAATATGATTCCGACTAGTGCTTGCCTACATGAGGGCAAAAGGAGCGTCTGAGGTTCCGTGACAATTGTAAGTGATGTTTTCGACTCGCACGAATATGGTCGAGTCTGGTATCTATGAACCGCACATGACGAGTTTAGTAAGTGTGCGCAGTTTCGCTGTGCTAACGTAAACCGTTCGTTTGTTATGTGGGTTTTTCATCTGTACCCACGGGTTCCATCTTAGATACGGCATCCATTTTGTCTCTTGCCCTCAAGTAGGAAGCGAACGGACGATGTCCGCTTCGCGACCCTGGGACTCCCAAGATATTTGCGGAAGACACATGTTCTTTGTAAGTGTCTTTATGACGAGGGGGATGATACTGTAAGGCAGATGGTCCCACTCGAGGCTCATCTTGCCGTGCCGGTTTATTGTCTCAGCCGTGCATCTCATTAGGCACGTCCCTTTGATGCCTGTATCTCGTGTTTCCCGATACCTCCCCTTTTACACCCTTTCCGATCTCCCCACTGTCTCCATCTTCCTCTGCACCTGTCTTTGTTCCTATTTCGATCTGTTTTACTGCCGATTGGAATGCACTAATGTTGGGAAGATGGGTTTTTACAGTTGGGAACCGCCAAATGTTTCTGCACTTATGTTCCGGACCTTATGTGTATCAAAGTGACCAAAGCGACCCCTCTGGGGGATAATTATGGGAACCGGGTTGTAAACTTTTGTGTACCATGTTGTCCTATGGGTAAAATCTGTATAAAAGGAGCGATCCACAGAACCAATTTGAAGCAGTCTCCCCAAGTTGCACGTGTTGTACTTGTCGTGACTTCTGTGTTCCCTGCAGTAAATAAACCTTGAATCTTTGACGCCGAAGGAAGTGTCCCGTGTCTCTGTCATTCGTACGCCGGAGCAGGTTACCCACGAAGGTTTCAGGTGTTGTGCCCTGGCACCGCTGGGTCTTAAAGAACCCAGTCCTTCACTCGCCTGGCTGATGAGGGGTGAAACCCCGAAACCAGTCCCAGGATGCTTGATTCCGGTCCAGGGAGGGCCTCGCCTGGCAGCTCGGGCTGGACTGTTCCCATGAGGAACAGGGTCAAGACTGATTTGCATATGGCTGGGTCTAAACTGGGGTTGCATAGTGAGCAAAAGTACGATGATTTAAACCCAGATCCGTGACTGGGGGTGAGTGGTTGAAAAGTTTCAGCACTCTGTCCTTCATCTTTTTGTGTTTGATGTGTTTGCCCTAAGTGGCCAAAGGTATGTCCAAACTTGAGTCCCTTGCTCACTGTGCGTCTTGATTCAAGCTAGCCTGGCTGATGAGGGATGAAACCCCGAAACCGGTCCCAGGATGCTTGTTACCGGTCCAGGGAGGGCCTGACCTGGCAGTTCGGTCTGGACCATTCCCATGAGGAACAGGGTCAAGACTAATTTGCATATGGCTGGGTCCAAACTGGGGTGGCATAGTGAGCAAAAGAATGATGGATTAAACCCAGACCCGTGACTAGGGGTGAGTGGTTGAAAAGTTTCAGCACTCTGTCCATCATCTCATGGTGCTTACTTGATTAAGTAACTGGGCAATATATATTTATATATCAAATTCCCCCATATGAATACATTGCATTGTTGTGTGGTCCTGAAGAAGGTGGTTGGTTGAACTATATGCCCACACTGAAACGTGCATTGACCGTTTTTGGAACAGGGATCCCAGCCCACAACATCTCAACAAATACAAATGTAATCTGGTTTTTCTGTTGCTGACTGTCTAATGTAGGTGTAGTAGGCTGGGATGTGGTATGAATGTTGAGTTTTAGAGAGTGTTTGATATTGGTTGCATGTAGGAGTGAGTGGATCTGGCATGTGGGGGACTTTTTTCTGCATTGTTGCTTTCTTGTTTTTACAGCAATGACAAAAATATGTCTCAATTTGTGGTACAATTATTATGTTAAGGTACATGGAAAGAGTTATTAGAATGTACATGTAGGACCCTATTCACAAAGGTATACTGAGTTGAAAGTCTAACTTTATGACTTTTGGTATTCACAAACGGCATTTAGGAGTTCTAAAGTTAGACCTTTGTCTCGTTTTTTGTCTCATTTAAACATAAGACCAAAACTTAAGTTTAACTGAGACAAGCGTCTACCTTTACTACTTGTAAATGCCCTTTGTGAATACAGAAAGTTGTAAAGCTGGACTTTTGTCTCAGTTTACCTTTGTGAATCAGGCCCGTAGAATGTTCAAACATTTTGCAAAGATATGTGTTGTTCGAGATTAATAATTATGAGTCATCTTGAACAATGGAACAAGCTTGGTTTTGTATAAAAAACATGTTATGATATCAACATTTTATTTGGGGAACAGAATCTTTAACAATGTGCAGGCATATGAGAAGAAATGCAGGTCAGGTGGGTGTCTTTCTTTTTATAGTGTTTTCTCTCCCCCTCTGCCCAGACCTAAAAGAATCAGAATAGGGGGGGTACCTTCGTTCATTATGATTGTACTAATCCCTAAATGTCTGGTTCATTTGAATGTCCTTGTACTCTAAACGTAAATTTTCCTTTTATGTTGACTGTCGAATCTCAATTTCAGGTAAACCATTTTCTTTCTAAATTCATCTTCTTCCTTCTTCCAAACATTTTCAAAACATCACTATGTGTATCTTTACTACATTTGATGTTAGTGTTTCTTTCCTCTAGAGCCATAATTATAGCTTCCTCTAGCTTTCCTTAAGCAGGTTAGATTGTTTTGATGAGTCTTAACACTAACTATAGGTCTATGTGGCATAAAATACTACCAAGCTGTGTCCATTTCTTTTCTTTGTGAGTGTAAATTCCTACTTTCTATTAAATCCAATCTAAAAATTAGGTCATATTTAGAATAGAAATATTCAAAATGTTTGCATCGATATATAAGTGTAAGCAGTATACTACATGTAATCTCATAAGATAATACCATATGATAATATTGACTTTGTCTGAAACAGATGATGGTTAATGAGCACAGACATAACAGTCCTTTACTCCCATGGCATGTGTGTATTCCAGTACTAATCTAGAATAAATGTTTGTTGAATAATCTTCTCTGTTGTATGCAACAAATGAAGATTTAAATTGCTCTTAATCATTCAGGTATGTATGTGTTTTCATTGTGTTTGCATTTCTAAAACCATTCTCAGGTGTTAAATAAAATCTTTCTAATACTATGGTATTCATTACTATTATTACAAAAATTGAACACATAATGTATTGACATTTATCTCTCAGGGGCACATTTCTCTAAAAGCAGATTAGATGTAGTCAAATTCAGAGTTTAATACCAACTTAACTTCTTTAAGTGATTAGCAACTCAATCTTCGTACAGGCAATCCTTAACCGTATTCCGTGTTTTTGCAGAAATGTTATCCCTACTCTTCTACTACAGACTCGGGCCTAGGTAGATCTCCAGGAAAATAAAAAAAATTGGAATTTGTTAGTGTCAGCCTCTTGTTTTCTCTAAACTTTTTTTTAACCTTTTTAATGTCTTTTACAATTTACCAGTTCATTTTGTCAAGTATCCTTTACGCAGCATTGCCCATTTTGGTGATGTCATGAAGGTTCAAACAGTTCAGATTTCACACAGTTCATCTATTGTGACATTCAGTACTTTGTCCTTGTTGTAGAACCACTCAGGTGCTGAATACCTCTTACAAGGTACTCCTGATCTTTTTGATCTTCTCAGCTTTTGATGATCTCCTGTATCATGTTCATCACTTGACTGCATCTCCTCAGGAATAGTTGATGTAATCAGATCAAGTAAGACAGTCTTTCTCGGTTTTCCTTGATTACAGTTATTTGGCTCTTCAACTCTACTGGTAACTCTTCTGGTTCCAGTGCTTGTTCTTTCACCTGGATCCTCTTGTTGTACTGATGCTGTTTTAATCACATTTCCAAATTGTGGGTCAGTCTCTGCTTCTACTTTGCTGGAGACTTCAGTGTCCCTTGTTGTAACAACAGGAACTTGATTTGATGCAGATGGTTGCAGATCTTCACCCTTTTCTCCCTGATGCTCCTGTTGTGATCCTGACACAACTATTCTTCATGGACTCACAGCATGTGGTGGTGCTGTCACCAATGCTTCCTATTCAGGAAGAAAGAGCACAATTTCTTCTTCAGGGTTTCTCATTTTCTTGGTGTGTGATGCATGCACCCAATTTAGAGCCACATTTTCCAGCAGTATTAGTCACTAGGATGACTTGGAATGGACCTTTCCATCTTGGTTCACAACAATTCTTCCGCACGTGCTTCTTGGTCATGACCCAATACCCAGGATTGAGGTTGTGGCTCTGTTGTTGGTGTGGATCTTTAGTGACAGCTACAACCTGGTAAGAAATAGACCACACCAGATAAGTCAGTCCCTTGCAGTAATCGAGCATCATATCATCTGTGATGTTCAATAGTGCTTTTGCAGGTACAGCAGGCAGCCTCATTGCATGGCCCATCAGTATTTCATGTGGGGGATAGACCTGTTTTCCTATCAGGTATACTTCGACTACTCATCAGCACCAAAGGTAATGCATCTGGCCATTTCACTGACAAGTTAAAGCACAACCCTTACCTAGTCAAGAATTGATGCTTCCATTCTGCTGTTCATCTATCCCTGAAGCCTCAGGTTGATAGCTGCAATATAGTATTTGCTCAATCTGTATTGCTGTGAAAATCATCTTCAGGACCTCCTTGTTAATGTGGGTCCTCCTATCTTATACCAGAGAAACTGGCATTCTGTACCTTGGAATTTGGTTTTGCTACATTGAGATTTTATTTCCTTCTAGTTGGGTAGGCTTCCATTCATCTCAAGAAGACACATACTGTGACCAGGACATATCTCAGGCCATTGCAAACAGGATGAAGTCCATTGGCATTCTGTTGAAGGAACCACCTGATCACCCTGAGTGACTAAGTGTAACATTTGTTCTTTCCCTTTATTCATTTGTTGAAATGCCACATACTGATGGCACAGTTCTTCTGCAAGTATCCTAAACCTTGTATTAAACCAATTTGCCTAAAGAGTCTGGTCATGGCCTCCCTCCCTAAATGTGTGTATCCGTGAAAGTATCTGGTCATTAAAAATAGCAAACTATCAGGTAGCACTGGCCTTCAATTAGCTGACATCCATATGTCATTTGGATTTTACCATCAGCGGAGAGGAGTGGACACATCTAGGAGAATGGCGAGGGAAGCACCTTGAGGCAAGTGTGACTACACTTCCCATGGGGTAATTAGGGGGTATGCCCAGACGTGGGTCCCTTGCTCACTGTGCCACTATATTCAAACTATGATGAAGGGTGATATACCCTGAAACCGTTCCCAGGATGCTTGTTTCTGGTCCAGGGAGGACCTGGCTTGGCAGTTCGGTCTGGACTGTTCCCATGAGGCCCAGGGTCAAGGCTCATTTGCATATGCCTGGGTCCAAACTGGGGTGGCGTAGTGGGCAAAGGAACGATGGATTTAACCCAGATCTCTTGACTGGGGAAGAATGTTTGAATCATTCAGCATTCCGTCCATCATATGTTGCAGTTACACTTTTCGCCCTAAGTGGGACGGGTATGCCCAGACATGGGTCCCTTGCTCACTGTGCCACTGGATTCAAGCTAGCCTGGCTGATGAGGGGTGACATACCCTGAAACTGGTCCCAGGATGCTTGTTTCCAGTCCAGGGAAGACCTGGCTTGACAGTTCGGTCTGGACTGTTGCCATGAGGCACAGGGTCAAGACTGATTTTCATATGGATGGGTCCAAACTGGGGTGGCGTAGTGGTCAAAAGAACAATGGATTTAACACAGATCTCTTGACTGGTGGAGAATGTTTGAATCAATCAGCCTTCCGTCCATTATTTGTTGCAGTTGCAATTAGGACCCTACCTTGGGATTAAATAAAACCCACATTTAGTTAGAGGATGGCACAGGTCACCCTACATAGTAGTAATATATAACAAGAAGCGGTAAGATAGGTGCCCAAAATTACTTCATCCTGATGAATGCCACTGACCTTAGGAACAATTTGGCAGAAACATGTTGACGACTCTGGTGGAGATGGGGTACTAGTTCTCCAAATCCCCACACTGATTTTTAATATCAAGTAAATGCCTAGCAAATACATTTATTTTGGTGTTTACAGTGGTTTTTAAGCAATTACTTTCTCACGGGCCCCCACTTAGTTTTTAGAAGTGCCTCCCTGACTCCAGGTGCAGGCCCACCATCTACCAAACATGGATTCTAGAGAGCGAGGACTGCCAATGAAGAAGTAGGACTCCTGGTGGTGTGTGAGGACAGTCCTTCACATTTTTTGAGATACCCACTAATTAGTGCCTAGTGCTTGTTAATTTTCTGAAATCAATCATTCATTCGGGGTGGCTTCTTTTGTGTCTGCATAATAGGTTTGGAGGCCAGCCCACCCTGAAAACCCCTAGCTGCTAGTCCCCCCCCCCCTAGAAAGCTCTGTGGGGGGGGTTTGTGTGGAGATATTTGAATTTTACTCACAACCCACTCTGATCCAACTTTGTTGTTCTGCTTCCGAAACATTTTCATGTACTCTTTTTAGTTCATCCCAAGTATCTGTTATTTCCATCAACATAGAAAATTAAGTGTCCTCCTCGGACTCACATGCAAAACCTTGATTAAATGTGCTGCCCAGCAAGTCACAATATTGTGCTACTGAATACACATACCTTCTTCCTGTGGCAATGTAGCCATTATCTTTTTGTTAAGTTGCACATTTAACAACTGCAATTTCAGCAGGTAACTGGGGAGCTTCTAATAAGTCTCTCACCTGTATCCCGTTCCTAATTAGAGGTTCCTGAAAAGGTCATGAACCTCTCTGTGACCATAATTGCTCAAAGTCAGGGAGAAAGCCAATGCTGTACTATCTGTATATATAGTCACTCTGATTTGAGTATCTAAACTGCATTCTCTTGTAAGGGCAATCAATTCTGCAACTTGTGCTGAGGTAACCCCTTGAAGCCATGAATCTTTTCTAAGTACAGCGTAGGCTGCTCGCAGAGTGCCTTCAATGATTCTCAGACATGAACCACCTACAAAAATGACATAGTCTGGCTCAGTCAGGGATTCATCCTTAGTATCGGGTCTTGGCCTTGTGCATAAATCCATGACATCTAAGCAATTAAGTTACACGTCATCCCAAACATTATCACTTACAGGAAGAAAAGTCACAGGATTCAAAATTTGACATCTCTTTATCACTATATTTTCAAAGGACAAGATTCGCTGCTCAAATTTAGTGAGCCTATCATAGGCCATGTATTGAGGTTTTGTTTGGGTCATAAGAAGCTCCACTGAGTGAGGCACCATTACAGTTACTAGATATCCCATCACTAGCTTTCACTCTTTTCCAGACTAGTGCTCACAGTGGCAACGCTTTAAGACAGCCAGGCAGTCCTGCAACAACAGGGTCAAGGGTTGTTGAAAAGTATGCCACAAGGTTTTCGCCGCTCAGGGTTGGTCACCTGTAGGTAAGCCTTTTTTTTATTAATTTATGATTCCCCTAATACTCCACCACTACCCCTTCAACTCCTGCATCACCCCTCCACTTTAGATTGGCTGCGGCCGCGACTGGCATGATTCCAAAAATTGTTTCAGGGGTCAAAAGGCTTGATGGTGCTCTTAGAAACCCTGCTTACCACCATTGTAATCTGATCTAGTTCTATTCCTTTAATTAGTCAAGTGTCTTTGACTGTGAGATCCCACACTTCGAGGTTCACAGTTTCTCTCATGTCGGAAGGTAATTATCGGGAATAAACCTACAGCTGTTTTTTGTTGAACCATTTTAAACTCCACATCTTCATCATGAATTTGGAACACCACACCATTCAGTGTGCAATAGCTTGTACAATTTAACGTGCACAACAAATCTCTGCCTAGTAGATTTAATGGGTTTGGGTCACAAACAAATTGATGAGTTTCAAATGAACATATTGTTACTGGGACCTTCGCTGAAACTGGATTTGTGATCTGTTTATTTGAAACTCCTACTACTTGGATCTTCTTTCCTAAGTGGGGTAGGTCTGGGACTTCTACAGTTTTAACAGTAGATCTGGTAGCACCGCTATCTATGAGAAATTATACTGGGTGGCCATTCACCTCACCATCTCCGAATGAAGCCCTCTGGTCTACCTCTAAAACTGTGCCAAGCACTGAATCTTCGTTCCCCCTCAGGCACCATCATTGAGACATATCAGAGCCTGAGCCATCATTATCAAAAACAGGAAATTCTGATTTGTGTTAGGGAAATGTTGGAATGTATTTTGATTTGTATTTCGAAAAGGGTTTGTATTTGATTTTGGCATCTGGTTCAAATTAAATCATTGGTTTCCCATATTCTTTGGGACCATTTGAGCTTGTGGGACCAGCATCATCAGAACTTGCTTTTGCAGTGGAACTTGCATCTGTTATACTGGCATATTTTGCATCTGCACATTTCTGTTTACATTATCAGGACTAAATCTAAACTCCCTCTTCCCATCCCAACCCTGTGACAGATGTGACAAGGGGTCATTTTCTCAATGTGGCATTCTCCATTCCTGAACCTGGATCTATAGGAATACCTCTGGTCTACCTTGTGGAACACAAAATCCTCCTGGACTTCCCTAAAAACCTGTCTGTGTAACAACCACAGATTGCATTCCTCCTTGATTTCCAGCAAACGGAGGATTCTGAAAACTTTCTGAGCAAATTTTGTCGGAGCCAGCATAAATTTCTCTTTAATCTTCTGTTTCAGTTCTTGCTCCTTTCTGCAATATTTTACATGTCCGAGGATCTCATCAAGTGATTTATTCTGCCAGCAGATTGCACTTTGGGTAATATGCAAACTGATCTCTGGTCTCATTCTTAAAACAAAGTGACATACAAAAATTGGCATGTCTTTATCCTCAGGGTATTCTCTTCCACTGAGCTGCTGAAACACCTGCAACAACTGCTCATAATACTCAAGAACTGATTCTTTTGGTTCCTGTGTCATTCGATTAATTTTCAACCAATCAAAATGTTTGAAGGCACCATGCTTTTCAAAAAGGTAACCACTGCTTCATATTTCTTCATAACTACAGGAGATGATACATTAGTGTGTGCATCTCTCACTGGTTCTTCATGTGGCTATTGTACAGCAGTTTTACACTCACAAATCACTTGGTACCACAATATCAAAGAACGTATTCAAATCAATCCACAACACCTTGGAAATTTTCACGAATCCATGAACTTGCCTGTATCACTGCACAGGTTTATGCTGTAATTTTGGAAAATTGTTAATAAAAGCTGCAAGATCACCTCTGCTCCAAGGCATATGGACGTACACTCCTCTCACTACTTCTCTCAGTGGATAAGCTGAAGTTCCTTCCTCATTTTGTTCCTTACCCATTTCAGGCTGTTTCTTTTTCAATTTTATGTTTTCTTGCACATTTGTTCTCAATTTTTTTCAAATCACTCAATTTATTAATACATTTGATTATTTCAGTAATGTGCAACCGCAATCCTGAAGAACAATGTTTTCAATTGGAGCATCATCCAATGTACCCTGTAACCTTTCTACAAAGGAGAACTTTTGGAAAGATCAACCTCATACTTCCGTGCCAACTCGGTCAACTTCTCATGTATTATTGCTGCTCATCATGTAATTTCTTTACACAGGCAAATCAACTCTTTCTCTTGATATGTACGTAAGTATTCTAAATCTAAACATTCCCTAAAAAGTTCTTTTTGTGCAATTTTTTATTTGGGAATATTCAATGGTCTCTATTTTTCAGGTTCTGGGCTAGCCACTTGCACTATGCTCTCTTTTTTAAAATCCCTATAGCTTCTTCAAACCATGGTGGAAAAATGTAATCTTAAAATAAATTAGTTTCCTCCCAGTGTATTGGTGTCATAAAGACAATCCTTACTCCACCTCTCAATTCTTGAACCATCTGGGGTGGTCTCCATATACAACAATTTGTGAATTTTGAGGAGTCTGGTTAAATGCTGTAATAGGTAAACCTCCCACAGCTCCTTGTATCTCTGGAGTCAGGTCAACATTCACTGGGGAATTTGCAACCAGTCTTGGCACTGTCTGTATAGTTGCCACTTGTGGTACTTACACCGGACTATGTATAACAGGTGTATTTACCACAGGTGGAGGGAAAGCCTGTGGTGGAGCAACTTGTGGTAGGGCAATCTGTAGTATTTGAAAGGGTCTCTCAACTAACACCACTCTAGTTTCTGCAAGGGGCAGTGGCTATTGTACTGCTCATTGTGGCACCACTCCAAGTACTATCTGCAGTAGTCACTTAAGGCTGTGGTCCTGCAGCTGCATTTCTTCCAAAATAGTGTCCCCTGAATCACTGTCTGTCTCATTTTCTTTTTCTCCTTTCTCTTTTCACTGGGTATTTTTCTTTTTCCCTTTCTCCAACATTTCTGTAGAAATAGCTTGGTACAATCTGGAGCCTTTAACTATGGATTTCCTCTACCTCTGCTGTTCTTCATTTCATCGAGCAACTGCAAAATTACACATTGGTCTCTTGATTTTTTTTTATATTTCTCCCTTTCTTTTTCTTGTGCTTTTCCCACATGCTTAAAGCTTCAAATTGTGTGGGTCTAGGTGGTGGCTTATTCTCATATAGCCTTTCCCTTAACTTGTCAATAAGTCTTAATTAAAAAAGAACCATATTTTGGAAATCCCAAATGACCCTCTTTCTGAGTAATCTTGCACCATTGACAAAGCCATAAACATGCATGTAATCTCAATTCAATTGTCATATAAATTGCAGGTGTACCATCAGGAGGTGCCTCTTCACCCTCCTGTATCATAATTGTACCATCACCTCTCACAAAACTCTTCATTAGGAGATTGGTAAGTTTTCTTTTTCTTTCTTTATTCAAATTAATCAGAAATCTTGGAACAAGATATGGTTAGAACAAATAATCAAATAGTGCATCAAGCGTGTTTCATAAAGGAAAAAAAACATATTCTAAAGATCAGGACAGGAATTTTAATTGATGAAGAGTTAAAATTCAAGGAAAAGAGTGAAATCAAAGGAGCACAAAGCTGAAAGCCAAATTAAGGCAGCAGAATTTTACATAAAGAGTAGTTTATGAAACTTAGCCAAGTCGCTGTAATATGAGCAAATGGTCAAAGTTGCTATAGAAATCTATAAAATAAAGCATCAAAATAAAGTTCAACAGGAGCAGCAGTAGTCATGACTGTCAGCCCTGAACAAAAGAATGGGTTGGAGCAAAGCATTTATAGAAGCATTGAAACTAACTAGGAACACACAATAATTGAAAAGTCATGATGCAGACATTGTAGCAGGCTTCTTCCTCTGTGGACCAAGCAATTGGCAGCACTAGACTATGAACAGGTTCAGTTTCCCACGAAATAACATGTAGCTTGTAAATTTTTGTCACAAGTTAGCTACAGACATTCTTGCATAGTTAAGTTCTGGAAACATAAGCCTCGGTTTCCATAAGCATTCCAACACAGCTCAGCCTTCTACATTTAAAATGTTTCACTGTGAGAACAACAGAAGAGACCAGTTAGGTAATGCATTTCATTTAACAGAACACAAATTATTGTTTAAAATGTACAACTATTCTATTCAAACATTATCTGAGACGTGAGAAAATAAGAATTCCTTTTTATTTACAAACAATATGTTGCTTATTGAAAAGTAATACATTAGTTAAACTGAAATCGTCTGCCATTATGTCGAGCATTTCTAAGCATGTCACTTTCAGGGCAAGCTTTCCAAATTACATTGTTCACATTTCAGCAATATCAGGTTCACTATAGTTAAAAGAAACTTGCTTATTAACATTACTATGACCTGTACAAATAGATATGATCACATTTTGCAGCTTGGCACATTTTAAATGTGTGTCATTTCATCTTTGAATTTTACATTAACCATTGCACATTTAGCTGCTAAACTTATTAACTTGCTTTTTAATTATTAGACCTTATCAGTTGTGTGCGTGAAAATCGCATCAATTCACTTCCTGGCTCTCAGAAAAGGCAGAAAATGAGCAAACAACAGAAAAAAACATAATAAGGAAAAAACACATAAAATTCCTAAGCAACTGAATGACATGAGCACTGACAGCGTCCAAGGGTACATGTGTACCAAACCTATAGTCCCTTTTTATAAGACGTGCAAAAAAACTCAGTAATAATGACGACCCGGAAACTACCAATACTGTGGGGCACAGTAAATTCAGTATGTGGAAATACCACTTAATTCTGAGTTTTAACCCCAGGGTTGCTTGCGCATTTCCACTGCGTATAATTAACAGGTTTTGCAGGTGAAATGTGTGTGAGGAAAAGAGCATGGCACTGAGCTCTTCCCACACACCTAGTCTTGATTCAACTGTAAACATGGCTGTGTGTCAGAATATAGTATACAGAAATGTTGGGTGACCTGTCCTAAATATCATTTATTAAAATAATGTTCCATTGAGTTATTGTTAACTCATTTGGGGCTAAATTCTTGATAATGATATTTAAGACAACATATTTATGTCAAAATATATTTTTATGCCACACTGTAAAAACATGTTTTCAGCCAAATATATATTTGCTGTAATGAGGAAGTAGAACTATAAACAGGCAACGGTCAATAGCAGGGATATTTTCCGAAGAAGGCGCAAGTAACATCCTACACCATAAAACTGAAGACTGAGTCGTCCGAAATAGCCCTTGGAAAATCAAGACGAAATTTTCGGTTATTGACAGTTGCCCATCTCCAATAGTACGTGTGACTGCCCCTGATCCCTTCCGCCTGCTCAGCTGATACCATTGATGGCCACCATACACAAGACGTCCGCACCTCCCCCAGCCGCCAGCAGGTGGAAGTACCCAGAAATGATTTACAGCAAGAACACGTCCATTCAGCCAAATATTTTTTTTAAACTGTAGCATCATGGCACCTTCTTCCATGGAACTTGGAGCCACCCTTCCGATCCCATAATTTTTTTTTAATACATGGTGTACTGTTACGCTCACCCACACTGTTCGTTTTAATCTCTCTACCAAAATATTTTTTAAACTTAGGGCCCAATTCACAAAGGCAAACTGAGACAAAAGTCTAACTTTGCGACTTTCGGTAGTCACAAAGGGCATCTACAAGTAGTGAAGTTAGACTTTTGTCTCAGTTAAACTTAAGTTTTAGTCTTAAGTTTAACTGAGACCAAAACTGAGACAAAAGTCTAACTTTACTACACCTAAATGCACTATGTGAATACCAAAAGTTGTAAACTTAGACTTTAGTCTCAGTTTACCTTTATGAATCGGGTCCAATATCTGTTGTCCCATCACCCTTCTCTAAAAGAGTCTCGGGTCTCTCACTCCTGACTCTGGTGGCGTGTTCACCACTCTCAACGAGGCAGGGAGAACAACACAGCTCTGACAACCTCAGCAGAGTGATTTCCTGTCAAATCTCAGAAGAGTGATTTCATGTCAGTCACTGGTTTGTACATGCCAAGGGTTGAAAGACATGACAGGGGTTAGCAGTTCCCGAATACGACCTATGCCCCCTCCCTGCATCACATGTATTCCACTGCATGTCTTAGGTCTCTGGAGTCCTTGGTGAGGCTCAGAAAGACAAGGAGCGTCACAGCAGAGACAATAAAAGATCTCTGTCACTTCTGTGACATAAGAGAAGTTTTAAAGGTAGGACCTTATTAATTTATTTACTCATTTGTATGGCGCAACAAATCATCCCCAGGGGGATCTATCAGCGGCTGAGAGAGGAGCACCCTAATGCATAAGGAACAGCTAAAATAGCCAGGTCTTAGCAATTTTTTTAATTGACGGAAATTGGTACAGGCGCGGATCTCATCAGGAAGGATATTCCAATGAGTTGGGGCTGGATACGAAAATGCCCGGCCACCCATATTGACCTTCCTGATTCTCCTTGTGCAGAGCAGGTTACGGCTGCTGGATCTCAGCAGTCGCGTGGGTTGAGAACATTCGATCTTCTTCATCAGGTAGGCTGGCCCCCTCCCTTGAAGGATTTAAAAACCAGGCACAACAGTTTAAAGATGGACCGTTTCCTGATGGGAAGCCAATGCAGTTGGCGCAAGAGTGGTAGAGAGGGGGTCCGTGCAGGCTTGTTAAGGCCAAGGCGAGCCGCCGTGTTTTAGACCACTTGTAATTTGGAAACCAGGTCCTCCCTCATTCCAACCAGCAGAGAGTTACCATAGTCCAATTGACTGATCAAGAGCAACTGGATGAGAGTCTGTCTAGCCATGAGCGGAATACACAGAAAGACCTTTCAGAGCATTCGCATGGTTCCGAAGCAGGTGACTGCCACCGACTTTACCTGTTCTTCCATAGATAATTTGTTATCAATTTTTATGCCAAGGTTCTTTGCCCATCCTCTAGGGAAGGGACCATCTCCTAGCTCTGGTGGCCACCAATCTGGGGTCCACAGCTCCTCCGCTTTACCAGATAGCACTATCTCAGTCTTAGAGCAGTTGAGCTGGAGAAAGTACTTCTTCATCCAACTCGCGATGCTGGTCATACAGTGTCTGAAATTAAGTTTGGTGACCGCAGGACCATTCTCAATGGGAACTATCACCTGGGTGTCGTCAGCATAGGATATGGTATTAAACCCACAATTCCTGATAATTGAGGCTAAGAGGGCCACGTATATATTAAACAGGGCAGGGCTCGGGATCGAGCCCTGTGGTACCCCCTTATCCACCCGAGTAGTTTGGGAAACAAAGGACCCCAACTGGACACATTGTTTTCTGTCCACCAGAAAGCTCTAAGTCCATTTGAAGGTCCGCCTCTGACACTATTCGCTCGCAACCTGTCCAAAAGGATCTGATGGGAGATAGTGTCAAAGGCAGCCAACAGGTCCAGCAACACTAACATGACAGGAATGTTCCTATCCAGGGACATCCTTAGAGTGTCCATGACCTCCAACAGTGCGGCCTCCGTGCTATGTGAGGCACGAAAACTCAACTGGGGTGTGTCCAGTATGTTATTCTGCTCCAAATAGTGGGAGAGAAGCTGATTAAATAATACCTCCATGATTTTTGCGCAACAAGGGAGAAGAGAAATCGGTCTAGAATTCTGAAGATCAGTGGGGTCAGCTAATGCCTTTTTGAGCAGTAGATTTATGCACACACTTTTCCATTTACGAGGGACAGTGGCTGTGGCAAGCGAGATATTACAAACTTCAGCAAGCGCCTCTGCTAGGACTGGTGATAGCGCCGACATACCAGCAGGCGGCACCGGGTCTGGTGGGGAACCAGATTTCACTTGGGTTAGTAGGGAACTTACTTCTTCACCTGTGACGTTAGGAAAGAGTTCTAAGCTTCTGCTTTCCTGAAAGGGAGCTATGCCATGAACTCCCTCTTCAGGGCCAAAAGTATGATAAATCACGTTGATTTTATTGGTAATGTTGATCCCTAGGCTCTCACATAGTGCCTGAGTAGGTGGTGGGAACGGATTGTTGGACCTGGGGTTCGTGAACTCCTTTAAGATAGTGAAAATCTACTGAGATGAGTTATTAGCTTCCATGATGCGAGAGCCTAGATAGGATCTCCTAGCTAGATTACAGCTATTTAAGTAACCTCTATGCATGGTTCGATAGTGGGATTCATCCTGCTCCAACTTGGATTTCCTCCATTTTTCCTTTCACCTTCTAGTGGAAGCATTCAAAGCAGGTCAAATAAAAGTGAAAGATCAACCGAAATATGGAATATAAGATGAAAATCATGAGAGAAAAACTAAAACAATGATAATCAGTAATAGTTACGGAAAAACAGTAAAAGTGGGAACTGAAATGAATAATCAGCATAAATATTGAATGATGAGCAAGAGATGAAGTAAAATAAGGACTAATTAACGGAGGTTTGTATGAAGAAGAGTAGAATAACGCTGAATAAATTGTGCTCTTTGAAGCACAGCTTGTACCCTTTAACTGCACCACTGGGAAGAGTCCCTAGAGCAGGGAAGCACGAAGAAGAGAAGACAAAGAGCAGATCATATATGTATATCATAGGAATCTTCTGTAGAATCCTGCATCAGTGCAGTGCTCGTGCACAACTGAAGTACAGTTTATGTCACCATGTCACCCATTTATCTGTTTCTGGGTAGACTAGGTCTTGGTTTGGGGCAATATAGGACATGCCCCTCGACCATTTTTTCTCTGTATGTAATTATAAAGTAAACTTACCAAAGACTTTATCAAAACAGAAGTTTTGTTGACAAATAGCTTGGCACACTGAAAAAGTGTATACAATCTCAAAAGGCATTCCGTTTTGACTCTTAAACATTTTTTGTACACCCCCCTCCAAAAAAATACACTGAGGGGGATATTCACAAGGACTCAACTCCAATTTATCCCCCCTTAACTTATCAAAAGTGGAGACAGATCTAACACCCCATTCACAAGCTGATGCAAACTGCAGACACCGCCTGTATTCCCGCGATAACTGCCCCAAAACGTACTCCACGGTGGACACCACCAACTAACCCTAATGAGATGCAGAGTAGGCATTCCTGTGCAAAAACACATGAAAAAACCACAGCTCCACTTTCACAACGAAATGCCAGATCTGCGATGCGAAACAAAACCACGCGATAAGCCGCCGTAGCAGCAGGTATTTAACACCTGCCTCCTGCAGGTGTAAAGTCGAACGACTACCTGCATTAGGCAACGTAGCCCCACACACAGCACGCCCAAAGAACAAACAACCCCATGGAGCTACTAATCATGTAGCTCGGAGCCCCAGCAAGGGCCACAAAACCCACCGCCACCACCCCCTGGACCGCCACCACCCCCAGGACCCGGACCCGCGCCCCCTCGACCACCACAGAGGCAACTCAGAGTAAGACCGCGGACCTACCGAAAAAGTAACACTCTCACAGACCTAACGCCCGAGGAACTCATTGCTCACTACAGGCTCAAAAGGACAACCATCATCCGCATCATGACCCACATCGCCCACAGGTTGACGGTCCCAACACAGCGGAGAACCAACATCCCTCCACAGACAAAGCTGCTGGCTGTGCTGCACCTGTTGGCCTCTGGTACCTTCCAACCAACAACTGTCAGAGTCGGAGGGATCTAACAGCCAGCCCTATCAAAGTTCATCACACCTGTCCTGGATGCCATCCTCAGCTTCATACCCCAGTACCTTCACTTCCCCCACACAATGCAGGAACTGCAGGAGACCAAGCAAGGCTTCTACCCCCATGGCTGGATTCCCGGCCGTGTTGGGGGCAATAGACTGCACACATGTCCCACTTGTGCCCCCTGCGAATACAGCACACATCTACCGCAACAAAAAGCACTCGCCTTCCATCAATGTGCTGGCAATAGTGGACCACCGGGGACTCTACACCAATGTCGTCACAAATGTGCACGATTCCTACATCTTCCGACAGTTCATCAACAACCAGCGCTTTCAGAATGGCACATATGGAACTGGACTGCTCGTTGGTAAGTGCCAAATCAGTACACCACACACCTCAAAGCCACCATCACACAATGCACAACTTTGGGTATGCACACGTGACCAAACCAGATACAACATGGCAATCATTATGCCCACCTACCAGACATGACAACACCACTCCATGGTGATCCTGGGCTACCCCTGCACATAATACAGCCATATCATGGCACCACAGCCACACAACAGCTGAACGTGTGTAGATGCGGAATGCAGCCGTGTGCGAAGGATGCAAGTGACCAGTGAATGGGAATGTACAAGTGAGGCGTGGATGTGCATGACAGACTCGGATGGGCAAACCACTTATATGTCCATGCAGAACACAACTGCTGGTGACTGGAGAGTAGCAACTAGTGGACACAACCATCTCACACCAGGCCGTGGCTCAGATAGCGGAAATGACGCTCGCTGCCTCCCCCCTGTGTGCATGAGCATAGTGTGTGGACCCTGAAGACACCCAGGTTGGACAGGAGTGTGGACAAAAAACCTGTGGCGCAGAGCATGGTTCTCTCCCGGAAAGGCCAATGTCACTGACAGTACGGCGCCTCGCAGTCTGTCACAAAGATGACCCCGTGAGCAGCAGGGCCTGCGACCCTGTGCAACTTAAGTCATCCCCCTTGTTGTTCTGCCTTTGCTTGTCTGAGTGCCTGATGACTCTTGGAGTTGTTGCCCCAGCACCAGCTACTCCCTGAGGGCTGGCTTACACTAACCCCACACACAGCCAGCACAGGGATCACTGGATCAGTGGGCCTGCCATCACATCCTGCCGAACCAAGTATTGACTCTTTTTTCCCTGCACTGTCACAGGTGACCAAGGATATGCACTCTGCCCTTGGATGATGACATCCCTTTCGAGACCCAAACACCCGCCCAGAGGCAGTACAATCGGGCCCACATACGCACCAGGGGCATAGTTGAACACACATTTGGTGTGTTGAAGTCACTTTTCAGGTGCCTGGATGCACAGGTGGAAAGCTCCTGTACAGCCCCGAGATCGTGTGCAAGATGATCGTTACATGTTGTGTTTTGCACAACATCTGTGTACGCACCAATGCACCATGGTTTCCAGTTCCAGAAGTACAGGATGATGATGGGGATGATGGGGCAGGTGGCCCACATCTCACTGCAGCTGCGGCAGGAATGGCCTATAGGAACACCATCACTGACAATTACTTCTCATGAGCACGTGACATTGTGGCCATCCCTGGAAATCATGGGACAGTACAAAATGCAGCATGTATGAATAAAACATATTTGCAGGTTACAGGTTGTCCTTGTGCATTGTAAGAGGGAGCCCAGCCAAGAGCCACACCGGAAGAGCCACATATTGCATGGAGACAATGATCATGCACCGTGAATACCCATGAGGGCCACAACACCCATCGCAACAACCTTGCCCCCTCCGGACATGCACATACCATGCACAACATAAGAGCCACAATAAATGCATGATGACGCAAAGTGACAAAAGAAATAAACACATGTGTGGCCAGAAGAACGAGAAAAAGTCACATAGCACTGAAGTAACTACCAAAAACTTTAATGGAACTCAACACAAAACAGCAATGCAGAAGACTCCTGTCGGGCCTGTCAGAGACAATCTCAATGTCACAGCCTGGAAAAGAAAGCACAAAATCAGGACGTGCGTCATGCGCACATCAAAGAAGTGAGAAACAGAGAAGGAAAGTAAGCCAGAGAAAGAAAGAGAGGGAAGGAAAGGAAGGGAGAGAGATAGAGACACAGCCGCCCCTGCGCACACAGTCCTCACTGTTCACCTGCTGCCACTGGTATGTCCATCGGACAGAGCTGCACTGGGGTGAAATGACGAGGTGACACCCATGGTTATTAACCAGTTGAAAAGACCCTACCTCAGATGCCAAGCTCATAAGCCGATTAACGAGTAGAAAATAGACCAAACTGGGTCATTTTTCTCAAAAAGCTCATTGAAGCCTGTTCGTAAATAGACTAGCCAATTATTGCCAGTCTATTTTAGGAAAGTAGGCATATAACACTAGCAAATTAGTTTTTTTGAGTGTAGTAGGGATCAACAGAGGTTCTGATGAGTAAAGCAGTGGGGACTGCTTACGAAACATGTCGACCAAGTAGGTCATGGTAGATATCCCTACCACAACCCCATTTTAATATTCCCAGCTAGAGAAGTGAATAAAATTGTTTTTTTCTACCAGCCAGGGAATTTTTAATATTTTAATATCTTTCACATAATCCTTCCAACCCCTACCACTCACTTTCTCTGCACATCACACAAAGCCTGACTCCATAACAACAAGTGCTCTCGCGTAATCCGTAGGTTGTAGCAGGCCCCACCCCGTAGAGGGAAGGGAAGACCCCCATGATAAAGCATGACACTGTGGGATTCATAGTGTGTGAGGGGTACTTTAAAAAGTCATAGTGCTTTTTTCTTGTCAACCACAAGGATCAGCAATGTACACTGTATTTCTAACTCAAAATATCCCTTAAAAATAAAAAATAAATAAAAACTGGTAGAATACTATTGATTGTAAGCATTTGTACTGGAGGTTGATTCTATCGATACACCTCTACCCTCCTCCATTGTTTATTTTTGGTGTGTCCATCAGTAGGCACACCACGTGCCCGTGTGACCTCCAGGCCCCAGTCATGCCACCATGGCATGGTCCACATCATGTGGGCCTGCCCCGCGGCCTAGCAGGTCACACACATGAGTCATCAATGGCGGAGAACACATCAGTGCACACACCGTCAGCGCAGGCTACTAACCCTGTGCAACGCCAGTCAGCACCACGTGGTGGCAGGCCTGTGTCAGCCTCAAGGCTTCGGGCGCCACTAACCCTGTGCAACGCCAGTCAGCGCCACGTGGTGGTAGGCCTATGTCAGCCGCAAGGCTGGGCGCAGCAAATCATGGGCCCTTTATGATTGAGCACCTTGGAGCGTCCATCATCTAACCACTGGCAGAGGGGAATGTGACGTTATCGTCCCCCTATGTTTGTGGGGTTACATGGCCTGTGACCCCTCTGCCGGATGGGTGTTGTGTGTGTGCAGACCTGCCCTCCGGGAGTGGCCGTAACATGCTGACAACTAGACCAGTGACCTGCACACCATCGAGTACACCTGCGACAGGTAGCTATGTGAGCCCCCTCAGAGCGTAAGCGGAGTGGTCTGGCCTGGCGTTCGCCGGCCAGGCGCAGGGCTTGCAACAATGACTCGGGGGCTCTGGGCGTGGTTCAGTCCTTGTTCAGACAAGGAAGTGACTAATGCATGTGTCTCTGTTGTAGTGTCGAGAGCACTTGGAACACAGTAGGCAATGTAGCACACGGTGACTGGCATCCCACTAGATGAGCATCATTGACGTAAGGGGAATCACTGTCCCTACTTCCATCCACACATTCATACATGAATTATGAAAGACATGACACAGCAGTGCATTAGGGGATGTTTATTGCACATCCAGTGGAGTTTTGCAGCTGGAGCGGTACTGGGCCATGCCAAGCACACCACACAATATGGGCCCGTGGAGGGCCAGCCAGAATCCATCCGGGGATGACAAGTACTGCGGAAGAGTAAGGGTACAGTCCACATTCTGGTCGCCGTGTCATTGGTCATCAAACACTACATAGCAGTCCATGTTGTGGTCCAAGGTGAGTGCAGCGGAGTGTATCGGGGGTCAGTAGGAGGTCATGAGGCCATTTGCGGCCCCAAGCAGAAACAGGCCAGGTGGCGGAAATCAATGCTAGTGCCTCCTTCTGACGACAATCCCGTCCACGTCCTCGTCCTCATATGTGTGCTCTGCCCCACCTGTGGGTGTTGCAGTAATGGCTGCAGCACTGTGTGCCACTGACACATCAGGGGCCGGAGGGGTATTCTTGGCCGCACTGTGTGGCAGTGGCACATCAGGTGCTGGAGCAAATACGCCAGCCGCACTGTGAGGCACTGACGCACCAGGGGGCGGAGATGTGGATGGTGTGGGGGCAGCAGCATTCATCAGCGCCACACCTTGTGGCAGCAATGCCATGATTAGGATTTCCAGTGCATGGTAGATCCCAGCTACATCTCGCTGATGTGCAGCGGTGGCTGCCATCCTTTCTGACTCCATCCGCAGCATGTCCTCCATGAGCCTCCACATGTGTGCCAGCTCACGACTGGATTTGCTGGAGCCAGTCTGTGTGGACAGGTGTTTTTTGCTCCGCGTCATAACTCCAGCAAAGTCAGTTAGGGCTCCTTGGAGACCATGGAGCAGGCTGTGGGTGTCCGTTAGGGACTGGAGCTTGCCCCTGAGGGGACCTAGACACCCATGGATAACGTCCAGTTTGGTAGCCATGAGGCCGAACCCCCCCGCACCTGCTCAGGCGTCTCCCTCTGGCCCTCCAGCACATGGCGTTGGAAGGCCATGTGTTGTGCATGGGTTTCTTTGGAGACTGCTGGGGCTGTGGATGTCTCCTTCTGGGTGCTTTGGGTAGTGGGTGGGGGTCTCCACCATGCAGCTGGACTCCTATGATCCTGGAGGTGAGTTGTGGATGATGTCCATGATGTGTTGGAGGGCTTGGGTGTCGATGCTGGCGGTGTCCTCCTTGTCATCAGTGAAGAGTGGCTGGGACTGCTGTGCAGGAGTTGTTGACGGTGCCTCTGCAATGTGTAGGGGAGATAATGTATTACAATGTGTCCACATGTATGTAGCTGCATGGTACATGTTGACATGCAGACAGCATGGCATTGTACATTGTGACAGTGTGTAGATCAGGGGCATGACCCAAAGTCATTGTGGGTGTGCACTGTGCTCTGCTTGATTGTGCATGTGTGCCATTGTGGCCCTCTACACCCGTCCCCCCAGTACCTGGTGGTCATTCACCCTGTTGCGGTTGTGTTTTACCCTGTTGATCAGTGTCCAGTCCCCCGACTTCGGCCACAGTCTCCACACTGATGACTGTCGACACCAGCTCCTCCATGTCATCCAGCACAAGCTGTGGCACTGGGCTCCTACCTCCAGTCTGCATTGCTGCCTTCTGGTTGGCTGTGAGTTTCTCCTTGGTCTTTCGCTTGATGTCAATCCATCGCCTCTTGTGGTCGCCTCTCGTCCAATGACCTCTTGTGCTCTCCAACGGCATTCACCTTGTCCACGATGTGTAAATGTAAATGTATTTGAGCTTATATAGCGCACAGCTACCCACAAAGGGTTTCCCGGCGCTTGCTTAGGGAACCCGTCCTGGTATTCCCCTGTGAGATAACCCCGGCAGGGTATCCACAAGGTGAAAGCCAGGCATCCCGCCGCGAGGGGCCGTTGTGGAGATTAAGCAAGCTATTGCCCAGAGTCGCAGAGTGTGAATCCGTGAGTCGAGAAGGCACCGGAGAGAGAATTATCGAGTCCGTGGAATTTTTGAGCCCAAGACCCGCCGAGGCGGGGAATTGAACCCTGGTCCAGGGCCGATCTCAGCTTCCGGGTCTGCCGCCTCTAACCCCTGAGCCACACTTCTCCACGATGTCCCACCATATTTCATTTTTGGTGCTGAATGACACGTTGGAGGTGACGAACAGTTGTTGATGGTGTTCCATCACCTCCGTGACTAGGATCCTGTTTTCCTTCGGACTGAATTTCGTCTTCCTCTTCTCCTTGCCCTTCCCTGTCCCCGAGGTCCCAGGCTGGTCGTCCAGGGTGCTTGTGGGGTTGCACTCGTCCTCTGCGCCTGCTCCGGCTGCCTCCATGGTGCTTGAGTTTTGGTCAGTTTTTTTTTTGTTTTTTTTTCTACTTTTATAGAGATTTTTCCCCCCTGCCCTGTGTGTGTAGAAGGCCTAGCACTGCTTATCTCTGATTTCCTCATCGTGTTTGGCCCTTACATGTTTTTCACGTTGGGGTTTGTGTTTTTATCTCCGTCGAGGTGGTTCTATCACAGACATTGGCCGTGGTTTCGGCAGACTACGCATGCTACCGCCTTGTTGTGAATTCCACGTTAACACAGGGTTATTTTCCCGCGATGGGCTGCAATGTGTAAAGCTGCGTTAGCATTCTTTTGTGATGTTTAGCACACGTTCTTGTGAATATACCCCTGAGTCTTTTTATAGAGAACAATCGGTTTCCAAATGCTCCACATCAGCAGAATACAATAAACATGTAAAATATAAGCCAAGGCGAAAAAGTAGCAAAATATGTTTTGGATAGTGCCACACAGTGGACTCAATCATATTTAGGCTTTTCAGTTACATGTCCTTCGTGGAAGGTGGTGCAAGCTTTTTTGCATGCATAAAGTGACAAGCGCACACTAATGCAAATGACAGTCGTGCTGGACTGAGCATTACTGGTAAACTGTTTAGAAGGGGAGAAGAGTGTAGAAGGACTGGTTATGGAGGCAGGAACAGTGCTTAATTTGAGCCTGTGGTTTCTGGTGCTCAGCGCCAACAAATTGTCAGCATTTTCTCTAGCGACAGTCCACCACATGGTGGCGCTTTCTGACCAATTTTGAGATGAGCACAATAACAGGGCTTAATATGTCAATTTACGGAAAAGAAAAACATTTCCTGCCACTCACTCCATAATTATAGCTTTGGATGGCCAGCTACAGGCTGAATGTTCACCTTTGTTGAGTGCGATGGTTAGTAGTTCAATTGGTACTGCGACTGGCAGTGCTGGCAGCGGGCAATGGGTGGTGCAGGCTGCAGTAGCCTTCCGAGAAGGGCCCTGGCACTTCGTTTTTTACAAATTCAGCACTGGGCAGGAATGATGAATTTTGAGGACGAAGAGCACAGTGAAGGACTGGTCTGGCCAGGACTGGTAAATTTTTTGTAAGGAGAAAAGAGAGAAGCAGGACTGACCTAGGTAGGACAATAAACTCTTTGGAAGAGATGAATGAAGCAGCGCTAGTCTGAACATGATTCACAAACTTTACAGAAAAGAAGAATAGCAAAGCATGAGTGCTCTCGCAGGCCCAGTAAGCCTTATGGAAGAGACGAGCCTATCGGGACTGGTTTAGTTAGGACTGGACAATTCTCTGTCTCAAAGGAAAAAAGAGAAGCAGGACTGGCCTCCCTTTTCTCTTTGAAGTTGAAGTTAAAAGTTCTTGATAGAGCGCACTGTGACCAAGCGGCTTCCTGGCCCTAAAGTAGAAGGCTGAGACGAGTGGAATTCTACCGAGAGGAAATCAGCAGGTGTACGCTTGGGAGAACAGGAAGGTTTTAAGGTCCTTGCGGAATTGTAGGTAGACTGGAATGGATCTAATGGGCAGTGGAACACTGTTCCAGAAGCGAGGGGCTAGTACAGAGAATCTAGTACCTCCAGTTTTGGATCTGCAGAAGCGCGGAACATTGAGAAGGGCTTGATTGGAGGAACGGAGGGCGCGGTTGGGAGTGTAGGGACTGATGAGGGAATTAATGAAAGCCGGGGCAGTGCGGGCACAAGCCATGAAGGCCAGAAAACCCATCTTGAAAAGGGATCTCTGGCAAATGGGGAGCCAATGAAGGGATTTCAGAACAGGAGTGATGTGGAGGGACTTGGGAAGGTGAAGGATAGGACGGGCGGCCTGATTCTGGATAGCCTGAAGACAGCGTGGTTCGTAGGTCGGAATGCCCACGTAGGGGCTATTCCCGTAATCAAGACGAGAAAGAATCATTGCCAAAATAATAAGTTTAAGAGCATAGGAAGAAAAGAAACGGGACACTTTCCAAATAATCCGGAGGGAAAGGAAGCAGGAGGAAACAACTGAACTAATCTGGGCATGCATGGAGAGGTCCCGACAGACTTTAATGCCCAAGGTCTTTACAGAAGCCGCTGGTGTGGGCGGGGGGCCAAAGGTGGAGGGCCAAAAGGCGGCAGACCAGGGGGAGGTGGTAGGGCCAGTCAGGACCAACTCCGTCTTGTCCAGATTGAGTTTAAGTTGGTTGTAGTTCATCCACTCAGAGATGAAAGCTAGGGTAGAGTGGAATTTAGGTAGGGAATCTAAAGGAGAGGGAAGATAAAATACTAAATGGAGGTCGTCCGCATAATTATACACGGAGACCCCCATGTCAAGAAGAGAAAGAATGAGGTGGTGGATGTAGAGATTAAGAAGAAGAGGGGACAGGGAGGAACCTTGGGGGACCCCGCATGGAACCAAGCGGGTGGGGGCAGTGAAACCAGAAAGATGGACCGCCTGAGTCGATTCTTTAAGAAAAGAGGCGAGCCAAGAGAGGGCAGTGCCCCGAACGCCCACTGCGCGGACACGGTCGAGAAGAATGGAGTGGTCGACCGTGTCAAATGCAGCGGACAAATCAAGGAGCACCAAGGCTTGGGGTAGATTTGAATCAGCCTTGCTCTTTAGCTCGTCTAGAACGGACAGGACCACTGACTCAGTAGAGTGGGCCGGGCGGAATCCCGCTTGGTGTGAGGCCAAAAGATGGTTGTCCTCAATGAAAGTGGAGAGACATGTTGTAATATAGCTCTCTAAGATCTTCCCAAGGTATGGAAGAAGGGAAATGAGTCTGAAGTTGGACGGGAGGGAGGGGTCTAAGCCGGGCTTTTTTAAAATGGGGAAGACTATAGCCGATTTAAAGGATTTCGGGACTAGGCCAGAGGAGATAGAGGCATTAAGAAGGGAAAGGAGGGGATCAGAGCAGTAAGTGAAGAGCTCTCTCAGAATGCGAGCTGGAACACAGTCAGCCGGGGAGCCTGACTTCACTTTCTGGAGTAACTCAAGAAAGGAATCCAGAGAGATGGGGGGAACTGGTCAAGGGAGGAAGAGGGTGGGGAAGAGCAGGGGGAGGGGGTGGCGAAGATACTGAAGGGATGTTAGATTTCATCTTCGCAATCTTCTCTAAAAAAAAATAATTCAGGGATAAACAAAGAGCTTGGGAGGGGATAAGGTTAGGGTTGGCCCTATCAGAAGCAACTAAGTTGCGAACTATGGAGAAAATCTCCTTGGGTTTATTGGCTGATTAGGGGATTTTCTCCAAGAAGTAAGTTGTTTTAGCTGAGAGGATAGCCCTCTTATAGTTAGCTAGAAGAGACATGTATTTAGCTCGCAAGAGAGGACAGTAGTTGCGCCTCCAATGGCGTTCAGAGCGCTTAAGGTCCAGTTTAAGAATTTTCAGTTAGTCCGTAAACCACTTTTGGGCATCATGGGGGCGACAAGCCTTGACTTTCCTGAGCCAGGTCACAAGAAGAGGACAGCCAAGGATTCACGGCGCCTACTTGAAGATCAAGGGAAAGGTTAAGAAGATCGGGGGGAGAGGAAGCGAGAGAAGCACCGAGAGAGTTGAGATCAACCCGATTCCAATTGCGAGCCGACATATTCTTGGGCAAGGGGAGTTTCTCTGGTGCTTCAAGCTCAATGGAGAAAGAAATCAGAAAGTGATCGGACCAGGTGCATGGGACCACAGTGGGGGAGAGGATAGTGCAGCTAGCTGACCATATTTGGTCTAAAATATGACCATGGACGTGAGTAGGGGAGTGAACGTGGGGGAGGAAGTTAAGGCACTGAAGAGTGGCCGAGACGTCCTTGGAGAACTGGTCTTCCAGAGGGTCATCCGGCCAATAGTTAAAGTCTCCCAAAAGGAGCACAGATGAATTATTGACCACAAGCGTAGCCAAGAGTTCCTGTAAAGCAGGCACAAAAGAAAGCATGTTCTGTGGGGGACGGTACATAAGGACTATTGTGAGGGGGGCCAAAAGGGGCCAAACTGAGCGGGCAACTAAAAAATCAACACCAAGTATGGGAGGGTGGGGAAGAGGCTGGAACTGAAAGTTGGAGCGAGTTATCATCGCCACCCCCCCACCGGCTTTACCAGCAGGGCGGTCCGCCCGAAGGGCGTAGTAAGAATCGGGGAGAGTGGACAGTAGGTCATGGAGAAAATCACCCGAGAATCAAGTTTTTGTGAGAAACAAAAAGTCAGGGGCCTCGGTGTCCAGTAAGTTAAAGAGCTCGAGCTGGTGCCTACCAGCCGATCTGGTGTTTAGCAGGTAGGCAGAGGCCGTAGTGGGAGGAGAAAGGGGAGGAGGGGCAGGAGGGGGAGGAACGTGTAACCGGGGAGTGAGCAACGTAGATCCAGACAAGGAGGGCAAAGGGACAAAGATACCCAGGGCGATTGTGCGCTGAAGCAGGGAGGGGGCGAAGGACTGAGTCGTATTAAAAGAAAGCAACTGAGCTGAGGTATAAGTAAGAGCAGGAGCAGGGAGGCTGGCCCCTGGTCCCGGACGGTCGCGGACGGGTGCTGACAGGCTTGCCTGTGGCGCGCCTTTGGCACGCTGGCGGCGCGCCCGCTGCGCTCGTCCGCTGCGCGCGCGGGAATGCACATAGTTATGGGGAGGGGGCATGGCCTCCCGGAAGTGGGCGTGGCCTGTGGTCTCGTGGGGAATGGCGGCAAAAGATGTTTTCAATCCCGCAGCAGCGCTAAGATCCGCTGTGCGGGGGTAGCTGACACGTAGATTTCAGGGGGGAATTGCCCAAGTACAAAAGAGCAGGGTGAGTAAAACACAATTACAATTTGCACTTTTTTAAAAAAAAGTTATTCTCGAGCGTTATCTTCCGGCTTCCACCTCATGAGCAAATCACTTCTACCGCGCACTAGAAGTCAGCATGACTTATGTAGATGCCAGGTGCAAGGGGGCGTGGCCTCCAAATCCCTCCCCCTAAACGAGGGCCTTTGCTTTTCAGAGAGGACAAGGTGAAAAACACTGTTTTGTCTACAATGAATAATTAGAGGGATCATTTTCAGTGTATGCGAAAAGTTCATTTTCCTTTTCCCGGTACTGCCATAATGTTTCGCAGGGGAAGGTTGGATTGATTTAACACACTTCAAAGGGAGAACCAATACGAAGACTGCCACACAAAAGCTGCATTGAATTAGAAGTGTATGTGTGTTCCTGGAATGTAACTGCACATTAATGTGAGAGGAGCTCAGGCACACACTTTAGAGGGAACATAGGCTTTGAGAATGGACACAGGTGCCAGGGAGCACCATAGTGAGCCAGTCCACTGAACACTGAGAACAACATCAAGAAAGGCGAAGGGGAGACAGCTTTATGCATGGACCATTGTCAATTATTCTTATCACTTCTTCTGCTCCTCTTGTTAGGGGGACTTTTTAAATAATGGGCACCACTGTGTGCACAATGCCCCTTCTAATGTAAATAATGGACATTCTGGTGTATGCAGTTATCTGTCTTTAATATGCAAAACATTCATGTACAGCATCTACTAACAGAGTGTGAGTCGAAGGAGCGCTAATGACAAGCAAGAAGTTTTTATGCGGGTGTTCCAATGGTGAAAAATCTAAGAACAGAGGTATGGCAAAATGAAAAGAGATGACAAGGTGACAAAGAATGGAAGTTGTCCCTGACCTGGTTGCAGAAAATGGGCCACCCTAGTTTGAGGCTACTCTTGATCCTATTGTCTTCACCATAGCCCTCCCGCTAGGACTAAAGATGGCTTGACCCATGTTATAATAAGCTGTCACTCATCCATAGTCACCCAAAACAGAACCTGTTTCTTTGGGTGACTATGCATTAGCGTAGTCACCCAAAGCAGCCAAGGGCCTGGGGGGTACATTTGCACGCCCGAGGGGCCCTTTGGTATTACAGAAGGGGACGCAGGCGCTTGTGCAGCCCCTTCTGTAATACCGATAGCGCTGGCCACATAAAGGGCCTGCGCTATCTTCAGAGGGGGTTCCTTCATTTGCACTGGGGCGTGCTCCATGCAAATGAGGGAATCCCTTTGCCTCTGCACCCGTGCCGTATTACAGATGCAGGCGCTGAGCCAAAGAAGCTCTCAGGAGGCGCACTACCAGTGCGCCGCCTAAAAATTGGCCCACTGGCAGTGCGCCCCCTGATTGCAGTCCTCTGTCACGGGAAAGGGGGTCCCCTTGCAGGCGGGCCAGTCACTGACTGCACCTGCCTGCAAGGAGGTCTCTAATCCCTCTTCAAAGTGCAGGTGGTTGCCACCTGCACAGCGAAAACACGGAGCAGCTTTAAAGCAGTGGCTCAGTTTCTCACATGAATGCACTGCCCACAGGCATTCACCATAATGCAGCGCGTTTTCTTGAATTGCGCTGCAAGTATAATATGGCTCCAGGTCTCTGAAGAGATGTTGGCAGGGCATGTCATGACATCCGCAAGAAGTTAGAAGGCTAAACAATGGGGTAAAGAAGCCATAGGGCCTGATTTAGAGTTTGGAAGATAAGTTACTGTATCTCAAATGTATTGGCTAGCCTGTCCATCTGATTGCAAGTTCATTATATCCTATGGTACTTGTAAAAGGTGGATGGTACATCAGTTTTGCATTTGTTATTCTGAAACGTGTCTGCAAACTCTAATTCAGGCCCTTAGTCTTGAGATGAGATGTTTCTTAGCTCCCAAAACATTAAAACAATCTTACCCATTATAAGTGAAAATAAGGAATACCAAGCCTACTCTTGGTAGCTTGACAAAAGCAATAGGGTTGCCTTAGGGAAAATTGCATATGGGAGAACCCTGTCATGGAGGCTATTTGTTTGCTTCTTAAAAAGAGCTTGGTAACTATTTTTGATTATTTTGATCTTCTCTGTGTTTTCATAATGTTTGCATTTTGAAAAGCCGATTGTGAAGCATTTTTGACTATGTTTTGGCAGTGCTAAGATCCTTGTCAGTGTCTTCTCATGTTTATTGTTTGCTACTCAAAAAGCCCCTATCAAGTGCTTTTGCCTGTATTCATATATGCTCATTGTCTTGATAGTGTTTTCACATGCCTGGCGCCTTGCCATAAACACGAGGCTTTCAGTACTTTTATGTATATTATTTAATATGCTCAATCGTACTATGGTGGCCTTCCATTGAATTCTACCTCATTTCCTAAATACACTTTCTCAGAATAGGAGTTGAGTATAGAGAGAGAATTGAGGCAATGAGACACCAATCAGTACAGTCCCAGGGCCACTTCTCAACACCACACCATAGTTGAGAGGAGGAATGTGGGTAACAGCACATGCTCCCAAGTAAAATAAATGCACTGGCAATCTGTAAATGATGAAAATATAAGAATGCTACTTTTAATATATTTTGTTTGAATTTGTGTATTCTTTTTACATAAGAAATATTAGTGGATGTTATAAAATGCCATTTCTATACCTATTATATGACATTTAAAAGTCTAGCATGAGGGAGCACAGCCAAGCCCCGACGAGCACAGCCGCACCACTTTGACGCTCCGCTGACCCCAATCTCCACCTACACAGTTCCTGAGCCCTACCGTAGAGGTAAATGAAAGAGATGGGAAAATAAAGGAAATTTTCTTCACATTCCCACCTCTTTTATTTTTAAACTTTGACAGAGACTATTTGAAGTAGTAGGTTACTTTTAGTATTGTTTTATTTAACCAATCTACATTTTTTGTCATTACTGGGTGCTCAGGGGGATTCCCAATCCCACACTGCAAATTCGAGAAAAGATCTCTGGCACAAAGCTCCTTTTCAGGGCCCCGTTGAACATTGCGGTGCCGACCCAACAAGGAGCTTGCCCGATGATGCAGCAGCCCACCCCTAGGGGTGGTTGAGGCCTCTTACTCCAATATTTCTATATCACATCCAGCCCGAGATAGGTTAGGTTATGCAACTGGAGTCAACCCAAACTCCACTTTGGAACAGCACATTGTTTTGTTAATATTTATAGATGTGGTAGTGTATGTGCTGGACCTTGATTGCTCCCAGTCCAAGCTAGTGCACTAATCTGAGGCCGGTATAATGGGCCAAAGAAGCTGGAGCATTGAGTGTGGGAGGGAGAATGATGTTGATCTTCTACTTCATAAACAGACTTATTTAGAGTGCACACAAACTAAAGCACATAGCATGCCTTTTAAATCAAACACTCGGATCAAGTTCCAGCTTGGTCCCAACTTTTGCTTTCCATGGCTGGTTAGATCACCATTGCTACAATGATAACTTTGTCTAAATTCCTCTATTTGTTTATCAATATCTCTATCCCCCTCACTCCGCCCCTCATTGTGCACCTCTATGCTAATGTCATAGCCTTAGTTTGGGACGGTAAGCTGCCCAGAGTTGCATAGGGAATGCTGGCCCACTTCTTTGACCAGGGTGGTATTTGCAGTCCAGATATTGAGCTTTATTATTTGTGCACACAGGCTCAGTTTGCATAATTTCCTGATACATCCCTCTTTATTACAGCTACGTGTTGCTGTTGAGAGGTATGATATGGCCCCCTATTCCTTAGATATCAAGCTTTTTCTGCCTGCCAGATGTCCACTGGTGGAGATTAATATGACGGCCTGCACCATGTGGGCTTGGGATCATTTATGCATGAGTGTCTAAACTGTATTTATTCCTGGGCATTCAACTTGCTACAAATCCTATGCTCCATGCTCCATGTCACTAACGACTGTGGTGTCAGTCTCTAATTAGATCTGATTCAGCTCAATATGGGTGTCAATTCCTTACCTCACATCATATTTTCGATGACCTCCACAAACTTTACTCCAGATGTCTTATTGTACCATAGGCTCAAAGCTGAGTTCCCATCATTACATGCTACCTTCCCATACCCCTAAATTATGCACGCCCTAAATGTGCTCATAGCACGGTCATCCCTTCACAAAATCATCTCTACAACGCTACGCAGGAAAAATCTTCTGCATGCACTCCAAAACCGTTGTCCGCATGGAGGCAGAATTAGTGCCCCCCCTCCTGATGGAGGAATAGTGGCACTACAGTTGCTCCCAGTCTTGTGCACTCTTGTCGAATTACAGATTGCAACTCATGCATATTAAACTCCTCCACAAACTGTATTGCACAGCTGCTTAATTATATAAGATAGGACTCTCAAAAGATGCATGCTGCCTCAGATGTTCTACCAGTGAGGCCAGTAGTCTCCACCTGGAGTAGAAATGCTCAATTTTGGGCTGAGGTATTCTCTACCATTGAACAAATCATTAAACATTGCCTACAGAAGTCTCCCTTGATTGGTCTGCTGGGCTCTGAAGGAGGTCTGGGTCTGGAGTCAGGAGACTGATGGCTGTTAGAAATCAAGTCTCTAGTTGGCAGTAGTATGCACCATTCCCAAGTAGGGACAACATTCCTAGTCTGGGTAAGTCAGATACACAGCCTAAATTAACCTGTGCTCACCCTCTGGTAGTTTGCCTCAGTGCAGGCAGGCCTAACTTAAGAGGTAATGTCTAAAGTATTTGTGCAACACTTAAAACACGTAATAGAAGCTTAACAAATAGAGCTTAATTTAGGGACCAAAACAGGAGCGAAATTACAAAACTCCAATAAGTGGAACAGGAGTTATGAACTTTTAAAAGACTATCTTAAAATATGGTGCTTAGAGACACAAAGCGTAAACTGAGGCTGTCTGATCACGCTTGATGAGGTCAAATCTGAAAGTTCAGGCTGACCGTGATGAAGCGGGGGTCGGATACACGGACCAACATTGTCCAGGTGAAAAAAAGTACCTTTGGATGGACGATGTTGAAGACCGGCTTTGGGTTATAGAGGAGGCTTTACGTTAGTGTTGATCCTTTCAGATTCAGGCGATGTGTCGATTCTGATCCACGCAATGAGAGATGCAGTGAAGGCGATGCGTCGTCATCAAGCCTCACAGTCAGCAATGCAATATCCTCAACCTGAGCAGCAGTAGGTAGTGTCTGCATCGAGTAGAGATGCTGCCTGTTCTAAACAGCGCAACAACAGCGATGCGTGGATTTTGCAGGAACACAGCCAGGAAACCCATTTCCAAGGGTCCAGAACCAGATTGGCACCAATTGGCAAGATAGGACTCACAGTTGGCAGAGTCAAGCGGCTGTAGAGAGGTTGTTAGAAGTCTTTGATGTCCCTGAGACTTCAGGACAGGAGGCAAGCTAGCAAGTGCTTGGAGTCCTTTTGGTTCTGGGGATGTAGAGATGAATGTCCAGTCCTTCTCACTTCCAAGCAAGGAAGGCAACAGGGAGCAGGGCAGGCACAGCAAAGCAGGAGTCCAGCAAAGTGACAGTCCTTTCAGCAGCACAGCAGTTCTTTCTGGCAGAATATTCTCAGGTCCAGATAAGCACTGAAGGGGTGGTGTCTGAGGTCCAGTACTTATACCCAATTAGGCCTTTAAAACATGGGGACTTCGAAGAGAGGCATTTGAAGTGCCCTGGGTCCCTGCTCTTCCTGCCCTGGCTCCAGACTCACTACGGGGGTATGCAGCTTTGTGTGGGGACATGCACAGCCCATACAGGTGTAGGGGTCAGCTCCTCCCGCCCATCCTGCCCAGGAGGACCCATCAGGATGTTCATGGCCTATTAATCACACCTAAGCTCCCTTTGTGTGTGGCTGTCTGGAAGAAATGAACAAAGCCCAACTGTCACCCACTCCAGATGTGTATTCAAAGACAGGCAGTAGGCACAGAATGGTTAAAAGTAAGAAAATGCTGCCTTTCCAAAAGAAGCATTTTCAGACTTGCTAGCTAAAACTCAATGTTACAATACTTGGATCTATATATTTATTACTTTTCTCCTAAAAAGGCATATTCAATGCACTACCCTATTTCTCATCCTATACCTCTATCAATATCTTTAATCTACATATACTTACTTCCTTTATGCATCTATATACTTTCCATGTACTTATGGATTTATATATTTATAACTTTCTTATAATTCGGCACATCCAATGCACTACCCTCTTTCTCACCCTATACTTCTCTCGATATATCTTCTACACCAACTTTCTGACTCATCTCAAACTTCTTTCTTCTAGTACTCTTTCCAATGCACTACTCTATTTCTCACCCTATACCTCTATCAATATATCCTTCACATCCACTCTCTCGTTTACCCAAAACCTCATACCACTACTATGATCCCCAAAATAACCCTTTCTAAACTCTCCCCTACTCTACCCCTCTTTGCATCATCTGACACCTCTTTTACTATACCGATCCTCCAAAGCAAACCTTTCTAAACTCTTCCCTCTGACTCTTCCCCTCCACATCCCTTTTTACTCATCCCAAGCCTCCTTCTACTGCGATGACCTCCAAAATAAACAAAAAAAGTTTAAATCCTTCGCTCTTCTATCCTTCTACTATCCTTTTCAATCAAAATACCAGACTAATATGTTCACTTCTCAAATGTTCCCTCTTCTATCCCTCTCATACCCTTCTCAATCCAAATAACTGATTAACATATCTACCACTCACATTACTTTCATATTTCACTATACTTATTCAACACTAATCCTTTATGGGTTCCACAGTAGGGTGATACTCAACAAAAAAGCGCTTTAACATCCCATTAGGGGTAAAAAGCACTATAGAAATGCAAACCTCTTTCCCTCTTCTATCCTTCCGCTAATCCTTCTGAATCCAAATAACTGACTAACCTATCCACCACTCAAATTACTTTCATATTTCACTACACTAATTCAACACTAATCTTTTATGGGTTCCGGAATATCGTGCTACTCGCTGAAAAAGCGCCTCAACTCCTCGTCAGGGGAAGTAAGCGCTTTATGAATGCAATTACAATACAATAAGTTGTGGTTTATAATTTTGAGTGCAGAGACACTCAACTCGAAATATCTATCTTTTCTTAATTAGAAATTTCACTTGAAATAAGGTAATCCCAATGTCAACCTATGGGAGGAATAGGCCTGGCAATAGTGAAAAGCGAATGTAAAGGTTTTTTACTACCCGACGTGTAAAACTCTTTAGTTCATGTCCTGCTTTTTAAATGCTCTGCACCCTGCTCTTGGGGCTGTCTAGGCCCTTCCTTAGAGGTGACTTATATATAGTAAAAAAAGGTTTGGACCTGATAAGAGGGTTAACTTGCCAGGTTGACATGGCAGTTTTAAACTACACACACAGGCTCTGCAATGGCAGGTATGAGGGATGTTTAAAGGGCTACTGGGATCACTGAAAAAATATCGAATACAAAAATATAGGCGAAAAAAATATCGAAGTAAAAATATAGAAAGACAAAATATCGAACTCCTATCCACAAACAGGTAAGTACAAATATATACTTAATAAAAATATCGAATTTATTAAAATAACTTAAAAATAATTTAAAATTAATGAAATAATAACTATAATTAATTAAAACATATTTAAAAATACTTAAATAACTTAAAAATTATTAAATAATTAATGTAAGTAAAAAAATGCAACTTGATTTTTTAACACACATATATATATTACCACAGCTTCTTCTCTCCACTTCTTGCAGATCAAAGGACACGGCACAGCAACAGTAGATTTTAGCGTTTTTATTATTATTTACACACCAGTGCAAACATAACGTGCATCAAAAAAGGACGGTCTACGCGTTTCGGCTCCTGCCTTCCACTGGACCATAGAGTCCCTAGGTCTAGACCTTGTTTAAATAGTGTGTTTAAGTGTAAGTACCCTCTACCATTTCCATGGTCGTCTTGACCAACCCACCCAGCAGTATATACATGGCTTGTACATGTTAAAGGTATATACACAAAATTATGTACAATCAACGTAAAGTACTCTACTGCATGTTCAGGTCTAAACATTTTTGAAATAAAGTATTTACAAAGTATCTCCTTCGTACATATTTGTGTTACAAAATTAATGTGAAGTACCCATGAAAAAAAGGAAAGAATTGAACCGGTGATTTGAATAAAGTATTAACAATATTTACAACATGATCCTTCTAGTAGTATGTGGTATTAATCCATACCAATTGCAATTTCAATTGTGGGAGTAAAGGTTATTTAGACTGATTAGTGGGGCAGGGATTCTATGGTAATTACACTACGAGATGAAGATGTTGGAATCTAGGGAAGGATTGGGTGAGATTTCTATATTTAACAAAATCAGGTTTCTAAGTGCATCATTTCATCCCATTCAACTTCAGAAATTATAAAAATTAGAAAGATTCCTATGGTGAAGTACCAAAATTATCACATCTCTTTCTTACGATTCCATACAGTCCCAATTTATAGTAACCCACAATTTCTCCCTCTTGATGAGAACAATGTATATATAGGACCATCAACATTAACCGGTTCAATGTCTATATAAATTGCAACATGTACAATTTCCAGCATCAATTAGGTAAAGACGTCATTCCCTTGGAAATCTATATAATCAAATGGCAGCATTATTGTTGGTTCTTCAGAAAGTCACAAATGTACATGCAGTTCAGCATCCAGATTATGGCCAAACGGTGCCTCCGTTCCCATACTCAGTATCATTCGGGATTCTAGACGTCTCAAAAGTTGCATTTGGTCTCCACCTCGTTCTGGTGTTTTGCATAGTTTGATTCCCGAATATTTCAAAAGAGAGGTGTCACTTTGATGGTACTCAGTGAAGTGGGAGGCCATTGGGTAGCATGGGTCCTTGTTCTTGATTGCCCTTAGGTGTTGTAGTATCCTTAACTTCAGTTTGTTTATAGTGCTCCCAATGTAGTACTTGTCACAAGGACATTTGAGTCGATAGACAACACATTTGGATTCACATGTGATGTGGTCATAGATGTTTTCTTTTCTACCATTCTGAAGTACATAGTGCTTGATGTTCTCCCCATGTTCACAGGCTTTGCATTTATGACATTTCCAGAAGCCCGGTGTTGTCAGCCATCTCTGTTTCTTCTCCTTGCTATTCCCAAATGACTTTGTGTTAGTATATCTCTTAAAGAGGAAGTCTTTCGGTATGTTATGCTCGGGTTGGCTGACAGGCTTTCATTCAAAGTTTTGTCCATGCGAAGAATCGGCCAATGTTTTTTATAGGCTTTCTTCAGTTGTGTGCTCTGATTGTCGTATTCCACAATGATTCTAGTTGGTGCGCTGCTCGAATCTGTGTCATGTTCTTGGTCTCTTCGCAGTCTCTTATCCTTAGGTGTTAACAATTCTTCTCTCTTCTTCAGATGCATCCGATTTTTGGCAGTGATGATGACTTCCTTTGGGTATCCCCTTTCGAGGAATCTGAGGCTCATGTTGTTTATCTCTTTCTCCAGATCCTCTACTTCAGAGCAATTCCTTTTTGCCCTTAGCATTTGTCCGTAGGGGATGCTCCATTTCAACCTGGTCGGGTGTCCACTATTAGCATGTAGGATGCTATTGCATGCTGTTGGCTTCCTGTGGATTTTGGAGCAGAGTTTGTTGTTCTTGATAAATACTTCTACATCCAGGAATATCAATGATTGGGAGCTTATTGTTGATGTAAATTTTAGAGTGAATCGGTTGTTATTCAAGGTTTCTGTGAATTTTGTTAGCGATTCCTCATCTCCGTCCCAGATGACGAACAAGTCGTCTATGAAACAACACCATAGTTTGATTTTTGGTCCCTCCGGATCTTCCTGATCTTTCTTGATCACCTCAGTTTCCCATGCCCCCATCACGATGTTTGCGTATGTGGGCGCAAAAGATGTCCCCATTGCTGTGCCCTGCTTCTGGAGATATGTGTCTCCCAGGAAGAGGAATGCGTTGTGTGTTAGACAATATTGGAGCATATCCAATAACATTATTGAATGTTCCAGAAAATTTACAGACCGTGTCTTGAGGATCTCTTTTACAGCCTCAATGCCATCCTCATGGCGTATTGAGGTGTATAATGATGTAACATCAATTGGGTAGGCTTTTGTAGTGAAAATGTATCTTTGTCATTTTTATCCCTTTGCAATTTCTTATGTCTGATTGTGCAATATTATGTGTTATTTATGTTGGTCTAAAAAATATATAGATGAATAAATAAAAAAACATATATTTTTGGTAAAAAAAAACTCTCTCCCTTGCATATATCTGGGTTGTATATATTTTGTCCGGTGCAGTGCCAACTCCTAGCTTCATCACCCCTCATATACCGGGATCCCATTTTTGGGACCATTAGATCAATTGGCGGGGTACGTGCTCTGTTCTTTACTTAGTAACATCAATTGTTGTCATTTGATAGGTCGGTTTCCATTCACAGGTAGATATTTTCTGCAAAAAATCCATTGTGTCCCTTAAAAAGGATGGCAGAGTAGTCACGTAGTGCATCAAAAAGATGTCAATGAATCTCGATGTGGATTCTAGTAGAGACCCTATCGAGCTCACAATAGGTCTCCCTGGTGGTTTATCTAGTGACTTATGGATTTTTGGTAAGAAATATATGGTGGCCATAATCGGGTTGTTTGTTTTCAAATAGTTGTATTCATCGAAGTCAAGGAGACCCCTATCTTTCCAGTTTAACAGTTTTGAGTGGTATTCATTTGTCCATCTCTCTAGTGGATTTGTGTTTAGTTTCTCATAATGATCCTGGATGAGGAGTTGCCGATTGGCTTCTTCAATATAATCCACAACATTTTGAATAACAAGATTGCCCCCTTTGTCAGAGGATTTTATGATTATAGAAGAGTCTTTTCTTAGGTCCATCATCGCTCTCTGTTCCTCCAAGGAAAGATTTTGTTTTTCACCTTGTCCGTGTTTCATGGATCTATCTGAGATCTTCATTATTTCTTCCACCATTAGTTCTTGGAATAAGTCGACCTTATTCCCCGGAGGCAGTTGTGGACAAAATTTGGAAGCTCTTTTTAGTCCACTATTTCCACCTATGTCAGTGGGTAGACCGATGTTTTCACAGAAATCTATTTCCATTTCCGAAGTGATCGTGTTATCTCTTTGGCTTTCAGAGGGGATCTCTTTGATAGATGTTAAAGTAATCATAGCAGTTAGGTCTTTCTGTGTAACTGCTGTTCTTATATGACTATCCAAGGCACATGTTTTTATGTTTTTATTAGATTGAGTTCTCTCAGCAAAGTGTTTTTTAAGTTTTACCTTCCTACAAAATTTGTAGAGGTCAATGCGGGCATTTGGTGTGTTCATTGCCTTCGTTGGGCAAAAGGAGAGACCTTTATTCAAAAGTTTTAGGTGACTGTCCGATAATTGTTTGTTTGATAGATTCACTACTATGTTAGGCACGGACAGTTGCTTCTTAACCTTCAATTTTTCTTTCCTTTGCCTCGTTTTGGTTTTACTTCTTTTTCCGCCCCTTCTGGTTTTTGGTTTATTGGTGGTTTCTTCGGAGGACGTTGTTCTCTTCCCCAAGTGCTGGCTCTGCCTCTTCCTCTTTGTCGCGTTATCATGTGCGCAAGTTTTATCTCCCCCTGAAAATCCAAAGGGGTTACATTTAGATCTCCTTCAACTGAGCTTACTTCCGAGCTGTCTACCTCCTCAGTTGGATCGTTGGATTTATCCACGGTTATATATATATATTATCAACACGCAGTTCCCATCCGTGAAACTGCTCCGCAAATGAGGACACTCCAGCCCAGTTTATCGATCTCCGCTAGTAGTTTATTTCCTGCGCACACACACAGTTAACAAGCAAACGCGTTTCGGCGTTGCCGCCTTCGTCAGTGCTCGCCAACGGAGCCATTTTTGGGGTTTAAATAAAGTAAACATTCAAAACATCACATGTTAAAATGATAAACATAAAAGAGGCACAAAAATTAATTCGCATTTGGCAGCCATCTTTGAATGGTTAAATCACCATTTACAATCTAGTGTTCTGCTAAGGAAATATCCTCATTAACTAGAATAGCATTATTTAATACAGCATATGTTATTTGATTTCCATCATTTGAGTCATTTATTTAACCATTTGTTAATATTGTTCATGATTCATATCTGCTGTATGTTTACATATATTACCTTGCCTAGTATGGGATATTATCTCATTTAATAGATAGCCTACTGGAGCAGACGTCAATATATATAGATACCTTTATAGCACCTTTGGTAAAGGATCTGAGTTCCTACCTGAGGGACACACAGGATTTTCTGAGGACGATACAAGGTGTGATGTGGGAAGAGGACTTACTATTGATCACACTAGACATTACAAGCCTCTACACATCAATTAGACACGATGACGGTCTGGAAGCATTGACTTTTTTCTTGCAAAGAAGGGAATTGAAGTACAGGACACACAACCACATGCTTGTTGCATTAACAGAATTTTGCTTAAAAAACAATATTTTTCTGTTCTCTGGCCAGCTATACTTACAACTGCAAGGGACCGCGATGGGCACGTGCTTCGCCCCCAGTTACGCAAATTTATTTGTGGGCTGGTGGGAGGAGCACGTGGCCTGGGCGGGGCCTAATGAAAAGTGGGTGGAAAAAATCTCCCTGTGGACCCGCTACATTGATGATCTTTTCATTGTGTGGCGGGGATCGCAGGAGGAGGCTGAGGAATATATAAGAAGCCTCAATGAGAACAATCTCAATTTGAGATTTACAAGCAACATAAGTAAAGAGGAGGTCTTCTATCTAGACTTAAGGGTCTACATACAGGATAGCAAAATAGAAACATCCCTGTATCGGAAGCCGACCGCCGGCAACACGATCTTGCATGCCGGAAGTTGCCACCCCCAGTCGGTAGTAAACAACATACCACTGGGGGAGTTCCTACGCATTAAGCGGAACTGCTCCACAGTACAAGAGTATACGAAGGCCAAAAAAGAGTCAAGAGAAAGATTTGAGAAAAGAGGCTATTTCAGAGGGGTCTTAGATGAGGCAGAGAGAAGGAGTGATGCACGTCCAAGGGAGGAACTTCTGATCGACAAAGTCAAAACAGGAGACACATCATTGAGGTTGATAACCAACTTTAATGACAAATCATTTGAATGTTTACTTTATTTAAACCCAAAAAATGGCTCCGTTGGCGAGCACTGACGAAGGCGGCAACGCCGAAACGCGTTTGCTTGTTAACTGTGTGTGTGCGCAGGAAATAAACTACTAGCGGAGATCGATAAACTGGGCTGGAGTGTCCTCATTTGCGGAGCAGTTTCACGGATGGGAACTGCATGTTGATAATATATTACGCGCCTCACCGCGCGTTGAGGAGGCACCCGGGAGTGAAGCGGAGCGGCAGGAGGTGGATTGGAGTTACGGATATATATATATATATATATATATATATATATATATATATATATATATATATATATATACATATTATTAATATATAATATTTTTACTGTAGCATAGCAAGAGGTTAAAATTTACTATTACCAATCCATCAACTGCAACAGTAGGATAAACATTGGATAGTATAGGGGTAAAAATTATTATTCCAACTCCAGAGAGTGCAACAGTAGGGAAAGCGTTGGATAGCGTAGGGGTAAGAATTACTATTCCCACTCCAGAGAGTGCAACAGTAAGGAAAGCGTTGGATAGCGTAAGGGCAAAAATTACTATTCCCACTCCAGAGGGTGCAACAGTAGGGAAAGTGTTGGATAGCGTAGGGGTAAAAATTACTATTCCCACTCCAGAGGGTGCAACAGTAGGGAAAGTGTTGGATATTGTAGGGGTAAAAATTACTTTTCCCACTCCAGACAGTGCAACAGTAGGGAAAGCATTGGATAGCGTAGGGGTAAAAACTACTATTCCCACTCCAGAGAGTGCAACAGTAGGGAAAGCGTTGGATAGCGTAGGGGTAAAAATTACTATTCTCACTCCAGAGAGTGCAACAGTAGGAAAAGCGTTGGATAGCGTAGGGGTAAAAATTACTATTCCCACTCCAGAGGGTGCAACAGTAGGGAAAGCGTTGGATTGCGTAGGGGTAAAAATTACTATTCCCACTCCAGAGAGTGCAACAGTAGGGAAAGCGTTGGATAGCGTAGGGGTAAAAATACAAATGATTTACCAATTAACAATTAATTAAAATTAAATTAAAAATCATTACCAATAAATAAATAAAAATGATTAGTTTAATAACAATTAAATTACTTCTCACCCTATTCCCCAATAAACACGCAACCCACTACAGATTTTTTTTAAATTAAAATTAACATAATTATCAATTAACCTATTAATAAAAATTAATTACCAATTAAAAATAATTAGTTACCAATTAAGAATTAATTAATAATTAATTTTAAAAGAATACCAATAAATAAATTAACACATTTAATTAATTACAATTAAAATACTTCCCACCCTATTCCCCTATAAACCCACAACCGGCTGCAGAAAATAAATTAATAAAATCAACATAATTATGAAACAATTAATTAAGAAAAATTAATTTATAATTAAAAATTCACTACCAATTAATAATTAATTAATCACAAATTAATAATTAATTAACAATTAATTCAAAATAAATACCAATAATTAAATTAACACATTTAATTATTTGCAATTAAATTACTTCCCATCCTATTCCCCTATAAACCCACAACCCGCTACAGAATTAAATTACACAAAAATTAAATAACATAAAGAAATACACTTACATTTTTTTGATATTAAAAATTCGATATATCTTAATTACTATATTATATACTTCGATATTTTAACTTTCTATATTTTAAAAATTGATATTAAATTACTTACCTTCAAAACGATATTTTTCACTACTATATTTTGTCCATTCGATATTTTGTCCATTCTATATTTTTACTTCGATATTTGTGCCATTCGATATTTTTGAGTCAATGTTATGTCTGTATATCGGGCTACTGACATGGGTGACACAATCAGTGCTGCAGGCCCTCGAGTAGCATTTAATTTACAGGCCCTGGGCACATATAGTGCAATCTACTATTGACTTATCAGTAAATTAGATATGCCACTTGTGGATAAGGCAGTGTTACCATGTTTTAGGGAAAGAGCACATGATCTTTAGCACTGCTCAGCAGTGGTAAAGTGCCCAAAATGCTAAAGCCAGCAGAAATGAAGTCAGTAAAACAGGAGGTCAGAAGGAAAATAAAAGTCTGGGGAAATCAAGCCAAGGATGCGAGGTCTAACAATGGCTATGCTGCTCCTTCGAGCTATATGCAAAAGAAACAGTTGATGGACAGAATGCCGGACAATGCAAACATTCACCCCAGTCACAAGGATCTGGGTTTAATCCATCTTTCTTTTCCTCACCACACCACCCCAGTTTGGACCCAGTCATATGCAAATCAGTCTTGACCCTGTTCCTTGTGGGAACAGACCAGCCCGAACTGCCAAGCCAGGTCCTCCGTGGACCGAAAACAAGCATCCTGGGACCGGTTTCAGGGCATCACTCTTCATCAACCAGGCTAGCTTGATCCAGTGATGTAGTGAGCACAGGAGTCAAGTCTGGGCATACCCTTCCTACTTAGGGCGACATATGCAAAAGAAACAGTTGATGGACAGAATGCCGGACAATGCAAACATTCACCCCAGTCACAAGGATCTGGGTTTAATCCATCTTTCTTTTCCTCACCACACCACCCCAGTTTGGACCCAGTCATATGCAAATCAGTCTTGACCCTGTTCCTTGTGGGAACAGACCAGCCCGAACTGCCAAGCCAGGTCCTCCGTGGACCGAAAACAAGCATCCTGGGACAGGTTTCAGGGCATCACCCTTCATCAGCAAGGCTAGCTTGAATCCAATGGTGTAGTATTGTATTTGATTGCATATAGCATTTATAGAGTGCAACAAACACCCTACGAGTACCCTGGCACTGTGGTACAAGACGCAACCCATTAGAACGTGAAGGGGGCAGAAACCAATTTGACAGCACTTAAAGACAAGAGATCATTTTTTAGGGAACAGCCACGTTTTAATCTGATTCCTGAATAGAGACAAGGTGTTACATTGTCTAATATCAAGTGGTAGCTCATTTCATAGCCTCGCAGCAGCAAGGCTAAAAGCCCTCCCTCCCATTCTAACCTTATTGAAGTTGCATTGTAGTAAGCACGGGACCCACGTCTGGGCATTTCCTTCCCACTTAGCGCGACATATGCAAAAGAAACTAAGCAAAGAGCAGGCGGCGCCCCTATCCCTAAATCAAATAAATTTGATGCTGGCTGCATGACGCTATCTACTACCATGACCAGCTTGAGGGATATTGATGATTCTATCAACTTCCAGGAACAGCTTGGGGGATATAGGGAAGCAATCCTGGAACGTGTTGGCCCAAATGTATTTGGGCCCCTGTCATTACCTTCTTAACCTACAGAGGGCGGCTGAACCGTATGTGGATTAGACTTTTCCATGATACATGTTAATGATCTCTAGAGCCCTAGCCTACCATATTCATGCTGAGTGGAGTTCTCAGGTATGGAGCTCATCGGCTCCTTAAAAAGCACCACTTCTACACCTTCACTGCTCAACAAGGACTGATGGAAGTGGTTAGGTAGTTTGTGCTCCTCTGTTTGTTCCTTAGTAAACTCTGGGCTGGTTTCTTTTGTTTTTCTGTAACGTGAAATTTTTAAATAAACGAATTTAAAACATTATAGCAGAGCATTAAAAATAAATTACCAAGCAAAGTACATGGCACCTGGAACACACTGGAAAACAGTGATGGCAACGAGGAACATACAGCACAGACAGACCGCAGTATGACAATTATGGCAGTGGAAAAGATTACTGGGGACTAATACCCCTTTTTTTAACCTAATGCCCTCCTCCACACTCCACATTCAGCTATTGGCCCAATCTATATGACCCAATCACATGCCCTTCCAGGTTGGATGCCACCCTTTTTAGGGTGTAGCCGAGGATGTGCTAGGGGAAAGCAAAAGTATAACACAAAGGTGCAATGGTCATAGGGCATCCAGAGGGTGATTTGAAGCAAAAGATAAGAACCACTGAATGAGCTGAGCACCAGCAAAACATTATTCCTGGGAATAACCCTAGCCGTGGGCGGCCAGCTACGCTCCGTCTGCGGAGTGTGCGTAGTTCCGCCTACTCCGCATTTTGCGGAGCTGGCGGAGCCAGGCGGCACTACGCACGCTCCGCAGACGGAGCGTAGCTGGCCGCCACCCGCCTCCCTCCCGCCCTCCCTAAATACTTTACAATAAAAGAACGCAATAATTTTAAAAGCACTTACCTTGCCGCCGCTGGCCGCCGCGTTCCCCGGGGCTCGTTCTCTTCCGCCTTCCGTATTTTGCAGTAATGCGCATGCGCGGACGGCCGCGCATGCGCATTTTCACGAGAAAATGCGCATGCGCGGCCGCCCGCGCATGCGCATTACTGCAAAATACGGAAGACGGAAGAGAACGAGCCCCGGGGAACGCGGCGGCCAGCGGCGGCAAGGTAAGTGCTTTTAAAATTATTGCGTTCTTTTATTGTAAAGTATTTAGGGAGGGCGGGAGGGAGGCGGGTTGCGGGGCTGCCGGCCAGTGGTTTTGCGGAGTGGGGCTACGCGGAGTGCGGAGGTGGGCGTAGTTTCTCGCCCACTTCGCGTAGCTCCGCGAAGCCCCACTCCGCGAACTCCGCCCAGGCCTAAATAACCCACAGATATCAGATTTGGTGGTGAACCTGGCCCCAATTAATCTGGCTAGCACACATATACAGGTCCTTAACAAGGGCTTGGGATCTGTTACCTCCCCAAAACCAAACCATTTCAATTTGGTGAAAGAACTAACAGAATTTTTCCTAAACATTTGGTTAAAAGCATTAGTTGAGAATTCCTTGGAAGTAGACAATACAGATACCAACAGAGGCCTCAGAAATAAATATTATTTTCATCCCTCTCTGCTAGAATACCAAATCTGGTCGCTACTGACATTGAAGATTCGGCAAATGAATCCGAAAGCTACTTCAACAACATGTCCAGATTAGAGAGGCATGCTCTCAGTCAACTGAGGAATACAAAAATCTGGTCATCAAGGCGGCAGACATTTATGGAGACATTGTGCTCCAGGCAGCTGCTGTGTACTTTGTCAAAAGCTTAAGACTATTATTAGATGCTTCCAGAGACCCACCTCAATCTATAATGAGGCAGATTAAAACAATGTTGGAGGAAGCTGAGACAGAATGATGGATCACAAAAAAGGAGGCACAGTTTTTGTTGATAAAACAGACCAAGATCTGATACATTTATAACCTGCCAAAAATACACGAAGAAAGGAGACCATCTCTTGCTTTCCCCATAGTACCTGGTATTGGATCTCTCACCGAATCTCAGTCCAAATTCATGATTAATTCCTTAGACTGTTGGTTATGAAAATGTCTTTGTATCTTAAGGATTCAAAAGGTATACTGAAACTGATTAGTGAGATCCAATTTTGCCCTACCCAAGAATTGATGATTACTTTAGATATTCAATCAATCAGGGTACTTGTGAAGCACGACTACTCACCTGTAAGGGTCTTAAGGCATTGGGGAGGGAGAGCTAGTCCCCCGGAAGTGCTGTGGTTCAGTTGAAGAGACAGTGACAGTGATTGCCTGAGGTGGAAAGGCAGGGTGTTCCAGGTCTTTGCTGTGAGGTAGAAGAAGGGTCTTCCTCTGGCGGTGGTCTTGCAGATAAGAGGGATGGTAGCCAGGGCCAGTCAGGTGGAGCGTAGGTCTCTGCTGTGTGCATTGAATGCAAGGCAGTAGTTAAGATACACAGGCCCTGCGTTGTGTAGAGCTTTGTAGGAATTTGTGAGGAGCTTGAAGGTGATTCTTTTGTTGACTCAGAGCCAGTGGAGTACTCTCAGATGGCCAGTGATGTGGCTGTGGCAGAGGATGTTGGGCATGTGTCTGGCATAGGCGTCCTGAATTTCTGAAGTTTCTTGAGATGTTTCTGGGTGATGCGGGTGTAGAGTGCACTGCCGTAGTCGATTCTGCTGCTGATGACCATGTGGGTGACTTTCTTTCTGGACTCAGTGGGGATCCACTTGAAGATCTTTCGAAGCAGGTGTAGCATGTGGAAGCAAGTTGATGAGAGGACATTGATCTGGCAGTTCATGGGGAGGGAGGAGTCCAAAATGATGCCAAGGTTTTGAAGCTCTGGACATTGGCATTCCAAATAAGGTGACCTTCAAAGTAATAGGGTCTATATTAGATTAATTAAGGTGGTGGTCTATAAAGTCTATGACTTTCATTATGGACTGTGCCAGATTAGAAGTAACGCAGAACTTTTTCAAATTTGTAGGACAGCTATACCAGCAGGTACAAAGTACCTCTATGGTAAGTACATTAGAGCTCAGTCTGGTATGTTTCTGTGTTCAAAACTTTGACCAACAACATATTCTGGTACCCTCCAACCCAGGGGTCTTCAAACTGTGGGGCACGACCTCCAGGGGTGCCTTGGAGCAATGCAAAGCATGTCACGCATTCCCAGTCACACTTCTGGCCAGTCCCAAGGGATTCAGCCCCCCGCTTCCCCCCGTCCTGTGTCTCAGCCCGGGCTGCTGCAGTGTAACTCAAACCGCTAGAGGCCCAGCTGTGGGTTGTCTGGAGTCTTATCTCTGGCATGCCCGTCTGAGTTTTTCACAGGTTTTTAAAGACCATTTGCATATTTACATACCTTTGTAAACTGGTTACAGAGGCTTAGTGTTTTTTCCTGGTTCCAGTACCCCCTGGGTCCCCACTCTGCCTATTCCTTACATTTGTATTTTACATTTACTGCTGTAGTGTGAGAATGCATTTCATGAGAAGGCCTAGAACACAATTAAAAGGGCTTTCTATTTATATTTGCTGTTCGAAGTATGCACAGATAAGTGCTTAACCCCTTGGATGCTCAAGACGGAACAGTTCCGTCATGAGCATCGGTTGTGCTGTGTTCATGACAGAACCGTTCCGTCATGACCACACCCGCGAATGGAATGTTCCGCACCGGGGGAGAATCAGCGCCGCAGGCAAGGTGTTAAAATATAGCTTTAGGTGACTGCTTATTTTTGTACCGACTGGGCCATCAAAAAAATCTGCTGGCAACCCTAACCATAGGACTGGAAGTTTGTTGCAGGATCAGCACAGTATTTATTTCCTCCACCCTTGGTTGGGACAAAATCCAGGCCGATTTTTTTTTGCTATTTCTGACATTTTGCTCAATGTAGCGTTTTCGGGGGCCTGTTTGGGGGGCTTCCTGGTGTTTGTGGGTGGGTTTCGGGGTCTGGGAGCACTGCTGGCTATGGATACTTTACTTCGCAAGAGGTTTGAAGCAAATCCATGGTGGCAGAGGGGAGTTAGGGCCTAGCTGCAGAGCGCGCGCGGAGTGATTTGGGAAATTTGGGAAAAAATGACTAAGTCCCCATTTTTGTACTTTTGCACTTTGGCTGTTTGGGGGCTTCTACTCGTTTTCTCCTGGGTTGACGGCTCTGGGGCCATTGCTGGGAAGCTCTAATACCGGATAAAAGTGGGTTGGACCAAATCCGAGGCGGAATTTTTTTTGTGTTTTTGCTGACTTGCTTGCCTTTGAGGTGCTCTTAGGGGGGGTTCCGTCTGTTTGTGGGTGAGTTTCGGGGTCTGTGAGCACTGCTGGGACACTCTAATCTTGATTGCATTTGCTTTTCAGGAAATCCGTGGTGGCAAACCGGACTTATGGCCTAGCTACGCAGCGCGTTTGGACCGAAGGCCGAGAAATATTGTAAGTAGGAGATGTTGCTTTTGGCCTGTTTGGGGGTGTTATGCTTTTTGGCGGGTGGGTTGGCGGGTCTTGGGCCATTCCTGGGAAGGTCTAATACCGGGTAGAAGTGGTTGGGACAAAATCCACGCCGAAAAGCCTTTTGGCACTTTTTGTAACTTAGGGTTCGTTAGGGTTAGCCCTAGCAGCAGGATTGCATGTGTTTCGGGGTGTTCTAGATTTTTGCAACTGAGTTCTGGGGTCTTAGAGCACTCGTGAGAATGTGTAATTTTGGTTGCAAGTCATTTGAAGAAAATCCATGGTGGGAAAGGGGGGATTTGGCATAGTTAAAGAAAGCCTTTGCCCCTATTCTTAACTTAGGGTTCGTTAGGGTTAGCAGTATTTCTATTGCATGTGTTTGGGTGGGGGGGTTTTCGAGTCTTGGAGCGATGCTGGCTATGGATACTTTTGCTTGGTTGCTTGCAAATGGTTTGAATGCAATCCACGGTGGGTAAGGGGGTATATGGGCCTACTTTTACTTTCAAAGTACGTTTTGTCACCAGTTTTCTGCTAGGCCTCGTTTTTTGCGATTTGATTGGGGGTCTTCTACATTTTTGCGACTGGCTTTAGTAAGGGTCTGGGTGGGAGCACTGCTGGGAAGATCTAATTTTGTTCTAAAACACAGTTTACAGTACACCTAGCTTGAGGGGAAATATCCGCTACATTAATTTGCCCATACTTATTTATCCTTCAAAAGGTGACTCAGACAGAGTACGCACTGTCAAAAATATTGTACTGTCTACTAGGAAAATCAAAGTGTGAGTTTTTGCACTCCACAGCCTACATACCTTATATTTATTTATCAGTGGTGTTGTAATATTATATCACTTCCTGTTTTTCGTTGAATAATTACAGGCCGGGTTTCAGTCAGTGCAATGGGGGAAAAAAGGATGGAGTTAGGCTTCACATTAGCAAGCCGCAATTCAGCATCCGCCAGGCAGGCAGTGGACAGGGTGTCTTCTGGTCACCAACATTGATGGACGAAGCGTCAGATGGAATGGAGGAGTGCCGCTAATAAGAGGATTTTTTTCTGCATGCAACTTACTTACCAAATTCAACAGGACAACTACAACAACATACAGATACAGTATCCATTGTGTTTTTCTATGACTGTGACTGCATTTCTTGGATCTCTCTCTGCTTCTAAATTGATCCCTTAACTCATCACTTAGTCCACTCCACTATCACATCTGCACCACACATAGTCATTTGTAAGTGCTCCTACGTAATTCGCAAGTCGCAGCACGCCCCAGCCCGTAGAGGACTGGGATGGCCCCAATGATGAAGCATGTCACCAAGGGGCAACCCTGGTGAGTGAGGGGACACCTAGAAAAAGAGCAATTTCTCCTTTTCTATCTACTACACCTTCCAGACCAACCCCATTGAGTGTTGTGAATGGATTTATAGTGACCAGCAAGGCTCTCAGGTATCTGCAACAGAGACCTTATGTTGAATATAGTTATCAATAATTCCACACACGCCCTGTACTGTCGCATTCTTTCTTCCACAGTTGTTGAAAGTACTACTTACTTTTCACTGACATGCATGCACTAGTGCATGCACTTTCAAAGATTGATGGATAGGTTTGTACCCAAAGATTTGTTTATGTTCAATTGTTTGTCCATGCTGTGCTTTTTTTACAGGGTGTCTTCTGGTGGTGACCAACATCGATGGACGAAGCGTCAGCTGCAATGGAGGAGTGCCGCTAATAAGAGGAATTTTTTTCTGCATGCAACTTACTTACCAAATTCAACAGGACAACTACAACAACATACAGATACAGTATCCATTGTGTTTTTCTAGGACTGTGACTGCATTTCTTGGATCTCTCTCTGCTTCTAAATTGATCCTTTAACACATCACTTAGTCCACTCCACTATCACATCTGCACCACACATAGTCATTTGTAAGTGCTCCTACGTAATTCGCAAGTCGCAGCACGCCCCAGCCCGTAGAGGACTGGGATGGCCCCAATGATGAAGCATGTCACCAAGGGGCAACCCTGGTGAGTGAGGGGACACCTAGAAAAAGAGCAATTTCTCCTTTTCTATCTACTACACCTTCCAGACCAACCCCATTGAGTGTTGTGAATGGATTTATAGTGACCAGCAAGGCTCTCAGGTATCTGGCAACAGAGACCTTCTGTTGAATATAGTTATCAATAATTCCACACACGCCCTGTACTGTCGCATTCTTTCTTCCACAGTTGTCGAAAGTACTACTTACTTTTCACTGACATGCATGCACTAGTGCATGCTTTTTCAAAGATTGATGGATAGGTTTGTACCCAAAGATTTGTTTATGTTCACAATTGTTTGTCCGTGCTGTGCTATTTTTTCTTGTCTCACAAAACCTTTCCCAAAAACCCCCGTACCCATCCATTTTTCAAACCCTAACCCTCTTCCCCCGGGCTGTGTGGTTTTGATTGATGTGTGACTAAATTACAGCAATAAATCCACACACTTGCTGGGGAGGATAAGGTGATACCAACAGGCTGGTGAAGAAATCCGAGGATATATTCCTTCTCTGCTTGACAAAGACCCATGGCTAATGTCAAAGAACTTCAAGCAAATTAGTAGTTATACTTTACCATTTGTTAGGCTACAATGTGGCACTGTTCTAGTGTACTGTCACCTGCTATATTCTCTATTGTACCGTTGTATTGCTCAGGAGGACAAACCAGATTTCATTTTCTTTTTATACATAGGCATGCAACTGCCACTGTGTCACACCACTAGTACCACCGCTATGAGGAAATTTTATCCGCCCAGGATTGCCAACCTTATTCGCTGTTTCCCATGGAGCCAGCCCTGGGCCTAGCCCTACTTGCAAACAGAAATTACAGGTAAGATAGGCGTTTGGTTGGAGGTGGTATAATGGAGTATTAGGAAAGACGAGAGATTGACGGTAGTACTATTAAAGTCCTAGGACTATTCAGGAAAACAAACTTACTGTTAAACCCCCACCCACCAGACTCAAAAGCAGTAAAAAACAGGTATGGTCAGATAAAGTTTCAAAAATTATATTTTTATAGCCCTAACAAAATAATCTCCCGCAAGACCCTCCCTAACCCCAACGATTGTCCTTCAAAAGTCCCCAAAAAACCCAACTCCCAATTCCCACCCCCCAAAAGTCTCTAAAAAAAGGGGCAAGGGACACTATGGCAGGGTGCTGTTGGCTTTAGCAGCCAGGGCATCATGCTCCTTGCGGAGGGTGGCAAGTTCAAAGTGGAGGCCCTCCACCAAGTTCTTATAGTTCAGGACCTCCTGCTCCAGGTAGGACAGTCTGAGGGATAAGCGGCGCCCGTGTGCCTTGCAAATCCTGTGGGGGGCAGCTGCTGTCTTTGCTGCTCGGCGTTGGCATTGGGCTTTGGTAGCCCGGCTCCGTACCGCTGGAGCACTGCGCTGGCTGGCAGCCCGCACGGAGGAGGATGCAGCTGTCCCCGTGGATGTTGTTGTTGTACCAGACTGCGTCTCCTCCTCCTCCAGGGCCACCAGCCGCCGATATTTAGCGACAGTGGCATCCAGCCTCCGTTGCCGGGCCATTCGAGCCAGCTCCTTCCTCCTTGATGGTGTCTTGGATTTGGAAGGAGCAACTACATGAAGAAAGAAAGACATAGTCTGTAACCAATGCTCCTTAAGATTAACACAAAATGATTGAGCAGAAAGTTGTCACAGTACAAGTAGCAAATTGAAAGCACAGTACATAACTATTGAGGACAGTATCTATGTAACCTCCGACTTCTTCATCCTTGCTCTAACATTAGTGGGAGTTTAAGGAACAAATTCTACAAGCACTATGGACTTCCATTGCAGTCGACTAGTACATCAGTCTTATTCTTCTTCTTCTCTCTTGTTTAGGAAAATTAGTACGTTATCTTATGCAAGCCGGCATAATGCCAGCGCAGTGAACTTGCACCCGAGAAAAACAGACGCACACCATGGTGAGTGAGACAGACTTGCGTTACTGTACCGGTCCAGTACATGCAGGTGGTGAAGCTCTTACTTTTCTATTACGGGTGGCACTGAGAATACTCTGTTAAAAGGGCTACTGCTTAATTAATTTAGCTTTCACCCTACAGTGCAAATGAGTATTAGAAAAGGAAAATAAAGAAGCTAAATAATCTGATTATCTATCACTTCACATGGGATGTATTTGATGACATATGGGATGACTTTAGGTGCTTTGCTTATTATGGAGTGAACAGTGATACCCCCACACATGAATGACGTACTACTACTAAACTAAAGTTATTAAGAGAGGTAGGGAGTGTCAACCGTAATAACCGGATATATGCTGTGCTTGCAGTTGCAATACAAACTACTGCTACTATTCATGGTAGTATTTGGACAAAATTACAACTTCTTTTCCTTGCCTTTCCTACACTGGGACGGACGTGCGGGTGCGGTGTTACATGCTCTTCAAAGTAACACTTAGTTCATCCAGTGACCGTCTACTCTCTCTAGATACACATATGCTATCTAAGAGTCAGATAGTAGCATGAATGATCCAGGCATCCATCCATTCAAAGTATATGCACACATACAGTTTCTGTTTCACCCACCCAGGCTGTTCTCCTTACACCCATCCTTGCTTCATCATTCACCCAGCCATGCACCATACCATATTCTTTCCTTCCCAGCAACCTCGGGGACCAAGCAAACACATATCATTCTTCTTTGCCAGTCATCATTACATTTCTCGTCCTTCCACACTTACTTACACCCTTCTTTCGCTTTTCGTTCATCCCTTCCATCAAGTTCACCTCAGATCTGATTGGGATTCTTCTCGCCAAAAACTTCACAGTTAAGTCGAAGTACATTTAGAGGAGGCTACTACCTGGTTTATTTATAATACACCCGTGCAGAAAGCACACTCTGCAGTCTTCAATCTCAAATGAGTAAGGAATGTCTAGCTTACCTCTGCCCGCCACCACCGTGTCATCCCCCACAGATTTGTCCGGCACTTCCACCGCCTCCTCCCCAGAGTTGTCCTCGTCCAATGCCACCACCACCTCGACGCTGGCCCCGCCTCCAGATGTTCCACCTACAAAGTACATTTAATAATGTTAGAATACACCACTCACTACTATATAATATTTGGTCTAGGAGGAAAAAAGAAATGTGAAAAAAACAGTATACAATTTAATAATTTCTGACTGTCTACTGTAAAGTAAAAATGTCCCTTTTTCCAGGGAAGGCTGTTGTCTTGCTGCACTTTTTGGCACAACTGATGAATGCTTGCTTTTTATTTTTACATGCACCACTTTTTCTCCTAACAGACAGAAGCTTGACTTCTAAGAACACGAGCAGGATCAAGTTCAAACCAGGTGAGAGCTCGGCTCGACCACAAGAAATGTGTCCAATTAATCGTCAGCACTAAGCACTTTTCCATTTCCAGTTAAACGTTTACTTTTATGACAAACTTGATTTCAATAAATGTGTTTACTTTTAATAAAGCTTTTAAACTCAAATAGACTCTGTGGTTTTTGGTCCTCCAGACTAGAGTGGATGAGCTAAAGGTTTTGGAATTTTTGCAAGCATAAGTCCGTGCCTCTGCCATCGGTGACTTTGGGAGCTAAATGACTCTGCCACACTATCTAGTCAGTAAGGAGATTGGGGGTTCAACTACAAAGTCTGTTATCACTGAGGTATGTGGAAAGTCTAACAGCACCTATTATAATTGATAAGCTAAGCAATGCATTATTTAGTGTCCATAGTTCTGTTTGTGCAGATTTGTCCCTGCAACAGTAGTAGAATGGATTGTCCTCCTATCCAAACCAAAAGTAAAGTAGTATCTTATTCTTTCTTGGTGGTCATTCACCTTTTTATTGTTGGCAATTGTCAAAGCATAAACATTTAGAATACTTGAAAAGACATTATGGACAATCCCAGAGGACTGCACTCAGTGCATAGAGCTATTGCTGACTAGAATGAGAGTCCAATGGAAATGCCAAATGTGCAATCTTAGTTAGCTACACAGACAGACTAATAAGAATAATCTAATAATACCACACAGAGTCATAGTCGAGGCAGGATAAGAATTTAGATCCTGTCTACAAGAAGATCAAAGACGATTTAGAAAAAATCGAATGAGGAACGCTAGGAAAAAATAAGTACTCTATATTAAAATTAAAACTTACTGGGGCCAGCAAAGGAGCCCTCGCCTGCCCGGTCCTGGCCTGCATCGTCAACAGCACCTTCCTCCTCCTCCTCCTATGTCCTCCTCTTGCCCCTAGGGGAAGCTGATGTACAACATGAAAGAAAGAAAAACAGAAAACATGGATGATATTTGTCAACCAAATCAAATATTTCAAAAGAACTAACAAAATATTTTTGCGAAATAGCAAATAGACAACTACTCCACAGGATATATTATTGACCAATCTCATGTGGTCGACTACGTTATTACTTTAGTATTGCTTGATTTGCGGACCGTCGAATTGGAAATTACCTTATGTAACTCACTAAACAAAGTACTAAAAAGGTTTGCCTAGGATTGGCAGGCAGCAGTCCGCAGCACGCGAAGTGACAGCCAAAGTCAATCGTGATTGAAGATCAGCGACAACACTAAAGTTTCCTACTACATTAACCAGTCATTAAAATACTCAAACTATCAATCCACCACCACTATTTCTTCTTATCGCCATGTGTACAAAGGAAGGACTGGACTTGAGTCTGTAGGGGCTGATTTAGAAGCCCCTTGCGGCTCTTTTGCTCCATTGTTGCGTGACTTTTGTGACGCAGCGGCAGCACAAAAGAGGCGCAATGGTGCGGCGTATATTAACAACGTGACGCATATGGGAGATGCATCACGTTGTAAAGCCCTGCGCCAATAGGGGGGGTTCCGGCACAAGGGAGGGCGTTCCTGCGCAGGAACGCATCCTAAAAGTGGCTGAGGGAAATCTACAAGATTTCAATCAGTCACTTTGAGGACAATGATGCGTGACTCAAACCCTGCGCCTGCTTGAAGCAGACGTACGGCTTGACGCAGCATTGGGGAGATAGGGCACCCCAGAGCATTGATGGAGCTGCACCATCGTTGCGACGCAACTCCAGCAATGCACTGCCTTTACGGCACAGATGCGTAACGCTTTGGTGACGTTTTGGGCCCATGGTGCGCCGCATTGTAAATACGGCGCACCATGGGTGATGGTGGCGTGACGCACAATTACTGGCGCATCCCTGCTACTTTGCAGGGATGCGCCGGTAATTAAAAATCTGAACCTTAGTGTGTAGCATTACGCAGTTCTTTAAACTACATACATAATTTCACAGGCCAATGAAATGAACACAAAATCTAAAACAAATAAGCATAGTAGCAACACTACTGAGAAGAAGGAGAGCAGTGTACCTTAAATGCACAGAGATTGTGAAATATAATTTACCTACAATGTAATGAGCAGCTTTATTGCTCTTGGTAAAAAACAAAAATTTGCAATATAATAACACAGCAGGAGAAAACATAGTAGTAAAGAAATAGCTACTACTACTCACCAAGCCCGGGGATCTCAAGGCCAAGGAGGTCGAGCAGATCTCGCTCACGGGTCAGGACATCCGTCCAGCGGTGGGTGGCCTGGTTGTAGGTGCGCCAGACCCGAGAGTGGTGGTAAATGGCCTGGCACACCTTCTCCCACCGCTTCCGGCGCTCCCGGACCCCGTACCCGGCACTGATCTTGCCGTCTCCCATGATGGTCCTGGGGAGGCGGCGCTGAACATAAAAAATGAGTTGGCCCACCTCCTCCAGGGTAAAGATCTCCCTGGGTACGACCTCCTCCCCCCTCAAACGCCCGCACGGGAGCCGGACACGGGGTGCGGGACCCTTCCCCTTCTCGGGATGCTTCCCGGCTCCCTTCACCATGGTCTGGGCGGAAAGGAATAAAGAAAATAGAATAGGGAAGAGAAGAAAAGAAAAGAGTTTAAAAAAGTAGTTTAAAATTAACCAAAAGTAGCAGTAAACACAAAAATATAGGGCTAGAAAAATAGAGGGATAGATAATAAGTAAAATAGATCAAAAAAAACTTCAAACAAGCAAAGGATGGCAGAGATTGACAGAGGATACAAAGACCATGCCCAGAACCATAGCAATGAATGAGAAACAAGATGGCCGCGCCCGTTCACGACCGCACGGGTAAGTTCGCGTGAGATTTTCCTTGCGAACACTCGCAAAACTGTACTAGCGAGCCGCACACTTTGCGAGATTACACTTCGCGCCCGGAAACGGAAATACGTCAGGCAAACAAGATGGCCGCGCCCTTGAACGACCGCGAGGGTAACTTCGCGCCTTGCGCTACGAGCTGCTCGCAAAAACGCACAAAACCTTGCGAACTAACACGCCGCAAAAAAACAAATTGCATATTCGCACGAATTTGCAGCTTCCGAATCCGATCTCGCGAGTGTTCGCGCCCCGCAAATCCCGCAAAATTGCAGTAAAACGTGTTTTGCTAAACTGAAAGCACTCGGCAGGTGCAAGAGTTCAAACTCATCATTAGTAACAATTCCCTGTAGTGCTTCCTGACTGGGGCCCCTCCAGAATTCAGTTGCTAGTTGCAACAATTGTATGACCCTGCTCTGACCCTCAAAGCAGGCTCATAGAATAGCTACAAGTAGGCCACAAAGGTCCTGGGAAAAAAAAGCACTGCAACAGAAAGCAAATTACAGATAAGGAAGCAGGTGCCAGACTGGAATTTTAAAACAGTGACACATTAATAAACTAACCCCAAATTAATTCATGTCAGTTAAAGCAGGGCTGGTGTGCTTGCTTTTCCCCCCCATAATCTACAGTGATGATGAACCAGAGGGTGGCATTGATGTAACAGAGGGTCGCAGTGGTGAAACAGAGGGTGCTGGGAACCTGTGATGATGAACCAGACGTAGAAACAACATAATCGCGACCGTTGCGAGCCGAAATGTAAGTTCGCAATTGCGAACTGGTACGAAACCCTGGCGAACTGGCAGAAATCCTTGCGAGCACACAAAAAAAAATCCGCAAATTCGCGAGAATTCACAGATATTGCCGATTGCGAGTTCGCAAATCCGCAAAATTCGCGAACGCGAGATTCGCAAAATTCGCCCATACTTACTATTGGCAGCGTTTGACACCGTCCCCCATGAGGGTCTCCTCGCCAGACTTCATGAGATCGGTCTGAGGGGGACGGTGCTCAGCTGGTTTAAATCTTTTTTGGCTGACCGTCGACAAACGGTCTGGGTCCCACCTAGCTCTGCCATAATGCCGCCTTTGGGAGTCGGAGTTCCGCAGGGCTCTGTGTTGAGCCCGACTCTTTTTAACATCTTTATGACCCCTCTGGCGGCACTGGCTGAGTCTTTTGGGGCCCAGATCGTTTCCTACGCCGACGACACCCAGCTCCTCTTCACGTGCAGCAAAGGAGAAATTTTTGATGGAGAGAGTTTCCGTGAGTGCCTTGGGGCTGTTTTTGAATGGTTCCAGCTTAACTGCCTCAAGTGCAACTCAGATAAATCTGAGGTACTCTTCTTCGGTTGTTCATCTGATCCAGATTGGCAGGAATGGTGGCCGGTCAACATGTTCCCTCCAGCGGGCTCGTCCCAGCTGGCAAAGAACTTGGGGGTCAAGATTGACAATGGTCTGGCGTTAAGATCTCAGATCCTTGGTCTTACGGGAACATGCTTTGGCATCCTCAGGATGCTCCGTAAGTTCCTTCCGCTGCTCTCTGAGGAGCACAGGAAGATGACGGTGCAGGCCTTAATAGGCTCAAGACTGGATTATTCCAACGTCCTGTATCTTGGCCTGCCGGAATATCTCTTACAGCGGCTGCAGGTGGTCCAGAACTCGGCCGCAAGGGCCATTTTTGGTCTGCACAGGCGAGCCAAAGCTTCTGGTCTTCTGCAGTCGCTGCATTGGCTGCCTATCCGTAAGCGGATAGCTTTCAAGGCTTTGACCCTGGCCCATAAGGCGCTTTATGCCTCGGGAGCCAAATATCTCCAGAAGAGGCTTGCCTTTTACCATACGGCCAGATCCTTGAGGTCTGAAGCATTGTTCCTCGCTGTGGTCCCACGAGTAAAAAGGGCCCGGATTGGAGGTCGCTCTTTCAAGCTGTTGGCGCCACAGCTTTGGAATACTCTGCCCCTAACATTACGTAGGACCTCCAATCTGTTGAACTTCAGGAAGGGCCTTAAAACTTGGCTTTTCGCCCTTTAGGTCGCTCTTTCCTCCTTCTGCCTGGTCTGTTATTTTACTGTGTTGTGTTTTTCTCTTTTGTTACTGGTTCGTTAATAAAAGCGCCGGGACACTCCATGGAGTAGCCGTGCACTATATAAAAACCAAAAAAAATAACATAACATAACGCCAGCTCTTCTTTTTTGTAACCCAAACTCTAGTCTTATTTGGGCTGGTGATGCATACCTTGGAAGGCCGAAGATCAAGCGGAGTGCTTTTGCCACTGTTTTGTCTAGTAAGGGAGCGTACCTCCCCCTCATTGCTTCACTACCATAAGTGATTGCCGGGACTAATTTTACCTGGATTACCTTTATCAAAGGAAGTAAGCTTGGCCCCGAAACTGTGTTTTTTAGATTTCTGAGTGCCGCTGCAGCGATAAATCCTCTCCTTTTTATGGCTTCACATTGCGGTGTGAAATTGCCCTTGTGATCTATGATGACCCCCAGATATCGATATTCGCAGACCTTTTCTAGCTTACTGGATGACAAGAGCCAGTTTCGTGTTGTTTTGTTTTTTGAAAGGTTAATACACATAACTTTTGATTTATCACGATTGAGGGTGAGCCTGTTAGCAGCGGAGTAACTTGAGGTGATGTCCAACAGCCGCTGAAGGCCAACCGGGGTTCGACTGATGAGTAACAGGTCATCTGCGTAGAATAAATTTGAGATCTGTGAGCCCCCTAGCTTTGGAGCATGCGAGTTGCATTCATTTAGTAGTAAAGATAGTTCTCCCATAAAAAGATTAAAAAGTATCGGGGCAAGTACACAGCCCTGTTTTACCCCTGTATGTGTCGGAATCTTTTTTGATAGAAAATCACCTGTGCCGAGCCTAACTTGCACCCATGTCTCGCTGTGTAGGAGAATTAATTGGTTTAACAGCAGGGGGGGAATGTTCAACTTGTGTATCTTTTCCCACAAAAGGTTTCTGTCTACATGATTGAAAGCCGAGCTATAATCAATATAGCACAAGTAGAGTGGATGGTTCGCTTCTTGGGCTGCATCAATTAATAAAGAAAGAGCTAAGATATTAGAGGTAGTTCCCATACCTTTGCAAAAACCTGTTTGGTTGTATGGGATTGCTGAAACTTCAGTTGCCCAGGATGATAGATCCTCTAGAAGCAGACCCGCAAAGTATTTAGCTTTGTTATCAAGCAGAGACACTAGCCGATAATTTTTTGGGTCGCTTTTGTCTCCCTTTTTGAAGATGGGGGAAATGATGGCTTCCCTCCATGAAGTCGGGATTGATGATGTCTGCAAAATCTTGACAAACATTGGTCTGAAGGCAGCTGCCCAAAAATCAGGATCCTGTTTGAACAATATGGGGGGATCCCGTTTGGTCCCTGGGTCCCCTCACGCCTTCCCTTTGATATTCGGTTACAGATCGATGCACACTTAATTTCAATTGTCTGGTCTTGCTGCTGGGGCTCGTAATGGTCACAGCTGAGTGTTAAACGTCCCTCAGTGTATTTTGTAAATTTGGGCGTTCCTTGGGTGTTAATATCAGTACCCTTGAAGTGAGTGCTAAGAAAGGTTATCCAATCTTCTTCAGGGACAAAGGAATTAATACCTTGACTCCTCCCCGTAGACAAATTGTTGATTTTTCTCCAAAATTGAGCGCTGTTGCTTGATTTGGCGTCATGTAGGAGTTTGGCCCACAGGGACTCTTCGGATTCTCGCTTAAGCCGCCAGACCAGCCTCCTGCGATCATGCTTTAACAGCCTCAGTTGGTCTTTGGCAACAGGGTCTGTCCTTACCCTTCGTAGCTTTTGGCCGATGAGAATTTTTAGATTCTTTAGGTGAACATTATTTGTAAAAGCGAAATTGAGATACCGCATTGGATTGACAGTATTTCCCCCTCCATCACACTGGTTTTTCCTCTGTGTTTTTCCCATGTTTTTGCGTAGTATTTCTGTAAATTTCTCCCAGCTGACAGTTAGGTCTGCTGTTTCTTTTTGGGCTTCGCCAAGTGCTTGCTTTGCATAGAGCTGGAGGCCCAAAGGGTCGTCTGTTCTGCACTTTAACCGCCTATCGTTCGCTGTGTAAACTAGTTCATGCCCAATGGCGCGTGCTGGGCTTGGAGTTGCAAAAGCCTCTAGTGTCACTTCTTGAGGTAAATGATCACTGTAGTCAAGTAAACTGATATGGAAGTAAGTGGTCACTTGAAACAAATTACCAGAGAGGAAGGTGAAGTAAATTGTTGAACTGGTTGTTGTGGAATGTTGCTACTTGGGGACGATCCCCTGGGAATCTCCCATTAAGCGCTCGTAGACCAAGTTCTTCAAGTGTTACTAAAAGTCGCTGTGCTGCTTTTGTACTTCTTCCCCCTGATGAGTTGTCCTGAGAGTAATGTTCCAATGCCAATGGGTCCTCGGTGCTGCTGACTTCAGTGGCAAATTTATTGAGCATGTTCTGATTAAAGTCGCCGCTAACAATCAGACTGTTTGTATCCTCTCAAGTTAATAGCTTTATAAGCTCTTCTTTCAGTTGCAGGGCTCCTTGCTTCTTACCTCGGGGATGTAGGTAAAGGTTTACTAGAATTAACTCCTCCGTCTTTCATTGGTCTCGAATTGAGATTCGTAGTACTTGCATTGCATTGGGGGAGTCTAGATTGTATGGTAGCGGCACTACTGTACGCGTTCTTTTTAATGAACAGTAAGTGACGAGGCCCCCTTTTTTGTGGCCAAATCTTGCAGACTGGGTTGGAGGGATGAAATGCAGGGTAAATCCTGGTAGTGGTGGAGGAGAGTCTGACCAAGTTTCTTGCAAGGCTATGATGTCGAAGCTTTGCAGGTAGAGTTTTAGTTCCGAGTCCAAAAGCTTATCCCCAATGCCGTTGATGTTCCAGGAGCAGACTTTGAAGTTTTTAAGAGAATTCCCAGTTACAGACTTGTCATGTCAGTGTTTTTCCGGCTTGTTATTTATAGTCCTGGATAGCCATGTCCAGTCTAAATTAGTACGCTCATTCCCCGCGTATTGCCTTCTTACGCCCAGTTCTTTTGGTTCTGAACTGGACGGGGAGTTGCTGCGAGCCCCTTGCAATACAGAGAGCGAGTGATGGTCCTGATTGGCCTGATTTTGTACATTCCGGTGTACAAAGTCACTTGCCAAGGGGTCTGGATATCTCGGTTTTGCAAATGGGCGAAGTATTATGCCCCAGCTATGGAGTTTTGCTTGTTCATTGAGCACGCTCTCAGCCAACTTTGTTGAGGCCCATACTGTTTTAGTGACCTCCACCCCCGGGTGTTCCGGTGAGACTGTGAATTCCACTGAGTCGAGATCATTGGTGGATATGTTTGTTAAGCTGTCAATGGAGTTTAGCAAACGTAGAATGTTACCCCTGTTTAGGATGTCAAATGCGCCCCTTGACGTGTATTCCGGAATTAATAAAACTGTGGGGTTGCCTAAATGCTCCTTTATCCTGTTGGAGCCGCTCTGCAGGGTTGTGGAGGTGATCGCAACCCTGGTGGCTTCTTCTGCTGGGATTCTCTGGTCTGGGACCTTTGGTTCAGCTGCTCCACTTACATCCTGTTTTGAGGAACTTCCGGTTGATATGGCTTCTGGGGGATGGTCTAATTGTACCCCTTTGTGTGCTAATATTGGTTCTTTCCCCACAATCGATCAGACCCTCGCTCGAGTTAGATTTTGTAATTTTTGCGCTGCTCCTCAGGGCGGGGCGTTCAACTTTTTGTTGGGGTCGTCGTGTTAGAAGTATTTATTTTTCAATTCTTTTTCCTTTGGCTCATATGCCACTGATCCTGATTAGGGAGGGGACATGAGTCCAATTCCGTGTCTGTTTCAGGACTCATTGGAGCCAGCTTGTCGGGCGTTGGGTCTGGAGGCAAGATGCTGACTTGGTAATTCTTGACTTTCCCCTCAGCCAGAGTGCCTACCTTCCTCCTTTGCTTTCTGCCCCACTTTGGGGAGCACCCGTGGTCCCGTGGGACGTCCTTTTGGTTGGATTCCCAAGTGGGGAGTAAGCCATTATTTTCTGCTACCTGGGTTTCTCCTTCCCTGGTATGTCTTTGTGCTCTTTATAGCGTTGCATTTTCCTCTTCCCTTACCAGCTTGTCTTTTTGTATTACAGGGGGGGGGGGGCCTCAGTAGGAGTTAGAATTCCTCTATTGTTTTTTTGCCAGGCACTGTTTGTTCTCTCCAGTTGACCCGTCGATGAACTATTTTTGACGGCCTCTCTAATACCTGTAAGGAGGTTGTCCATTGCTCCAGGGAATGTAGCCAACTTGTCCACAATTGCGATGCCAGGACAATTTGATTGTATAAGTGCTGTCTCCTCGGATTGGTGACGTTACAACGCAGGCTATTACAACGCCTGCTGTTACAACGCAGTTTTTACATCGCATACCACTACAACGCATAGTGCTTTTAAGCGCTGGATAGTGATTTATTTAATTTACTATTCCAACTCCAGTCCCCGTGGATAGTAGGGAAGGTGTTGGATAGTAAATTAAATATATTCCCTATCCTAGAGCGCCCCCCAGCGCAATGCGTTGTAATGGTTTGCGTTGTAATGGTTGCGTTGTAATGGTAGTACGTTGTAATGAATGCGTTGTAAGTGATGTTTCCCGTCTCCTCTTGTGCCCTTTTGACCAGACTGTACAGTTCAGCTAGCTTGTTATCGATATTGGAGACAAAAACTGATAGTGAGTGTAGAACTGTTAGCTGAAGGTCCATTTTGTCCGATTGATATTGGATGGCGTTAACAGACAGTTGCATTGTGTGCAAGAGAGATTCCCATATATCTACCTTAGGGTGCGGTGATCGAATCGTGGTGCTGAGCTGTGCGGCTTTGCATTTTAGACTTGTTGCAGCTTCTTTTGGGGCCCCATGAGGTGGTGAGGTGTAATAGGCGACCAATTCTTCTCACTCTTCTTGCGTGGGGTACGAAGCCACTGGGTCCAAAGGTTTTGATGGAGTGGTGACTGTGCTAGCTTGCCCCGGGAGGTGACCTCGGGGAGGGGTTAGGGGTTGCTCAAACTGTGCCGAATGATGAACTTGTGCCTGAAGCACAAGCGGTTCCGTGTGCCATGGATAGGTTCCCCGCACAAGACTAGCCCGTTGTTTTGTCCTCATAATCTACAGTTACCCCAGAGCACTTACTAAGTTCTGTTTGCTCTTGCCTGAGATCTTGTGATGAGGGTTGGTTTTTCTCTACCACAAGGTCCTGTGGTAGTCCGGGGGGGCTGTGCCCTGCCTTTGTTACAGGACCTGGGATCCACACATTCAAATTTCTTGAAGTGCTAGGAGCCGGTGTCAGTGAAACCGGGGTTTCGGGAGTGTCAGGAGTGCTGGGCACCTTTAGATCCATTTGTACCCCTGGATTTTTCTCAGAATCTCTGGCGATCTTGGACCAGTCTTCTGGGGAGCCTTTTTCTCCAGATGATTTGGTGGTGACCTTCTGGGCCGATTTTATTGTGGAACCTGTACTCATAGCACTCTGAAAAGATTCTTGCTGTTTGCTTGTGAATGCCTTTGTTTTTAATTTGTGCACCTGAGGCAGGATTGATCCTGGGTCAGAATCGAGGCCCCACTTTCTGATTGACATCGAAAAGGTCGCCCCTCTTTGGGATTCGCTGTTGTTTCCACTGTGATTTTCGGTCTGTGTGGTGTCAGGGCAGTCCCTCACGTTGCAGTCTTCTTCTCTGTCTTCATCTTCTTCTTCGTCTCCTCCTCCCCTCCTCCCCCTCCTTCTCCGTCTTCATCATCCATCGCCTCAGAGGGGGCTTTCTCTTCAGCCCTCTCATTGGCTCTTTCTTTTGCTGTATCTGAATCTCTTGTTCTGATGCGTAGGAGACCGGTAATATCGGCGTTGGCAGATTGTTGAGCTGTCGAGTGTTCAAGCAAAGGACCGAGCCTGCGTCCTTGATATATGAGAATTTTGTATAAATTTTAGGTTGGAAGCTTAACCCTTTGGGGTATCGTGAGAGCTCAGGGCTTGGGAGGCGTGGGAGAAAGGGGATCAGGGGGATCAGACGGTCATCCCCCCTTCCTCACCCCCTTGCCCTGCCCCCTTCTTCAGCTCTTTTTTGCAGGCGCCCGTAGAATCTGTGTTGGAATTCTTATTGCCCTTGTTTGCTCTCTTCGATCTAATAGTAGGGTTCAGGGGTACATGAGGATCCCTGGATCTCCCGGGTCTCATTATGGTCTTCTTGTCTTCCTGCTTTTGTTCCTACCCCTTGTTCTTTATTTCTTGATTCTTCGTCCTCTTCATCCTCTTCTCCCGGGGTCCTGCCTTAGCGCTTACTGCGGTTTCTCCCTTAGCCCCCCCTTGAGCACTTTGGGCCCAGCACCCGAAATTGAGAAATCAGGTCTGGTAGAGTCTGGAATAGTCTGTTGGGGTCTGGTGGTAGGAGAGCCCAAGGACAGTAACACAGGTCGATAGGGCTAGATCCTAAACAAATTGCTGTAGTGTTTGTGGTTTTGTGGTTAGGTTGCTACTTCCTTCTAACACCTCGGCATAAAACACTGAGGCATCCCTCTTGTATGTGCCTCTCGTGGTGCCTCTCTCTCCTGCTTTTACTGTTTCTGTGAATCCAGCCTCAGCCTTGAAGGATGGCAAATAACTCTTTCCTTCCCGCTGCCTAGGACGCCGGCTCCAGCCCAGCCACGACAGCTGGGTAATAAGGCTGCAACCTCCGCCTCTCTCACTTACAGGAAGGGCAGGGTGGAGGAGGGGGAGAAGCAGACAACTCACCCCCCCTCTCCTGCCGTGCACTCCAAGGTGAGGTGAGAAGGGTACTTGGGGCCCGCTATTCACTCGCTGCTCACATAGCGCTATTCCGTTGCCACAGCTTACCTGCTCACTGGTTGGCGACAGCAGCGAAGGCTTGAGTAGCGGAGTTGCGGAGCTCTTTCATTTCCTGCTGCAGCGTGACTAAGGCTCCCACTCCCCAGCTCCCCAGCTCCCCTTGCTCCCAGCTGCCCGGCTGCCCAGCTGCCGGCTGCTCCAAGGGGGGCTAGAGGGGCCTAGAGGTTGAGGTTTAAGGCTGAGGAACGGCAGTGCGGCAGAGTGGCAGAGCGACGAGGCGGCGTCCTCCTTGATCCTCGCACACTGTATGATCGGTTGGCTGCTGCGGACTGGGAAACCCGGACTGGAACAGGACTAAGGTGAGAGTACAGAGGGAGGAAGGGCTCCTTACACCTCAAAATGTTGACAGGGGGGTCTCGGCATCCAAAAGTTTGAAGACCTCTGCTCTAACCCCTTCTATCAAGTCTGAGAATGAGGCATAGAAATATTAATGATATTTTCATCCTGTGGAGAGGGTATATCACAACAGCATTTGAATGTATTAGGTGGATCAGCAACAGAGACCATCTCATACAATTTTCCCATACTATGAGTAATAAAAAAATTGACATTCCTTGACTTGGGCATTATATCAGAAGACAGGAGTCTCATCACTGATGTACACCACAAGAAGTATAGATAGAAGTATGGATAGAAGTGGTCTGCTGAGATTCGATAGCCATTATCCACAGGCTCTCACTAGAAATCTGCTGTACGGACAAATCCTTAGGTTTCAACAGTAGTGTACCACAGTGCAAATTTATGAGAAATGGTCAAATGCTCTTCCAAAACAAATTACAGGCCACACATTAGCAATCCATGATAGAATGTGCATGTGTGTTGATGCACAGGCAGCCATCTTGTAATTGTTTTGACAAAAAATTCTAAAATATCTGATCATGCATCCACATACATGCTCACCCATGGACATCCATCGTTGAATGGTTCTTCTTATACTTTACTGAAAACCATTCAAAATGGTTACCCATGGTTGCACAAACATGCTTACACAGGAGCGGCCATCTGTAAATAGTTTTAAAACCCATTTAAAGAGCGGCTTGCAGTGCTTGCTAGGGATGTAGCACTCTGTAAGTGGGAGTGTAAGCTTGGTAGCAGTATCTGGGGAGCTCCCAAAATAAAAGCTTAAAAAAGGGAAAAACAATTATTCTTGTAAAAAGGGCACATTGTCCCACCATTCTCTGGTGGCACAGGTAAAATGCTGTCGTTTACAGTGAGGGGAGTCAATGGATGAAGCTGGCTGACCCACTGCCTTATGCTCGATGGTGGACGCCGCAACACACCAATTAATGAAGAGGGATATGTGAAAGTCCTTCTATGTGTATTTATGTATGTATGTATGCATGCATATATGTATACGTACATATTACTGAGATTTTTTCTTTATAAAAATAAAAGGTCTTGGTTAATGCCAGACTTAAAAAGGGCGAGTACACACAACAACCGTGAAGTTTCAAAGAATCGGACAAATGAATACACACTAGACTAAAAGAGACAAACATATTAATGATCATATTGAAAAATGAAACTGAATAGCTTTGATATGTAGGCCTGTTCCCAATGTATCTACAACTAAGTTGTCAAGGAATGCACAGGGCGAGGTTTGCCCATTTTCTATGTCCTGGAGACAGTTTTAAAAGCCATTGGGGCAAAATTGTAACCTACCTCAAAAAATAATTAGAATTCAAGGAAATATCATCACAATCTTTGCTAAATATTCAGCTCCAAATCATGTATGCAGCACACAATATTATTAGGTGCTATAATCACAATTATCGTGTCCCTCCATCATCATGTTGCTGCTATGCTCCAAACATTCTCATCTTGAGCCTGATATACTTTTTCGCTATGCGGAGACCAAAGAGATATCAACAGGTCTTTTATCCTCAAAACATTTTCTTTATTGGGTTTTAAAAAAAAACCTTATACGCAAAAGTAGCAAAGTCAGTCACATGTGTATTGATGACAAGATCAGGCAACATGTGTTGCACCCATTGGTAGCATTGTACACCTGGGGTTTCTTCATGGCTGTGAGTTTATATATAAAATGTGGCAACAGTAAGGTAAACCTCGTGTAGGTGTTGTGCAGCAACCAAGTGAAAAGGCACGTAAAGTATGGAGTACGCACGTGAACACTCTAGTGCAATCAGTGTATGACTTACATTTTTTTTTCATTCACACAAATCGCGTCATGTCACCTGACAATGCCTACTGTTTCTTAGAGTGTGTTCCAAATGATATTGGGCCCGATTTGATTGATTGATTGATTGATTGATATTGGGCCTCATTTATGAAAAGTGACCCATCCTTTAGACTACGTTTGATATGTCGCAAGGTTTACAACTCGCAAACAATCATGACAACCATTAATTTTCTCCATTTTCTGATCACATGTGCCCAGCCAGTTGGTTGGAGTGGTTGGTCCTCTTTTTTCATCTTACAATATTGATTGGCCTGTCCAACCCAGTCACATATTCTTTCATATTTAGGGGCATAGGCATTAATAGCCACGCTTTATTACAGTCAATAGACTTGTGAGCATGCATCCCTTGCCCAACGATTGTTTCATATATTGTGACAGAGTGATGGTGCCGGATTCCACATTCTAGACTTACTCTGGAACCCCCGGTCGATATTCCTTTTTTCCTGCTTGTAAGTGTAGAGGGGAGAAATTAGTCAACAAATACGTTTCTTAATCATTTATGATTTCAGACAGACACAGACTCCAGATTCAAAGTTTTTAATATTTATTGTAAGGCCAAGAAAAGTAGAACATACAAACACCTCATAACAAGAGGGTAAAAATGCCTGAGCACTAATACAAAACCAAATCTCCTAACAAAGTTAAGGCTCTGAAGGAGGCACGAGATCACCAGTTCCAAAATCAAGACACAGCCATTTATAATTATTACAGCCTTCTCCATTGATAATTAAAGGTGAAGTTTAAACCCTAGTCTGTCCCTACACTATCGCTAAATGGCATCCCTACTTAGCATCCCAAAGTTGTCAGTGCTGAAGACTTCCTAAGAAGCGCACTCACGTTATTTGGGTCAAGTAGCGCAAAGCTACAGAACTCGTTCTCAGATGCTCTCTTCTTCCCAGGTCAGCAGTCGTCTAACAATTCTTTCCTTAGTCCTTGGTACAACAAGGGAAAAAACACGCACCTCATTACATCATGTGGTCTCTTCATTTAATTGAACACCTCCTTGCAGGTACTTTTCCATGAAGCAATGGTACATCTAAACTCCAATCTAATGACCTTGGTTTCCAGGCCCTTTCAGACACGAAAGTCATCCTCCCTTATTATCAGCTCTGCTATTTCGAAGGCATCCTCTCCTCCCTTCCGTTGTCTTACTCCTAGAAGAAAGAGGTTATTCTAACTAATGAGGTCGAATTCGTGCACCAGCAGCAAATACATAAAAGAAAGAAAAGAGAGAACATTCCACTGGCACATAAATTCTAATTAACTTTCAAACTGAGAGTGAACTGGGAGAAACGAAAGTTAGGGCTACCAAATTCAGCTAACATAAGACAGCATATGAAAGAAAATACATATGCGTATACGTAGGTAATATACTAGGTAGTACATTACTTTATTCGATAAAAAAATCTCATCATAAGAGTATATAATTTATACAGTACATTAAAAAGATTAAAAAAAAGGAGCCCACCAATCCTATATATACATACAGCATCACATACTACCCAAATTCGAAAATCGATAAAATATACGCTAAAATCAAATGCATAAGAACCATAAAAAACATCCTACCATGGGGCCTTCTGGAGGTTAGGTTAAATAGGGGTAGGCTTGGCCCTTCTTGTACGTGTCTGCCATTCACTACCCAAGTATTTAGCTACCCCACACACCATAGCGGTAGAGGACGTGTCGGTGCAAAGGACCCCTAGGGCCATTTTGTGACACCTAAGGCCCAGCCCCTTGCATAGTGGTTTTAACCATATCATCCTGGCCACCCTATATGCCGGGCAGGCAAAGAGAAAATGTGCCACAGACTCATTGGGGGCTGCACATCCAGGACAGGCTTTTGATAGATCACCTAAGTTATTACATCCAGAGGTGAAATCATTCACCGGTAAAGTCCCGAGCCTGAGTTTTAGGTAAAGTGATCTATCCAGAGGTTTCTCTATGAAGTCTAGGAAGGGTTCAAGTTTTCTTATCCATTTAATCTCAAGGAATCGCTCGGAAAGAGGACCCCCTACACCTCTGCGTGTGGCCATCTCCTGGACCCAGTCCCAATAGAGCTTCTTAATCACTAGCTTGGGAGGCGGCGTTTGGCTCGTTCATGATTCACTTAAGCCCAATTGCACAACCAACTGGCTCAGGTTGCACAACCACTTGATCTTGATGCCCGTGTTGAGCATAATAAGTTCATCTAGAACTGCTGCATAGTTGTGGAGCTCCTGGGTCCTTCTCAGTCGCACCCAAAAAAGTAGTGGGCGCAAACGCACTATATCTTTGAGGGAGCGCCTACCCAAATCTAAGCGTAGTGGGATTAGCGGGGTGGAAACTGGGAGGGCCACCAAACCTCTCATAAACTTGTTTTCAGATGAAGCTAACTCCGTTATGTTCTCGAACCCCCACAGCTCGGATCCATATAGGGCAGCCGGTAATACTTGGCCTTCATAGATTGCAAGAGTCGATGCCACAGGTTTACTCGTCGACTCCCGCTGTTCCCTTAAAACCACCCCTGAGACTCTTTTGTAGTTTAGTAGCATTTTGGCCAAGTGATCTTTCCATTTCATCCGGCTATTTACCCTAACACCCAAGTAATCGAAGGAATCAACCAACTCCAAGGGGACACCATTAAGCGAAACATTATTCCTAAATCTCTTGGAAGGTGAAATGGCCATAAGCTTTGTTTTAGAGGTGTTGATGGTAAGGCCTCTGTCAGTGAAAAACGCACTAAAACGGTCCAAGAGCTTTTGGAGACCTGTGGGGGATTTAGAGATCAAGATGGTGTCATCCGCGAAGAGTAGGGTAGGTGTTTTTTCCCCTGCCAGGGATGCCGCATCCACCGCTTCCTCCCTCAGATGGTCCACCACTCCATTCACAAAGAGGGAGAACAGGGTCTGTGCCATAACACATCCCTGGCGGACTCCACTCCTCACGGGCACCCTCTCTGTCAGCTGTCCCTGGGTGCCCCATCTGATCCTCGCATAGTTCTCCTCATGGAGCTTCACTATGAATCCCAAAAGTGGCCCTGGAAAGCCCATCTTCTCCAGGATATCCCACAACCTTGCACGAGGGATCAGGTCGAACGCCGTTTTGAGATCTATGAATGCCAGGTAGAGACTACCCTTGTTGATGGTCACAGCCTTCCAGTAGATCACAAAAAAGCGGAAGACCTGGTCAATCGTGCCCACCTTTTGGCGAAACCCTGCTTGGAAATGAGAAAGAACATGCTCCTCTTCCATCCAGACACCCACCCTGGAGATGATGACCCTGCCAACCACCTTCTGGATCACGTCAATCAGACTGATCGGTCTGTAATTGGCAAGGTCATCTCTGGCGCCCTTTTAATACACAGTTACCACCTCTGCTCCCTTCCATGAATCTGGCACAGGGTAACCCTTGGAGATCAGGTTCATTATTAAGGCAATGAGTCTGGCTCAGGCAGCAGGTTCGTTCAAAAGGAGGTCCCCTGGTATCCCGTCCGGGCCAGCTGCCTTCCTAGGGGTCAGATGTCTAATGGCCAATATAACCTCAGAGGGCAGAAATGGTTCCGCGAACACCAGTGTGGATTGGGTCCTAGTATCGGGGTCTAAGGGAGGTGAACCTATCACATCTATCCCGCCATATAGTGCAGAGAAGTGGGAGTACCATTGTTGTTCTGTTATGTGGTTACCAATAGGTGGTGTACTTTGCTGTCTAGCCTTGTTAATCAGTTCCCAGAACAGCGTGGCATTCTTCTTATTGGCAGCGGATTTAAGATCCTGCCAATGTTGGTCCTCCCACTCTCGTTTAGCCAGCACTAACACCCTCGCATAATCCTTCCTAGCCGCTCTAACTAGTGAGGGATTCTTTTTAAGCAGGGCGACTATTAACTCCTTCCGTTTTACCTTACACTGGTCTGAATACCACGGGTTACTGGATTTAACCAGTTTGTTGTTCACTCTGCCACTTTTACCCTGGACTACAAAGTATTGCCCTACTTCCTCTATTACGTTTTTATAAGCCAAGGAGAAGGACGGCCCCTGGGCGCAACCATTTCCCAGTTCAAGATCCTCCAGCTCTACTGTTAAATCTGCTACATGCGCCCTAATCCTCTCAAGATTCCCTTCCTGGAATTGCACCTTATCCCATTTCAGCCTGCGATTACCATTGTAAGGGACAACCTCATTGGTTGTCCTCAAGGGAACATTGTTCCCACTTCCCTTTAATTTACCCAACCTTAGCTTCATGCATAAGGGGTTGTGGTCGCTATCCTGCGGAGGTACGACCTCCATGTCTATTAGGTCGCACCACAGTGAAACATCCAGTAAGATGTAGTCAATTCTGGACGGGCCATTAAGCCTATTGAAAGTCAACGCTCCAGCGCGGTCAGAAGTTGTCCTACCATTTAGCGCTCTTAAATTAAATTCCACGGTCAGGGCATTGATCTGAATTGCCCCGGCTGACCATTTTCTAATTGGAGCTAGTAATATCCACATGTCACGGAAGCATTAATTTAAGCTTTGTTAATCATGAATATACTTTACGCTCTTATAATGTCATCTAAATGAATACGTATAACATTAATTCTTTGTGTTCACATGTTATACGGTGCACAATCTAATGGCCTAATGTAAATATGACAACAGATTACATGTAGGTGCGACTCACACATGATTATAATGCACCCCGATAAATGAGAAAGCAACGATGCGCTCTATTAGCCCCCCTCTGATGACTAGTGTAATCTCAATCAACATTTCTTCCCAGAGTACTCACTGCAGAAAAGACAGACCTAAACAGATGCTATAGCCTGCCTTCCTTGCCTTCCCTGCCTGAATTTCCCCAAGTTCTTAAGATTTTTGTAATGACTGTCTTTCAGTCTTTCCATTCTCCTTTCCTGCCTTTGGTGTGGAGCAGCGGCCAGGGCACCTGACTTCAAAGCACAGGGCTCATGTCACAGTTCGATCCCTAGCTCTGGCGGCAGCTCAGCTCAGCGCCATGTGACTCTGGGCAATAGCTCACTTAATTTCCACAACGTTCCCCAGCGCCTTGAGACCCATAAGGGTGAGTAGTTCGTGCTTTACAAATACGGATTTACATTTTTTTAAAGAGAATCTTCAGCCTGTCTTGCCTTTTGCCACTTGTAAGCTCTGATGGCACCCAAAAATATGATGACACAAATCACAACTATAATACTGGGCTTCAGAATGTAACCAAGGATTCCCTTTCCAAGATTTGCAAACCAACTTCCACCTTTTCTGAATCCTTTTCCAACTTTACCCCAGATTCTCTCTGCTGCCAAATCTTGTAACTCCTTGTGTATGTCAGTGATGTTACTTATATATTTCCTCAGATATTTACTATTATCTGAGATATAAGTACAGCACTGTTGAACCCTTAAAATCTGCAGGCTTCGCCCTCTTTTGCTAATAACACATCTAGGGCAAGTCGTTTCTGGGTAACCATGGCTCGTATCTATACCATTTCGCCATCCACAAGCAATAAAGCTTGTGCTGTATTTACAGACAACTTATCCACCAAAGACGACAACTTTCAAATCTTCATGTCATTCAAAATCACTTTTAAACTAGGTATCCAAGCACCAAATAAATCTTCTACAATCTCTACAGAACTTGTATCTCGTCTCTTTCTCTGGGACGTTTTTCCTTCTAAGGGCCATAAGTCTTCTACATGATAGATTTCGGGAAACACAACAGCCACATAACATGTCCCATACCAATTTCTGGCAATCGAACATAAGCATTCCTTCCACACTCAAAATATACAATCAGCACCACCTTCAGTGTATCCAATAAGGCCTTTCGATCGACTCTTCCATCAGAAAGATATGGTCACACACATTTTCACCCACAAATATCTTATCGTAATATGTCTGTGTATGTCTAATGCAAAGTCTCCCTTTTTGTTGCAAATCTATTGCAATTGGACCATAACTTCATTTTGCCTCATGATCCAACTCCTCCTTGGTCCCCTCAATTTTAGCATCTTTACTGTTGAGTCTGAATAATGTTTGTCTATGCCTATCTTCTACCTGATCTACAAATTTCTTTTCAATGTCTGACAATATGCAGGTCAAATTGTGACGATGTGCATAAGCTGTATCCAAATTTATTAAATGCACAAAATATCTCGCCATTCTCTCTTCTTGTTTGCAGTAATCATACTTGTTTAAATGCTTATAAACTGGAACCTCTGAAAGCACTACATCATCATTGGAAAAGTAACATTCAATATGTCCGTTACCATAAAACATGCCACACAATATACTACAAGTGATACCATACATCAATGGCAGATTGTGATATCTTATCCCCTCTTCCACTGAAGCTGGCAACTGCATACACACATAACAATCTTTCACATCTATCGTATCCACATACTCATAAAAAAAACTTGGCACACACCTTCTTATTCAGTTCGAGTTTCCAGGCTACATCTTGAGTCAAGTTTGAATTTAAGCTTCCAAAAGGATTAATCAAAGTCTCTCTCCTTTGCTTTCCACTTTTTAAGCTTAAAGTTCATATGTAGTAACTTAGAGGGCTGGAATTTCCTTTTATTCAGTCTAATACACAATTATTTACAAAACACAAAGCATTCCCTAGTCCTCTTCTCTTCTTCTAATGTAAAGTCCCTAAGTTTATTCTTCTTCCACTCGGGCCTAGGTTATCTTCTTTGGCATGCCAGCCTTATACACAGTTCAATTTACATCATTTAATAGATTAGAGCCAAGTACTTTAATAACACACTGCAGAATTTCAAAACGGAAAATTGCCATCTCTTGCATTGAAGGTTGTAAACCAAAGGTTGGAAATGAAAGTTCACAAAAAATCAAGTTCCTCATGCCACTCAACCTTGGAGGTAATATTAGAGTCAGGACTCTGTAAACTTCTACTCCAGGCACCAACAGTTCGATTTCAATTATCAGCGTTGAGATCCCTGGTTCACTTTTTCTTACCTCAACGTCCCGGACACCCGTGCTCCCTGCATTCGTGATCAGGTAGGTCCACTCCTGAGCAGGGTACTTCCTACTCGGTACTCTTATTCTTCTTGATCTTCTCAACTCAACTTGTCACTTTGGTCCGACTCAGACATTTCAGAAACTGACTCAAGATCTCTTTCAAATGCGAGTATCAGGTTCAATCTGCCTTGTCTCAGCGGCCACGATTCTCCTTCGGAGATTTTTCTTCTCTGCAACACTTGACCATGGCCCTTGCTAGCCTCTTCAGCTGAGTCAGACTCTTTACTACTCAGAACGTTACAGAGAGCCTTAGAGTCTATACCTGGGTCTTGTGTGCTTCGCCCCCACTCACCTGGCCTTGTGAGTACACAGTCTCTTCAGGAACCCCCACAGCTTGAGTTGTCCTCTCCTGGGGTCTCGTGACCTCAACTGGACTTTCTTCGGGAGAAGAGAAGTTTCTTCTAGGGGCTCCAGAACCTTGCAGGTATGGGACGCTTGAATCCAATTTGCCAAGCCTCAACACTTCACAGCAGTACTCGTTACCAGGATTACCTGATACAGACCTCTTCACCGTTCATCAAGGCAGTTCTTCCGTACTTGCTTGCGAACCAGCACTCAGTCCCCTGGGCAGAGGTCATTCAACAGATCCTTGGAGGTGGGTGCAGTTGTAGCTTCAACCTGGTAAGACACAGAATGAACCACATCAGCCAATCCTTTACAGTAATCAAGGATTAAATCATTGGTGATGTTTATCAAGGTTGTACCCAACACCGCAGGCAAGCGCATGGCCCTCCCCATCAGGATTTCATGGGGCAAGAGGCCTGTCCTCCTATCTGAGGTCCTACGCAAACTCATCAGCACCAAGGGCAGTGCAACAGGCCTATTCAAAGATGTTGATGAACACTCTTTCGCCACTCTCATCTTGAGAGTCCCATTAACTTGCTCCACCAAGCCTGATGCCTCCGGTCTGTAACTACAGTGCAATCTCTGATCAACTTGTAAGGCAGCACACAACAAGTTCATGATCTCGCTGTGGAAATGTGTTCCTCTCTCCAGCTCCAATGAGGTTGGAAATCCAAACCGTGGAATTACCTAAGCAATAGTTTGGCTACAGTTAGACTATCACACCTTCTGGTCGGATATGCCTCAGTCCATCGTGAGAAGACACACACTATCACCAAGATATACCTTGTGCATTGCAACTGGTCATCTCAATAAAATCTAGCTGAATCCTATTGAAGGGGCCTCCTGACCTTTCAATGTGACTCAAAGCCATCACGGTTTTTCCAGCATTTATTTGTTGACATGTAACACACCTGTGACACACCGCTTCAGCATACACATGGAACTTCAGATTAAACCAAGTCTCCTTGAACACTCACACCATAGCATCTCTCCCAAGATGTACTGCTCCGTGAATCTGTCTTGCCATATGACTCAACAAGCAATATGGTAGTACTGTCCTCCCATCTGTTGAGACCCAAATGCCAACATCTCTTTTCTCACATCCTGCTCTATTCCAAACAGCTAGTTCCTGCTCTGACACTTATTCATGCAAACACTTGACCTCATCCCAAGTATCCGCTGAGGCTAACATCATGCTGAGGTCGGTCTCTTCTGTGCTCTCCCCTAAATATTCTCAGTTGAAAACACAAGCATGCATGGAGCAAAAGCAAGCAACTTCCTCTGCATAGTAATTCCCCTTTTTGACAAAGTCATCCCCTTTCCCATGAGCAGCACATTTCACTACTGCCACCTCCTTTGGCAACTGCAAGGCTTCCAACAATTGTCTCACATAATCCCCATTTCTTATTGGAGATCCTGATGACATTAAGAACCCCCTCTGTGGCCAGAACTGTTCAAAGTCATGAACCACACCAAACCCGTACTGGCTATTGGTGTAGATGGTGACTCGGATTTGATCAGAAACAAGGCATGCGTGCGCCATAATAATGATTTCTGCCACTTGTGCGGAGTGTACTCCCTGTAGACAAGCATCTCCCACAACTCCAAAAATGGTGCACACAGCAAACGCTGCTCTTAAATTACCCTTGGTGTCTCTCAAACATGAAGCATCAACAAAGAGAATTTGGTCTGACTCGGGTAAAGGTTCATCAACAATGTCGGGTTTTGGTTTTGTGCAAAGTTCAGTGTAGTGTGTTAGTCCACACATTCAGGTGATGATGTAGCCGAGGCAGATGTAATTGAGTTAAGTAGTAGTTTTATTCAGTCCATAAGTTAGATAACAGGAAGTAGAGGTCTGGAACAAGCAGCCCCACCAGGGGCAGCCTCCTAGCTGCTCAGCCCATCTCCCAACTGACAACACTCACACCAGGCACCCAAGCATTCCATTCATGTCAATCACACTAACATTCTACCCGGAACACTCACACTGGCTGAGCAGCTAGATGCAGAAGAGTAAAGAAACATATGTACAAATCTGAGGATACTACATTCAGTCACATAGAGACAGTCATGGTCCTCACAATCTTCCCCATCACAATTTGGTGTTGCATTAAAGTAGCAGGATTCAACACAGAACATCTCTTTCTTTACAGTGACATTTTGTGATGTCAAGATAACTTGCTCATTGCTAGTCAGCCTGTTGTTTGTCAGATGCTGAGTTTTGGTTCTCGTCATCAGGAGCTCAACTGAGTGTGGTACATAAACAGTAAGCAGATGACCCATCACAATGCTTTCACGCCGCTCACTGCTGGCACCAGTTGCAGCAACAGATCTGAGACATCCGGGCAACGCTGAAGCTACAGGGTCTAATGTAGCTGAAAAATAGGCCACTGATTTACAGACACCACGATGTGTCTGAGTGAGGACTGCTAGTGCACAACCTACCCTCTCACTACAAAATAGCAAAAACACTTTGTTGTAATCTTGTATTCCTGGAGCCGGAGCATGGCATAGAATCTCCTTCAGCTCCAGAAAGGCAACCAAACAGTCATTATACCATGGTACCAGATCACTTTGCCTTCAGTGAGAAGCTGGGGATCAACTGTTGACAGTAGCCAACCATTCCCAAAAACATTCTCACTTCCTTTTGTGTGGTAGGATATTCATCCACATTATCACTTCAATGCGATCGGGTGACACATTTCTCTTGCCTTTTTCAATGCATTGACCCAAATACTGAACTTCAGATAGACAATACTGAAGTTTGCTCAGAAACACCTTGTGTCTGTTTTCTGCCAGATGATTCGACAGAGCAACAGTGTCCACTCTGCACGTGTCCTCAGTCTCCAAAGCAATCAAGACCTCATCTATGTACTGAACTTTGTGGCAACACTAAGCTATCAAGGTTCTTTTTCAGAATTTGATTGAAAATAGATGGACTTCCCATATACCCTTGTGGGATACGACACCATGTTAACACATGGTTTTCCAACCGAAATGCGAATAAAAACGGACTCTCTTCTTGCAAGTGTATTGAAAATAAGGTCTGACACAGAAGGCCATTCCGCTTCACAAGGAATTTGGAACAGGATCACAGCTGGATTTGGTACCACAGGACAACATGTGATCATGATCTTAGTGACCTTTCTCAAGTCTTCAACTATCCTGTACTTTCCACTAGGCTTTTGTAATCCCATGATAGGTGAATTGCATGGGCTTCCCCCTATCTCCTTTAGAATACCCTGGGTAATCCTGGACTCAAGTACAGGTGTGATCCCTGCCACCGTTTATGGGGTCAGAATGTACTGTGGAGTTCTTGGGAAATCAACATTTGGTTTAATCTGTACCTTAAATGGTTTGACTCCTCGAATCAGTCCTATCTCTTTCCCAGTAAAATCCCACACCTCTTGAGGGACAGCATCTCTCAAGTCAAGGGGTAGTTCCTCCACTGTTAGTATGGGAAACATTTTTGTACACAAATTTTGGTGTTCAATATCGTCATCATTAGTCTGTAATTCTATTCCCTTGGGCATACAATAGATGTTACAATTTAGTGTGCTTAAAAGGCCATGTCTCAAAAAACAGACTGTGCTAGAGTTACAAACCACGCACTGATGTCTATTGTGGAAAGTTCCTTTTCTCAAAGGCAGTTCATTTGCCAAGGGATTTGTCATCCTCTGATTAGCAACTCCAACAACTTGGACTGATTGTCCAGAGAGGGGTAAGTTTGGGACCTTTATCCATTCTCAGAGTAGAAAGGGTAGCACCAGTATCAATCAAGAATGTAATGGGGTGGCTATCAAAATCTGCCTCCACAAATGGCCCACTCTTGTCTACCTCTAGGACTGCTTCAAGAGTACAGTCTTCCTCCACTCTCAGGCACCGTCATTGTAACGGGTCTGGATCCAACTCATCAAAGGTCTCAATATAAGGCATTTGTTGGCATACCTGATTACCCTGTGGAAATCTCGGTGGTTGGGGAACCTGTGCTCATTGGTTAGAATTTCCCCGTTACATTGATCTAGGTCTAGTCACTCTATTCATAACATCGGGCTTCTGAGTTATCTCTTCATCCTGTTTCTGGTTTGCTGGATTAGCTTGTCACTCGCGCTTCCAATGCCCCAGCTTGTGACAATAGTGACACGCAGTATTTCTCTTCAATGTGTTTAAATCTGTTCCTACCCTAAGATCGTCCACTCTTCCTCTACCTTGTCCCATAGGGAGAGGCACATTCTGGGTCCCTCCATGACTGTTCCCTTGTCTACGACCCATTGTCCCTCCATTTACGGGCGTGTGCTCTGTAGTATCAGCATCTTTTCAGCAGTACCAGCATTAGCTTGTCCTTCATTTTCCTATTTTTGGATTCCATCTCATCACTACAATACCTGGCATAACGTAAAATCTCATCCACTGACTTGTTTTGCGAGCAGATCAGATTCTGTTGAATCATGAAGCTAATCTCTGGCCTCAGCCCCAGCACAAACTTTGAAACTAACTGTCCCATATCTTTATGGTCCAAAGTGTCCAATCCACTATACTGTTTGAAAGCTTGTGGAAGCCTTTCATTATATTCATGCACTGATTCTTTAGGTTCCTGTGTAGTTCGATCTATCTTAAGCCAATAATTGTCATGTGGGGCAACCTTAATCTGCTACCACATATTTACCTGCTCAAACTTTCTCATTACTTCCAGTGATGGGTTATTCGTCACAGCATCTCTCTCTGGTTCGACAGATGGCCAATCAACAGCAATTTTGCAGGCGGTCCATAGATTATCTGGGACCACAATATCAAATAAGGTATTCAAATCAATCCACAATACCTTTAAAATTTTCACAAAGCGATCAATTTGCTTATACCATTCACCAGGTTTCTCCTTTAGTTCAGGAAAATCATTTATAAATGCTGCTAAATCGCCCCTGCTTCACAGCACTTGGACATATCCGCCACTTGATACTTCTCGTAAAGAATAAGCCTTCACTCCCATAACCCCTCCTCCTGGGGGTGGCGTATCCCTTATCCCTTTCTTTACACATTTCTTCTTAGACCACTTTTCTTACCACTTATCCAGCATAACCCATGCATGCATTGCTACGACCAACTCTCGGAAATGTGTTTTCAAACCCTGCACTCTTTTCTCTTCTAGTTCCGGATCACTATAATTCAATCCATGGTTTTCTTGCAGTGCTTTGGTTTTGGTCAGGTCCACAACATACTTCCAAGCATGTCAGTCAATTTCTCATGCGTTCTCTTTGCCTCAAAGGTAATATCCTTTGCCACAAACAACAACTCATCCAGCTCATACAGCTCTATTGTTGCTAATTGCAAATTCCCATCTATTAACTCGTCACCTTCTGCCTTTAACTTCAACACATCAAATAACTTGGACTTTATGGCAGCCTCGAGTGTTCCTTGGCTGGACACCCCAGGTTGCCTTTCTCCCTCACTTTTCTGAGTGCTCCATCAATCTTCCAACCCTGTATCTGATGGGACCTGAGGATCTCCAGAAGTTTCTTGCATGGTTCCTACCTCTGGTATCCTCCCCATGGGTCTTCTAGCTGGAGGTACCCACATTCTCAAATCTGACTGAGAGTTTGCCAAGGAATTTGGTCACACCACATTAGACCCAACCTGCACCCTCGCAGTGTCCGCAGTTGCTGGCAATGGTGTACTGGCTTCCACTGGTGCAAAAATTGGACTTTCTACTTCTCTCATGACAATTCTCCTGTCTTTTCCTCCTGTTCTCACTTGCGGCTGACCATCACATTCCCCTACATTCGCATGGTATACTGAAACTATAGGTGCAATAGTAACTGGTACCATCAAAGCTTCTTGTAACCGAATATCAGTGGTGTCTCCACTCGCCTCGGCTCCCCCGATTACTGGAATCCCTGTTCCTTCTGGTCCTGTTGAAATCTGTCCCACTACTCTTACTCTAGGACCAATCTGTGACTCCTCTGTCCATTCCAAGACCTCTACAGTTGCTAATTCTCGTCTCCCATCTTCTGACTGTGGATTGTAGGGTGGAGGACGTTCTGTCAACAACCTGTCTAACAAACGGTTGCTTTTGTTATCCCCCTTCCCTGAGCGGGTACAATATGACCAGTCTGACTGATCCATAACATGGGAAAGCCATTTCTCCCTCATTTTCAGTAATCTTGTGGTAGTTTTGTAACCAGACTATGGTATGAAGACCTACATTCATTGCAATATAATGTGCCAGAGTATCCTCTGGCGGGGCTTCCTCACCCACTCAAGTTACCACTCCTGTTTCCTCCCTACATAAGTCATGTGATACTCAGAAACATTTCATTTGTAAACCAACTCAGTCTCGCTAGCAATTTCCTTACTTTGGGCTTCTTATTACAAACCAACCAATCCTGTCACAGTGTTACACCAACTAACCAATTGCAGGGCGGAACACCCTGATGTTACCTTTCCGGCTCTGCAGTGTCTCACCCTCCTTCACAATCACTCCATACGCATTCACTCTCACATTCATACAACTAAGTAACTGTCTGCCTTTCAACTGACCCAATAGTTACATAACAGGTAGCTGTCTAACAGTCACATAACCAAGTAATTGTCTGCCTTACTAAAAGATCGATAGGTTTCAATCACTCAAGAACATTTACTCAAGAACATTTACACATCTCGTGATCCATGACTTGCGTAGGCCGCTTGAATCACTATAGTCTACCCATGCATATGGGGCTTTCCATAGCCTATTCTAACACTCCACTTACTCAAAGTTCCCTGTCACAAGTGGGTTGTCGATAACACTCCACAACTCCCCAACATACCAATGGCCAGACAGCTATGACAATGAAGTGTTTCTACACCACAAACCTATCCCAGGATCTTAGGCTACTCTTGAGCCCGATAAACCAAAACCTCCTGGAACACGCACGTTCGGATCAGTAAACCAATACACTCACATTCACTCAACTGTCATCACAACTCCTCAAGACATCAATTACTTCAATCTAGCACACACATTTCTATTCATACTCACGCCACTGTTCACCGCTGTCTACGTTCCACCGTCAATCTTCGCTGGACTCCATCAAAGCTCGCAGCCATTGTGCTCTATTTTGGATTCTAAATTTATTCTAGATTTTCAGGATTCTGCCCTCACTTCAAGAACAAACCATCCTACTCTGCTACCAACTGATGGGGCTAGGTTCCACGTTCTAGACTTACTCTGGAACCCCCGGTCGGAGTTCCTTTTTTCCTGCTTGTAAGTGTGCAGGGGAGAAATTAGTCAACAAAAATGTCTCTTAACCATTTTTGATTTCAGAAGAACACCGACTCCAGATTGTACGTTTTTAATATTTATTTTAAGGCCAAGAAAAGTAGAACATACAAACACTTCATAGCGAGAGTGTAAAAAGACATGGGCACAAATACCAAACCAAATCTCCTAACAACATTAAGGCGCTGAAGGATGCACAAGATCAACAATTCCAAAATCAAGACACAGCTAATTATAGATATTACATCAAGAGCCTTCTCCATTGATAATTGAAGGTGATGTTTAAACCCTAGTCTGTCCCTACACTTTCGCTAAGATGACACCTACTTAGCATTGAAGACTTCCTAAGAAGCGCACTCACATTATTTGGGTCAAGTAGCCTAAAGCTACAGAACTCATTCTAAGATGCTCTCTTCTTCTCTGGTCAGCAGTCGTCTGACAATCCTTTCCCTAAGCCTTGGTACAAAAAGGGAAAAAACACGGTCCTCATCATGTGGTCTCTCCAAAAAGTACCCACCCTTGCACCAAAGGTGCAAGTATGCCTCCATTGCAAGCAGGATTGTTTTTGTGTAAGAAGGGGTACCTTCCTGCACAAAAACAATCCTACAAGGAGTTTTGTTCTTTCTACGTGTGCTGCAGAGAACAATGCATTGGAGAAATTAACATATTTATTCTTGTTATGCCACACCTTGGGAGGCATAAGGATTGGATGCTTCCCCAGATTTGCATCACTCTGTACATCTGGGGCAGCGTCAAATTCCATGGGTGTTGCGTGGGAAAACCCATGGCAACACCCACTGAAAGTCTCCCGGAGCAGAGTAAGGCGACACACCGATTTGCGTTGCATCGTTTTAGTCATGATTTATGAGGACACTCAGTTGCGTCATAAATCTTTATGAGAGCCCTGCTTCAAGCATATACCATTTTATATAGGGCAAAAATGATGCAGGGCTCTCATAAATGCGCCCATGCTCTGTACATAACTGTGCTTTCATCTAACACACTTTACCCTTATTGTCTCTTATACAGTGACTAAACCTTTTAAACTGTTAAAATAAGATATCTCTTGGCAGTTAAACCTCTTGTTATATAATCTATTTGTGCTTTGAATTTAATTAGTTCCATTATTAGAGGTAGTATCGCGTGAACTTGTGTGCTTCCTATCCTAACCAGTCGCGTCACACTCCCATTTTACCACAGGTTTCATATGTGTATCTCATAATTTGTGTTGCTGTGCAACGCTTGCACAGGGCTTACTTTACTATAGACACCTTTTGTATAAATTACTATTACATGTTCTATAACATTACAGCCTTGAGAAAGCAGCAGGCATAGATAACTACTTGGGGCAACAATATGTTGGCAAATCAATCTATTTATGGTCAACTTTGTGACTCTTGTGTATAAGGAAAATCCTGAAAATATAATAAAGCAAAAATATTTGGAGGCAAAAGACATGCTGATCTGTCTCCCTATAGCGAAAAATATAGGAACCCTAGCAGCAGAGCAACGGTAAGATATATGAGTTAAAAGAATCTGTAGGCTATGGCCCCTAAAGATATTGTGCACTCTATATATGATTCTGAGCTAAATGTTTAACATAGATTGTAACTTTGAACTTAGGATAAGATATAGTTGATGATATTTCTTTGAAAACGGGTTGCTTTTTGAGATAGGTTACCATTTTTGCAACCAGGCTTTATGATCATGAAGTCCAAGTTAGCTAGGTGTTGCTACTCACAGACATAGGTCTTCGGACGTAAACCTAACTTTCCCATAGGAGCTCTCACTTGTTTGGCTCAACCTATCAGAGGTATCTAAACTGCAAACAGCACCAAAGGATCATTATAAAAGGTGGATGTTGGACTATATAAAAAAGTAGCAATTAATTGTGTGATCCAGGGAGGGGAGGAAAGCAGAGGGTCGATGATGTGTTTTGGGCACCGACCTCAGTGAGCATGCCATTGTCTGGAAGTCTCTGATGTGGCTGGGATGATGTCAGTTCTTCCTTACTATGTCACTCCTCCACCCAACTGAGCCGCTGCCATTCGTTGAATGAACCCATCCGGGTACTTGAAATGGACGGGGCTGCTTTTTAGTAGGCAAGTGGCTAGACTGTAATGTTGCTTCCTTGCCCCAAAAGCACTACACTGAGCCTCAATGTGGTGAAGAACTGCTTTATTATTTATTAACAAATGTAGTCATGAGCATAGGGCGCCGAGCGTCTGTCCGCTATCAGCTCCGGTCGCCAACTGTCGTTTTCCCCGTTCGCGCCTTCAATCTTTATCCTCTGCGCATGCGCGCGCCTTCCGCTCCAGTCTATGGCGTGACGCGTCATCGCGTACACGCTCATAGACTAGAGCGCACACCACATATCTCCCCCCTTTAACAGTGACAAGATAACCTTCCCCCCAAACTCACTGGGTGTCCCTCAGTGCTGGAGTCTATGTCTCTGGAGGGCACCCGGCAGTATCAGTACATATGACTAGTGTCCACTCATTTCAAAGTCTCTATATCGAGAGGGCACAGTAACTGCCCTGCCGCTGCGGGTGTGTCTTACCGGCATGTTCTCTTCCCCCTCTCTCTCTCCTCGTGATTCCTCACCATCTCTCTGATCTCCTCTCTGTGCTACACCGGCCGGTGTACCTTCTCTGTCGGTAGACTCTGTGTTGGGAGTTTCCACTTCTCTGTCATCTCCTACACCATCCCACAGGTCTTGGGCATTGTGTCCCTGTGGAGGTCTTGATTCTTGGGACTCCTCCTGTATCTCCTCCTCCTCGGACTTGGGCCACACTACTATTTTGTTGACTCTGGCCATGCGGTCTTGGGACCACACTTTGCCGTCACTGAGGAGAGCCGCCCTGCCTCGCACCTCCTTGACCTGTAAGGGCTGGCTAAACTTGCTTTCACCTTTCTTTTGTATGGTAGGGAGTTTGACCCTGACCCATTCTCCTTCTTCCAACTCTGTTTCCTTTGCGTTGCGTCGTTTGTCATAGTGTGCTGCGTAAATCTTCTGGGCCTTCTCCAGGTTGTGCTGGACCACTGCAGGGGACCACTTGCTAGGGATGGTCTTTTCTCTCCACACTACATTGTCCCGGGTGAACGGATGTCGTCCTCTTAGCACTTGGAACGGACTGTACCCCACCACCGTGGGGGTGATCCTGTAGGCCCATAGCATGCTCATCACTTCGGTCTCCCAGTCTTTACCCTGTGAGATGGCTGCCTGTATGGATCCCATTAGCACATGGTTAAACCGCTCCACTTGGCCGTTGCACGCTGGGTGGTAGACAGCCGTGTGTCTTGACTCAATCCCGTTCCTTCTCATAAATCGGATCCACTTGTCCGACACAAATTGCGGTCCATTGTCACTGAGAATGGATTTGGGTATGCCTTCTCTTAAGAACACTGACGTCAGAAATTTCAGTATCGTGTCCGTATCCATGGACTCCTGTATGTCCACTTCAGGCCATTTGGAGTACTTATCTATCACCACACATAAATATTTGTTCACACCTCTGCTGTCCAGGACGGGCCCCAGTATGTCAATGGCCACATTCTCCCAGGGGCTTTGTGGGGTGTCAAACTTTCCCAAAGTTGGTCTGAGTGGTCGTAACACTTTGTCCGCTCCTTGGCATTGCCCACACTCCCTCACTTGTCTTTCTATGTGGACATCCATGCCTGGCCACCAATACATCTGCTTGACACGTGCTTTGGTCTTTACGATGCCCAGATGTTCTTCATGCAGTTGTTTCAACAACCTGGGTATCAGCGTTTCCGGTGGCACTACCCTTTCTCCTCTGTATAGGAAAATTCCCAAATCACTCAGGGACAGTTCCTCTCTTATTTCGTAGAACCTTCGCACTCCTTCCTTGAGCTTCCTTTTGTCCGGCCATCCAGACGTCAGATGCCTTTTTATCTCCACCTTCTCCGCGTCTTGCTCATACGCAGCCGCCCATTCCTGACAGCTTATCGTCGTCTCATGGTCCTCCATGCTGGCCACCATCTCCTCTTTGTCCGGGACCTCCTCCGGCGCATCCTCCATCGCCGCAGCCCGACTGAGGTAATCTGCTACCCTGTTTTGCGTTCCCGGTAGGTACTCTACGTCATAGGTGTAATCAAGTAGCTTTAATGTCATTTTTGCTATTCTCGGGGTCGCCGTGTCATGGCCCGAGGACGTCAGGACTTTAATCAGGGGTTTATGGTCAGTTTGAAGCTTGAATCTCGTTCCCCAAATGAACTGCCGGAACTTGCCCATGGCCCACGTGACCGCCAGCATCTCTTTTTCAATGACGCTGTATCTTTGTTCCGTCGGGGACAGCGCGCGGGAAGCAAAGCTGATGGTTTCGATGGATCCATCTTCCCTCTCCTGTGCCAAGACTGCCCCTAAGCCCTTGTCGCTCGCATCCGTCGTCACTATGGTCTTGCTAGTGGGGACGTACCCTTGCAGCGGAACAGCTTGGCTGATGCAATCCTTTATCGTGTCAAACTCATATTGCGCTTCCGAGTCCCAATCAAACTTTGCCTTGTCTCTGATGAGTTTCCTCATTCTGTATGTTCTGGTGGCAAAGTGCCTCACGAACTTGCTGTAATACTCAGCCATTCCAAGGAATGACCGCACTTCCTCCTTGGTGCTCGGAGCTTTGGCATTCCTGATTGCCTTCACGTTTTGTTCTTTGGGTGAGATACCATGTGTGCCGATTTCGTGGCCCAAATACGTCACCGAGTGAGTCCCAATCTTACATTTGCTCCATTCTGCAGTCAGTCCTTTACTTTGCAGCACTCCTAGGACTTTGTGTAGCTTTCTGTCGTGATCTCCCTTGGTGGCACCCATCACCAGAATGTCATCCTGGAAGTACTGCACCCCTGCCATGTCCTTGAACAACCAATGCATCAGCTTCTGAAATACGGCCGCAGCAGATGCTAGACCAAAGGGCATCCTCCGGAACTGGTAGCACCCGAAGGGCGTAATGAAAGAGGTGTACTTCCTGCTCGAGGGATGTAGCTCAATTTGATAATACGCCGACGTGAGGTCTATGGTGGAGAAATGGGTGACACCTTTTGTCTTTGCCAGCATCTCCTCGATCCTGGGAAGGGGAAATTTCTCCACGACAAGGTTTTTATTGAGCTCTCGGAGGTCCACACAGAGACGAACCTTTCCATTAGGTTTCTTGACTACCACCAAGGGGGATAGCCACTCCGAACTGTCCACCGGCTCTATGATGCCTTGCTCCTCCAGTCTGAGAAGTTCTTGTTGCACCGCTCCACTAGTGGACATGGGTATATTCCGGACTTTGTGTACTACTGGTACTGCTCCCTCCTTGAGGACCATTTTGTGGACGAATTTGTCCAGTTTGCCGACCGTACCCTCGAAAACTTTGGGGTATGCCGTTTTCCAGTCTTCATCTTTCGTGAGGGGCCACTCGTCTGTTAACATTATTTGTTCTCTCCCGCCTGGGTTGAGTATGATTCCCAGATCTCCTGCATCTCTCCATCCCAGCACCGATGGGCCCTTCTCCGCAACGTACAAGGTGCATGTGGCCGACCTCCCTCTGAATTCAAATGTGAAGTCTCGGCACCCCACCAGGGGAATGGCGTCCTCAGTGTACGAAATGGGTTTGATGTCCGGCGGCAGCAGGTCAGGTCCCACTACTGGAGCGAAGTCTTCGTCCCATATGGATCTCTGTACGATGGTCCAGGGAGATCCTGAGTCGACGGCCACGTGTACCTTCACTCCACCTATGAGCATGTCCGTGCGCGGCTTATCTCTTCTCTTCCCTGACACCTCCAGCACCTGGTCTTCAATACACAGCACCATATCACCCTCTTCTAGGTCGTCTTCCTCACTGATTTCCGCATTGGCAGATCCAACACACTTGACCGTTGATTTCTTCCCCTTCTTTCTGCATACTTTTTCAAAATGGCCGACCAGGCCGCAGAACGCGCATCTGGCGCGGAACGCGGGGCAACGTTTGTCTTGAGCGGAATGCGACGTGCTGCCGCATCTATAACATGAGAACTTATTGCTAGTGCTGGGGCGGACCGTCTGTTTCCCTGTCCATTTTGCATCCTTCCTCTGTTCTCCATACGTCGCCTTTTGATTACTGAGATGTGAAGCTTCATCTATTTTGTTGATCATCTGTCTCTGCGTGCCTTCCCTTTTGGCCGCATCTGCGCCGCGTTTAGACATTTCAGCCTTTTTCACCATTGCCACGACTTCCTTGAGCGAGGTTTCGTTCTGCGCCCATAGCTTGTCTTGTACGGCCCTGCTCGTGGTGTGCATAACTATCTGGTCTTTTATGTATTCATCCTGTAGGGCACCGTACTTGCACGTGATGGCCAGCCGTCGGAGCGCAGCCACGTAGTCGTCAATGGATTCACCTGCCTCTTGTTTCCTCTGTTGGAAATTATAACGGTCTATGGAGACACAGACTGCTGGGCGGAAATGGCTGTCCAAGTCTTCTAGTGCATTTTTGAAGACATCTGTCTCCGTCGTAGCCCTCTCCTTGGGCACCAAGTTCTTGAACACTCTCACCCCTTCTGGGCCTAAATTATGGAGTAACAGTCTCTTTTTTCTCGCCGGAGTGTACTCCTCCCCATTCTCGTCCTCCAGTGCCTCAACGTAGTTTTGGAAGTATTCCTTCCAATCCTCCCATTTTAACTGAGGTTCCCCCGGTCTGGGCAGGAATGGAATGGGGGCCATTAGAGCTGAAGCTTGCGTCGCCATCCTGGCTTCTCCCCTGGGGTCTATCACCTGGGCACCGGGCTGGTCTGGCACCCTGGATGCTCCTGCACTCCCTGCCGCGTCACCTTGACTTCTGGGACTACCTGGGGTACTGTCCCTTATGGCTTGCGTGGGGTTGTCCGCTTGCGCCCCTTCCTCTGGCTTGGGGGTGATGCCTTTGGTTGCCAGGGTGCTGGCTGTAGGCTCTGTTCTGCTGGGCAGCACTGACCTGGATGCCTATGTAGTAGTCTGGGTATTCTATTGCTGCTGCGCTGCTGCCACGCCCTCTGCTCGTGCTGGTTGCAGTTCTGTCCCTCTGGCTGGTGTTGGGGCTTTTGGAGGGCGCTTGCCCCTGTCCACTGTGCTCGATGGTGTTCGTGGTACCAGCCTCGTCGCCAATGTAATGTTGCTTCCTTGCCCCAAAAGCACTACACTGAGCCTCAATGTGGTGAAGAACTGCTTTATTATTTATTAACAAATGTAGTCATGAGCATAGGGCGCCGAGCGTCTGTCCGCTATCAGCTCCGGTCGCCAACTGTCGTTTTCCCCGTTCGTGCCTTCAATCTTTATCCTCTGCGCATGCGCGCGCCTTCCGCTCCAGTCTATGGCGTGACGCGTCATCGCGTACACGCTCATAGACTAGAGCGCACACCACATAGACTGCTGACTTTTCTCCTCGTTATGTTTTTACAACATTGGGCTCCAAATTAAGTTTTCTACCTGCCTATTAAAGCCTCAGCTGTACCCGTTGGTGTCTGAACTTTTGTTGTTTAGTGGACGGAAATGTAGCCTAAAGCCGAGGCAAAGGGATATTTTGTCGACCAGTTATTGTGAAAGAAAGCGTCTTCCTTGAAATGTTTACTTAGATTACAAACTAACATCTCCATGCAGCACTTAACAAAAATACTGGCAAGAAAATATGCGAAATAGGCATTTTTTTAGATTCTGTGCTACCCCACATTTTTGAGAGCTTTGGCATTTTCCCGTGTTGTGTTTTTTAAATGTGTTACTTTTGATCTGATAAACCTGCCCAGAAGCTGTTTTCAACAATATGCCAACTTAGAGACTATACTGACCATTTTTATAAATCAATATCAACCGAAACATTTCTAGGGGCTTCAATCTTCACAGACAATGTACTAAATTTAGAGCAAACCATGCCTTTATTCCTCAAAACTGCTAGGGGCATATTTCAAGAAAGTAGCAAAGTGTGTGGTTGAGCCAAGAAAGCTGCATAGTGTCAACCCTTCCACCAAAGTGTAAGGGTGCCTGTGTTGAGGGGAAAATTGTTTATGTGCAGGAAGGTCCCCCTTCCTGCACATAAACAATCTTTAAATGCAGTTTTGTAACTTCTATGTGTGCTGCTTAACGCACATAAACAATCATTGGCATTTTGCTGTTTCTATGCGTGCTGCCCAAGGCATTTCTCCTTGTTTCGCCTGTTTAAGACCAGGTTTTCCCTGGTCTTAATTTTGGCACTGCCTCCTATTGACGCTGCTCTTTTAAATAGGAGGCAGCGTCAACATCAATGGGTGTTGAGGTGGAACGCCCACCACAACACCCATTGCCCGCCTCTTTCACGCTAAGTGTAGCGTGAAAGGGAGCCTTATGTACAAGGCAGCGTTAAGACAAGTTAAGTGGCTTAATGCTGCCTTCTAAAAAAGGCAAAGCTCCTATCGCCATCGCGATGTTGTGGTGGTGGTAGGGGCTTATAAATATGCCCCGTAGTTTTGAGTGTCCCTAAACAAAACATTTAACGTCATGTTGTGTTGGGTTAATGCTATGCCACGCTAGTGCGCTAGTGCTGTGACAGCAATGTGTTCTTGTAGAGTGAATGACGTAGGTGGGTGTTGTCATTTGTGGGTTCCACCATGAACAGGGAGAGAAGTCACTTCAGGATGGGCTGAGCTTGGCTTTACATCTGCTCCTATTGGGTGTGCAATATATGTGTATCATATAGAAGCTTCTGTCCTAGACTTGGATGTCATTCTAAATCAAATTGCCCAGTGTACTTCAAGAATGTGAACATTGGTCTTTACAACCCAGGTGTCTCTACAAAGTTAAATAATAGAAGGTGAGACCGCTCACGCAGATAATTTACACGCAAGACCTGCTTTCAAACTGCAGGTCGCAGTTTGAATTCGAGTGAATTAAAACATCCTTTCATCTTGTCAGGGTGAATAGAAATGACTCCATGTACCTGGTCAATAGAGTGAACTGGTGTTCAGTGACTGGGTCCCATGGGGTTAGGGTGTAATGTGCAGTAATTTAAAAGGGAGCGCAATGTCCTGTTCCGTTTATCACCTTACATGCCCATGGAGAGCTTGCTTGAAATTAAAATCACTCGACTGGTAAATGCCCTGGTCATTAGAGGAAACGCTCTTGTTGACCAGCACGCATGTGAGCTCAGAGAGGGAAGCATTTGCCACTTCAATGACTAAAAAACATTAAAAACACTGAAAACCCGCATACCAATAAAATACCTGGCAAATATATGTCCCTAAGTGAGTGAGCAAGCAAATTCTCCTAAAATGAACCTGTCATACCAAAATACTTTAAACTATTTTTACATTCATTCAGATCTTGAGATCATAACAACTGGTTATAGAGTTTTGCTATTCCAGGCTCTCACTGTTTATAGCATAGTAAATACCCACAATTAGCAGATTGATGGCACTTGTTTTATGTATGTCAAGGAATAACAGGCACAAAGTATTTGAGTCTATGACCTGTGAGCTGCGTACAGATCCTTGCAGGCACTGAATTAACTCACCGAGCTGTTGTATTATCCAATATACTTTATTTACTCAACATTTAAGTAGCACACTGCTACAAATGGTGTGCACAAGCAAGCCTTGTATACCTGGGGCCGCATTACACATGCAGCGCATTTTCCTTCATTGCACAGGCACACCTTTATAAAGGTGTGCCAGGCGCAATGAAGGAAAATGTGCCACAATATGGGGAATGGACTGCCCAAAGGGCAGCCACGAACTTGTGCTGCCCTTGGGGCAGCGCATTTACGTGAAATGCAAAGCAGTTGCTTTACAGCCTCTCCCTGTTCCACTGTGCAGGCGGCAACCTGTCTGCACTTTTTTACAAGGAATAGAGATCCCCTTGCAGGCGGGTGCAGTTAGTGACTGCACCCGCCTGCAAGGGGATGTTTGGGGGGTCCATGGGAACCTCATTACCCCCAGCAGAGGGCTGCTCTCTGGAGGCACACTGACAGTGCACCTCTTGAGGACGTCTTTGCCCCCACTCCTGCGTCGGATATACGGCGTGGATGCAGAGGCAAAGGGAGGCCGCCAATAGCATCAGTAATGCCCCCATGCAAATGAGGGAATGCCCTCTTAAAGACAGTGCCAGCAATATTGGTGTTATAGAAGGGGCTGCACAAGCATCTGTGACCCCTTCTGTAAAACCAAAGTGCCCCGGGGGCACGCAAAGCGGGTGCAAACGTCCACTGCACCCCACATGGAGCACTTTATGTAATACGGCCCCTGTTGGCACTAGTGGATGCTTCTTGAGGAACCTATGTTGAAAGACGGGTGTTTTGGATGAAGGGCCAATTGGTGCTCCAGTCTTGTTGCTGCGGACTAGGCACTGCACCTAGGCATGTCTGTGATGCAGAGGGCTGTCCGATTAATAGGGAAGAATATCATTTATACACACATTTAATGGTGGTTCTTGGTATATGGTTTTCTGATATACGCTTCTACTCTGCATCCAGAAGGTGACTTGCAGGGCCAGATTGGCCATTCTGCCACTCTGGCATTTTCCCAGAAGCCTGTAGGCTGAGAGGTTAGTTTCAGAACAGGGTGGACTGCCACGACCCCTTCGCCCAATTCTACTTTTGTCTTCCTGTAGGGTTGGCCTGGTTTGAATATTTTTGTCAGGACTGATTTTGGTAGCTTACCAGAATTAGTACTTTCATGGAGCTTGCTCTTATGGCTAATTGGTGGTTCGGTTGCGGTTGCGAGGTGGATTCCTACTGGAGGGTGAAAGAGCCATGTATTTATTGCTCTTTGGCTTTCAAGATAATATGGGGGATTTCTTCTTTCGGTTGGTAAGGTGGGGCAGAATTCGATGGTGTGTTTCAAAAAGAGGGGCCCTACCCATTTCAAGCTTTTTGTGCTTCGGTGCTTCTGTGCTTCAGGAGAGGTGCCGCTCCTGATCTACGGTTCCTTTTGGGATAAAATCATTGAACTTTGAGCTGCAGAAAAGCTGTTTTCCCCATGAATTTCTAAGTATTTTAGAGGGCCTACAATGAGACATGTCAGTGACATGCCTGAAGGAACTCGTGTTGTCTTGTGCAGTGCTGCATGAACGGTATTGTAGCCATTTTGTGAATCTACATGTTGGTGTAGTCTTTGCCAGAGCAGCACATGTGTAATTGTAGGCTGTGGTTTAGTGCAACCCCATGGAAGGTATTAGAACCCTCAGGGTGTAGTCAAAGGTTTGTTTACATGATTTTTCTGTGACAGTGAGAGATCAGAGCATGTGGTCACACCAAGGTTCATGAACAATGGAAGATGCCCAGTCTTAACCAATTTAATATTTCAAAACAATGAACAATCCATAAAGACAATTGTTGCAGCTACCGGGAAAGCACTCTTGGAAAGTAGTAAATATTCATACCCTTGAACCTATCAACATTTTTTATGGCTGTGGGGTTTTATTTATCAGGCGCCAGGTGAGGAGGCACCTGCAGACCTATCAGTGTGTTCAGCTGCACTACAAGACCTACCTTTTGCTGTTGCAGGAAATTCACTGCGGGTCCATCTATTCTCCATTCTAGGAAGGACAAACCTCTAAAATTGAGTCTTTTTTCAAAACATTGAATAGAGAGGAAGTGTGTGTGTGTGTGTGTGTGTGTGTATGTGCGTGCGTGCGTGCGTGTGTGTGTGTGTGTGTGTGTGTGTGTGTGTTTTTTACTTAACTTGAACACATTTCAAGTTAGGCATCAATATGAAATGCTGAGAGATATATTCATATTCGCCTGGCAGCAGTCCCATTGTCGTGGGGCACAGGGCAACCATTTTGTCTCATTTTGATAAACAACATCCATATTTTGCACATAGACCGGTATGTGAATGCCGATCTAGTAGTGAATTTGTGAACTAAAGTTATGCCAGGACAATGATTTGCATATCAGTGATTGGCTTTGAACCTTGGTGCTTCATCTTTGTGGACCCTAGATTTCCCCCTGCATTATCATACAATCATCCTTCATCTCTCACAAGAGGCGAGGACTCATTTTCACCTGCTGCACTTGAAAGGTTAACCCTGCTGAAAGATCTAAACTCAAGAGATGCAAAGAAAGCTGGGACAGTCTGCGCACTGCAGTAACTGCGCCTCGGCTCTGTCAGCAGCACAAAAACCGAATGTGACCTTGGGGAAGCTTCCTGTGGTAAAGAGCAGTTTGCCTGTGATATGATCTGCAGCCTCTGGCAGCGGTGACCTCTTTGTCGCACTCTGAGGATTTCTGTTTGTGTTTGTGAAGCCTTTTGCCATATTGCATTTTGTGACATACCTGGCTCAGGTTCAAAGACGCCTCCTATCTGTTATCTAGTTATATTTGTCGGTGTCTGCTTTAACAGGACCACACAGGGTCATATAACAACATCATAAAAGACGATGCCTTCTCTTTCATACTAACTAGTATTATTGTTTGTTTTAATGTGTATGTGCTTTTATGGCTGTAATAGTCGCAATAAAGTAATTATAAATTAATACTAACTATACACATTCGCATTAAGTAAGATATGTGTACCGATTTGGGTTTTAATCTACGCTTTGAAATGATCCATGTTTACTAACCCTGGAACTTGATAAACAGCTTGTTTTCTTTTCTTTTCTTTTTATTTGCTCTCTTTTACCGATACGAATCATCAATGTTACATATGACTTTGTTCTCATCAATATTTTATTATTTGCTTTACTTTTTATTTAGTATTTTTTTTTAATGATTGCTTTCTTTAAACTTTACATCCACATTAAAATGTATGGCTGTGGCACAGAGTGTATACTTTCCCTGCATCCTCTTCCTCACCCCTCCTTTCCTATAAGGTGAACACCTCATGGCAGGAAGCATTGTTGCTTTAAATTTTCGCAGCTTGCTGATGCCCCTACAATACTGGCTAGAGAATTAGTTAAAGTGGCATGCTTATAAATGTTTGTCAATAGTGCAGAATTTTTTGATTTAACAAATGATTTACTTTACTTAGAAACATTATTTTTAATGACTAAACTTCTTATTTTTTCACCATATGCCACATAATACTTGAATAGAATATTGTACAGTTTAAAACAGCTTTTCATGTTCGTGTTAATGAAATACATTACTAAATGGTCTTTTGCAAGTTGATGTTTCTCTTTTTTAGCATAGTTCATTTTGTACGCATTGAAATATTTTAAAAGTATACGGTTAACTGTGTTCGATGCCGAAGGGAACAGAGAAGAGTAAAACATGTCTACAACAAACTTTGTCATAAAACTTTGAAATCTGCATATTATTTCATGGGAAAGGAAGAGCTGAACCTGCTCTTAGACGAATGCTATCACTGGATTGGATACGAGGAATGAGAAGCCTGCTACACAATTTGAAACATATTATGTTGCCTTTTTATACTAGTGCATCTTCCCAGCTACTTTAGGATGATGCTCTCAAAGCTTCTCACTCTGAGCCTTGATTCTCCAATATCCCAGACCCATTGATTTGATGGTTGTGGTTACTGCTGCTGCTGTTCATCCCTTAATTTACTTTGTATGCTTGATTTTTACAGATTGCTACTGCCCCTGTTTGCTCATATTGATAGGACCTGGCTGAGTTTCATAAACTACTCTTCATGGGAAATTCAGTTGCTTATTTGGATTTTGAGTTTTATGCTCTCATATTTCACTCTTTTCTTTTGAACTTGAACTCTTCATGGGTTCTACTAACTAAAATTCTGATTCTAATCTTTAGAATATGGATTTTGGTCCTTTATGGGAAGTGCCAAATTAATTATTGATTATTTATTCTAACCATTTGTTTTGATTAGATTTCTATAAACTTGATTCAGTGACAAATCAGAATAAAGAGAATAAAAGAAGCTTAGTAATCTCTATGAGAAATAAAGCTTTTAGAACTATTTCAAACGTTCATCATTAACTGGGCTTAAAATTCTAAATGCGATTTGACTTGTCATTAGGAAATAGCTCCTGATTCAAAATATGGCGGCAAAGATCCGTCACCTGAGGCAATTTATCAGTAGAAGCCAGCAAGGGAAAGGGGCTTGACCCTGTATGTAGTGGTGACGTTAAAGGTTAAACCATATTATTTACATTTTGCCCCTGATCCACACTATCAGTTTTCTGGTAGCAGAGGATGGTTTACGCCTTGAACAAGGAGCTATTAAATATTTAACCAAGTTAGGATAAAATACCAGAATCTTGGAATCCAAGGCCCAGAACTTGAAGGTCTGACAAGGAGCGATTTCCTAAGGCGTTTGCTGTTTCGAGGTGTGAGTATTAATAGGGTGATGCGTCATCTATTGTGATGATGTTTACTGGTATTATTTGAGTTGAGAGTGAATGGTTTGTTGAAGGAAATGTTTAATATTTATTTGTGCAGAAGTTGAAGTGTTTTTGGCCGGACGCAGCCTAAGATCCTGGGATAAATAGTGGGATAGAAACGTAGATATTGAGACAAGTGTAGAAGACACTTGAATAGACATCGTCGAATGTTACTTCTTGTTTGCAGGGTTTTTGTGGTGTAGTGTGAGAGGTATCGTCACCTACACAATTGAGACAGAGACACTAATAAATTGTTGTGGTTGTATTAATATTGATTGATGGTAGCAGAATCTGATTGTGCAAAGTCTAAAGCTGCATTGATTAGGGTGATTTCATGTTGGTTGAGATTTCACTCGCGAATGTGGAATTCTTTTTGTGTGATAAAAGTGTAAAGATGTATAGACATTAATAATCCGGGTGTTGAATTACTATTGTTTTCTTTAGCTAAGCAAACAAAAATTGCTATGTGTTGTTATTGTCATTTTGAAGATTATTGTTGAATTGTGTGAGTAAGAGAGAAATTGTAAAGGAGGCTGAGGTGCTGCAAGGAGTGAGATGATATTCCATAGTGTTTCATGCTTAGATTGGATGGTTGGTGTGCTTTCACACTGTGAATGGTTGGTTATGTTGAGGTGTTATGCCCTGATAGGTCAGTGGTTGTGTGAATATTGCATTGGAATTTGTCAACAGGATTTCAATAAATAACAACTGAGGCAGGATTGGAGTAAAAGAAATCTGACGTTTACAGAAAAAAATCAAAATGTTGAACTGTGAATTGTCTACTATATGATTTTGTGAAAAATATGAAATGTTTTAAAGAATTGAAGAGTTTTGTGAAGGGTGATGTTACAGTTCCAATCTGGGATAGTAAAGAGGTACCTCTTGAGAGTACGCCTACACATTACATGACAAGTGAATTGGGATTACATGCATGTTTATGGTTTCATCAATGGTGCAAGATTACTGAGAAAGAAGGTGCATTAAGATTTCCAAAATATGGTAGCTTTGAGATTAGAATTATTGAAAGACTGAAAGACAAATTGTACAAAATAAAACCACCCTCTAGACCTACGGAGTATGAAGCTTTGAATTCATGGGAAATGGTTGCTCCAGTGAAAGAAAGGGAAAAATATCAGAAGAGGACCAAGCGAGCAATGAGTAATTATGCAGATGCTCAATGGGATAAAAAACAGAGGAGATTGAGGAAATCTATAGTTGAAGGGATTATATTGCATCCAGTTATTTCCACAAAAATACCAAACAAAGGAAAGAAGGCAAAAACCTAGGGGAAAAAGACAAAGAGAGACAAGAAAAATAAAATGAGACTGAAAGTGATTCAGGGGATGATATTTTTTAGGAAATGCTAGCTGCGTATCTTATGCAACACAGTTAATTCTGGAAATGGTGCTCCTATGAGCAGTATGAGCAATACATTAGCCACTGTCCCTGTAGAAGCCAGTATATTACAAGTTAAGAGACCCATTCAGCTATGAATGTCCATGTACCCCTCAGTCCTCTTCCCCGTACTCTGTACCGCATCACCCTGTCTTCAGAGTTACTATATATGGATGTCAGTTGGTGTTCATGCTGTATAACTTCTGTTTGCTGAATATAAAATTGCAACACAAAAAAGAGACCCCTTCAGATATTGCTAATTGCCCCACCATGTTTTGCTCAGCCTCAGACTGGTATTCCACCTGTGATGATTACATCTCTTACGACTGGTCCAGTGCAAGAGCTGGAAATAGTAACTATACAGACAGTACCTAGACCAGTTACAAATGCTCCAGAAATATGTAAACCTGTCTCCAGAGAAACAAGGAGCTGTAGGAGGGTCACCTATGGCAGGATCCATCCTTACTTCTCAAAATCCACAGATTGTTGTATGGCTATCACCCAAGATGTATAAAGCACTAAGAGATGGGGAAAGAATTGTCTGTATGACATGAATATCCCTGGGGGAAACAAATGTGTTTAAAGATGGAATCTTTCCACCATGGTTTGAGGAAGTTGCATGGATTAAAAAGACAGAGAGTACAGTGCAAACGGTTAGCCCAGAATCTGAAAAAGATAAATAATTAAATATTTCCAAATTTAAGTTTAACTGGATGAAAAAATTAGAGAATGTTTAGACTTAGAATATTTAAATGCATGCAAAGAGAAAGACGTGATTTACCTGTTTAAAGAAATTACAAGACGAGAAGCAACTACACATAATTTGACAGAGTTGGCCCAAAAATATGAGGTTGATCTTTCTAAAAGTTTTCCTTTGTAGAGAAGTTACAGAGTTCAATTAGATGATGCAGCATTTGAAACAAAGCGTTCTTCAGGAATGCGGTTGCTCATTACTGAATTAATAAAATATATTAATAAATAGAGCGATTTTAAAAAAATTGAGGGCAAATGGGCAAGAAAACATGAAAAGAAAAAGAAACACCCTGAGTTAGGAGAGGAAAAAGGAACAGGATGAGGAAGGAGTTTCAGCTTATCCACTGAGTGAAATAGTGGGAGGATTGTATGTCCTGCCTTCGAGCAGAGGTGATCTTGCTTCTTTTACAAACAATTTTTCAAAATTAAGAGACAGGCCTGTGCAGTAGTACACACAAGCTGATCAATTTGTGAAAATCTTAAAGGTGCTGTGGATTGATTTCAATATGTTCTTTGATATTGTGGTGCCAAGTGACCTGTGCTATACAATAGCCATGTGTAGAGCCAACGAGAATGTTACGCACTAATACACCACCTCCTGTAGTTGTGAAGAAATATGAAGCAGTTATTACTTTCCTGAAAGGCAAAGTGCTTCCAAAAGATCTTGACTGGTTACAAATCAAACAAACTACACAAGGAAGCAAAGGAATCAGGTCATGAGGTCAATGACCTGTTGTTGTAGGTGTTCCAGCAGCACAATAGGAAAGAATACACAGACGAGAGTTATATGGAGATTTTTGTACCTCAATTTGTACTAGTGTTGAGACCAGAGGTTAGTGTGCATATACAACAATGTGTTACTCTGCTGACAGAGTAAATCACTTGATGAGATCTTGAGGTATTCAAAATATTGAAGTGATGAACAAAAGTTGAAGCATAAAAAGATTTAAGAGTAATTTATGTTGGCTCAAACAAAGTTTGCTCATAAATGTTTTAGAATTCTTCTTTTGCAGGGAATCAAGGATGTATGCATGATTTCAGAGTAATCCAGGAGGATGTGGTGCTTCACAAGGTAGAGGTGTTCCAATTGATCCAGATTCAGGAATAGATGTTGAAGAGCTGAGGAAAATTGCCCCTTGTCATATTTGTCACAGGCTCGGGCATTGGAAGAAGGAGTGTAGGTTTGACCCTGATCATGCTCAAGGAAATGTACAAATGCAGAAAGGAGGGCACATCCAAAATATGCCAGTACAACAGATACAGGTGCCATTCCAAAAATAATGATACAGGTTCCGCAGAACCAAATTATCCCACAAAATATAGGTGACCCGAGATTTAATGTGAGACAATTGCAAAAAGCAAATGTAAACCCTTTCCAAAATCAGAATCAAAATGAATTTCAGCAATTTCCTGTGTTCGATAATGAGCGTTCAGTCTCCAACACTTCTCATTGACGGTGCCTGTGGGGGGGGGGATATTGTGTGCTGGTGTAGTCTTAGAGGTAGACTGGAATTGTTTATTAATGGAAGGTGAGTTGAATGGCCTCCCCATCTCATTTGTCAGTGGTACAGATGCTACCAGATCCACTATGAGAACTGTGGAGGTGTCAGACCATCCCCTCTTGGGAAATAAGCTCCAAGTTGTAGGAGTTTCAAATAAACAGATTACAAATCCAGTTTCAGAGAAGGTTCCAGTAAAAATAGGCTCATTTGAGGAAAGCCACCAGTTTGTTTTCTGTGACTCGAGTCCTGTTTACCTGTTAGGGTGAGATTTATTGTGCAAGTTAAATTGCACAATCAGATGGTGTGGAGTTTCAGACTCATGATGAAGATGTGGAGCTTAAAATGGCTCAACAAAAGACAACTGGAGGACTGTTTCTATTGATGAAAATTGAAGAATTACCCTCTGATTTGAGAGAGACTGTGAATTCAGAAGTGTGGGATATCACAGGAAAAGATATTGTACTGACTAAAGGTGTAGAGCCCATCCACATTACCACAAAGGCAAATGCAGTGAATCCAAGAACACCAATGTACCATTTGGCTCCAGAAACAATTGGAGGAATTACTCCTTTAATAGAAGACATGATACAGAAAGGGGTTTTGATTGAATTGATAGGGAGTCCATGAAACTCTCTGATCATGAGTTTACAGAAACAGCATGGAAAGTGTAGGATCATTCAAGATCTTAGAAAGAATAATTAGATGGTTCTTCCATGTTGTTCTGTGGTGCCAAATCCAGCTACAACACTATTTCAATTCCATTTACTGCAGAATGGTTTACTGTCATTGATCTTTGCCAGGCTATATTCTCTGTGCCATTGCACAAGGATAGCTAGTTTATTCTTTCTTTTATGTTTCAACTGAGAATGTTAGCATGGTGCAGAGCCCCACAAGGGTATGCAGAGAGCCCAACAATATTTAACCAGATCTTGAAAACGAATCTGGAATCATTACAGATCAGTTCTTGTAAAGTACATTGATGATCTACTTGTGGCATCAGAGAAACGAGAAGCTTGTAAGCAAGATAAAATTGCTTCATTGAGTCACCTGGCTGAGAATGTACATTAAGTGTCTCCAAATAAATTGCAGGGCTGTCAGAAAGGAGTTCAATATCCGGGACACATAATTGAGAAATAATCTAGGAAGGTGTCTCCAGAGAGAGTGGAAGAACATCTTCAGACGAATCCACCTCAAACTCAGAAGGAAGTCAATATGTTTTTGGGAATACAGAAAGAGGGGTCAAAGAGAGCACAATCCTAAAGCACAAATAAGAATAAATGACTAATTGGTCACACTGTAATTAAACGACAGTCAAGCTGTAGATATCGTGTGATGTTCACATTCGGACAGGACAGAAGAGCAAATAGTTCATATTTTCATTTTCTTTATTTGAAGATCCATTATAAAAGTAGAGTTAACAAAAAACAGCCGACACGTGTTTCATCAGTACTATTGATCAGTACCATGACTTTCTCAAGGCTATATAGACGGAAACAGTCAGGATGCGTCCAATCTCTTTTATATAAGGTGGAATATAATGTTAGGTTCGAAGATCATAACGATATAAATTAGAGACGAGCGACAAAACATGGAAGTCCAAAATCATCGAAATCCACAATAATAGTTTTGATAAACTGACGGTGACGCCAAGACCAGTATGTCATGTCACACGTTCTACAACACGATGAATGCCAGGCTCAATATTTTAATATTGTGACTCTAACAGTGTAAAATTGAAGCCCTGACAAAAAGTGTAATCAGGACAACAGTACTAAGTAAAAAACCCGGTGTCCGGAGAGTGAATAAAGTTGGCCACGTCGCGAAAATATCAGCGAACTGCGGCACTGCCCCAAAAGGTCTAGAGGTGATGAAATAGCACGTAGGTCCGCATGGTAACGAAACCGAGGGAATGGTTGGCTACTGTAGACAGTGGATATTAAATGTTTCCCTAGTGGCAAAGCCTTTACTGAGGCTGTTACACAAGGATGTGTCTGATCTGCTTCCGTAGTGCAACGATTGTTTGAAAGCGTTCCTAGATCTAAAAGAAAAAACTTTTGTTGTGTCCCAGCACTAGGAATGCCAGATTGCAGTAAAGAGTTTGCACTATTGCAGTGAGAGGGAGGGCGGTGCTCTCTAAGTGCTGACTAAGATGCATGGTGATGCTCGGAAACCTGTGACATACTTCTCAACTAATCTTGATCGTGTTGCCACAGGACTGCCCAGCTGCTTTAAAGCGGTTGTCATTGAGCACTAGTTTGGAAAAGAGTCAAAGTATAACTGTAACTGTAATGGCCTCTCACTCCGTAAAGCTTCTATTGACCAGAACAAAGACCCAATACATTACCCACAGTAGACTCACTAAACATGAATAAAAAATGTTGTCATCATAAAATGTTGTGATAAAGCAATGTAAAATATTAAATCCTACTACTTTATTACCTTTAAGTGATACTGTTTGTTATAAAGTTGAACATGATTGCATGGATGTCACGGATTTATGCACAAATCCTAGACCTGATATTAAGGATGAACCTCAGATTGAGTCTAACCATGTCATTTTTGTCGATGGCTCATGTTTGAGAAACAATGAAGGCACCCTGAAAGCAGCTTATGGTGTATGTACCATAAATTATGTAATTGAAACTTCACGGCTTCAAGGGGTTACATAAGCACAAGTTGCAGAATCGATTAACCTTACCAGAGCATGCAGTTTAACTGTTCAAATTGAAATGACTACATTTACAGATAGTCAGTACAGATGTGGCGTTGTCCATGACTTTGAGCAATTGTGGTCACAAAGAGGTTTCATTACCTCTTCAGGAACCCCTATTAGGAACGGGGTGCAAGCGAGAGGTTTGTTGGAAGCTCTCCAGTTCCTGCAAAATGAGCAGTTTTTAAATGGGGTCATCAAAATGGTAACGGCTACATTGCCATAGGAAATAGGTATGCTGATTCAGTTGCACCTTATTTTCCCTTGTTGACCTGCACATTTTATGGATCTTCCGCATAGGAGCCTGAGGAGGAAATGTAATTTTCTATGTTGGTGAAAGTAACAGATACTTGAGGCGAATTAAAAAGAGTACAAGAAAACGTTTCAGAAGACAAACAACAAAGTTGGATAAGAGCAGGTTGCGAGAAAAAAGCAAATGACAGATGGATGTCATCTGATGGGAGACCAGTGTTACCTGAAGGTTTGCTGTTTCCAATTACATTATACTTCCATGGATACACATACATAGGGATGGATGCCATGACACAACTCTTTAGGCAGAACCTACTTAATCCCATGTTCTGGATGCTTGCATTGGAAGTGTGCCATTGATGTATGACATGTCAACAAATGAATGCAGGGAAGAGAACACATTACAGTGAGTCACATCAGGAGATCAGGTGGACCCTTCAACAGAATGCAGATGGACTTCATTGAAATGCCTGTTTGTAATGGTCATAGTGTGTGTCTTCTTGAGATGGGTGTATGCCTATTCAACCAGAAGAAATGACAGTCTCACTGTAGCAAAACTGCTGTTACGAGAATTGATTACCAGGTTTGGAATACAAGTCTGTCTAGAATCAGATAGAGGGATCCACTTTAACAATGAGGTCCTAAAGATAAGTTGCACAGCGTTACAGACTGAACATAGATTGCATTGCAGCTATCTACCTTAGGCTTCAGGTATAGTTAAACAGATAAATGGGACTGTAGAGTTTCGAATAGCCAAGGTTAGTGCTACAACATCACTGAAATGGCCAGATGCTTTACCTTTGATGTTGAGTATTCGAAGTATCCCTGATAGAAAAACTGGTTTATCACTGCACAAGATTCTGATGGGTCATGCAATTACTCTACCTTCTGTACCTGGAAATGCACTGTTGAACATGACAGATAAAATGATACTCGATTACTACAAAGGATTGGCTGATGTGCTGCACTCTGGTTCTTACCAGGCTGCGGCTGCCACTAAAGATCTGCAATAAGAACAGTGCCACCCACAACCTCATTCCTGGTATTTGGGTTGTGATCCAGAAGCACATTCAAATCAGGGTAGGAGATACCCAAAGAAATGGGGAAAAATCTGGAACCGATGGAGCAAAAACAGAGGAGAGTCAGGGGATTAGAACATGTTATAACAAGGATAAACCCCTGAGATATCAAGACAGCATGGTCCCATAACCAAATGGACAGGTGAAACAGGAGGGTATAAGGCTGGTCCCATGGTAGAATGTACTGTGCACCTGACCAATATATTATGTAAGATGTACATATCTCAATGTTTGGAATATGTTGTCAAGCTTGTACAACCGAACACTTGTTTAATAGAACAGAATATATTAAAAAATATATTTTTTTTAAAAGCACGCTCAAAAGACTTGCATGGAACAGAGATGGAAAGGCCTCCTACACACCAAGAAAGTGAGACATCCAGAAGAAGCGTCTTTGTTCTTTGATCCTGAATGTAGAGCATTGGTAACTGCACCACCACTAACTGAGAAACCACAAAGAGCAGTGGTACCAAGATCACCACAGCAGCAAGGAGAAGAAAGGGGTGAGGATTTGCAGACTGCAATACCAATCCAAGTGCCTGTTGATTTACAAAATGGCATTGAAGTCTCTAATGAAGTACAAGCAGAGAATCATTCTTGACTTGACTTGGAAACATGACTTAGACAACATCAGTACAGCAAGAAGATCGGGGTGAAGGAACAAGCACTGAACAGGGAAGAGTCACCCGTGAAGTTGAATGGTCGCAAACCTGTAATCATGAAAGACTGAAAAAGAGCATATCAGCTGATCAGATTCCATCAACTATTCCTTTTTTTTTTTGTCCTCATATATGCCACCAGATGGTATGACTCTAGATGGGATCTCTCAAATCCGCCAGCACAAATCATTACTGTGCGCCCTGGGATCTTATGCTTCGCAGTTAAAAGATCTCCCAGAGGTAGGCTGTATACTAGTCCGACTCCCATATTCGATGTCAGTAAACCTTGCCTCAGGGAGGACCAGATCAACTATTCCTGAAGAGACAGAAACAAGTGATGATAGTGATAACAAAGGATATCAACAAAATCCGAGAGGATTGAAAAGAGTGCCTTGGAGTTATTCAGCACCGAGTGGTCTTACTACATGGAAAAAGTACTGAATGTCACAGTGGAGGAGTTCTGTGATGTGAGATCCAAACTGATTGAACCTCCATGACATCACCACAGTAAGCATGGTTTGGATAAATGTACTTGACAAGAACAAAATGTACAATTACAAAGACACATTGAAAAAGCTTAAAATGTAGTTTAAAAGAAATAAAAATACTGACACTAACGAATTCCTATTTTATATTTTAGAGAAGATTTACCTAGGCCTGAGTCAGCAGTAGAAGAGTAGGGATAATAATTTAGAAGAACAAGGAGTAGGGTTAAGGATGATACAATGACAGTTTGCTGAAAGCAAATCACTTAAAGAAGCTAATTACAGTTTTTTGCGCTGAACTTTTGAGCTTGGCTGTATCTACTGGTTCTAGACAGACATGTGTTTCCTTAAAAATAAGTGCAAATATATTATGCATTTGATTTTCGTAATATCAGTAATAATGACTCACATTCTCTCCAACCAAGAACACATTTTCGTACATTGTTTAATTCCTAAAACACATGGGAATAGAAGGCTAAATGAGTTTCAACAATACATAGCTACCCTTCATCTAGGTAGACGAAAGATTAGAAATTGTTTCCCATTTTGCATACATTGGCCTAGATTAGGAATGCAACTTTTTGTTTTACACTTTTTTTATTTGTTTTACTTGCCGAAAATTGGGGAGTACATGGCTGGTCCCGTTATTTAAGAATTTTAGAATTACACCTTCATTAAAATAATCTACATTTCTCTGACTTGACTGGTGATGATTAATCTCAATTTTTTTGTGGCAAATTTCATTTGCAAGTGTTGGTTCTGTCATAAAAAAATAATATTTAGATTCCTAAAAAAATAGGAATGAAACTCAAAAATAAGAATGCGTTTATGTTGTTTTAATCTGGAGCAATGTTTGAGTAGGTTGGGTTCCTAATCTTTGATAATGTATTCATTCTGCTAACATAGGCACTGTGCTGCTGCATGGATTAGTAAGTAAAGTATGCATTACCATATCAAAGGGAGATTATCGTAGATGTCAAATCACCAAAACGCCAGAAGACACACAAGCGACGCCAGCAAGAGTTAAGGTGAGCTAAAACCTTGCCACTGACACTTGAAGCGATCTCTTGCTCAAAAATATGAACTCCAGGCAAAGCTGACTCAGGCCTCTGTGCTTCAGAGGCCAAAAAACTGAACCGTTGTCCTCTTGCTGATCTATAGTCTGCTCCCTGTCTGTGTTGCTTCCCTCACAGGCAAGGCCACTTCCCCATCGTACCCGTTGACAGTCGAGGAGAATGTAATGATTCTTCTGATACTGATGAGAAGTCTGAATATGGTACTTTGGACAGTCTTGAAGGTGCTGTAGTTTATTGATTACTGAATATTAAAGGGCGATAGGCTGTGCAATAAAACAGTGCTACTGGAAGGGATCACGAACATGATAAATGCTCGTGCCTGTTTTAGCATGACTATAATCTGCTGCAGCCTGCTAACAGTGCTCAGATAACGTGCCTCAATCACTATGACCTCGAGGAGCACTGTATTGAGGCACTTCGAGACGTGAAGTTGTGAAATAGCTTGTTCAGTCAAAGTCTGTGTACATTTGTGTTACTCGCTCATTTGTCTCCTCCTCTGCAACATCACCTGGAAAGTTAATTATATAATTTGTACATTTCTACTTGAAAATGATGTAGATGTAGACATTGTCGCGGGTCACAACTGGGGGAAAAGGTGAGATTCAGGTTACGTTGTCAGGGCCTCAATGTTAGTCAGTTAACGATGTATCCACAAACAAGAGTTACCCAATGGATAGGGGCAGTGGTTGGGCAGAAGTAGTAAGTGGGCAGGAACTCACAGAGCAAACATGACTTTACACCCTCGAAAAGCACACAAGAAACGTGTAACAGAGCCTCCCATGTACCCCACTACACGTCACACCCCCTCCTGACTTCTGGTGTTCTTATCGCATACAGTGGTGGCAGACGGTGTGACATTTTCTTCACCTCCCAAGGGCCACAACAGCAGGTCAGGGTGCAGGACTGAGTGTTAGGTAAACCTGGTGTTGACAGTATTTCACTTCATCCACCACCCAAGAGCCACAACAGCACGTCAGCCATCAGGACTAACGGCCACATGCATCATTGTTGCCGTTTGCGATTTCTTAATTGCGAAAATTAAGGAATCGCAATTAAGAAATCGCAACGGTTATGCACCAAGAAATCGCAATTTTTTTTGCGATTTCTTAAAATTCCTTAATTGCGATTCACAATTTGCGAATAGCAATTAAGGAATCCCTTCCCATTGATTCCTATGGGCCTAGAGGCCCATAGGAATGAATGGGAAGTCATTCTCAATTTGCGAATCGCAAATTGAGAATGCAATTTCAAGGGTGCACCCCCCTGCACCCCTGAAATATAACTTTAAGTGCATTTTTCACACACACATGCCCCAAGGGCATGTGTGTGTGTAAAATGAAACTTTCAAAAATGCACTTTTGTGCATATTTGAAAGTTTTCGCAAATTACTATGAAGGTCAACTTCATGGTAATTTACCTCTCCCTATTTGCGAATTCGCAAATTTAAAATGTTCATGAATTGCATTTAAGAAATCTCAAATTGCGATTTCTTAAATGCAATCGCAATTTTAGAAATCGCAACATGATTGCGATTTCTAAAATTGCGAAAAACATGATGCATCCCAATTTTGTCAATTGCATTCGCAAACGGCCGAAAATTGCAATTCGCACCGTTTGCGAATGCAATTGACAATAATGCATGTGCCCGTGAGTGTTAGGCTGAACATGTTGCTGTATTCACTAGTTCTGCCAGTTGAACTATGTGCACATATATAGCTATGGAATTGTGAGCCACATTCCACCATGGACACGGCCATTTTGAGCATTGCATTTTATTTTAGCATCCAGGTCCTGGATTCCAGTAAGGGAGGATGCAGGGTGTGGATGGAGGCCGGATGTGCCCTATTTCAGATAGTTAGCTAGACCAAAGATCCAATGGTGCAAGACCTTGCCTGACCCTTCTGCTCCACCAGCCCCTGTGCCTCCTGCCTGCCCTCTATGTTGGTGACATTGGTCATGCCATACTCTGTCTCATCCTATGCCCCGGCTCACGTTTCAGCACCAGCTGTACTCTCCCTTCTGTGCCAGGCTTTCTTTGCGATGTTTGACAAGATGGTCTTGAACCCCTATTTTAATGTAATTGAACCCTTTTTTACAATCTTCCAATGTAGCGGGTGAAGGTGGCATTGACGTTGTTGGTGATGGACTGCTACAACCATAGGTGCTGTTTGAAGTGTCCCTGAGGTGTAGCGCCTCCATCACCGCTTCTTCAGTAAGCACCTGAAGCTCGCGCTCAGAAAATATATGTTTCCTTAGATATTGTGTAGCCATGATGTGTTGTTGAACTGATGATACTTTTGATATTTCTGTCCTGGATAGAGGATGGCAATGAATTGCCCAATTACACTTTTAGAGGACCTACGATTCAGGAAATGTGTGCCTAATGTAATCTTCGGTATCTCCTGCTGGAGGAGTGTGCGAGGCTTCTTGACACCCACTGAATGATGTTTCAAGTCTCAACCTCCTGTTTCTGGTGTGTCGTGTGATTTCAGTGCCTTGACGCACCTTGGCATTCATGGTGTTTCCACTGGACACAAAACACAAGTGTTCAAGAATCCAGGGCCAGGATTTAAGACATTGAGGGGCACATTTACAGGCCCCTTGCAACACTTTTGTGCCACCATTGAGTCACTTTTGTGACACAGCGGCGACGTAAACAGTGCAGCCAATTTACAACGTGACGCATCTCATAGGGAGATGCGTCACGTTCTAAAGCCCTGCGTCACATTATACCTGCGTTAGGTATAATGTATGCAGGGTGGGCGTTCCCACACAGGAAAGCCTTATAAAGGTGACACAGTGAAATCTACAAGATTTCACTGCGCCACTTCTAGGACATCACTGCGTCAAAACCTTTGACGCAGTACAATAAGTACAGGCCTCAACATAAATTGCTGGATTTGCGTCGTGCTTGTGACACGACCACATCAATGCGTGACTTTTGGGCCAAAAGATGCATCAAAATATCTGACGCATTTGTCAATCCTTGCGCCATGGTGCTCCGTATTATGGTGCAAGGATATCGCAGGCTGGCGCAGGGAAACTGACGTATCTCTACAGATGTGTCAGTTTCTTGTAAATCCGCCACAAAATTGTTAATAATATTTAAATGCAATGAGCAGAGTGCAAGTGTGAATGGAGTTTGCACCCACTGTGGAGGATTTGGAAGACTTGTTCGAAAATGCAGCTAGATATGGGTTGGAGTTGGTAAGCCTGATGCATTCATTTCAAATACTTGGCTGGAATTAATAAACAAGGTCGCAAGCCAATTAATCCATAGGCAAGCCAAGGGAGAGACAGCCCCTCCTACACGTTCCATAGGTTCCTGTACCATCGTAGTAAAAAAATGAGGTCAAGTGACAGGTGCAAAATGCAGTGCAGTGGGCATGGAGAGTGCTGTATTAATTACTCATTTTTTGTACATCAAATACATTTTTCTATGTATTACACAATCATTTAATGTGTTTAGCATTCAAGCTGCATATCTACCACTAAGAGCCAATTAAGTTTGCAGCAAGCGTATTATTCATGCTCAGATTTATTCATTAAGGGACCGACTGAATTATACAAAATGCATCCCTGTGCACCAAATGATTTCCTGGGAAACACAATTGCAGACGCTGAAAGAGGATTTGTTTTTGTCATTTAGGAGACACATACTAATATTATTAAAATGCAAACGGATAATGAGATAATTAACAAATTTCATGCTACGTGTGTACCTTAGTGGCTTTATCTCCAAATATCCCGCATTTAAAGTGAATTAATTTTACCAAATGGCTTTGTAGCTCGTTTTCTAAAGGGACCGATAGCAGAGATCTGTGTTTTCAACCTCTAATAATAAGGCACATAAAAACGAACTGATTCCATCTGTTCTGAACTTTTCAAAATGTGCTCTTATGTTTTTTTACCTTATTTTCCCAAAATCCATCACAGTTCCCCTCCATGCTCATGAAATTGCTTTCTGGGGCTAAGTTATAAGAAGATTAATAAGAGGATTTTCAGAGGTGATAAGGGGACTACAACCCCTGTGCCCTCTGTAGAAAGCCTCTCTCCCAAAGGACCAAGCTTTCGTCGTGGTCCTGACTTCTGGCAGGCTAGCTGGTTCTGGATTCCTTTCCACAGCCAAGGCAAGGCGGAGATGGTCTGAGAAGTCTCAGGCAGACCCGGACTGGCCGTTGCGGGCACCGGGCACTCCCCCGGTGCGCCGCAAGGGTGGGGGCCGGTTTTGGGCCCCTGTGGGCTGTTTTTGTTACAGGACCGTTTTTGAAGCCTTGCTGCAAAAAACGGCCCTGTAACAAAATCGGCCGAAAACCGGCCCTGGCAACGAGTGCGGTCGCACCCCCAACCGGGGGGGGGGGGGTCGCCCGAGCACTTTACCAGGGCCGGTTTTGGTTCGCAGTCCGACCCTGGTCTCAGGGCTGAACTGGGAACGAAAACCAGTCCTGGCAAAGTGCGCAGGGAGGTTGAAGGTGCCACCGAGCACTTTGCCGGGGCCGGTTTTCGGCGGATTTTGTTACAGGGACGATTTTGCAGACATGCTGCAAAAATGGGGCCCTGTAACAAAAACGGCCCCAGGGTCCCAAAACCGTCCCCCACCCGTGTGGCGCACCGGGGGATTGCCCGGTGACCGCAACGGCCAGTCCGAGCCTGCCTCACTCCACTAGAGGACGGTTCATGCACCCCACGCAGAACCGGTTCATGCACCGAGAAGAGGTTCTGGTCCAAAGAAACCAGAGCACACTTACTGCATGGGCTAGAACTTAACATACGGTCTTTGGTTCATGAATGGCAAACAAACTTCTAGGCTGCCTACTCTGAATATGAATCTGGAGTCAGGTTTCCTATAAACCTCATAGAAATTCTTTCAGAACATGTCCGGCTAAACATACCGGGGAGTCAGGGAGTCTACTGACCTCACTGCGGTCTTCTAGAAGGAGGAAGGGTCAGTGTGGTTCTCGGGATCCCATTGCGTTGAATTGCATTGAAAAGCCCACCTACCCCTGAGACTGGCTGTTCACACCTCAAAGAGAAATGTCAGCTGTGTATGCCTGGTTCGGCCAGGTGCAATGGCGTTCAGCGGCCATACCACGCCTAGGGTGTCCTAAGGAGAACAGGGCCTGTCAGGGCAGCTCATCTCTCTTTGGGGTTGCATCCACCACCCAGAGATGACTCATGACTGGTCCCACCACATTGTGGGCCATCCGCACTCTCTGACCCTGCCCCCTCTCAGCAGATCCCTGCTCAAATGACTGTTGCTGCAGCCTGCTGTGTAAGGAAGAATGTCCTGTTTGCCTGGTACTTGGAAGAGTCCTCTTCACTTATACACCATCTGCAGCTTTTAGCTGTCCCAGGTCAGCGTTCATGTCCATCACCGTGAACTATTCCCATTCGTCAGTTGGGGCTCGCCTGGACTCCCCGTCATCTGTGTCTTCTATTTCTTTTGGCACTAAAGGTCCCTTCTTCCTGCAGGATTGCTGTCTTTGTTAACGAGGTAAACTCTTTTCACACATAAAGCACCATTGTAGTCACTCCTTTCCATTTCTTTCTCCATTTTCCATTTCTTTCTGTCCCTCATTGGGCCGAGACATCTTCACGAGAATCAAATTTCGGAGGCTCCTGTTTGCTCCTAAGAACCCGGAAACCTACAAAGTCCTCCTACACGAACTTATTTTATTAAGTACACAGAGGTTCTCTCAGGACAGCGTCAGTACTCACTGCGGCAACCGTAGCCTGCGGTAAAAAGATGTGTTTGTACACGATGTGTTATTACACAAGAGGAGCAGGTGGCTACTGCAATCAGCAACAATCTCTATAACATCAGAACAGTCCCAGGCAGTGTCTTCACAAAGGAGTCGGTGTGTCTCACAAGGGAAATTAAGTCTCTGTGAGGAGCAAGGAGCTGTGAGGGGAAAAGCAAAACATCCGCAGACATATAGGGAGGAAAACACAGCCCGGTATGCGAACAGCACCATGGACAGCGCTGGCTAGAATAAGCATTATATTCAGATTTGTGGAACAGATGCACGGTACTGAGGTGGCAGTGGTGAAACTAGCCTGCCTACGTGTTCTGTACATTCTCGAAGGTTATAGCAGTATTTAATTTTATTTTAGCAGAATCCTAAAATATAATTTGCAGGCTCCTAATAAATGAAAGCGTGTCATGTCTGTCTTAGGACATAATGGCCGTGCCCCAGCATATTATGTCTTCAACGCTGATGGTATTTTATTTTTTTGCCACAGATTTTAATTGGCTATTGAGTGGCACTGGAAGAGAGATGGACATTATATCCTGGCACAGTACTTTTGACTGTCCAATTATTTCCCAGTAGTATGCTGAGGGGCATATTTACTAATCTTTCACGCAACGCAGGTCAGCAAGCAAAGTTGCTGTGCTGTATTGCGCAAAAGGGAGTGAGCAGAAAGGCTCCATATTTACAAAGATATGGAGCCTTTTTGCTCTCTACTTGTGCTGTCGCACCATGTGCTTCCGAGCACAAATGCAGGCACCCTTGCACCGTAGTGTAAGGGGGCCTGAGTTGTAAGCAGGAATGTTTTGTGCAGGAAGGTACACCTTCCTGCCCAAAAACAGTCCTTCGAGGCATTTTCCTCCTTCTATGTGTAATGTGGAATGCATCAGGCACAGAAAGAGGAAGAAACGAGGAAAATCGCAATAAGGGAAAGGTGAAGCATTTAACGCATTCCAAGGTTTATTAGCTTTAGTAAATCTGGGAATGCGCCAAAATCCATGGGTGAATGCACGAGACTGCCTCCCGGCTTAACCCGTTTAGAGCGTCGAACGTTCAGCGCCCAGTGCTGAACGTTCGAATAACGGGTGGGGCCGCGTCGGCCAACGGACGTGCGCAGCACTACCAAGGTAGTGCACGCGACAACCGTTGGCCGACGGCAGCGCTTAAGGGGTTAACATATAATGCAGTGCAGCACAGTCCATTGCTTTGAGTTACATTTCTTTATACAATCGCTCAAGTCGGCGCAAACCGCCTCTTGCGTGACTTTGTAGATATTGTTGAAGTCTGTGTTGTCTGGAATCAGCTTGTGCAGCACAAGAGCAGCGCAACAACTTGATAAATACGGTCCTGAGTGTCAGGTGGGTGCTTCATTTCCAATGGCGCAAACCTTTTGGGCCTCTGACAAATGCGATGTCTTGAGGGGATGAGTCTGAGTCCAGTAAGGTAGACTCAGGTTCCCCCCCTTTCCATGGTGGGAAAACTGATTGAATGTTTACAGGTAGCATCTGTTATTTACATCACTTAGAAATGGAAGTGTGCTATTTATTTTCAACAGAATCAAGGATTCTTCCTCCAGGCATATTCAAGCGTGAAAACGGGACGGTTCTCAGCAGACCCTGCCTGACTCTACGAGAAATCTTCCTGATGACGGCCTCCCAGCTGGTAATCCCCCCTTACCTACCTGCATACATACCATATATCCTATAAACACATTTCACACTTTTGAGTCATATACTTTACACCCATCAACAAAACGAAAGCCCCAGGCCTCTCACAGACACTGAGCCTGATTCACAAAGGTGAACTTAAGTTTTCACTTTTTTTGCAGTTCAGAAAGTACGTTTACGAGTGATATCTTGTTGACTGCCTATCTTTTTATGTGCCCGGTATTTGCAACGAGGGCTGAGACTCAGAAGCCATAAAGATACTACCCCGTAAATTGCTTTGTGAATCGCAAAACAACGTAAACTTGCACAAAAACCTACGTTTACCTTTGTGAAACAGGCCCATAATATTCAGTGAGATTTGAATACAAAGATTGTTAAACCTCCGGTCACTCATTCCAGGTAAGGCTTCAACCTTCACGCGCCGTAGGAAAGAAAACACGGTTGCAGATGAAATGCAAAGAAGACTTTAAAAAAATCTCCCACGCAGCCACGGGCCGTTCATCCTCCATACAGCTTGCCCTTCATGAAGCGGGACCCGGCCGGCAGGCCTCCGACCGTCTGGAAGATCCCAGCACGTTTATAAATCACGCATCCCAGGCCCTACGCCCCCCCTACCCGCCTCTCAGTGTCTCCTTTCAGCCCAAGACCTTCGAGTATCTCTGTGAGTCTGTCATTTGGGAGTCTCCGGACCCCTCACCGCATTCTGCAGAAAGGCCTCATCATTTTGTGTTACGCCACTGCCCGGACCTACATCTAAAATATTGTATTTACTTATGCAGGTGGTGGGAGAGATTTTCCGGGCTCCAGGGGCCGCTGGAATGCCGCTTCGGGGCGCACTTCCGCGCAGATCCCGATACAACAGCCGTACTAAGGCCCCCCCCCCTGGGTCTCGCGCGCCAGACAAGCTGCGTTCATGGGCCCGCAGAAGCGCCGCGCGAGTCATTCGTGGTTCAAGCCGCGTCGCTACGGGCTCTTCGGGGCTCGCAGTGCGTGATTGTTGTCCTAATGGGAAAAGAGCGCTCAGCGAGGCTCTACCTGCCCTTGTTTGTTGTACCATATTCGTAATGAATGACTCACATTTCTACAAAAAGCGTAATTGGCGTGCTTTTCTAATGATGATGGCGCTCATTATAATAAATTAATTGGCAGGGCAATCATTTCAAAATTTTGATCTAAGTCAACATATTTGCCCTGACAGCCCAGGCATGTAAAAAGATCAGCATTCTTTACATAACAGATGCCCTCGACGTTATTTTCGGTGATGAAAGGCTATTAGTATTTTCCTCCAGTAATATTTGATTTAACCTAATTTAACTCCACACAGCGAGCTAATTTCGACCCGAGGCGGTAATGAAAGCAGAGCAATCTGTTGCTGTCCCCTCCCGCCCCGCCGCTGCTGAGGCCAGATTGTGCGCAGCGGCAGTCGGTTTTTGTTGTGCCTCAAACGCCGTTCTTTTCCATTCATGCTGGCCCTTTCCCGCCCCGAGCATCCTTAAAGATGAAGCTCAAAGTCCTTCTTCATTAGAGCTTCAACCTCATGACTTTGACCCCTGAGACAATCACTTATGAACGTCCAAGCACTAGCAGCAGACGTCAGTGCAGCGATTGTTGACTGAAGAAGCAAGCGAGCGCTGAAATCCATCAAACAAGGAAAAAAAGGGTCTATTATAAAAATACTAAATCTCAGATGTCAGAGAATCCATTTATTGCGGTGGCAGGACATGTAGTGGTGTGTGGGGTTTAAAAAAGCACTTCCTGTGGTTGTGTTTGGAAGACCACTAAGTTCAATAGAGACCCTGAAATAACTTGTTATTTTTATCCCAGGTACCCTATATATAAATGAATTTTTTTAGCAAACCAGTAGATATTTTTAACACTTTACTTCCCTTCTGGAGCCCTGCTTATCCAGACAGATTTTATCTAGAACTCCCATTCCTTTGGTTGAATCTGCAATGGTGGTACTACCCTACCAAGGTGTGGATAGGCACCAATCATGAAGCATGTCACGATAAAGTGAGTGTCAGTCAGTCATTCAGTCATTCAGTCAAGAAATAACTTTATTTGGTTTGTCATAACCATAAAGCATATAAATCACAATTTATTACATAAAAAGATTAAAAGCGAAGCGTGTTTCAAGTTCGTTAAAATATTTACACTTTCTGTTAAAAAAAGGGTATTTTCTTTTCCTAAGCCTTTAGTCTTTCCCAGCTTTCGGGAATACATTTTCTACTAATATCATGAATTTTACCCCCGACATGTTAAAATATTTGATGAACCGCCCATCCAATTTGTTACCTCATGTCTACATGTGTGAATGTTTAAGTCAATAAAGACAAATTTCAACAAGGTCCTTCTTTCTACTTTTACTGATGTACAGACGCACAGTAGGTGATTTAAGGACTCTGTATGGTACCCACATAAACGACATGCCTTTGTTTGCTGTTTATTTTTCCAGGAGGGGACCAAGTCATTTGAGTTGTGATCATCAAATCTAAGTGCCATAAACCTCCTTTTTAATGACAGTCGGAAGTGTGCTACTAGGTAGGGTTGTGGTTTTAAACTTAAATATGAGTTTATTACGACCCATGCATGGCAACGTTTAACCAATCTTTTTTTGTCTTCCACAAATGATAATACCTTTGCCCTGTTGTTACAGACTTTGTTGAATGAGGATCTTTCCAGCTTGCTGTTCCATGCTTCTTCCAACTCTAGTTCCTCCAGGGCGATTCGCAAGTGATCACCCCAGGTGTTTGGGTTCCTTTGCTCATATTGTAATTTTATTTCAGTCCAGCATAGGTTATTCAAAGTTCCAATTTCTGCTGCTCTGAGTTTCCAGCATAATTTTACCAAGATTGCTTTCCTTTGGAATTCGTGGTTCTGGAGCCCAAATTCCAAACGTATTTGTGCAGGTGAGGAACCTTTAAAAAGATTGAATACTGATTTATAGACCTTGATTTGTAATTTGGTTAGAATCTCGGTTTCTTGGCCAGGCCATGTTTCTAATCCATACGATAAGGTTGGGAGCAATTGGGCTGCCATTATTTTTAGGAGATGTCCATAAGAAGGACATTCCAATTTCTTGTACAGTTGTTTATAGGCAAAGGTTAATGAATGGGCTTTTGCTGTGATCTCCCTTTTCTGATCCACCCGGGACAGATTTCTTGCCAGTTTGATGCCCAAGTTATAAGCGCTTATTTCCTCTATTTGTGAGGTATTTGTGTACCATTTGTTTTTTCTTCGCCTCTGGCCCGCGAGTCTTACCACCTTGGTTTTTGATTTATTTAGTTTCAGGCCTTGTGCATCCAGGTAGTCGTTTCGTTTATTTATGGTCCTTTGCAGCCCTATCGGGGTTTTTCTCACCACCACGATATCATCTGCATATTGCAGAAATTGAATTGGCCCATTTGCCAATTTTGGTGGGTGTCCGTTTACTTGTTGCAGGTAGTTATTTAGATCTGCCAAGTATAGGTTAAATAGACATGGTGAGAGTACGCAGCCTTGTTTTAATCCATTTGTTATATTTATTTTTGACGATACCCTTCTTCCGTCTCCTAACTTTACGGTAGCCCTGTTTCCCTGTATAATGATGTTATTGCATCAATCAGTGGTTGTGGGAGTCCCCAAGCTTTCAGTTTCTTCCACAGGCGATCGCGTGGCACACTATCGAAAGCAGATCTCAGGTCGATGTAACAGGCCAATAGTACTCCCTTTTTCTTTTCTGCTTTTTCCATCAAGATCGTTAATGCTGATAGGTTTGAGATGGTACCCATGCCTTGTCTAAAGCTTGTTTGGAATTTTGGGATGATATTATTATCCCCTGTCCACTCTTGCAGGTGTCGTAGGATACACAATGCAAAAAGTTTAGCCTCTACATCGATAAGGGCGATTAGCCTGTAGTTACCAGGTTCTATTCTGCTACCGTTCTTGTAGATTGGATGAAAGAGATTACCGCTCCAAGACCGTGGCATCTTGTTGTCACAAAATAATTGATTGAAAAGGGGTGTGAGGTATTTGGCCCAGACTTCCGGATCTCGTTTAAACAAGGCGTTTGGCAGTCCATTTGGTCCTGCAGCGCCTTCGGCTTTTCGTTTTTTTATCAGGATTTTTGTGTATTTCACTGTTGTAAATGATTTCTGATCGTTGGCTTCCCCGCTGGTTCGGTCTTTCACTCCCTCCATTATGGATCCGGGTGCTTCTGGGTCTAGTGCTGTTCCTTTTACTTCATCTATACTTTCTTCTTCACACATTTGTGATCTTGCTTTGGGGTTGTACAATTTGTCTATGTAATCCAGCCACGTTGTTTCACTTATTCCTACATTGCGTAGGGTTCCATTTGCTTTCATTAACTTATTGATTAAACCTCAAAATTCCCTGCTGTTCGGTAGTTTACTTGCCCACAGCAGGTCTTTCCATATCTTTTCTGTGTGTTTCCTTTTTTCCACTCTGCACTCTTCCTTGTATTCTTTTCTCAATTTTTGGATCTTACCATTGTCACTGACTCTTCCTTTTCTAAATGCTTCCGCTTTTTGTCTTATCTCCTTGGCGATGTTTCTTTTTTTGTTTCGTTACTGAATTGTATACCACTGCTCTTTGTTTGCCCCATACGTGCCATTGCTTTCTAGTTTTATTGGAAATTTGTCCAGTAGTGACATGTTTAACTTTTCCCAGTCTTTTACTGATGGGTGCACTCCTGACTCCTCGACATTCTCTATGGGTTTTTTCACCATGTCAATTATCTCATCAATTATTATTCCTCTCCATTTGAGTTTCTTTAAGTTATAGGTTTCGGGTAATGTGACTAGCGATGCTACCCCCTCTCTTTGTAGAATGTTTAGGTGTAGGACTGTTTCTTGGGGGAAATGGTCGCTCTCTGGTCTTGTTATGATACGGAAGTGGTCGACCTGGGGTGCCAGGTCTTTACTGATTACTGTATAATCTATTGTTGAATGTTTATTTCCGCATGAAAAGGTAATACCTGCTGGTTGGTCTCCCTTCGTGTTTCTATTTAGTATGCCGCAGCCTATAACTTTCAGCTCGTTCCTCATTCTTTGAGTTTTATTCTTATTGTCTTTATCCCCTGTTAGGTTGCAGTTGAAATCTCCTGAGATTATCATCTCATGATTTTGGTATGTAACTTGTAACGTTTTTATTATACTTGTCAGGTTTGACAGTTTTTCCATTTTATTATTCTTTTCAGGATGAATGTATATGTTTACAACCATTAGCTTCCTCCCCACTCCGTTTGTGGGGTGGTTCCATTCCAGTTTTACAATTTGGATCCAGTTTTCTCCGGAATCCATTTCCTCTATTTTCCAGACGTAATCTGATGTTGTGTATATGGATAGACCCCTCTTGGGTGACCGTACTTGGCATTTTTTTCTGCCATTATGTGAAATTCTTCGTATCCTGCTATGTGCTTTGGTGTTACGTTCCACGTTTCTTGTAGCAGGATGATGTTATATTTTCTCAAAAAGGAGATGGTCTCTTGGTCTTGTTCCATTTCTTTAAATCCGTGGACATTCCAGGAGCAGATGGTTATTTTCCCGTCGTATTGCTTTGTGACCTTCTTATTTTGCTCCCCACTAGTTATGTTGCTTTCATCAGGATCGGTGTAGATTCAGCGTGTGGGGTATCCAGGACCAATCTTGATTTCCTTCTGACTGGGTGATCGTTTGTCTAAGAATTATGTTTGTTGGGAAAATATCCCTGGATGTTTGTTGGGTTAAGGACATACTTCTCGCTGCCTTTAATACGGAGGTTGTCTTTCCGTTTGTGTTTGGCAACCGGAGCGCCTCGTTGTTTAGTGGCGGATATGGGTATTTTATTTGAGTTGGGTAAGATAGTGTCATACCCCAGGCTGCAAAGACCGCCCTTGTAGAGAAGATCTGTTCCGTTGTCTCTTTTGATGCCCATGTTGTTCTGCTTACTTCCAAATCTGTTGCGTTGTTTGTTTGGAACAGAAAAAACACAGGGTGTTTAAGGGCCCGAAGGGAAAACATTTTTTTTATAGGCCAACTGGTATCTTGTCCCCCAACTACAAGACTTAAACACACGGAAGATGCCAAAGGTCTTTGTTTTGATTTAAACTCCTATATAGAACCTATGAAGTGTTCTGCATAGGTAGTAGGACCAAAAGGTTACTACAGGAAAGAAAAGAAACACAGGAGAGATTGAAGAGAGAAGTTCAGAATCTGAACCCAGAAAAATTACCCATCAGCCCACTCAATAGTGGAACCTCGTCATCTGGGTTTTCACGTTGGAAAATGGTGTCCAGTAAGCCCTTCCTCAAGAGAAACTCGAGGCTAGCTGTCCTTGGACCCAATGGTTGAACCATCAACCAAAGCAGATGACAGAGTCTAGGCTGGTAGGGCTTAGTTGCAGTGCTCAGAAATGTGTGAAGAAATGAAAGTGATTAAAAATACCTATCTTGATGTCATGAAAGAAACTTCATTGGGTCTGCCCATCAAGATGGTATAATTAAAAGCAGAGTGATAATAGCGTGCAAAAAATTGCTATTTACCATAGATGTTCAGTGGTCAACATGTTTCAGCCTTTATAGGCTTTCGTCAGGACCTATGATTCACTACTGCAACACTTACTTATTGTGCTGTGAATGACAATCTACAGACATTTTCTGGATTAATGTGCCATCATCTCCTGTGAAAAGATAAGAGAACACAAAAAAGAAAAACCAACAAAGAATATGGTGCTCAGAACAGTTGTCATATATGTATATGCACTGATTTATATGTTGTGTTCTCATTTATTACTTACCCAAATTTTTGGGAAGAGAAACCTCACCTCACCTGGCGACGGCTCAGGATAAAGGAGGCCACGCACTATAAATTAGAGTAATGTGTATCAGTTCATCTTATAATTCTGATACATGAATCCAGATAGTGTTTCAGTGAGATACATAAGGCAGTTCGAGTAGCCCTGGGAGGAATGACGCTATTTGGTAGAGATCGCATGCTGTTGTGTAAGTGTTATCTTCTTATTAACAGTGGCGCATTAACACTGGTTTCCCTCTTAAAAAAGCAAACTGGAAACACTGTTACAATGTTTTCCTGTCTAGACTGGAAATGGCATTTCAATGTGCAAGTGCACTCTGTTCGTTGTTTTAAACAGTGATTGAAATTATGATAGAAAATGCCTTGTTCACTGTTTACGAAGTAGGTATTGTTTCCCCTATGCAGAAGAGGGTTAAATTATCAAAGCGACATACTATTTCAAACAGTGCGCTATAAACTACTTCTGTTAAAATTCAAAATCCAGAGCTGCTGGAAACTCTACAAAAAACGAGGGATACATGAGGATAAATCAATATTCTCACGCGCAGCCCAGAGCACACTCACCTCTCTGTCGTTGCCTCGCGCTTAACTAAGCCGAGGGGGAGGTGGTGATGCAGTGCGGCGTGCAAGAATTAATGTAGTGCATGGGGACCTGAGAGGGAGCCGATTCTGGAAGCTTTCCGATAGGCTCATTATGTGGTCCAATAGCTGCCGTTTTACCGAGTGTATTATGTACCTGATAGAGCGTGAGCTCCTTCCGCGTTGACTCAATGTTTTTTCTTGTCACTAGGTTATCGGACGATTCTGAAATTCTACGTTCCTCATTGGTTCATGTGTAGTCCAATAACTGTGCGTTAAACGGAGTGTGTCATGTACCTAATAGAGTGTCGGCTCCTTCTGTGTTGACCTGTTGTTTACATATCAATTAGAATAGCAGCCCGCTCTGAAAACAGAGAGCTGTGCGCTTCGTTTGCTAATTACTTCTGCAAAAACCGTCATTCTATAGAACCAGTGTCCGTAGAAGAACCGAACAGCTTAGTGGACTAGATGTAATTGTCTTCGTTCTGCATGAAGAGGATTGTGGGCTAAAGTACTTCATGTTTTATATTAACCCTAATGTTACTAATATGAAAACCCTCTTAAAGGGACAGAACAATGGAGTATAGAATGCACTTCCTTAGCTCACACGTTGGAAAAGTTGTAAGTGGTCAGTGATTTCTATAAAAATTGACCACTATATAAGAAGGAAAAAATGGAGAGTATCATAGTCCGTTCTCCTGGTGGTTATGTGCTTACAAAGTAGTACCTAAGCCTACAGGTCAAGTGGACCGTCAGTTACCTGTGAATGTATTTGATTGAACAGTGGAATCATGTTCCATGTTTGTTGTTCCATCTATATAAAAGAGAATGGAACATCAAGAGCTAAAGTCTTCAATGTTTGAATGCTAAAATCAGTGAGAGATGTATCCTATCTGCTTAATACTGGTGGTAAACAAAACAGGTGGTTAATACAGGTGGTAAACAAAACCCTTATTAATGACTGAAGAAGTGTCATAATTATCAAAGCAACAGTACCTCAATCTCTGTCAGAGTCAGTGGGGAACTGGCTGTTAGTACCAGTCAGTTTGTATAAATGTCGCAGACTGCAGTACCTAGGAACCCTCATAGTTGCATCCAAGGGATGTCATCGTTCAGTCCTTCTGTGTCACATTTCAACTTGTACACCCATCTCTGTTCTTTTCTCAGTAGGAACTGTGAGACATCAGTGACCTGTTGCGGTATGTAAGGTTGTTCCAACACCACCCACTCAAGCTCATCTGCCTGATGTTTTGCAGTGAGAAAATGAGAGGTGAGCCGGGTCGCTTGCTTATTGCGCCTGATTGTGCTCTTGTGTTCTTGTATGCGCAATTTAATTTTTATGGTCGTCATGCCTATGTACCTCAAACCGCATGGACAAGTGATTAAATAGATGACTTTTTCACTATTGCAGTTAGTGTGACGTTTGAGCACCCATGGTCTTGTGGTGCCAATGTCTACTGATGCGGTTCTCTTGGTTTGCGGGCACACCGAACAATTCCCGCACGGATGATGTCCTTGGACTGGCGGAAGATTCCACAGGGTGGAGGTGGATTCTTCCCTACTGTTTCTTGGTCTGGTGTGAACCAGTTCGTCCTTTAAGTTATTCCCTCTTTGAACGAGAACAGTGGTAAGGGGATGTTATCTCCAGCACTGTTCAAAATGCGCCATTTCTGTCTTATGATTTTCTGGATTTTTGAAGACGAGGTATTAAAGGTAGTCACACATGCCAGTCTATTTAGCTGTGGTTTCTCAACTGGAGGTTCCAAAAGAGGCTCACGATGGTTATTGGCAGCTCGTTTAAGAGACTTAGTAACCAACGTACCCGGATATCGGCGTGTTTTTAATTTCTTTGAAAGATCCTTGGCCCGGGAATAGAAATCCTCTCTGTCTGAACAGTTTCTCCGAACCCTCAAGAACTGGCCAAATGGGAGGTTCTCACGAAGGGAACGAGGATGGTGGCTATCAAATCTTAACAATGAATTACTTGCCATGGGTTTTCGGTACAAAGAACTGGCCAGATGGCCGTCTTGTGGAAAGATTAAGAGATCCAGAAAAGGGAGTTCGGTTTTGCTATGATCTAAGGTGAACCTTAGATAGGGGTTTTGACTATTCAACCAGTTTTGGAAGGATAGTAAGGATTGTTCATCTCCTCGCCAGACTAGCAAGATATCATCTATGTATCTTCGCCACACCATCAATTGCTGATGATGTGGATTGTTTGAATTCAGGACATGGTGGGTCTCAAATTGATGAACATAAAGATTCGCTAGACTGGGTGCAAATTTACTGCCCATAGAAGTCCCTGATATTTGTAGGTACAGGCAGTCTTCGAAGGCAAAAAAGTTCTCTGTCATTGCAATCCTTGCTAATTCCATTATAAAATGGATAGGTGTTATAGTGTCAGGGGCAGAATTTTCAAGAAGTTCTCGTACTGTTTCAAGGGTATCCGTTTGAGGTATACAAGTATACAAAGATTCTACATCTAGACTCGCCAGTATGTCAGAATCAGTGTCAAACTGTACATCAGGTAATATCCGTAGGACATCTTTCGTGTCCTGTAGGTATGATGGCATAGTTTTCACCAGGGGGCTAAGAAAGACGTCCACAAAAGAAGACAAGGGTTCTAAAAGAGACCCTATGCCCGAGATTATGGGACGACCTGGCGGTGGTCTGATGGATTTATGAATCTTGGGCAGGGTATAGAAATACGGGGTGATAGGAAATCTTGTGACCAGGAAGGTTGCCTCTTGCGGTGTGATCCACCCCTCTGTACTAGCCTCTTCTACTAGATGTTTGATCTCGTTTGTGAGCCTGACTGTTGGATTGTCTTCTAGGGGTTTGTAAAACTGGGTGTTGCCTAGTTGTCTAAGGCACTCACTCCGATATGTGATAGTATCTTGGATCACTATGGCCCCCCCCTTGTCAGCTGGTTTGATCACAATGTTGGTATCTTTTGACAGGGTCTCTAGTGCATTCCTCTCTCTTCTAGAGAGGTTCTGATAGTTGTCCTGTTTAGAGAAGTCTAGAGATTTCAAATCATGCAGCACTGCAGCTTCAAACGCACCTACTTTGGATGGTACCTGTTGGAGTAGAGGCATGAAAGTAGACCTGACCTTCAACCCTGTGTTGGAGTCCATGGTTGTGGCCTCTGGTTCCTTGTCTTTAAAGAAGTAGTGTAACCTCACACTCCTAAAGAATCTTTCAATCTCACCACAAACTTGGAACGAGTCTCCACTATTGGTGGGGACAAAGCCTAGTCCTTTGTAAAGAACCTCCTGTATAGGAGTTTAAATCAAAACAAAGACCTTTGGCATCTTCCGTGTGTTTAAGTTTTGTATTTGGGGTACAAGATACTAGTTGGTCTATAAAAAAATGTTTTTCCCCTCGGGCCCTTAACCACCCTGTGTTTTTTCTGTTACTGTGTGCAGCTATGGCTGCGGGCCCCCTTTCCTTTTCTTCTTAACAAACAGTGCACCATAAAACAGAGCACTTACATTGTTTCTTGTTCATCTCTATTTTTCAGTGATACAATGGCAGATTTCGGTGGCCTTGGTTTCGATGACGAGACTCTGTCATCCATTTTGAGTGAGAATCCAAGCATGTTAGACCAAATTCCCACAACGACTCCAGTAGTAGTAGGGGACTGGGAGACAGTACTGAACTTGAAGAAAAGCCACTCTCGAACAACAGTACATGGACAGATAATGGCTGAATATTTACATGGGAAGTGTGCACCCACAGGCCTTATAGTCACAAATGCGCCGAGGCTTTTCCTAACGGATAAAGCCTTTATCAAAGACTGGTCATTAATAGCCTGGCGCTGCACTAGAGATTGGCTGATTCTAATTATTACAACTGCTAAGAGAATCGCAGATGCCATCCTAGTTGAAATACAAGTCCTAGAAGGACAAATAAAAACTACATTGACAACAAAAAAATTTGAGAAGCAACAGGAAGACTCTAATAAAGCCAATATGGAATACAGGGACCCAATCTTTTTTACCAAAATAGAGAAGTTCAAAAAGGACTTAGAGAAATTCTCACATGAAAAAGTATACCCATACATAAGTGACACTTACAACCCCACTGATTCCAACAAACAGAAACACACTCATGGTTCCTCCTATGCTACCTCTTCAGACTCTGACTCCTCTGACACTGAAACCAGTGGCACTAATCAATTGAGAGGGAAAGGCCGCAATAGTCGACCAAATCGTAGGTACAATGGGTGAGGGAATATGTACCAACCAGGACCATGGTGGCCCCCTGCCCCATGGGGGTATCCCCAATTCCCTCCACCAATGTCCCACTATCCAATGCAGCCTCAAAACTTTGATAGCCAGGCTTTTTTAGGACAGGGCCGAGGCTGGAATCGAGGAAGACGGAGAGGGCAAGGTCAAGTTCAATGGGCAGACGATCAAGAACTTCCAATGACCCGCAACAAACGGGGTCAATGATTGCTGCCCCAGAGACAAAAGAAGATCTTGTAGTGAACCTCAGCAATCGAACATTGACTCCCAGTGAACAGGAGGTTCTTAACAAAGGACTAGGCTTTGTCCCCACCAATAGTGGAGACTCGTTCAAAGTTCGTGGTGAGATTGAAAGATTCTTTAGGAGTGTGAGGTTACACTACTTCTTTAAAGACAAGGAACCAGAGGCCACAACCATGGACTCCAACACAGGGTTGAAGGTCAGGTCTACTTTCATGCCTCTACTCCAACAGGTACCATCCAAAGTAGGTGCGTTTGAAGCTGCAGTGCTGCATGATTTGAAATCTCTGGACTTCTCTAAACAGGACAACTATCAGAACCTCTCTAGAAGAGAGAGGAATGCACTAGAGACCCTGTCAAAAGATACCAACATTGTGATCAAACCAGCTGACAAGGGGGGGGCCATAGTGATCCAAGATACTATCACATATCGGAGTGAGTGCCTTAGACAACTAGGCAACACCCAGTTTTACAAAACCCTAGAAGACAATCCAACAGTCAGGCTCACAAACGAGATCAAACATCTAGTAGAAGAGGCTAGTACAGAGGGGTGGATCACACCGCAAGAGGCAACCTTCCTGGTCACAATATTTCCTATCACCCCGTATTTCTATACCCTGCCCAAGATTCATAAATCCATCAGGCCACCGCCAGGTTGTCCCATAATCTCGGGCATAGGGTCTCTTTTAGAACCCTTGTCTTCTTTTGTGGACGTCTTTCTTAGCCCCCTGGTGAAAACTATGCCATCATACCTACTGGACACGAAAGATGTCCTACGGATATTACCTAATGTACAGTTTGACACTGATTCTGACATACTGGCGAGTCTAGATGTAGAATCTTTGTATACTTGTATACCTCAAACGGATACCCTTGAAACAGTACGAGAACTTCTTGAAAATTCTGCTCCTGACACTATAACACCTATCCATTTTATAATGGAATTAGCAAGGATTGCAATGACAGAGAACTTTTTTGCCTTCGAAGACTGCCTGTACCTACAAATATCAGGGACTTCTATGGGCAGTAAATTTGCGCCCAGTCTAGCGAATCTTTATGTTCATCAATTTGAGACCCACCATGTCCTAAATTCAAACAATCCACATCATCAGCAATTGATGGTGTGGCGAAGATACATAGATGATATCTTGCTAGTCTGGCGAGGAGATGAACAATCCTTACTATCCTTCCAAAACTGGTTGAATAGTCAAAACCCCCATCTAAGGTTCACCTTAGATCATAGCAAAACCGAACTCCCTTTTCTGGATCTCTTAATCTTTCCACAAGAGGGCCCTCTGGCCAGTTCTTTGTACCGAAAACCCATGGCACGTATTTCATTGTTAAGATTTGATAGCCACCATCCTCGTTCCCTTCGTGAGAACCTCCCATTTGGCCAGTTCTTGAGGGTTCGGAGAAACTGTTCAGACAGAGAGGATTTCTATTCCCAGGCCAAGGATCTTTCAAAGAAATTAAAAACACGCCGATATTCGGGTACGTTGGTTACTAAGTCTCTTAAACGAGCTGCCAATAACCATTGTGAGGCTCTTTTGGAACCTCCAGTTGAGAAACCACCGCTAAATAGACTGGCATGTGTGACTACCTTTAATACCTCGTCTTCAAAAATCCAGAAAATCATAAGACAGAAATGGCGCATTTTGAACAGTGCTGGAGATAACATCCCCTTACCACTGTTCTCGTTCAAAAGAGGGAATAACTTAAAGGACGAACTGGTTCACACCAGACCAAGAAACAGTAGGGAAGAACCCACCTCCACCCTGTGGAATCTTCCGCCAGTCCAAGGACATCATCCGTGCGGGGATTGTTCGGTGTGCCCGCAAACCAAGAGAAACGCATCAGTAGACATTGGCACCACACGACCATGGGTGCTCAAACGTCACACTAACTGCAATAGTGAAAAAGTCATCTATTTAATCACTTGTCCATGCGGTTTGAGGTACATAGGCATGACGACCAGAAAAATTAAATTGTGCATACAAGAACACAAGAGCACAATTAGGCGCAATAAGCAAGCGACCCGGCTCACCTCTCATTTTCTCACTGCAAAACATCAGGCAGATGAGCTTGAGTGGGTGGTGTTGGAACAACCTTACATACCGCAACAGGTCACTGATGTCTCACAGTTCCTACTGAGAAAAGAACAGAGATGGGTGTACAAGTTGAAATGGGACACAGAAGGACTGAACGATGACATCCCTTGGATGCAACTATGAGGGTTCCTAGGTACTGCAGTCTGCGACATTTATACAAACTGACTGGTACTAACAGCCAGTTCCCCACTGACTCTGACAGAGATTGAGGTACTGTTGCTTTGATAATTATGACACTTCTTCAGTCATTAATAAGGGTTTTGTTTACCACCTGTATTAACCACCTGTTTTGTTTATCACCAGTATTAAGCAGATAGGATACATCTCTCACTGATTTTAGCATTCAAACATTGAAGACTTTAGCTCTTGATGTTCCATTCTCTTTTATATAGATGGAACAACAAACATGGAACATGATTCCACTGTTCAATCAAATACATTCACAGGTAACTGACGGTCCACTTGACCTGTAGGCTTAGGTACTACTTTGTAAGCACATAACCCCCAGGAGAACGGACTATGATACTCTCCATTTTTTCCTTCTTATATAGTGGTCAATTTTTATAGAAATCACTGACCACTTACAACTTTTCCAATGTGTGAGCCAAGGAAGTGCATTCTATACTCCATTGTTCTGTCCCTTTAAGAGGGTTTTCATATCAGTAACGTTAGGGTTAATATAAAACATGACGTACTTTAGCCCACAATCCTCTTCGTGCAGAACGAAGACAATTACATCTAGTCCACTAAGCTGTTCGGTTCTTCTACGGACACTGGTTCTATAGAATGACGGTTTTTGCAGAAGTAATTAGCAAACGAAGCGCACAGCTCTCTGTTTTCAGAGCGGGCTGCTATTCTAATTGATATGTAAACAACAGGTCAACACAGAAGGAGCCGACGCTCTATTAGGTACATGACACACTCCGTTTAACGCACAGTTATTGGACTACACATGAACCAATGAGGAACGTAGAATTTCAGAATCGTCCGATAACCTAGTGACAAGAAAAAACATCGAGTCAACGCGGAAGGAGCTCACGCTCTATCAGGTACATAATACACTCGGTAAACGGCAGCTATTGGACCACATAATGAGCCTATCGGAAAGCTTCCAGAATCGGCTCCCTCTCAGGTCCGCATGCACTACATTTATATGGCTGAGATACCCGCCACCCCCTCTCAACACAATCCCCAAGGATGGGAAACCGGAAACAATTCTGAAGTCTTTGGAAGACGGGAGGGAGTGACCCTCCCGGCCGTATTTATTAAAATATGAAACAAAATTAAAACAAAATTAACAGTTTCATATTATGTACAATTTCATAACCACATTGCGATGTTTGGCTAACCTTAACATATTCTCTAATACAAAGGTCCTCCTAGCCGAACTAACATCCTACAAAACATTTACTTGAAATTTTGAAATTGTACATCCTAACGTTTAAGGGCCAACGGCAAGGTCGTAACCGGTGTCCAGATCCCTAACCCAGAAATATCCCCCTCACTTGTGAGGGGCGGCACAGAGGCGTACCTCAAGTGCAACTACCAATTTCCCTTGACTTGACGGGGGCCCCAATAAAACTCGACGCCACTTAAAGGTCGTACGAGGACTCGTGTGAGGTATCTAGAAGGTAGCGTAGACCCCCCCCCAAACCCCACACAACTTACCACATCTGCCGTCGCAGACGTCCTGGCCCCGGGAAATTCCCCAGGAGGGGGCTGTAACCCCTCCTACCCAGGAAGGGGTCTTGACCGCCTTTCCTTTCCTTTCGGCGACCCATCCTTAGAAGGGACCGCCTCCCCGTTGAGGGGCCAATGGCCACCTCCCCCGAGCGCTCCCATCCGTAATGGGTGACGCCCACTCATAGGGATCTTCCAATTAGTGCTCACCGATCATGACCTTACCGCCCGACCAAAATAAATACGACAATGCTAACTAAATTACAAATGACTAAATTATAAAAGACAGTAGCAACAACAACTTTATTAAAAGCATGCTTACTCATGAACACTAAAGCAGAATTACTTTATTTGCGAAACATAACACAAATCGACCATTCTTTATTGCATACTCAAAGTCATCACGATAATACGACAACCTGCAAACGAAAAATCAGAGTTATCCATCAAACTTTATTCAAAACCACTCGCTGTCTTCAGGGGCTGGTGGGTGGGTCAAAAATGGCTCTTCGTTCCGTCTCGAGCTCACGTGCAGCGAGGAGGTGCAGCTTCAGAGCACAGGAACAAGAGGATGCTTTCTGGTCTTGCTTCTCCTTTTATCCGTCTTCAGGGCGGGCGTAAACCCGCCCCTGCCTGCCCAAGGGCGTGGCCAGCCGCGTCCGTGTCTAGGCCAACCCACTCTAGGGCGGGAAAAGGCGCGCCCCGGCTACGCCGCTTCGGGCATACCAGCCGAGACTCGCCTCCCGCCCAAGATGGCTTCCCGGGGGGATCGTGGTACTCCGCCATACGTTCGGGGGGACCGAATGGTCGCCCCTTTCCATATGGCTGAGATACCCGCCACCCCCTCTCAACACAATCCCCAAGGATGGGAAACCGGAAACAATTCTGAAGTCTTTGGAAGACGGGAGGGAGTGACCCTCCCGGCCGTATTTATTAAAATATGAAACAAAATTAAAACAAAATTAACAGTTTCATATTATGTACAATTTCATAACCACATTGCGATGTTTGGCTAACCTTAACATATTCTCTAATACAAAGGTCCTCCTAGCCGAACTAACATCCTACAAAACATTTACTTGAAATTTTGAAATTGTACATCCTAACGTTTAAGGGCCAACGGCAAGGTCGTAACCGGTGTCCAGATCCCTAACCCAGAAATATCCCCCTCACTTGTGAGGGGCGGCACAGAGGCGTACCTCAAGTGCAACTACCAATTTCCCTTGACTTGACGGGGGCCCCAATAAAACTCGACGCCACTTAAAGGTCGTACGAGGACTCGTGTGAGGTATCTAGAAGGTAGCGTAGACCCCCCCCCAAACCCCACACAACTTACCACATCTGCCGTCGCAGACGTCCTGGCCCCGGGAAATTCCCCAGGAGGGGGCTGTAACCCCTCCTACCCAGGAAGGGGTCTTGACCGCCTTTCCTTTCCTTTCCCATCCTTAGAAGGGACCGCCTCCCCGTTGAGGGGCCAATGGCCACCTCCCCCGAGCGCTCCCATCCGTAATGGGTGACGCCCACTCATAGGGATCTTCCAATTAGTGCTCACCGATCATGACCTTACCGCCACAGGCCCGGATAGTTGACCGGCTATCCGGACCCCCCACAACACTCCTACCTAAAGGTCATGTTTTAACGTCTTTAGCCAAGCTATGAAGTCTCCTATGAGTAACTCATTCCCCACCCAAGACAAATGAACACCATCCCTCAAATACATACTGTCCTCATTAATACAACCATGCGAAATAGAATGCAGTGTATTGGAACGGAACAACCTACTCACTTTGTTATTAATTTTTCTTACAGAATGATTCAAAGCTGAAACAGAAAAAGCCCCCCGCCACACTTTTCGTGGGATCATATGGGACCACGCAATTGTGCACCCTGGAACTCTCCTTGCTAACCAACTTACAGTGGAAAGCATCGCCTCAAGGAGAAGTCGTCTACCAGTGGTGACCAAATCATTGCCCCCAAGATGTACTATGACTACAGACGGCGGTGACCTCGTCCGCCCTAGCAAACCCTCGAAAAACGATTGAAACTGGTCAATACAGAGACCGCCCCTTCCGTAGAAGGACACACTGTACCCGTATTCCCCAGCCACGTGAATCATGTCACCTGTCTTGAATACGTCCGCGGCACGCCTCACGTATGAGTGGCCCACGACCCACACCTCCCTTTTCACAGCCGGTGATGTCTGACCGCTGGCCCGGTGTTGGGTCGACTGCATAGTCCGCCCCGCCTCGTAGGCTTGCGTCACTGAAAACCAAACAAAACAAGAAGCGTGAGTACATCATTACAGCTTCACAACATGTGCAAACGCACATACCTCTTATAACAATTGGAGGACCAACGCCCCACCCGTTTAACTTGTTCCACATTCAGACCCCTGGCTGTAGCCTCTGTAGCAGCCCCTATCCGAAAGGAATGGGTCCCAAACTCGCCCGGGTTCAAGCCCGCAGCTGTAATCGACATCGCAAGCACCCGCTGAAACTGAAACCTTGTCAGTGGGGTGGCGTCAGCGTGTCTCAACAAGGTCCCCCCCCATGATGCCACCCTTCGTGTTAAATAATCCTCTAAACACTTCACCGGGCACATGGAGGACCCGGGAATCCTGCGTATGATTATGCAGTCACCCATCCCACTCTGATCGGTCTTGGACCTCACAAACGAGACAGTCATTGTCTCCCCTCTGATCTGCACGTGCTCTGCGCACAGCCCTCCCGTCACATCCTGCTTGTTCCTCGCCACTAATTCGCTTACCCGCATAGCCCCATGAAATGCCAGCGTAAAAGCGGCTCGGAATAACACTGTCTCAAACTGAGATGAACAAGTTGCAGGGAGTCTGGATAATAACTGGGCCAACCTATCCAAACCTATCGGGCGCCTCTCATCTACTCTGCGACCCTCAAGGCGTTGCCACCCACGTAGCGCTTTTTGTACAACGAAAGACGCTGTCGGGTCCTGGATCCCATGAGCCCTAGCAACAAAGGAAATGGCAGCCCGATGCCTCTGGGCCGTGGCCACCGATTTCCCTGCCAGATGTAAAGACATCAGAAAGTTCACTACCCATTCCTCCTGGCCCCAAAGCTCCTCTCTAGCAGTCCCCAAAAAGGGTAAATAGGACCGGAACGCCCCTTCATATGCCTTCCTTGTCCTGGGTGCTAAACTCTCTCCCACGAGGTTACGAAGTTCGGGGCACCGAGAGACCAGAGAGCTTCGGGAAAGGGTGCCGGCTCCGGGTCCGCTGTGGGAAGAAAACCCCAGAAGGCCTGCATACGAAAACGAGAAAGGGCATCAGCCGCCTGGTTCATTACCCCCGGGACATGTCTTGCCTTGAATAGCACATTCAATTGCATACACAGTAATACGATTTCCTTGAGCAGCCTCAAAATCCATTTGCATCGTGCTGCCTGGCTATTGATACACTCAACCACGGTCATATTGTCAGACCAGAAAACCACAGAGTGATCTCTGAACCCTTCGGGCCACGTTCTCAGGGCCACCAAAATGGGGAAAAGTTCCAGGAAAGCAATGTTACTTGTCAGTCCACTGTCATGCCACCATGCCGGCCACTTTTGTGCAGACCATCGAGTGCCGAAAATGGCACCAAAACCTATGCTCCCTGCCGAATCTGTCCACAGCCCCAGCTCCTCAGAGGACACGGCCGGTTTGTTCCAGACGACTCGACCATTGAAATCCGCCAGAAATGCCAACCAAATGCGCATGTCCTGGCGGACCTCTGCCGAGAGCCTTGTGCGATGATGGCCCTCCTTCAGGCCGACCATGGCTTGAGCGATCGAGCGGGAAAAGGGGCGGGCCATTGGTATAACTCTCAGGGCAAAATTCAACTGTCCCACTAACTGCTGTAATTGATGCAGCTTAACCTTAGATTCACTTATACACATTTGCAGGGATGTCCTGAACCTTAACACTTTGTCACCTGGTAAACGGAAACAACCTTCTCCGGAGTCTAACTCGATCCCCAGAAACTCGAGGCAAGTCGAAGGACCAACAGTCTTACCTGGTGCCAATGGCACGCCAAACTGATTCATTAAGACACAAAATGCAGCCAAAGCCTGCCCACAGTCTGGATCCCCGGCTGCCCCCAGGAACAAAAAATCATCGAGATAATGCATCACATGTTGGAAACCCGTCTTCTTTGTGAAGACCCATTGTAGGAAACTACTGAATTTTTCGAAATAGGCACAAGATATAGAGCACCCCATCGGCATACACCTATCCATGTAATAATGACCCTGAAACATGAAACCTAGGAGACGCTGATCGTCTGGATGTACCGGGAGCAACCGGAACGCTGACTCAATATCAGATTTTGCCATCAGCGCACCGGGCCCCAGGCGATTCAAAATGGCTACGGCCTCATCGAAGGATGCGTACCGCACCGAACACACTTCCGGGTCTATCGCTTCGTTCACGGAAACACCACGTGGGGCTGATAAATTATGTATCAGCCGAAACTCCCCCGGGTCCTTCTTGGGGACCACCCCTAAAGGAGAACAAACAAAGTTAGCAACCGGGGGTACACTAAACGGACCGGCGACTCGACCTCGAGTAACCTCCTTCCGGATCTTTTCCTGTACCACGGTCGTATGCTGCAAGACCGATATCTGATTTTTACATTTCTCTACACCTTGAAAGTCCCCCACTGGGATGCGGAAACCATATGAAAACCCGTTCCGCAACACCCCAGCGGAAGCACGATCCGGGTATTCGCTGAGCCAGGGAATCATTGCCAAGGTATCAATCGGGGTAGGTAAAGGCGCCCCTCGGACTATGTTAGACCTGTTTGGCGCTTCCTCTACCCCCGTTATCACCCGTTTTGGCTCTGCACGTGGACTCAGGATGGGATGATTGCCCACACCCACTACATTCGTGTCTAAATTTGCACGACCCCTGGGGCCTAGTACATTTACCCCTGTTAAAGTTCCAACAAACCCCCCTTTTACCTGTATTGCCGGTAGGCCTCGAGTGATTGTCGGTACCCGTACCTGATCGAAAGGGCGTCCCCGCATACTGGCGGGAGGATTCGCCAACGTTACTACCTACCAATGGCAATTTCAACATACCAGTATCCTCCATTTTGGACCAGGACACAGAATCATAACAATCCCAAGTTAAGTTTTTATCATGTTCTTTTGCCTTTCTGAACAGATTATCATAGCAGAACCAATGATTACCCTCGTGTGATACAGAGTACCCCATGATCCGTGACTGATAAATCGGCAATTCGGGTAGCAATTCGGGCCTTCGTTCCCCTAAGATCGATGTAAAAATCCCCCACGCTTTGCCCCAATTGCCAATGTTTTCATTTACCTTAAAGGCGGCCATCTTTGCGCGCCAAACACTCGGATGCATGAGGTCCTTCTGGCCCTTAACATGCTCCATCTCATAATGATCAGTAAGCAACGAGAAGATGTTTACATACTCCCCTGCCCAAATCTTTTCTTTAATAGCCAAAGGGACATGCTGACCCAACTTTTCCCTTCGAGAGGGTGCTGACTCATCCCTCGCAATCGGCAATGGCCGCTTACCTGAACCGGACGCTGTCTCTGCGACTGAACCAGTCCCCTGTGACTTCTCTACTGCCGCAGCCGGCGTGGATACCTTCGCTGCTTCCCGTGTTTCACGCAGTTGCTTCATCAACACCTGCGCGTCGACAGCCGTGGCGCCCTCGCTACCTTTACCCAACCACGCTGCTAATTGTGCTGCCAGTTCGGGCGGCATATCTTCCCCGGACACGGGAGTGACCACTACGGGAATCGGGTTCCCTTCCTCCGGCACGGGAGTGGGTGCTTCGAGCGGGGTACTGGGACCCGGGATGTCTCCCCCAGCTGCTCCCCTCCTGGGCCTCTTGCCTTTTCCTCCCGGGGCTGCTCCCGCCAAAGGACGTTTCGGCCCCCCTTCCTCGTCTTTATCCATTCGCCTCTTTAGGTCGGTCACCTCTTTCATGAGAACACGTAGCATCTGGTCGGTAGTCATTCGCTTTCCCGCCTTCTTCGGCATTCTCCGACAGAGTATCTGAAAAACAAACAAGAACGATTACAACGCTCAAAAATGGCTCTTCGTTCCGTCTCGAGCTCACGTGCAGCGAGGAGGTGCAGCTTCAGAGCACAGGAACAAGAGGATGCTTTCTGGTCTTGCTTCTCCTTTTATCCGTCTTCAGGGCGGGCGTAAACCCGCCCCTGCCTGCCCAAGGGCGTGGCCAGCCGCGTCCGTGTCTAGGCCAACCCACTCTAGGGCGGGAAAAGGCGCGCCCCGGCTACGCCGCTTCGGGCATACCAGCCGAGACTCGCCCAAGATGGCTTCCCGGGGGGATCGTGGTACTCCGCCATACGTTCGGGGGGACCGAATGGTCGCCCCTTTCCATTCTCGCACGCCGCACTGCATCACCACCTCCCCCTCGGCTTAGTTAAGCGCGAGGCAACGACGGAGAGGTGAGTGTGCTCTGGGCTGCATGTGAGAATATTGATTTATCCTCATGTATCCCTCGTTTTTTGTAGAGTTTCCAGCAGCTCTGGATTTTGAATTTTAACAGAAGTAGTTTATAGCGCACTGTTTGAAATAGTATGTCGCTTTGATAATTTAACCCTCTTCTGCATAGGGGAAACAATACCTACTTCATAAACAGTGAACAAGGCATTTTCTATCATAATTTCAATCACTGTTTAAAACAACGAACAGAGTGCACTTGCACATTGAAATGCCATTTCCAGTCTAGACAGGAAAACATTGTAACAGTGTTTCCAGTTTGCTTTTTTAAGAGGGAAAACAGTGTTAATGCGCCACTGTTAATAAGAAGATAACACTTACACAACAGCATGCGATCTCTACCAAATAACGTCATTCCTCCCAGGGCTACTCGAACTGCCTTATGTATCTCACTGAAACACTATCTGGATTTATGTATCCGAATTATAAGATGAACTGATACACATTACTCTAATTTATAGTGCGTGGCCTCCTTTATCCTGAGCTGTCGCCAGGTGAGGTGAGGTTTCTCTTCCCAAAAATTTGGGTAAGTAATAAATGAGAACACAACATATAAATCAGTGCATATACATATATGACAACTGTTCTGAGCACCATATTCTTTGTTGGTTTTTCTTTTTTGTGTTCTCTTATCTTTTCACAGGAGATGATGGCACATCAATCCAGAAAATGTCTGTAGATTGTCATTCACAGCACAATAAGTAAGTGTTGCAGTAGTGAATCATAGGTCCTGACGAAAGCCTATAAAGGCTGAAACATGTTGACCACTGAACATCTATGGTAAATAGCAATTTTTTGCACGCTATTATCACTCTGCGTTTAATTATACCATCTTGATGGGCAGACCCAATAAAGTTTCTTTCATGACATCAAGATAGGTATTTTTAATCACTTTCATTTCTTCACACATTTCTGAGCACTGCAACTAAGCCCTACCAGCCTAGACTCTGTCATCTGCTTTGGTTGATGGTTCAACCATTGGGTCCAAGAACAGCTAGCCTCGAGTTTCTCTTGAGGAAGGGCTTACTGGACACCATTTTCCAACGTGAAAACCCAGATGACGAGGTTCCACTATTGAGTGGGCTGATGGGTAATTTTTCTGGGTTCAGATTCTGAACTTCTCTCTTCAATCTCTCCTGTGTTCCTTTTCTTTCCTGTAGTAACCTTTTGGTCCTACTACCTATGCAGAACACTTCATAGGCGTTGTTTGTTTGGACAAATTCTACCACCAAAAGTTCCGATGACGGTATTTCCCTTAATTTGGGAATTTCTCTGAACAGGCGCCTTATGTTTCCCCTGTTGTTTGGTATTCTGGCCTGAAGATTAGTTTACAGCCTGTCTCTTCCGAGTCCGATAGAGGTTCCTGGGTATGCTTTTGTTCGCATATTTCCCTTATCGATTCCCGGCCTTAGTTTTGTTCAGGGGCTCTATGAATGGCTTCTCTTTTAAGGTCGAATTTGCATTGAGTTCATCACGTTAATTTGACCTCTTTTGGCCTCCCTTGTTCTAACTGGCCTAGCGTTTTCCTTAGGGATCATCCCTGATTGTGCATTGCAGGTCCTCCCTTTCTTATCCAGGGTGATTTGTAATTGGGTCGCCATACTCAAGAGACATTCCCCCTGTGGTCCAGGGCTCTTTCCCCGTTTAGGCCAATCTGATTTATCTTCGTCAGTTCTCCTTATGGTTGTTGTTACCTGGTTCCAGGCTTTTGAGCAATCATTGGTTTTTGCTTCGGGTACGTATTCCAACGATCTTTTTTCGCTTTCCTGTATTTCCGTTACTGGTTTGTTTCTCCCCTTTTTTTTCCGATTTTCTGTTTCGTCCTCTAGATTGATTATATTGTTTATTACTTTTTCTTCTACCATCTGTCCTCTTTTTCTTTTAGGTTCAGCGTTTTCTGGAGACCACTGGTTGCTTTGTCCGGAAATGTCAAAAGGCCCTGGATTATCTGATGTACTTATTTATTGGATGTTTACCTCTGCTTTTGGAATGTCATCTGCCCGTTGTAACACACTTTTATTGCCTTTTTGTGTAAATATGGCATAATTTTGTCTTTTTTCCTGCTTGGTTTTTAAGGCAGCGTTCTTCCTTGCTTTCCGTGCTCGTTTGCGTTGTCTTTTAATTTGGTTCTCAGATACGCTTGGTGAGACAAGGGCGTTGTTTCCGTTGGGCCTGTTTACCTTATCGTTTGTTATGTTTACTTCTGCTGTATTTATAGTGTCCGCGGATTCGATGCTTCGCCTCATGTTCCTTTGTTTTTCAGACCCTATAATTTCGCCATTATTTTCTTGGACCAGTATTTCTTCTGTTACTCTTGTTATAAATTCAAGAACACATTAGCGACAACAACACTTGCGCACTTCTTCAGTACAATCCTACCAACGAGTATCTTGCAAAACTCACAGATCTTGTCAATAAAGCTAAAAATGAGGGTACAATTAATGAGAGAACAAGTACATTTTTGACGACAACATACCCAAAGAGCCCCTCATTTTACATGATGCCAAAAATACACAAGAACTTGCCTAATCCTTCCCTACGTCCAATTGTTTCAACAAGAAACAGTTTACACGAACCATTTGGCCAGTTTATTGATCGACTAATGCAACCTACGGTACAAAGCATGGTAACATATATTCGTGACACCACTGATTTTTTATCAGAGCTAAATTCTCTGGAACTCAATGATAAAGAACAATTGGTACTCTGCACAGCAGACGTCAAATCATTGTACACATCGATCCCGCATGGATTGGGAATTGAAGCCATGGAGGAAGCCATACTCACAACTGACTATGACCCACAATTACAAACTTTTCTCATGGAACTGACCATTTTCACTTTATACCATAGCTACTTCAAGTACGACAACACCTGGTACCAGCAACTTATTGGAACTAGCATGGGCAATAGCGCAGCACTGGTATACGCAAATCTCTTCATGAAATCATATGAAACACATCACATTCTGACTGATCCACGCTGGACAGACAATCTCAAGATGTTTGTACGCTACATTGATGACGTTTTCATTCTATGGAAGAACTCAAGTGAGTCATTAGAACAATCATTAATGGAACTAAACAAGAAAGAAGATAGGATTCAATTCACTTGGGAAATTTCTACAGAGTCCATCACTTTCCTAGACGTATGAGTGAATTTACTAGAAGGTAAAATTGAAACTGAAATGTTTCGTAAAAACACTGACAGGAATAACACCCATCACTATTTAAGCTTCCATCAAGAACCTTTGAAAAAACATCTACCGCTATCTCAAATAATGCGGGCGAAACGCATCACATCAAACCAAGCTAAAGTAAAAATAACCATCAGAGAAATGGGTGAAAGATTTCGTGCGAGAGGCTATCCAGAGACCCTAATCAAAGAAGCAGAGAATAAAGTAGAGAACTTGCGAAGAACAGATTTATTTACCATCAAACATAAACCTCAGTAAGACAGAACGACAGTGGTGTCTAAATACTCCACAGCGAGTTTCAACTTCAAGAAAATCATTAAGAGTCACTGGAGTATCCTAAAGGCAGAACCAGACTTCAAACAGGCCTTTGATAATCCGCCAATTTTTGCTTTTACCAGAAACAAAAATTTTGGAGAAATGTTGAAAAACACTACCGATGATCCCAAGCAATACAGCGGAACTCGCCCCTGTTTGCAATGCGTAACTGCAATAATATCATAAGAGGCAATCAAATAGTTCATCCAATGAAGGGCTACAAAATTAAATTGAAAGTCAATGCGACCTGCGACACTTCTAACTTGATATATTTGCTCAAATGCCCATGTGGCAAGATATACGTCGGAAAGACCGAACGTAAATTAAAAATCAGACTCAATGAACACAAGTCAAATATAAGAACCAGGAACGTTAAATCAACAGTAGCGACCCACTTTTGTGAAGCTAACCACAATATTTCTCAACTTCAATACGTGGTACTTGAAACTATTGAGAAAATATAAGGCAGAGACAATAACCACTTTCTGTTACAAAGAGAGAATCATTGGATTTACTTACTTAATTCCAGCAAACCGAACGGTCTCAATGACCGCATTGAATTTGCATGCTATTTGTAAAATGACTCATTCACAGTAATTGAAATAACCTTTTCTCCTGTTGGCATTTATTGGTGGCCAATCTGTACACTGCATTTCATTAACCTTGTGTTTTTTATTTATTCTTTGGTTTAACTCAATTGCCACATGCTTCGAAAATATTTTTCTATAATGCAACTTTATGGACACAAACATACATTTGTTTTGCCAGCCTTATGCACCATAACATCCACAGTTGATTGGTGGACTCCCGATCACATGATCGGAATTTCAACCAATCACTTTGCTCCGTACATGAAACAGGAACCTTGTAGGTATCTTATATCTGACGTGAGTAGCTGTCGATTTCAGACTGCTTCGCGCCAGACGCGAAACCGATAACCTGCTTGAAAACATAAGAGACGCTTCGCGTACACCAAGTAAGTTTATAACCGATCATGGTTATAGGAGTTCTGGATAAACAGGACACTCAACATTATTTATGCTTATCCTCCAGCCTTGTAATCAACGTTCGAGCAAGTAGACTAGATACAAACAACACGTGAGTTATGATGATTCTCACTAAGTTCTGCATGCACGCACATTAGGGGAGAGCACAACGTTTTTGGGCACATCCTTCTTTTTTATTTTATACATGATGTGAAATGTATTCCCTTTGAGAAATAGATTGTATGATGTACAGCGATTTGAATAGTATTTTCTGTCTTGCTTCTAGCCGTTGTCCCAGATGAAGGGCAAGCTAGCCCGAAATGCATCAGACTTGAAAACGTGTTGTTTTGACTTTGATCTTACTCAATGACCTTCATAATTGAATGGAAAATGCTCTATGACTTGAACTTATGAACATAAAATAAGACTTCTCTCAAACAAAATCTCACATGAATTTTCTTTTGAATTAATCTGAATTATCACAGAGCGGAGCGCCAGGGGATGCTTCCAATATCCATTGGAAGCACTATCTTGATTTTTGTTATCTTTGCCACACGAAGAATTTCAGTCAATATTTCTGGTAGGAAGGCCAGTTGATCTATTATTTTGCCACAACCACAACTTTGATCTAATGATTTGCTTTTTATTTGCCTATCTTTATTTATTCCTTTAGTTAATTGTTCTGTGATTTTATCCAGCTCGGTATTAATTCCTGCTATGTGTGTTGCTATCAAATTCATTAAGTCTACCTGGACGTCTAATTTATCTGATTGGAAGTTTAAGACTGCAATTGCTTGCAGTAGGCTTCCTAATAGCGATTTGCTCCAGGTAATCGACTCCATGTTATTCGGTTGCATTAAAATCCCTGATATGGAGTCAAATCCCCTTACTGATGAAATAGTGATTGGCGACTGTGTTTTTATGTTTCCATCTGATAAACCCCTTTGCTCATTGTTTATTTCTTTCCAATGATTGAGGCTGGGGGTGCGCTTGATGGAGGTTGAGACAGCTCTGCTTACTACTCCCTTGTTCCTCTTTTCTGGCGGGCCTGTTTCTTTATATTTTACTTGTCTATTTGCCCCTGGTTCCTCCTCCTTATGCGTGTTAAATTCTAGCACCTTGATGAGATCGTCCTCCTCAGTAATTGAAAAAGATTTTGACAATCTATCTTTTGGGTGGTTCCTTGTGGGTTTGCTTGACCTCCACGTTCACTTTGTTTTTTTTTTATATATGACTTTGTCCTGGTGTTTCTTCCTTCCTTTTATCCGGCGTGTTCGTGAGTTAGGCTATAGGTACATGTATCTGTGCTGTTGTTTTTAATAGCCATTTTTTTATTGCTAGTTTCTCTTGAGCCAGTATTCCTTTGTTTCCTTCTATTGCATTTCCTCCTTTTTGTGGCGACTGTTGTAGATGTCTTGAATCTATTTCCCGTTGTGCCCGGCTGTTTTCTTTCAATTTTTTTGATGTTATTGAATGTATTGGTTTTATTTGGCTTTGTAGGCTTTGTGCCTCTTCTGTTGTTGCATAGATTGCCGTCATCGGGTCCTTTAAAAATTGAAATTTGCGCTTCATATGGATTCCCTAAAACTTAAATGGTTCTGGTGTTGCAATTGGAATCAAGCTCTTTTTTTGCAAATTGGGGTCCTCTTTTGTTTTGCTTTTGCTAGCGGATTTATTTGCAGATTTATTTTGATCTTTTATTGTCACTCTTCTTCTGTTTTTATAAGTGGGGGCCTTGCAAAATTTTCCTGACCGCATGTCCCCAGTTCTCTACTCAGACTGGGGCTGTGACTGTTCCCATGGACTTTTCTGGTGTGCCAAGCTGCCGTCTCTTCTTTTGTAGGTGTGAGAACTTCGTGCCTCTTGTGTGTTTGACCCCTTCTGAGCGCGTTTTGGCTCCAAGTAGCAGAGTTTCCCTTGTCCTAACTACTGCTTGCAGTCTTGCCTATGTTACCGTAATCCCCAATGTCTTCTGCACCCCCTGTGGCATTCTTATCGCTTTTGCGACTTGTGGCTCCTACCTCTGCTGGCGCCGCTGCCTCCATCGCTGCCGTGAATTTGCGACACCTCCTATACTATGCCTTCTGTGCCTCCTGTGCTGTGGGGAACTGTGGGGCACTCTTGTCTCTCCTCTGTCTCTCCTCTGTGAATCGGCATTGTGGATGCTGTGGACGGCGGGGGGACACTCTAGGGGGCGGCAGGGGGCACTCTAGAGGGGCCTCGTGGCTCTCTGAAATGCTGCTATGCCACCGTGCCACCATAACAAGTCCACTTCAAGTGCTCTCTGAAATGCTGCTATGCCACCGTGCCACCGTAACAAGTCAACTTCAAGTACCAAATGCGGCTCCAGCCGCGCTGTGTGGCCCTCACCACTTTCAAGCTCTCAAATTGCGCCGTGAAGTGCTGTGGGCTCTGTGGGGCGCTCGCGGTGGGGCAGTTCCCATGTTGCAACCAGTCTGTGTAGCCCGTCTATGGGGCGGCTCAGTGCTCCTGGCCAGATGCCACACCGCGTCCCGGCTCCAGCCACCCTCACTGCCAGGTGTAGCCTGTCTGGGTCGGTGCTCTTTTGCAGGCAGTTTGGATGTCCCGCTGCGTCTCGACTCCAAACGCCCTTGCCGCTCCTGGATGTTGCCGGGAGTGGCCAGGTAGCCCGGGGTAGCCCTCTGTGGGCCCCCTGTGGGGCGGGTCAGTGTTCCTTGCGCGGGCGGACCAATTTCCCGCGTCCTGGGTACCGAAGCTGACTCCATGCTCTGATTCCGACCTCCTGCCCCCCGGTTTGCGGTCTCGCAGAGCTCTCGGGGGGAGGATGATCTACAGCGGCAGCAGCAACCACTGCCGATCGAGCTCCGAGCTCCTGGCGTCTGTCGGCGTTTCTCTGAAGTTGCGATAGAAAGAGGACGATAGAAAGCTGTAAAGTTCACACTGATTGTGCTGCAGAGGAGCTAAAGTGAGATAAAGTGAGTGAGCCGTCTACTCCAATATCTTTGTCTACCCAAGAGGTAGGAGCAGGGCACAAGTTGTAAAAAAAGAAGTGGGGGGACGCTGTCACCGGAAGTGACGTCACAACAGGAAGTGACGTCACGAAAGTCTATACATGGGCTGACATTTACAATCAAAGAAAATGGCAACAATCGCAATTCAAACCAAGCACTAGTTCATCACAGGAAAGTGTTGTTTCAGACCCAGATATCTCGCACACAAGGAGACCAATCATCAGTGCCCCTAAATCATCTGGAAAGCAATTACATCCTAATACAGCACAGAAAACGGCTTTTTTGGAGAAAAGCCCAGTCGCAAATGCACCACCTAGAGAAAAACAAGGAGGGGCAAAAGAAACCGAGGAAGAAAGTGCAAAGAGATAAACAAGGAGTCAAACCAAAGTGATCTAGTGATTAACATTTATTCAAAACAGTTGACACAAGCACAAACCGTGGTCCTCAATAAGGGGACTTCGTTTGTCCCCACATATAAATCCAGTTTACCGGAAACATAAGTTGCTCTTTTCAGATTTTTTTGATTACTCAAACTCAGATACTTTTTCAAAGATTCTCAATCCGTTACCAGCGATCCTGTGGAAGGGATCCCTAAAGAATTTAAACCCAAGAGTAATTTTTGTGCACCCTTTTCACACAAGACCATTGAGGCATTTGAAAGATCAGTTCTTAGTGAAACACAGAAGATCAACTTCTCCAAATCCAGAAAAACGAATTTGTCACCTAAACAATGGAGTACTCTAAAAAGTCTCTCAAGAGATTCCAGTTTAACTTTTCAAAGCGCGGACAAAGGAGGAGCGCTTATAGTAATGGATACCTCATTCTATGAAACAAGCTTTAACGTGCATGTCAACAACAAAGACATTTACATGCTTCTTGAAAGTGATCCCACAGAAGCATATCAAAAAATTATATCACAAATATTAAATCACGCTTTAGAAATGCAGTGGATCAATGACAAAACTCACAAGTTTCTTGAAACCAAATTTCCACGCAGACCCAAGCTGTATATGTTACCAAAGATACATAAGGACGCTAAACACCACCTTTTAGACCCATTGTGTCAGCCTGTGGATCTATCTCAGAATCTATCGGTAAATATGTAGACTGGTACCTGCAACCAATAGTGCAAAAGTCCACTACATACATTAAGGATACAACTGCTTTATTGAATCTACTTAAAACGGTTGAATTGGATAATAAATCTGAATATTGGCTATGCACTGTGGATGTAGTAGCCTTATGTACTTCAATTCCACACAATCAGGGCCTTGAAGCCCTAGAATGGATTTATTGAAAGTAGAAGATCTAGAGGTCAATAAAGTGTTTCTGATTGAGTTAATGCATTTCGCATTGTACCACAGCTACTTTGAATGGCAGAGCAATTTTTACAAACAATGTAACGGAACATCCATGGGTTTTGGGGGGCACCATCGTATGCCAATCTGTTCATGTCCAAATTTGAAAATGATTACATACTGAACAATCCAGAATGGATGAATAACTTAATCACATTCAAACGTTATATCGATGACATATTTTTGATCTGGAAAGGCAACAAGGAACAATTGGAAAACAATATCGCCATGATCAATACCCACAATGAAAGAATCAAATTCACTCATACCATCAATAAGTATTCCATAGCGTTCCTGGACATCCAAATTAACTTCGAAAATCACAAACTGCATACCAAAGTACACAAAAAAGCAACAGATAGAAACTCCAGTTTACTATTCCAAAGCTTTCACCCTGAAACATTGCAAAAACACTTGCCCACATCTCAATTTATCAGACTCAAAAGGATCACTTCTGATCCAACAATTTTGCGGGAATCACTTAATGATCAGATGATGAAATATTCCCAAAGAGGTTACCCCAAAGAAGTGTTGGAAGAATCCTTACGAAAAGTCAACAGATTAACCAGGGAAAAACTACTCGAATCATCCATTCACAAAGCTGAGAAAAAAAATGTTTGTGTATTAAAATTTTCATCGGAGGCTCAAACTAATAAAAGAATCATTAATCGTTATTGGGCACTCATAACAACAGAACCAGATCTACAGAATCTGTATAGTGAACAAATCACTTTCGCTTTCCAAAGATCTAAAAATATAAAAGAAATTTTGACTACGTCCAAAAAAGAAGTCATTGAATACAAAGGAAAGTCCAAATGTCAAAACTGCGTACATTGTAACAACGTTATCGTGGGCAACATATTCATGCACCCCACCAAAGGTTAAGAGATTAATTTGCAATATTCTGCCACATATGACACAAGAAACATAGTGTACGCCATCAAATGCCCTTGCGGCAAAATTTATGTTGGTCAAACCGAGAGGAAAATTAAAGTTAGAATGACAGAACATAAAAGCAACATACGCTTACAAAATAGTAAATCTACTATAGCCACACATTGGATGGAAGCCAAACACCAGATATCTCAAATTAAATTCACCATATTGGAGGTACTTCCACAGCGCTGTGACGTGGATCCTACTAAACAACGATTAAAATCAGAATTTTTTTGGATCAAGAAACTTAACTCCCTGCACCCCGCTGGAATGAATGACAGAATTGAACTTTCTTGCTTTCTTTAATATTATATGAACTACCATAGCATTACTGCATGGCTTATTCGATCTCCCCTGTAAGATTTTTATATACAGTAAGATACTGTTTCACTATTTTCATTTACATAATGAATGCCTGTGGATTTTTTATACGTTTTATTTTTTATTTTATTTTATTCATCTTCATCTAATTCTCATGTATGTGTTAAATTCATTTATCTTTCATTGTATGTCATTGTCACTCGGGATCCTCATGATACGTTCTAACATTTCGCATATATATATATATTCACTGTGCCTTTCACACTGGATAACCAGTCCGATGTATTCAATCGTTTTTTCTTTTTCATACATTTTGTTCATTTTGACCGGCCGCCCGATTGCCTTTGATTCAGACGCCATGCATGAAGCCGCCGCACCCATATCACGTGATCAGGGTCAGTGTGTTAAACCAGTGATTACATTGGTGGAGAGGCTCTTACAGCTTCGTCACCCGAGTAAGTTGTTCGTGAAACATCTGGGCACCGGTTGTCCCCGTATCCGTGCACTTTTGTGTTCTAGATATTTTCTCGGTTTAGGCACCTGCTTAACGCTCGATACCTCACACGGCACAATATTGGCTTTTCGAATCCCGTGTTACACTGCAATGGGTCCCGAGGCTCTTGTAGCTCATCTATATTGTGTTCACATTGTTTGATATAATCACCCACTTTCATGCATGACACTGTGTAGCGCTTTGAGGCCATCATTTCTATCTTTTACCTGGTTCTTGTTTGTGTTTATTTTCCTTTCTCATTTAAGCAATTTTCCTTATCAATGCTGTCCTTTTGGCATATATATATATATGATGTGTTTGTAACATGAATCTGATTGCTAAGGTCCTGTATTTGATTTCATTTATAGACCCCTGATGAAGGGTCTTTGTATTTGACCCGAAATGCATTGGGTATAGTGAACCAACTGATATTCATAATGAAATTGGATATGATTTGAAATGATTATACTTCAAAGGATAAACCCTTTGCGAATAACAAGAAACAATAAAAGAAGTACTGGAAGAAAGATTGGATCCCGTGTTGTGTTTTTTAAAACAGAGAAACAATAAGAAACTTTGTTTTCAAGTTGAATGCGCGCATTCTTAGTGATTAAATTATCACACTACTACAGAGTTACTGAAGGCACTGCCAGACACAGTGTGACAAGAATAGCGCCAATCGAAAGTTCTCAACATTTCAATATTTCAAGATACGTACGTACACAGAGTGCACGGGGATAACATATTGTGTATGATTTCATTACACTAACATGTCACAGCCCTCGTTGTGCATCCTCACCATTAAAATACACACCTCTGACTACCAAAGCATTCTTTTTTCCGAACCACCACTGTCCTTAAATGTGGCCTGTAATTCGCCACTTCGTGAACGTAGCAACATAAACAACTGAAAGATTATCAGTTAACCTTTGTGAAGGGCTTTCCACTGTGCGCAAACAGGTTGGTACATTTTTGGTAACTTTTGATCCGTTTGAGCTAGAAACTAAGGGGCATATTACCAAGCAATAGCGATAATTATCGCTATTGCTTGGTTAGCGGGAAAAAAATATCGCCGCGCACCGAGGATTTTTACCGCTGAGATACCTTGATATTATCAAGGTTTATCTCAAAAGCGGTAAAAATCCTGTGAAATGCATGAATATCAGCGATATCCATGCATTATCGTGACAATGCTCTTAGCCATGTTATCCACTTTCCATTGGATAACATGGCTAAGAACTGCTTTTAGCAGGCGTTAGCTTTTGGAGATATCCGCGCTTAGCGCGAATATTTCCAAAAGTTGTTAATAGGAGTTAGAGATTTAATGACTGTTTTCAGTCGCTAACATCTTGGCACGCCCACTTTGCATGTCATTAGCGATAATTATCGCTGACATGCAAAGTGGGCCCCTAAATGCCCGCTATCGCCTACAAGCTGTCGCTAACTGGTGTTAGCGACAGCTTGGTAGTAGGGCGATAAAATTATTGCCGCATTAGCGGGAAAAAGTCCCGCTAATGCGGCGTTAATGCCCTTGGTAATATGCCCTAAATTTCTTTTTTGTTGATATCTGCAGATTATGCAGCAGATGACGAATTATGTGGCAAATGAGACACATCTATATTATTCAAAAAACGTCTGCAGCTGCAGAATCACATAATTCCAGTGGCCCTAATATTAAGTAATTCATCCATTATTATCTTTTTTGTCTCATGTTTTACTTGATGAGGATAAACCAATGAAGTAGAAAGGCATCAATAGATAAATGCACATTCTGCAAAATTCGACTTTTATATATCAGTACATAGCCATATGTCTGACTGTGGTGGCAAAACCAATACATCTTGAGGAAGTCACACATAAAACAGAGCATGACCAGCACAATTATTCATCAAATAACTCAAAAAGAAATGTTTTACTCTGAAATTCTCCAGATTAAGGTTGAACTGAAGACCCAGACTTGGGTTCACTGGTGACCTTGTTCCCGTCTTTCTCTCCCTTTACCATGAGGCAGGGCAGCCTTGAATCCTTAATAGTAGATATCTACTTACAGCCAGTTTTAGTTTATAATCAGTAGATATTGAGTGATTGTGAGCACCAAATGATCTCATGGTGATTTCACAAAGTCTCAGTTCCAGAAAAGGGAGTTTAAGTTGAATGTTCTATGTTACAGCTTTTGCATCACCATCGCTTGGCCTTGGAGTCCACTTCCCTGTGAGAAGCCCACCCAGTAGATTTAGAGATCCACACCTGACAAGCAGGGATTCTCTATGCTCTCAATGAACCATTGACTGCAGAGGCTACATTGAATGCACTGATCTTTGGTTGATCAGCCCACAAGGGAAAACAGGAACAAAAAGCACACTGGCCCTGACATGCAGGGAGGTTTCTCCCTACAAAGGTCCGTGATTGTGCGACTTCCCTGTCTTGCCCTGCCTTGTGGCTACAGGCAGGTAAGTCAAGTGATGTACACCCCTGCCCTAAGTAGATAAGACACAAGGTTGTATGATGGAACAACGCAGGGAAATGCTCTGCATGCTTTTACCACACATTTTTTAACCTGCATATTTTTAGATCGCATATGCTTTTACAATGTATGCCTTTACCACGCATATATATATATTTATAAATAAAAACAATGTATTTGTGGGGGAGACCCCCCACACCCCCGAACTTACCTTAAATGCATGGTAAAGGCATACGTTGTAAAAGCCTATGCGTTCTAAAAACATGTGTTTTAAAAATTGTGTTGTAAAGGTACAACAAGGTAAAAACCTTGTTTTAAAGGGGTTTCACAGAACCAGCAGCCATGTGGTAGAAGAATGACTGAGTCAAGGGTTTACACTGGTGGCAGAAATCCAAACATGGATTTCACAGAAGGATGCATCTGGTTCAATGACTCCCAAATTCTCGGGCAATTTGTCACTTTGTTATCCCTAACCCCAGGAGTCACTCAGTGGTGTTCCATGATGTGGACACTGGGGGCAGTCCTCCTGTTAAATATAACATTTACAGGTTGACTGGCAGGGTCAAAGCTAGCATCAAGAAGGAAGTCTCCAAGATGTTGGCACTAGGGGTAATTGAGCCATCAAGCAGCCCCTGGGCCAGCCCAGTGGTCTTGGTCCCAAAGTCTGCCGCACCCGGTGCCACCCCAGAACTCCGATTCTGTGTGGACTACCGAGGGCTCAATTCTATCACCAGGACTGATGCACGCCCGTCACCAGAGCTGAGGAGCTAATAAATTGGTTGGGAGCTGCCATGTACTTCAGTACGTTTGACTTAACGTCTGGGTACTGGCAGATTGTCTTAACTGAGGGGGCCAAGGAGAGGTCTGCATTATCAACTCGAATAGGGGAACTACCAGTTCCAGGTGATGCCCTTTGGGTTAAAGAGTGCCTCTGCCACCTTTCAGAGGTTGGTTAACCAGGTATTGGTTGGACTGGAGGATTTCAGTGCCGCCTACCTGGATAACATTGTAGTGTTCAGTGCCACTTGGGAAGAACATCTGCAACACCTCTGGGAAGTCTTGAATGCCCTAGAAAAGGCAGGTCTCACAATCAAGGCCAGCATGTGCCAGATCAAGCAGGGATCAATGGTGTACTTAGGGCACCAGGTAGAATGCGGTCAGGTGGAACCCCTACAGCCTAAGATTGACACCATCCTGGCTTGTTGAGCCCCCCAGACCCAGACAGAGGTGAAAGCCTTTTTAGGTCTCACAGGGTACTACAGGAGGTTTGTCAAGGAATATGGCACCATTGTTGCCCCCTTAATTGAGCTGACTTCCACGTAACAGACCAGGAAGGTGAACTGGACTGACGCCTTTCAAAAAGCTTTTGATGCTCTGAAATCTGCTGTGTGCAAGGTGCACATTGCCAAGGCGCCCAACTTCTCAAAAGAATTTGTGGTGCAAACAGATGCTTCAGAGCATGGTGTGGGGGCTGTTCTCTCACAACTAAATGATGAGGGCCTAGACCAACCCATAGCCTTTAATAGTAGGAGGTTACTTCCCCGGGAACAGTGGTGGAGGTGCAATTGAGCATGAGACTTCTGCTGTGATCTGGGCACTGAAGGAGCTAAGGTCCCACTTGGTTGGAACTCACTTCCGAGTTCAGACCGACGACAGGCCCCTCAGATGGTTGATGCAAATGAGGGGTGAGAACCCAAAACTGCTGAGGTAGTCCATTTCCCTACAGGGGATGGTCTTTACGGTGGAACACTGTCCTGGTACAGAACATGCCTAATGCTGATGGTCTGTCCAGATTTTTCCGCCTCAGTGAAGAGAACTCGCAGGAGGGTAGGTAGTTCTCCCCACTTTTCAGCTGGAGGGGACACATGTTCGAACTGGCATTCTTGGCATCGTTATACCCTGTCTTTTTGCCTCTGTCTCCTGTATTTTCTGCTGCGTGCTGGAGTTTGTTTTTGCTGGTCTATATGCTTTGGGAACTTTGCTACTGCTGATCTGTGCCAAAGTGCAAGTGCTCCCTATTTGGATTGTGTTTATGGATTGGTGTTTCCATGATTGGCTCATTTGACGTATTACTAAGCCCCTAGTACAATGCACTGTGTGTGCCCAGGGCCTGTAAGTCAAATGCTGCTAGTAGACCGCTAGTACTGAATGTGCCACTCATGCAAGTAGCCTTCTAAAAGATTCTCAGATCTGTCACTTCAGTGTCTATGTGCAGTTTCTACCGCCATGGCAACCTGGCAAGTGCACCCACTTGCCAGGCCCTAACCTTCCCTTTTCCTACATATAAGACACCCCTAAGGTAGGCCCAAGGTACCCCTGTGGGCAGGGTGCAGTGTATGTGAAAGGTAGGACATGTACGGGTGTGTGTGAAAGGTAGGACATGTCCTGATAGTGAAATACAGTGCATTTTGTTTTTCACTATGGAAAGGCTATCTATCTCATAGGATAGAATGTGAGTTTATTTATAACATCTTAGAAGTATAACTTTCCATTGGGGCCAGGTATGAAGATTGAGTTTAGTATGCCTGAACTCAGAATTTAAAAATCATCTTTTAGGAAAGATGATTTTTATATTGTGTGTTTGAAAATGCCACTTTTAGAAAGTGGGTATTTTCTTACTTAGCCATCCTGGGTGCCTCTGCTGGTTTGTGGATTGACTGTCGTGCTTTGGAATGACAGGGGCTGGTGATGTGCATTCTCTTCAGATAGTCACGGGGGGGGGTTGCGGGGTCTCCAGGCTTTTCGGAATGAGTTAGGGCTGGGCTGAATAGACCTGGACTGCATTTGGAGTAGCTTGAGGAGATTTCCTTGCATCTGAATATGGATAGTCTGCCTTTGACTATGCTGTCTCCAACTCCTGCCAGGAAGCTGGGCCAGAGAGGACAGAACTGGTTTGGCCTGAGCACAGACACTCGCTGTCGCAAGAGCACAAAGGGAAATGTGGTATAAATATTGGGGCCCAGAACCCAGGATTTTAGAACTTGCTTGGATCAAGGAACCTGCCAAGAGAGACTACCCACCCCACCCACATTACTTACGCCGCCTCCACCCTCCTAGCCCTTAACCCCGGCCAACTCTCCAACTGCGCCCAAGCCGCCCCTGGACACACCCATGGACCCTTCTCTTGCAATTCCTGCATGTTCGACGGCACCAAGACCAACTCCTCATCCACGAACACCAAACAGAGCTCCGACACTAACCACCTTAAATGCATCCTGCTCAACACCCGATCGGTCCACAGGCACGCCATCGACCTCTGGAATCTACTAGACACCATCTCCCCGGACGTCGCCTTCCTAACAGAAACATGGATGAACGCCTCCTCAGCCCCAGACATCACCATTGCCATCCTGGAAGGATACAAGATCATCCGTAAGGACCGCACCGACCAAAAGGGAGGAGGCATCGCTATCGTTCATAAGAATTCCATCCGCATCTCAACAAGCTCAGACGTCAACCTTGCCAGCGCCGAACACCTTCACTTCCAGATCCACACCGACCCCAAGACAACACTCAAAGGCACTCTCCTCTACCGACCTCCAAGGCCCCGTGCACAATTCAGTGACGACATCACTGACTTTATCACCCCACACGCCATCCCCTCCGAGGAATACATTCTATTGGGAGACTTCAACTTTCACCTGGAAAAGAGCAACGACAGTAACACCACCACCCTCCTGGACAACCTCGCCAACCTCGGACTCAAACAACTTGTCACCACCCCCACCCACATTGCAGGTCACACACTCGACCCTATCTTCACTTCCAGCAAACATGTCTCCTTCAGTCACACCACAGCTCTCCATTGGACGGACCACAGCTGCGTTCACTTTATCTACAATAAGACCACAACCCACAACCATCCTCATCCTACCCTGCGAAGAAACTGGAACAAAATCACCATCGACCAGATCTCCTCTGTGCTTCTTCAAAACCCCCCTGCCCACCCCTCAAACCCCGACCAAGCAGCCATTAACCTCACCCAATGGCTATCCAACAGCGCCGACATCCTAGCACCGCTGAAAAAACGTCAAACCAAACTAAGCAGCAAAAACGCCTCCTGGTTCAACGATGATCTTAAGAAATCGAAGAAACTGTGTCGCTCCCTCGAGAATGCCTGGAAAAAAGACCCAAACACCAGCACCAGGGACGCCTTCAAAAACGCCACCCGCATACACCACCAACTAATCCGGTCTGCCAAGAAAGCCGCTTTCAAAGACCGACTAGATAACAACGCCCACAACAGCAAGGAATTATTCAACTTCGTCAAAGAATTTACCGAATGTCTGACATAATATCGACAGACAGAATATCGATATGCAAAAATATCGGAGCAAAAATAACGACAGCAAAAATATCGGAATCATATCTTCATTAAGGTAAGTACAAAAATATCGAAAAAATAATATCGAAGTACAAAAATATCGGATTCAAAAATATCGTTTTTTTAAATGTATTAATAATAATGTAAAAATAAATTTAAATACATATAATTTTACAACTATTAAATAAAAATATTAAAACAAAATTAAAACTAATACATATACATTTAAAATAAATAAAACACTTAATAATTTAAAGTAATTTTATTTTTTTTCATGTAATTTATTTGATTCAATGTAATTTTTTTTTGTTTTTACCCTGTACGCCTGTACCCCAAAAACCCAAAACTGACCCTGAACCCTAAAAATATCCCTGTACCACAAAAACCCAAATCTGACCCTGAAACCTAAAAATACCCCTTTACCCAAAAACTGAAAACTGACCCTTATCCCTAAAAATACCCCTTTACCCAAAAACTGAAAACTGACCCTGAACCCTAAAAATACCGCTTTACCCAAAAACTGAAAACTGACCCTAAACCCTAAAAATACCCCTTTACCCAAAAACTGAAAATTGACCCAGAACCCTAAAAATACCCCTTTACCCAAAAACTGAAAACTGACCCAGAACCCTAAAAATACCCCTTTACCCAAAAACTGAAAACTGACCCTGAACCCTAAAAATACCCCTTTACCCAAAAACTGAAAACTGACCCTGAACCCTAAAAATACCCCTTTACCCATGAACTGAAAACTGACCCTGAACCCTAAAAATACCCCTTTACCCAAAAACTGAAAACTGACCCAGAACCCTAAAAATACCCCTTTACCCAAAAACTGAAAACTGACCCTGAACCCTAAAAATACTCCTTTACCCAAAATTAATTAATATTATTTAATTACCAATAATTAATAATTAACAATAACAATAAAGTAAATATATTAGCACATTTGCTGTAATTAATTTAATTTAATAATTAATATTATTTTTCCCAATTAATTAATTAAGAATAACAATAAATTATATATAAAAAACATTACTATAATTAATGTAATTAAATAATTAATATTAATTAATTACCAACTAATTAATAACTATAAATATGTCAAAAATTATATTAATTAATTAACTAATTAATAGAAATTAATTACCAATTAATTATTAATTAAAATATGTACAAACATATATCAATTAATTAATTATTATTAAATTACTTCCCACCCTATTCCCCTATAAACCCATAACCCGCTACAGAACATATTTATCAATTAATCAATTAATTAAAAATAAATAAAAAATATTTCTCAATTAATTAATAATTCCTACTAATTAATAATTAATTTAACATAATTAAAATACTTCCCACCCTATTCCCCTATAAACCCACAACCCGCTACAGTAGTAAAAGACAATATTTAATTAAATTACATTAAAAATAAATAATAAAACATAATAAATACAATATAATATACACTAAATTTATTTAAAAAATGATATTAGTAACATCAAAGTTATTAATTTCGATATCATTGACATCGATATTTACAACTTCGATATTACTGATATCATACCAATATCGATATTAAGACTGTCGATATTACTTACCTTCGATATTTTGTCCCATCGATATTTAAACTTCGATATTTTTGTATATCGATATTTAAAAATCGATATTTTGTCTGTGTACCGAATTTACCAACCCTTCAGCCAACTCCAACGACATCACCCCCTCTCAAGCCCTCTGCGACTCCCTAGCCTCATTCTTCCACAACAAAATCGCAGACATCCACAACAGCTTCGACGACCGACCCGGAGACCAACCCACCCAACCTTCTGCAGGACCTTCACCCCCCTTGAACATCCTTCACGACTGGAACCCAATCTCCACTGAGGACACCATCCGCCTGATGAACTCCATCCAATCAGGATCCCCCACAGACCCATGCCCTCACCACATCTTCAACAAAGCAGATTCCATCATAGCACCACACCTCCGAGACGTCATCAACTGCTCCCTCAACTCCGCCACCTTCCTGGAAAGCTGGAAACACGCCGAACTCAGCGCCCTTCTGAAAAAACCCACAGCTGACCCCACAGAACTCAAAAACTACCGCCCCATCTCGCTCCTTCCATTCCCGGCCAAAGTCATCGAGAAAGCTGTCAACAACCAGCTCACCGCCTCCCTCGAAACCAACAAATCCCTTGACTCCTCACAGTCCGGCTTCCGAGCCAAACACAGCACTGAGACCGCCCTCATCGCAGCAACAGACGACATTCGAACTCTACTGGACAATGGAGACACAGTCGCCCTCATCCTCCTTGACCTCTCCGCAGCCTTCGACACAGTCTGTCATAGCACCCTTCTACAGCGCCTCAGAAACATCGGAATCCAAGGAAAAGCACTGGAATGGATCACCTCGTTCCTCACCGGAAGAACCCAGAGAGTCCGCCTCCCACCATTCAAGTCTGAGGCCACTGAAGTCATCTGCGGTGTACCACAAGGATCTTCACTCAGCCCCACCCTCTTCAACGTATACATGAGCCCCCTCGCAGCCATCGCACGCCAACACAACCTCAACATCATCTCCTACGCTGACGACACTCAACTGATCCTCTCACTCACCAAAGACTCTAACACCGACGAAACCAACCTACATGAAGGAATGAAAGAAGTAGCCGAGTGGATGAAGCACAGCCGTCTGAAACTGAATTCAGACAAAACAGAAGTCCTTATCTTAGGTACTCCCCCTCCGCCTGGGATGACTCTTGGTGGCCAGAGGCCCTTGCAAAAGCAGCCATCCTGACGGGCCACGCACGGAACCTGGGCGTCAACCTGGACTCCTCACTCTCCATGAACAGACAAGTCAACGCCGTTTCATCATCCTGCTTCAACATTCTTCGCATGCTCAAAAAAACATTTCGCTGGATCCCCACCGAAACTAGAAAAACAGTCACCCACGCACTGGTCACGAGCTGCCTGGACTACGGAAACACCCTATACGCCGGTACCACCGCAAAACTCCAGAAAAAACTCCAATGCATCCGGAACGCTTCAGCCAGACTCATACTAGACATCCCGCGTAAAGACCACATCTCTGGTCACCTGAAAAACCTCCACTGGCTCCCCGTCAATAAGAGGATCACTTTCCGCCTCCTAACCCACGCACACAAAGCACTTTACGAACTGCGACCTGAATGCCTCAACGCACGACTCTCCTTCTACACCCCCTCTCGCCAGCTACGATCCTCCAACCAAGCCCTTGCTACTGTACCTCGCATCAACAAAACCACCATGGGAGGTAGATCCTTCTCCTACCTGGCAGTTAAAACCTGGAACTCACTTCCTACCCACCTTCGCCTCACTCAGAACCACCTAGCATTCAGAAAGCAACTTAAAACTTGGATATTTGACAAGTAATTCCCCACCCTTCTTCAAGCGCCTTGAGACCCTCTGGGTATGTAGCGCGCTATAGAAATCTTTTGACTTGACTTGACTTGACTAGACTACCACTTAGTTGTGGGTTTTGCTGTGATGGCCTATGGTAGCTGCTTCTATCTCGGACAGGGAAAGGACAGGACTGAATTTTCTGTAACTTTTTCTACTGAGTATCTCCGAGGGCTTGAAGAGGAGCTTGCCTCCTGTTCAAGAAGTCTCAGGAACAGCAAAGACTTCATCTCCCTCTGTGTTCCACCTCTGGGACCATACATTTCAGTTGCCACAGAGGGAAACCGCAGCCTGACGCCATCACCGACACCGCTGCTGGCTCTGTGCTCTGAATAAACCACAGAGGAAGCTGCCACACTTCACACCGCAACCCTGGTCTCATTAGCGATGACAACTGTCGCCCCCGAGCCGCTGTTTGCACCACGATCTGTGGGCACCGAACTCGGCACCACCTCGGTTCATTCCACCACCCTGGTCTCACAGACAATGATGCTGCAAGCTGACGTCACCGCCACTGCCTACACTGTGGTATAGGGGCACCGCTCGTAAGTCATAGGATGCACTGCCCCATCCCACAACGCAGTCGGGCCCACTGACACCAGCTCCCCATCGACCGGCACCACTGCCTGCACCGTGACCTGTCAGCACCTCAACGAGCACCGCTGCCCTGGTCTCACCGATGCTGCTGGATGATTGTCACCACGCCGCTGCCTGCACCGAGACCTGAGGGCACTGCATGCTGCACCGCTCCACTTCACACAGCGACGGTTGCCACAACCGGCAGGCACCGATAAGGTCAGCCGGAGCCAAAGGTACTGTTTACAAGATTTCTGACACTGACACGGTTCCGCACCACTGTAGTCACCCGAAACTGTTGGATTTGGTTGTATTCAGCACAGCTGTAGCACCCGACGGAGGTACCGACTTCATGGAACTGTATTTTTAAGGTTATTCTTGCAAAGTGCATCTTTTTATTATTGTATGTTGGATTTTTGTCATTTTGGTCTTGTTTGGTTTAGATGAAGATTAATCATTTTTCTAAACTGGTGTTGTCCATTTGTAGTGTTTTCACTGTGTTACTGTATATGTGCACAAAATATTTACATTTTGCCTCTGAGATAAACCTGTCTGCTTGTGCCAAGCTACCAAGAGGGTGAGCAGGGGCTGTCTAAGGGCTTAACTCCCTTACCCTGACAAGAAGCAAGGGTCCCTGCTTGGATAAAGGTGCAAACCATTGCCAACTATAGACCCCCATTTCAACATAAACATACATGAAGGGAGAACTTGAACTGGAAAACCGCTTTCAACAGCTGGTTCTCATGTAGAGTCTAGCAGGACATAAAAGGACACCGTTCCAACTAACACACTGATGGGTCCATCGATTCATTTATAGTCAGGGTAATTGACATGTTCCTGCCTGAGCTGAGTCTGCCATTGGAAACACTTGAACCAGTGAGGCATCAGCCAATGCACTGCCAGGTCACAGTCAGGTTGCCATGCCCTGTTGGTGTTGGAAATAATCACTGATATTTCATGCCTGGGTCTATCGTGAGGCTTCACAGACCCGGGTAGTAAAAATTAATCGGATTTTTTGGGGGAGTTTGTATTAGCAAAACGTGAAATGAATTCCAAGTAGGAGAAACAAATGGCAGGAGCTGGCGTTCATCTATGCCTTCAGTGCCTCTTCCTTCAGTGCCTCATTTGCTTCGACGGCTGTACTGAAGGCATAGAGATCTCGGCCCGCTTGGAGGGTCTTTAAAGGCAGTGGAATCGGATTGTTCGCTGGCTCGGCAAGCTCACCACATTTTAAATGAGCCTCTTAGTTCCTATAAATCAATTAGTGAACCCGATACTTTAACAGGCATCCTTTTTCATGAATGAGCCCTTAAAAATAAATGTAACTTGTACTTTCATTTGTTTCTGCTTTTGTAACATAAAACAAAAGAAATTGATTTTGCCTTGAACATCACCTAATTATTCACATTTGAAAAGCGGAGAGACTGAATTTCATCTATGTATTATTATGTGATTAACTATAATAAAGTGAAACAAGTTTGCCCCGTTTTTGCACTGATGCAAAAATGAATTATTCCATTCTATTCTATTCTACGCAAACAGAGCAAAAGGGGTGCAAAAGGATGTGCACGGTTTTTTCTATCACACAAGTGTCAGCTTTATTTGATAAGATCCCAAATATTGATGCATTTTATAACAAAGAGGTTCAGGCTACTAAGAAGCATCATGAACGGATGAGTGAAGGTGGGATTCAGGAGGACACACCCTTTGCTGTCAGTATGCATAAATCTTCAAATAGCATGTTTCCTTTCTGTACTGACGCCCTTCTGCGTCGAGCAATACTTCCACAAGGTTCTTTTCAGTAGCCTTTCTCAGGAATATCCCCGGGTTCAGGCTCCCATCTGACCCGCCTGAGGGAGAAGAAATATCTGCTTCTGTAGCAAATGTGGTCCGCCTGTTTAGCTTGGAGGAGAGGAGAAAATAACCCACGCAGACGTCGTTCCTTCTGTCCTGGCAAGGCCCAGGGCACGTGCAGGCATTTGCTAAGTTGCCCAATATGCACCGCACTCACAGTCACCATTTGTAGTAGACCAATCAGAAAAGAAGTTTTCAGTGCTGCAAGTAAGATCATTTTACAGTTGGCTGAATGTATCAAAGGGCACCTTGTGTTCTCACTGAGAAGGTCGTGGTGTCTGTGATATGTCAATAAAATGGACGACCGTATCTAAGATGGCTGCCTCTGAGAACGTGTAAGTATCCTAACATTAACTCACTGTAGTTGTGATGCATATGTTTGGGCGGTGTTTGAGCCTGGACAACTTCAATGCTGTATCACACCGTACTGTCGGCCAATTGGAAGAGGAGGGGGTCTGCATTTGGCAGAAACAATTTCTCCTACTACCTTATGGGTTTGAAAGTCCTCCTGCAAAGTCTACTGTGCCATGTGGTTTACTAGAGTTTAGAGTCTAGGGCCCCTTGTGGAGGTCTGGCGTGACTGATGAGCAAACTGCCCCTGAGAAAACATGCAAGGATGCAGCAAGCCACTGAGTACATTAGTGCATGATAGGAAAATCCATCTTTGACTCCATGGCATTGGTCATTAGCTGGATAAGACTCTTTGCCAATGCATCGTTTTGAGGTCTATAAAATAAGTGCCATTGAGTTAGTGGTTAATAACACCAACAATTCAAGCACCAAGAGGCAATTCAGCCTGTGCTGTGCAATTCATAAGTGGTCATCTTTTCCATCCCAAAGACCCAAAGTAGAGTGTTACCTTCTAACCACTAACAGAGCAACGATAACCGATTCCCCACTCACCCCTCCCCTCCGGTCGTGTGTCTGAGCCCGGGATGCTGCAACTTGACCTGTTGTTGGCTTGGCTGGGCAGTGTCTGGAGTCACTTCTCTGCCACAACCGAGTTTTTCACAGGTCTTTAAAATACCACTTGGGGGGCTTGGAGGGGGGGGGGGGGCAGCCGACCAGAGGGAGGTCCACCCCCCGGGCGGTTTGGGAGGGGCGGGTGGGGCTGATTAGCAGCCCTGCCGGCGGGTTTTTCATATTTGGGCTTCTTTTTGCTACTAGGGGCAGCCCAATATAAATTCACTGGGCTCCTCCTACCGTCCACCTTTTTAGGTTAGGTGACCTGGTGGCCGGGAGCAGTTAGAAATGTTTTTGTATTTTGTGGTGCGTAGTATAGATATTTGCAGTCATGTCAGGTGAAGAATACCGTGTACTCGAAGCGATTAGGCTGCTTAGTGAAGCAGGCAGGCTTGATTTAGTTATTGGTGACGTCGCTGGGCCATCTAGGCCGCAACGTCAGGCTTCGGCTGGAGTGGCTGCGGTGGTGGCGGCCTGCGTAACTCCGAAGCGTTCGAGACCTGTTGGGGTAAGTGAGCGGGCCGTTCTCGGGTGAAGAAAACGGCCCCGGGTGTGAAGGTGCGGCGGTTGGAGGACGGAGCCCCGGGGTATGACGCGGGCGTTGGTTTGGCGCCTGCTCGGCCTACTGATTTGTTAACGGAGGGTTTTGCGTTGCCGCTTGAGACTGTTCAGGTCTCGGCGGTGCAAAGAAGGTCAGGGTCGTCCCCGGCTCAGCGGAGTAGAAAAGGAGCGAAGCGCGGAGATAAGCAGCGCTCGGCGTCTGCTTCTGCGGTTCGCGATCTGGAACCTTCGACGGGAGGGGTCGAGGAGGCTATTTACACGCAGGCGGTTGCTGCGAAGGCCCGCTCGATGTCTGTTCCTTCCCAATTACAGTTTCAGGATGGGTTTTTCATTTCTTCTGTGGAGGGTGCTTTTGCGCAGGGTATGCCTCCTGGTGGGAAGGAAGGAGCTGTTTTTGTTTCCCCTGCCCCTTCATCTCATTTGAGACAGGGGTCACTGTGTTTGGAGGAAAGTTTACCGAAACAGGTTGGGTCCTCTGATGCAATCCATGTGTTGGACGCGCCTTTTAGCCCCCTTTTGTTTTCCTCGGCGGTATCTGTGAGGGAGGAGATAGTGTCTGTTCGTAGTGGGTCTGTCGGGAAAGGGGAGTGGGCGCAGGTTGGAGGATTGGGGGGCGATGTTTTACAGCCTCTGGGTCAGGAGGTTGGGGTGTCTTTTTCTGGGGTTGGGTCTCAGCATGTTTCCGCAGAGGTTTCTGTTTTTCCTTCTCAGAGGCGTGAGCAGTCCCATAGTGTGAGGAGTAGGTCTTGGGAGGGTCTAGGTGTTTTTCCGTCGTGGGCGGAAGGTCTTCGGGAAGGAAGCTGTGGTGTGGGTTTCAAGGAGATGGATACTCACAAAAGCTCAGGAGTCAATTTGAATTTTCCAGGTTTGAAAGTGGGTCGGCGGGGGGGCTTGCAGAGGGGCCATGCAGAGCCTCGTGCTGAGAGTGGGGAAGGAAGTGGTCATATTTTAGGTCCGGCGTGAGCCATGGTACAGGAAATGCTAGATTGGAGTAGTGGTAACAAGGAGATTGCGCCATCCCCACCTATGCGTAGTGTTTCATTTCAGACAACGGCCCCTGGTTTTCAGAGTAGTGAGCAGGTAATAGGGCAGCAGCTTTTAGGGTGTAGGGCAGTGGGGTCTGGGGATTTTGGCGTTTTTGGTAGTAAGGGACCCGGCACATCAGTCCAGCCTTTTTCTTCACAGGGTAGGGAGCGGTAGGGAACAGCAGGCTCGGTAGGGCGAAGTGCGACCCAAGTGCGCCGAGGAGAAGGGAGGATGGAGCCTGGCGCGGCACATTCCGTACCATCGGGGGATCCCGGCGTGGCCAGCAGATGCAGGTCAGGCGCGACCTCGCTGGCCCCAACGTCTTCTCAGCATCGTCGGATGGATTTATCAGTGGATTCTTTCATTAAGAGTGGTAGGCGTGTTGAGGACTACCGGCGAGTACAGTCGGCTCCCCCGCCAATGGTTCAAGAAAGGGTTGGTAAGACCCATGCAGGTTTTACAGAGTCATGAGAAAGCAGGTCAAAATGTGTTGATGTTAGGCCCTCCAAGGTTGGAGGAGTCTTTGTTATTGGACTATGATGATGAAAGTCCGGAGGAAGGTGAACTGCATGATGAGGGGGCTGGGAGGGGACAAATTCATGCTTCTCATGGTCTTTTACAGGCACCAGTTGTGGTGCGACCTAAGATGGCGGTGTCTGGACCAGCTCGAGGGCGCGGCCCCTTGGTGAGGGTACCTCGGACGGTGGACAATGTGGAGCATTTGGAGTGGAGAACGGGTCCGGGACAAGCCCCTTTGTTACGCCCAGGTGAGCTTTTTGTACCACGGGCCAGACCAAAAATGGTGTCTGTGGGGACAGGTGGGGAGACGGTGTTAATTGAAAAAGAGGGCAAGTTACACAAAGGTCATTACGTGAAGGATCAGGGTGTGGGCACAAGTGACGGTGAAGGTAATCTGGGCACTAAGGTGGAAAGTGGTATGAATACAGAGGCTGTTGAGATAGTCAAGGATACTCTTCATAGTAAGGAATTAAAGATAAAGAAGTTGCCTTATATGGGTGTCACTAAGCCTCTGGGGGCCCATTTGATGTTGTCCGCTAAGGAAAGGATTTGGAAAGGTGAGTATGTCGAAATGCTAAAGCTGTTACACAGGGAGCTACGCGCTAAAGAGGGGTCCAAGGAAGAGGAATACGAATTGGCGAAACGTCCTGAAGTTCCTTTGACCATTGAGAACTGGACTGCAGCGTTTTTAATATAAGCTAGTGTATATTGCGAAAAATTTCCTGAGCGCTGCGTTGCACTTTTCAAATATATGGACGTTATTCGAAAAGCGCAGATAACGGGTAGTGGTTTTGCTTGGGCACAGTATGATGAGGAGTTTTGGCCGAGAATGGCTTGGGATCCTGAGGCAAAATGGGGTGAATTGGACACTGATCTATGGCAACATACAATGGGTGCTCCGTCTAGTGGTAAGACAATTTTTACGCTAGTGGTTTCCCGTTAGTTTACCGGCCCTTTCAGGGAAAACCCACCCGGGGAGGGGTGGGTAATGCGAACACACAGCCTGCCATGGGAGCATGTTGGGATTTCAACAAAGGTATGTGCACTAGAGAATATTGTAGATTCAGGCATGAATGCTCACAGTGTGGAAGGAAACATCCAATGGTTAGGTGCTGGGGGCCTAGGACCTCAGGGGGTCAGCAGTGGCTGCAACAAAATGTGAGTGCAGCAAGTTCTTCTCTGCAACAGCAGCCAAATAGGGGGGGTAAGACTAATGCGGGTGCTGGGCCCAAAGGCTCATACACCGGTTAACATAGACCAGCTTGCCAAAGGACTGGAAGGTTATGGGGATGCTCCTACTCGTCAGTTGTTATTAACAGGTTTCACAGAAGGTTTTCGTGTTGGTTATTCTGGGCCGCGGCTGCGGCGTTGGTCCAAGAATTTAAAATCGGCTGATGAACATCCAGCAGTGGTGTAGGAGAAATTGAACAAGGAAGTCAAAGAGGGGAGAATGGCAGGTCCTTTTGCTGATTGGCCCTTGGTTGATTTAATTGTCTCACCCATTGGTGTAGTACCTAAGAAGGAGGCAGGTCAATTCAGACTCATCCAACATTTGTCATGGCCGGAAGGATCCTCGATCAATGATTTTATCGACGAGGAAGCTGCTTCGGTGTCATATTCTTCAGTGGATGTTGCCATGTCATTGGTGGTGAGTGCAGGGCATGCAGCGGACATGGCAAAATGCGATATAAAATCTGCATTTCGATTGCTTCCAGTCCACCCTGATGATTGGAATCTTCTGGGCATCCATTTCCATGGGAAGTGGTATGTGGACAAGGCATTACCAATGGACTGTTCTATCTCCTGCGCTCTCTTTGAAACCTTTAGCACTTTCTTACAATGGTTTTTCACGCAACATTCTGGTCACCGGTTAGTAACTCACTATTTAGATGATTTCTTTTTTGTAGGCACTCCAGACTCTTCAGAATGTCATTCTGCTCTGGTCACATTTCAAAAGCTCATGGATCTTTTGGGGGTCCCGTTGGCACCGGAGAAGACAATGGGTCCTTGCTCGACCATGTCTTACTTGGGTATTGAACTCGATTCAAATGCAATGCAGGCACGTTTACCAGTGGAAAAGAAGGGGAAAATGCTTGAGCTGTTGGAGGAAATGTTAATTAAACGAAAGGTCACTGTCAAAGAAGTACAAATTTTGTTAGGCCACCTGAATTTTGCATGTAGAGTGGTCAGAGCTGGTAGAACTTTCTGCAGGCGCTTGGGTAGGGCGCTATCTGGACACCATTTGCCTCATCATCATGTGCGTCTATCAGCAGGGGTCAGGGAGGATCTGCGCATTTGGACTTTTTTCCTGCGCTCTTTTAATGGAATTCCTCTGTGCAGGGAGGTGGACTGGATGTGGGATGTACAGATTTTCTCTGATGCAGCAGGCAGTGATGGTTTTGGATTATACTGGCAGGGCAGGTGGTGTGCAGAACAGTGGCCAGTTGGATGGAGAAATGGTGGCAGGAGTATTACCTTTTTAGAATTTTTCCAGTGGTGGTGGCTCTGACTATGTGGGGTCATGAATTTGCTCAAAAGAAAGTGCTGTTTCGCATTGATAATCGGGCTGTGGTCGATATCATCAACAGGCAGTCAGCTAGGGACACCCAAATTCTGAAATTGTTGCGAGTCTTTGTGTTGGGTTGCTTTAGACATGATATCAGTTTTAAGGCTCTACACATTCCTGGTGTGGACAATGACATTGCGGATGCTTTGTCTCATTCACAGTGGGAGAGATTCCATGCGCTAGCTTCGGAGGCAGACAGGACACCGACCCCCATGCCGGATCATCTTTGGAATGTAGGCGAGACAGGGTACTACAGTTGGTGGTAGGTTCTTTGTCTGCTTCTACTAGGGCAGCGTATGAGTTGGCTTGGGAGGAGTTTTTGTCATCTGGAGCCTGTAGACGCGAGCCTGGCTGGAGCCGGTCTGAAGATGTCATCCAGTTTATCCTTGTTTTAATGGATAGAGGCCTTTCTATGGTTACCATAGCCGGAAAGTTAGCTGGTGTTTCTTTCTTCTGCTGGGGAAGTGGGGAAGAGGATGTTGGAAGGCTGGTCCCGGGAGCGGGGAAAGGCACATTTGGGGAGGAATTCCTTGTCTTGGCAGAACTTAGCCCGTGTTTTAGAGGTGTTGCCTTTTATTTGCATGAATGAGTTTGAAGCTTGTCTTTTTGCAACTCTCATGGTTTGGATGTTTTTTGGCACCTTTAGAGTTTCTGAATTGTTAGGCTCTAAGTTGCATGGGGGTGTGTTATGGAGGGATGTTCATTTTTCTGAAATGGGGGTGCATTTATGGTTATCGCACTCTAAAACGGACCAACGACAACGGGGAAAAGGCATTTGGTTGGAGGCATCCTCCCCCTCTGCGACGTGTCCCTTGTTATGGGCGCGATGTTTGTGGGTTTTGTCAGGGGGGGTACTTGAAAATGGTGTGTTCCAACATGCGGATGGCTCCAGGGTTACAGACTATCAGTTACGCATGGTGCTGCGAAAAGCGTTACGCCATATTGGTCTTGATGATAAACTTTATAGTACCCATTCCTTTAGGATTGGGGCTGCAACGGAGGCCAATAATAGAGGATGGTCTCATGATGACATCATGCGGCTAGGGCGCTGGTCTTCTAATTGTTTTCAGAGCTATGTACGTAATCCAGCAGGAGAAGCGCTTGCGTCTTCCGCTATGGCTTAAAATCTGATACTGCTTTTCTTTTTCAGGTTCTGTGGCTGGTCCCCGCTCAGCTGTTATGACCATATGGATCGTGGGGCACTCTTTTGTTAAAAGTGCACATGTTCAAGCTCGTTCCAGTTATTTTGGCTCTCAACTGGGTTTCAATGATCGTTTGTTTAATGTTGTTTGGAAAGGGAAAGGGGGGATGCGATGGAAGGAGTTGATTCCAGCTTTAAACTCTTCATTGGTTGGGGAAACGTGTCCTGATGTTCTAGTTATTCATCTTGGTGAGAATGACGTATGTGCGGTTAAAGGTGTGGTTCTCCTTAGGGCTATGAAGAAAGACTTGTCTCTCCTGAAACAACAATGGTCAGGCTGTCATGTGCTGTGGACGGAGTTGATCCCGCGGAGGTTGTGGAGAGGTGCTGTTAAACCCAGAGCGATTGACAGAGCACGTAATAAGGTGAATCATGAAGTCTCCAGGTTTTGCAGAGGTCTGGGTTTTGGACGTGTGTCGCATAGCGATATTCGTTATGATGCTTTGGAATTTTTTCGAGGTGATGGGGTTCACCTCTCAAGGTTTGGTATGGACTTATACCTTTTGGAGTTGAGAGAAGTGTCTCGTTGTCTGCAGATTCAGAATTTCATGAGTTAGTTTTGGTTTCAGTCTATTGGCTTTTTCCTGCCAGTCCTGTTTTGGGGGGCAGAAAGGGGGGTATGATTTCCCCCGCTTTCTGGGTGGCGGAAATTGGTGGTGTTTGCCAGGATTGGCAGGATTGTTAGTTGGCATTGGTCGAATTGGGGCATTGGCAAGAGATTTTCGGTTGGATGCTTTGTTGGGGTGTTTCATAGTTCGGGGTGTAAGGAGTTGCTGGAGGGCAAACTGGGGACTTTGTGCTATGGTTTTGGGGATTGGGCAAGTTGAATTTATTATGCGGGGTTATCGCATTGTTTGAATTGTAATAATGTTATGTACGGGTGGGGGCGGGTTTGATGACGTTTTAGGGGCGGGATTTGTAATTGGGGGTTAAGGTAATATTCTATTTAGTGAGGTTTAGTTTTGTAAGGCGTTTGGCCGAGGTTTTAAGTTGTGTAAATATGCACCTGTTTCAATAAAGCGGCCTTTTTCACACACAATTTTGGTCTGGTGGTCTGCTCACCCCCCCCCCCCCCCTCCCTCCCAAACATGCCTGTTGTGAACTGGTTAACAAGGCTTTGTTTTTTCCACTGTTTCTAGTACCCCCTGGGTCCCTACTCTCCCTATTCCTTACATTTGTATTTTATCTTTACTGCCACAGTGGGAGAATGTATTTAGTGAAAAGGTCAACAGTAGGGATGCCACCTTTCCAAAAGAAAAATAGCAGCCATTAGTTGTTGATTAAAGAAAATGCAAAGGCCTCACCTTCACACTAATAGGGCTCTAAATAAAATGGTATGTATTCATCCATAACATGACTTTTCTGTCTTTATTACCTTTAATTATTGGTCATGGATCATGAATGGAGCCCTACAACACATTTAAAAGTGCTTTTAATTTAAATGCGTTGTTTGATTTATGCACAAATAGGTTCTAAACATACTGGCTTTAGGTGATTTTCCTTAGTTTTGTGCTGCCTAAGACATCAGATTATCGATGGTGCCCATAGAAATCCGATCAACTGGCAGCCCGAATGAGGAGACGGAAAGTTTGGTGCAGGATCAGCACATTATTTATTTCCTCCACCCTTCATCTCAGATTGATGCCATAATAGCAATACTTTAACTTATATCTATAACCCTAGTCAACCGTCAATACAATGATGGGTTACTCCAGGTGTCTGAGAATACATCTTGCATTCAAATAACTCACTCCTCATTCTCAACGCTCACCCATCACTTTCACGCTCACCCTTTATTCACAGCGATCACACTGCACTTACACTGCTCAACATTCACTCACACTATTCACCCTCCTCCTGCCTTGCACTCATACGAGCACACCACTCACCCTGCATGCATATGGCACTCCACTCACTTGTCACATTCACTGCTCACCCTTCACTCACACCAATCACACTGCACTCACGCTGTTACCCTTCACTCACACCGTTCATCCTCCTCGTACCCTGCTCTCATATGAGCACACCACTCACCTTGCACTCACTGTGACTACACTGCACTCATGCCCTTCGACTTGAACTCACACCATTCTCCCTCCATTTACCCTGCGGTCACAGTGACAACACTGCACTCACAACACTCACGCTTTTCACCCTTCACTTAAACGAGCACCCTACTCAGCCTGCACTCATGTGACACTTCACTCACCTGTCATTCTCACTGCTCACGCTGCAATCTCACTCAAACAAGCACATCACGCCCCATGCATTCATTCCTCCCACTCTGCACTTTCACCCAAACTCATATTTTACGTCACTCACTGTGCACTCACATAGGCACTTCTGTCACTCACATGGTGCACCCTTCACTCATGGGTACATCACTCACACCACTCACCCTGCACTTCCTCCTCTCACTCTGCACTCACACGGACAAACCTTTCCACCTGCATTTATGCAAGCACTCTGTTCATCCTGCCTGTACACAGACAATAGTCTGCCAGAACTCATAGACACACCACTCACTCTGCACTAACTCCTCTCACCATGCACTCACCAGTCACTCTCACAGATCACCTTATACTCCCACCGCTCACTCTGCACCACACACAGGCTCACCACTCACCCTCCATTCACACCAACCTGCACTCACTCCTCTCACTCTGCACGCACTCCTCTCACACAACGCTCACATGGTCCCTTCTCTCACATTGTATTCATGCAGCTCACCCAACACTCACATCGGCACAGTTTTCACCCTACCCTTGTGCCACTCATGCTGCACTCACTCACACTATTTGCCATCCACCAGCACTTACACGAGCACACCTCTTACTCTGCACATATAAAAATTACACAACTCTCATGAATATATGCATATTTCTACAAAGGCACCACAGTAGTCTGCTCTTTCTGTAGTACTAGATGCCTACTTAATTCCATCTGCAACAACGGGCTGGTGTAAGAGAGGGAGAGTGGACTGGGAATGTGGGATTGTACAACGAGGGAGACTAGGGCTGAGGCTTTGGGGTGTGGTGATGGATCGAGATCCGTGTGACTTCCTCTGACATTCCTGGCTTAACATTCACCACAATGCTTCATTTCGGTACATGTAGCTTTTTTTTTTTACATTGTAAGTCGGGTCACAAAAACCCAAAAATGCAAAGTGTCACTGGATAAAATCCATGGCTGCTGAAGAAGTCAATACTGGGGGGGTGCAGGTGCACACCTATATTGTAAACAGGTATTTAAAGATTCTAGATTAAAGGTAGGATGTTATATGAGTGTGTAAGGAAGGTGCGTGCTATTCCCTGGAGGAAAACGACCCTAGTTTCCCATGTCAAGACATCAAAGGAGGCTGTGGGAGAACCCACAGTTTGGGGAATGCACAGCTGTAAGACAAAATGTCTAAATCACAGTTTTACCAATATCAGTATACTGATGGTGAGAAATGCTCAAAGGCGATAGGTTCATCATTTCATCTATAATATTTACTGGTGTTACATTGTACAAATCAAATGTGAAGAAGCATTGTTGACATATACAAAAACGGTGAAGTACAATATAGACTGTCCCTGTCTATTTTTTAAAAAATAATCCTAAACAAACACTAGATTATAATCATCTGCATTTGACTCCAATAACATGTGATCCTTTGTTTCATAAGTCCCAATGCATTTCGGGTTACGAAAACCCTTCGTCAGGGGAATGAGTTTTCTTGAACATGGAGATCTTCACAATCAATGTCGCCACTGAAATCTAAAACACAACAACATGCAGTAAGATTACTGCTGAGCATGTAGGATTTGCACCCCAAATTGTGCACTGAAAGGAAAAGTGTAGGCTTGTGTCCAAAAATAGATGCGTGCAATTACTGAAAGATATGTGGTCTATGATATAAAATACAAGGGTAAAGAACCCGAATCAGTAGAGTAAGGTTGTTATGCCTTGCCTGTACCTTCCAATATACGCTGGCCGCAACAGGGAGACAGTTGCTGTACCCAGGTGTGTTATGGGCGATATCTAAATGAGGATCGAAGGAAAGGAAAAACAATGCTTAAAAGTAAGCACTTGCTGGTGTGCTGGTTCCAAGAGAAAATGGGGGCTATAGTTCTAAGGCTTACCGGAAAAGAAACCTGGAGGAATTCGGGTTGTGATTCTAGTGAACACTCCTAGGGAGCGTACTGCAGCTGACCGGAAGGAAACTGAAAGACGTTCCTCTGGTCGTTTCGGAAACCCAGACTCGGGGCTGTAAAAGTAAACAAGGACGGACGCGTGATTAGTGTCCTCCGTGTCATCAGAAGTAATAAAAGACCGAAGTCTAAAGAAAAGTAGAATACACGTACCCGGAAGGTAAAGAGACTGTATCCAAAGATGTTCTCGCTCCGTGAACCGCGTAGTTCCTGGATGTTACCGAGAATACTATGCGCGAAGGGGGAGTGTACTGTAACTATAATGCGAGGAGGTCTGCATCTAGTGAAAAATAACCCTAATGTTAAAAACGATGTGGAAAACGGACTAGGGTACTCTGTAGTTCGAGTAGGTGAAGAGTATGAAAGTAATCATTAAATAGTAAAAAAGAGAAAGGAAAAAAAAAAAGAGTCCCATGTTATTGATCAAATGGGAATATCAAAGGGTAAAGTAAATGTAAATAAGCATTACAGAAGTCTGAAGCATACACGTGTGTGTGAAAAGAAAAAGTTGAGAAGTAAAGGAGGGGTACCCAAACAAGAAATCCCTGAGAGTTGATTTAACAGCCGAAACAGGTGCAAATCCTGTACAATACTGAACTATGCATAATAGGTTATACAAAACATAACATCTCATAATGGTCGTTGAGCCCATTCGGGGCCAACGTTCTCAGTGTTTTGATCCAATGTGTTTCCCTTCGAGCCAGTATGGTGTTAATGTCTGTGCCCGAAACCTTTTTAACTCTTTCTAGGATTGTGAACCGTATCTGCGGTATGGTGTGTCCCGCCTCAACCCAGTGTGTTGCCAATGGGGATGTGGTGTTTTTATTCCTGATACGGCTCTTGTGCTCTATGATGCGTGTCTTAATCTTTCTACTGGTTCTGCCTACATACACAAGGCCACGTGGGCATTTAATTGCATATATTACTTCTTCAGTATTGCAATTTGATGTGTGGTGGAGTTTCAGTTTTTTGCCCGTTTGTGGGTGCATGAAAATGTCTCCTTGAATTACATTGCTGCATTGGCCGCAGTTGTAACATTTTGTCATTCCCTTGAAACCTCCTGTAGGTTTTTCTTCTTGCGGTTTCAAAATTTCCCGAAGATTCTTTGCTCTTTGGTGGGCAAATAATGGAGGATCTAGGAAAATACCTCGAAAGTCCGGTTCGTTTTCAATGATCTATCATCTTTTTTTGATGATAGTCTTTATAAGAGAAGCTTGAGTGGAGTGTTTGAGTACCAATACTTCTCTGCGTGATGAGGTTTTCACGGAGGCTTGTAGTAAGCACTTCACAAGTGCACATCCATTCTCTTTAAAGAAACACCTACCTATTTCCCAGTTTATGCGTATAAAAAGGATCACTTCTGACAATCAACTATGCAGAGACAAGATTCAAGAACAAAAACGCAGATACCAAACAAGAGGATACCCAGTGGAAATACTTGATCAAGCCGAGGAACAAGTGGGAAAAAAAACTGAGGAAGGACTGCAATACTGAAGAAGTAATATATGCAATTAAATGCCCATGTGGCCTTGTGTATGTAGGCAGAACCAGTAGAAAGATTAAGACACGCATCATAGAGCACAAGAGCCGTATCAGGAATAAAAACACCACATCCCCATTGGCAACACACTGGGTTGAGGCGGGACACACCATACCGCAAATACGGTTCACAATCCTAGAAAGAGTTAAAAAGGTTTCGGGCACAGACATTAACACCATACTGGCTCGAAGGGAAACACATTGGATCAAAACACTGAGAACGTTGGCCCCGAATGGGCTCAACGACCATTATGAGATGTTATGTTTTGTATAACCTATTATGCATAGTTCAGTATTGTACAGGATTTGCACCTGTTTCGGCTGTTAAATCAACTCTCAGGGATTTCTTGTTTGGGTACCCCTCCTTTACTTCTCAACTTTTTCTTTTCACACACACGTGTATGCTTCAGACTTCTGTAATGCTTATTTACATTTACTTTACCCTTTGATATTCCCATTTGATCAATAACATGGGACTCTTTTTTTCTTTCTCTTTTTTACTATTTAATGATTACTTTCATACTCTTCACCTACTCGAACTACAGAGTACCCTAGTCCGTTTTCCACATCGTTTTTAACATTAGGGTTATTTTTCACTAGATGCAGACCTCCTCGCATTATAGTTACAGTACACTCCCCCTTCGCACATTGTATTCTGGGTAACATCCAGGAACTACGCGGTTCACGGAGCGAGAACATCTTTGGATACAGTCTCTTTACCTTCCGGGTACGTGTATTCTACTTTTCTTCAGACTTCGGTCTTTTATTACTTCTGATGACACGGAGGACACTAATCACGCGTCCGTCCTTGTTTACTTTTTACAGCCCCGAGTCTGGGTTTCCGAAACGACCAGAGGAACGTCTTTCAGTTTCCTTCCGGTCAGCTGCAGTACGCTCCCTAGGAGTGTTCACTAGAATCACGACCCGAATTCCTCCAGGTTTCTTTTCCGGTAAGCCTTAGAACTATAGCCCCCATTTTCTCTTGGAACCAGCACACCAGCAAGTGCTTACTTTTAAGCATTGTTTTTCCTTTCCTTCGATCCTCATTTAGATATCGCCCATAACACAGCTGGGTACAGCAACTGTCTCCCTGTTGCGGCCAGCGTATATTGGAAGGTACAGGCAAGGCATAACAACCTTACTCTACTGGTTCGGGTTCTTTACCCTTGTATTTTATATCATAGACCACATATCTTTCAGTAATTGCACGCATCTATTTTTGGACACAGGCCTACACTTTTCCTTTCAGTGCACAATTTGGGGTGCAAATCCTACATGCTCAGCAGTAATCTTACTGCATGTTGTTGTGTTTTAGATTTCAGTGGCGACATTGATTGTGAAGATCTCCATGTTCATGAAAACTCATTCCCCTGACGAAGGGTTTTCGTAACCCGAAATGCATTGGGACTTATGAAACAAAGGATCACATGTTATTGGAGTCAAATGCAGATGATTATAATCTAGTGTTTGTTTAGGATTATTTTTTTAAAAATAGACAGGGACAGTCTATATTGTACTTCACCGTTTTTGTATATGTCAACAATGCTTCTTCACATTTGATTTGTACAATGTAACACCAGTAAATATTATAGATGAAATGATGAACCTATCGCCTTTGAGCATTTCTCACCATCAGTATACTGATATTGGTAAAACAGTGATTTAGACATTTTGTCTTACAGCTGTGCATTCCCCAAACTGTGGGTTCTCCCACAGCCTCCTTTGCTGAAGAAGTCAAGCATTTCATAAGATCAGTTGGATGCAGTGACATTACATGTTAGAATGTGGATTAGTTCATTTACAATATTGTAACTGTTTGATGTGAAACCAAATATAAGCCCTGTATAGCTATTGTAAGGAAGTGTACTTTTCATTCACATCATACCTGTAACAAATAGAGACAAGGCAATATATGATTATTTTTAAAGAATGTATAGAGAATATGCTTTTATTAAGCTTCACTAAAAGGCAAGGCAGGTATAGCAGAAGCAGCATGTCAAGCTTTTGTAAAACAGTAAAAGCAGATTTACTAATGGAAGTGTGAATGGCAGTGTGTCTGTGTGTTATAGTGTGACAGAGTACAAATATACAACAGAGTGCAAGAGATATAGTGAGTATGTATGTGTGTGTGTGTGAGTGTTTCTGCGTTATGCATGCAAGTGTGCTGCTGGTCGGGCATACTGGAGGTTATTCTTGCCTTATGGATAAGGGCACCAATAGAATATGGATGGGAGGTGTTACCTATGGCAAACTCCAGGCCCTGATATGCTTCTATTAAGACACCATCATTGCCTGTAGAACCTCAAACTGTCTAACTGAGAAAGTCGCTACCCAGTCACACCCAGTGGCAGGGACACAGAACATGCACCACCACACCTGGCTGAACGTCCTGACATGTTGCATGTATTTCTTAGCATATGGGGTGGATCCAAAGCAAAATCTTTGAACTGATATTTGAGGTGCCTCTAGTCCTAAGATTTCCTGTACTCATTTTATAGGGGGTGTCAATGTGTGAAAAATTCTGACCCTTGTATATCAGAGGGAATTTATAGAGGTACCACGAAAACACTGGAATATTTCATTAATGCCCTATAGGGTCTGCAGCATTTTAGCAAATTTGATCCCACAAGTTTAAAAAAATTCTCAGGAGAGAATTCTACTCTCCCTTAAATTATCTACAAGAAATCTGTTAACTTGTGTTGCTTTCTGAAAGTTGGGGGGAAGTATCACACCCCACCACTTGCAGAGATCTTTTCCTCATATAATGGCTTTGAGGGTAGCGCTCATGCCTATTCTGGAAAAGGTTGTCATGCCCCATTGCCGGAAAAAAGATTTTTTGGTTTAAAAGCATGTGAACTGGGCAAGCTTCAAGGCACTAAGCAGAGCACGATGGATAGGTATACAAGTGCTGGGGCACAGACAATCGGCCAGACAGACCAGACCTCTGCTACTCCAGATAATGCTATGTTATTGGTTGCAATAAGCCAATCCCGAGACACACTGGAGGCCAAAATAGGGGCAGTGGGGTCAGACGTTATGCTGATCCGTCAAGATCTACATAAAGCGGTTGATCGAATAACAGAGGTGGAAACCAGGATCTTGACCACGGAAGACATGGTCACATCCCTCCAAAAGAGCATATACTCTCTGTAATCCATTACAGAAGGGCTTGCGACCAGGGTGGAAGATGCCAAGGGAAGAGCCCATAGGAACAATCTTCAATTTGTTGGCTTCTCAGAGGGCTGCGATGGCAGAAGTATGGAGCAGTGCCTCACAACCTGGTTGATGGGATGGCTTCCTCCAGATTCGCTATCCCAGTGTTTCATTATTGAACAAGCAAACCGTGCTCTGAAGCAAAAGCCTTCACCGGGAAGGCCGCGACCCACCATTGCCAGATTATTGAACTTTTATTATCGAGATATGATCCTAACGCCAGCCAGATTAGTGGGCAAGCTCCAACATGACTCAAAACATATCTTTATCTTTCCCGACTATACTAAAATGGTGCAGCAGCGCCAGCAGTCTTTCACGGCCACTAAGGCGCGACTTCGAAATATAAAAACCCAATATGCTCTTTTGTTCCCAGCCTGGATAGGAGTTATATATTAATCACAATCCATATTCTTCGATACTCCAGAGGAAGTCTTCGCCTGGACAGATGAAAAGGAGAAGCTCAAGCCGCACACACCGCCGCGATTTGAGTCAGAATCATCAGTATCAGGAGAAGCCGCTCACAAACATGTTAAACTTAAGGGAATTCCAATCACAGGTCGCGCTCAACACACCACACCAAGATATGAGAAAGATCCCTCTCTCGAGCAAACAAAACCTGACATGAATCACCCACACCACAATGGGAAGAATGAGAACCATAATGGATGATAGCTATTCTTGGTTGATGATAGAACTTGGGGGCCCTCAGGAGACTCCCCCAACCCCCCCTCAAAAAGCAACTCTCTTCTCAGTATCTGAGAACTCTACGTACAGTGGGATAGTTCAATGGGGATCTATTGGTGTGGGAGTCTGCCGAGCCCCCATTGAGACACTGGCAGACCCCCAACTGCGACAGATGCTTCAACTGTTTTGAGGTATTGGGGTGGGAGGGAGGGAGAGGGAATGGGTTTGTTTAGTTTTACTGAATGTGTTATGTCATGCTTTTCTACATTCTACACCAACATGTCCAACACCGAGTCATGTCCAGACGTTAGGATTCATCCTCAGCACTATGGGGGGATCGGATAATAGGCTGAAAATAGTTAGCTGGAATATCCAGGGAGCGCTGGATAAGATAAAGAGGATGACCCTACGCCTAAGCATGAGCGAATTTTGCGGATTTGCGGATTCGCAATCCGCAAAATCCGCGAATTCCCGCGAATTTGCGGATTTTTTTTTTTTTTGTGTTCGCCCGTGTTTCTGCCAGTTCGCGAGGGTTTTTACAATTTCGCAATTTGCGAACTTACCTGTCGGGTCGCAAGTTTTGCGAACTTGTTGTTTCTACGTGTCCAACCTGTTTGGGACACTCTTCTTCATCACTGCCACTCTCTGTCACCACTGCCACTCTCTGACTACTCATGCCACCCTCTGGCCCACCCATGCCACCCTCTGTTTCATCACCACACCCTCTGGTTGTCCAGTGTACATTATTTTCGGCAAAGCAAAGCACACCTTCCCTGCCTCAAGTGACCTGAATTAATTTGGGGCTGATTAATGTGTCACAGAATATTTTTTTAGCTGGCACCTGCTTCCTTAGTGCGCCCTGATTAGTGATCTTTTGCACTTGCTAAGTGCTTTCATTGTTGCAAAATTAGTTACAACACCTGCCCTGCCCCAACTGACAATAATGAATTAGGGGCTGATTAATGGATTTTAACTTCCAGCCTGGCTCCTGCTTGTCTCCCTTAGCTGTAATTCATGACCTTTGTGGCATATGTGTAACTATTCTGAGGTTCAGAGCAGGGTCACATAATAGTTTCAACTGGCAACTGAACTCTGGAGGGGCCCCTCAGGAAGCACTACAGGAAATGGCTACTAATGATGTGTCTGAACTTTTGAACCTGGTAAGTAGTTACTTTCAGTTTTGCTTAGATCGTATTTCTGCAATTTCGCACTTATTCGCGGGGCGCGAACTCACGCGAACAGTGCGAGCAGTGCGAGCAAAATCCGCTGCTCGCGGATTTGCGGATTTTGCAGGAAATTCGCAAATCTCGCGGATTGCGGATTTCCCGAAAATCCGCAAAATCCGCGAGCGGAACGGATTTTCCGCCCATGCCTACCTACGCCCCCAGGCAAAACGCACTTCGGTGGATGTCGTGTTATAACAGGAAACTCACCTAATCGGCACTAGGGTGCCAGGTCTTTCCCGCTTTGGATATGTCCAGGTTTTTCATGAGGGGTTTACTAGGGGTTCACTTGGGGTTGCGGTCCTGATCCACCGGAGGGTCCCGTACTCGCATATTAAGTCATGGTCTGAACCCCAGGGATGGTATATCATTATCACCGGCACAATATTTGGGGAACAAATTATTATGGGCAGTATATATGCGCCCCCTCCACTGTCTGAGACATTTATAGAACGTTTGACGGGGATCATGCTTGAAACACAAGCCTTTCAATAATAGGCAGAGACTAGAATGACGTTGTAAACGAAACCCAAGATAGGTGGCGACCACACGGGGGTTGAGACGATGCGAGAAACGCAACTACAGACATTTGTAAGCGCCATGGGTTGGATAGGCACATGGCCGCACCTTCACCCGACCGCACAAAGCTTTTCATATTACTCTACAGTCCAGGATTTGTTTTCCCACCTTGATTATATTTTAGTGCCCGCAAGCTATCATTACAAAATAGCAACAGCGGACATACTGTAGAGGGGCTTGTCTGATCACTCCCAGGTAGTGCTGGAGTTGAAGCTAGAGGTAGCATGCCCCCCTTCCGCTGGCGCCTGTCTACTTGGCATCTACACAACCCACAATATAAGACACACATGCATCAGGCTATCACGCAGTAGATTCGGCAGAGACTATTTGAGAAGCCATGAAGGCAACCATTAGGGGAGGCGACATCTTTCCGCACAGCCCAGCATAAAAAATGCCGGGAGGCACTTCTGCAGACCGAGACGCAGCTCATTCACCTAGAAGAATGCAGTAGGGGGGAAGATAGGAATCAGATACGTCGCCAACAGCCTCATTAACAACAAACGTATGCTAACACATTGCAGGATGAGGCCAGACAGGCGTGGTTGGCCTCCCGCAGTAGAATATACCAGTGGGGAGATAAGTCAAGCTCTTTGCTACATTATCTGTTTCAGCATGCATTCCACCCACCAACTATGCCCTGTTTCCAGATTCCCACCTGCTTGGCAGCACACTGAAATCGCAATGTTTCTCAAGCCCGGCACACCCCCCGCCCAACATGCGTCATATCGCCCTATTTCACTCTTAAATATTGGGGCCAAATTGTTGGTCAAAGCCCTAGCAAAAGTCTCTCCTGCAACATATGGCAGATTTGGTGCACCCGGACATGGCAGGTTTTATGTCTAATTGGGCTACTCGCCATAACATTTGGGGTGCTCATAATGCAGTGGCAGCAATTGAAAAATGCCCGGCAGCGCTATTGCTGCCTGATATAGATAGAGCATTTGATTCACCTGGTTGGACATATTTGTTCGCTCTTTTGTTGTGACTAAATATTGGGTCCCAATCGACCCTTGACCCTGTTTCCAGGCAGGTCGCTCCCCACGCCTTGCAGCTCCACCTGTCTGTGCCCGTGCTCTTTGCCAAGCTGCTGCTCCTGCTGACTGAGTTCGAGTCCCGCCTTCACCTGCGCCTCATCCTTGGTGGCCAGTGGTAGGCCGTAGATTTGCTCACTGGTTCTGCACTGTATTTTGTTTTTGATTTTGCTTGATTGTTTTGCTGCTCTTTCTGGTATTTGCACTGTTGTTAATTGTTTCTGTGATCGTCTTTTCATTCCCCTTCCTTTGTGCCCCTTTGCCTTCTGTTTCCCTTTCGCCTTTTGCTTTTGGGGGGGGGGGAGTAAGCATTGTAGTAACAAAGCAATCATATCATCATATAATACATGATACATAATACATAAACAGCAGGGACAAAAGAAGATGCCATTATACTTTAAGCCAATGATTAAACAAATAAGATGTAAAGACAGATTACGAAAGTATATACTCTTCCTTACTTAATCTATCAGAGGTCCCCAAATTCAATAGAACTTCCTCCAAGACCATATGCCTCTATCCTTAGCTATAGCCATATCTTTTTCTAAAATATCCCTTAATACTGCCCACCATTCAAAAGTTCTAGGAGGAGTTTTAGATATCCAAGCACGGGCAACACAATGGCGTGCAGTTGCAAGCATAATTGATATTAGAGATCTTAGTCTAAGAGGTACATCTGCTTTATATCCAAGCATAATCTCTTTCTCTGCTAAGTAAAAATCAATTCTTAGACGATCAGCTATAATATCTCGTATCTCATTCCAAAATACAGCCAGATCTGGGCAAGTAACAAACATATGTAAAATATCTGCAGCTATCATTCCACACTTGACACATTTACATTTATAATTCATATTTATATTAGCAGGATCTATCCACTTAGCTATACGTTCTGGTGTATAGTGAAGCATAAACACTGTTTTAAACTGTTGCAATTTGAGATTAATAGAGTGAACCGAGCTATTTAAGTTCTCCATTGATTCTTTTATCTCAGACGAATTAACAGCTTGGCCCAGTTGCCCGGTCCATTTGAGTGCTATCTTTGGATAGTCATCCTCCCAAGTTTGGGAAAGTATCTGATATGCTTTACTAATAGTCAATTTAGAATCCGAATGCATATATTGCAGTAGATCTGAGCCCATAGGTTTTTTTTATCCCTTTAGATCCCAGTAAATAATCTCTTAGCTGCAGATATTTATGAAACATATTTTTCGGAAGACCAAATGAAGTTTACAAATCTAAAAACATGCGGAACCCAGCAGCATTATAAAAGTGAGTAAGCTGTTTAATACCAAATCTATACCAAGATTTAGCTACCACATCATGAAAAACATCAGGGAATAGAGGATTCCCCCATAATGGCATATTGAGATGTATCAGAGGCAGAGAAGGATTAGCTGTAATTTCCCACCATATGTAAGCTATATCTTTAAGAGTCTTAAATCTGACTCTCTTAAAATAATTTGGGTCGTTTATTCTGTACATGAACATATTACTCTCTTTACCAATGGCGAGGTTATAGCAGCTTTGTTTACTCCTTACATCAAGGAGATCTCGGAGACACCCCATAAAAGAGGCCTAAAAATATCATTTGAAGTCTGGTAGCTTGAATCCACCTTGACAGTAAGGAAGTATTAAATATTTTATAGCTCATCTCAGCTGTATATAACTCCAAATAAAGCTACTAATGGCACCCTCAAGTTTACTAAAAAAGTAATTTGGGGCTCTCAGCGATATTGCCCTGAAGAAATATAGACATTTAGGTAATACAATCATTTTTATAATATTGCATCGCCCTATAATACTAATTGGCAATTTGAGCCAGACCCTCATTTTAGATATTGTTAATTTTAGTAGAGTATCGTAATTCATTTTATAATCTTACATATATCTCAAGCAATCTGAACACCTAAATAAGTAGCTGACGTACAAACACCAGTTATGGGCAATCTTGATTGAAAGTTAAGGACAGTCTGAGTCTTACTAAGGTTAAGCCTTTATCCTGAAAAATAACCAAATAAGCTTGCTTCGGTTTGAATTGCTTCTACTGCTTTTACTGGGTCTGTAGAAAATACTGCAATGTCATTGGCATAAGCCGTGACCTTCAGTTCTTCAGACCGTAAGAAAACAGGTGGGATAGATGGATTGGAGAGCAAAGATTTAATATATGGTTCTATATATAAGGCAAAAAGTAGGGGTGATAAAGGGCACTCCTGTCTTGTACCCCTGAGAACCTTGAATGGTGTAGACTGGTAAGTTAAATAGATTAACTTGGCAGTTGGAGACCCATACAAGGCTCGGACCCAATCATAAAAACTGCCCTTGATATTGTAAACTCTTAGTATAGCCCATAGGCAATCCCAGGTTACACAATCGAATGCCTTTTCAGCATCAAGCATGATCATTCCTGTATCCAGATTTGTTTTAGAAGCAGCATCAAAGGCCACAATAGCGGTGTTCACATGTGCAGTTATATCCTTTCCGGGTATAAACATGTGTTGTTGGGCAGAAGCAAGTTGTAACATAAAGGGTGCAAGACGTATTGCCAACATTTTTGCAAAGATTTTTGCGTTGGTATTTATTAACGATATCGGGCAGTATGATTCACACTCTTCACTCGGTTTTTTGTTCTGTAAAAAAAACAATATTTGTTGTATCCCAGGTCTTAGGTATGGATTTTTCAACAGTAATGTGATTTATAAGTTTAAGCATTAGGGGAATTTGACCCACCTTAAAGATCTTATAAAATTCAACCAGTAGAGTATCTTCTCCGGCTGCTTTCCCTGGCGGCCGAGCATTGATTGCCGCCGATATTCCTTCCGATAAAACTATTGAATTCAATACATCTACCTGGCCTATGTCCAATTTATTAATTGTTTCAAAAAATTACACTTTTCTAAATAACTGAGACATATTCCCTCATCAATCAAATTAGAATTGCTATATAAAGTCTGGTAGTAACAAGAAAAATGTTCAATAATCTCTTCAGGTTGTGTATAAAGTAGCCCATCATTACCTCTTATACTCTTTATCACCCCCTCTGCATGTTTATCAGAAAGTTGATGTGCCAGCGGAGAGGCGCTAGGGGGCGCACAGCGGAATGGCTGGGTAAGACTGCAGCTCAGCCGGACGGCTGAAAACACAACGCCCTAAGGTCGCTCTGATGCCCAAAATAACGCTGTTCGGGCGCTGCCCCTGGTGTGCGAATACATCAGGCACACGCTGATCTGAACATTGACGTTTGGTGTCCAGAAATTATGGGGGAAAACGGTAATAACAGCTCCGGGAGCCGGGAGCGTTCAAGATGGCGGCCGTCGCTCTCCCCTTTGCATCCATGGTGCTCACGGCGGAATAATCACACCTACTGGTTTGGTCAAAGCTGAAAGTGGTCCCAGGTATTTATACCCACTGTGTGAGAAAAGCGTACCTTGGCCGGATAGATGTGCCCTCCACGGAGATACCGTGTTGTAACTGTTTGATTGCGGCTGGCGCGAGACAACATGGCGGCGCCCAGGGTGACGTCTCCGGACTGGTATGATGAGTGAAGCTTGGGTGACACACGCCACGATTCACGGGGGACTCTGGCCCATTGCTGCATGCACTAACGGTGCGGAGTACCACAGAGAACACATCAGTAAAACATAGCACCACGTGGATGTAGGATGTTGCTGTGGATGTCGCCTGAAATTGTGACGCAACCCCTAATAACGCCATAGTCTAATAATGCCGTAGGGCCCCGGCCCGACACCAATTCCTCTGGAGCAGTGATTCGCACAGTGTACTGCTGTTGCTGCGGGTGGCGCGCTTGGTGAGCTGAAACCAAAGCATATACTCCAGGGGTCAGAGGGGGCTCTCGCTGAAGGCGATACATCTGACACATATCCTGGGGCCCCCACCGGGTGAAGACCCCCCGTTCCCGAACCGGCGCGCTATGCAGGGCGCCAAAACGTCGGCGACCAACAGAAGAACGAGATCCACACCACGGGACGAAGCGCTGCTCACCCCACCTCCCTCGACAATGGTAAGGCCAGATAAACAACAGCAGAAGATTTCCTTCGAATCCAAAAAGTCGCCCAAGGCTGCAGAAACAATGCCTGGTACCATGAGTGGATCACCGAGTGAACCTACTACCGGGAGCAATATGGAGAAGATACTGCTGGCCATCCAATCTAACCTACAGGACATCTATGGTAAATTGGACAATTTAACGTGCAGGATGGATGGTATGGCTGCCAAGTTGGAAAAACATGGAGAGAGGCTAGAGACGCCGGAAACGCGAATCTCAGCGGTAGAGGACGAATCACATGCCACCACTACCAAGTGCACGGCCATGGAGCGGGTTCTGGAGGTGATAAAGGCAAAGGAGGAGGAATTGGAATCGCGCTCTAGACGCAATAATGTGCGCATCACGGGCCTGCCGAATCGACCAACACCGGCCGCATGGAGCAATATGTCGAGAAATTGTGCAAGGACATATTTGGAGATGAATCACTGTCACAAATGGTTGTCAAAGAGAGAGCGCACAGATCTCTTGCGCCCCGTCCACCTCCAGGCGCATCGCCACGCCCGATCGTGGCAAGGGTCCTGAACTATCGAGACAGGGACACCATCTTGAGACTGGCACGGGAGAAAGGGCCCATAACCCACCAGGGCAATAAACTTGAATTCTACCCGGATCATACTGTGGCCGTGCAGCAAGCCCGAAGGGAATACACAGTGGTGAAATCCAAACTCCGGGACCTACAAATTAATTACTCAATGCTATACCCGGCCAGGTTACGGGTACTATGGGAGGGTAAGCCTGTAATATTAGCGACCCAGAAAGCTGTGCAGGAATTTGTGAAGAAAATAATTACACAAAACAAATCTAGTGCACGAGAGGGACAACAGGTGGACACGGATTGAGCGCACTGGGGCTACGCTTGAACAAGACTGTATGTGATTATGATATACTTTATCGCCCCACAGGTACTTCTCTTTACCAATGTTAGCAAAGTCCACACCGAGTGACGCTGATGGCCCACAATAGACTATGTGAGTTGGGCTTACTGATAATAACTGATTCTTGAGCCTGTTGGCGCCGAGATCTGGAACGGCTACTGTGAGATACGACACATGGTGTGCTCCGGAACCACATGGTGTGCGTTGCTGGAGGGGTGTTGATTGGCTAACACCGAGAGGTGGTACTGATAACTTCTATTCGTCAGAGTGCTTGGCATACTTAGAGACATGCCCTGAAAACTAGCTGCGATGCTGCCCCAGGAAGCTTCCGAAAAAGTATTTTGATGTATATGCTGAACTGGCTGAAAGGGCTCTTAACACAAATAGAATAGCTGTTGCATTACTCAAGGGACTGCAGTCCACATACGATGAGTGCCCTCCTTGGTGTTTGATTTCCTTTTACAGGGCCCATGCTGTTGCAACACCGCACAAGGGGGCTAGTGTATGATACCCTGTATGCCTTCATGTGTGATATATGTTGAATCTATGCATAGACTGTTACAGGGTCATCATAGGGAGATCAGTGTTTCCCGCCCACCATACATGCTCCTATGAATCTTTGGTAATACATGATAATGTTGGCTATTCTGTAGGAGATACTAGGGCCATCGCAAGTTGAGATAAATAGTGGGGCACGGAGGTTAACAATTGAAGTGTCACATAAGGTACTCGCTCATATCAACGGTGATTGGCTGGCTAAGATTAACATGTTTGCCATTGTGCGCGGGTGGAGTGGGGTTGAAAGGTTGCGTAATGTTACCTAATGGATAACCGGGCTAATTCTGGAAAAGGGCCGGGTTAGACCGGGGGCCTTGATCCATGACACGTCTGCCTTCACTAACGTCATGGATGCCCTCCACATCCATTTAGTTGGATGGAGAGTTGTGCCTCCAGCGGACCTCCACGAGGGAGTTCCCAACACGAGTTCTGTAGAGTTGTTTTTGATGTCAAGCCCCGAACTGTTGTCGAGGTTAATTGGGGTGGGAGAATGGCTTCAGCATGGGAGCTTGTTTCCTTCCCAGTGTAAGAATTGGCTTTTGTAGTTTGGTTTGCCCTGTTCCCATCATGCACTGGGACAGGAACAGACTAATTTGCATACAGCCAGGTTCTGAAACTGGGATGGTGCAGTGAGCTAAAAAACGGTGTTGGATCTAGCCCTGATCTCTTGATTGGGCGAGAGCTTTCTGCTTAATTCAGAGACTCTGTCCCTCACCACCCCTTGTTGTAAATAATTTTGTCCACCCTAAGCGTGGAAGGGTATTCTCAGATGTGAGACCCTTGCTCATTGCACCATCAGGATTCAAGCAAACCGGGCCGAAGACGGCTGTAATGCCAGAAACCGGTCCCCGGGAGCTTGTTTCCTTCCCAGTGTAAGAATTGGCTTTTGTAGTTTGGTTTGCCCTGTTCCCATCATGCACTGGGACAGGAACAGACTAATTTGCATACAGCCAGGTTCTGAAACTGGGATGGTGCAGTGAGCTAAAAAACGGTGTTGGATCTAGCCCTGATCTCTTGACTGGGCGAGAGCTTTCTGCTTAATTCAGAGACTCTGTCCCTCACCACCCCTTGTTGTAAATATTCAGCATGTTTGGGCTGCTGGAGTGTGTGGGGGAGGGTGGGATGGGGGAAATGTCACTGTTCTGAGAGCTGACCATTCAGAGACTGTCTATCTGTTATATATCAGAGAACTGAAAATCACTTGGATGCACCAGATTGTACATAGGCACATGCCGGCAGACCCCTGGCTCAATTACAAAGCGCAGCACATGCAGACACCTCCGTCATACGGATGACTCAGAGGACAACTCAAGCAAATAACGCACACATAAACCTCATCACGTGGAATGTGCGGGGCCTAACACAACCTAAGAAAATTAGTAGGGTATTCGCATATTTGAACAGGTATCATATAGATATCGCGCTTTTGCAGGAGACACACATTGCCCCGAACACACATCAATCCATAGGCCAAAAATGGGCCGAATCTGTCCATATCGCCACATATTCCTCCTACTCTAGAGGGGTGATGCTACTAATACGGAAAGGGTTAAATTTCAAAACTAAGCAGGTAGTACAGGACCCGGGGGGCAGATATGTTATTGTGTCGGGTACTCTATGTGGTAAAAACATGACATTTCTTAATGTATATGGCCCAAATGTGGATGCCCCCGACTTCTTTCAAGAATTGTGGAGACACTTACAACAATTCACGGACACTAGGATCATATGCGGGGGTGATTTCTCACTGCTCCATCAGGATTCAAGCAAGCCGGGCCGAAGAAGGCTGAAATGCCAGAAACCGGTCCCCGGTAGCTTGTCTCCTTTCTGGTGAAGAATTGGCTTGGTAGTTTAGTCTGCCCTGTTCCCATGATGCACTGGGCCAGGGACAGACTGATTTGCATATAGCCAGGTTCTGAGCTGGGATGGGGCAGTGAGATAAATAACGGTGATGGATCAAGCCCTGATCTTTGGACTGGGTAAGAGTGGTCTGTTTAACTCAGACACTCTGTTCATCACCACCCCCTTTTTGTAAATCGTTTTTGGCCACTATAGGTGTGGCAGGGTATACTCAGACATGAGTCCCTTTCTCACTGCTCCATCAGGATTCAAGCAAGCCGGGCCGAAGAAGGCTGAAATGCCAGAAACCGGTCCCCGGTAGCTTGTCTCCTTTCTGGTGAAGAATTGGCTTGGTAGTTTAGTCTGCCCTGTTCCCATGATGCACTGGGCCAGGGACAGACTGATTTGCATATAGCCAGGTTCTGAGCTGGGATGGGGCAGTGAGATAAATAACGGTGATGGATCAAGCCCTGATCTTTGGACTGGGTAAGAGTGGTCTGTTTAACTCAGACACTCTGTTCATCACCACCCCCTTTTTGTAAATCGTTTTTGGCCACTATAGGTGTGGCAGGGTATACTCAGACATGAGTCCCTTTCTCACTGTTCCATCAGGATTCAAGCAAGCCGGGCCGAAGAAGGCTGAAATGCCAGAAACCGGTCCCCGGTAGCTTGTCTCCTTTCTGGTGAAGAATTGGCTTGGTAGTTTAGTCTGCCCTGTTCCCATGATGCACTGGGCCAGGGACAGACTGATTTGCATATAGCCAGGTTCTGAGCTGGGATGGGGCAGTGAGATAAATAACGGTGATGGATCAAGCCCTGATCTTTGGACTGGGTAAGAGTGGTCTGTTTAACTCAGACACTCTGTTCATCACCACCCCCTTTTTGTAAATGGAATGTGGCACTGGCAGACGATGAGGACCGCTCCGCTCATTCCATCGAACCACATAAACATGCCAGAACCAAACTCCTACATATGATAGCGGACTTGTCCTTAACGGACATATGGAGACACAAATATCCCTCAGCGCCAGGGGCTACGCACATCTCTGCGTGTCATAATAGTTGGTCTCGTTTAGACTACTGTTTAGGCACTGATGATATCATACATTGGACTTGTGACGTGAGCGTCCTCCCCAGGACACTGTCGGACCACAAATCGGTACTATTTAAACTTACCATACCCGATCACGTCCCACCTCCCTATCAGTGGAGGTTCAACTCACGTGCTCTCACAGACATACTCTACGCGGACGCCATCCACACAGCGATCAAAGACCATTTTCTTCTAAACGAACCGGCGGTTGATGACCCATATCTACTGTGGGAAGCCTTTAAGGCAACTATACGTGGTGTGTGTATGAGCACTACTATAGGCATACTTCGCGACATACGACACCAGAATAAAAAATACGACACACAAATGAGGGATATGGAGAGGGATTACGAAACTACCCACAATGTCACTATTCTGGGCAAACTACGCACACTACACACGGAACACCAGAACCTGGTTGATGACGAAATAAAATATCTGGACAAAAAGCATTCCGCTAGATCTTATGGGGAGGGTGGCAGACCGGGTGGAATGTTGGCTGCAAAAATATGCGAGGGTAGAAAACACAATGCGGTACTTGGTATTAAATCGGAGAATGGTACCGTACAGACGCAAACCACGGACATACTGCAAAGCTTTGTAAACTCCTATGGTGCACTGTACACGTCACAACCAATAGCATCTACAGATGCCATTAACAGCTACTTCAGGGAGGAGGCGATAGCATGGTTATCAGACAACCAGAGGGAATACTTGGCGGCACCCATCACAGTGGAAGAAGTCACGGATGTGATAAAGTCATTTCCGAATGGTATGGCGCCGGGTCCGAATGGGTACACAAACGAATTCTATAAACACTACGTGGATATACTGGCTCCCCGTTTGGCGGGGATGTACGGGGCCGCGTTTGACCAGGGTGAACTTCCCCCAACGCTCCGAGAAGCGGTAATAATAACTCTTTTAAAACCTTCCAAGGACCCGACCCAATGTGACTCCTATAGGCCGCTGTCACTGATAAATGTCCACTCCAAAATTCTGGCGAAAATCATGGCGATGAGACTGACACCACTGATGACCAACTTGGTGTTACCTGACCAGGCAGGATTTGACCCAACGCGGTCAACGTCCCATAATACCCAGACACTGTTCGCCTTATCCCACTATCTCCAACCCAACACGAAGGCTGTTGCTGTACTATTGGACGCCGCAAAGGCGTTCGATTGTATTGAAGGGAATTTCCTGATTGCGGTTCTACACCGTATGGGCTTACCCAAGAGGTTTGTCCAATGGGTGTCCTTAATCTACACTAATCCACGGGCCAGGGTCCGAGTGAATGGGTACTTATCCCACAGCTTTGCAGTGGAACGCGGTACCAGACAAGGTTGCCCGCTCTCTCCCCTACTTTTCGCCCTGGCATTGGACCCCTAGCCTGCATTATTCGACAGAACTATAAATCATCTGCCCTGCAATTTCCCGCTAGGCCATTACACATATCATTGTACGCGGATGATATGGTGCTCTACGTTCGCGACCCAGCCGAGCATCTAAACCAACTGTTGAGGGAATACATCAAATTCGGCGGACACTCGGGGCTAGCAATAAATTGGTCAAAGTCCTACATTATACCCCTCACAGACACTACAACTCCCTTTGACATAGAGTACCCATTGGAGTGGCAGACCGACTCGGTGCGTTACTTGGGAGTACTATATCATAGAGATCCAGAAATAGTAATTCGCACAAACTACGGCACCACGATCTCCAAACTGGAGGATAAAGTAAAGCGCTGGATACAGCTACTGCTGTCCCTAGCAGACCGTATCACGGTAGTGAAGATGAATGTATTGCCTAAGCTGCTGTATCTCTTCAACAACATCCCAATTACCCCCCCAGGGGAAGTGTTCCGTTGCATTAAGTCATTGGTGATACAGCTCATTTGGGCAGGCAAACAAGCGCGGATTGACCTCCAAGCATTGACACTCCCATATGCCAGGGGAGGGTTTGGAGTGCCAGATTTTAAACTGTACTATTTGTGTGCACAGGCTCAATATGCAGCTTATTGGTATCACCTAGTGCCATATCTCACTCACACAGCGATTGAAGAAGGCGATGCGAAACCTGTCCCTCTCACTGCCATCCTCTCATACAAACGTCCACCACTGCACGATCATGACATCAATACAATTGACACTACCGTCAGGGCATGGCACGAACTTGGTCGGTTGGCTCCTAAAACCCCTCTTTATTCACAAAATATGCCACTACATGATCACTCTGCACTGCCAGTCACGTGCGAGAAGGTGGGGATGTCATTGTTACAACAGGTGGGCATTGCACAGATGGGAGACTTATTTAGTGAAGGCAGATGCGTGGACAATGCGGACCTCCAGTACATACACAACAAATCACAGATGTTTTGCTTCACGCATTACAGACTGAAGAGAGCCATGATGGAACTATACCCTACCTTCCCTGAAGAACCGGCAAGCCTAGACACATTACAACTCATTATTACGACCCAGGACCTGTCGCACTTGATATCACGATTGTACACCACTGCACAAGCCGAGATACCGCAATCCAGCGCCATGAAACCCCTCGGTGACCGTGCGCTTAACAAATTCCGAATAACATAACAAAACATAACATAACAGAGAGGGCCAAAGCTAGATGGGACTCGGTTTTAGAGGACCCCTTGACAGAAAAGGAATGGCAACAGACATGTGCCCTAACGCAAATTCTTACCCCTAATGGCAATCTCAAAATCATACATTACAAATATCTACATCAGGCATACTACACCCCAGCACGCATGTGCAGATACGGCATGCAAGATGACAACAGATGCAAGAGATGTGGTGCAGAGGGGGCTGATTTTATACATCTAGCCTGGTTTTGCCCTAGGATTCAGGAATACTGGGTAGAGGTCACCATTAAATTATCTGCCATGGTGGGGGTTGCGGTGGACTGCACAATCCGACTTTGCTTGTTGGGCATTATGCCGCAGCTCAAATCATCTAAACGTAAATTCTGTGCGGTCGCATTACTATTAGCCAAGCGGCAAGTATCACAATGCTGGCACAATACACAGGTACCCACCACGATTAGATGGATACGAGACATGTCCAGCTGTAGGGACAAACTCCTAACATACGAGGAGGGCCTACCGTTGCGCTCCAGGCCGAAAGACTTTTGGTTATACCTAACAGAATATGTAAACACACTGGAGAGTGACACGGACTGACAATGTTGGGTTTCTGCTCTGAGTGTCGAGACTTGCTGGGGGGGGGGGGGGGGGGGGCGTGGCTGGTGATGTGTTCTATGAGGATGTGACGAAGTGTTTGCGCTGTAATTTCTGATGTGGGCTACTGAACTGTGAAGGTCTCATTGTTGGGGTTATTTACTGTTTCTTTCTGTGTATGTTCTAATACACCAACAAAATTTATGAAAAACAAGACCTAATTTATGTGCAATACGCCGCCGGGCAGTTGTTGTCGGCCATAAGGCTGTGTAACATCCTTTGCAATTCACCTTCCTACTAACGCAGCCGGCCCCAGGGTTGTAGGCTCCTGGCTGTGTATCAATCTTTTGCTAAGAATAAAGGTCTTACAAAAAAAAAAAAGTTGATGTGCCAGCACTTTTCCAACATGCTCACCATATTCATATTGTAAAGTTTTATGCTTAATATAATTTGCAGCCGTTCTTTCTTTTACATGTCAATTTAACTCTGCACGTTTTTCAATTAAAAGAAAATATATTGAAGAATGTATAGGAGCTACCAGGTGTTGGGAAGCACATTTCATAATTTCATCTGCATGTGCAACCTTTAACTGTTGAATAGCATCTCTAGTATCTTTATTTGCCTGATTTTTAATTCTATTCTGTCTTAATACATATTGCTGGGTAGCACCCCAAACATAAAAAAAGAGGCAGAGCCTTCATTATCCTGTATAAAATTGCTAATACATTCCAGCATAAACATTTTATACTCACTATCTTTCAACAGATAACGCGGAAAAGAAAATTGATGGACTGGCCTAATGGATGAGCTAAGTGTCAAGGTCAGAATCTCATCCTCCATGTATCAGCTCCGGAAGATCCGCAAAGTCCGCCACTTACTTCCCTCCACCGCACTTACCCAAGTTGTCATTTCACTTGTGCTTTCCCGGCTGGACTTCTCCAACTCCCTCTACCACGGTCTTCCACAATCCCTGTTACACCGCCTTCAGGTAGTTCAGAACCAAGCGGCCCGACTCATTCACAGTACCCCCAGTTGGCAATCGGCCAAACCTTTACTTCACCGATTGCACTGGCTTCCAATCGGCCAGAGGGCAGCTTTCAAAGTGGCCTGCCTCACATTCAAGGCCCTCCAGTGTCCTGGCCCTGCGTTCCTCAAATCTCTAATCACTCCTCATCAACCAATGCGCAATCTTCGATCAGCCCACCGTCATCTTCTAGTCACCCCCAAAGTCAAAACCAAGAAATTTGGTGGTCGCTGCTTCTCCCACCTCACTCCTGGACTTTGGAATCTCCTCCCTCTATCCATCAAATCCACCCTCTCTCTCCTCAACTTCAGGAAATTGCTTAAAACCCACCTCTTCCCCCCTCTTGGTTAAAACCCTGCCACTCACGTCTCTCCTTCACTCACTCTGTCTCACAGCGCCAGGAAACCTCCGGTGTCAGTGCGCTCTATAAATGTCACATAACATAACATAACATAACATAACAGAAGTAAAGGATTGTGATCTGAAACTATTTTAGGGCAAATTTCACATCTAACACTTGTAAGAAGAGAATCACAGATAAAAAACATATCAATTCTTGAATATGATCGATGTGGCGCACTGTAATATGTATAACCGGGCGTTAAAGGATTCAGTGTCTGCCAAAAAACTTTCAAACCATGTAACCTAGCCATTTCCCCAATAGCCGTCCTAACTTTCCTCATTCTGACCAAAGCTCCTTGATTTGTTGAGTCAATTCTAGGATTCATAGTACAATTTAGATCGACCGTAATTATTAAATCTCCCTGCTAGTCAAGAGGTTCCATAGTAAGAGCCTCGAAGATATATGGATCATCAGTATTAGGTCCATAAACAGTGCATAGTACATATTTATGACCATTAATAAGTAATTGCACTATTATCCACCTGCCGCGATTATCATGAGAAGCTTTGAGCAAAGTATAATCTAGCCACTTATCAGCTAAAATAGCAACCCCCCCTGATTGAAACTGTCTAAGATGTACAGGCAACTATATTATAATCCAGTTGTTTGAGTAAATGCCTATCTTTATACGCCAAATGGGTTTCAACTAGTGCAACAATATGAGGCTTGTAATTATAAATTTCCGCCCGTACAAGCTGTCGCTTACTTGCTGAGTTCAGACCAGCTACGTTCCAACATAAACATTTCACGATACCCATTATTATAATCTTGAATCATTGCAAGGCCACCTGGCCAGATAGCTGTGGTCCCTTTAACAACATTTTTAAATATAATAGAACACATCAAACATTCATAACATTCATAACATTTCCTGCTGTATATGTCATTACAAACATACAGTATTGAATCAGGCATATTTTTTCTGCTTACTCCTTCCAATTTTTCCTGTTTAACTCCCCTACCCCCACACCCACCCCCAGCTCCCCAAGTCCCAGCCAGACCAGTGCTAGCCAGACATGGGGGGCCACCCTCCATGTTCCTTGGGGAAAGAATCACCCCCTTCCAGACTGTCGATGGACTAGACAGCCAGTGAAAACTAGCATCACCCGAGTACTACCCGCTCCATCCCTAGCCCACCATATAACTCTTAATGCAGGGGTACTCATAGTACGGCCCGCGGCCCGGTGGCGGCCCGGCAACCCTTCCTGGGTGGCCCGCGGACATTGCAGACACCTGTGTTTAAAATTAAATAAATTAAATAGTGTTCGCAAATACAGTCGCAGCAGCGCGGACTCAGACTCTGCTCTGTAGGGGCCAGGGGGATTCCAGTCATTGTCAGAGGGGAGCTGCAGGGGCCTAAGAGGTGAAATTCAACAAAGCCTAATTAACATGTAAATGGTCTTTTAAGGACCCATGAAGTACTTGGTGCGGCTGTGTGTGCGCGGCCGGGAAGCTGTCTCAGCCCGGGCTGAGGGCTGACACACACACACAGGTGAGAGAACAGAGAGGGAGGGAAACAGAGAGTGGGAGACAGGGAGGGACACACAGAGGGAGGGAGGGAGGGAGGGAGACACAGAGGGAGGGAGGGAAAAACAGAGGGAGGGAAAGAAACCGAGAGTGGGAGACAGGGAGGGAGACACAGAGGGAGGGAGGGAGACTGTAGTAAATAAGGGTCCACAAGAAGTTGACTGGAAGTTACTTTAATGAACAAGATTTCTGTAAACGATGCCCCCTGCTTGTCGGTGCCTTAGTCAGGCAGAATCTCCAACATTCCAATACAGGCTTCACCTGACAGTTCAAGGACCGTACCAAGTGCTGGGTGAGGAAAGGGGGATTGAGGGGGAAGGCAGAACGATCTAAATATAGGTTACAACACATCATCCTACCTAGGGAAAACAATAAAGGTGGAGAACAAGGGAATGATGATAAGAGTGAGGGAGGGGGTAAGATACTGAGCCTAGGTGGGCCCTAGTCACAGTAATGCAAGGTCTTGCGCAAAAGACCACAATACTCCATGCCATGGGGTACAGACAAAAGAAACACATCAAGTCATGCTATACTGTCTGTGCCAGTGCGGAGAGTATCTTTGTCTAAAGCTTTTCCTATTCTGCCCCAGATGCTTCCCGATGTCACCTTCCTCTGACCTGTCTTCCCCTGACTTGAGATCCCCTCCTCTGACAGGTACGACCTGGTCCTGACTCCACATTTTACCATCATCCATGATGACTACATTCTTCTTCACTTCCTTGATTTTACCAGGGGCATAGTACTTGTCACCACTTTTTCCTAGTTTCTCTGGTTTCCTGATGTAGACACTCTGTCCTTGTTTGAAGACCCTCTCCTTGGCACCCCACTTATTATCGTACCATTCTTTTTATTTCTTTTGTTTATTTTCGATCTTCTTCCTTCTCTCCTCATGATCGATCTCCACAGCTAGCTTCCTTCCCATCCAATTGGGAGATAACTTTGATCCGGCTTTCCTCCCTCTCAGCAACTCAAATGGAGAATGCCCTGTTGTAGAATTTGGCGTTGTATGTATGCCCATAACATGTCCCTGATTGCTTCTTCAATATTTTTCCCGCCTTGCTGGCCAGTTGTATGCATTCTTTCATCATGCGGTTGGCTCTCTCCACTTTCCCATTGGCTTTGGGACTGTATAATGGTGTACGGACATGTCCAATGGAGCAGTCTTTTAGAAACTCTTTCATCTCTTCTGAGACCAATTGTACACCATTGTCCGTCACCATCGTGGAGGGAATACCTTCTCTTCAAAACGGTGCCCAACGTTTACAACGCGCGCGTTACCACGACCTACTATTACCACGCGGTTGTAACAACGAAAGTTGTTACAACGCATTGCGCTGGGGGGCGCTCGAGGATAGTAAATCATTTAATTTACTATCCTAACACCTTCCCTGCTATCCACGGGGACTGGTGTTGGAATAGTAATTTAAATGTTTTAAATTTGCGCACCCCCAACGCAAGTCGTTGTAACGACTTGCGTTGTTACAACCGCGTTGTAATGGTAGGTCGTTGTAACACGCGCGTTGTAACGACATATATCCCTTGAAAACACCTCCCTTAAGAAATAGATGAGAGACTTTGTATTAACATTGTGTACCACTTGTGTGTTATCCAGTTGGAGTTAAAATCGATCAACACCAGCAAGTACCAATCCTTAGGACCTTTACCTTGAATGGGTCCTGCAATGTCGAAACCAAGCTTGTCCCAGGGTGCATTTGGGACTTCCACCGGGCTCGAAGGTGCGTGCTTTGTTACTTTCGACTTGTCGCTAAGACTACAGGCATAGCAATCGCGTACTTTGTCCTCCATGTCTCAATCCATTGATGGAAACCAATATTCCGACCGTAAGCTTGCTTTGCTGAGGCTGCGACCTAGGTGGCCCTCATGGGCCAGTTCAATCACTTGATTCCTTAGGCCCTCCGGAGGACCCAACTTGCCTGACTTTAAGATGAATTTCTCTTCCACAGAAAGGTCATCTCGCACGTTCCAATAGGGTTGGATTTCTGTCTCTAGGTCTTTGCATTTGTTTGGCGAACCCGACACAATGTACGACTTCACTTTCTTCAATATTTTGTCTTGATCCATGTGTGCCTCCGATTGGTCATTTGCCACTGCTACAAGGCCCACTTCCAGTATGGTGTCATCGCTCTTCTCTTCCTCCTCTTCTCCACAGATAGGAGCTCTCGAAAGGAAATCCGCTACTTTGTTTTGTTGCCCAGATATGTAAGCAGTTCTGAAATTGTATCTTTGCAATCCTAAAACCCATTTTGCAATGCGAGGAGTCATGTTCTCTATGTCTTTTTTGGCGAACAACGAGACCAGCGGTTTATGGTCCGTATGTACTTCAAATGGAACACCCCAAACGTAAAATTTGAAGTGCCTAATGGCCCAATAGACCGCTAGAGCCTTCTTTTCCACTGTGGAGTAGTTGGTTTCAGGACCTGTGAGCGTCCTTGACGCAAACGCAACCACCTTCACCTTGTTATTCACCCTCTGTGCCAAGGTAGCGCCAATCCATTTGTTGCTGGCATCCATTGAAATTATGGTGTCACTTTCCGGATTGAACTTCCCTATGAAAGGTGCCTCTATGATTGCTTTCTTTATGTTGGTTAAAGCCATTTCTTGATCTTTTCCCCAGTTGAAAATGCTATCCTTCTTGACCAACTCTCTTAGGGGTTGTGACACCGTAGCAAAATCTTTGATGAATTTCGCCATGTACTCTGCCAATCCTAGAAAAGACATGATGTCTTCCTTGTTGGTTGGAGTGGTTGCATCTCTCACTGCATTGACCAGATCACACTTAGGTTTGATGCCCATTTTCGACTTGTTATTCACCCTCTGTGCCAAGGTAGCGCCAATCCCTTTGTTGCTGGCATCCGTTGAAATTATGGTGTCACTTTCCGGATTGAACTTCCCTATGAAATGCTTTAATCAGGCAGAATCTCCAACATTCCAATACAGCCTTCACCTGACAGTTCAAGGACCGTACCAAGTGCTGGGTGAGGGAAGTGGGGTAGAGGGGTAAGGTGGAATTATCTAAATATAGGGTACAACAGAGACACAGAGGGAGGAAGGGAGGGAGACACAGAGGGAGGGAGGGAGACACAGAGGGAGGGACGGAAACAGAGAGTGGGAGACAGGGAGGGAGACACAGAGGGAGGGAGGGAAACAGAGAGTGGGAGACAGGGAGGGAGACACAGAGGGAGGGAGGCACAGAGGGAGGGAGGGAGACAGAGAGTGGGAGACAGGAAGGGAGGCACAGAGGGAGACTGGGAGACTGGGATGGAGACACAGAGGGAGAGTGGGAGACTGGAAGGGAGACACAGAGGGAGAGGGAGACTGGGAGGGAGACACAAAGGGAGAGTGGGAGACTGGGAGGGAGACACAGAGGGAGAGGGAGACTGGGAGGGAGACACAGAGGGAGAGTGGGAGACTGGGAGGGAGACACAGAGGGAGAGTGGGAGACGGGGAGGGAGACACAGAGGGAGAGTGGGAGACAGGGAGGGAGACACAGAGGGAGAGTGGGAGACTGGGAGGGAGACACAGAGGGAGAGTGGGAGACAGGGATGGAGAAACAGAGGGAGAGTGGGAGACAGGGAGGGAGACACAGAGGGAGAGTGGGAGACTGGGAGGCTGGGAGGGAGACACAGAGGGAGAGCGAGACTGGGAGGGAGACACATAGGGAGAGTGAGAGACTGAGAGGGAGACACAGAGGAAGAGAGTGGGAGACTGGGAGGGGGAGACAGGGAGGGAGACACAGAGGGAGGGAGGGAGACACAGAGGGAGGGAGACACAGAGGGAGGGAGACACAGAGAGAGGGTGGGAAACAGAGAGTGGGGACAGGGAGGGAGACACAGAGGGAGAGTGGGAGACAGGGAGCGAAACACACCGGGAGGGAGACACAGAGGGAGGGAGACACAGAGGGAGGGAGGGAGACACAGAGGGAGGGAGAGAGAGGGAGGGAGACACAGAGGGAGAGGGAGAGAGGGAGAGAGAGAGAGAGAGAGAGAGAGAGAGAGAGAAGGAGGGAAAGAATGAGGGAGAGAGAGAAAGATGTGTGTATGCTGGGTCTGGTGGCTCAGTGGACGAATGTGTTTGCTGCAGGGACCTGTGTTTAACCTCATGGTCACAATTTGTGTTTGCTTTAGCCCAGCCCCCTCCCCCTCTGACCCCGCCCCCAACGGTGCGGCCCTCAGCCACAAACCACATTGTAAATTTGGCCCCTGAGAGAAAGTTTGTGAGTGCCCATGTCTTAAAGGTACCTATGATAATGATACTATTGGCTCATTCGTACTGTCTTAAACACTATCAAACATTATCAGAAATATACATTCAATAAATATAAAGTCCTAAGAAGTCTTAAGAAGATGATTATTTGGAAGACCTCCATTGGTCCAGGACAAGTTGTGCCTCTTAAACTGAATGAAAAAGCCAAGTGTGGCCCCCACGAATGGCTTTAAGTCTCGCAGGTTCTTGGAGGAATACTTGTGTGCCCATAGCTTTCATGGGATCAATCAGCTGACGTAAATTCCATTGACGCTCCATCGTTTCCTTACAAACAGCTGACCTCACAAAGAATGAATATGAGTTGGATGAGCCAGGTCGAGCTCGAAAGAAAACTGCCTGTCTAAGCAAAAAGTTCCCAAAGTAAATAATCAGAGGTCTAGGATGCTGTCGGCTGGTGCATGCTTCTTGATTTAAGAACAAAGGGAGCCTATGGGCCCGCTGAATTTGGGAATCCCAGTCCCAATCAGAGAGTTCTGGGAAGGATTTCTGAAAGAGCTGGACTACATAGGCTTTAGGGTCCACACCCTCTTTTTCTTCTGGAATTCCAAACAGCCGAAAATTATTCCTTCGTTGTCTGTTTTCCAAGTCCTCGACCTTATTTTTAAGAGACATAATTTGAGTTTCATGTATCTCTATCGTAGAAGCTGATGCTGCGACAGTGTCTTCTGTGGTCGCCAGGCGCTGTTGCAATTCTGTTATTTCTTGAGCGATTTCAGTAATTTTAGTTACTACCTCTGATAGACCCTGTTGTATCAGACTACTATCAGCATGGGCTGGGCTGAAGCTACTTAACATCTCCGTTCTCTGTTCATGGAGTAGTTAAAAGCTAGCAGATAAAGTAGGTTCATCGCTTCTGTCTTGCCTTTGGTCGTTTGAGTTTATTGAAACAGCAGGAATAAAAGCATTGGTAGTTGGTAGAGAGGGACCCCTTTCAGTACCATCCACACTGCCTGCAAGAAGGACTGAAGCTGTTTCACCACCACTAGCAACACCGATAGCACCACTAGCAATGTCTATGCCAGAACCCAGGCATGGGTCAGGCTCTAAATCCAGTGATTTCTGTGTTTGTATTTGCATTTCATTATTTGGAAAAGATCCAGATAGCCTTGAGATCATAGCTTTAACGTCCGCTTCGGTAGTGACCCATTTTCTGAGGGAGGTAATTTTTTTGCGCAGCCGTCTGTTGAGATTGATTTTAATGCTACAGAATGTAGCATAGCCTGCTCCTTGGCCTTCTGCTTCTTTTTCAATTTTGCCCCCTTATTGCAACCACTATCAGTTTTAAGTTGCCAATTTATATCAGTGGACCCCTTCATTTTAGATGTAGGAGTACTACCTTTAGGTACTGAATCAGATGTAGTGGCAGAGATAGAAGAGCAGTTAGGGAGGTAGATAGAATCTGGGACAGCGTTAAATAGGTTATTTTCTGCTGGGTCAGTATCCTGTCCTGAGGTTGGCACAGATATGGTACAAATCCCGGTTTTATAAGTTGCATTTTCATTTGAATCTATTCCCCCAGGATCGTTACATGCACCCTGACCTTCCCCAACTTCCTCTCCCCCATTTATTATTCTATCTGAGGAAGGGGCAGTTATTATATTAGCATCCTCCGACCTTTCTACAGAAGAACATATGGCAGCAGACGCTTCAGGATTCACAGTTAATATAATTTCAGATATCATCGACCGTGCTTAGCGTGATTGATACACTTGGCTGGGTCACAGCTGCGGCTTCAGCTATAATCGTTACTACAGTCTCAGGTATTAAGGAATTCTCCACACTCTCTACTAATAAACAGTCAGAAGCAGAAGCAGAGGCAGTTTTAAACATTAAAGGGTTAACTCACATTGCTGTTGAAGTCGTCAGACTGGCGCTCAAATCAGTAAAAGAAGAACAGGATATAGACGTTTCTCAGTCTCGCTCCTGTCCTCTGGCCTGTTCTACCTCCACTGCCTCCAATAGAGCTGCTGCCACAGACAAATCAGATGGAGTCACACAAGACTGTTTAACAGCTGCCACCTTACCTGACTGAAGTAGTTTGAGAACAGGTTTACCAATGCGATTATTATCCCCCCTTACTTCACTGACAATGCCTAGGGCAGTTGTAGTGGGTTAATTATTTTTCGTGCCCCTGCCGTCTCGCACCGGTGAAGCATTACTAGGCGCTGTGGCAGGGGTGCGTTGATTTCGGCAGCGCGGTGGAGCCATGATCCTTTCCAGGTGCTGCAAGCCAAGAGAGCTAAGAGAATAGGTGCTCCAGAGGCCGAGGTGTAAGTTAAAATCCTGCCACGGAGCAGCCGCGAGCCAAGCTGCTACACAGCAGATTCGCAGTGTTCGGCAAAAAGCGGTGGTTGGAGGGAAGGGTCGATGCTCTTGATGATGTTCCAATTTTTGGTTATGAGGTTCCGCACTTGGTTAGTGTGTGTTCCAAACATAGTAACGCATACTATCTTGTCCATATCTAGTTTTGCTTTTGGTTCCATCCAACCACCGCTTTTGCCTACAAAAGAGACCAAAACATAAAAGACCACTTTGTGAGGTCAGCCACTGACAAAAAAGTGAATACTATCAATACCCCCACTAATGCATGGGCGCTATCTAGAATCAAAGGACACCATAAATGTGGCAACTGTGTGTCATGTGAATTCACATTTAACACCACCACCTTTGAACATGGCAACCTGAAGCACACCCTTGAAGGGTTTTCAAACTGCAACACACAAAATGTAGTGAACTGCATCTGGTGCCCGTGCAATCCCCCATACATAGGCCAAACGCAACAACCAATAAAAGCCAGGATTGGTCAACATCAGAGCCGCATTCGCAGATCTGTTCCCAATGCCCCCCTGGTATCCCACTACAATGAAAAAAATCACACTGCCGACGAACTGAAATGGCAGGTGATTGAAACAGCCACCATACCAGAGAGAGGTGGTGATCTAACCAGCATATTACAACGCATAGAATGCAGGTAAAAGACTGGGCCAACTCAATAGAGAAGGGACTGAATTCAGCAGAGGAATGGAGGGGATATGTGACAACACTGCACTGAGTGCATGCTACTCCATTCCCATCCCATCCTACGCATATTCCTCACCAGCAGACCTACCACCCATAGATTCTTCTTGTACCAAGCGAAGATAGCACATGAGGATTATATTGCACACTGGTCAGCATTTGTATAACTTCACTGACATTGTTCTCAGCACACCAAATTTGTGTTTTCAATAAATAGAATGTGAGCGTGGACCCTATAAATGGGGGCTCGCGACAGTAAGAATGCACTAGAACTAAATGTAAAATAAGCACTGATTAGCGTAACCAGTACGATACATATTTTTATACTCTGTGCTTAATATGTACCCTTTTTACTTCGACTATTATAGTGCTATGCACTGATAATGTAATACATATGGAAATGTACAATAGTTCACTGTGGCACCAGCACGATGCGCATTCCTATATACTGCTTAACATGTATCCTTCTTTCCGTTTTTATTTTGTATGTTTTGTTTTTTATCCTTACTGTTCAGTGCTGTGTACTAATATTCTAATGTACAATAGGTCACTGTGACGCTAAACCTGCATAATACACAATAGTCACTCCACGTCTAGTGTAGGCACTGATCTTGGCTTGTAAACACAACCATTGTCAGATAAACACGTAATACGCCCCAACGTACCACGTCAGAGTTAAATTTCCATTACCGTTCATGTTGAGCTGGCAAGCTACTATTGCTGTTCAATACTTGGTCTGCAACAAATGCACACTAGTTCACTCAAGTACAGTAGGCACAGCAGCCGTAGTAACTGTAAATCTCCTATTCGACATACTCGGTGTCGGTGGCTAGCCCGACAGCCTACGTCATGCAGGCAGGTCGTTAGGTTGCCCTGGCAACGATCTACCGTTCACCAGATCGCTCGATTAAATGGGGATCATCCCTACTCCCTTCCTCTCGGCTTCCGCATATGGTGGGAACGACAGTATTTAATTAACACGGCTTCAAACACCTGGTGTCATCGCACCAGAAGCCAAACCATACGGCAGGACAGCAGTATATTTCAGCACCAACCCTGCTGCCCACGGAGATTGTTCCGGCCTACACCTTTTACCAAGTAAGTCTAATCACGCACTGACTCCCAGCGCGTTGCCCCCACCGCGCGCCCCCCTCCCACCACCCGGTCTAATTTATGACATTTTTTACTTCACAGTAACTCGATCGCGCTGTTCACAAACAGCGCTTTCAGGAGCTCCATGCTGGCCTCCCATAAGGCTCTACTTAGAGCACGAGACTGCTACGGCTGTAGCAGCAAGCCAGGATAAAACATCAATCTTGCAAGCCAGCCTCCCTCACCGTGAGGTAAGGTTAACCTTCACTTTATTTGTTGCTATTCATATCAACAAGGAATCTGCAATGGCAGAAACCAAGTATAACCCTTGCTCCTTACTTTCTTTTTACTCCATAATGCAGTACCCGGCTGGGTCCTCACGTGAGTTATTTTATTTCACTCACAACCAAGGCACTTCACACTCACTTAGGGTGCGCCTGAACCTACCCAGGTAACCCCCCTTTATGTAGTCCTTCTATCTAGTTTCTCGCATTTGTGCCAGTAACAGGGCCTAATGCTTATCCCTATTAAATTCCAGATGTTCTTACATCGTTAGTCCTGAGGAGACTCCACATTGGGAGAAGGGTCGAAACGCCGCCGACAAGCACAGAGGGCGAACCATTGATCAGCTAGTATCACTGTATATCTATGCTGTAAAAAACTGTGTTCGAATGGTCGCGTCTAACAATTTATGGAAACCTTATATAAAAATTTTCACTGTGTACAGTCACTTTTTGATTCCAACTTTCACTTGGGGAAACTATGCACAAAGTGTTGCGCTTTTTGAAGTTAAGAAAATGTTTATACTATTTACTGTGGTTTATAAATCATACTGAGCAAAACTGTGTAGTAAGTTCATTTTCGCCTTCTGACATTACCAAGTCCTTTGTAAATGTATTGCCATTGTGCATTTTTATTGCTTAAATTAGTTTTCCTATTATCCACTGGAACCGTTGTTTTTGCATATATAACTAGTACCCTGGTTCCGCCGTGAGTAGGGTTTCCCTGTGCTTTTTTGTGGTAACAAAAACCATCAGCACTCGAGTCTTACCCCATCAAAGTTAGGGTCTAGTTGTGCCTATGCTGGGATGTGTCTGAGACACTGCATGCCAGGCAGCAAGCAATAGGCGGCAAGCTTTTCACATAGTGCAGAGGCGGCCAGCATTAGGCTGGTGTGGCTTGTGCCTGCTAGAAAAGCCTGCATGCCCGTCGATGTTGAAGGCACTTGTTCTCTCCCAACTTTGTGGCTTCTCATGGTGGAGAGCAGCTGAGCTATTGTTTTTGACAATATTGATCCAGCACACAAGTCTCTTTTTTGTAACTATATACAGTAACAATCAAGATTCATAAATCACAATAGAGAAATGTTCAGTAGCAGAAACAGTGATTTTTTTTAGAAGTTCAATCTTTATTTAGTTATTCATAACGCACTGTAGCCAACGCGTTTCGTCCTCCGCGGACTTCTTCAGGGCAAATGAATTGAATTCTTCCAAAATGTAAGCATAGGCAAGTATTCTTCCATCCAGTCTATTAAGTTCTGGATATCTTTTCTTATTTGGTGAAAGGCACTGTATTTTCGAAACCACGTTCACTCAGGTCAAATAGCCCGATGTGGTTGAATTTGGGAAAGGATTTAAGCCGGCTCCATCCCGTGGCGTCTTCCGTTGTAGTGTAGTACGTGGAGGACGAAACGCGTTGGCTACAGTGCGTTATGAAGAACTAAATAAAGATTGAACTTCTAAAAAAAATCACTGTTTCTGCTACTGAACATTTCTCTATTGTGATTTATGAATCTTGGTTGTTACTGTATATAGTTACAAAAAAGAGACTTGTGTGCTGGATCAATATTGTCAAAAATTGTATGTTGGAACAATCAGTTGTTCTTGGAGATTTAGGGGAATAGAATCTCCGATCCGTGGCACCATAAAATTAAGAATAAGGCAATACTTAGGATAGGTGCAATTGTGCTTAAACCCCTTTCCCCACTCTCTTTGCTTTCAATAGCAGCTGAGCTATTGGTTTGACCAGCTGCCTGCCTACCCCCTTCTAAAGTTGTCACTGCTCTCTCTACTCTTTCCATTCTCTGCCCTATTGCCTGGCCTCTAGTTTTTTAGCAAGGGTTGGAGGTGGTTGGAATGAACCCAGCCCCACAATTTCCCTAATTTCAGGCATCTTCTCAGTTTGTAGCCCCAGTGCCTAATTTGTAAATGAAATGTTGCCAGTCCTCAAAGCCCTGCTCTAAAAAACACGGCTGGTAGAATTAAAAGTCCACATACAGAATTCCAAGGCTATGTATTCTTTTTTTTTTAAGCTCGAGCCCCACATCCGAGAGGCCCAGTACCTCTCGGATAAGAGGGTAAGTTCCACCACAAGCTTGTTTGGTCTGGCCCCCTGCCGCTGCGGGTATCGATCAATCGTGTCATCCATAGTCATATTGTAGTCTCCCGCCTAGTATCGATGTACCATCAGGAAGTTTGGTCAAGACTCGGCCCAGATCTATTAAGGCATCTCTACCCAGTGCCGGTGGCAGGTAAACAGAAACTACATTCAGGGCCTGCCCACTGGGCCTCAGCTACAGCAAATTGCCCCCCCCCCTGGATCTGCCCACATGTTGTGTACAATTAATGGTGTGCATTTTTTAACCAGAATACACGTACCCCTAGACCCGGTGGTATAATCAGCATGTACCAGGAGCCGGTATCCCCATCTACTTAGGGCCTTACTTTTGTTACCTACTAAGTGGGTTTCCTGCAATAAAATAAGATCTGGGGACTGTCTCTTCAGATACTGCTGGACGAAACCCCTCTTTATTTTATAACCCAAGCCATTAACTTTCCAGGAAAGGACGAGAACACTGACTCCTTTTCAAACCCCATCCCATAGCATGGTGATATTCACAACCTGACAGGTCAACAATACAGCAAACACTGCTTGACGCAACCCACAAATAGGAGCAACACTTTCACACCTGTGTTTGTCACACTCAAAAAGAACGTGAAAAGCAAAGCATAGCAAATCAATACAATTGCATTGGAACTCGTCTCCAAAGCAGATACTTAACGGTCTATCCAGCCCGTAGCACAGGATATTACCACAACTGAGGAAACAAAAGGGAACTGCAAAACAGCCCCCCCCGCCCCATACCCCAAACCCATCCCCCCTCCCTGTCTCCTGACTGTGGATTTTGAGCTACCCACCCCCAAACATGGCAGAGTGCCTCTCACCCCTCTGAAATGCTAAAGATGCACGGGGTGAACTGCCCCCCCCCCTCCTGCAGGTATATATCACAGTTAACTTATTTTGTAACCATCCTCGCTTAACAGCAACCAAGCAGTGTCATATCACATCAGTAAAACCATCAATTAATATCATGTCATAAAATACAAAAGTGCAGAAACAGTCTCGTAACAGTGAGTCTTACCACCCCCCACCCGTGCCCCTCTACTTTTGCTTTCATCTAGGTCCGTGCTCTCCAGTCCCACAGCCAGGGCTATGAGTACTGCTCCTCCAGCTGGCTGCCATCTTTAGCGGAAACCATTATCCACCACCCCATCTGGACTAGATCTACCTGGGCGATCTCTCCTTTGGCTTCCCACCGTGCTCCAGCCCTCCATCCATTCCTAAACCACCTCCGGTGAGTCAAAGAACCACGACTTGCCATCTGACTCCACTCGCAGCCGTGCAGGGAAGAGCATTGCATATTTCACCTCCCGAACTCTCAGCTCCTTCTTCACCGCCTGGAAGCTTCTGCGCTGCGCCGGAACCTTGGCCGTGATATCTGGAAAAAATACCACCTCATAGTTATCTATCTTCAAGGGAGGGTTAGATCGTGCAGTCTGCAGTATTATATCCCTGTCTCGATAGTTGAACACCTGGCAATAAGGGGCCTCAGGGGTGCGCCCGGCTTTGGTCTGCCACCCGGCTGTGTATTCTTAAATCCACCTCATTCATCTTTAATTCGGTAGCAGACACCATATTTGCCTTTATCTGACTTATGCATGTCCCTGCTTTTGTCATATGGTTACTACGTTTCTATATATTGTGTTAAGTTAGCATGAGCTTATTAAATGTTTAAACGCAATATTTTATTTCAGCTTGAGTTTGCACACGACACCTACTTGTTATTGTAGCTTTCAACCTAGACGAAAGATGTGATTTATTTGAGAATAATATGTTATTGCTCTAGTATCAGCCGTGCTTAGTACACTTGGTACAACTGTCTGCACACCGAGAACTGCACACTCTAAGAATAACCTAACACAAGGTTGCTGAAGGCCTGATCCTCGTACCACGTTAGACATAACGCAAATAATGTTGCTGCCAACATTGGGCTCTACGCGGGTTTAAGATAGAGTTACAGGGAATGAATCGACACACTTGATGCTTCGCATGCAGAGAGCTGGTAGCTGTTGATGTGATCTACTCCTACTGAGAATTAGAGGTATGGGCCCGCCCAGCTAGAACCCAAAAGAGACCTTCTTAGATATAATATAATATACTGAATAGGGTGCGCGAAATATAGGTGATACAGAATTCTATAGATTTTTGCATCATAACATGCTATCACCTTTTGCTTATTATGGATTAGTGACGATGCTGCTAACTCTGATTTTTATAATATGTATGTTGGTATTATACAAGATACTGCGTTCGAGAACTTTGCATTGAAAAATAAACATTTCAAACTTGCACGTGTGTTCTTTGCCTCCCAGTTTCGGTTTGTAATGATTATATAACGAAAGAGTGTTCATGTGTTCCACGATACCTGAGGTACCCTAAGTTCATGTTCTGGATTGTCTAAGTCATTGGGAAGTTATTACTACCGATGAGACACTGTAGCTAGCTTGGTAAGGGGATTTCTGAAACTAAGGTGAGTTTTGGGTCACCCTAACTCACCCAGGTTCTAGATCTCTGTGCACAGTTCTGTGGGAGAACGGAAACCCTGCTACATGGCGCCCATACGTTGATTGGCCTTATATCATGACACTCGAGTAGTATATCATTCAAACCTTAACACCTTCATTCCCGTTTCCGGAAAACGGCAGTGTCCGAAAAACCTACCTATTTTTGAAATAGGTCTTTTTCAAGCTTGAATCTATCTGTAAACGGTTTCTTTGAATTACTACCCAGTCGTGCTACAAAGTAATTTTATTTTTTCACTTTCCTGTGCTGACATGGCCGTGGACATCCCGCAGCATAGTCGCATTGCGGTGCGTGACCATTTGCGGGCTTCTGATGTTCCAGTAGAAGGCTTGGCTGTTGTTCTGGTAGTGAGTGCGGAACATGCTTACCCGTACGGACTGTTTTATTCGCGGGTGACCTTTCCGCCGGTGGACGCTAATTCTGGTGTGTTCCATTCCTACACTGCTTCAGCTGTACCGGTTGCGTACGCTCCGTACAGGGCACTGGAAGTTCCTATTGATGCTTGGCAGCATGGAGTTTGGTTTGGTGGCGCCCTACCACACGCTTTAACCGCTCCGAGGTTAGGTCCTTTGTCCATTCCGGGCGCACCTTGGCCCGCTTTGGCTGGATTCACTCCTCACCCTAATCGCGCCACTTGTAACGTGGGAGATCTGCGCCGACTTCATGAAGTCGCGGTGGAAGTGATTAGAGCGCTTGTTCATTACACTAGCCGTAATGTTCAGGACGCAGCCCCTAGGGGTGCACAGCTTCGTGCAGAACATGCTGGTTTGAAATCAATCCGGTCATGGTGAATTCCGTGGTGGGCAAAAAGACGCAGGACAAGGATGATTTTCCGCTCTGGCTTGCAGAAAAATTCGGCCAGCTTGAAGCTGTGCTTCCTAATACGAGTCCCGGTGATAAACACCGGATTCTTACACTATGTTTACCGAAAGATTTGGCGCCTGAGCTTGTTGACTGTGAGACCTGGGGTAAGACTTTTGCAGCGGTCTATTCGAGGTGCTACTGCACCACGTCTGTGACCAATCTGGGTGCGGTCCTTAAACGTGTTCATGATGAACACGGACCGGAGTCGGCGGTCGAATTGGGTATGCGCCTGTGTGGCTCCTTTGATGTAGTTTGCGATCTGATCCTTGCAAATGTCAAGGGAGATGCAGTGAACTTTCAGGTGGCTAACGCTTTGGCGTTAATTCCCGAGGCCGAGAGACCCCGTCGGTTGGCAGGGATCATTGTGGCCGCTTATAAAACGGTTGGCCGCAATGCGAAGGGGCTTAAGGCTTTTCCTGATAAAGAGAAAAAGCAGCCCCAGGGTCAGTCATCGGAAACTGGTGGTCAACAAAAGTCCAAGAAACACAATTGGCCTAAAAAGCAGAATCAGGGTAAGCAACAACAACAACAAACACAGGTTTCTGCTCCTGCGTCTCCGTTGCCTGCGCAGTCGGATCGTGTTTATGATTTGCGCGACCGCGCGATGATTAAATCGCCTGATAGGTTTCAGGCTTCTGACCAACGCTCTCCTCGTTCCTTTCAGGACTCATCGGCTCCGTCAACCGGTGGAGGAGGGGGCAGCAGGGGCCGGGGTGGCCAGCAAGGACGTGGTCAGCCCAGCCCGCGTACCGGTGGAGATCAGCAGGAAGGCTCTACGCCCAGGAGACCACAGTTTGCTACGAAGAAAGTCGCCGCCCTGACAGCACATCGATATGCCCCAGATAGTGAGAACGCGGCTTCGGAATCTGACGTGGGCTCTGACCTTGCTAGACAGCGCGGCGGAGATTACCATAGTGAGAGAGGCCCTCCGTCCACTGTTGAAGGTGACTGCGACTGAAACTTATGTTGTAATTGAAACTGCCGATACGCATGTTGCTCCCCCTGAACGTCTTTTTGAAATTGTCCTGTTAATTGAAGGTGACATGCAGCGAACTGTAAAAGGGGTATTTTGGGAAAATCTCTCGTCTACGTATGACATTTTGCTTTCGGAGGCTGACTGGCCCCCACCTTTTGTTCTCGCAGCTCCGCGAGGGGAGGAGGTAATCCTGCCCAGTTTCGCGCACACTGTACCGAGAGTGGAAGCGCTGCATTTTGCAGAAGAGTGGGCTCTGGCGCTTGCGCCGGCTGTGTACCGCAATCAGTGTGGCTGGGATAAATTGTCACCAAGCCACGAGATTCCTTTACGGTCTCAACCGCAGCCTCAACCTCAATATCCCATACGGCGTGAAGCCAAAGCTTCAGTCGCGGCTATCCTTGAACAATTGGAATATCAAGGTGTAATTGAAACGTGTGTGTCACCGATGAATAACCCCCTTTTTACTGTAAACAAGCCGGACGGCTCATATCGTTTGGTTTTGGATTATAGGCATTTGAACTCGCATTGCCGTAACTGCGCAGTACAGAATACACATGGCTCTGCTTTAGTGAATAGTCTTGAGCGTAAACGGTTCAAAACCACGCTTGACATTTCCAATGGTTTTTATGCCCATAGATTAGACGGTCTAAGTTCCCAATGGACCAGTTTTACATGCGGCGGTGTGCAAAAAATGTTTTGGCGTCTTCCAATGGGCTATAAGAACAGTCCTGGAGTATTCTCCGCCCGCATTGTCTCTCTTCTAGAGGGCATCGACCCAGTTGCTTGTTCGTATGTGGATGACATTTATCTCACAGACGACGATCTTTGGGAGCATCTGTGTCGAGTAAATAGCATAATTTGTAACTTTGCAGACATTGGTTACAAGTTTAACTTTGCAAAGTCGCACATTGCAGAGTACACAGTGTTGTTTCTCGGTTAAGAGCTTAACAACGAGGGAAAAGGGTTAGCCCCTCACTTCCTGGAGAAATGCGCACAATTGCGCTCTCCGACAACACTGAAAAAATTACAGTCTTTGCTGGGATTTTTGAATTTCGGGAGAACTTACATTCCGGAATATGCCCAGCGTATCAAGCCTTTGTATGCTTTGATACAACCATCTTTCTCCAAATCATGCTGGCTGCCTGAGCATTCGGCCATTTTGCAGTCTGTGCAGGCTGATTTGCTCGCTTCTGAATACTTACAGACTCGTGATAACCAGACCAACCTGGTGATAAGAATTATCCCTGGGGCGGTGGGTTTCACGTACCTGACTTTTAATGAAGGAGATACAGTACCTATTGCTTACAAGTCACACTTGTACACTTCGGCTGAATTGCGCTTTTCCACTGTAGAGAAAGTATTAACGGCTGTGCAGATGGCAATTCTTAAGGAACGTGCCCTGTCACAAGGAAAACGCATGTTGGTTGTTACCCTGTGTCCTGCCTTAGAGGCAGTTACGAAAGTCAGTGTACCTTATTCCAAAGCTTTGCACCCTCGGTGGATTCAATGGGCTGCATCCTTGACATCCCAGGATGTCACGTTTATTTTTTACACCACTTTACAGTCGCAGGAGTATTTACAGTATGAATTTGTTCATCCTGCTCCTTTAGCAATGCGGCCGTTGGAGGATTTCCATTGCATCATTTACACTGATGGTTCGGCGCAGGTTGCGCATGGCTCTAAACATGCCTACGTTTCCGCTTGCGCCATTGTGGTCGGTGCCATGGTGAACGATGAGTTCAAGTCCAGTGTCGTGCACACGCAGACGCTTGGGGACTGCACCGCACAATTAGCAGAGCTTCGTACTCTAATGCTTGCATTGGAGTACGCAGATCCTAGTGTGACGACTTTGATCGTAAGTGACTCTTACTACTGTGTCCAGTCTTACAATGAAAACTTGTTCTTTTGGATTCAGAATGAGTTTCGTGATTCCAAAGGTAGCACAATAAAACATAAAATGATCTGGGTCCGAGTGGCGGAACTTAAAGAGAAGTTGCCACTCGTGTTTGTGATTCATACTCTCGGTCACCAGCGCGTGGGGGTCCACGCTGTTGGCAATTCGCTTGCTGATGAAGCAGCGAAGTCAGCGGTATCAAAATACTTAGTTGCAGCAGTCACGAGGTCCAAAAGCAAAATTGATGATGACATCTTGGCAGCAGTTGCTGCAACAGAGAAGGGAAGTAAATATCCTGCGGGGTTCCCTTCTAAATACACATACCACTTAAGTCCCGATAAGGTTCCTTATGTGAAAATCCCTGATGTTGGCGAACGTCTAGTTCCCAACTCGGATCGCAGGGCTGCTTTGATTGCAGCGGCTCATGAAGGTGTGGCGTCTGAGCATGCGGGCGTCTCAGCCACTGTAACTCAGCTACAACAAAGGTTCTGGTGGCGGGGACTGTAAAAACAGACGCGCGATTATGTCCTTCAATGTGATATTTGCCAGCAGATTAAGCCTTCAACTGCTGCGCGTCCGCCTCAGACACAGTTGTACATCTCGAATAAACCGCTTGGATGTGTTTATTTAGATCACTGCGGTCCATTTTCTTCTGATACTGCATACAAGTACATCTTAGTAGCAATTGATTCATGCACACGCTTTGTGTGGGTATCGCCACATCGGAGCGCTGATTCACGTACTGTCATTAAGGATTTGCGAGTCTTTGTGGGAATTTTTGCCTGTGGTACCTTCCATTCGGATCAGGGTCCGGCTTTCGCCTCTAAGGCGTATAAGGATGCTATGGTTTCGTTGGGGGTCCAAGTCAAATTTTCGAGTCCCTACAGACCCGAGGGCAATAGTGTAGTTGAACGAATGAACCGCGACTTAAAGCAATCTTTGACAGCTCGAGTTATAGGCACTGGCAGAAACTGGTTAGCCCACCTTATAGGCATGCAGCGTGCGCTTTATAATCTCCCTAGAAGGTCTTTGGGTGGGCGGACCCCGTACGAAATGCTCTTTGGTATCAAGATGTATGTCCCTGACCTCGATGGGCTGGACTACAAGGCCCAGGCCACGGCCTTTGACGTAGATGAACATTGCAATGTGTTACAGAATCTACAAAAGACCAGAGACAGTCTTGCAAAGGAACATTTGCCCTCCACATCGGATGATGCGCTGCAGATCCCGGTAGTTGTCTGGCTACCCCAAGTTGGAGAACTGGTTCGAGAGAAGATCGATAACAAGAAAGAGTTTGGTCCCTCATATCGTGCACCGGTTCGAGTTCTTGGAGTGCAGGGCACAAGAACAGTCATTTTACCACCACTTCCAGGTCGTAAGGAAAACAGATTTATTTCTATTGACAATGTCAAGACACACAGGGTGGCCGATTCTTCATAGCATGACACCGGCTGTTTCCTGTCCTTCCATGGTGAGGCACTCTGTGCTGGCTATTACATCTGGTGCAGAACATGAGGTGTCCCTCGAGATGCCTGCCATATCCAGTCCTTTATTAAATACTATTCCTGTAACTGACATTGATGAGTTAAACTACACTTATCCTGCTGATTTATCGATGCCTGATTTGCATACCCGTTTGGCCGACCAGTCCAGATTCTCTTTTGACTCTGTTTCAGAACCTTCAAAGAAACCCTCAACTATTGCAAGATATGCTACGTTGTTTAAAAAACATTTTTTAATTCCCCCTTGGACATACATTTGGTTGATCCTATTTTCATTTTATCTTTTTATGTCAATTGATTTTGTGTTTTATTTTTTCCGCCTGATTGATGGTCACTACGTTAAAGAAAGAACAGGAATTCGATACCTTAATGGAACATTGGCCCCTCTTTCCTCTTCACATTCAGCGCACAGACTGAAACGAAACTTAAATACAGTTAACATTACTGCTTGGCCTGTCCTTGATGGGATTGTGTGGGATGCGGTTAGGTTTCAGATACATGGGCCCACGGAAGTGATTAATGTTCCAAATGTGCTTAGAGTAAACATGGGAGATGTGATTAAACAAAATATACGTTCTGATGATTGGGATATTCAGGCCGTAGAAGCATTATTCTCTGATTTGAAATATTATGCTGCCTTCGATGCTGAGGATCTGTATTTAGATTCTATTAATTATGGTGATTTGTTTTGTTTTCAACACTATGGTAATCATTTTTTGCATAAGACAAATTCAAGGAGGGTTGCTGTAAATTATACACAATGGGAACATTGCCCTGCTCCATTAGGTGGAATCTCCAATACGTTTCTGAAAAAATATACTTATTTCACAGACTTTAATCAATCTAATCCCGAGTCATTTTATTTTAAAATGACACAAAAGTCCATGTCCAAAGTTAGACTTACCGATACAAAATTACTGTATTCGAAGTCCTTTCTAGACAGGTTGGCTGTAGATGGCTACGAGTTTTGGAAAGGAACAATTGACCTTAAATCGGTTTGGGGTACCAAGGATTGGCAGGTACAAGGCACTGAGGCTTTGCACCGTGCATGTCTCATCCCGAATCACATGTTGTTTTTAAATTCATCCGTTTTCCAAACAACATGCTTTGGATTGGCTACTTCTAAAAAATTAAATACACCAACCATCCCAGATTTAGAGGAATATTCAGATTGGGGTAACTTTACTGAATTGTCCATTCATGAGTTGCAAGCTCTATTGCACAATTCATCCTTTAACATTTCCAGTTTGGATTCCAAGGGTTGGCTGATGTGGCATAGGAGTGCTGATTCTTGCCAACGTCGTTTTCTAGGTTTGGCTGAAGGGTTCACAGAAGTCAGACCCGACCCCCGTTTTGAAGAAGATTATACTGTCACGACTTATTCTGTGGGGAAGCTGTGTCAGAATTGGTTGCAACATTCCACATTAGCTGCAGTTAAACTACATCTGTCTCATTTGAATGATAATGTGGATTTAAATGATTTTATAAAAGGCCCAGCTAAAGGTAGATCTAAACGGTGGCTTTATGCTATTTACAATGAAATTTGGAAAGTTTCCCAAATTGAGGCTGCTAAGCGCCTGAGGGCTATTGATCAAGCAAATTTAGAAAAAGTGCTTGCAGTCGTCAATAACAGTATTAACACGCTTTCTTCCCGAATTTACACGTTGAACAATATTGTGTCTTCTGTAGTTGACATTGTACATGATGAAGTGTCCATGTTATATCATGGTCAAAATCAATTGCGTTCTGTGATGCAGTTTGCTTGGACACTACAGACTCTGAAGTCTGGTCGAGTACCTTGGAATTTTATGAACGTCTCGACACTATTTGCCCCATTTAATTTGACTGAAAAACAACGCATGCTTTCATTGAGAGATGCATCATTTTCTATGTTACACATTGAAAAATTAGAATCCTTCCCTTTTCGGTGGCTGAGGTGACTGCTGCTACATGGCTTATCCATGGTGTTATTACCTTGCCTTTTGCTCTGTATAAATTTACAAATTGTATGAAGTATATGGCTATAGGGTGATATGAACCATTAGGCAGTACTTTCCTCCATGAGACATGGTCTTTACCATACACTTACAGATGCCTAAAGGAGGGGAGTGAAGTGAATCTTAATGGTGAAGAATGTACACAGTCGCCTGGCCGCTCATTAATATGCAGACACATCCAGTTGCATGGTTCTTGTAATCAGGACAAGCCTAATTTGGCCTGTGTGTTGAAGGGGACACCGGTTCCTGCAATAGTTCCTACGTTCACGTTATTGTCCAACGGTAGTTATTTACTTTTGAATAACGAACTGTGTTGTGGGTTACAGGTCGGTATCGCTTATGTGGTTACCGTTTCAGAGAGGGTGGTTTGTTGCAAGAATGTGTTATATCCGCCCACGCATGGGAATTCAGATGTTTCAATTTGGCCACGAATACAATTTGAAGGCCGAGTTCGAAGTTTAAGCCGTATAAGAGCCCTATTGTCTCAGAAGCCAGTGGCCCTGAGCTCTGCCCGCGAAACTTATGTCCTTCACATAGCTAACACACGCACAGAAGTGCAGGCGCTTTTAAATACTGATTTGCCTTTTCATTTCTCCGAGCTGGTTCATCAAATCTGCAATGCCTCCTCCACAACAGGTCTGGCACATTTTTTTAAATTGGTTAGCAGTGGTCTCGTGACTACATTTGAAAAAGTATTTGGTATTATCCCTGCGTTCTTTCATTCTATATTTGCAAGCCTGTTTGGCGGATTTCCTGTTTTGCTGGCTTTGGCTGCAGGCGTTCTGGTGATATTTTGCTTTCTAAAACATGGATGCCCATCCTGCGCAAGAAAACGCTCAGCCCCTACTGATGCAGTTTCGCAACCGGATGCTTGATTACTATGGCTCCTTGCCGCTTGCGACTTTAAGCACGGCTTTTGGATTATCGTTCAGATTTTCCTATTTCACATGTGTTCAGCCCGTGTTTCATTGCCTGAGCTGTGATTTCGACTGGGCCATTGATTTGTGTCTCTGCTTACTGACTTCTCCTGACGTCGACTTTGATCAGCTGATGAGCCCCGTAGTTGCTCACGAGTTGGTTTGTTCTGGCGAAAGGGTTATGGCTGTGGCAGCGATGCATGGACTAATGGGTAAGTGGGACATATTCGCAGCGGCGCATGACTTTCTGGCACATAGCGTTCTCGAGAACCCACTGAGTTGTCCTCTGATGTTGCTTGAGGAATCGGTGTTGGAGGAGCACGTATGTTCTTTCCCATTGCTTAATTGGATAGCTGAACTGTTTTCGGATGATGACAGTGATTTCATGTTGGAAGCTGTAGCTACCTATTTTGCATATTCATTCAACCCATGAGTGACTTTGAAGACTTTCATTATTAAGGAACGTGACTTTTTAGTAATTCTGAATGGTGCCCTTTTTTAATACGAACATTCGACTTTCATATGTTCTGGGCCTTTGAACTGGGAGTAGGCCTTAAGTTCGACTTTTTATATTTTTGTGTGGCCACTGTAGGCATTCATACATATTTTTGATATTAAACTTTTATATACATTTACATACATTTAGCTTGGCTCAATATCATTGAACTCTGCTTTCATGTTTTGCCTCTCATAGAGTATTGGCTTATATTTTCTCTTTTTTAACCGTCCTCGGATCATTGGGGGGGTGTCATATGGTTACTACGTTTCTATATATTGTGTTAAGTTAGCATGAGCTTATTAAATGTTTAAACGCAATATTTTATTTCAGCTTGAGTTTGCACACGACACCTACTTGTTATTGTAGCTTTCAACCTTGACGAAAGATGTGATTTATTTGAGAATAATATGTTATTGCTGTTGGTCTGATCACTACAGCATAAGTTTCTCTTTCCAGTTAGACAAGACTATCCAATTTAAGCTACAAACCAGTAAGACCATCAGGAAATGGACCTCCATGGACATGTCAGCTTTTCTAAACTTTTTAAGTAATTCCCTTCCCCTTGACAGTACCAATGTGGAGAAGGCCGACTTTCGGTTCACTGAATGGCTTACTGCAGCGATCAATATCTATGCTCCTCCTACGCGTCTTTGCAGCTCCAGGAGTCCGGACGCACACAAATGGTTCACACCTGAGCTCAAAAAACTGAAACTGGAAGTGAGGCAAAAGGAAAGAGCATGGCGCTCTCAATACTGCCCTTTGGCCAGGGCCACGTATTGCTTAGCCAGGAAGACATACCAAAAAACTCTACACAACCTTAAGACTGCCTACTTCTCATCTAAAATTCTAAACTCCACCAATAAGTCGAAAGAAATCTTCAGGATAGTGAACGACTTATGTAATGATGATAGAACCTCTCCTCCGGTAGTTCCTACACAAGCACTATGCAACTCCCTGAATGACTTTTTTCGCGAAAAGATTTTGTTGATTAAACAGAACATCTCCACACTTCCAGCTTGTGCCCCTGTGGACGATATCTATTTTAATCCCTTAACTTTACATTCTTTTCCCCCCATTGATTTGAAAGCCTTCTTGGAATTATTGTCTAGAGTCAAATCAGGCTCCCCTATGGATGTCTGCCCCCCCCAAATCATGAAAGAAATTGGTCGAGCCATGCCCAATAGCATGATACCCTTGCTTAACGACTCTCTCACTTCAGGGACAGTGCCCAGTAGCTTTAAGCAGGCCTTATTGATACCCCTTACCAAGAAACCTGGTATTGACCCACTGGACCTCACGAACTACCGGCCTATATCCTTGCTGCCCTTCCTATCCAAAATGTTGGAGGCTCATGTTACCAACTGCCTCTCAAACTTTGTGGAGGAATCGGGCTATCTTCAACCCAACCAAGCAGGATTTCGGCCTGGTCATTCTACCGAGGCAGTAATATTGGCCGTCCAGAACACCTTGAGGTCCAATGCTGACAAAAATCTTCATCAAGCCCTGGTACTTCTTGATTTGTCCGCTGCATTCGACACGGTTGACTATTCTATTCTGGTCAACCGCGTCGAACAGGCAGGCCTTAGAGACTCTGCTCTAGCCTGGCTGAAATCGTTCATTTCTGAACGTACTCAGTCTGTCCGTCTAGGCTCTTTTTCTGCTGCTAAAATCAAGTCCTTTTGTGGGGTCCCCCAAGGCTCTTCGTTGTCTCCCCTATTGTTTAATTTGTATATGCGCCCCCTTCTTTTTGCTTTAAGAAAGCACAAAGTCACTGTATACAATTATGCAGATGACTTGCAGCTAGTCTTTGTACTTAATTCTCCAAATGCTGTGGAGGATTTTCAGGCCACCATGACCTTAATCCAGAGTTGGATGTCCTCAAATCATCTCAAATTAAACCCGGGGAAAACTGAGCTGATCTTGCCCGGTAAGAGCGAAATCAGTTGGAGCCCTAATTTCTGGCCTGTTGATATGGGCCTCCCTCCAAAGAAATCTCTAACTGTAAAAAGCCTGGGGATAACCATCAATGAGGACCTCACGTTAAAATCCCAGATTGGAACCGTGGTTTCCTCTGGATTTTTTCAATTGAAGAAAATTAGGAAAATCGCACACTTCCTCACCCATTCCGCCCTAATTCAGGTGGTCATGGCCCTAGTCCTCTCCCACATCGACTTCTCAAACAGTCTCTATCTTAGCCTACCTGTAGGCCAACTTAGAAGACTGCAGTACTTGCAGAACCAGGCCGCCAGGCTGATCTGCAACGTACCCAAATGGGAATCGATCAAATCAGGCTTGGAGACCCTGCACTGGCTACCTGTGGCTCAAAGAGCCGAATTCAAAGCTGGGTGTATCATCTTCAAGGCATTGCAAGGTAAGGGACCTTTATTCATCAGGCAGCTGATTGGAAGATATGTTCCTTCACACAGTCTGAGATCAGCCCACAAAGACCTACTTGAGGTACCACGCTTTAAGAAAAAACGACAAGGAGGCAGCAGTTTCCATTTTTTAGCAGCCACCCTATGGAACTCTCTGCCACTAGCCCTCAGACAGAGCAGGGACCTCCTTGCCTTTAGAAAGGCATTTAAGACTCACCTCTTCACACAGGCATACTTGAAATAAAGACTCTCGTAGACTCACCCCTTGTTATGTTTTTTATCTCTTTCCAGCGCCAAGAAGCTCTCGGGCGTATGTGCGCTTTATAAATTTTTAATAACATAACATAACATAGTATCAGCCGTGCTTGGTACACTTGGTACAACTGTCTGCACACCGAGAACTGCACACTCTAAGAATAACCTAACACAGGGTTGCTGAAGGCCTGATCCTCGTACCACGTTAGACATAACGCAAATAATGTTGCTGCCAACATTGGGCTCTACGCGGGTTTAAGATAGAGTTACAGGGAATGAATCGACACACTTGATGCTTCTCATGCAGAGAGCTGGTAGCTGTTGATGTGATCTACTCCTACTGAGAATTAGAGGTATGGGCCCGCCCAGCTAGAACCCAAAAGAGACCTTCTTAGATATAATATAATATACTGAATAGGGTGCGCGAAATATAGGTGATACAGAATTCTATAGATTTTTGCATCATAACATGCTATCACCTTTTGCTTATTATGGATTAGTGACGATGCTGCTAGCTCTGATTTTTATAATATGTATGTTGGTATTATACAAGATACTGCGTTTGAGAACTTTGCATTGAAAAATAAACATTTCAAACTTGCACGTGTGTTCTTTGCCTCCCAGTTTCGGTTTGTAATGATTATATAACGAAAGAGTGTTCATGTGTTCCACGATACCTGAGGTACCCTAAGTTCATGTTCTGGATTGTCTAAGTCATTAGGAAGTTATTACTACCGATGAGACACTGTAGCTAGCTTGGTAAGGGGATTTCTGAAACTAAGGTGAATTTTGGGTCACCCTAACTCACCCAGGTTCTAGATCTCTGTGCACAGTTCTGTGGGAGAACGGAAACCCTGCTACACTTTCTCTCTCTGTCACGGTGTTTATGTCTTTCTCTTCCTTCGTCTTCCCGCTTTTTTAATGTTTTCCTTTATTGCTCTCTGTAAACGTCTAATGCAGATAAATAGGTGACGGCCCCCAAAAATAAGTGCTGGTGCACCCCACTGGAAACCACCAACCCAAATTAGGCACTTGGTCCAAAGTTGTCTTGGGGCAGAAAGGTGCTTCTCAGGGTCATAGAGAAGCTGGCGAGGGCTACCCTATCCTCGCTATCAGGGAGTAGCACTTTACGTGGTCCAGCATAACCCTTGACAAAAGCCTAAAGTTTTCAAGGCCCTTTGCAGGTTCAGGTGGTGCCATTAAACTTGGACCCAAAGATGTCTTGGGGCAGAAAGGTGCTTCTCGAGGTCATAGGACAGCTAGGGAGGGCAACCCTATCCTCCCTATCAGGGAGGAGTACATTACATGGCCCAGCGTAACCCTTGCCAAAATGCTGAAGCTGCCAAGGCCCTTGGCAGGCTCAGGTGGTGCCATTAAAATATTTCTGGCCTCCTCTATTTCAAAATGACCACAAAAAAAATTAGAATGGCGAGGCCAATTTCTGCTGGAACTTGCCACAAAACGAAATCAGACCCTCTTTAGAAATGAATGTCATCGTATTGGAGCAGAGTCCAAAAAGAATGAAATCTCAGGTGAGTCTGGGCTCTTGCACCTAAATTCCTCCACCCTGCAATTATTAAATGAAGATGGCCCAGCAAGGAAGCCATCAGATTTGTCTTTTGCATCTGCGCCCTAAGGGTTTGGACTTCACTTTACGGGATATTAGGCCTCTAGTCTTACTCCCCTGGGGCAATCACATGCCCACAGCTTCTATAACTACGACTGCTGTGGTTTCTCCAATTAATAAAATACCAATGTCTCTATTTTGCGGCACCCCTAGTAAACGTTCGTCGTCAGTACCTAATTTACCTAGATCTTCAGATCTTAACATGAATGTTTCTACTCATCTTTCTGGGGACTATATTCATTATTCCGAAGCATTACGCTGTCTGGAACAAATGTTGTCCCCCATTTTGAATTTGTTGGGAAAATCAACAAATAACTCGGACTATATACTTGACATTTCAACTGTAAATATTAAAGTCCTCCTCACTAAAGTAAAAGGTTAGTCTGGTGGAAAAGCTTTGAAGAATTCTCAGGGGACGTTAAAGAAATTGGCATTCAACTAGGTTGTCTTCTATCTAAGTTCCTCAATAATGTCTACAGGCCTCAAGTAAATACTCTTGAAAGTGACATGGACTCTCTTCTTTTAAAGGAGTTATTTAAGATCCTTGATGATTTTCATAGGATTTCCAGTGGTCCTCCTCTAAGTACCCTCTAGCATATTTCCCCATTTTTAACCAGAAACAAATCTGGGGGCATATTACCCAGCAATAGCGATAATTATCGCTATTGCTTGGTTAGAGACAAAAATTTACTGCTGAGCTGCGGCGATTTTTACCGCAAATAAACCTTGGTATTACCAAGGTTTATCGCAAATGCGATAAAAATCGCCGCGATGCATGAATATCGCTGAAAAGTCAGCGATATTCATGCATTACCGAGCTAATGCTCTTAGCCATGTTATCCACCTCCCATTGGATAACATGGCTAAGAACTGCTCAGGGCAGGTGTTAGCTTTTGGAGATATTCGCGCTTAGCGCAAATATCTCCAAAAGTTGGTAATAGGAGATAGCGATGTTAGCGACTGTTTTCAGTCGCTAACATCTTGGCACGCCCACTTTGCATGTCATTAGTGATAAATATCACGGACATGCAAAACGGGGCCCAAGATGGTCGCTATCTCCTACTAGCTGTCGCTAACTGGTGTTAGCGGCAGCTAGGTAATAGGGAGATAACTTTATCTCCGCTTTCTTGGCTTTTAAAGCCAAAAAAGCGGAGATAAACCCTCTTGATAATATGCCCCCGGTCCCCTGTAACACTAGTCCAACAATTGGTTCTATTTCAACTATAAAGGGTAAGAATAAAAACGTTTAGAGTAAACGTCACAGGATATGCAAAAATCGATCACAGAAAGTAAGATTTGATCTTGCAGTGCCCTTACAAGTTGATCACTTAGATGGTCCTGCAGATCCTGTAAGTCCCATTGGTCAATCTCATTCTCCTCCATCAACGGTAACCACTCTTCATACATACCATTGGACAGTGGCGTTTGAGCGCACGTGAAAAAACAGGACACTAATGACTATTAAAGATCCCAATATTTGTCATTTTGGTAATCACTTTTCACACTTCACCATTGGACAGTGAAGTTTGTCCACCTGTGCAAAAACAAGTTAATAAGGCCTTGGTACCAGCGGTCGCTGCTTCCAGTCCAAAAGTGCTCCTTTGGCTGCACAGCAATCAGATGATCTCAAATCCACTTTATGCGGTTTCAGAAATGGATGATCAACCTTTGACCCTTGATTTTGTTGTACTGTTTGATGATGACATTTCTTATTTGAATCGATCTTTGTTATTAAAATGTTTATCAGAAACAGGCTGTCTAAGGATAATGAGTAATTATATTTTATCAGTTCAATTATTGACTTCTGCAAACGAGAAGAGAATTAGGGTTACTTATAATTCTAAAGCTGTTGATTTTAGAAAATTGTAGTTGCCTTATCAGTAGGGAAGTAGACATTTACCCTTCTACCAAGATAGGAGCTCTACATATAAGAGCGGGAAGAAGACTTCATTAACTGACTAAACTCATTTCTTTCTCCGTGTTCACGTTGCTAACTAATTTTGAGCTATTGAGTTCTTCTCGGAGCGATCACAAAATAATCTCTTTTAACATCAAACTAGCTCTGAAGGAGTTCTCGTCTTGGACCTTTCAGGGCGATACAATGCGCCGTAATGTAGTGAACGGGAAAGTGCACTGGAATATTTAAAATAAAGAGAAGTTCAAAGGTATATTAGAAAGCACTTCACTACTTAATATTGATAGTGTTTTAATCTCTGAGGCTACTTTTGAGAATGATGTGCTAGTCTTCGTGGAGATAATTCACTCTCAGAAGGAGCCCCTCGGTTAAATAAACGCTTAAAAATCGTCCATAAGTAATTTAGCATCAATAAATTAATTAATAAAATGCAAAGACAACAATTTATATCTTTTACAAGAGGAAGGAGAAAAATGATAAAATTACTAAAAGTAAGGCGCACATGATGGAAAGTGACTATTAAAAAAAACAACAGACTGACAAGATCTGGATAGATTTACGGGAAGCTGCTGTTAACCCCTTGGACGCTAATGACAAAGCCAGCTCGTCATGGGCGTTACCTGCGCTGCGCGGATGACGAGCTGGCTTTGTCACGTTACGCGGGATTTTTGAAAATGCCGCGCACAGCGGGAAAAGCCGCCGCAGCGATGCGGTTAATAAAGATTCCATAAGGTTCTGGCACTTAATTAACACAACAACTGGGAGTAGTGTTAGGCCCAAAATCGGAGCAATCTCAAGTAGTGAGTGGTCTTCATATATTTCGAACCTTATCCTTTAATTTTCCAGTAGATTATGATGTACCTTCCCTAGCAGTCTCCTCCTCTGAAGGGGGCGATTTAGTGGACCCTTTGAGTGCTCATATTAAGGAGATTATACTTCATGCAAGATCAGCAGGAATCAGGGGCACGGATCAATCCCGATTACTATCATAAAACTGGAAACAGACCTCTGTTCAGGTTACTTGGCAGCTCTCTTTAATTATTGTTACCAGTATAATGAAAAATTAAATGAAAAACATTTATATAGCGCAATAGCTACCCTTAGGCATCCCAGCGCTGCAGATGAAATGTGGGCAACGGAGAAAGTCCAGTAGTTAAACGCAGTTGTTAAAGAGCAGTGTTTTTAGGAGTTTACGGAAGAGCAGCAGATTGGGTTCCTCCCACATGTGCGGGGGAGAGCGTTCCATAGCTTGGCGGAGTTATAGGAAAAGGAGCGCCTGCCACATCTTGCTTTCTTTTTTCTTGGGTGAATCAATCCCGTCCTCATGTAGGGGTAGAATCATCTTAGTGTTACATAAGAAGAGCTCAATTTCCCTTCCTAATAATTATAGGAAAATAACGCTCTTTGATTCATTAGGGAAAATCTTTGCTAAAAGTCTTTTAGATCAACTTCAAGATTGGTTTGATGGTAATAATATCATACCGTTGGAGCAGGCCAGTTTTAAACGTAACAGATAATATCTCCGCCCTCCAATTGATACTGGAGAAATATGTGGTGGCACTTAAAATGCCAGTTTACGCCACATATAATGATTTTTCCATGGGCTTTGACCATGTAGATCGGCCTACTCTGTGCTGAAAGCTCAAAAATGTGAAAGTTCCTGATCATCTCACATTGGGTTATCACCTAAAATACTGATGAATAGCGGTCTTAAACAAGGTTGCCTGTTATTCCCTTTATTATTTTCCCTATCTTTCTAAGTTTGACCGAATTGGGAGGTGATAACCTGAAGTTAGGTCACTGTAATATAGCTTCACCACTTTATGCAGACGATATTGTAATTTTTGACCTAACACCCTGGGGACTACAGAGTCGTTTGGATTGATGGCAGAGGTTTACTAATAACAACTAACAATAGGAGGAGTATCACCAGAGAGAATCGTGGATTCTTAATGGGATGTGTTTTGGAAAAAGGAAATAATTCTTCCTTTTGTAAAAAAACCCTCACTCGCTAACCTAGTGGTGACATGCTTCATCATCAGGGTCCAACCTGATGACCGAGTGCCATCAGGGTGTGCTACAACACCTGGACTACAGTGGAGCTGGATTGTGAATGTTAAGTGCAAAAAAAGGTGTGTTAAAAATTGTCCTGGGTTCACTTAATAAATTTTTTTTTATTTGTAAGTACCTGGACAATGTTAAAACGAAGTGTGGAGATACTTTGAGGGTAATTATGACCAAGAGTATCTCTGGAGGTGGTCTGGTCTACATGTTTCAACCTATGTGTGGAAGTTACCAAGTTTTCGTCAGGACCAATGGGAAAGAAAATGGACGGTCTACACCCCCTAGAAGGTGTACCCAGTCCTAGATTCTTGTGACCAGATGAGCAAAAAAGTCTGCTATCGGTGTAAGCTCCTGCCAAAATCGTCGGGCTTGTAATAAATCTAGGTAAATTAGGTACTGACGACGAACGTTTACTAGGGGTGCCGCAAAATAGAGACATTGGTATTTTATTAATTGGAGAAACCACAGCAGTCGTAGTTATAGAAGCTGTGGGCATGTGATTGCCCCAGGGGAGTAAGACTAGAGGCCTAATATCCAGTAAAGTGCAGTCCAAACCCAAGGGCGCAGATGCAAAAGACAAATCTGATGGCTTCCTTGCAGGGCCATCTTCATTTAATAATTGCAGGGTGGAGGAATTTAGGTGCAACAGCCCAGACTCACCTGAGATTTTATTCTTTTTGGACTCTGCTCCAATACGATGACATTCATTTCTAAGAGGGTCTGATTTCGTTTTGTGGCAAGTTCCAGCAGAAATTGGCCTCCCCATTCTACTTTTTTTCTGTTATTTTGAAATAGAGGAGGCCAGAAATATTTTAATGGCACCACCTGAGCCTGCAAAGGGCCTTGGCAGCTTCAGAATTTTGGCAAGGGTTACGCTGGGCCATGTAATGTGCTCCTCCCTGATAGTGAGGATAGGGTTGCCCGCGGGGCTAGCGGACATGGCAGATAGGTAAACAGCCGTCGCTTGCACAGCAGAACTAATATGTTTTGGCTGAGGAACTTCCATCCCCTGCCCTCCGAAGCCAAAAGACACCTAGTAGGAGTCTTTTTTATTACAAGCCCGCCGATTTTGGCAGGAGTTTACACCAATAGCAGACTTTTTTGCTCATCTGGTCACAAGAATCTAGGACTGGGTACACCTTCTAGGGGGTGTAGACCGTCCATTTTCTTTCCCATTGGTCCTAACGAAAACCTGGTAACTTCCACACATAGGTTGAAACATGTAGACCAGACCACCTCCAGAGATACTCTTGGTCATAATTACCCTCAAAGTATCTCCACACTTCTTTTTAACATTTTCCAGTTACTTACAAATAAAAAAAATGTTATTAAGTTAAACCAGGACAATTTGTAACACACCTTTTTTTGCACTTAACATTCACAATCCAGCTCCACTGTAGACCAGGTGTTGTAGCACACCCTGATGGCACTCGGTCATCAGGGTGGACCCGGATGATAAAGCATGTCACCACTAGGTTGGCGAGTGAGGGGTTTTTTACAAAAGGAAGAATTCTTTCCTTTTTCCAAAACACATCCCATTAAGAATCCACAATTCTCCCTGGTGATACTCCTCCTATTGTTAGTTGTTATACCTCACCCAGGGGAACAGGAGTAATCCCCACTCACATTTAGTGAATACAATCCCTTACTCTCCCTTTTGTTGTTACAGAGGTTTACTAATAGTCATTCAAAAAAAAATAACATTAATAAGAATAAAATTAGGATTTTTTATGTTAAGGGCTGTTGAAAACAGAGAAATTTTGAGCACCAACTAGGAACCCAGGAGTTGGAATGTGTAAATACATATTCATATTTGGCCAAAATATTCTGTGCCAATCTCTCTGTGAAAGAACACATCTCGTACTTATCTGGGAAAGTAATGGCACATACCAACACACTCATATCACTTTATAGGGAAGTAGGCCACAGACACTTTATCCACTTACTGTCCGTGTTTAATGTAAAAATACCCTCAACTTTACTTTACACCATTGAAATTATTGATTCGAAATATTGGACATTTTTGCATAAAATGGAAGGGAAAATACTTCCTAAAATCTGTAATGTAAACACCCTCGCTCCGGTTGAAACCTTAGGTTTAGAAATCGGGTTCCCGAGCATCCATGTTAAGGGGCTGGACGCAGGGGCAGCTCTAGGGTCATGGTGGCCCTGGGCAGGGAGAGTAGGTAGGGGGCCCCGGAAGAGGGGATCCGGGTAGGTCAGAGCATGGAGGCCAGTAAAGAGGGGGGGGGGGAGAGGGGTCAGGGTGTTTAGAAGGGGAGCTAAGCCGAAGGCCGCCAAATCCCTGCAAGTGGCCGCCACACAAATATGTATCCATCCTCAGAGGATAAATATATTAAGGATATATATTGGTGTGGTGGCCCCTGGGGTTTGGTGGCCCTGTGCAGGTGCACAGCTTGCACATGCCTAAGGCCGGCCCTGCTGGACGCCGTCATTCGATAGGACTACAAGCTCTTGCTAAGAAAAAGGAATTCCTTTGGAAGCCTACTCTGATTAAATGCTTTCCGCCATATAGGACTGCCAACTCCTTCTTTAAGAAATTTATAAAAGCACCACAGCACTTTACTATGACCAACGCTGACTTTGTGATAATGTCCAGCTTCGCACTCAAGAATTTTTAAAAACATTGCATTAGGATTGCCTCAAGGGACCAAGACATGCTTTCATGCAGAGAATAATGAAGATGGCTGTAATAGTTTCTACATGTTCTTAACCATATTTAAATTGGAACTTGTAGCATGGCATTGGTCAGTTGTTCTTATTGTTTAGGTTGATAATGTTACCATTAAATTTTATTACAGGAGCATGGTTGGACTTAGCTCTGGAAATTAGACTGTGTAATCTCTTCCGGGTTTCCATACAAACTTTAGAGGATGCGCCGAATTGTTTTAGGTTCACCGATGTCTGTTGAATTCATTGCTTGTGAAATATGTAGCGCGCTCAATGAAAGATTTTATCCAATCCAGTATTGAAGTGATGAATTTCAAAATGTTTATCTTTTTTAAATGTTTTTTGATCCCGAAAATCCAAGTATAACCCCAATAGTATAGCCAATTGGGTAACACACTTTTACAGAGATAGGAGAGTTGCATAACTGTCACGAGGTTGAATTTAGTGAGATAACTGAAAGAGTTAATGTTCCTAAACCACAGAGGGTTTTATAAGCTGTAAACCAGCAGTTTGAATTCTAGTCAGACAGCTCCAACATTTTCACCTAGCTATAAAGTCCCTTTAACCTTTGTTTTTTTCAGTGAATTTCTCATTTTAAGAATAAGGGGGTATATTACCAACAACTAGCGATAATTATCCCTATGTTGGCTTAGCGGCAATATTATTATTACCGAGCTCCGCCGATTTTTATCGCAGATAAACCTTGCTATTATCAAGGTTTATCTCAAAAGCGATAAAAAAATTGGCCGAAATGCATGAATATCGCTGAAAAGTCCGCGATATTCATGCATTACTGAGCTAATGCTCTTAACCATGTTATCCACCTAACATTGGATAACATGGCTAAGAAATGCTCAGGGCAGCCGTTAGCTTTTGGAGATATTCGTGCGTAGCGCGAATATTTCCAAAAGTAGGTAATAGGAGATAGCGATGTTAGCAACTGTTTCCAGTCGCTAACATCTTGGCAAGCCCACTTTGCATGTCATTAGCGATAAATATCGCTGACATGCAAAGCGGGCCCCAAGATGATCGCTATCTCATACTAGCTGTCGCTAACTGGTGTTAGCGACAGCTAGGTAATAGGGCGATAAAATTATCGCTAGAGCGGCGATAAGTCCCTTGGTAATATGCCCCAAGATGTCCTTCGCTGTGCAAAGGAAGGCCTTGCGTCAAACGCCCTGCTGAAGCCCAACAGCCCAATGGCACGCAGAGCTGACTATGTGATGTTACAATATAAAGGGTGTTATTTTAAGTAAAGCAAACATATTGAATTTATCAAAGGGTCAAAACACCAAAATATAGAGGGCCTCATTTATAAATTTTTGCCGTAGGGTAGTGCTGCAGGCTTTCCTGCTGGGCTGCCCTAGGGCAAAAGAAAAGCACAGGAATGCGCTGTATCTATTACATACAGCGCATTCCTGTCCTTTTCCCCTGGACCGGCAAACAATGGGCTGCCATGCGCCAACGCAGGCACCTTTGCACCATGGCACAAAGGGTGCCTGTGTTACAGGGATGATCGTTTTTGTGCAGGAAGGGACACCTTCCTGCACAAAAACAATCACAAGAGGCTTTTTCCTTTTTTTATGTCTGCTGCAGGATGCAGCAGACATAGAAAAAGGAAAAACGAGGAGAAATAAAGATATTTCTCCTTGTTGCGCCACCCTTACGCCTCCCATGGGGAGTTGTACGTTTTTGGTGCTGCCTCAGATTTACGATTTTTCATAAATCTGGGTCAATGTCAAAAAGCCATGGATGATGCAGGGGACGCCCCTAGCAACACCTATTGCAATCTCCTTTAATGCAGAAAACTGTGTTAAATGGAACGATATTCATCAGGCAGCTTAAAGTAAAAAAAAGTGGCTTAGTGCTGCCTGATAAATATCGTGCACGCTCCTGCACCATGGAACGTCACAAAAAGTGATGTTCCGGCCGCGCAAGGGACCTCATAAACGAGGCCCAAAAGTGGGCCTATTGGTTTAATGCAAATGTCAGCATAGTAACATATATAATGCAGACCTATTATCATTGTCAAAAAGCCGCAAATAATTATGATCAAATGTACATTATATAAATTGACACTGCAATGTTTAATAAAAGTGATTATCATAATTTTTTATTTAAAAAAGTCAAGGTCTTTGAATCCTTCTGCAAAATACAAGAACAGGGGTATTGGGCCAAGGATGCTGCACTTTATCCAATCTAGTATGGCGCAATAAATTGATTATGGGTGCTAAAAACCTGGAGTCGTATACCCCTAGACTCCCAACAAAATCTGCGAAAAAGATTTTGAAAAAAACGTATGAATACCTTTCGCCCTGAAGAAGTCCTACGGACGAAACGCGTTGGCTACTTTTTTTAAAGATTGTTAATAAAAGCAAGAAAAGAACTCTGAGTCCTACTGAAGTGTTCCTTTCGGATTACTGTATTGATCACCATTGTTAAGTGTACACTGTGTGGAGTGCTTAACCATTGTGTTGTTTGAAATCTTTGAATCCTTCTGTTAACATTTTTCACGCCATAAAGTGCAGCCATTGAACCCACCACAAGTGGACCCTGCATTCTAGCTGAACAGAATATAGCTTCAGTTCGGAGTTCTTAAATAAAATGGGAAGCCCTCCTGGGTTCATGTATTACATGACCCAGGAGCCTAATTGTGTTGCCTAATGTTGCTGGGGGGCTGCAGCACTCCCTGCAGCCCTCCACAACATTAATAAGAATGCTTGGTGGTTCCCCTGCCCTTTCTACGGGCACCACCAAGCTCCAGAAAATATACTTTAAAAGCCCTTGCATGGCATAATGGGGCGGTCCTTCTCTGGAGCAGTGAATAATGAATGAGCAGCTCCTGCCACCTATTTTTTATTCCTTTAATTCTTTTCAAAATGTGTTATTCTTTTTTTGTGTTTTTAATGTTGGTGTCTGCAGGGAGACCCCAAGGCCCCAGCAGCCTGCTCCCCAGCCACCACTGTGGCAGGAGCAGGCTATTTATTTTTTTAATGTTAAAAGTGGGTGCCCTGGTGTCCACCTATTGCACCCACAGATACCTAATCACTGGGGGCCAAGGGGAAGGAGCTGAGGTGGATAGTTTAGTGAAGATTTGTCAAACTACTCCAGAGTTGAACACACACTGTACTATATGCCTTGTTGCCTAGGGTAGAGGTCTCTGCAGAAGGGGCAGTCTCTCCCCATACCCTATTATGCATGTGTGTCACCCTGGGGAGAGGTCTCAGCAAAAGGTCCAGTCTCTCCACACACCCTGCTATGCACACCAGTCACCCTGGGAAGGGATCTCAGAGATGAGGACAGTCCCTCCTCACAATTTACTACTAACACCAGTTACCTTGGACAGAGGCCTCCGCAGAGAGGCCAGTCCCTCCTCGCACTCTACTATGTATACTCATCATCTATGGGAGAGATCTTAGTGAGGAGGACAGCCCCTCTCTATACCCTTCTTTGTACAACCATCATGCTGGGGAGGGGTCTCAGTGGAGAGGCCAGTCTCTCCCCACACTCTGGTATGCATGCCTGTCACCCTGGGAAGAGGTGTTAGTGGAGAGGCCAGCCCCTCCGCACACCCTAGCGTACATCAGTTACCCTGAGGTGAGGTCTCAGCAAGCAGGACACCCCCACCCCATATACTACTACGCAATCTTGTTGCCCTGGGGAGTGGTCTTAGTAGAAAGACCAGTCTCTCTCCACACATTCTTCCATGAACACTAGTCAGCCTAGGTAGAGGTCTGAGTGCAGAGGGAAGTCTGTCCCCCCAACCTACTACACAAACCCATCGCTGAAGGGAGAAGTCTGAGCAGAGAAACCAGTACTTCCTGACATTCTACTACACACATCTGTCACCTAGGGGAGAGTTCTCAGCAAGGAAGGAAGACTATTTCCTCACCCTACTAACCATGCCCGTCACCCTAGGGAGAGGAGGCAGTGGAGAAGCCAGTTCCTCTTCACACCCTACTACACACACCTGTCACCCTGGTGAGAAGTCAGTGTCTCTGGTGGGATACCACAAACAGGCTGTTGGCCATGTGGCCTTCGGCTGTGTGCAGTGAAGTTTTGGCTGCCTGCACAACACAATGACAATCCCACACCAAATTAGAAATATAGAGTACATTTTAATAAACTATTTGATTGGAACAATACAGTTGTGACAAGTCTCTTGTGTGAAGGCAGAGCACAGCATACTCAGCTGCAAGTGGGGCTGTGTCTAGCTCAGCCCCCCCATCCTGCCAGCAGATGGCCTATTCAGGCACACCTAATTACTCTATTGTTTGTCTGTTTGGGAGGAAATCGCAAAGTCTAACTAGCAGTTACAACCAATCATGTGACCTAAGCCAGGCTGCAAGCACCAAAAAGCTACGGGCAAGAAAATGAAAATCTTTCTATAAGTAACACAAACACACCAATGCCAAACATGACTAAATCTTTGAAAGTCTAATGAATCCAAACTCATTATATTTAATAAAAGCAATCACTGCTTAATCTCTTTTTACAACATTCTACAAACACTTTTATGTTTTGTTATTTTTGTCACTCATAGAAGACCAAACACAGAAGTAAATCAAATGAATTCTACCCTCCCACCAACAGAAATAAATTAGGACAAATAAATACACATAAATAATACGCAACACAAAAAACAAAGAATACAATACCCCAATAAATCAGTTCGTCTGTTACAATGTCTAGAGCATAAACTAAAGAGAAATGGGTTATAATTACACCTAGAAGAAAATTCAATACATTCAACTGCTCTCTTTTTGTGGACAGTGTACCTCTGCCAACGCATGACATATATTCAAGTTAGTGTCATTTATAAAAACTATTGTTCATTCCCTGGATTTTGATGTCATGCTGCATGTTAAACCAATAGTTATGATAGTAGGCGCACAATAAATGGTCAACGCATTTTGAACCCTTTACACCATCCTTTATGGGGTTCTCCTCTAGACACAGAACTGTTATCCACTCTCAGATGGCTTGGAGCATGGGCACTAATGTACTGATAGCATTTGTTTACTACAATATAGACAGACACCCCTACTTCAGAACGCAGTCTCCAAATACCTTTGGACTCAGCGTTCACAAAAGTAAATACATTTTTAAGATTTCCACAAAGTTTTCCACAACATTCTCAGTGTTCGTTCACTGTTCGTGAGCTTTCAGCCTGGATATATGGTATACCACTTTACTATGGACTTATAAGTACCTTATATATGCTTTTCAGGTGTAAGCCAATCTAACCCTGGTTTAGAGAGTGAGCACAAGCTTGTTTGTACTTGTTAGCAGTGGTAAAGTGCACAGTGTCCTAAGGCCAACAAAAACAAATTCAGCAAAATAGGAGGGTGACGGCAAAACGTTTGGGAGAAGACCACCCCAAGGCTGACAGGTCTAACAACCCAGAGCAATCAGTTTGGTTGGAATTATACCACATGCAATTCTAAATGTCTCTGACCAACTTGTTAGGTCCGCAAACTCTAAAACTGATTACTGAGGGCCCTGTACCCTATTAGAAGCTGCACAAGTAGTATCTATGGGCATAATCACAGTGCAGTCCCTACTGTACCCCTGTAGCAATCCAGGGGCAGAAACTTCTCACCCTGGACAGGCTCAAGCCTGCCTTGATCCTCCCCACTTCATTCCCCTCCCAAGCCCTCCATCTGATACTTTCCATATGCTGATAGAAGGTGGGAAATGTCAGAGTTCTCCCTGGAATCAGGAAAAACAACACATAAAAGGACATAGTATCTCAGGAACCATGTGGTTGTTCCACATTCCTGAGAAAACAACTCACAATTGCAGCTTATGATAGAGGGATACCTTCTGAACTCAGGGATTTCACCTTCCGATATTCCCAGTGCCAAAAATGGGCCAGCTGGTAATAAGGACCCTAAAGATTAATACATTTTTTTAAAGAAATTGATTGAGAACAAACATTGACAAAGTAAAGTATTGACTAATAGTGTGCGGAGAGCTCCGTTCTGCCCAAAAAGTGTTTTCAGAGTTGTGCCTACTCCACGTTCCGTGGAGAACACGGAGTAGGCACAACTCGGCACACTCCGCGGCGAAGCGGGGTTGCCCAGCCCCCGCCTCCACCCCCCCAGGAGAATTACATTAAATATACTCTAAAGGTTGAAAAAATCAACACTTACCTTAAATGTGGCATCCCCCGGCTGCCGTCCTCCTCTTCCTTAGTTTCACGATGATCTGCGGATGCGAGCACGCTCGCGCATGTGCATTCCTTGCAAGAAATGCGCCTGCGCGGTCGAGTGCGCATGCACAAATCATCGTGAAACCAAGAAAGAGGAGGACGGCAGCCTGGGGACACCGCAGTTAAGGTAAGTGTTGATTTTTTTATCCTTTAAAGTATATTTAATGTATTTCTCCATAGGGGGGTGAAAGCGGGTGGCGGAGCGGAGTTTCCGCGAACCTCCGCGTCATGCCGCTCCGCCAGCTCCGCTCAAGCTTAGTATTGACCTACCACCCTAGCACCCTATTGAGCACAGCATAGCACGGAGCACGGAGGAGCACAGAGCACAGAGACGAGCATCGAGCTGAGAGCTGGCGGCGGCGGTCTGGTGAGTTCGCTTGGCCGTTTAGCTGCCGAGGCCGAGGCCGAGACCGAGAGGGGGGGCGGAAAATCTGGCCCCGAGCGCTGAAAAGGAGAGCCGCATTAGGAGCCAAATTGTGCCAAATTAGGAGCCAAATTGTGATCCCGGCACCCGGTCCCCGGCACCCGGTGCTCTCGGAGCAAGGGACACGGAACCCCCACTAAGCACACCACGCGCACCCGGGGCACCCGGGGCACCCGGAGCGTCCTCAGGCTGTTGGGCCGGCTCCCAGCTGAAGGAGCAGCAAGCGGCAAGCGGCGCAGGAGCAGGCGGCGGTATGAGTTCGAGGCAGCCCGCAGCCAGCAGCCCAGTAGCCCAGCAGCCCAGCAGCCCAGCCCTGCCCAGCAAACCCGCCCAGCCTCCCGCCTCAGCTCTCCTAGTTCGGCTGTGTGCCTCGAGATACGAGCCACGAGAAGTGAGAGGCGAGTCAACCTGAGACAGGCAGCAATCAGCAACAGAGCGAGTGTGAGCAGCAAAGAGCCGGAGGAGAGGAACGATCTGAAATTCAGTGAAGCTGAGCACCATCTGCCATCCAAATAGCAGCCAGTATCAAGTGCAGAGCTGATACAGTCCACATGCCCGCGAGTGAAGGCGGGCGGCTGAGAGAACATCTTGGTGCTCCAGGGAATTGCTGGCAACAACCGGGATCCGACCTGATGACCACTGACAGCGGTGAGAGCGACCACGGCGGAGAGAGTGAGTACGCGACAACCTTTACCTTTACCTTCACCCTCACTCTTCTCCCACACTCACCCCATAATAGACACCCACCTGACAGCGAGAGAAGTCAGCAAGAATAGTGTGGAGAGCGGGCGAGGTGACAACAGGCAGGAGGCTGAGGCTCCCAGCGGCGGGCTCCTGTAGTAGCCCTCCTCCCCCCCACCTCCCCAAGGCTGAGCAATCGCAGCAGTGCAATAGCTGCCGGAGAAGGTGAAAGACCACAGTCTACCGCCCTCACTACACCACGCAAACAGCCCACCTACAGCAAGCGTCTCAGCCCGGCAGCAGAGAAGCCCGAGACCCCGCAACTCACGCCAAACCGTCGCAGCGCCAACGGGCACCTGAACTTCGGTCCACAGCAGCAGCAGCAGTAACAGCACAGTCTCGGTGACACAGACACGGAGGCACGGAGACACAGAGAGACAGAGTGACTTCCTGAGCCCCTGGAAGGAACTCATCGGATCACCATGAGGTCGGGTAGGGAACGAAGACCTCCAACAAAGCAACCAGCCAAACGGAAAAGAAATAACACAACCACGAGCTCAGCGTCACCGGAAAAAAATAAGCGAGCTACTAACAGCAAAAAAGAAAAAGACAAAACAACAAGCAATGAATTCAACACCACCACAAACGACGGTCCGCAAACTGGTGGTCAACAATCCGATAAGGACATCAATCACAGTCCAACCCAACTTCTAGAACAACCCAGAAGCAACAAAAGGAAAAACACCCACCAATTACTCAATGTAGCGGGTCAGCAAACGGAGACAAAACACAACTTTCAGCCGAAAATTTACACAAAATTTGCCTTCCTAAAAAATCCAGGAAATGTCATCTTCTCCTCAAATGACTCCATTACAGGCCTCCAATCTCCATTACAACCCGCCAATGCAAACAACGCTCTCTCACAAACTAAAAGCTACTTAGTAGCAGAAATACACAAGGCACCGACCCCAAGGGAAAGAACGGATGACGTAGGAGGCGAAGCAGGTGTAGGGGACAACGGGGCAAAAGAAACCAGAAGGCAGGAGTCACTAGAAGGCACCACCAGCCAAGCCCCCCTACTAGAGGAACCAATCAAGGGAAGCATTGATGGACGCAACGAGGAAACAATCCAAATAAGTCCCTCACTAAAGGAGGACACATCAAGGAAACACCTGTCAGAGCTGGCAGGGCCCTTGGGGCCTGATAGCAATAAAAAACATCTATCTCCAACCAATTCCTCCCCACACACACAGCAAGGGGCGGCAGAAGCACCAACAAACCAAGAACCAGCACCCCCTCTAGCACCCATCGCCCATCCAGAACAAAAAACTCAAGGCCACACCGAAAGGCTCCCGACACTCCGGGATCAAAACCTGACCCTGCAAATCCGCCACCAAACATTGCAAGAGGGGATCAAAGTTCCCCAGACAGGGACATGTCCTTCCTGGTATCTCAAGAATGGAGCGAGGTAGTGGCAACATATAACGTCACAGGACCCACCAATGGTAACAGCGAAGAAAACTCCCATCTGCCAACAGAGGGGACCGGAGATCCCCCTAACTCCTTCTGGGTAACCCTACTCAATACAATACAGCTATCTTCAACGTCACTTCAGTATCAATCAGATAAGCTCGATCTACAACTGTCAGTCCTACAAAGCTTAGCAGAGGCCACTAGGGGGATCGACAGAAAACTAGCTGACCTTAACGGCCTAATAAAAAGAGGACAGGAGTCAGCTAACCTAATTCAAATTGAAAGAACCAACTGCATCTGCTCACCAATCACCGACAAATTATCATCTATACCCATGATGCTGGGAAACCTTTTGGAGGACATAAAAACAAACATCATAAAGCCCCCCTCAACAATTGAAAGGCATGATAAGACTGAAACAGAACCAACCTCAACGAAACTTCCATCACCAGAGAGATGGCCCGACACCCCTCACCTCAAAGGGGCACCAGGAAACAGCAAAGACCCACATAAAATAAAAATAAGCACGCAGTGGTGCCTGCCCCCACCCATCACAAGTTCACCTGAAGAACTGCCTCGGAACATCTTCAAAAGAGGACAAACTGAAGTACTGGAGAGCCCACCTAACGCCCGGGCCCGACGTAAACAAAAAAGAAAGGGCCGGAATAAGAAAACAACTGAACCGGAAAGTAGAGAAGAGCACAGTCATCTTATCACACCGAGGGACAAGGAGCAGCCAGGTGACAGTAAGCACCAAAAGGAACCTATAAATCTCCCATTATCACCTATAAACCCATTGCAAACGAAGACGCCAACAGTAGCAGGAATAGGATCCTTTACACTCTTTAAAGAGGCCCCCAGCCTCTACTTAGAGCAGAACCCCGCCGGCAAACCACTTAAACCGGCAACTGGAAACCCACCAGGACAGGAACAAAAAGGGCAACGGGCCTGTCAAGCGGCAACAACACAACCAACCTCGGAAGCAAGCAGACAGTCCCGAGAGGATCCCAAACCAACCCAAACCGAAGCTACATCAAAAGATTTCTCCTAAAAATGCATTTGCAATAAATATGAGACCGGCACTAGTGAAACAACACAGAACCGCCGATCAACAAGCGTCGCCATCTCGTTAAGCAGCCAGATAAAGGAGAAACCGGAGGGGGTGACATCCAATAGCGGAACAACAACTTCGCTGGAATTCTCTCTTTTGGCCCCCCTCCTTTGGTTCTCCTCCTACCCCTGTTCCCTCTGTTAAGACTCTTGGCATCAAGCTAAATGACAAACTCACTATGCACTCCCAGATTGGCTCGGTGGTTTCTTCCTGCTTTCTTACTCTCCGTACTATCCGCTCTATCTCTCGTTTTTTTTCTTTCTCTGCACTTAAACTAATTATGTCCGCACTGGTCCTGTCCCGCCTGGACTACGGGAACATCTTGTTCAATGGCATCCCTCAGTACAGCCTGCGTAAACTACAACTAGTGCAGAACCAGGCTGCCCGCCTTGCCTTCGGTCTTCCCAAATTCCATCATACCTCCCCCCTCTTGAAAACCCTCCACTGGCTCCCTGTGCGGGAACGCGCCTTGTTCAAATTAGGCTGCATGGCGTTTCAGGCCAGGACTGGCCTGGCCCCCCTTTTTATATCCTCTGCCATCAAGGCCTATGTCCCTGGCAGAGACCTCCGATCCTCGGCACATCTTCCCTTAGCAGTCCCTCGCTACCGAAAAAAAAAACAGGGTGGCTCGAAATTTTCCACTCTTGCCCCCATGTTTTGGAACTCTCTCCCCTTCCATCTCAGGTCCCTCACCCAGTATTCTAGTTTCCGCAAATCCCTGAAGACCTTTTTATTTTCTCAGGCTTTTCTACCGTAAGCCCTGTTTGCTTTTCCAGTCGACGCCTTAGCAACTGCTCTTGTCCAGCTGGCTGCCTGCTACTTTAGCGCCAAGAAACCGTCTAGGTGTACGTTGCGCTTGATAAATATTTTAAACTTAAACTTCGCATATCCACAAGCCACACGGTAACATCCAAACCGAGCAACAAAAGCATCAGAAAACACCTCCCCTGGGGGAAAAGGACTCGGACACAATCTTATTCATTCCCGAATGTATCTCCAGAGGAAGAGTGGACACTTTAAACAGGGGCAACATTTTAAAGCTCATCAATTCAATAGAGAAATTAAAAAACATAAAAACCACCGATCTGCTAACACTCGAATTCCAACCAGCCCCCACCCACAAGGAAATGAAACAACAAAGACCACATGGTCATCAAGGGAGGTAGCAAACTTAATTATGAATGAATCTCCAACTTTTTCACAGTGGGGAATCAAACTCGAAGCAGTAAAAAAGCCACCCTACCCCACTCTGCTCCTTGAAGAAAGGAATCAAGAACACACCCAACCGGCCAAATCAATACTGAAAGGAGCGCTTAGCCACTCACCAGGGTCTCACAACCCCCCCACTCAGCAATCAACATTATGTAGTCTTAAAATCACACGCACTATACCTGGAGGAGATCCCAACTGACAAAGAGTGCCATTCTTAGCACCTGACCCAACGGCCACCCTCACTAAAATCAAAATATGTAGTTGGAACATTAATGGCCTCTCAAACAAACTGGATGACCCAGAAACACAAAATTACTTAAACAGTTTTGACCTGATACTCCTCCAGGAAACATGGGAACCAAATGATATCCCTTTACAAGGCTACACAACTTTGACCCATCCGGCAACCAGAGGTTCTCAATATGGCCGATGCTCAGGAGGACTTGCAATACTCTCCTCAATAGCTACCATCGGTGCAACAGAAGTAAAAAGAGCAAACATCACCCCACCAAATGAAATACAGTTCATATCATTTGCAGTTAAAAACGAACAGGTCATTCAACAGTTACACGTCATAAATACATACATTCATCCGAAGCACAAAAAATCAGGGCCAAGGGAACTCGTCAAAGAACTGACAAGGCTCATGGTCGAGGGGGACATGGAGAACGTACTTGTGGCAGGAGATTTTAATCTCAACCTTTTCAGAGATAAAACCACGGACGAAATGACAAAGGAAATGGATACCATCTGGAAAATCCCAAGCCAATCTTTCCCCCCCGAAACAGACATACCAAAACCGCAACCCAGCTTGTACAAGATCTCGAGCAATTAAACCTGAGAGTGCTCAACGGACGACTCATTGAGGACATTCCTCCAGCACCAACATATTTCTCATATAGCACTTTTTCACACCTCGACTTCATGCTCGTATCACTTCCACTGTACGAGAAGATAAGCTCGTTCAAGATAGGAGATAGCACCCAAAGCGACCACCTGCCGCTAGAAACCATTCTTGAATTGACCAGCGTGAATAAAGCAGCTGCAAGAAGATACTTTGCTACAGAACACACCACCAACTACAGAAGAATAAGATGCAAACGCACCGAGCCTGAGAAACTCCTAAATAGCGCTAAAATAATTATACATCAGACATCCAGTTCAAACAAAAACTCCCTCGATGCCTGGGTAGACTTCGTAACGGAAATAGGAGCCAAACACGCAACAGAGATAAAAACCCAAAAAGGCTACAACATCGCCAGGATCACACACGGCAAAATAACAACTGCAAAGACAAAAAACATAAAGCGAGAAATAAAAAAGACCCTCAAAGAACTCCGAAAACACCCTAACATCGAGGACACCCAAAAGAATCTCCGCAAGCTAAAAGCACTGCTAAAAAAGAAGACCTGGGAAAGAAAAAGGCAACTAAACGAGGACCTCTGGGCAAAAATCCTCCACAACTCCAAACAGAAGAATAGTTCCGGCTTCTGGAAGATCATCCATAGTCTCCAACAACCAGGTCACAAAGGCATTGACTCCAATATCTCCGAATCTGACTGGGCTACCCATCTATCAGCTCACTTCAACACAGCGGACCCAGTAACGGTCAAGCCAACAGGGGGAGACAGGTCAGACGCAGGGTACCAGAGCCCCGACAACCTGGGCACATTTCCTCATAAAGAGAACCAAGCCCGCAGGTCAAAACCAATCGTGGACCAAATCCCACCCTAGGCTAGAGGTCAATCACCCACACTGGACCCAACCGCGCTCCGAGAAGAAAATTCATCCCAGGTCAAACCAGACAAGTTAAGGAAACTAATCCTGAAAGGCAAACTCGTGGGGGCCCCCGGTCCCAACGGGATACTGCCGATCCTATATAAGCAAGACCCTGCCTTCTGGTGCAACACTCTGACACCAGTATTTCACGCAATAAGAGGAACGGCAAGCATGCCAACATCCTGGAGAGGCTCAATAATAAGCCCGATCTACAAAAAGGGAGCCAGGAACGACCCAAGTAGCTATCGTCTTATAGCCCTCATTGATACAGAGGCCAAATACTATGCAGGCCTCATTTTGGAGGAATTAACATCTTGGGCAACTGAAAAAAACATCATTGCAGCAACCCAAACTGGATTCCGCAGCGGCCAGGGCACCTCAACCAACATCATGGCGCTAACCCTTTTGTCCGACGCTGCAAAAACCTCTAAGGGTGCACTCTTCACGTGCTTCTTTGACTACAGTGCCGCGTTCGACCATGTGGATCGGCAAAAACTCTGGCGGAAGTTGGACAGATGGGGAATCCCAGGCCCACTCTTACAACAGCTGGTAATGCTATACACCGACACCTGGGTCAGGATCAAGTTGGTTTCTGGCTCGCATCTTTCGAGACAAATTAAGACCAGTAAAGGCCTGAAACAGGGCTGCGTCCTAGCCCCCATAATGTTTAACCTTTTTCTTGCAGACCTCCCTGACGAACTGGAGACAGTTAAATCTCATGCCCCAAGACTAGGTAACATCACGCTTTCAAACCTCCTATATGCAGACGACCTAGACAGACAGAGGTTAGACCAGGTAACCTCTTACAAATACCTAGGCGTCATAATAGACGGCAATGGTTCCTTCAAACAACTAGACGCCATTCGCCAAAAGGGCACGACATTCCACCTATCGATAAAGCCTCTGCAGAAAGCACTCCCAGACCGGTCTCTGGGCCCTTTCCTACAGGTATTAAGAGCTCGCTTACAGCCCATGCTCACCTACGGTAGCGAGGCCATGAAAGGAAAAGACGCAACAACACTAGATAAAACTATCAGTCGAGCATACAGGGCAATATTTAATCTCCGCATCAACTCATCACCAGCACAAATTCGGCTTGAATTCGGCCTGCAGAAACAAGTGGTGGAGAGAAGAGGCGCATACCTAAAAAGCTGGCGGAAAATCAGAGATGCGGACCACGGATCCTTAAACGCCCATCTATGGACGGAACTATGCATTAGAGACAACTCACCTGCAAGGACCTACTTATTGGAATCACTGAAGGTCTTAGAACTTGCAGACCTATGGGAGTCGGCAACTGACCATCGTACCTTTAAAAAAGTGGTGTCAAAAGTCACTAAGATGGTTTCATCAATTGAGGACAAAGCCACCCTAGCTAAGAGAGCGCACGGTTGGGTTGTGCTGAATGGTTACAGCGCTCTAAAACCACAAGACTACCTAACGATGGGCCTCACACAGAAGACAAAAAAAAGTTTCTTAACATGCGCATAGGCAGAATTCCTATAGCTCCGCACCTGGCACCATGGACAAGGGAAAATCCCGCAAATCAATGTCGCCTCTGTCTTTCTGCGAAAGAGGACCTTATACACATTATCTGCATTTGCAGAAACCTCCAGGACATAAGGCGCTCCCTGCTTCGGGCTTTATGCAACCAGAAGGGCATAACGAGCTGCAGGCAGGCCGTGATGCTCTGTTTTAACCCTGATGAAACTCAGCTAAACTGTAGAACAACAAAATACTTTGATATAGTGGCCACAAGACTAAACGAAAAAACCAGAGGGTCTTCTCTAGCAGATGTCAAACAATAACAGAACAAACACCCCTGGCTATCATGGTCATCGAATGTGGAAGCATCAAGGCCACGAAAACTCCACAGATTCTTATGCAACTAAAGCTGAGACTTTTTACACTTGTACTACTGCACCTTACTTGTTTTAACGAAGATACTGACTTTTTAAAATTTGTACGTTTTATAATTGTGAGTTTTTATTAACTGTACAATAAACAAACCTTAAACCTTAAACCTACCACCCTAGCAGGTCAATACTTTACCAATGTTTGTTTTCTAAACTGGAGTTACACAGGTGATCATCCAAATGCCATCACTTACAGTGTTAGAGAGTCAGTGGCTTGAATGAGTGGCCAGGCTGCATACTGTGTCAGGCGGAAGTAATATGTTAATGACAGTTAAACTGAACAAGGAGTTAAGAGCGCTGATCCAAAGCCAAAAGTGAATTTATTTTCAGGTCTAGCATTAGCGGAGACCGTTTGATTTTACTAAGTCATGATATATTGTTGTGTAATTCATATTTCTCTTCTGTCCTTCACAGTATACTATTTAGAGCAATAGCCAGCTCACCTGGGTCATTGACTCCAACCACTGTGTGTGACAAAATTCTGCATGTGCATTAGGTTCACTGGCACCAAAAAGTCGTCCTCTTGTGTTCCCATCGCTGTTGTACTGCTGTGTGCAATATAGGTATAGATATATAAATCATAAATGAACACTCTTACTCTTGAAGCAACACTGCGGACCCTCCGGTTTGGTGCATTCACCATCAGGTGAAAAAAAAAACATCACAATTCAAAAGACACAAACCAAGTTGGGGAACGCAGACTTGTGCGCTAAAGTAACTACAACTCACACCCTCACTGTTAAAACTGGGGATCTCTAGTTGGCAGAGGTAGGTACCACTGTCCAAATAGGGACCCTTGATTTTAGTCAGGGTAAGGAGGAAATCCTCTGAGATAACCCCTGCTCACCCTCTAGGTAGCTTGGCACGAGAAGTCAAGGCTATTCAGGAGGCAATGTGTAAAGTATTTGTACCAACACTCACAGTAACACAGTGAAAACACCACAAACTGACTCCACAACTGTTTAGAAAAATAAAGGTATTTATACTAAACTACACAAGACTAAAACGACAAAAATCCAACATACACAGTTCAAGAATGTGGTTTAAAAAGAGTTCTTAAGGTTGTAATAAAAGGTTCCACAGTTACGTGAAAAGCTCACAGTTGCGTCACGTTTCAGACACAGTACCTTTAGTTGCGACAAAGTTCAAAAAGAAAAGCTGGTGCGGTGGAAAACAAGCGATGCGTTGCTCCTGAGACCCGGGGGAGGCGATGCGACAGCCCCGCTGCAGCAGCGGGCGTGTTGCGACGAATACGGTCTGTATGGGGAGGAAAGCCACTTGTATGGATTTCGGTGCGTAGGTTCCGTAGGAAGTTTGTTCTCGCAAAGGCACGATGCGGCGATCTCTGGAGTTGCGACGATCTCCGGGGCGACGATGCACGAACCAGCGGTGATGTTCTCTCTCGCAGCTCCTCTATACGATGGCTTCTGCGAAGACACTCGCAGCGATGTGATGCGGTCCGCAAGCAAGCAGTGCGGCGATCTCACCCAGCGACGACAGGCTCTGCGACGACACTCGCAGCGATGTTAGGCTTCCCGCACCGATCGGGTGCGTCCCGCAAACGAAGGATGCGATGGCTCTGACAGCGGCAACAGGCGCTGCGACAATCTCGACCTTCGTAGTGGCGGGAAACTTCTCGCACTGTCGGGGGTGCGCTCCGCATCGAGCGATGCGATAACTTTTCAATTGCAAAAAGTCTCTCAAGCTTAGTTTCAAGCTTCCCAGCACAGGTACAACTTCCAGAGGCCCCACAACTGGATAAAGCACTCTGGGAAGGACAGAACTCTCTCAGCAGAGTTCAGGGAAGTTGGGGGTGAAGTCCTTTTGTTCCTGGGACTTCAGAACAGGGAGCCAGCTCTTCTCAGGCCCTTGGAAATTCCTTCAAGACAGCGGACACAGCACAACATCAAAGTACTTCCCCTCTCCTTGGCACCAAAGCAACAGGTCAGTCCAGCAGAGCAACAGCAGGACAGTCTTCCTTCTTCACATTCAGCTTTCTCCTTGGCAGAGGTTCCTTCTTGATTCCAGGATGATCTGATTTTCTGTTGTCAGGGATCCTGTACTTATACCCCTAAACGTCTTTGTTCTCCTTGTGCATGTGGGCCCTGAGCCCGGTCTGAACCAGTTCTGGGTGTTTCTTGAGTACTTTGTTTTCCTGGCTTCTCCTTTCCTTTCAGAGTGAGGGGCAGGGTCGTCAGCCGCCCAGCAGGAGGTGGAGCCAGCATTGAGGCAGGCAGGCACAGCCCTATTCAGGCACAGGTGCTAACTCCTCCCACCACTCAGATTGCAAATGCAGTCATTCAGCCTAGGGCTGACTCAGCCAGCCTCCTGGGGAATCCCCAGCCCCTGTCACTCTAAAACCAGACAGTCAATACACAAACAGGACAAGGCACACAGAAGGGTCAGACAAGAGAACAGCAACTTTCTAAAAGTGCTGTTCTCAAACACATGATTTAAAAACCACCTTTCCTAAAAGATGTGTTATTAAATTCTGAGTTCAGGGATACTAGACTCTTATGTCCTATCTTGTTCCTATGAGAAGAAATGCTGGTAGCCACTGTAGCCAATATCCCCCATGTTAGCCTATGTAGCAAGATAGACTTACAATAGTGAAAAACGAAAATGGCTGTATTTCACTACAAGTGCATGTCACCTGCACCAGTACATGCTCTACCTTTCACATACACTGCACCCTGCCCAGGGGGGTACCTTGGGCCTTCCATAGGGGTGACCAATGTGCACAAAAAGGGAAGGGTTATGCCAGGTCAGTGGGGACACTGACCAAGCGGACATGGCAGTTCACAGACTGCACACAGGCACTGCGGTGGCAGGCCTGAGACACCATTTTAGGGCTACTCATGTGGGTGGCACAATCAGTGCTGCAAGCCCACTAGTAGCATTTGTCATGACCAGCCCTGGCACACCCAGTGCACTTTACTAGGGACTTCATGGTGATACAAATATGCCAATCATGTATATCCAATCATAATAACAATTTACCCAGAGAGCATATGCACTTTAGCACTGATCAGTAGTGGTAAAGTGTCCAGAGTCCTATTGCCAACAGCCACGGGTCAGGAAAAATAAGGGAGGAAGAAGCAAAAAGTTTGAGAATGACCCTGCAAGAAGGGCCAGTTTCAACACTCACCATGCTCTGCTAATTATCTCCCATATTATATCACTCATGAAATGTCCTATGACATCATTGATAATGTCACTGCAACATTTGAAATGACTTCAGTGCATGGCAGGGCACTGGTTATAGTTGTAGTGTCTTGCAAGTTAGTAATGACGGAACGCTTTTGGCTCCTGGTGGACTCCATAGAGCTGTGACGTAAGTGTTAGAGCGGATTTCAATAAAGGCTAATTTACAATGTTGAGTTCGTGGTTGCAAGCAGAAGAAAAAAAACATTTAATACTAAGCTCCTCTGTGGTGTAGTCATTGGTGAGTACCAAAGTTGGGGAAGATGCTACAATAGCTACTTTAGAGCACAAGTTGTAGTGACTTGATGTAATTATAACTGGTGAATTTCAGTGGTTTTGTTAATTTAAAACAATGTGTATAACTGCCATTTTTATCTAACTATAACACCCCCTTAATCTTTGTTAACAGGTATACAGTACCAGCTTGAAGGCGCCATCATACTGGTGCAGAGCCCAAGAAATACTGCATTCCGATACATCTTTTTGGGTTAAAAGCACCTGCTGCAGAGTTCCTTGAGTTCTCAGCAATTTTCGGGCAATATCAAGGCAGCTCTGGTGGTGAATGTACCTGCTGGAGAGGTCTGAGTTTGTCTAGTTGCAGTTTTGACCCATCATAAAGAAGATCAGAAGGTTAATGTGCCTGCTGCAAAGGATGTGTAACCTGCAAATCATAGAATTGTGTTTCATGAAGATAGCTCAATGGGTTGTTGCTTTTGTCACAGAGATCTTTTTGTTACTTACAGTTCATAAGTTGCAAGCCTCCTAATAAATCACAGTGAGCTATGAACTGGCTCCAAACAGCTGCATGAAGATATCAAGGCATAGGTTTAAAACCTATGTTTTCCCCAGTCTTTCATTAGCCTAACATGGCTAAAAGGGTTAGTTTGGCTAGAAATAAATCTTTTTGTAAAGTCAATCTCAACCACTGCGTTAAAACCTGACTTTGTGCTTCTCCAGACCAAGCACTGTTAAAGTATACTGCCCAGTATAAATGACATGTGACTCCTACACCTCTTAGGCCTCATTGTCTTAAGGAGTTTTTCTTATACTTTGGTTAAGATACTTGTATGGTTCATTGTCTCTGTATAATGTGAGTATGATGTACAATGTGCTGAATTCCTATATTGGCATGAGTAGTGCTGTAAAAGAAATTAAATAAATGTGGCAGAGGGGCTATGGAAATATGAGGGACAGGCTTTTAGGGTGGTAGTTAAAGAATCCTTGACGAAGGGGGTCATTGGGGTGCCAATGAAGATTATCACATCTGGCGTCACTAAACCTGGCCCTGATGGTAGAAGATGAGAATGTAGGGCCTTGTTGAAGTTTGGTGGAATGAACACTGCCATGAATTGGTGGTGACCGTGCCATGGCAAGCTACTGGTTTCCCTACCTATTTTGGAGTCAGAAAAACTGCTGGAATTGACAGCATTAACAGGTTCTTCCATTAGTAACCTTTGACCTGATGGTCTGTCACCCACCAGGTCATAGTAATAGTCTACCCAACCTACTTAGAGTATGGAGAGCATCCCTTATTTTCCATGTCTTGTGAGGCAAATGCTGAGGAAATGTATTTGATTAACTGTAGAAAAGAGGCAAAATTGACAGGAAGATATTTAGGCAGGCGCTGCTTCAAACAGATGATGAAAATCCTCTGTGAACTTGAAACTTCGAATAGAGAATACACTGGTCTGCCATGTGAAGCATGGCAAACCTGGAGATGGAAGGCAAACAATGGCCACACCACACACAGAGAGAAAACTCCTTGTGCTTCAGGGCCATTTGTATTTTTTTCCAATAACTCACACTTTGAGAATGTGATTGTGAAAAGCAAAATAAATGACGAGCAAAATAAAAGATGGCGGCCCTCAGAGCATTCAGCGGAGGATGCATGCAAGACTCAGAGACATTTGCCATGAAGGAAGGATCTGTGAGTAGAATGGGAATGGTGGACCGCCTACCATACCTAAAATGAGGCCCTTATTCAGACAAGGGCAAATGCTTGCTCTGATTGGCCCTTCCTATTTTTCGTAGAAATGGGCATCTGTGGAAATGATGTCACAGCGCATCTCAAAACGTAAGCAGCCATAATCAAACAGAGCAACGTTCTAAAATGCCTACTGTCCGTGATTATTAGAGATACAGGAATGGATACAGATGACTGCTTTTTGTACTACAGTCCCTTTTAACGAAATGTTCCACCCCAGTCATAATCATAGAGTGCCTTTGTGACAGCACCAGTCACGTCCGACATGACTCGCAGGTGGGGGGGGGCAGGGGTCGCGCAGGGGGGTATGACAGGGGGTAATTTAATAATTAAAAAATATATAATTAAACTACCCTTTCTGCCAGCTGAGTTCCGTGTCTTCCTCTGCTCTCCTGCTCCCCAAGAACAGCAGAAGCAGGCAGTCAGGCTCCCTCCCTCCCCTAAGTCAATTACAATGCTGCAAGCAGAGTTGTGATTGGTCTGGACGCCGCCCAGCCAGGGGCCTATAGGGAGGCCATTTTCTTCTTGTCGGCTGCATTGGAGAAGGGCAGAGTGTGCATGACTGGTTTGGGTGGCCCCAGGGGGAACCACCAAACAGTCTTTGCGCACTCGGGAGTGGGCAGGCACACTACTCCTCTCCTGCTCTCAGAGCAGCCCCTCCCACCCACCTGTCCACGACCAAACATTAAATGGTATAAACTGAATGTTATTAACATTTTATGGTTCTGCCTCTCGCACTGCGAGAAAGCAGTGGGGAGACGCTTCTCCGGCCTAGTGGAGGAGCCGCCCCTGGACAGCATTTGTTATATATCCACTTATTTTAATGACAACCCCCATGCTTGGGGCATCATTTACCACGCCTCTGTGGAGTCTTACCTTCTACGTTCAGGCAAAAACCATTGAAAGCTCTTTTTGGCCTCAAGAAGTTGTGTTTATAGCGCTTCGCGATGGAGAGAGTAAAGCCATGTCGCCTTTCATACAGCGCTATTGGCTACTTTATATTTGCAATAAGATCTCAGTGTGCTAATTCCACGACCTCCTATATAGGCAAAGTTGCTTCATAAATCAGACCTATATTCACTAAAGAACAGCATTCGTGGCTCTGTAATGGGTTCCATATGTTTGTGTGGTCTGTGATTGTTTACTTCCTTTTAATAGTATTTTTAGTGAGGCGACTAAGCACTATAAAATATAAGGAAATGTCTGTAATGAATTTTCTTTACAAATATGATGCTTTCCACCTTATGATAAAACACTGCAATGGCCTAAATTACATTTTCTAACCCGTCATCGCAGAGGGTGGGAGGAGATACCTCACCCACCACACAAACTTAATTACACCGCCTCCTATTTTACTTTTCCCTCATTAACAATAAATCTTGGGTTTCAAGCTATAATGTGCTTAATTTATCAATATAATGAGCCTTTCCAAACATAAGCTTTATTGCTACTGCTAACTGCTGGGTAAGCAATACTGCGCTACAAGTACAAATATGAAAGCCACGCAGCACCCCCAGAGCCCCCCCAGGAGAAGATGAAATGGAGGGGGCCTGCAGGGTAGCACACATAACGGAATGTATTAGTTTGCTACCAAAATGGATTATAAGCTACGTTTCATGGAAAAATAATCTCATAATGTGTTGTACTAAAACAGTTTAGCGAATAATGTGCATGTTTACACTCAATAACACCGTGGCCAGTTTGCTTTTCCGCTGTGTGAGAAAGAACACCCACTCCCATAAGAACAACAATGGTGCGTTCCTGGGACCCCGGAAGTCTTCCTCTGTCAGCCTGCCCTACTCTGCTGAGGAAAAATATAATACACCCGAGGCTACTTCAGTTATGCGAGTCTGCGGCTTTTCACAAAATTAGAGATGTGCTGCTTTTGCCGCATAATCTATTATCTACTGCAGATTTTATCACCACCAATAATTTGTTTCTAGCTCAAATGGATCAAAAGTTACAAACATTTTTGTTTATTTCTGTATTTGGTTGTTAAACTGTTACTAATAAGGTGAAAAATTTGCCCAGACTGCATTAAACTGTGTAAAGAAAATACAAGATAATGAAGTAACCATACATAAAATTTGCCGCATGATGTGTCTTTTTTGTGGCATAATTTAGTCAACCCTGCTGCATAATTTGGTGCTCCCCTGCCACATAATTTCAGTGGCCCTGAATATGCCTGCCAGTCTCCTTCATAATGTGCTCTCCTGACCTGTGCAGGCGACCAGCGACGAGGAGGAAACTACCATCTCTGCGAAGAGGAGGGAACTAACATCTCCCTAAAGAGGAAGGAACTACAATCTCTGCTGAAGTTGCTGGGGGAGCACAGGGAACGTTACCTCTGCATGTGACACAGAAGCCGCTGTGGCATTAGCTCATGATTTAGGGCGCATGCACAGTGAAGGCCCATACTCTGGTGCAAGTATATGGATTGTGATTGAAGAAGTTTGAGCAGGGCCATGTTTTGTATTTACTGTTGTCGATGTAAGCGGGCAGGAAGTGCGCCCAGCCTGGAAGAGAAGCAAGAGATAATATCTTCAGATAAAAAATGCAGGGGAGATGAGGTCGTCCCAGACCTAGAGAGGGGAAGCCCGACATGAAGGTCAGGGTGACTGAAGATCAAGGTGGTAGGAATAGAAACCAACAAATCCGGGGCGTTAGGATGCATGAGATAGTTGAATCTGAAGTTACAAGGGAAGGTGCTTTAGAAGTCTAAAGAGTGGGAATCAATTGGGCAGAGGGGATGGAATCATTGTTGATGCTAGGGGGTTGGTAGATGGTTTACTACCAGAATATTGACCAGTAAATACTGTGCTACAAAAATATCTAAAATATCAGCTACAAAAGTATCATAAATGTAAATGTATTTATAGGTAAGAATAGACTTACTATACTTAACATATACCTTGATGATATGTATATATTGTCAAAGTGCATAGATGTTGAGTGAAGAAGAGTAAGATCCCTATTGCTGAATGCACTTATCTTTGGTAGTCGATATTCTGACCACAAAATTTTGCAGAACAATAATTTTGTTGTCACTATTCTGACATACAACCTGGTAAGGAAGTCTAAAGTGTGCGGTTAATGTCGAAGGATATTTGTCATATATGTGATATCAGCTTGCTTGTGTTTGGCTAAGGGGATATGGCATCTCACAGAGATCTGGAGTGGACATGTAAACAATTGGCTACTCCAGAACTACCCATTTTCAAGCCAAAGATGCCAGAGAGGGAGATCGTTGCTGCAGAATACTTTCCACAGATAGTGCGATACTCTCGGAGGCACTTCCTATTTCACAATGAATTCTGATCAGATCCAGAGGTCTACTGCCGCAGACCCTACCATCATTTAGCCATCAACTCTAACCTGCATCTTTCGAAAGCACCCACCAGACCTGCTGTGTCCACCTTGAGTCAGGAAACCTACAGCTACTAGCGCCCACAGGTGCTTGAACATTTCTCCTCACAGGATCCAGATGCATCAAAGAAGAACTGCAGGGGCAGAGTGTCAGCTTTGAGTTAGATTCCAGTTATAGCCCTGACTAAGAATGATGAGCTCCTGAAGAAGATCAATATACACATGGGATTCTGTTTCGACCCTGTCCAAGTATGGACCCTTATTCTAGTGAAGGTTGGGAGTTACACCCAGAAGATAACCCCTGTTTGGTAGCTTGGCACAAGCAGGCAGGATTATCTCAGAGGCAAAACATTTGTACCAACACACACAGTAACATAGTGAAAACACTACAAATTGGCATCAAACCAGTTTAGAAAAATAAACAATCTTTATTTAAATAAAAAGACCAAAACAACAAAACTCAACATACACAAGCAAAGATACCACTTTTAAAAGGTTTAAACAGTTCAGTGCATCGAAAACTACGGAAGCATCACTTTTTAGCACAGAGCACCTAGGATGCGTCAAACTCAAAGAAGAAAACCGATGCAGGGGAGATGAGGCACTGGAAAATAAAGTGATGTGTTGATTTTTACTCTCAGTGGAGGTGATGTGTTGGTTCCTTACTGCCAGAGTAGGTGATGCATCAGTTCCTTACTGTGAGGGGAGGTGATGTGTCAAACTCCGGACATATGGCCTTGGTTCCTACCTCCTGGGCAACATGCATGAAAAACTTGGCTCGCAGGTGTAATGCTTGGAAAATTGGGTGAGCTGGGGTCGATTATGAGGCAGCGAAAAAGGCACTGCGTTGATTTCCGAGCCACAAGCAGGTGATGGGTCGATTTCACCAGTCGCACAGCAGGGCTTGCGTCGGAGTCCGAGTGGGTGTCTCGTATGTTGGAGACATGTTGCTCGGGACTCGGGCTATGGCAATCTTGGAGCCGCACAACAAGGCTGTGTCGATTCTTCGGCCGCACCAAGGCGCTGCATTGGATTTTCAACCACACTGCAAGACTGCAGTGGGAAAGACAGGCACACATAAAAATTGAAGATGCATTCCGGTACCTCAAATCCACCCTTCTTGAATGGAAGAGTGCACCTGTCCCATTTAATGTGGGGTTACCCAAGCAAGTGGTATTAGCTGGGCTCTCAATGTGGCGAAGAATCATTGCAAAAGTAGGGTGCACATGTTCAAAAAGAGATATAGTAGTTTAGGAAAGAGTAAAATGTTATTTAAGATTGTGCGCCCTGCAAAAGATAGTGGGAGTGAGATCCAGTGAGTGATCTGATCTGTGATGGTATTAAGGACTGCTCTCTAACAAAGCGCAGTACCTCATCTTTGTCGCAATATATCTTCACTCCCAGAGATTTGAGGTAATCAGTGCACCACTGTAGAGGGAAGTCTGGGGTGAATTAAGTCATAGCGGTGGTTAGGTGAAATAGTTGAGACTTTTACCAGTTAATGTGAATGCCTGATAGGCCTTTAAATATGATGAATTCCTGCAGGATCCATTTAAGATCTGTTGAGCCTCTCCGAGATAAAGCAGGCTGTCATTGGCGTATTAAGATATTAATAGGTGCTAACTGGTGTATCGCAGAAGCAACTCTCAGTACTGCTGCCTTCAATTGGAGGCTAGGCGTTCAACAGCCAATGCAAATAGCAAGGGTGAGAGTGGACATTCCTGCCTGGTGCCCCTCGATATAACTAAAAAGGATCTGATACTGCTCCATGAATTCACAATGTGGCCAGGGGGTTTGTGTACAATAATTTAACCCAGGTCAAAACATCTTAGGAAAGCCCATTCTAACAAGTACTGCCTGTAAATAGACCCATACTAGTGAAAAGAATGCTTTGGTGGAGCAACTGCATTCAAATTTGTGTCTACATGTTGTGGGAGGGGGACTGACCTGGAATGAAACCTGGCTGATCAGGTCTCACTACGTGTCATAAGGATAAAGAGTCTATTGACAAATAGTTACACCAGTATTTTTACATCATAGTTAATTGGAGAGAGGCCCTATACTGATCACACCGATCTGGTATTTTTCAGTAATCAGGACCTCCTGCATTGTTTTGGGGAGGTGTCCTGCCTGTCGTGTCTTTTCAAATACCAATAGAAGTATTGGAGCTAACATCCCAGCGTCTGTCAAAGGGGAAGTTACCATGATTCCCCCCTTGGCAGACCGGGCATATATTCCAGAGCCCCAAAGTCAAGTCACGTAGCCTAGGCGAGTAAGGACAACAAGGACAACTGTGACAATCTCCCAGCCTGCATTGAAGGTAACCTGGAGTTAAACGTTCGGGCAATCTGCACTGGGATTCTGATGCTTTGTTTAGTGTGGTGAAGAAGTGTTGTTTGCCCTTGATGGTGATCTGTAGCCTGTCTGAATTTAGCAAAGCGTAAGGGCTGTCTGACTTCTGGAGTTTCTGCCTCGTTAGGAAAAATGTATTTGCATCGCACCTCCTGGACTGCCACTGTGAAATCTGGAACTAAGGAAATGAGATTATGGTCAAAGATCAAGGATCATTCTTCACAGGCCAGGCAAAGGGCAGCATCCTAGTCATGAAAGTGGAAGAGTCGGGCAATCATTGGTCAGGTGGCATCTTCTGGAGGTGGTCGACTAGCATGAGACCGCTGAGCATGCTCCATTATCAGCATAAGTGAAAATGATTCGGCCCCAAAGAGAGTTGTTATCATTTTTTCCACTTAGTCCTCCAATCTACCAGTGAAGTTTTGATTCTGGGATCCCCAGTATGCAGATAATATTACGGATATATCATTTGCCAGATCTTCATTTTTTGTTGCGTTTACCTTCAGGACTTCTTCCATATGATGTCTTCAACATTTGATATGCGTTGTTCAGCTTCTTGTGAGCGACTATCATGTTTCTCTAATTTTCATATAATGATAACAATCCTGGCACTAAGAGACGTCGGGCCCGATTCACAGAATGAACGTACTACTTTTGGCATTCACAGAATGCACTTACTACTTTTGGTATTCACAGAATGAACTTACTCATTTCGGTATTCACAGAAGTTAGGACTACTAACTTTAGGACTCCTAAATGCCTTCTGTGAATACCGAAAGTCTTAAAATTTGGATTTTTCTCAATTTAGTAGTAGTAAAGTTAGGACTACTAACTTTAGGACGCCTAAATGCCTTCTGTGAATACCGAAAGTCTTAAAATTACGATTTTTCTTAATTTAGTAGTAGTAAAGTTAGGACTCCTACCTTTAGGACTCCTAAATGCCTTCTGTGAATACCGAAAGTCTTAAAATTACAATTTTTCTCAATTTAGTAGTAGTAAAGTTAGGACTCCTAACTTTAGGACTACTAAATACCTTCTGTGAATACCGAAAGTCTTAAAATTAGGATTTTTCTCAATTTAGTAGTAGTAAAGTTGGGACTCCTAACTTTACTACTACTAAATTGAGAAAAATCCTAATTTTAAGACTTTCGGTATTCACAGAAGGCATTTAGGAGTCCTAAAGTTAGTAGTCCTAACTTCTGTGAATACCGAAATGAGTAAGTTCATTCTGTGAATACCAAAAGTAGTAAGTGCATTCTGTGAATACCAAAAGTAGTAAGTGCATTCTGTGAATGCCAAAAGTAGTAAGTTCATTCTGTGAATCGGGCCCTCCATTCTGGAGTCAAGGGAGGTTAAGCCACTTTGCATCGCCAGTAGTAGGACCTTGTCGCCAGCAGCTATGTAAACCTCCAGGGTGGTCCGGGTTCATCTCAACCCATGACTCCAGTTACAGTTCCGGAAGGGGCCCATTTAGATTCAAAGCGCAGCTAAGACTAGTGGCCATCGGATTTACCCATCTTTATGAAGAAAGCATGGAAAGTATTCTTCACAGTGCAATTCAGACCATGGGTCCTGACAGCAGTAGTGTGAAAAATGGCAGTACACCAGGGGAGCCACTTACAGCATCCCCGATGTATCCTTGAAGGAGACATCACAAGTGCAGCAACAGGTTAAGCTGGGGTCCCTCCAGTTGTATAACTGCCAAGGGGGAGCTCAAGCAGACTCAGGGTCCCAAGGTAAAAGTTGGCATAGACTGCTGAAATCCACACCAGTGGCACAAAGCAGGGAGCTGCGTCCACTTCAGCTTCGGAAGGACCACAATCCACCACCACCAGCAACAGGTTGCTCGCAGAAACTGGAACAAGATCACAGCCGGCCAGCTCGCGACTTCCCTGAGCATGAACCCTCCCGCCAGCACAACAAACCCAAGCCAGGCTGCCACCAACCTCACGAAGTGGATCAGCAACTGCGCCGACGAGCTTGCCCCCCTGAGGACCCCGCCGAGCAGACCCGGGAGCAAGAAAGCCCCATGGTTCACCGACGAACTCAAAAGCTCCAAGAATAACTGTCGGACCCTCGAAAGAACCTGGCGCAGAGACCCAACTCCGGACAACATGGCTGCCCTCAAGCTCGCCACCCGAAAGCACCACCAACTCATCCGCGCCACCAAGAAAACCACATTCAAGGAACGACTGGACAACAACGCACACAACAGCAAGGAACTCTTCAACATCGTCAAAGAGCTCTCCAACCCCAACGCCGGAAACAACAATATCACCCCTTCGCAAGACCTCTGCAACTCCCTTGCCTCCTACTTCCACAACAAGATCACGGACATACACAACAGCTTCAGCACGCAACCGCCGCACGCCATGACCGAACCACCAGCCCCCACCACCACCCTCCGCGCCTCGACTCCGATCAGCACTGAAGACACCATCTGCACGATGAACTCCATTCACTCCGGATCTCCGACCGACCCCTGCCCTCACCACGTCTTCAACAAGGCCGACGCTGTCATTGCACCCCACCTGCGTGACATCATCAACACCTCCTTCGACTCCGCCACCTTCCCGGAGAGCTGGAAGCACGCCGAACTCAGAGCCCTACTCAAGAAGCCATCAGCCGACCCCACCGACCTCAAGAACTACCGGCCCATCTCGCTGCTCCCGTTTCCTGCAAAAGTCATCGAGAAGACCGTCAACAAGCAGCTGGCCGCCTCCCTCAAGACGAATGGATCCCTCGACCCCTCACAGTCTGGCTTCCGGGCAAACCACAGCACTGAGACCACCCTGATCGCAGCCACCGATGACATCCGAGCTCTGCTCGACAACGGAGAAACAGCAGCCCTCATCCTCCTAGACCTCTCCGCGGCCTTCGACACTGTCTGCCACCGTACCCTAGTACAGCGCCTCAGCAACGTCGGAATCCAGGAGAAGGCACTGGAGTGGATCACCTCCTTCTTCGCCAGAAGGACACAGAGAGTCCGCCTCCCTCCGTTCAGTTCCGTAGCCTCCGAAGTCATCTGCGGCGTCCCTCAAGGCTCCTCGCTCTGTCCAACCCTCTTCAACGTCTACATGAGCCCCCTCGCAAACATCGCACGCCAGCACAACCTCAACATCATCTCCTACGCCGACGACACCCAGCTGATCCTCTCCCTCACCAACGACCCCGCCTCCGCCAGAGCCAACCTTCACGAAGGGATGAAAGAGGTGGCCGGATGGATGAAGAACAGCCACCTGAAACTGAACTCGGACAAGACGGAAGTCCTCATCCTGGGATCCTCACCCTCCGCCTGGGACGACTCCTGGTGGACCCCCGCCCTAGGCAGCGCACCCAAACCAACGGACCACGCACGCAACCTGGGCTTCATCCTGGACTCCTCCCTCTCCATGACCAGACAAGTCAACGCCATCTACTCGTCGTGCTTCAACATCCTGCGCTTGCTTCGTAAGATCTTCCGGTGGATCCCCACCGAGACCAGGAAGACAGTCACCCAGGCACTCGTCACCAGCCGGCTGGACTACGGCAACTCCCTCTACGCCGGAACCACCGCCAAACTCCAGAAGAGACTCCAGCGGATCCAGAACGCCTCAGCACGACTCATCCTGGACATCCCCCGTCGCAGCCACATCTCCGGACACCTGAGAGACCAGCACTGGCTCCCGGTCAACAAGAGAATCACCTTCCGACTCCTCACCCAAGCACACAAAGCCCTACACAACCAAGGCCCAGGATACCTCAACAGCCGCCTCAACTTCTACGCTCCCAAACGCCAACTTTGATCGACCGGCCACGCCCTCGCCGCCGTCCCCCGCATCCGAAGAGCCACCACAGGGGGACGATCCTTCTCCTACCTCGCCGCCATGACTTGGAACTCCCTCCCGACTCACCTCCGCCTGACCCAGGACCACCTCGCCTTCAGGAAGCAACTCAAGACCTGGCTGTTCGAGCAGTAGCGGACCCCCCCCCCCCTAGTGCCTTGAGACCCTCTGGGTGTGTAGCGCGCTATATAAATGCTCTGATTGATTGATTGATTGATTGATTGATTGGAGTCTAATTTCCTTTTGTTGCGACGCTCTCAATGCCCAAAGGTCATCTCGGTCTCAGTAAGTATACCCACGTTTCCTCTAGCTGGCAAACTATTCCAATGTTGGGGCCTCAGCCCTCCATGAGGGTCACAACCCAAATGACTGACCATCATATCCATTAGGTGGGGAGGGGCCGGGCAGCAGAGCCCCATGCAAAGCTTACCATCATGCATTGGGCAGCAGCCGCATATTAATATCAGTTTCCCTGAAGGCAGGGGCGGCGCCCGGAATCGCTGTATATGTAAGGCGAAACTATGGGACACATCCTGCGCCTGCAGCTCTCCTTGCCTAGCCCAGGCCGTGGACTCAGATCCTCTGTAACGGCGACCCCTTGGTGTAAGGTGCAACAGGCCAACCAGTCCCATATAGGCTGCTCCAGCCTCACCTTCCGCCAGGATCTGTAGCTGTTGCACTGGTCATTCAATTCCGCTACACAGGCTCAGCTATTGTCCATGAGGTCTCAGTTCAGTACACATCGCTACGCCTAGGCCATGGTAGCGAACCAGGTCTCACTCATCTTCATGGGCTGCCGAACCAGCCACTCTTCCTTCTCCATGTTGTTTGTGGGCTGTGCGATGCTGAATCGCCGTCTTCCGCCCCCAAAGAGGAAGGATGGTGAAGGATCTTTGCCCCCACCCACAATAGAATCACGGAACTGCATCCATCTTGCGTGCCGGCTCTATCGCACCCTTTCTCACCTAAAAATATTGACCCAGCCATCAGAGAATTCAGAGAATTTATCCTTTTTAAAGCACTGTCAGGCATAACTATTAACTGTCATAATTCCACCAACAGAAACAACATCAGTCCAGGAACTGGAGTTACCACTCACTTGAGCTAATGGGACTTAGTTCACACTGTGGCCTGTAGTCTTAAGGATGCCTTTAAATGACAATGTTGCTATTCTGGCACTTTAGTCAACCCCTCCCTCTAACGTCTAATGTCTCTAAAATAAAGTATCCTGTGCACGGGTTCTTATGGAGGCAGGTATTACAAACTGAATGTTCAGTTTACTATAATTCAGATTCCAGGTGTTTACTGTTGATGAGTCTGTAGAATACTCTTGGTAGGCTAAGGAGGGCTTAGAGAAGAGGCTATAGTTTGATGTGAGCTGTGGCTCAGCTCACAGTTACATATTGCGTAAGACCCACAGATGTAAATCATTACTTCTCCTAGTACAAAGATGTCTATTCAGCAATATAAGCAAGGGTTATGTTGATAGAGCGCGCAGGTCACCCGGCTCTGAGTTTTACCAGATTTCACGCACTTGGGCCCATGACTTGAATGAGACAAAGTTTTGTGAGTCGGGCGAGTTTACACACCACTATCAGTACTTTGTATGTGTTTTCTGTAACACTATTACCATGGTACCTGACTTACCACAGGTACTTACTCTTCCTGACGGATCAGGAGCTAGTAGAGGACAAGTGACAAGATAATCCTAAAAAAATATTATATACATCCAATAACACTTTGTGATTCTTCAATGACCACAGACACCTGAAGGGTTTTAAGGATTTTATATAGTAATTAAGATTCAAAGTGACAAGAGTATAAGGCTGATGCAAATCAAAACATCAGTGATCAAGATTACAACAATAATGTAGCTGTGAATAAGGGGAGGCACCATTTAGTGCGGGTGGGACTCTATTGGGTAAGGGTAACAGGGAACATGCTATTCAGTTTAGGCTTATACTAGGGCAGGTAAGTTCAAAACACATTATTCAGTGGAATTTCTAAAACTTATAAGTGATTCAAAACTGCTCTTAGTCTAACTGCTAATTCACACCTAGCTTTTAAACATCAGTAAACTCGAATTAAGAAAAACAGTTTCAATAATGTTCTAAAGGTAAAGGGAAAAATGGAACACAACTAATAAATAGTTGCATATATGACGTTAGAGATAATAGAGAGAATATCATGGGCATAGAGGCTTTATTAGAAGAAGTGAAAAGAGGAAAATAGGAAAACGAACACCCACAGGTTATATTTACCTAGGATAAGAATGAGGACTAACCCTGGCCACGGGTCAGCTCCAGGGAAAGGCGAGGACAAGGACCCTCAAGGGTTTAGGATGCCAGTAGGTGAGCAGGTACAGCTCACGGACAATCAGGACAGGATACCCCTCAGGACTGGGCTCACCAAAGGGCACGACCAACACCTGCAGCTTTGGATGCAACGCCTGCGCTACCCCCTCACTGCACGGAATCCGCCAGTAACCCCGATTGGGTTCTCGAATCTCCCAGCAAAGTGCTTCGCCAGCACTTAAGACTATTTCCACCCCTTGGAGTTTGTGGAAATTTCGGACAGAGTGCTCCGCAGCTCTCTGTATCAATCACCTATAGAGTTCGTAGGGTCGGTGACAGGTCAGCTATTCGGACAAGTCTGACAATTTCTCTAACTAAAACTAGGCTAGTTATACCCTTTACGGGTCCCTAGACCACCCACAAATGTTGCAAGTGACAGGGTCCCCAACTTATGATTGGACAGGAGAGGTGGTTAGGTCATTGTCACCACCTAAAATTCTGGGTTCTCACAATTAATATTTATTTTTCAGTACCCACCCCTTACATTCCAGTTCCCAGGCATACGTGTAGAAGAGGACAATAGAGCACACAGTAAAGTATCAATATGTTTCAAGTTCAGGTACAGCTCGGCTTCCCTTGCTGGGTCACAGTTCAGGTTCTCATGAGTATCCCAGCTTCGGCAGCCAGCTGGCGGAGTTTTGCTTCTGCGCAGTTTAACTTCTCCCTCATCACATGACGGGGTTGTAATGGGTTTCAAAGATGGAGCGGCTCCCCACTCCCAGGCCCATAGATACGCGGTACATGAAAAGTAAACGAAAACAAATTAGAAACACAGAAAATATTAATACACTGCACACCATGATAAGCTACACTTCATAATAACTATACCAGTTAAGAGTTATGCAGAAATAGATAGAAGTGCAAAAGCGGCATGGGCAAGCAGCGAGCGTGTTTTAAAGACAAGCGGCCATTTTAGCTACAATGCGCATGAGCGAAATATCCCTCCAAAACTGCGAGTGCGTCACATCACATGGGTATGACCGACGCATGCGCAGACTGGATTTCTGCGAAGCGGCCATTCTGTAGTATGCAAGCTTTGTTAGGATTAATAGACACATAGGCAAGCGTCTCTGGGACACCCGCGTGTACTGTAAAAGTGCAATATTAATGACAAACGGGATTGGTTAATACTATTACAAGTTAACGAGGTTCATGAATGTGAGCAAGTCGCTTTACGTGCAAATCCTTGCTCCATCAATCCCCTCTTTGATGATATTTACTATCATCACTATTAATGGAAACAGATGCCAACTTTCATTCTTACATTTCACTCATCTCTATCTCAATAAATTTTGTTGTTGAGCCTCTTTTCAGCATCCTTATTAGGATGGAAACTCTTGGCCTTCTTGTAAATCGGATTTCTTAATTCCTCTAATTCCAGCTCATCCACATTCCGCTTCACTCCCCTCCTATTTACAGTGTATTTCTTTCTGCATTTTTGGCATTTACAGCAAATGATTATAATAAACACAATCAGACTTATTCCAGCTATTGGCATCAGTATTTTCCCAACAAGACTTCGCCCTATGTTAGAAAACCAACTACCTACAGAGGAGAGACCATCAGTCAGTCTCTTCCAGGCACTATCAACCTCCAGTGGTTTGAGTTCTTTTTCCAAATTAGTTATGTTTCGTACATATTTCTTAATTTCTATACTCTTATCAGGAATGTAAGTGCAACAATGTTGCGCCTTCAGCATCCTGCAGACTCCGCCCTCTTTTGCCAATAAGGTATCAAGAGCAAGGCGATTCTGTAAAACCATTGATCTGATCTTAACCATTTCAGTATTGACCAGCAGGAATCCAGCAGCAGTGTCAGTAGATAACCAATCCACTACTGTAGATAATTTGCAAATACGGTGTGTATTCAGAACCACTCCCACTCCAGGTATCAGTGCACTAAATATATCACCTATAATTTCTCCTACACTTTCACGTCTACTACGTACTAAACCATTAGTATTTTCATTGCTTCCAGCGGCGTTGTTCACATGGTATATTTTCGGGAAGACAATGCCAAAATAGCAGCTTCCATACCAGTGATCCGGTAATTTGAAATAAGCCTTGTTTCCACATATATAATAAATTCCGGGAAACACAGGTTCTGACCCATATTTGAAACCCCAACCTCCAATTACCTTGTAATTATGTTCGCATTCACTGGAACCGATGAATACATTGTTATAATAACTAGTCTTTTCTCTATGAAGACAGAGTTTCCCTTTCCGTTCAAAGTCCAGCAACAGTGCAGGATTAGCTTCGCCATTTGAGGTACTTTCCATGTTTTCAGCCCACTTAGGAGTTTTCTGTCTCTTATCATTGGCCTTTCTTTGGAAACTCTCCCTTCTCTTTTCTGCCATTTTCAAGAACATTTTCTCTTGCTCATGTAATGAACAAGTCAGATTATCTCTGCGAGCTTCATTCAAATCTATGTCACCTATAGTCAGAAAGTATTCTCCCATGTAACGAGTCACCTCACTTCTAACATGTACTATGTTCAGGTTTCCCCGAATAGGCAGTTCAGAAAAAGATTACGTCAGTGTTTGAATAGTAATACTGTAACATGCTTCTATAAAATAAGCTTGCTAATATACTACAGGTGATTCCATAGGTCAGGGGTAAATGGTGATAGGTCACACCTTCAGCTACTGAAGTAGGTAGCTTCATGCAGACATAACAATCTTCTATTTCCATAGCTTCTACATAATGCACTAACAGATTTGCAAAGACATTTAAATGTGTTCTGTTTCTTATTTTGTGAAAATGTAGTCCTTCCTCATCTGGTGCTTCTAAATCTGGTTGTGTTTGTCTCAGGCTTACTGAACTTTCACGTCTTTCTGCACTTCGTGGGGTTTCTTCGGTATGTACAACCTCTGAGTCTGGTGACACTGTTTTAGTGGGGTACAGGTTAGTATCCTTACTTATCATAAAAGGTATAAAGACTGTTAGTCCTATCCATATTACTATTACTATCGCTACACTACATAAGCATATCTTACAGCAAGTTTTACAACAATTCCCTCTAGGTCTTCCATTCACATTTGAATCAGACATTTTAGCTTACAGGTGGCTTTCCAACCCCTCTTTGTTTCTCAACACAAGAGCTTACGCAGTTTCACTTTCAAGTTGGGTCTTCTTCTTCAGGACTCAGATCCTCAATCGAATCTTAATCGCTTTTGTCGCTTATTTCGGGATCATCAATTTCTTCCAATACCAAATATGTCCATTCAGGACTTTGGTAGTTTTTGTTTTGTCTTTTTACTCTGGTACTTCGTCTGTTCTGTTGAGTTCCGGCTCTTTGTCTTTCGCTAGCAGCTCTTTTTCGGTCTTCTATTTTCTCTTCCACTGTTTTCAATCTTAATTTTAGTCTCTTTATGTATCTGGGTTCACTTTTCTTCTTGAGCCTTTTAGCTATTAGAGTAGTTTGGCCCTCCTCACGAGCCCTTTTATTTTCGTTTAGTTGTGGCACTGTTACCTCGACAGTATCTTTTTCCCTTCCTGTCTGACTAGTCCCAGGTCTTTCTTCAGTTTCTTCTGCCTGGTTTCTAAGCTGGCCTTGTTCAGGGATACTTTGGATTTTTCTTTGGGTTTCAACTGTTTCAGGCCCTGCCTCCTGAACATGTTCGTCTATTTCTATCTGTTCCTGCTCATGCACTTCGAACCCTTGATTTTCTTCCGCATGAACTTCAGCCCTAATCACTATCTGTCCCTTTTCAGTTTCTGGAGTCTTTGGAGGTGTGTCGATGACTTGGTCTGTCCCTACTTGACCTATTTCCTGATCAGGTCTGACGTGAATCTCGATAACCTGACCTTCTGCTTCTAGTCCTGTCTCATCCTCACTATCCCACTCTCTATCTAGATAGGAATACTTTCTGGTTCTTATTGGATCAAGAATCAGATCGTCTGCTGGGAACCATTCGTCTTGACTGGTGCTCGGTAGTATTACATCAGCTAGATCTGGACCCTCGTCTGGAGTCTCCCCAGCTGCACCACCTTCAGCTTCAGCCGCCTCTTCTTCGGCTACCTTCTTGGTATGGCTGGCATGAATCCACTTTGGCACGCCGGCGCACTTCACAGCAGTGGTAATGACCAGGATCACTTGCCTCGGTTTTCCCCACTTTGGTGCAAGGCAACTCTTCCGGGTATGTTTCTTCAACACAACCCAATACCCAGGTTTCAGTTTATGGGCTGGAGTTGTTGGACAGTCGACAGCAGTCTCCCCAATCTGGTGAGAGATAGAACGCACTTGGTCACCCAGCTGCCTGCAGTATTCTAGTACCAAATCATCAGAAATACTTAGCAGTTTGTGTCCGGGTACCCATGCCTGTTGCATCACTCTTCCCATTAGTACTTCATGGGGGCTTAGGCCTGTTTTTCGGTTTGGAATGCTTCTCAATCCCATCAGGACAAGGGGTAAAGCTTCTATCCAGTTTAATTTTGTAGAATTACACATCTTTGCCAATCTTGATTTTATAGTGCCATTTACTTGTTCGACTACTCCAGACCACTGCGCATCTGGCCTGGTTGCCCCCTCGCTCCTCCGCGCTCCTGGGCCCCTTGCTGTGCCTGTTCTTCTCCGACGCCGAGAGCGGCGCCCCAGCCGCCGCAGGGCCGCCCACGCAACCCGATCCCGTTTTCCCGCCGCTTCCTGCCTGTGGCCCCGCCCCCTCGCCAGTCCATTGGTGGACGCGACCCCGCCTCCCAGCTGACCCGCCCTCCCGGCTCCCCTCTTATGTCACCCCCTCAGCGACCGCGCCGCAGACGCGCGCAGCGGTAGCACCGACTGAGGTGCGCCAAAGGTAAGTCCGTCTGCGCCCGTCCGCACCTGGACCGCGCCCAGCGCCAGGACCCCTGGCCCCCTGGCCCCCAGCCTACTCGCCGGACGTACGATGCCGCCACCCTCAATGCACTCAACGCAGGCAGAGTCCTGGGCTGCTACCGAGCCACCCTGAGACGCACCCACGGACCCTTCTGCTGCAACTCCTGCAAGTTCACCTGCCTCCGGACCGGCACTACACCTACACCAACCAAGACGAGCAGCAGCCACCTGAAATGCATCCTGCTCAACACCCGCTCCGTCCACAGGCACGCCATCGAGATCTGGAACCTGCTCGACACCACTGCCCCAGACGTCGCCTTCTTCACGGAAACATGGATGAACGCCTCCTCAGCGCCTGACATCGCCATCGCCATCCCAGACGGCTACAAGATCATCCGAAGGGACCGCATCAACCACACCGGAGGAGGCATCACCATCGTCCACAGGAACACCATCCGCATCACGACCAACACCGATGACACCCTCGCAACCACCGAGCACCTGCACTTCCAAGTCCACATCAACCCCAAGACCACCCTCAGAGGCACCCTCATCTACATACCCCCTGGACAACGCACACAATTCAGCGAAGACATCGCCGACTTCATCAGCCCACACGCCCTCTGCTCCACTGACTACATCCTTCTAGCGGACCTCAACTTCCACCTGGAGAACAACAACGACCGCAAAACCACCACCCTGCTGGACAACCTCGACAACCTAGGACTCAAGCAACTGGTGACCACCCCCACCCACTACGTCGGACACACACTCGACCCCGTCTTCTCATCCAGCAAGGACATCGCCTTCAGCCACGCCACCGTACTCCACTGGACGGACCACAGCTGCGTCCACTTCAGTTTCGCAAGGACCACGATCCACCACCACCAGCAACAGGCTGCACGCAGGAACTGGAACAAGATCACAGCCGACCAGCTCGCGTCCTCCCTGAGCATGAACCCTCCCACCAGCACGACGATCCCTAGCCAGGCGGCCACCAACCTCACGAAGTGGATCAGCGACTGCGCAGACGAGCTCGCCCCCCTGAGGACCCCGCCCAGCAGACCCGGCAGCAAGAAAGCCCCATGGTTCACCGACGAACTCAAGAGCTCCAAGAAGAACTGCCAAGCCCTCAAGAGAACCTGGCGCAGAGACCCAACACCGGACAACATGACTGCCCTCAAGCTCGCCACCCGAAAACACCACCAACTCATCCGCGCCACCAAGAAAACTGCATTCAAGGAACGACTGGATAACAACGCCCACAACAGCAAGGAACTCTTGAACATCGTCAAAGAGCTCTCCAACCCCAACACCGTAAACAACGACATCACCCCTTCGCAAGACCTCTGCAACTCCCTCGCCTCCTACTTCCACAACAAGATCGCGGACATACACAACAGCTTCAGCACTCAACCGACGATCACCACGACCGAACCACCGCCCCCCACCACGACCCTCCGCGCCTGGACTCCGATCAGCACCGAAGACACCGTCCGCACGATGAACTCCATCCACTCCGGATCTCCGACCGACCCCTGTCCTCTCCACGTCTTCAACAAGGCCGACGCTATCATCGCACCCCACCTGCGGGACATCATCAACACCTCCTTCGACACTGCTACCTTCCCGGAGAGCTGGAAGCACGCCGAACTCAGCGCTCTACTCAAAGAACCATCGGCTGACCCCACTGACCTCAAAAACTACCGCCCCATCTCGCTGCTCCCATTTCCTGCAAAAGTCATTGAGAAGACCGTCAACAAGCAGCTGGCCGCCTTCCTCGAGACGAACGGATCCCTCGACCCCTCGCAGTCTGGCTTCCGGGCCAACCACAGCACCGAGACCGCCCTGATCGCAGTCACCGATGACATCCGAGCACTGCTCGACAACGGAGAAACAGCGGCCCTCATCCTCCTCGACCTCTCCGCGGCCTTCGACACTGTCTGCCATCGTACCCTAGTACAACGCCTCAGCAACGTCGGAGTCCAAGAGAAGGCACTGGAGTGGATCATCTCCTTCCTCGCCGGAAGGACATAGAGAGTCCGCCTCCCTCCGTTCAGATCAGAAGCCACTGAAGTCATCTGCGGCGTCCCTCAAGGCTCCTCGCTCAGTCCAACCCTCTTCAACATCTACATGAGCCCCCTCGCAGACATCGCACGCCAGCACAACCTCAACATCATCTCCTACGCCGACGACACCCAGCTGATCCTCTCCCTTACCAACGACCCCGCCACCGCCAGAGCCAACCTTCATGAAGGGATGAAAGAGGTAGCCGAATGGATGAAGAACAGCCGCCTGAAACTGAACTCAGATAAGACGGAAGTCCTCATCCTGGGATCCTCACCCGCCGCTTGGGACGACTCCTGGTGGGGCCCCGCCCTAGGCAGCGCACCCAAACCAACAGACCACGCACGCAACGTGGGCTTCATCCTGGACTCTTCCCTCTCCATGACCAGACAAGTCAACGCCATCTCCTCATCGTGCTTCAACATCCTGCGCATGCTTCGTAAGATCTTCCGGTGGATCCCCACCGAGACCAGGAAGACGGTCACCCAGGCCCTCGTCACCAGCCGTCTGGACTACGGCAACACCCTCTACGCCGGAACCACCGCCAAACTCCAGAAGAAACTCCAGCGGATCCAGAACGCCTCAGCATGACTCATCCTGGACATCCCCCGTCGCAGCCACATCTCCGGACACCTGAGAGATCTGCACTGGCTCCCGGTCAACAAGACAATCACCTTCCATCTCCTCACCCACGCACACAAAGCCCTACACAGCCAAGGCCCAGGATACCTCAACAGCTGCCTCAACTTCTACGCTACCAAACGCCAGCTTCGATCGACCAGCCTCGCCCTTGCCGCCGTCCCCCGCATCCGTAGAGCCACCACAGGGGGACGGTCCTTCTCCTACCTCGCCGCCAAGACATGGAACTCCCTCCCCACCCGCCTCCGCCTGACCCAAGACCACCTCGCCTTCAAGAAGCAACTCAAGACCTGGTTGTTCGAGCAGCAGCAGATCCCCCCGCCCAGCGCCTTGAGACCCTCTGGGTAAGTAGTGCGCTATATAAATGCGATGATTGATTGATTGATTGAGAAGCCTCTTGAGGTTCCGTGACGATCGTAAGTGGTGTTTTTGACTCGTACGAATATGGTCGAGTCTGGTATCTATGAACCGCAAATGACGAGTTTAGTGGGTGTACGCAGTTTCGCTGTGCTAACCTAAACCGTTCGTCTGTTTCGTGGGTTTCTATATCTGCACCCACGGGTTCCATCGTAGATACGGCATCCATTTTGTCTCTTGCCCTCAAGTAGCCAGCGAACGGACGCTGTCCGCTTCGCGACCCTGGGATTCCCAAGACTCCTGCGGAAGACACGTTTCCTTTGAAAGTGTCTTTATGATGAGGGGGATGATACTGTAAGGCAGATGGCCCCGCTCGAGGCTCATCTTGCCGTGCCGGTCTATTGTCTCAGCCGTGCATCTCATTAGGCGCGTCCCTTTGATGCTTGCAACTCGTGTTTCCCGATGCCACCCCTTTTACACCCTTTCCGATCTCCCCACTGTTTCTGCCTTCCTCTGCACCTGTTTCTGTTCCTTCTTCGATCTGTTTACTGCTGATTGGAATGTACTAATGGTGGGAAGATGGGTTTTTACAGTCGGGAACCACCGAGTGTTTCTGTACTTATGTTCCGGACCCTGAAAGCATGAAAGCAACCTCCTTGTGGTTTATGATGGGAACCAAGTTGTAAACCTTTGTGTACCATGTTAACCTATGAGAGAAATGTGTATAAAAGGAGCGACCCACAGTAGCAATTTGAAGCAGTCTCCCAGAACTTACATGCTATGTACTTCTCGTGACTTCTGTGTTCCCTGCAGTAATAAACCTCGAATCTTTGACGCCGAAGGAAGTGTCCCGTGTCTCTGTCACTTGGTATCGTTGTTGCAACATCTCTGTGACTTACATCACAAGGTGTCTCCTTCTAAACTTCAATATTGTGTCAAGAAGTAACCTATCTAGGTCACTTATTGTCAAAGGAGGGAAGAAGGTTGACCCCAGAGAGAATTGCAGCGATTGCCCGAATAACTGTGCCAACAACTCAGAGAGATGTGCGTGTCTTTTTAGGTATCACGTCGTACTGCAGGCAATGGATTCCAAATTTTTCATTGCTAGCGAAACCATTGGTGGCTCTTACGTGCAAGGATGTTCCAACTCCTTTACCATGGACGGAAGAATGTCAGAAAAGTTTTTCTGAATTGCGTGACGCGTTGTGTTCGGCTCCTGTGTTAGGTACCCCTGACTACAGCAAGCCGTTTACACTATACGTGCACGAGAGAGAAGGTTGCGCGTTGAGTGTTTTGACGCAACCTTTCGGCGGTAAGCAGCGTCCATGTGCATATTTTTCCTCGACCTTGGACCCGGTAGCTAGAGCATTGCCGAGTTGTTTGAGAGCAACTGCGGCAGCTGCGGTGTCCATCCGACAATCAGCAGGATTGGTCATGGATAATATGCTTACGGTGATGGTTCCGCATGCAGTTGACACCCTCTTAAATCGTACGAAAACTCAGCACTTGACGAGTGCAAGGTTGTCTGGGTACGAGTTGACGCTCTTGGCAAGTCATATTCAGATAAAAGGTTGTAATGTCCTGAACCCGGCGACTTTGTTGCCCATTAGCATGGAGTCAGACGAAGTAACCCCTCATGATTGTTACTTGCGGACTGATGAGGAAACAAAAGGTCGTGTGGGCCTTAAAAACACCCCTTTGGAAGATCCCGATGGGACCTTGTATGTGGATGGTTCATGTTTTAAATTACCGAATGGTGATGTGACGACTGCGTATGCTGTGGTAACGTTGAATACTGTTGTGGAAGCTGCGAGATTGAATCAGAACTCTGCCCAAGCTGCAGAGCTGATCGCTTTGACTAGAGCGTGTGTGTTGTCGAAAGGGAAACGGGTGAATGTGTTTACCGACAGCCAATATGCTTTTGGCGTCGCCCATAGTTTTGGACGATTGTGGAGATAGAGAGGTTTTATGACATCGCATGGCACTAAGATTCAACATGGACAGCTTGTGAATGATCTTTTGGATGCACTTACGTTACCTAAGCAGGTGGCAATTGTTAAATGTAGTGCGCATCGTAAGGTGACGGATGATGTTGGTCGTGGTAATGCGTTTGCAGACGAGACTGCTAAGGAGACTGCCCGGAACCTTAGCACTAGAATGTATGTGACGAGTTCGGTTAGGTGGCCTACAGAGACTAGTATATGCGAGGATACCATCGAGAGTGTGAGAACGATACAGAACGAGGCCACCGAGACTGAAAAGACGAAGTGGAAAGAGAGTACGGGAAAGTTGGATGCGAATGGTTGTTGGATTGATTTGTCAGAGCACAAGAGATGGATGTTGCCAGATGCGTATGTGCTAGCTGTTGTGACGATGCACACGGGTTAGCACATATTAGTGCGAAAGGTATGTGTAAGTTGTTGTCCCCTGTGTGGAAGAATGACGGTATCACTAAGTGTGCTGAGAGATTGGTGAAGAATTGCATGATATGTATGATGTACAATCCTGGTAAGGGAACCCCTACACCACCTGGCCATTTTGCTCCCCCTTCATATCCCTTTGAAGTGATTCAGCTAGATTTCATCCATATGGAGCGATGCAATAACCTGAAATACGTTTTAGTTGTGGTTTGCGCATTCTCCCGATGGATCGAAGCCTACCCTTTCAAAGACAACACTGCTCTGTCCACTGCAAAAATCCTACTGAAGGAATACTTTCCTCGGTATGGAATGCCTCCGATTGTATGGTCGGATAACGGAAGAGAGTTTGTAGGGAGTGTGATGAAGAGTGTGTGTAAGGGCCTTGGAATTACTCAAAAATTCCATAGCGCCAATCATCCCCAGTCAGCAGGTTTGGTTGAAGGGTATAATGGCACCCTTAAACTCAAACTAGCGAAGATTCAAGCTACGACTGGTCTTTCGTGGCCTGACGCTTTACCTCTAGCTTTGTTGTCAACAAGGGCGACAGTACACTCCCGAGTAGGGCTCAGTCCCTATGAAATAGTGTTCGGCCGTCCTGCGAATGTTTGGGGGGTCCCTAGACCGAGTGTGTTCTCTGATCTTGAGTATCCAATGTTGATCGATTATCTTCATGATCTGACTGCTAAACTGAGGTTAATTCACCAACAGGTCTTTGAAGCACTGCCGACGCAGACGGAGGGTCCAGGCCACCAGCTCCAGCCCGGAGACTGGGTGGTGACGAGGAATTTCGGAAGAAAAAGAAACCTCGAGCCTCGTTTCACTGGACCCTTCCAGGTCCTCCTTGCCACGAGAACTGCTGTCCGTTTGGAGGGCCGGAAGAACTGGGTGCATGCCACCCACACCAAAAAGGTACCTATACCTTTACAGGCGGACTCGTGGGTGAGGAAAGGCATTGCTTCATCTGAAACTGAGAAATTGCAGACTTTCGTACCTTTTAGCGACGCCGAACCTGTTGGAGAATCCTCAGTGCAGCAGAACGGCATTGCTGAACATTTGTCACCCCAAAGCTCAAGATCTGAAAATTTGACTGATCAGCAGAACTCTGTTCCCTCATCGGATCCATTGTTTGACGAACAGACACGTCCTGGAAAGAGCCGATACTTTTTGCGATCTAATACCAAGGACTAATAAAATTTGCTCTTATTCCTCGACATTTACGTTACCCCATTGACACGATCAGTCTAAAACACTTGTATAACTATGATTTTGTAAATATTGAGTTTTTTCCACATCTGTGTTTTTGCTTCCACAGCTGAAAGACTTTTGTGCATATTTGTGAATAAAGATACCTTGCATCCAGGTGTACCGTAGGGCCGCGCGTGTACTTCCTTCTGGTTAGTAGCTCTTGACACTAGGTCAAAGACCGTCGGTTCCTGGGAACTCCTGGGGATTGACTACTGCTACACAGAACGAAGTGCGTCAAGAAACGTTGCGGACGGTTTTAGAGGATGGCGTTTTCAAAGCTTGTGGACTTGGAAAAAGCTCAGGCGCAAAGATTCAGACTGCAACAAATTACCCGTACAAAATGCTTTATGTTTCAGGTGTTCCTTCTGTTTCTAATTGTTTCCTCGTTATTGGCGGGTGGGGTGTATTATATGATACAGTACTTCCTACCTCCCGCCATACCTACTCTTACTTCTGGACCAAAACTTACCACCACTGTGTCCCCTCATTCTTTTCACATCTTACCTCAACACGAGCAGGCTAGACGTGCAGAATTCAGAAATAATTCCTTTATTCAACTCCTTCATCAGTATCACTTAGTGGTTAATACTACTAATTGTTGGGTGTGTGGGTTAATGCCGCATACCACGGATAAGGGAATTCCATATCTGGTCCTTCCTTATAGTTCCCAGGGTTCAGCTCGAGCATTTCAAACAATGTTTCGAAGTGCACTAGATTCCTACCCCAATCGAGAGCCACGTCCTTCCCACTTTGTTCCTGGTCTGTATCACAAACCTTTGGCTATAGCGATCGCTGATTTAGATAGGGATATCTATGAGCCGTCGCTCATCCCAGAGGAATAGGTGCGAGCCTATAGGGACCTGAGTGAGGCTGAGTATAGTGCGCTCGTGGGTGAAAGACAGCTCAGAAGTTCGCCTCCGATATGGATCGTACCCCACCTTGGTAATTTCTGTCTACTAGGTCGTGGCCGAAGATCGAGAGCTCGTCTTGGAGAGAGCGCTTGCTCCGAGACTTATATCCTACCGATGCTCTCTTCCCCTGTGTTTCTGGCTGCCAAGGGTACATACTTCGTCTGTCATGATCGTGCGTATACGTGGTTGCCCTCTGACTTTGTGGGCTCATGTTACATCGCAAATTTGTTGCCTCCGACATTCACTGTAGATGCAGACTATCACAAGACTAGAGTTGTGAGGGGCGTGATTAGCGAAGAGGACACTGCCGGTCAAGAGGCAGGAGACTTTTTCAAGGGTTTCTTTCCGTTTTGGGGGCCTATGGTCAATAGTAGGAACTTGAGACAGTTGACCCGAGTGGTGGAATCGACAGCTAATATCACTGCCAGTGCCCTTGGTAATATCACCGCAGAACTTCAGGCGGATAGGCTCATGACGTTACAAAACCGTATGGTTTTAGACGTTGTTTTAGCAGATCGAGGTGGAGTATGTAAGGTGATCCATTCGAGCTGCTGTATTTTCATTCCAGACAACGCTCCGACTGTCTACCAAGCCATCTCAAAGTTGCATAAGATCTCTGAGTCCATACACGTGGACGTAGGGGATTGGACGCTACTTGGATGGTTTTGGGGCCTCATGTCGACTTGGGGTTGGAAGATTCTGATGATCATCGGAGTTGTTGTAGCGTTTCTGTTCACGTGTTGCCTTTGTGTGCAGTGTGGTCCTGCCTTATGTGGCCTCTGTGCTACGACGTGTATGAGACAGCCGCCTGTTACCAAAGGAGCTCAGATGGATAGAATTATGCTACAGCAACATCTAGATGGTCTGATGAATATCGACTATGATTCTGACTAGTGCTTGCCTACATGAGGGCAAAAGGAGCGTCTGCGGTTCCGTGACGATCGTAAGTGGTGTTTTTGACCCGTACGAATATGGTCGAGTCTGGTATCTATGAACCGCAAATGATGAGTTTAGTGGGTGTACGCAGTTTCGCTGTGCTAACCTAAACCGTTCGTCTGTTTCGTGGGTTTCTATATCTGTACCCACGGGTTCCATCTTAGATACGGCATCCATTTTGTCTCTTGCCTTCAAGTAGCCAGCGAACGGACGCTGTCCGCTTCGCGACCCTGGGATTCCCAAGACTCTTGCGGAAGACACGTTTCCTTTGAAAGTGTCTTTATGATGAGGGGGATGATACTGTAAGGCAGATGGCCCCGCTCGAGGCTCATCTTGCCGTGCCGGTCTATTGTCTCAGCCGTGCATCTCATTAGGCGCGTCTCTTTGATGCTTGCAACTCGTGTTTCCCGATGCCACCCCTTTTACACCCTTTCCGATCTCCCCACTGTTTCTGCCTTCCTCTGCACCTGTTTCTGTTCCTTCTTCGATCTGTTTACTGCTGATTGGAATGTACTAATGGTGGGAAGATGGGTTTTTACAGTTGGGAACCACCGAGTGTTTCCGTACTTATGTTCCGGACCCTGAAAGCATGAAAGCAACCTCCTTGTGGTTTATGATGGGAACCAAGTTGTAAACCTTTGTGTACCATGTTAACCTATGAGAGAAATGTGTATAAAAGGAGCGACCCACAGTAGCAATTTGAAGCAGTCTCCCAGAACTTACATGCTATGTACTTCTCGTGACTTCTGTGTTCCCTGCAGTAATAAACCTCAAATCTTTGACGCCGAAGGAAGTGTCCCGTGTCTCTGTCACTTGTACGCCGGAACAGGTTACCCACGAAGGTTTCAGGTGTTGTCCCCTGGCACCGCTGGGTCTTAGAAAAACCCAGTCCTTCACTCTGGATGATATGCACAGTGTAGCTTAGGATCAATCTTGAAGGCTGTATAGAGCTCTTTTAAAACTTCGTTGGCAAAGTGCCCACCTCTGTCTGTTTCAATTGTTTCTGGAAATCCATACCTAGGTATTAGCTCCCTGAGTAACAATTTGGCTACTGTAATGGCATCATTTTTCTTTGCTGGGTAGGCTTCCACCCACCTTGAGAATAGGCAAACTATTACCAGGACATATCTATATCCTTTACACATGGGCAACTGAATAAAGTCTGCCTGTAGTCTGACAAAGGGACCTTCTGCCTTTCCAATTGTGCTTTGCTCTACTACAGTCCTCTTCCCTGCGTTGAACTGCTGGCACACTAAGCACCTCTGGCAAAGCATCTCCGCGATGTTCCTGAACTTTGAGTTGTAGAACACTTGGTGAAACATATGGCACATTGCATCCCTCCCAATATGTGTACCTCCATGAATCATCCGGGTCATTGGGGTAGCCATGCTATCTGGTAACACAGGCACCCCCGTCTTATCAACCATAACACCATCCCTTTCCCTTGGCTGACATTCCTCAGTCTCCCATCTTTGCTTTTCCTCCTCCTCTGCTGCTTGCTGCAACTCTTTCAGTTCCCTCCAAGAAGATACATTCTCAAACACAATAAGTTGGAAGCTGTTTCCGCCCCCCCATAATTTAATTTTTAGGGACATTTTGTATCGGGCACAATATTGGGCAATTTGGTCAGCATATCTATTCCCGGCTGTCACATCATCACTACCAGATTTGTGAGCAGCACATTTGACCACCGCCAATTCTTTGGGTAACTGGATTGCTTCCAGGAGGTTTTGTACCACTTTTCCATTTCTGATAGGGGTACCTGAGGAAGTCATGAATTCTCTTTGTAACCATAGCTGGCCGAAGTCATGAACAACCCCGTAACCATATTGACTGTCAGTGTATATGGTTACTCTCTTATTTTTCCCTTGCTTACAAGCTCTTGACAATGCAAATAACTCGGCTACTTGGGCAGATTTTATTTTGCTCAAGTAGGAGGCTTCCAGGGTCGTTTCCACAGTGACTACGGCATAGGCAGCACTCAACCCGCCATCCTCATGTCTCAAACAGGAGCCATCCACAAACATCACAAGGTCCTCTACAGGAAGGGCTGTTTCTTTTATATCAGGTCGTGGTTTCGTGCTAAATTCAGTTAGGTCAATACAATTATGTTCTAACTCACCCTCCACTTCTGCATTTTGGGGGATGGGCAACAAGGTTGCAGGGTTCAAGATATTGCATCGGGAAATTATCACATTTTCTGCACCAATAAGAATACTCTCGTACTTAGTCAGCCGACTAGGTGTGAGATACTGGTTTTTGGTTCAAGTCAACAGAATCACAACTGAATGTGGAACATAAACCATTACAGGATGTCCCATGACAATGTTTTCACTCTGTTCCAGACTCGTGCAAGTAGCAGCCACAGCTTTCAGACACCCGGGTAGCCCAGCAGCCACTTGGTCCAGAGTGGCTGAAAAGTAGGCCACTGGGCGTCTAGTCAGACCATGTTCTTGTGTTGGGACTGAGAGTGCACAATTGTCTCGTGTATCACAGAACAATTCAAAGTTCTTGGAATAATCGGGCATTCCTAATGCAGGAGCTGAGCACAGACAATTTCGTAATTTTATCCAGGCTGTCATGCTTTCGTCATCCCAGCTAACTGGATCATCTACTCCTTTCTTGGTCATTTTTATCAATGGTTTGGCTAAAACAGCAAATCCCACAATCCACTGTCTGCAGTATCCCACAACTCCTGGGAACATTCTGACTTCCTTCTGTGTTCTAGGTAACTCCATATCTCGAATTATTCTAATTCTTTCTGAAGTAACCCTTCTGATACCTTTTTGTATCTGGTGCCCCAGATTTTTCACCGAATTTTTACAGAGCTGCAATTTGTCAGGTGATACTTTATGTCCTCCCTTGCCTAAATGATTCAATAAGGCAATGGTATCAGTAACACAGTCGCTTTGACTTTTAGACACCACTAGAAGGTCGTCTATGTACTGAACCAAACAGATTCTTTTGGCAGGACTAAGGATTCAAGGCATCTTTTTAAGATCTGATTAAAAATCGAAGGGCTTTCTGTGTACCCCTGGGGGACACGATTCCAGACGTAGACATGACTGTCGAACTCAAACGAGAAAATAAATTTTCTGTCTGGATGCAATGGGATGGAAAAAAATGCATGGCATAAATCAATGACAGTGAACCATTCCGCATTCCATGGGATCTGGTACAGGATCACTGCAGGGTTTGGCACAATGGGACAGCACGGTACAACAATCTGGTTTACCTTTCTCAGGTCCTGCACTACCCTGTACTTTCCGCTAGGCTTTTTAATTCCAATTATAGGTGAATTACAAGGACTGCTCATTACTTCCTGTATTATGTTTACCTCCAGCAACCTGTTTACTTCGATTGCAACTCCAGCTTTCACTTCTGCACTCATTTTATACTGTCTGGTTTTCGGGTAGATAGCATTGGGTTTAATGGCTATCTTAACTGGGTCCACATTTGCCATTAACCCTACATCTCTCCCGGTGAAATCCCACACCTCTGGTATCACCTTTTGTTGGAGCTCTTCCGGTAAATCGTGAATTGTCAGAGCTTTAACTGCTGCATCGGGCCTTAGCAACATTAGTTTGTACAGGCCGTCTTCATCTGGGGTCTGGATTTCGACGCCTTTTGGTGTGCAAAAGATGGTACAGTTCATTTTGCACAACAAATCACGTCCCAGTAGATTCACTGGACTAGAGTCACAGACAACAAATCTGTGCATTTCTTTGAAATTCCCTATAGAAATCTCCATTGGTTCAGTTACAGGAGTACTAATTATCTGGTTTGATACGCCCACTACTTGGATAGCTTCTCCCGAGAGGGGTAGGTTTGGAACGTCCGCTGTTCTCACAGTTGAACGGGTAGCACCAGTGTCCAATAGAAAGGTGAAATCATTTCCTTCAACCTTTCCTTCAATGTATGACCCTGTCTGGTCTACCGGTAAGGAGGCGCCAAGCACGCACTCCTCTTCCTCCCCCCTCAGGCCCCGTCAGTATTGTTCATTACAGAGGAATGTATCATTTAACAGGAATTGTGAAGTTGCTGCGTTTCTCTCATTCCCTCCTTCCCATACCTCGACCCCCTCATTCTGCTGAATCTGATTCTTATAATTAGGTCTAGGAGCTCGAGGCAATGGATACTGGTTTACCTGTTGCTGATTCTTTCGTGGCCCCTCTTTCTGCACCTGTGGATTTAAACCATTTATGGGGGCATTACCAGCCTGCAAATGTGGACACTCGTCTCTTCAGTGCCCTATCTGACCGCACCCGTGGCAGGGGAACTTCTTTTTGGCCTCTTCTTTACTCATCTTTGCTCGGGGCTTCCCTCCTCCCCCAGAGTTAGTATTTGGAGTATTACTATTCAATTTACTTAACTGTTTCTCTTGTTGTTCAGCCAATTTTACTTGTGCCCACATAACCTTCTCCTTAAGGGCCTTCTTTTTGTTCTCCATCTCATCCTCACAGTACTTAGCGTACTTGAGAACCTCATCTATGGGCTTTCCCTGCCAACAGATTTTATTATCTCTAATCCACTGGGATATTTCCGGTCTCAAACCCAACACGAATCGATAAATGAAATGGGACATATCCTTAATTTCGATGTTATCGATTCCACTGTAGGTTTTGAACACCTGTAGTAATCTTTCATAATAGGAATGCACAGTTTCATTATGATCCTGGGTAGTTCTATCTATTCGGGTCCAATCAGTTTCTTTTGCTGGCACCTTTCTTTTTAGGTATTGTATGACTTGGTCATACTTTCTCATTACATCTGGAGAAGGAGCTCCGGTTCGGGAGTCTCTCGCATATTCATCACTAGGCCAATCAATTGCAACCTTGCACTCAGTCCATAAATCTACAGGGACTACAATGTCAAAGAACCCATCCAGGTCCTTCAGGAGACACTTTTGGACTTTCACAAATCGTTCCACCTGCCTATACCACTCCACTGGCTTTTCTCTTAATTTTGGGAAGTCATTGGTAAAAGACACAATGTCTTGTCGGGACCACGGGACATGTACATATTTCCCACCTGGCACTTCCCTCATGGGATACAGTTTTTCTGCTTGTCCTACTTCTTTTAACACATATTCGGAAGTCTTTGGTTTGGCCTTACTATCTTCCCTTTTCTTTGCCCATCTGGTTTTCCATTTATCTAGATCTCCCCATTTCTGCAGAATGTTCAGCGATTCCTTTATCTGTATTTTCTTTCCTGACACATTCATGTTCTCCAAATCCTTATCAGAGAATTCTGCTCTATAGGGTTTCTGCAAGACTTTGGATCGACTTACATCAATTCCCATATCAGCAGCAGTGTCCATTAATTTTTCATGGAGCACTCTGGTATTCCGGGTAAGGCTTTTGCTGATAAACAGCAACTCTTCTTCGTTAAGGGTATTCAATCTGTCTAATCCCACATTTCCAGCCATTAGTTCCTCCATTTCTATCCTTAGCCTGTAAATATCCAAAGGTTTTGGCGGGGAGTTTCTCTGTCTATCTCTTTGGTCCATCCATCTAGTTCCTCTGGTCTCACCACGGTGGCACTCCTGATCCCTGACGTTGTTTCAATTAGGACTTCCGTTGCCCTAGCCTGATTTCCTGCCCGTGGTTCACTGTTCCCAGGCTCCCTTATGGGCAAATCCATTAGGGAGATCACAGACTCACATTCACTTGTCTGATCATCAACTATGAGCGGCTCTTTTCTTGGAGGTGCTATGATTGGAGTAATGACTGGAGTTCTTGGACTAGCCTGCCTATCCCCGTAAAGAGGTATAACTGGACCAATAGTTACTGGGATTGTCAGGGCGTCAGGATTGGGATGTATCTGAGCTATAGTCTGGATTAGGTCATTTCGCTGCTTAATCAGGGCATCTCTTTCTTGTTCATGCCAAACCCTTTCCGACGAGTTGTCATGCATTATTTGGGGCACTAAAGAAGGGTATATACTCGGGGCAGTGGGAATGGCTAACCCTGGTCTGTCTTCACGGAAAGGTCGGTAATTTGGGACTGCTGTACTAGGTCTGCAAAATTCATCACTATTACTGGGTTTGCTACCAGCACCAGTTACATCTGTCTCGCTGGCCCTTCTACTTCTGGGATGTCGTAAAAAAGGATTTTTTGAACTTAGGGTCCCAGACGCTTCAGCATAAGGAGGTGGATTTTTCATTAACAAATCCTCCGGATATTCATCCTCTGAATCCCCCATGGCCATTAGGTGTCGAGTTTTCTCTGTCTTTTTTCCTTCTCCTTGTTCAGTTACCCCAAACATCGGAAATAGTCCCTCAACCATCATATTCTGTCTCCACTGCTTCATCTTCTGCTCTTTCGTTTCTCGCTGTAATTTTGGATACCATTTACTCACTCCCTTATCCATTCGGGGTCTGTCTCGCTCTAGAGCCTCAATCTCCCATTCCTACAAAGCTTCATACTGCGTTAACCTGGGTCGGGGGTGTAATTCATTCATTTGGGTCCTCAAATTAAACAGGATCCTACCATTAAAGGTACCATCGAGGGGAAATGCTAAGACTCCATCGTCTTCAGTGTACTTTACCCAATTTTCCAACCACACACAGGTATGATACCCTTTGTCAAACATCATAAAAGAAGCAGGAGTATTAGGAGGTGGAATGATCACACCCTCCCTAGTTCTAATGGGTTTGTCTTTCTTGAAATAATTCTTGATCTTTTCGGCAAGGGTCAATTTTCTCTTTCCTCCGTACATATTGTAGGGTCTACCTCTTAGCATCTGCTCCTTATGAAAACCTAGGTTTTGCGAATTAGGTAAGAATTCGGGATACCTCATACACCTCTCCAAACTATCCTCAAGCTCGGATTGATTAATTTTGTTTACTTATGTGCTTCCAATGCTAGCGCGTCTTTCAATTCACTGCAACCAATCAGCACTGAGGTTGCAAAATCTGTTGACCAATGGGTGCGCGGCCCCTTCGTGAGACGCGGTCTCACTCTTTGGCGTTCACCCCTCCCTTACAATTCTGGCTTTGCTACACACCCGCTGGCTCAACCAATACCAGCGCGGCACGGAGTGACGTTAGTGCAGCCTTGCGACCGACTCCCTCCTTCACAAGGTAACGGAAACTTTGAATTTTCCTTAAAGTGCAAGTGCTTATTTTTATTAACAACGTATAACGTTCGCCACTGTGCTTGAGGGTTTTAAAATGAAAGAGGGTTTTTCTTTTACTGCAAGTAAACCACTTTTGTCTACTTTTCATTCACTACGGATAGATCTCTTCTGCCTATCCTCTCACACAAGCAATAGAGAACCTGCTACTCCTTTGACTAATCCACTTATTTCCGGGATATATACTAAGTCAAACTTTCACCAGCGAACTCTTTTGCTGTCACTCAAGCTCCAAAGAACCTATTACTCCTGCCGTACGTGACCCGTACTAGGTAATATCACAACGGGAGTTTCATCAGGATACTCGTAGCTAACATTTACACATCAATTAATTCGTGAAGATCCTAATTAGCGCATCCAGTTCTGCCTAACCATGCACTAATCTCCCTCCTAGCCAGTGACCTCACAGCCAAGTGGATTCTACTCACCACCTGCTATTTTATTTCCCCGGGGATCCCCACAACACAAAAAACAATCACTCACAATCGGTTAGTAATGTGTACTAATGTAGCAGCATTTCATGAGATATAATAAACTTATTTTATAACATTTTAAATGCAATAACAGTCCTTATTTTAGCAGCAAAATATTTATCAGCACATTTTATTTTTCACGGTCCAACAGAAACTTTCTTATCTACCTATCTTAACTAGTCCTAACCATCATCTTGCTACCAGAAAATACTGATAGAGCGCACAGGTCACCCGGCTCTGAGTTTTACCAGATTTCACGCACTTGGGCCCATGACGTGAATGAGACAAAGTTTTATGAGTCGGGGGAGTTTACACACCACTATCAGTACTTTGTATGTGTTTTCTGTAACACTATTACCATGGTACCTGACTTACCACAGGTACTTACTCTTCCTGACGGATCAGGAGCTAGTAGAGGACAAGTGACAAGATAATCCTAAAAAAATATTCTATACATCCAATAACACTTTGTGATTCTTCAATGACCACAGATACCTGAAGGGTTTTAAGGATTTTATATAGTAATTAAGATTCAAAGTGACAAGAGTATAAGGCTGATGCAAATCAAAACATCAATGATCAAGATTACAACAATAATGTAGCTGTGAATAAGGGGAAGCACCATTTAGTGCGGGTGGGACTCTATTGGGTAAGGGTAACAGGGAACATGCTATTCAGTTTAGGCTTATACTAGGGCAGGTAAGTTCAAAAGACATTAATCAGTGGAATTTCTAAAACTTATAAGTGATTCAAAACTGCTCTTAGTCTAACTGCTAATTCACACCTAGCTTTTAAACATCAGTAAACTCGAATTAAGAAAAACAGTTTCAATAATGTTCTAAAGGTAAAGGGAAAAATGGAACACGACTAATAAATAGTTGCATATATGACGTTAGAGATAATAGAGAGAATATCATGGGCATAGAGGCTTTATAAGAAGAAGTGAAAAGAGGAAAATAGGAAAACGAACACCCACAGGTTATATTTACCTAGGATAAGAATGAGGACTAGCCCTGGCCACGGGTCAGCTCCGGGGAAAGGCGAGGACAAGGACCCTCAAGGGTTTAGGATGCCAATAGGTGAGCAGGTACAGCTCACGGACAATCAGGACAGGATACCCCTCAGGACTTTGGGTCTGGACTGGGCTCACCAAAGGGCACGACCAACACCTGCAGCTTCGAATGCAACGCCTGCGCTACCCCCCTCACTGCACGGAATCCGCCAGTAACCCCGATTGGGTTCTCGAATCTCCCAGCAAAGTGCTTCGCCAGCACTTAAGACTATTTCCACCCCTTGGAGTTTGTGGAAATTTCGGACAGAGTGCTCCGCAGCTCTCTGTATCAATCACCTATAGAGTTCGTAGGGTCCGTGACAGGTCAGCTATTCGGACAAGTCGGACAATTTCTCTAACTAAAACTAGGCTAGTTATACCCTTTACGGGTCCTTAGACCACCCACAAATGTTGCAAGTGACAGGGTCCCCAACTTATGATTGGACAGGAGAGGTGGTTAGGTCATTGTCACCACCTAAAATTCTGGGTTCTCACAATTAATATTTATTTTTCAGTACCCACCCCTTACATTCGAGTTCCCAGGCATACGCGTTGAAGAGGACAATAGAGCACACAGTAAAGTATCAATATGTTTCAAGTTCAGGTACAGCTCGGCTCCCCTTGCTGGGTCACAGTTCAGGTTCTCATGAGTATCCCAGCTTCGGCAGCCAGCTGGCGGGGTTTTGCTTCTGCACAGTTTAACTTCTCCCTCATCACATGACCGGGTTGTAATGGGTTTCAAAGATGGAGCGGCTCCCCACTCCCAGGCCCATAGATACGCGGTACATGAAAAGTAAGCGAAAACAAATTAGAAACACAGAAAAAATGAATACACTGTACACCATGATAAGCTACACTTCACCCCTTACTTTATAATAACTATAGCAGTTAAGAGTTATGCAGAAATAGATAGAAGTGCAAAAGCGGCATGGGCAAGCAGAGAGCGTGTTTTAAAGACAAGCGGCCATTTTAGCTACAATGCGCATGAGCGAAATATCCCTCCAAAACTGCGAGTGCGTCACATCACATGGGTATGACCGACGCATGCGCAGACTGGATTTCTGCGAAGCGGCCATTCTGTAGTATGCAAGCTTTGTTAGGATTAATAGACACATAGGCAAGCGTCTCTGGGACACCCGCGTGTACTGTAAAAGTGCAATATTAATGACAAACGGGATTGGTTAATACTATTACAAGTTAACGAGGTTCATGAATGTGAGCAAGTCGCTTTACGTGCGAATCCTTGCTCCATCAATGTAAAGTAACAGCAATTCACTTGAAGGTTCAAATCACGTTTTTATTAGAGTAAAATTGTATTAACTAGAAGCTACAAAAGATTGGATTAAAGAAAAGAAAAAGGGGAAGGAGAGGCAATGGTTATCGATGGCTAAATATTCTCTAAGGGGCATATTATCAAGCAGGGCGTTAAAAATTATCGCTGGTTTAGCGGCAGAAAACTGCCACTAAAGCTGCGATAATGGGCTTGATAATATTCCCTTGAGAATTCCAATAGAAAGCCATGTTCTGGTGTGAACATGGGCTTCGATTGCAATTCTCCAGGGCATATTATCAAGCCCATTATTGCCGCTTTAGAGGAAGTTTTCTGCTGCTAAAACAGCGATAATTGTAACACCCTACTTGATAATATGCCCCTTAGTTCCTTTGGTGAGAAATGTGATAAAAGTAATACATAAAATGCCAAACCCAAGCAAAAATAAGTCTTTCTTTGTGGCAAAATTTGCACAATCTGATCAGGAATAGCAAAAACAACAATCACTAAAAATATTGTTTAGCAAGTGTTCACAAGTGTACAGCAACAACCTAGAATTGTTCTGGTACAGAGAGTCACCTCACCAACAGTGTCCGTGGAGAATGATGGGGTTAGGTTGAAGTAAATTTGCCCAGTTAAATGTAAACTGTTTACCTGTTGTGATGTAGCTGGATTTCCAACCTGTGTGCTAGCACATTAGACTAAACCAGGAGGGGAAACAGCATTTACAACGCTGTCATTACATCGCGCTACTATAACAACGCAGTCGTTACAATGATGCTTTGTTAGTACGCGATACATTTACTACGCAACTCATTACAACGACTTGCACTAGGGTGCGCTGAGGTATTGGAAATTAATTCCAACACCTTCCCTACTGATGCGCAAACTGGGGTAGGAATAGTAATTTATACTATTTTTAAGTCCAGCCCCCCCCCCCCGGTGCAAGTAGCTGTAATGACTTGCGATGTAAATGCATCTCGTACTAACAACGCAGTAGTTGTAATGACCGCATTGTAAAAGCACGCAATGTAATACATCGCAATGTAATGAGCCATATTTGACAAGGAGGAGCATTTCAGTCCTCAGTCTAACCAGCTCAGTCTGTTTTACAGCAGCTCCTGTGAAATCCTCAGAAACTGGTCAGTTGTTATCCTCAACTTCCACAAGGTCAGACCAACATGATCTCACTCCTTTCGCCAGTGGTGACTGGAAATTTTGACAGTGAGAGGTGCGGCAGGCCACACACGCACACATACACATATACACACTCACTCACACCCATGCATTCACAAATGTACACACACACAACCATTAACAACACTCACTCACAACAAATTCATGCACGCACGCACACATCAGACAATTAAGAACATAAAAAGTATCTGTCCTGCAGCTTCGGGAAAATAAAAACTCAGAAGTTCGACGTGGGTTAGGACTCCTGCCTTCAGATCAGCCAATAAGGCAAGACACCAGTCCCTCACTCATCACAAAGTGGGATGGGCTCGATGACAGTTGCTGGCCCTTCTCTATTATGAGGTGTCACTGATTGACACTCGGCCCTGGACACTTCAGGGCTTAAAACTGGAGCACCCAGGGCTGAGGCAATCAGTGCTGCTCCCCCTGGCCATGAGGGTTAACACCAGAACCTGGGCTGCTATGGGAATTCACAAGGACATATGATCAAGCCCATTATCGCCGCTTTAGCGGCAGTTTCCTGCCGATAAAGCGGCGATAATGTTATCGCCTGTTCTTGATCATATGCCCCCTGGTTATTAGTTGGGAAGGATGTCAGTCCTTCCCAAGAAATAAGCTCAAAATCTTGCCAGATCCAACAAACAAGCTAGATAAATTCAATATGTGATCGGCCCCTTTTAGCTATGATGCAAGGCATACAGCCTTAACATGATGAAAGGTGCTTAAAGTATTTAGCAGTATCAAAACAATTAAAAAGTCAGACAAAACACCATAACAGTCCCACAACAACATTTTAAACATAAAGAACATTTTTAATAAGTAAAATTACATAAAAAGGATTAAAATCCAAATCAGAGGAACCATGCATATACATTTTTTAAGATTGGGGTCACAAAGCACCAAACAAAATTAAATCACAAATCAGAAATCACTGTTCATGGTTGACTGGGAACTAAGCACAATTTCAGGCCAAGTGGGGCATCCCAGTCTAAGTTGTTACTTTGTGACATGCGTACTTACGGAAGTCTAAACCCACCAGCAAGAAAAGTTTGAAGGCTGAATCCGACAAGGTCCGCTCGAAGTGGGATACCCGTTAGCTGAGGTCCCACTGAAGCTGTTGGTTTTGGTGGGAAAATCTCTGAGTGGAAACATTAAAAAAAAACAATTTTCACACACACCTAAGTCCTCTTATTTGCCATATACTTTCATGCCTTTGCCCAGTCAAGATATTTTCATTGGTTCAAAGGGTCTGATTTAGAGTTTGACAGATGTGGATGTTTACCTGTCTGCCAACATGGAGATCTGTCTGTCAGATTTGACAGTTTGACAGCGGAAAGTTCATCATTCATCCTCCATCTTCACCACAAGTGAGGAAAATGTAAACATACTAAACTGCTACGCAAAAGAAAATGTCCTTGTCCCAAATACCTCTAAAACAAAAGTTGTACCTTTTAGAAGCAGAAAACAATATTTTCATTTTAATTGGACATTAGGTGGAAAGTCCATAGAGGTCGTCAAAGAATACACTTACTTCGGGCAATATTTTTGGCAACCTTTACAGAATTCCTCCCAGTTTCAGCATATTGGGCTTAAGACACGCCCATATTGGCGCACTACAGAGGTTATGTTCTTCCTCTTGGATTAGACATTTGTATTCGTTGCTTGAGGTTATATTTTATCGTATGAAAATACCTCCTATTTTATCTTATGCCCTAGAACATATATTAATTAAGACTTGGCAACCACTAAAAGTAAGAGGAGGAACTTATAACTCAAACTGATAAAAGTTAACCAAGCAGTCCCAGTCCAAGCATTAGGCTTAAAGTTATCTTTAGTTAGCTCTTACGCCAGAGCCATTTCTAACATAATTAGATGGGAATATAATCTTTTGCATGCTGATTCAGGATCTCTAAGGAACATTTTAAAATTGGAGCCATTCAGAAATTAATCGTCGTCATATAAGTTTAATAAGAACCTTAGTATTGCACTAAACCTGTCCCATTGCACGGTAGCACTTTTAAAATCTTGGACGCCTGCACACGTGAAGCTCTTCTTAAGGAACTTCCCTCCAAGATTAAGCTATAACTTGGATGTAGAACACTGTTCCCAATTAAAATATTTTGCACAATTAGTAGACAGTTTAGAATATAAAACTCAGCAAAGATATATACGCTTTTCACTAGAACACAGGATCCAGCATACTATACTTTTATTGTGGTTCAGGATTCGCCCGATAAAAGTAAATGCTTCGAAATGGACTAACTGTCAAAACACAGCAGGGCTCTGTGAATTGTGTTATAGAGGAGTGCAAGATTTACTTCATGTATTGCTAGTTTGTTCTAATTCGACCCTAGTAGAGGTTCAGTACCGGTATATAAAGCCCATTTGTTTTAGATATAATATCTCCTCTGCTCAAAGTGTATTCATGTTTTGTAAATCGCATCTGATGAATTTGTCTGTTATAATTTGTATACATTTTTAAAGTTGTTTTGAAGTCGAAATATCATGTGTTTTTTAATAATTTTATCTTGTTTTTGTTGACCTCAGTTGAGGTCTAAATCAAATTAAATATAAAATCTTGAAATCTTTATAGTATGACAGCTGATAGTTCATCATTCATCCTCCATCTCCACCGCATTTTCATTCCTCCCATGAAGGTGGTATATCCTAAATGCAACGGAGGTGTCAAAGGAAGGCCTCTGCTCCATCCACTGCATTTAGAGTAGACCTTCTCTCGAATGACACATGACGGTTCATCCACCACACCAATGTTGTGGGAAAAATAGCATAAGTAGATAAACCTTGCCCTCAATAGTCACAAAACATACTTAATCAACATGACCCTGTAACGCTAAGCCCTGAAACTCTATCTGGCAGTGGTGGATGAACAACAACAGAACGTACAATGAACAATAGCAGAACACACAAAATAGAAGGTAAGTACATCTTTGTAAACTATTTTAAATACATTATGTTACCTATCAACTGCACTAAACTTAAGTTTATGTATCCAATAACAATATACCCTGTCCCCCTGTCTGGCCGCATATCTCTCACTACATATCTATATTAAATACTCATTTAATATAATTTTACTATTTCGCACCTCATGTCGGTAAGTATATGCACATTCTTAACAAATTAACAAAGTCAGCCAAACAAATGCTAACACTCTACAACTAAGCAATTTAAAATGTTTTACAAAATAAATGTGTACTAATTATATCTCCAAACTGGAGTTTTTAACTTAAATCAGGCAGAATATTGCAAACATTGTAACATTTAACAAATCAAAATACATCTACAAGTAAACAACAGGCATAAAAGATTGAATTATACATTTCAATAAAGTAATAATGAAAAGGGACAACAAAGAGAGATGAGATGGCGCCTCCTGCATGGTGTAACAGCTGGCCAAGTAGGTTGCTCGTGTATACTAAAATGTCCAGTTTGCATTAATGTTGGGTGGTTTGACTGCTTATCATAGGTAATGTGACAAAAACTAATTGTAATCATAATGTGCTGATGCATGTTTTTATACAGTGGTACCATGGCCTGTAAACTTTGTAAAAGTATAAAACCTAATAAAAAAAACTGTCCTCATCTGAGTCTTTTAAGTGCAATAAAAATATAATATGTCAAAGCAAACTCCAAATTTGGGTAACAAAAACGTGTCCTATCACAGTCTACAGTAGGATTCACCCTATTATCTTGCCTCCCCATCACAGTAGCATCATCCTCATGGGGCTTTCCATCTTCCCGAAGCAGATGGATGTCCAGGTACCTACATTTTGGGATAGGGTGGGGCATTTTGGGGGCAGGGTCAGGAGGTTCGGGGGGAGAAAGACTATGAGAATGGTGAGGCTTTGGAGCATTGTGTGTTTGTGGGTATAGGAAAAAGTTTATGAAGTAAGAGGTGTTTTCGAGGCCAGTCAAATAGTGGAGAGATTCGGTCAGAAGGAGTGTTCTTGAGAACACTGCAATGCTTTGAATGGGTGATGGTTTTAGAATCGCAGGGATTTGAAAAGGGGGCAGAATAGGAATAGGGGCAGGAATGACAGAATCACTGGTGTCAGCAGACCTCTCTGTAAGGCAGGCAGGCCAGTGTGCATGATATTCAGGATATCAATTACTTGTGAGAGATTCTGAGTGAAACCCTTTACATCATGCAACAAAGATGTCTGCCCCACAGAGAGACTCTTTAGACCCTCCAGTACCTCTTCTAGCACCAGTGCTAGCTGGATTGGGGGAGTGGGAGAAAAGGGCAGGGCAAGGGAGACCCAAATCCATTTACAGTGGCTCTCCTACTGGTCCCTCAAGGTCGGAAGGAAGCTAAAAGGAGGCATAGTCACACATCAGGGTTCAGTGACTAAATATCGAGGGACAGAATATCGACTGTCAAGAATAGCGATTAAAAAATATCGAGGGACAGAATATAGAATCCCTATCTACAAAGAGGTAAGTACTAAAATATTGAGTACAAAATATTGATAGTTAAAATATAGTTAACTAAAATATCGAATTTTTTAAATGTATTAAAAATAATATAACTGTAATTAAATAATAAACACAATTAAATTAAACATAGTTAAAATAATGTAAAACAGCTTAAAATGTAAAAATAAATGTAAAAAACACTTTTTTAACATATACATTTACTTAATAATATAATATTATAAAACAATTATTAATCTTAATTATATAAATATATAAATAAACCTATTATATTAATATAAAAATAAATAACATATAATAATTTAAATATTTAAAGTAATACTTTTTATGTTAATTAATAATTTATACTACATTAAATATAACAAAATTAAAAACATTACATAACTAAGGGCCATATGTAGGTAAACTATGAATACTGATTCCATAATACCGAATATTACCGATTCGGTATTAAGGAATCGGAAAATGCGATGTACGTAAAAAATCAGTAAAATGTACCGATTCGCAAAAATTCGGAAATAAATACCCATTCGGAAGGAACCGGTAAAAAAAAAAACGAAACACCAATACCAAATCGGAATTACCGAATCCATTACCGAATTGGTAAATACCGATTCGGTAATTCAAAAATTCGTAATTTGATGAATCAGCCAATCCTGTGTCATCCAATTACCTCCCAAACAGGAAGTGGTCACCCCCAGGCAGCTGCACTGAACCTGGAGCTGACTGTGAGGCAGGCAGGTGAGCTGAGGATCCAGGAGCAACAGAGCCTCACAGCTATAAACCAAAAAAAAAACTTTGGAAATGGCAAGCCAGGAGAGAGAGAAGGAGGGAACTGAAAGGAAAAGGAAGCTGAAGTTCAGCGAGAAGTCGCTGGAGGTACTAATTCAGCATGTGAGTCAGGACCATGACAAGCTTTTTGGGAAGCAGTCCCTCCATGTGCCCGAGTCTCAGAAGAGACAGATCTGGAGTGGGATACAGAGTAAAATTAATGCAATTGGTGTCACCCAGCGTTCCATTGAGGACATCAAGAAGAGGTGGTACACCATCAGGAAGACGGCGGCATAGGGGCTCCCATTCCACTCTATGTCTTACTCATTACCTGCTATGCATTGTGGGAGATGTAGTTCTAGGGAACTGATGTACAGACCAGTCAGCCTAGCAAACACAATAGCATGTGAAAGTAATTTGCAAGCTCAGGACAGTCACTGTGATCTGTAGGCATGATGTTTAATACAATGCAAATGCAGTGAGAGAAGTGAGTATATCTACATTCTGTCATTACAGGCGGGACATCTCACAGTGCTGCATAGGGGAGCAGACCAAAGACAGCCAGGCCAGAGGGGAGGCAACATGATGAAGAGAGTTTGCCTGCAGGGCACACAGGCTCCGCACAACCACCACCAACAACTACTCCTTCACAGACATCACCACAGCGCCAGGGAACGCCGCCATATCCTCATACTCAATCCCCACTGCAACAATAACCAACACCACCACCACCGTCAGGCAGGAGGCATGCCGTGGCCACCCTCCAGCAGATGGAGGAGGAGGAGGAGTGCACAGGGGGCCAACAGTCTCCAGTCCATGAGGAGGGCAACATAGTAAGGGCTGGTACTCCATCTGAGGGAGCCCACACTTCATCAAGACACCGCAGGGCAAGACCAGCCAATCCTCAAGGCTCGGAACAGGGTGAAAGTGTCTTTGCTGGACTGGAAGGCAACATGCTCAAGGTCCAGTGCCTGCAATGGAGGGAGATGCGATCATTGCACAGAGAGGTGGCCCACATGAACAAACACATGTACAGGATTGAAAAGGGCATTAGTTCAATGGGCGACAACATGTCTGAGGGAAAGAGGGAAATTGCAACCTCTGTGGACAACCTCTGCAGCCAGTTGGAGCAGGACCGTCTTTGTAGGCACAGGGAGAGGCAGAGACTCCAGGCCTATACCAAGGAAGTAAACCGGCTGGCCACTGCTACCTCCCTAATGTGTCGAAGGTCTATCGCCATGCAGGAGGAGCTGGCGCATTGTAGCAGGGACGTGGCCCGGGTTATGGTCTCAAGGACCTCTGCATTGGAGCTGCTGCAGAATGTGAAGGCGGCCACAATGGAAGGGGGGACAGTGAGGAGGCTACCGGCCGTGGTAGCATTATGCCCTCTCCCACCGAGGGCATGAGGCGCAGCGAATGCCACAGCGCTGCCCAGGAACATTCTGACACTACAGACAGTGTGGCCAGGGAACGTGGATATGCAGCGCATGGGCACAGAAAATAGGTCCTACTGTTATTTGGCAATCATTAGATGGGTGATGTAACCCATGTCTTTCTGGACACTGCTTTCAATCCTGGTGGTGTGCAGATTAAACACCATTACACAAAAACTGTTACTGGCTCTGTCTCTTTACTCACTCAGAATTAGTTGGACGTTATCTCTGCCCGTCTGTGCTCCCATCATGTTCTATTGCACCACCAGCTGTGCAGGGCTCTGGCTGGGTGATTGTCCTCGCCCTCGTCATCAGATTAAGTTAGTTCCACTGCTGTTCCTTTTTTTTGTGGCTAGATTATGTAGCATTGCACATGTTGCAATTATTTTGCAACATTTGATGGGGCTGTACTGACGTGCACCTCCATTTTTGTGGAGGCAACGGAATCTGCTTTTAAACAGTCCAAAGGTGCGCTCCACCACCTTGCGTGTGCTCTTATGTGCCACAATGTAACTCCTCTCCCTTAGGGTGGAAGGGTTGAGAAATGGTATGAGTAGGTAAGACCGGAGGGCATATGCGTTGTCACCTAAATTCAAAAGAATGTGCCATTAATTTGTGTCACCAATAGGTTGAGCCAAGGTATACATCAGGGTGTGTCACATTGATTTACCCAGTAGGTATCCTTCTCCGAATTCCCCAGCAGCCAGACGTTTATGAATACCACTGTTCCTGAACATGTACGAGTCGTGGGTACTCCCTGGGAATTTGGCCACAATGTCAGTTATGATGAACTTAGCATCAGACATCACCTGCACATTTATGGAGTGGGTGGATTTGCGGTTGCAGTAAATGTATTCTGTTGCTGCAGGTGGGCAGATTGGTATGTGGGTCCCTTCGACGCAGCCAATGACGTGTGGGAACTGCGCCAGCTGCTAGAAATCCAGCTTGGTCTTCTGCAGCTCCGCCTGTGTACTGGGGAAGGTTATGTAATGATGTATTCGGTCCATCATGGCATCCAGGAAGGTGTTGAAAAAACAGGATAGACAGCTCTGTGACACACCACCTGCTATGGCTATCACAACCGGGGTACTTCCTGATGCCAGGAGGTGCAGGCAACACAGCACCTGTACATGGGTGGGTATTGCGTGCGCCCTTGGTGTCTGATGCTCAAGATATGGTTTCAGGTCCCGTATGAGGTCGAGGATGGTGTGTGGGTGCAGCCTATACCTCTCATGGATTTCTGGTTCAATCAATTGGAACAATGTGACGCGCAGTCTGTACACCCGCTCTTCCCGTGTCCAAATCCTTACTCCTGCTCTCAAAATTAGCCGCCTTGCTATGAGGTAGAGGCCCGCCATTGTGTTCACACTGTTGCATTTTGGGGCTGTTTTTAAGCACTGCACCTGATTACCACCTGCTCAGGATCAGTGGTAAATACCGAATTGTTAATACCGAATTTGGGCAAATTCGATATTACCAATTTTTGCTACATCGAATTTTGGGATTATAACCGAATCGTTATTTACCAATTCGGGATTGTTTGTTTCGGTGTTCACCAATCGGTAAATAAGGAATCAGTAATGATTTACCGATTCGTTATTACCGATGGCATTCGGTAATACGTACATCGCACAGGGCTAAATACCGGTCGGTAAAGCCAAAATGTACCGAATTGCGGGATAACCGACCGATATTTGGCCACCTACATATGGCCCTAAGGGAATAAAATTAGTATTCACACTCCAACAAGTGCAAAAGTAGAGAATTTGTTGGATTGTGGGAAGGTAAAAATTACTATTCCCACTCCAGTGAGTGCAACAGTAGGGAAAGTGTTGGATAGCGGGTGGGTAAAAATTACTATTACCACTCCAGTGAGTGCAACAGTATGGAAAGAGTTGGATAGCAGGAGAGTAAAAATTACTATCCCCACTCCAGTGAGTGCAACCGTAGGGAAAGCTTTGGATAGCGTAGGGGTAAAAATTACTATTCCCACTCCAGTGAGTGCAACAGTAGGGAAAAGGATGGATAGCGGGTGGGTAAAAATTACTATTCCCACTCCAGTGAATGCAACAGTAGGAAAACTGTTGAATAGCGGGAAGGTAGAAATTACTATTCCCACTCCTGCCAGTGGAACAGTAGGGAAAGCATTAGATAGCGGGAGGATAAAAATTACTATTCCCACTCAAGTGAGTGGAACAGTAGGGAAAGTTTAGGATAGCGGGGAGGTAAAAATTACTATTCCAACTCCAGTGAGTTGAACAGTAGGGAAAGCACTGGATAGCGGGAGTGTAAAAACTACTATTCCCACTACAGTGAGTGCAACAGTAGGGAAAGCATTGGATAGCATAGGGGTAAAAATTACTATTTCCACTCCAAGGAGTGCAACAGTAGGGAAAGTGTTGGATAGCGTAGGGGTAAAAATTACCATTCCCACTCCAGAGAGTGCAACAGTAGGGAAAGAGTTGGATAGCATAGGGGTAAAAATTATTATTCCCACTCCAATGAGTGCAACAGTAGGGAAAGTGTGGGATGGCGCAGGGGTAAAAATTACTATTCCCACTCCAGAGAGTGCAACAGTAGGGAAAGTGTTGGATAGAGTAGAGGAATAATTTAGTAGACTCAGTCCTACAATTTAATTAAAATTAATAAAAAAAATTAATAAGTTATTTAAATTTAATTTACTACCCACTATTTTTCACTATGAACGTCACCTACAATAATCTAAAATATTAATAACTTAACATAATTAATTAACTTTTAATTAATTAGCTAATCACAATTAACAAAATATAAAAACAATGACATATAAATTAATTAACACAATTAACAGTATAACATAACTTTGATAAACTATTATATACATATTAATAAAAAGGTATTTTTAAATATTTTAATAAACACCATACTCCCCTATAAACACTCACACACTCCTCAAAAAATGTAACATAATTAACATATTCATACATTAATTATTAATAATTAATATTTAATTAATTACTAATTAGCAACAATTTACACAATTTACATATGTATTAATTAATTAAAAACATTTATAAGTAACTTGTTAAATAGTTGCTAATAAATTACTTAAAGTAATTAGCAATATTAATTATTAACCATAAAATTATTAATTAATTAATTATTATTATGTTTTATTTAAATTGATTTACTTCTCACCCTATTCCCCTGTAAAGCCACAACCCGCTACGGAACTAATATATACACAAATTAATTACCAATATTGATTATTAACCATAGAATTATTAATTCATATATATTTTTAATTTTAATTAAATTACTTCCCACCCTATTCCCCTATAAACCCACAACCCACTACGAAACGAATATACACAAACATGAATTACCAATATTAATTATTAAACAATACATTATTAATTAATACATTATTTTTTTTTTAATTTAAATTGAATTACTTCCTACCCTATTCAAATTTTTCAAATTTATCTTTATTCGGTACTTAAAAAGATACCATTAAAGAACATGAAAATACATACATACAATAATTAAAAAAAAATATTTAAAAAATATTTTGAATAACATTTGTTAAAAATTGCAGTTAAAATAGATCTAAAAAACAGTGGGAGAAAGAGCGCTGGATCGTTAGGAGACTCATACTGCCATTAATTCAGTCTGTGTAGTAATGGTGTCGGCAGATGTCTCCCTGGTATTCCTCAGTCTTATGGCAACCTTAATGAAACTTATTACACATAAGCGAGTATATGGGTCTGGGGCTTTTTGCAGAAAAAGATGTGCTGCTTTGGCATGTCTCAGTCTTTTATTTAGCAAAATCCTAACTAAAAACTTCCGTCTGGGCTCTCGATAAAAGGGACATAGTAAAACAAAGTGAAGGGTATCCTGCGGAGACCTAGTGTCGCAGCCGCAGGTACCCTTCGACTCAACTGAACGTGTAAAACCTGCGGGAACGGCCAATAAATGGTGTAGAAGGTTCAATCGGAACCTAGTCATGTAGAATCTTTCCTGCGCGTTGTACATTACCGCTAGGTATGGTTCCATTCCAGGCGTTGTAGTTAATAGTGAGCCATGGGCCACAACCGATGTTTTCCTATTTTCGACGTGGGCCCTTCTGGCTGTTGCCCATGCAACAAAAAGATTTTTGGCCAGGGTTTTATTCTGGGCGGTCATCGACTCCGGCTCAGAGAACAGATTCATGCAACCAATACACTCCATGGTGTCCTTTACGTATTTGAGCCATGGAATCTGTCCCCCTCTGTCCCGGCTCAGGCAGTCCTTGATGATCTGTCTGCTGAAATCAGCCTCTGGGTTGGTCCATATCTTAATCCAGGCCAGGATGGGTCGAACCATAATTCTGTCCTCAATATATGGCTCGCCCAATTCCAAGTGTGTTATGTGTGAGGGGGTGCTCTGAGGAACCTTTAATAGTTTTTTGAAAAATTTATTTTCCTCCGCTTGTATCTGCTGTACTTGATTAGTTTTGCAACCCCAGACTTCTGCCCCATATGACACCTTGGCGCAGGAGACCGCTCTGTAAAGGTTCAGTATCTTTCTGGTGACCATCTGCCTAACCTCCTTCCGTAAGCCATTATGGCACCCGTTGAGGCCACCAATTTAGTTGCATGTTTTTCTGCCAGGTTTTTAAAATCCAGTTTCTCATCAAAAAGTACGCCTAGGTATGAGAAAGACTTAACTCTTCCTAGCCTATGTGCACCTATGCTATGCAAAAAGGGCTTTTTTGTGTTTGTACCTGTGGACATAACAAAAGACTTGTCCAGGTTTGCTGAGAGGTCCAATGAGGTCATGAAATTAACAAAACCATCAATTAACTTTTGTAAGCCCAATGGGGTACGGGCTAACAACACTGCGTCGTCCGCATACAAGAGGACGGGTACCGGACGCTGGCCAATCTTAGGGGAGTCCACTCCCAGTTTCATAAGTTCTTGGTCCAAATTATTGATATACAGTGAAAATAAAAAAGGAGCTAAAATGCAGCCCTGCCGCACCCCACTTGTGCAAGAAAATGGCTCTGTATTCATTCCATCTCTATTATAGCGGACTACAGCTGAGGTCTCCCAGTGTAATGCCTTCAAGGTGTCCACTAGCCCTTGATCCACCCCCAAGGCGGTCATCAGGGCCCATAGCTTCTGTCTATTAACACAGTCAAAGGCCGCTGAGAGGTCCATAAACCCCATATGGGCAGTCCCCTTAGCGGCAATGGTATATTTGGCGGTGAGGAGATACAGATTTAAGCATTGGTCTGTTGTGGATCTCCCTTCTCTGAACCCATATTGTACGTCTGTTAAAATATGATTGTCCTCTGCCCAAATTTGTAGACGATTTAAAATCACTCGACCCAGAACTTTAGCCGTGACGTCTATTAATGAAATAGGGCGGTAGCATTGAGGATCGTCCCTGCTGCCCTTTTTGTGTATGGGGACAATGATTGCCGAGGACCAAGAGTGAGGCAGTCCTGCCACTACTGCCTCATTCAGGACCCTAGTGAGAATAGGTGCCCATAAATCAGTGTTGCTCAAATAGAGATCAGGGGGGATGCCGTCAGGGCCTGGCGCTTTGTTTTTTGAAAGCCCTTGGATAGCTGATTTGACTTCACCCAGCGAAAATTCTAAACTTATGGAAGCTGCTGTTTTTGCGTCTTCTTCTTGCAGTGCCATCCCGGTGTGATTGTAAAGGCCTTGATAGTGATTATACCATTGAACAGGGAGAATAGCATTCACTATGTCTGGCCCACTTGGATCCTTAAAACATGGGTCCAAAAGGCCGTCATATCGCCCCTCTCTGCCGCTTCCCTTAGGTCCTCCCATGCTTGATTCTGTATGGTTCTTTTACGCCCTTTCAGGGCTTTTTTTATAGTTAGCTCTACTCCCTGCTATTTTGGCTTTGTCCTTGGGTTGATCAGTGAGGCATTTTTTGAGGTCTTTCAGTGCCTTAGTGCAGTCATGATCAAACCACCGTGGAGTCTGGGGCCATGTGGTTCCTGTTCGAGGAGAGGATCTCAATAGGGTATCTACAAGTTGGGCAATTTCTTCAAAGGCCCTTACCACAGTTTGTCCACCCATATTTTCATCCAAACATACTTGTATTTGTTTTTGGGCATTCGTTACTAGTTTGAAGTAGAATGTTTCTCCATTGATCTTAGCCCATTTGAGTCTTCTCCCTTGTGCTGTCACCTGTTCAATGGCATCGGGTACACCCTCTGATATTCTGAGATTCATATTTTTGAGATCCAGTGCCAGCGGGTTGTGGTCACTAAACGGACTATCAACAATTTCAAAGTTTTTAATCCATTTTCTGAGTGTTGGGGACACCATAACAAAATCAATATAGGAGTGGCAACCCCTTCCTTTAAATGTTGGGTTAGGTTCCCTCATATTGTCTATCTTTATTAGGTCCATTACAGGTGATAGGTTGTGCCTCTTTATAGATATCCCCATCTCCTTACCTTCAGTGGTGTGAGCGAAATGTGGTCCTTTTTCCTCCGGGCACCGTGACCAATCCTTATTTATCCTTCTTAATTTATCACAGAGATGGCAATTAAAGTCTCCAACCAAGATGGTATATGGTGACCCCTTGGATTGATTGGTTGAAGACATAGTTTTAAAACGGACATCCAGTTCTCTCAAGGTGTTGGTTCTGCCACATGTACCCACTGCATTGTACCAGTTTATCAGTGTAAATTTTAAACCCTTGTGGCGAAAGCCGATCGCTTGCATTTTTTTGGAGTCCCAGCTCAAGTTTGACAAACACCCCTGAATGCGGAGATCTACATATGTAATGAGACCACCAATGGCTCTTCCAGATGACGCCCTTACTGCGGAGACCACAAAACTTTTGAACCCTTCTAGTGTAAGTTGATCGGGTTCGACAGCCCAGGTCTCCTTGGAGGCAGATAATGTGGAAGCTGGTTATAAGGTCTCTCCACTCCTTCACATTGTATTTGGCTGCCACCCCTGCGATGTTCCAGGATATAACTCTTATGCCTGAAAATGGAACAAAAGAAAGCAACCCTGCCTTGTGATATAATGGTCCAAAGAGTAGGATCCAAACAATATATATGGAGTGATTTGTCTAGGAGCCAGCATTGCACATGACAGGAAACGGGTCAATCCAAGTATACTCAAAGAAGGTGTTTAGAATATATATATATATATATATTTTTTTTTATTCTTTAAATTGAGGTAGCAAGAAGGTACAAAAATAGATTGCATTTTAAATCCACATAATATTTTTTAGAACATTAAAAAAACATACATTGGTGAGGGGAAAGATAAAAAGAAGGAAAATTCATCCTACGTTGTGACCTACCCAGTAACATACCATACTTCAATCATACTCTCATACTTACTAATTTCAATTCAATCAACCTCATATTCTATCATTCAACTTTCATTCTTCCAATCATTCCTATAGTCCTGGTGTGTGCAACACAGAGATGGTGAATTTGTTGCATAAATCAGGATGTTATTCCATGCAGATGACATATATACGGGTCCTGATGAATATAGGACAGTGTGCCGTATTCCTGGAAACACAAGCCGACGCGCGTTTCGGTGACAGGCCAGTGGGGCCACACCTTCGTCAGGGCTAGGAGTTGTTAACTGGGAGGGGAACAGGTGTAAAATCTGGAAATAAAAACAATATCTTAGATTTTTTTTCTATATACACAATACAAATATAGATTATTCAAACATACATTTTCTACTGTTTGATGCATTTTTACGTTTTAAATCAGCATTGGTTATTGGTATGGTAACTGTATGGTTGACTTCTTGTGGCTGTGCAATGCCAGACTACCTAGTGACACTCCCTAAGACAGACTCCCGGTTAGGTGAGATCTGTAGAAGGCACAATGATAACCTTAGCTAAGTGAACCATTGAGTACATTTCATAACACCACTCATATTCAAAAATATTTTTAAACCTTCCTCATACATATACACATTCATTCTAGCGCGCATATGACCGAATTTTTTACACAATTGGACCTGAGATTCATCAAAAGAAATTATAGCAATCAGTAATAGGAGTCAAAGGCTTTCTTTTTGGAGAACCCGACCTCTAGGTTGAACATGTCATTCATTATCAAGTATAGCAAAGCAAGGGAATTATTGGCATAGTTCTTTAGGGGGTTTATTCTGGATTTTAACAGGGAAAAGAAAAGCACGATATTTTTAAATCAAAACATAATATTCTACAATCTTGAAAAGTTTTTTTGTTTTATTTATGAAACTACTTCAACACCAAAGAAGGAAAAAATTGAATGATATGTTACCTATATTAGAATCCAAGTCATAAAGGCACAGATACTCGTGACCAAAGGACCTACGCAAGGAGGATAACGCTCTCTACTTCCAATCACACCAGATACTAGTAATAGTAGTCGTATAATTGAGATAAGGTTCAGTTCAAAATTAGAGCCTAATAGATTTGATGTTGATTAGAGCACTGTTTAGGATGAGAGAGTCAAAAGGCGACACGGGGGTTGATTATATTTTAAATAAACATTTGTTTTAACGAGACTATGATAAAACTTCCATATTTGTTTTCAGACACAGTTTTTAATATTGACTCCAATACAAGGTTGATAACGCTCGAGCACCGTCTGAGGTCCTAAGGTCCTGTGTTAAACTAAAAAATAAATAAAAAATAAAATAGCATTTCACAAATTACCTGAAGGGTTCTTGAGAATGCTCCCCGACTGGAGTGTATAATTGATTAAACTCCAAGGAACGAAAACATGTAGCTTTCGATGATATTTCCTAGCAGAAAAGGGGAGCACTAATTATGGCCATGCTCATACTATTTGGTCTGATATCCAAGAAAGTAAACAACGGTATTCCGTTACCTGAATGGGTGAGTAGCTTATCGAAGGGCAGGAAGGGTCGCGTTCACGGAGCGCTATGCAATGAAACCAGTTCCGTGGACGGTAGGCGAGTAGTTGTGGGCGGGGCGTAAAGCCGCCGTACTTCCTGCTATACGGGAGAGCGAGTAGCTATCAATAGGGATTCCTAATAGGAGATAGGAGGCCAATGGTAAGTATATAGTTTAACAAGTATCGCCTAAGCAGCATGGTATCAGTCGAATACACATACCATAAAGAAATGGGGCGTAGCGCCGCCGTATTTCTTGCTATGTGGGAGAGCGGGTAGCTGTAGATGGAGATTCCTAATAGGGAATAGAAGATAGGAGGCCAATTGTAAGTATATAATTTAACAAATTTCGCCTAAGTAGCAAGGTATCGGTCAAATACACATACCTTAAGGAATTGGTAAATCGTCCTTAGATGGGGTTCCGTCGACTCAACGGGTCGACCTACCGCAGCGGGAGACTGGACTCTCGCCCGTTCACTGCCTGTTCGCATTTAAATAGGCAGTTCTTCGCGCCACAGATGAGATGCATCAGCTGTGTTTGGATTGTAAACATAGATGACAGACTTAATTCTTCTGATAGGCAGGCGGCAGCCATCTTAGGTAAGCTGTGTTGGAACTATAAACATAGATGACGAACCTAATTCCTCTAGTAGGCAGGCGGCGGCCATCTTAAGTAAGTGAGTTCCTATTTTATGAGATTGTTATTTTTGTTTAGTTTCCTACCGTTACGGGTCATGTTTAGATCATAAGCAGTCTTTATAGTTACGATGACATTTATTTAGTAAAATATGGCAATTAAAATATGCCATAATTTTGTTTTGTCTAGTAGGAACATCATTAAAACATCTGCAAGTCCATTGTATTCGTACATTTCATAATCTCCCTTATAATATTAGAGATAAACCCAAAATACGAATATTGCCAATAATGAGATTTTTTCTCCCTATTTGCTATGCAGTTCTTGAGTCAAGTAGCTTGAGGATGTTTTTACAGGAATGCCTGGTGCCAAGGACATTCTTTATTCAGTCCTTTAGTTACAGCATTCAAGAAAAAAATCCAAAACACCTCTCGTTTTTTTCGTAAGCCTAGAGGATCGATTCCTGGACTAGCCTTTATTTTTTCCAGGATGAACCAACGAAGTTCCAGTTCTTTATGTTCTTTTTCTAGCCAATGTGCTACAATGGGGGCTGCAGTTTTTTTGTTCCTGATGTTTGACCTATGTTCCCCTATTCGCACTCGACATTCTCTGCCTGTTTCCCCAACATATGGGAGATTGCATGGACACAATATCAAATATATGATATTGCTGGTACGGCAGTTAGTCATAGTGGCATTACGTCGTACTGATACCGTGCGAGTGTTGGTACTGACAGTTTCTCCCACAATAGCCTGTGGGCAAATATGGCATGTCCCACATTTGTGGTTGCCATGTACAGGTTCCAATCCAGTTATTGTAGTTTGGATATTTTCAGGTATTTCTCGAATTTTGCCTCTTACCAAGTGATTTTTCAGATTGGGGTTTTTTTTTAAGGCAAATATGGGTCAGCTCAAATGTGTCTTGTCACTTTCCAAGTTCAGAATGTGCCAACTAGAATTGATGGCTTGTCTAATTCTGTGATTCATTTCCGAGTGGCGGGTAACGCATACTAGCTGGTTTGTTTTTTCAGAGTTTTTTTCCGTAAACATCGCCTCTCTGTTGGTGTATCTAGCCCGTTTGAAGAATCTTTAATCAGTCTGGCTGGATAACCTCGGAAAATAAGTTTTTCCTGCAAGATATCAGCTTGAATCAGGAAGTCATGCATATCCGAACAGTTTCTTCTAATACGAAGAAACTGGCTGTATGGGATACTATCCCTCTGACTCCGCGGATGGAAGCTGGAGTACTGGAGCAAGGTGTTCCGAGCCGTAGGTTTTGTATATAAGGATACCTTTAACTTTTCAAGATTGTAGAATATTATGTTTTGATTTAAAAATATTGTGCTTTTCTTTTCCCTGTTAAAATCCAGAATAAACCCCCTAAAGAACTATGCCAATAATTCCCTTGCTTTGCTATACTTGATAATGAATTACATGTTCAACCTAGAGGTCGGGTTCTCCAAAAAGAAAGCCTTTGACTCCTATTACTGATTGCTATAATTTCTTTTGATGAATCTCAGGTCCAATTGTGTAAAAAATTCGGTCGTATGCGCGCTAGAATGAATGTGTATATGTATGAGGAAGGTTTAAAAATATTTTTGAATATGAGTGGTGTTATGAAATGTACTCAATGGTTTGCTTAGCTAAGGTTATCATTGTGCCTTCTACAGATCTCACCTAACCGGGAGTCTGTCTTAGGGAGTGTCACTAGGTAGTCTGGCATTGCACAGCCACAAGAAGTCAACCATACAGTTACCATACCAATAACCAATGCTGATTTAAAACGTAAAAATGCATCAAACAGTAGAAAATGTATGTTTGAATAATCTATATTTGTATTGTGTATATAGAACAAAAATCTAAGATATTGTTTTTATTTCCAGATTTTACACCTGTTCCCCTCCCAGTTAACAACTCCTAGCCCTGACGAAGGTGTGGCCCCTCTGGCCTGTCACCGAAACGCGCGTCGGCTTGTGTTTCCAGGAATACGGCACACTGTCCTATATTCATCAGGACCCGTATATATGTCATCTGCCTGGAATAACATCCTGATTTATGCAACAAATTCACCATCTCTGTGTTGCACACACCAGGACTATAGGAATGATTGGAAGAATGAAAGTTGAATGATAGAATATGAGGTTGATTGAATTGAAATGAGTAAGTATGAGAGTATGATTGAAGTATGGTATGTTACTGGGTAGGTCACAACGTAGGATGAATTTTCCTTCTTTTTATCTTTCCCCTCACCAATGTATGTTTTTTTGATGTTCTAAAAAATATTATGTGGATTTAAAATGTAATCTATTTTTGTACCTTCTTGCTACCTCGAATCAAAGAATATAAAAAAATAAAAATATATATATATTTTAAACACCTTCTTTGAGTATACTTGGATTGACCCGTTTCCTGTCATGTGCAATGCTGGCTCCTTGACAAATCACCCCATATATATTGTTTGGATCCTACTCCTAGGACCATTATACTACAAGGCAGGGTTGCTTTCTTTTGTTCTATTTTCAGTGTTCTCCCCCCTACAGCCTGCCTACATCCTTTAAATCCCATTGGGGAACCCCCTTCTTTCATTAAATAACTCTTATGCCTGACTGAGTGTCACCTTCCCTTGCACAGACCGCCCTGAGGCTACTAGCTAGTGCCTCCCCTGTTTCCACTGGGGTGTCTGATTTATCTGATGAGGGTCCTCCCTTAGTGTCGGCTACCTGCCCAGCCATTAGTGTATCATTCGGGCCAGCTGCTATGGGTGCGTGAATGGGTATCGTCAAAGCACTACCCGACTCTGCTGAGGCGGTAGGTGAGAGGGACCCTGTTTGTCGAGATCTTTTCACTGAGCAACCCTTAGTGAGCTGAGATTGGCACTTACTGTTCCATTCAAGTCAGTCGACATTGTCCAGGGCACAGAACCTATTCCAGTGTGCGTGCATCGCAGCTACAGGATCATAGAAGGGGAATGCCTGCCAAGGAGTCTGCCAATGGTCTGCTCTATGTGGCTGCGCAGGGTGTGGAGCCCTATTTACCAGACCCCTGTTTGGTTGTATTGGTCTATGTGGGGTGGGTAAGGGGTAAAAATAGGATAGAGGTAAGGGGTATATGTTAGTTTGAGGGCCCATCGATGGCGAGTTACATATGTGGGTGACTACAGAGGTATCCCTGAAGTTTATTACGATAACATCCCCCGCAATAGTTTTTACACCATTTCCTATCCATTGTGCCCTTCTGACCGACAGTATTTCCCCTGACATGTGTAAGGGTAATGGCTTGTTAGATCTTAGCCATTGTACACATTTGTTCCTCAGCTCCACTTCATTTTCTCTTTTGCCTTCCTTAAGAGAAGGTACACCTGTTAGTACCACTACACAGGGTTGTGCTTCCGGTGGTAGATTAATTGACCGGAACCGCACACCCGTTTTGCCCCTTGCTGCAACTGTTGGGGTAGTAGGTTTTACTTGGGTGGAATTCCCTGATTTGGTATTACTTTCAGTGTCCTTGCCTAATGATGGGGAGCTCTTCCCTTGATTGTTACACGCCTGCGGGATGGTGCCATTTGCACTAGAGGGAGGAGGGGGGTGAGTTTTAGCTAAGGTTTTACTTGGTGGGGCATCGCTTTTATTTTGGTTAATGGGATTTTTATCAGGTGCTACCTTGCCATTATTTATAGTCTTTTCGCCCCCTGGTCCGCCCGTGTCCTGTTTGCCTAATGCTAGAGTGGGTGCTTGTGTCACTCGCCTGATTGGTCCTATCACTCTATTATTTACTACAGACGTTAATCTGTCCAGTTTAGATATTAGGGGCTTAAGGTGCGCACTAATGGTCTCCTCTAGTTGTGCCTTAAGGTCTGACACCATGTTAGCTACCCAACAGGGTATGCCAGGTGTGGTATTGGCCATTGGGGTTACCAAATTGTGATTAGGCTTTGAGTTTTCTTTCCCCCCCTTTTTATTGTTCTGTCTGACAGCGCTGTTCTTCCTAGATCTCAGGGCGGTTTTGGCTGGATTTTTAGTTTGGGTGATAGCCCGGGGTGTCAGCTCTCGATTGACAGAGTCTGAATCTCTGACTGTAATTATGGGTGTGTCTGTGATTGGCTGTGCACATGGAAGCTCTGCATAGGAGGATGTTAACGAGAAACTTCTGTCCGGTTCATCTAAGAGAGTTATCGCAGGACCATCCTCTGTGTCATGAATTGCTACTGTGGGCACTAACGAGAGTCGCCTTTCGGTGTTTTCAATGGCGTTTGCCACGACCCCAATGGTCTGTTGCAACATTTTGTCTATCGCTGTTAAAGTTGGTAAGGGCTGCACCTGTGGTGAATCGGCTTTCTGTCTGGTGTTGGATCTCAACGTAGGCATTCTGTTTGTTTTGGTCCCCCTCCTCATGATTTATCTGTCAGTTAGTAGTGAACGCAGATCACCCACTATACTGTATAAACCTAGTAGCCACGAATAGATTTCTAGCAGTAGTAGTGGTGGTAGTGGTAGGGAGCAAGGGGCAGTACCAATGCCGTAACAAAATATATATTATCACAAACAGTACCTTTGATGTGACGAATCGTAGCCGCACGGCAGAGATTAATGATGTGGCCCAGCCCAGCCTTGTTTGGCCTTGGAGGCCGTAGAGGGCCCGTCCTTTGCCCGGGCTTCGCCCGGCGCACCCGCGCGCTCCCGGGACGCGGGTGGGGCTGGACAGTTTTATGCGCCAGCCGGCGCGCTCTCTGGTCCCGCGGTTCTTCCTGGTCCCGGGGCAGCTGGGAAGGGTAGTTTCTCAACCCTCTCGGTCCCCCCTCTCGGCGGCTGCTCCAAGAGCAAGAACAGCGGCGGAGGGAGACCGGCGCGGTACACCCGCAGGGGCTCCGCCTCCAGCAGCACCACGCTTGGCAGTCTGAAAGGTATTGGGTGTTTCCGAAAATGCTTCGTGTCAAGCTCCCCCTACCCTATTCCCCTATAACGCCACAAGCCGCTACGGAACTAATGTACGCAAAAATTAATTAACATATAGTTCATTATCTTAAAAAAATGTAACATACATTAAAAAAATATTATATACTTTTAACACATATACTAACAATATAATACAATTTAAAAAAATCGATATAATAACATTCTATATTATGACATTCTATATTATAACATACTATATAATGACATTCGATATAATGACATTCGATATTACTTACCTATATGTCGATATTAGTTCCAACTGCATTATGTCCATTCTATATTCTGTCCTCTTGATATTTTCATTCGATTTTATGTCCTCTCAATATTTTTTATTCTATATTTTGGGTGTTTACCCACACATCAGATACATACTGCAGAGGCTAATCACAAAAAGTACACACAGAAGAGGGGTCCACACACTAGACATATTAGTATACTAATCTCAATAAAAGGCACACAATGGGACATCATAATGGGCCTTATTTTGATTTTGTCAGACAGGTTACTCCATCACAAATGTTATGAATATTTTGTCTGCCTTATTGCAAGGGCATTATATTATCATGCTGTTGTGACAGGACCAATGGAATATCTGTGGCTTTTGTGACAGACTACCCATCTGCAAGTTTCAAAATCATGCAGTATATCTATTAATGGACTGATTTCAGGTAAAACCAAATATCCCTAAGCATGTCCAATTGTAATCCAATATCAAACAGTTCATCACATCTATACAGATTACTGTGTGGGGCATGCTGTTACAAATGTGCCATACATTTTGGCCAACACATTACAACTTAGATATGCTTCAGTGCTCTAGGAAATGAGGTATGTGTGTTCTGCCAGGTGATGAAGGACTATCTCTTGTGGCAAAATCAACATCTGGCACAGATTAGTATCTTTTTACTTTGAAATATTGTTGACAGGAATGTTCCGCACATATTGTATACTCGTAGCCCATACCCAGCATTCACAACGGTACATATCTGCTATCACACTTGTACGACTCTATGGACCTAAACTCAAACTAAGCCTGTGTGTTTGTCAAAGCCTAGGTCACGCATAGAATAATAGTGTGTTCACCAATTGTCCAGCCCCTGGATGTCCAAGTGGAAATGTAGCCAGATTTAAAGATCAATAGATTCTGTCACAGAGTGTTTTTAAAAGCACAGTTGTGGCAGATCAGTTTTAATATAGATATGGCCATGTACAAAATATTTTACGTGCAGCACAGGCATGTGAACCACTTGATGAAAGGGTATTTTGCAACTTTTTTTACGGTCATTGCCCATCACGTACAGATAGAAATCTCATCATCAAAGTTCAAAATACATTATTGTCAATGGGTCTGATTTATAGTTTTGTTACTGTGTCACAAATGTGGGGAATACCCTGCCCGCCCTATTACAAGTACATTATCCAATGACACTTATAATGAGGTGGACGGGATATCCATCCCATTTGCAATGAAGTAGCTGTCAGCCAAACTCTAAATCTGGGCCCAAGTCTAATATATCCAAGGCACTTCTAATTGGAACTCATTATATTTGTATTATGGTGATGCTATACTGTGATCTGGTAACTGGAAAGAATGGGTAAGAATAACATACATATTATTTCACGTGAATAAACTTACCTCTCTGTTGCTGCTGAATTGGCTTCAGCTCACTATCCACGTCCACGTAGCCACTGCTAGATTGTGCCGCATCACAGAGATCAGCCACCACTTTTTTGGTTGGAGAACCTTCGAAGCTTTAGAACCCCCTTTTGGGGTATTTTCCTGGTAATGGGTCTCCAGGTCCTCTTTTTGTAGTGGGCTGACCCACAGTGAGGTAGCTAAAAAAAAAATTTAAAAACAATATTAATCATGTTTTGTTCAACATCACAAAACATCAAACCAACATACGACAATATTTTTTATTAACTTCCATTGGGGCTGATTGAGATTTTGTTTGGCAAGTTACTGCGACTAAACTCAGATGTATATACCATACACCTCATTACAAGTGCATAATATACTATAATAAGATTGATGGGATTTCCATAACACTGTGAGGAAATAAAATTCCAAACAATTTACTCATCATGACTATTGTTTGCTTTCTAATAATGTTGCGAAAAGTCAAAGTTTATTTTGTTTTACTCTGGCCATCACTCAATGTTTTGTGATTCGATTAAGGATTATATTCAAGGCCATTGAGCCACATTTATTACTTTTTGGACAAGTTACTCCATAACAATGTGACGGATAGGCCTTCCACCTTATTACAAGTGCCCTATATAGTATTTGCTTTCTAATTATGTGTACAGGTATATATCACATTATGATGTCGTAGCCATTTCAGGGTAATAGAAACTCGGTACCATTGTGTTTTATCCAGAGAGTACTCCATTCCAAATAGTAGGAAGTACTCTTTCAACAAAAAAACATTATCAGTGTCACCCTAAAGGTCAAGTGTACTGTGAATTGTTACAATACATGGTCCTTGTTGGCTTAGCAGTTGGAGAGTTCACTTCCACAACCAGTGCATCCCTTGGCTCTGATAGTACCATGTCCTAAAACATTTATGAGACTAAAGCAGCATTCTAACTAAAACATGACATGCTTAGAGACACCATGGATGTTAATCATTGTGTTACTCTGACCTTTGATGCTCTAGTCACCACACAGTTTACCCATGCCAAAATAATTTGAATGTTCTCATTAATGTCTGAGTGGTTTTTTTTAAATCCATATATTGTGACTTACCATTTTAGTTTTGGGCATGTTGTGTAGTCCCACAGTACAAATTACAATGGGACCGCCATCGAGGCGGTCACATTGCCTATGTTTTGCTTTGTGGCAGGCCCTGCGCTCTGCAGCACCCACTGAAAAGCAAATTAGGAACTGTTTACATTTCCCTGCACTACATGGTGCCGGCCACATGCTGCAGGGATGTGTAGGGGGGCACCAGAGGTGCCCCCAGGTCCTGTGTCTGTGGGCCAGGGGGTAAGGTGGGCCCACAAAGGGCCCCCAAAATCCCTTTCCGCCTGCTTGTTTATGGCGGGTTAACCCACCTTGAACAGGCAGGCGGAAAGGGGCATCGTAATCCCTACGGCAACGCCACCATTGTCCCACCTGTCTAGAGGGGAGGATAGGGCAGACGACCTTGAAATGTAGATAGCTTGTACCAGGCTGTGGAATGGAGACTTATGTTTTGTGCCCCCATTTTATTACTACACCTACTAGTGTTTTTCCATGGTAGGCGGGTCTTTATGGACTCCGCAAAATACATAATGTAACTGTATGCTTGTAAAAGTACAGTCCCTCTTCAGCCATCATAGGTGGGTGGTCAGATTGGACTCCGCTGCAGTGTATTTTATGAATAAACTAGTTTACTTCTATTCTCTTCTGCGTCATCGACTCTTCATTCTTGGAAGGCTAGAGGAGGTCGAGAGTGACCCGGGTGGCCCTAATCGGGTCACTTCCTTCATGACCCCCCCTATGTTTTCAACATTGAAGGTATAGTCCATGTAAAAATGTAGATTCACAATGGCAGTACTACATTGGTAAAATCTGAAAATGAAAATAAACCTATACATTTCTGTTAGGCAATGTGCACGTGTGATTCAAAGATATCTGGGGTAGATGATTTCCTGTGACTCCACCAATCCCCTTTTGGAGGGTTGAGTCTATTAGCTAGATTCATAATGTAGGTGCAGCTCTACCACCCAATTCTTACATATCTTCTATGACAATATTTTTCCTTTAAACTGACAAACAAACTCCGGGCATGAAGTGGCAACGGTGTACCATCCACTGACAATCTGTTATTAGCAGAGGTGTGTTATGCCACCGTTGATAGAGGCGGCTGACCCACTCTAGTCAGCCGACACAGGCCACTTTGCTGTACGTTTATATGATTGATTTTATTTTATTTTTAAAGAATTTTATTGATTTTTCCAACCAACATACCAGCAAACCAGTAGTACATGCAAGATCATCTTGTACATGGTCCAACAGTGATCATATAAAACAGGAGAAGCCGGATCTCGGCATTTTCCCCCTGACTCCCCTACCCTTTTGAATGATTGATATAGGCATCACTGCATTTCCAATAAAATGTAGTTTAGATCATGGATGTGTGTTTGTTTTCCACCTGGACAATTTTTGGGTGAAGCACTGTGGGAAACACAAATTCTGAGAAAGTATAGCCCAAAACCTTTAACATAACCTTTATGTTATGTTATGTTATGTTATGTTATGTTATGTTATGTTATGTTATGTTATGTTATGTTATGTTATGTTATGTTATGTTATGTTGTGTTATGTTATGGCAAGTAGGCATGCGACAGAACACAGTAAGTTCTGAGGCAGACTGTGACCGTGAGAAGTGTTTCCATGCAGTAGTAAGGTTGTGGTACAGAAAAACTTTGATTGAGTGGACCACAGGAAACTCCCACTAGAAACACTAAGTCCAGTGGTTGGTTCCAAAGAAATATAAGTTGATGTCAAAAATTGGAGTAGAAGTGTAATGCAAAGAAATGCCAGGCAGATTTTCAACAACAGTATGTGATATACTTCCTAGAGTACAGCAAAGCTAATATGACAACTTGCTTCACAATACTAAGAACGTGGAGACTGGGGTTTACCAGTAGTACCCAAAGAGAAAAAATATGAGGAGCACAAGAGCTGGACAGTACATTTTCAAACATCAGAAAATACTGCATCTACAACACTGCATATTAGCACAAGTCACAGTGGAATGACATGTTGCTTGCAACCCCAAGGGCCTTCAAAAACAGTCAAAGCACAGAAGTGACAGCTATGGAGAACTAACTCCATACAATAGTTCTAGACACAGCTGGTAAAGAGAAAGACATCTGGAAATAAATATTATCATTCACAAGCAAAAACACAAGTGTAGGACATGTGGGCTATGCAAATGAAGGATTTCAGCCCATGTGTACTTAAGCATTGTCGTATAAAACACAACATGGGTATAGCCCTTTGATACATCTGTCTCTTGGTGAATTTGAAAACGTAATTGCTGCTTTGAACCTACACCTCGTAACTAAAGTGCAATAACTCTGATTGCTGCAAGAGCATGCAATCTATACTGAAGCCTGAGGGATGCTTGTAAGGGCTGCCTCTTACAAGACAAACCTCTGATGGCCATAAGAGAACTGCCTTCACCTGCAGCAAATACAGGCTGTATATCTCCCTTCTATAAAAGTGAGCATGCGTGTTATATACTGCACTTTACACTAACCTTTGTGTTCTAACGACTGGAGACATAAATGCTGTTCTTCAATAAAGGCTTTTTCCAAATGGTTTTCCTGTATGCCTTGTTCTGTGGGTTTGTTCCACAAGTGTATAGTTTGCCAAGTGGTGTATCCTTTCCAGATGTTTGCTGATTCCTTTGGCCACAGCTTGTGGTGGGCAAGTGTTTGAAACTCAAGCCAGGCTTGAGCCTGAGGCCTGGCTCTGGCTCAGCATGAGGTCCCTTTGGAACCAGAAGTCCAAAATTAGAAGAGCTTTCACAGGATAAAAAAGTCTTCCCAAATTGTGCACCAATTTTTGGAAAGAAATGTTGCGAACCAACCGATGTACTAATAGGTTGATTCACAGAATTCCGATTCACAGTGGGTCCAAATCGATCTGTTGCATCAATAGTAGCGTCCTATCCTTAACGGCGGAGGGGCCACACCCTCACATCTTTTGGACATAAAGTGTGTTTGTCAAGCTGAGCAAAGCTCAGCCTTACGGGCAATCTTTATTTTCAGGTACAGCAGCCAGAATCTGGACATGCGCTAAATGTGCAGGCTCCTGACTGTCTGAGCTGAACTTTGCTGGGCTAAGAATGTCACAGCTCCTGTGAGCGTGAACTCCTCAGCTCACCAAAGGTCCTGGAGACCCTCCCCTTCATGATGACTGGGAGTGTCAGTGATAGCCTCATTCCTGGGTGCTTCCGTTTTAATCCCTGAAGTGCACAGGTCAAGTGTCTATCACTGACGCCTATTCACAGAGTGGGTAGGGTCAGCAGTCTCTCTGACCCCATCCTACTCTGTGACGAGATAGGAACGGCTACCTCCCCTCAATGGCTGGCCTAAAGCCAGCCAATGATGGGAGACTGCAGTCCCATCCCTCCTGGAACCTCCTAGGCTTCCCTCCCCGAGAACTGCACCAGGTAAGTGTTTTTATCGACTGGTGCATGCATGTATGCATGTGTATTTGTGAGTCAGTGTTGTAAAAGGGTGTGTGCATGCGTGTCTGCATGTGAATGCATGGGTGTAAGTGGGTATGCATGGGCCTCACCCCCACTTTAAATTCTACTTACTGACTGCCACTGCTCATCAATATGGATGAGGCTGGTCGCTGATTGTGATCTGCTGCGAAAGGCTTGAGGAACAGGCATGTTTGCCTGCTGGGGTAAGCAGACCACCATGTCTGTGATTGCTTTTAAATAAAGTAATTGTTTTTAAATATAGCTTGTTATCCTGAAAGGAAACCTGGGCGCATTTAAAAAAATCAAAAGTTAAACAAACCTTTTTTAGGAGTAGACAGCAGTCTCACAGCCCACTGCCTTCTCCTAAAAACGATCTTGTCAACATTCTCAAAGGGAAAAGGGTTGCAATGGCTTACTATCCATTTAGATTTGATGGAAAAATATTTATATTTTGCGACAGTTTCTTAAAGAATCGGTATTTGGAAGGGATGACCCTAATAAGCTCCTTCCAAATTGTAGTTCATTAATGTTTACTTAATCAATTTAAGGATTTAGGATACCTTTTCCAAATTGTTACTTGAGCTTAGTAAATTTCAAAAAGTGTTTTAGCCGTCGCAAACCCTCTGTTTTACATAATCTGCAGGTTAATTAATGCTAAAACATTTTGTACATCTGTCCTCTAGAGGCTACAGCTGCCGACCAGATAATGTGTGCAGTCAGGTTTGAATCTTGGTCTCGGCTCAGCATCTTATGAATCCGGACAAATCACACTGTGCAGAAAAAAAACTGTGTAATGTAATCTGTGTCTGCTGTGAAGCATTCTTATGTCCTTGGGCAAGGTTCACACTGTAAAACTGCAAAAAATGAAGTATGGATTCTGTCTGTTGCCCATGCTTTAATTTAATTCCCCAAGAATTAAGAACGATTAATTGATGTCAGAAAGAGGCACCCATCTAGTGGCTGAATAGCACAGTAAGAAACTGGAAGATCTGGGCTTAATTCCAGTTTACCTTGTTGATCAATATGTATGCGAATACTTTGTTTCACTGAGACCCATTGTGCTCATTATTACATATCAGAGCACTTTCAAATAGGTGTGTTCAGGGTGAGGATTGTATAAAAACCTCTCTGTTGTTTGGTGTAATAGATAATACTCATTCCTCCATTTACAATAGGAATCTAGGCCACATACATGACAAATGCATTGCTTCTTAGTTCACAAATAGCAGGGCTGAACTGTCCAACCATTCCCTGCCCCTTTCAGTGGGCTGGCAGGGTGGGGGAATGTTTTGTTGCTGGGGATCTGCCATACTTGCAGTGCTTCTATATAAAAAAAAGTAGAACAACAAAGGAGCTTATTTACAAGCCCACTGCGCTGCCGGTACATCACTTTTTTTTAACGAGCTTGGGTGCAGTGTTCCCACCCATATTTACAAGACCACGTAAAGCCACCCAGCATGGCTTTTCATGACCTTGTAAATATGGTCCCCTTTTACGCATTACTCGGCGTGAAAGGGACGTTCCATGGGTATTATTATGGGTGTTCTCACGCAACATCCATGGAACCAGAAGCATTCCCAGATTTACAAGGTTTCGTAAACCTGGGCATGCGTCAGATTCCTACTCCTCCCCAGGAGAGGCGTGAGCGCGAGCAAATAGGAGAAATTCCTTTATTTCTCCTTGTTTTTCCTTTTTCTGTGTGTGCCACACAGAAAGAGGAGAACACCTCTTGTGATTGTTTTTGTGCAGGAAGGTGTCTCATCCTCCACAAAAACGATCACCCCTACAACACAGACATCATTGCACCATGTAAGGGGGCCTGCGTTGGCGCATGGCAGCCCATTGTGCACCAGCATAAGGGAAGAGGACAGGAATGCGGGTACCTTGCAGATACAGTGCAGTCCTGCCCTTTTCATTTGATGCACGGCGGCACAGCAGGAAGGCTTGCTGAGCTGCCGTGCGTCAAAATATTGTAAATGAGGCCCAGAGAGTTTTGATATGTGCTTAAAGCATACTTTAAAACCGTATGTTTTTACTTTCTTTATTTAGAAGCGCTGCAAGTAGGAATGCAGCTGGGTGGTCCTCAGCTACAAAACCAGCCCCTACCAGCAGGGAAACTAGCCCCTACCCTGCCAAGCAAACCAAAATGCCCTGTGCCTGGTAGGCCAGTCCGACTCTGACTAATAGCATTGTCATCAAGGCGGGGGCAGGCGAGAGGAATGTTTCTCAGTTCCTTTTTAAAACCATCACTTAATAAATGCTTCTCAATCCAGTGATATTATCTGATGTAGTAAGGATAAATGCCTCTGAATGGTAAACATGGTCCCAGATACTAGAACGAATAAACCATAACTTGAAAAAATTCACAGAAAATATAACAGCATTGTTTTATTCACAACGTGTATCATAGAAAATTATTCATAAAATACATCCATAATTGATCACATTTAGTGCCCCTAAAAAATGGGAAGGGAAGGGTAGTGTCTGGAAAGTGAGGGTACTGGAATGAGTAAGGGAAACAGTGGTCACTATGACCTCAATAAACCAGAAATAATGATTGATTGACAAACTGAGAATCACAATTTATAAATTAATTAAAACAAAATCATGCCTAAGGAAATCACAAATGATAAGTCAGGAAAAAGGCTGAAGGTGAGAAGAAGTGTCGACGTTTCGACCCAAAATGATGCAGGTGTGGGATGAAACCTTGCTAGAGGGTCTTCATCAGGACAAGGGTGCGAAAGGGGGCAGTGAATCTGCATAAAAAGTTGATAATCCATATTAGTAATGGTCATAGTGATCCATATTAATCATAAAATAATTATAAATGGCCGAGATGGGAAGGAATTAAAACAACAAGTCACACAGAGGAATACATTAGAAAGGTAGCAGGTGTACAAACGAACTTCGTTAGACACCACTCAGGGGTGATATCATGACCCAATCTTAATTAAATGGACGATGCCCAATTTATTCTAAGGTTTGCTATTGCTAATGTGTGATATATCAGGTGTATTGCAACCTTGCCAAAAATCAAGGTCTCTTAGAAATTTGGTAAAGTTATAATCCACCATATCGTATAATGCAATATGTCAAGCACACAACCAAGAGTGTCCATAGCCATAGGTGTATGGTAACAGCCATTTTAGACACATCGAACTAGTTACCTTTATCTAGGGAACGTAATCAGAGATGGAAGGGTAATCCGTCACGTGAATCAGAGTCCTATACAGGATAGATTGTCAGAGATAAAGTCATTGGTAATTCAGCTTTTACCATCGTGTCAGATAGGTACGCCTAATATGGTTATTCAGAACTGCCATGTTGTATCAAATGTATGTCACCCAATACTGGAAATATGCACCCTGATTGCTTCCGTGATTTACATGACACATCCAACAATGGGACGGCTTTACCATCTTGTATGACAGGTACGCCGCACTGTCTATGGTTCGTTTGTGACAATAATTAACAAATGTATTGCCAGCTATATATCCATTCTATAATCCTGCTCCCATATCTCTACGTATACTTCACCAATTTAACTTTAGCTGGGATTCACGAAGTTGCAAACTATGGCTCCTCAGTGTTCTCCAACAGACCCCTTGTAGTCTGTAATACTTCGCCCCGGAGCGTACCTCTGTCTCTATATGCCCATAACTATTGATTGATCAATGCACTCAATTATGTGCCCCTTAAATAACACCGTTTTGGGGTACATCGTGATCGACATCACCAATAATAATATTGCGAATATGACTTATTTCGCCACAAGTAATACATTTTTTATGGGGTTTTCTCACAATACTAATTCCTCATGTCTGTAACTGATCGTACATGGAATGTACTGTGTTAGTGACTCGCAGTAAATCTCTGGAGTCTGTTTTCCGTCTCCATGACCATCGGTGGTCACGTGATCGGAACCTCTACTAGGAAGTTTATATCCCTGCCTTTTACCCGCACGGCTCATGCTGACTAATGTGGACCTACTGAACCCCCGTGTGAACTCGCGTTTATCTCCTGAAGGTATGCATGTCAGAATTTCAAATAGTAGCACTGATGTTTTTTCAATCTGGCTCGATAATAATTATCCGCTGACTTTATGTCGTTACAGATCTCTTACCAACGTTTATGGCCATTTGTGTATGATACGATATAGCCCTGTGACAGCTTGCGAACCTTCTTTTACAAGGTAGGCCCCCCCATTATTTTACTATGCAGTAATGTAGGTATTAGGCTGTATTTGTGGCAATAAATTAATGCAGTCGCTTCCATAATTTTTAGAAGCCGGATACCTCTCGATGGGTGAGGTCACCATCGATTACGATTAACCGCTAATCCAGATCTCCACATTAGAGCACAGCGACCGGAATTGTGTCAGGTATGTGACACTTTTCCTTTTATTTTACGTTAGTAAAACCACGATTGTGGCCACACTCGAGCAGCGAGTAGTAAGTATTCATTTTTTCATTTTTAGAACAAGATTGAGTGCATGAGTGGAGAGACTAATTACATAAGAACCCCCTTGGTTCCACAACTTTACTAAGATCTTCAGGTAGGCGATTGGGCTTCGGTCGCGTATTTTGACAAACTTTTTCAACCGAATTACCAATGACTTTATCCCTGACAATCTATCCTGTATAGGACTCTGATTCACGTGACGGATTACCCTTCCATCTCTGATTACGTTCCCTAGATAAAGGTAACTAGTTCGATGTGTCTAAAATGGCTGTTACCATACACCTATGGCTATGGACGCTCTTGGTTGTGTGCTTGACATATTGCATTATACAATATGGTGGATTATAACTTTACCAAATCTCTAAGAGACCTTGATTTTTGGCAAGGTTGCAATATACCTGATATATCACACATTAGCAATAGCAAACCTTAGAATAAATTGGGCATCGTCCATTTAATTAAGTTTGGGTCATGATATCACCCCTGAGTGGTGTCTAACGAAGTTCGTTTGTACCCCTGCTACCTTTCTAATGTATTCCTCTGTGTGACTTGTTGTTTTAATTCCTTCCCATCTCGGCCATTTATAATTATTTTATGATTAATATGGATCACTATGACCATTACTAATATGGATTATCAACTTTTTATGCAGATTCACTGCCCCCTTTTGCGCCCTTGTCCTGATGAAGACCCTCTAGCAAGGTTTCATCTCACACCTGCATCATTTTGGGTCGAAACGTCAACACTTCTTCTCACCTTCAGCCTTTTTCCTGACTTATCATTTGTGATTTCCTTAAGCATGATTTTGTTTTAATTAATTCATGAATTGTGATTCTCAGTTTGTCAATCAATCATTATTTCTGGTTTATTGAGGTCATAGTGACCACTGTTTCCCTTACTCATTCCAGTACCCTCACTTTTCAGACACTACCCTTCCCTTCCCATTTTTTAGGGGCACTAAATGTGATCAATTATGGATGTATTTTATGAATAATTTTCTATGATACACGTTGTGAATAAAAACAATGCTGTTATATTTTCTGTGAATTTTTTCAAGTTATGGTTTATTTGTTCTAGTATCTGGGACCACTTTGTTTGTATCAATTATTCCCCCAGGTCCTAGTGACTTATTGGGTTAACCCGTGTTTTCACAACACTCTGAATGGTAAACAAACATGTGGGCACCATATCATTTTCTACCATGGCCTTTGTTGCATGAATTACATGCCAAATATTTTTAAAGTTCGGCTCATGCACCGGCTCCTATAGCTAGAGCCCACCCTTGGCACCTGGCTCCCTGTTAATTTCTTGTCTTTCCCACCTCTTGAACAACCTCCTTATTTATTAAACACCGGGATTGAGAGCCTGAACAACTTCAATAGGCCTCATTATTCGTTCTGTTCCTTTCTCCAAGGTTCATGAATCTATTCATCACCTTTTTCTCATGGTCGCCTTTACCTTCACGTTTAGAAAGAAACTCCTTGCACATCACGGTCATTGTCTCTTTGCTTTTCAGAAATAAACAAGCGCTTAGAAGCTTATATCTAAAACGCAAAAATGAATGCCGAGCAGGAACCGCAAACATTGAGCTGTGGATCCACTTTCGTCACAAAGATTCCGCTAGGAAGCAGTGCTTACTTTGTACTTGTGTTTTCAGGTGCTCAGCACTGGTACTTGTTTATGACAGTCCACCACATGGTGGTGCTGTTTTGCTATTTGTAAACACAGGACATAGGCAGAGCGTTTAACAATTCAATACCAGTGCACTCAAGACAAATTTATGTGACCTGAAATAGTCCTAATGGTCACATTTGTAGGAATGTATTGAAATTTGGCACTGCTGGCAGGTGCATGGGTGATGCAATCTGCAGTGGTTTCCTGTAAAATACCCTTGACCTGGTACTTATTTCTTTAAATATTAAGTACTGCCAAGAAGGTGGGAATCTCTCCATGAAGCAGGGGGTTCTCCGTTGGAGGTTAAATGCCAGGCCTCCGTGGCGAGCTGCCTGCCAAACAGTAAATTGCCTCAAACACTTAACACAAAGTAGGGCAGGTGGAAATAACAACGGTGCTAACGGTCCTGCAAGGGAAAGGTGGATTTTATTAGAGCAACAACCAAGTTAAACAAAATAAGGAGCAGAGAGATAAAATACTTGTCGTTCCTGATCTTAACAAGGCGACAGCTACACAACTCTACAAGCATGAGTAGCAGAAAATACGAGGGAAGAGTTTATTAGCCGTGGTGTGGCGACATCAGTCTAGCCGCTGCCTGAGTTTGCGTGTTCTTCAAAGGGAAGATTTACATGTTTGCACAGGGAACACTGCACAGTCTTTTGCACAATATTATAAAAGAGGGAGCTTATGTTTGCTGCAGTGTGCCTCACATGTGTGATCTTATGCTCGCCTATAGCTCCCACAGATAGCCAAAGCAGAGAAAATGAGTTGAGTACTACGGGCCATATTTATCAAAGGGTTGCATCGCTTTTGCACCATGTAACGCAACCCTTAAGATGCGATTTTTCAAGCCACACAGGGCCCCCTTACGTGGCCCTGAGTGGCCTAATAAATCGAGCATAACACAACGCAGCACAAATCGCTGTGTTGCATTACTCTGCTCCAAGGAGGCGTTCCATGGGTGGTGCATGGGTGTGCCCATGCAGAACTCATGGATTCTGATGCATTCCACGACTTAACCTAGCAATGTGCCAAAACTGATACGCATCCCCAGATGATGCGTATTGTGGAGAAGTATCTTTATTTCTCCTAGTTCTTTCCTCTTCCTATCTGTGTGCTGCATTCAGCACACACAGAAAGAGGGAAATGTCTTAAGGGATTGTTTTTGTGCAGGAACGTGTCCCTTCCTGCACAAAAACAATCCTGCCTGCAAAGCAGGCACCATTGCATTATTGGTGCAAGAGTGCCTGCGTTGGCGCTAGGCAGCACATTGTGCGCCAGCGTTTGGAAAAGGCAGGAATGCGCCGTATTTTGTTAAATACAACATATTCCTGCCCTTTCCCTGACACATAGGGCCCCATTAGGATGGCGGGCGGGCTTTGCCCGCCCGCCATCCTATCAGAAATCGGGACCGCCCGCCCTAAGGACGGGGGTCCCGCAGGCACCATTAGGATATGCCCGCCACAGTGGCGGGCACATCCTGTATTGTTAGTATTGTGGCGGGCGGAGCTCTGTGCTCCGCCCGCCACAATACTAAAAATGCTTTGCAGCATTTACATAATCAAAGCGGCAGGCACCGCGCGGTGCCTACCACTTTGATTATGTAAATGCAGGGTGGTATCACAGGTAACCCCCCGTGTGCCACCCCCCTTTGGCCTTCACTCTGGGGGCCCACAGGGGGCCCCCAGTGTGAACACCGAATGCCTTTCCGTGGCATCATTGCGCCACGGAATGGCATTGAGAAATGCCCATTGTAATATTGCGGGCGGTGTCTGACAGACACCGCCTGCATGTTACTCGTTTTCCACCCCGGCCGCAAGGCGACCGGGGCGGAAAAGTGGCGGGCGGTGTTTGCCACCGCTGCGGTCCCCCCCGCCATTGTAATGTGGCAGGGGTAAAGGGTGGCGGCAGGGGCGGCTATAGGCTCATGGTGGCCCTGGGCAGAGAGTGTAGGTAGGGGGCCCCGGAAGAGGGAATCCGGGCGGGGCGGGGTGGGGCGGAGCGCGGAGGCCAGTGAAGATGGTGAGGGGGGGTCAGGGTGTTCGGAAGTGGAACACAGCCGGAGCCCACCAAATCCCGCCACGCAAATATATATCTATCCTCAGAGGATTATTATATTAAGGATATCTACTGGCGTGGTGGCCCCTGGGGTTTGGTGGCCCTGTGCAGATGCACAGCTTGCACATGCCTAAGGCCGCCCCTGGTGGCGGGCGGGCATTTCTGTCGGGCGGATCACCACCGCCACCATGGCCCCTACCAATCCTGGCGCTGCTCTGACAGCATGAGAGCAGCACCATAATTGGTTGAGAGAGTTAACAGGGGCCAAGGAGTCACGAGGGAAAAAGAGCGGATCGAGGAGGCGGCAGCAGCAACAAAGGTAACTACACTTTAATTTTATTTACTTATTTGTTTCTATTTTATGAAACCATCCACCCACCACCCATTTGCCCGCCCTCCACTCTTCGAAGTTGGAAGCCGCCACTGCATTCTACATACATCTAATCATATGTGAGAGCACTAGTGCGATCTATACCCTGCTTCAGGCATAGACCTTCAAGTACGAGACAGGTATTTGTCAAGATGCTCATTCTTTGATTTAATGTGCACAGTGTTCACGTAAAGCAGACGCTTGCATTTGTTCTTCATACATACAGACAGCCATGAGTGTGATAGCTCTTTCCTGTCGCAATTAATTAAAAAAATTCAGCAACTCCAATCTTGTACCATTTATACAACATGAGTTATTATTAATTTCTCCAAATCGAAATGCCCTACCGGGTCAAGACGTTCCTGAGTTTGTAAGCTGTTGCAGTTACGTCGCTACATTTCTTTTGCAACGAAACCTTCCGTTTTAAATGAGCATCTTTGCGGGTAAACACTGGGGACGTGTTTGCAACATCCAGGGTTGCTTCTTTGCAACACCCCCAGGGGCAGAAAGGCCTCCCCCCTGTCATCAGCTTTGCACACAATAAATGCGCTGAAATATTCGTTATAATAAACTGCTACCTACAGATATCTTGCCACCAGACGCCACCTGCTGGTAAAATAGATGTATGTAAATCCTAGATATTGCACTTTTTTTTTATAGATGTGTCATTGAAAAACACAGTTTATTTAATATTCATAAAGTGTGCTAATCTTAATCATCCCATTCCAGATAATTATGTAAGCTTTTTAGAATATCCGCAATGTTTTTAGACTGTTTTGGAGGTCGCGGGTGTAAAAACGTGCTTGCGTTTTTTTAAAGAATTTCACAATATGAGCCTACATTATAGGTACACTGTGATACATTTTCTTTCTTCTCTTGACTCCGGCAATACCACTTGTATGTATGTAAGATGCCCTATCGCTTGTGGACTACTTACCTATTTAATGAATGACAAGTTATGTCGCACTCAATCTTTCTTCAGTTCATCAGTCCTATTATTCCCAAGTGCCGCGAATTAAGTGCATAAATTAAACTTACATTGAAGAATTGATCATCAGCGCTATATTTGTTAATGATACAGCCGTGTGAGTCTCAGCTCGTTGTTTACAAGGCAAACCCAATAAAACATAAAGCCTTATTTACAAACGTTTGCATTAGAGCCGCGAGGCAAGCCTTCTTGCTGCGCAGCACTACCTCGAAAGAAAAGAGCGGGAAGAAACGCGCATTCCTGTCCTCTTCCTTAACGCTGGCGCACAATTGGCTGCCATGCGCCAACGCAGGTAACCAGGCACCCTGGCACCATGGTGCGAGGATGGCTGTGTGGTTGGAATGATTGTTTCGGTGTAGGGAGGAAAACCTTCCTGCACAAAAACAATCATTGCAGGTAAACTCCTCCTCCTATGTGTGCTGCTGAATACTCCTCATAGAATGAGGGACAGAATTAGGAGAAGTAACATTATTTCTCCTCGTTGGGCCTTCACTACGCCTCTCCTGCAGAGGCGTAGGCTTTAGACACATTCCCAGGGTTACAGAACGTTGTAATTCTGGCAATGTGTCAATTGCCATGGGTGTGACGTGGGAACACCCATCGTAACGCCCATGACGTGCCTCCCCATCACAGTGTGAGGCACTTTTTATGACGCTCCGGTGGTGCAGGCCTCGCAATCATATCTATGAGGTGACGCAAAGACCCCTGAGCGGCGTTTCAAGGCCTCATAGAAATGGAGTAAGGCAAGAATGTGCAAAGCGCTGTGTTGCCTTACTCTACCTCAAGGAGGCGTTCCATGGGCGTCCCCACACAACAACCCATGAGTTTTGACTCATTCACATATTTACATTGATCTGTAAACCTAGGAATGCTTCAAAACTGTGCGCCTCCACAAAGGAGTCGTAACGAGGAGAAATATTTTTATTTCTCCTCGTTTTTTTTTCTTTCTATGTGTTCCGCAGCACACAAAGAAAGAGGAAAGCTCCTCCACTTGTGACTAACATCTGTGAATGGCCTTTGGAAAAAATGGGCAACAGAGCGGTAACTTTCTAAAAGTTGCATTTAATTAAAAGTTACAATAAAATCAACTTGGGCATCAAGTTGGGTGTAATGCAATGATTCTTTTGATAAATTGGAGTACCAACTTTATTAGTCCCATTCAGAATCTGAGTTGTCAACATGTAACCCTCTACACGCCAACAGGGCTGCTAGCTTTTCTGCAGTGAAAATGCCAATTTTAGGTTTTTACTGTTAGGACTTATAAAAATACTTTTTAATATACAGCACCCTATATTAAGACTCGATTGGCCTGCTGCAGCAGTGACTTATATATATTAAAAAGGGAGGTTTGGGCTTTGCTGTTAGTTTAAATGGCGAAGTCGGGTTAGCAGTTTAGAACTCCTCTGCCAGTCTTTAGTGGCAGGCTGGAAGTCATTTGTTCACGTTGTCAGATCCAAGGTGGCACAACACGTGCTGCATCCCTGGTGGGATACTTTAACTTAGAAACCCTAGGTTTTCCCTCTTATATACTAGAGACTTATAAGTAAATAAAGTTACACCAATTGAGTCTAAGCCAATCAAACATATACTTTTGAGTTTCAGAGCACTGGCTCTGAGTTCTGGCTAGCAGGCCTCTGTGTACTCTCAGGGTAAGAAAACAGTAGTAGAGGGGGAATAGGCAGAGGGGGGCCCAGATGCACCCTGCCAGAAAAGGAGCACCAATGCCTTCTGGACACTTAAAGGTTTCTGTGCTCTTCAACCCAGATTATTACGTTCTTTTTCCCTAGGTTTGGGAAAAGTAGAGTCTGGTGGGTGAGGGGGAACCCATCTTGCTTCTGAACCCTTCTGGCCCACCTTTGAGACTTGCTAGGCACACCGTGGGGGGGTTTACCCATGTTCCCCGACTTTCCATGTCCCCAACTGGCCAGTCAGCTGTGCATATGGGCCTTCCCCTCTTACCTTACCTTATCTCAAATGCCTGTGAATGTCCACACTGTTAGTGCAGTGGTTTTACTTGCCCACTACCCACTGGTTTAGAATGGTTCTCTATGGCTTGGCATCCCTTCTGATGTCCACGGAACTATATCTTCTTTGTGTCTCACTGCACATGTCGACAGTGTGCAAGGGTGTCTGACTGGTGCCTGGTTTTTCTTAACCCTATCCATGCTGATGACGAAACCGCTCCGTCATCAGCTGCGGTGGCGCTGTGCTGATGAGGGAGCGGTTCCGTCATGGCCCTGCCGCCACGCCTGCGCGGCGCGTTCTATTGAGCGGGCGGGGCCATGACGGAACCGCTCCGTCATAAGCACAGCTCAACCACGGCTGGTGACGGAGCGGTTCCGTCACCAGCACGGCCCGCCGCGCGGCCGCCCGCCCCCTTAGCACTGCGGCGGAATAGCCGCCGCAGTGAAGGGGTTAAGGAGCTCGGGATAGGTTCAGGTAAAGCAATTCCTCCTGATATCCCCAGCAGACATATTCTTGATGCATCTGGCTACTCGTGACAATGGTGTGTAGTGTGTAGGCATGGTAGCCAATTGAATGGAATCTGGAATTTCATTGATTGACATGTCATACGTACATTGAAGATGTGCAGTGCATCATGGTAGCGGTTCACAACTTTGTAGGAACCTTGTGTACTCTCTAAGTAAATGTAAATGTAAATGTATGTGTCTTGTAAAGCGCACTGCTGCCCTGAGGCGTCGTGGCGCTGTAGGCCACTGGGGAACCCGTCCTGGCTATCCCTGTGAGATGGTCCCTACTGGGTATCTCAGTGCTGTTGGTACTGTATCAATTTATGTCCACAGATTCCTGAAGGGGGATTGTTATTTTGTTTTACTTACAGTCAAGTTTTTACTCATTATTCTTATTTTCCTAAACTTTTCATATTGGCGAATTTGCATCATTTGAGAAGCTATTCATAATATAACATGAAAGTGCTGCGTAGCCTTCTGCTTTTGTTTCTACTTTAGATTGACCTCCGTGGCCTAAAAACCGTGGAGGGAAAGTTTCAAAACGTATCTTGAGTAAATTGAACGGAAAGTTTTCACTCACAAGAGTAAGTTTGTATTACACAGACATTGTATAAACCAACTAGGCCCCTCTGGTCGGAAGGCACTGGGCTAATGTGTATCCCGAAGACTTGCAGGGCCAGGATGGGCGGCAGATCCTTCCGCCTTTTGGCAGCACGGAGTTGGAACACTCTTCCTCTCAGACTCCGGATGGAGCCGTCCGAAAAAGTTTTCCGCAAGGAACTCAAGACATATCTGTTCCCAAATATTAAACTGCTTTTTCTTCAAGCTGTACTAGGGATCATTCAGGCCACTATAAGCGCGGGGAGACACTGGCTAGTGTAACCAGGCGCTTTATAAGCTCAGTATAAATAAATAAATAAATTGTGTGGGCCTTGAGGGCACAAGGGTCTTGAAACAAATGCCTGGGGAGAATGCAATGGGAAGTGGAGCAGCATGAGCGGGTGAGTCTGCATCTGCTGGTAAATGTCCAACACGCATTTCAGTCCATGCACAAATGTGGTGCTTTAATGCACATATTTTTTCCAAATATGTCAATTATCTGTAGAAGGTTATTTCAGACTTTGAGGATGAGATCATCAAAGATAAACTCAATGAAGAAGCAAACAATAAAAATGTTCAGGATTAGTTCCTTATTAAGCAAGATCCCATCTTGTAACAAGCTGTGAGAGCAAATAAGAAGCTCTAATCAAAGGGAATGTTACTCTACACATGGCCAAAGCAAAAATGGATTCTGTTTGTTTGATGGTGGGACCAAAAGAAGTTGGAAGTAATGCCAGATCTTAATCAACCAAACAGGTTTTAGTTAGGAGAGATTTAAGACTTTTCTCAGAAGATTAGGATTGAAGATATGTGCGCGACCTGCAATGTACACGTTGCATAGCATGCCTGTCACAGTGAGATACAAGTAAAAGGTTGAGTTGAAGAGAAACAAGGTAAAGCAATTGTCAAACAGTCTCTGAAAGGATGACATTGTAATGTGCATTCAGAGTTTGAAATGACTGGTGTCAGTTGTTCTTGCACATAGGATCTTTGAAATGTGTGTAGATCTTCTCAACCTATAGGTGACATTTGGGTTAGTAGGCACCAGTTGCCATTTATAGCAAAAAACATTATTACTCAAGAGGGTAGATATGTTTTCTGTGCTTGACATGACTTTTCCTTTTGATTAAATTGTATTGCATAAGGATTCTAGGCACTTAACATCATTTGTAACACCAGTGGGAGGATATTGATTCAAACAACAGCCCTTTGGTTTGGTGTAAGCCTCAGAGGTTTTTCAGTGACCTATGGAAATGCCTGACAAAGGTTTGAATGGTGTGACTTGTTTTCAGGATCATGTATTGATTAATAGGGATGATTAAACTGTGCATTATGCTGAGTGACCAAAAATATAAACTTGGGGTTGAAGTCGTTGACTGTTTGTGATATCAAATTTCAAAAAGTGGTATAACAGCTAAGGAACATCTGGTGTATACCTTTACAACGCATTTTTTACAACCCAACATCCATTACAACGCATTCCATTACAACGCATGCCATTTCAACTAATTCTTAAAAACTAACTTTACAACGCATTCTATTACAACGCATACTACCTTTACAACACATACCAATACAACGCATACCATTACATTGCATGTATGGTAAGTATTGGATAGTATAGGGGTAAAAATTACTATTCTAACTCCAGGGGGTGCAACAGTAGGGTAAGTGTTGGATAGTGTAGGGGTAAAAATTACTATTCTAACTCCAGGAGGTGCAACAGTAGAGTAAGTGTTGGATAGTGTAAGGGTACTATGCGTTGTGATGGTAATGTTGTAATGGTATGCATTGTAATGACTGCGTTGTAATGACATGCGTTGTAGTGGTATGCGTTGTAGTGTCATACATTGTAATAGTTGCGTTGTAATGGCATGCGATGTAATGGATGTTGCGTTGTAAAAGTTTTGTTGGAATGGTAGTGCGTTGTAAAAGTTGCATTGTAAAGGTTGATTCCCGTAGATGGTAGTGGCTGCTCCTGATCCCCAAAACTAGGACCAGTTGCAGCTCTTAAGAGATATGGCAGAATTTTATTTAAGGTTTGTTCCTAATTTCTCAGAAAATATGTTTGGAATGTGTTTGGAATGACATATTTGGTCATCCTATGAATCTGCTACAAAATCAGGCTGTCATGCCAGCACCTACACATACATTAATAATAAATAACAATCTGGCATGGACAGACACTAAAGGGCCAAATTATGAGTTACGGGTTTGGCGGCGGCCCGCTCCTGCACCGCCAAACCTGTGGTTGCACCTTGTATCTGGCAGGCTGTTTTTGATGGTCCCACAGCAGTGCCTATGAAAATGGGCACCGCAATGGGAATGCCAAAAACAGTTTATAGACTGTACAGTCCATGCCGTGCAGGAACTGGGGTGCATGCACACAGAGGGGCATATTTTATGCCCCCCTTCATGCATCCCAAGCACATGGGCAAAAGGGGGTCCTTTGTTTCGTGACTGCCAGCCTTTTCATGGAGGAAAGTCCTCCATGACACTTCTGGGCAGTCCTGAAACTAGTAATATTTGAAAGTAACAAGGACCCCCTGGTAAGTTCCAATTTCTAGGACAGGGTATAACACAATGTGAAGTAAATTCCTAGACAATCGTGAGAAAACTAAACATATGTCAAACATGTGTCTAAATAGTCAAAGTATGCCTTGTTTTTTTACAGAATAATGGCTAAAAAAGGGTCAAAAACAATTAATATAAAAAACTATGAAGATATTTTATTCATCAAATCATTCATTTCATTAAAAGAATCATACAAATAAGTAATACATAATAATATTTTACATACATATATAAAAAACATACAGATCTTCAAAATTCAATATTGTCAAAGGAAAAAAGGTAGATAGTGCTGTGGCAGAACTGTTTAACTTTTCAACTTTTCGACGGGAGTTTCGGCGTGAGTAACGCCTTCATCAGGAAATAGCCACAATTCTGAAATTAATAAAACAATACTAAAAAAAATTCTTGTGTTTGTAACATAATATTTTAAAATGACATTATATTTATTTTACTAGACACATGTTAACGCTATTAATAGGTATGCCTTCAATAATCTAACAGCTAGCAGATGTCTACTGGCAGTGTATATTAGATGAAGTAGATAAACTGCACAGTGATGATATTACAGTAAATAGTGGACACATTCAAAACAAGTAGTTTGTTGACTTGTCTTATACACAGTGGAGAGAATAAAAAGTGAAGGTAATGAGGCCCAGACGACCCAAAGTGACCAGTGCTGAAATACTAAACATGAGTGAATAACGTGAATGAGTATCACCTGAACATACCTGTAGTTCCGGTAAAGATTACCCGGAATCAAAAGAGGAATACAGTTTCTCTAGTCAGAAGATATCTGATGATATAAAATGAAAAATATCAGATCTAGGTTATAGGTGATGATTAATCTCTAGCTATTTAAAATACAATCTATGTACCTAATTTCTAGAGTACCAGTCCTATAGAGGTGGGTCCAGATGATGGTGCCCTCCAAGAGTTTTTTTAAGTTGATGAATTTCAGGGAATTAAAAGTGATTGCCCGATCTAAGGATCAGAAACAGATGGTATTTATATTTTAATTTGCATGAGGACATCTGGTACTGAGGTCAAATGTATCGTCATAGTTTAACTTGGTAATAAATGAATGGATAATCCAAAAAAGGGAAGTTAAAAGCCGGAAATAGCGTCTTATATAGATGGCAGACTTTAATTATTAATGTAGCATGTGTGAAGTTTGAGCAGATGATCCTGTGATTAAAAACAGAAGATGGGAATACTCTAAGTATTGATCATAATGGATAATTCATGCAGATTTCATATATGTTTCCTTTAATATAAAACCTACTCTCTTTTGCAGGCGGAGTGTCTATCAAGAATGGTAAACTATAGTTGTGAAAATAATTTGCTTGCTATCTGGATAGTTGGTTTAACGATGCGAATGAAGGATAAGACTCAAATATTATTCATATTAGATACTACATTGCAGAATATTTGGAGGCTGTTCTATACGGACATCTATGAATGGAACTAAACTGGTGTATATGGGTAACTATCTCCGGATAAACGGGAGCTTTAGACTTGAATGAAACGCTCACAAAGAGTGCTACATCGATATCTTGAAAGAAGCTAATTACATAGCACAGTGCCATTAATTAATTGTTGAGCCATTAGTTTGCTAGGACCACGTGCATGCTAGTGATCAAACACTCATTGTCCGGAACGGATGAATGATCTTGGCAATAGTAATATACATGGCAGTGCTGCAACAGCACTACCAGCATATTACTGAGGCCCTGACTGCTGTGCCACCACCAGGGAACAGCGGTTCCATGGCTCCTGCGACGTTGCAATGGCGGACCGCCCGCCCAACTTGTAATGGGACATTGGGACAATGGGATGGGGGCTTTCTGCCCCGGGGGGCAGAAAGCCCACAAGGCACCAGGGATTGCTTTTTTCTTCAAAGTTCAGGGTGGGAGCTGCCCAGAATGGGCATGCCAATGCCCCCCCCCCCAAAAAAAGCAAATTGCCACAATATTTCTTCCCCCGGGAGGCAGATAGGGGCAAAAGCCCTTTATCTGCCTCCTGGGGGGGAGGCAGAAAGCCCAATAGGCATCATAGAATATTTATTTTGTAATTCAGGGGTGTGGGCTGCCCAGAATGGGCATGTCAATGTGCCCCCACTCCCCCAAAAATTCCATAGTCTTTCTTCCACCCCAGGAGACAGATGGGGCAATAGCCCCTGATCTGCCTCCCAGGGGGCATCAGAAAGCCCACTAGGCACCAGCGATTACGCTTGCTTTTTTTATTCATGGGGTGGTGGCTGCCCAGATTGGGCATACCAATGCCCCCAACCCCAAAACAAATAGCAACAGTCTTTCTCCCCCCCCCCTTTGAGGGGCATATCGGGGCAACCCCCCCCCCCCCCTTCCGACACCCACCCCAGGGGAGCAGAAAGCTCAATAGGCACGATTTGTTTTTAGCAATGTGCCTAAATGGGGATTTTGGGCCCTAGCGCAGTCTGCATATAGGGAAACATAGCAAACCTGTACATTTTTTAACACTAGATACCAAGGGGAATCCAGGAAGGGGTGACTTGTGTGTCTCTCACCAGGTTCTGTTACCAAGAATTCCTTGCAAACCTCAAACTTAGTTTAAAAAAAACACATTTTCCTCACGTCTGTGATGGTAAGTTCTGGGATCTGCGTGGATCCACAAAATTCCACACACCGTACATTTCCAAAAGTCTTCCTCTAAAAATGGTACCTCACTTGTGTAGGTAGGCCTAGTGCACGCAACTGGAAACGGCCTAAAGCGCAACATGGACACTCCACATTTTTGCAGTGAAAACTGACCCTTTTTATGCAAAGTGCCTAGCTGTAGATTTTGAATCCTAGCTCTGCCAGCACCTAGGAAAATCTAGCAAACCTATACATTTTTAAAAACGAGACTCCCAGGGGAATCCAGTATGGGGTGACTTGTCTGGCTCTCACCAGGTTATGTTACCCAGAATCCCTTGCAAACCTCAAAGTTTGTAAAAAAACATTTTCCTCACATTTCTGTGATGGAAAGGTCTGGAATCTGCGTGGATCCACACAATTCCACCCACCCCGCATTCCCCAAAGTCATCCAATAAAAATGGTACCTCCCTTGTGTGGGTAGGCCCAGTCCCCGCAAAAGGAAACGGCCCAAGACGCAACATGGACACCACATTTTCACAGTGAAAACTGACCCTTTTTTTGCAAAGTGCCTAGCTGTAGATTTTGAACACTAGCTCTGCCAGCACCTAACGAAACCTAGGAAACCTATACACTCAGGGGAATCCAGGATAGGGTGACTTGTCTGGCTCTCATCAGGGTCTATTACCCAGAATCCCTTGCAAACCTCAAACTTTGTAAAATAAAAAACACATTTTCCTCAAGTTCTGTGATGGAATGTTCTGGAATTTGCGAAGATCCACAAATTTCCTACCACCCAGCGTTTCCCCAGGTCTCCCGATAAAAATGGTACCTCACTCGTGTGGGTGGGTCAAGTACCCTCGACAGGCAAGGACCATAAACCTATTGAGGCGACATCAAAATTACCTATCACAAAACAACCTGGGTTTGCAAGAGGGGTCACCTGGATTTTTGGCCCGGGGCACAGCGGCTATCTTGGGAAACCTACCACACCCACACATTTCTAAAAACTAGACACCCAGGGGAGTTCAGCGAGGTATGGCTTGCGTGGGCTCCCCCAACATTTTCCTACCCAAAATCCCCTGCAAACCTCAAAATTAGCTGAAAAAATCCATTTTCTTCTCAAACTTCTTTGTGGGAAAGTTCAGGAATCTGCATGGATCCATAAAGTTCCTACCACCCAGCATTTCCCTAGGTCTCCTGAGAAAAATGGTACCTCACTCGTGACAGGCAAGGGCCCAAAACGTATTGAGAAGACATCAAAATTACCTATCACAAAACAACCAGGTTTTGCAAGGGGGTCACCTGGGTTTTTGACCCTGGGCTCGGCGGCCATCTTGGAAACCTACCAAACACACACATTTCTGAAAACCAGACAGTGAGGTATCGTACCGAGAATTCTAAGCGCTAAATTTTTTTTAAAAAAAGGTTTTTAGCCAGTTCTGCATTGGACACACACAAAAGTGAGGTATCATTTTACTCAGGAGACTGAGGGGAACACTGTGGGGTAGGACATGTGTGCCGGCATGGTGATTCTACACAAAAATATGTGAAAAATGTGTTTTTTTCACATGACCCCCCTTGCAAAACCAGGTTGTTTTGTGATAGGAAATTTTGATGTCTCCTCAATAGGTTTTGGGCCCTTTCCTGTCGCGGGTACTTGACCCACCCGCGAGAGTGAGGTACCATTTTTATCTGGACTCCCGGGGGAACGCTGGGTGATAGGAAATTTTTGTCAGCCCGGTGATCCTACAACTTTCCCTAACAGAAATTTGAGACAAATTTAATTTTTTTCATCAAAATATGAGGTTTGCAGGAGATTCTGGATATGGAAACGTTGGGGGATCAATGCAAGCCATACCTCCCTGGACTCCCCCGGGTCTCTAGTTTTCAGAAATGTGTGGGTTTGGTAGATTTTCCCAGATGGCCGATAAGCCCGGGACCAAAAACTCATATGACCCCACTTGCAAAACCAGGCCATTTCGGATACATAGGGGGCATTTGCGTTTTTTCTCAAATTACTGTGTGAGAAAGTTGTAGGATCAACAGGCTGACACAAATTGCCTACCACCCAGCGTTCCCCCAGGTCTCCCGATAAAAATGGCACCTCACTTGCTTGGGTGGGTCAAGTGCCGTGACAGGCAAGGGCCCAAAACGTATTGTGGAGACATCAAAATTACCTATCACAAAACGATCTGCTTTTGCAAAAGGGGGTCACATGAATTTTTGGTCCAGGGCTTGGTGGCCATCTAGGGAAACCTACCAAACCCACACATTTCTGAAAACTAGACACTTGGGGGAGTCCAGCAAGTCTTTTTTTCAGAAGACTTTGGGGAATGTGTGGTGGGTGGAATTTTGTGGATGCACACAGATTCCTGAACCTTCCACCACAGAAATGCGAGGAAAATTAGTTTTGTTTACACAGTTTGAGGTTTGCAAGGGATTCTGGGTAACAGACCCTGGTGAGAGCCAGACAAGTCACCCCATCCTGGATTCCCTCGGGTGTCTAGTTTTCAAAAATGTATAGGTTTGCTTGCTTTTCCTAGGTGCCGGCAGAGCCAGGGTTAAAAATCTACAGCTAGTCACTTTTCTAAAAAAGAGTCAGATTTCACTGTGAAAATGTGGTACGTCCACGTTGCGTTTTTGGCTGTTTCCTGTCACGGGCACTAGGCCTACCCACACAAGTGAAGTACCATTTTTCACGGGAGACTTTTGGGAATACGGGGTGGGTGGAATTTTGTGGATCCAAGCAGATTCCAGGACTTTCCACCACAGAAATATGAGGAAAATTTGTATTTTTTTTACAAAGTTTGAGAATTGCAAGGTTTCCCTCAGTGCCGGCAGAGCTAGGATTCAAAATCTTCAGCTAGGCACTTGGCAAAAAAAAAGGCTCAGTTTTCACTGTGAAAATGTGGTGTGTCCACATTGCGTTTTGAGCCGTTTCCTGTCGCCGACACTAGGCCTACCCACACAAGTGAGGTACCCTTTTTATCAGGGAACTTAGGGTAACACAAAATTGTAGATCACCTGTTATGACCAAGTGACTGTTGATGTATTTCTACCTTCCAAATGAAAGACAATGTGTAAAGAAGATGACATTTTGAAAAATGTCCTATAATTCGCATGCTAGTATGGGTACTCACAATTTCGGAAACGTGCAAATAGCTACTGTTTCTAAACTCTATATTTTGTTCCAATTTCAGAAATACATAGGTGTCTTTCATCCTGATTTTTCACTATATCTAGTTTCCCAAATTAATTGCAATATACCTGGTACATAATAAAAAAACCATTGCAAGACGCTGCTCAGTTATTGGCTCTGGGTTCTCCTGGTTCTTGGTAAACCTAAAAGTCCTATATATCCCCACAACCAGACAGGTCCAGTGGATGTACCGGTATATTGCTTTCAAACATCTGTCATAATTAGAAGAAGTTACAGGTGAAAGCTTTGGAACAAATGGCTGATTTTTTCAACTCATTTTCAGTTTTTCCTATTTTCAACTGTCATTTTCTATTAAAAAAAACTTGAGGGATCTACACAAATGACCCCTTGCTGAATTCAGAATTGTCTCTACTTTTCTAAAATGTATAGCTTTCCAGGATCCATTATTGCTTTCATACCCATTTCTACCATTAACCTGAAGAAGGTTGAAAGCACAAAATATAGCAAAAATAGGCTATGTTCCAGTAAAATGCCTAAAATGTGTAAAAAATCTTGGTTTTCTGACAAAAGTCTGTCAATCCCTGAAGGCTGGTAAAACTTTGATTTCAGCCTCACAAACCCTTTGTTGATACCATTTGCAGGGAAAAAAACAGACGCTTTCATTTGCAGCACTTTTTTCCCATTTTCCCCCCAAAAAAGTAGCTGTATTTTGGCTAATTTGTGGTTCCCCTCCAGGGTAACCCACAAACCCTGGGTGCCTTTAGAATCTCCATTATGTTTGAAGGAAAGGACGCAAATTTGGCGTGGATACTTTACGTGGTCAAAAAATTACAGAGGCCTAAGCGTGAACTACCCCAAATAGCCAAAAAAAGGCTTAGCACGGGCAGGAAGGCCTAGCAGCGAAGGGGTTAAAATAAATCAAACACATACAACATATTTATTATTTAACTATAAAAAAAATTACAACATTTTTGAATTTATAAATTAATTTCATATACTTCTTTATTAAAATAGGTTTATACTACTTTTCATTAATTATATACATCACTTTTAATAATTTAAAATGCATCATAAAAGATATGTTTTCCTTTATATGGAGTTCTATATTTAATTTAAACCTTAGAAAAATTATTTTAATTACTTTAATATATTTAAAGATTAAATGTATTTATTTAATTCATTTCAGGTCTTACTTGCAGTAGGAGGAACAGGCTGATTAGACAGGGAATTCCATCTAAAGTTGTGTTGTGAGAACAAAATATTTAGTTCCCAGTTCAAAAATAAATGATTTAATTATTGCTTGCTCAAGTTTGCTTTTGGCATTATTTGTCTGGCTCTAGTATTCTGTGTGACCCCATTCCCTGAATGTCTGAGCTGGTGTCTAGAATTCTGAGAGAGAAAGGTATAGTGGAATGCTGGTGTATGTGTGTGTGTGTTTGTGTGTGTGATGTAGACCGGAGGAGATAATTACAGTTGGAGGAAGAATGGACCCCTGACAGAACCTATCAGGTTGTGGCTGCAAGCTAAAGCCCCCAACATGAAATGAAGAAGTGAAAATTGGTAGTACATTTGAAGTTGATTCTTACAGGGGGCTTCATAACATGTTATGCCCAGAGCCCATTAAATCCTTAAGGAGGCACTTTTCTAGGGAAAGAGAACATCCGAGGAAAGAAACAGTCAACCCTGCGTTCAGCTCAGACTCACTCACCTCTCTCATCAAACAGTGGCAAGTTCTGCCTAATGAAGCAACCCACTCCATTTGCACAGACCACTCACTCCGACTCCTGGGCAGTGCTGAGTGGCCACGGTGCTACTGGCCCAGGCACATGTACAGAGGGTGAAGAGTAAAAGTGCATCTGTATGATTCTCTTGAGAGGGAAGGAAGAGGGAAGTACAGCACCTCTTGCTTATGAAGTGTACGTACTTGTTTTATGTTTGTATTGGTTCTAAATTAGTACAAACTTGCGTGGGAAGCAATGGGGTTCTGTACAAATATAGGAGAAGGCAACAATTGGTGGATGAGAAGTTGCTTAAAGAGATAAATTATCCTCTTTTTACTGAAATGGAGAGGCAAAGAACCAAGTTTGAAATGCGATAGGACGTTGTCTGTTATTTTCCAATTCACACATCTTGAGCTGGTGTCTGCCGATGTCAAGGCTGTGTGTGTTGCATTGGCCATTTTGAGATGTGAATGCTGGAATTTTTAGAGCCAGTATGTTATATGCTGCTTATTTAATTATATGTATCCCAGTTTACCTATCTCCCTGCTGCTCAGCTAACGTGAGTGTTGAGTGTGGAATGTTGGTATAACTAAGGTGCTTGGAAAGTTTGGATGCCTGTGTGGGTGAGTGGTGACAGTTGGAAGATGGGCTTAGCAGCAGGCAAGCTGCTCATGGTGGGGCTAAAGAGCAGATGTACATGGAAACCAACTTATTGTACTAGAATTCCATCCTGCAACCTGATCTTAATAAAGGAACTTGTGAAATACAACTCGACTACGTCTGGTAAGATACAACACAGTGGTTTGCAAATGAGGTAATGATTATGATTCAGGAATATTAGGTTTATCGGTGGTGTGATTAAGTGGTGCTATTTCTTCACATCTCTGGTAAGCTGAACTGCAGTGGGCAAGACACTCTTCTGTGGGACCAGGAGATAGTAAGACATCCAATACATTGTCACCCCACAGATGGGCGACGACCAATAACCAATCCATGTACAGTGGTTCTGAAGGTTTTATTTTGAGGAGGAGGGATAGATGGTACTGCGCTATTGCTGTTTTTTTGGCCCATTGGCTTTTGAAGTTGGCATTGCTGTCAATAATGTGATGAAATTGTCAATGTGTTAGCAGTGAGTTGTCATGTCAATATGTTCATATTCTTATTTGTGATTAATTCCTAGATCTGGGCTTATTTGGAGCTTTTAGGCATGATGATCACCACAGCATTGGTTGGTAACTGTCCAAGCAGGCATAGGACAAATGGGCGTGGCTAAAGAATATTGAATGATAGAGTTGATTGATGTTGCTGCTTGTGGACCAGAAGTCACAGGCAACCATTATTTGTGATGAGTAGCACATAACTCATGACTCAGGCATTGTCTCTGTGCTGTAAGATGTCCTGATGCATGATTGATATTCATTTAGAATGGGGTTGGTATCACTTTCTTCTTGCAGTTGAAAGGTGACTGCGTTTTCTGATATGTTTTATAGGAAGATAGATGTTTGATGAACTGTAAATGACTAAATTGTCCAGGTTGATGTGGGGTCGCTTATTAGGATTTTTCCAGTTATGTGACACTATGTACAGGACAGATGTTAAAGCTTCTCATGAGAGGAAGTTCACTATTGTTGGTAGTAGGGTGTTGTTTTCACAACTGATGGCTTTGATACAGGGCCGGCTTTAGGTTGGTGCAACCTCTGTCACTGTAAAGGTCGCAGAGCTCAGAGAGGATGAGTGGGCGCTCTGTTTTTAAACATCTTATGGCTTTAAAACCACATGCTGTAGAGTTCCTTGTGAGTCCAGAACTTTCAGGCAACAATAAAATAAAAATATAACTCTAGTGAATAATTTCAGAAAAGTGGGTAGTAGCGTTCTCCAGATAGAGAAACGTCCGCACATTCCTTAGCCTCACAATAATGAGCAGTATAGTAAAAACGTGGAAGTAGTAAATAGTATAGTCAAAATTAAAGGCTGGGTGCTCAATTATCCCTAACAACACCCACTACCCATAGGTGTATGTAGCACACAAAGTGTGCATAAAGTGACAGCACAAAAGAAAGGGCTCGGACAGCACACTTATAGTCACTAGTAAGCCAATAGACATGTGTTACAATCAAAGGGTATCAATAACACCCACTCAAACCCAACAGAAACAACATCAACAGCAATAATATTCATCACAATTTAGGGATCCAAGACATGTAGTAATCTTGATAATCTTTATTCCAAATAGTGTTCTTAAAACTTCCCAGCACACGACTTGCCGACACGTGTTTCGTCTAAAAGACTTTTTCAAGGCTGGAAATATTAAAATAATACACCAATAAGTGTTCTATACATATAACTAGTGGATTCAAATACATAAATAAATCCATTAAAACTATACATATAGTGTTTAAAATGAACACATCTCTAAATGAAGTGCATTACATATAAAAGTGAGTAATTTGATATATATGTTAACAGATACACCAGATATACATTTAGCAAAATATCAAAAATATCAAAAATATCAGAAAAGGGAGCATAGGGGTTGAACGAAATAGAGCTCAAAGATATTACAAATGTTTTCTATTCAGGGAGAAAGAGATATATATATATATAAGACAAGTACTAATAAACATTGATAGTATACAATTTGTTTATTTACAATGACATAGCGTGGATATATGTGAAGTGCCTCAAAAGTATCTGGAGCATTATCAGAGGCAGAAACACATCCTATGAGTGAGAGGAGGGAGAAGAGGGTAGCTACGTAAACCAAGAATAGAGAAGAGAAGAAAAGAGAAAGTAGAAAAAAATATAGAAAAAAGGAGCAGAAAAGGAAGGAAAAAGAGGAGGAAGAGAGGAGTGCCATATAGTTAAAGTAAGGATCCAAACAATAAGGAAAAGAACCCACCAATAATGGTAGTCTATTGTCCCGCGGTATGAGACGGTTGTATCCAAATACGGACTCACATTCACATATAGCCCCCCCTGTGGGCATGCGCTATTATAAATCAATCTGAATGGATACAAGAGAGGAAAGTTTACCATCAAGCAATCTCTACCACAAAGATATATTCATCCTTGTACATTACAAGATTAGAATCTCTTATTCTATCAGTTTAAGTATATATACTACAAGTATGCGAAAACGCATCAGTGTACTTTATATATAGCATATCTAATCTGATATATTGGCCTCAACTACCCTCTGTCTCCAAAGTAGAACCTTTAGATCATCCTCAGAACGTTCATAACGGAAGGGACCATGATTGCAATAAGCGCACTCACCACTCATGGGCCGCTTGAATCTTATTCAATGAAGGGAATCGTCGTATCATTCACGTTCCAGTTATATTCCCAAATCAAAGTATCGTCACCTGCAGTTTACATTGAGGGAAAATTTGTGGTATGTAATCATAAATCTTTACACATTATATACCTCCCATACATAGATTAGACCACAACTCAGAGGGGGAAAAAACTCCCTCATAAGAAAGAAGTAAAGGCGCACTTATAACAAAGAGGGTAAGTGTGCACTCACCAAGAAAAAACTAAAATTGTTTGCAGCACTGCAAGGTCACTAAAGTCGATCACAGTCCAGGCAGACGGTCTTCCAGTAGAATTCAGATAGACTAGTGAGATCTATAATGCAACAATAACATAAAAGTAAGGCGACACAAGGTGTGGCATAGCGTCATTTCTATAAGTCAACCTAGTATTTATAGACACTTACTCTAAAGACAGAGGCAAGTAAATAAAACACACTCACCGCAAATTATTGAAAGGTGAGTGAATTCCAGAATATACAGAGGAGGCCCTTGTGTTACTGCCGTCCCACCAACCTGTATATATAGAAAGATCAGTATCATTTCTCGGACCTGATAGTGCGTCCAAAGGTTACAATGGTCCATCATGCAAAACCCTTAATAACACTCACCACAGTTGTTAAGAGGTGTCAACTGATCCAATAAGTTTTCTCCTGAAAGGTCTACAGGGTCGTAGTCAAATCTGCCGCTATCTATTACTAGAGTCATGAAGCTTGATAAGTCCAGACCTGCAAACAGTAGAATAGAAAATATATTTTACAACACTATGTCTAAGATTTCAGCTGCTAGATATACCACCATAAGACATTTACACTGTCCCTTTGTATAATCGAACAGATTCCAAATTAAGAACATGCCCCATTTATCATATTTAGCCATAATCCTTATGGGGAGGACACCAAACATTATTGGCATAATGCCTGCCATCTTGCATGGAGACTTATCCCATAATCACCTGCTGCGCCTGTTCTCACCCCGTATGACTCTCTCATGTAACAAACTCACCAGCATGATGCTCGTTTTCGTAGTCCCGATCAGCCCAAACAGAGAACCGTCTGCTTGCGTCTGTGCCATTTTTAAAGCTGCCATGTTCTCGCCATCCTGCATCATGTGACCAGGAAATGATAGCTTCATCAACCGAGTGATTTAGTCAATTTGGGCGGCCATCTTAGAAGGTCTACATATAGTTTACTAAACAATGACCCCCATTATGGGAGAATTACAAATCTTTAATAGCTGAAGAATTTCGGTCCTATAACTGATGACTCCATATTTAACGAAGCCAGATGCTACTAACAAACAAACCGATCCTCCATGTGCACCAATTATCAAGGACATCATATATTCTGCCATAAAGCGTGATAAATATTATCTAGCGATGTACCACCAAGGTTCAAAGAGAGACGAATGCCCCAAAACAAAAATTGGGCTTGATACGATCCTTGGCCCACATTCAAAATTAGCGGCCATCTTGCAGCGTATGTAATACTACGTATCAATAGGCATTTTTTAGAAGTTTCAAGAAATCGCGGCCATCCTGACATGTATACAATAGTGCTAGTAAAACGGCCATCATACAAGTTTCAATGTAACTTAATGTATGTACTAATCTCCATTGCCCAGACCATATATATCTTACAATGCTGCCAAAATGCTGTCCTTGGCCACACATTAAAAAATAGCGACCAACTTGTAATGTATACAGTAATACATATCAAGCGGCCATCTTAAATGCATCAATGTAATTAGTATGAACACTATTCTCCATTGTCCAAAATCAGTAACTCTTACATAGTTACCACAATATGGTAACAACCCAATGCTTGGTCACATAAGCCAATATCCTGGCAAGGGTTATGCTATTACTATATTCAATGAGATCCTTGAAAGAAAAAAAAATTCTTTAAATTAGCGGTCACATAAGCCAGTATTCTGGCAAGGGTTATGTTATTACTATATTCAATGCGATCCTTGAAAACAAATTTAAAAATAGCGGCCATCCTGACGAGTATAAGATAGTATTTGTCAAGCGGCCATCATACAAGTGCCAATGTATCTGATATATGTACTGATCCCCTTTATCCAGAATAAATAAATTTTACAATGCTGCCATAATGATAATGACAACCCAATGCTCAGTTACATTACCACAATATTCCAGCATAAGTTATAATAATTCTATAGGATGTAAAGTAGATAACTAAATTTGGTCTGACTTCTTTTCCAATATAGGAAGAAGCCTATTGATGTCCACAATCAGTTGTTTTTTTGAAAAGACAAAAGAAAAGGAAAATGTCAGAAAAAATGTGGAAGACAGAAAATCCAGTGAATAATGTAGCTGCTGGAGAGAGATTGAGTTTTCTTTAGTGGCAGTTTTGAATCATCATGAACTAGTGCAGAGGGATAATGCCTGCTGGAAAGAACCTGTACCATGGAGGTCATTGAATTTTATTTTTATGTAGGTGGCTCAGTGGGTTTCTGCTTTTATAACAAAGACCCTTTTTTTACTTGTAGTTCATAAGTTACAATACTAATATAGCACAGTGAGTAATGAACTGTCATCAAAGAGCTAAATGTAAACTGCAAGGTATAGGTTAGAACGTTATGTTTTTTTACCTAGTCCTAATGTGCTAAAAAATGTTAATTTGGGTAGAAATACATTCTTATTAGTAAAGTCAACCGTAACTGCTGTGTTATGCTTTAAATTGTGGGTCTGTGCTTTTCCAGACCTAGAGCTCTTAAAATATACTGCCTACTAGTATAGTTGACATGAATTCTACACCTCGTAGTCCTCATTATCTCATGTAAAGTTTCCTAAACACTGATTTATGCATATATGAATAATTGCATCTGTGTAATGTGTATGTGATGTAAAGTGCTCTGACGCCCTACAATAGCATGAGTAGTGCTATAAAACAAATGAAATACATATAAGAGAGGGGCTATGGAAAGATATGGGCACTGTTGGAGGATGCCAGTGAGGAAATCCATGGAGAAGAAGGGAACTGGGGGCGACACTGACAAACTTTGTCACACCAGCCACCCCCAGTTCTAAAGCCCGTCCTGCGTTGATACTGGTGAAGATGTCACTGAGTGTTAGTGTATGTATGTTTCAAGACAGGAGAGGAGCAATAATGATTAGTTGCTTTGTGTTGTTTCTGTGGTGTATTTTCATATAATTGTTCACAGTAAAAAAATGATGGAAGGTGTTACCTTATTTTAATTCAGCAGATTGTTCATTCATTATGCATTGTTAATAACGTATTACTATTACCCACTTAATTTTAACTAAAAGAGAGAAGTCTGAGTTTGCTGTGATGGTATTAAAACTATCTAGCCTTCAAGTCACAGATTTCAGAAGTAAGCTTTTAGCTTCCTGAATCATTTTGTCAGCTTGGCAGAGTGGGTTGATTATGTGTTTTAAAGGCTTGAAGAGTGCACTGCTGCTGTTTGAATGTTATTTTGATGGATGAGTCACAGTGGGGGGTGTTGGATGTACTGTGATTTTCATGTGAACGTCATGCAGGTTTTAGTTTTGGGAGATATTTCTGGATTTGAACTTTTTTTATTGTTTGTTTTATTTTATGGTTTGCCTGCCCTCTGTCATTTTTGTTCTGGTTCCATGATCTGTAGATGTTGGTTCCATAAGTATCAATGTTGCCGTTTGATATGCAGGGGAGTGAGTCTACATGGAAGTTACGGCCGCTACGGTAGAGTTCCCTGCCTCCACGTAGCACCTGTGCATCTTGTCCTAGCAATTTTACTGGTAAATTCCTGGCCTGGCAGGCCAGAGAGAAAGCTGCCGCAAATCTGATTCACTCTCTAAAATCCCCCGACACTCATTTAGAGACATCAGTATCGGCAGAGATAGGGAGGATAATGTTTGCCCACTACAACAAGATCTATAGTAGACAACCTAATATAGATCAACAAAAGCTACTCAATTTTTTAGGTAAATATACACTGCCCACTCTTTGCTCAATAGATCAATCTATAATGGCCAAACCATTCACTAGGGAGGAAGTAGAGCTGGTGGTGAAAGATCTTCCAATGGGTAAGGCTTGCGGGCCCGATGTGTTCCCCGCTGAGTTTTTTAAGGTTTTGTTTACCTCCTTCTCCGATTTATTTCTGCGACTATTAAATTCTATGTTGGAAGGCGGCTCAATTCCTGACTCATTTCCGGAAGGAACTATGGTTAGCTTTCTGAAAAAGGGCAAAGAACCCAAAGACCCGAATTCATAAAGACCCATTACACTATTAAATTCGGACTATAAAATTACTACAAAACAATCATCCATTCGTTTTAATACCATCTCTGCCGATTTAATTCCCCCGGATAAAAAACGGTTTTATAGCCGGTCGACAATTAATGACTAACACACATTTTTTGATTGAGGCTTTAGATTATTTTGAAACACGAGGGGTACCTGCGTTAATTCTGTTAATTGATGCCGAAAAAGCCTTTGATTTGGTGGTCTGGGAAACACTTTTTATTATTTTACAGCTTTTTGGGATCCCAGCGAAAATCACAGATTTTCGCTGCCCAAGCTAATATTATTATTAATGCAGCTTCGGTGGGATCAATATTAGTTAAGCGGGGTACTAGGCAGGGCTGCCTATTGTCCCCTGTTCTATTTGCATTCTTCATCGAACCTTTAGCAACCGCAATTAGGAATTGTGTCAATATTTCTCCCCCTGTTACTTCCATGGCTAAAATCAAATTATATGCCGACGATATAATGCTGTTAATTAAACCCTATATGCAATCTCAAAATACATGCTCTGAAGATTTTTGAAGAATTTGAGGCTTTCGGGGGATATCGGATTAATAAAAAGAAAACAGAAATTTTGGTTTGTGGGGGTATAGACCCAGAACTTCATTCTGATACTATTAGCTGCATTAATAACAGACCTAGAAGATATTTAGGGGGGGGTTTTCTCCGTTAGTCAAAGACCTGTATATGTTAAATTTTGATCCTCTTCTTCAGAAGGTTCGATCAATGCTCGCACAATGGAATCCATTGCCATTAACTATTCTTGGCCGGGTTGCATTAATAGAAAATGTCTGTTCTCCCTTTATTTAACTTTTTATTTTCCATCATTTCTTGCTTTTTACCCGGATCTTTTTTTTCTAGAGCAGAATCCTTGTTTTCTGCTTTTGTCTGGGCCAAAAAGACACATTGGATAGCAATAGGTACTCTGTATGAAGATAAGGAGCAAGGCGGCCTTGCCCTACCAAATCTTAAAGATTATTATAATGCATATTTTGCACAATATTTGGCAAGATTTAAAGATCCAATTCATAGTCAGAGGTTATTTATAAAAAACATTTTGGATTTAATCTGTCTCGAGATTCAGATACCCTCCCCACTTCAGTTACCTAAATCACCTAAATGTGTTCGTTATAAGACATTAAATTGTTTTTTTAAGAGGCGCTCCGCGATGCTTAAAAGATACTCCCTTCCTACTTTTAATTTAACCACCCCTTTAAACAGTGTATTTTCATTCATAGGGATTGAAATTTGTCCCGAGAAATTTGGCGCGGGCAGGCTTTACCATGTTAAAGGACTTTGTCAGGGATGAATCATGGATAACTCTGACAGACATGGTATCCCTAATTCAGGGGAATTTTTTATTGATAGGTTCATATAATTTGATTTATAGGATTTTGGGACAAATGGATCTCACGCTGATTACCTCACCTACTCAATTATTTAATGACCTTTTTGTGCACTCACGGGAGAGGAAACCTGGGGAGTGGAAACATTGCATAATTTCGAGTAGGGAGGGAGACTTAAGTCTTAAAGCAATTAGTAAATGGCAGAGACAGGAAAATCAAGTGTTATCTCCAACTATTTGGAAGAACATTAATAGACTTAACTTTACTGTATTAAGGGGAGCCAATTGGCGTAGAATGTTATTCTTCAGTAAATGGCTAAAATAAAAAAGACAAAAAAAGAAAAAAGAGTCTACATGGAAGTTCACATTTGCTGTGATGTTTGTGGTTCTCACTAGACTGAGTTCTTGTTTGAGAGAGACTTTCTTTAAATAGTGGTATTATCGTTTGGTAGGAGTAGACTGCCCATCGTGGTTAAGTGGCCGTTGCTGTTGGTTTTGAGGCATGATGAGACTGTTTGAGTGGTATCAGGGTTGACAGGCGTGGATCCGCATTGTAGTGAAGATGAAGTCAAGAGTGTTGCATTTTGCCGGGAGTGGTTGATTGGTGTTTTTCTGGTTGTTCTCAGTTTTGAAGAGATAGAGGAAGATGGCTTCATGGTGCTGGTGGAATGTCTCCTGGAAAGTTAAAATCTCCAGATAATATATTGCAAGGGTTGATATTCAAACTATTGAAGATCACTCTCGTGAATGATGTGTGTTTCTGGGAAGTCTGCATATTAGCTCTAAGATAGGAGTCTCAGAGTCTGACAAACAGAAGTAGCTGATTATACACTGAGTGTACAGGGTCAGTAATACTTGCTTATGTTGTAAAGGTCTAATCAAAGTCAGCATTAGATCTATATGTTGAATTCTTTATCCTCTAGAAAAGTTGTGATCTGGTAGGTCAGTGGAGGTGAGTGTGAATCATGTCTCTATAATCGATATTGCATCTATCGGGTAAGCGATGGTGGTGTCAGAAATGTCTGTGGCATGACGTTCTGCATAGCAATGAGTATAGAGTCTGCTCTCCATATGAGTGCTGAATAGTGATTAGAGGTTGCTGGAACTAAATTTGTAGGAGAGATGCATACCCAAGTTTTTGGGTGCAGGTGAGGGTGGTGGTGATAATTGTAACAGACACATTTTCATCACTTTCCTGAGGTATTTGAAGCAGGGGGTTCTTAAGCTTCTCATGAACTATCAAATCCAAGCAGGAGGTGCCTTTGTCTTTGTGCATCATTTGCTTTTAACTCCTGAGCAAGTAACCCCTGGGAGGCAGTCAAAAAGAAGTGGTGGTAGCAATGCGTTGTGGTGAGAGTGAGGGGGTTGATCACATGGATTGAATAGATGAGTTTTTGAACGCTTTCATCTATTTTCATGGCAATAAGGTGGTAATGTCAAGCTACTGTGTGGTTTTTCTGCGCTATTTTGGCTGGTTTCAGTGGCAAAAGAAAAATGCTTCTACCTTGCAACTGGCTGTTTCCAGGAGAGGGAGCATACGTACAGGGCCTAATCCCTAAATTGCTTCCAAGCCTGGATGGAGCTTACAGTAAGTGGTTGCTGTCTGATAATTGCTTGTACCAGAAGAGTGGCGCTTGCAAACATGTATGGAGTTTGTGGTCTGCCTTGTGTTTTTTTCAATAATATGCTGCCAATTAGCTTTTCAAGAGATGAGTCGGTGGTCATGTGATTATGTGGCATTGTCTCTACAGTGCTTGTGAGCATGAAGGGGTGAGGGGAAACAGCCTTAACCATGCAACCTAAACTTCGCATCGCTAAAGAATGCAGGCCGAACCACGCATGTCTAAACCACGCTTATGCCGTTACCAGGCATATGCGTGGTTTAGACATTAGTGGTAGTTAGCGCTCTAGACTCGGAGAGAATGGGTGGAGGGTCGGAGGTATTGCAGACTGGGCGGAGGGTCAAAGATGACTTCCTGCCTGGATGAGGAGCGGCTTGGTGAGCAACATTTTTTAATTTGAGAGGGTCGGGGAACTTTTGGTGTTTTAGGGCTCAGGGCGGGTGGTCAGAGTACTTTATAGGGTGGGGAGGCTATTTTAGGGCTAAGTGCGGGGGCTGGGTAGTTTGCAAGTACGTATTTTATGGTTTCAGGGCGTGGATTAAGGTACTTTTTACGGCTGGGTACAGTTTTACAGCTCAGGGTGTGGGTTGGGTGTTTTTTTAGGTCTGGGGTCAAGGTTGTAGGGTTCAGGGCAGGGGTGGGTTGGAGTCGATTTCAAGGCTGGGGCTGGGTTTTAGGGCACAGGGCGCAGGGGGCTGGGGTGGGGTTTGTTTTAGGGTTGGGGTCCACTTTTAGGATTCAGTGATGGGGGCTGGGGTGCTTTTAGGGCTTGGGTTGGGGTCATACTCAGGGGAGGTGGTTGGGTATTAGAACTCAGCATGGGGGTTGGGGCAGAACCTTGACCACCCATATACCTTTACCAACTGTGCCATTACAACTAAATTCATTGTAAATGCATGCTTGGTCATGACGCGGTCGTTGATAATACCAAGTTGTTCAGGCATGCATGGTTGGGGATTGTTTGGTTGCGACAAACAACCAGAGGTGTTTGTATATGGCTCTGCAAGTGTGGGCGGGTGTGTGTGTCAGTGTGTGTGGATGTATGTGTGAAAGAGATAGAGAGAGAGAGAGAGAGAGAGAGAGAGAGAGAGAGAGAGAGAGAGAGAGAGAGAGCATGAGAGAGCTTGACAGAGACACAGAGAGAAGCAGAATGAGTATGGGAGATTAGTTTCCTCTAGAAACAAAGGATTCTTGGTTTAGGTGAAGAGTGCATCTTTGAAATATGTCTGACACTGATGAGTCTTCCTGTTCCTTAGCTTCCATAGTTCTTGAAGTTGTTTCTATAAACGCAAACTGACAATTTTACTAATTGAACAGTTTGTTTCATGACATTTAATAAGTCTGTGTAATTTCGAAATGTTATGAACTTGGGCATTTTAACATACAATTTTAATTACTCCATTAAGGGGTATGAAAAGCAGTAATTCTTTTCTGATTGTGTTTTTATAGGCATGCCTAACTAACATGGACATATTTCTCAAATATATTAATGCACTGAAGATTAATACATATATTTTTTTTTGCTGTAAACTCCTAGTTGATGCCTGCATATTGCTAAATTAAGAATTAATATGCATTTTCCTCCACAGAAGTTTCATTTGAAAAGATGTATTTTAAATGCTTTTTAATCTGAATTGGAAATGCATTGTGCCTGGATTTAAATGGATTGTATTTCTTCATAAGCATTTTTAAAGCTTGCTCAATAAATATGCTAATAGTACAAATAATGTTTAATACAAATCTGCATACCGTAACAAATCCACAAGATGATTGGATATCTTCCATCGCTGGGTTGGCTGGACAGAATATTGTAGTAATAATATTTGTCCCTTTAAACAAATCTGAAACTGACGTTTAGGTCATGATTCTGCTACATATGAATATGTCACAAGGCCACACCTCCTTTCAAATTGTGTATAACTATATGGATTGAAGCATTCAAAACTAGAGATTATGGAGAATGTGATTCGTTAAAGTTTCTTACAATAATATGAAAAAAATATTTTGATGGTTTTGAAATATTTATTTTGCAATTTAGAATTACATATTACGCCCTAGTTCCAATAGGCCCGCAAGCCGCGAGACCTCCTGTGCATCAATTGCACACCTAGTGAATATCAGTATTCATAGGATGCACAATTTACATTCCAATTTACACACATTAGATTGAGGGAAAATGTCCCACTAGTGCATGTTATTCCACTTCCGAGACCCATAGACAACACTTGTGCATTATTTGCATGGCAAAAATCAGCAGTCAAAACCCCCACATGAGTACATTTTTGTCTGTGCTTAAATGCAGGTAGGTGCAAACTCCAGTGTCCAACCGATCGGCATTTGCACACCCATGAGAAATGTAGCCTTAGGGCCTCATTTATGAAGGCCTTGCGCCACTGGTACGTCACTTTTTCCCATTTTAAAAGTGACGCACTGGCGGCGCAAGACCTTCATAAATAAGGCCCTTAGTATTTAAATAAGTTCAAACAAATAACTGATTCTGTCATTGCATGTTTATTAGAATACTGTAGTTTTGTTTGTTGGTTACAAACATGAAAGGTAGAGGCCAGTAGATATTTGCTCTTTTAAACTTTGTTTATTTTACAATTGAAGACATCAGCAAATGACTGGTATGTGCTAAAAATCATTAACTGGCAAGTCGGTCCTTTTATTCTGGCTCTTAAAGGCCCTACAGGTAGATGCCAGAAAGGTCTCCTAACTGGCTTTGATAAATCTTAATGTTACTTTCACACAGCTGGATGTAGGTAAGGCAACTCAAATATTTACCGTATTAAATTGGATATACATAGCTCTTATGAAAGAAAAACAAAGAGAAAACCTTAAGAACATGAAGTTAAAATGTCTTATAAAATATAAAATGAGTTAAATAATGTAAAATAAAAGCATTCATTAAAATAAATAAATTATACATTAAAATTAAATTGTAAAAAGTCTAGGGATTAAGTAAACGACGAATAACATTTTTTAAAAAATGTTTACGGAATAAGGAATGTGGAATAAGGGAAAGGAAACACTCACACACACACATATGTATATACATATATGGATATCGATATAGATATAGATATTGATTTAGAGATATTGATATATAGATACAGGTGTGTTTATAGATACGCACATACATTTATTCAGTAAAACACACAGTTAAAAACTCAGTTATGCTTCTGGCTTAGATATACATATACATTTGTATTAAAAGAAATCCAAAGATTGCAGTAACTCTTCCATCTCAATGAGGCCACAGGCTGAGAAGTGGGTATCATAGTCATATGGTAACAAACATGACAACTTAAGATGAACAATTCTCCTGCACGAGCTAAAACGTGTCGTCTTTGCCTCACAAGCTGGTGTGAATGAGATAAATGATTACAATACAACAATGTTCACTGAGTGCCAGCGGCCTGATTTGATATATAACTGTTGATGTTAGTTGTTAGTGCATAATTTACAGTCTTGCAAGAATGTATCAGTCGCTCAGGCTGGATCAAGCTGCGATCAGCTGTTCTTGTTTGCTGTATTAAAAACTGTTGCCCAATCTTTCGTTTGCTTATTTTTGTTGTTATAAAAAACAAGTTACTTACCTTTGGCAATGCTTTTTATTGTGGATACAGTATCTGCCTGTGGATTCCTCACCTTATGAATATCTCCTGCGCCAGCATCCCACGGAAAATTTTCCTAGCTGCCCGCGCCGACGAGGTTGTCACAAAGCCATGGCTCTGCACGCGGCTATGCATGACGTCCCCGGAGCCATAAGAGGACCACGTAGGCAAGATGATGTCAGTTCAACCCATTTTTTCCGTGATACCGAGGCAAAACGGGCGGACCGACCATAGAGACAATGTGTACATAGTACACAGAATTCACACAAATACACCCAGTGTAAATTGGAATAAAAAAGCTAAGAAAGCTCACATCTCAAATAAGTCCACGTATAGACAAATAGAGGTAATAAAGTATGACTACATAAAACCATCAAAACAACCAATACCTCCTTTTTAAGGTATAAAAGTGTGGACAACGGGGAGGCGGGTGGGTCTGTGAGAAATCCACAGGCAGATACTGTATCCACCAGAAAAAGCATTACCGAAGGTAAGTAACTTGTTCTTCTGATGGATACATCTGCCTGTGGATTCCTAACTTTAGGAATACAATCCCACAGCAGTCCAAACCCCCGGAGGAGGGTGTCCACCCTTCTATACCAAAAGGTCTTGCAAAACAGAGCGTGCAAAATGGCCATCCCTCCTCACCTCGGAATCCAAGCAGTAATGCTTCGTGAAAGTGTGGAGGGAGGCCCAAGTTGCGGCTTTACAGATGTTCAACACAGGAACAACCCTGGACAAGGCAGAAGTAGACAACTTAGCCCTAGAAGAATGAGCTCTAATGCCTACAGGAGGCTCCTTACCAGCAAGGGCGTAGCATATCTTGATGCACAAGATGATCCACCTGGATAAAGTGCTCTTGTGCACTGCCTTGCACTTCATTCGACCAGCCTATCCAACGAAGAGCTGCTCATCTTGACGGAAGTCCTTTGTTCTATCTAAATAGAAGCTAGTTGCCTTCTTTGGATCCAAACGATGAAGCCTTTCCTCCTCCTTGGAAGGGTGAGGGGGAGGATAGAAAGTAGGGAGGGTAATGGACTGTCCTAGATGGAAGGGAGGTACCACCTTAGGCAGAAAGGCAGCCCTGGTCCTGAGTACCATCCTTTCAGCATGTATGGTCAGAAAAGGAGGCTTTGAACTCAAAGCCTGGAGCTCCTAGCCGAAGTGATAGCCACTCAAAAGACCGTTTTGAATGTCGTAGTCTCAAAGGACAAATATGCATAGGTACGAATGTGGAACCCATTAAAAAAGTTAACACCAGATTTAAATCCCACTGGGGCATAATAAAAGGAGTGGGGGAAACATGTTAGTAAGCCCCTTAATGAACCTTAAGACTATTGGAGACTTAAAAAGAGAAGGCTGACCGGGCAAACAAATAAATACTGACAAAGCTGACAAATACCCTTTAACAGTGGCTACAACACAACCCTGCTGAGCCAAAAGAAGTGAAAAACAAGGAACATCAGAAAGATGCTCTTTAAAAGGATCAATAGATTTCTCTCCACACCATCTAACAAATTTCGACCACCTGTAGGAATAGGTAGACTTGGTGGAGTATCGCCTGGCCGATAACATCCACCACGTCAGGCGGGAGAGAAAAATAATTCAGGTTACTCTGTTCAATCTCCAGGCATGAAGGTGCGGGCTCTGTAGGTGGAGGTGTGGAACCTGCCCCTCCATCTGATAGAGGAGGTCTGCCATGAGAGGGAGACGCTGCGGACTGTGCGACGAGAGGTGAAGAAGGTCTGTGTATCACACCCTTATTGGCCAATCAATATAAGTTGGGCCTGGTCTTGGCAAATCTTCTTCAGAACCCGAGGAATCAAGGGTATGGGAGGAAATGCATAAAGGAGTTGCGAGCTCCAACTCAACTGAAACGCGTCCCGCAAGGCTCCCTGCCTTGGAAACTGGAGACTGCGGAATGATGGGCAGTGCGCATTCTCGAGAGTGGCAAACAGGTCCACCCAGGGGGTTCCCCATATCTGGAAGATGTGTCGAACTACCTCCGGATAAAGCCCCACTCGTGGTTGGCGGAGAACTGCCAAGTGAGACTGTTCGCACGCACGTTCAACACCCCGGCCAGATGATTTGCCATCAAGCAAATCCAATGGTCCTGAGCTCAGGACCAGAGACGCAACGCCTCTCTGCAGAGACGGTATGACCCTACTCCTCCCTGCTTGTTCACATACCACATTGCGTCAGTGTTGTCTGTCAGGACTTGAACCGACTGACCGCGGAGGGAAACGAGAAAAGCCTTGAGCGCCAAACGTATCGCCCGCAATTCCAAAAGGTTGATGTGAAACAACCTTTCCTCTGGAGACCAAAGACCCTTGATCTCCAGATCCCCAGATGAGCACCCCACCCTAGGGTAGAGGCATCAGTAATCATTGTGGCCACCTATGGAGGAACATGAAAGGGCTTTGCTTGAGACGGATTGCCCTCCACGCTCCACCAAGACAGATCTGCCGCAGCTTCTCTGGAGATCCTGATTGACTCCCTGAGATGTCCGCTGTGTTGATACCACTCCCTGCAGAGACACCAATGGAGCGCCCTCATGTGCCAGCGTGCATGGTTGACCAACACGATGCAGGAAGCGAACAGACCAAGCAGACGAAGGACCTTCAGAACTGGAACAACCACTCCATTGAGAAGCAAGGGAATCATTTTCTGAATGTCGAGAATCATTTGTGGAGGTGGGAAAAGCCCAACACACAGTGGTATCCAGTACTGCCCCTATGAACAAGTTGCACTGATGGGGGCACCAGGTGAGATTTGGGTACATTTATTGAAAAAACGAATTTGTACAACAACTGGGTTGTAACCTGCAGATGATGACGCACAATCTCTGGAGACTCTGCCTTCAACAGCCAGTCCTCCAGGTAGGGTTAAAATTGAATCCCTGACCTCCTGAGATGGACAGCCACCACTGCCATCACCTTGGTGAAGACTCGAGGTGCAGTAGTAAGACAAAATGGAAGGATCGCAAACAGGTAGTATTGCGACCCAACTGTAAAACGGAGATACTTCCTGTGCGACTTCAGGATTGGTATGTGGAAATATGCATCCTGCAAGTCGATAGACACCAACTAGTCCTCTTGTTGCAGCCCCTGAAGAGCCTGCGCTAGAGTGAGCATTTTGAACCTCTCCTGTTTGAGAAACAGATTCAAGAGTCTGAGGTCCAAGATAGGACGTAATCTGCCATCCTTCTTGGGGATCAGGAAATACCGGGAGTAGCAACCCTGACCCCTTTCCTGTTCCGGAACCACCTCTATCACACCTTTTTGTAACAGTGTAAGAACCTCCTTCTAAAGAAGAAGTAAATGATCCTCTGTGCAAAACCCCTGGCAAGGAGGGTAAGAAGGAGGGAATTCCCTGAAGGGAAGGGCGTACCCGTTTTCTACAAGATCTAAAACCCAAAGGTCTGAAGTGATTAATTTCCAATCTTGTAGAAAATGGGTAAGCTCACCTCCCATGGGACCCACATGATCTAGGATGGTGGATCTTGGGTTGCTTCCTGCATTACCAGGAGGGGTTGGGGAGGTAGAGGGAAAGGAGTAAGAGGGTGGACGTCCGGCTCCACAAAGGCGACCTCTGCCTTTACCCCTGTAGCTCCTATACAAGGGGTTCTGCTGCTGTTGCTGTTGCTGAGGCTGTCTGGACCCACGAAAGGAATACGTCCCAAAGCTACTGATTTGTTTGTATCCATAGCCTCTTGTCTGAGTCTGCAGACCCAAAGACTTTGCTGTTGCCTTACTGTCCTTAAATCTTTGCAGGGCAGAGTCTGCCTTTTCACCAAAAAGCTTTGACCCATCAAATGGCAAATCAATAAGAGCAGCCTGCACGTCAGGAGAGAACCCAGAAGATCTTAACCATGCATGCCTCCTTGTAGCAATGGATGAGCCCATTACTCTTGCAACAGAATCCGCTGTGTCCAGACCAGACTGGATGACGTCACGAGCCACAGCCTCACTCAGATTTCCCCTGTCCTCCTCAGACAACTTAGGAAGAAGCTGTTTTGCAGAGTCCATTAGGGCATGAATATACTTGCCCAAGAGACAAGTGGCATTGGTAGACTTCAGTGCCATACTGGCAGACAAAAATGGAATTTCTGTCTGTGGGAGCCTGTAAAAAAACACCCCTGTAGATTGCTTCGAACAAGAAGCCTGCACCACCAGACTTTCAGGGAAGGGTTGAGAAGAAATGAAAACCAGATCTCCAGGAGCAGGTCTATACCTTCTTGAAACTGACCTTGAAACTGGAGGTGCCGAAATAGGGTTGCGCCACACACCAAGAATTGGCTCAGTCAGAGCATCATTGAATGGCAAAAGTGGTTCAACCACCGAAGATGGAGAATGACGCACCTCCGTGAGAAGGTTCGGCTTATACTCTGCCACATGAAGCTGCAAATCCAAACGTTCTGTAGCCTTCCTAATTATCATATGATAAGGAGCAACATCCTTCAAGGGAGAAGCCATTTGAGAAGCAATGTCCCACTCCGGAGAAGTGTCAAGCCCACTTACCTCACACAAGTCTTCAAACACATCTTCTGTGTCATACACCTCTCCTTCCTCCCTCTCTTCAGTCTGGTACTGCTCCTCTTCCAATAATCTCTGCGCCTCTCTCCTCAAGTGCATCTTTGGTTGCGGTGTCGGCGGTGCCACAAGCGGCATCGACGGCTCCAGGAGCAGCAGCGAAAGTGGATCCACTATCATTGCTGGCGCCGATCGAATCCGAGAAGCTTCACTGGATGGAGCCGGGGACTGACCATACGGCATCGACATCCTCGGCACCGGAAAGGGTCAGGACGGCGTCACTGGCATGGACAGCATAAAGGGGGCCTGAGGATACTGGTGAGGCCCACCCAAAGTATATGCCAAAGGAGCAATGGGATCTGAAGGTGCTCCAGAGGGGTTTGAGGCCCTGGTGAACACACCATACATCGCATTCAAAAAATGCAAGGAATCCAAACCCGGCATCGGAAACTGAGGGTATGAAGTTGGTTCGACATCTGAATGAGGTACCCCTGGAATCGGAGTCACTGGAGCCACAGGTGGAACAGCCAGAGCCGAAGGAACCTCATCATCAAACACTGAAGGAGAAATAAAGTCCTTTTCTCGATGCCGAGCAGGAGAAGGTGACCTTGACACCACAGATATCGAGAAACTGCTCCTAAAAGCATGTTTTCTCTTCTTCTTATGCTTCCCCTTGGAGTCGTGCGACGTCAAAGACTTGGACTTTAACCTTTTCCGACCCCTTTTTTCTTTTCTTGCCTTGGCCATTCTCGCTCCGTCAACGCCTTAGGATTCATCTTACTGCACGAAGAACAATCCCTGACGTCGTGGTCTGAAGATCAACACCAAAGACAATCTTCATGTGGGTCAGTAATTGACATATGTCCACAGCACTCCCTGCAGGACTTTAAACCTGACTTCCACGGGACAGACATGTCAAAAGAGAAAGAGATGCACACAAAATTACAAAGCATCCAGACGAAGTAAGGAGTCCCAGAAAAAAATGTTAGCGTCGACAGCGTGGAAAAAAGGGAACTGAAGTCATCATGCCAACGTGGTCGTCTTATGGCTCATGCGGAGCCGTGTGTGGAGCCTTGCCATTGTCACGACCTCGTCGGAGCAGGGAGCTCGGAAAAATTTCCACAGAATTCTGGCGCAGGGGATATTCATTTTTACAAAATTCTTTATTCGGTATTTCAACAACACCATAAAAGTAGATTATTCACACTATAAAAACATTTCATTAAAAAAGAAGCAGAAATAAACTAATCAAATATACAGTATTCGACCACATCCACATTTTCTCCATTAGCAATATCAAAAATCAAATTCATTTAGTGGACCTTAATCTTTCTGCAACCCTCAAGAAGTTAAACACACAAAATAATGTCAGGGGATCTCTTGACTCCTTTAAAAAAACAAGGGCGTCTCTTGCTGATCTTAAATTAGCTTTTTTAAAAAGATGTATTAAAAAACAGCGTCTGGGTGCTTGATAAAATGGGCATAATAATACAAAGTGAAGAGTATCCTGTGGAGATCGGTGATCGCAGCCACAGGGACCCTTTGACTCAACCGCATTGGTGAATCCCGCAGGTTCAGATAAAAGATGATGTAGCAAGTTGAGTCTAAAACGCGTTAGTAAAAACCTGTCGTGGGGGTTGTATACAAGGGAGAGATAGGGCTCCAAGAGGGTTTCACTGTCATATAGGCCTGTACAGTGTGCTTACTACTTTCCCTCATTTCTCGTGACCGGGTGGTAAGTTTGGAGAGCTTGTCAATTACTCTTGCTTGATCTTGTTTTGTAATACTCTGTGGATTTGAAAACAAATTTCCAAATTCCGATGCTTTCCAAAGCCCCTTTCACATATTTTAACCAGGGGATAGACATACCTTTCTCACTCCCCAAGCAATCTGTGATAACCAACCGCAACAGATTGGCATCCTGATTGACCCATAATTTTAGCCAGGCCATGAGGGGTCTGTTCCTCACCCTGTCCTCCAGGTACTTACAACCAAGTTCCTCATGTACTATATATGATGGTACAGATTGGGGTACTTTAAGTAACCTCCTTAAATATTTGTTTTTCTTGGTCTGTAAGCTGGTTGCATTACCCATTCCCCATAACTCTGCCCCGTACACAGCCTTCGCAACGGTGATCGAATTGTACATGGTCAGCATTTGTTCAGGAGCCCAGCGGCCCAGTCTGCGCCCAAAGTTATAACCGCTCCTGAGCTCGCTGCCAGCTTACTGCCATGTTCGTCGATCAATGGTTTAAAATTCAGATTTCTATCGAATAAAATGCCCAAGTATAAAAAAGTCTGCAGTTTTGCCAGACTTGTGGCGCCAATTTTATAATTAAAATATTTGCCTTTATGTTTTGGGCCTAGCTCCATTATATATGATTTTGTCAGGTTGGCAGATAGGTCAAGGATAGACATAAACTACACAAATCCGTCAATCAGACGTTGCAGTCCTACTGGCGTTCGGGCCAGCAGCACTGCGTCGTCCGCATAAAGCAGAACTGGAACGGATCTACTTCCTATTCTGGGCGTGTCTGCTTTCAGACTTAATAAAAAATGTTCTAGCCCATTAATGTAAATGGAAAATAAGAAGGGTGCAAGTATGCATCCTTGCCTCACCCCGCTTGTACATTTAAAAGAGTCTGTCTGGTCACCCTCCAGATTATACCTCACTGTTGCGGATGTATTCTGGTGAAGGTTCCTCAGAATAGAAATAAGGCCAGCATCAACCCCCAGATCCGACAATATTCCCCACAGCTTCGATCGATTTACACAATCGAAAGCTGCTGCCAGTTCCATAAAGGCTAAGTAAACTTTCTCCTGTCTGGCAACTGTATATTTCGTGACCGGTAAATATAAGTTTAGACACTGGTCTGTAGTGGACCTCCCGGCCCGGAAGCCATACTGGACTTCTGTGAGGATACTGTTTTCTTCTTCCCATTCCATTAAGCGGTTCAGGATAGCCCTACCCATTACTTTAGCTGTTACATCAATTAGAGAAATGGGTCTATAGCATTGAGGGCTGTCTCTGCCACCCTTCTTAAAAACTGGTACTATGGTCGCTGTTGACCATTAGCTGGGTAAACCCGATACTATGGCCTCATTTAGAACTCTTGCAATGTTATTTATCCATGGCTTAAATGTCTAAAAACGTGCTTTTTAATGCAATATGGGATTACCAGCAAACCCAATATGGACATGATGACGGCACATTGGGAGTGTACATAGGATAGGTTGATGAAATGGATAAATAACATTGTTGGTGCTTCTATTATCACATAAATGTCATGTTATTTATGTATGTACTCTGATAAGAGTATATGTTTTTGTAGTGAAATATGTCAATTTTATTATGCATAAGGTGGCTTTTATCTATTTGTGTATCCTTTTGTGACATACTGTTTCGTATATAAATTACAGCCTTGAAAAAGCCCGCGGAGGGCGAAACGTGCGTTGGCTGTGACGGTGTGGCAAAAGAAAGGAATTATAAATAAATGGACTTGGAATAATAATGAACATTGTACATGTCTTTTTGAGGACTATGAGGAATTTGGGAAATTATTTGTCTTCTGAGTTGTAATGGCTAAATGCTATTTGGAGAATAGTAACTAGAAGGGATGTGCGCTGGTACTTTTCATAATTAATATATGTTGTTCTGATTAAGAGGGTGTATGAAACTTTATATTGAACGAAAGAAAATGATGAGAATGAAAATGTCTGATGTAATGTGAACGTTTTCATTTTAAGTGGGCAGTCTGGTATTTCATTAGTTTATCAGTCATATGGTTGGGAGGAGTGTATGTCCCTATAGCTTCAAGAGACTCTCTGGTCAAAATTGTTGCCACAAAATCATGACAGAGTTGCAAATTTGCTGCAAAAGCTTTTACAAATCCTCTGCAGGCTTCCGTGCTGGGTGGGCTAGGTCCCGGGGGCATAAAAAAGAAAAGGAGGGGGCACACAAGGCTCCCCTCCTGTGTCTCTTTTGAGCCCGGGGACCACCACGTGCATGGGGATTTATTCAAATATTGGAGGGAGCCGCACAGGCACCCCTCAATTGGGCTTCTTGAGTCCTGGGTGCCACGATCTCCCAAGGGCTTTATTTATTAAATGAGGGGGGCCGCAAAGACCCCCTCCTGGGGATGTTTAAAGCCCCTGGGACCACCACTTTCCCGGGGTTAAATAAAAAGTAATAAGGGGTACGAGGACCCCCTGTTCCCAAGAGACCACCACCTCCCGAGGGCTAGATAAAAAGTAATGGGGCGTCAGAGGAGCCCCCAGATCCCAGGTACCACCACCTCCCTGGTGCAAAAAGCCTTTAAGAAGTGGGAGGGAAGCCCCATCCCAAGCCATATACGGCCCCTTGGGACCACCACCTCCCCAGTGAAGGTCTGTGAGAAGTAAAGGAGGCGGGCTGCGCAGCCCCCCTCCTGGAGCCATTATTATCCCTAGGAGCTGGCACCTACTATGTCCCAGGGTGCCCACCCCTGGGACATAGCAGTTTGCTCTTGCTTAGCGGCAGCTATGACAGCTCCTGCCAAGAGAGGGCAAACACTAACTCCTCTCCCAGCAAGCAGGAGCTGTCAAACTGCTCCCACTGACTGAGAGCAGAGTTTTCATCCATTTCCCTGCCTCTTGTCATGCATGCACACTGGATGCCATGGCTGGGACTAGGGCACCCAGAGACATATGGCCGGACCCCGGGGTTGGGGTCCCCAGGGTTGAAATCACTGCATGCACCCACAGAGACACTCACATACCCACTCTCTCAAATGACAAGTTACAGTTACAAGTTTTAAAACATTTAGAAATTCACTGAAAAAACAAAGGTTACATGGACATTATAGTTAGCTTACAAAATCAAAAAACCTTAGAAATGCCAAAGGTTACACAGACGTTTTAGTTAGACTCAGATTTCACTCATACAAAGCCATAGAAATTCAGCAGTTACAGTTATCTGAGCTAACTATAACTTACGCCCCCGCAATGCACTGCCAATGACCTCACATATTATGTCACTCATGACATGGTCAGTGACATCACTAAAGTCTGAGGGCTACAGGGACTCACACTAGAGGAGCCTAAAAAAAATTGTGATTGCAGCACAAGAATAAATTGTATGACCTTCATATCATTAGGTGTTTCAGTAGGGAACATTTAACTCTGTCAGCCCTGATGACAAATGCTTGTAAACCAAATTTGCCAGATAAGTGCTGGATGCATTTGTACTTGAGAAAAGGACTCCAGGTGCTGGCAGACCAATTAAATGCCCCTTTGGGACTGGCTGGGTAAAGGTTGTAATACATTTTGCATAATTCATTTAGAGAACTTTGAATGTGTTATGAATTTTGTGTTGCATGTCTAGTAAGTGATTATGATAATTTTGTACACAGAGTATTCATCCATGCTCACCTTAGAATCTGACCAATGTACCTTTAAGATCCATTTGTGAGATGGCTTACGTGGATCAGAGGCTACTTCTAATTAATGGGAGATTATTACCATTGATACAAATTATATTTTGTCTTTGCCTGACTAATCTACGGTTCTTGTGCTTTTAACATGATGAGGAAAATTCTTAACCTCCATGTGTCTCACAAAGTTGGGTTAAATGTAACTTCAGGATCAAAGCACCCAGATGGGTTGATGATGAACGTGCCAGGGTAAATAAAGAGAACCATGCTTGCTTCTCCATCATGGTGAAGACAAAATCCGGTCCTTTAATATGGTTTTGCAACCGAATCACTGACAGAATATCGAAAGACAGAATATCGACCTACAGAAATATTGACGCAAAAATATCAAAGTCAAGAATATCGACATCCTACCTACATTATGGTAACTACAAAAATATAGAGAAAATAATATTGAAGTAAAATATATCGTTGTTAAGAATATCAGGTTTTTTTTTAAGTTAAAAAAATAATGTAAAATGAAGTAAATTATATATATAATTAAAATAAACATAGTAAACAATATTTTAAAATGTTTAAAAATCTTAACTAATATATATAATGTTAATTAAACAATTGTTTTAGTAACATTACTTGTTAAAAATATATTATAAATCACAAATACATCTCTACACATAAACAATAATCTAAAGAAAAATTAAATAAATATATATAAAAAATGAAAAAATTACAATTATTTTTAACATGTTTAAAATTAATTATATACACATTAACTAAAATAATACTATAAATATTAAAAAGCAGAGGGAATAAAATTCCTATTCCAACTCCAAACATTGCAACACTAGGAAAAGTGTTGGGTAGCGTAGAGGTTAAAATGACTATTCCCACTTCATTAAGTGCAACAGTAGGGAAAGTGTTGGATAGCGTAGGTCTAAAAAATACTATTCCCACACCACTGAGTACAACATTAGGGAAAGTGTTGAATAGCGTAGGGGTAAAAATTACTGTTCCCCCTCCAGTGAGTGCAACAGTAGGGAAAGTGTTGGAAAGCGTAGGGGTAAAAATTACTATTCCTACTCCAGTGACTGCAACAGTAGGGAAAATGTTGGATAGTGAAGGGTTAAAATTACTATTCCCACTCTAGTGTAACAGTGTGGAAAATGTAGGATAGCATAGGGGTTAAATTAACATACTTATTAATTAAAAAACTGTTAAAAAATATATATATATTTATTATGAATTAACAAAAGAAAATTAATAAATATCAATAAAATGAAATACATATTTACTTACCTAACGATAAATTACTTCTCACCCTATTCCCCTATAAACGCACAACCCACTACACAAAAAAGATAACACAATTAATTAAATTATCAACTAATAAATTAATAAAAAGTAATTAATATTTAATAAATAAATAACAATACATTAATAATCAATACCAATTAATAAAAATTGAAATGTGCTTACTTATAATAAATTACTTCCCATCCTATTACCCTATAAACCTACAACCCGCTACACATAAAAATAATACATTTAATTTAATTATAAATTAATCAATTAATACAAATAAATTACCAATTAATAATTAAATAACTATAAATTAATTAACAATAACAATAAATAAGAATATGAATAATTATAATTAAAATAATTATAAATTAATCAATTAATAAACATGTGTTAACAGTTAATAATTAATTAACAATACATTAATAATCTTTAAATAAAAAATATTAATTGATTAATTATAATTAAATTACTTCCCACCCATTTCCCTATAAACCCACAACCCGCTACACATAACAAATAACTCATTAAATGTAATTATCAATTATTCAATTAATAAAAATTCATTTCCAAATAATATTTAATTAACAATAAATTATATAACAATAACAATACATAAATAATAATACATTAATTATAATTAATAGCATTATAAATTAATTAATTAATAACAATGATATGCCAATTAACAATCAATTAACATTCAATTAAATGTATTTAGAAAATGTATTAATTAATTATGATTACATTACCTCCCACCCTATTCCCCTATAAACCCACAACCCACTCTGATACTAAAATGCAGAATTACTAATTTGTAAACATTTAATACATATATTTAAAAATAATTAAAAAACATTACAAAAAATGTTAAACACATACATATAAAATACATACTAAAATACATAACACTAATATAAATATATATATTATTAACAACTATTTTTTTGCTAATGATATTAAGTTGATATTTTCGTCACCGATATTCTTGAATTCGATATTCTGTCCCTACAATATTTAAAACTCAATATTACTGTAGGTCGATAATAACAAATTGATAGTATGACTGCATTCTTTTGCAACCAAGGTAGCCAAGTGACCTTGGAAAGATTTAATAAGTGCTTAGGGGGTCAGGAAGCTAAGAAAGGTGGGTTATTGGTAGCCTTGGGTGAAGGGCCATATTCACACACGTGAAGCAGTCATTGGTGGATTTCTATGGTCAGCCCATTGTTGCAATTAGAAAAACATTGTCTGAAGGTGGCTTGAGAAGGGAGTCATCTAAGCTACTGTCCGATGAAGATTAGGATTTTAGTGTCATAATGTCTTGTACTTTTTAAATAATTTTTAAGGAAATTGTTGAAGCCCCAACTAAACCAAAATTGAATAAAAGCCCAGTCCCAGACTGTTCTCAGTTAATCCTTATGAAACTGATCTGTTAATGTTGTGCACAGTAACCTTGGTTATCTCTGACCCCCTTTTGGTTGCAGGAAAATCCTTACTGCATCAAAAGGGGCAGTTCTTGTCTTCGTTATAAAACACGAGTTTGCTTATTACTAACTAACTATATGCTAATTTTATGGAACAATTCTATTGCTAGACTTTTCTGCATTGTCACTTGAATTACGTGCATTTTCAGGTAATAGATGACTGTCTCTTCACTGCAAGCAATGCTCACGACTAGAAATGGTACTATTCTTTATGGAGTATCTATGTTCTTAACAAGCATGTTCAACTAAGGGACACGTTTTTATTCTCATGATTTACTAATTTAAGAGACCTTTGAATCTTTGGACTGCTTCGTGGTTGAGTATCACTGCTTAAGCAGGTATAGCTCAATCATTGCTTAACTTATTAAAAATAAAATTCAACATTTGTAATTCTGCTCAGGTCCAGTATGAAGCAAAGGGAAACAATTTAAATGGATTTTGGTGCTCACCAAGGCTGCGCGTTAAATTTCTTGGTGAATGATTTTACAGCATATGTGGTAAGAACCAGGCTGGTGTCCTCCTTGAACACCAACAGTCTCTATTCTACTTTTTACTGAAAATATATTTTACCTTGCTGGAACGGTGAATGGACTCTACTTGTCAAAAGCATTTGAGGAATATTGCTTTGTTAAGAATTTGAGGGCTCATTTACAGTATGGTGAACAAGGTACTCAACCACAACATGGTGGAGTACCCTGTGCTCCTCCTAACTCTGGCAGTCTGCTCATTGTATTTAGAGTCAGGGACACTGTCATGTTTCTGCCAGCAGAATCCCTGCTCGCTCCACCAGCAAAAAAACGTACGCCAACAGCCTGATGTTCTTGGGCCTGTTGGTGTAAGTACCTCCGACCATGTGCCCTATTTAGATGTACTGTTGCAACTTTTTCTGTTTGGGACCCCAAAGAGAAGCATGACAGTCCAGAAAAGAAAAGAAAAATGGCCCATACAGCCTGGGAGAAAAATCCCAAGGTGTCAGGTCTAATATTTTTTGTTTTATGCTTCGTTAAGTTATGTTATGTTAAGGGATTTGTTCAGCAATGCATATATTACAAACAATTAGATTTCAACTGCTTTGGGAGTTTGTCTTTAAAAAATAAAAGTGTTCTATAAGGCTATGTGAAACATGGGAGCCAGTCAGAAAACGTTCAGTGCATTTGGAGGAGCTGCCATTGTGATGGCTCCTCTAAGGCCATGGAGATGGAGCATACAACTGCAGCATGGAGCAAGGAGTAAGCCGACATCAGCTGCTGGTTTGCTCTACGGTAAGTTATAAACATGTGGGGAGCACGTGGGTAACGCTCCACTCCCAAATGCACAGCATATTCTGGATGCCATATCCAACCAATCGATCACCATTAACTGTTGTCCATTATTAATCCAAATCCATCTATATATTCCATACATTCTTCTTCTCCTTTGACTCATCCACGTATGTGTCATAATGCATTCAGGAAACTTCTCGTATTATCGTGTGCCCATCCAGGCCTCTTCAGAAATACGATCCAAACAGGCGCGCAACACCCATTGGGCTCACCGGCTTCAGCCCCCCCCCTCTCCCCCGTCGTCTTCTTCAGCCCGGGCTAATTTGACACGCACTGAAATGACTGCGCATCGGAGCTGAGAATGTCATTTTTTTATTGATGCAGCCCGAGCCAGCCAGCCTCTAAACAGTGTCAGTGAACCCCCAGCCCCCACCTCTTGTTTTCCTTTACTGGCGCCGAGGTGATATGATATCCTTGCCTGAAGGCAGGGATTTCACCTAAGTACTTGATGTGTTCAGCATGGGGTGGGAGTGGGAAGATGCACACAGCAGGGGGAAAGGGACGGCCAGTGCAGGTGATGCTTTTCCTTTGTAAAGGAATTTCTGCTGGTGTCATAGCCCAGGGTTTGCTGTCTGTGCACTTGTATGGATGTCTAGTCCATACAAGTGCACAGACATCAAACCCTGGGCTATGACGCCAGCAGGAATTAATTTACAAAGGAAAAGCTTCACCTGCACTGGACATCCCTTTCCCCCTGCTGTCCGTGCACTTGTAGGGAATTTACATCCACAGCGCAGCTCACCAGGGGCCATATGTATCAAGCCTTTTGCAAATCACAAAGGCCGAAAGTCGTAGAATTTCGGCCTTTGCGAATCGCAAACGGTCTTTTTGCATGTTTTGGCATGTATCAAAAATTAGCAAAATAAGGAATCGCAAAGATTTGCGATTCCTTATTTTGCCATAGCATTTAAGGAATCGCAATTTTGCGATTCCTTAAATGCTATGGGCCTCATTTATGAAAAGTGACGCATCGCTGCGTGAAAACAGCGATGCGTCACTTTTCACTGCGCACTCCTTGCAACACCAATGATGCGTCATATTTAATGTATGATGCATCATGTCGCAAGGACTTAGATATGTCAGTATTTCTGACGTATCTGTAACCGCAAAAGTGATGCATTGCTGGAGTGTGTCACAAAAGTGACGCAACTCCAGCAATGCGTCCTTTCACATGGGGAAAGCCCCATGTGAAAGGGCTTGCGTCAGTCTTACGCCTGCTGATAGGCAGGCGCAAGATTTTGACGCAACAGCATCCTAAAAGTGATGCAGTGAAATCTCATAGATTTCACTGCGCCACTATTACGAGGCTTTTTGCGGGGGAACGCCCCCTCTGCATACATTATACCTGACGCAGGTATAATGTGGCGCAGGGGTTTAAAAAATGACGCATCTACCTAGATGCGTCACTTTTTAAATATGGCGCAACAAGGCGCATATTTTACGCCGCTGGTGCGTCACAAAAAGTGACGCACCGGCAGCGCAAAACTGACGCAAGGCCTCATAAATAAGCGCCCAAGTATGTAGCATTTTTGGTTTGCGAATTTTGGTTAAGAATTTGCAAATTACCACCAACTTGTAGTTGATGGTAATTTGCGAAATCTTTAAAAAATGCACAGTTTGGCATTTTTGAAGGTGGCATGTGATGCACACACATGCCCATGGGCATGTATGTGCACCATACACACACACATGTACATTTCACGGGTGCAGCAGGGTGTCTTTGAGACACCCCTGCACCCTTGAAATAATTCTCAAATTGCGATTAGCAAATTGCGAATTCGCAATTTGAGAAATACTTCACAATCATTCCTATGGGCCTCCTGGCCCATAGGAATGAATGGGAAATTATTCCTTAATTGCGATTAGCAATTTGCTATTCGCAATTAAGGAATTTTAAGGAATCGCTAAAATATAGCGAATTTCTTCATACATACCATTTTGCGATTTCTAAATAGCGATTCCTTAAAAATCGCTATTTAGGAATCGCAAAAGGGTTTGTTGATACATATGGCCCCAGATAAATGGTGAACAGGGCCAAGGATCTTTCTCTAAAGAGGAGAGTCCCCTCCGAATATGCAAATGTAGTGTAAGTTTGTAGTGTTCTTTTTTTGGGGTGCTAGTGGGTAACTTTAGGTTTCAGGGTGAGTGTGGGTTTTAGGGTGCAGGGAGTAATTTTAGGGTTCAGGGTGGGTTACGGATTGGGGTGTCAGGGGGTAATTTTAGGGTTCTGAGTGGGTATGGGTTTTAGGGTGCCAGGGGTAATTTTAGGGTTCAGGGTAGTAATGGGTTTTGGTGTGCCAGGGGGCAATTTTAGGGTTCAGGACGGGTATGGGGGCCAGGAGGGTAATTTAGGGGTTCAGGGTGGGTGTGGGTTTTGGGGTGCCAGGGGTAATTTTAGGCTTCAGGGTGGTATGGGTTTGGGGGAACCAGGGGTAATATTAGGGTTCAGCGTGGGTATGGGTTTTGGGGTGCCAGGGGTAATTTTAGGGTTCAGGGTGGGTATGGGTTTTGTGGGGCAAGGGTGTAATTTTAGGGTACCGGGGGAAATTTTGGGGGTCAGAGTGGTAATGGGTTTTGGGGTGCCAGGTGTAATTTTAAGGTTCGGGGAGGGCATGGGTTTTGGGGTTCCAGGGGTAATTTTAGGGTTCAGGGTGGGTATGGGATTTGGGGTGCCAGGGGGTAATTTTAGGGTTTAGGGTGGGTGTGGTTTTCGGGTGTCAGGGGCAATTTTAGGGTTCAGGGTGGGAATGGGTTTTGGGGTGCCAGGGGGTAGTTTTAGGGTTTAGGGTGGTTAAGGGTTTTAGGGTGCTATGGAGTTAATTTTAGGGTTCAGGGTGGGTATGGTTTTAGGATGTGAGGGGGGAATTTTAGGGTTCAGGGTGTGTGTGGGTTTTCGGGTGTCAGGGGGGCAATTTTAGGGTTCAGGGTGTGTATGGGTTTTGGAGTGCCAGGGGGTAATTTTAGGGTTTAGTGTGTGTATGGGTTTTGGGGTGTCATGAGGTTCATTTTAGGGTTCAGTGGGGGTATGGGTTTTAGGGTGTGAGGGGGTCATTTTAGGGTTTAGGGTGGTAATGGATTTGAGGGGGCAAGGGTGTAATTTTAGGGATCAGTGTGGGTATGGGTTTTGGGGTGCCAGAGGTAATTTTAGGGTTCATGGTGGGTATGGGTTTTGGGGGGGTAAGGGTGTAATTTTAGGGATCAGCGCGGGTATGGGGTTTGTGGTTCTAGGGGGATGATTTCAGGGTTCAGGGTGGTAATGGGTTTTGGGGTGCGAGGGGGTAATTTTAGGGTTGCATGTTTTCTCCGCTTGACCTGAGCATTAATCAATCCTGATTATCTGCCATTTTAGCTCCGCCCCATCGATTAACATTAGCCACGCCCCTTCATTTGCCATGTTAGCCCCCCCCCCAAAATTAAGACCTAGTTGCGCCCCTGGATCCAAATACAACAAAAGTTCAGAGCAGCGTTTCTTTATTTGAAAACCCAATGTATTTCGGGCCTGATCTTCAGCCCTTCATCAGGGGTCACTGAAAGTCAATAATTATAGAAATATAACATTAGTGTTTTAGACCTATTATCAGTTACTTGCACATGTAAATCTTCGTCTAATCTTGTGCAGGTACCGTATGATGCTCTAACAATTCCCATTAAATTAATATGATACTCGAGCTCTGCTGTTTCAAGTTCCTTATTTTCATAAACATTAAACACCCTTGTGCTATCCCATAAACCCTAAGTCGACAAGCCTACTATCAGTCACTGAATGTGATCTAATTTTGAGTAGAAGCTTATATCCATTACTTGCGCATTTTAAAGGCATTAGTAACGTTTCAATGTACACGCCATCCCTGTTTCCTGGAACCACCCGATTGCCGCCATCGGTCATTTCTCCCTACGTATGCATACCTCCTACGTTTACCTCCATACTTTACAAATAGAATGGTATGCAATTTACAAAAGCGCGATCTGCTGTAAACCAAAACCTGAAACTGAGTTGCGTGTGTATCTGCTCTCTATTCGACGTTCGCCATTAGGATGTACTGTTCTCCATGTGATGATCCCTCATTACTAACTCCCTTTTCAAACACGCGTGCTCCACCCCATTGCGTAATACTAATTAGTCGCCTTACTCCTGAGCATTCCTCTCGTACTACAACACCCAAATGCACCTACCAACCCCTTGTGCACACCGTGTTGAACACTATTATACATATACTCAAGAAGTCCCCACATTTCTGCATTTTTTCGACTGCATTCAATATATATGTTCCCTTTCACGTTCTCATTTCCATCCACAGTAGCTCTGAACTCGCTGTTTCGTTATGTGTGGAATCATCGATCAGAAACCATTCTTACATTTAGATCTGCTTCATCTGCGGGTGCAAAAACCAAAGAAGAACAATTCAATATAAGCAATGTAAGTGGTGGTATATTGCGATAAACAAGGTGTGCATACCACCACTTACATCACTCTAAGTTATGGCATCCTTCTTTTTCATAAATAGAACATTCGCACAAAAAGATTATTCCCTTCAGTGGCAGGGGTTACTATGGCAGTGTATGCTTTTTGAGACCAAAAAATATGTTGTCTGACCAGTTAGCTTTGCCAGTGCTTATTGCTTTGCTGCTAGTTTTAAGGATGCGCTCTGCCGTGATCACTTAGATTTGCATTCCTCATTCCCTCTAAAGTTGCCTTTCTTTTGCTCTCTAATCCTCATGGACATTCCTTTTATATTCAAGCTAAAATTCTTTTAAACGTTCTTCCTCCTCCAAAGCATTTTAACTCTCATCACCTGGCATACGGCAAACAACTAAAGATGCATCTCTTTAGGGCTTGACCCAATAGGTCCCTGTAGCCCTTTGGAATAGTACTAGCTATCTGAAATAAGAATGCAACAGAGCAGATCTCAGATTGGTTTCTGGTCCACGCTCCCGCTCACGCCCACGGGCAGAGTGGCCCTTGCCAAAATGGTCATGCTCCCTCGCCTTCTGAACACTGCCTCACGGCCCTTGTATGTTACAGGTCTCCGGGGCACTTCAATGCCTCACAACAGCAGGAATTAATCACGGTCATAAATTTTATGTCAATCTCCCACAACAGGCTGCTGATACTAGGCGATTTTAACATATGGGACAATGACCAGCTACGTGCAGCCTTGCACAATATTACTCAATCCTGCCACAATCTAGGACGGAAACAGTGGATAAACACTCCTACACATATATAATTAATTTGGGCATCATCTTTGATGCAGGTCTAAATTTTATGGCACACGCCAACAAGACTGCTGCAACTGCCCATATGAAACTTAGATTGATCAGGAAAATACTACCATACCTACCTGACACTGCTGGGAGAACTCTGGTCAGCTCACTGGTACTGTCCGCACTGGACTATTGTAATGCCCTATTTCTAAATGCACAATCCCGGGTGACTAACAAGATGCAGTCAATCCAAAATGCTGCCGCCCGGATGCTGGCGGGACTCCCCAAGTTTGCATCGGTTTCAAACACTATCAGGGACCTTCACTGGCTTCCGATACGCAGCCGTATCAAATTTAAATCATTGTGCATTCTTTACAAGGCACTCAACAACCAAGGCCCCCATTTCCTTAAACACAATCTTCATCACTATATCCCAACCCGTTCCCTCCGCTCCTCTCATCATAGCCATCTAGTAGTGCCTCGTACCAGAACAGTCACTTGGGGTGACAGGCGCTTTCTGGTTGCCGCTCCTAAACTCTGGAACACCCTTCCTCTTCACATTAGGACTAGCCCTTCCCTCTTCATATTTCGCAAACAACTTAAGACTTGGCTATTTGATCAATAGTTTTACTCTTTGTAAGGTCTTCTTAAACATTGATCCATCCCTCAAGTCAGTGCCGAGACCCCTACGGGTATTCGCCGCGCTCAATAAATGTCAATAAATAAATACTAGGAAACACACTAGATCTAATTTTTGCGGCAGAAGACCTACTGACCCTAGACACTATCCTTCCAGTAGGCTGGTCAGACCACTACCTCCCCAGGTTCAAATCCCACCTCCCGTCCCACACAGGATCCACGAGATCGCACGTCAAAACCTTCTTAGGTCGTGACTGGAAGAACCTGTTGAAGAGGAAAGAGGAGGGAAAGTTCGATCTACGCCAGGTTGGGGCCTCGTTCAAAATAGAGAATGATGTCTCCACAAATTATCGTTCCTTTTGCCACGAGACTACAAAAAAACTCGACGCCATCATCCCGCTGAAAACAATCACAAAAAGGGGAAAACCCTCCGCCCTCTGGTATACGGATAAACTGAAAGAACTAAAAAATATCTGTAAAAAGGCGGAGAAGCTCTGGAGGAAAAATTACTCAGACCAGGAGAAAGCACGCTGGAGGCTCACTATCTCTCAATACAAGAAAGAAATAATAACAGCCAAATCCAACTACTTTGCTGAGGTAATCCTCAAAAGCTCTAATAAATCCCGGGATACATTTAGGCTCATCAAAGAGCTCTCTCACCCCGCCTGTGCTAATAGCCAAATCAAGCCCTCACAAGAACTCTGCGACGGTCTAGCAGTGTTCTTCCAAGACAAAATCAGCAAAATTGTAGAGGGAATGAATAGCAATCCTATCTCCTCAATGCAAGACAACAGCATTCAAGCGAACAAAGACAAGAAGGTGGAACCAGACACATACCCCCCTTCAAATGCTACCCTGGAAATCTTTACGATTCCTTCAGAACAGGAATTCCTCACAACAGCCCTCAATACGTCTTCAGGCTCTCCTCTAGAACCCCTTCCCCATAGAATAGCCAAGAATTTCGAGGACGATATTCTACCAGCTCTGCATCAACTATGTAATCAATCTCTGCGCACAGGCTCCGTGCCCAAAGACTGGAAACTGGCGATCGTCACCCCGGTATTAAAAAAACCAAATCTGGACCCCAGCTGCCAAAAGAACTACCGACCCATATCCCTTTTACCATATCCAATAAAGATCATAGAGAGGTGGGTCAGTAGATCTCTAGCCCTCTTCCTAGAAACCAACAACATCCTGGAAGAGGAGCAGTTTGGCTTCAGACCAGTTCATGGAACGGAGTCAGCCCTGCTGACAGTCATGGATGACCTACGAATGAGGGCGGACAGGGGAGAATCAGCAACTCTGATTCTGCTTGACTGCGTTCCATACGGTGAACCACGGCATCCTGATAGAAAGATTGAGGAACATCAGAGTTGGAGGAGTCGCGCTTGACTGGTTCCGCTCCTACCTGACAGATAGGTGGCAGGCAGTCGCCATCCCTCCCTATCAATCAGAGTTCATCAAAGTTCCGCACGGGGTCCCACAGGGGTCTGCCATCAGTCCCATACTCTTTAATATTTATATGCAACCCCTGATGCGGATCATCAAAAGCCATGGCATCAGCGTGACAAACTACGCAGATGATACCCAGCTGATAATCTCGCTGGACGGAGCTCGAGCAAGCTCAATGGAAACTTTCCACACCTGTATGCTGGAAATGTCTCTTTGGCTCATTCAAAACTCACTAAAATTCAACAGTGAGAAAACTGAAATACTGCATTGCACAGTAGGAAAAATCCCCAAAAATCTACCATCAGATTTCTGGCCTCAGTCGTTAGGGGACCCACCCACCCAAGTGAGCTCAGTAAAAAATCTTGGAGTCACTATCAATAACAAACTAAGCCTAGAGACAAACGTCAATAAGCAGGTCAGCTGCTGCTTTGCCTTATTAAGAGGACTCCGCAGGTTGCTACCTCTCCTGCCCCCACAGACCAGAACCGACATAGTCAGGAGCACTATCCTCAGTCGCCTGGATTACTGCAATGCCCTCTTGCTGGAATCCCCTGCCTATCTCATCTCCAGACTCCAAAGTGTCCAGGCAGCTGCAGCCAAACTGGCACTTTCCCGTGAGCGAAGATCTTCTACTACTCTTGCCCTGGCTGACCTACATTGGCTGCCCATACACCAAAGGATTTGCTTTAAATCCCTATGTATCGTTTTCAGGGCAGTTCAGGGGCTAGGTCCCCGACCACTCCAGAATAAATTCAAGTGGTACGAGGCCACCCGGTCTCTCCGATCCTCATCCTTAAACTTCATCAGCATTCCCAGGATCAAGAAAGCCACCTGCGGAGGACGAGCTTTCAGTATAGCTGCAGCCCACCTTTGGAATAACCTCCCCATCGATATCAGAAAAACTAATGACCTTCTGACCTTTCGAAAAAAGGTAAAAACCTGGCTTTTTCCAAAAATCCTCCTAAAACCCATCACAACAAATAAATCTACTAAGCGCCAGGATGCCCGTAGGGTTACAGAGCGCTCTACAAATGCTATAAATAAATAAATACCACTTCACCAACCTGCCATTATTTATACCCGCTCCCTTTTTCTCCATGCTCAACAAGGTCCTGCGTCACTTTATTCGGGGCACGTCCCGACACCGGCAGGCACTCGGGAAACTGTTCCTCCCCACCGACAGAGGCAGATTAGCTGCTCCCTGTTTCGAGCATTACCACCTGGCTGCGCAACTCCAATGGATCGCCCGCTGGCTAGCGGACAGGGGGAGAGAGGACACGGCTACAGACGATCCACCATACACACTAGAGCGAGTCCTTGCACTATTCCACCCGTTGGCGGCTCCAGCGCATCCCGCTCCGCTGCTGTTGGCGGTGGCGTACAAATGTTTCCGTAGGGCACTGCAGCTCACGCAGACAGTGCTCCCCTACGCACCAGCGGTGCCTCTGGAAGGCTCGCCGGGAGGCGAGGGAATCCTTACACACCACATGTTGGGAAGATGGCACGAAGCTGACATTCAGACGCTAGGCAAGCTGTACAGAGATGGGACACTGATACCATACGAGACACTGGTCGCTGATGATGGGCTTCCTCCGGGTGGGTTCCTGCTACACCGCTCCCTTCTGGCACACATGACGACTAGGTGGGGGGATGTGACAACAGAGCCTAAGCAGCATCTAACTATGCAATACCTTCACGGTAGGGGTAGACACCTAGTCAGATGGTTCGCTGCATCCATAAGAGCGCACACAGAACTAAATTTGGACCGACTGCGGGGCAAATGGTAGCGAGATCTGGGGCGAGCACTCGCTGATAAAGAGTGGGAGAAAATTCTTCAAAGTCCAGTGCGCATCCCAAGAAATATGCGCTTCCGCCAAATCCAGGTATATATTGTTCACAGGGCCTACCTTACTCCAGCCTTAATTCACAAATACTTCCATAGAACTGATGCGTCCTGTCCAAGGTGCGGTGAGGTGAATGCCGATCTTCTCTATCTTCTGTGGAATTGTCCAGGGCTGGGCAATTACTAAGGGGACATTAGCGGGCTCCTTAAGCAATGTACTGGACGCACCATCCCCTGCAACTGGCCTGAATTCCTCTTACATCATTTTAAGAGGCCTCCCAAAGATAAGGTATTGTCCCGTTTCCTGGACCTGGGAATGGTAGTGGCAACGCGCCTCCTCACCAAGAGGTGGAAGGCGCGGGATCCTCCTAGCGTGTGGGCCTGGACCCTGCCCCTCCAAGCATGGGCCTGGGTGGAATGGACCCTCCATACGGCGGGAGGAAACAGTGGGGCTCCGCTGGGAACCTATTGCAGAGCACTTGGAGCGCATGATTAATGCCCTACAATCAGCAGACAGTACTGTCTGCGGGGGAGTGACAGGGGATTAGCTGAGCACATTGGGCGCTGGGGTGGCACACTGCGGACAGTGCACCTGACATCTAGACTGGTGCAATGCACGGTGCTGCAGCGCAGGGAAACAGTGGAGGTGGGAGGTGCATGTGGACCGGGGAGCAGGGGGGAGGACTGTCGGGGGGCGGAGATAGGAAGGGCGACAGCATTGCTTAATTCCGTTCTGTGTGAAATATTGCTCATCAGAACTGAATGAGAGGAAACCCCTTCTCCCCAAACATTGGAACTGGAAAATATTCAACCAGGAAGCCTATAAGTTGGCGCTACTACGGGAACCTCCACCACTGAGTGATACTCTGAGTGAGGCTTGGAGGAAATACGAAGAGTGGATGGCGATGGCCTTAGACAAAGTAGCACCATGGACAATTAAGGCCCCTGTAAGGCGGACCAAAACTGCTCCGTGGTTTAACAAAGAGCTACTGGCAGCCAAATCAGTTTGCAAAAACTTAGAACGCATCTGGCGTAAAGATTACGACCTAATCTGCAAGCAGCAACACAAGGACAGTTTGAAGATATATCACAAGCTGATAAGAGCAGCAAAAGGAGCATTTCTCAAGGAGAGAATAGAGTCTGCAGAGAATCCATCCAAGGAACTATTCGCTATATACAAGGAGCTTACGGCCCCTGCCAGGACAGTGGTCCAAGACACCTTCTCCGATGAGATCTATTGCAGACCATTTCGTGAATAAGGTGGAGAAAATATATGCATTCTTCCCGGATTGGGCCAGTAGGGGCACAACCTATCCTAAGAGTTGCACGAAGCACACGAAGGATATAAACTTAAACTGCTTCAAAGTACCTTCTAGGCAGGAAATGCTGAGGATTGCGAAGAGCATTCATTCTGGCTCCCCTAACGATGCTGCCCCGCCCAAGAATTTTAAGAACCAGTTAGAAGTGATGATTGATCATATTAGTCACATGGCTTCTCTTTCCTTTCAGGAATGCCATGTACCAGATGATTGGAAAAGGACTCAAGTTATCCCTCTAAAAAAGAAAGCTAACCTTCATTTATCCCAGCTGGAGAATCTACAACCCATTTCGCTTCTTCCGTTTTGTATGAAGGTAGTGGAAAAAATTGCTAATATTCAGCTTATGGAGTTTCTGGAAGAAGGTCAGCGTCTGTATCCATCACAGCCTGGATTCAGGGCCAGGTATTCAACAGAAACAGCCCTCCTCTTTTCCACGGAGATGCTCTGGCAAAAAGTGGATGAGGGACAAACGGTGGCCTTGGTGCTATTGGACCTGAGTGCGGCGTTTGACACCGTGTCGCACACTACGCTGCTAACTCGCCTCACGGAAATTGGAGTTGAGGGATCAGCTTATGAGTGGGTATGCTCATTCCTAAAAGACAGAAGTTTCCAAGTACATTGTCCCCCGTTCAAATCCTCGCCCCGATGGCTAAGGCACGGAGTTCCACAGGGCTCTAGTCTGAGCCCGACGTTATTCAATCTATACATGGAACCCCTGGCTCGAATTGTGGAATCATATGGAGTGGACATCGCTACTTATGCAGATTATACTCAATTGGTGATCTCCTTAGCCCAAGGCCAGGCCAAGGCAGCTGCCAACTTCTCCTCCTGTCTTACGGCTGTAGCCGGGTGGATGAAGAATAACTGCCTGCTCCTTAACGGGAATAAAACTGAACTACTGGTGATCGGGAGAGCACGCTCTACCTGGTTATCGGCATGGTGGCCGTCTGAGTTAGGGACTACACCTTCCTCTCCGTTACGGTGAAGAATTTAGGTGTCCTATTAGACACCAGCCTATCCTTTGGACAGCATATTGGAAGGCTGTCAGGCAAATGCTACGGTATTCTCAAAACCATACGCAAAGTGCTTGACCTTCTTCCCATCAATACCAGTAAATCTATGATACATGCATTAGTCACACCCCACTTGGATTATGGAAATTCCTTACTCATTGGTCTTAATAAGAAAGGGTTACAGCAGCTGCAATGTGTTCAAAATGTGGCGGCCCGACTTGCCCTGAATTTGTCCAGAAGAGCATCAGGGAAGCAGGTCTTAGCAACTCTCCACTGGCTTCCCATACAGGAACGCATTATGTTCAAAAGTCTGTGTATAGCACACCGTGTTGCCCAAGGAAAAGGACCTATATACCTCCAAAAGCTGCTGACTATTCACTGCCCTAGACGCAACCTGAGATCACTACATAGCATGCTGTTTCAGGTTCCCCGTATTTATAAAGCGAGAATGGGAGGCCGCTCATTTAGGTGCCTTGCCTGTAAACGATGGAAAGAACTTCCCATTGAACTCCGCATGGAACCGTCGGAAGCAAGGTTCCGCCTCAAACTGAAAACATACCTCTTCCCGCGAACTCAATCCCTGTTGTAGAGTCTTTTTTCTAGTCTCACGATGCCAATTGGTGGCAGGTATGCTCACTTAGTGGACTGTATCTATAGCGCGGGGACACACTGTTATAGTGTAACCAGGCGCTTTAAAAATGATCTTATTATTATTATTATACTGTACATCTGTGAACATGCCGCAGTTTGTTTGTTCTGATTTGAAAAGAAATTTGACTGTTCTTTTAAGAAAATCATTTCTGTGTACAGGGCTGGGCTGCGCAGGCCCCTCTTGGCTGTAGACATAGTCTGGTACATGTACTAAACCTGGTTATGTCCATGTGTCTAACTGCAACGCCTAGGGGACTTAATATGTTACACATGCATGAACGCTAGTCATACTCACAGCGATGTAATGTATGGAACTCCGCAAGTATTGAAATGCCTATAAAATATAAATGCCAATAAACAGATTTGACAAAAAAAATAAGACTGCAACACAGCAACTCAGGAATACAGCAACTATGGGGCATATTTAATAGGAGCTTGCGCCGCAGCTGCATAATTCTTTTTGACGCATCAGTAGCGCTTTCTTTGCTCCATATTTACAAGGTGCCGCAGCTAGGCAGATGTGTCACTTTCTGTTGGCTGAGTCAGTTTTTACCTTCGTTAGTTTTAATATATCCAAGGTAGGCGTTCCCACCTAAAATCTCCCGTAAACTGATGCAGTGGTATTTATGATGCATCTTCGGGAAGCAGGCTGCTGAGCTTGAGATGTGTCAAAATTCCTACTCCTCTAAAACCCAGGCGTAGGAATGGAGCATTGGCTGTGGCATAGGTATCTGGCCAGCCGAAGTGACTTGAAACTGTGTAATCTGCAATCAAGTCACATCCCCATAACAGGTAAGTGCACACATAAGGTATATAACACAGTTATTATCACATCACACACCATCACAGTCTTCTGTGCACTCACATTGTACTTTTACATAATATGTCACGCATAAGTAAGCATGATGGTAGTAGATATGCCCACTTGTGTGAGTGGCATCCAGGACCAGTGTAATGGGGTGCAAGGTCAATTTTTCACCTTTTCACACTCTATTACATTAGTCCCCACACATAAGGCTACTTGCATCCGTCAAAACTGGTGCATCGCCTCTGACTTCTGACACATTGCAGTAGTTGCATCAGTCTGATGACCAACTACAGCAATGTGCCACTTTTGGACTGGATGCCTTGTGGCATCCTATCCCCAGATTAGTCAGAATTTCTGACGCATCCTTTGGACCATGCACAGTGGTGCCCCATATTGTAAAAATGTTGCATCCATGGCGTCATAAGGTCGTTTGATGCAGGTGTCAGAAATGTAAATGCATCGCTGTCTTGGCGCAATCACGGACATTGTGGTCACCATTACAAATGTTGATACATGTGGCCCTTAGCTCACTAAAACATTCCCATATACCACCATACTGTCGTTAATTGTTAATTGTTTGACATCCAACAAGGCTGTAAATTAATCCTTGGTGCTTTCTCCTTTGGCCAACTTTCTACAATCAATCGCAATGCATGCTTATATTCAGCGTCTTTTACTGTTTCGCTCTTCCTCACAACCTGTAATTCGCTGTCACTCTCAGTAACCCAGACCCCAGAAACATCATCAAAATAGTCCATTTCACCATCATCCTCTCTGTGAGAAGTGAGTTATTAGTTGGGGTGGTTTGGTATCTACCGCAAGCACTAAAATCATTACCGTTGGGTTAGTTTTCAGTAGTTTAAACTTGAGCTCAATCACTCCTAGCTATACCACATAGTCAAGCTTAGGTAAACACAAACGTGTAAAGCATTTAGCAGTATCAAAACTGTTAAAAAGTTTAAAACACAACACAATAAAAATCCCACTCCAACTCAGAATAATAGAGCAAAATGTAGTGAATAAAATGAAACTAAAACAACAAAAATCCAATAAGGGGAACTGGATATGTGAATTTGTAAACCTCTATGGAGAAATAGCACCAAAAGTATAAAACACAAATGGTGTGCATCCTCCCAAACCTGGGTAGCTCCCAATGACTACACCACACATGGAGCTTAGTATTACACATCTTTATTCTGCTGTGTGTAACTGCAAACCCAACATTCTACAACAAGCTTTCTTAGCATTTCGCGCTGACACCTACGTCACAGCTCTAAGGCGTTGGCTAGGAGTCATAAGGGTTCAGTAATAAAACATCGTAATGTCATACGGCTTATACCTTTCCAAGTAAAACTGTGTTTGCTGGACATCATAATGATCAGAACTGTGCAAGACTGATTCTGTGCTCACCGTCCGGATGCATTGTCTGAAGTCCTGCTAGCTCACAGTGCCTGTACCTCTAACCTTACAGGGTAGAAAATGGATATGTAACCTTAGAACATGACAACCCTCACTCCCCAAGGAAATTGTGGTAAATGATGTAGAGCCTTTCGTTTAGTTACTTAGGCATACAGAAAGAGATACACAAGAAATAGAACAACATGCAGTTTCAATTTTTATTGAAGCATTGTGGTTCTTGAGTAAAATACTTGTGTGGCAATAATCAATAGAAGGAAACAGAAGAATGCGATTAGCATTGCAAGAATGGTGAAAAAGATAAACAGTTCAACCATTTTGCTATTTACAGATAATACATGCTGGCACACAAGTACTGTAATATATTGTACTCCCACCTAGCACATCCTAATCCATCAGGTCTAGGGTGGGTGAATCTGCCAAATCATTTTACTGTGATCTAGCTCACCATAACTGTGGGTTAGTGTCATCAAGCTGGCCATCTTGGTGTAGAGTTGGACAGCATCCCTCCCATAAGGTAAACAGGAATCAGCTGAGCTGGAATTCCAGCATGGATCGACCTCCCAGTGCCAGCAAAATGCTCTTCTGTTTAAACAAAGGCATGATGTGATATATATAATAACATCCTCCATATTACCATTACAAAGCCCCAGCCAGGCTGCTATTTTTTACTCTATTGTGATAGCTCTGTTGCCGAGTGCTGAAAACAAATAACAATATCTTGCGTTCCAATAGAGTTCCTCCGAAATGGTAGTGTAAGAAAACAGGTTTGTAAGAATATTATCCTGTATGTGCACGCAAATGAATGTGTGTCATATATCATCGTGTTCAGGGAGAGTAGTAGGTAACTTAAGAACGTGAGCATATAAAATGTTGTTTCTTAACCGGGCGGGCCTAGTGTATCCACTTGACAGCAAGACGCTACAGATGGTAGGCAATGGTCATGGTAGGCTGGGACTTAGGACTGATCTGAGGCTGACTGTGCTATATTGCGGGTCGCATACACCAAGTAGATTCATCCATCAAGACCCTGGAAGTAGAAAAGTAAAAAGAAAATTGTAAGGCTCAGTCAAAAAGGGACTTTCTAAGCCCTAACCCAAAAGGGAATTCTAAGTGCCAATCAAAAAGGGATTTTCTTCTCTGCGCAGGGCAAAGCTGAAATTGTATCCTCTGCGAAGGAACTGAAGGTGATATACGCGTAGTCAGCCGGTCCTGCTGAAGCTTTTGAGATGTTTAGTTGAAAAGGTTTCAAAGTCCCAATGCAGAAAGGGACTTTATCAATTGTTCGAAGGTACAGAGATCTCAGCACAGGACAAACCTGAAATTCAAGCCGACGCTTTGAAACTGCTGGTCATGTACTTTTCACGGCAGGTTCCCTTGTAGTTCTGCAGCAAACACTTTTCAAAAGTTCCCAAATTTCCTTTATTGCCCAAACAACCCTAATAGACCACTTCTAAGGACTATAGGTTTATATGGGGCACTGAGAGATTCTCAGGTTGTCAGTCAGAGTCCACAATCAAAGCCCAGTCCAAGGTCTAGTTGCCACCGATCAGCTGGGAACATCCATGAAAAGACTTGTAGCAACTTCTTGTTGCCCTGTATTCACACAGGCAGTCATCTGATCCTTGGAGTCCACTTCTTTGTCCTGGAAACAAGGGGAGCAGATCCAGTCCTCCAGTGCTCCTCTCAGGTAACAGACAGTCAGTCCTCTTATGTTCATCTGCAGGCCCAAAAATTATTCTGAGGAGGTGCCTTGAGGTACCACATATATAGTTAGCACCAACTAATGGGTGACTCCGGCACACTTCCTAACCAATGTGGTAATAGTTCCCAGGGACAACCTTACCCATTTTTTCAGTAGATCCTGTTTGCCTTACTGCAAACAGGAACAAAATGCCATGTGCTAGGCCATTTATCAAGATGGCAAAAGTCTTTGGCCATATTAAACTTCAACTCTAAGGGCTGGAGGTTGTATGTGGGAGCAAGCAAGGGAAGGGTTTGGATTGTGCGGTGTGCGATGGCGCCTACTCATGTGCTCATCTTTGTATAAATGATATTTGTGCCGTAAGGTGCTATGGGCGAAGGGATAACCCTGAACCCCATTAAACTGACACAAGGCCCACAAGTTTCTGTACCAAATACCTGTGGACCCGTTATTGTACACCGCAGAACCAGTCCTGCGTAACTTAGATTCATAAAAATTCAAGCAAAATACTACTATCAACACACAAATAAGGGAAACAATAGCAGAACACTCCGAGTATCTCGTGTCTTTGTGTTTATTGGTGATCGATTGCCCGGCCAACATGTGTTTCGTCAGGGTGCAAACCCACAACTTCTTCAGGGCTCTATGGCGAATAACTGAAATGAATCGATCACTCCACCGGTTGTACTTCCGTCCCGCTTGGCGTAGGAATGGAATAGATTCCCAAGGTAAAATCAAACGAACAAGGACTTGTCAATAAACGGTCCAATGTCACTCAATGCAGTGTGATGAGGAATTTCAGCACACAAAAGAAAACGAGCCAAGTAGGGCTGAGTCCAGGGTAAGTAACACTCCTGGTGATGAGTGGAAAGGCAACCGAGCGTGGTGCTCAATCTCGCGACCCACGGCGAAAACTGAACGGAGTGTTCTGCTATTGTTTCACTTATTTGTGTGTTGATAGTAGTATTTTGCTTGAATTTCCATGAAGTTATGCAGTGCTGGTTCTGCGGTTTACAATAACGTGTGCATAGGCATTTGGTACAGATGTATGTGAGAGCATCATAGGAAAACCACCAGTGTTGTCTCACATCTCAGACTAAAATCCAGATTGAAGTGAGCACCATACCCACAACAAACCCAGATACCTAAATAGGGTAGGACAAAAGCAGGGTCCCTCAGCACTAGAAAGGGGATACACAATAATTCCCCTGGCATCCTGTTTGCTTACTTTCAAGTTCGCTAAAGTTCTACGTGTGGCTCAAGCAAACCCAGCAGGTAGGATTTGACATTGTTCTTCCAACTGGTTGGCAGGCACTTACCCTTCTGCTGAGCTCAAAGGAAACATCTCTGCAAAAGAATGTTGTCATGTTAATCCCAGTGACCTATTGTGTGGCTTCTAGGAGAAATTTCACACCTCATTCAGACCAATTCAAGACTATGGGGCATATTTATGGAATAGTGTTGCAGTATAGAGCAGCAAGTAACCTTGGAAAGGGCAGGAATAAGCCGTATTTGAGCCATAAGGTGCATTCCTGACTTTGCCCACTGCACTTGTGCCCTTTTAGTGGCCTAGCACCAACGCAGACACCCTTGCACCATGATGCAAGGTTGCCTGCATTGCATGCAGGTTGTTTTTGTGCAGGAAGGGGCACCATCCTGCACAAAACCAATCCTGAGAGGCATTTTCCTCTTTCTATGTGTGCTGCAAGATGCATCACACATAGAAAGAGGAAGTGACGCAAAATAATGATATTTCTCCTTGGTACTCCTCTCATGGGGAGGCATGTCTTTTTGGCTCATTCTCAAGGTTACAAGGTCTTGTAAATCTGGCAATGTGTCATAAACCATGGGAGTTACTTGGGAACACCCACTCACTGCCCATGGAATGCCTACCCAGGGAAGAGTAATGCAAGTTATCCTCCAGGAATTTCAGGCAGGAAAAGGTATTTTTTTAAGTTACTTTTCAGCATTGATTTGAGTTTTTAATAAGTATTAAGAATGCCAGTTTAATAATTTGTCTACTTGGTCCAGTTCTCGAAATATAGCATTAGAATTTCAATATCTATTCTGATTTTCTACATAGGACAGGTAGGCCTGCCACAGTGAAAACTGTTTTAGGGCCTTGACCCTATAGGAACATGGTAACATTATTTTCTACATATCCCAGTTTTCAAATACCATGCACCCTACCTTGTTGGCTACAAGGCCTATGTAGGAGTTGCTTACTAATATTTAAAAGGGAGGTTTTACACTGCAGCCATCTGGTTGCAATGGTAGGCCTGAAGCCATGTTTAAATTTGTCATACTAGTGGTTGGCACAATAAGTGCTGCAGTCCACAGGTGTTATTTACCGTCCCATGCCATGGGCGTAGTGTCTATACCATGAACTAAGGATTTACAGGAGAGTGAAATATGCCAATCAGGGAATAGCCGATTTTTTACAGTTTTAAGGGTCAGAGAACATACACAGGGCCAGGGCCGGACTGGGAACAAGCCCTGTCAGGTTGTTGCTCAACCGGCAGGGGAGTGGGGGTGGTAGCAAGAGGCACAGCTCCTGCTTTTCTCTCAGAGGGCTGATATTTCAGCACTGCTGCAAAACCGGCCCCCTGTAAGAAGAGTGTCTCCGGTGACCACAAAACCGGCCTCCACCCCCTCTGGCCCACCAGGGAAATGCCTGCTGCCCGATATGGCCAGTCCGGCCCTGCACAGGGCACTCAACAGCAGTTCTCCAGTGTACAGTGTATTAAAACAGCAATAAAATTTAGCAAAAAAATGGGTGTGACTACACAAACTGAGACATGTTCTTACACTCTCCATTCTAGTAAAGTGCATGTGACAAGCAATCTGCCATTACATTCTGTTTGCCTTGCAAATGTTCCACAAAAGAAAAGTATTCATGTTCATTACTTACAAGCTTGGCTACACTTTCTTATACTTTTCTGGTACCGATGTCGGTTGGAACTTTAACTAATGGCTGATGATTGATTTGAATTACAAAGCGGTCTTGAAGAACGCACTTATTTAGTTGCCACTCAATCACAGAGTACTTTTGTTCTGCTGTTTTGAGTTTTTCTTAAGGGAAAGCTATGGCTCGTGTTTGCCTACCGCCAGTTTGGCTCAACGCTGCCACTAAACTGATTTGGCTAGTAAGTTACTGCAAATTTTTTGATACTTAGAAATATTACTGTGGCGGTACTGCCGATAGCTATCCTTTAGCCTATCCATACTGTCACTACATGCATTATCCCATAAGAATGCTCATCCTTTTGTAATAACCTACACAATGGGACTAGCATCTGTTTTTGTGTTCGCTGACGTATTTGGCATAAAACTAAAATGTCCTTAGGAGAGGTATGGATTCATCCTTATTATTTGGTAGTGGTGAGTCTTTAATGGGGGAAACAAGGAAAGGTTTTTCATACACTCTGTTAACGCCAATGGCATGCCCTAGATGTTATGCATTGGTTTGCATAAATGTATAGACCTTATTACATAGACTTGGCACATCACTTCAAAATGTTCCTCTTTGCTGTACAGCATATCAACAGCATATTGTTCATCAGACCCCTGCTCATCACACGTTGCAATACCCCTATGCTAGGCAGAGCCAGAGAGGCATGCACTAAAATTGAAGAGACCCTTCAATGATGATGAAAGAGGATAAGTGCACTGATTCTTCATGTAATTAACTTAGTGATAGGCTGCCTTTTTGTCTAGCTTTAAAAATGGCTGCCTCATCAAGAGTCAGCACAGCATCCTGCAACAAAGAAAATGGCTGAGAGTCTGTCACCATTTGTCAGTTTAACTGCCTCAAATCTACACATAATCTAAGTTACCCTCAAAATAACTATGGTAATTCTGGGTCTTTTGTCTTTTTTTGGCCACGTAAAGAGCTCACAAACTGTCACCGCCATCTCTCATACGCTCATAATGCTGCCTTTTATTACTATCAGAGGGTAAACGGTAACAAAGAGGTTTGAATGCTTTGTGTTTGTGAAATGCAGCCTCAAAAGCTCGAATGTAAGCTCAGAATGCACTTACGTATTCTATTCTCTAAAGCATGAGAGCTGTAAATTGTTACTCCTCTCCCAGCCAGAGTGAATTAATGAACACTTTCTAGACTCTGAAGACATCTAGGGCCATAATCTCAAGGAAGTGGTTGAGAGAGGCGTTAGCCTTCTTGGCTTAACGCCTCTCTCCCAGTGGCGGTTCGTCCATTGGGGGCGTTGGGGCGTTGCCCCACTAGCCAGACGACCGTCACTGTGTCACTGACTGCGCGCACCAAAAAGTACAATTAAGAGACAACATCAACAGCCCGAGTCTTAATGATTTGGGTCGGAGCACTGTCACAACAATAGTGACGTCATCGCGATCGCGGAAGGTGGGGGGCGGGCCTGCGGCAGTGAGTGGCAGGCTGGCAGCAGGTGGCAGGGAGGGCAGCAGCAGTGTGCGCATGTAGGACAAGTCCTTTTTATGACTTACCCACGCATGCGCACACACACAGTACCCCCTTCCCTCCCCCTCCTCCCCTAGCACACACACAGGCAGAGACCCGGGGGAGCCGGGTCTCATTATGGGCAGTATTAGCCCTGCTCTGTAGCCAATCCTGGCGCAGTGGCGATGTAATGCTGCGCCAGGATTGGCTGTTTTACCGCGCACAAGGATGGTGGTGGTGCCGCCGCGCGTGGGTTGGTGGCAGTGCTTACCTGCCGCACTGTATGGCCAATCACCAGTGGCCATTGGCAACCATATAGTCAGTAGTGATTGGCCGGCGTTGGCCGCTGTGGGGACGTCACCGCGTCACGAGGAGACTACCACCAGAGTCACGAGGAGACTACCTCGCGACTTGTGCAGTCGTGCCTGCCTGTGCATGTCATCATTGTCTTCTTCTGTGACTGTCGAGTGAGTGACGAACAAGAGTCTGTCAGTCAGTTCTGATGAAACCGGCCGCGTACGTTTTTTTTTGGTGGTGGTGGCATCATACGGGTGGGTTGGTAAAATAATAAAAAGGTGCGTAGGTATTCCACTGGCCTCTTTCAGAGTAACCGCTTTGCTTGACTCACTGTCTGAGGAAGGGCCAGAGTCGTATTGTTATGCTTATGCGGTGTCCCAACAAACAGGTGGTTGACTTTTGAGGTTCATCTCCCTGTTGTATACGGTGCGGCCCGGCCGCAGCAGCCGATACCCATATCCATTGTGCCGGACCGGGGCTGTATGCGCACTTAAAGCTCCCCCTCCCCCGACTCCGGTACGGGAGACAATCCTGAATCCTCGGGACAGACCTCTTATATAACTCTCTCCTTCATAATATCTTGGTCTCAATTCTTGCACGTGTTGAAGATGAACCCATTCGCTCATGCGTGGGTTATACATGGTAATTAACACTAGCGGTATGCTCCTCTGCCCTCTGTTTTGCATTTTAAGCCTTCTTGTGGGAAGCAAGCTATATCTACTCATAAAGAATGGGGCACGCTGAATAACTTTTTTTTTCTTCAAATCTATATTTGGTGTGGTTTAGAATATATCTTGCAAATCGATTTAAAGCACAGCTGTTTGTTTTATGCAAGGCACTGCACATTAGGTTATAAGAGCTGTACGTTCAACGGACTGGAAATTCCACTGCCTGAAATATGTCCCTCTCTGATCCAGTCAAGGAGAACTGAGTGGAAAAAAAATGCGCAAGTTTGTCTGAATATGGGTAGCGCCAAAATTCGAGCGTGTATATAAAGTTGCTGTACTTACTGAAGACCTGCTCTTGTTTCAGACACAGGTATCGTCCATCCTGTAAGTGATTGTTTTCATGTTTATATAATGCAGCCTTTAGGTATATCTGCAAAGAGGCAGTAAAGAGTCAGGGCGTAAACGTTTTGATGAAAATTAAATATACCCCTAACATCTTTTGCTTAAAGTTCTCATCCTATGAGTGATGTCCGAATAGATCACAAACCCCAGCAGGCATATCAGAGGAACAGTTTAATGTTCTTATTGTTGGAGATTGTAAGAGATGCAAGACTAGCTAGAGAGAACTCCTTTCCCCCCAACACTGGAGGGCCCCTTTGAAATTCAAGTCAGGGACTTAGGATTTATACCACTTCCTGTCTACACAGTGAGACGTTAATCAGGCACAATTAGTAGACTAGGCAGCAGAAGAGCATACAGATTCACTTGTCAGATAATACAAAGGTTAGCTGGTAATTTGGACTTTGCAGAATAGGACAGCCCCCAGGATCTGTGAGGTACTCAGAAATGCATTATATCTCAGTCTGTTATGAAGCTCTGTGGTTATACTGAATAAGCAGCTAAATATGTTATATGTCATCTCTTTAATAATGTAATAACTGCACTTTCACAATTGCTTTATTAACCTTCCTGCTATTCTCAAAGTTGCTTGAAAATGCACCATTTTTCCACTCTTTTTTCAAAATTTTCTCGGGGTGAGAACTCTCGAACCCCCCTTGGGTGGTTCAGGCTCTGGTGAGGTATGACAACCGTTTTACGCCCCACCACTTTCAAATGTCACCGTCCGCTACTGCTCTCTCCGCCACTTTGGAAACGCGAGGCTGCACCCTAAGCTCAAGGATATGGTTCAGCCTTGCATTTCCCCCTGCGTTGGCACTAAGTTTCACAACTTAGCGCCAACGCAGGCACTCTTGCACTAGAGTGCAAGGGTGTCTGCAAGCAGGAAGGTTTGTTTATGGACAGGAAGGTGTCCCTTCCTGTCCATATGTCCAAATGTTGAGTTTCCTTTTTTATTAACTTTATTGCTCAATTATGGTGATTGCGTGTATTGTACATTGTGAAGTTTCACAAGCTCTTCTCAATATGTATCATTATTAAATCCCCTGAAAGGGGTAAAACATGTCACCAAATATATACCTTCTATTCATAATATAGAGTTAAGAATGAATTCTAATAGAGGAGAGTAAAGAGGGAATAAGAATTTATAATGTTGAAAGCTAGCCCGCTGCCAATCTCTAAAACATTATGAAACATAACATGAAACTGATAGATTCTGCTACTGCAACCGTAAAAGAGTTCTTCAATGGACAGAAGTTTGAAAAGATCTTGCAACCAAGAAAGTACCTGTACATTATGCTTTGACTTCCAAGTGAAAATAATTATATTTTAGCTTCCATCAAAGACCTCAAAATTGATCTTATTTTCCTCATTGATTACTCACTGTAACAGGAAACGATTGAATGGTATGATGTTCTTCAATTCAATTCAAGTGGCTTATTTAGGCTCATAAAAACAAACCACAAAAGAAAAAACATATAATACATTAAAAATAGCAAACAGTAAAAACAAAATAGTACATATGATTAAAAAATTGCAGACGTCATAGATCTTCCAAAAGGTGCAAATTACAAACAATAAAATCATTGCAACACAAATTGTGCAAATCCCAATTCCAAATCACAATCAACAGACATAAAAAACAGGGTTGTACAATAAATTAAAACAGGAAAGAGTGCCTGTGGCATAATGCGTGATTAAAGAAAGTAGCCACGCCTGCACAGACCTTAGGTGTGGGAAGCGACTGCAAGTATAAAAGTGCAGGAATAGGAGGGGTGTCTCTTAAAAGCAGAATTAAAAACAACCTGAGATAATTACCATATAGGACCATCAAAAAAACACAAAGAGCGCCAAGGTTTGCAGTGAGTGCTCATCACAAGGACAAACCAGAAATTCATTTCGGGTCAAATTGGACCAACGGGAATGAAAGCTAACGTCTTATCTGACTCAGCCTAAAACTAGTTAAGACGACCCCCTCTCTGTCTTTCAGGGCCATTGACAGGTAGGGCTCCAACCCAGGTGATGTCTGTACCTGCAGGTAATCTCGGACAGCGGGCTTCTTCAAATCAGACAGCTTTCTTTCCTTCTCTGAGGTCACAAATTTGACTCAACTCTTATCCCTTGCGGTAATGTCACCAGGTGATGAAAAAATATTGGGTTGTCCCAAATTAGCGCACACAACCTTAATGTACCTGACCCAGGGGATATGAATCCCCCTATCACGAGCAAGACAATCCATACATTTTTCCGTGTTCAAAGAGGCCTTCGGGTTACGCCAGATGGAACACCATAGCATCAAGGGGGGCAAATTGATGGAGTCAGCAATATACGGTCGACCAAGTTCCTCATGAACAGAATAGATTGGTGACCCCGGCAACACCCTCAGGATATGTCTATATACTCTATTTTCCTCGCCTTGCAATTTCTTGACAGCCTGTACCCCATAGGCCAGAGCCAAAGGTAAGAATTGGTACACACTTTCTTTTTTTAAATCGGTTAGAAAGTCACCCTTTTGGCCTATTCACCCCCACTTTTTGTGTGCTGACTGGTACTGATGGTAGTTGACGCTGGCTGTGTCCTGAGCTGTGCTAGTCAGGCCAGGGACAGTGCTATGTTAAACACACCCATGCATTGAGGCACACTTATAATTGGCATGACCTACACTATACGTCCCTAATAGATAATAGGTCCAGGGGATGAGTCCCTAGTATATAATAGGGTCTGGCAGTTTAGAGGGCAGCAGCCTTTTATCAACTTGCATTTGTGCACTGCTGAGAGCCTGAGGTCATTTTAAAAGCAGCCCTGAGTTGCAGCAATGCTTTAAAAAAGTAAGGGGCATATTACCAAGCAATAGCGATAATTATCGCTATTGCTTGGTTAGAGACAAAAATTTACCGCTGAGCTGCTGCGATTTGTACCGCAAATAAACCTTGGTATTACCAAGGTTTATCGCAAATGCGATATAAAATCACCGCAATGCATGAATATCGCTGAAAAGTCCGCGATATTCATGCATTACCGAGCTAATCCTCTTAGCCATGTTATCCACCTCCCATTGGATAACATGGCTAGGAACTGCTCAGGGCAGGTGTTAGCTTTTGGAGATATTCGCGCTTAGCGCGAATATCTCCAAATGTTGGTAATAGGAGATAGCGATGTTAGCGACTGTTTCCATTCGCTAACATCTTGGCACACCCACTTTGCATGTCATTAGTGATAAATATCACTGACATGCAAAGTGGGGCCCAAGATGGTCGCTATCTCCTACTAGCTGTCGCTAACTGGTGTTAGCGACAGCTAGGTAATAGGGAGATAATTTTATCTCCGCTTTCTTGGCTTTTAAAGCCAAAAAAGCGGAGATAAACCCCCTTGATAATATGCCCCTATAAAAGTGATACTCTACATTATTGTTACATTTCAAGTACCCCCAAAGTCTCCCCTCGGTGTTCCAGGGACTAGGGGGTCAGATAATTATAAGCAGGGCCCCTATAAAAGATGTTAATAAACCCTGGTGAGGGAAAACTGTCCATTTTATTTTTCCCTAGTGTAGTAAATCCCCTGCAAAGTCCGCTCACCTCCTCCGCTACCCTCCGCATCTTCCTCAGGTTCGCCTTCTGCCCGCAGCCTGCCGCCTCTGCCCCTGCTCCTCTCCGGCCCCGCTGCCCCGGTCACCTCCGTGCTTCCCGCCGCCGCTGACCCGTAGCTCCGCCTCCCCTCCTCTCCCATTGGTCCTCCCGCCTCCCGCCTCCCCGCTGACCCTCCCTCCCGGCTCCTACTTAAGGGGTCCCTGCCGGGTCACTCACTGTGACCCCTGTGTCCTCGCAGGCGGTCGCTCCCTCCACGCTGCTCTGCCGCTCGCCTGCCTGCTGCCCTAGCTGCTGCCTGGCCGCTACCTGATCGCTGCAGACCTCCGCTCACCTCCTCCGCTACCCTCCGCATCTTCCTCAGGTTCGCCTTCTGCCCGCAGCCTGCCGCCTCTGCCCCCGCTCCTCACCGGCCCCGCTGCCCCGGTCACCTCCGTGCTTCCCGCCGCCGCTGACCCGTAGCTCCGCCTCCCCTCCTCTCCCATTGGTCCTCCCGCCTCCCGCCTCCCCGCTGACCCTCCCTCCCAGCTCCTACTTATGACGCCCCCTCAGCGACCGCGCAGCGGACGCGCGCAGCGGGAGCGCCGAAGGTGCGCCAAAGGTAAGCCCGTCTGCGCCCGTCCGCGCCTGGACCGCGCCCAGTGCCAGGACCCCTGGCCCCCGCCGTCACCAGCCCACCCGCCGGACCTACGACGCCACCGAACTCAACGCCCTCAATGCCGGCCGACTCCCGGGCTGTTACCGAGCCAACCCGAGACGCACCCACGGACCCTTCTGCTGCAACGCCTGCAAGTTTACCTGCATCCGGACCTGCACCACTCCAGCAGTGCTCAAGACCTCGACGAGCAACAGCAGCAACCACCTGAAGTGCATCCTGCTCAACACCCGCTCCGTCCACAGACACGCCATCGAGCTCTGGAACCTGCTCGACACAACGTCACCAGACGTCGCCTTCCTCACGGAAACCTGGATGAACGCCTCTTCAGCGCCTGACATAGCCATCGCCATCCCAGACGGCTACAAGATCATCCGGAGGGACCGCATCAACCACACCGGAGGAGGCATCGCCATCGTCCACAGGAACACCATCCGCATCACGACCAACACCGACGACACCCTCGCAACCGCCGAGCACCTGCACTTTCAGGTCCACATCAACCCCAAGACCACCCTCAGAGGCACCCTCATCTACAGACCCCCGGGACAACGCACACAATTCAGCGAAGACATCGCCGACTTCATCAGCCCGCACGCCCTCTGCTCCGCTGACTACATCCTCCTCGGGGACCTCAACTTCCACATGGAGAACAACAACAACCGCAACACCACCACCCTGCTGGACAACCTCGCCAACCTGGGACTCAAGCAACTGGTGACCACCCCCACCCACTACGCCGGACACACACTCGACCCCGTCTTCTCATCCAGCAAGGACATCGCCTTCAGCCACGCCACCGGACTCCACTGGACGGACCACAGCTGCGTCTACTTCAGCTTCGCAAGGACCACGATCCACCACCACCAGCAACAGGCTGCACGCAGGAGCTGGAACAAGATCACAGCCGACCAGCTCGCGTCCTCCCTGAGCATGAACCCTCCCACCAGCACAACAAACCCTAGCCAGGCGGCCACCAACCTCACGAAGTGGATCAGCGACTGCGCAGACAAGCTCGCCCCCCTGAGGACCCCGCCCAGCAGACCCGGTAGCAAGAAAGCCCCATGGTTCACCGACGAACTCAAGAGCTCCAAGAAGAACTGCCGAGCCCTCAAGAGAACCTGGCGCAGAGACCCAACACCGGACAACATGACTGCCCTCAAGCTCGCCACCCGAAAACACCACCAACTCATCCCCGCCACCAAGAAAACTGCATTCAAGGAACGACTGGACAACAACGCACACAACAGCAAAGAACTCTTCAACATCGTCAAAGAGCTCTCCAACCCCAACGCCGAAAACAACAACATCACCCCTTCGCAAGACCTCTGCAACTCCCTCGCCTCCTACTTCCACAACAAGATCGCGGACATACACAACAGCTTTAGCACTCAACCGACGAACACCATGACCGAACCACCGCCCCCCACCACCACCCTCCGCGCCTGGACTCCGATCAGCACCGAAGACACCGTCCGCACGATGAACTCCATCCACTCCGGATCTCCGACCGACCCCTGCCCTCACCACGTCTTCAACAAGGCCGACGCTGTCATCGCACCCCACCTGCGGGACATCATCAACACCTCCTTCGACACCGCTACCTTCCCGGAGAGCTGGAAGAACGCCAAACTCAGCGCTCTACTCAAGAAGCCATTGGCTGACCCCACCGACCTCAAAAACTACCGCCCCATCTCGCTGCTCCCGTTTCCTGCAAAAGTCATCGAGAAGACCGTCAACAAGCAGCTGGCCGCCTTCCTCGAGACGAACGGATCCCTCGACCCCTCGCAGTCTGGCTTCCGGGCCAACCACAGCACCGAGACCGCCCTGATCGCAGTCACCGATGACATCCGAGCGCTGCTCGACAACGGAGAAACAGCGGCCCTCATCCTCCTCGACCTCTCCGCGGCCTTCGACACTGTCTGCCATCGTACCCTAGTACAATGCCTCAGCAACGTCGGAGTCCAGGAGAAGGCACTGGAGTGGATCATCTCCTTCCTCGCCGGAAGGACACAGAGAGTCCGCCTCCCTCCGTTCAGATCTGAAGCCACCGAAGTCATCTGCGGCGTCCCTCAAGGCTCCTCACTCAGTCCAACCCTCTTCAACATCTACATGAGCCCCCTCGCAAACATCGCACGCCAGCACAACCTCAACATCATCTCCTACGCCGACGACACCCAGCTGATCCTCTCCCTTACCAACGACCCCGCCACCGCCAGAGCCAACCTTCACAAAGGGATGAAAGAGGTAGCCGAATGGATGAAGAACAGCCGCCTGAAACTGAACTCAGATAAGACTGAAGTCCTCATCCTGGGATCCTCACCCGCCGCCTGGGACGACTCCTGGTGGCCCCCCGCCCTAGGCAGCGCACCCAAACCAACAGACCACGCACGCAACCTGGGCTTCATCCTGGACTCCTCCCTCTCCATGACCAGTCAAGTCAACGCCGTCTCCTCGTCGTGCTTCAACATCCTGCGCATGCTATGTAAGATCTTCCGGTGGATCCCCACCGAGAACAGGAAGACGGTCACCCAGGCCCTCGTCACCAGCCGTCTGGACTACGGCAACACCCTCTACGCCGGAACCACCGCCAAACTCCAGAAGAGACTCCAGCGGATCCAGAACGCCTCAGCACGACTCATCCTGGACATCCCCCGTCGCAGCCACATCTCCGGACACCTGAGAGACCTGCACTGACTCCCGGTCAACAAGAGAATCACCTTCCGTCTCCTCACCCACGCACACATAGCCCTACACAGCCAAGGCCCAGGATACCTCAACAGCCGCCTCAACTTCTACGCTCCCAACCGCCAGCTTCGATCGACCAGCCACGCCCTCGCCGCCGTCCCCCGCATCCGTAGAGCCACCACAGGGGGACGGTCCTTCTCCTACCTCGCCGCCAAGACATGGAACTCCCTCCCCACCCACCTCCGCCTGACCCAGGACCACCTCGCCTTCAGGAAGCAACTCAAGACCTGGTTGTTCGAGCAGTAGCAGACCCCCCTCCCCCAGCGCCTTGAGACCCTCTGGGTAAGTAGTGCGCTATATAAATGCGATGATTGATTGATTGATTGGTTTGGTGCTGTGGGCACTGTGAAGTAGTAATTTACATCATTTTTACATATTAGGCAATTCCCAGGTCTCCCCTAGGTGTCTCAGGGGGAGTGGGTGGTCCTGTAATTATGAGCAGGCTCCTTATAAAAGATGTTTTATAAACCCTGGTGAGGGAGGAATTGCACATTTCATGTTTCCCATTGTAGATACTTTGCCTCGTAAACCAACATGGCAATATTTTATGGACGCATATCTATTGCTAGGAAAGTATGGAAAATATCATTCAAAGACTTAAAAGAAAGGGAATGATAAATCCAACATATTATTCTGGTTGAATATATCCTAACCTATACAAAAAAGAAATTATAACACTTTCTTGTCATAGCCAAAATCCTGCCTTTTTTCAGTCTTCCCTGATGGGTCAGTGCTAACAGGATTAGCAAGGCTGTCTTGATTAGGTAACAAGTGGCTACCTAGGGAGAGGCTATCTTATGGAGAAAGTTCTTCAGCTACACATTAATGCCAGGGGAGACGGGCTGTAAAGCATGAGGCTTCAAAGTAGGATAGGACATACGCTTCAAGGGTGTCTTCTGTCGCCGCTCCTCTTTGCCCTTGCATTGGAACCATTGACGGCATGGATCTGCAGAAATCCAATGATCCGAGGTATACGTTGAACCCCTGACTGGGAAGACAGAATATCGTTATACGTGGATGGTGTGCTGTTGTATTTGACCTCCCCGAGTGTCTCCTTGATATGCTTGCTTGATATCCTCGCAGTCTTCAGTAGATATTCCGGATTTACCATAAACTGGTCTAAATCTGTGCTTTACACTCCACACGGTGAGCCGCTAATCCTCCCGAATGGATGCCAGATACAAATTGCGGCAGACGGCTTTCGGTATCTTGGTATCTTCATTACATTAAACACTACGCTCCGGTTCACTCGTAATCTCCTGCCACCAATTCAGAGATTGAGGAGCGATATTAGTCACTGGAAGTCCCTGACCCTCTCCCTATTAGGTAGGGCCATTCTATTGAAAATGATGGTGTTACCCCATTTTCTATATGCCCTCCAGAACACTATGGACCCAGTCCACAAGTCATATTTTAAAGAAATAGAAACTTTACAACAAACTCTTTCATAGGATGGCAAACCTTGAATCGTATTAGCAAAACTCACCCTCAATTGGTGCGATGGCGGCATCAGTCTTTCTGACATCAGGAAATACTATCGGGCAGCCCATCTGGCTGCGATCAACCAGGGGATGTATGGTAGCCCCGACGACCCAGGGTACGCCATGGACAAGTGGCTCCTCCCAGGTGGGGACTACTGTAGAACACTCTACTCCAAACCCCGAAGATACCCCCTTACAGACCCAACCGCACACTTGGTTCAAGTTTGGCACGAGGTAAACAAGCATCTGGGGTGGGACCGTAGGCTTACTCTGGTGACTCCCCTCTGGAACTCTGAACAGCTGGGGAGCCTCTGGCAGACTAAGAGATTTGATAAGTGGGATCTCAATGGTATTTCCCAGGTTAAGGACCTCTGGGTCAAGGACACTTTCCTCTCGTTTGCCTCTCTCCAACAGCAATATAAATTGGTGGGTACCGAGTACTACAGATATATGCAGGTCCGGCATGCACCTGGGCGAATTCCGATCTAAGGAAAAACAAATAAAGAAGGGCGTTCCGCAGGGTTCGAGCCTCAGTCCAACACTGTTTAATGTTTACACTGCTCCTCTAATTAAGCTAATATCGTCATTTGGAATTGATGTTGTGGCCTATGCCGACGACACTGAATTGATATTGGTCCTGGACAAAGACACACAGGAATGGGAAGAAAAACTCAAAGGTTGCCTCACGGCTACATTCAACTGGATTAAATCTAATCATCTAAAATGCAACACAGGCAAAACAGAAATCGTGCCTATGGGCTTAAATAACAACTTCACTCCCAAAACCTGGTGGCCGGAAAAGGCAGAAATCCCACCCAATACAACTCAATCGGCATGAAACTTAGGGATCACATTTGACAGCAACCTGTCTTTTAAGCAGCAAGCCCTGAAGGTCGCAGGGAACTGCTTTGCCATCATTAAAGGACTCAGGAAGTTTTTCGACTTTCTCCCACTAGAGGCTAGGAAGACGGTAACAGTTGCCTTAGTGACGTCGAGGATAGACTACTGTAATAGTCTATATGCAGGCACTACCAAAACCACCACCCATAAACTTCAAATGGTACAAAATGCAGCAGCTAGGTTAGTTCTCAAATGGCCGAAGAAATCTTCTGCAACATCGGCACTAAATACACTGCATTGGCTACCAATAACTAAGAGAGTCCTTTTTAAAATATTGATTATTACCTTCAGAGCTACCCATGCCCTAGGACCAAAATACCTACAGCAGAGATTTGCCAGATACATTCCATCACGCAATCTCCGATCATCTAGTTTGAATTTTTTGTCGGTCCCTAGTTTCAGGCTTAGCACGAGAGGTGGCAAATCCCTCCCAGTACTTGGAGCAAAAGCCTGGAATACTCTTCCACCCTCCTTACGTGCACTAGACAATGAAAAAGACTTCAGAAAGGGATTGAAAACCTGGGTTTTCAAGCTACAGGACACTTGCGTTAGAGCCCTAGTGTAACAGGTGGATGACCTCCCATCTACTCCCAACCTGTTGCCTACATCTCTGGATCAGTATCTGGCGCCTTGATGCTCCTTGGAGCGGTTGCTGCGCGGTACAAATGCTCTATTACATTACATTACATTACTTCAGACCCACCTTGCTGGTAGAGCCCCCCTTCCTGAGGCATCCCCTCTCGAAGACAGGATACTGGACAGTCATATACCTGAAAGGTCCATCTCGCTGATTTACAGAAAATTGATCAACAATATGGAAGACCCCCTCCAGTCCGTTAAGGACAAATGGATTAATGATGGAATTGAACTGGATGACGAAGACTGGCAAACAGCGGTCTCCTCCCCGAGGGAGGTGGCGATCCAATCTAGGCTGCGGTTGGTGCGGCTAAAGATTCTGCATAGAATATACATCACTGGGCCAGATTTAGTGGGGATGAGCAGAATGGAAAACGGAGTGTGCAGACGTGGCTGTGGGAAGGTGGGTACATTTATCCACATAATATGGGAATGTGTGAATATAAAATTGTACTGGCAAAGCATACATTGGATTCTCCGGGATGTACTCACAGTAGACCTACAACCCGAAGCCCGCAGGTGCCTCCTGAACATTTGGGAACCAACGGACCTCACCTCACACACTAAGCAATGGGTGGTCCTGGCCTTAATGGTGGCCAAAAGAAATATAGCACAAAATTGGGGGGCCCACCAATCACCAACACCAGATAAATGGGAGGAGGATCTGGACTGGTGCATGTTCAGGGAAAAGTCAGTGTATGTGGCCAGGGGGTGTCCCGGGAAGTGGAACAAAGTGTGGGGGCCTTGGAACCTGTACAAAGGCAATATTTGTATCCCACCAGCGCCACTGAATGACGAAGAGACTCTTGAAACCCCTTAATTGTTATGATTTGTATATCTGTTTTCTCTCCTGACTCACTGTAACCCAGACCAGCAAATTGGTGTACCTATATCTCTTGCTCTTGTGATTATAATAAAAAGAAATATAAAAAAGTAGGATAGGACAGGCAGGAAATTTCAGACCTACCTACCCTCAGTCCCCTGTGCTCCAGCCAGCTAGCAGGCTTAAGGAAGGAATTTGCAGATGCTAAGGGGAGGAGAGCTATAAAAAGGAGCCACACTGAGATTTGGTTTATTTTGCTCTTACTGCTCTGCTGAGATTTCAGCCCTGATGGGTTTGGGAGGAATTGTGCTTTCTGGGACAAGAAGATACCACATTTGGAGGAATTGGTCATGCACCTGGATGGCATCCTGCATCCCATTGCCCCCCCTCTTGATGCCCAGATGTTGAGATTAAATATGAAAGAGGTGCATAGCCTCTTATTTCTGCTGCCTGAAACTAAAAGAAGGAGGAATGTCCTGCTGAAATACTGATCTGCACACAAGTGCCTGCCTGGTAAAGACTGCGCAAGCGGCACTATCTGGAACAACAACGCTGAGGACTTTGCCTTGCTTCAATAAGGAGTAACAGGTTAACAGAGCTTAACCAACACTTCTAAAGCCAGAGTCCCCCTCCTGGAGTGCATCCAGTGAAGTTTTAAGCTGTTGACCAAGGGCATTGTGGAGAGTGAAGTTCAGGCCTACTGAAGGACTGGGCTATTCTAAGGGCCAGCGGTGCCAGGGGACAACACCTGAACCCTTCGTGGGTTACCTGTTCCGGCGTACAAATCACAGAGACACGGGACACTTCCTTCGGCGTCAAAGATCAGCGTTTATTTACTGCAGGGATACAGAGATCGCAAGAAGTACAACCACGTGTAGGTTCTGAGAGTCTGCTTCGAATTGCAAACGTGGATCGCTCCTTTTTATACACCTTTTCGTCATTGCACAACATAGTGAACAAAAGGTTACAACTCAGTTCCCACAGTAAACTTCAAAAGGGTCGCATTCATGTTTTCAAGAGCCCGGAACATAATTACAGTAACATCGCCGGTTCCCAACTGTAAAACCACGTTATCTCACCATTAAGCACATTCCACTCTAGTCGTAAACAAGCTAAGAGAAGAGACAGAAACAGGTGCAAGGGAGACAAAGACAGACAACAGATTGAAAAGAGTGTAGGGGGCAATATCGGAAGCGTGATCACAGGATCAAAGGTTTCAAGCCTAACAAATGCTAGGCTGAAACAATAGACCGGCACAGCAAGATGAGCCTCTAGCGGAGCCATCTGCCTTTCCCGTATCGTCCCCCTAGTCATAAAGACACACTCAAAGGAACATGCGTCTTCCGCAAAGGCTTGGGAATCCCAGGGTCACGAAGCGAACACTGTCTGTTCGCCGACTACGTGAGGGCAAGAAACAAAATGGATGCCATATCTAAAATGGAACCCGTGGGTTCAGATGGAGAAACCCACGAATAAGACGAACGCTGCAAAGTAGAGTAGCGAAAACGCGTACACCCACTAAACTCGTCATTTGCGGTTCATAGATACCAAACTCGTCCATATTCGAACAAGTCCAAAACGTCATTACGATTCTCACGGAACCTCACTGCCAAGGACCATCTAGGAGATTCCAGACCCTTGGATGTGTGTTTGGCACTAGGAACCCACAAGGAGACCTTCTGGAAGGACTCCAGAAGTTTGGGAAACTTTGTGGAAAAGTCTCCAGGAGGTGATCTAAGCGACCATGAGAGCTAAGGCAGACACCTACAGCCGCTACCCGGCCCTAATACCAGGATTGTCCCGCTGAAGAGCTCCAGAGGTGCGACTTCCAGAGTTTGACCAGGATCTCCCTGAAAGTCGAGCCGGTAAACCTTCACCGAATCCAGACTGGTGGTGAGCAGCGATGGCCCCCAGCAGAAAATGTTCCAGAAATGTTTATAAGGGCGAGGTCACATTTTGACCGAGGCCTCCCCCGTGGAGTATTGGATCATAGCTCCATTGCGGTAGGCCTGAAACTTTGACTTTGCCCCATTCAAGTATGACCAGATGTGAAGAAGGTGAGCAAAGGATTTCTAAGCACTCGAAAGTGTTCATTCTTTAAAAATTCATCTCTGGTTCCCTACATTGGATTTTAGTCGTTTTGGTATTATTTTAAAGATAAAAAATATTTCGTATTTTGAAAATTGGTGTGGGATTTTTATTGTGTGTTGAGTGTTACTTATTTACTGTATTGGTATATTAAATGCTTTACATGCCTGTCTCCTAGGTTAAGCCTTATTGCTCTGTGTCAGCTACCACAGGTTGAGCAAGGGACCTATTTATAGAGACCCTAACTAGGACACAGTACCATGTTGGTGGCCTTGTTTCTGGTAAGAAGTGCCTACCTACCACTACCAATAAACCACCTTCCAACAAAATCTCAGCAAGGGTCGCTACAGACTTAGTACCTATTTTTGACGCCAGGCTAAACAGTAAACCTACCGAATTACAGAACTATTCACATTGGTATGCGCCCGGGCAAGTCCCACATGAGTCCCGTGCCAGAGGACACAGTAAGCACTCAATAGCACAAGTTCAGGCAGCGTTCCCTCCTCTTCGTGGCTTGGGGATCCCTGATGGCTACTGAAGGATGTAGTCCCACCTCAGCAGCACCACCAATAAATTTGCAACAAAATTCCCATGACCATGTTAATCCTAAAGAAGACATTGTTTTAAAATGGAGACACCCCTGAGCATCCACAAAAAAACTTGCAGTGAAGTACAGGTGTGTACTGCGCATCATTCCTCAATTGCAACTTAAACATTTTCTAGAGATCAATAAGGTCCTATACATTTTTTAATTTGGATCTAAATGCTTAATTCTGAAATTCCTATTAACTCATATTGAGGAACCTTTATAATGCTTGGACCTTAAATCTCTTTTTCCTCATCTCCATTACATATCTCATATTACAATCATCACTTTGTAATTGCTCGTCAATGGCATGCTGGGGCATATCTGTGGTGTGCAACTGCTGAATGAGTTCTGCTTGCAATATACCAAACCTGGATATTGCTGCGTAGTCTCCTGCTGACCCTCCATGTTTAGTGCAAATGTTGAACTCTCTGGCATGATTCATATTTATGGAATTTTTAATTTGTACTGAGGGAGGAACAGGCGCATGATCTGGAGAGGTCAACCTTCAGGAAAGATTATTATAAGAATACTGTAAAGATCCTCTCAGATTCCAAGTAGTCCAACAACCTCATTTGTCTTTGCCTAATGGTTGAATAGGGTGTGTTGCTGCTAATTGTTTTTTTTAAATACGTCTTTCTGCAAAGTCACTTAAAACTTAAGTAATGGCACAATCATATCTGTCAAAGCACAAAAAGAATGAGAAGAGGGTCAAAGGGAAAGAAATTTAAAGACCTGCGAGAAGAGATTCCCCAAATACAATAATAATTACACAGCACTCCTTGGGTCTAACGTGAAGTGAGAAAATGTGTCTCTCAATAATGCCCCTGCTTCATCATATGGGCTTCTCCTCCCAGTGGGAAAACCTAGTCCCACTGAGGGCTACAACTCCCTCACTGTGAGGTAGGAGCTCTGAGATGTTTTCTTGGATGTCTTAAGATGTTTAAGGATGCTAAGATCCCATACGTGAATGCTAGGCGTTGTGAGGGTGCAGCACTGAATGAAATTGAGAAAATGTGTGTGATTATTAAACTACCTAGTTGGAACAAAAATTATTCATTCGTTTGTCCGAACTGGCAGGATTAAAAAGCAGTGCAAAGCAGTGTAAATTGATACTGCTAAGTTGATAAGATTGGTCGAAATGTTTCAGCCTATATGGTCTTTAAAAGTGTCCAAGCTTTCATCAGGACATTGAAAAAAACCAATGCTGCTGTATACGTGAGGAAAGTAAAGAAAACTATACAATACAGTGATATCAAACCAGTAGTCCAAGTTTGTTTTGCATGGTAATACTGGAACCTATCTGTAGATAAGAGACACAAAAACACAAAGTGCAACAAGTCAAATGACAATCATATCTGTGGCAAAACAAAAAGGTTTCTATTCCTCCACCATTGGCCGACAAAACTACAATAACAGGTTTTTTTAGAAAGAGGCCCGTTCTTCTCCTTTATTAGAGTGTGGTTAACAGTCTAACAAATTGTTGTTCAATGCTGAAAAAGAGCAGACAAAGCATAGATATGTATCCGCCCTGCAAAAATTGTCCTGTAGACTGTAAAGATCGGCCCCACCTACAGCATAATTGCTTCTCAATGTATTGTAGTTGTATTCACCAACACACTTAAGTAGAGGACAACAAAGTTACCACAACACGTCTATTCCAAGCAGTTTCTCTCAGCATCTGACGGTTACATTCTGGAGCGCCAGCTGATTACATAACAATAACAGAGTTCTACTCTTGTTAAGGTGTCCTATGCGAAACACTATATGGGAAAGGATACCTACTAGCCACGACCTGTGCAGGTAAGAGTGGTGGGGCCGGGTGGGGGGGTGGGGGGAGATTTCGACAGACTAAGGCGAGGGAAAATTATTTTTTTGTTTAATTTTCCCTCGTAGTTGTATGTCAACCCCCTCGCCTCTCCCCCAACCAGCCCCACCGCTCGCACCTGCACAGGCCGCGGCTGATACCTACCATCACAACACACAGCACCAGCAGAATTTCTCTGACAACTTGAAGTGCCCAGATAAACTGGGCAGCTGTTGAGCAGCTATACAGTTTTCCACTTAGATTCTGACAGACTTAGTAAGCCTTTCCCACATGGTGAAGCAGATAGGCCAAAGGAAGTCCTGGATCTGTGCTTTGCCTATAACCACTAAATTCACTACTCAGGGCATTGCCTCATTCTGAGCTAGGGAACCTGTGGCAGGAAGAGAAGAAGAAGACGCTGTTTACCCCTCCATCCTGTACACTGTTCACAAGCATGCCAGAATAGCACTGAGTATACCATCTTACTCTTGGCTTGAACTGTTTGTGAGATCACTACATTGGTGTAATGTGCACACTACCCTTCTTTTTGTTACAATAATTCTGTTTTCTATAGGTAATTACAAACCAAGCTGATCCTCAAAGCTGAGTTTAGCATCAAATGGAGCAGTTCCTAATTCCAAAGTGCCCTACAGCAGCTCAATATAGTAAGCAGGGAGAAGGTGTTAAATTGTTGGCACTACTTCCAGCCAGAAAGAAAGAGACAATCTGACTGCACCTATACATTACTCTATTCCTGTGGCCCCAAGAAGCATGTGATAGATTCTACAGTTTCCTGGGACAGTTTTTAAGCTGTTCTATAACAATATTTAAACATTAGCAATGTTTAGTCTTTTCTGTGGCATTAAGCCAGGCACACTTCATACAATAGCTGGTATGGGTGCACAGACCAAAACCTTGCCAGCACACACTACTGAAGTCTTTATTTGAATGAAGGAGAGGACGCATGAGCCGTATTGTTAAAGCATGAAAATAGCACCCTGCCATATAGCTTAAGTTTTGGCTGTGTTTAGACACAAGGATCAATCTTAGAAAGTGTAGGCAGTGGTGTAATGCAATATGATGGGTACCCTGCAAAATATAATGTGGGACCCCTGAGTCTCCCATATCTCACACATACTCATTGGCATGGTGCTGAATGGGGTGGCCCCTGAAGGGTAGGTGTCGTGTTTCCCCTTTAAGTTAAGTTGGAACTGTTTTGCTTTGACATTCTTTATGTCACAGGATTCCTTTCCTAGCCTCTGTGTGTTACAGTTGCTGGGAAGAAGTCCTGTGTAGGTTGTACTCTACCTTGCTCCTGTGCTTTCCTTACAATAAACTTGCTTTTCTACCAATATTGAGTGGACTCAATACTACAATTTTGGCGACGAGGTCCAGGAAGCACTAGGAACCCATGAACCCTGAGGATTTTAATTTTATGAATTTTAATATTTTTTTTCATATTTACAAGAAAAAAATATTCTTCAGAAAATTCAATTTTATTCTAATTTTTCCTCGGTTTTTAAAAGACTTTGATATTTCAAGACTCTTCACTTCAAGGAAACTTCTACTCTGCCTGTCTTTGCTTCGTTTGACTACTTCACCTAACTGCCACAACACTTCAATCTCTATGGGCCCGATTCACAGAATGAACTTACTACTTTTGGCATTCACAGAAGGCACTTACTACTTTTGGTATTCACAGAATGAACTTACTCATTTCGGTATTCACAGAAGTTAGGACTACTAACTTTAGGACGCCTAAATGCCTTCTGTGAATACCGAAAGTCTTAAAATTACGATTTTTCTCAATTTAGTAGTAGTAAAGTTAGGACTAATAACTTTAGGATATCTAAATGCCTTCTGTGAATACCGAAAGTCTTAAAATTACGATTTTTCTCAATTTAGTAGTAGTAAAGTTAGTAGTCCTAACTTTACTACTACTAAATAGAGAAAAATCCTAATTTTAAGACTTTCGGTATTCACAGAAGGCATTTAGGCATCCTAAAGTTAGGAGTCCTAACTTTACTACTACTAAATAGAGAAAAATCCTAATTTTAAGACTTTCGGTATTCACAGAAGGCATTTAGGAGTCCTAAAGTTAGTAGTCCTAACTTCTGTGAATACCGAAATGAGTAAGTTCATTCTGTGAATACCAAAAGTAGTAAGTGCATTCTGTGAATGCCAAAAGTAGTAAGTTCATTCTGTGAATTGGGCCCTATGTGAGTAATCTCTTCAATTTTCTCTGACCCCGAACTTCCGTTATTTGCGCTAGTATTTCATGAGATTTATTTAATCTCCCTTATTTTAGCGCTGGGTCAATTGTGATTTTGAAGGCTCGCTAGTTGTTGTGCATCTTTTAAATCATGGCAGAGCAGTTAAAGAAGGCTCTTACCTAGATCAAGCGCTTCCATTCTCGAGCGCTTGCTTCCTGCCTCGCTCTTCCATTTCCCTGATCTGCAATCCTGCAACAACGTTCTACCAATACACGTCATCCAGTTTCATTGACGCGCGATGACGAAGGACGCCGGCGGCCATTTTATGTTTCTATGACAACGCTACCAGCGCTTCACCGGCTCTTCGTGATTCATCGTTTTACAGCGTTTCTTCATTTCTAAAGCAGTTTTGAGCAGCGTTTCCTTCATTTTAACCATTCTTTATACCTCCACATTATTATTTATGCTTTAACACGTATTTTCGCTTTTCCACCATCTGCATCCAGTAAGATTTTTTTTTCTTTTCCTGAATTTACTCTACTGTGACTTGTGACATGGCTACTCAAAATTTCACTATTCAATCGCCTCAAGTCTTTTGACCTTCTGGATCTGAACCTTGCATGAAGTGGCTTCAGTGGAAGGCATATTTTTTAAACTTTATTGATACCATCGATGAAGAGGCAAAAATGAAGCCTGAAAGGAAAAAAAAGTTGTTTTTACATTCTCTTGGTGCTGGGGGTTTGGAAGTATATGAAGAAATGTCAAAAAGTACTGGTGGTGGAGAATCTAATGTTTTTAATGACATTCTTGTTGATTTTGATAATTATTTTTCTCCAAAAGTATGTATTGGTATTACCAGGTATACATTTTTTCGCAGGAAACAACAACCTGGAGAAACTATTGATGTTTATGTATCCGAATTGAAAAAGATTGCAGAAGATTGTAAGTTTGATCACCTTCAAGAACAATTTATAAGGGATCAAGTTGTGATGCATGCGTCTGATCCATCAATCCAAGATAGACTTTGGATTAATGGTGATTCTGACCTTAAAGATGTTTTAGCTATAGTTAGGAAAGCTGAACTTTCTGGTCGCAGCGCAAAAGCCATTAAGATTAATGATAAAGTCTCTTCAGATTCTAATGTTGTTTCGGAACATACTGTTTCTAAGGTTCAAAGTAAGTCTAATTATAAACAGAAGTTCCAAATTAAACCTAAGTCTAATGAGGTTAAAAATCCTGATAAACTCAAGTGCTTCAGGTGTGGCAGTAGTTCACATTTGGCTAACTTTAAATTGTGTCCTGCCATTAAGGAAAAATGCTCAAATTGTGGTTTAATTGGTCATTATTCCAGAGCTTGTCACAGATCTAAGAATAAGAAAGTGAAAGTGTTTTGTGATTCCTCTGATTCTAGTGATGAGGAAGACATTATTAAAAAAGTGTTACATTGTTCTATAGAAAACGAGTGCATTAAAAAAATTACACATTGCTCTATGGAAGATGAGTGTGTTCAGAAACCACTTGAGAAAGTTTATATTTTTAACATTAATGATTTTTTTAAAGGGAACGTCCTTAAAAAACCAATTTGTAATATGTTAATTGGTGGTGTCCCCATTAATATTTATGTGGATTCCGGCTCTCCCTACACTATTGTTAATGAGAGAGTGTGGAACTCCGATTTTGCACAATATTTAGGTAATGATTTTTACGCCTCTGATATTTCTCCTGAAGGCTTTCAGGGGGAAAAGATTGACATTATTGGCTTTAAACCTTTAAAGTTCAGATTTAAGGACAGAAATTCCCTAGGTAAGCTCTATGTTGCTAAACGTGGTCCTTCTGTCCTAGGATGGAGAGATCAGAGAGATTTAGATATTATTCTGAATCCCAATAGTCCAGAACCAGTTTTAGTAATTAATGATGGTGAGAAAATTGGTGACTCCATGTTTAAAAAATTTCCTAATGTTTTTAGTGGCAAAATCGGTAATCTTCAAGGATTTTCTCATCGTATTGTCTTGAAGAGTGATGCTAAACCTAAAATTTTTTAAAGCCAGGAATATACCTATTTTAGTTCGTAATGATGTTGAAAAGGAATTGGAGAAGTTGGTTGGAGAGGATATAATTGAAGCTATAGAATCCTCTGAATGGATTTCTCCAGTTGTTATCGCCAGACGTGCAAATGGAAAAATTCGTCTATGTGTGGATCTTCGCCATTTGAATGAGAACATTGTAATTGACAAATTTCCATTGCCCAAGATTTCTGAAATGTTGTCTTCTGTTAAAGGTGCCACTATTTTTTCTACATTGGATCTTTCTGCCGCATACCATCAGATCTCTTTGGATTATGACAGCAGACACCTCACAGCTTTTATTACCCCTATGGGGTGTTTTCAATTTAAGAGGATGCCATTTGGCTTGGCCTCCGCTGCTGCCATTTTCCAACGTATTATGCACCAACTATTTGGCAAACATCCTAAAATTAGATTTTTTCAGGATGATATTTTAATTTATGGAAAAGATGAGGTTGAGCACAATTCCATTCTTGAAGAGGTTCTCAATATTCTGGATAATAAAGGTTTAACTATTGAGTTTTCCAAATGTCATTTTGGGGTTAAATCTGTAACTTACCTAGGTCATGTTCTGTGTTCAGATGATGTCTCAACTAAACCCAAGCTAGTTGATGCCATTAACCACATCGCTGCTGTGGTTATTTTTCCCCTGTGCTGGATCTTCTCATTTTCCATTGTTCATGACGAGCTCAGCTCGTCATCAGCACAGCTCAACCGTGCCTCATGACGAGCTGAGCTCGTCATGAGCATGGAAAGGGTTAAAGAAGCACCCTCTCCTACTAGTAAGGATGATGTCCATTCATTCCTTGGTATGGTAGAATTCTACTCTAAATTTGTTAAAGGGTTCTCTAGTAAAGTTTTTAATATTAGACAACTTTTGAAAAGTAAAGTCAAATTTGAGTGGACCGCCCTTTGTGAAAATGAATTCAATAGTATTAAATCAGACATCATCAATGCCCCAGTGTTATCTCCTTTTGACTTAGATCTTGATTCTGTCATTACTGTTGATGCCAGTAACAAGGGTTTGGTAAGCGTTCTTTCGCAAATTGACAGTTCTGGTAAAGAACACATTGTCGCTTTTGCATCCAGAGCCCTTTCAGTTCCTGAAAGTAAATTTTCTGTTATTGAAAAGGAAACTCTTGCTGTTGTCTGGTCCTTAGAACATTTTCGGAGTTTTGTTTGGGGCAAAAGTTGTGTAGTTAGAACTGATCATAAACCCCTTACCAAACTCCTCTCCACTGATGGCCTTTACAATGCCACCGCTAGGATTGCTAGGATGACTATGCGCTTACAAGACTTTATAATCAAAATTGTATATTTTCCAGGCAAAAGCAATGTTATTGCTGATTTTCTTTCGCGCATGCCTTCGGACTTGCAAGAGTGTGTGGTTAATGAATGGGATTCTTTTCAAGTTGCTCTTATTCATGATGAGAATCCTTTTTGCATTGAGAAGAAGGTTTGGGCGGAGGAGTATGTTAAAGACAATGTTTTGACCTCTGTAGTTTCTTCTATTCGCAAGGGGTGGCTGGAGAAAAGTAAATTGTCATCTGACCTCAAACCGTTCTGGGAGGTCAGGAATGAACTCACTGTTTTGTATAATACAATTTTTCGTGGTGACAAAGCTGTGCCTCCTGTAACGTTGAGGGATTCCATTTTAGGATTATGCCACAAGGATCATTGTGGTATTGTTAAGACCAAGCAAAATATCAAGCAGTGGTACTGGTTGCCTGGTATTGATGTCATGTCTGAAAGAATGGTACGGGAATGTGTAGTTTGTTCTAATTCAGATAAAGTACTCAATACTTTGAAACCTGATATGTGTGTTCCTATAGTTCCTGATGGTCCTTGGCATACCGTTGCTATGGATATTATGGGACCTATCGGGGATTGTCAACAATTCGTGATTTCTATCATTGATATTTTTTCTAGATGGCCCTGCATTACCATTGTTGATAGAGTTGACTCAGCTACGGTTTTGGAGTTTATTGATAGAGTTTTTATGGGGGAAGGCCTTCCTATGCAAATTATTAGTGACAATGGTGTCCAGTTCTTATCTAAGCTGGCTAAATCTTATTTTGACAGAACAGGTATAATTCATAAAACCACTTCATTATACAATCCGAGTGGTAATGGATTATGTGAGAGATTTAATAAAGTCTTCAAGAGTGCTATTCAACTTGCCAAAATGAAAGTAGACGATTGGGAAGTTGGTATTTACAAAGCTGTCTGGTCCTATAGAACCAATATTCATGATGCGTTAAAGATGTCACCATTTGAAATTATGAGAGGTCGTGTTGCTAGGACTAAGTATAATCCCAATTGGTTGCATAAAAAAGATTGTTTAGATATCTGTATGAATGAAATTAAAGACAATATTATTAGTAAACATCTCCAATACAAGAAGAATTTTGACAATAAATTTGCTTCTGGTTCCACGAAAGTTGAAACTGGGATGCTGGTTAAAGTTAAAAAACCGTGGAAGGTTCGCAAAGGTGAATCTCAATTTTCTAAACCTTTAATGATTAAGAAAGTTTTGCGCAATGCTGTCCTTTTGAGTGATGGTGAAGTGTGGAATTTAAAAAGAATTGCTATCTACAAAGGGAAGGAGGATTTTTGCTCTGTTAATTCTGCAAGCGTACCTAACACCTCTCTGGATCCTCCTATTGTTCAAAAAGAGGACCATGGTGGTTTTCTCTTTTCTGAAAATATTTCTGCTCCATCTGGAAATAAGTCTATCCCTGTTGACATTTCCACTGGTGCCAATATTAATAGTGAAACTATTCCTGAAGTTTCTAGTAAGGATGTTTTTGTTTCCACTGGTAATGCTAATGATGTTCACATTCCAAATGAATGTGGTTCTTGTAGTCATAACACCAACAACACCACTGTTAAGGATTTCAATTGTATTCAGAATACTGTTATTGGTAAGAAACGTGTTTGTTCCAAACCCATATGGTTACGTGATTTTGTTTGTTAATTTAATTTGTTTTTTTTTTGTTCATAAGGAAGAAGATGTGTCGTGTTTCCCCTTTAAGTTAAGTTGGAATTGTTTTGCTTTGACATTCATTATGTCACAGGATTCCTTTCCTAGCCTCTGTGTGTTACAGTTGCTGGGAAGAAGTCCTGTGTAGGTTGTACCCTACCTTGCTCCTGTGCCTTCCTTACAATAAACTTGCTTTTCTACCAATATTGAGTGGACTCAATACTACAGTATGGTACCCTGAGCCACAGGGGCTGCAGGGGGCCTATCTTAAGTCCATGAGAGTGAATGGCACAAGCCACCATCCCCTCCTACATCATTATTGTCACTCCTGACCCCGACAAGCCCCTACCCCTTCCGACACTCTTTTGCACTTGTGGTCTGTGCATATAGTAACAAGCACTGATAAAGCCAATGGGTCTGGCGTTGACCGACAGCCTTTCAGAAATTCTTGTTTTGTCATTGGTTCTGCAAAATATTATTGTTCGGAAAGCTGCTAGGCCCTCGTCAATCTAAAAAAAAAAGGCATTGGCTAAAGGCAAAAAAGTTAGGAACTACATTGTGTGTGGATATGCTCCTTGATACAGACCTGCGAGCCACAACTCAAAGTGAAGTCAGAAAATGGCTGAAGTGGCCTGACACATTCTCCCTTTATAAATTCTGCAGTGGGAGGAAGAAAAGGAGAAGGACAAAACCACAGACTAATGGATAAAGTCTGATTGTAAACCTCCATAAGTAAATATGTTATACGCATAATTTTAGTAAAATCAAAAGGAATTGGCTAACACGCACTTATAAAAACAAATTGGTTTGGTATTGAATGCCAGCCTCTTGCTTTTGTGAAAGAATGCGAAAAAAAAGAGAAAAAGAAAGAAAGAAAGAAAGAAAGAAAGAAAGAAAGAAAGAAAGAAGGAAAGAAAGGAAAGGGATAAATAAGGATAGAAAGTAGGGAAATAAGGAAAGAAAGAAGAAATGACAGACATACAATGTTCCATCCTCATGAGCTTATATTCAGAGTGTAGGTAACTGCTAGTTTGGTGTGAAAAAGCAGCAGTCAGATAAACAAAAGCCACTTCGGAAGCAATATGCTGTGTGCTCACTTTTGGTAGTGTTGTGAAGTTCCTTTAAACCTATTTAGGATATGTGCGTTTAGACAACATAGACTGTGTGATTGGTGTCCAGACTGATTCCAGACACCCCCACCGGGTATGTTCACCTTTATACCAGCTAACTCACAGTGCCACTGTAAACTCCTTTTACCAAGGAGTGAATAGTTCTTGGCAACTATCGAACATGACAACTTTGTGCCATCAGGGATCGTGGAAACGGTGTAGTACTTTTCGGTCAGTCACTCATGCTCACTTTGTCTCAGAGAGAAACACAAACTAAACGGTGGGGATGTTTTCAATAAGCATTTATTGAACCAGCCTCATTCTAGTGTAAAATAGGTGTGCTAAAACAACCATAAGACATAAGCAGATATAAATTATTATATGCACCAATAGAGTAAAAGGATGGTAGACTCCTACCATAGAGCTAAAACAATGAATATATGCAAGCATATAAATACATGACAATAATAATGTGTATGCCTACGATGCAACCCTAACTAGATGTACCTAAGTGTACCTAGCATGTATGTAGGTGTAGAGCCAATAATCCCCCTTGGTTGAAGCCAACCACACTACCTGAAGTGAGAGACTGTGGGACTCCGTCTCGGTCTCGAGATGGACACCCCGCGAGCAATGTCAGACCACTCCGAGCTGGAGTGTCTGCATGCAGGATCCTCAGCGGCTCGCTGCAGTGTGTCAGCATGGAAGTCTTTTGCCTCTGCCTGTCCCAGCCAAGATATGGTGTATATATACCCAAAAGGTACCCTCAGGGGTTCTACCTTGTTGTGTCATGTCGATCAAGGATGACGAAAGGGATGACCCTTATTACATAGTTATTATGCAGAAGATGTAGTCTTGCTGTGATTCAAAGAATCCTCATGTATAATAAGTGAGGCTAGTTTTCTGGGAAAACCACACAACATTTATGTATCACCTTAACTAGGTAAAAAATCAATTCCAAACCTGTTATGCAGTGTAATGGCAGTAGAAATATAGGTGAAAGGTTGGGTGACTACCGAAGCCTATATTGGGGTACATTTACAAATCATAACAGTAGAAAGTGTGCTGCTATCCCATCAGACTCTACAAACAAAGGCAACTCAATTGTAAAAATAGAGTAAAATAAAAACACTGGCAATGAAGGGAACTACCTTGTGTGTGGATATGCTCCTTGAGAAAGGGCTAAATGCTGTCACTCAATGCGAAGTTAGTAAGTAGTTAAAGTAGGCTGACCCATTACCCTATGCTGTATGCCATAGTGGGTGGAGGGGGGAAAATGTGAATGACTCAACAAAAGACCAATGGATGAAGAGTGAGCTGGCTGATAGACCCTTTCAGCCAGTATACTATAAATATAATTTTAGTGAAATCAAAAGGTCTTCGCTAGCGGCAGACCTAAAAAGAACTTCATTACTTTTTCAGTTTTCATGTTTATCCATGGAAGACCATGTTACTACGATAAAAAGTTAAGACTACATTTTTATGGCATTGCACCTGCAGCACGTTTATATGTGCTTTGTGCAGTAGGCAGTTTGGTTTTCTTTACTCAGTGTTACCGCCCACCAATCCTTTTTGGATCTACCCGTTAGTTCTGAGAGGCATGCACATAAGAAACTCTCTTACAAGAGGAATTCATAATGTTTCTCTAAAGGGATTCCTCCACACTTTCTTCTGGGTACCATTTTAATGGAATATTTTTAGTTTAAAATTTAATCAAACTATTTCCATGTATAATCCTCTTTCTCTCGGCTTTGATATGCTGATTTTGCGGCCTACACTACTAAAATATTACACAGGGATTATAAATTAAAGCTTCTGAGGTTGTGATTGTAGTTGTACATTCTAATGCTATGTAGCTTGAAGTCGCCCCTGCCTTGCATTGAAGCATGTGAATTTTTGCAGGTCACAGGATAATATATGACATTTTCACAGATCGCTTGGTTTTGTTTTAAATACTCCATCACTTCTACTCTATTTGTTTTTAATTTTCTTGTGGCATAATACATTGGTAACTTGTTGATAAAGAATATTGTTGTCACCAATATAAATGTATGTTTGAGATTTGTATAGAAGTGACTTAACCACAAAGCAGAGAAGCTCTGTGCGAGCATGGGTTATTATAGCTTTTACAGGGGTAAGGCTGTGTGTGTTTAAAAGGGGGAGTGGGCTTGAAAAAAAGGGAAGGGAGACGAGAAACTAAGGGCGGTGGTTACCATATAGAATTATTATTACCTTCATGTTTTACAATACGTATAAGTGGCATTATCCTTTACTGCTTTTACTAAGCATTCTCCACTTTCTGCATTCACATTATGTAATGATTTGTTAGATTGTAAAAAAACTCCTTTGTTAAGGCGCATTGAATTTGGTCACATTCTTCAGCGTTGCTCATTAAATTGAGGGTTGCATCTCATTTAGAGTTCTTATGTTGTTTGGGTGAGCTTAACGACAAATTATTAGCTTGTGTTATAGAACGCTTTTTAGGTGCACTGTAAATCTTTAACTGTGGAGTACTATAATTTTGGCTCCAACCTCATTGTTATTGATTAGGCAACATATTTGGTTATTAAGGGCCTTATGTACTCATGTGGTATGGTGTGTCTAATTAACTGAAGTGCACTTAAAGCCATATAGAAAGTGCATTTACCATGTAACCTCAACATATATATGTATGTGTGCACACTAATGCCTCTGTTACAGTAACAACGAATTGCCGTTTTCATGTATATATGCACATATGCATTTCAATAATGTGTATTAATCTTCATGTATTCACGTATTCATTTAAAGATATTCTGTATTTATTGTATAATGGCACTTTCAGAATTGCATCTTACAATTATAAAGCGACTGTCTATGTATCTGTATTTTGCAGTTACAACGTGTATTTAATCTTGCTTTTTATAACTCAATCCACGGCCTTAACCATTTGTTTTCTGCAATGTTTAACCTTCAACATGAATGTTTTCTTTGGGTGCAGTGTTTTACTTTCCTCTGATGGTGCCTGATGCATTATCACATGAATGGAGAAAGGCACATTGTGTGGACAAGATAGGGAAGCATGATGGGAGTTGAGGGTGATAAAAATGAATACACAGAAAGGAAAACTACTGTTTGTGCAGAATGAGGAGATGTAATCCAAAGCCCCTTCGAATATGTGGGTCAAAGAAGAAGAATTATGAGTATGTCTGCCAAAGAGTATCGTTGGAAGGTGGTCACTAATTGGACCTTTGATACTGTTTTTAGAAGGGTCTTTCATTATGTGTAACTAGGGAATGCTCTTTGGATTTGGTCAGATTCCTTTCAGACTAGGAGAGGTAGAGACCTCTATGCACTATTCTTGTTGCATGACTTCATGCTATACATTACTCTTGTTTTAAAGAACTTCTACAAAAGTTCTTATATACTGACCCTTTTCTACCTTAATGGATCTAATCTCAGTTTCATTGAACCTTCTTTACTGTAGGTTAGTTGGAGAAAATTAGAATCTCTCATACAGTATAGGCAGGAGGACCAAAACTTTCACTCCCACCACCATACTGTTTTTCTTATGCTTTGTACAATGGTTACTGAAATCCTCAACTGTTACTTGTTATTGAGGATGAACTTTGTTCTCCAATTTGGCTTTCCTTTGATAATCCTGTACTGCTAAACTGTTTCTGAGATTCATTTATATTACTTTGGCTTATAATTTGTCTTAAATCCATACTTTAGCCTACTTAATACCTCTGAGCTACATTGTGTGACTAAATGGGTTGCACTGTAATTGTGAATTGAAACAGAGTGGATTAACAAGTACTACTGCTGAGAATGAGTGCAATTAAAAAGATAGTGGAAAAAACGGGAAGTGATAGATAGAAAGTGAAGCAAAGTGTACGTGTTGGTTAAAAAGGTATAGCATCAGGAGTGTCATGTGAATGACAACTCCAAAAATATGCATAAGAAGTGCAGAGTTAAAAGAAGTGAAAATGTCAACAATGGGACAACTGCCTAGAAAAAGATTTTAACATCTTTTAACAACTGTCACACTCAGTCACGCTTCCAGCCGGAAGGTGACAAGTGCTCATGTGGGATTGACAATTGTTTAGCACAAGGAGAGCTCTGAAGCTCTTTGGCACCAATGTGCCTCTTTGTGTGAGAATACCAAAACACAGTAAAAAGAAATGTAAGGAAAATTAAGGCAAAAATGAGGAAAAGTTGCTGCTGGCATACCAGACATATCATTGCATGTAACAATCCTGGCTCAAACATAGAAAATCATATTGAATATGGCGAAAAACTCATTTGCACAAATGCAGTTTGTACACATATACAATCTATAGATATCAATTGTGAAACTCTGGAAGCTCAATTACCCACAAACAGATGGTGAACATGTGTGGGAGATGCAAAGTGAGTGAAATTTGTGTACTCTAAATTTGTTACAAAAAGTTGTGTAAATCCTCACTCATGTTGAGGCCTCCAGGTGCTTTGGTTTTGAATTCTAGGATGTATCTACTTTCCAGTTGGCGGAGTAGTCTCTCCCGATTACCACCTAGTCTTAAGGGGGGTATGCACTCAATAACACAATAATGGAGGTGGTCAAGTTTATTGTTGTGTACCTCCTTGAAGTACCTAGCTACAGGGTAGGAAGGATCATTATTCATGATTGCCGTTAAGTGTTGAAGGATGCGGAGGTGTACTTGGCGCTGCCGATGTAACGCAGACAACACTTGTATTCGAGTACGTAGACTGCAAACTCAGTTCTACATGTCAGTCTGTGTTTGATGATTAGAGGTTCTCTCCTAAAGGTGGCACCTAACTGTGTGGTGTTTCTGCCAAATATACACTACCTGCAACTATTACAGTTAAAAAAGCCCTTCACATCCGACAGCCAGTTGGACTTGGTATTGATTTCAGGACTATTTCTCACTAAGGCATTGTGCATGGATAAAGCACACCTGTGTGTGATGTTGGGACGCTCTGCAACTAGGGGGCCCAAATTTGGGTCAGATTTATTAATCCCCCAGTGCTTGTTGATCATGGATCGAATGGCTCGTTCTTTTGTGTTGTACGTGATAAGGAGCCTTGTACTGACTGTTCCTGGACTGTCTGTCCCTCCATTAGTGTCGATGTTAGTGTCTAGTGTGGGTCTCCCTGTAAGGAGTTCTTCCCTGGGTATGGTGTTGGCCCTATTGGTAGCTGCCATAATGTTACGTTTGGAATACCCACGAGCCCTGAATCCGTGATAGGACTCTTTTTGACAGACTGCTAGATCTTCAGCTGAGCTACATATTCTACATAAGTGTAGCATTTCTCCATAGGGAATGCTTGCAATCAAGTGTCTGGGGTGAAAGCTTGAGGCATGCAAGGTAGAGTTACCTGCGGTGGGTTTCCTATGTAACTTAAAGTGAAGTGCCCCGTTGGATATGTAGAGCGTGACATCCAGGAACTCAATTGAGTCTTTGCTGATGTTAGCATTGAATTCCAAATTAAGATTGTTAGCATTGATCTCTGTGATGAAAGCCCTAGCACTGTCAGCATTGCCTCTCCAAATTACAAAAACGTCATCTATATATCTAAGCCAAGTGACTATGTTGTTATTCTAAAAATCAGAGAGACCAGCCATGAGAGCCTGTTCCTCCCACCAGCCCACATGAAGACATGCATAGCTGGGTGAGAAGCAGGCACCCATGGCCACGCCCATGAGTTGTTGGTAGACAGTTTTGTTGAACATAAAAAAGTTGTGACATAAACACCATTCAATGAGGAACAGAATGAATTTGTTATGCTTGTAACAGTGGATCTGTCTTTTCCCAAGAAAGTACTTGCAGGCCGCTAGATCATCACGATGGCGAATACTCGTATAAAGCAAGGTGATGTCAAGAGACATCAAGATGTAGTCGTCACACCATGAAATGTCCTTAATTTTCAAGAGAAAGTTGCTGGTGTCCATTAGATACGTAGGTAGGCTAGTTTCCAAAAACTGTAAGAAAAAGTCCACGTATTTGGATATGTTTTCAAACATGTTTTTTCTTGCTCAGATGATCGGACGGCCTGGGGTTGGAGTGAAGTTCTTGTGAACCTTGAAAAGGAAGTATAAGATTGGGAGCACTGGAGAGTCCGTGTTCAAGAGTGCGAGTTCATCTTTGCTGAGCATTCCTTCAGATCTGAAAACATTGAGATGTTTCTTGAGTTCCTTATTACTAGAGGCCACCTCCTTGTGGCTGTATGTTCTGTAGCAGACAGAGTCATTGAGATGTCTCCCTGCTTCCTCAAGGTACATGTGTCTTGGCCAAAGCACAGTATTTCCACCTTTATCAGATTTATTGATGATAAGCTCATTGTCCTTCTGTAGTTTTTTCATGAAGTCATGATATTTGTTGTTGCGATTGTTACGTTTGGTCAGTCTGCATGCTTTCTGTCAGTGTAGCGCTTTAAGTTCATCAGTAATAACATCATTGAAGATGCCTATTGTGTCGCTCGGCATCATCGGGGTGAAGGTGGATGGGGCTTGAATGGGCTGAGTACTCTGGAGGAGCTCACAATGCCTTCATCCTGTAGGATTTGCTGGGTAGACATGGGCTTATTTGAGGATTCTAATTCCAAAAGGGTGCGGATCGTAGGGATATCGGAAGCCTGCAAACTGACACCAGCTGTTGGTGTTGTGCCTAGTGGGAGTTGATTGTCCTTGTAGCTGTGTTTGAGTTTAAAGAATTAGATTAATTTGAGTATTCTTATGAACTTAAATACGTCTATGTGGGTGTTGCTGTAGTTGAAGATGCTTTCACACAAGTTCGAGACAAATGTAAGGTGAGCACCGATTTACCTGGGTGCCGTTACTTACCGGTCTCGCATTGACCATATACATGCACTTTATGATATTCAAGATATTTCCTCCTTCAGTTTGTTGAAGCATTTTGTTTGGGAAGATGAGGATATATCTTCTGTAAAGACTTCTCACTCCTTCTTAAGTTTTGGTGCAGTATCATGCAGATCCATCAAGTGTAGGACAAGAAAAAAGTGGTGCCCTAAAAGTGTGATTTCCCATTTCAATTCCCATGGTGTTTTTTGCTGTTCGATGCGGAAAAAATGGCAAAATGGAATTACACCAGACTTGCCACAAAGTTAGAACTTTACTCAAGGATTGTGCTATTGTTAGTTTAATGTAAATCTGTTTGGTAATTTTCGAAAAATTATAGTTTACAGAGGTGCTTGTGTTAGGTAGAAAGAGGTTACATTTTAGCCGTATCTTGACAGTTGGGAATCTGTATTTTAAATGTGCCCATAACTTTAGCACTGATTGGTGAGTGTGCATGAAGATTTGGCAGGTCAGTAGCAAATTTAGTGTACTCTTCATTTTGTTTAATTTATTAACATTCGCAAGGGGGTCTTTTAAAATGGGGGGTCAGAAATGTGTTCATTTAGGAATAACGATGATGAACAGCATTTGATGAATGCACAAAACAATTGGCAGACATTTAGCATATTTAATTTTCTCTGTGCGTGGGAAAATTTGTGCAAAACCACCAAGGAGGTCAAATCTGAAAAGGGCACAGACGATGTCACAGTCCATGCACACAGAAGCACAAGAAAAATAGAACAACTTGCAAAAAAAAAAGGACAGCCAGATATTCAGAAGCCATCCATACCTGAATGAAAACACCGTGACTGCTTCAACAGGCACCGTCTCTTCCAATACTGGTCACGCCTAAAGGGGTAGGCAGGTCCAGAGTGGCAGAACTGGTGGCTTGGCTTGAGATGGGTATCCACACGCTGGGTGATTTCTATAATGATGGCGCAGTACAGTCATTTGAAGACCTGATAAATGAGGAGGGAGTCCCACCCAGGCGCGCAACACCCATTGGTTGTGTGTGTCAGCCTGGGCTGACACGTCTTCGCGGGCTGGCGAGCCTCTAATTGCAGCCGCACCAGAGTACTTAACAGGTCTTTAAAAGACCATTAATTGTAAATGAGTCTTTTGTTGTGTTCACCCATTCTTACAGCCACTCTGTCTGTGGTTGGAAGAATTAGCCCCCCCCCCCGAAATATTTTTCAGCGCCCCCCCCAAATTTGGCTCTAGTTGCCCGCCTGGTCCCACCTGGTCATTTTTTAAACCATGCTTCATTGGTAGGCACACTGAGATACGATTAAGGTGACATCAAGCAAGAGCCACAAACACATATATTAATGCAATACATACATGTGATGGGCACAGGACGGCACCTCACCAAGTGGTTTGCGGAGGCACTCCGGATACACTCTGCAACGGACTTGACTTCCTTGCGGTACCGCTGGGAAGTGGACCTGACTCGCCCACGCACCCCTAATGAATGGTCTATGGTACTGGAGAGCCCCAGACTGATTCCTAGGAATGCCAGGTTTTGCCTGATTCAGTTCTATATAGTGCACCAGGCATACCTCTCTCCCGACACAATTAATAGGTTCTGTCACAGGACGGATGCATGCTGCCCACGCTGAAGCTAGCAAAAGTCACATGATAGGTCTATTAGACTTGATTAGCCACTGTAAGCTTACATTGTAAAGCCGAAATAAGTATATATGCATGTCATTTGTCTAACAACAACTGCAATGACATATGTAACGAGTCTTTCGATACTCATACTTTCTCTTGCGAATTACTTAAATCTGTAACACGTATAATCTTTCCAAAAACCAATAAGGACAGATCAAACTAAAAAATGAATGCTTTAACAGGACTCACTCATCCCAAACACTATACAGAGATCAAACAGGTGAAAGGGAGTATATCATCAACAGCAGCCTTGAAGGTGAAGCAAAACATGCACCATTTGCACATAGACCTATACTAAACATAGAAATTGTACATAATGGAAGATAAAAATGCACCAGAAGATACTCAAACTAAAAGGAGAGCTCTCTGCAGAGAGAGGTCACTTAAAGAGCACAGAGTTAAGGAAGAAAATGCAGTCCTTGGAACAATAAAATACAAAACAAACAATGGCAAAGGCAATAGGCCTGGCGTTGGTAGCTAGTATTTGACAATTCTTATATCGTTCTATCATGGTTTTCACAACACTTTAGTGTGGGAAAGCTGCCTGGCCCTCATTAATCTAAAAAAACATTGACTAAAAGCCAAAATAATTTTGGGACTTAAAAAAAAGCGTTCATTCCTATAGTAATTCCTGGCACTGAAGGGCACTACTTTGTTGTGTGGGTGTGCTCCTTGTGAAAAACCAGCATGCGGTAAGTCACAATGAAGAAAACCAATTGGTGAACTGAGCGGAACTGACACACTGCCCCATGACGCACGCTGGAGTTGGCGGAAGAAAAATGTGAATGACACAACAACAGACTAATGGATGAAGTTTGGCTGAAAACCACTAAAAGTAGTGGTGTTATACACATACTTTCAGTACAATAGATAGATAGATAGATAGATAGATAGATAGATAGATAGATAGATAGATAGATAGATAGATAGATAGATGGAATAAACGTCACAGCTTAAATTAGTAATGTAATAGTTAAATGTGTATATATGTTTGTCAAACAAGACCCTGAAAGCAAAATAGAATAACTGCATGCCTCAATAAACTATATAACAGCTTGACCTGCAGGAGTGCAGTTATATATTCCAGTCAGTCAAAAATCTTTATTCGATTTAGTTAAAAATCATACAAAGAGATAAAAACATTTATATACAGATAAAAAGCTATTTACAATATCATACAAATCAGTGCGTATAATAAGATTCTTTCTCCGGGCAATGTATAAAAAGGGCGGCTTAATTCATTTTATACAAGGTTAAAAAATAAAAATTCATTTGGGCAGGCCCATTACTATGTTACATTTTTTGATTCTAGCTGCCGCCACCAAAAAATTAGCCATGCAAAATGTAATGCAGATGTTATTCAGTGATTGAAGATAGAGCAGGGCTGGTCTCACCTGCGTGAAACCAGCCTCCTTTAAAACAGGCAACAGATGTTTTTTCCTAGGCTCCAAAAAAAGGCCACAAAACATAACAAAATGCATGGTATCTTGGACAGAAAAGTTATCACAGCAACAGGGGGGGGGGCTAATTCTGGATTTTCCCAATTTTTGAAGTTACCCAAATAAAAATGTATCAGGTTAAACCTAAACTTAGTCAGGAGGAACCTGTGAAATGGCTTTGTAACCAAATTAAGGTAAGGTGCTAGTGCCATGGAATTTACAAGCAAATAGTGTCTTCTAACCGACGGTTTAAGCAATTCCCTTTCCTCCCGCCCAACTCTTGCCCTGCTCATGAACTGCTTCTTGATTGTATCTACATCCTGTTTCTTGATGTCCAGAGGTGATGTAAAGAGTTCCGGGCGTCCCAGATCTGTAAAAGACTTCATCAGGTAGGCCAACCACGGCACCCTTTTAAAGTGGTCTAGAGACATGACGTCAGTCATGATCTTGTGATTAAGGGACAGTTCCTCATTGAGCCACGTCTTTAGCCAAAATATCAAAGGTGCCATGTTCAGTCTATCAATGATGAAATCCAGGCCCACCTCCATATGTATGGAGAAGGTCGGTGTGGACTGTGGGACAGACAACAGGGAGCGTAAAAATCTGTTTTCCGCCTTCTGTATCGGTTCAAGATTTACATAACCCCAAATGGGTGAACCATATCGAGCCAGTGCAACAGATTTGCTGTTATAAATCTTTAAAAGGGCTTCCATCGGCCTAGCACCCAACCTGTTTGCAAAGCCCATGAGGGCTGCTGAGGATCTAATCACCGCAAGTCTCTTAGCCCTAACCTGGGGTCCCCAAGAGCCCCTTTCGTCAAAAAGGACCCCCAGGTAGGGGAAAGTCGGGACTCTGGTGACAACCTCACCTTTACATTTAAAGGTTTTAGATCTCCCCTTATTTCTTTGGCGCCCCACGACCATTGTGTGTGATTTGTTTGTATTTATTTTTAGATCCAAATGGTCCATGAATGTACCAAAGGCATCCAGAAGATGTTGAAGGCAGACACCAGTGCGGGCTATCAGCACTGCGTCGTCCGCGTACAGGAGAGCAGGGATCTTAGCTACTCCTGCACACGGAACGTCTCCCTCCACGTCTTCCAGATAGGTGCCCAAGCCATTAATGTAAATAGTGAAGAGCAGGGGGGCAAATATACAGCCCTGCCTGACCCTGCGCATAGAGTTAAAATGAGACGTACACCTTCCCTCGTTGGTGACCTGCAAATAGTTCTTGGTGAAGTGAAGCCATATACCTAACCAGTGCCTCATCCTCATGAGAGTGGCCCACAACTTAGACCTGTTCACCAGGTCGAAGGCCGAGGAGAGGTCCATAAACGCTAGGAATAAAGACCCCTCCTTGGCCACCGTATATTTCGAGATCAACAGATGTAAGTTAGAGCATTGCTCTACCGTTCCTCTCCTCTCCCTAAACCCATATTGAATATCGGCCAGCCCCCCACAGCTCTCAACACTATCCCTCAACTTGACCAAAAGGACTCTGCCTAGAATCTTAACTGCAGAGTCCAAGAGGGATATGGGCCTGTAGCACCCGGGGTCATCACGCTGGCCTTTCTTGAAAATGGGGACGATGGTAGAAGTTGCCCAAGTGGTTGGTAGAGGGTTGCCATTAGCGGTGGTGAAGACATTAGCCAGAACTCCCGCCCATAACTTGGGTGAGTGTATATAAAAATCAGCAGGCACCCCATCAGGGCCAGGTGCCTTGTTCTTGGTGGTGGCCAGAATGGCTTTCTCGACCTCTACCCTGTTAAAACATATGGGGGGTGCATCCGGGACTGCCAGGTGACAAGCTTGATGGTCCGTCTCATTGTCTTCATACACTGTTCTAAAATGAGCCAACCATTTGTCGTCCGGGATAACACAATCCATGGCGGCATTGGCTGAATCAGAGAAGAAGGGCTGGTTAATAATGGCCCAAAATTGCCTACTGTCCCGAAGGACGGCCGTTGAAAGAAGATTCTTCCAGGCTTCGTTCTTAATGTTATCCTGCCTGGTCTTGACTGCTCGCTTGTATTCCTTCCTCAATATGGCAATATCTGCCCTCGACCTAGGTTTTATCTTTAAGGCTGCCATTACGGATTTGTGTACTTTTGAACAGGTGGCGTCAAACCAGCGCTGCTTGTTAAAGACTCCCTTCCTGGTTTTAGCCGTTAAGTCCCGCAAGACCTGTTCACAGATTCCTTGGAAGGCCCCTATGATTTCGCTATCTAAAGCATTTGGATTTTGGCATAACGCCACGTGGGCCTCAATTTTCGGGAAAACTTCCGCATAAAAATATTCCGGGACCACCTTTGCCCATTTGAGCCTTCTTCCCTGATCGACTGGGCGTAGAAAATGTCCTGGTTTTACTAGCTCCGGCATGGGCCCCATAAAATCTCCCCAGGCAACCTCAAGTAGGACAGGGTTATGGTCACTGTAGGGAGAGGGAACTGTGCAATAGGAGCTAACCCTGTTTAAAACACCTGGGGTTACAAATATATAATCGATGATTGTTCCAGGGTCAGTCCCTTTGAAGGTAGGTGTTCTAGATCCCACCTCAGTAGACAGTGGTTCAAAGAGGTTAAAATTAGCCAAGAGGTCTTCCAACTCCTCACCTGATGTGGTGTGCTCAAAGTGAGGTCCCTCAGGTCCTACTCCCCCCTCTATATTACTAGAACCACACATGAGCTTGCAGGGGTGAATATTAAAATCGCCCAGTAATATGCACTCAAAATTGATATGTGTGTTGCGACTGACTGAAGTTAAAACCAAATCTAAACTGGCGATAATATTATCACCAGTATCCCTATTCCAGGAGTTATAGAAATTGGCGTATAATGTCCTCTTAGTGGGGCTAATTTCCCTTTCAACGATAAGAAAATTGGGGGAAGCGTTTTTAATTTGTCTTAGGGACCCTTTAAGTTCTAGAGAGAATAAGGTTGAAAGGCCTCCCCTGGCTCTACCAGCATTACTAGGGATGGCAGCCACGACAAAGCTGGTAAATCCATCCAACCAGAAGCTAGAGGATGTGTCCCATGTTTCTTGTAGGGCGATGATATTATGCCCAGAGACAAATCTAGTCCACTCCCTATCATTTCTTTTGGAACTAATTCCTGCCACGTTCCAGCTAAGCATTTTACACATCTCTACCTCATCGTTTGTGTTACCTCCCTCCTCCGTCAGGAGGGGAGGATCGATTGGTAGTCAGTCTATGTCCTCCAGACCCGACAGGGGGGCGAAACGGTTATTCATGGCCAGCCCACAACCCTCGATGGCACTCTGGTGATCATGGGAATGGCGAATTGGCAGAATAGTTGGTCGCTTTAGGGGTTGTAAGGATGTGTGCCCATGGGGGCTGCCCTCTCCTTGGGGTGACCTCCCACCCAACCTACTCCCCAAGAAGAATCCAGTTTGCATAGTACGGACTGGGGGTGGGTAGAAAAAGCCCAGGGGGACAGGTCTCAGGCGGTCCCTTAATGAAATGGCAGAGCCATCCCAGAAGAGTCTATCCGCCAGGTCAGCCCTGCTAAAAGTAATGACCACACAGTCCCCCTGGGTGATTTTCTGCTGTTTACCAATCCAACCCACCCTCCTTGCGTAGATAATCATATCCGCGATGTTCTCCCCACAACATATGTCCGAGCACCACCTGTAGGTCTTAGCCATGAGGTCCGGGGTGGATTCCTCCTCGCCTTCCATGAGCGGGGGAACCCCTATAAAAACAGCAACTAATGGGGATGCTTCGGTGGTAGGTTAAGTTTATATTTGCTAGGGGTTTCCTTCCTAGGAACAGGTATACATGACTGGTACTGAGGGCGTAGCTGAGCCTCCATGTTTGAGGAAATTGCCTCCTTAGCAAGAAGTGGTGTTTTAGTGGCCCCTGCACTAATCCCTCTGAACTCAATTTGCGATGCCCCACAGGGTGCCTGTACCGTTGCCCCCTTGCTGGACACCTCCATGCTCCCCTCTCCCTCAGTAGACAACCCTCTATCACGTGTATCTAAGCAAGGGGAATGAGTGTTAACGAGTCTATCAATTAGGGCGCATTTCTTTAGGAGTCCTTGTAAACAGGTATTTAATGTGTCCACAATGTCCTTCGCAATCCCAACAAGTAAGGGTTCGATCCTGGCGACAAAGAGTGCATCCAGTTTATCTCCCAGGGGGTCAGTTGGTATGCTAGATATGCTCGCCCTGTTGGCGTTATTGTCCTTCGTTCGTCTTGCTGGTTGGGTGGTAATCTGGTGGCTCTGCTTAGTGTGACTAGCTGGCGAGTTAGGGATAATTGCCTTAGGAGTAGGGCGTGGGGGGGGAGGATTTACAATTGTCACCACTGGGTCCAGGGGTAGCGTTGGGTTATCAATGGGAACAATGTCCACCAAGTCCGTGAGGGTAGATGAAATGCTTTCTATTGGAGGAGGAGTTGACAGGCCCAGTTCGTACTCGGCGTTGGCAATCTCCTTCGTGAGGGCCCCCACTGCCAAGGATAGGTAAGTCATGATGGATTTAGAGTGTCTTGGGACCTTGGAATTTTTACCGCCCTCCTCCATGGTCGGGGCTTTCTTGCGCTTACCCATTAGTAGCTAAAGATGTTAGGGATATGGCCCAGCCCGGCCTCAGACGGCCCTCCCTTTGCCCGGACTTAGCCCGGCGCGGTCCAGCGCGCATCCCGCGACGCGGGAGCTCTCGCTGGTATTAGAGCACCTCCGGGGGCGGGACAGGGCGTGCATGGCTTCCTCTGCCAAAGGCCTCTGGGGGATGTAGTTCCCAGTCCGCCACGATGTTGGAGCGGCAGAAGCGGCAGGTGACAGGCAGTCAGGAAGGCTTGTGGAGGCACCAGGGACGACGCTGGAGTGCTGCGGTGCTTCTCGCTGCTCCTCGACCTCCCACACAAAGCCCAGGTCAGTGGCTATGTCCCCCGCTCCCCCGGGGCTCTCGCTGGTATTAGAGCACCTCCGGGGGCAGGACAGGGCGTGCACGGCTTCCTCTGCCAAAGGCCTCTGGGGGATGTAGTTCCCGGTCCGCCGCGATGTTGGAGCGGCAGAAGCGGCAGGTGACAGGCAGTCAGGAAGGCTTGTGGAGGCACCAGGGACGACGCTGGAGTGCTGCGGTGCTTCTCGCTGCTCCTCGACCTCCCACACAAAGCCCAGGTCAGTGGCTATGTCCCCCACTCCCCCGGGGCTCTCGCTGGTATTAGAGCACCTCCGGGGGGCGGGACAGGGCGTGCACGGCTTCCTCTGCCAAAGGCCTCTGGGAGATGTAGTTCCCGGTCCGCCGCGATGTTGGAGCGGCAGAAGCGGCAGGTGACAGGCAGTCAGGAAGGCTTGTGGAGGCACCAGGCACGACGCTGGAGTGCTGCGGTGCTTCTCGCTGCTCCTCGACCTCCCACACAAAGCCCAGATCAGTGGCTATGTATGCATTTCATTGCATGCATTTTAAAAAGAGGATCACTTTATAAAGAACACTTTCAAATGGACACAATCTGGTATGCTATGAAATAGCAGCAGTCAGATAAACAATGGCCACTCCAAAAGGAGTGTACAACAGCATTAGTAAGATACTGGAACTCATAAATCTGGAACTTGCTCTGTGCTCGCATCAAAATATGAGAAGCTTGGAGACATTGTCATGCTATCTCATCAGGCTTTAAACAGGAAGACAACACTTAAGTACTAATAAAGTAAAAACAAACACTTTGGCGCTGAAGGGAACTACCTTGTGTGCGGATAGGCTTTTTGTAGAAAAGCAAAATGCTTCACTCAAAGTGAAGTTATCTAGTGGCGAACCATTGCCCCATTGTGTATGGAGTAGAAGAGGACAGAAGCAAATGAGAATGACACAATGACAGACCCATGAATTAAGAAAACTGGCTCAAATCCCTTTGTAGTATGTATATTATACATAACATTTTAGTAAAACATAAAGGTCTTGGCTATCACTGGATCTAAAAGGGGCCAAACATATTGCTATAAGGCTAGAAATTACCATCAAAGGTTTACAATCCTGCTAAAAGAAGTCCTGAGTGTAGTTATCCCTAAATATTTTTCGTAATGTGTAAAAAGAGCTGGAAAAGTAGAGACACTAGAGGGAGCATCTAGAGCACTGTCTGTTGATATCAATGAGGATAGCAGTGAAAATAATTCCTAAAACAAGCTGAATTCTTGTTGCAATGAGAACATTGCAATATCTATGAAGTCTCTAAAACCTACTACACCCACCTCCACTCATAGTACCCTAATAATTTATTCAAACAGTGCTTACTCGAGGTCGATACTTACAAAATCTACACCAAAGTAACTGACATAAAAAATGGAAATGACAAGGATCTGGACCAAATATCAAAGGCTCCAGCCAGGTCCAAATGCAGTCATTATTGTTAGTAAGAATCATGGATCTAGGTCCATCGAATAACTAGAAAAGCCAGAAACAGTTGATGTGACGGATACACATTGTTGTAGATAATCTTACAGATGAAATTACATTTCACATTACTCATAACATTATGAAAGACTATAAATAAAGCATTTTTTTATCAGTATGACTAAGTTGTTATTTAATTATGTTGTGCTTTTAGGTGTTATTACTTATTGGTATAAATATTGTTTTGGTCATTAGCTCTGAATTTAGCATGAAGTGAACCATAACTTTTACATTTCAGTATCAGTTGCAACTCAAAACCATAACTGTGCTTTAACTGTGTTTTTAAGTGAGTATATGAGGATTTCTTTAACATACATTAGGGTGTAACCAAAGATAATCGCCCCGCCACCTTAACCTGTTGTTTGTTCAATGAATGGCTGTAGTTTTTTTGACAGTATCAACCCAACTTCTATGAAAGTATAGCAATATTTTCCACAGGTTAGTCCAAACTGGCAACCAATGGGGATTCCAGTTTTTTATTTTAGAGAGCAGTGGAACTATGGTTTGGTTGCATTGGCTGTGTTCATGCGAAAGTTGAATTAATTAAATAACGTATTTCTGTGATAAAGATGTAAAGTTACAAATTCTTTTTTTCCATTGCAGTTCAGTACATTAGCAAATGCCACTTGACACAGTATTCAAACAAATTTCTTGAACTGGCCTTAACTTCTACAGCATTAGGGAAAATCTGCAACTTGTATACATGTAAGAAATATGATAAGGAAAGGTTTTAATACTTGAACTCTGTGAGCAGTTCTTGCATTCTGAAAATAGATGAAAATGGGGGATCGTTATAATGTCTGTGGTTTTTTATTGTTCCTCTTGTTCTTCTTTCTACATAGGATTGTCTCTATCTGGTCATTTCTGGCTCTCTTCCTGCTGATTCTTCTGCCCCCTTCTTTTCTTGTTTGTCTAACACTTCAAAAGAGATGGGCCCATGCAACCTGTGGCAGGTAATCGTCAATTGGGAGCTTACAATCCTGGTGTAGACTTGCGCTCTAGGAGTGATATTCTATCAATAATTTTCATTAATTTTTTTAAGTCAACCATGTCCTCCAAAACGAGATACATGTCAAACGCCATATGCCCTTCTTCCTCGCCAATTCTGCTCAGTCAGTTGTTCTTTCCAAACTACTTTACATAATGTTGATTAGTTTGTCCTTCTGCAACAATGGATCTCAATACTTCACCACCTGTAAAATCAAGAATCCAGAAGTATTTATGGACATGACAAAGCACAATTCTGCTGCTCTCCTGAACTTTCTCTGACTCCGCAGAAACATGAGAATAATGCACAAGGTTTTGTTACTGTATTCAAAATCTTTAGAAACCTGGCCACCTAATAAATCCTGATGTTCCGCACTGTATCCCATCACCAACTTTTAGCCAAAACAAACAGTACAGCTCAGCCCACCTAAAATATACATATATATTAAAATTCTGAAACAAATTTGTTGGTGGATAAAGGTGTAGCACACTAAAATAACTTCTTGGATTCTCTGAAAGCTATACCAATCCTCACCATCCACTCTCAACCACCCCCACCAAATTAATGCATCTTATCCTACCGTTCAGAATCCATTGGTGCCATCTGGTAACAACCTTTCTGAATGGTGTTAGGGTCATGTAGGAATATATACAAATAACTCTTTCCTTAATGCAAATTAGAAAATATTGCTGCTCCACCAATAAATCCTATGAATATTCATAAGGGTTTCCAGACAGCATTAACAATCGCTCCTTTCCATCAATGTCTCTACATCTCTTTACTTAAACTCCTTACAAATTCTCCCCACCTAAAATTTTTTAAAAAATATATATATATATAAAAACTCATACCCTTTGGTGAATACAACCTTAAGAAACTTCAATTGTGTTGTCTATTTCTTTTAAAAGACCTTGGGCCAGATGTACGACCCTCAGTGTTTGCCACTCGCAATTTGCATTATTTTTGCAGCTCGCAAATTGCGAGTAGCAAACACTGATATGCAACAGTGTCTGAGACACTGCTTGCAAATCCCAAATGTGTTGCAAAGGACCTGCTTCATTAATATTCATGAGGCTGGTCGCATTTAGCGATCCATTGGGAAAGGCTGGCACTCACGGGGTTGGTGACCTGCTGGGGGCAGCAGACCGCCATGTCTGTGACATTTTTTTTTAATGCAGCCCATTTAACTTAAAGGACAACAGAATGCATTGAAAAAATAAGAATTCAATGTTTCCACTGCCTGCTCTCAAAAAACATTTTTTATGCCAATGACAAAACGTACACATTACTTATTTTGTACATGGAATTTGTAAACATGGTGTCAAATCAAAGAAAAATGTACAATTAAAGCGAAGATGATCTTAACATTATTATTCCAAGCATGACAGAAGTTTCTCAGACAAAACTTACCCACTGTGCATGTTGTTGAAAGTTTCTGTGGTCTGAGGAGTGATGTTGTAGCATTCCCATCAATCAGAAATACGATTAGGTCGACACCTCCCTTACAGAATTTTGACCCTAAAGGTTAGATATGTAGTTAGTAATTATGCTAACATTAAAGGCCATGGTGCTGTCTTGTGTCAGAAGAATAATGGTAAATGACACATTATTGCATTTGCCTCATGAGCCTTAACGCATACTGGAGAAATGTATTTGGTTACAGAGAATGAGACTGTGTTGTTGTGAATGTATCTAGGAGCCTAATTAAATATTCCCGATTTATGCCCTTATGTGGTTATAACAAATCATATCCTTATAAAGGCATAAGAATCATATCCTTATTTGGTCATAGCCAATGTAAGTCCAAATACGGCAAGGCTACTTCCCTAGACTCCTAGAAAGTACAATGCGCTCTTTAAACAAACCAAACCTCCAGCAGCCCGGGAATTCCCCCTGCTTCTGTTTTGATTTGTCCTAGAACTCCCGAGAGTCCTGAAAGAACTGCCAGTTCTTAGTGACAGTTCTTAGTGACGTCTTATGTCCAACCTTACGTCAAACACAGCACCTTCCAGGTATAAATATAGCAGCATTTGCCTTAAGCAAACACACAGTGGTTTGAAGCAGAGCGGCTATTTACTTACCCAAAGCCCAGCTGATGCGAGTGCCGAAGGAAGCCGACCCTCCCATTTGACGCACTGAGAGAGACGCTGTTTTTTCCCCTGCCGAGAAATCCAGCTCCAGTGTTTCCAGTCACCCTTGAGGGTTGCTGGGAGATCGAGTCCTGAGAAAGAGATACAAGACCTCCTTCATTCTAAAACCAAGGTACGGAGCTGATTAGATTCTTAGAGAATTCTTGATTCAGATTCTTGGCAAAAAAAACTTAACTTAAACTGCAGCTCACTTACTCCTTCCTACGTACTAGGCTTAGGTTAGGTACACCGGGGTAGGCGTATTTTAGAAGCACCAGTTGAGTACGTTTAGTCAACTTTTATCATTGTATGTATTGTATATATTTTATCCGTTTTAAGTATCATATGGCTCAGAAACCATATAAATGCTTTTACAGTATTATTTCATAACACTCCTTTTACTGTACGCACTTTACTTTATGATAAGTATTGCAATTGTGGCATTTCATTTCTCTTGCATGAGAAAGAAGTCTGCTCAATAAATAACAACTTTTATTGAAAACACCCGTCTCTCTATTTCACTGCACTCTGTTGAAACTAAGCATGCACGATTGACTGAGTGAAATAGCTATCTATGGTTTTGACACGACTCTGGAGATATACTCCTTATTGTGGAGGGAGCAAAATTGTCATGTTTATGCGGTTGTCAGAAACTAATCCCTTCTTGTCTAATCAGGAAAGTTAACTCCTTCCTGTTCATTCGAGAAAGTTTCTAGTGACCTCTGAGCTTGCTGGCTAACATATTCAGTAGAGACCTAGTCAACCTCAGTCCTATGTCTAAACTATCGTTTATGTTATTCCAATGCACAGAGCCTATTGGGAATATAGGAACTACACTACATGGCGCCCAACGTGGGGTAAGGCGATAATCTAACGCAAGATACTAGAGTAACTCAGTCGTGCTTTTCACACAGACCCCTTTTTCCTATAAAAACTCCAATAGACGTCTGGAGTGGGTAAAAGGTTAATATCCGCCAGAACTTAGTAGGAAGAGATTCCTATGTATTAGTTTTTGATTTAGTCAACGTTGAAGGATACAGTGTTCCAAAATATTGTGCACCTAATCTTTGTTTCCTTGAAACTTGATCTGCAAACTTTCTGTCAGCAAAAATGCCGGAAAATGACGAAGAAAGAGATGCTTTGGCAGCTCAACTCTTAGCGGATGACACAATTATCCAAAATGACGACCCGAATGCTATAATCATCCCGGTCAATATAAGAAAATCTATAACTATAAAACGTATAGAAAATGGAGTATCATCAAGAGGTGGTACAGTCGTATTTGTGGTAGAGGCCCATGAGTATCGGCAGACAGAGGTATTCTATTCCTGGATACATTTTCCAGCAGCACATGCTGTGACACGCGAGTTCCACTACTACAAAATAGAGGAATCTCCAGAGGAATACTCTCCTTTCGAGGAAGTTGAAATTCCACTAACATACCAATCTGGTTTAATGGCGCCCTAAAACATCAAAATCACATTACCAGGCTCGGTCCACTAGGAAGACCAGGAGCCACATGCCGGTTCTAGCCAGCTATACACCACACCCCAACATTGAAAAAATGTCAAGCGGAGAACTTTTAGTTCAGCTAAAACAACTAATTAAAATACATAGACAATTGGTTCAATATGTCATGCAGACTTCAACAGTCCAACCTGCAATTAAAATTCCACAAAACACCCCTCAACAGGGGAACACCAATAAAATTACACCACAGAATATATAATCATGTATAGGTAAAATACCCGCAAAACGGGAACAAATTCCTTTCTGGTTAGCTCAAAAAATCACTCAAATAGAGGCAGTATATCCTGATACTACCCCTCACGAAAAACACAGAATTCTGACTATCTGTCTCCCAATGGGGATTGCACCACATGTGTAGGACTGTGAAACTTGGGGCACAGTATTTGCTTCTATCTACACAAAAACACATGGTGTTCCGTCTATGGCGGTTATACCAGACGTACTAAGACAGATTCAAAATGAATAAGGTGCAGAACCTGCTTTAACTCTAGGTATGAAATTACTGAAAGACTTTAAGCAGGTCTCGGCTATATTATTAGCCAACATAAAAGGAGAAGCAGCATCTGTGGCGATCCGCCAAAAATTGTAAGAAACAGATATAGCAGACCAACCTTTTGAACTTGCCAGAATAATTGAAAAATCCTATGAAGAATTAGGTAGGGATAGCTTGGGTGGTAAACCAGTAAAACCGCAACTAATTGAAAATCCTGAAAAAACTTTCATTGAAAATAATTTAATTACTCAAAAGAAGAAGTGGGAGGGTAATAAACAAACCTCTCCCAGAGACAAACAGTTTCAGTCCAGAGGAAGGTCTCCCCAACGAAGAAATAGATCTCCAGAAGGGGGGGGTCAAGTCTCCACAACGGGAGCCCTCTGAAAAAAGATACAACCTTAGAAAAAGGGACAATTTGAGAAAACCTGATAGATATCAAGATATTGATAGACGTCCCTCTCGATCTTTTCAGACTTCCTCACAGAAATCGGAAAGAAGAGGACGGTCAGAACATAAAGAAGAGCACGTCAAGTCCAAAGACAAGGAACCTGCTCATCAAAGTAAAAAATTACAATTTCCCAGAAAGAAGGTAGCCAGTATTAAAGTAAAACATGCCGAGAATTCTGAGGACACAACTGAAAAACGGAGAGTGGGCCCAGACAATGCTAGACAGCGCAGCAGAAGTTACCATAGCTCGCAAAATCCTGGTGAATCTTCTGGAGACAGTGGACACAAATGAATACATTCAGGTGGAAACTGCAGACACCAGAGTTAGCATACCCCATAAATTATATGAAATAACATTACGTATAGAGGGGGACAAAACTAGGAAAATAAGAGGTCTCTTTTGGGAGAATCTATCTAAAGGCTATGATATCCTTCTAGCAGAGAAAGACTGGCCACCAGAGTTTGTCAGGGAGTGCCCACATGGCGAAGAAATGATTATGCCTGCTTCTCAAATCACATTCCAATTCATAAAAAATACACATTTGCTAGGAAATGGGCAGTGGCCCAAGCCCCTGCATTATATAAAAATCATGTAGGATGGGATGAGGATTCTCCTCACCATAAAATCCAGTTAAAAAATCAACCTACTGCACAGAGGCAGTATCCTGTTAAGCAAGAAGCTAAAAAACAAGTCAGAGAAATCTTAGATCAACTTGAATATCAAGGGGTGATTGAAACATGCATATCACAAATGAACAATCCTTTGTTTCCTGTCTCCAAACCAGATGATTCATATCGTCTAGTTTTGGACTACATACACCTAAACTCCTGCTGTAAAACCTTTGCAGTACAAAACTCACACAGTGCAGCACTAATGAATAATATCGTTTGAAAAAAATATAAAACAACATTAGATATTTCAAATGGTTTCTTCTGTCAAAACATAGCACCTGAAAGCAGATATTTGACCGCTTTCTCCAGCATGGGGACCCAAAAACAGTTTTGTCATCTCCCACAGGGATTCAAGAACAGCCCAAGATTATTTTCAGCCAGGGTAACAGAGTTACTACAAATATATGATGAGGAGGCATTATCTTATGTCAATGACATCTATCTTACAGACGATGACCTGGAGACTCACTTGAAAAGAGTGAACACCATCATACTTGGGTTCGCATCTGAAGGGTGCAAATTTAACTTTAAAAAATCAGGAATTGCCCATCTAACTGTCCTATTTTTAGGATATGAATTATCAAGTGAAGGCAAAAGCCTAGCAGACAACTTCTTAGAGAAATGTGCAGTACTGCAAGCTCCAAAAACGCTGAAAAACTTAGAATCAATTCTAGGTTTCCTGAATTTCGGAAGAACATACATTCTAAATTATGCAGAGAGGGTTAAACCTCTCTATGAACTAATAAAACCTGATTTTAAACCAATTAATTGGACTCAGAAACACACAGAAATTTTAAGATCATAACAAACAGACATGTTAACTAAAACAAAACTACAAACACGCGCAAACGAACGCAACCTTGTAATCCGAGTCATCCCAGGAAGACGCAGATTTACATACCTGACCTCTAATGAGGGAGAAACTGCACCAATAGCTTACAAATCACACTTGTACCCACAAGCTGAAATGAAATTCAGTTCTACTGAAAAAATTCTAACTGCGGTTCAAACGGCTGTAGCAAAAGAAAAACCCCTAGCTCATGGGAAGAGGATATCTGTTTTAACAGCAGTATCAGCCCTTGAAGCGGTAACAAGACCGAGCATTACAAATGCTTTTGCATTAGATCCAAAATGGATACAATGGGTTCATTCTCTTGATACAACTAACGTGATACACGCATTTGATCCCAAAATGAAAAAAACTAGAAGATCTGGAATACAAACATGAATGTCCTCTGTCAATCGAAATTCTGCCTCTCGAACAGTACACCTGTGTAATCTACACGGACATATTTGCACAACACTACGTTGTGGAGAAACAAAATTTACAATGCAGCGTGCGCGATTGTTAAGGTCGCTGGCGCTTAGGTAAATTTAGACCGATGGTCACTAAAACTGAATCACTCAGAAACTGTACAGCTCAGTGAGCTGAATTAAGATCTCTAAAGATGGCGCTTGAAAATGCCGATCGCTAATTCCCCACACTGATAGTGTGCGATTCGCATTACTGCGTCCAGTCTTACAATAATTCCATGCAGACCTGGATAAAAAACGGTTACAAAGATGAGACAGGTGCCACAATAAAGCATACAAAACTATGGGAACAAGTAGTTCTTTTGCAGAAAGAACTACGAAAGACTCACGTGATACATACGCAGAGTCTTCAACGTGAGGGCGTTCACGTTGCAGGGAATTCATTGGCTGACAGAGCCACAGCGGCAGTGCGTCAACCGGCTTCCGTAGCTACAAAAAAGCGTACGAAAAAACAAATAGACGGTTAAACGCTACTAGCAGTAAAGGCCTCAATGGAAGGCAATTATGCGGCGTTACCTCTAAACTATCCACTCGGAAATACATACATAATTGATGCGAACTCCGTTCCGTTTGCTCAAATCCCTGGAGTGGGGGATAGAGTAATTCCAAACATGAACCGGAGATTCTTCTTGATTGAAGAAGCACACATGGGATTGGGTTTGAGGCACCAAGAGATCCTGAAATCTCAAATAGAATTACAATCACGATACTGGTGGCCGGGAATGAGCGTGCAAATTTATAACTTTCCAATGAACTGCCGGAACTGCAACAGAGATCGCAGTTGTGAACCGGACCAGACACCTGCCCAGACACTTCTATTAGACAACATCAGGCTATCTATACGCAGACAACCAGACGGAAGAATGCGATCCCATAATTATTGAGACGAGATTCATTTGGATGTGGCCCCAGTGCTCGGCTGACGCCAGAACTGTTATAAAAGATTTGCGAGTCTTTATTGGCACATACGCAATTGGCATGCTACATTCTGACCAGGGTCCTGCGTTTAGCTCTCGGGCTTACAAGGAAGCCATGGCCAGCATGGCATTGCATTGCGGTATTCTAGTCCATTCCATCCCGAGGGAAATGCGGTAGTGGAGAGACAAAACCGTGACATAAAGCAATCTATAACAGCGAGGGTATTAGGTTCGGGTGACGGGTGGGTCAAACATCTACTAAGTGTCCAACATAGTCTTAATAATCTGCCAAGAAATTCTCTAGGAGGTATCACTCCGTACGAACTTTTGTTTGGTACAAGAATGATCATTCATGATCTCGATTGTCACACTTCAGTGGTGAAACAAAAAACCTTTGATATCAAAGATCGTTTGGCTGTTTTACAGCACTTAAATGAAACAAGAAAAAGTCTGAGTAACGAAAAGCTAAAGCCAACGACCACTGAAGAAAAACCACCTGTCCCAGCAAGACCTGTCTGCAGCCGCGGTGCGTCCATTGGGGCGTAGGGGCGTAGCCCCACCAGCCACATGGACCCGCATCGCGGCCGCCGCCGCAATCCTTTCAATAAATTACTGAGTAAACTCGGAGATTTCGGAATGCGCAAGGGGGGTGGTGGCCTGCTGCAGCTTGAGTGACAGTACACTCGGGCTGCAGCAGACAGACCGTAGTGCGCAAGTGCAAGTTGTGTTCCAACTTTTGCAAGCATGCGCACTACAGTACCCCAGTGGGACCCTGCGGGGACTTCTCTGCCTGCTGTAGCCCGGGTTTGCAAGTGGCGACAGGGCGAGCAGCAAATGTGCCCCCCCCCAGCGCCAGGATTGGCTACACGTTGCCCACGTCACGCCGCACCCGGATGCGACGCCTCCATTTCTCCTCGTGGGTCTGCTTTCTTCAGAGACTGGCATCAACCCCCAGCGAGGAGGCGGCAGGAGAGAGAAGCGGAGGTTAGTCAGAAAGAGGCATTGGGATGCCAGCGACCTAAGCGTTCCTCGGTTCAGCTGCTTGAAAATTGTGTTGAGCTGCCCCCTCCAGCAACTGAGCCGGAATAATAGCAAAAATGCATTTCCTGAGAATCTCTGTTCGTCATAAAGGAGATCGCAGAATTGTCTCTGCCCGACAGCACAGGAGGCGAGGCGCACCGCGGGGGTGGAGAGACTTCAAAAACATTAGGAATTATTGTTCGGCACTGTCTCGGAGAAGCCGTTCTCAGGGGACCCAGGGCTTCGAGGTCACACAATAAGACAGGTCACAGGGATGCAAGGCAGCGACCGCAAGCACAAATCCCTGCAAACAGACCTGGACTACAACGAGCCTCATCAGGTTAGAAATGAAGGCACTCTCAGGGCTTGGTTTGGAGAAAAAGTTCGACTTTTTTGAATTCACGAATAAACCTTGGAGCTCGCCTGTGAGGCTGCAGCAGTCACTGGTACACAGGACTCAGAGCACTTCTGGAGTTCTGGTGTTCACAGTGTGAACACCAGAACTCCAGAAGTGCTCTGAATCCTGTGTACCCGTGACTGCTGCAGCCTCACCGTAGTCAATATCCAAGCATCGCTTTATCGAGCCCTGGCTTATATGAATTCCTATGGATTTTCGTTTCTAGACTTTATATCGCTGTAATCACTCATAGTTTAAATAAATACACTTAACCCTGCATTTCCTAATTTAAAAAAAGACGAATCTCTTTATAAACTGGACACAATGATAACATTGGATAAATTGCCACTTCATTTTGGGTAAAAAATTCCTTCTTTGAGAGATATTTTAATGTTCGATTTTTGCAAGAGATGTTCGAACCCCTTTAAAATAGGATTATCCAACGTTGGAGCATATGGGACAGATCCATACCAGATGTTAGGTTCTCCAGGTATGATATTTAAATAGTGAGTCCGCATACTGAAAAACTGCCCTACATACTGACCTTCTGGACTTAGGTTTCACAACTCTGGTCTGCAGCCTACGTTTCAATAAATAATTACCCTTTTTCATAACGCCTCCAGTAAATATTTTAAAAGTATATATGACCTCACAACTCTGCCCTAAGTCCCACAAATTTCGGGCTTGAGTCACAAAGCTTTTTCCCATCAGGGCTAACGCAGGTGTGGAAAAAGGAATTTGTGGTATGTGAATATTCTGAAAACCAATATGCGCCCTTGCAAAAATGGAATGACAATTTGCCCTTGCATACATCTGTTCAAGAATGGTGCATGCATATATATGCCTAGCAATTAATAGAGATGTACACCTTATACCAAGGTGTTTATTGGATTATTAAAATCATACACCCCTTGGTGTACATTCAAAACTAAATCTGAAATTATTCTACATACAATCTCCATCGTTCGTACAATAAACAAACCTTCATTGATAAATTACAAAAATCCAAATGCCAGAGTACTAAGAACAAATTATTTGTTTTCCTTATAATTTATTACTTTTATCTACAGAAAAACAAAAGTTAGACTCAATTACAAATATGAAATACATAAATATCATGTCAGCCTTTACATTACATGCATAATGTCGCAAAACTCAAGTGTTAGACAAACAGATAAGCTGTTTAAAAACCTACTTTCAGGGCCATCTTGCCCCACGACAAAAATCATGGTGCTATTCGGCTCAGCTGGGAGCACCTTGCTAACTTTTATCCTGAATCACTCCTCTCACTGCAATTCCCCTGGAGGGCGCCATGTTGTTGCCTCATAACATGACAACTAGACTGCATGCTTTGTAGAGCTAAAAAACACTGATTATTAAAGACAACGACCACAGTTTAGACACTTAGAAGTCCAAAAGGGCATGCCTGAGCAAGCACTTTAAGGATTTACTCTGGCTTCTCTGCACACAAACCTATAGTACGCAGAATGACCTTCCAGTCCTTATAGCAGCTATGCAGTAGAGCTTGGGCGATAGCTGTTCAGGTCGCAATCCCCACCAGAAATACTTTCCAAAGATACCCCTGCAAGCACTACTACGATGCCCAGCATACAGGGTCGCAAATTGGGGAAACTGTGGCCTAGTGGCCACAGGGGACCTATACAACAGTGAACACCTAATGTCCTATGAGGAAATAATGAACACTATATGGACCCAGAACCCTAGACTCTTTTTAGTTATTGGCACGTTCATGGGAACCATTCATGATCTATGGAGTCCGAAGGCACTCGCCGATTCCCCCCAACTGTGCACCATTCATTATGGTATTCACATTGGGATCTTGGCAGAAAGCTGTACCCTCCTGTGTCGAGCACTGCATGATGACCTCCAGTGAGGGTTACATAGACAGGATGTAGGTCAGTATATCACTGACAAGGAATGGGTCTGCATTAGAATACTCCGCTCAATTCTCCCGGAACCCAAGACTCCACCTGCATCAATTTAACTTCTTAAACAAAGCCTATCTCTCCCCACAGATATTAGGACTAATTAACCACCAGTCTATTCCAGCATTGCCAATGATTATCAAAATACGTTAAGTAGAACCGAAGATAATGGATCGTAAATTTTAAAGACAAAAAGTGACTATAAAACGTCAAGCACTATGGAAAAACAGTTTGCTGTGGACAGAGGTCAGATATTCCAAATTGGCTGTGCTGGACAAAATATTTACCTACAGATTTAGCCTCTAAAGCTGCTTCTGGTTAGTCTTGCAGCCTTTAGCTCCTCATAGCAGGCTTCTGGAGAAAAGGTCTCTCTCCAGCCAGGTGCCCTGCAGGGGCTAGTTCTCTTTAGTTAGCTGGGCCCTCATGGAGTCAGCAGTCCTAATTTTGGTGTCCCTGAAGCAGATAAACAGAAGGCCAACCACCTGATCCTTGGAGCGCAGTTCCAGTCCCTGGGTGCCACCAGGGCATCCTGAGTCGCTGTGTGAGGCTTCTTCCTGCAGGAGTCAGAATTCTTCTTCTATCAGGGATGCCTTCTTCAGATGGAGTCTCAGGTTTGTTCTGAGGTGGTGGTGTGCCAGTTTTATCCTGTTTCTAACCATGTTTGGCATATCCAAATCAAAAGGTGGTAGTACTAGAGGTGCCCTTTCTTTTGCCAACTGTTCATGTCCACTCCCAGATGGCTAATCACTGCTACTTGGGCAATAGATAACACCCATTGGCCTTTCCTGGGCACAGAGGCAAGCCTCTGAACCAGTCATCAACTCTCCTATCCAAGGATATATATTCCAGCTGTTAAGGTGAAATGAATGACATGACGTAACTGGTTTTAAGCCTGTTCTGGCTCAGGGGGCTTAAAGTACATTTTAATCAAGTTACTTTTCTGTTTAAGTTATCAAAAACACCCATAAACCAGATTTTAAAAACCAATGTCAGGAAAGTTGCAGCCACGATCATTGTAACAAGGTGCAAAGTGAAAATAGTATGAGAGGGGCCCTATTGACCAAAGGGAGGGGGTTCCATATTAGATTTTCATATCTGCAAATGTTCCCTTAAGCAACCGGTTATTCACGTCACACTTACCACACACTTCACTTGCCATGACTTGATCACATATACATACCTATGACCCCACCTACAGGAGTATATAATGCCACAAGATCATAAATCATATCTAAAAAATATATTTAATAAAAACAGACTTATTATTAAAATCCAGTCCCAATATCACTATCAAAAATACATGAAAACAATTAATGACTAATATAAAAGTTCATACAGCACAATCCAAATATGGTTTCCGCCTTAAAGAAAAGGGAGGGAGAGAGAGAAAACACACAAGACAATACACTTCATTCACAAAAATAAGCTAATGAATTGATAACTGTTAGTACAGCCACATGATTCATATCTTTTGTCTATTGTGTAGTAGTTCTTCGCCGTTCACCATCTCCGTCCCAAACATGACGGCACAAACCCTGTAAAATTAATAACATGTAAATTAAAATGTGGTCTGGAAAATTTAACCTTCCGGCCCGGCACTTGCTGGCCTCGGCGCACAACCGTGTTGTTAGGGCGAGCATCGGGGCTGGGTCTGTGCAGCGAGGCCAGCAAGTGCCAAAGCCAGGAAAGTCAAGTGCTGCAGCCAGCATTTACTTTACATGTTATTGAGGAAGCGGGGTAGTGATTAGGGCCAGCTACTCCGTTCTGACAAGTGACAGCTCTAAGAGGAGGGTTAGGGGCCTGCCCTACAACTACATAATCTGCTAAAAAGAGAGTCCGCATTACCATGATGTTAGCAACATGTTAGGTTCCCAGCAAGCATGCTCATTCCCAGCCAGGCCCAGGATAGCGCACAGCAGCAGCAGCCTTTACACACGGCCACTTCTGGGAGCTTCTATCTGCAATTTATGATAATGTCATTTTATCCCTTCGGCTGCCATGTCATTGTCTTTTATGTGAGTTTAACCACGTTAAATGTTTGGTTAGCTGCGCATGTGCAAGTGGTTACACATGGGTCATGATTAATAATGGTAGTGATCTGTAAAACACAAGAGGGCTTCAATTGTTTCATGTGTTCTGCGAATGGCTCTCCCAGTCTTACTTTTACGTTTACATTCTGGTATTTGTAAATCTGGTTTTGTTTTTCTGTGCTAGCCCTGTATATGTAATGTAAAGCCATTTTTATCCATAACAAAGCATAGTATCTGGTGGCAGATTCTGGCACCAGAATGCAAGTCAAACGTTTGTCTCTATGGCCTGCTCACTCACTCTAAGGTTGGATAGCTTGGGGTTGGGCCCTCTTCTCCTGAGTGCAAGGCACACTCAAATGTTTCAGTGCAACACAAAATCTGCGGGCATATATACGGCTGTCTGCAACCACAATCCCTATATAATGCATAGACACACAGTCCACGTGCAAATGGCAGGTTAGCTGGTTTTTAAGAGTGGACTTTTACTACATCATGATGGGGTGCTATTGAAAAAAACATGTCTCTTCAGCTTGTTCCTAAATTACTGGAGCAGGGTAGGGGAAGTCGTAATGGATATGGAAATATCACTCCTGATCCTGGATGCAGAAGGCCTGAATTCCATCAAGGCATGGCAACCTAAAGTTTTTATGAAAAAAAGTATATTTTTATTTTGTTACAAATATGGTTTAAATACCTTCGTCGCATCCCAATTAATTTCAGGGAGACAACTGGAAGTGCTCCCGAGGTCGGGCTTGCATCCCTCACCGGTAAAAAACTGGTGGGGAGCCATGGCCAACTGCCAATTAGGTCAAGGGAGCCACAGGTCAAAAAAGTTTGGAAACCACTGCACTAAGGCAATAGTGGACTGCCTGCTCAGAGCAGGCAGCCTTATGCGCAAAGGGGACAGTTTGTGAGCTGGATGGGCAGGGAGCAGAGATGGCAGTGTTAAGAGGATGCAGGCAGTCGAGGTGTTAGTGTGGGGGCACAAGGAGAATAGAATATGTGCAAAGGGGGCGGTTTGTGAGCTGGAGGGGCAGGTAAAATGGTGCATTAATCGTTCAAAAGTTGTAGGCAGTGGAGGGGCTTGGTGTGAGAGCACAGGGAGGAAAGTGGATGAGCAGAGGCTAGTGAGTGTACATGTATATGTATAGGGGGGTAGAAGCAGAGATTTTGAAGTACAATTAAAGGGAAGTTCAATCTTAATAAATAGATCAAATTTCACAGATCACAATCCATAAGCCTGACACACATGCAGGGTTTCCCAATGTATACTCCATATTGGATAGTGTGAACTGAGTTCCACCAATGAATGTGTGTACTTGGCTCCCAAGTCCACTTGTAACTCAGGTTGCCTACCAGAACATCATTGGTTCAATGCTCATTTCATTTCAGAGCTTTGCGCTCAATATTGTTATTAGGGATTAATCTAGAAAATATGGTTCAAATTAATTGACTACTTCTAAAATGAGAGATATAGTGTTTGCCTATTGTTCTAAGGTGTGATTAGATGATGGGTAATTAAATTATGGGCTATGTTCCGTATATTAACATCATGAATTCTGTCTGAGAAACCTACTGGAACAATATGGCATGGGAATGTCTGCAATGACTTTGTTCGCTCTTAAGGTAGCCTAGTCATTTGAATATTTCTTTATGTGCCACAATGTACCTCTTTAGGTGCTGACATGTGAGACACAGATACGCTTAAAAAAGAGGCTAAACATGTGGCCTCCCCCGCCCCATTGGAGGCTCAAGAGAAGCTAGTGAGGAGGGGGAGAGGAAGAGGAAGGCAGAGGTTTTGGGCAAAACATCCCATGAATAACTAGAGACACTACAGTAGTAGATCTGTGGGGCAATTCAGGAGCTGTAATGGTACAACCCAGGGCACATTGGAGATACCGCAGAAGAGGGACTGTAGGTCCACCCAGAGGTTGCAGAGGCTGATTCCAAATGAGTGCCACATGCACCACAGTACTGGAACATGAAGTGTGTGGAAGTAGTTCTGGGAAGGAAATGGTGCTTGGATTTAAGGTGGTGAAGGTGAGGCATGGTGGCAATATGGAGTAAGGCGGGGGTTTGGACAAAGGTCCTTCCCATCCTATGCCCCTACAGCCGCAAACAGGAATGATGCTACAGGAAGACATCAATAACCTCTCCACCTGTTACCTGGATGGCCTGAAAGGAGAGATTAAGTGGAGTTGTTTTCCTTAATGAAGTCAGTCAGTTTGACAGAGACCCCTCTCACATTCAGCTCATCCAGGAATAAGCCATTTAAAATTGCTCTCTAGTCTGTAAAATGTTTGTAATCTGAGGGACAGCTCTGCAGCCTGTACTTAGACTCTGCATAAACAGAATAGTAGTGGAATCTGAAGAATAGTCCGGCAGAGCTAGCCTATGTTTGTGGTCCCAGTAGTGAAATAGCAGCAGGCGGCAGCGCAGAAGGTTAATGTGCCTGCTGCAAAAAACATGTACCTGATGCAGATCACAAAATGCATATGATGTAAATAGGTCAGTGAGTCACTGCTTTTGTCACAGAGATCCCAACTGCTGTGCAACTTCTTCCACTCTTAGAGCTGAGATTTTCATGAATGTCTTATAGTCTGAATTCAGCACCTGAGCGTAATAGGACGGTATGTATGAAGCTCTGTGGTTATACTGAATAAGCAGCTACCTATGTTATGCCATCTATTAATGTAATAACTGCACTTTCACAATTGCATTATTAACCTTCCTGCTTTCTCAAATTTGCTTGAAAATGCACGATTTTTCTTCGTTTTTTTCAAAATTTTCTTGGGGGGGTAATCCCCCCAAACCCCCCTTTGGGGGTTCGGACTCGCTCGCTGCGCTCGCTCGCTGGGGTGCTGTATGCAAATCACTTTGCGCCCCACCACTTTCAAATGTCACCCACCACCCCTGCCTGTCTGGATTCCAAAGATTGGGGATCTGGTCAGAGAAAAGATCTCGGTGAAGAAGGAATTTGGGGCTTCTTACAGAAAAGCAGTACCCGTCTTAGCTGTCAGCGGAACAAGATCAGTAGTACCACCGCCCCTTGCTGGTAAAACGGAGAACTGAGTTGTATCAATCGACCTGGTAAAACCACAATCATGTGGCCAATAATAAGTAGTAGGCCCAGTGGACTCCAAAGAAATAGCAGAAGACCAAATCTTGCTACAATCCAAGAGGTTCAAACTGAGAGACTAATCACATTTGATAAACCTGCAGTGAATAAAAAAGGACTATGCAACAAAGCCATGGAACTTGTGGCTCTTGAAACCCAAATTGCAACAGTTCTTCAAGAAACACCTGTCTACAATGATGTAGCCTCGGACTATGCTAATATGAAAAAGGAAGAAGCAACTACAAAGATTAATAACAATCCTGATGCCATCCAAACAATTGACAGAACTGCATCTGGCTACTTCATCAATTTTGATGACTTTTCTGATGATCCAAGTGAACATGAAGAAACGCCAGCAAATAAAACTTTCAAAAAGAAAATTACAGAGCTCTTTCATCAACTGGGAGAAACATATCTTTTAATTTCACCATGGATTGAATTATGGATTGTGTTAGGTGTACTTTTCCTCCTTCTGTGGCTCATCTTGGTTTTAAGTTGGGTAGATTTATTGATGGAAAATATAGTACAATTAGCACAGCAAGTCAGAACATCAACTTGGTCCTGAAACCACACAGATCTTCTCACATCGAAAAATGAGAACTATCATCAGTGAACATCACAGCCATCCCAATACCTGGTGGTATAGCATGGGACAAAACTGACTATGAAATCTATGGCCCGGTTGAACTCTTGAAATATCCACATCAATTCAAGATCTCCTTAAGTGACTTTGTATCACCTAGTACTTTCTCTGATGATTGGGACTTTGAAAATATTAATAATATGATGTCAGATTTAGAAATGTCAGCAAAATTTACAGAACATGATTATTTACAGGGTTCTTCAAATTATGAAGAAATGTATTGCTTCAATCACTTTGGGCATCATTATCTGCATAAATCTGCTAATCCTAGAAATGTTTTCAGTTATAATCAGTGGGAACATTGTCCAACTCCGCCAAAAGGCAGTTCGGAAACATTTTATGAGAAGTTTCCATACTTCTCAGGGTTTAATTACGCTAATCCAGAAATGTTTTATTTTAAAATTATGAATAAGACAAGAATGAAAAACATGTTGACAAATACTAAATTGATTTATTCTGAAAAATTTTATGAAAAAATGTCTACATTTGGTTTTGAATTTTGGAAAAACAACATTGAAACAAAAACCACCTGGGGTACAAAAGAGTGGCAGGTGCAAGCTTTAGAATCATTATTTAGAGCCTACATGATCCCAGAACAAATAATGTTCCTGAATGACACCATTCAACAAACAACCTGTCTTGGCCTAGCCAAGATAAAAGATTTAAACAACCCCTCTATACCAAAGCCTATGCCTGATAGAAACAACACTACAGAGGAGGGGTTAGGCGTGTACCATATTTTAAAACAAAACAGATCAATTCCTGATTGGAACAAATGGTTGATCTGGCCCACAGACACTTATAACTGTCAAGATAGATTCCTGAACAAAACACAGGGGTTCAAACAGAACAGGCCAGACCCAAGATATTCCCAGAGACAACATCCAGGGATAGTTACAACATATAGTGTAGGAAAACTATGCCTCGAATGGCTACAGAGATCCACACTTCCCGAAATTAAGCAACACTTAACTTTACTTAAAGAAGGTGCTGACTTGCGAGATTTCATAATGGGACCTCGCAAACAGCGTAAAAAATGTTTCATATACGCCGGTATATACGCAGCTTACAATGAAGCTTGGAAAATAACACAAATTGAAACTGCAGAAAAAATACGAGAAGTTGATCGTATTAATTTGGAAAAATCACTATCTGTAGTGGACAATGGGTTAAAGACTCTGTCCTCCAGAATTTATTCACTGGACAGCATTGTATCATCTGCTATTGATATAATAGAACAGGATATGCTAATGTTACAACATGGTCAGTCCCAATTACGTTCTATTGTACAGCTAGGCTGGACGTTACAAAACCTCCGTTCAGGCTACGTGCCATGGCGTCTGATAAACACAACGTCATTATTTTCTATCTTTAACCTTACTGATAGACAAATCTCGTTGGCACAAAAAGGAGCAGACTATACGGTGCTAAGCATTGAAAAACTAGAAAAATTACCATTGACAATGCAGAACGATCGGTCATTGAATGGATAATACATGGCACCATTACAATCCCGATAACAACTTTCCAGTTTCAATACTGCCAAAAGTATATACCAGCAGGCCTGTATGAAAGGTTGGGTAAAGGATACATAAAGGCAACCTGGAATTTGCCTTATACACATAGATGTTATAGTGAAGGGAAAAAATAGGTATTTCTTAGTGGTAACAATTGGAAAAAATTACTAGGCGGTACACTTCTGTGTCAAGGTATTAACTTGCATTGAGCCTGCAAAGGTTCATCAAACAACCTTTCATGTCATCTGCACTGCACCCCTGCTACACAGATAGAGCCTTTTTTCAGACAACTTTCCAACGGTAGCTACGTTATAATAAATTACCACAGCTGTTGTGGCATGATGCCAGGAAAAGCCTATCTCGTGAGCGTTACTTCCAGGGTCATTTGTTGTATGCAAGTATTGTATCCAAACAGCAATCCAGACATGTAAGCAGCAATATGACCTTCTGTGAATATCTCTTCTATTCGAATTGATACTTTAAGCAGAATGAAGTCTATTCTTTTACAGACAACTGTGCCTTTAACCTCGTCCAAAGAAACGTATGATCTGCAAGTTGCAAGGACAGCGGCAGAGATACATACCCTATTATCGACAAATTGCCCTGTGCATTTTGTAGAAATGTTAAGCCAAATCTTAAACATGTCAGATACCAGTGGCATCTCACATGTATTTAAGACAATTTTTTCAGGACTGTTAGCACCCTTTGAAACAGTTCTGGGCATCTTCCCGAATTTTGTGCATTCTCTATTCGGTGGCCTGCCTCTTATTTTGGGACTTGTACCAGGAATTTTATTTTTGTTCCTTCTGCTTCGATATGGCAAGCCAAGTCACAGACAAAACTCAGGCTACGATGGAAGAAACAATCCTAGCAATACGATACCGAGAACGTATCACTAAAGTCCTCGGATTGGCCCGGCTAAGAGATCTGAATACTACCTGGTTTCTTTCATCTTACCTGTGCTTCGATGTCTGCTATGCGGAGAAGAATGCGCGTTGGACGTCTGTCTTACACTACCATCAGCAGTACCAATGGATATCGATGCTTTGCTTGGTTCGGTAACGGCTCATGCAACGTGTTGTCCCCAGCGGCTACCTATTCTGATGACGGCATTCGTTGAGACTTCACCATTACGATTAGGTGGCGGTGAAGTACGAGATGAAAGCGCACCACACAGGTACAACCTTCTGTGACCATTGCTCATCTAAACACCGATGATGGCAATGAAACTCACATATGCACTATTTCTGATTTTTCAGAGTTGGCCCAACTTTCACCTACTGTTGTAGACAAATTTTTTGCTGGCCTATCTGAGGTAATGTTCTCTCCTAACAACGGGAATAATATTTGAAATAGCTAGCACACAGCATTCCCTGAACTCTGAATTCGGCCTTCAGTTTTTATAAACAACACTACTGAAAACATTTGCAACTATTTTTTCCCATGAAAGTGAAATTATTTTTTTCCCAATTTCCAAAATATTTACTTTGTTTGGCACATGGTACTCTGCTTAAAGTAGAACTATTCTTAGAGAGCAGAACTTCGATTTTTAGAGACTCTAGAGACAATATTTTGAATCAGCCTCTAGCACATGTACAATCTTGTATAAATATGTGAGGAAATGGTCTTGACCTTTTCTTCTGTATTAAGAGCCATTACATAAATGTAAATTTCATGATTCATTCAGTGAAGATTATAATGCACTACACAAATTTTATCTGAATGATACCACTGCTTGAAAACGTACATTATAATACTCATTTTCGTGTATCTATACCATTTCAAATGCATTTGATGTATTTTGGGGTGGGCTGGAAAACACATGCATACTTATATGTTTATATATTGCTTAGTATTTAGTAATGATGGACATTATACGTGGAGTGGGTGTTGTGGACATATCTAGGACCCTAATTAAATATTCCCGATTTATGCCCTTATGTGGTTATAACAAATCATATCCTTATAAAGGTATAAGAATCATATCCATATTGAGTCATAGCCAATGCAGTCCAAATACGGCAAGGCTACTTCCCTAGACTCTTAGAAAGAACAACGGGTTTGTTGTATTTACCAATGATTGGTAATGCTCTTATCAGAATCCTAAGCTTGTCATGATGTCTTAATGTTCCAATTCCAATTTTTCACAGTTGGAGCCACTCTGTGCTAGAGAGTGGTGCGGTGGCTCGTTGCTTTAAGATTAAACCTGAAGGTTTAAACACAATTCTCTTCTGGATTTATTTGCAACCCACAACATATTTTTGGCGACGAGGGCTGAAGGAAAAATACGAGCCACTGCTGCATAATTTTTTTTTTTAAAGATACTTTATTCCTATGTGAATATTTTGGGAAGTGAGATTTTACTGCTTTACTTCTATTTGTGGAAATAATCCTTCGCCACCCCAGTGACCCCAGCGGCTGTAGTTTTCGGAGGGAGATTTATTTTCCCTAGCGGCAGTGTGTGTCTTTATCTAAGGTGAGGAGGTCGTGGGGTCGGTCTTTCATTGTTCGAGCCATTTGCCGTTTTAATAATCATTTGACTGGGTTGGCTCACCTTGGATGTTTCTCAGATCTCTGTGTTCCACTGAAATTTCTGTGCAGCTGCGGCTTAAAGGAATTCCCAGTCCGGTCAGATCTCCATCTGCAGTGACCGTTGAGAGGAATCTCCAGTGCTGCTTAATCTTCTCTCGGATAGCGTCTTTTCAGACTGATGACGTCTTAGAACGTGCACGGGAGGTTGGTGATTGCACTTCACGTCATTGGAGCTTCGGCGTGTCTGACGTGCTACGCAAGCGCTTGGAATTCTTTCATGCGACACTGAACTCTGATTCCTACGCTCCGTTTTGTTTACACTGCTGGAAGAGAAGCATTGTGACATTGTGTGGGGTTTGAAGCGGTGTGTTTATTACGCGGTAACTGTTTTGTGATTCTTTAATGCTATAGAACTGCCTCGCAGCGTTAAGAATTAAGTTTCCACAGCATCTTGATTTTATTTTCTCTGGTATGGTCCGTCTTAAAATGTTTCACGATAGACTACTGTTTATACCAATTTAGTTCCGCACTAGTCAGTTTAGTCTTTGGGGGGTTTACATTCTATTTTTCACATTCTATATATTTTTTTAAGCTTAAACAAAGTACTCCCTGACATGTTTTTGATTCGCAAATGTAATGTTATATTAACCTAACATTTTGTACCTGAATTATTTGGGTCAATTTCTGTTACTTTCTTATGTCTTCTACAATGCAGTCTGTTAATCAACCACCCCCTTTTTTGGAAAGCCCAGGTCCACCACCAATCCAATGGAGGCAATGGTTTGATGCTTTCGAAACCTACATAGGTGCGATTGGTGCGTCTAGCTATAGAGCTGAGAGAAAAAAAATGTTGTTGTTAAATTGTCTAGGATTTGAAGGAAGGGAGGTGTACAAACATTTACCAGATTTAGTTCTTGCGGAGGGTGAAGTACTTGATGAGTACCAAGAAACTATTAAGAAACTTGTCTTTAAGTTTGATGTTCAGCCTAGTTTAGTTGTTTTACGTCACAATTTTTTTAAAAGGACACAAATTCAGAATGAGGATGTTGATACTTATTTGAGTGCTTTACGTAAGTTGTGTGCAGAATGTCACTTTGGAGAGTTTTGTGATCAATTGGTGAGAGACCAATTTATAGCTCACTGTAGTGATAAACAAATTCAACAGAAGCTTCTTACCTTGGGTAATCCCATCTTAGAGGAGGTTATAAAGGTAACTAAGAGTATTGAGCTTGCTCAAACTTCGATAAAGGAATTAAGCACTTTACATATTAGTAAAGAAAGTGTGAATGCTGTTGTTGCTCTGTCTTCTAAAACTAACTTTGTCAAGAAGGAAAGGTTGAATGAGAGAAGTTTTTTCAAGAAAAACATTTGTCATAGGTGTGGTTATCCTCCACATTCAAAGGAGAACAGTTTCTGTCCAGGTAAAAATTCTAAATGTTATAAATGTGGCAAATTTGGTCATTTAGCCAAGGTGTGTCAGGTGAATATCAGTAAACCTGAGAATGTTAATTGTGTCATTGGTGAAGAACAGGTGTCGGAGCATGTGTTAGAAACCAACATTGTCAAGGATTTCAAGGACATGATTGTTACTGTAACCGATGATGGTGTGGTAACTGGTGACCCCTCAGAGTGCTTTGATCCCTATGAAGACATTTTGGTTGGGGATGTATGTCTGAATTTGCTGGTGGACTCTGGTGCCAGGATAACAATGATTACTCTTGACTTATTTAAGCAGTCATGGGAAGATAGGAAACTATTCCCTCCGGATAGAGCCCCTGTGTCCTACGAAGGGCGTAAAATAGACTTAGAGGGATTCATTGAAGATATTTGGGAATTTAAGGGAAGATGGATTCATGGGAAAATTTACGTTGCTGTTCGTGGTTTGAATATTTTGGGTTGGTTCCATCAGGGCTTGTTTGGGATGGAGTTGAGGCCTGGTGCAAAAGAACAAGTACTTGTGGTTCAAGATTTCCCTGATCCACTGTGCTTAGAGAAAGAATTTCCTAGTGTTTTTTCGGATTCTCTTGGAGAGATTTCTGGTTTTAAGCATAGAATAAAAGTTAAGAACAATGCTGTGCCTATAAAACACAAAGTAAGATCAGTGCCTTTTAGTTTAAGAGCTGACCTTAAAGCGGAACTTGAGAGGTTGGAAAAGAATGGCATAATTGAGCCTATTGAGTCGAGTTTGTGGCTTAGTCCATTGGTGGTAGCCCGTAAGATAAATGGTGAGATTCGTTTATGTTGTGACCTTAGAAGTCTTAACAAAGAGATCTGGGTGGATGCTCATCCACTCCCTAAGATTGGTGATCTTTTAGATGAGTTGAGAGAGGCGCAGTGGTTTTCTAAGATTGATCTGGCCTCTGCGTATCACCAGGTTGTTTTGGATGCTGAGTCTAGACATTACACTGCTTTTAATTCTCCTTTTGGGTCCTTCCAGTTCTGTAGGATGCCTTTTGGTCTCGCTTCGGCGACCTCTGTCTTTCAAAGAGTTATGCAGAATGTTCTTAAGGATGTTAAGGGTGTAGTCATCTTTCAGGATGATGTGCTGATCTTCAGTAGATTTTTGGAACAACATGATCTCATACTTAAGTCTGTTCTTTCTAAGTTTGAAGAGAAAGGCATCGTTGTAAAAAAAAACAAATGTGAGTTTTGGAAGAAGGAGGTGGAATTTTTGGGACATCTGGTTTCAGGTGATGGGGTTGCTCCCAGACCGGGTTTGAACAAGGCTGTAGTAGATTGTCCTGTCCCCAAGAACAAAGATGAGCTGCACTCATTTTTGGGCCTTTGTGAATTTTATGCTCATTTCATTCCCGACTATGTAAGCAAAATGAAAGCTCTTTCTAATATGCTTAGATCTAGTGTGACGTTTGTGTGGGATGATGTTTGTCAACAGACTTTTGATTTAGTCAAAGTGGAAATGACCAATGCAAAAACTCATGATCCTATTGTGAGTTGTACTGTCACCGTTGATGCGAGCAATTCTGGTCTGGGTGCTGTACTTACTCAAAGGGTGGATGGTAAGGATGTTACCATTAGTTTTGCTTCAAGAGTTTTAAGGGACCCTGAAACAAATTACTCTGTGATAGAAAATGAGCTTTTGGCTTGCTATTGGGCTTGCGAGAAGTTTCAAAGCTACATCTGGGGAAGGAAGTTTGTAATTCAAACAGATCACAAGCCTTTAATTTACATTTTGAATGGTGATAGGATCAAATATGCTACTCCTCGCATTGCTCGTCTCACAACTAAGTTGCTTCAGTATGATTTTGTTGTAAAACACATTCCTGGCAAGGAAAATTTAACAGCTGATATGCTTTCAAGACTTCCTTTAGCAGACGATGAATGTTTAGATATGGAAGAGGATAGGGAAGATTGTTTTATTGCGGCTTTAGATGTGTGTGAGAATGTGTCTGGTAGTGAAAAGGAATGGAAGGATGCCATGGATGCAGACTCTACCCTTGTAAAAGTCAAAGAGTATATAGTGGATGGTTGGCCTAGGGAAAAGAGTGTCCCCTTTGCTATCCAACCTTTTTGGAAAGTTTCTGGTGATCTGTCTATTGAAGATGGAATTGTAATGAGAGATGAGAGATGTGTTCCGCCTATGCAGCTTCGTTTGGGGTTAATAGATCGTGCACATGAAGGTCATCTTGGTGTAACCATGACCAAGAAACGTTTGAGGTTACACTATTGGTGGCCATCGATGGATTGTGATGTTGAGGAAAAAGTTAAAGAGTGTTGTGTCTGTTCCAGTGCTGAAAAGGGGTTGAAAGTTGTAACGCCACCTTTACAGCCCATTCCTTTTCCTTCTAAACCTTGGTTGAAAGTTGGCATAGATCTAGTGGGCCCGTTTAATTTTCTTCCTAATAATTTACGTTTCGCTTTTGTGTTAATGGATTTTCATAGTAAATGGCCTGAAGTTAAATTTTGTGCCAATCCCACTGCTAGTTCTGCCGTGCTTTTTCTTAAAGAAATATTTTTGAGAGAGGGGTTTCCAGAGTCAATGGTATCGGGCAATGGGGTACAATTTGTTAGCTCTGAGATGAACACTTTTCTGTCTGAGTCTGGTGTGAAGCACTTGAAGAGCTCTGTGGGACATCCTCAAACGAATGGACTTGTTGAAAGAATGAATTGTGCAGTAGTGGAGTGCATAAAATGGGCCAAGAATAACAACTTTGATGTAGAAAATGCGGTAAAATCAATGATATGGTTTTATCGCACAACTCTTCATTCCATCACTAACATTGCACCATTTGTATCTCTTAGGGGTAGGGTACCCACTTCTACTTTGTATCCTGCTTGGTTGTTGAGAACTGTTAAAAAGAAAATTTCTTGTCATGTTGACAGTTCTGAGTTAGAATCTCGTGTTAAGAATGCCCAAGAAAAAATGGCTTTCAGATATGATGTCAAGAATTCTGTGAAAAAGGTGGATATTTTGCCTAGTGACATGGTGCGTGTCAAAAACTATAGGGTTGTCAGAAAGGGAGGTGACTCTTTTGGTGAACCTGTCTGTGTGGAGAAGGTATGTGGTAATGCAGTCATGGTGGAGGGTGGACATTGGTGGAATCTTGGAAAAGTAGTTAAGGTGAAGAATTGTTTTGACAACACGTCGCTCTCAAATGATGTTCAACTGAGGAATGTTCCTTTTGAAAGTTCTACTGGGAATGTCTCTCAATTGGGGCCTGTTCCTCCTATTAGAAGATCAACAAGGATGACCCGCCTTCCTTTGAAGTTACGCTGAGTGTTTCTCCAGAGTATGTTCATGATTAAATGCTGTTTCTTCAGTGTATATTTACGACTATTAGCTTGTTATTTTTTTGCTCATGTGTTTTGTTGTTTTTCTCTTCTGTATTTTTGCTTTTGTTTATTTTGCTTTATTTGGGAAAAAGAGGTAATGTTGTATTTACCAATGCTTGGTAATGTTCTTATCAGAATCCTAAGCTTGTCATGATGTCTTAATGTTCCAATTCCAATTTTTCACAGTTGGAGACACTCTGTGCTAGAGAGTTGTGCGGTAGCTCGTTGCTTTAAGATTAAACCTGAAGGTTTACACACAATTCTCTTCTGGATTTATTTGCAAACCACAATAGCGTTCTTTAAACAAACCAAACCTCCAGCAGCCCGGGCATTCCCCCTGCTTCTGTTTTGATTTGTCCTAGAACTCCTGAGAGTCCTGAAAGAACTGCCAGTTCTTAGTGACAGTAGTTAGTGACGTCTTATGTCCAACCTTACGTCAAACACAGCACCTTCCAGGTATAAATATACCAGCATTTGCCTTAAGCAACACACGGTGGTTTGGAGCAGAGCGGCTATCTACTTACCCAAAGCCCAGCTGATGCGAGTGCCGAAGGAAGCCGACCCTCCCATTTGACGCACTGAGAGAGACGCTGTCTTTTCTCCTGCCGAGAAATCCAGCTCCAGTGTTTCCAGTCACCCTTGAGGGTTGCTGGGAGATCGAGTCTTGAGAAAGAGATACAAAACCTCCTTCATTCTAAAACCAAGGTACGGAGCTGATTAGATCCTTAGAGAATTCTTGATTCAGATTCTTGGCAAAAAAAACTTAACTTAAACTGCAGCTCACTTACTCCTTCCCACGTACTAAGCTTAGGTTAGGTACACTGGGGTAGGCGTATTTTAGAAGCACCAGTTGAATACGTTTAGTCAACTTTTATCATTGTATGTATTGTATATATTTTATCCGTTTTAAGTATCATATGGCTCAGAAACCATATAAATGCTTTTACAGTATTATTTCATAATACTCCTTTTACTGTACGCACTTTACTTTATGATAAGTATTGCAATTGTGGCAATTCATTTCTGCTCAAGACTGCTCAATAAATAACAACTTTTATTGAAAAAGCCTGTCTCTCTATTTCTCTGCACTCTGGTGAAACTAAGCATGCACGATTGACTGAGTGAAATTGCTATCTATTGTTTTCACACAACTCTGGAGATATACTCCTTATTGTGGAGGGAGCAAAGTTGTCATGTTTATACGGTTGTGAGAAACTAATCCCTTCTTGTCTAATCAGGAAACTTAACTCCTTCCTGTTCATTCGAGAAAGTTTCTAGTGACCTCTGAGCTAGCTGGCATACCTAATTAAGTCTAACATATTCAGTAGAGACCTAGTCGACCTCAGTCCTACGTCTAAACTATCGTTTATGTTATTCCAATACGCAGAGCCTATTGGGAATATAGGAACTACACTACAGTGTGAGGGGTGCTGAGACATTCAGGCACTTTGTTAGAGTGCAGAGTTTACGTTGCCCAGTGACCACAAACCGTTGTTGAAGTTGTTAACCACAGATGGATGGTTTGACTAAAGCCTCTCTGCCAGAATGTTTATGAAAAATCATGATTATGTGTATTATGTGCAATACATGCCTGAGACGAAGAATTTGGTGACTGATATTTTGACACCTTTACAAGTGGATGACTGCACAGATGGTGACTGGGAAGATGTCATGATGATTTAACATTGAGGAATGATGCAACAGTTATTTACATGACAAAGTGTAGTCACAAATATGGACATTTGTGTCTGAGGGATGGCCTAGGAAAAGTGTGTTGCAGGAAGGCTTAAGAGCGCAGTGGGAGTTAAGGTTTGGGATCATTAAAGTTCCAATGAAATTGGTAAGGAATTATAAGATTATTCCTCTAATGGGATCAGAGAAGGAATTATGACTTGATATCACATTGGACATGTTGGCATTTGCAGGAATTCAAGAAAAAGTGAGAGACATGTTTGGTGGCCCAGAATAGTACTTGAAGTTAGAGGAAGGGAAGGTAGGGTATCAAATTTGAAAGAGATGATAAGTCTCAAATGATATTAAATCATACATTATGCCCAATTGTGTGCCCTGTTACACCCTGGAAGAAAGAAGCAGTGGACCCATAAGTCCAGTTCAAGTTTAGGGGCATTCACTAAAGTATAGAATCATCTGGTGGATGTTTTCTCAAAGAATTTAGTGGTGCAGGTGATTATTGAGGCTAATACTGAAGCAATGACACTTTAATGGAATTGTGCAGAGGGGATGCTCTCCTTACACGTTGAAGTTGTAAAGGGCTCCCATTCAAGTCTAAAAAGATGAAACAATATTTAATGAAAATTGGAAAGACACACAGCGCCATCATATTATACCATCCTAGCAGAATTGGCTTGCAGCACACGGCGCCCGGAGTACCGACTGCGAGAGCGGTGCCCCTCCCTGATCTGCATGCAAGGTTAAAGTGTGGTTATATATCCGTAAATTACTGGTACTACCAGTCAATCATCCATGAAGAAATAAGGATCACTGGTGTTGTATACCTTATCTTTAAATTTGTTCTTTTTCACATTTTGTTCACCTTAAAAATAACTATATTTAAGTTATTATAAATAGCAGTAGCAGTTATAGGTCCTGACGAAAGATGCTACACCTCTTTAGGGTCTATAGGCTGAAACATGTAGACCTTCCACTTTTTTCGGCAACTACGTGCAGGTATAAGTTACCCTTGCCAGTGCTCTGTTTTTAACCTTGGCCCCAGGACGTGTTAATAAAGGCAGATTTCATACCTGGTAGCTAGTTTTAACAATCACTTTCCATCACGATTTATATGGGTTTTTTTGCGCAGCGTCCATCACCTAACCGGGTTTAGTACTTCTCATAGCAGGATTTAGTATATCCTAAAATTAGGAATAAAACATCCCTGAGCTCCAAGCTCTCAGTGAGAGGGTTGTAGCCCGTGGCAGGACTAGGTTTTCCATTCACGAGGAGAATCCTAATGATGAAGCATGCCACCTATGGTGGGTGAGGGATTTCATCCTAATACTGAGATGTTGTGTTCTAGCTTATATTACGCCCGTTGCGCAACATGCGTGCAACGTGGCACCACGTGACAAGTATAATAAAAAGGGCCCATGTACGTACGTATGCCAGTTGGCAACGACAAGCAGAGCCACAAGCAGCACCCCAGTGTCCGTGTATTTCATTGTGACCCGCGGCCATGTGTCAGGCCTATAGGTCCCAGATCACCCCTGAGTGTAGTAAGCCCTATAGATCCCCAAGTCCCACAGACCCTCACAACACAACAGCTGGCGACGAGGGTGGGCGTACCCCCGGTGTGTGTGCGTCTCGCGCCTACTCTGCTGGAGCGGCTGCGAGCTCCGTCATCGGCTCGCGGTGCTCGTGCCCTACGGATCCGCCTGCAGTGCGGCAACGCGACCTGGGCCCAGACCAGAGTGCTCCGACGGCGACACTCCCCACAGGTGAGCCGCTGTGCCCCGCATGTGCGCACCCTTCGCGGGACCGCCTTATCGCAGCATCTTGACGAACCCCAGGGGACGATTCATCTGGTTCCCCTGCCGATTGCGTGCATAACCGGCGTTGGAAGTCCCGGGCAGCGCCGCATACCGGCAGGCAGCCGATGCGTGAAGCGCGCTGCCCGTGTGAAACCGCATGGAAGGGTTCGTGCTGGAACTAGGCCCTGGCCACGCCTCCCTGGCTCCGCGCAGCCCGCGTACAAGGGTCCTAAGCCACGTGCACCACCCTGAGGCCCTACCTGCGCAGGGAGAAAGCTCAACGCCACAGAAGGGGTGGAGAAGAACTCCACGTGGAGGGGGAATACGCCCAGCACAACAGGAGCAGCGTATAAAGCAAACCAAGTCCAGCAGCCCTCAATAGTCAACAAGCATTGGCAAAAGGCCAATTCCCACACTGGTCTGTGGAGCCAAGGAGTGAGTAGCCATCACCGACGCGCCGCATCCATCCACTGCACGGCACACCAAAGCCACAAGCATGGCCACAATACCCCCAATCGAACCGTTCCTGGTGGAGGGGTCACCATCGTCGTTGGCCCCAAAATGTAAGGACTGGGTAGACCGTTTACTGATTTTCTTTGAAGACACCAAAGTTCATAAGGACCAGAAACGGGCCATGATACTCCATCTAGGGGGAAAAGATGTCCACAATATTGCCAAAACTCTAGTGAAAGTCCCACCAAAAAATCACCACTCACTCATAAATGCTCTGAATGCGTACTTCGAGCCCATGGCCAACCAGGACTATGAGAGATTCATATTACGGCAAGCCAGGCAGTTGCCGGAAGAATCCCTAGACACGTATCATGCCTGGTTGAAAAACCTGGCGTCAGCCTGTGGGTTTGCGGACGTCACCGAAGAAATACGAGGACAGATCATCCAAGGCAATTTTGGAAGAGTCTGGGAAGTCCTTGGCGGACATTCTCACCGTCGGTCGAACCAAAGAGTTGTCAAAGGCCCGAGCGGCTCATATGGAGGCCGCGCTTCAAGCACCGGTGAAGGCAGAACCAGTCAACAAGATGACAGTGAGATCCCCAACGAAGTGGAACAAGAAAAGCACAGGATCCACTGCGGTGACGTCGGGGAAGACCTGCGGATACTGCGGGGGACCGCCCCACCAGGCCGCAGATTGCCCCGCCAAAGGGAAGCGGTGCTCAGGATGTGGTCGCTTCAATCACTTCGAGAAGGTCTGACGGGCCAAGAAATTCCGCAAACCTCGGCAGGTGGTGAACGCAGTGCCAGAAGGTGATCCCAGTCCGAGTGACATGGATGATGACAAGGTGGAAGAAAAGACCGTGCACAAAGTGCACATGATTGGCACCGCAATCCGCCGGACCAGGCGACTACCTCAGTGCGGCATCAAAGTGGATGAACAGGAGCTCATGGCTGTAGTAGACACAGGCGCGACCATTAACCTCATGGCTGCCACTCTCTATCACACATTGGACCCGCCCCCGACACTGAGTCCATCACCCATCACTATATTTGCATATGGGCAGGACACCCCGCTCAAGATTCAAGGGAAATTCAAGACGACCATCTCGCATGGAAACCGATCCATCACCACCAATATCTTCGTGTCAGAAGATGGGCAGGGCATGCTGCTCGGGTGCCGGGCAGCGGAGGATCTAGGAGTTGTCAAGTTTGCTTTTGGAGTACACCAGGAGTCAATTCAACAACTCATAACAGAGTTCTCCGATATATTCAAGGGCATCGGAAAGTTCACGGGGAACAAAGTACACCTCCACCTCGACCCCACCGTTCAGCCGGTGTCATTGAGGCATCGCCGCATCGCATTTCATCTCAGGCCACTCTTGGAAGAGGAGCTCAAGAAGCTGGAAGCGGCCGGGAAAATAGAAAAGGTAACGGGCCCCACTCCCTGGGTCTCCCCCATAGTGGTCACACGAAAGCCAAAGCAACCAGGAGCTGTCAGGATTTGCATGGACATGCGCCTCCCCAACGCCGCCATCAAAAGGGAGCGCCATATAACGCCTACCATCGACGACCTCATAGGAGAGATGGCAGGAGCTAGCTGGTTCTCCAAACTCAACCTACGGTCCCGGTATCACCAGCTGGTTCTTGATGAAGAATCACGCAACATCACGACCTTCTCAACGCACGTGGGCCTTCGGAGGTACACCAGTCTCAGTTTTGGCATATCCAGCGCGGCGGAAGTATTTCAAAATGTCATCCAAGAACTCATAACGGACATACCAGGGGTAATCAATGTCAGCGATGACATTATGATATACGCCCGAACCATCCAGGAACACAACAACCGGCTAATGCAAGTGTTTTGAAGACTAAGGGAAGCAGGCCTCACCCTACATCGCAAAAAGAGCGAATTCCTGAAACGAAAGCTGCCGTTTTTTGGGTACACATTCTCAGCTGAGGGGGTCAACCTGGATCCGGACAAGGTAAAAGACATCAAAGACGCCGCTTCCCCCACTACCGTCACGGAAGTCCGGAGCTTTCTAGGGATGGTGAACTACTGTGGGAGGTTCATCCGTGACCTTGCCAATTTAACACTACCGCTGAGAGAACTCACAAAAGACGCCACGCCTTGGAGATGGGGTCCTGAGCAGGCAGAAGCGTTCCAAGAGATCAAAGGAGCTCTATCAGATGCTACCACATTAGCCTTCTTCGATCCCCCGAAGTTGACACTTTTGGCGGTGGATGCCGGTCCGGTGGGCCTAGGGGCTATCTTAATGCAAAGGCAGAGAGCAGATGAAGACTGGATCCCGGTGGCATTCGCTAGCCGTTCCCTTACAGAAACCGAACAAAGATACTCTCAAATTGAGAAAGAAGCGATAGCCATCCACTGGGGATGTCGGCATTTCCACCTGTATGTTTACGGAAAGCCGTTTGTGGTGGCCACCGATCATATGCCACTGGTTGCCCTATTCTCAGGGACCTCAACGAAACCTCCACCTCGCATTGAGAAGTGGATGCTCCAACTCCAAGACTATAACTGACGAGTAGAGTATTAGCCCGGGTCCAGGAATCCTGCAGATTACCTATCAAGACACCCGCGAGCAGCCACTTGGGAAGAAATGGAGGATGCAGCAGATACCGAAGCATACGTGAGATGTGTCACTGCCCGATCATGCCCGATGCCCATGTCGGTGGAGAGCATTGCAGAAGCCACCCGGAGGGATGACTGCCTACAAAGAGCTATAGCGGCACTTCAGAGTGGCAATTGGCACCGAGCTAAGGAACAATGGAAGATATTAACACCTGAGGCGCAACGCATCATGGAGAGCCTTCATCACGTGAGAGGAGAACTCAATGAAGACGACACTGGATGCCTACTGCGAGGTCACAGGCTAGTGATACCGTCGGCCTTGACGGCCCAAGCAGTGCAACTAGCCCACGTCGGCCACCAAGGAATGGTCAAAACAAAATCCAGACTGAGAACCAAAGTGTGGTTTCCCCTCAAGGACAATCTCGTGGAAGCCACAGTGAGATCGTGTGCAGCCTGTCAGGTCACTTGGGACGTACCGCGAGAGGCACCCGTTATTGCGGAGCCTCGGCCACAACGTCCCTGGGAGTGCGTCAGCCTGGACTTTGGCAGTCTCCCCGATGGGCGGCACACCTTGGTAGTCATCGACGACCACTCCAAGTACCCGGAGGTTGAAATAATATCATCCACCAGCGCCACGGAGGTCATCCCCAAACTCGAGAAAATCCTGGCAGTGCACGGACTGATGAAAGAATTACGAACAGACAATGGCCCTCCTTTTCAGGGACAAGAGCTTGCCAGCTATCTCAACGTCTTAGGGATCCGACATCGCAGAATAACCCCCCGATGGCCACAGGCTAATGGCGAAGTGGAGCGGTTCATGCGAACCCTCAACAAGGTGATCAAAATAGCTCACGATAAAGGACAGTCGCTAGAACTGGCAATTTTCACATTTCTGAGGAGCTATCGACAGACCCCTCACACGACCACGGGGGTTGCTCCAGTACATGTTCTTATGGGGCGAGTGGTTGTGGACTCCATTCCCCACCACCCCCACTGGAAACCAGAGTTGTCCAACGAAGGCCGGATCGAAGCCCGGCGGCAGGAAGCCTATACCCAACCGAGCAAGTGTAGGAGAGCCAGAACGTCACAGATCAACCGGGGGGACCTCGTACTACTGAAGAATCGGGTCACCAGCGGAAAATTCAGAGTAACGTATGAGGCAGAACCCTGGAAGGTGGTCAACGTGAAGGGAACTCGTGTCATTGCGACCCGAGGTCGAGAGGTTGTGACTCGCAACGTGTCCTACTTCAAACTGTTTCACCCTGAGACAATGGCCGTCCCCATGCCTGAGTCACCGGAGGTCAGGGCGCCAGCAAGTCCGGTGTCTGTCGGGTCCCCAACACCTAGAGACTGTTCTTCTGAAGAGGAATCTCCAGACTTGACAAGTGGTGACAACACCCCTCCCAGAGGATATCATCGCGGAGCCGAGTGGAGAAGACCTTGGAGTTCGTAGCAGCAGTTCCCCATCCCCGGCTGGAGTTGGTGTCACTCCGAGCAGAGGAATCTCTCAATATCGACGGAAAAGAAACCCGGAGCCATCCTGTCGCCTACAAGATCATTTCACGTAATACTGTTCCATTGCATGCTCATTTGAATCGTAGATCAGAGACTGTAAAGTGAATCCAAGAGACTGATGTTGATTACCTGCAGTGTTCCTACGTACGTGTCTTTTGTACATCTTGCCTTTTTGTTTTTTTATGGTTGAAAAGGAATGTTGTGTTCTAGCTTATATTACGCCCGTGGCGCAACATGCGTGCAACGTGGCACCACGTAACAAGTATAATAAAAAGGGCCCATGCACGTACGTACGCCAGTTGGCAACGACGAGCAGAGCCACAAGCAGCACCCCAGTGTCCGTGTATTTCATTGTGGCCCGCGGCCATGTGTCAGGCCTATAGGTCCCAGATCACCCCTGAGTGTAGTAAGCCCTGTGGATCCCCAAGTCCCACAGACCCTCACAACACAACACTGGGACTCCCCAAGGGCTCAAGAGAGTATTTCTGGATGTGTTGACTCTTCTTTTGTTTATTAGTTTAGACCCAAGGTCTTTCTTGTGTGTTTTGTTAATTGAATGGAGAGCTAACCCTCGCTGGTCTTAAAACATTTTCTCCTCGGACCCTCCCTTCCCTTTATTGTGTACAGTCAGTGGCGGATCCTCCATGGGGGCGTTTGGGCGCCGCCCCACTGCTTTCTTGCCGTGTGAGAAGGCAGAAACAAATAGTAGAGAACTACCATTTGTTTCTGCCTTCTCGCACGGCGAGAAAGATGAAGTTCCTGGTTGCGAGAGTGGGAGGGGTTACTCGAGGGCAGGGGGAGTGGCTTTCCCACTGTTGTTAATACTGTCTGTTTGGGCAGCCTCATAGAGGCTGTCCAAACAGGGATCACTGACAAAATATCGACCTACAAAATATCGACCTACAGGAATATCGAGTCGAAAATATCGAGGACAAGAATATCGACATCCTATCTACAACATGGTAAGTACAAAAATATCGAAAAAATAATATAGATGTTAAAAATATCGATGTTAAAAATATCGTTTTTTTTTAAATATAAATGTAAAATAAAGTAAATAACACTAATAAATAAAATGTACATAGTTAAAAGTATCTAATAATGTTGAAAATTAATAAATAATACATATATAATAATAATACTTTAATTAAATATATACAGTAAATATATAATATATATTTACTGAACAATAAGTAGTAATAATTATTTTACTATTTTATAAATTAATAAAATATATTCTAATTTAATAATACATTTACAAACATAAAACAATAACATAAAATGTAAAAAATATAAATAATTAAATATACTTATAATATTTTTAACATTAATTATTTAAAACATTGGATAGCGTAAGGGTAATAATTACTATTCCCACTCCAGAGAGTGCAACAGTAGGGAAAGCGTTGGATAGCGTAGGAGTATACATTACTATTCCCACTCCAGAGAGTGCAACAGTAGGGAAAGCGTTGGATAGCGAAGGGGTAAAAATTACTATTCCCACTCCAGAGAGTGCAACAGTAGGGAAAGCGTTGGATAGCGTAGGAGTAAAAATTACTATTCCCTCTCCAGAGAGTGCAACAGTAGGGAAAGCGTTGGATAGCGTAGGAGTAAAAATTACTATTCCCACTCCAGAGAGTGCAACAGTAGGGAAAGCGTTGGATAGGGTAGGGGTAAAAATTACTATTCCGACTCCACAGAGTGCAACAGTAGGGAAAGCATTGGTTTACTATTCCGACTCCACAGAGTGCAACAGTAGGGAAAGCGTTGGATAGCGCAGAGGTAAAAATTACTATTCCCACTCCAGAGAGTGCAACAGTAGGGAAAGGGTTGGATAGCGTAGGAGTAAAAATTACTATTCCCACTCCAGAGAGTGCAACAGTAGGGAAAGCGTTGGATAGCGTAGGAGTTGAAATTACTATTCCCACTCCAGAGAGTGCAATAGTAGGGAAAGCGTTGGATAGCGTAGGAGTAAATATTACTATTCCCACTCCAGAGAGTGCAACAGTAGGGAAAGCGTTGGATAGCGTAGGGGTACAAATTACTATTCCGACTCCACAGAGTGCAACAGTAGGGAAAGCATTGGATAGCATAGGGGTAAAAATTACTATTCCGACTCCACAGAGTGCAACAGTAGGGAAAGTGTTGGATAGCGTAGGGGTAAAAATTACTATTCCCACTCCAGAGAGTGCAACAGTAGGGAAAGCGTTGGATAGCGTAGGAGTAAAAATTACTATTCCCACTCCAGAGAGTGCAACAGTAGGGAAAGCGTTGGATAGCGTCGGGGTTAAAATTACTATTCCCACTCCAGAGACTGCAACAGTAGGGAAAGCGTTGGATAGCGTAGGAGAAAAATTACTATTCCCACTCCAGAGAGTGCTACAGGAGGGAAAGCGTTGGATAGCATAGGGGTAAAAATTACTATTCCCACTCCAGAGAGTGCAACAGTAGGGAAGGCGTTGGATAGCGTAGGAGTAAAAATTACTATTCCCACTCCAGAGAGTGCAACAGTAGGGAAAGAGTTGGATAGCATAGGGGTAAAAATTACTATTCCCACTCCAGAGACTGCAACAGTAGGGAAAGCATTGGATAGCGTAGGGGTAAAAATTACTATTCCGACTCCACAGAGTGCAACAGTAGGGAAAGCGTTGGATAGCATAGGGGTAAAAATTACTATTCCCACTCCAGAGAGTGCAACAGTAGGGAAAGCGTTGGATAGCGTAGGAGTACAAATTACTATTCCCACTCCAGAGAGTGCAACAGTAGGGAAAGCAATGGATAGCGTAGGGGTTAAAATTACTATTCCCACTCCAGAGAGAGCAACAGTAGGGAAAGCGTTGGATAGCGTAGGGGTAAAAATTACTATTCCCACTCCAGAGAGTGCAACAGTAGGGAAAGCGTTGGATAGCGTAGGAGTAAAAATTACTATTCCCACTCCAGAGAGTGCAACAGTAGGGAAAGCATTGGATAGCGTAGGGGTAAAAAGTACTATTCCCACTCCAGAGAGTGCAACAGTAGAGAAAGCGTTGGATAGCGTAGGGGTAGAAATTACTATTCCCACTCCAGAGAGTGCAACAGTAGGGAAAGTGTTGGATAGCGTAGGGGTAACAATTACTATTCCAACTCTAGAGACTGCAACAGTATGGAAAGTGCTGGATAGTGTAGGGGTTAAAAGAACATACTTCTAAATAAAAGCTTTTTTTAGTAATAAAAATATAAACTATTAAATAAATATAAACCATACACAATACCTATACATAATTATTAAAGACATGATTATCAAAATATATTTAACCAAAAATAAAAATTTAAAAATACCATTTAATATTTTATTACCAACTAATAATTAATTATCAATTATATTATCAACAAAACAATTACTTTAAAAACATTATTACTTAATTACATTTAAATTACTTCCCACTATATTCCCCTATAAACCCACTACCCGCAACAGAACACATTTATCTATTTATTAATTAATTTAAAATATTTACAAATTAATTAAAATTAATTACCAATTAATTAAAATTAATTACCAATTATTTAAAAATAATTACCAATTAATTACAAATAATTTATAATTCCTACTAATTAATAATTATTTAAACATAATTAAATTACTTCCCACCCTATTCCCCTATAAACCCACAACCCGCTACAAAACATATATATCAATTAATCAAATAATTAAAATAAATTACCAATTAATTACATTTATTTACCAATTATTTAAAATTATTTAATAATAACTACTAATGAATAATTAATTTTACATCATTAAATTACTTCCCACCCTATTCCCCTATAAACCCATAACCCGCTACAGAACATCTTTATCAATTAATCAATTAATTAAAAATAATTTCCAATTAATTAAAATTAATTAGCAATTAATTACAAATAATTTATAATTCCTACTAATTAATAATTAATTAAACATAATTAAATTACTTCGCACCCTATTCCCCTATAAACCCACAACCCGCTCCGGTACTAAAACATATAATTTGCTTATAAATAAATGTTTTAATATATTAAATTAATACACATATAATATTATTTATTTTAAATACTTAAGTAAAACATAACACATACATAATAAAAAACAAAAGAATTATACAAATATCGATATTAGTGTCATCAAAATTAGTGACATCGATATATATGCTATTGATATTACTAACTTCGATATTACTTACATCGATATGAAGAATTTCGATATTATTTACCTTAGGGTCGAAATTCTGTCCAACGATATTCTTGACATCGATATTCTACACCTTCGAAATTTCAAACACGATATTTTGGTAGGTCGATATTTACAACTCGATATTTTGACTGTGTACCGTCCAAACAGACAGTATTAACTGTATTAAGAAAGCCGCTCCCCCCTGCCCTCGAGTAACCCATCCCACTCTCCCTGCTCTCTGTATGCTGCAGCATACAGAGAAATCACGTGGTGTTGGGGCAGCCGGCCGAACCAATCACAGCGCTGTGCTGTGGTGGAGGGAGGCTACCTGCAACCTTCCTGCGTGATGACATCGAGCACCATGGGAGGTAAACAGGACGGCGGGAGTCGGGAGTCTGCTGGAGTCCGAGTCGGAACTTGAAGGCGGGAACTTGGGATGGTATAGGTAAGTTAAGTAAAAGTTTATTATTTACTTTTCTCAACTGAAAATCCAAGCCTGGTTCGTACCGCGTTCCCCTCGTTATTGTTGTTACAGTTACTGTTGTCGCTGCTGTAGTCAAACTGGCTTGAGTCCGTGAAGCCTGACCCCGGTATGATTTCAATGTAACCTCCAGCCGAGAAGATGACAGAGTGAACATTAAACCACTAAAATACTCATTAGTAGTTGGCTGGAACTTGGTGAGGGGATATCGGGGGCGGGGAGGGGGGTAGCGAGGAGCAAATTTGCGGTAGGCTCAAAACCTAATATACCGGGTGAAAGACACGATTTGTTGCCATGAATTTCCGCCCATTCCAGGGAGAAAACTACGGACTTTTTCTGCTACTAGTTCCGAGCAGGCAGAAAGTTTTAGTTGGAGAGCTGCAGTCAAGCGGGTGGCTTGGGTGAGAGTCCTGGGTTTCTGTCGGTACTAGTCTGCTGGTGTGGGGGGGGGGGGGGAGACTGTTTGTGGGTGGCAGACTGTGCTGCTGCCCAGAGTCTACTACAGTCCTGCCGCAGTAAAATTAGCGGGGGGCACACTTGGAGACACTGTGATTGTGGGTGGAGTAATATAACTCTGAGTTAGCGCTCCGAGTGAAACTGCATCTCTGTAATGAGGGCCTAAGCCACGGATTGTTCTTTTGTAGAGAATTCTGCCACTCTCTAATTAATAACAAACAGACGCACATATGTAATAAATAAGGAGCAGTAGCACAAGTGACATTTTAACTGGTTTATCACGATATAGTGCTTTCTAAAATAAACAATGCACTGACGGTTTCTGTGGCTGTTATCTCCTTCCTTCAATGTGGCAGTTCGTTTTTCAAATCGAAGCAATATGCTGCTGCTACATGTACGATCATTGTTGGGGACACGGTTAGGGATTCTCGCACTTCTGCTGTTTAGTGGCGGTGTATATCAGGTATGACGATGAAGCATCGAGATACAATGCTATTTGTTGTTATGTGTGATGTAAAAGATTAATACCAGCAGCAATAATACCATGTACGTATGAAATGTACTGCTCCGATTTTAGACTCCCTGGTGTAAATTGTATTTTAACTGTGACAATTGTTCTTGCTGTGTCCAGCTAGTGGGGTCTGTGAGAGCAGAGACAGACAGGAGTGATATGCAAGGGCACAATAAGAGGAAAACAAACAGGAGTGATATGTTATAACAGGGGGAGAGCAAAAACAAACAGTAGTGATATGTAATGACACGGGAGAGCAAAAACAAACAGTAGTGATATGTAAGGGCACATGGAGAGGCAAAGGCAAGATGAGAGATATGTTAGGACACGGACAAAGGAAAGACACACAGGAGTGATATGTAAGGGCACAGGGGGAGCAAAGATACAGATGAGTGATATGTAAGGGCACTGGGAGAACAAAGACACAGAGGAGTGATATGTAAGGGCACAGGGAGAGCAAAGACACACATACTGAATAAGCAGCTACCTATGTTATATGACATCTCTTTATTAATGTAATAACTGCACTTTCACAATTGCTTTATTAACCTTCCTGGTTTCACAAATTTGCTTGAAAATGCACAATTTGTCCACTCTTTTTTCAAAATTTTCTCCCCCGAACCCTCCGTAAGTTGTTCTGGCTTGCTTGCTTCGCTCGCTCGCTGCGGTGCATTAGGACAATATAGTTACGCCCACCACTTTCAAATGTCACTAGCCGCCACTGTGTACAGTTAGTTGAAAGATTCACTTGCCAGCAAAGTGTCCATTCAATTGACCCTCAAAAATAAAACAGGTTGGGAGAAAGAACTGAAGAAGGTGATAAGGTCGTATTGAATCACAGAGAAATGCACCACTAAATACAGTCAGTTTTCCATTATGAGGGTACAGTAGGATGCTTTAGGGTAAACCCAGATTAGAGGTCGGAATTCAAAGTGAATAGACAGGACACAAGAGAAAGTTAAGAAAAGAAAGGTAACCATTCAAGAGATTGATACAAGAAATCATGACATGAAAATAGCAGGGAAGGCGGTTGAGGTCAATAGGGGCCAATATGTTAGAAGGAAAGAGAATTTCTTGGTGGGGAAGGATAAGTCCAAGTTTTATGACCCTTTGAAAATTGTTAATGATTGTTTTGTAACTCTTCAAGATGTAAATGTGATAAAATGGGGTATTTTAGTAGCGAGTGGTGTGAAATAGACTGTAAATTTTGATTCTGTGTGAGTTGCAGTGTGAAAATGGGGAAAGGAAAGAGTGTGGTAGGTTACCATGTGGTAGTGAGCAGGAATACTTAGTTATAGATCAATCACTGCTGTGGAGGACAATGGTCAAGATGGGTTTGAGTATGGAGCATATAATTTAAGATGTAAAAGTCCACACATCGGCGACCCTCTGACACTAAGCCCAGTAAGCGTGCATTTACCTTTCCTATTCCTCTTCCATCATCTTATCTCTATCAACCCTTCCCATTTCTTCCTGCCTCTATATGTCCTACTCTTCCTGTTGCCCTTTTCTTTCACTACATTTTTCCTCTGTCCCTCTCTCTCTAGCCTACTCTGGCTCTCCCTTTCATTCATGCCCTCTTTCTTGTTTTCTGTATATAGTTCTCTTTCTAGTGCTCTCTCTGTCCCCTTCTTGATGTCTCTCTCGTTCTGTATATAGTTCTCTTTCTAGTGCTCTCTCTGTCCCCTTCTTGATTTCTATCTCTTCCTCTATCTCTCTCTCTCTCCCTCTCCCCCTTTCTCTCTCTTCCTCTCCCTCTCCATTCCAATGCCGCATATCCAAGACAAATGGAGGCATGTGAACTCAACCGTGAGGCTTTTGATGATGTTGCTGATTTTAATGTGTTGATACATTTGTTTTGACCAATACTACAGACTGGAAGAATAATATTCCACATTGAATATGGTGGGAGTTTAGCACCAGACTCTCCAACACATGAGCAACGTCCCAAGGCCATTTCACATAAAGAGAGAATAAAAGTGCTAATTTCAAACCAGGGCAATGACAACGGTTTTGGCTGACTCATGTCTTAAATAATTGAAGAGGTGGAACAGCACTATTTTACCACCTTAGACATAGATAAATAGAAGTTTATGAGTAGAATGTAAAAGGAAAGTTCGGCTTTCAGTCGGAAATGTACCCACATGTGTTGACCTCTCTAAATTAGTTACAGAACTCAACACAGTAGCATAACACATAGCATAACACAAGCAGGGGTATAATTGGCCCTGGTGCAGCAAGGAAAATGGAATCCCTGACCGCAGTTGGGAAGTAAACTACATCAATAATCGGGGTTCAATGGGAGCCCTGGCTTCTGTGCACCATAGCCACCACATCTGATGTGCCACTGATACTACACCGCAGAACACAAAAGAAAATACAAACACAACAAAACCAAACAGGCCATGATTCACAAAATAGTGAAAACAGAACGCAACACAACAACCTCAGTACAATAGAAAAACAATGAAATAATGCAGAACATAAACAAAACCAAAAAGGAAACGCAATACCACCACAACAAAATGCAACAAATGTGCTAAAATATTGTTGTCACAATTTACCGGCTGCAAAAATCTGTTTTCATAATATGATGGTAAAATCTGTTTACATCAAACGTTTGTCGCCAGTCAAAAAGGTTTTGTGCTCCAGCTAGCTCTCTTTACTCTGAAAAACGATTAACTGTGTCAAGAATGTGAAATGCCATTATTTCTTACAAGTGCCATTTCTTTTGCTGCAGCGTCGCATTAGAAAAGCAAACGTATTATTTCTCACTTGGCCGCAAGGTGGCAGTATAGGCCCTAAATCATTAATCACTCAGCTATTCTCTTTCAGAACAGGAGAAACTTATTTTGTATTGTAACAAGATGCATTTTCTTTTCTTACAATATTGATAACAACGACCGGTATAACTGTCATTTAAATATGGTGCACAAGAAGGTGAAGGAAGGGGTCGCTTGTAAAATTATGAATTACTGTACAGACGATATTTAATGATGACTTGGGTGCCAAAATCGAATTTTTATTACGAGAGCTGAATCGATCAATCAATTTATCAGGGTTGGTAAACCGCAACTACTCACCTGTGAGTGTCTCAAGGCGCTGGGGGGGAGGGGGGACGGCTCCCTTGAGTGCTGGGGTCATCCAAAAGCCAGGTCTTGAGGTTCTTCCTGAACTGGGAGCTTGCCGGAGGTGAAAGGGGAGGTCGTTCCAGGCTTTGGCTGTGAGGTAGGAGAAGGACTTTCCTCCCGTTCTGGTTTTGTAGATACGTGGGACGGTGGCCAGAGAGAGATTGTCTGATGTGAGGTGTCTTTTGGGGGCGTGGAAGGAGAGGCGGTTGTTCAGGTATGAGGGTACGATGTTGTGAAGGGACGTGTATGCGTGGGTGAGGAGTTGGAAGGTAATTATTCTTTCGACTGAGAGCCAGTGGAGATCGCTGCGGTGTTCTATGATGTGGCTGTGATGGGATATGTCAAAGATCAGTCTGGCTGCGGAGTTCTGGAGTTTGCGAAGGAGTTTCTTGTTGATACCGGCGTAGAGAGCTTTGCCGTTGTCCAGTCTGCTGCTGATGAGAGTGTGAGTGACAGTTTTTCTTGATTTGGATGGGATGCATCTGAACGTCTTGCAAATCATGTGGAGGATGTTGAAGCAGGTTGAGCATACAGCGTTGCTATGGCAGTTAATTTTGAGCGATGCGCGACGAGGTTTCGTGGGTGGTCCGTCGGGATGGTAGGATTTCCGAGGGCGGGGTTCCACCAGCAGTTGTCCCATGTGGAGGGGGAGGAGCCAAGGATGAGGATTTCTGTTTTATCAAACTTGAGTTTCAAGCAGCTGTTCTTCCTCCAGGTGGCAACGGCTTTCATCCCTTTTTGGAAGTTGTGTTTGGTGATGTTGTGTCCGTTGGTGACGGAGAGGACAAGCTTGGTGTCATCGTTGTAGGAGACGATGTTGAGCCCATAGTTCCTGACAATGGTTGCGAGGGGGGCCATGTAGACATTGAAGTGGAAGGAGCCCTGGAGCACTCCACAGTTGGTCTCTGTCGATCGGAGAGGCAGCGAGGGCGTCTGACCCGCTAAGTTCTGCCGGTGAGGAAGGAGCAAATCCAGTTGTTAGCCTTGCCGTGGATGTCAGTGTCATGGAGCCTGGTGGCTAGGGTGCGGTGGGAGACGGTGTCGAAGGCAGCCTAGAGGTTCAGGAGGACGAGGGCTGCTGTTTCACCCTAGTCAAGGAGGGAGTGGATGTTGTCGATGGTGGCAAGTAGGGAAGTCTCTGTGCTGTGGTTGCTGGGGAATCCAGATTGGGAGATGTCCAGGACATTGTTACTTTCAATGAAGTTTGCTAGCTGGGTATTGATGGCCTTTTCGATGACCTTGGCTGCGAATGGAAGCAGGGAGATGGGCTGGAAGTTCTTGATGTCCGTCGGCTCTGCAGATGTTTTCTTCAGGAGGGGGTTGACTTCGGCGTGTTTCCAGTCATCAGGGAAAGTGGTGGTCTTGAAGGAGCAGTTGATCATCCGAAGTAGTTCGGGTGCAATGGCAGAGGCGGCTCTGTGGAAGATGTGGTGTGGGCAGGGATCTGAGGGTGCTCCAGAGTGAATGCTTTTCATGGTCTTCAAGGTGTCTTCTTTCGTGAGTGGGGTCCATTCGAGCAGTGTCTGTTGGGTGGCATTGCATAGAGGGGGAGCTGGAATGGTGAGGAGGTCTTGGTTTTCGAAGTTGTTGTAGATCATCTTAATCTTAAGGTGGAAGAACATGCTGACTCTGTTGCAGAGGTCTTGGGAGGTTTTGGGAGGGTGGGACATCTGTTGTTTTGCTGTAGGGTTTGGAGAATTCCTTGATGACGGAGAAGAGTTTGTTGGTGTTGTGGGTGTTTGTGAGGATTCTGTCTCCGAGGGATTTCTTCCTTGTGGATTTGATGAGAAGGTGGTGTTTGGTGGTGGCTGCTTTGTAGGTGGCGCGTGTTTCCAGGGTTGTGTTTTTCATCTATGTCTTTTCGTCTGCAAGAGGGTCTGGATTCCTGGATTGCAGGGGTGAACCTGCTTGCTTTCTTGATGGTCTTATTGTGGCTTTCTTAAAGGGGGCGAGTGTGTAGGTGCAGTTCGAGAGCCAGCGGTCGAGGTTGCGTGCTGTGGTGTTTGCGTCTGGCGTAGTCAGTGGTGGGATACTGATGGGGGCAGAGGTGAGCTGGTATTAAGTGACTTTTTTCCAGCTTCTGTGGGGGAGGCGTGGACTCATTTGTGTACGTGTTTTTTTTAAGGAGAAGTGGATGCAGTGGTGGTTTGTCCAGAAGAGTTCCATGGTGTGGCTGTAGGAGACGCTGTTTCCTTCAGCGAAGACAAGGTCGAGTATCTGCCCAATGTAAATGTGGGGATAATGGCTAGTTGTTTCAGTCCTATGTTGACAAGGTTCTCTAGGTGTTGAGGAGGACCCAGATTTCTATGGCATTCTTGTGTAGGGAAAGTACGTTGAGGAGGATGCAGTGGAATGGTTTGTGAGCGGTGATGTCGGTAGGCTGGGAGATGCTTCTGGTGTATGGAGGTGGGTGAAGGTGCAGAGGCAGTATAGACAGGCGGGAGGGCCTTGGGTGTTGTTCAGCATCGAAAGTTGGCAGTTATTGTTGCGTCCGGGGTTGAGATTGTGGAGAGTACTGGAGTAGTAGCGGAGGCGCGTCAGAGGACCAGGGTCCCTGGTGATGGACAAGGTCGGGTTATGGACAGGCGCAGACAGGCTTGCCTTTGGTGCTCCTTCGACATGCCAGCTGTGTGCAGACGCCATTAAGTAGGGATCTCGGGGAGGGCTGGCCAGCTGAGAGGCAGAAAGGACAAACTGGAGGGGGGGCATGCGGGCAGCAGCGGTGGGGGAAAAACGCTGTGAAAAACAGTCAAAGAAAGAGAAGGAAGAGAAAAAGAGGGCACAGAGGAAAGAGGCAGAGAAGGAAGGAAAGAGAAAAAGAGGAAAGAGAGGCAGAACAGCATAAGAGTAGAGTGCTCTCCACTGGACCACCAGAGATAAGGTGCAGGCAGGAGCCTGCGGTTGGAGGAGGGCCTCGAACACCCTGCAATAGTGAGCTCAGCGTTTAGGGGGCAGAATTCAGTGGTGGAGCTGTGTGGGGGGAGAGTAGTCACACTGACCATCTCAGTGCGTTTGTGTTATTGAATCAACCAGAAGTAAAACAATTTCTTGTTGGTTCTTTCTTTACAATAGCTTGCATATTTTAAAGTTTTGCCAAAAAGATGGCGATCCTAATATGCATACATCTGTGTAACATAATGACAGCAAGCAAATTTGTGCTTCACATGAGGGGCCAACATAAGGAATGCCAAGCATAAAAGACTTGTACTCTCCAGCCCAGGCATTGATTTGATTTTAATTTTATTTAATTTATATTTATGAAGCGCAGCAAATACTCAAAAGCATCAAGGCACTATGGATCACATCCGGAAAAACGCGCTATTCCTTCAGAGACAGAAAGTAACTGCAAGTAGAATAACCATGTTTTTCTAAAAGGCAGGAGCTGAGGGATGGCCCTTTTGTTTTGTCTAAGGGTATTCCAGAGTTTGCTTGCAGCCGTAAAAAAGCTCTGTCACCCCATTTTTTTCTTTTGGTTCTCGTTATCGTGAGCTGTAGTTGAAGCGAGGAACGAAGGAGTCTGCCTGGGAGATACCAGCCACACATTATTTTTAATCTTGTTGGGTATGGGAGGTGAAGGGGCTTATGTACCATGCAAAGAGATTTAAACCTAATACGCTTATTAATTGTGAGCCAGGGAAGGGGCTCAAGTTCCTTCACAGTGGACTGCCCCTTGGGTATGTCCAGAACAAGTCTCGCCAATGCATTCTGCACCACCTGGAGTTTATGCTGCGTGCTCCTATTTGAGTACAGATACAGTAAGTTGCATTAATCGAGTCTGGATATTACCAGAGTGAGAGCGACCTGCTAACAAGCAGACCTTTGGATGAGTGGGAAGATTTTCTTAAGCATCCCTATAATCCAGGTGCAGGTTGTTAGGGGTACGATTTATCTAGAAATTAAAGTTGAGTTCAGTGTCCATCAGTACTCCTAGTATCTAGGCCTTTTTTCCCGGAGTAGGACAGGTTCCTAAGGAGTGTGGCCAACAGCTATTGTTCCAGCTAGATGTCCCTGGGCCAAACATCATCACTTCCGTCTTTTCCCCGCTTTATTCTGCCACATTGGTTATGCAGCGTAAGATTTTCTCTGCTATTGAGCTTGAGTTCTTGGGGATTGACACAAGGAACTGAGTGTTGTCCATATATAACACTATCTCCATTCCAAAGGAATGGATTATTGCCGCTAAGGGTGCCACATAAAGATTAAAAAGTGCAGGGCTCAGGGATGAACCCTGCGTCACTCCACAGGGCAAAGAAAAGACCTCTGAATAGAAGTGCTGTAACTTCACCATTTGGGATCTTTCCCTAGGGAAAGAGGACAGGAGAGCTACCGCTTAATGAGAGATGCCATGGCCTTGGAGTCTATCCAGCAGCAGTGTAGGAGAGATGGTATCAAATATTGCTGATAGATCCAGGAGTATCAGCGCCCCCCGTCCTTCATCAACTAGACACCTAATACAGTCAGTGGCTGAAATTAGAGCGGTCTCTGTCCCATGATGCTTCCTAAAACCAAACTGGGAATAATTAAACCAGTGTTGCTTTTCTGCAGTTTCCATCAAAAGGATATTAAGGTGCGTCTCCATGGTTCTTTGCTGGAACGAGAAGCAGGGAGATCAGGCGGTAGTTCTTACAATCCGTAATATCCAGATTCGTTTTTTTTAGAAGAGGCCTAATGATAGCTTTCTTCCAACTCAGAGGGTAGGATCGAGATAGGTTCACATTGTTCATTAGCTTACAGAGTGGGTCGGCTATAATATTGGTCGGCATATGGAGGACTGCTGGAGGGCAGGCTTCTAGAGGTGATCCAGAAAAGGTTTTCAGGAGGTATTGTTCTGCCATTTTAGGAGAGAGTGTAGGAAACACAGAGAGACCTTTAGTCTCTTGGCTTGAACATGATGACGGCCCTTGAGATGTTAGTAGGGGCAAACTAGTGGCACTTGGCTGGGTAGACGAAATAGAAAGTGTGCCAAAATCTGCGTAAATGTCCATAATCTTGGAATGGAAGAAAGTTGCAAGTTGGTTGCAGAATGCTTGGGAGCTCTCTGGCTCCTCTCGGTGTTGAGTGGCCAAGAGCAGTTGCACAAGCCTAAACAGATCTTTAGCAGAAGAGGCATTTTCAATTTTATGGATGCAATACTTAGATATTTTTTCCATTAGTGCAAGCTTGTTTTCTTTTATGCCCCTTTTATTTAGAATTCTTTCTTGTTCATCTAAGGTTTTTCTCCAAACCCACTTTTGGTGGCGGCATGCTTGTTTAACACCTTCCATGCTCATGACGGTGTTTGTGTGCTCATGACGAGCTGAGCTCGTCATGACAGTTAGAACGCTCGCACGCTGGTCAAATTCCCCTGCTGTGCAAGCGTTCTAAAGAAACGGGTGTGGTCATGACGAGCTCAGCTCGTCATGAGCACACGACCACCATGGCTCATGATGAGCACTCCCCTCCCCCCAGCACAGCGGGGGAATATGCCCCGCAGGGAAGGGGTTAAGCATCCTGAGCATGTTATTATACCAGGGTGCAGATGGAGCACGTCTTCCATGTACGATTGCCTACAGAGGGGTGAGTTTATTGGCTGCAATCTCCAGCCAAGCAGCAAAGGCCTCTGCCCCACTATCAAAGTCATCTTGGATTATGCAGGGTATACTGTTTAGAATTCTGGCTAGTGTCTCAGCCAAAACTCCTTTCCAGTTTCTGGATTTGTCAAAGAGGCGAGATGTTGTATTATTTCTGGCTGCCGGAAGTGGTGCAAGCTTGAAGGCTCTCTAATAAAAGAGAGAGGGACCCCAGAACCAAAGCGATAGGGTTCCACAATTGACACAAGTCAAAATATAATTCCCTTTGGGCGAATTACCGTAGAAAAACAAATTCTTACAAACATATACATATAAACTCACCAATATCAAATCAAAACAAGGAAGCAATATAAAATATATTTAAAAAAGCAGGGGTTTGTTGATACTAAAATAAGTTGTTTATCTACTTTATATAGGATAACACTATTTTAACTTTGAAGAGATATTTCGCTGGACGAATATCTATTGAGACTGAGAAGGAGGCAGAGTACCCCTGATCTTGTACTGAGTGACATAGAATAATTGAGGTAGGTGATGTATCAAGTTCTTTTTGATGCTACCTCTTAGGTTCAAAATAAACCTAAAAGGTGCAATTTGGCTATATTGTTTTAAAAAAGTGTATAGCTATGGACTCAATGTTGAAGGCTTAGTGACTGGAGCACTATGCAGGGTACTTAAAAAGAGATGACCAACGTGTAGAGATCTTATGAGACATTGTGATAACGAGGAATAGACTCATGTGACCAAAATCAATGAATGCATTGTCTATGATTTGGTTGTTTTTATATATATGAGATAATACTTACTGGTGTGTTGTAATAGAATGTATTGTTTGTCTAGTGTAATATGGAAGAAATGTAATTGATATTGTATGCGCCCAGGGTTGTAGAAATATGTATACATTATGTTTTTTTAAAACAAAGATAGAATTAAATGTAACTAAGACTGGTTTTGTTTGAATTTCAGAACCATTGGAAAACATTTATTGTAATTGTCCTGATGAAGGTGGTTAAACATTAAACAACCGCCGAAACGCGTCGATGCACAAGGAGCAATACGAGAAAGACAAATTAAGGAAAATTCTGAGTTCTTGTTGGAATTTAGTCCTTTACTTGTACCTCCTTTTTTATAGGAATGTTGGATTTATATCTTTTATAGTGTTCCGTCTTGTATATGTTTCCCATTTTTAACAAAATATAGTGTATGCTAATAAACCGTGCAGATTTACTTTTACTATAGTGTTTTCACTGCTTTTTTAAATATATTTTATATTGCTTCCTTGTTTTGATTTGATATTGGTGAGTTTATATGTATATGTTTGTAAGAATTTGTTTTTCTACGGTAATTTGCCCAAAGGGAATTATATTTTGACTTGTGGCAAGCTTGAAGGCAACTGCGCTGTGATCGTACCAACATATAGGGATCGTTTTTTGATAAACCACTCTGGTATCACTAGTAAAAATCCCATCCAAAGTATGGCCCGCCTTATGGGTGGGGGCTGATACTAGTTGTGACAGTCCAAGATTGGCAAGTGCTTCTAAGAGGGTGCTTGAATCTTGGTTGTCCACCTCTTCTAGGTGGAGGTTAAAGTCACCCATGATGGTCATCCAACTCTCGGCTAGAAAAGGTCTAGCAGGAATTTAAGTTCCATGAGAAAAGGGGATCTAGGTGCCGGGGGGTCTGTAAATCAGCAGACCACCAAACGAGCAGGTGGCTGAGGTAATGAGTTTAAAATGAAGGGCTTCAAAATGTTATAGATTGAAGCCTGATTCTATCAGACATTTAAAATAAGATTTAAAAACAATAGACAGGCCTCCGCCCGTACGTTCCACCCTGCCTACCCTCTGGATAGAGTAGTTGGTCGGGATTTCATCTACTAGGCGGCTCCTGAGGCATTATTGGCCCAAGTTTCCGTAATAAGGACCCAATCAGGTTCAAAATCTGCTAAAAAGATAGCAAACTCCAGCTTGTGTTTAATGAAGGAGCGAGAATTTATAAGGAAACCACTATATTGCTTCCTTCTTCAGGGCTGGAGTTACAAAGGTTATTGGTGGGTTTCACAACCCTGGGCAGCCTAGTGTTTTGACATAAGGGCACACAATAACCACAGGAGGCACATATGTGTTGACGATGCTCATAGAGATTCTCAAAGGGGATGGTAGCACAGGAGCAATGTTTCCCACTTCCTCTGATCTTTAGCAAGGTGTCTCTAGAGTTACTAGGTCGAATTACCTGTTTCCTAGTGCGGAAACCAGTGTTCCGGGTGCCGCGTGCAGTCCAGATGCGACATGCGCAGACAGGCTTGCGGGTCTGCATACACAAGGGCTTAAATAGGAGTGTCTCGTGAAGCACTTGACCGCTAACTGTGAGCCTCTGCCTCCCTTCTCTGATACTGGAAGTGTCTCAGGCTCCTGTTTCCATCTTTATCAAACGAGCAGAATTGCTCGCTGCAGACCGGGTAAGCAGAGAGCCACAAGTCCACAGGCTAAAATCACAGGAGAGTGGGACAGGCTAACAACAGTCCAACAAAAGAATGGAGTTAGCGTTTACAGAAGAGAATGGAGTTAGCGTTTAAAATGGAACCCGTTTAAAATCGAAATAAAGTAAAGTGAAATTGAAAGAATATTGTCCGCCCAAAATATACAGTCAACACATAAATAGCAGCAAAGGAATTATCAAAGCAGGTGTACTGGACAGCAAAATCTATTTGCCCCTCCCCTTGTCTTCCTGTGTGGACTACAATCATATCAAAGCCCAAGAGGAAGGATATGAAGCAGTCAGTCTGTAGCTTGGGACATCAAAAAAGCATCACGGATATTCGGATCATGAGCCTACCCATAGCTCAGGTTTCTCTTTTTTCCTAAATCAATACCCTGGTTTCCATAAAAAGTGAAAACGTCTCTCGTGTGTGTTAGTTGACACTGAAAATGGGCATTCACAAGTTAATTTCAAAACCGTTGTCTTGCAAATTTGAAACTGGATGTATGTTTCTTATCTTTTGTTTTGCAATAACTTAATAAAAGGGGGGTGTACAAGCACAGATTTAATGTGGAAAACGGCATGTGGACAACTTGGGGAAATGAGGCGTGTAAGCCCCAATATTTGAGATAACAGTGGGACATTCGCTAGAGGAAATTCTGCATCTTCACACAACCCTGCCTTAGAATCAAAAGTCCCAAATCCTGATTCTCAACATCCGGATTTTAGGAATTTTTGAACCTTTAAGGAGCCAATATGTTAGAATGTGTGCTGACATACATATAATGAAACAGGAGGAAACATGGATATACCCGTGAAAGGGTTAGAGGTGGGCATCCAAAATGTGATAAAATTAGCTGTTGAGTTCAAATGCGGGAGACAGACTGTCAATTACAGGGTAACTGTAATGTTGGGGATGGACCTTCCCAACTATGAAGTTTGCCCAGGGGTGTTTGTTGGGTGGACCACATTCAGTTGGCAGTGATGGTTGCTGCAATTAAGTCACAAGGTGAGGGAACAAAGGTCCCTGGGGTGTTGCCTTGTTGTCACATAGTATCCTGAATATTGTCTTGATATCTGCATTTATTCATGGTTCCCATTCGGCAAGTCACTACGGAAGACTGGTGGGCGGAAACCCCACAAACTGGTGACTAGCGAGTGTTGGTTCACTCACCACTGTGCAGCTGTCACACGCTCGCGGTCCCTGGGCGATGCCGTTAGTTGGCTGCATAGCGTTTCCAGCCACTCCGCTACCTACGTCAGCAGCCCAGGCTCAGTGGTGTGACATTCCTGGTGGTCCCCTATTTACTGTTCTGGACCGCCTACACGAGGCATATACGCAGGCACGTCATTGCAGCAAGGGTACGTGTTTTTTCCCGCTCCCAGCCTCCTGCCCGAGCGGTGCCTGCAAAGTCAAAGTAGTCTTGCTGGGGGCGGATGCTCCTGATCGCGTTGTCCCCCACTGCTGTCTGTATGCTAGCGAGCCAGGGAATCTTCCTGCTGGGGACGCTGCTTCTGTTCAAGTCAGCCCCCTCCCCTGCTGTCCACACTCAGAGTGCTAAAAGAACAATTGATGGACAGAATGCAGAACAATGTCATACACGTTTTTTTGCTCACCATGCCATTCCAGTTTGGACCCAGCCATATGCAAATCAGTCTTGACCCTGCGCCCAATGGGAACAGTCCAGCCCGAACCGCCAGGCAGGTCCTCCCTGGACTAGAAACAAGCATCCTAAGACCGGTTTCGGGCTTTCAGACTCATCAGCCGGGATAGCTTGACTCCAGTGGCATGGTGAGCATGGGAGCCACGTCTGGGCATACCCGTCCCACTCGGGGTGACAAATGCGAAAAGAACAATTGATAGACAGAATGCAGAACAATGTCATACATTCACCCCAGTAAAGAGATCTGGGCTTAAATCCGTTGTTTTTTTGCTCACCATGCCATTCCAGTTTGGGCCCAGCCATATGCAAATCAGTCAGACTGATTTCCATATGGCAATGTCTGAACTGGGGTGGCGGAGTGAGCTAAAGAATGATGATGGATTAAACTCAGATCATTTGACTGGGGGTGAGTGCTTGCATTGTTCAACACTCTGTCCATCATCCCCTTAGGTTTTGCTTTGTTTGCCCTAAGCTGGCAGGGTATGCCCAGACGTGGGTCCCTTGCTCACTTTACCACTGGATTCAAGCTAGCCTGGCTGATGACGGCTGATTAGCCAGAAACCGGTCCCAGGATGCTTGTTTCCGGTCCAGGGAAGACATGGCTTGGCAGTTCGGGCTGGACTGTTCCCATGAGGCACAGGTTCAGACTGATTTGCATATGGCCATGTCTGAACTAGGGTGGCGGAGTGAGCTAAAGAATGATGATGGATCAAACCCAGATCATTTGACTGGGGGTGAGTGCTTGCATTGTTCAACACTCCGTCCATCATCCCCTTTGGTTTTGCTTTGTTTGCCCTAAGTTTGCAGGGTATGCCCAGACGTGGGTCCCTTGTTCACTTTGCCACTGGATTCAAGCTAGCCTGGCTGATGACAGCTGATTAGCCAGAAACTAGTCCCAGGATGCTTGTTTACGGTCCAGGGGAGACATGGCTTGGCAGTTCGGGCTGGACTGTTCCCATGAGGCACAGGGTCAGACTGATTTGCATATGGCCATGTCTGAACTAGGATGGTGGAGTGAGCTAAAGAATGATGATTGATTAAACCCAGATCATTTGACTGGGGGTGAGTGCTTGCATTCTACAACACTCCGTCCATCATCCCCTTTGGTTTTACACTCAGAGTGCTGCCAGCAGAAGGTCTGGTGCAGAAGTGAAATGGCCATTGCTCCTGTGGGTGAGGTGGTGGAGTGCCCTCCTGCCTGTTGTCCTCCATCTACCAGGTGTGTCTGCTTGCTGCATTCTGCTCCAATTAGCATAATACTTGAGACTTGAGAGACTTTCTTCACTAGCACACCCACCTGCATTTTCCTTTGTGCCTAGAGAGTACACCGCACACTGGATTTTGCCCATTGCGCAGATAGCCACTGCTCCTGCATACTTGGGACTTTTTTGTGTTTCATCCACCAATCAACTCACTACATGTCCCCACTGATGCCACAGTTCCCTGCTTTCTTGTCACAAAGTCTGGGGAGATACAAATGCAACATTGCCTGGTGCCAGTGATCAGACCCCCTCGTTACAGGAGACAGGCCTGCTGTGTTGACCTTTCATGTGGTCCATTCATGCTATGTAGCAATTTATAATGGATGGCCCTCCATTAGCCCAAGCGGCAAGATGGAAGGACTGGGTTTAACAGCTGGAAACATATTTTGCAGTTGTAGTACTAGAAAATTATCAACATCGTCCTATGCTACTACACCTGGGAGGTTCGGTCATCCATAAACTTGTAAAATCTGTGGCGGAAGCTGGCTCACCTTTCACATATGCTACTCTAAAACAGGCTTTGACCGCGCACTTTGAGCCCCTCGCAAACTCTGACTATGGCAGGTTCCTTCTTCGCCAAGGTCATCAGCTGCCTGAAGAGTCGGTGGATACCTTCAATGCTCGCCTCAAAGACCTAACCAGCACCTGCACACTACCACATGCTGAAGATGAGATTTGTGCTCAATAATTCAGGGCTGCTCCTCGGTCAAGCTAAGGGAAAACATCCTTCAAGTCCCAGGGATGTCCATGGCTGGTATGTTGACTATGGGTGGGTCCAAAGAGCTGTCCAAAGTAAGGATGGTGCATATGGAAGCAGCTCTACAACGTCAGGTCAAGACCAAACCTGTGAACACCATGGCTGCCAGCAGCACTGAAAAGAAGAAACCATGCTCCAACTCAAACCTGGTTCCCAACACGTGTTACGGGTGTGGTGAGGCCTATTCACACCAGGGGCTTTGCCCTGCTCAATGAAACAGGTGGTCCACCTGCAAAAAGCCTAATCATTTGCCAAGGTGTGCCAATCGTCTATACTGGAGAAAGTGCAGTTAACATTGTGCAGACTCCCATAAGGCCAGATGATAAAGAAGATATGGACGATGACAACACAGAAGGAGCTGTTCACATCATCCATGCCCTGCAACTCAGAGGACATCCACGGAGACGCATCCTCAAATGCAATGTCATACTTGCCGGCCATCAGGTGCCAGCATTAATTGATACAGGGGCGTTGTTAGACTTGACATCTTTTGCGTGTTTCCCCTGTCTTTTTGCATTCTGACCTCCTGGTTTTGACTCTGGTTTTGCTGGTTTAGTGTCTCTGCACACTTTCTCACTGCTGTTCAGTGTTAAAGTGCAAGTGCTCCTGTTGTAAATTGTGTTATGGATTGGTGTTTTCATGATTGGCATATTTGATTTCCTGGTAAACCCCTAGTAAAGTGCACTGAGTGTGCCAGGGCCTGTAAATCAAATGCTACTAGTGGGCCTGCAGCACTGATTGGGTCACCCACATGAGTAGCCCTGAAAAGGTAACTCAGACCTGCCACTACAGATTCTGTTGTTAAATGTTAAAATACATCTTTTAGTAAAAGTGTTTTTTACATTCTGTGTTTGAAAATACCACTTTTAAAAAGTAGGTATTTTCTTGCTTCGTCATCCAGTGTCCCTCTGCTAGGATGTGGATTGCCTGTCTGGCTTTGAGGATGACAGGGGCTGGAGAGGGACAGTGGCTCCAGAGAGTCTGATGGGTCAGGGCTGGGCTGAATAGACCTGGGTTGAATTTAGATTAGGGGGAGGAGATTTCCTTGCACCTGAATGGGCCTTGTCTGCCTTGCACAATGCCGTCTCCACCTCCTGCCAGGAAGCCGGGCCAGGGAGGACAGAACTGGTTTGAACTGAGTACAGACACTCTCTGCCTGAGAGAACACAAGATTTTGTGGTATAAGTACTGGGGTCCAGACCCCAGAACTTCAGAACTCTTTTGGACCTAGAAGACTGACAAGAAGAAGAGCTGGAGAAGCTGTGAGGAGGAACTACCACTTTGCTGTGTGCTTTGCTGTGTTGGCCTGCAATGGCTGCTTCTGTCCTGGGCAGTGAAAGGACTGGACTGAACTTTCTGCAATCTCTGTTTGTGAGTTTCTCCAAGGGCTTGAGGTAGAGCTTGCCCCCTGTTCAAGAAGTCTCAGGAACAGCAAATATTTCAAACTCTTCTGCCCTCAGCACTGGGGACTTTGTGTTTTGTGCTGCAACAGAAGAAAAGGGACCCCAACGCCGCCTACCATGCCGCTGCCAACTCCCTGCCTGAAGGCACTGCAGAGCTGCACCGCAACCCTGGTCTCATCGAAGACGCCTGCTCATGCCGCAGGTCGTCGTTAGGGATACCAGGGCGATGGTGTGAAGCGAGGTGGTGCAGAGTGTGGTGCCCTGGTATCCCTAACGAGGACGCTTCACGCCGACATCGAGGCCGCTGATTGCACCATGGTTCAAGGGCACTGCTCATAAGTTACACGACGCACCATCATCCTGCACCGCAGCCTTGGCCTACCCATGCCGGCATTGCCGACTCCAGTTCATCAGCCGACGACAGTGCTTCAGCAATGAAGACGCCGCTGCTTGCACTGTGACCTGCCAGCACTGCGACGAGCACTGCATCACTTCACACCGCAGCACTGGTCTCACAGACCCCTGCTGGACGACCGTCACCGAGCCGCTGCCTGCACCGTGACCTGAGGGCACAGCACACTGCACTTCGCACCGCAGCACCCGACGCCTGCCAACGCTGGAGCTTCCGACTTCAACCACAAGGAGTTCGATCTGCAACGCGTATGACTTCAAGGGCCCGACGACTCCATTACCGACCTCCAGAACCGATGCCTGTGGTGGCTGTGCTTTTGGAGCTCAACGAGAGGTTGCTGATGCCCTGCATTTCTAAAAGTACTGTTTTGCGGGTCTTCCTGACACCGTAGCTGGCCCGCGACGCTGCAGTCGGCCAGAACTGCTTGGATTTGTTGTTCACAACACCGTGATAGCCCCAGGCAGAGCTATCAACTTCAAGGAGCTTTATTTCAAGTTTATTTTGATAACTTAAGATTTCTAAGTACTGTATTGTGGATGTTTATAATTTTTGGTCTTGTTTTAAGTATATAAAAATATTGGATATTTTTCTAAACTGGTGTGGTGTCCTTTTGTAGTGCTTACGCTGTGTTACTGTTGGTTATGTGCAAATGCTTTACACACTGCCTCTAAGATAAGCCTGACTACTCATGCCAAGCTACCAAAGGGGTGAGCAGGGGTTATTTTAGGAGTGTAACTCCCTTATCCTGACTAGAAGGAAGGTCCCGACTTGGACAAAGGTGCAAACCCTTGCCAACTAGAGACCCTAATTTCTAACAGGCGTTGGTTAATATTACCGCGCAGGATGCTCAACAGACAATCCCTCTACAGCTGATCCTACATCCCACTTTCACCCATGTCTTTGTTTATGGATCGTCCACACCACTTCCCCTAGCAGGAGTGTTCATGACAGAGATCAACTGTGATCAGAAAGGTCCACCTCGAAGAGGGTTAGTGTGTATCCTGTTGACTATGGAGTACACACACTTTGTTAAAATACCCCTCACACACCAAAAGGGCCCTTGGTGTCATGCTTCATCATCGGGGTCTTCCCGCCCGGCTGCCGGACGGGGCAGTGCTGCGACAAGCGACTACGCTGGAGTAATACCACGGAAGCCACGGACGGAGGAGGAAGCACAACGAGGCAGGGGGTTGATTGGACCCTCAAATACCCTTCGGTCTAGTGTTGGCTCATGAGGCACTGTTCCTCACCCTAATAAGCATACTACATCAGTATCTTAGTATTTAGCAAGGGATGTGTATTAAAATATAAATTGTATATCCATACACATTGATCTTTTCTACACTTTTTTGTACATACACCCTATTGTGGCGGTACATTAGTGAGTGACAGGGGTATCTCTTACCCCAGTCCTGACGAAGGGGCATGGCGCCCCGAAACATGTTGACCCGCACAGGAAAGTAAGCCCATTAACCCGCTTACCCTTTCCGATACCACATTTTTTTAACAATACCAGCCAGTGCTTATTAAATAGTTTTTTCTATCACTAGGCCAGGTATTTTTTAACATCACTTTTTTATCACCCCTGACCCCACTGACACTCACTCAAATTCACTCACATAGCACCCACATTTAAAAAGGTGCTCCAGCGAAGTCGCTTGTCGCAGCACTGCCCCGTCCGGCAGCCGGGCGGGAAGACCCCGATGATGAAGCATGACACCAAGGGCCCTTTTGGTGTGTGAGGGGTATTTTAACAAAGTGTGTGTACTCCATAGTCAACAGGATACACACTAACCCTCTTCGAGGTGGACCTTTCTGATCACAGTTACTTTCACAAGAGGAGGACGTGCCCACCTCGGTGCCACACAGAACCACCTCTTCCGCCCCCTTTTGATTTCCCTACATGACAGAGATCAAGCATGAGTCTCACTCCACCAGTGCCAAAGTTGATGGCCCGACTCCCTGGGTCTCCCCAGTCATGGTGGCGTGGAAACCCAAGCAGCCAGACGAAGTCAGAATCTGTGTCAACATGCGTCAGCTAATCTGGCCATCTGACATGAGCGACATCTGATGCCCACTGTTGATGAGATCGCGGCAGAGTTCAGTTGTTTGAGATGGTTCTCCAAGGTGGATCTCGGCATTGGGTATCACCAGTTAATGCTTGCCATGGAGTCTAGAGCAATCACCACTTTTTTACCCCACATGGGTTTGCGGAGGTATAAACGTTTCAGTTTTGGAGTCTCCAGTGAGGCTGAGGTCTTTCAAGACACGATCAGATGGATTTTAACTGGCCTCATAGGTGTCATCAATGTCAGTGATGACATTCTGGTGCACGCCCCCACCTTGCAAGAACGCCTCGACCTCCTGAGAGCGACGTTCCAACTCTTAAGGGATAATAGTCATATAAGAAGCTTACACAAAACACGAGTAACAGGAATCGGATTAGAACTTTTTGTCTTTTCTTCCTTTTTTCCTAGAAACATTGTACTATACTTTTTATGCCAATCAAAAAAGATGGCAGCACTAGATTAGAGGCCATTTAAATGCCCTATCTAAAGGTGTTACAAACTACACTCGCCACAGTGAGTGTTAGTATGTATGAGCCTAAATGGAGTAAAAGTGCAGAGTGAGTGGGAGACTAGGGTGGGGTACATTCCCTTTACAATTTAAATATGTTGGAAGTTCACCACCATACCGCAAATAGAAATATATTGCAAATGGGTTTAGGTGAAAAGAATAGAAATCATGTTGATGTTGTCAATGTATAAAAGTATGGGGCACAAAGGATATTATGGGCGGATATGGGAGCATAATTTCAAATAAACCCCCTGTATTTACATGTTTTCCTTTTTCGTGTGGATAGAAAGTTACTCTGAGGAGGACTAAATCCCTGATTTTTGAGTCCTGAAGAAGGTGTTTGTTTTTTTAATTGGTTCTCTTACCACCAAAACGCGTCAATGCCTGTCTGTCAGAATCCAACCATACGAACTTCTGGGAAAGGAATGGTTATCCTACCAGTTCTTCTGTTTTTAAATATGTGGTGTTGGATCTATCCATGTAACAGGTTATGTAGAACTGTGCAGAAAGGGTTTCTTATTGAATTTTCTTGTGCTTTTGGCTTGATCCATTATAGTTTTTTGGTCATATTTTATTATATAGAGTGTATTATGATGTTTATTTCATGCCATGTATGAATTTTAACTGATGTATTGCATGCAATGGTATTTATTACTCTGATTTTCATAGTTTCTCCTTTTTGATTAAAAATAAAAATATTTGTAAGCGCTACATCTCAATTTGGTGTACATTTTTAATACCATATTTGTTATGTGTTGACTTAGGTAAAGGTGCATGTTCAGAGAGGATAGTATTCTAGTGAGTAAAAGTGTTGGTGCTATTTTATACACCGAGGGGAAGTTTTTCTTTACTGGATAACAGTCATACGCTCCACAAAGAGAAATGTGCTTTCCTCCAAAAGGAAATAATGTTCTTTGGATACTATTTTTCAGAAGATGGGGTCATGTCAGATCCTGCAAAGGTTTTGGATATTCAGTCAGCACTTGCATGCCAGTGTCACAGGTGTGCGCAGTTTACTAGGAATGGTTACCTATTGCGGGCATTTCATCTACAAATTGATTGCCCTCACTGCCCCACAAAGAGAATTAACCAAAGCTAATGTTGTGTGAAGCAGGGGATCCCCGAAGAAGAAGCTTTTCAAGCGAATAAAAGGGCTGTGTCTGCAGACACTACTTTGGTTTATTTTGACCCCAGCCGGATGTCAGAACTTTCTGTTGATGCAAGCACTACTGGATTGGGAGCAGTATTGTGACAAAAGCAGGTCAACGGTGAGTGGGCTCCGGTTGTATATGCCAGTTGTGCTCTGATTGAGACTGAATAGCGCTATTCTCACATAGAGAAGGAAGCCAATGCAGTGCACTGGGGCTGCCGCCATTTCCACATATACCTCTATGGTCAACTGGTCACTGTTCATACTGACCACAAACCACTGGTTCCTCTTTTCACTGGGTGATCCTCCAAGCTGCCCTCCCCCACCCCCTGGATTGAGAAATGGATCCTCCAACAGCAAGCCTACCATTTCTCCATTGTATGTCGATCTGGAGCACAGAATCCTGCTGACTATTCGTCAAGACATGCCAGGCCGACCCCTGTGGAGGAGGCGTCTGAAGCAGAAGAAGTGGAATAATATGTTTAGCTGGTAGCAGAGCAGCCTCAACCGATAACAATTTCACTATCAGAAATTGTTCAGGCCACTGCTGGGGATGAATGCCTCCAGTTAGCAATCTCTGCTGTTGCATTTGGAAACTGGAACACCCTTACTCACAAGGTTTCACATCACACTGAGGAAAAGTATTTTTCGATCAACAATAATTTTTAACAGGATTCCATTGGTTTTTGCATAGCCATCTCGTGGCAAACACTTTCACAGGACCCACCTGGTTGTTTTTCCTGATGTACGAGGAAAATTCTATGAGCACGACAAAAATCCATTTTTTGCAGGCCTGCATTTCTGCCCTGGAACTGTCACCCGCCCAACCCCCTGTTCTCTTCAGTTCATCAGAAAGCCACATGGCCCTCACCCAGAGTGAATGATTCATTTTTCCTCTCCTGCTCCCAGCCTGATAAAACATCCTTGACACAGTGATCAGGGTACCTAGACAATGGTCTGACTGCTGGACTCTAATCAGGGTAAATAAACAAATGACTTGAAAGACCAGGCTTTGATCACGCAATTGAACAATGACCTGAAAGAAAGAGCCCTGATCAAAGCAGAGTGGACAATGCTCTGTGTACCAAGCCTTGACCTGGTCACCAACTACAAGCATAGAGTGGACATTGCTCTGTGTACCAAGCCTTGACCGGGTCACCAACTACAAGCATCGCCTTGATCAAGCTATCAACTACAAACACTGCCCTGATTGGACAAGGGACTGACAGTCAAAAGAATGGTATGAGAAATGTATAAAAGGCTTGTAAGCTACAGAGTAAAGTAGCAACCTCCTGGGTTTTGTCTCTGACTAGCTTGGGACTCTGTTCCATAGCCCGGGCTATTGAATATATCTGGGTTCCTCCTGCAGACGAAGGCTCCTGTGTCTCCTTTTACTACGTATGAAGGGTATGGAAGATTTGGGCAGTTCCCCTGCCGCCGAGACCCTGTAAATGGGTTATTCCGGTTTCTTCAAATGGCAGCCCGAATAGGGACTCCACAAGTACGGAGATCAGGCCCGGTGGATGTGAGGGGGTGCATGGAGAGACTCCGACGGAGGCGCCCTATCCGAGGGATTCTTGTATTCCGGTAGACTGAATGACTCGCCCGCTCTTCCTCCCCACCCAGTCTGCGCCACTTGACCGCCTTCTCGCTGGAGTCCCCTAGCAAATAATTTCTGGAGGAGGACACAGCCCTACGTCTGCAGAAGAGAACTACCCCTGTAAGGTAAGGGGGGGCTGATCATCCACCACGTCTGTCTGTTCTGTTATTGACTTTCGCAAAAGCCAAGCAAGCGAGGTAAATTTTAAAACCCGCTGGTGTCTGGTCTGTATGGTTCTGTATGTATATTGACTTTTGCCAAAGCCAAGCAAGCAAGGTGAATTTTAGAAACCCGCTGGTGTCTGTTCTGTATGATTCTGCTATTAATGTCCTTTGCAAAAGACAAGCAAGCAAGGTGATTTTTTAGGAACCCGCTGGTGTCTGTTATCTGTTTTTAAGCATGCCGGTCAGTAGTAAGTTCAAGAGATTATGTTATTGTATGTGTACACAGGACTCCCAGCTGGAGGCAGCCTGCCCGTTTCCTCCAGAAGGGACCCCTGGACATACAATGTGTATGTCCACAAACGGTATGTATATATGTATGTATGCAGTAGCACTAAGTCCCACTTCACCTTTAAGTATACATTCCCAAACGTGTAAACAAACAACCCCACATATACCTGTAAGTTGTTTACACACAAATTCCCATATCTATGTCTTTGTGCATACAGAGCCCAATCTACACCCATTCTATAAACATAGGCCTCTTATAAGTGCAGAGGCACTCAATTGTATATTTAGCGTGTAAATTTGCGTTTAAACCAAGCCCCTCACCAAAGCGCCACAGACAAAAACAATCCTTGCTCTAACAGCAGGGAAATGTTCCGTCTTTTTGTTAAAAATAGAAGAGGAAAAAAAAATGTTTTCTTTCATTGTAGTTTATCACCAGTATGAGGAGGTCATCAGTGTGTATCCTTTTTTATAGAATAAACTTTTCTCCATCTGCTTGGGAGAAAACATGTCCAAAGTGAGAGTTACTTTTATCCATTTTTTTATATAGTTTAGCTTTTCTATATGCATGAGCAATTACATTGATGACAAATACTTGCTAATGGAAATGATGTTCAACTGATCCCATAGAACACACCGATTTTGAGTGAGTTGGTTATTTCCGTGATGTGAGAGATCTGGTAAAAATTACTTTTAAATGTTTAACATTTTTAAAATCTTTGCGTGATTCAAAAATGATGGCGCAAAAACATTTACTGCAGTCCTATAACTAAATAGTTTTTGTGTAATTAGATAATAGAGTAGTATGTGTGTGTGTTGGTGAATTTACGTGTGTGCTTGAGTGCGTGCAAATGCATGTTTGTGTGCGTTCCCTTGTGTTCATTTGTGCGTGTGTGCACCACTATAAGTGTATGAGTGCATGTGTCTATGTGAGTGAATTGATGTACGTATATGTGCATATAGAAATGTTGGTAAGTCAGTGTATGTTTGCGTGTTTTTTCCTACAGTCCGCTGCTCAATAAAACTGTTCTTCCAGATTGCCTGCGTGTTCCTCCTCTTTTCTATCCCCATAACCTTTTTTTTTCTCTTCACCATTTTAGTCCTCCCCCCCCCTTTCTTTCATCCTCTGTACCCCGAACTCATGTTCAACTTTCTCACGCCATCCTCACTGTCCTTTTGATCACTCTTTGTGCACCATCTTGCTGCTAACATACAGCCTGGTCTACCTCCTTTCGCTTATTTACTTTTGACTTTTATTTTCATTGATCCACTGCAAAGAGATAGTACACCTTTCTGGTTGTCAACTTTACAGAGCAGTAAACCCTTCCTGGCTGACTAGCACCATATAAAAATGCAAAATAAATACATGAATGCATGCATGTGGGTCTGTACGTGTGTCGAGTTACAAATCTGAATGGCTTGAAAGTTGGTTATCTGTGTTAAAAAAAGGGACAAATTAATGGTATCTGGCAGCTCTGGCGCCTTCGGCTAATGCTTCAGTGTTTATCCCACAGGAACCATTTTGCCCTTTGCTCTTTCCGCTGCAGACAGTTATAGAATTATGATAAAACTGATGACTAACCCTGGAAACAATGGGCCCGATTCACAGAATGAACTTAAGACTCAATCCTAAACTTACTACTATTTTGGTATTCACAGAATGCACTTACTCATTTCGGTATTCAGAGAAGGCACTTACTCATTTTGATATTCACAGAAGTTAGTAGTCCTAACTTTAGGACTCCTAAATGCCTTCTGTGAATACCGAAAGTCTTAAAATTAGGATTTTTCTCAGTTTAGTAGTAGTAAAGTTAGGACTCCTAACTTTAGGACTCCTAAATGCCTTCTGTGAATACCGAAAGTCTTAAAATTAGGATTTTTCGTAATTTAGTAGTAGTAAAGTTAGAACTCCTAACTTTAGGACTCCTAAATGCCTTCTGTGAATACCGAAAGTCTTAAAATTAGGATTTTTCTCAATTTAGTAATAGTAAAGTTAGGACTCCTAACTTTAGAAATCCTAAATGCCTTCTGTGAACACCGAAAGTCTTAAAATTAGGATTTTTCTCAATTTAGTAGTAGTAAAGTTAAGACTCCTAACTTTAGGACTCCTAAATGCCTTCTGTGAATATCAAAAGTCTTAAAATTAGGATTTTTCTCAATTTAGTAGTAGTAAAGTTAGGACTCCTAACTTTAGGACTCCTAAACTGAGAAAAATCCTAATTTTAAGACTTTCGGTATTCACAGAAAGCATTTAGGAGTCCTAAAGTTAGGACTCCTAACTTCTGTGAATACCGAAATGAGTAAGTGTCTTCTGTGAATACCGAAATGAGTAAGTGCATTCTGTGAATACCAAAATAGTAGTAAGTTTAGGATTGAGTCTTAAGTTCATTCGGTGAATCGGGCCCAATGGGAGGGGAGGACAATTAACATCAAGAGGACAGCTCCACAAAGGAGATAGGCCCTGCCTAATGTCAGCCGGGGAAGGCTGCTGACAATGAGACAAACCCCTTCACCTCACAATATCCACAGAGAGGGAGATAACGATACCGTAATAGAAAAGCAATCACTACATTTATAGGAGCATGGTTCAGAAAAGCTCAGAAAACAGCAGTTACGATATGATCTCGGAGTCAGGAGCTTTGTGCATGTAAGGTCCCTTTAGTCAGGTTTTGGCTGAAGATACAGGGCAATAGCGCAGTTCTTCATCAGGTTTTGCTTGTGAAATTGCTCCGCATAATATGCTTATTCAGGTTTTTATGCCGGTTCACGCTTCTGAACTGCCCCGCCCTGAAAGACCAACAACTTCCTCCCATTTCATGTAAATACTCAGGGGCATATTATCCTTCCCATCATTTGTATATCAAATTGCGACATTTGGAGGAATGCCCTTCCTAACTCTGTCTGATTGAGTTTGTGGAACTTATCCCTGTTCACACAGTTCCCACAACTCCACCCTGGCAAAGAGGGATGTAACAGAGCACACAATGCTGGGACAATGTTTTGGAGTTTCCAGGTTTGCCTTACCTCTGTTTTCTGATTCAGTGAGGAATTACGTATTTTCTGTCGGAGACCAAGGGTAAAGTATAAAGAAACACAACATTAAATGTACCAAGACTGATGGTGCCTAAAGGCCACCTTTGCTAAACCTCTCTAAACACACACACCAAATTTAGGTTTGAAACGTGTCTATTACTGTAGTTGGAATACTCTGATGCTCATTGCAGACTAGGCCAGTATAATGTGCAAATTTCACTACAAGATTAAAACACACATTTTAACGCTTTCTCTGGTTACTCATTCCCGTGAGAGCTTTTTCAAATTGTTGATGGTTACAAAGTCAGACCTGATTGATAGTGCCACAGACGACCTACAGCTGGCCTGAAATGATCTTGGTGGGAAAGGAAGCAACAGATGAGTTGTTAAAGAGTTCCACAGACAGTCATCGGTGCACATTCACTGACAGGCAGTGTGTGGCAGACAGACAAACTTCTTGACCAACAATACAGTTGTTGACTCGTGTTGTCAGTTTGTATGCGCTGTCTAATTGTTTCCCTCCAAAATCCTTTGCAGGTACTGAAAAGCAGCTTACAACACTCTACTAAAACACAAAAATATATATATATAAAAGGCGAGAAATAAAGCTTTTGATTGAAGGAATGACAAGAGGACATTAAGAAAGTGACTAATGATGTAGGGAAAGGCAATGCCCTTGCAGACCAAACAGCAAGACAGACTGCTCTGAGTAAATCAGATAGAATATTTGTGACGGGACCAGCCAGATGGGTGGTGGAAAGAGGAATGTTGGAAAATACTAGTCAGAGTGTGGCCAAGATTCAATTTCATGCCACTGCAAAATAACTGCACACATGGGAGGAGCATCTGGCAGAGAAAGAGATAGAGGGATGTTGGGTGCGTATATCCGAAGGGAGGCAATGGATGTTACCAGACAGTCATGTCCCCCCAGTTGTCTCTATGACCCATGGCCCTGTCCATATCAGTGCAAAGGGAATACGAATTGGTATTCGGTGGACCAGATAATGTATGGGGCATACCAAGTCCAAAGTAATAGTCTGATATTGAATACACTGTATTAACTGATTATCTGTACAGTCTAATGAACACCTTTCATACTCTTTATCACCAGGTGCATTCGTCTCACTGCCGGCGTGTGCCTCTGCCCCTCCCCTATGATCAGTGGGTGAGGGAAGGACAAGGAGACACAGAAACAGAAACAGTCCCAAAGTTTTCCCCATTCAGCGATGCCAGACTGCATTCTATATCTACGGAGGCAGAAAGTGACAGCATACTGAAAGGAAGGGTGGAACCCTCCCTTAACTCTGCTCAACACCAAAGACAATTGTTTCCCGACCATACTGTCCGTACTTCCGACCGACGCAACTTACACCCCCGAGGGAAGGCTTGCCCTTGACTTCCCCAAGTGCCGATAGGCTGTAGGGCTGTGATCTTCCCAGTTGAGAGTAGTGCTGGTGTGTCAGACTAAGGTATGCCATAGGGCTCCTTGGCACCTGCGTCCAGTGAAGCAACCACCAATCACAGACAGCCACTAGAGGTCCCTGGCTTAGCACAATGGCAGACGTCCAAAACCCCAGAATCCGGAAACAAGATGTGAGTCTCCGGCATAGCTAATTCTTCATGGTCACCGTAGTGACACTGCTTGTCTCCCTCCTCCTATCTATCCTTGGTTGGCTCCTACTGATCTTCCATCCCGTTACATCACCGACTCCTACCCCGACTCCTGCAGAGCCCAGTGGGGTTGGAGGGTCCTCATCTTCCTTGCATTAGGAGTAGTTATCCTGTCTCCTGCTGTTTGTCTTTTTCAGTACCTGCCAGTGCTCTGCACAATGTGTGTGCAGACCATCAAGCCTCCGCCATCAAACATTCACAACACCAATATGATGGTAATGATCCAGCAAGGAACAGATGGCCTTATGAAAATTGACATTTCCTAAAGTATTTGCCACTCTATGGCAAAAGGAGGGTCTGAGGAAAAGTATTTTTCAATCAACAATAATTTTTAACAGGATTCCATTGGTTTTTTCATTGCCATCTCGTGGCAAACACTTTCACAGGACCCACCTGGTTGTTTTTCCTGATGTACAAGGAAAATTCTATCAGCACGACAAAAATCCATTTTTTGCAGGCCTGCATTTCTGCCCAGGAACTGTCACCCGCCCAACCCCCTGTTCTCTTCAGTTCATCAGAGAGCCACATGGCCCTCACCCCGAGTGAATGATTCATTTTTCCTCTCCTGCTCCCAGCCTGATAAAACATCCTTGACACAGTGATCAGGTTATCTAGACAATGGTCTGACTGCTGGGCTCTAATCAGGGTAAATAAACAAATGACTTGAAAGACCAGGCTTTGATCAGGCAATTGAACAATGACATGAAAGAAAGAGCCCTGATCAAAGCAGAGTGGACAATGCTCTGTGTACCAGGCCTTGACCAGGTCACCAACTACAAGCATAGAGTGGACAATGCTCTGTGTACCAAGCCTTGACCGGGTCCCCAACTACAAGCATCGCCTTGATCAAGCGATCAACTAGCTTGGGACTCTGTTCCATAGCCCGGGCTATTGAATAAATCTGGGTTCCTCCTGCAGACGAAGACTCCTGTGTCTCATTTTACGACGTATGAAAGGTATGGAAGATTTGGGCGGTTCCCCCGCCTCTGAGACCCTGTAAGTGGGTTATTCCGGTTTCTTCAACACGGAGGAGGCAAAGTTGACGCTGGCTTCATCACATAATGTTCGACTAGAGCTTGCTGTATCTCCTAAAGGGTGTTTGACAAGAGGTTCTCTCCTGGTCATTCCAATAACTCTGCCACGAAAGGTGGTTGACCTTGCTTACACTGCTCATCAAAGGATTGTTAGGAAAAGTCTCTGCTTAGGTGTAAGGTGTGGTTCCCTGGTCTGGACGAACTGGTAGAACAAACAGTGAGACAATGCCTGTTGTGTCAAGCTGCTGGTCTGGCAAGTCGCCGGCACCCATCATTACAGAGGAGATTCCCTCTGTTCCATGGTACATGGCAAGTGCTGATTTTGGAAGCCTTCCTGATGGCCGGCTTATTTTGGTCATCATAGAAAATTTCCCAAGGTATCCGGACGTCGAGATCATCAAATTGACTACAGCCAATCAGACAAAACCTACACTGGAATAGGGTATGGCCACCCGTGGTCTGTTGAATGAACTTCTCACCGACAATGGTCCCCCTTTTTCTAGCAATGAATTTACAGAGTATCTGCAGTCCTGTGGCATTGGTCACCAGACAATTACACCCCATTGGCCCCAGGCCAATGGCAAGGCTGAAAGATTCATGTGAACCTTAAACAAGGTCCTCTGCATCGCCTTAGCCAATGTTCAGAACATGGAGTGTGCCCTTTACTTCTTCCTAAGAGAATACCACCTCATACCCCACGCTACGACCAAAGTGAGTCCTAGTGCTCTGTGCATGAACCGAACAGTGAGGAACACCATTCCTCATATAGAAGATTCATCACAGTTACGAAGCCAGGTGAACAAAGGGCTACACCAGCTTCAGGCACCAAACAACCAAATATCCAGAATTAGAGGTTCCAGATTAAGGTTCCTCAGAGATGGAGATTTGGTGCTTGTCTTAAATCGACATCTTCTGAGTAAATTCCAGCTGCCTTTTGAGGTTAACTCATGGTGTGTGACCTCTATGAAAGGAACCATGATAACTGTCCATAAAAACAACAAGACTGTCACAAGAAATGTGACAAGCAACCCGTCAGCTCCCCTGCTAATCTCTCATCGACACCCACAAGGGACGATTTTGAAGACACAGAGTATTCATCATCCAGTGTTCCGAGAAGTCTGTCTTCAGTTCCAGTGATGGCACACTCTGAGGAGGCAGATGGCAGCACATTGCCATTCAATTCTGTGATGTCCAGGGGATGAACACTGAAGACCAGTGGGCACCTATCATCAGTACCTGGAGGGTGTGAAGATGCAGGTGTTGTGGGTGGAACTCCCAAGTGGCAAGGGAAAGAGAGATACCTCCTCAGGCTGCGTCCCATGAAGGCCTCCCGCTTGAAGGATTTTGTACTGAATTTATCCTGTTTATGAAATTGGTATCTCTCTCTTTCTCTCTTTCTCTTTTTCTATCTCTCTCTCTCTCTCTCAGTCCGTGTTTTATCAAGGCACTGCTCTATGATATCGTCTATAGTCTTTTTATTATGCCAGGTCCATTGGTAATGTTTGGTTCTTTTTGTGGTTTAACATCTTGGTAAAGGAGGAATGTTATGTTGGGCATGGACCATCCCAACTGTGGTCTTTGCCCATGGGTTTTTGATGGGTGGACCCAGTTCGGTTGGCACAGATGGTTGCTGCAATGAGGTCACAAGGCGAGGGGTCAAAAAGGGCTGGGGGTGTTGCCTCGTTGTCACAGAGTATCCTGGATATTGTCTTGGTGTCTGCATTTATTCATAGTTCCAACCCGGTCCGTCCCTACCAAGGCCGGGCTTGCGGGAACCCCACAATAACTATGTAGGGCGGAATTATTGAAAGTTCCAATTGTGAGTTGGGCAGAGCGGGTTAAATACTGCTCGCCCAATCTCAAAAGGACCGGTGTTCCCACACTTGAAGTTTTCAGATGCAGAAAACCCCAGGGCCAATTTCATCATGTGTGGAAATGCGCCTAGTAAAACAACATGCAGGTCTGCGCAGGAGCTGCGGTGGAAACACAGGGTGGCCCCACCAAATTCCTGCACCTCCGCGGAAGGGGCATGGTATGCTCCCCTCTGACTGGCAACAGGCTCCACTGGATGTATGTTGTTACAACGCATACTTTTACAATGCATACCTTGACAACGCATTTTTTACACCGCAACAATCCTTACAACGCATTTCATTACAACGCATGCCATTAAAACGAATTCTTTGAAAATACTTTTACAACGCATTTCACTACAATGCATACTACATTTACAACGCATACCATTACAACGCATACCATTACATTGCATGTATGGTAAGTATTGGATAGTGTAGGGGTAAAAATTACTATTCTAACTCCAGGGAGTGCAGCAGTAGGGTAAGTGTTGGATAGTGTAGGGGTAAAAATTACTATTCGAACTCCAGGGGGTGCAACAGTAGGGTAAGTGTTGGATAGTGTAGGTGTGCATTGTAATGGTATGCGTTGTAATGACTGCGTTGTAATGACATGCATTGTAATGGTATGCGTTGTAAAGGGTGGTGCGTTGTAAAAGTTTCGTTGTAAAGGTAGTGCGTTGTAAAAGTTGCATTGTAAGTGTTGTTTCCCGGCTTCACTGGCCCAGGATGACTTTCCAAACCTCAACTTTGACCCCCACTTCCAAAATTCCTTAATCTTATTTACCAACACTTCAAATTAGATAGTATATGGAAGAAGAAAGGTTCCGTTTGTGCACACGTGGCTTTCGACCTGTTAAAACAGGATGTCCGTTATTCTCTGTTCCAGGTCGAATTACTTGCATTGGCCAGATTTAAGTGCAGGGAATGATAATTCCGCTCATCTGGTATTCCCAAAAGAGAATCTGTCCAACTCAAAATCAGGCCCTAAGTAACTGGTTGTGTTTACATGCATTTTTTTGTTATGCTTTCCTGTGTTTTTTTCCCATGCCTAACATGCATTTTTCCCTTTTGTGTTCTCCCGTCCTTTACCTTCTAGTTGTTTCTGTTTACAATCCATGTGTGAACTCGAACATTCCAGTTATCCATTGGGAGACAGCAAGACAGGTATTAAAAGAGAGACGTCAATACACCTGATGGTGCATTCTGATTGTTGTAATAAATCTCTTCAACTTTTTGCTTCCATCAAACAATTCTTCACTAGCAACAAGGAGCTATGGAGCCTCGGAGGGGACAGACGGAACATCATCGCCCCTGAGGTGGTGTGGAGTGTTGTTCCCAGACACCACCCTGAAGATCATAAGTTCTTTCCTCATGTACTCCTGGTGAGTGATGCCTCTTTCCTGCAGTGGCTTCTATTCTTCTCACTACTGCATTGTTCCTGTGGTGACGACCGTGCCTGCAGAGCATGGATTGTGGTGACATAGTATTATCCTGCAGAGTACTGCATTGCTTTATATGGCCATTAGTTCTTAGTTGCACAGTTTGGTGTTGTAGACACTCTGCTTTCTCAGTAATCCATTTTCCTCACCCTCTCCATCTACAAATGATGTTCTCTGCGAGTGTCATTGTCCTTGGGGAGAGGAGGACTGTGTAGCCCTGTCATCTGGATCCCTTTGCCGTGCTCTATGATTTCTTGGGGATGAGGTGCTAGCATCCTGCCTTCCACCATATTTTCCGTACAGCGTGGGCCTTCCGCTCGAAGTGCTCCTGTTGCTTGGATTTTGGGCATAAGTCGTTTGCTGCCTGCCTCCCGGTGTCCCAGCACCAAGCACCGAGATATCTCTGGTGCATGGACTTATAGTAACAGACGTACGACTCAGTAGACCATCTGTTACCTCCTGTTCCTCACTGAGGTGAGGCCTTCAGTCCAGCAGGTCCCCATGCATGTGAGGATCCCTGAAAGTCTTTTTTTCATTATCTATGTATTACCTCATATGTTCTCTTTCTTATAAGTGGTAGCCTGTACATGGAACTATACTGTAAATCATAGTGTATTTATCATTTCTGTTGTGTATTACACATTTGCACCCAGCAGGAAGTGGGATACAATTTTCCTTGAATCAACCAAGAAGGTACTGTTCCTGCAAAGATGCAAAAGGGAACAAAAAAGGTGGGAGGGGGGCGAATCTCTGCCAGGTGAATCATCATATTAAAATATCTATTTGGAAATCTCCTAGACAGTTTTACCTCACTCCTCTAGACATTATCACCCCACACTTTTAGGACACCCGCACACCTGCGCCCTTCATCATACGGCATAAACAACAGAAGATTCCCACTAAAGAGACCCTTCATGGGCCCCACAGTGCATTGCAGCGCTGGCCTGATGAGGAGCAATGCTCAGTGATGAGGCATGACACCTCTAGTGGTGTGTGAGGGCAGCAAGAAATCATTTGTAGGATTTCTCTTTCTTTCCCCCAGTTTTGAGATTCACCTCCCCTTTTTTTCTTCTCTTTTGCATCTTTACAGGAACAGTACCTCTTTGGTTGATTCAATGATTGTTTTCAAAGCCTTAGAACTGGACTGTTATCGGCTCATGGTCTCCCCTCCTCTTTGGTTCGAGGATACATTTTTCCTCCATTCTTAAATGAGAATGGGAAACCAACAGTGGAAATAATGGGTAAAGTTAGTTTATTTATAAGCTGGAGAGACATTTCTGCCATTATGCTAATAACTCTTGCGTCTACACAATGTAGTTATTGAGGTCAAAAAGATACATAAGTGTCTACCAGAACCTCAAATAGAGGGAGGGGCTGGAGAATAAAGTGATGTATACCAAACGACGTTTGCAAGATCATTTTGTAGAAAAAATGCATGTTGTTTTGGAAGGGCACAAGTGTTTTGGCCCTGTATAAGGGGCAAGTGAAACGGTTATGGCCTATATTGCTGCCTTGACCTTGGTAATGAGCATTCAGAGGTTATAGAGGCAAGATTAAACGAACTAAAAAGTACAAACACTCTTTCCAAGTTAAATCGTTCCAATTGTGGAATATGTGGCTATCTTGCATGCAGTACTTCATGCTTGTTTCTAATTCCATATGTAATTAGTGTGACAAGATGGGACTCTGCTGGAGTGTGCAGAAAGCTTACTGACAACCGTAAGTAAGGAAGAGGGACTGGAAGAAGGAGTGAGTTCAAATGTATTACAAGTTAATGAGCTCAAAGAGGATGAAAGAATTCTATGGAGTTGCCTAATTGTGATAGTACATTAGACAACTATGTAATTAAGGTTTTAGCAGATTCAAGCTCATCTTATACGTTTAACTTGTTTAACTTAGAGCACTATGTTCAACCCAAACTTTAGTGAATGATTGCTGTACTTGATCAGCAATTTTGCCTGCTAAAGTACAACCATAAAAACAATGCATTGTAAAGTTAAATGTGTTGGATTGTATGCATTCTAAAGTACTACATTGTAAAGGTATAGGTAGGCATGGTAACATCCGACGATCGATCTTGCAGCTCCTTACATTGCTGCTTGGAATAAAAAGGATGTTTTTAACAAAATGGGGTGACCCTGTGTCCCTCAGAACCTGGGTATATGTGATTCACAAACAAGTGGTTCTGTTGGGTATAGACAATCTCTTTCGGGTGGGCTGAGGACAGCTCCAAAACACACAAATAAGCAAACCTCTCTGATAGTCAAAGTTTTTATATTAAAAACAGGAAAAAAGAGACAATATATTGGAATTACTTCATTCCACTACATTACTGACGATTACTTATCAAATACGTGAGTAGTGACTGTGGTGATTCAAGTGACAAGTGCAATGTATATAGTGACACTTATTTACAAAGACATTTATTTACAATAAAATCACAGAAAAAGGGACCGGGGGAAGTTAGAACGATGTGATTTCTATCGTTTTATGGCCAGTTTTATACGAGTAAATGTTCCAAGGAAGACAAGTGGTTAGTGTCCATATTCCTGGAGTTAGCTTGGCCAAATGTAAGAGCGTCGACGTTTCGACCCTGGTTGCGCCCCAGTTGGTGGTCGCGGCGGGTCTTTATCAAGACAGGAGGGGGGAAGGGGATCGGTCAGAAGGTGATTTATTCCAGAGGGTAGCCCGTTGGTCAACCCTTGATAATAAAAAGGAAGCAGAACAGGCTATCTGAGAAGGAAACTTACACTCTACACAAGCCAGCTTCAAAGAGGTACTTCAACAGTCACTGAGAATCCAGACAGATACCAAGTGCATTATGAGAACTGAAAGTTGATGGCTGTGTTATCTAGATATCCTACAAGATGCGAAGGAGTGTGGCCAAATACTTCAAAAAGACTTTTAGCAGAGGAAGCATGCATGAGTGGTTGAAAGCCAATGGCAGTAAATAATTTAGAATATTCCAACTAAATTGTACAGTATTTGCTAAACCAGGAACACCCACAGAAGGTACAGCTGACATAGAGGAATGCTTTAGTAGAAATTCAAAAAAGAAAGTATATACTCAATGCTAGATACTAGTGTGTTATCTCTTAAGTGGCTCCAGTCAAGCACCTTGCGCAGCCTGGTGCAAACCACTAATTTAAGCAGCTCTCGGTAAGCAGCCAACAAACAGCACACTGGAGCAGAAGCACAGGACCGCACCAGGATTTACAGTAATGAGTTGCAGTTTAAAAATACGAATTTTCAATGGTGCAAATAATCCTGCATGAGTTTGCACTGAGGGTCCAGGAAGAAGGGGTAAGCAGTGCAGCTCCATATCAGAGGGCCACCTTGACTCCTGTGAGGCACCCTTTACTGCCCCTTGTCTCTGCTGCCAATGATTTAACTTAGCAGAGTTCAAGAAAACATGATTTGTGTTTTCATGAACACTGCCAGGGCACAGCTCAGCCCTCAATCCAGCTATAGCGTTGTTTAAAAACACAGCCCACTGTAGGCTTATGTCTGCATTGTGCGTGTGAAGGGCATATTTCAAATGCAATCCCCTTTCACAGGTACAATATATTTCAATTAGCAAACATATTTCAGGCAGCAAAGTATATCTGCTAAAATGTGGCTGTCAGGATGGACATCAGTGCAGCCCTGAGGCCAATGAGAAGCCACACGGATCGGCAGGGGCAGGATCCCAAGCACTGTCCCAGCATCTTGTAGGACTGTCCTTCCAGTCCTATCAAAAAGCTTGGAAAGGGATTGAGGTGGGGTTTCCCCTTTTCAAACCTAGGGGCCCATTACTATGTCGGGCGGATTGTCCCCGCCAGGCTGGCAGTAGCTACCGCCAGCCGGACAGGGGCAATCCGCCAGACATCCACACTCGTTTCTCCCCCTGCCATATTAGTATGGCGGGGGGACCTCGGCGGACGGAAAGACCATCCGCCGCTTTTCCGCCCCGGTCGCCTTATGGCCGGGGCGGAAAAGGAATAATATGGTGGCGGTGTCTATCAGACACCGCCAGCCATATTATGATGGGCCCAATCTGATGCATCGCCGCCACGGAAAGGCATGCGGTCTTCACTCTGGGGGCCCCCTGCGGGCCCCCAGAGTGAAGGAGGGGTGGGGGGTGCACACGGGGGGCACCTGTGGAACCCCCCAGCATTTGCATACACGAAGCAGCAGGCACCGCGCGGTGCCTACCGCTTCGTGTTAGCAAATGCATGCATGCATTTTAAACATTGTGGCGGGCGGAGCAGGGAGCACCGACCGCCACAATGTTAAAAATGAGTGATGCACCCGCCACTGTGGTGGGCGCATCCTGATGCCAACATCGGGACCCCCGCCCTTAAGGCGGGCTGTCCCTATTTCCGATGGGATGGCGGGCGGACAAAGTCCGCCCGTCATCCTAATGGGGCCCCTAGTGTTGCTGCTGTGTCTGGCTCCTGGGTGGCAATGATGGCTTGCTGGGGGTATATTTCTGGGTCAGATTTATGCTCTGCTGCTACCATGAAGCCCCTGAGGCACAGTTTTATGAAAAAGTGCCGCTGTCATCTTGCTGTGCTGCACTGTGTCACTGGGAAAGGGCAGGAATGCGCCTTAGTTAAGGCATATGGCACATTCCTGACTTTTCCCATTGCCCTGGGGCACAATGGGTGGCCTTGCGCCAACGCAGGCACCCTTGCACCATGGTTCCAAGGTGCCTGCATTACATGCGGGATGATTTTATGCAGGAGGGGGCACCTTTCTGCACAAAAACAATCCTGAGAGGTATACTCCTCTATGTGCAGCACACAAAGAAAGAGGAAGTAACAAGGAGAAATATATATATTTCTCTTCGTTACGCCTCTCCTGTAGAGGTGTCTCTTTTTAGCACATTCCCAGGTTTACAAGGTGGTAGGCAGACAAAATATCGATTTTTTTATTTCGACCTACCATAATATCGATGTTTTCATATCGAAGGGACAGAATATAGAAGGTAAGTAATATCGATGTTTTTAATATCGAAGGGACAGAATTTGGGAGGTAAGTAACATCGATTTTGGTAATATCAATGTTAGTAATATCGATATTACTAATATCTATATTTATATGATTTTTATGTATATTATTATGTATTTAGTATGTATTATTTTTATTTAATGTCATTTAAGTAAATGTTGTATTTTAGTACCCTAGCGGGTTGTGGGTTTATAGGGGAATAGGGTGGGAAGTAATTTAAGTATACTAAATTAATGATTAATTTTTTAGGAATGATAAATTAGTTTTATTTATTTGGTAATTATTTTTTATTAATTGGTAATTTATTTTAATTAATTGATTAATTGATCATTATGTTCTGTAGCGGGTTGTAGGTTTATAGGGGAATAGAGTGGGAAGTAATTTAAATATACTAAATTAATTATTAATTTTTTAGGAATTATAAATTAATTTTAATTACTTGGTAATAATTTTTTATTAATTGGTAATTTATATTAATTCATTGATTAATTGATAATTATGTTCTGTAGTGGGGTGTGGGTTTATAGGGGAAAAGGGTGGGAAGTCATTTAATCATACTAAATTAATTATTAATTTTTTAGGAATTATAAATTCATTTTATTTAATTGATAATTTATTTTTATTAATTGGTAAGTTATTTTAATTAATTTATTAATTGATAATTATGTTCTGTAGCAGTTGTGGGTTTATAGGGGAATAGGGTAGGAAGTAATTTAAATGTAATTAAGTAATAATTTATTTTCATTAATCTTTTTTGCAAATTATATTATTGTTAATTAATTATTAATTGGTAATTCATTTGTATTAATTGGTAATTAATTGATTAATTGATTAATTGATCATTATGTTAAGTGTATTATTTTATTATTGGCATTTGTTGTGCGTTAATAGTGTGTAAAGTAATTGATATGTAATTAAGTAGGTATTACATTTATAGTTGGGTGTTGATAATTAATTTATTGGATATTAAATATTAATTGGTAATTATTTTTTAATAATTATTTATTGGTATTTGTAAATAGTTTAGATTAATTTAATAAATATTTTTTTAATATTTAAAAATATTAGTTTATTTATAAGTATGTTATTTTTAACTTCTGCGCTATCCAACACTTTCCCTACTGTTGCACTCTCTGGAGTGGGAATAGTAATTTTTACCCCTACTCTATTCAACACTTTCCCTACTGTTGAACTCTCTGGAGTGGGAATAGTAATTTTTACCCCTACGCTATCCAACACTTTCCCTACTGTTGCACTCTCTGGAGTTGGAATAGTAATTTTTACCCTTACGCTATCCAACACTTTCCCTACTGTTGCACTCTCTGGAGTGGGAATAGTCATTTTTACCCCTATGCTATCCAACACTTTCCCTACTGTTGCACTCATTGGAGTTGGAATAGTAATTTTTACCCTTACGCTATCCAACACTTTCCCTACTGTTGCACTCTCTGGAGTGGGAATAGTAATTTTTACCCCTACACTATCCAACACTTTCCCTACTACTGCACTCTCTGGAGTTGGAATAGTAATTCTTACCCCTACGCTATCCAACAGGTTCCCTACTGTTGCACTCTCTGGAGTTGGAATAGTAATTTTTACCCCTACGCTATCAAACACTTTTCCTACTGTTGCACTCTCTGGAGTGAGAATAGTAATTTTTAGCCCTAAGCTATCCAACATTTTCCTTACTTTTGTTTTTTTTGGACTTGGAATAATATTTTATTCCCTCTGTTACTTAATATTTTTTGTATTGTTTTAGTTAATGTAGTATAAAATTAATTTAAAAAATATTAAAACTGAATTTATTTATTTTAATTTGTTTTGCATAATTATTTAATTTTTATTTATGTTATTATTTTATGTGTGTAGAATAATTGAATTTGTAATATATATATTTAATTATTTATAAGTTATTACAATAAATATTACAACTGATTATTAAGTATATATATTATATATTATAAACGTGAGCAAGCCGTGAGGTGAAACGCGTTGTTTGTTTTTTGCTGCCAATGAAAACTTTGAAGCACAGCAACTCCTTGTGTGTCGTTGCACGTTTCTTCGTATGGGAGAATCTTTGAATGCAATTATATATTATATGTATATGCTTAAATAAATTATGTATATTACTTATTAATTTTAAAGAGTATAATATATTTTTTACTATGTTTATTATATTTTTAAGTATTTTTAAATTAATTTTACATATTTTTTTATTTACAAAAACTATATTTTAAAAAGCAATATTTTTTACATCAATATTTTTTTTCCAATATTTTTGTACTTACCTTTTTGTAGATAGGATGTCGATATTGTTGACATCGTTATTATTGCTCCGATATTTTTGTAGGTCGATTTTTTGTCTTTCTATATTTTGTCATACATTCTTACAAGGTATTGTAAATCTGGGAATGCATCAAAAACTATGAGAGCTGCATGGGAACACCTACGCAATGGCCATGGAATGCCTTTCCAGGGCAGAGTAATTTGCACAGCGTTACTCAAGATTTCTTTTTTTTTGTGCCATTTATGGGTCACCGGATTACTTTTGCATACAAGAGCGTCATTTGTTTAATTTGCCATTTACAGACAATATAGTTCCCCACATAATCTCTTGCCAATAGCATTACTCAAGATTTCTGGAGCTAGGCAAAATGGCTTTGCCTGGCTTAAAAAATCTGACTTAATGTTTGTGTTGTTCTTGCACCACATTGCGTGGTGCGGGAGTGGGTCATAAACACAGCCTTAGTTGCCAGCGAAAGAAGCAAGGCAGGTTAAAAAGTGTTTTTTTAACCGTTGCAAGTGTTTTTGAGTGTGTTTGTGTGTGCATGTGTGTGTGTACGTGTGCACGCGCCCGCATGTGTGGTTATAGGTGTGTGTGTGATTGATCATTAAAGTGACAGAGAATCTGGAGTTGAGAGAATGCATTATTAATTGTGAGTATGAAGAAGTGAGGCAAGAAGCATGAGTGAGTTAGAAGGAATGAGTAATTGGAGATTCAGAGAGGGCATGAAAGTGAGAATCAGTGGTGTAGCTATCAATGGGGCAAAAGGTGCAGTTGCACCAAGAGTCAGTGAATGTAAAACAAGTGTGTGTAAGTCTGTTTGTAGGTGAGAGCGAGAACCAGTGAATATTAGTATATTTGTGTGTAACAGTGAGTGTCAGTGGGAATGAGTAAGTGAGAGAGTATAAAAGTGTGTACGGAGAGGAGAGTGGATGTGAGTATGACTGAGAGAGGGAGTGAGTAAGAGTGTGTTTGTTTATATGCTTTATGATTGTGAATCTGCAAGTAGCTGTGCCAGAATCAATATAATTCTGGGATTATGGCAGCACCCAAGGTAACATGCTGCCGCCGGCATATTGGAGATAATTCTTGGCATAAGGAAGGGCAGCCATTTCAAAACAGAGGCTCTGACATACTAGAAGTAATTCTTGGCATAGAAACCTTTGTGGAAGAATGCTGATGTGTGCATACTGGAGAAAATCCTTGGCATGGGGGAACCTATGACACAATGCTGGTGCTAAGACATTGGAGGTAATGTTTGGCAAAGAGAGTGTATCAAAGGCACAATGGAGACCCTTGAATACTGGAAGGAATACTTGACACAAGCAGACATCTATTAAAAATGGTGATGATGCCAAACAGTAGGCAATTCTTTGCCTCTGAGAAGGCAGCCAGCCATTCTATGTTGGACCTGAGGGGTAGACTGGGGAAAACAAACCATGATAAAATGCTGGCTCTGAAAAACTGAAGGCAATTTTTGGCATGCAGGCCACACATGGTGTATAGGTCAATTTCAATGGCAAAAATTTGGCACTGGAATATTGTATGTAAAACTTGTAATAAAAGGGTACTTATAATGAAATGCTAGCATTGGTACAATGAAGGCAATTCTTAACATATGGTACACTATGAAGACAAATTTTGAAAAAAAATGGGGTGAACTTCTGCCAAGTATTACACCTAATCACTTTCAGAGATCAACAGCCGCCACTGGGAGTAAAGCTACAACAAAGAAATTGTAGTTTAAAAAAGAGTGCTCAAATGAGGGATTTTGTTTGTTTGTTATCGACACACATTAGAAGAGAGCCATGACATTTCCACAGATTTCCTTATGTCAGTATTGTAATATATTGGTAGATATTTTTAAACGCCATTCAAGATCAATAGTCGATTTGGGACTTGAGATCAGAGGGCATTGACAGTTCACATTTCACCTTATTTTTCAGGAGCTTTGAGATGCAAATATACCACCTATTTCACCTCCATCCAGTGGTCGAAGTGGGCGGGATCGCAGGGCACGGCGTCTCCCAACATTTTTAATTAAATAGAATCTGTTTCCCTACTTTTTTAATTTTAAAAGTGCATCCCTGGACAACAGAAATATCCAATGCCTATAGATAAAGCTCAGCCGTTCGTGGCCTTTCGGGTGGGCAGAGAAGGAAAAGGACTCTGCTTTTCCTTCTTGCCCAGAGAAGTCAATGACAGTGTTCACTTCTCCTGCTTTGCAGCTGTCAGTAACCACCCCCCCTCCCCATCTTTTCTTCTTCCTCGTATTCCCTCTCTTTCTGTCTCTGTCTCGCACCTCCTCACTTGCTGAAAAACGTGACTTCAACAAACATCTCTCACCCTCTCTTTCCTTGTCTTATTTTTTCCCCTGTGAAATGGATCCAAACAAGAAAGAAACACATTTGCCGAAAATGTTGTCTTTTTTTCTGACATTTTTCTATTCCAAAGTGCCGCTTTGGGACAGAGATTAAAAAAAAGGTTAAAAAGGCAACAAACAAAAAAATTAAATAAAGCAAGAAGACACAGTGGTCGCAAAGTGGCCAGATTGGTTTTATTCACACTCACCACTTTACAGAGTGAGTGTAAAAGCGTTAAGGTAATCATGTCCTCGTGACCACGCCCCCTCCTTCGAGCGGCGTGGTCCGTGATCGGCGCTCCTCTCCCTGTGCCCCTGGTGTATTTACTGAGTAGAATTGTATTTGTTATAATTGTTGTTTCTCCCGCTGTATTGCCTGTTTCTTTCCTGCCTGTTGCAGCCCTCCGTCGTCCCTCCCCGCTCCCCGCTTCCCGCCACCACCGCTGACCCCGCCCCTTTTTTCCTTCTGTTCCCTCCCCGCTCCCGCCTCCCAGCTGCTCCGCCCACCCGCGCACTTCGCCATATATGGCGACCGTGCGAACGCGCAGCGGTCACGCGCAGCGGGCGCGCCGATTGTGCACCGAAGGCGCGCCAAAGGTAAGCCCGTCTACGCCCATCCGCGCCTGGACCGCGCCCAGTGCCAGGACCCCTGGCCCTCGAGGACCCCGACCGACCCGCCTGACGTACACCGCCGCCACCCTCATCGCACTCAACACCGGCCGAGTCCCGGGATGCTACAGAGCCACCCCACGACGCGTCCACGGACCCTTCAGCTGCAACACCTGCAAGTTCACCTGCATCCGGACCTGCCCGACACCAGCACCTGCCAAGCCGAACACCAGCAGCAACCACCTCAAGTGCATCCTGCTCAACACCCGCTCCATCCACAGACACGCCATCGAACTCTGGAACCTCCTAGACGCCACAGCCCCTGACGTTGCCTTCATCACGGAGACCTGGATGAACGCCTCATCAGCGCCCGACATCGCCATCGCCATCCCAGAAGGCTACAAGATCACCCGGAGGGACCGCAACGCCAACCAGGTGGGAGGAGGCATCGCCATCATCCACAAGAACACCATCCGCATCACGACCAGCACCGACAACACCCCACCCTCCGCCGAACACCTGCATTTCCAGATCCACACCGACCCGAAGACCACCCTCAGAGGCACCCTGATCTACCGACCTCCGGGACCACGCACTCAATTCAGCGAGGACATCGCCGACTTCGTCAGCCCGCACGCCCTCCCCTCCGCTGACTACATCCTCCTGGGGGACTTCAACTTCCACCTGGAGAACAACAACGACTGCAACACCAGCACCCTGCTCGACAACCTCGCCAACCTTGGACTCAAGCAGCTGGTGTCCACCCCCACCCACCTCGCCGGACACACACTTGACGCCATCTTCTCATCCAGCAAAGACATCGCCTTCAGCCACGCCACAGAACTCCACTGGACGGACCACAGATGCGTCCACTTCACCTTCAGAAGAACGACGATCCACCACCACCAGCAACAGGTCGCCCGAAGAAGCTGGAACAAGATCACAGCCAACCAGCTCGCCGCTTCCCTGAGCCAGCACCCACCGGCCAGCTCAGCGAACCCCAGCCAGGCCGCCGACAACCTCTCGAAGTGGATCAGCAAATGCGCAGACGAACTCGCCCCTCTGAGGATCCCGCCCAGCAGACCCGGCAGTAAGAGAGCCCCATGGTTCACCGACGAACTCAAGAGCTCCAAGAAGAACTGCCGAGCCCTCGAGAAAGCCTGGAGAAAGGAACCCACGCCGGACAACAGGACCACCCTCAAGCTCGCCACCAGGAAACACCACCAACTGATCCGCACCGCCAAGAAAACGGCCTTCAAGAACCGACTGGACAACAACGCACACAACTGCAAGGAACTCTTCAACATCGTGAAAGAGCTCTCCAACCCCAACGCCGGAAACAACGACATCACCCCATCGCAAGACCTCTGCAACTCCCTCGCCTCCTACTTCCACAACAAGATCGCGGACATACACAACAGCTTCAGCACTCAACCGACGCACGCCACGACCGCAGCAACGCCGCCCACCACCACCCTCCGCGCCTGGACCCCGGTCAACACCGAAGACACCGTCCGCATGATGAACTCCGTCCACTCCGGATCTCCGACCGACCCCTGCCCTCACCACGTCTTCAACAAAGCTGACGCTGTCATCGCACCCCACCTGCGGGACATTATCAACACCTCATTCGACACCGCCACCTTCCCCGAGAGCTGGAAGCACGCCGAACTCAGCGCTCTACTCAAGAAACCTACAGCAGACCCCACCGAACTCAAGAATTACCGCCCCATCTCTCTACTCCCGTTTCCAGCCAAAGTCATCGAGAAGACCGTCAACATACAGCTGGCCGCCTTCCTCGAGACGAATGGATCCCTCGACCCATCGCAGTCCGGATTCCGTGCCAACCACAGCACCGAGACCGCCCTCATCGCCGCCACTGACGACATCCGAGCCCTGATGGACAACGGAGAAACAGCGGCCCTCATCCTCCTAGACCTCTCCGCAGCTTTCGACACGGTCTGCCACCGCACCCTAGTGCAGCGCCTCAGCAACGTCGGAATCCAGGAGAAGGCACTGGAGTGGATCGTCTCCTTCCTCGACGGAAGAACACAGAGAGTCCGCCTACCACCGTACAAGTCAGAGGCCACCAAAGTCATCTGCGGCGTCCCTCAAGGATCCTCGCTGAGCCCTACTCTCTTCAACGTCTACATGAGCCCCCTCGCGGCCATCGCACGCCAACACAACCTCAACATAATCTCCTACGCCGACGACACCCAGCTGATCCTCTCCCTGACCAACGACCCCGCCGCCGCCAGAGCCAACCTGCACGAAGGGATGAAAGAGGTAGCCGAGTGGATGACGACGAGCCGCCTGAAACTGAACTCAGATAAGACGGAGGTCCTCATCCTGGGCTCCTCGCCCTCCGCCTGGGACGACTCCTGGTGGCCCCCCGCCCTGGGCACCGCACCCAAACCGACGAACCACGCACGCAACCTGGGCTTCATCCTGGACTCCTCCCTCTCCATGACCAGGCAAGTCAACGCCGTCTCCTCGTCGTGCTTCAACATCCTGCGCATGCTTCGGAAGATCTTCTGGTGGATCCCCACGGAGACCAGGAAGACCGTCACCCAGGCCCTCGTCACCAGCCGACTGGACTACGGCAACGCACTCTACGCCGGAACCACCGCCAAGATCCAGAAGAGACTCCAGCGCATCCAGAACGCCTCAGCCAGACTCATCCTCGACATCCCACAACACTGCCACATCTCCGGACACCTAAGAGACCTGCACTGGCTCCCGGTCAACAAGAGAATCACCTTCCGCCTCCTTACCCACGCACACAAAGCTCTCCACGATCAAGGCCCGAGCTACCTCAACAACCGCATCAACTTCTACGCTCCCAAACGCCACCTCCGATCTGCCAGCCACGCCCTCGCCGCCGTCCCACGCATCCGTAGAGCCACTGCAGGAGGAAGGTCCTTCTCCTACCTCGCCGCCAAGACCTGGAACTCCCTCCCGGCCGACCTGCGCCTGACCCAAGACCACCTCTCCTTCAGGAAGAAGCTCAAGACCTGGCTGTTCGAGCAGTAGCGGCACCCCCCCCCCCCAAGCGCCTCGAGACCCTACGGGTAGGTAGTGCGCTCTATAAATGTCTTTGATTGATTGATTGATTGATTGATTGATGTTGCTCCTGCTTACATTTCACATGTTTTACTTAACATTTGCAAAGTAGAATATTTTCCCATTCATGTTTACAATGCGGCGCACCATGGTGCAAAAACGGCACAGATGCGTGACCCATGTGTGCCAGAAATGTGGCGCATTGCTGGAGTTGCGTCGCAAGCGTGACGCAGCTCCAGCAAGGCTCGGGTGCCCCATCTACACAATGCTGCGTCAAGACCTACGCCTGCTTCAAGCAGGCGCAGGGTTTTGACGCAGCATTGCCCTGAAAGTGACTGAGTGAAATCTCATAGATTTCACTCAGCCACTTTCAGGAGGCGTTCATGAGCAGGAACGCCCCCCCTGCGCAGGAACGCCTCCTTATGGCGCAGTGCTTTACAACGTGACGCATCTCCGTCACGTTGTAAATAGGGCGCATTGTTTGCGCCGCCGTTGCGTCAAATAAAGTGACGCAATTGCGGCGCAAAGAGGCGCAAGGGCATCATAAATCTGCCCCGGAATATTTTGCTTTTTCTGGCTACACCTCTGACTCGTGCATCTGAACCAATCCTCAAGTTATTCCCGGCCTCTGATTCTCCGCCCACAGTTCCCCTACTTTTCCCCCAACTTCGACCACTGCCTCCATCACCACGTTTTACTGGGCACCCACAATTCTTGACTTTCTTTTGTCTTTGTGATTACCCCTGGTTGTGTCACTGTGCTTTTCAAACCGTTTCAGCTCTGCACAGCGTTCCTGGAATTGTTACACCTGCAAATGCTGTTAATACGCTTTTATTGGGAGCGCTTTTGCTCATTACTGTGAGAATGTTGTGCTCTTTCGCTCTCATAATCCTGTTGTTTCAAATCCCGCATTTCTAGCGTTTCTGAAACTGTTTCTCTATGCGCCTTCTGTAAGCCTGTTGCTGCTGCCCTCTACAACGCGGTAGGGTGGAGCGGAAATTTAGGAAACAAGAATTATATTCTAAAAAATACATAAAATATAAATGGAAATGCACAGCGAAATCTGTAATACAGCTGTTATAATAGAAAGTCAACCCGGTGTGGGGAAGTCACTTGAGAAACGAGTCTAATTGGAGCTGAAAAGCGCCTTGTTAGTTACAGCAGCGCCGGCCCTGAAAGAAATACCCCCGAGAGGGGTCCCGAAGCAGAACGTGTCCATTCCGCGGTAAACACCGGCATGCCGGGGCGCACTCCGGCTGAAAATCCAATTAGCAAAGACGCTCGGGAAATAATGCCAAGTCTGTGTGTTATGTGTGCACAGCCACGGGAAATGTTTTTCAACCACTCGAACGGGCACAAAGGAATGCACACAGGAATGAGGGGAACCGGACTGTACCGACAGTCAGAAATACCACAGCAGGCGGGCGACAGAACACACACCGACATACCAGTCGTGACATCCCAGGTCTCTCTCTCTTTTTTTTTTAAATCAAACTGAAGCCCTGTTCCCAGCCAGGATTCGAGAAACAGGACATGATGTGCCCCCTGAATATCGAATTACCAACATCAATGGAACAGAATATAAAGGATAGAATATCGAAATCAGAATATCGACAGGTAAGTAAGTCTAGATTTTCTATACCTAACTCCAAATATATGTAGGGATGCAATACGTATAACTTCAAGGTACGTAGATTTGGAGTTAGGAATAATAAATCTATACTTTCGTATATATGCACGTACCTTTCGATTGTTTAACTCTTTTCGGGGCATATTATCAAGGCCATCGCTTATCGCCGCTTTAGCGTCCTTTTTCAGGCGTAAAGCAGTGATAACTTTATCGCCTAATCAGCAAGGACACAATGGCACGTGTTTTGCTGACTTAGCCCCCGTTTTCAGCACGCCTAACTTTGCATCACTAATGCGATGCAAAGTAGGCGTGGTTGTGAAACCAACCAGGGAAAATATCGCGAAGGCAGCTTTGCGATATTATCAAGGAATGGTAGCAATATTTGAAATCGCGTTAAGTATGCCTTAACGCAGGAATTTAAAGTCTGTTAAATTCCTGACTAAGGCATACTTAACATGGGGGGTAGATGGTGTGGCTAAGACCACAGGCCCCTATCATCAAGGGTATCGCCGTTTTCCATGGAACATCACTGGAAAACCAGCGATGTTCCATGGAAAACATCGCTATTGCTAGGATAATTATCGCCATTGCGCTAAGCATTGCTAATACAGCTCTAGCATGGCGATAATTATCTGCGATAGCCGGCGTTAAACATTTTAACGGTAGGAGCGGCCAGCGATAATTATCGCTGGCCGTTGATAATATGCCCCTGTATTCTGTTCTCAAAATTACTATACCAGGATATTGTGGGTGTCGGTACTCAGTAGTAAAATCCAGGTACAACAGTGTGCTTCTACAGGATAGCCAAAAGTTAACAAGTTTTTCTTCGAACAATAAAGTCTAAACTTGTTCGCAAACACATAAAAGACAATAATTGTTGACCGATAATTTCAATGCATTCGCAGAATATATAGCATTTGTTATGCTTATTAAAATCACAAGGTCCGAGATTAAATGTATGTTATATTCTTAGCAATGGGGGTAACATTACCAAATGGAGTTACCAATCACAAAGGGCCAGATGTACGATGGTTATTAGTGTGCGCAAACGGGTCTTAGACCCATTTGCCCGCGCTAAAGACCACAGGCCCATGTACAAACAGTATTTTGCGATTCGCTAATAAACTGTGACTCGCAAAATACTGTTTTGCAACTGGGTATTTTGAAGGGGCGTTTCCTTCCAAATAGCGACTCCATAGCCATGTACGAATGTAAAACACTTAGAAATTCCAACCTACTTGAAGTAGGTGGTAATGCATTCGCAAGTGGGAAGGGGTCCCCAGGGAAATGCATGCTAATTCATTTTTAAGGGCAGGTAGTGCTCCCAGGGACCACTGCCTCCCATTAAAATTTTAAACAGAAACGATTCATCTATATATTTTTTTTAATGCATCTCTTTTTCCTTTAAGGAAAACGGGCTGCATTAAAAAAAAGCTGCTTTATTTAAAAGCAGTCCGACACATGGTGGTTTGCTAAGCCCAGCAGGCCACTATCCCTGAGAGGGGCCATGCACGGCTATTGGCTCACATATTACAACACTACTGACATGTTCAATGACACCATTGAGAACATCAATGCAACATCTGGAATGGCATCATTGATGACAACACTGTGCATGGCAGGGACACAAGTTATAGTTAATTTAGGGCACGAGTTGTTGGTACTTGAGATAGCTATGAATGGTGAATGTCAGTGGTTTTGTTAGTTTAAAACTGTATATTCTAATCAACATTTTCACCTACCTATAATGTCCCTTTAACTTTTGTGTTTTTTCAGTGACTTTATACGGGTTATTAATGCAAATAAAGATATTATTACCATACCTAACTATAATGTAACTTTAACCTTTGTTTTTTCAGTTAATATACATAGATAGGCAGCAGGACAGTTAGATAGACAGACAGACAGACAGACAGACAGACAGACAGGCAGGCAGGCAGGCAGGCAGGTAGATAGATAGATAGATAGATAGATAGATAGATAGATAGATAGATAGATAGATAGATAGATAGATAGATAGATAGATAGATAGATAGATAGATAGATAGATAGATAGATAGATAGATAGATAGATAGATAGATAGATAGATAGATAGATAGATAGATAGATAGATAGATAGATAGATAGATAGATAGATAGATAGATAGATAGATAGATAGATGATAGATAGATAGATAGATAGATAGATAGATAGATAGATATCCGAAAATGCATATAAATATATATCTAACACAAGTTGGTCAAACGCCTTCCAGTCAGCAATGTTGGTACCTTGCAGCTGTACCAATATCTGCCAAAAATATCCCAAAAAGCAATCCCCTCCAGTTACCAGGAAGAAAAACGCTGGAACTCAGAGATCAAATCAATCCAGCGTTTAATCCACTTCCACGAGGATTTCTGCCTTCATCAGTTTCAACATGCACCACCACCAACCGTAAAAACATATATACAAATTATTCATTAGAAGAAAGAAAAGGCTATTGCCATTACAAAGAATGGAGAAGTGTGGCTCAATGGTTAGAGCGGCAGACCCTGATGCAGAGGTCTGGCCTGGGACCAGGGTTCAATTCCTGCCTCGGCGGGTCTTGGGCTCAATTTGCTCGGACATGATAATTCTTGCCCCAGTGCCTATTCTAATCATGGGTCACACTCTGCAACTCTGGCCAAAGCTTGCTTAATCTCCACAACGGCCCCAACAGCGCTGGGATGCCTGGCTTCACCTTGGGGGTGCCCAGGAGTGGACATTTCATAGGAAAAAGCAAGGAAGGGTTCCACAGCGGTATGCGTTACAGCGCCAGGACACCCCAGTTGGGCTATTAGTGCGCTTTACAAGTACAAATTACATTTACAGCGTACCTATTTTAATTTCAGCAAAGAAGTCCATACTTCACCATGTCCAACTGTATGGTACACATACTCATTTTTCTTCGCGCTATATATTTCTCCCGGGAAACAACCTTTACGACACAGTCATTACATCGCACTACCAAGCAGGAGTTGGAGACTGGAGAGAGAAAGCCGAAGAAGAGAACCCGTGAACAGTCAACGCTGGCGAAGATCCCCAGCTGGGAACAAGTTACGGCAAGCCAGGAGGCCTAAGACCCTGTGATTCGCTCAGCCATGCTCCCGGAGGAGCTTTGCTTGCACAGGTACATGCACGCATCCGGTGGCTGACCGGGTGGAGGGAGGGGGCTGGTACAGGTAAAAAGCTGCTACAGACAGCCAGGAAACCGACCTCCCTTCCCTGTGTAGAATAGAACACGCAGTGGTGGATAGAATATCCTTGGTGGTCCCTCACTCCCCTCCCTGATGATATTTGCGACTAAAACTCTTACCGGTACAGATTCTTTTTTTCATATGAGGAGAGCCGACGTTGGTCTGCTGTGCAACTCCCAGGAGAAGGACGGACGGCTCTCAAAGGAAGAAAACCAAGGGACAAGGATTATTATCATTCAGGAGAGAAAAACAGTTTAAGAAAACAAATTAAAAGTGCAAATCTCCCTGTTAGCTTTGCTTTGTCTTTCCAATCCCTTACAGTTGTGTAACTTCCAATTTGTTATGTATATCCTTCAATGCCCATTCAACAAACTCTGTGTGGGTAGCAATATACATCATGCGAAAAAGAGGATTTTGGAACATCTCTGGATGATTGACAAAGGTGACACACACTACTCCTTGGCAAGACACTTTCAAGAAAGGTATTTTAGAGATAGAAATAAACTGCCCTAGTTTGCTTTTGAACAAATCCCCAACATCTGCGGGGGTGGGCATGCAACAGGAAGTTACCCCTGAGACAAAAAGAATTGAGAAATTTAATTGACTTAAATACAAATAATCTTGAAGGTTGGAATACTGAAGGGGAACTTAAGGTTTACTTGGAGTCAGATTAATATCTACTGGAGGGTTGTCTCAACATGCATGTTGTGATGTTTTTAACTCTGTAGTTGGTCCTAATATTTGAACAAAGCTTTATTTCGATATAAAATATCTTAAAAAGCACATCACAATTTAAAAGTACATGTCCTTCCAACATTTTAGAGCTAACAATCAATTATACAGTGCAATAATTAAAAGGGATATTAAACCATGAATCAGCTTTGAAAAGTTTTTCTGTACAACAGATATCATTAAAATACATTGGTGAAAAATATAGGAAAAAGTCTAAAACCAGTGACATCTTTACCGTGGAATATCAATACAGAATCATCATAAGGCTTTTGATCTTATCAGCCAGGCCCAGCTTAGGTATTTGGCCACCCCACAGGCTAACATAGTGTTTGGCTCCGTTTGAAGGATTCAGAGGGCAGTTGAATGGTTCCTTGTATCTAGCAATCGACAGACAGGTCTTAACCATTTTTCCCTCGGTCTGGAGTAAGCTTTACATACAAAGAACAAGTGTGGAATGGTTTCAACTATCCCAGTGCAAAATGGGCAAGCGTCAGGGGTTTGGTTATAACGTTTCCACTTATGAGTGCGCTCGTGGACCGGAGGAGTTCCCATTCTAAACTGGATGAAAAGGGCCCTGTCCCTGGGTTTCTGGATAAAATCCACGTGAGGCTCAAAGCGGGGCACTGTCTTATGCTGACGAAACTCATCAGTCAGCCTGCCCTGATTGGGATCTCTATGAGCTTGGTTATCAACCCATGCCCAATATAGTCTCTTGATTGTCATCTTGGACACCGGGGTCCCTAGCCCCCATGCAGGAGCTAGGCCGATGGCCAAAAGACGTCTTTTGATGTTAGCTAACCAGGCGATCTTGTAAGAACCCTGGAGATTCATTACTTCCTTTAGGCCATCGGCATAGCTGGATAGCTCTGGGGTACGCCAAAGGCGAACCCAGTATAAAAGAGGACGTAGGGCGACCAAATCCTTGATTGAGCGTCGGCCCAAATCGCTCAAGAGGGGTTTACTAGGTGATCCCCTGGGAAGGGAAAAAAGCTCTCTGAAGAACTTATTCTCTGCTGTCACGAGGGGATCTACATTATTGAAGCCCCAAAGCTCCGCTCCATATAAAGCACTGACTATTGCCTTTGCAGCATAGATCTCCAGGGAAGGAGCAATGGGTCTAGAGGTTGAAGCTCGATGTTCTCTCCCAATAACACCCGTAACCCGTTTATGGCTTAGAGCCATTTTTTCAATATGCGGCTGCCATTTAAGATTATCCGCAATTCTGATCCCCAGATAATCAAAAACTTTTACGCATTCCAGGGGCTCGCCTTCGAGCGTAAGAGTAGATTTGGCAGCCCTGCTGGGGTTAAAATAGAGGAGCTTAGTTTTGGTGGTATTAATAACTAGGCCCCTCAATTTGCAGAACAAGCAGAACCGGTCAAGTAGCTTCTGTAAGCCTGCTGGAGTTTTCAAAACCAACAGCGTATCGTCCGCGAAGAGTAGTGTTGGTACCTTAACACCAGCCAGGACGGGGGCATAAGCATTGATTTCAGATGAAAAAGAAACTACCCCATTTACAAACAACGTAAAGAGGGTAGGGGCCAGGACGCATCCCTGACGGACACCTCTATTTACAGGGATCTTTTCTGTTTTTTGAGCCTGAGAACCCCACCTGATACGTGCATAGTTCCCTTCATGCATGCGAGCTAAGAGGTTCAAAATGGGGAGTGGGAGCCCCATGTCCCGCAGGACCGACCGGAGGCGCTCGCTGGGAACCAGGTCCAAAGCGGTCTTCAGGTCTATGAATGCGAAGTAGAGACCGCCCTTACCACTGCTTACAACCTTCCAGTGCAGTAGCACCAGCCTAGAGGCCTGGTCGATTGTGCTCGTACATGGCCTGAATCCCGCCTGGTACTGTGATATGATGTTATTCTCCTCCGCCCACAAAAGGATTCTCTCCAGTAGAACCCTGCCAACCACCTTCTGACCAGCATCAATAAGGCTTATAGGGCGATAGTTGGCAGGGCTCTCCCTGGCCCCTTTCTTGTAAATAGGGATCACCTTTGCCCCTTTCCAGGAACTTGGTACCGGTGAGCCCTCAAGGAGTGCATTAATCAGAAGAGTAAAATAAGTAGCCCATTGTTCGGGTTTAGCCCGGAACAGATCACCTGGAATGCCATCCTGACCCGGGGCCTTTGCGGGCACTATTTTGTTTATGACCACCACCACCTCGTTTTTCTCTATAGGGTCAAAAGAGTCAGATGGTCCAATCATAGGTTCCAATGGATTGCCACAGTGCCCATTGCCCTCAACAAACCTCATCCCCTGCATACAGTGTACTAAAATGGTCGAACCATTCTCTGTCAGTAATATGATTGGGAAATTGGTCTGAACCACAGCCGTTTGATTGCCTTACTAAAGCCCAGAAGAGTTCACTGTTTTTGAACTGACTGGCTATTTTCAGGTTGGCCCAATGATTGTCCTCCCATTCCCTCTTAGCTACAGATATGGCTTGCCTATACTGATGTCTTGCGAGGCGTACCTCTAAGGGGTTGCGAGTTTTAATGGCAAGCATCAGGATAGACTTTTTCCTCTTACAGTTTTTATTGTACCAGTGATCGGCTGGTTTCCTGCCCATGGGGTACTTTTTAGGGGCCATGTTCTCCGTAAAGAGATATGCTATCAGATCAGTGGTTTCAGTATAGATTGTCTCAGCCTCAGGGGGGCCCACATTGTTCGTAGAGGCTACTAGAAGTTTGGGGGTCTGTTTACTTAAAATTTCATCCAAGGCACTGATTTTCTGATCATTCTTAGAGAATTTTTGCCATTTAATAGATTTTTTGCAATTAGAGGGAATTAATACCTTAGTTAGCATATCGGCCCTGGTGCTACTCCGATGGTCCGTATGGTGCAACAGTTCCCGCATGCAAAGAGACAAGGGATTATGATCGCTATGGATAGAAGGAATGACTGCCATGTCGATCAAGTATTTCCATAGCCTTTTTTCCACCAAAATGTAATCAATTCTGCTAGGGCAGGAGACCCTGTTATATGTGTTGGCTCCTGAAGAGTCCGAAGGGGTACGCCGTTGACAGCCTTTAAACCATGCCCAAGCGTTAGTGCATTTAATTGTATAACAATCGGTGACCATTTTTTGACAGGCGGGATCTGCAGGAGTGGTATACCCCATCTAACATCATCTTCCTCTATTCCTGCATCACCATTTACTGCCAAAGGTTCAAAAGTGCAGTTGAAATCACCAGCAATCAAAAGTAAGGAGTCAGAGGGGCAAGATGTAAGAATTTCTGAGAGTGTAAACGGTTGGTGATTTTGCCCCCCCCTTGCAAGCCTCTGACGTAAATATTAAAGAGTTCCAATGTAACATTGTTCTTTGGGTCCTTAATAGTCAGTCTCATAAGGTCCGGTGAAATATTTGGATGATAAACAGTCTTGCAGTTAAGTGCAGCTTTGAACCAGATTATCAGCCCGCCAGACGGCCAGCCACGCCCAGAAGAAATGGCTGGAACTTGGAAACAACAGAAACCTGGCTTATACAAAGGCTCTAGACTCCATGTTTCTTGGAATATGCACTATAGCCCCAATTAGACAGGGCCCCCTGTCTAATTGGGGCTATAGTAGGTAATACCATGGCTGGGGATTGACAAGGCCTGGGGGGACTGATGCAACTGGAACTTGATAGAACAATTGGAGTGAAGGATACCATTGATTTGGCTTTACGTCAATCCACAGACTCCTAATAGCTTCTGTGGTCCTAGTAGCTTTATTTGTTTCCATGTTCTTGTTTGTACTGTTGTGTCTTTTTTTCTTTTCTTTTTTTTAGGAGGAAAGGAAGGGAATCTCACCTGTGGTGCGATGTTGCCCTACCCTATCTTCTTCACGATGTGGTGGTTTGAAACACTGCTGTACAGATTAGATGTTTATCTCACTTTGGGACAGTCATTCTATTGTTCCACTTTACCGAATCTTTTCTATGATTTTTCTCTCCAATTCTTTTTTTTTGGGCATGCCTCGAGGATGACAGAACTTACCCACTGAAGTCATATGCAGGGATTTCCTTTATATTTGACTGTGCAGGGGATATTTAGTTGTGGAGTTTTGCAACTCGTTCATCAATTTCAACTTTAGTATTACAGACAACGTAGCATTTTGTTATTCTATGCCCTTGTCTCCATATGCTTTGTTCTGGAACCTCTTCATGGTTACTTTAGTGTTTTTCATTTACCTGTTTCCCCTTAAGTTATACTTGGTTTCTCGGGGTACTTTCATGGTGAACTCATTTTTATATTTTGAGTTATGAAATGTGCCTTCTCTGTTGCTCAAATGAGCTACAAGATGTCGCCCATGTTCATAAATACTGAATTTTTTACTTCATTTTCCTTGAAGACAACCATTCCTTCCCACTTGGGCAGTATTTTGATGTAAGCCCTACAATTTATTTATGAAAAGAAATGGTGATTGTGATTGTATTTTCTTGTTGTATTTTTCCCTTCAATATATGAGACACAGAGACATTTCTTTGCTTTGTACTCTCTCACATCCTGCGGATAGACTGGCCCTTCTTACATATTTCCTTCTCCCTTGTATTCAGCCTCTCGAGGCACTTTATTATTGATAATGTTTTCACTTTCGTTGTATAACACATGAGAGGAGTGAGAAGCTGTGCAAGGGAGCCCTCAGCCTCCCACATTACAAGTCACCACAAATAGGGGGGTTAACCTTCTTTACTGTGATCCTTCTACTCTGAAAGATCATTAGCTGGATCCTAACATACCTTAGACATTTGCAGGATCCTCACACAGGTTATTAGTGAGATCCTAGTATATCTTAGATATTTTAATAGAATCCTCACCCACAGGTACCACCTGTGGCATGCTTCATCATCGGATCCTCACTCACTGGGTGGACTCAACGAAATGTGTAAGCGGAGCACTTAGCTAAAGAATAAGGGATTTAAGTGAGACTTAAAATTGCCTTCTGGATCCTCTCCTCATTTACTTTGAGGTTACTTGACAAGTTTAAAAACAGTGAGATGTGTCTGAGTATAATGACCCGTAACATCAATTGGGCAACATGTTTCAGCCCTGTGTGCCTCTAAAGGTCTCTCGAATCAATTAGGGGGGTAAGGATCACTTGTCCTGCTAACCTGGATTTTCAGGTAAGTGGGATGTCCCTTGGTAAAAACCCTCATACACGTGAGTTGATGTTATCTGGTAGCGGTATATCTTGGTTCTCCGCTATATTACTCTCGTGTCTGTATAATCACGGGGTTAGTAGGTATGCAGCCTCCACCCGGAGGAAGTAACCCAAGGTTAAAAGCAGTAGTGTCCAGTGAAAAGTGGTAGTGGTGACAATAAGATAACTCGGACAGCCAGATCACTGTATTTATTGTTCTGGATTCGAGTTAGTGATGAAAATATGTTAGATATGCGTGGCGAGAATTGTTAAGATTCTCACTCTATCCATTTTTGTGAATTTAAAAGGTCGACATGTTTCAGCCCCAGTTGCCTCTCAGGGTCAGTGGGCTTTCTCCAGGACCATATGATGAGTGAATTTTAAAGAGACGTATTAGTCCTTTAGCTTCTTGAAGGTCAGTATTGTGCCTGTAAATACAAACATTGTGGGTAACCTTTGGTGGAGGGGAGGGGGGTTAATTTAAACATTTTTCTACATTGGTGTACAACGATTACACTGTGCAAAATTGCAATACTCTGTCGATCACTACCGTTACAGTAGAAACCACATACTTAAATGATTGGCTAGGACTATACTCATTGATTTAATTCGATTTGACTCTGTTAAATAGGTGCACACTGGGACTTAGTTCTGCTTAACAAAACCTCATAATTTCTCATTTTAACAAATTGCTAAGGTTAAAAATTACAGGTCAATTGGTTGGTATACTCTTGTATATATGGTTCATTGTCATTGAGGTATCTCTCTGATTCTAACATGTACTCATGGTTATTTGGTGTTGGTAAATTGCGTGAGAAAATATGTGTATATACCATAGTTGGAGATCATTATCTATCGTATATGCGTGTTAACATGCAATATCGATTCTTCAAGGTAACAGTGTATTGCGGTACCTATCACTGTTTAGTTGCCTTCTTCACATTATGGTAATGCTGGACAAGCGGTTGGTTCAGAATAGGTTTCACCACGGGAGAGGCTTCACATTGTTCTTAAAGCCATGAGCCCGGGAGGGGAGAGAGAAACGTAATGGGCTTGAGGAGTCCCTCTGACATACATTTGCATGCGCGTGCTTGATCAAGTAAATTTCGTACAACATACCTTTGCACGTTTTTTACGCGCTTTCTCAGGTACCAAGGAGTCTATAGGAGCGGGGCCCTTCACTAGAAAGAGGGAGTAAAATATTAGTTTTTAACCTTAGCAATTTGTTAAAATGAGAAATTATGAGGTTTTGTTAAGCAGAACTAAGTCCCAGTGTGCACCTATTTAACAGAGTCAAATCGAATTAAATCAATGAGTATAGTCCTAGCCATTCGTTTAAGTATGTGGTTTCTACTGTAACTGTAGTGATCGACAGAGTATTGCTATTTTGCACAGTGTAATCGTTGTACACCAATGTAGAAAAATGTTTAAATTAACCCCCCTCCCTTCCACCAAAGGTTACCCACAATGTTTGTATTTACAGGCACAATACTGACCTTCAAGAAGCTAAAGGACTAATACGTCTCTTTACAATTGACTCATCACATGGTCCTGAAGAAAGCCCCCTGACCCTGAGAGGCAACTAGGGCTGAAACATGTCGACCTTTTAAATTCACGAAAATGGATAGCGTGAGAATCTTAACAATTCTCGCCACGCATATCTAACATATTTTCATCACTAACTCGTATCCAGAACAATAAATACAGTGATCTGGCTGTCCGAGTTATCTTATTGTCACCACTACCACTTTTCACTGGACACTACTGCTTTTAACCTTGGGTTACTTCCTCCGGGTGGAGGCTGCATACCTACTAACCCCGTGATTATGCAGACAACAGAGTGATATAGCGGAGAACCAAGATATACCGCTACCAGATAACATCAACTCACGTGTATGAGGGTTTTTACCATGGGACATCCCACTTACCTGAAAATCCAGGTTAGCAGGACAAGTGATCCTCCCCCCCCCCCTAATTGATTAGAGAGATTACATTTCAAGGAAACTGGATGGATCACAAATCTTTTCCTTCTCCCTCTCCAATGATAAAGAGTGCCTCTAAAGGTCCACAGGCTTTCTTCAGTGACACAGTGTCTATATTTAATCCCTATAGACTGTTGTTTGGCATTACCAAAAACAAACAATTTTTAAACATACAATATGAAGCATGCACGCAAAAATACAGACCATTACGGACCTCTCTGTATAGTCTATAATTTGGGAAAAAGAAATATGGTTTATAACTTCATGAGCGGTCTTCTTTCGTCCTTTTTTAAAATTTCATACCATGCTTTGGCATATCATGCTTTGTGTGTGCGTCAATGCATGCGAGAAATTACCTCTCTTTCACGCTTGTAGATCATCACACTGCATTTAGAAAAGCATATAAAAACATTTAAAATGCACACACAAGAAGGAAAATAAACGTGATAAACAGTATTTACGTGCACACAAGTGCCGCATAGAGGTCTGTAATGTGACATACATAAACCTGCACTAATTAGGCTCCATAAGGCAATGGGGGTGGGCAATCTTGGTAGCCACACACTAAGGGAGAAAAAAAATAATGGATTAAACATTCCTGAGTTCGTCCTCCTATCTATGATGGTTCCAATTGGAATGCCCTCGAGACTTACTTCATCAAGGGACATCGGCCGATGTTCTGACCTATTTGGTTCCCTGCGTGCCTTGAATGTTACCAGCTCTCGTTCAGAGCTGTTTATAAATAAAGTTCCAGTTAATGCGGAGTGTGCCGTGTGACTCGCGTGCTCCATGCATGTTCAGGGGTGTGGTGGCTTCCAAAGGAAGCTGAGAACTGCAGTCCTGCATAATGTTTACACTGTTATCCATTGGTTAATATATGGCACCGAAACTGTGATGTTTGTCATTACGGAGACAGCTGGGAGATATTGTACCGCGTTGGGACCAAGAAAAAAGTCATTTGGCGATCATTTTCAATGTAATATCTTATGTGCATGGGAAATATATTCCCATTGTTCTACAACAGTTCTTCTGGTATAAAGAGGCTTCAGAGAGCTTGGGAGTAGGAGTGCAGGTCTGTCGTTACAATTGGTACTAATGTCCTGAAAGATGTCCACCGGAAAGAAAACGGCCAGGTAGAAATACTTTGACCCTTAGGCCTCTTGGGGGGTGGGTCCCAAAAGGACCACCCAGGGACACAAAAATCCTTCCTGCAATGTCTCGGGGTGCCCACACCCTGGACATTGCAGTTTGCTGTGGCTTGGTAAGAGCTTCTGGCCAAGCCACAGCATATGCTCCGCTTTCACAAATGCTCTCGCTTGTTGAAAGCAGAGTATTTGTCAAGCGAGCAGGGAAACAGACAAGTTGCTTTGAGATCCAGAGAGCTGCATCCTTAGCAGCTCCCTGGGTCTCAAAGCAATGCCGGCTCAAGCAGGAGGCGAGGAGCCAGAAGGGACCTTGGGGGCCTTGAGGCCAGGCCCTAAAGAGTTGGGTCACTGGGGCCGAAATTAACCTTCCCTGTAAGTTTTTTCTTAAAAAGGCCAGGCACCTGGGGATGGGGTCTCCTGGGGCCAAAATTGGCACAAGGAGGCGGCAGCGCGGCCCACCTCCCTGTAAGTTTAAAAAAACTTACAGGGGCTGAAATCAGCCCAGGGAGGGGGGCCATGTGGCTCCCTTCCCCATTCAAAATAGGCCTGGCCCTCGGGTATAAGGCCAAATGTCCCCCTCACCTAATAAATACATTAATAATTATAAAAAAGAACCAGCAAGTCGCCGGAGGCCCCGCCCTCTTTCTATACCACACTGCGAACGTGCCTCCTGGTGCACTTCTGGTTGGGGGATGAAAGTCTCTTGGCTGCTGAGGCTCCTTGGGGGCCAACAAGCCCCAGTGTGGCCTCCTGTAAGTCCCACGCAGCCTGAATATTGAGAGAACTTTGGGGCCATGCCCCCTTTCTCCACCACTCTTGAAACGCACCTCCTGGAGCACTGCTGGTTGAGGGATGCAGTCCTCTTGGATGCTGAGGGTTCTTTAGGGCCCAAAAGCTCTCTTGTTACCACCAGTAAGTCTGACACAGCAGCATTCCTGAGAGCTGATCAGAGGCCCCGCCCTCTTTCTCCCCCACTCTGCAAATGCGACAACTAGTTAAAAAAGCATAGAAATTCACTTAATAAACTAAAGGTTACAAGGACGTTATAGTTAGGAAATTGAATTTGAAAAGCTGCAGAAATTCACTTAAAAGTTCAAAGGTTACAGGGCCATTATAGTTAGGAAATGGAATTAAAAAACCTTAGAAAATCACTGAAAAAAACAAAGGTTATAGAGACGTTGTAGTTAGATCCAGATTTCACTCATAAAAACCCAGTAAAAATGTAGCAGTTATAGTTACCTGAGCTAACTATAACTTACACCCCCGCAATGCACTTCTTATGACCTCACATATTACATCACTCTTGACATGGTCAGTGACATTACTGATGATATCAACCACAGAACAACTCACACACCCATTCATACCCCATACAATGTCTCAAATACCCACTCACACTGGACGAAGAATTGTGTGCGCTCGTAGACCTTCTTTGAGTGGGGGTGCCGCAAAGTAAGGAGAGGCAAGACGGAATAAAGGGTAGAGGACGGTCTGCCTGGACCACTCCTAACTCTGCAAAATGCTTTCATTTTTGTCCTTGAATAAGGGGCTTCTTAAGTGATTTGTGGCCCACCAAAGCAATCAGGAGTTTGTTGCTCGGATGCAGAAAAAAGACAATAGAATATTTAGACTCATAAAGGATTTTCCCGTTTGCCACTTGCCACAGCACCGGAGCAGGACCGGACCAGTCAGAGAGGAGGGGGACTCTAATCCCCAGAGGCACTCATTCCAGGAGACGCTTCCTTCCCGAGTCATTCCCGCTACGCCGGAGGCCCATAAATCAACACAGGGCCCCCGCAACACAGGGCCCCCATCAGAGCGGGACGCGATAAAGGATTTTCCCGTTTGCCACTTACCACAGCACCAGAGCGGGACCGGACCAGTCAGAGAGGAGGGGGACTCTAATCCCCAGAGTCACTCGCTCCAGGAGGCTCTTCCTTCCCACGTCATTCCCGCTACACCGGAGGCCCATAAATCAACACAGGGCCCCCGCAGCACGGGACGCGTGTGGGCGCGCCAGGGTGAAGCCTGGGCCAAGGGTAGGCCCGTCTGACCCCTTCAGAGCCCGGGGTAAGCTGGGCTGGGCCACGGTATTGATATTTAGGATTTTCTATTCTATTGACTGGTTTACCAAGACAGTTACCTAATCCACAAGTACTATTGACATTTATAAAGTCAATCTATTAATTATACGCTTGTGTATTGATGGGGACAACTATGAATAAGTGAAAATCCCTAACAGGGCAGGGCGTAGTCGGGACATTAGATGCCTTTCTCTCTAGGGCAGAAACAGTTTTGATACATGAAATCACTTGACTGAGAGTAGGCTGTCCTTAGAGCCTATAGCAGGACTACCACAGCAGCACAATTATACGTTGGACCAATCAATTTCTGTATCCGGAGAAGCAGCTGAAATTGCCCTGCTGACTTCAGCAGAAGAAGTCTCACCAGTTTCAGCGGCCAAAGCAACAGCAACGGACTCAAGGGAATTACTAAATCTACCTACTAAACCAAATGTTCTGACAGGGGCCAAAAAGTAAAGATTAGCCAAGGGAAAGGGATAGACCCCCATCGAAAAAAAGGAGGGGGCAGGTAACAACAATTACCCATAAACCAGCCCCCCCTAGGCCTAAAGGCCAAGGGCTGGTGATGGAGAAGGGAGCAGTCCCCAACCACAGGAGTGCCCCCTGCCCCCGCCTGACAATCTAGTAGTTGGGGGAGGGGGGGGGGGTTCAAAGTATGAGCCAATTGGAATTCTGGGCAAAACTGGAGGGTGCAATAACAGCCATAATCAGACCCATGATAACTATGTTGTCTTCCATGGAGGGAAGATTGCTTAGTTTGGAAGGGGCCGTCAAACGCATGTTAGCACCCTCGCAGTCTGTAGTGCAAAAAAGGGGTGAGTTTGAGGAGGTAGGTGGCGGAGGGAGTATTTCTTATTCTACCCTGACACTCCAAGGGTCTGGAGTTGTTCAGTGCCCTCTCTATGAGGCAGGGATGCACAATTCTCGACTTATAAAGTAACAGGGAAATTTTAAGGTGTGTCATAGCACACATTTTCATAAAGGGTATCCAAACAAGGATCATAGAGCAAACCGGTTGCAGAAAGCTTACTTGAAATAAGGAAACTGGATTCATTGTCTCCACTTGGGAGGGGGTGCAAAGGTTAGTGCAACAATGCAGTAAACTATATATAATTCCCACCGTAGTGCCTCCTCACATCCTTGGTTCCCTCTCCTGGAGACAAGAAATATGAAATGCCCAAGGTCGGCTCTCTCAAGACAAAATGTACCTGTGCCCCTTCTGGTCATTTCATTGACAGGCACGTATGTTATTAATCTACTGAGAAAGCAGTGGACCACCATTACATGGTCGAATTATTCTGCTACAGATCTACATAAGGATACTAGTACATACTGACAAGAACTGGATAACAAATAAGCTAATATTTAGCTTAGTCACCTTATTAGTGTATGTAACATTTACAAAGATTATGGTCTCCCTTTCGCTTTACACATAATTGCCTCTGAAGACGTCATCACTTTTCAGAGACAAATCTCCCTTCCTGTTTCCTCTTCCCCACCTTCTTCCACCCCAACAACCATTCACTCATCTCAATCTCCAAATAAAGACCATAAATAGTTTAGTTATCATCCGTCTTGCTTTCTTATTAATGCCCCCTGTTCCGGTCCGGTCGTAACTCCAAATTTCCCAGACCCTTTTGTAAAAAGCATTGCCTTTTTACAAAACTGCCTATTTAGTGTTTTTTTTGCAAATCGCGAAATCCTGGAGGGTCTGCTTAGTTCACCTTTATCATGGGGTGGTACATGTACACAAAGGAGAGATGATGAAGGCTCCCATCACACACCAGATTACTCATTACTTTTCGTCTACAGCCCAGCAGTATTGTTGCATCATTGCTAACTCTCGACCACGCAGAGTAGGGAAAGTAATAAACACTACGTTTGCTGCCCATTCTAAACCATCGGATCCCTATGTGAATATTCTAATAGAACGAATACACTTGCCCAATTATTGGCAGTACCAAAATAATCTTATTCTAGCGAGTATGTTTCCAGGATGGGCTGAAAAATATTCCTGTATTAAGACAGATGCAAACAAAGGGCAAAAATCTTTTGGGAACTTTAATCCTTGTTTTAGGGTTTCTCTGATTTTAAACAGTGACCAGGGGCCTCACTTTGGGGGTGATTAGGATCCGCCCACCATCCTCACAGTGCTGGAACCAACTGCCAGGCGTGCAGTGGTCCCGCACCGCTAATTAGGATGCTACCGCCACCCTGGCAGTCATATTCCGCATTGTTGACATTGCGGCGGGTGCTGCTGTAAGCAGCACCCGCCGCAATGCCAAAGTGCTATGTTGTGCATTCCCATGCACAACGTGGCAGGCACCGCACGGTGCTTGCCACCTTGTGCATGGGAATGGGGGGGTACCATGGGTACCCCCAAGTGCACCCCCCTCCCCACCCCCCGGTGTCCGGCAACGGACCCCATTGCAAATTCATGCCAGTCTTTTGTTATTCCCTAAGTTGTATTTGCATGTACTCCAGCCCTGCTACCCCTAGCTTCTCAGCCAGAGTGTGGGTTGGTTACGGAATGTTGGTGTGACTCAATCAATCAATCAAACAGGACATTTATTAAGCTTGCTACATACCCGTGAGGATCTCAAGGCGCTGGGGGGGTGCTGCTACAGATCGAAGAGCCAAGTCTTGAGAAGACGTCTGAAGGCCAGGAGATCCTGGGTCTGCTGTAGATTGGTGGGGAGGGTGTTCCAGGTCTTGGCAGCGAGGTGGGCGAAGGATCTGCCCCCAACGGTTGTTCTTCGGATGCGCGGCACTCTGGCGAGGGCGAGGCGGAACGGAGCTTGAGGGGAGGGGCGTAGAAGCTGAGTCATTTGTTGAGGTACGCTGGGCCGGCGTTGTGGAGGGCCTTGTGTGCGTGGATGAGGAGTTTGAAGGTTATCCTCTTGTTGACGGGGAGCCAGTGTAGGTCTCTAAGGTGGGGTGTGATGTGGCTGCGGCGGGGGATGTCGAGGATCAGTCGTGCCGAGGCGTTCTGGATGCGTTGCAGCCGTCTCAGGAGCTTGTTTGATGTTCCTGCGTAGAGGGCATTTCCGTAGTCCAGCCTGCTGGAAATGAACGCCTGGGTTACTGTTCTCGTTTCGGTGGGGATCCACTTGAAGATCCTGCGGAGCATTCGTAGGGTGTTGAAGCAGGATGAGGATACGGCATTGACCTGTTTAGTCATGGAGAGGATGGAGTTGAGGATGAACCCCAGGTTGCGTGCGTGGTCGGTGGGTGTCGGGGTTGTTTCTAGTGATGTCGGCCACCAGGAGTCATCCCAGGCTAAGGGGTTGGAGCCGAGGATGAGGACCTCCGTCTTGTCCGAGTTCAGCTTCAGTCGGCTATTCCTCATACATTCGGCGACTGCCTTCATTTCCTCATGGAGGTTGGTTTTGGCGGTGTGAGGGTCTTTGGTGAGGGAGATGATCAGCTGGGTGTCGTCGGTGTAGGAGATGATGTTGAGGTTGTGCTGATGGGCGACGAAGGCGAGGGGTGCTATGTATATGTTGAACAGCGTTGAGCTGGGGGAGGAGCCCTGGGGTACGCCGCAGATGATCTTGGTGGCGGTGGAGCTGAAGGGGGGGAGGTGGACGCTTTGTGTTCTGCCGGAGAGGAAGGATGTGGTCCAGTCCAGGGCCTTCTCTTGGATCCTGGCATTGTGTAGGCGTGTTCGTAGTGTGCGGTGGCAGACCGTGTCAAAGGCGGCTGACAGGTCCAGGAGTATGAGGGCTTCTGTTTCCCCTTTGTCGAGCAGGGTCCTGATGTCGTCGGTGGCAGCAATGAGGGCGGTTTCGGTGCTGTGGTTGCTGTGGAAGCCTGATTGGGATGGGTCCAGGATGTTGTTGTCCTCGAGGTAGTGGGTCAGTTGCTTGTTGATGATTTTCTCGGTGACCTTTGCTGGGAACTGGAGCAGGGAGATGGGACGGAAGTTCTTGAGGTCCTTGGGGTCCGCCTTGGGTTTCTTCAGCAAGGCGCTGATCTCAGCGTGCTTCCAGCTCTCTGGGAAGGTTGCTGTCTCGAAGGAGGTGTTGATGACTTTCCAGAGATGGGGTGCGATGATTGTGCTGGCTTTGTTGAAGACGTGGTGCGGGCATGGGTCAGACGGGGATCCAGAGTGGACGGAGTTCATGGTCTTGATGGTGTCATCGTAGTTGATGTTGGACCATGCGATCTGGCGGGCGGTGGTCGCAGCGGTGAGGGTCTTGGTGGTTGGCGGGGTGGTCATTGGCGTTGAAGCTGTCGTGGGTGTCTGTGATCTTGAGGTGGAAGTAGGTGGAAAGTGAGTCGCACAGGTCCTGCAAAGGGGGAATGTCATTGGTGTTGGAGCTGGGGTTGGAGAGTTCCTTCACGATGCTGAAGAGCTCGTTGCTGTTGTGTGCGTTGTTATCCAGGCGGTCCTTGAATGCGGTCCTCTTGGGAGTTCTTATGAGTTGATGGTGTCTGTGGGTGGCGTTCTTGAGGGTCGTGTAGTTGTCTGCTGATCGTTCGCGGAGCCAGTTCTTCTCCAGCTTCCGGCAGGTACGCTTGGAGGCTTCGAGGTCTTCAGTGAACCAGGTGGCATTCTTGCTGGTGTGGTTGTTGGAGGGTGTCTTGAGTGGGGCGAGGGTGTTGGCGCAGTCGCTGATCCACTGTCGGAGGTTGAGGGCAGTGGTGTCGGGTTCGGTGGGGTCGACTGGCGGGTTCTGGGCAAGGGCGGTGGCTAGCTGCTCTTCGGTGACTTTCCCCAGCAGCGACGGGGCATCTGTTGCGTGCGGCGATGTGTGGTGGGTTTCCTGAAGGTGAAATGGACGCAGCGGTGGTCGGTCCAGTGGGGTTCGGTGGTGTGGTTGAATTGACGTGGGGGCTTGCGGAGAAGATGGGGTCTAGCGTGTGACCGGCGGCGGGGGTGGGTGTTGTCACAAGCTGTCTGATGCCCGAGGTTGGCGAGGTTGTCGATCAGGGTGGTGGAGTTGACGTCGTTGTTGTTCTAGAGGTGGAAGTTCAGGTCCCCGAGGAGGATGTAGTCAGTGGAGGTGAGGGCGTGGTTGCTGATGAGGTCGGTGATGGTGACGCTGAACTGTGGTCTGGGTCCGGGGGGTCTGTAGATGTGTGTTCCTCTGAGGGTGGTGTTGGGGTTGGTGTGAATCTGGAAGTGCAGGTGTTCAGCGGTGCTGAGTGGGTCATCAGTGCTGATCGAGATGCTGAGGGTGTTCTTGTGGACGATGGCAATTCCACCTCCTGTTCCGTTGGTGCAGTCTCTGCGGGCGATCTTGTATCCTTCCGGGATGGGTATGGTAATGTCTGGTGCTGAGGCGGGGGTCAGCCAGGTCTCCGTCAGGAAGGCGATGTCTGGGGTGGTTGAGTCGAGGAGGTCCCAGAGCTCGAGGGCGTGTTTGCGGGTGGAGTGGGTGTTGAGCAAGATGCATTTCAGGTGGTTGGGTTCGTTGGTTGGTGGTTTCACGGGTCGGATCCTGGTGAAGCTGCAGTTCCTGCAGGTTAAGATCCCTTGGGTGCGCTTCGGGGTGGCCCGATAGCATGTGTGTTGTCGCCAGGGGTTGAGTGCGTGGAGAGTGCTGGCGTCGTAGTGTAGTCGGGTGTCGTGGTGTCTTCGGGGTCCAGGGGTTCTGGTGCTGGGCACGGTCCAGGCACGGACGGGCACAAATGGGCTTGCCTGTGATGCGTGGAATGCCTGGGTGCCAGAGTGGATGAGTGGTGACAGTTAGAGATGGGCTGAGCAGCTAGGCAGGCTGCTCCTGGTGGGGCTGGTACCACACCAGTGCTGGCTGGACTCAAGACTGATGTAACTTGGACCTAAGACTAAATAAAGAAGACTTGAAAATACATCCTGGCTCCTGGTGTCTACCTTTATGGGACACAACACCTTTCCATGGTGGCGAGGACCCATTTGAGACCCAGCATCCTACTATGGATGGTGGTGCCACCTTATTGAGGCCCAAGCCTGCCCGGCCGGCAATCGGAACAATTGCTGAACGGCGGAAAAGTGGCATACACACTTTGCGTCCACCGCGATACCCCGTCATTATAATATGGCGGGTGGTTAATCAGTTTGGAATAGCAGGGGGATCCCAAATAATAAAAACGTATGTAAAACCTTCCAAGTAGAATTGCAACTTCATTGTGCATATCATCCACAGTCATAGGGGAAAGTTGAGCAGTAAAATGATACCCTCAAAAACAGATTGGTCAAAATGTGTGACAAAACAGCTATAAAGTGGTCTGATGCCTCAATGTTAGCACTCCGACAGACTAATGCAACACTACACTAAGTCCACATGAAATTTTAATTGGGAGGACCATGCATTCAGAAACACCAAATATTCAAAGGTTTAAAGTTATTAACTTCACTCAAGCCAATAGATTCACTATTGGCCTCTTGAATGTGTTCACATGTGGCTTATTTCCCGTCCTTCAGTTACTCTGTTATTAATGATCTCTCGTTGATCACTCTTAGATGCCACATGATCCATAATATAACTACACGGGTATATTCACGCATCCTTTAACAACGGGAGAAGATCCAGGGACATCATCGCTAGTGACTATCTTGGTAGGATTGCTTTGTTGTGCTTAATACACTATGGTTAGTCTCTCTCCCTACTCCCCTTTCTTTAGACTTTGGGGCCTTCATTCCTGAGACTTCTATGGGGAATAATGAGCTCAAAGTTATAAGGGCAACCAAATATATGGAGAATGATATGCAAAACCCAGTATCATGTTGTCATATAAAACAGTACTGTCTCTTCTTTTGTAAATGGTGAAAGACGTTAATATTGTAAATGAGAATCATAAATGAAACTTGATGCTATTTCCAAACTAGACAGAAAAGCTCAATGAATGAGGTTCATTTTTTCGCTCAAAAAATGTGTTAATAAATTCTCTGTCCAAGACAATCAAGTTAGCTCTAGATACACCCCAATTTGTTGGCATTAGAAATATAGGATCTGGACTAAATTCAATTTTGTGATGTACTATTGATGAAGCCTGGCATTCTTTGTACTAGCGCAGTCGCTTTTTAAATTTTATTAACTTAATTTTTTAACTGTATGTCTTGTACATTGTCTTTTCTTGTAACAGCCCTGAAGAAGTCCCTTGAGGACGAAACGCGTCGGCTGTAGATCCTGTGTATATTTTTTACCAACTGATTTGAATAAAGAACTCTCAAGAACACAAGAAAAATTTGATGTGATCATTCCTGTTTACCTTATTGGAGATAAGAGTTTATCAAAAACATTTAAGTGGTGCACCTTGACCTTTTTTCAAATCCAAATATTCATTTGCTTGATGATGTGGCCGAATTATTGCCATACTCTCCATGGAAGTGGTGAGGGCTTCCACTTCCAGGTAAAGGAGGCTTTACCCTCAAGCCCAACTGAATCCTGCCACAACCCTGGTGATTGAATCTGTGTCTTTGTACACCAAAAGAAAACATTGCTCCAACTGGGGTGGGAAGGAATGTACTAAGTGCTTCTAAAAACTAACACTGCAGTGACGTGAGCTGGCTTGCCATTGTGTGCATGTGCCTCCCACTTTAAGATCATATCTAAGCCTAAAGAGTTAAGATTGGAAACTCAAGCGGCAAATGGAATTGAAGTCTACAGGTCGACAACACACAGATAGCAATGGTGGGGACCCCAATTCTGTCCTGAGTTACAAGAGACCCAGAAATAAACAGAGCCATATTTGATTACGTTCTGTATGGGTCTGGCTAGATCTCATTTCTGTGGGCAGGATGGTTGGATGACCATGTGGGTGCATGCAGAGATTTTTTTTAAGTGGCTGGCCAACAAAGCACTAATGTACAGTGCTTGCTGCCCTCCCAAGGGTAAAAGAAGTTATTTTTCTGTAAAAAATAACACTTTTATTGCAAATCTTGGATTAATACTAAAAAGATCTGAATCTGTTGCATTAGTGTATATGTTCTAATGTCCCCACCACCTCCAAAAAGGGTGCACAACTGATGGTTGTACTATTTGAATATGAATATATATGTGCTGATATGCATAGTGATGGTCACTTACTTACAGAGTACAAGGTATTTGGGACACAAGACCATTTTTCTGACTTTCAACTGTCCCCTCTCAATAAGGAGGTACTTCCTTCAGCTACCACAACATCAAAATGTCTCTTGTGTAAAGTCAGTAATATATTTGGAAATTAGTATCTGCAATGTGTCGATTGGACTTTTAGAGGGTCATGTGGAGAACCTAACCTTACGGGCCAGGCGGCGCAGGGCACGCCTAAGATCTCCGGGTTCACCTGCTTTGGCAGACAGAGACACGTGACACTCTGTTAGGCGTAGAAAAGCAGATTTATTAGCTGCAGCTAAGCACAGTGGTCCTGTAAGTACACCAAGTGGTAGGTTATCAGGAGACTGCCACTTCATTCCGTGGCGCACAGTCTATTATACTATACAAGTTTACAATGCCAACTCCCAAAACATACAAAACTGACAAAAAGGAATAGTTTGAAAACAAGCTATCGCATGTCTAAAACACACCCTCCTTTCAGACCCTGTGTGCTCTCCTCCCCTCAAGTTAATCAACACTAGTGCCCGTAATTCAATTTGCAGGTGGTAGAACATGTTTGAATGCGTCAAAGGACAGTCTATGTAACAGGAGAAAACACGAAGAGAATAGCAAAGGTCAGTTAAACAAGATAGAAATGAGAAGAATGGTGGGACCCAAACAGTGGAGTAAGACATGGATTAATCAGTCTAGACATGGATTTACAAAACTTGGGAGACCCTGACATCGGTTTCGTAAACATGGGCAGGAGTTATTCTTTAACGGGAGAGACACGTAGCAGCTGAAAAAGCAAAAACATCGCGTTCACCACGTCCGCCGTGCTGCCTGAGTGAGGCAACACAAAATGGCGGTTAAATACAAAATGGCGGCTAGATATGAAGCGAAGTCGAAAACCACGTAACCTCAGACTCTCCTTTTGCCATACTCAGGCAAGGCACAAAAGACTCATGTTAGTCTGAGTCGATATCGATGGTCATGAGGTCATTGAGGTGTTGCTGCAACATCATTCTAATGTTCTCTGTTTCCTGTGTTACGGGCTTAGAAACACACACAGTGGCACAAAGTCCGCAAATAGCTGGATCACACTGTAAACAAAGACAACAAGAAAAGATGATTCCTAGAACCGCTCCAAGGAAAGTTAACACTTTCCATCCCCATGTGGACAGTAGTCCCCAAAACCATCCCATCACAGACCAATCTCCAGTGTCCTGACGAATGGACTCGGAGATGACATGTAGCTTAGAAATGGCTTGGTATACTGTAGGGGCATTATCCGGAACGTAAACGCAGCAACTGGACCCAATCAGTTTACAGACTCCTCCTCTATCCGCCAGGACAATGTCTAAAACCATTCGGTTCTGCAAAGTCATAAGGCGATCCGCCTGAAGTTCAGCTGTCAAATTATTCAATGCTCCAGAAGTTACATTTATGGTAGCATCGACCACACGAACTAGGCATCTGATGTTTCTACTATTCACCATTGGACCCCAAAAAGGAAGAAACCCTTTCAGAAAATCTCCTCCCTCTTGTCCGGCTATGTCTTCCGCATCTATAACCCCTCTACCAAATCTCTTTCTATGGTGATCTGCAGGAGCAGTATATGTCCGAGGAAGAAGAAAAGCTATATAACATGTTCCCGAGAAATGTTTTGGAAGCCATGTATAAGCTTTGTCGTGACAGATAAAGTATGTACCTTGAGATGGCACTAACGGTGAAGGAGTCAAGGGTGTATAGACATATATGTGAGAACAATTACTCCTTTCTTGCTTAACTTTGGTATTCTGGCAATTTATTTGTAAACACAGATTACCTCTCTGGGGTAAAACCCAAATTGGTGCAAATCTCTTCTGTTTAACCTTGTCAGTGAGACTAGTGACATACCGAGTCACGTTCCATCCATCATATGCTCTCTTCTCATCCTTGGGAATTTTAATAATATCTGCAATTTTCGCCATGGTCACTATTCCCTTTATCAGAGAGCTGTGACTGAAATCCACTCCACCATTATAGGACCCACCAGGAGGATATCGGATGTAGGTTCTGGTATGCATTAGAAAACATAGCCAGATAAGCCCAAGCAGAACCTTCATACGTAAATGGAAGGACTAAATACGGCATCCCTCTGTCTGTGTTATGTGATATGAGCCCACAAACCCAACAATCAGTAGTATTTACAACTAATTGATGCTGATGTAACAATTGGATAAATGAATTGTTGAAATATTCCATTCTCCTCATCTGCTCATGGTCTGGGAGTGCGTAAAATTTATGTGGAGAAATAGTAGTAGAGGAAATCAAAGAAGTAGAAGTAGGGACAGGTGTCGGCTGCATACTGTGTACAATCCATCCTACACATGCTAATAAACTGCATAAACATACTGAAATACATAATGCTACGCCACAACGACTGAATAATAATTTCTTATAATGATTTATTTTCATTATCTTAACATCATTCTCTTTTCCTACGCTATCCATTACTCTAAAGGCGTTGCTCACGATAATCTTCCTTAATCACTCGGCTGTGATTGTTAGCCGTCCTATGACACTGCAAGTCCTGTTGACCTAGTCACTATTCAGGTCACAGCCCAAGACTCCTACCGTGACCCTGCAACTTGATGGATAATGGAAAAGGAATGTTTCTCTTTTAACAAAGACAAAATTATAAAGCACAGAGTTTAATTGTCTTTAGGCAACCTTTCTCTCAGGTTGTATTGTGTCTTGCCAGGTATCGTCTGGTCCTTGAACAAAGTCTCTGGATCCGATGTGTTTAGTCGTAGATGTGGAGGTACAGCTTCCTGAAAAACGTTGTCGTCCTCTTTCTCAGAACTAGTCCAATCCAGGTGTGCACTGCTGAACGGTTTAAATCTGGGTACCTTTTCACATTCACTATCACCAAGGCCTTCTCGGACCCACTGGTCATAAGGCAAAGGCAATGGTACCCTTTTGCAGTGCACGCCATGAATCCAGTTTCTTTTACCCACGACTTTCACTGCTGTACAAGTAGTAAGTAGAACTTGTCTCGGCGGCCCCCCCCCGAGGTTCCAGATTTATTTCCTCTGGAAATTCTTCGGACACACCCAGTCACCAGGTTGGATGGAGTGTCATGGATCTGAGTAGGCCTCCGGCAAAGCGTTTTGGACCTTTTGACGGATAACACGCAATTTAGTGGTGAGGTCGTGCAAATAATCAACCAACAATGCATACGGAATGTCTGAATACTTTTTGGGACGAGGGACTCCCCAGACATTGGCTGGGCGTCCGAAAACAATCTCATATGGGCTAAGCCCCAAACGAGAATGGACAGTCGTTCTTGTTGAGAGAAGTGCCAAAGGCAAGGCATCAGGCCAAGAAAGGCCTGTACTGGTCTGGATCTTTGCTAACTTAAGTTTGAGAGTGCCATAATAACATTCTACCAAACCCGCTGACTGAGGGTGGTTTGCCACATGAAATTTCTGTCTAATTCCAAGACCCACACACACTTTCTGCATAATCTGACCTACGAATTCACTCCCATTGTCGCTCCAGACAATGCGCGGCAAACCAAACCTCTGGAAGAATTCCTTCAGAAGGACTTTGGCAGTAGACAAAGCAGTATTGTCCTTTAGGGGGTAAGCCTCTATCCATCTGGAAAAGGCACAAACCACCACCAGGGCATACTTAAGATTGTTGAAACATTCCATATGGATGTAATCTATTTGCAGTACCTCAAAAGGATATGTAGGGGGAGCAAAGTGGCCTGCTGGAGTTGGAGTTCCCTTTCCTGGATTATGCATCAAGCAAACAATACAATGCTTCACTACATTTTCTGCACATTTAGGAATATTTTCGTTCTGCCATACTGGAGCTAGGAGTTTACATATTAATTACATTACATTAATATGGGCTGGTCCATGAGCCATAGTGACCACAGGTAATACATACACATCTGGTAACAACCATCGCTGATGCTCTGACAATTCCGTCCAACATCCCATCGTATCCAACATTCCCGTACTTTCTTTCCACTTACTCAATTCTTTCTCAGTTGCCTCCTTCTGAATCATTTTCACGCTTTCTACTGTGTCTTCACACATACCAGCATCTGGGACCCAACTTGCCGGTCCTGCAACATACATTCGACTTTCAACATTCTGTGCTGTTTCCCTCGCTATTTCATCCGCAAATGCATTTCCTCAACCCACGTCATCAGTAATCTTTCTATGCGCACTACACTTCACAATCGCTATTTGAGTAGGCAAAGCAAGTGATTCAAGAAGGTCAGTCACCAACTGACCATGCTGTATTTTAGTGCCGTGGGAGGTAAAGAATCCTCTTTCTCTCCACCAACGGCCGAAGCTGTGGACAGCACCAAACGCGTATTGACTATCTGTGTAAACAATCACTCTCTTTCCTTTCGCCAGCACACATGCTCTCGTCAACGCAATCAACTCTGCAGCTTGTGCTGAATGCTGTGAAATGCGTGCAGTTTCCACTATCGTATGTAGAGTTGTAACAGCATAAGCTGCTGTCGTCTCGCCATTAGGAAGCTTGAAACAAGACCCATCTACCCACAGGATCCCATCCGGATCCGTAAGTGGTGTATCTTTCAAATCAACTCGACCTTTAGTTTCTTCTTCCGTACGAAGAAAACAATCATGCTGATCTTGTACATTTTTCTCATCCAAAATAGGCAACAATGTTGCTGGATTCAAAACATTACATCTCCTGATATGTATGTGACTAGCTAAAAGCGTCAACTCATATCCAGACAAACGGGCACTCGTTAAGTGCTGAGTTTTTGTCCTGTTCAAAAGAGTATCTACTGCGTGTGGCACCATAACATTAAGAGTGTGATCCAACACCAATCCAGCAGATTGACGAATAGAAATCGCTGCTGCCGCTGTTGCTCTGAGACAACTGGGTAATGCTTTAGCAACTGGATCTAATGTAGCCGAAAAATAGGCACATGGCCTTTTTATACCTCCAAATTGTTGTGTCAAGACTGATAATGCACAACCTTCCCTTTCATAAACATAAAATGTAAAAGGTTTACTGTAGTCTGGAGTACCCAACACAGGAGCCGAACACAAAGCAGTACGTAAATCAGAAAAACTCTTTTGACACTCATCAGTCCAAGGAAAAGGTTGGGGGCGTATCTTTCAGAGTGAGTGCCAACAAGGGTTTAGCTAGTAAGGAAAAGTTTGGAATCCACTGTCTACAATAAGAGGTAATGCATAAAAAAGCACGCACCTCTCTTTGTGTGGATGGTACAGACATTTGCGCAATTGCTTGGATACGTTCTGGGGTCAATCGCCTTCCCTCCTTCGACAAGAGATGACCTAAATAGGTAACCTCTTGGCGGCAATACTGTAACTTAGAAAGCAATACTTTGTGGTGTAGATCAGACAAATGTTGCAAAAGTGACACAGTCGCATTCTGACAGACATCTTCCAAATCGGCAGCCACTAACAAATCATCCACATATAGGATAACAGTAGCACCTGATGGCAAAGAAAAAGTGTCAAGCTGAGACTTCAAAGCTTGACTATAGATGGAGGGACTCTCACAATAGCCTTGGGGTGCACGCTTAAATCGGAAACTTCGGCCTCCAAGAGAGAAACCAAAGAGATCCCTACTTTCCTCAGCAATGGGAATGCTAAAGAAAGCATTTTTGAGATCAATAGCCGAAAACCAAGCTGCCGAAGCAGGAATCATAGTAAGCAAAGCAGTAATATCTGGAACAACAGGAAACTGAGGGACAACAATTTTGTTCCCCTCTCGGAGGTCTATCACAAAACGATACACAGGTGGCTGAGAAGGATCAGTATGCTTTAGAACAGGCAGAACAGGACTGTTACAAACATTTCCTCTGGTCTCTTCGACCACACTCTTCTGAACCAAGTCATGAACAATGGCCAACAGAGCTCTTTCACCATCGTTAGAGATTTTGTATTGTGGAATGCGTGGCAACTTAACATCAGGCTTCACAGTAATCACATAAGGTGGAATTTGAAGCAAACCAACATCATTCGGACACGTAGCCAAAAGCGTAGCCGGAAGCGAACGCAGTTCGAGTGGCAGATGGTCCTTAGATACGTACATCGGAGAAGTCAACTTAGCACCTAAAGTAAGATGTACACCCGAGGGTGAGCAATACAATATGGCATGCAGACATTTCAATAAGTCCAAACCCAATAAATTCTCTCCGCAACCCGTCGTCAAAAGAAGTGGAGCTTCTAAATCGTATGGACCAATGGAAATAGGCAAAGGACAAGAAACAGGGTTGCGAACTGGGGCGCCAGAGAATCCCACAGAAACATTTTTAAGCCAGACAAAGGTGCCCCAGGAAGTTTGGAATATATAATAGAACTTCTCATTACACCAGTATCCAAAAGAAATGGTTCTGTAACACCCAATGCTACAACATTAACATAAGGTCCATCCTGATCCACTGGAACTGATACGACTCCCTTACTCTGTCTATGGCTGTCCTAGCAAGTGAGGAAATCAGCATTCTCACCATCTGTGCAATAATCATCATTGTAATATTGTGCAGACTGAGAATTCTGCTGGTCAAAATAATTTACAGAGTCCTGAGGGGGAGAGGGACGTCGTTCCTGAGACAACGTACCACGCCCTCTACCTCTGGACACTCACCGAGAATCTCCAAGACCCCGTGACTGTGATCCTCCATAACGTTGCAACAGAATCGGACAGCTCATCTTAAAATGACCTTCCTCTTTTACAATAGGCGCATTGATTAGGACCCAACGGAAATCGCGGAGCTGGAGATTCATGTTTTTGCAACAACTTCTGAAACTGTAGAGGCTGTTGAAATTGGGGCTGAGCAGAACGAGGAGGATAAGCCTGTTGCAGAAGAACCTTCGTTTTTAATTCTTTAGTTTTCTTCTCCGCTTTTTCCTTATCTTCCTTATCCCTATTCTCATAATATTGAGCAGTAGCTAATATCTGGGCAGTTGAAGAAACAGCCCATGCACTCTCAGGTTGTTTCAATTTATGCGATAATTCTGGAAGTAAATTAAAAACAAATTTATCTACAAATAATCGCTGTCCACCTTCAGTACTCATATCTTGACCACTATGGTCGATGAAAGTTTCTTGAAAACGAGTAAAGAAATTGGAGACACTTTCATCAATCTTTTGTTTTCACGCAGATAACTTATCCCAATTAACGCGTACAGCAGGCATCATTGTTTTCATAAGATCTATTATTCTACCGGGTAACTCCGTAATCAGATCGTCAGGTTTGGCGCCACCTACTTGTCCTGCATCTGCGGCCGCAATAGCAGCCCAGTTACCACCTAAAGCTTCATCATGGTCTTGTCTACGAATTTTAGCCCATAAAGCTTGTGGGACTACATTTCCCATAAGTAAATCAATGTCTGAGACAATTCTTTATAATACCCAGCAGGATTCTTACGAGGGTCCGGTAAGGACTGCTTAAGTGCCAACACTTCTGATCTTTTCCATGGATCATGTACCCATATGCGCTGAAAATGAGCAGGGACAGCTGGATTAGCGTTTGGGTCTGCCTCTCTCCATATTGGAGGAACTTCTCGCATAGGATATTGTGCCATTTTACATGTTCAAGAGAAGTTAGAGAGAAGAAGGAAGATCGGAAAGTAACAAGCTTCTGAACAGCGGACTCTACTTCAGGACCCACAATAAGTCCCTTATCAAATTGATCCCGTATTTCGAATAAACCCTGAGGAGGTGAATTCAAATCCATATCTTCCCACCCTTTGATAAGAGTGTTGCACATAATATTAAAGACATACCTCTGTGTAGGCGCATTCCATTGCAGAAAAGTGTCTAAAATATCACGCACACTATACTGTAAACTACTCGTGATCCAATTACGAGCAAGAGAATCTAACTTTGTCCGTTCTTCCAAATCTGGAATTTGGCTACGAGATTGTCTTCGAGATGAAGCAAGAGAAAAGAAAAGATATCCAAGAAAAGGTGACAAAAGACCAGAAACAGTTTCAACTAAGTGGTGTCGAGCTGTAGGGGAATCTGATACTAGAATAGGAGACAACGTGTTCTGTAAAACAGGAGAGGAACCAGTAGCAAAAGAAGGTAAAGGAGACTGAGACACAGGAGTTTGGGGTACAGAAGTTGGTGGCAAAGGGGGTGGAGGCGGAATCATAGGAAGAGGCAACTGTGCAGGAACCAGAACAGCTGGATTAACAACAGGTTGTAATGGAGGTGCATTAGCGCCTAACACATAAGGTGGAGGTAACGTCAAGAGATGGGACACGAAAGGATCTTCGTCAGAACCCTTACTCTTTGAGACAGTAGGTAACACAGGATAACATCTGTCTATTGCCATACAATGCTGTCTTTCCGAAACCTCAACCATCTGATCAGCTTTGTCATTTTTAAACTGTTGGGCAGCCTGCAAGATCGTCATACTCTTCTCTTTCTTATCTTTCTTCATTTGCTTAATTTCTTTCTGTTTGGATTCTTTACGCCAGAGGCGGAAAGAGTCAAACAATATAGCAGGCTCAAAGGTAGCATTTTGTGGCCACTGTAGAACACCATCTTTTTTAGTGTATCGAATCCATGTTTCAATAAAAATAATAGGACCTAAACCATGTTTTGAATAGAGCTCATAAGTGGTAGTTCCAACCGGAGGATTCGGACAAGAATCCTCTAGCCGGGAATCCCTAATACAACCAAAACAACAACATTTCTTAAACTTACTAAATCCAGGCATTTCCTAACGAACTGGACTACTTACAAACGTCAAGGGATATTAGACAATATAGTCACAGCACAAATGTACTTACCCCTTGGCTTTGGTTAGTGCACTAATCGAATAACAAAAAACAAAAACAAAAAGTGGGCGCTACCCACGAATACTTAACTAAATGTTTTCTCATGCCAACAGATGTCCATCTAACGTCTCGCGATACTAATCATCACCAAGGGCCAAAGCAGGGCGACAGTCAGGGCAGCAGTCGTCAACAGCCGTCGGGAAGAAGTAGCCGCGCCTTCGGTCCACTTCGACATACTGGGGTCGCTCATGTGGCTCGCGAAATCCTCCAGAATTTTCTTGCGAAGCTCCTCACGACCCTCGGACAAAACTACTACCACTGAAGTCGCCCACACGTTGGGCCGCCAATTGGAGAACCTGACCTTACGGGCCAGGCGGCGCAGGGCATGCCTAAGATCTCCGGGTTCACCTGCTTTGGCAGACAGAGACACGAGACACTCTGTTAGGCGTAGAAAAGCAGATGTATTAGCTGCAGCTAAGCACAGTGGTCCTGTAAGTACACCAACTGGTAGGTTATCAGGAGACTGCCACTTCATTCCGTGGCGCACAGTCTATTATACTATACAAGTTTACAATGCCAACTCCCAAAACATACAAAACTGACAAATAGGAATAGTTTGAAAACAAGCTATCGAATGTCTAAAACACACCCTCCTTTAAGACCCTTTTTGCTTTCCTCCCCTCAAGTTAATCAACACTAGTGCCCGTAATTCAATTTGCAGGTGGTAGAACATGTTTGAATGCTTCAAAGGACAGTCTATGTAACAGGAGAACACACAACGAGAATAGCGAAGGTCAGTTAAACAAGATAGAGATGAGAAGAATGGTGGGACCCAAACAGTGGAGTAAGACATGGATTAATCAGTCTAGACATGGATTTACAAAACTCGGGAGACCCTGACATCGGTTTCATAAACATGGGCAGGAGTTATTCTTTAACGGGAGAGACACGTAGCAGCTGAAAAATCAAAAACATCGCGTTCACCACGTCCGCCGTGCTGCCTGAGTGAGGCAACACAAAATGGCGGTTAAATACAAAATGGCGGCTAGATCCGAAGCAAAGTCAAAAACCACGTAACCTCACATGTTCCATACAAAATTCACGCTCCCGTGGGTATCATTGTTTGTACATTTCCTCCAGGTATACCTTTCTCGAGAAAACATGTGGCTGCACAAGCGGCCACACACTATATTTGCAGGAATAAGCCTATTGATGGCTTTCTGAGGACTGGACTGGTTCTGGTTGCACGGAGTATGTTTTGCAAGCTATCAGACATTCGAACAACCCTCATGTAGTTTTCTAAAGGACGAAAATCAACTTTTCTAAAACTGCAGGTCCTTTGGGAAACTGTTTATAATTTATGAGGTGGCAATCTGATTTTGAGTCCTGAGAATAGCTAAAATCATGTAGGAGGTCAGTCACTTTACCGCAGATGTCCTGGAGAAAATGACTGATTGCTCAAAGTACTGTAACGTTGCAGAATCGAATAGCACTGGACTTTGTGCCCGAATCAAAAGCAGGTGTTTGTGCTGTTATGGGAAGGGAACACTGTACTTATTTGCTGGACAATTTTAAGTTGATATTTGAACAAACAGACTCCATTCATTAAAAGTTAGAAGAACTGCAGAAAAGTGACTATGTAAAAGACCAAAAGAACCTTTGGAAATGGATTGTTGACTGGTTTGGAGACTGGGGAATAAGAATGTCATAGTCTTGTTGCACTTCAATAACTATTGGTGTCTATGTGTTTGTTTGGGTAATAATTTCCTTAGTAACGTTTTTGTTATGGAAAAATTAGAAAAAAAGCTTAAACAAAGTAGATAATGACTATGAACATGTTTTGGAGGCAATGTACTAAGAAAGCACAAAAGAAAAGTTTGTGGGGAAATGTTAACTGGGCAACTTCGGGTAGGACAGCTGCTCACAGAATTGGATGTGCTATTATCTAGAAGCAAGGCTAGGATGGACTTCACAAGGGCAGCAAAGGTGCTGAGTTTACTGAATGCTAACGCAAGACTGCACTGAAAAATATGTTGTAAAGCCTCAGGAGCTGCAAGGAGGTGTGGTTTTATTGTCCTGTAGTATTTGGCAGAAAAGTGTACTTTATATTTCAAATCCCGAAAGTTACAAAAAAAGTTTTGGGGGTTTTTTTTGTTACGAAATCAATCTGCAAAGGCTATACTGATAAATCTCTGTATTCTGTTTGGGGAGATTAGCAATAATAAATTAAGAAATCTGAAATACTTCCATCAATAAGAGATACAAGGGACGTGTTTTGAATTGACTTTTTCTCAAATTAAATACTTTTGCTTTAGAACTCAGGTTTTAACAGTTTATGAATAGCTTTGTAGTTAGTTCTATGTACCCAATTGTACGTTTTTAAAGTTTTTATTATATGAGTGGGGCAACTGCTGAGCGCCAGGCAGTTTTCCTCTATTACCATTCAGAATAATGTAGGCACATGCAGCAGTCTCTGAAAAAGCTCTTGTGATAATAACCAAAGCTCTTTACATCATAGGTTATGCCCACTCTAAAGTCCTGTGATCCAGGCTGCTCCTCATTGTGGCACTGCCCATGAGAACCCCTGGTTAACTGTTTTCTCATCTTGTGATCATTTGTAAATGCACACGTCATATCCTACTTAATCAGCAACAGTATTGAATTATTTCCCTCTATACTTGCTTACTCCTCGACATCTAGAGTAAGTCAGGAGTACTACAGAAGTATGTCACACATACTCACTTCAAAATCTTTGTGAATCATGTCCAATGTATGGATACAATAGAGAAAATGATATATACATTGTGAAGTCATGTTAATAAATATTATTTGGTTTGCATCCAGATGTATTCACGCTGGTCATTCATTCTAACATCTAAGCGGACTCAACTGCATGGCTACACTAATAACATACAGCCAGGGGCGTAACAAACACCCCGCAGCCCCTGCGGTGCGGGGGGCCTCCAGTCTTCGGTAGGTGAAGGGGGCCCTCCCAGCTCTTCCGTAGAGAGCTGTGAGAGAGAGGCTTGCTCTAAAGCAGTTGCAGTGTGCAGCCTGCTCTGAGCTCCTCATGACCCAGGACTGAAGAGAAACAAAGTAACACGTTACATTGTTTCTCTTCAGTCAGAGCTACACGCCAGGCCTGGAAAAAGGATGTGGGCCCTCAGTGGGATCCTACCACACAGGGCACAGCCTCTGAGAAGGAACGAGGCAGCACAGAGCTGACAGTGCAAGGAGAAGGATTGCAGCTCCAGGAACAGGATCTGCTGGGATGCATTGGAAGGTAAACAAGCATTTGAAATATATGGTTTTGCAATATATGCAAGTCATATATGGTTTGGATTGGAATTGTTAGTTGTGGAATTGTGTTGTGTGGATTGGATCTGTGTAGTGAAGTAATATGGCATGGTGTGCAGTGTAATTATGTGGATAGTAATTGTGTGGTATTGAGTATACAGGAATTATGTGGAGTGGGATTGTGTGTCATGGAGTAGGATTGTGTGTCATGGAGTGGTATTGTGTGTCTTGGAGTGAGATTATCGGAATGGTATTTTATGTTGTGGAATGGATGTAGTGGAGTTTACTTATGTGGTATGCTGTTAAATATTGTAGCATGATGTGGAATTTTGTGGTGTAGTTTGGATGTATGTGGTGTGTTGTGTAATTGTGCTGTTGGTTTGAATTATGTAGTTTGTTGTTGAATTATGTGAAGTGGAATGGAAATATGTAGAGTTGAATTTGTGTGACGTGGAAGTGTGTGCCTTGAGTGAAAATTATGTTGAATGGTATTATGAGCGGTTCTTCTAGCGCCGTTCTCAATTTGGAAGCAAATTAAGAGGTTTTTAGGTCTGCCTCAAATAAATCGCTATACTCCCTTCGAGGCAGTGGGAATCCTTTCTACTATTTTTCGCGACGCTGTAATTAGAAACTGGTATCAGTATGGGATTAATAGCCTGGGAGATATGTTTCATGATTGTCAACCATTATCCTTTATAGAGGTACAACGTAAATTTGGTATACAAAAGAAGGATTTTTATAAGTTCTTACAAATTCGTAGTTATTATGGACAACTGGGTCAATATGATATACGATTTAAGTTATTTCCTTTGATTGAGGGCTGGGAAAGGGGCTTTCAATTGGCTTTTTTCATTCGCAATTAATTTCCCTACTCCCAGATGACCTGGAGCAACTTCAAGAGAAATGGAAAACTAAACTTAATCTTCAGACAATCGAATTGCAGTCATCGATTTCGCTAGCCAATGATGTACTGATCTCGGGTAGGATTAGGGCTCAACATTATATGGTCCTCTATGATATGTACTATACCCCGAGGAAAGTGTCTAAATGGAGTACTGGCACTGGCACTAGCTGTAGCAGATGTGGCTGTTTTGCTGCAGACACGCAACATATGTTTTTTTCATGCCCTCAGTTGGCAGGTTTATTAACATCTATTCGAGAGTTTTTGAAAGAAATTTTTTATCCGTCAATTGTTATTTCAGCGGAGCTGGTTTTGTTTGGCACTGACTCTGAAGTTTTGTCTAGACCGAAGGAATGCTCTGCCTTTTTATTTATATGTATGGCGGTGTTCCGTGCCTGTATTGCAAAAGAATGGATATCTCCCGATCCTCGGCTATTTTTTACTTGGAGGGCACAGTTGTTATCTATGTATAATCTTGAAGTTGCTATATTTAAAACGAAGACTATTCGTAAAAGGAGTAGAGGGTTAAAAATGTGGGCCCCAATTATTGATTGGATTTAAAGCAATGAAAGCTTGTTGATTTGTTTCTTGATTTGCAGAGTATTCTCTTTTGCCTGGTGTGTCCATATTGGTTTTTTTTTTTTTTTTTTTCCCTTCTCCATTTTTCGTGAGTATACTTGATTGTATTATATATATGCTCTGTTTGATGGAGTGAGGATTCGCACGTAAAGCGACTTGCTCTTTCTCATGAACCTCGTTAACTTGTAATAGTACTAAACAATCCTGTTTGTCATTAATATTACACTTTTACAGTACACGCGGGTGTCCTAGAGGTGCTTGCATATGTGTTTATTAATCCTAACTCCGCTTGCATACTACAGAATGGCCGCTTCGCAGAAATTCAGTCTGCGCATGCGTCTGTCATACCCATGTGATGTGACGTACTCGCAGATTTGGAGGGAGAGTTCGCTCATGCGCATTGTAAGCTAACATGGCCGCTTGTCTGTAATCACGCGTTCTGCTTGCCCATGCTGCTTTGCATTTCCATCCATTTCTGCTTAACCTTTAATCGCTATAGTTATTATGAAGTGAGGGGTGCAGTGTAGATTATCATGGTGTACAGTGTATTCTATTTTTCTGTGTTATTAATTTGTTTTCGCTTACTTTTCATGTACCACGTATCCATGGGCCTGGGAGAGGGGGTAACTCCATCTTTGAAACCTGTTCTGACCCTGTCACGTGATGAGGGAAAAACCCACACAGCGCAGAAGCAGAACCAAGCCAGCTGGCTTCTGAAGCAAGATGCGCCTGGGAAACTCACCTCTAACCCAGGAGAAAACCTCGGATGTTCCTAAACTTGCAACAAATGTATAAAACTCATGTGTGTTCCATTGTTTTCCACCTTTCTCGAATCATGGGAACTGGAATGTAAGGGGCGGGTACGAAAATGTAATATTCATCATGGGAACGTAGAATTTTAGGAGGTAATGATGACCTAATCACCTCTCCTGACCAATCATAAGTTAGGGATCCTGTCACTTGCAACATTTGTGGGTGGTCTGGGGACCCAAGAAGAGTATAACTAGCCTAGTTTAGTTAGGGAAAATTGTCCGACTTGTCCGAATAGCTGACCTGTCACCGACCCCACGACTCTATAGGTGATTGATACAGAGAGCTGCGGAGCGCTCTGTCCGAAGTTCCACAAACTCCAAGGGGTGGAATTAGTCTTAAGTGCTGGCGGAGCACTTTGCTGGGAGATATGAGAATCCAATCGGGGTTACTGGCGGATTCCATGCAGTGAGGGGGTAGCGCAGGCGTTGCATCCGAAGCTGCAGGTGTTGGTCGTGCCCTTTGGTGAGCCCAGTCCTGACCCAAATCCTGAGGGGTATCCTGTCCTGATTTTCCGTGAGCTGTACCTGCTCACCTTCTGGCATCCTAAATCCTTGAGGGTCCTTGTCCTCGTCTATTCCCGAAGCTGACCCGTGGCCAGGCTTAGTCCTCATTCCTGTCCTAGGTAAATATACCTGTGGGTGTCCGTCAACTATCCTTTCCTTCCTGCTCTTTAATAAAGCCTCTATGCCCATGATATTCTCTCTGTTCTCTCTACTGATGCATTTACAAATTGTTTGTTAGCATGTTCCATTTTTCCCCTTTCCTGTAGGGCATATTGAAACAGTTTTTGCTTAAATAAAGTGTGATGAATATTTAGGATCTAAGTTAGATAGACTAAGATTAGGGTTTGAATCACTTATAGGTTTAGAAATTCACTGACTAATGTGTTTTAAACTTACCGGTCCCTAGTTTAAGCCTGAAACTGAATAGCATGTTCCCTGTTGCCCTTACCCAATAGAATCCCATTTGCTCTCAATGGTGTTTTTTCTTATCCATAGTTACATAATTTTTGTGATTCTGCTTATTGATGTTTTGATCAGCATTTGCCTTATACTTTTGTCACTTTAAACTTTACATTCTTACATAAAGACTTTAAAACGCCTCAGGTGTCTGTGGTCATTCAGAAAATTACAAAAGTGATGTTAAATGAATAGACTAAGTGTTTAGAATTATCTTGTCACCTGTCCTCAAACAGCTCCTGATCCATCAGGAAGAGCAAGTGCCTGGGGTAAGTCAGGTGCTATGGTAATAGTGTTACAGGAAACACATATAGAATACTGATAGTGGCGTGTAAACTCACTCGACTCTCAAAATTGTATTTGAAATCACGTCATGGGCCCGAGTGCGTGAAAATCTGGCAAACTCTGAGCCGGGTGACCTGCGGGCTCTATCAGTATTTTCTGGTAGCAGAGCTATGGTTAGGACTAGTTAAGATAGGTAGATAAGATAGTTACTGTTGAACCGTGAAAAATAAAATGTGCTGCTGATTTTTATATGCTGCTAAAATAAGAATTGTTGTTTCATTTAAATGTCATAGAATAAGTTTATTATATTTCATGAAATATTGAGTATATTACTAACCAATTGTGAGTAATTGTTTTATGTTGTGGGGATCCCCGGGAATAAGAAATAGCAAGTGGTGAGTAGAATCCACTTGGCTGCGAGGTCGCTGGCTAGGAGGGAGATTAGTGCATGGTTAGGCAGAACTGGAAGCGCTAATTAGGACTTGTTCTATTGATGTGTAAATGTTAGCTACCAAACCCGTGGTGAAACTCCCGTTGTGATATCACCTAGTAAGGGTCACAGACGGCAGGAGTAATAGGTTCTTGGAGCTTGAATGACAGCAAGGGAGGACATTGGTGAAAATTGACTTAGTATATATCCCGGAAAGAAGTGGATTAGTCAAAAGAGTAGCAGGTTCTCTATTGCTTGTGTGAAGAGGATAGGCGGAAGGGATCTATCCGTAGTGAATGAAAAGTAGACAAAAGTGGTTTACTTGCAGTAAAAGAAAAACTCTCTTTCTTTTTAAAACCCTCAAGCACAGCGGCAAACGTTTTACGTTGTTAACTAAAATCTGCACTTGCACTTTAAGAAAAATTCAAAGTTTCCGTTACCTTGTGAAGGAGGGAGTCGGTCGTAAGGCTGCGCTGACGTCACTCCGTGCCGCGCTGGTATTGGTTGAGCCAGTGGGTGTGTAGCGAAGCCAGAATTGTAAAGGAGGGGTGAGTGCCGCAGAGTGAGACCGCGTCTCACGAAGGGGCCGCGCACCCATTGGTTGACAGATTTTGCAACCTCAGTGCTGATTGGTTGCTGAGAGTTGAAAGACGCACTAGCATTGGAAGCACAAAAGTAAACAAAATTAATCAATCCGAGCTTGAAGATAGTTTGGAGAGGTGTATGTGGTATCCCGAATTCTTACCTAATCCGCAAAACCTAGGTTTTCATAAGGAGCAGATGCTAAGAGGTAGACCTTACAATATGTACGGAGGAAAGAGAAAATTGACTCTTGCAGAAAAGATCAAGAATTATTTCAAGAAAGACAAACCCATTAGAACTAGGGAGGGTGTGATCATTCCACCTCCTAATACTACCGCATCCTTCATGATGTTTGACAAAGGGTACCATACTTGTGTGTGGTTGGAAAATTAGGTAAAGTACACTGAGAATGATGGAGTCCTAGCATTTCCCCTCGATGGTACTTTTAATGGTAGAATCCGGTTTAACTTGAGAACCCGGATGAATGAATTACACCCCCGACCCAGACTAACACAGTACGAAGCTTTAGAGGAATGGGAAATTGAGGCTCTAGAGCGAGACAGACCCCGAATGGATAAGGGAGTGAGCAAATGGTATCCAAAATTACAGCGAGAAACAAAGGAACAGAAGATGAAGCAGTGGAGACAGAATATGATGGTTGAGGGACTGTTTCCGATGTTTGGGGTAACCGAACAAGCGGGAAGGAAAAAGACAGAGAAAAGTCGACATTTAATGGCCATGGGGGATTCGGAGGATGAATATCTGGAGGATTTGTTGATGAAAAATCCACCTCCTTATGCTGAAGCTTCAGGAACTCTAAGTTCGAAAAATCCTTTTCTCCACCATCCCAGGAGTAGAAGGGCCAGGGAGACAGATGTAACTGGCACTGGTAGCAAACCCAGTAATAGTGATGACTTTTGCAGACCTAGTACAGCAGTCCCAAATTACCGACCTTTTGGTGAGGATAGACCAGGGTCAGCCATCCCCACTGCCCCGAATATATACCCTCCTTTAGTGCCCCAAATAATGCATGACAACTCGTCGGATAGGGTTCTACATGAGAGAGAAAGAGACGCCCTGATTAAGCAGCGAAACGATCTCATTCAGACTATAACTCAGATACATCCCAGTCCTGATGCCCTGACAATCCCTGTAACTATCGGTCCTGCTATACCCCTTTACGGGGATAGGCAGGCTAGTCCTAAAACTCCAGTCATTACTCCCATTCCAGCACCCCCCAGAAAAGAAGTGTGAGTCTGTAATCTCCCTAATGGATCTGCCCATAAGAGAGCCTGGGAACAGTGAATCTCGGTCAGGGAGTCAGGCTAAGGCCAGGGAGGTCCTAATCGAAACAACATCAGGGATCAGGAGTGCTACAGTGGTGACTCCCGAGGAACTACATAGATGGACTAAAGAAATGGATCGAGAAACTTCCCCGCCCAAACCTTTGGATATTTACAGGCTAAGGATAGAAATGGAGGAGTTAATGGCCGGAAATGTGGGATTAGACAGATTAAATACTCTTAACGAAGAAGAGTTGCTGTTTATCAGCAAAAGCCTTACCCGGAATACTAGAGTGCTCCATGAAAAACTAATGGACGCTGCTGCGGACATGGGAATTGATGTAAGTCGATCCAAAGTCTTGCAGAAACCTTATAGGGCAGAATTCTCCGATAAGGATTTAGAAAACATGAATGTGTCAGGAAAGAAAACTCAGATAAAGGAATTGCTGAACATACTGCAGAAATGGGGAGATCTGGATAAATGGAAAGCCAGGTGGGCAAAGAAAAAGGAAGACAGTAGGGTAAAACCAAAGGCTTCTGAATTCGTGTTAAAAGAAGTAGACCAAGCAGAAAAACTGTGTCCCATGGGAAGTGCCAGGTGGGAAATATGTACATGTCCCGTGGTCCCGGCAAGACATTGTGTCGTTTACCAACGACTTCCCAAGATTGAGGGAGAAGCCAGTGGAGTGGTATAGGCAGGTGGAGCGGTTTGTGAAAGTCCAAAAATGTCTCCTGAAGGACCTGGATGGGTTCTTTGACATTGTAGTTCCTGTAGATTTATGGACTGATTGCAAGATAGCCATTAATTGGCCCAGTGAAGAATTACCAAGAGACTCCCGAACTGGAGCTCCTTCCCCAGATGTAATGAGAAAATATGACCAAGTCATACAATATCTAAAAGAAAAGGTACCAGCAAAGGAAACAGATTGGACCCGAATAGATAGAACTACCCAGGACCATAATGAAACGGTGCATTCTTATTATGAGAGGCTATTGCAGGTATTCAAGACCTACAGTGGCATCGATAATATTGAAATGAAGGACATGACTCATTTCATTTATCGATTCGTGTTGGGTTTGAGACCAGAAATATCCCAGTGGATTAGAGATAATAAAATCTGTTGGCAGGGAAAACCCATAGATGATGTCCTCAAGTACGCTAAGTACTGCGAGGATGAAATGGAGAACAAAAAGAAGGCCCTGAAGAAAAAAGTGATGTGGGCACAAGTAAAATTGGCCGAGCAACAAGAGAAACAATTAAGCAAAATAAATAGTAATGCTCCAAACACTAACTCTGGGGGGGGAGGGAAACCTCGAGTAAAAATGAGTAAAGAAGAGGCTAAGAAGAAATTCCCCTGTAACGGGTGCGGGCAGATAGGGCACTGGAGAGACGAGTGTCCACATTTGCAGGCTGGTAATGCCCCCATAAATGGTTTAAATCCACAGGTGCAGAAAGAGGGGCCACGAAAGAATCAGCAACAGGTAAATCCACCTCCATTGCCTTGAGCTCCTAGACCTAATTATAAGAATCAGGCTCAACAGAATGAGAGGGTTGAAGTATGGGAAGGACAGAATGAGAGAAATCCGGCAACCTCACAATTCCTGTTAAATGATACATTCCTCTGTGATGAACAATACTGACGGGGCCTGAGGGGGGAGGAAGGGGAGTGCGTGCTTGGCGCCTCCCTACCGGTAGACCAGACAGGGCCATACATTGAAGGAAAGGTTGAAGGAAATGATGTCACCTTTCTGTTGGACACTGGTGCTACCCATTCGACTGTGAGAACAGCGGACGTTCCTAACCTACCCCTCTCGGGAGAAGCAATCCAAGTAGTGGGCGTATCAAATCAGATAATTAGAACACCTGTAACTGAACCCATGGAGATTTCTATAGGAAATTTCAAAGAAATGCACAGATTTGTGGTCTGCGATTCCAGTCCAGTAAATCTAATGGGACGTGATTTGTTGTGCAAAATGAACTGTACCATCTTTTGCACACCAAAGGGTGTTGAAATTCAGACCCCAGATGAAGATGGCCTGTACAAACTAATGTTGCTAAGGCCTGATACAGCAGTTAAATCTCTGACCATTCATGACTTACCTGAAGAACTCCAGCAAAAGGTGATACCAGAGGTGTGGGATTTCACCGGGAGAGATGTAGGATTAATGGCAAATGTGGACCCAGTTAAAATAGCCATTAAACCCAATACTACCTACCCGAAAACTAGACAGTATAAAATGAGTGCAGAGGTGAAAGCTGGAGTCGCACTCGAAATAAATAGATTACTGGAGGCAAACATAATACAGGAAGTAATGAGCAGTCCTTGTAATTCACCCATAATTGGAATTAAAAAGCCTAGCGGAAAGTACAGGGTAGTGCAGGACCTGCGAAAGGTGAACCAGATTGTTGTACCTTGTTGTCCAATTGTGCCAAACCCTGCAGTAATCCTGTATCAGATTTCTTGGAATGCAGAATGGTTCACGGTCATAGATTTGTGCCACGCATTCTTTTCCATCCCATTGCATCCAGACAGCAAATTTCTTTTCTCGTTTGAGTTTGACAGTCATGTCTATGTCTGGAATCGTGTCCCTCAGGGGTACACAGAGAGCCCCTCAATCTTTAATCAGATCCTAAAAAGATGCCTTGAATCCTTAGTTCTACCAAAGGAGTCTGTCCTGGTTCAGTACATAGACGACCTTCTAGTGGCATCTAAAAGTCAGAGCGACTGTGTTACTGACACTGTTGCCCTGCTGAATCATTTGGGCAGAGGAGGATATAAAGTATCACCTGACAAATTACAGTTTTGCAAAAATTCAGTGAAGTATCTGGGACACCAAATAGAGAAAGGAATCAGAAGAGTTACTTCAGAAAGAATTAGAATAATTCGAGATATGGAATTACCTAGAACCCAGAAGGAAGTCAGAATGTTCCTAGGCGTTGTGGGATACTGCAGACAGTGGATTGTGGGATTTGCTGTTGTAGCCAAACCTCTGATAAAAATGACCAAGAAAGGGGCAGATGATCCAGTTAGTTGGGATGATGAAAGCATGACAGCCTGGATAAAATTACGAAACTGTCTGTGCTCTGCTCCTGCACTAGGAATGCCTGGTTACTCCAAGAACTTTGAATTATTCTGTGACACACGAGACAATTGTGCACTCTCAGTCCTAACACAAGAACATGGTCTGACTAGACGTCCAGTGGCCTACTTTTCAGCCACTCTGGACCCAGTGGCTGCTGGGCTTCCCGGGTGTCTGAAGGCAGTAGCTGCTACCTGCACGAGTCTGGAACAGAGTGAAAACATTGTCATGGGACATCCTGTAACTGTTTATGTTCCACATTCAGTTGTGATTCTGTTAACCCAAACCAAGACCCAGTATCTCACTCCTAGTCGGCTGACTAAGTATGGGAGAATTCTTATTGGTGCAGAAAATGTGATAATTTCCCGATGCAATATTTTAAACCCTGCAACCCTGTTACCCCTCACCCAAAATGCAGAAGTGGAGGGTGAGATTGAGCATAATTGCATTGACCTAACTGAGTTTAGTACAAAATCTCGTCCTGATATAAAAGAAACGGCCCTTCCCATTGAGGACCTAGTGTTGTTTGTGGATGGCTCCTGCTTGAGACATGAGGATGGTGGGTTGAGTGCTGCCTATGCTGTAGTCACACTGGAAACGACCCTAGAGGCATCCTATCTAAGTGAAATAAAGTCTGCCCAAGTGGCCGAGCTAATCGCATTGGCCAGAGCTTGCAAACAAGGGAAAAATAAACGAGTAACCGTATACACTGACAGTCAATACGGTTACGGGGTTGTTCATGACTTCGGCCAGCTGTGGTTGCAAAGAGAATTCATGACTTCCTCAGGTACCCCTATCAAAAATGGAAAAGTGGTGCAAACCCTACTGGAAGCAATCCAGTTGCCCAAAGAATTGGCAGTAGTCAAATGTGCTGCTCACAAATCTGGTAATTACGATGTGACAGCCGGAAACAGATACGCTGACCAAATTGCCCAGTATTGTGCCCGATACAAAATGTCCCTAAAAATCAAATTATGGGGGGGCGGAAACAGCTGCCAACTTATGGTGTTTGAGAATGTATCTACCTGGAAGGAACTGAGAGAGTTGCAGCAAGCAGCAGAGGAGGATGAAAAACAAAGATGGGAGAATGAGAAATGTCAGCTCAGGGAAAGAGATGGTGTTGTGGTTGACAATGCGGGTGTGCCTGTGTTACCAGATAGTATGGCTGCCCCAATGGCCCGGATGATTCATGGAGATACCCATATTGGGAGGGATGCAATGTGCCGTATGTTTGACAAAGTGTTCTACAGTTCAAAATTCAGGAATATCGCGGAGATGCTTTGCCAGTGGTGCCTGGTGTGTCAGCAGTTCAACTCAGGAAAGAGGACTGTGGTAGAGCAAAGTACAATTGGAAAGGCAGAAGGTCCCTTTGTCAGACTACAGGCAGATTTTATACAGTTGCCTATGTGTAAAGGATACAGATATGTCTTGGTAATAGTTTGCCTATTCTCAAGGTGGGTGGAAGCATACCCAGCGAAGAAAAATGATGCCATTACTGTGGCCAAGTTGTTACTCAGGGAGCTAATACCTAGGTACGGTTTTCCAGAGACAATTGAAACAGACAGAGGTGGGCACTTTGCCAACGAAATCTTAAAAGAGCTCTATACAGCATTCAAGATTGAGCCTAAGTTACACTGTGCATATCGTCCAGAGGCTTCTGGAATAGTCGAACAAGTGAATGGCACTATAAAGTCGAGATTGGCCAAGATGTGTAATTCCACAAAATTGAACTGGATAGAAGCCTTGCCCCTTGTCTTGATGGGATTGAGGAGTATCCCAAACCGAAAGACAGGCCTGAGCCCCCATGAAGTACTAATGGGAAGAGTGATGCGACAGGCATGGGTACCTGGACACAAACTGCTGAGTATTTCTGATGATTTGGTGCTAGAATACTGCAGGCAGCTGGGTGACCAAGTGCGTTCTATCTCTCACCAGATTGGGGAGACTGCTGTCGAATGGCCAACCACTCCAGCCCATAAACTGAAACCTGGAGATTGGGTGGTGTTGAAGAAGCACACCCGGAGGAGTTGTCTTGGACCAAAGTGGGGAAAGCCAAGGCAAGTGATCCTTGTAACTACCACTGCTGTAAAGGGTGCTGGCGTGCCGAAGTGGATCCATGCCAGTCATACCAAGAAGGTAACCAAAGAAGAGGCGGCTGAGGCTGAAGGTGGTGCAGCTGAGGAGGCTCCAGACGAGGGTCCGGATCTAGCTGACGTAATACTGCCGAGCACCAGTCAAGACGAATGGTTTCCAGCTGACGACCTGATTCTTGATCCAATAAGAACCAGAAAGTATTCCTACCTAGATAGAGAGTGGGATAGTGAGGACGAGACAGGGCTAGAAGGAGAAGGTCAGGTTATCGAGATTCAAGTCAGACCTGATCAGGAAATAGGTCAAGTAGGGACAGACCAAGTCATCGACACTCCTCCTGAAACTCCAGAAACTGAAAAGGGACAGATAGTAATTAAAGCTGAAGTTCATGCGGAAGAAAATCAAGGGTTCGAAGTGCATGAACAGGAACAGATAGAAATAGACGAACGTGTTCAGGAAGCAGAGTCCAAACCAGTTGAAAATCAAAATCAAGTACAAAATATACCTGAACAAGGCCAGCTTAGAAACCAGGCAGAAGAAACTGATGAAAGACCTGGAACTAGTCAGACAGGAAGGGAAAAGGACACTGCCAAAACAATAGTGCCACATCAGAGCGAGAACAAAAGAGTTCACGAAGAGGGTCGAGTTTCTTCGACCACTAAAAGGCTCAAGAAGAAAAGTGAACCGAGATACATAAAGAGGCTGAAACTAAGATTGAAAACAGTAGAGGAGAAAGTAGAAGACCGAAAAAGAGCTGCTAGTGAAAGACAGAGAACCGGAGCTCAGCAAAACAGACGCAGTACCAGAGTGAAAAGACTAAATAAAAACTATCGGAGTCCTGAATGGACTTATTTGGTGTTGGAAGAGATTGATGACCCTGAAGTGAGTGACAGAAGCGATCAAGATTCAATCGAGGATCAGAGTTCTGAGGTAGAAGACCCACCTTGAAAAGTGAAACTGCGTAAGCCTCTTGTATTAAGAAACAAAGAGGGGTTGGAAAGCCACCTGTAAGCAAAAATGTCTGATTCAAATGTAAATGGAAGACCTAGAGGGAATTGTTGTAAAACTTGCTGTAAGATATGCTTATGCAGCGTAGCAATAGTTATAGTAGTATGGATAGGACTAACAGTCTTTATACCTTTTATGATAAGTAAAGATACTAACCTGTACCCTACTAAACCGATGACCCCAGATTCAGAAGTTGTACATACTGAAGAAACACCACGAAGTATAGAAAGACGTGACAATTCAGTCAGCCTGAGACAAACACGACCTGACTTAGAAGCACCAGATGAGGAAGGACTACATTTTCACCAAATGAGAAACAGATCACATTTAAATGTCTTTGCAAATCTTTTAGTGCATTACGTAGAAGCTATGGAAATAGAAGATTGTTATGTATGTATGAAGCTACCTACTTCAGTAGCTGAAGGCGTGACCTATCATCATTTACCCCTGACCTATGGAATTTCCTGTAGTATATTAGCAAGTTTATTTTATAGAAGCACTTTACAGTACTATTATTCAAACACTGACGTGATTTTTTCTGAACTGCCTATTCGGGGACACCTGAATATTGTGCATGTCAGAAGCGAAGTGACTCGTTAAATGGGAGAATACTTTCTGACTATAGGTGACATAGATTTAAATGAAGCTCGAAGAGATAATTTGACTTGTTCATTACATGAGCAAGAAAAAATGTTTTTGAAAATGGCAGAAAAGAGAAGGGAGAATTTCCAAAGAAAGGCCAATGATAAGAAACAGAAAACTCCTAAATGGGCTGAAAACATGGAGGGCTCCTCAAATGGCGAAGCAAATCCTGCGCTGTTGCTGGATTTTGAACAGAAAGGGAAACTCTGTCTTCATAGAGAAAAGACTAGTTATTATAACAATGTATTCATCGGTTCCAGTGAATGCGAACATAATTACAAGGTAATTGGAGGTTGGGGTTTCAAAAATGGGTCAGAACCTGTGTTTCCCGGAATTTATTATATATGTGGAAACAAGGCTTATTTCAAATTGCCGGATCACTGGTATGGAAGCTGCTATTTTGGCATTGTCTTCCCGAAAATATACCATGTGAACAACGCCGCTGGAAGCAATGAAAATACTAATGGTTTAGTGCGTAGTAGACGTGAAAGTGTAGGAGAAATTATAGGTGATATATTTAGTGCACTGATACCTGGAGTGGGAGTGGTTCTGAATGCTCACCGTATCTGCAAATTGTCTACAGTAGTGGATCGGTTGTCAACTGACACTGCTGCTGGATTCCTGCTGGTCAATACTGAAATGGTTGCGATCAGATCAATGGTTTTACAAAATCGCCTTGCTCTTGATACCGTATTGGCAAAAGAGGGCGGAGTCTGCAGAATGTTGAAGGCGCAACATTGTTGCACTTACATTCCTGATAAGAGTGTAGAAATTAAGACGTATGTACAAAACATAACTAATTTGGAAAAGGAACTCAAACCACTGGAGGTTGATAGTGCCTGGAAGAGACTAACTGATGGTCTCTCCTCTGTAGGTAGTTGGTTTACTAACATAGGTCGCAGCCTTGTAGGGAAAATACTGATGCCAATAGCTGGAATAAGTCTGATTGTGTTCATAATAATAATTTGTTGCAAATGTCAAAAGTGTAGAAAGAAGTATACTGTAAATAAGAAAGGGGTCAAGAGAAATATTGACAAACTTGAGTTAGAAGAGTTAAGAAATCAGATATATAAGAAAGCCAAGAGTTTCCATCCTAGTAAGGATGCTGAAAAAAGGCTTAACAACAAATTTGTTGAGATAGAAATGAGTGAGATGTGAGAAAATTGAAGTTGGCATCTGTTTTTATTAATAGTGATGATAGTAAATATCATCAAAGAGGGGATTGATGGAGTGAGGATTCGCACGTAAAGCGACTTGCTCTTTCTCATGAACCTCATTAACTTGTAATAGTACTAAACAATCCTGTTTGTCATTAATATTACACTTTTACAGTACACGCGGGTGTCCTAGAGATGCTTGCATATGTGTTTATTAATCCTAACTCTGCTTGCATACTACAGAATGGCCGCTTCGCAGAAATTCAGTCTGCGCATGCGTCGGTCATACCCATGTGATGTGACGCACTCGCAGATTTGGAGGGAGAGTTCGCTCATGCGCATTGTAAGCTAACATGGCCGCTTTCTGTAATCACGCATTCTGCTTGCCCATGCTGCTTTGCATTTTCATCCATTTCTGCTTAACCTTTAATCGCTATAGTTATTATGAAGTGAGGGGTGCAGTGTAGATTATCATGGTGTACAGTGTATTCTATTTTTCTGTGTTATTAATTTGTTTTCGCTTACTTTTCATGTACCACGTATCCATGGGCCTGGGAGAGGGGGTAACTCCATCTTTGAAACCTGTTCCGACCCTGTCACGTGATGAGGGAAAAACCCACACAGCGCAGAAGCAGAACCAAGCCAGCTGGCTTCTGAAGCAAGATGCACCTGGGAAACTCACCTCTAACCCAGGAGAAAACCTTGGATGTTCCTAAACTTGCAACAAATGTATAAAACTCATGTGTGTTCCATTGTTTTCCACCTTTCTCGAATCATGGGAACTGGAATGTAAGGGGTGGGTACGAAAATGTAATATTCATCATGGGAACGTAGAATTTTAGGAGGTAATGATGACCTAATCACCTCTCCTGACCAATCATAAGTTGGGGATCCTGTCACTTGCAACATTTGTGGGTGGTCTGGGGACCCAAGAAGAGTATAACTAGCCTAGTTTAGTTAGGGAAAATTGTCAGACTTGTCCGCATAGCTGACCTGTCACCGACCCCACGACTCTATAGGTGATTGATACAGAGAGCTGCGGAGCGCTCTGTCCGAAGTTCCACAAACTCCAAGGGGTGGAATTAGTCTTAAGTGCTGGCGGAGCACTTTGCTGGGAGATTCGAGAACCCAATTGGGGTTACTGGCGGATTCCGTGCAGTGAGGGGGTAGCGCAGGCGTTGCATCCGAAGCTGCAGGTGTTGGTCGTGCCCTTTGGTGAGCCCAGTCCTGACCCAAATCCTGAGGGGTATCCTGTCCTGATTTTCCGTGAGCTGTACCTGCTCACCTTCTGGCATCCTAAATCCTTGAGGGTCCTTGTCCTCGTCTATTCCCGAAGCTGACCCGTTGTCAGGGTTAGTCCTCATTCCTGTCCTAGGTAAATATACCTGTGGGTGTCCGTCAAGTATCCTTTCCTTCCTGCTCTTTAATAAAGCCTCTATGCCCATGATATTCTCTCTGTTCTCTCTACTGATGCATTTACAAATTGTTTTAGCATGTTCCATTTTTCCCCTTTCCTGTAGGGCATATTGAAACTGTTTTTGCTTAAATAAAGTGTGATGAATATTTAGGATCTAAGTTAGATAGACTAAGATTAGGGTTTGAATCACTTATAGGTTTAGAAATTCACTGACTAATGTGTTTTAAACTTACCGGTCCCTAGTTTAAGCCTGAAACTGAATAGCATGTTCCCTGTTGCCCTTTCCCAATAGAATCCCATTTGCTCTCAATGGTGTTTTCTCTTATCCATAGTTACATAATTTTTGTGATTCTGCTTATTGATGTTTTGATCAGCATTTGCCTTATACTTTTGTCACTTTAAACTTTACATTCTTACATAAAGACTTTAAAACGCCTCAGGTGTCTGTGGTCATTCAGAAAATTACAAAAGTGATGTTAAATGAATAGACTAAGTGTTTAGAATTATCTTGTCACCTGTCCTCAAACAGCTCCTGATCCATCAGGAAGAGCAAGTGCCTGGGGTAAGTCAGGTGCTATGGTAATAGTGTTACAGGAAACACATATAGAATACTGATAGTGGCGTGTAAACTCACTCGACTCACAAAATTGTATTTGAAATCACATCATGGGCCCGAGTGTGTGAAAATCTGGCAAACTCTGAGCCGGGTGACCTGCGCGCTCTATCATGTTCACATCTCATTTATTGGTTTTTTTTCGCTTGTTTCTCTGTATCTTGCTTGTTCCTTGCATAACATCAAAAACATTTTTTTTTTAAAGAATGGTATTAAGAGGCATGGTGTGAAGTGTAGTTATGTCGAATGTTGGTAGGTGGCATTGACTGGATTTATGTGGAGTGTATTCATGCAATATGGAGTAGAGCACAATTATGTGGAGGTAAATTATTTGGTGCTGAGTGGTATTATGTGGAGTGTAATTATGTTGTGTGATGAATTGTGTGGGGATGGATTGTGGAATTGTGTGATGTGTGGAATGATGTGGCATGGTGTGGTATATAATTGTGTGAGAGGAATTATACAGCATGTTGCAGAGTTGTATTTTGTGAAGGGTAATTACGTGTTTTGGAGTGGAGTGTAAATATGTTGTGTGAAGTATAATTATATAGGTTGAAGTGGAGTTATGTGTAGTTGAATTGTGTAGTGTGTAGTGTAATTATGTGGTTTGGAGTGGTATTAAGTTGTGTGGAATGTTATTATGTGATGTGGAATTATGTGGTATGGAGTGCAGGGGAAATGTGTTTTTTAATTTTTAGGATTTTAATTATGTGGTATGGAATGTTGTAGGGTTAAATTATTTATAGTTGAATTGTGTGGCATGTAATTATGAGATGTTCAAATGTGCTGTGTGTGGTAGACTTAGCATAACTGCCAAGGTTTCAGATTGCGATGTGTGACATTTTCATAATTTCAGTGTAATTATGAGTGACATTTCAACAACTATGAGTGACACTTTCTTGTGAGTAAAATCAAGCCATGAAAAGGAGGGAAACATATAATTATTAGAAATTACGCCCATTCGGGCAACTAGAAACTCTAAGAAAGTCACTGAACTAAAGTACGCTAACAGCAGACTGAGTTAGACTGTGTGATTGTCACCCATTATTACAGTTCAATTATGAAAACATCACACTTACCAAATTGAAACCTTGTCATCTGTGAGTGAATCAGTGTGAAAATGGGCTCTGATTGAGGTGATTTCTCTGCACTCTCATGGTGACCAGCCTGGCCGGTGTCTTTGCAAACTTGCAACGCCAAGCAATTTTTACATCAGCCACATGTTATTGTAACTCTACAAAATAAATACATAGGATGTTCTCTGCAGAAATCAGAGGTTTGCCTGCACCAGGTTACACTTACTCAAGCCCTTTAAAAGTGGCAGTTCATTTAAGGTCCAATCAGGCCTCCCATAATGTCTGGTTTCTCTGCGTAGAAATGCTGTAAAGTTTTTTTTAATGCTAATCTGTGGCCAGATTAAACCTTCCTAAAAGAGCTGCTTTCATCTATGAGGAATCAGTCCGTTTCTGGGATGCTAAAATCACAGTAAGACCCAATGACTTATCCTCTAGTGCCTCCTCAGTGATCTTCTGTCTGAGGTAGGGTGAAACTGGGATCCAACATGTTTTAGGACTATGTGGTCTAGACTGCCCTGGTCTGCAGTGTTTCGTCCATTTAGCCAAGAGTGTAAGGAGGGGAGATCCGAGCCTGAAGCAGTATGTGCAGTGGTGCCTCTGATGCTCCTAGACTAGAGTTAGGCCACAGTTCCCTGCGCCACAGTAGGCACCTAGACCCTCGGCGCAATCAGCTCGCCTGCGGAGCAAGGTCTCTAGGTGCATTAATACAACACCTGCTGGACGGAGGGAGACCAGAGGCCTCTTCTGTGTGTGTGTAAATTAGGCCTCATGGGCCTGCGACCAGCAGACAGAGGCCATAACTTGAGAGGCTGGATGAGGCAATATTGTAGACTGTTAGAGCATGCCTCTCGATGGACTCTAGTCAAAAGAGGAGCATTAAGGACCGCGGGAGGGCCAACAGGCTTTGAATGGCTGCGAGGTGACTGACCACAGTAACAGGTGGAACTACAAGAGATGACTGGAGGCGCTAACCCTCTGAGGAGCAATAATTCATGGCAGTAAGGGGAGGGAAGGTTATATCTATGCACTGCGAGAGTGTATTGTGTGGTATCAATACAATGTCCCTGGGTACAGTAAGGCTTTCGGAAACCGCGGTCACTCATTTAGTAATTACTCAATGTAACACCCCTAATCAGTGTAGCTATATATCTATCTTGCATCTGAAGAAATCAATGCTCTGACACAGGTAAGAGTTACCAATACACCTAGGTCACAGGAGTTACAGGACCTTCACAAATAACGTTTTTGTTTTTCATTCCGGTATGTCTGCTGCTGAAAGTAGCTATTACCGTCATGTGAAAGTTTTGAAGAAAACCTGTAGGAATCAGCCTGAAAACAGACTCCTGCATGTTATTACTTTAATACTTACTCATTGTTATTTCCTTTCCCCCAACAACAAAACATCAATGAAATTGGGCACTTCAGCGCTGTGGTGTCATTGTGTTGGAATCTTATGTCCTGGCTCCTCCATGCAGAGCGGCCGCTTTTGCACATCGCTCCCCGCAGGGAGGTGGACGTTATCCCGGGTCACATCACCCACTCCAGAGCCCCGGTGCCCTTCTCAAGCCCCTAGACATCGCCTTCCTGACGGAGACCTGGCTGAACCCCTCCTCTGCACCCAACATCGCCATAGCCATCCCGGAAGGCTACAAGATCACCCGCAAGGACCGCACCAACGGAGTAGGAGGAGGAATTGCCATTGTCCACAGGAACACTGTCAAAATCTCGCCACACACCGACGACACCGTCAGCACTGCCGAATACCTGCACTTCCAGATCCACACAGACCCTAACACCAACCTCAGAGGCACCCTCGTCTACAGACCCCCCAGATCCCGACCACAGTTCAGTGACTCCATCGCCGACTTCATCAGCACACACGCCCTCACCTCCACGGACTACATCCTCCTCGGGGACCTGAACTTCCACCTCGAGAACAACAACGACTCCAAGTCTTCCACCCTGACCGACAACCTCGCCAACCTCTGACTCAGACAACTCGTCACAATACCCACCCACTCCACCAGCCACACGCTTGACCCCATCTTCTCAGCAAGCTTGCACGTCTTCTTCAACCACACCACCGAACTTCACTGGACCGACCACCGCTGCATCCACTTCACCTTCCGGAAACCCACCATGCACCACCACACCCAGCAGATGCCTCGCTGCCACTGGAGCAAAGTCACAGAAGACCAGCTAACCACCACCCTTGCCCAGCGCCCACCCGCAGACCTGACCGAACATGATGTCGCAGCCCACAACCTCAGACAGTGGATCAACAACTGTGCCAACACCCTCCACCCACTCAAGAAGCCCTCCAATGCCCACACCAGCAGGAAAGTCAGCTGGTTCACCGAAAACCTCCAGGCCTCCGAGCGAACCTGCCGAAAACTCGAAAAAAACTAGATCCGTGAATGAACACCAGAAAGCTACACAGCCCACAAGAACGATACCTGCAGACACCACCACCTCATCAGATCCGCCAAATGACCACCTTCAAAGACCGCCTAGACAACAACGCACACAACAGCAAAGATCTCTTCAACATCGTGAAGGAACTTTCCGACCCCAGCTCCAACACCAACGACATCCCACCTTCACAAGACTTGTGTGACCCGCTGGCCACCCTCTTTCATCACAAGATCGCAGAAATTCACGACAGCTTCGACGCCGTCACCACCCCGGCAACCACTGAGACCACGGCTCCCACTACCACCACCCGCACCAACCACCTGCTCTCCTGGACCAACATCAACGACGACGACACCATCAAGATCATGAACACCAATCACTCCGGATCCCCGGAAGACCCCTGCCCACACCACATCTTCAACAAAGCCAGCAGCACCATCGCACCCCATCTCCAGAAAACCATCAACATCTCCTTTGAGACAGTGACCTTCCCGGAGAGCTGAAAGCACGCAGAGATCAACGCCTTACTTAAGAAACCCAAGGTGGACCCCATGGACCTCAAGAACTTCCAACCCATCTCCCTGCTCCCGTTCCTGGCGAAGATCATCGAAAAGGCCGTCAACAAACAACTGACCAACTTCCTCAAGGAAAACAGCATCCTGGACCCGTCCCAGTCCGGGTTCCGCAGCAACCACAGCACCGAAACTGTCCTCACCGCCGCCACCGATGACATCAGGACCCTGCAAGACAACGGAGAAACTGCAGCCCTCATCCTCCTGGACCTGTCAGCCGTCTTCGACACGGTCTGCCACTGTACACTACGAACACACATCTACAATGCCAGAATACAAAAGAAGGCCCTGGACTGGACCTTCTCCTTCCTCTCCGGCAGAACACAGATCGTCCGCCTCGCCCCTTCCGCTCAGAAGCCACCGGGATCATCTGCGGCGTACCCCAAGGCTCATCTCTCAGCCCAACATTGTTCAAGGTCTACATGGCACCGCTCGCCACATTGCACGACGGCACAACCTCAACATCATCTCCTATGCCAATGACACCCAGCTGATCCTCTCCCTCAACAAAGACCCCCACCCTGCCAAAACCAACCTTCATGAAGGAATGAAGGCCGTCGCCGACTGAATGAGGAACAGCCGACTGAAGCTGAACTCGGACAAGATGGAGGTCCTTATCCTCGGTTCCACCCCTCGGCCTGGAACGACTCCTGGTGGCGGACTGCACCAGGAACACCCCCAACACCCACCAACCACGCATGCAACCTAGGGGTCATCCTCGACTCTACCCTCTACATGACAAAGCAGGTCAATGCTGTCTCCTCCTCCTGCTTCAACACCCTCTGCATTCTTCACAGGATCTTCAAGTGGATCCCCACCGAAACGAGAAAGACAGTCACCCAGGCCCTTGTCAGCAGTAGACTGGACTACGAAAACGAACTCTATGCAGGATCCCCGGCTAAACTCCTGAAACGGCTCCAAAGCATTCATAACGCCTCTCACGCCTGATCCTCGACATCCCTCGCCGCAGCCACATCACACCCCACCTGAGAGTCCTGCACTGGCTCCCTGTCAACAAGAGGATAACCTTTAAACTCCTCACCCACGCACACAAGTCACTCCACAACACCGGACCAGCGTACCTCACCAGCCGGCTCAGCCTCTACACCCCCAACAGCAAGCTCCACTACGCAGACCTCGCCACCGTCCCCCCATCCAAAGAGAGATCGCCGGCGGCAGATCATTCTCCCATCGCGCCGCCAAGACATGGAACAGCCTCCCCAACCACCCACGGGAGACCGAAGACCTTCTGACCTTCAGGAGACTTCTCAAGACCTGGCTCTTTGAACAGTAGCAGCTCCCCCCCCCCCAGCACCTTGAGACCCTCACGGGTATGTAGTACGCCTTACAAATGCGTTGATTGATTGATTGATAGTTCCCATCAGGAACCAGTCCTTACATATGTGCCACTCGAAACGGCTGACATCGTAGGACTGCCGGTGCATGGCGCAGGTCTCCAATAAATCTTATTGAGCCCTACCTTTATGGACATACTACGGAAATACAGCAAAATGTTGTGGGCATAGAAAAGGGACATTCATTACAGGACTACCACACAGGCAGCTGTACTGCATAACGAAATGTACCGCAACACGTTTAGGAGACAGGGGAAGCATCAGAAAACAGACGGCGGCCACATGGAAATAATACTACACCAGCATTGATTAGCAGCACTGGTACGCGAGGAAGCGCAATGATTGTTATGCGTGATTTCGCATTTCAGTGCGGTGATGCGGATCACCACACTTAATTGCGTTAGTCTAATGCCAGATGCATGGTACTTGGCGGGGCTGAATTAGGTGGCATGGATTTGAACAAGCTGTGCACGCTTAGGCTTTTATGTCATGGGGTAAAAAGTGGACGTTTGTCTATTTTTCTTTGTAAAAATAATATGGGCTGTTTCTTTACCTTCCAGTAGAATTCTGAACAATTTGTTAAGGTAAATTGTACTGTTGCATTGTGTGCACATGCAGGGAAGAACAAGTGTCTGGCAGACATGCAAAAAATCATCCTACGTCTCAGTATTAACTTTCACACTTCTAAGCAGTAATTCCAATCCTAGAATGAATTACCTGTTTGCTTTACAACGACAGTTAGTAAAACTAAGTGCTTTGCCAGCCAGTATAAGTAGCAAAGGTTTTAAAGGGACTTGTTTTTGTGCAAGATATTGCTTTTTCCAGTTCACGGAAGGGATAAAAAACATCTCCAGATAATAATAGGGTTGACAGGAGGTGTGATAGCAGAATATTGATACGTGTGGATCTGGTGAAGACTGCGGGCAGCAAGTGCTTGATACGATATTCGCATCGGAAAATACTATATATTTTTTTCATTATCCTCCATTAGTTATTAGTAAGGAAGGGGGAAGAGAGGTGTTCACCGACAGCGTTCAGTTAGTCTTAGGGAGACAAAGAAGGCTCTGGTCTGTGGTATTTGCCACCCCCAGAAGTCATAGGTATATGTATCAGGACCTCCCATTAAAAGGAAGTGGAAATGTGCTTTAGAAGTTGCCGGTATTGATGGCCACTATGCTGTTGCAGACTTTGCTGGGCTGACAGTGGGTGGGGAAATGCTACATTGTCACTATAGGTTTAATTACATGAATCGCGCATTCTCTCTGATGTTTGTCCTTGGGGTACTTGCTGACTGGTGCTACAGATGGGATCAGGTTTGCTTTTGACAGGAGGTATGGTTTAGTGGGGTACATAGTGTAAATTAATATTGGCATGAGGAAACAAAAATCGGACCCTTTGTACATTTAATATTATTGTGTGCATCATGCAGAGGATGAAGAGTAGCAGGAACAGCTTTGATGCCGTAGAGGCTAGCAGCAAGAACTGTTTTGGGGGGAAACATTGGTTACATTGCGGTGTTCACAACGCAATACCTTTACAACGCGGGCATTACAACGCAAGTCACTACAATGACTTGCACTGGATGGCATTCTAAGCTAAGGAATAGCATGATTTACTATTCCAGCACCTTCCCTACTGTAACGTAGGTTGTAGTTGAATTAGTAAATCTTACTATTCCTAAGTCCAGCACCCTCCAGCGCAAGTCGTTCTAACGACTTGCGTTGTAATGCCTGCGTTGTAAAGGTATCGCAATTTGAACACTGCGATGTAACATTGTATATTCGTTTTGGGGTGGTCAGTTGAAGAGATTGTTTAACATTTTTAAATGACTACAGTGGTATTGGGGAGGGCCGCAGCTGAAAAGCTCTGTCTTTGCTGGCAGACAGTGGTTAGATGGGGACCGGCCATCAGTCTATCTGTCGATGGTGGACAGGGAAGCAGTGGCCGCAGTCATGGATTCGCAGTGACATCCGACGGGTGGTTTTAAAGGCGGGCGGAAAAGCGTAACAGCAGGTTTCGTAGGGGTGAGAGTAGAGTATCATAGATGCGTTAGTAGCAGGCACAAAGGCAATTTCACGATTTTGGACCTAGGACCGAACGCCTTGCCGTACTGAAAATTGATTAAGACTTTAGGATATGATTGTGGATTATGTTGATTGCTGACAATACTATCTTTGGAGAATACGTATCTTTATTTTTGCGGCAGGCAAACGATTCTATCAGACGATAGAACCCCTTTGAACTAGGGTGGTGTGGAGTGCAAAAAAACAGAAACCGGTCCTAGGATGCTTGATTCCGGTCCAGGAAAGACATGGCTTGGCAGTTCGGGCTGGACTGTTCCCATGAGGCACAGGGCCAAGGCTGATTTGCATATGGCCATGTCTGAATTGGGGTGGTGTGGAATGCAAAAAAACGATGGATTTAGGCTCAGATCTCTGTACTGGGGTGAATGTATGACATTGTTCTGCATTCTGTCCATCAATTGTTGTTTTTGTATTTGTCACCCCGAGTGGGATGGGTATGCTCAGACGTGAGTCCCATGCTCTCCACACCACTGGAGTCAAGCTATCCTGGCTGAAGACGGCTGATAGCCAGAAACCAGTCCTAGGATGCTTGATTCCGGTCCAGGAAAGACATGGCTTGACAGTTCGGGCTGGACTGTCCCCATGAGGCACAGGGTCAAGGCTGATTTGCATATGGCCATGTCTGAACTGGGGTGGTGTGGAGTGCAAAAAAACGATGGATTTAGGCCCAGATCTCTGTACTGGGGTGAATGTATGACATTGTTCTGCATTCTGTCCATCAATTGTTGTTTTTGCATTTGTCACCCCGAGTGGGATGGGTATGCTCAGACATGAGTCCCATGCTCTCCACACCACTGGAGTCAAGCTATCCTGGCTGAAGACGGCTGATAGCCAGAAACCAGTTCTAGGATGCTTTTTTTTTTAAATTATTTTTATTGTTGCATCAGAAAGCATAATAAATGAAGAAGATCAGCAGTCGGCAGGGCGTCAACATTCCGACTCTGTCCGTTGGTTGCGCAAATTTTTTGTTCCACAATTATCAGTGTAACACGTAAATCTACGACATGAACATATAAAAACAACCCCCAAAAAGGCAGCATACACCTCCCTTCCCCCCTCCACTCCCCCAGACCCACCGTACCTCCCCCTAGCAAAGAATCCTCCATCCCTCTCACATAGTCTGATCAGTCAATTTTCATACAGCCCCTGTGGTCACTTCTGGCAGATCCACTGCGTTGTAGGCCCTCCCGTCTCTCAACACTTTCCCTTATCGGCCCCCCTCCAAACCATGATATTGTCTCCATTTAGCCCACACTCTCCGGAACTTCTTTGGGCATCCTCTGGCTTTATAAGTTACTCTTTCGGCGGCCATATACAAGTCCAGGCCCCTCCTCCACTCCTCTATATCTGGTGTTTCGGTTGCCCCCCAATATTTTGCAATGTCCCTTTTTGCCACCACCAATGCAAGTACCAAAAAGATAAGCAGAGGGCGTGCCAAGTCCACCTCGGTTGTCATGCCCAGCAAAGCTAATCTAGGGTTGCGCGTTAGAGCTACTCCCAAGACCTCACTTAGCTCCATGAATATGTGTCCCCAGTATGTTTGTATGGCGTCGCACGCCCAGAACGTGTGGAAAAAATCACCTCTCTGGTGGTGGCACCTAAGGCACGCCGAGTCTGTTATCCTTCCCATTTTAAGGAGGCGCACTCTGTCAAAATAGGTTCTGTGGAGCACATTCAGTTGGATGAGGCGTAGCCTCGATTTAATCGCCACCTCACGGGGGTGCATGAGGACAATCTCCCAATCCAAATTTCCATCCCTCCCACGTCTGCCTCCCACACTCTCCGTAGCCCTGGCAAGTTGCCTAGCATGTTGTTTGTCAGTGTTTTATATGTAAGGGAAACCGCCCGACCCAAGACCCGCTCCTGAAGCAACCTACCCTCCAGCGGTGCGTACTCTGGAATATCTGTGAGCGTGATGTTTTATGCCCTCCATGCATGTCTCAACTGCGCATATTTGTAGAACTGAGTGTTGTGCAGTCCAAATTCATCCCTAAGTACCTGGAAGGATTTTAGTTTCCCCCTCGCAATCACATCTCCAATTGTTGAGATACCTATATCGTCCCACCTCCCGAAGCCTCGCAGTTTACTGAGTTCGCCCAATGATTTGCAGTGCCACAGCGGACTTCTGCCGGGTAGGCCTCTTGTCCCACCCATGCGTCTAGTGGCCTTGTTCCATGCTGTCAGTGTGATCATCGTGGCCGGTAGAAGCGATGCCCGCACCGCCCCCCCCCGTATAGATAGTACAGTAGGTTTTTGGTGGACAATTTAAACCTCTTTAACGCATAGGTAGAGTGATCTGCTGCTGCGTGCAACCAATCATTGATTGGAGCAAGGTGCTCCGCCCAATAGTATGCCTCCAGGTTGGGAAGGGAGATCCCTCTGCTGTACTGGTGACGCTGTAGCGTTGACAGGGCCACCCTCGGTTGTTTCCCTAACCACAGGAAGGCCCGAAGGTCCGCATGAATTTTATTCATCGTTTTTGCAGGCAGCTGGTAATACTCGTTTTGGAGCGCATACAAAAACTTCGGGAGGATAATCATTTTGAATATTGCCGCTCGGCCCAGTAGGGTGAGCGGGAGCTGCCGCCACCTGTTCATCTCTGTTGTTGCACCGTCTACGACTCGTGCTATATTTTTGCTAAAGGAGAGTCCCCTGTCTAGAGTAATGTATATTCCCAGGTATTGTAAACCCTCCTTGGTATGTATTAGCTGCCCCGGTAGGCATTCCCCCCGCTCCAGACCCTGCGGGTCATAGAGGACTGATTTGTGCCAATTAATGGTGTGGCCTGCCCTAGCACCAAAGCCATCCAGCTCCCTGAACTCCCAATCCAAATCTTCCATCCCTCCCACGTCTGCCTCCCACACTCTCCGTAGCCCTGGCAAGTTGCCTAGCATGTTGTTTGTCAGTGTTTTATATGTAAGGGATACCGCCCGACCCAAGACCCGCTCCTGAAGCAACCTACCCTCCAGCGGTGCGTACTCTGGAATATCTGTGAGCATGATGTTTTGTGCCCTCCATGCATGTCTCAACTGCGCATATTTGTAGAACTGAGTGTTGTGCAGTCCAAATTCATCCCTAAGTACCTGGAAGGATTTTAGTTCCCCCCTTGCAATCACATCTCCAATTGTTGAGATACCTATATCGTCCCACCTCCCAAAGCCTCGCAGTTTACTGAGTTCTCCCAACGATTTGCAGTGCCACAGCGGCGTCTGCCGGGTAGGCCTCTTGTCCCACCCCATGCGTCTAGTGGCCTTGTTCCATGCTGTCAGTGTGATCATCGTGGCCGGTAGAAGCGATGCCCGCACCGCCCCCCCGTATAGATAGTACAGTAGGTTTTTGGTGGACAATTTAAACCTCTTTAACGCATAGGTAGAGTGATCTGCTGCTGCGTGCAACCAATCATTGATTGGAGCAAGGTGCTCCGCCCAATAGTACGCCTCCAGGTTGGGAAGGGAGATCCCTCTGCTGTACTGGTGACGCTGTAGTGTTGACAGGGCCACCCTCGGTTGTTTCCCTAACCACAGGAAGGCCCGAAGGTCCGCATGAATTTTATTCATCGTTTTTGCAGGCAACTGGTAATACTCGTTTTGGAGCGCATACAAAAACTTCGGGAGGATAATCATTTTGTATATTGCCACTCGGCCCAGTAGGGTGAGCGGGTGCTGCCGCCACCTGTTCATCTCTGTTGTTGCGCCGTCTATGACTCGTGCTATATTTTTGCTAAAGGAGAGTCCCCTGTCTAGAGCAATGTATATTCCCAGGTATTGTAAACCCTCCTTGGTATGTATTAGCTGCCCCGGTAGGCATTCCCCCCGCTCCAGACCCTGCGGGTCATAGAGGACTGATTTGTGCCAATTAATGGTGTGGCCTGCCCTAGCACCAAAGCCATCCAGCTCCCTGAACAATTCCGGGATTGTTGTGTCCGGCTCGGTTACAAACAATAGCACGTCGTCGGCGTATAAGGATATTTTTTCCTGTGCAGAGTCGGAGTCTCCCCAGGAGAAGCCCAGAATCCCATGGTTTTGTCTGACCTTTATCGCTAGAATTTCTATAGTGAGTGTGAATAGAAGGGGGGATAGCGGGCAACCCTGGCGCGTGCCCCTGCCGATTTGGAATTCGCTGGACAACCTCCCGTTAACTCGAACTCGAGCCCTCGGAGCTGAGTATAGGAGCCGGACCCATTTCTGGAACTTAGGGCCAAACCCAAACCTCTGCAGTGACGCCATTAGGAAAGGCCAGTGTACCGCGTCGAAGGCCTTCTCCGCGTCCAGGGAGAGGAACCAATGGGGCGCACTTCTCCCCTTAACCTCCTGCAGCCAATTATGTGTGCGGCGGAGGTTCAACTTGGTCGCCCTGTCTGGCAGGAACCCTAACTGATCCATATGTATGAGGTCCGTTATTACCGACCGCAGACGTTTAGCTAGAATAGTGGCCAAGATCTTTATCTCCATATTGAGGAGGGAAATGGGGCGGTAGGAGGCACATTCATCTCTTGGCTTGCCTTCCTTGTAGATCGGTACGATAGTGGCCAAGGCGAGGTCCGGTGGTAGGCTCTCCGCCTGGTATGCCTCCAAGAAGAGGGTTTTTAAATGACGTTGCAATAGATCAGTAGCCCGTTTGAAAAACTCTGCCGGAAAGCCATTCGGCCCGGTGGTTTTCCCCGGCTTCAGTGAGGCTATGGCATCAGATATGTCCTCTAGAGTCACCTCCGCCTCTAAAGCCGCGCTAGCCTCGGGGGACAGTATCGGTACCTCCGTGTCGCCTATGTAATGCTGCGCGTCCTCACCCGTGCCCAAGTCCCTGGCCCCATAGAAGCTATCATAATAGGACGCAAAGGCGTCTGCTATGGCCTCGTCTGTGTGCACCTGTCTACCTTCCGCCAATGTGATCCGATCCACCCACCTCGCCGCCCTTTCTTTCCTTCCAAGCCAAGCCAGGAGTTTGCCGGACTTATCCCCCACGTCATACAATCGGTGGAGGGTTGCCAACGATTGAGTACGTGCCTCATCAGTGACCACCTCCCTGTAATTTCTTTGTGCATCTAACAGTTGTCTAAGTAATACGTCCTCCTTCTGTTGCTGGTATTCCGTCTCTAGGGCCAAAATAGACGTCTCCATATTAGCTACCTCAGCCTGTTGTGTTCTCCGCACCTCACCCAACCTGCTCTGTATTCGATCCCTCAGGACCGGCTTCATCGCCTCCCAGAAGGTGATCCCTGAGTCAACCGTACCTTCATTTTCAGCCACGTAGACCCTGATGTCTGCTCTGATGCCCCGCAGTATTTCCGGTGTTTGGAGGTCCCATGCCGCCAGGTGCCATTCTGCCCCCCCTTCCCCTCTCCCGCCCCAACTGTGCATACAGCGGAGAGTGGTCTGATAGTCCCCTCGCTTTGTATTCCGCTGTGTCACTCGAGGTAAGGTTCTGCCTGGACGTGAATATATAGTCTAGTCTGGAAAAGACCCTATGTGCCCCTGAGTAGAAGGAGTAGGCCACTTGTGTAGGGTGGAGCAACCTCCAGATATCAGTGAGTCCTATGACACTCATCTGTCGTGCTAAGGCCGAACTTTTCCCCATTTTACGTGCCGTCCCTGACCGATCCTGCGCTTCGCACATAACATCGTTAAAATCTCCACCCACTACTTGTATAGTATCTGCTGTATCAATGAGTATGGAGGTAATCGCTTTGAGGGTGCGCGCCTGTAGCTTTGGGGGCGCATATACCGAAATGATAGTGTACCTACGCCTTTTCCAAGTCCCTTGCACGCCCGCGTAGGTCCCCTGTGGGTCCAGCCAAGTACTGGTAATACTGAATGGTGCCGTTTTTTTTTATGAGGATAGCCACCCCCCTGGAATCTGCTGTGTACCCCGCATGCGCAAGTACTACATGGCGGCCTCTCGCTATAAACGCGCACTTATTGCCTCTGAGGTGAGTCTCCTGTAAAAGCATGATATCTAGCGCTACTCTCTTGTGGTAGGCATTCACCAGGCCCCTCTTGATCTTCGACCCTAAGCCATTCACGTTCCATGTTAAGACGGTGACCCCTTTGTCACCCAATTGCGGGGTGTCTAGTGTACTTGCCATTGTGTAGTGTGACACCTGTCCCAAGTGAGTCCCTGTGGTGGAAGTGTTACAAGGTGTGTCAAGGTGCGTTGCTGCTGCTCCTCAACTGTCCCCCCTCCCCCCCTTGACCCTCTTTGACCCCAACTCGAGGGATTTCGAAAACCTTCCCCCCCCCACCCCCCTCCCCACCTCCCTCCCCTTCCAGTCGCATCCCAACGTGGGACCGAACTATCCACGGGAGAAGGCCTGTCGCCTCCCACGCTTCCCTCCCATCACAAACCAAAGAACAGTATAAGAAACTCAAACAACATTGAAGGGCGTGTCAACTTGCGTGCTCCCATTGGTCGAGCTGCAGTCTCTCTGGCCCTTGAGCACCATCGTTCATGAGTGCGAGTCCTGTGTGTCCATAGTGGGCACCTGTCCCGACGAGTCCTGCTCCAAATGTTAGATTTCTTTGACTAACGGATGTACTGAATCTCTAACGCCATCTTCCTCTTCTCCTCCAGAGGCGAGGCCCTCCGACTCGTCTTCCTCATCCCCCTCTGAACGGATGCCATTCCGCAAACAGCTAAACCTAGAGCCCGCCACCGAGTCGTTTCCAGGCGATGTTAATCTGCCTCCCCTCCTTTCACTTGTACCACGGGTCTGGTAAGGTGTTTCCGGCGTTTGTTTCCTTATCCTCCCAGTTTTCCGTCACTGCGGTTTCGGACGCTCCCATCGCGACCTTTACCGCAAAGATCTGTCCAGTGCTTCCCTTCCGGCCGCCTCTCTGCTATTCAGGATAGGACGTTCCTCAAGCCATTGCCACGCATCCTCTGGGTGTGAGAAGAATATGGACTTGTCTTTGTAGAGCACCTTAAGCTTTGCGGGGAAAAGGAGCATGTACGTAATGTTCAGGGTTCTCAATTTTGCCTTCACGGAGTCAAATGAGCGGCGCTGTTTCGATACTTCCTGGCTGTAATCCGGGAAAATCATTATGGTTGTATTCTCCAGACGGATCTCTCCCAGCTTCCTGGCTTCTCGTAGGATTAAATCTCGGTCCGCATAGTTCAGGAATCTCGCCATGACTGGCCGCGGTCTTGCCCCCTCCGGTGGTTTGGCCAGAAGAGCCCTGTGTGCCCTCTCAATAATGAAGCACGTGGAGAACTGTGCAGTCGGAAAGGTAGTCTTCAGCCAGGCGTGGAGGAAGGAGGCCATGTTCTTCCCCTAAATTCCTTCTCTAAAGCCCACAAAGTGAAGGTTGTTGCGCCTCGATCTATTTTCCGCATCATCCACCTTCCATTGCAACTGACGGTGCGAGGCCTGTAGCTCCGCCATGTCTTTCTTCAGGGCTGATATCGATGCATCATTTTCATTGACTCTAGCTTCAGTTGCTGCCACCCTGTCCGTCAGGTTCCGAAAATCCTGTCGCAGCAGTGTTATCTCGGAGCCCACTTCTCCTATCTTCACCTCCAGGGCTGCCCGAGATTCTTGGATGTCACTCCTGGACGCCTGGATGGCCGCCAGCAACATTGCTGTTTCCGTCTGCACTCCGGATATCCCCGGCCGCTGCTCCGCGGCATGTCTTGGCGCCGCAAAGTTGTCCATGGGGCCCTGCTTAGTGGATTTAGGCAGCGGGTCTCTTTTCCCCATGGCTGCCCGTGTCCTGGGAGGGGTCCCGCTGTGGGTTGCTTGCCACCAACTTCTGAAATGCCCAAGGCGTGGGTGAGGCCAATCAGGGGGCAGCGGCCGTCTGTCCTGCCGCACCGTGAGCCGTAGTGTTGTGCAATATGGTGTCCCTCGGAGTCTCCTCACAGCAGGACCCTTGCCTCGTGCCTCCCCTCAAAACCGTGATCTCTGTCCCGAATCTCCACACCGCTTGAATCGTGTTAGATGCCTCTTCGTGCACCGCGATGACCACCTCTCTTCATCACCGGCCGCCAAAGTCCTCCAAAATCCGTTCCTCCCGCTATTCCTGCGGGTGTCTCCTAGATCAAGGGCCCAGTTGCCAGAGCAGCGTTCCAATGGCGGGGGGCACGGGCGAGGGGGGGGCGAGGCGGGTAGAGCCGGAGGGCGAAATCAAAGGCTCTCACCCGCCGGCCTCCGCTGTTGCTGTGCGTCCCCCCGGGCTATCTCCACTTGCCGCTGCCAAACTAGTGCAGCTGCCCCGGACAGCCGTGGGCGTCTCAGACTCCTGCGCCTCGCTGTCTCCGCTGGTCGCCTCCTCCACCTGCGGGTCACACACCGCTCCTCTGCTCTCAGCCTCCGCCGTCCCCCAGCCCCGCCTCAATGTGTGGACGGCAGCGAACGGCCTCCGCCCCCCGTCACTGGGTATCGGTCGTGCCGGCCGCCATCTTGGTGAAGGTGGCCGGTCACCGGCAGCACCTCCGATCCCCCTCCGGGCACTCCAGTCGCGGTTATACTGGACCGCTGGGCGGGGCTGCTCGTAGCGGTGTCTCCACTTGCGGATTTCTTCTCTTTAGGGTTGCGGGTGTCCCATAGACCAAGAGCCTAAGCATGGGCGGAAAATCCGTTTCGCTCGCGGATTTTGCGGATTTTCGGGAAATTCGCAATCCGCGAGATTCGCGAATCTCCCGCAAAATCCGCAAATCCGCGAGCAGCGGATTTTGCTCGCACTGCTCGCACTGTTCGCGTGAGTTCGCGGCTTCCCAGTACAACTTCGCGCCCCGCGAATAAGTGCAAAATTGCAGAAATACGATCTAATCAAAACTGAAACTACTTACCAGGTTCAAAAGTTCAGGCTCATCATTAGTAGCCATTTCCTGTAGTGCTTGCTGAGGGGCCCCTCCAGAGTTCAGTTGCCAGTTGCAACTATTATGTGACCCTGCTCTGAACCTCAGAATAGTTACACATATGCCACAAAGGTCCTGAATTACAGCTAAGGGAGACAAGCAGGAGCCAGGCTGGCAGTTCAAATCCATTAATCAGCCCCTAATTCATTATTGTCAGTTGGGGCAGGGCAGGTGTTGTAACTAATTTTGCAACAATGAAAGCACTTAGCAAGTGCAAAAGTTCACTAATCAGGAAGCACTAAGGAAGCAGGTGCCAGCTAAAAAAATATTCTGTGACACATTAATCAGCCCCAAATTAATTCAGGTCACTTGAGGCAGGGAAGGTGTGCTTGCGTTGCCACAATAATGTACACTGACTGGACAACCAGAGGGTGCTGTGATGAAACAGAGGGTGGCATGGGTGGGCCAGAGGGTGGCATGAGTAGTCAGAGAGTGGCAGTGGTGACAGAGAGTGGCAGTGATAAAGAAGAGTGTCCCAAACAGGCTGGACACGTAGAAACAACAAGTTCGCGAAACTTGCGACCCGACAGGTAAGTTCGCAATTTGAGAAAGTGTACAAAACCCTCGCGAACTGGCAGAAACCCGCGCAAACACAAAAAAAAAAAAATCCGCAAATTCGCGAGAATTCGCGGATTTTGCGGATTGCGAGTTCGCAAATCCGCAAAATTTGCGAACGCGAGATTCGCAAAATTCGCCCATGCTTACAAGAGCCCAGGTGCCAGTGCAGTGCTCCGGTGGCGGGGGGGGCGGGCGGGTAAAGCCGGAGGGCTAAATCAAGGGTTCTCACCAGCTGGCCGCCGCCGCTGCAGTGCGCCCCCCCCGGGCTACCTCCATCCGCCGCCGCCACTTCAATGTAGCTCCCGGGCGGCCGTGGGCGTCCCCGACTCCTGCGCCTCGCGGTCTCTGCTGGTTGCCTCTTCCACCCATGGGCAACGCCACCGCTCCTCCGCTTCGCTCTCAGCTACCGCCGTCCCCTAGCCTCGCCTCAATGCAGGGACGGCTGCGAACGGCCACTGCCTCCCGTCACCGGGTATCGATCTTGCCGGCCGCCATCATAGTAAAGGCGGCCGGTCTCCGGCGCCACCTCCGAACCCCCTCCGGGCACTCCAATCGCGGTTACAATGTACCGCTGGGCAGGTCTGGACGTTGCGGTGTCTCCGCTTGCGGATTACTGCTCTTTCAGGGCTGCGGATGTGCTCCTCGGCGCCTCCGCATCAGCCGGGCGTTGCGGCCGCCATCTTGAGCTCACAGGGTTCTCCGGACCCGGCTTATTTTCTTTCTTTTTTCGGGCGGCCCCAGCGTGTTTCCGCCATCCCGGTGCGCTCCCCAGCTGCTAGCACGTCTCGGGCTCCGCTGGGTAATGTCCGTGCTTCCTGGGGTATATTTTCCGTCGGATTTCGATGCATCTCGGCCGGAGCTCCGGCAAGGCACGTCCTAGCCGGCCATGCTGCTGGTCACGCCCCCCCGGTCCTAGGATGCTTGATTCCGGTCCAGGAAAGACATGGCTTGGCAGTTGGGGCTGGACTGTTCCCCTGAGGCACAGGGTCAAGGCTGATTTGCATATGGCCATGTCTGAACTGGGGTGGTGTGGAGTGCAAAAAAAAGATGGATTTAGACCCAGATCTCTGTACCGGGGTGAATGTATGACATTGTTCTGCATTCTGTCCATCAATTGTTGTTTTTGCATTTGTCTCCTCCCTGCTTGAGCACAACTAGTCGGGTACAACTACTAAACCAAAGCCAAGTCAACAACAGTTTAATTTTGAACCTATTTGTTGTTTTTATCCTGTTACATTTTATTATGCTCTGGTTATGTACAAGTGCCACTTATTTTCCTTGAGGACAACAGAAAGTGATGGGTGGATTGCTTGAATTAATATCACTATGCTACAGACAGGGAGCATCCATATGGAAATCAGCCGTGGTCCTGTTCCTATAGGAATAGTCCAGCCCGAACTGCCAGTCCAGGTCCCCTGTGAGCGGGTAGACAGGGAGCAGTAGATAGAAGCACTGTATCAGAGGGAGCTTGAGCTATGCTGCATTGTTTTGTGGTAGGATTGCATGCATGCATTGAAAGAGGCTGAGGGAAAGGAGATAGGTGCTCCAACTTTAGCTTGGCAGCGAGGGTGCCAGCACACTGTGGATAAGGCCAGGGCTTTAAGTGAGAAAAAAACTGGGCCTGCTAGCTTTTTCCTAAAATGGATCATTAAATGAGCATTTGAAAAATGATATCAAGACTCAGCGTCTGTGTGTGAAGACACTAAGAGAGTTGTCTAGTTTCTTCGATTTGGATGGAATTGACTTACAAAGCGGTGCTTTTCCATATTGGACAAAAAATTGACTTTTGACCCCAGGTTTGGGTGATGCTCTTAGGGCAGGGAGCATTTGGAAATAGCACGCTAGAATTTGAAGACTAACTTGTGTGGTGAATTCAGGATTGGTGCTTTCCTTTTCGCTTTCTTGACAGGTCCACTGTACAAAATGTTGCTGTATAAATTACTTAGAAATCTATTGCAGGATTTCCCAAAACCCTTGCAAATATTCACTGTGTCTATTTTGCTGGGGTTTCTCACAACAATTTTCTTCAGCAGACCTTCTACCTTTTGCCAGCCAACTCTTTACATGCAGCTTTGCGTCAAACATTTCAAATGGAGGACCACTGAGTTTTACCCATGAGCATGAAGAAATGGTCTCTACAAGAAGAGAGGCCCTTGTTGGACAAGCAATTGTTCATTGCGCTAAAACCTCTCTCGCAATCCGCATTACTTGCTGGCAGGGTTTCCATGCAAACTAATAACTTTTTTAATGCTACACTAGTAACACCAAACAAACAAAAAAACAAGACGTCTGCCTTTCTTTGACCTTTGAGGCCTGAAAATAGAGCCCCCTAGAGCCCCCTTTCGAGACCCCCCCCCCAAAAAAAAACTGGGGGGGCTTAGCCCCCCACTAGGGTGACCAACTGGCATTGGTGCAAATTCAGGACGGTGAGGGTAAAAATTCAGGACAAAGGGTCAAAATTCAGGACACAAATTCAGGACAGAAGGTCAAAATTCAGGACAAAACTTCAGGACAATTGGATAAGTTTTACAGACACATCAGAGGTTGCGCAATAGTATATAAGTAAGCCCAGCCATATCCAAACATAGTCAACCATTTGCAAACCTATCCATCATGTATCCTTCCATCTATCCTTTCACTCATCCATCCCTTCATCCATCCTTTATCCATCCATCCACCCTTTCACCCTAGCCATCTGTACACTCATCCATCCACTCTTCTACCCATCCATTCACTCATCCATCCAGCCATTTACCCTTTCACCCATCCAGCCATCCTTTCACTTACTCATCCATCCACCCATTCACCCTTTCAGTCATTCATCCTCCTCCCTTTCTCTCTCCATCGTCCCTTTCACTTAGCAGTCCTTCCTTCCATCCATCCTTCCACCCATCCATCTACTCATCCACTCATGAGTCCATCCATTGATCCTCTCACTCATCCATTTATCCTTTCACTCCTTCACTCATCTATTCATCCTTTAGTCCATCTACCATCCCTTTCACTCACTCATCCATCCTTACATCCACCCTTTCACTCATCTGTCCATCCATTCACCCTTGCACTTATCAATTCATCAATCCATCCATCATTTCACTCATCCATCCACCCACCCACTCACTCATCCACCTTTTTACTCATCCATCCTTTCACTCATCCAGCCACCCTTTTACCCATCCAGCTACCCTTCCACCCATACATCCAGCTATTTACCCTTTCTCCCTCCCATCCTTCCACCACTCACTCATCAATCCACCCATCCTCTTTTATTATCCATCTATTCATTATATATTCATCCATTCACCCTTTCACTAATTCATCCAGCCATCCACCCATCCCTTCACTTACTCACTCGCTCCCCTTTTCATATTAATTTTGAGCTGAGCCTTTTTGAGCTGCAGGAGCCATTCCTCGACTGGGTCCAGGAGCCACCCAGGGCAGAGACAGGATCCACCACAGGTGGGGGGGGAGGGGGGAGGGACAAGAGCCATCACTGGGGGGAGGGTGGGAAGGAGGGAGTCCAGGATCCACCAGGGTGGGCGCAGGGGTGGGCATGCGGTATTCTAGTATCTTCTTGGTCTCTTCCAGGGTGGGGTAGGGCTCCTCACCCCCTCCTGGACAACACAACGAGAAGTCAGTCTCTCTTTCCAAAGTGTTACTTTTGCCAGCCCCCACTGTGATGTACAGCACTTAAAGGAGCTACTCCGAGAGAACTGATTTAACTGATTGTCCTCCATACTTTGTTAATCAGTGTGGGTTCGATTGTGCCATTTCTTTATTTTATTACATTAAAGACTTCATGTTTAAAGAATCGAGGTTTGTTTACAATTTAGTGACAGTAATTAAGCTCTGTGCTGTGATGAGAACCACGTGCTGCTTCGGTGTAATCCATACCGGTTGTAGGATGTTTGGGGCCCTGGCAGAAAGGGAATGTCTCACACGAATTGCAGATACAAGACGCATTCAGTGCTGTTTGCATCTGAATAGATGCTCCCTGCTCCGGAAGCTGCACCCCCTCCCTCTCAGTCACCTTCAAGCACCGCTTAACAGCTCATCAAGGGTTGGAGGTGTGAGGGGTGGGGGCTGCAGCTTTAAGAGCAGGGGCATCTATTCAGATGCAAACAGCCCTGAATGCGTCATGTCAAGTCAAGAAGGGAGGTTAGTGGAAGCTGTGCCAGCTTTAGGGAGGTGCGACCGGTGCCCGGTTAAAATTACGGACAAATGGCGTCCGTTAAAGAATCCTTCACGGACAACGGACAGACGGCCGAAATTACGGACTGTCCGTGAAATTTGTAGTGCTGTTAGCACTCTAGTGTACGCACGTTGCACGCATCCCCACATCCGCAGGCCAGGCGTGGCCTGCGGGGTTGAATAAATGGAGGGCGCGCGCTCGAGCACGTCACTTCCGACTAGCACTGGGTGTGAGGCTCACTGGTTGCTACTGCGCGCTGCCACCCCTGCGCAAGCGACTAGGCCGCTGGGAAGGTTCCCCACCTCACCCCACAACATTGGCGACGAGTGGAGGGAGCCCAACCCTCGCCTGTACGCTTCGAACCTGCTAGTGTGGCCTGCTCGCCTGCGCGGTGTCTACCGCGCGTGACCCGGCGACTCCACTTGCCTCACGGGAGCCGACACACTCCTCCCTGCCGGGCCCCCGCCTGCTGCGCGGTGCCGGTCCGCCACGAGAGCTCTTCGGTGTGAGGCGCTCCTCCTGCATGCTGTGTGCTTCGGCCTGCTGAGGCCTGATAACGCCCGGACGAGACGTTGAAGTCGAAGCCCCCCGGAGAGTGGACCCGGAGGGCTTGCCGACCACGAGGCGCGTGGTGTTAGCGGTGAACGCCTATTTGCCGCCATGGTGGATGCTGATGCTGCAGCACCCATTATTAACATCCCTTTCCAACACGCTGCGGCGGGGGTGCTACCCCCATTCAGTGAGGCGAGTGATCCATCCACGGCCTCACCTCGATGGAAAATCTGGCTGGAGAGACTAGAGAACTACTTCGTGGTCACGAGGGAGACGGATGACGCGGTGAAAAGATCCCTACTACTCCACTACGCAGGGGACGAGGTATTCAGACTCTTCAAGCACCTCCCCAACCCGAACGCAACGACCACCTATGCTGCTGCAGTCACTGCGCTCAATAACCATTTTTACCCCCAGTTAAATGTCGATTTTGAAGTCTTCAAGCTGGGACAAGCCCGCCAACGGGAAGGGGAATCCATGGATCAGTTCCACACCAGAGTAAGGGAGCTGGCCAGCTCTACCGATGAAGACCAGCCAAGGGCCATACGGTGTCAGTTGATCCAAGGCTGCCGCGACAAAACACTCAGGGGCCACATCCTGCGGAAACCAGGGATCTCCCTGGAAGACATCCTCATTTTAGCTAGAGCCCATGAACTATCAGACGCCAGAGCGACGGCCATGGAGCAGGCCCTGCACAAAACTCCCGCCAAAACTGAATCCATCAAAGTTGAACGCGCCGACGCAGTACGGCCTCGAACACGTGGCCAGGCGCCCAGAGGATATCGCAGGGACCCGCCCTCATCACGCTGCGGATACTGCGGCCATGAACCTCATGCGGCCAAAGACTGCCCAGCTCAGGGGCAAACCTGTGGGAACTGTGGGATCCCCAACCATTTTGCATCTGTCTGCCGGAGAAAGAACCAACCCAGAAATTCCAAAAAGCCGTGGACACCCTCCAAAACCGTCCGCCAGCTATCACTGCAAGACTCGCCACCAGAGAGGCCGGAAAAACACCCAACCAAGACTTATGATGACTCGGACGAGGAGGACGAGGAAGCGTATGTGATCTCATTTGCCAGGGAACTTAAACAGAGGCGACGGCCACAACCAACATGTGTGGTGAAAATGGGGGAGAACGAGGTAAAAGCTATCATCGACACGGGCGCCACTGTCAACGTCATGGGGCTGCAACAGTTTAATAAGCTTCGCCCCCGCCCTGAGGTCCTGCGCTCCAAGACGAGAATCTTCGCCTATGGAGCAGATACCCCACTACCCCTAAAAGGGAAAATTGTGATACCCATTCGGGCAGATGAGGCGGAAATATCAGCAACAATACACATCATTGACCGGGAGGCTGATACCCTGTTAAGCAGCCACACGGCTGAGGACCTAAAACTGATTGCATTCGCTAACCGGATCAGATCCCATCAAGTGGACGAACTGCTAGAGCGGTTCCCTGAATTGTTCAAAGGACTAGGCTGCATCAAGTGCGACCCTATCAAACTCCACATCGACAAGTCGGTCACTCCCAAGGCACTACGTCACCGGCGGATCCCGTTCCATCTGCGGCCGCTGGTGGAAAAAGAACTAGAAAAGCTTGAGAACCTGGGAGTTATCGAGAAGGTAACGGGGCCCACCCCGTGGGTTTCCCCCATGGTCATAGTGGAGAAACCCAAACAGCCAGGCGAGATTCGCCTATGTATCGATATGCGGTTGCCGAATCAGGAGAGAAAGACACCTGACACCCACTATGGACGACATAGTGGCCGATGTAAACGGCTCGAGATGGTTCTCAAAAATCGATCTCAACGCAGGTTACCATCAACTACCCCTTGCGGAGGAGAGCCGTTTTATCACAACATTCAGCACTCACCTGGGCCTTCGACGATATAAGCGCCTCAACTTTGGAATATCGTCAGCGGCGGAGGTATTTCAAAATACCATCAGAGAACTGCTATCAGGTTTGCCGGGGGTGATCAATGTTAGCGACGATATCTTGATCCATTCTGCCACCGCATCTGACCACTGTAAACACCTGCGGGATGTCCTGAAAAGACTGAGTACACATGGAGCAACTCTCCACAGGGACAAGTGTCAATTCTTTCAATCGTCGATTGAATTCTTTGGCTACGTTTTCAACCAAGAGGGAGTTCAAATCGACCCAAGGAAATCAAAATCCATCAAGGATGCCCCCGCCTCGAAATCACCAACAGAGGTGAGGAGTTTCCTCGGGATGGCGACGTATTGTGGCCGGTTCATACTAGGCCTAGCAACGCTTAGTGAACCTCTCCGAGCACTAACGAAAATGGATGCCAAGTGGCAGTGGGGCCCGAGAGAACAAGAAGCCTTCCAGGGGATAAAGGAGGCCCTCCTTGAACATGCAACGCTATCCTATTTTGACCCCGCCAGACGGACTGAGGTGATTGTCGATGCCAGCCCGGTGGGCCTCGGGGCAGTTCTGACTCAAGAACACGAGCCTGGCCAATGGACGGCCTTAGCTTTTGCCAGCAAGGCACTGACACCGACTGAAACCAGATACGCTCAAATTGAGCGGGAAGCCCTGGCAATCAAGTGGGCCTGCAGTCATTTCCACTTGTATCTACAAGGCCACTCCTTTGTCATGGTGACGGATCACCAGCCTTTAGTGCCCCTCTTCAAAGGCACTGCCCCACACCCACCACCACGAATTGAGAGGTGGGTGATCCAGCTTCAAGCCTATGGTATGGAAGTGGTATACAGACCGGGGGCCAAGAATCCGGCTGACTACCTGTCGCGCCACCCGCTACCTCCTGAGCCAGCACCCGTCGACGACGACTGCGAAGAATACGCCCGGTGGGTTGCACTCACCTCCTGTCCCCAATGCATGACCATCGAAGAGATCAAGGAGGCCGCAGTGGACGACAACCCATACATGAGGTCACTGAAAGCAGTACAGGAAGGGTCCTGGACCAACTACCTACACCCCCCAGACACATGGACAGCCTCAGACAAAGAAGCTCTCACGAAATTCTGGCACGTCCGCCACGACCTCAGCGCCACGGAAGAGGGTATACTGCTGAGAGGAACACGACTGGTGATACCACAGCGCCTTAGATTTCGGGCCACTCAACTCGCTCACGGCGGTCACCAGGGCTCCACGAAAATGAAGGCACGCATGCGCGAAAAGATATGGTTTCCTGAATTAGAAGCAATGGTAGAGGATTACGTGAAAACCTGTATGTCCTGCCAACTAACCAGTGATCCCGAGAGGCCAGCCCCGATAATCACTGAGGAAGCATGCACAACTCCCTGGACCAAGATCAGCCTGGACTTCAGGAGCTTCCCGGGGGAAGGACACACCCTGGTGGCCATTGACTCGTACTCCAAGTACCCCCTGGTGGAAAGGGTGCCCTCAACCGCCTTCACACACGTGGGGCCGGCGCTGGAAAAACTATTCGCCATGTTTGGTTATCCGGAGGAGATAAAAAGTGACAATGGGCCACCCATCCAGGGAGCAGAGTTCGCCACCTTCCTGAAAATCAGAGGCATCTCCCACCGACGCATCACACCTCAGTGGCCACAAGCCAACGGGGAGGCAGAAAGATTTATGCGGACTCTCAACAAAATGTTTCGAATAGCGGTGGTGGAAGAGGCTGACCCCGAACAACGATTACATGAATTCCTAAGGGAATACCGAGGAACTCCCCACTGCACTACCCAGAAGAGCCCGTGGTCCCTGATGTTCCAGGGCCGACGCCGAGACCTCCTCCCTACGGCCCCGGAGTTGGTGCCAAGCCCGAACAACACGGTGAGATCCAGGAACGTAGGCGCCAAAATAACCAGCGGGCGAGCCGACGGCGCAGAGCGACACTACGCCGACTACAGCGAGGGGATCAGGTGGTTATAAGGAGCAGACGCCCCGGAGGAAAGTTCCAGACCTTTTATGAGCCAGGGCCATGGACGGTAACAGCCACGAAAGGGACCATGGTGACTGCCAGAAGAGAAGGAGAAGAGGTGTCAAGGAACACGTTGTGGTTCAAAGTGGTCCCCCCTGGGCCGAGGATGGACATAGGCGACGCAGACAGAGTCGAGGAGTCACCCCAGCCCCGGACCACGACGCCCGAGGAAGACGAAAACCCAACCACGGACCATCGAGGGTCAGTACTGGAGTCGGCGGGTGGAACACCGACGATGCAGACACCCATCCGGAACCCATCCCGCAACAGAGAACAAGAGCCAGATAACACCCCAAGATACAATCTGAGACCCAATCCACCCCCAAGCCAGAGACTAATGCCCAGATGCATCAACCTTTTTAGGAAGTGCAAACGGTGCGATTCGCATAAATCGGCCTTTTGCACTTCCTAAATTGGTTACTGGGATGCATCAAGCATTTTTTGGAAATCGCTTTTTTTGCGAGTTCCAAAAAATGCGATTGCTGTTAAGGAATCGCACATTTGCGATTCCTTAACAGCAATGCATCATCCCCAAAACATTTGCGATTTCCAAAATTGCAAATGCAAATTACCACGAAGTTGAACTTCGTGGTAATTTGCAAAAATGTTTAAAAACGCATGAAAATGCATTTTTTAAACGTGTACGTTACAGGCACACATGTCCTTAGGACATGTGTGTATGTAACTCACATGTAAATGTGCATTTCATGAGTGCAGGGGGGGGTCCTTTGGACCCCCCTCTCCACCCTTGAAAGGCTTTGATGCATTCCGAATTGAAATTGCGAATTCGCAATTCCCATTCATTCCTATGGGCATTTCAGCCCATAGGAATGAATGGGAATATCGGATTCGCTATTTGGAACTCGCAATTTTATTGGAATTCGGTAAAAATTGCGATTTTTACCGAATTCCAATAAAATTGCGAATTTAATGATGCATTGCCATTTGCGAATCCTTAATTGCGATTCCTTATTTTTCGCAACTAAGGAATCGCAAATGACAACGTTGATGCATCTAGGGGTAAGAGACTATGCCTGTCAGCTGAGACCCTGAAGTCGTCATCCAAGGGACACGCAAGTACAGAGCACTGTCTTAGAAAATGTTGAATTGTGATAGACATTTATAAATGGGATATTTGCAAAATGTTCACGAAGTTGGATAGTGATGTAGTGCTGTTAGCACTCTAGTGTACGCACGTTGCACGCATCCCCACATCCGCAGGCCAGGCGTGGTCTGCGGGGTTGAATAAATGGAGGGCGCGTGCTCGAGCACGTCACTTCCGACTAGCACTGGGTGTGAGGCTCACTGGTTGCTACTGCGCGCTGCCACCCCTGCGCAAGCGACTAGGCCGCTGGGAAGGTTCCCCACCTCACCCCACAACAAAATTTACGGACGGTTGGTCACCCTACCCCCCACAGACCCCCCCCACTTAAAGCCCTGGATAAGGCGGATAAGGGAGACAGCCAGCAGTGGGTAGAGTTGCCGCCTGATAGGTTTACTACCGGCACCAACGGTATTCTGATATCCCTAAGCAAAATCACCCAAAGCCGGTATTTTTAGCCTCTACCTGTGCATACTTCAAACAGCACATATAAAAACAAACTTCTTTTTGAAGTGTTCTAGAGCTTCGTTAGAGATCCATGACTACTAATTAAAGTAAGTAAAGACAGAAAATTCACGTTGCAATAACATATATACGATTGTGTTTACTCTCCTATTTAGCATCGTACGGGCCTTTGCAGACTTAAAACAACAACAAAAATGTCTGGCATGTTTTCTCTTGGAAAGGTGGTACCATAGCAGCGGGTATGGAAGCTTGGAAGGCAGGAGGGGTACGGCTGGCAGGGGGTGCACTGGAGGGGGTAGGAGGCAGGACTTTGACGGACAGGCGCTGAGGGGGCCAGGGCGGGAGTATTTGGGATGCGAATGATTGAGCAGCGCTAGCAGGGATGGGAGGGGCGGGAGTTGGGTTTGTGACGGACAGGAGAAGTGGAGGTGCGCTGGAGGGGCAGGGGCCGGAGGGGGTGGACGGAGTGGGCGGGCGCAGCTCGGTGCACTGCGGGCAGAGCGGGGCCCAGGCTCAGACCCGGAGCTGCAGCCATGGCAGACAGTTCAGAGAAGGTGCCCATCGCCCTGGCGGGGCCCGAGGACGTGGAGCAGTGCCTGCCGCCCGTGAGTACCGCCGCCCGGGGGCGTGCACGGAAAGTTTCATAGAATGTGTGTATCATTTACAGCCTGAAAATCAAAGGCGCAGAGAGGGCGCCTAGAAGGCCGGCGTGCGACTCGCCGAAAGCACAGCTATATTTCTACTGCCCTTTGTGCGTGGTGCCTGTTGGGACGCCTTGTTCCCCGGACCCCGGTGCAACAAGAGCTAGATCCTGGGGCAGATGATACGAATAACGTCTGTCAGAATTCACCCCCACTTTAGGGGAAGGTGGTATTTAGGTTGCGGTAGCGAGGGGTAAATTTACTACATCGTGTATTGGAAAGTGCCCCCGAGAAGCGAGGAGGTGGGGGCGGGGGTGGATGGATGGACACGGGGTTCCGTGACAGCCAGAGGTGCGGTTTGCAAAGGATTGTGGTTGTCATTTGTATTGTGATAAGCTTAATTGAGGTGAATGAAGTGAGCGGAGATTCACTCCTTAAATTACAAAAAAAGTGTATTTGTGTCCGCACGTCGCTGCGGAGCTTCACCTGTCATCTCTGAAGAGGTTACGGGTGGGAACACGTCTGAGCAGCTCTGTGCTGCGGGGCCAGCGAGCAGACAGGCGCGCGCTCGCATACCAAAAGCAAAGAGCGCCCGGGCTGACGGTCAGACTAGAAATACAGTTCACACCCAGACAGTAATAACAGGAACGACAGCGATCAATGAATGTATTTACTGTTTTAGCTGCTTACTCGGGGTTGTTTGCAGATGCCCTTTGACAGCTTGGCAGCTGAGTTACTCAATGCTGGTACTGCCCCTCTGTACATACATCCATTCTGCCTAGGGCAGGTGACATGCTGCCATTAAACAAGTGTCAGCTCTTTTGGTGAGTGTTGACACCGCCCATTTTAAATGTCCGGCGCCCTGCCGAGGAGTGATTTTAATGAGAGCGCGCTCGCACGCCTCACAGCTCTGGGATAGGGAGTACACGCACTTTTATGGTACTGGTTCCAGCACCGGATATTGCCCCTAATAAACAAGCCAGTTCGGATGAGGAGTGTTGATACTGCCACATTAAAAGTCTAGAACTTCTTCTGCTGCCAACCGGAGTACATGTTAATACTTACTGCCCATTCAATAACTGGCACCTCTGTTGATGAGTGTGCCCTCGGCTCGCTTAAGTATGCGCAGGCCTGTGGAAATCATAGCTACTGCTCATTTACATTTCTGCCGATGAGCGTTGGTGGTGTCACATCATATTTGCCTGGTGTTGGCCCTGCCCACCATACCACACGCAGATCATGCCAATTATATACATATGTGTCAGTTCAGCTGAGGGATTTTAAAGCAGGTACATTGGAGGTGCGCAGGCATTGATTGTCTCATTAAATATGCGACAGTCACTCTGACGAGTGTACAGTGCTGCCCCGTGGCACATGAGGCAATCCAAGAATTGACACACCACATTTGTGGTTTTCTGGCCAGGCATGTGGATACTCGGTGTGTGAGGTTTGGGGGTGACGAGCGGTGGTTAGACTGGTGACCTGCCTGCGTATGAGGTGAAGTATGGTGCGTCCTACATGAGATGAGGTATGGTGTGCTCTGCGTGTGGTGAGGTATGGTGCGCTCTGCATGAGGTGAGGTATGGTGTGCTCTGCGTGTGGTGATGTATGGTGAGCTCTGCTTGTGGTGATGTATGGTGCGCCCTGCGTGTGGTTGCGTGTCGTGCGCTCTGCGTGTGGCGAGGGATGTAGTGCGCTCCTTGGGCGGTCATGTTTCTTGTTATGTCTGCCTTCTCTTCCAGGCCTACACGGCGGTGTCGATGAAACCCCCCGGCGGGGGTCGCCTGCTGAAGATAGGGGCCATAGCGCTAATCTCCGGGGCGCTGCTGCTGCTCTTCGGCGCCATCGGGGCCTTCTACTTCTGGAAAGTCAACGACAAGCACGTAAGTGACAAGGCCGCCGAGGGGTGTACACTGGCGAGGTATATTAATGGATGACGTCGGGGTAGGTGCTTGCTCAGAGGCCCATGCCACCCTGTGCAAACTGTAGGTATGCAGGGCGGATGGATGGTCTCCTCGGCTGCGCCAGGGCCGAGAGGTGTTTCTTTCGGAGCGTGCCTGCCCTGGAAACAGAGGGCTCTTTCATACCTCGAGAGCTCGTGTTTGCAGGTAGGAAAGCCGGAGGCAGACTTCTTTCAGACGCTCCCCTGGCCGCGGACCCTTCATTACTCATAGGTCACACATTCTCACACTCCACAGAAACTCTTTCACCGCAGGAATAAAAATTAATTAAAAATTCATCTTCAGAATGAGAGCAGGGCAGCGGGAGTTTCCTCTGCATACCAACAAACCCACAGCCGAGAGCACGAAGATCCCACACAGGAGCAGGCGCCCTTCCTGTCCACTCTAAAGCAAACGCGCGCAAGGAATCCATCCCCACAAACAAGTAAAAACAACCAATTACAAACTATTGCATATGGAAGGGGGAGGCGGGGGTTAGGTAACCTGGCAATGAACACCGTTTTCTCCGCCCAAATGAAAATTAAATGCTGCATAATGTGAATCAGTTGGGTCCCCATAATTTCTAGTGGGATCCCATGTGGCCCGTAAAAGGCCCCTTTGCTTAAATGGAACCATCACACAACATCAGTGACGTAAGTATAAAACAAGTGTAGGTTCACATCGATTTTTTTTATTGGAAACAGTTCAAACATTTATCGAGGTCACGATGGCTTTGTTTAGAATTAATTTTTCATGGGATCTTAAAACGCCACGCATTTCTGGAAGTATACATGCTGACGAATCCATGCTGAGGCGACTCATGTAAGAAGCGCAAGATTCTCCTACCCACAATGCGCAGAGAGTGCCAAAATTTCTTGCTGCACAGTAATAGAATTCGACAAAAACCTCCCCAGCTACCACAAGCAATCGTTAGAAGGAACCAGAGACTAAGCTGGTTAAAGGTTAAGTGGGGGCTACGGAGCAGGAGCAGTAGCAGTCTGTGTCAAGGGACTAGGACTCCCCTGTCATCAGTGTCACACAATGGAACTCTTCGAAACACCAACATCAAAGCTGCTTGCATCCCAGGACGCCTAGTATGCATTAAGCAAGCATGCAGAGGATTTCAAAGTGCATCCAGGGTGAGCAATTATTAAAAACATCGTGCACGATCTATTATTATCTATTTCTGAAAACTAAGGGTCCTATTCACAAACTGCATTTTGCGGTACTTAGTGCTACAAAAGTTCTACTAAATTACTAAAAAATGCTATTCACACAACCCCCACATCGCTTGTTTTTTTAGTGCAGCGATCTGTTCCCCGACTGCGGAGTCTCTTCCCCCATAAGTATATGTTTTAGTAGTAAATGTGGGAGGGACAGAGGTTAGTGGCAGGAAAACGAGGAACACTCAGGACTAAAGGGAAGGGAATAATGGGGTTTAGGCAGTGCTATGCATGGATTTAGGGAAGTGTATGCATCCACCCACACAAGAGTTAGCCCATTACTATTTCCAATATTACTACGGCTAAAAAGGAAAGCATTGAGAAAAGACATTGTGTTATACTAGGAAGATGGAAAGACCTGCAAAACATGACTATATCCTCAGTGTGTTTAATTGGTAACAAGGTATTCAGCGGTCAATCCTAGAATTAATATAGCAGTGTGTAAGATGTTGGTTGATCCTGCTAAAAGTTTTTAGAAACTGGGCATCCATCTGGGCATCCAAAGCAACGGTCTTAACTGGATCGCCTCCTTCTTTTCCAGCCGAACACACAGGATCCACTTACCACCCTTTTCCTCTGAACTCAAGAACATCCTCTGCATCATCCCACTGGGCTCCTCCCTCCACCCCACCCTCTTCAACACCTACCTGATGCCTCTGGCAGACATCACCTTCACCCACAGACTCAACATCATCTCATGCGCAGATGACACGTAGTTCATCCTTTCCCTCACAGAAGACACCGACACCATCAGAGCCAACTTCCAGAACACCTTTACTGACGTTGACAGCTGGATGAAGGCAAGCTGCCTGAAGCTCAACTCAGAGAAAACGAAGGTGCTCATCTTCATAAACACCCCCCTACCCCCCTCCTCCCCGGGATGACTCCTGGCGGCTCACCACACTCGGCCTGCTCCCTCCAACCCTGAACGCAACCTGGGAATCATCCAGGACAGCCAACTAACCATAAAGAAACAAGTCAACGCCGTCTCCTCCTCCTGCATCCACACCCTCCGCATGCTCCGCAAGATCTTCCTCTGAATCCCCATCTCCACCAGGAAACAGTCACCCAAGCCCTCATCTCCAGTCGCCTTGACTACAGCAACGCACTCTATGCTGGAACCACTAACCCAGCCGCCTCTAGACCATCCAGAACACCGCCGCGAGACTTGTCCTCAACCTCCTAGGGAACCAGCACCGCCCACCACCTCCGAGCCCTCCACTGGCTCCCTGTACAGAAGAGATGTCTCTTCAAGCTCCTGACTCAGGCCTACAAGGCACTCCGCGAACCTTCGTCTGCCTACATGAACCACCGCCTGACATTCCATTGACCCACCAGGGAACTTTACTCCTCTTTCCTCCCTCACTCTAACCCATACCCTCACATCTGCCGGAATAGCTGCAGAGATCGTTCCTTCTCCTACCTCACCACCAAGTCTTGGAACAACCTCTTCCTTCACCTATGCACCTGTCCTTTACTGGAAGAATTCAGAAAGAGGCTCAAGACATGGCTCTTTGACTAAGGATGTCAGGACCTAGCGCCTGGAGACCCCATGAGGAGAACAGTCACACTCTACAAGAACCCTTTGATTGACATAGGAGCATAATAACTTTTCTAGAGTAAAGAAAGCAACAATCTCTGACTACCGAAGACTCCATGAGGTTAGCAACAGTGAGTGATTCTGAAGTGACATTATACCCTCAAACTTTGTGCCCAAAAAGCTCACAGCAGAATAATGGCACATATTGTTCATAAAGTACTTGCAGATTGTCCCAGTTCTCCATTAGTTTTCCTGAAGCAAAACGTTTTTCTAGATGTTTTGGAAGCAGTACTACTTTGAAGAAGCATTCTCATGTCAAGACTGACTTCTCGAATTCCAGTTATATGTAAGAGGAGCTGAACAACCCAACTGGTAGAATCACTAGAAATGTTCAGTACCATATTGCTCACTGCTATTTTTGGTAGTATGCAATAGCTTTCTCTTTCTCAGGACCTTCTCACTGTTCATCCTCAAGAAGGTAGTTCCACAGGGACAGTCTTCAATTGCAGGACACTGGCCTCCTCCTTCAGTCCAGTGGGTGAGCAGGAACCTGATGCTACCAGTCATGGAACACAATCGTCATATCAAAAGTTCTGTAGGCAACTCTGGATAATGGGATCGCTAAAGCAGGAAGGGATTATGCAATGTGGCAGATAGGGTCAGCTTCTCTTTCTCGTGAGTGGGTTGTAGGATGGTATAAATACTAAAAAAGTCACTGTTTGGCGATGAGATCTAGCCAATCCAATTACATTTCCAGGTTTCCTATTCCTAGTTGTTCATCAAAGTGATCCCTTTCCTGTCCTGTGCATCTGCTGTGTGGTATCAAAACTATGCCGTATCCTTGCAGCAAAATCCCAAATACTGATGCCTGGTCTCACTGACAATCTCATCTCTCAACTACCAGGAAATTGATCCTCAGTGGCACTTGGCCTAGGCCTCCCGTGAATCCGGACATTATGTGAAAATGTTTATCTCATAACCTCGAAAAACATATTCTACAAATAAATCTCCAAGAAAAGCATAACCATAAATTCACGCAGAAAGCTGTGTATCATTGGAATGCACCACGTCTGAGGTGAAGTAGAATTTGAACTCTATATCATAATTGCTCTAAAGGGATTCAGTAACTGAAATGTAACTTCTCCGCTCCTGTTTTCAGCATGTCAGTCATTTCCCAATCAAAAGTTACAAATTAGATGCCACAGAACTTCTGTTTAGCTGTTAAGTTGTCATCTGACAGAGATTGACAATAAAAGTGATAGAATGCAGTGGCGTCACTGGGGTTGGTGTCACCCGGTGCGGGTAACTCATGGTGTCACCCCCTCAGGACTTACTGCATGGACCACCTCTGTCGGAAATGTACGGCGCTAGGTACTGTCTTACTCCCTCTAGCTCCCTCTCTCTGTCTAGCTCCCTCTCTCTGTCTTACTCCCTCTAGCTCCCTCTCTCTCTGTCTTACTCCCTCTAGCTCCCTCTCTCTCTGTCTTACTCCCTCTAGCTTCCTCTCCCTCCGTCTTACTCCCTCTAGCTCCCTCTCTCTGTCTTGCTCCCTCTAGCTCGCCCTCTCCCTCTCTTACTTCTTCTAGCTCCCTCTCTCTCTGTATTACTCCCTCTAGCTCCCTCTCTCTCTGTCTTGCTCCCTCTAGCTCCCTCTCTCTCTGTTTTACTCCCTCTAGCTCCCTCTCTCTTGCTCCCTCTAGCTCCCTCTCTCTCTGTTTTACTCCCTCTAGCTTCCTCTCTCTCTGTCTTACTCCCTCTAGTCCCCTCTCTCTTACTCCCTCTAGCTCCCTCTCTCTCTTACTCCCTCTAGCCCCCTCTCTCTCTGTCTTGCTCCCTTCAGCTCTCTCTCTCTCTCTCTCTGTCTTACTCCCTCTAGCTCCCTCTCACCCTGTCTTGCTCCCTCTAGCTCCCTCTCTCTCTTACTCCCTCTAGCTCCCTCTCTCTGTCTAGCGCCCTCTAGCTAACTCTGTCTTACTCCCTCTAGCTCCCTCTCTCTGTCAGGCTCCCTCTAGCTCCCTCCGTCTCCCTCTCTCTCTCTTACTCCCTCTAGCTCCCTCTCTCTCGGTCTTGCTTGCTCTAGCTCCCTCTCTCTGTCTTACTCCCTCTAGCATGGACCACCTCTGTCGGAAATGTACGGCGCTAGGTACTGTCTTACTCCCTCTAGCTCCCTCTCTCTGTCTAGCTCCCTCTCTCTGTCTTACTCCCTCTAGCTCCCTCTCTCTCTGTCTTACTCCCTCTAGCTCCCTCTCTCTCTGTCTTACTCCCTCTAGCTTCCTCTCCCTCCGTCTTACTCCCTCTAGCTCCCTCTCTCTGTCTTGCTCCCTCTAGCTCCCCCTCTCCCTCTCTTACTTCTTCTAGCTCCCTCTCTCTCTGTATTACTCCCTCTAGCTCCCTCTCTCTCTGTCTTGCTCCCTCTAGCTCCCTCTCTCTCTGTTTTACTCCCTCTAGCTCCCTCTCTCTTGCTCCCTCTCTCTCTGTCTTACTCCCTCTAGCTTCCTCTCTCTCTGTCTTACTCCCTCTAGCCCCCTCTCTCTTACTCCCTCTAGCTCCCTCTCTCTCTTACTCCCTCTAGCCCCCTCTCTCTGTCTTGCTCCCTCTAGCTCCCTCTCACTCTGTCTTGCTCCCTCTAGCTCCCTCTCTCTCTTACTCCCTCTAGCTCCCTCTCTCTGTCTAGCGCCCTCTAGCTCACTCTGTCTTACTCCCTCTAGCTCCCTCTCTCTGTCTAGCTCCCTCTCTCTGTCAGGCTCCCTCTAGCTCCCTCCGTCTCCCTCTCTCTCTCTCTTACTCCCTCTAGCTCCCTCTCTCTCTGTCTTGCTCGCTCTAGCTCCCTCTAGCTCCCTCTCTATCTTACTCCCTCTAGCTCCCTCTCTCTGTCTAGCTAGCTCCCTCTCTCGCTGTCTCACTCCCTCTAGCTCCCTCTGTCTCCCTCCCTCTCTGTCTTACTCCCTCTAGCTCCCTCTCTGTATTGCTCCCTCTCTCTCTGTCTTGCTCCGTCTAGCTCCCTCTCTCCCTGTCTTACTCCCTTTAGCCCCCTCTCTCTCTGTATTACTCCCTCTAGCTCCCTCTGTCACCCTCTCACTCTTACTCACTCTTACTCCATCTGTCTTCCCTGGATTTGTATAAACAAGAGTGCGAGCAACTGGTGGCACTGTAGTGAAGAGCAAGCTGAAATTTGGAACTGGTTCACTGGAAAACTGAAGACTGTGCAAGATACTGAAAAATAGGAAACCATGAACCCTCAGAAGAGCTAGGCTGCTATAGAATTGCCTTGTGAGCAAATAAAATTGCAGTCAAGCATTGCAGATCTCCTGCGATACGCTGGCGAGTGTGAACAGCATGAGGAACAGGCAGAGCTCTTGACTTAAGTTGGTATATCCAAAAAAGACATGAAATGTTAGGACCCCACTCGAGGCCTGCCCATGATTGCAACAGTGCCTGCCACATAATATTCAAAGATTGAATCTCTATCTTTATTAACACACCTGCATACAGTCCGCTGGCTTCAATGAACAAAGCAACCTTTCCCCTGCCGAGAGCTTAATAGGCACGCAGCAGCTCATTAACAAGCATTTACAATGCAATGGTCTCGGCAATATTATAGGTAGAGCTATTAGAATTGCTCATTATTTTTTTATCTTTTTTGTATCCCTAAATAAATGGCATTGTCATTTGTATTGGCATTAGCTTTGTTTTTGCATATGTGATACCTATTGCATTAGCAGAGAGAGAGTGAGGTAGTAAGATAGAGAGAGCGAGTGAGGTATTGAAATAGAGAGAGAGTGAGAGAGAGTGAGGTAGTGAGATACAGAGTGAGGTAGTAAAGAGTGAGGTAGTGAGAGGGATGTTGTGAGGTAGTGAGATATAAGCATAGAGTGATGTTGTGCTGTAGTGAAATAGAGAAAGAGGTAGTGAAAGAGAGTGAAAGTGAGTTAGTGAGATAGAAAAAGTGAGGTAGTGAGAGAGAGTGATTGAGGTAGTGAGTGAGTTTGTGAGGTAGTGAGATAGAGAGAGGTCGTGAAAGAATGAGGTAGTGAGGGTGAGAGTTGTTGTGCTGTATTGAGATAGAAACAGAGCGATGTTGTGAAGTAGTGAGCTAGAGTGAGGTAGTGTATGAGAGAGTAAAAGTGAGTTAGTGTATTTGAGAGAGAGAGAGAGTGCGGTAGTGAGATAGAGAGAGTGAAGTTGTGGGGTAGTGAGAGAGTGATGTAGTGAACTTTACAGAAAGTGTGTCGTGATATAGTGAGGGAGAGATAGTGAGGTAGTATATAGAGAGAGTGTGAGGTAGTGAGATAGAGAGAGTGAAGCAGTGAGTTAGAGAGAGAGAGTGAAGTTGTGAGGTAGTGAGAGAGTTGTGAATTTTTGAGAGAGTGTGTCGTGATATAGTGAGGCAGTGAGAATGAGATAGTGAAATAGTAATAGATAGAGTTAGGTAGTGATGTAGAGAGAGTGAGGTAGTGAGATAGAGAGAGTTACGTTGTGAAGTAGTGTGTTAGAGAGATATAGTTCCTGTGGTAGTAATATTGTGATGTTGTGAGAAAGAGAGTTGAGTAGTGAGGTAGAGATTGAGGTAGAGAGAGAGTGAATGAGAGATAGTGTAGTAGTGTGAGAGATAGTGAGTTAGTGAAAGAGAGAGTGAGGTAGTGATAGAGAGAATGAGGTAGTAGGGACGGTATAGTGGAGCTGAGGAGAGAGTGAAGGGATGGTGCAGTGAGAGGCTGAGGAGAGTGCATCAGTGAAAGGACGGTACCATAAGAGGCTGAGGAGAAAGTGCAGCAGTGAGTGATGGTGCAGTGGAGGAGTGAGGGCTGCAGCCTGGATGGGGGGCGGGGCTGAGCAGAGAGTGCAGCAATGAAGGGACGATGCAATGGGGGGCTGAGCAGAGTGCAGCAGTGAAGGGACAGTGCAGGGAGAGGCTGAGCAGAGAGTGCAGCAGTGAAGGGACGGTGCAGGGAGAAGCTGAGGAGGGTGCAGCAGTAAAAGGACGGTGCAGTGGGGGCTGAGCAGAGAGTGCAGCAGTAAGAGGACGGTGCAGTGGGGGGCTGAGCATAGAGTGCAGCAGTGAAGGGACGGTGCAGTGGGACTGAGGAGAGAGTGTAGCAGTGAAGGGATAATGCAGTGAGAGGCTGAGGAGAGTACAGCAGTGAAGGGACGGTGCAGTGGGGAGGAGGAGTGAGTGCAGCAGTGAAGTGACCGTGCAGTGAGAGGCTGAGGAGAGTGCAGCAGTGAAGGGACTGTGCAAGGAGAGGCTAAGGAGAGAGTGCATCAGTAAAGGGATGGTGCAGGGAGAGGCTGAAGAGAGTGCAGCAGTGAAGGGATGGTGCAGTGAGAGACTGAGGAGAGTGCACAAGTGAAGGGACGGTGCAGGGAGAGGCTGAAGAGAGTGCAGCAGTGAAGGGACGATGCAATGGGAGGCTGAGCAGAGAGTGCATCAGTGAATGGACGGTGCAGGGAGAGGCTGAGCAGAGTGCAGCAGTGAAGGGACGGTGCAGGGAGGGGCTGTGGAGAGAGTGCATCAGTGAAGGGACGGTGCAGGGAGAGGCTGAGGTCCTTATTTTTTCTAATTTGATTTGCCTTCTCAAGCTTTTGATTTTTAAGAAACGTACTGGAGTGGAACCCCAAACCAATTCCAAGCGCCTTGAAAGAGTCACCAGCATCCCCAGCAGCCACTGCCTATTGGAGCAGTACCAGGTCTGTCCTGAATATCTGGAGTGGTATAGTTGGCAAACACACATGTGGGCTGGCAGGGCGGTAAGTGGGCCGGGCCCCCCGAATCTCACACGAGGTAGTAATTAAAACTAATTTTGAAACAGGTCACCATTGGGCCCTATATTCAGGTCCTTAACTTCACTGGCTAAAAACACTGATTGAGTTCTAAATAATTCATGTAAAAAAATGTAAGTAATCCATGTCAGTATTTTAGTTCTTGTTTCTATTTCCCGTTTAACGTTCTTAAGAAATGCAAGATTAAGTAAACTATTTCCAGGGTGCTGTGTTTCTTTATTTTTCCATGAAACATTTACTCTTGAGTAGGTGTTTATAGCGGGCACAATTGAGAGCGCTGAAGGTGAGGCTGAAAGCAGTGCGAGTTTAACACAGTGCTTGTCAGTGACTTCAAAAGGTGTTCGGAATACGTGGCCATCCAATGCTTGGCCTCTTTGCAGGGTGCACAGAGCAATGGGCGGGTATTCCCGTTGCAATTGTAATTCTGTGAAAATGTGTGAGGAGGTGCACAGGAGTCTAAATATTGAGGTGGCGACAGTAAAAACAATATTGTCAGAACACAATGTAGCCAGCTCAAGGCTTTGTATGCAGTGTGCGAGCTGTGGCCTTAAATTCTTTCAATTGGACCAACTGGATTAACCTTCCGGAGACTAATGACTTGTGCACTGTACTCCTGTACTGTGCATACGCCGCTCAAACCATTAACATAACAAGAAGCGCCTAGAAGCACAGAGGGCTGAGCGCTTTACAAATATCCTCCTTGGGCACTCCCGGTTTTACAATAGTTAAGCACCGCAAGAAATGGGAAATATCCCTCCCCTCCGGTGGGTTGGAGTTGTGGGGGGGGAGGGGGCAGGTCGGAATTAGGGAGAAGAAAAAGGAGATACGAGATTGTAGGGAAAGGAGGGGAACCGAAGAGACAAAGAGTGTGGACAATGCAGAGGCAATAGAATGATGGAGGGAAAAAGGTGCCAGATGAGAGTGTCAGATAGATATGGGGAGAAGTGACAGGGGCAGGGGAGGAGGGACCAATGCACAGGTGACAGCAGATGAACCTGGTCAGAGTGGGAGAAACAAAGAAAACGATACAGAGGGTGCAGGAGAGAGAGCGGAAGGAGAAGTAACAAGTGGGATAGACAGAGAGAGGTGGTAATGCGGAGGGATGGGGGAGAAGAGGCCGCCAGAGCAGAATACAAAGAGAAAGAGAAAGAGAGAGAGAGAGAGAGAGAGAGAGAGAGAGAGAGAGACCTGTAGAGTGGGTGGGAAGAATAGTGTGACCGAGGCACAGTGGTGGGAGGGAGCGTTAGAAGCCCAGTAAAACACGTGTCTGTTTATTGGAATACACAAAACGTCTGCTGAGTACGAGCACAGCGTGCGACGTACTTTGAGCCTGAGGCCGCTCTGTGATGGGGGAGAGGGAGGGGCAGGTGTGAGAGGCGCCATGACAACAAAGAATGCAGGAAAAGCAGATGGTGCACGCACGTGCATTCATGCTTGTGGCCAGGAAGCAGAGGCTGGGTGGCACTTGAGCTCCCCTTTACAAAATGTCGCGGAACAAACGGCGCATGCGCTGTTTTAGCTCAACGTAAAAAGAGAGATGTACTAGACTTCCCTATTGGTATTCTGTGGTGCCATCCATGTACAATATTTTCTTTTGTGATGAAATGCTGCATTATAAAGATTTCATTTGTGAGGCTGCCAGGTCAGTAATGACCTCACTGTTGGCTAAATTAGATCATGTTTATACTGTTTATCTTAGACACTTTTAAAGAGGAGCCCCGGGCGCACTGGATAGTGCACGGCTCGGGGCACCTCTAGGACGCAAACCCACTCGGAACACCTGCCCAAGCGGGCAGGAAACAGGTGAGCCCAACCCCACGGGGAGGGTAGTGGGAGGGAGCAGGATCGAATCACGAGCTGAAAAGCGGGGAAATCAAATGCGGTCCGATGTGATCTTTAGCACGACGGAGGAGAGCTGCAGCAGAGGGAGGGGGAGGGAGGCGAGAGCGCGACGGAGGAGGGCAGAGGGAAGGGAGGAGGCGAGCGGAGCCGAGCAGCTCCTAGGGAGGAGTGAAGAAGTGGACCAAATGCGGTCCGATGTGATTTTTAGCACGACGGAGGAGAGCTGCAGCGCAACGAGGAGGGCAGAGGGAAGGGAGGAGGCGAGCGAAGCCGAGCAGCTCCTAAGGAGGCGAGCAGCTCCGAAAACACCACCACGTTTCTCCGAGGCAAGGAGAAAATGCCTTGGAGAAACGCACGGCCATTTTCGGATTTGGGGGCGTGTTTTGCTGTGCTGAGTGTCGGATGACGTCACTGTCTAAAGAACAGCAAAAATTACGCCCCCAAATCCGAAAAGGACGGGGCTACATCGGAGTGATGGATCTCTCCTCCAATGGCTGGCCTCCGTTTAGGAAGCCAGCCAATTGAGGAGAGGTCGAGTACAGAGGCGGGTTCAAGCTCCATACTCAAAATCATTAATTCTCTGACCGGAAGCTGGCAAGCCAGCATTTCCGGTCCGAGACCTAAAAACCAACCCATCGATTCCCTGCTGCCTTTGAGGGTTAGAAATCCTCGAAACCGGCCGCACGCTTTCTGATATAATGCAGCAATTTTGCAATGTTTGGCATATTTGGCAATGCAATAAAGGCCCTGGAAGCACTGGAGGGTGGGGGATGGGCTGGGCAGGGGCAGGCTACCTCGACGAAAAGGGCATGTGTGGGGCATAGGAAGAATTTAGAAAGCCAGCTTGCACCCGCCGAAGAGGGCCCTCAGGGCCGTGTTTTCATTTGTGTGCCACTGCACTGCTTTACTACTACGACAGTCTCATGTCATGCAGTCAGTATTTATGATAATGATATACAGTATATTATACATTAAAATTATACTATTCTCTATTGTCTCTACTACTAGTGACAGTCAGCAGTCTCTCACCGTTCCAAATTTGAAGGGGAGAGAAGATAGTACCTGAGTCGGACTCGCAAAGGCTCGGACTGGTGTCGTCGTCGTTCTTTTTAAGTTTATTCTCACGACGCACAGTATGCACTCTCCCTGGCGCTGGTGGGCGCCTGACCGCCGTGACGCGTCAGAGGCTAAGAGCAGCATGTGCAGTTGCGCACTGCGCACAGAGCGCGGGGGCTGTCCCAGGCCGGCACGTCATTGGTAGTAGGGCTAGATTGACGGCCCTGGGACCCAAACTGCTGGGCAAGTGTCAGTGAAACCAAACTGCAAGTCAACGATGCCTGCCTGGTATATGCATAACTGGGTTTGGTTTGGCTTCTGTTTCGTTTCGACTTTCGTCACAGAACAACAATGCAAACCCAAACCCTTGACTGTTGACTACTTGACTTCTGTGACCCATCCATTCCGTGCACGTGCAGAATGCAGATGGCGGATCGTGCCCGTAGCTACGGCAGGCCGGGTGCGGTGGTGGTGCGCTTCTTGCACTAAAGCAGGACGCAGGTAGACTTTTCAGTGTAGATTGGTGTCACCCCCCAGATGGGGTGACACCCGGTGCGTTCCGCACCCCCCGAGCCCCCTAGTGACGCCACTGATAGAATGCACACTTCTACATTTTCATACTTAAGCAATTCTTTTACTCAATTTTTTCAAAACTCTCTAAGGCTTGAGTTTTGGCGTGCAACTCCTGGTGCGAGCTCTGCCCTGTGCCCACTCACCAAATCAAAGCTGGTGGCCGGGTGGTTCAACAGTCCCAAGGTGCACAGCCTGTATGCAGGCCCATAGACCACTGAATCCCATAGTAATCCTAATTATAAACCTTTATCCATTCTGGTCCCGTTTTAAACACTATGAATCGACGATGTTCAAGATTTCCATTTTTCTTGACAACTTGATGATTCCAATGTTCAAGATTCACGATAAAAACTACTAAGCTTGGCTTCTATCTATGTCACACTTCAAAGTGCATCCATGTTTGTGAAACCCAAAGCATTTCGGGAAGGATCCCTTCATCAGGGGTTACTGGAATGTCAAGATTTAAAAAGGCCTGTCAAAATGAGCAATAAATAACATGTCTGCAACAAATAACGCCATACCCCCACCCCTCCAGCGCCTTGAGACCCTCACAGGTAGTAGCGCACTTTACAAATGTTGTGTGCATGTCATGCAACTATGCATGTATTAACACCAGAGACGTTTAAGGCATGGGCAAAGTGGGCTCTGGCCCAGGGCCCCAGACTTTCAGGGGACTCCAGGCTTTCAGGGGAACAGACTTTGAGGGGACCCCCTTATGGAGAGTCTTACCCAGGCATGACCCATGCCGGGCATTATACTGGGGCGGTGACGTCAGGCAGGGGAGGGTCAGGGTGGGGGGATGTAAAATACGGGATAAGGACCATTAGAGGTAAGTATCGAAAAGAAAAAAAAAACAACGAATTTGGTTGCCCACGCTGCATCACATTTGGCGATGCAGAGTGGGCAACAATTTTTTTTTTTTCGATACTTACCTCTAATGGTCCTTATCCCGTATTTTACATCCCCCCCACCCTGACCCTCCCCTGCCTGACGTCACCGCCCCAGTATAACGCCCGACACGGGCCGTGCCTGGTCTTACCTTGATGACCTTAGGTAATTCTTAAACAAATTGTTTAAAATACCGCTTTACTATAATTTATTTTTAATGTGGGTGATGTGAGAGAGTATATTAGGGACATTTTGAGGAGAAATGTTGTCTTTAACTTTTATGCAACATCCATAAAAGAGGTTATTTTTGCTCAAAACATGACCTCACATATTAGAAATGGGAGGGCGCCACAGAGCTTGCTTGTAGTAATATTAGTCAGCTGCTGCTATGTTAAATATTGAAAACACAAGTCACGATCCCTAAATATTAGATGTAAACACATTTAAAATGTGGACGTGTGCCTGTGCGCTGTCAGTGACCTGGCCAATGGGATCATGAAAAATCTGAAATTAAATCTTAAATTAAAAGTTGTTCTGAACAGGGCCCCCCGAAATTCTTTTGGCCCAGGCCCCCCGAAGTCCTTAAGATGCTTCCTATCCACCCGCCAAACGACATGCATAACCACCAACGGTTTAGTAATAGATCCTATAAACCGAGATGGACTCCACCCCATCACAATGAACTACACCCAGCGTAAAAATAAGACCCAGATAACCCACATGCAAACTGCTTAAATCCAGTGCTCACTCTGAAAACGAGTTTACCACTTATTTAAAATGTGCCTATGCTTGTGAAAAATAACCCTTACAAACAAACGCGGCAGAACATATAATGCGATGCTGATTATTTAAAACAATTAACTTACGATGTGAGGGGCATATTACCAAGCAATAGCGATAATTATCGCTATTGCTTGGTTAGAGACAAAAATTTACCGCTGAGCTGCGGCGATTTTTATCGCAAATAAACCTTGGTATTACCAAGGTTTATCGAAAATGCGATAAAAATCGGCCGCAATGCATGAATATCGCTGAAAAGTCAGCGATATTCATGCATTACCGAGCTAATGCTCTTAGGCATGTTATCCACCTCCCATTGGATAACATGGCTAAGAACTGCTCAGGGCAGGTGTTAGCTTTTGGAGATATTCGCGCTTAACGCGAATATCTCCAAAAGTTGGTAATAGGAGATAGCGATGTTAGCGACTGTTTCCAGTCGCTAACATCTTGGCACGCCCACTTTGCATGTCATTAGTGATAAATATCACTGACATGCAAAGTGGGGCCCAAGATGGTCGCTATCTCCTACCAGCTGTCGCTAACTGGTGTTAGCGACAGCTAGGTAATAGGGAGATAATTTTATCTCCGCTTTCTTGGCTTTTAAAGCCAAAAAAGCTGAGATAAACCCCCTTGATAATATGCCCCTATATGTCTTACTCACAAGATCTCCTGGCGCCTGGAGAACCAGGATGCCGGTTCCATCTCGGAAGAGTACAATGCAGAGATCGAAACAACTTCCACTGCAGCCACATCTCAAATACTGTCCCAGTGAAACTGGTGAAAACATGAGATCTGGATGCCAACATATAACCCCACCAGCGGTCATGCTGTTAACAAAGCAAAGAGTAGCCCATACCTGTGTGTTTTGAAGTTAATTAATACCACGTGATCCGCAAACTGACCTAAAACTTAACTGGAATAAACAAAGTGTACGGAGAACCCAACGCCGAAAACAGAGGTTGGCAGTAAAACATGCAATCTAGAATCAGATGGTATATTTTAGAAACAGGTGGGGAAAATAAATTGGCCACTCTTGCTCACAGACCGCTGCTATTCCTGAGTGACCATTAACGACTATTGGGAAATAAAACAGGGCACACTTGGCTGGCACAGTCAAAACACAATTGTTAAGAACAAAAATATCCAAATGATGGCTTTCTTTATAGAGCGCACAGAATTCACGGTTACCAGTGAATTGTAATAAAATGACAGGTGTAAACAGGAGAAAATGTGGCTTATACAAAGCTCTTAAGATTCCCTGTAATTATTCTGTCAACCCTCCCTCATGTAGAAATGAACTTTGCATAGTCTTTCAAACCTTTCCCATGGTTGAGGGGGGAGATCAGCATGTTGTATTGTGGAAATATACTGCAGGAGTTTAAACTGCACCAACCTCCCTGCCAGTAGATGGTCATAAACAGAGACTTTAAAAAGCCTCCAGAGTTTGTGTTCTCCCGCTGCTACAGTGAAAGGCACTTCACAAGGAGTAATTTTTTAAAAATAGAATGCAACAAGAATTACCTGCATTCTTCCACACTCAGTGGTACAGCCCCTGGTTTCCTCTTACGCTAATGACACCTGGAGATGAGAATAACCACAGGAGCTGTGGATGTAAATGATGAGCATTTGTGGAAAGCGACAAATATAACTTTAATATTAAGTGGGTGTAAGAAATTGGGTTATTCGTTGGGGAACACATGAGGCCTTCCCAATATTATGTCCAACATTTTGTCATATTCAACACACAAGTTCAATAAAGTAATTCTGAGCTCAACCCCTGGTAACTATGGCACAGAACAAACATGTCTAACTTAAGGAAAAGTGCTAAACGTTTTTAGCAGTACCAAAACAATTTAAAAGTGAATACTCCGCTCAATAAAAAGCACACTACTAATTTCTAAATATCAAGAAAAATGTAATAAGAGAAATGACATCAAACTGTTTAAAATCCGATGGGGGACTCTGCGATATGTATTTTTAAAGTTTTAGAGCAAAAAGGGCCAAGAAAAAGTAAAGTGCCAATCAGAACTCAATGTGAGCTTTTGAAGAGGACTTTGGTGCAATCTCAGGCTAACCATGATGGAGCAGAGATCGGATAGACCAAGCGGGTAGTTCCGGTCAAAGTTTTTACCTTCTGATGTAGTCTTTTTCATGGAAGTCAACATTTTCCAGTGTGGCAAGGTTGAAGGCTGTATCTGACTAGGCCCACTCAAAGTCAGATACCCGCTGGCCGTGGCCCCGCTATGGCCAGTTTTGGTGGAAAAGCTAGAGTGTGAAAATGTTAATTATGCACCCACTGCAGTCCTCTCATCGGCGGGTACTTTCAAACATTTGTCTGCTCTATATTTCTGGGAGTTAGTCTTTTTTTTTTAGCTTAAAAACCTCCTGAGGGATAAGCCTGGACACTGTGGCTGTGAAAGCCGCACCAAAGCCAAATATCTTAGCAGTGAGTGTCCACTGAAGTCTTCTTTTGGGCCACAAATCTCAGAGTGGGACAAACTTGATTCTCTTTGCTGCTGAAGTCACACCGTGGGCAGATAGTCATGATTTGTTAGCTTTCGTCCTCCAAACGGTGAACATTTTCTGATTCCCAACTTTTCCAGCTTTTTAGAGTAGCTCCTATTGGTCACTTGTAAGGCTTCCAGGGCCCAAGGAACAGCATATGGAGCCTTGGACCCACACCAACACAGGCCACAAGCACAGTTCTTTACAGGTCCACCAACCACTGGTCAGCCGATCACTTTAGGTAAAGGCCTCTTTCAGATTTCGATGTCCTGTAACCTCACAGGAGGTCAGCCAACTGGCCCTTAGGGTTCACTTCTTTGTCCTGTGTTGAAGTGGGAGCAGGCCCAGCCCTTCAGGTCTCCACACAGGTCAAAGACAGCTCATCCAGTCCTCAACTGTTCTTCTGCAGGTCCAGAAATATTCTGAGTAGCTTAGGGTGAGGTTCACCTTTTGTACAATTCACTAGCCAGTGGGTATGGATGACTCCTTGCCACTTCCTAACCAATAAGAAAAATGTTCCCAAGGGCAAACCTTCACCCTTTATCTGTTTTACTGCAAACTATCCCAAAACACACTATTCTAAGTGAAAATGACCCTGGAGGAGGCTATTGGCCCCAGTAAGGGAGTGTCTAGGGAAATGAGCAGTCCCCGCCTCAACCAAACTAAACTGGTTTTGGGATCAGCTCCCCCGCTCACTGTAATGGTGCCAGGATGGCTATACTGTGCCCTAGGACCAAAAGGTCTCACTTTACACTTAACTCTGAATTGGCAGGTCTCACCCTGGTGACTTATAAGTTAGGTTTCTGAGCACTCCCACAATTACACTGCACACACCTCACACCAGGGTCACACTACCAAAAGACTCAGACCATTGTTTCTGCTGTGGGAGCACTGACTTGGGACAGGTGATGGCAGACTAATGCTACTTAGCCCACTGAAGCCTCAGGCAGGCACATTTTAACTTTATAAAATGTACTTTTCCTGTCTATTTATTAAAAATCCAACTGCATCACTGAACTGGATTTTAAATAAATATTATAATGATTGGTTGAATAACTTTTGTAGCTGAAAAATTAACAAGAATAATATTTTTAAGTCACTGTAGGAACATGCCAACCTGAAATTCTTATATGTGTCATGTTTACATACTAGGTACCATACCTTGTGGGTTACAAGGTCTACTTAGAGGTGATTTACTTAATCATTTATAAGTAGGGATCTTTCCTGTCAAAAGGGTTATTTGAAGGTTTCAAAGCAGCAGCAGTCAGACTACACATGCAGGCCAGAGGTCATATTTTCCTTGTCAGCCTAGTGTATGTCACAATAGGTACTGCTGTCTACAGTTGGTATTCTACTTTCCATGCACAAGTATATTTTCCTTCACTCTATACTACGGCACTACTGAAAAGTTAAATCAGCTCAATTAGTTAGATTAGCTGTTTTTACCATATTTTAGGAGCTAGGGCAGATACACTGGAGACTCTAGAGGAATACCCACTACGTGCAGAGTTCAAAAGGGGCAATACCAGTCAGCAAAAAAATGGGGGTGACCACGCATCAGGAGGGGTTTTTCTCACAGTAGGATATTGCATGCTGATATTATGAAGACGTTTCATGATGACTTCATAAACATTTGGTGTTGATTTGTTCAGAAAACATTCAATGAGTGATGTGAGAGCAGTTGGACACTGGTATGCGGCCGATTCATGGTTTCTTTACACAGTAATATGCCTGTCAAATCACTTAAATAATGCACAATTTAGCCCTTTGGCAATTATTGTTAGGCAGAGCTTCCATCTACCCTTTTAACAATTACCTGTGGAATCTATCCAGTTGTAGCCAAAAGATTGACCATGAAATGCTTTAAACATCAATGAACTTCTTTGAAGATTCCAAAAGTTCTTTCAAATTTTCAAACCTTTTTTTCTACTTTACGTTTCAAGGGCGTGTAGATTGGTTCTTATGCCTTTTTTTTCTGTACTAATGGTTGTTTTGGTATATTTTGGACGATTTTCTTACCATTGACAAATCATAAAATAAAAATGCTCTGATTGGCTTGTAAATGCTGTGCTGTCTTGCCCTCTACATGCATTCATTCGCCCCAGGGTTGGATCATCCCATTACATATGAAACATGAGAGTTCACAGTACATGCTCCATCTTTTACTGTCTCACAGTCATAAACAAGAGCAATCAGATATACTACTACACAATAACCACTGGCTGCAACAACACACGAGAATCCTCACGCCAAATACAGGGTCCAGAATAAAAATGCTTTGGGTCCCACTCGTATGGCACTTTTATTCTACTTTTTCCCATCTATTCTTAATACCTCAACTTTATTTCTGGATCAACACTTTTAACCGCAATTCAGTGCTACAAGGGATGTTACTATTACTTGTTACATTTTATTTGTAAGCTGGAGAAAAATCACACACCATTCCACAATTGTTTGCCATCACACCAACATGATTGTTCACACCACTTCAAAGCATCTCACATGGTTTTATGTGAGACTATCATAAGGAGAAATATCGCCTGGGATATAATTGTGTCCTCAATATCGTTTACAAAAATATCATGCCATCGAGTGTAGATATTTTATTTTTAATGGCAATGGGCGATTTTTTGTAGACGATAGTTAGAAAACAATATATATGTCAGACGATGTTCTGGAACTACACCATCTGACACACACTGCACATCATCATACTCATTTCATTTCAAAATCTTTTATTCGATTAATCGTGTAGATAATCATAAAAAGTACATCATAAATTTAAATACATCATTATAAAGTAAGACACGTTATTATTATTACATTATACACTACAAATTTAAAAGATAAAAATAAAAAAGGAGTGCACTTTAGTTCATAAACAGACTTAATACAGATGATCACAAATTCAACTGGGCATCATTTCTATAGCTTTACGTATTGTTAAACAAGATTTCAGAAACATGGCTACATTCTTTGCCACGTATTGTGTTTCAAGTTGTTGTAATGCTAGAAATGCCGGGCGACAGGTCCTCAACCCCATCTGGCGCAACACTGGTAAGACCCAGCGTTTATGCACTTCAACGTAATAATGACAAAACAATACTACATGCATAGTCGTTTGAGGGGAGGCCTTGTCACAAGGGCATTTTACTAGTTCGTGTGACCAGTTTAACATTTTTGGGAAGGTGACCAATCGAAAAAACAAATTAAAACGGAACCTGGTTAATAAGTACTTTTCGTGATTAGATAAATGAAATGTAAGGTAAGGCTGTATACCCGGAGACACTTGGGCCATCAAAATGTGAGCGTTTGTTTGCTTGGATATTTCACCAGACAAACGCAATTCCCTTAAATGGTTTAGACATTGGAATTTCAAGGCTTTTCTACTTAACTCAGTGATGGATGGTGGCTCAATAACATACTGAATGAGATCTAAGTCTTTCAGGAAGTTAACCACGTACACCAACCATGGGATGTTTTTCCAAGATGTCAGCTCTAGGCATTCTGTGATCAGGGCACGTGTCAGGTGGCATTGCGGTTTGGTCCAAATACGTGCCATAGGAGAATTGGTTGACATTTGATGTAATCTGCTAAATAGTCAATCCCAAGCTCGATATGACAACCGTACGTGGGCGCACTCTGTGGGAGTGCCAACAAATATTTGGCAAAGCCATTTTGGATTTTTTGCAAGTCCGCCACATTTGCATAGCCCCATACACCGGCTCCATATGTGGCGATGCTCTGACATTTAGCTTGATGGATTTTGAGCAATACAGGTGGGGTGGGTTTTCCCATTTTTCTAGAAAATGAGACAAGGGCGGAAGTTGCACGCTGGTAAAGCAGTTTTCTAGTTACCAATGCCCTTTTCCAAGTTAGTTGTTCATCTATTAGAATACCCAGGTAAGGGTATTCCCTAACTCGTTCCAGTTTGGAATGCTCAATGTGGAGATGTCTAGAGCTTTTTACCTTGGGCCCTGTTTGCATGACGAAGGTCTTAGTCTTGTTTACTTTTAACCCAAGTGAGAGCATATAATTGCAGTATTTATTCAGCTGTTTTTGGAGCTGTACTAGGGTCCTAGCAAAAATTACGGAATCGTCAGCGTAGAGTAATGCTGGAATAGGGCGATGGTTGATGGTAGGTAAATCCTGGCTCCCTTCTAACATGGCTGCTTCCAGACCGTTGGTGTATAAGTTAAACAAGAAAGGAGCCAGGACACAGCCCTGTCTAACTCCACGGGTTATTGGAAAGGAAGATGTTAATTCTCCTCCCATGCCATATCTCACGCATGCCGAGGCGTCAGAGTAAAGCTCGCGTAGAAATGTAATGAGGGGAGGATCAACACCCAACTCCTCCAAAATAGACCACAGCTTGGCGTGGATTACACAGTCAAACGCCGCGCTGAGGTCGACGTAGACCATAAATAAGTTACCCCGCTTTGCTCCCACATACTTTCCAATTAAAAGTGTAAGGTTTAGGGCCTGTTCAACAGTACCCAGTCCCTCCCGGAATCCGTACTGTAGGTCGGTTAAGATGTTCTTGTCTGCCGCCCAATCCTGGAGGCGATCCAGAATTAGGCGTCCCGCGACTTTACCCAGTGAATCCAGGAGGGAGATGGGCCTGTAGCAGGCAGGATTGTTTCTTTCACCCTTTTTAAAAATTGGAAGGAGTATGGACGAGGACCAAGAGTCCAAAAGGCCAGTATTTAAGACTGCCGCCATAAGCTGGGTGACGATTGGGGACCATAAGTCAATGTTAGAGACAAATATGTCAAGGGGGGCACCATCTGGGCCGGGAGCCTTTCCGGTTTTTGAGGAGGATAGTGCACGTATGACCTCCCCGAGTGTGAAATGGAGATCTATTGGATAGACCCCTTTTTTGGCGGGTGCAGTTATTGGATTGAGCTGTTCGACGTTTACCGAGTGTGAGTCACTAAAGATCTTAGAGAAGTGAGTCACCCACTCGTTCGCGGTCACAGCTACGTCCAGATGTTGATGTGAATTTGCCTCGAGCAAAAATGGAGATTTGACTACCTGCCAGAACTGGGAGCTGTCCTTACTAAAGCAACTCTCATGTAGTTGGGCCCATAATTTGTTCTTATGGTCTTTTTTACAGCTAATTTGGGCTTGTTTGTACTCGGATCTTAGTTTGGCTACTTTATTTTTGTCTCTGATAGGGTTGTGTAGTTCTTTTTTTAGAGCAGTTAGAGCTTTCCGACATGCCGTGTTGAACCATCTTGGCTCAGAGTGGTTACCGGATTTGTGAGTTCGGAATAGTTCATTCTGGATAACTATCAGGATTTCCCCGAAGCTAGAAATAATTTGCTCGGGGGGAGAATCCTCCTCAAGACAGATGTTTATCCATGGGAGTGCCTTAGATATGACCTTAGTTGATGTTACTAGTGGATCAATCCTTGACCATTTCACAGAATAACCATTGGTTCTATCCATACTCAGTGTTTTTTGGGTCAACAGGCTCTGCCTGGTAAGATGAGGAATATTCATGGATAACTTAAGAACGATACTGTTGGGGAAATGATCACCTGAGATTTCTGCTCCTGTATTGAACTGACAGAGTGTACCCTTTAAAGTATAAGAACACAGTATGAAGTCTATAGTGCTCGAACAACCCCTGCCGTGAAAAGTAGGATTAAAGTCAACAGGGGGGTCTACAAGTTCATTGGCGTAAGTCATTTCTAAAGACATTAAACTGTCATTAAAGGAGTCTCCTGCGAGGGAGTGGGTGAAATGTGTCAGCGGACAATCATTCTCATCTAGAAGGCCACAGTTGGTTTTCTTGTAATTAGGACACAGTTGAACATTAAAATCCCCTCCCCATATTACGTTACACGTTGTTGGTAAATGCTTAGTACACTGTTCGCTTAAAGACAGGGAAATTGCAGACACAGTTTTCGCACATTCTACTGGAGATAAGTTGTTATAAAAATTAATAAAAGTATATGACGTACCATTTTTAAAAGTAACCATTAGAATTTGATAATTCGATGTGGTACAAAGGGTAGAGATTTTCCTTGCTGCGAGGTTGTTTGAAGTGTATACCACAAGACCCCCCATATGTCTGCCATGTGTTGATGGGCAAGCTGGAGAATGGAATGTTTTATAGCCTAGTATATGAAGTGGGTCAATTGTCCAGGTTTCTTGCAGACAAATTATCTGATGTGTGTTAACAAATTCCAGCCAAGGTTTAATTAAGATCTTTGATCGGAGACCTGCTACGTTCCAGAATAATATTGGTACTAGGAGGGTCGACGAGGTTTCATTGGTGAGTGCTGGGCTTCCTTTTTGAGATGGAATTTTTAAGGGTAAACAGGGATCAGTATTAAGAGGGCAGGGAAGGGTATCACCTCGACTGTCACATATAGTAAGATGACGGGGCTGAATGTCATCACATAGAGAAGAATATGCATCCACTGTATCAGTTAAGACCACTGAAATGGGTGACAGCATCAGTCTAGTTGCTGGAGTAAGAATTTGAAAAGAACGTGGAGGCATTGTTGTTGGTTGACCAAGTGGAAATGAATTCCTGCCGATCAGAGGGGTGGGCGATGGTGGTCAATCTACCATCTCCAGGCAGTCAAACCTATTATACGTAGGAACGCCCCTCCAATCAAGGAGTGGCATGGTGTCTCTACCTCCTTGTCCCGTCCAGTTTGACCAGTCTAGGTTTCTGTCCCAGCTTCCTACCTGGGTCCAGTTCCACTCTGGGCCTGTTGGTAGGGATTTGGCTGGAGGATAGAAAAAGGCTAGTCTTTTCGTGCCAATTCCTTCAGGAGATGTTTGGGGACCCCATGAGGAGATATATTCAACTGTTTGGGGATCCTCGAAAGTTATTATTATGCAATCTCCTGAGATCATTTTTGGCTTCTTCCCTACCCAGGGGACTCTGCGGACTGAGACAACTCTATTATTAGCATAGGGAGGAAGTGGCCGATTCAACGATAACCAGTGGAGTACCTTATTTTTTAAGGACCATCCAGGTTCTTCAGAATTGATGTGCAGCGCTGGGACCCCAGTCATGATGATAACGAATGGGGTTGCTTCTGGGGGAAGATGAGCAGGTCGAGCTCCATTACGTTTCGTGTTGTAAGCTGCGTTTTTTGGTGCAGGTGTTTTTGCTGTAGTCGATGTTTTTGTTGGAATGGAGGGTTGGCCTGTTGGTACAGGAGGGACGGGAACGGAGGAATTAGCGGGCTTTTTTGCAGCTGTATTAGTTGTTGTTTGCTGCACAGATGTACTAGTTGTTTTTTGATGGACTGCCGCTGTGGTAGTCACCTGTTTGAGAGCTTGGGGCGTTTGATGGGGAATTATTCCTCCCACATTTTTTGGTTTTGGCTTGTGTGACTGGATCGCAGGAAGTGAGGGTGCAGGGATCGGACTTTTCTTAGCTTTTAAATCAGATGTTATTAAAGCTAATGATTTTTCGATTTTTAACAGCGATAGTTCGATCGGTTTTAGGTGTAGTTTAATCAATGTCTCTATAGAGGCTAATGTATGAGTGTCATTAGTGGTAGGATCCTGCCCACTACATACATTACCATGTGTGTCAGATGAAAGGTTTATTATATCTGACGTTGTGGTGGTAATCTGCTGTTGAAGGGTCAACGGTTGGGAAATGTGCTGGACTGGGGTGGGAGAGTGCACAATAAATTGTGCCAAGGATTCCTGTCGAGTGTCGGGATTATTTTGGGGAGATTTCTTATTTCCTTTTTTCCCCTTCCTCTTTTTGGGAATAGCACCTTCCCTCTGACCCCTTGTGTTGGGAGAAGAAAAGTCCTCCTCTGGTGGATTTGTAAAGAGGATCGGGGTTCTCTCAATTGATGGGGAAAGATGGGATGTGGGAGAGTGTGATATTTGTGTTGCTGAAAGATCAATAGACACTGATAAGTCCACAGTACCTGCTACCGTTAGATGTTCTTGTTGCAAGCCAGGGTCTAAATTGCGTTGCGGAGTTTTGGCTGCTGCCAATAGACCCAAGGATGAGCGTTTGGCTGCAGCTAGGTCCTGAGAGACCCTCCTTTCTAGCAGGAGAACACCTTGGTTTATGGCGTCATTCGCTTTGGCGACAAATTGGTCTATTGGGCCTATAACCTGGGCAGCATGGGTAAGTTTACTATTTCTGGTGATTCTGGGTGACATATTTGCAAAATCAATGAACACAGTATCAGAATACAATACAAAATGTCCGGTTTAGGCAAAGTACTGTTGTTTAGAAAAAGGGTTGAACGTAAAAGGGAAATGAAATGTCAATAAGGTGGCCCAGTCCAGTCTTACCCGGTCTTGAACGGGCTTAAACGGCCCCGCCCTTGGCCCGGGCTTCGCCCCGTGCTCCGTCCCGTGCTCCGTCCCGCGCGCGTCCCGCGTCGCGGTTGAGCTGGTGCCAGTAAAGTACAAGGAGACTGGGGGCGTGGCCGCCGGGGGAAGAGGCACCAGCTGTGTGAGCTGAGGCTGCTGGTTCTCGCAGTCCCCCGGTAGGCTCCACGCGCTGTGCAAATTGTAAATGCCTCGTCCTGGGAGCGCGTTGGCTCTCCACCGACTGTGGAGCCGCTCACACCAGGTAAGGCTGAGTCAGAGTGCAAAATGAGCGGCACCCGCGAAGCGGGTGTCGCGAAAGGTATCCGGTTAGGCTGGGCAGCAGCAAACAGAAGTCTATCTCACTCCGTGGTTCAAGGTAAATCCCAGGAGGCACCCACTCGATCAGTGGACCCAGGCGTAGTTAACAGCGGAGGCTGGGGGCGTGGCCGCCGGGGGAAGAGGCACCAGCTGTGTGAGCTGAGGCTGCTGGTCCTCGCAGTCCCCCGGTAGGCTCCACGCGCTGTGCAAATTGTAAATGCCTCGTCCTGGGAGCACGTTGGCTCTCCACCGACTGTGGAGCCGCTCACACCAGGTAAGGCTGAGTCAGAGTGCAAAATGAGCGGCACCCGCGAAGCGGGTGTCGCGAAAGGTATCCGGTTAGGCTGGGCAGCAGCAAACAGAAGTCTATCTCACTCCGTGGTTCAAGGTAAATCCCAGGAGGCATCATCATACTCTAACACACACTACACACAGGCACTCATGCACTGTCATACAAATGTTATAATTCAAACCTGCACTTAGTGAAGCTTGCAATGTAGTGTACATTCTAAATCTATACATGTGTTAGAGGAATTCTGCACTGTTGACTTCTATTCCAAAGAGGTTCAATGTATGTAAAGGAAGCTATATCTACTGCCATGCATGCTATATGTCTGTGTGTGTGTGAGATTGTGTGTGTGATCAAGCATGCACAGTCACTTTCTATGATATACTTATGCATCATAATTAAGGCTCCCTGTTCTCCATTTTTACAGATTTTTACAGATAAATACAGACATAAAAACATTTATTTTTCTGTTTGCATGTATTTTTAAATGTGGATAAAAACGGAAATTGGGTTGTTTTTGAGGGATTCTAAATGGTGTCAATCATGACGGCCAGGCCACAAGCGTGCAGATTGACAGGCAAGGGGATAAAATAATAAAGGAATTTTAGTAAAGAGCCTTAAACAGCAGTAGATTTGCACAACTTTGATACTAAAATGTGCATGTTTTCTTATAAGTGATGTTTTATTTTCTGAGTGTGTGTACATTAACTGGTTAAATAAACGCAGAAATACACACATTTCAGCTTATTTTTTGACAAAACCTATGGATAACTGCAGGAAAAATTAGCACAAAATAAAAATGGATAAATACAGACAGAAATGACAAAAATATAAATACCCTAAAACCGAGAGCCCTGATCATAATTGCTGGAAGCTTACAGAGGTACTGCACTCTTACTATCATGCTGTACCCATGAGGTTGTATGTACCTGATGCCACCTGCCCTAGACCTGTTCTTTGTGTTGGGGAAACTTGCACTGCTTCTCCCAGTGCTTTACTTGTGTTGTGTGTTAGTGAAGCTTGGTAAAAAAAACGCTTCTCAATACACAATACAAAATTACTGTTGTGTTGCCCATGGTTGTTTCAATTAGAAGCTGCAGGCTTCTTCGCTACCCTTTACCCCAGTATGTATGCCTCTATTTTAGCACACAGTGGGGCATATTATCAAGGAGGTTTATCTCTGCTTTTTTGGCTTTAAAAGCCAAGAAAGCGGAGATAAATTAACTCCCTATTACCTAGCTGTCGCTAACACCAGTTAGCGACAGCTAGTAGATGATAGCGACCATCTTGGGCCCCGATTTGCATGTCAGTGATATCTATCACTAATGACATGCAAAGTGGGCGTGCCAAGATGTTAGCCACTGGAAACAGTCGCTAACATCGCTATCTCCTATTACCAACTTTTGGAGATATTCGGGCTTAGCACCTGCCCCTGAGCAGTTCTTAGCCGTGTTATCCATTGGTAGGTGGATAACATGTCTAAGAGCATTAGCTAGGTAATGCATGAATATCGCTGACTTTTCAGCGATAATCGCTGACTTTTCAGCGATATTCATGCATTTCGGCCGATTTTTATCGCTTAGGAGATACACCTTGATAATAGCAAGGTTCCTAAGCGATAAAAATCGCCGCAGCTCGGCGATAAAAATATCGCCGCTAAACCAACATAGTGATAATTATCGCTAGTTGTTGGTAATATGCCCCCAAGTTTCTGTCAGGTTATTCATACAGAAAGTGATGCGGCAGTGCCCTGGCACACCTTAATATTGTGAGCGATAGTGTATTTGCTACAGCTGACCCAACCTGCCCAGTATTGAAGTCATGTTCAACGCCTTTCGGTGTGAAACAAGTTCGACCCACATATGCTTATTTTCAGGGAACCCTTCGCCTCCCTTACAGTCCACAAAACCTCCAGAGACACCGCGAGACGCACATTCTCAAGCGCATTCATTTTACTGCACTGTGGGTGCAAGCACGCTCTGCTTCACTGCATTTACCCAGCGTGCCTCAGTTTATCTTCCTGCAACTAGGTGCATTATGCGTGAACCATAAAGACAGATACCCACATTTAATCTAGGTGAAGTATTTGTTTTCTATGAATAAGAAGATGTCATTATGCATTTGGTTGATCCAAAGTGCACAAAAACGTTCCAACACATAATATCCGGAAGCAGGTTGACTAAAGTATAGGGTTGATGTATTTCTGTAGCAATGTCGATGTTTCTGCTTCAAAACCTGGGTGCACAAATACATATATCACTGCCTGGGAAGGTGTAATTACAGACTTGAGAGGCCTTCCTGGGAAAGAAAGGAAAAATCAATAAGTATTTCTCGACGAAGGGAAATTATATTTATTCTGTTAATGGAGTTGGCAGCATCCCATTACACATTTGAGAAAGTAGTGTAGCCAGTCGTCTCCTAGCAGCAGGGTTATACTGGGACAGAAGTAGTCCCGGTAAATAGGCCCAGGCACCAAAATAAAAGTGACCCACATTAAGGAATTAGAAAGCGAAAGAAATGGCCCACATTTGCAAACTGGGGCAGTTTTGAACTTGTAAAGACACGGCGTGTAAGTTTTGCAAGGTTTGGGAGACTGCATGCATTTGAGCTTGCTGCAGGCAATGTTTGTTTTAATATCGGGAAAGTCAACAGTAAAGGCCTTCCCAAAAGACCATAAAACTGGTCCACAAAATAACCAGCCCACACACTGACCTGTGAGAACAACCAGTAGGTAACTCGTGTGATTAATTATCTTCCTGGAGAGAGATCAGCATTTTGTATAGTTGAGGTTTTGTCTTATGTGAAGGAAGTGCAGAGGGTTAATATACCTGCTGCAAAGAATGTGATTACAGAGTGCATATAATGTAAACAGATCAGTAGGTTACTGCTTTTAAAAGAGACCTCATTTTGATTCTTACAATTTATAACTTAAAGTCCTAATATTCAACAGTGAGCTATTAACTTTCACCATAGACCTGCTACCAACTGCAAAGTATACATTAGAACATTGATGTTTCTTACAATTTATAACTTAAAGTCAGTGGCGGTGCGTCCATTGGGGGCGTTGGGGCGTTGCCCCCCCGCCCGCACCTGTAGCTCCCTCGGCATGACGTCTCTGAGTCTGAACTGAAGTAAACAAGTTCAAAGACGCTGCGGGACAATGCCTGTCAGTCAGCATGATGCAGCAGGACCGCCCACTCTCTTCAGAGTCTGAAGTGGGTGGGCGGTCCTGTGTCATGTTGACTCACAGGCATTGTCAGGGGCAGGCAGCAGCACAGGTGCGCAGGAGTGGGGCCGGAGGCACGTTTTTCAGCCTTGCCCACGCATGCGCACTTGTGCCTGGTGCATGCCCATTAGAAGAGCGAAACCTCGCTCTCCTAATGGGCAGGCGGGCAGAAAGCAACCATGCCCTGTGTCAATCCTGGCGCTGCTCCTGCGCTAGGATTGGCTGAGGACGGAGGGCGGGATTTCCGCTCCAGTGAAGCAAGGCGCCAAGGTCCCAGAAGATGCGGCGCTGCCCGGGGGTCAGGTAAGTTTTCTTCTTTTATTCTAATTCCCCGGCCGGCCCCCCACCCCCCTCGACCCCCCACCAGTTGACTATCGTCGGGACTCGGGAGGTAACGCAGATGCACTGATGATGCGTGAATTAGTTCAGGTGGGAGGTCCGCGCGTGCCTGCATGCACAGGATCTAGCGAATTCTTGCCCCAGATTAATCAGCGTGGTCTTCTTGTTTAAACGGAAATCCCTTCGATGAACCTATGTGAAACCGGGCATACATTTTCTAAAATTCGTGAAATCCCAGCGCTTTGATCATGTTACTTTTTTTCGAGAGGCAGCCCCAAGCAATCCATCACTGGGTGACTTAAACTTTGAACACGCAGCTACTGGTTAAATGGCAAACCAGGATTTTAAACGTGTCAGAGTGAGCTGTGTGTAAACCCCCAACCACAACACGCCTCACGCTGCCCGGTTCCGTGTAACCTGAAGCAGCTGTTGGTGCCGGGCCCCCTGCAGCACTGCTGGCCCTCATTCCTGGACACAATCGGGTATTCTTAGAAGAAAGTGCAAAGGCATTGGCAACTCAGGGCAAGACTCCTTGAATTCCGTCCGCCGCCTGCCAGCACCCTGTCAGCTTCCCGCGCCAAACATTTTTAAGAGATATTGTTTTAGCATGAATTGTAGACTATCTAACGTGATATAAAAGCAAATGCTTTTCATTTCAAATGACGAATGATCTTTTTTTAAATTTAGCAACTGATATGTTCTTCGTCTGTCTCCGCGTTCGTGCATAATTTTATGAATGACTAAGTACGTTTCCATGTTTATAATAAAATAAGTTTGGGTGACATCATTTGAGTAGCAGACAGAGTGATGAGAGGTCTAAGCAAACAGCGATTGTGTGCATGCTTCTGTGCGTGTGCCTCCCAATGTTTTTTATGGCTGATGGCAACGAGGGGCAAATGTTAAGGCATAAGCTTACAATATTCCATATACAATACACACCGTTTGTGTCCTGACCGGAAGGATTATGATCTAATATCATGGCCAGATATATCAACTGTCTCACCATTCCTTGGGCCACCTGTCAGTGATGAGTCGGCCATTGTGTTTTTTTAAATATTTATTTTGCGCTATGGAATTTGTAGGCCAGAAAACAACTTGGACACGATTGCCTACCCATGCATGAATTTCGGAGTCTCGAGAGTTCTATAAATCATACGTGTCATCTGTTGGTCCAAATGGTTCCATGAAAGCACATAAAGTCACTGAATGCAATGACTTGTTAAATGAAGGGTCAGGACTGATTGATAATAACCATCATTACCAGTGAACGAATTGAACCACATTTAATACCTAAAGAGATTCTAAAATGTGACATGCATTAATCTGTGAGATAAGGTTAACATAATGAACGGCAGCGAGCGATCAGGGAGCTGCAGCCTGCTGGTGTTTGTTAATACCATAAAGTGACTCTGCTGGTTGCTACTTTGACACGGGGCACCTCAAACACAGGCCTTCCTTGATGCGAGCTGCGGACTCCATAGATTATGCCTTCCATGGACGGGGTGTCAAACGGTGTTCTACAGACCGAAAATAATGATGTCCATGTGTTTTTTTTTTGCTAATGTATTACAGCAAGTCCGGTCTTGTTTGTGTTCTCTGTTTTTCTGAAGTAACAACAAGTTGTTTTTTCGTCGTTGCTCCGTCAAATGTGTGTGCCTCTCTGTTTTGCTTTTTAAGAAACTCATAGAAATGTCTAGGTCTATTCCATTCGGGCTGATGGAAAAATGAAATGATTAAGTACATGTTTTCATGCACCAAAAAAAACGGAAGAGTTTTATATATTTTGATTTCCTCTGCTAACAGTATATACTTTTGTGTATTTATGCTGTCCACGTGTTTGCTTTTCTCAGATGGTGCAGAGAGATGTGTCTTTACGGGTAGGCTGTGCTGTTATTTCACAGTGTGAATTTGATTCTGTGACTTGAATTCACAGTGCATTGTTTATGCTGTTCTCCCATGATTTTACTGCTGGTAGTTTCTGTACACGTTTGCAGCACTTGCACACTGACATGGTATATTTTTGTGCTGTGGGGTCACAGTGAGCTATTACTGTTGGTTTTCTAAGTTATATGTCTGTCTCAGTAAAATATTGTTTCTGTAGGTTCACTCATACCTATGGAGTTTTTACGTAACGCTGGACACGGGCAACAGTAGAAGTGTAGGGCATTCCTTGGCGCTTCTGGCAAAGATTGTCCTCTAGAGCTCATAAAAATTGGCAATTTCTTAAATGACATAATTCAATTGTATTGCTTTATTAACCTTCCTGCTTTCTCAAATTTGCTTAAAAATGCACCATTTGTCCACTCTTTTTTCAATATGTTCTCCCCCGAGGCCCCGGAGGTTGTACAGGCTCACTTTCTACGCTCGCTTGCTGCCATGTGGGCCGGCAATAATTTTCCGCCCCACCACTTTCAAATGTCACCAGCCGCCACTGCTTAAAGTCCTAATATTCAACAGTGAGCTATTAACTTTCACCATAGACCTGCTACCAACTGCAAAGTATACATTAGAACATTGATGAATGTTGCATAAAGGGTTAATTTGGATAGAAATCGATTCTTACTATTAAAGAAAACTCCCATCTATGCTGTTTCTTTTTTGACTCTGAGTTTGTGCTTCTCCACACCAAGCACTCTTAGGCCCACATGCATCAAGGTATTTAGGAGTCGCAAACGGTGCGAATCGGTAAATTCGGCCGTTTGCGATTCCTAAATATCTTTTTTGGATGCATCAAACATTTTTTGGAAAATCGCTATTTTTAGCAAATTCCAAAAATGCGATTGCTTCTAAGGAATCGCAAATTTGCGATTCCTTAAAAGCAATGCATGATTGCATTTTCAATTGCGAATTCGCAATTAGGGGGTGCAAATTACCACGAGGTTGAACCTCGTGGTATTTTGGGAAAAAGTTAAAAAATGCTAAAAATTGCATTTTAAACACTGTAATGTTACAGACACACATGTCCTTAGGACATGTGCGTGTGAAACATGCACTTAAAAATGCATTTCAGGGGTGCAGGGGGGGTCATTCGGACCCCCCCTGCACCCATGTAATGCATTAACATTTTGCGAATCGCAAATAGAAATTCGCAAAATGTCAATGCCTTCCCATTGATTCCTATGGGCCTTTTAGCCCATAGGAATCAATGGGAACTGCGAAATTGCAATTTAGAATTCGCATAATGCTTGCGATTCGGTAAAAATTGCGATTTTCACCGAATCGCAAAAATTATGCGAGTAAATTAATGCATCCCATTTTGCGATTCCCTATTTTTCGCAAATAAGGAATCTCAAAATGTCCCGATGATGCATGTGGCCGTTAAACTATATTGCCTACCAGTATGGATTACATATGACTCCTACACTTTTAGTCCTTTGGCCATTACCTATACACTGATTTATTGAATGATTGATTGCCTCTGTGTAATGTGTGTGTGATGCAAAGTGCTCGGACACCCTACACTGGAATGAGTGGCGCTATATAACTAATTCAATGCATCTGAGAGAGTGTGGTTATGGAGACTTGGTCACTGTTAAAGGGTGCTAGTGAAGCAATCCATGGTGGAGGTGGTCATTGTGGGGGGCGGCAACAAACATTGTCGCACAGGGCGCCACCAGTGCTAAAGCCGGCCCTGCCTTGAAGCGTCCAGTAGGATCTATGGCGTTTCTTCAGGACCGAGGGATCCTCATCTACTCTAGCAGGGACGGTCAAAAAACGTGGATTGAGAGATCGGGTCCCCCGTAATCTGAACTCGTATTGTAGTCCTGAGTGAAAGTGAAAGTTTGGAAGAACATTTTTGATATACAGTCTACCTTCTGGAGGACACCTGGAGGAAAAAAAGACAAGTAAATTAACATGGGTAAATGATCAGTCACATCTTGTTTAAAGCAAGTACGTAGCCCAAGGGAGGGCATAGTACAAGGCATCAGTTAAAAACATATGGGTGCAACTTCCAAAATTGTAGTGGATCTCAACGGACATGCAGAACACACTCTATGCTTGATCATGCATTGTGTGCGGCAAAAGCCACAGAACATTGTTATGCCTGGAACTGTTACTAACCTTTTACTGTGTTTTTCCTGTAAATATATGTAGGTACATAAAGGCAGTATGCACAACGGTTTAGCCATACGTATGGTTTGGCACATAGCCTCGCTTGCAGCAAAGCCAGCAGTCAATATACAATGCAGACGGTGAAGGCCATACGTAGCAGGGTTTGACTGCATGATGGGTCAACACAGGACCTGACCACAGGTCCTGCCATCCTCCCCGGGCATGGCCAAAGACCAAAGCCAGCATGGGGATGATCATAATGGAGAGTACTTGCAGGGCCTAGCAACACGCCAAAGATGGCCACAGGCCAGTCCCAGGGTCCAAAAGGTGGGTCTGGAGCAGACCCTGACCACTGGCTGGGCTATCCAGCTCACCCCCACTGCATAGTACCAGTAGCCATATACAGTGGGTCATTGGCCTAATGGATGAAGGCCATGTGCGGCAGGGATTGACTGCATGTTGGGTTTACAGAGGGTCTGGCCTCAGGCCCTGCCATCATCCCCCGCTGGTGGGGCATTAGCCGAATGAGAGTTTGGTTGCCCTGCCTTCTGTAGGCCAGTCCCTGTGGCCGACTCTGGTCTGCAGTTTGCATTTGGCACACACTGGGATAGGCACAGAGCTTGGCCACAACCAGGCCCTTTGGTAAACTACCGATCCATATGGCCGAAGACCGGTCACAGAAGTGAAGTGATCAAGGAGGGTTGTGCTTAGTGAATATAAATTTATGGGAGTTTGATGCAGTATATTGTAAAAAAGAAAAAAAAACTTTATTAAGGGTAAGTTACGGTTTCTTTTGCTCTTAAGGCAATATATGTTTTGAAAAAAGTACACAGAAATATCCAAAAAGCACAGGTGACGCTCTGGTTATGAATCAAAATCACTGATCACCTTGGCCATGACAGCACTAATGACGTCTGAAATTATGTCATTGAAGAAATCACATATGGCATCACTGCTGAGGACACGGTTCTAAGATGACATCAAAGCATATATAACAAAGAAATCTCTCAGTACACAGAATGAGGGCATTTTTCCACTCCCACCACCAAGCACACAATATGGCCTGCACTAATGGTATGTATTTCAACTTTTCTGTAGTTTTTTTTATGTCGGTTTTGTTTCATAATCATGACAACACTTCACCTGTGTCTTTTTCAGCGTGCAGAGTGTGGTGATATTTATGACCATTTACTACCATTGTTGAGTTTGGGGGAAGGCTATGGCTCACAAGAGGTGCAGCCTCGAGTCGGTGATGAAGCCCCTCCCATCCTTCGCTCAGTGGATCTGCATGCATGCTTTGACATATGTAGGAGTTATAGACAAAGCTATACAAACGTATACACAGCACACAGGCTCAACTCTGTGCAATGAGATAGAATCACACCACTTTTCTTCAGTCAACTTCTTCTAAAATGAAATCTGTAAGACAATACTCATTGTTCACTCAAGTCAGTTAAGCTAAACGGTGCTAATATGGGATTTCACCTTTTCACTGCAATCATAAGTAAGAAAAGGGTATTTTACTGCTAAACTTAATCAAATAACATTCTCTGTCTTCTCTCACTCTCTCCCCCTCTCGCTTCTTTTTTGACTCTCTCTCTCCCATTCTTTCAGATAGTTTCGAGAAATAGACAATAACATATGTGATATGTTTGCCAAGTTGCAATGGCGGGTTTTGATTGGCTTGTTCGCTGTCACCTGCTGGGCATTACAGCAATATCGCAAAACTTATTTTATGATTTACACACTCATAACGTACACCCTTCGATAATAGCTTATACAAAACAGAATAGATTCACATCAACCTCTGCTGAAATAAAAGTGTAAGAGAGCCATAATTACTATCCCTAACGCCGGTCACAGACTATTTGATTGATATCAGGCACAAATTGAATGTATCACAGTGGATACGTGGGAACCCAGAAATATTTTAAAATAAGTCACAAACTGTTTGAGGGGGAACGTGTTTGATTACCTCTGAACTACTCCTAAATCTATTATTCAGCGTCGCCCCCGCAAGCAGCCTCCAAAAATGGAAAAACAAAATGATAATAAAACTGGTTTATTATCGTTTTATTTATCAAGTTCTAGGCCAGGCCGATTCTTGAGGGCGGGGCCATCACGGGGCAGTCACCAGGAGGAGTGGTAGGTGCACTGCTATCAGTGCGCATGTCGGTTTGGCTGGCCGTCTTAGGTCTCCAACCCAGCTGCGTTGCCTGGTTGGAGACAGCAAAGCTCAGGCTCCCAGTCTCCGTGGGAGCACAAATCGAGGGCCCTCAGGCCAATCCTGATGCTGCTCTCATACATGAGAGCAGCGTCAGGATTGGCCGCAAGGGAGACTGGGAGTCTGTGCTGCAGTGAGGAGTAGAAGAGAGGCGATGCGGTGGGCAGCAGAGCAGGTAAGTTCTATTTTTTGTTTTGTATTGTCACCGTCTGTCTCCCTATCCCCCATGTATGCTGCATTCTGCAGCACACATGGAAAGAGGAAAACGCCTCTCAGGATTGTTTTTGCGCAGGAAGGTGCCCCTTTGTGCACAAAAGCAATTCCGCTTGCAACGCAGACACCCTTGCACCAAGGCGCAAGGGTGCCTGTGTTGGCGCTAGGCTGCAAATTGTGCGCCGCCACAGGGGAAAATGGCAGGAATGCATCGTATTTCATAAAATCAATGCATTCCTGCCCTTTCACATTGGCATTGGGCAGCGCTGCAAGAAAACTTGCAGCGATGCCCTACACCAATTCCCCACAAATGAGGACCTAGGTACCTAATCCCTGGTTTACCACGTTGCACATTGTATGACTGATCGGGCCTCACTTCCTCCCACCCCCCACACTCCCACTAAAACAGTGGCATTTACCTCTAGAGGCCAGTCGCTGGGCCTCCTTATTGGAAGCATCCTTACCCAAGTTGTGGTGTTCTGAGTAAGCTAGGTATTGCAGAACAAATATGTGTTTTTTAATGTTGGCTTCACCTTGTGGCCAAACTGTGTGCTCCTGTGCAGTGACATTTCGAAATGATTCATTGACTTCTGTTTTTTTGTGTGTGCTAAGATTGAAAGTACTTAGGGGCATATTAGTGAAAGAGTGGTGCAGTGCAGTGCAGCAGGTCGCCTTGCTGCGCTGAATCACTGGGAGAGGGCAGGGATGTGCCATATTTAAGGCATATGGCCCATTCCTAACTTTTCCCCCTGTACTGGCGCACAATGGGATGCCTTGCGCCAGCGCAAACACCCTTGCACCGTGGGGCAAATGTGACTGCAGGATTGTTTATGTGCCGTCAGGGACACCTTCCTGCACAAAAACAATCCTGGGAGGCATATTCCTCTATCTATGTGTGCTTCAGAGCGCAGCACACATAGAAAGAGGAAGCAGCGAGAAGATATTTCTCCTTGTTACGCCTCTCCTGGGGAGGTGTATCTTTTTGGCACATTCTCAGGTTTACAAGGTCTTATAAATCTGGGAACACGTCAAAACCCATGAGAGTTGCATGGGACCACCCACGCAACGCCCATGGTACGCCTTTCTAGGGCAGAGAAATGCAACGCAGCGATTTGCGTTGCGTTACTTCAGATTTCTGGAGCCACACAAAGTGGCTTTGTGTGGCTTCAAAAAAGTGACTTGCGGTTAGCCGTGCTCTTGCACCACGTCATGTGGTACAAGAGAAATCAAACTGGGTCATAAATATGGTCCTTACAATCATGCTAAGCACTGGTTGGAAGTGTATGCTAGGAAAACTGGGATTAGGCCTATCCATGAGCCGGTTTGGGTCGCTCTTGCACCACTCAACGTGGTGAACGAGTGACGCAAACCTTACATGTGACTTATGAAGCCATGCAAGGCCACGTTGCGTGGCCCTGAGTGGCTCCATAAATATGGGGTAAGGCAAGCAGCACAAATTGTTGAGATTCCTTTCTCTGCCCAGGGAAGGCATTCCATGGGCGTTGCATGGGTGTTTCCAGGCAACGCCCATTTCTGTGACCCGTTCCCAGATTTACCAGGACTGGTAGACCTGGGTATGTGCCAAGAAGAAATGCCTTCTCAGGTGAGGCGTAACAAGAAGAAACATCTTTCTTTCTACTTATTACTACCTCTTTCCATATGTGCTGCATGTTGCACACATATAGAAGAGGAATATGGAGGAGTGTGGTGTCGAGGGCAGGGCGTTAGAATGGATTAAATCATACTTATCCCTACGCACCTTCCAGATCACCTCTGCTGAGGCCTGCTCGGATGTCTTCTACTCTCCCCATGGTGTACCACAGGGATCTATCCTGAGTCCCCTGTTGTTTAATTTGTATCTTCGTCCTCTAGCCAATCTTGCAGAGAACTTTGGTCTTATTTTAATGACATATGCTGACGATTCTCAGATTTTGTTCTCTCTCTCTAAATCTGATACGTCTGCTCCTTCCGCACTCAGAATAGGCCTTCATGAGATATTTTGCTGGATGTCGGCTAATCAACTTAAATTAAATGGGGACAAAACAGAGGTCCTCCTTTTAGGGAATAATAAGGATCTTTGGAGTGATCCCCACTGGCCGACATCACTAGGCAAGCTACCGCCCCCAGCCACTCAAGTCAGAAATCTTGGGGTCATCATTGATGACAATCTCTCCATGACATAGCAAGCCAACAAAGTGGCGGGCACCTGTTTCACTATTCTCAGATGGCTTCGTAAAATTGTTTGGATGCTGCCACTTACCACCCAGAAGACCGTAGTCAATGCCTTAGTAACTTCTCGGCTTGACTACGGTAACATCCTGTACCTGGGTGCAAACAAAGCAGTAGTAAGACGCTTACAACTGGTACAAAACGCCGCGGCCAGACTGCTTTGTAGAATACCCAGACACGCCAGGATCACTAAACATCTTAGGGATCTACACTGGCTCAGGGTTGAAAACCGGATTCGTTTCAAAACCCTGAGCTATCTGTTTAAAATTAAAGCTGGGACCGCTCCCAAGTATCTCCAAGATCTTGCCAAGCCCCACTTTCCCAATCGCAATCTTCGTTCAGCTACATCAGCGACCTTTGCGGTTCCCAGGTACAAACGGGCTAGAATGGGCGGGAGATCGTTTTCATATCTGGGTCCAACCCTGTGGAACACATTGCCCATCCAAATACGCAAAGAGGAAAACTATAGGAACTTTAGAAAAAGTGTAAAGACCTGGTTGTTTGACAAATAAGTACCCTCGGATTTTCTCTCTCTCTAGCTGTGCTCGTGACCCGCTTTTTCGGCGCCGGGAAACCCTTTGTGGGTAGCTGTGCGCCCTACAAATGCTATAAAAATAAATAAATAAATAAAAATAAATAAATATGGCTTTCATGATTGTTTTTGTACAGGAAGGTGCCCTCTCCTACACAAAAACATTGTGCATGCAACTGAGGCACCCTTGCACCATGGTGCAAGGGTGTCTGCGCTGCCGCCAGGCTGCTAAAAGGGTGCAAGTGCAGGGGAAAAGGCAGCAATGCATTATATTACATTACATTTGGCATATTCCTGCCCTTTCCCTGTCGTGCAGGCTGCACTGCATGATATTCTCGTAAATAGGCCCCTGTGGATGTCGCCTCAAGGGATGAGAGTGCCCACTTTTGTAGTTTATTCGCAATGAAAAAGTGAATCCTTGTAAAAAAAAGTTCTTGATTCTTGGATCTCCTAGTCACCAAACTGTTTGATCTTGAGCATATTATGTTGTTCCTATCCTGTTGTCCACTTAACTGCCCAATGTGTTTTTCATTCATACACGGTCATAATATAATTAGTTTTATGGTTAAATGTGCATAGTAGACAGGTAACATACATTATTTATAGTTCTTAAAAACAGCAGAAGTGCAATATGAATAGCTATATAAAAACACACATCATTATTATTAATGATTAGACTCAAATTCTGTCTCCTACTATACATTATGCTGACATACCTACATGGAAATTCCACCTTCCAACATAGTTGTGATGTAAAATCGATTCCTGAAGTGACAACGTTTTTTTTCCTTTTTGTACAGAGTGTAACATTGTCTAAATTATTTATTCTGCATAACAAAGTGTATGGAGGCTTGGTAACTAGCCCCTGGGTGAGCCATTAACTCAATTCCACTAATGTAAAGGCTTCAGGGCAGCCCCCTGCTGGTTTATGGCCTCTCCTCTGCCGGTTCACATTTATTCTTATTAGCCTCTCTAAACCTACATTAGACAGGACACCTGAATGCAGCAGCTTCTTAATCCCATAAACAGTGGGACATTTTTACAGCTTCTATTCATGATTTGTCGGGCTGTGTGGAGGGCTTCCCAAAGGGTTCCTTTAAGCTTTCATCATGCAGCTCAGTGTTTCTGTTTACTAAGGCGCCTTGGAGAGATGTGTGGGGCCTGATGTGCTTCCCTGACCCTACAAGGAGTACCCGGGCATTAGAGGCATCAAATATAAACCAATTGGCAGAGAAGGTGATCAGTGAAATGCCACTTCACCAGGGAAGCCGGAAACTTTGCGTGGACCCTGTGTCCACCACCAGGTCCCTGTAAAAGTCAACCGAGGCGTCGCTGACCCTCAGAGTCCTGAAACATTAGTCCAGAACACACAACTCACTCACAATTCCACATCATATGGTTTTAGAAATCTTAGAAACAATGTATGAATGATGGTGTTCAGATGTCAACTAGAGTCATGCACCAAACAATGAGTCCACGGTTGAGCCCTGCTGGACGGAGACTGGGTCTGAGATGTGGCTGCTCTTGAGGGAAGGGAACTTGATGATTAGTCAGAAACAAAGCCCAGCAGTGTCTGCTCTGTTAAAGCTCCTTGGGTTTCTTTCCAGGTGTACAATGTCCACTACACGATGAGCATCAATGGAAAAGTACAGGAAGGCTCCATGGAAATTGATGCTGGGAGCAACCTGGAGACATTCAAGACGGGAAGCGGAAGCGAGGAGGCCGTCGAGGTGCACGATTTCCAGATTGTAAGTTACCCACACTTTTTTTAAAGGTTTAGTTGGCAGTCGGTGGTGGAAAAATCCCCCCCCCCCCCAGGTTATTTTGCACTTCAACAACGGATGGGCACATGCATTGAAATGCCTCTCTAAGATACCTCTACTTAGAAGTAAAGGCTCCTTTTTCTATCCGTAACCACCCCGCATTTGTCATATGTATATGTTTGGTCTGTACTTGAAGACAGGTGCGATTGTTTGGATTACTTGTGCTGATTATGTGATATCGAAATGTTGCAGAACAAAGTTAAGTTTTATGTCATGAGAATACGTTGTTTCTCTTTTTGTCTCAGTCCCAGTCATTTTCCTATACATTGGGATTACAATGGCCCACAGGGGCAGACGCGTATAACAGGGGCAGATGCAGAGCAGCTGCCATCAAAGTGCAGAAGGACCCCGGAGACCGAGGCAAAAGCTAAAGTTTTAATAAAGAAGAATTGTGCCTCTTTGCTCCATCGCCAATTCTCCTGGGTGCTTCTACCCCCTGTCTGTGCCATCTCTCCCATTCCAACTGTGCCATGCCTCCCGCGCTCCCTGGGCCCATACACGTGCGCCCTCACTTGTACCTTCTGTATCATCTTCCCTGTGCCCAGTGCACCGCACCACATCTGCCCTCAAGCCAGCATCCTCACCACCATCGCCAACCCGTGCCTCCTGTGTGAACAGCATTCAGGGGGAGCCTCTCTGCAGCAGCCCAACTGATGCTCTGCTGTGCTGTCCCAGTGCTGCAATGACCTGAGATCAGAAGCAGGTGTGACCCCAGCCTTGCCCCTTCGGGCCACCTCTTGAAAAACAGCAAGTGCTTCCCGCACTCTTGCCACAGAACACACAATCGCTGAGAAGAACCTAGAATAAAAATGTGTTCCCAAGCAGATACACGAGCAAAGAAAGGAGTGACAAAAGAGGATATAAATAGCACGTGGTGGCAAGATTTCTGTCTTCCTGTAGACCTGCAGCATGAGATATGCAAAATAAGGAAGAGGCTGAAATTGATTCATGTCCAATCGAGTCTCTGGTCCCAGAGGGCTTGATATTATCATCTGTGGAACGTCCATCAGTTCTTGTCACAATATGGCAACATTGTGTTCTGTCCATCTTATAGATTCCGAGTACACCCTCCACACATTGCTGAACATGTACATTTTACTGAGCCCTTATAGATGCCAGAAGTGCTATGTTCAATGGAAGTGACTTTGTTGAGGATTTGCATAATCGTATGGACAAGGTGTCCTATCTGAAGATCCTCATTCAGCCCATTGCAGTTTTCGAGGGAAAATCGATCGCAAAGGGAAAGGGGGAGTGGACCATAAAGAGACAAATGTGAATAAGTGTTGCTATAGTATCAGTCAATGTGCTTACAGCAGAAGTTTTCAAACTGTGGGGTTGGTCTACAAACTGTTGGACTCTCTTCCCCTGAGGGCTCATGTATTTATGTCAATGGATGCCAGGCTCTGGACAAAACTAGCCATTAGTGTGCCCCTGGAGAGAGCAGCTAGACTTCATGCTGAAAAGCAGCACTGTGATTTCATTGAAAGAAAAGTGTGGTGGTAAGACACAGGGTGATGGGCAGTCAGTAACTTTTTCAGTGGTGTTCTGGCTGGAAGTAGGTGTCAACGAAGAGAATCTATAGAAACTCCAAGGTTTCACATGCTCATGTCTGATAAAGATCATACTGAAAATACTTTTAGCGTGACATCACCTAGGATCTGGAACAACACCCCTCTATCCAACATACAGATACAACAGGAGTGAATAGATCTCTCTCTCCAGGCATATGGCCGTTGGGTCTGTTTCTTATCTACCTGAGACCGAGGATTTGATTTCAATGCTGTACCTCAATACTGGCTAGAAGAAAAGATGCCATAACATGTCTCAGAGAGTCTTCCAGCCATTGTATCATAAAATGCGAACAATGAATGATGAACTGACTGATGGCTTGATGTGTTTTTAGGCAGAAGTTCCATGTGCCAGTTCTATCACATTTGGGGTGGAAGGTCATCTGGATTTATACATTTCTGCCACTACCCCTGAAATATCTCTATTCACTTTGGGGCTTAATATTTCAGAAATTACACTATGTCCATGTGGTATTATGTAATTGTCAACATCGTATTTGGGTACAGGAAATGTACCCCCAAAGCATGGGTACATTCCCAGTGCCCACATTGCAAATGTCTCGGTTTGAGTGTGCTTCTATTACAAGTGAAATAGAATTCAGTGCCTGGTAGATTCATAAACAGAGTTTTACTGGACTAAGAATTACCAAAATCCGCATGCAACAATGTACTTCTTTAACAGATTGAATAGCACCATTATCATGCACCATAAGCAAGAAATCACGTGACTAGGTCAATTTATTAGCATGTGTCAATAACTTGGTTATTTAATTGGAATGAAATAGTATCTGAGGTCTCAGGACACCAATGGCAAATGACAGTGGCAAATGGGTTCAACAATAGAGGGCTCCGATTGTCCAGGTTCAATGTCTTTTCAGGTCGAGCATTCGAGCCCTCTTGTATATACTTTAGTATATACTTATATGTGTATGTACTTTGTGGGCTCTGGAGATCAGCCCTAAGATGTGTCTAGTTCCGCTTACGGACTTTTTTTCAGTTCAACTCCCTCTATTTAACTGTCTTGATAGAAAACGACCAGCAGAGGTCAGTAAAATACCAGAATTGCTTTCTGCTGAGGGACTTTAAAAAAATAAATAATTCTGGCAACTGCCTCTATTTAATTTTCTTGATAGAAAACGACCAGCAGAGGTCAGTAAAATACCACAATCACTTTAATATTCTCTAGATTCCAGTCTATAGAAACTGTTATCCTCGAGCACCTGTAAACAATAATCTTTTTTTCAAATCTTGTATTTTCATTGATATGACAACAAAGGCCCTGATTTTATATTAAAAACAGAGCTTTGGACTATACCATTTCCCGCTGAAAGCCAATATTTCTCTCCATGTGTTCCCATACCTGGTGTGTCACGCAGTTTGGTGCTTACTTTCCCTCCATATTAAAGAACAGTAGATGTTTCAGCACAGAGGCTAATGTGCTGCATAGTTAAATACATTTAAAGTCCCAAAGGCGAGACCGATTGCATTGCAAACGCTTGTTTACTTTGCAAGGGCTCAGCCATTGCAGGTTGTGGTTCACACAGAGCGATGCAGCCAAAGCTAGAGGAGTTTGATTCTCAATAGAAGGTAAATCGGCTAACAGTGAACCTATAATGATTATTTTTCAATAGGAAAGCTGGAGTCTGGGTCGGTCTGGCCTATAGGAGAATGATTCAGTGCCCAATGGATTGGTCTCAGAGATCAGTGTGTGGGCCGGTTTCTTGGGCAGTTTGTGAGCCTGTTTGCTGGCCAGGTGGGCCGTTGATTTCACTGATATTACCAGAAGCATTGCCTGCAGCAAATACAAATGCATGCAGTCTCCCATAGCTTTCAAAATACCCACACAGCATGTCTTTTCAGTTTCAAAACTGGCCTGATTTGCATAGCTGGGCCACCTATTTAGCTATTTAATTCGCTAATGTGGACACTTTTATTTTGGTGCCCGGGACACATTTTTTCTCCCAGTCCGACCCTGGCTGTAGTGGATTACTATGTACAAGAAAATAGACACTAAGGCGAGATTTACTAAGATTTTGTGCTGTGTTATCAGCCCAAAATCTTATTTTTCCAATTTACTTTCGCTGGAAATAACGGAAAAGTAACGCAAAACAGCGCATAATGCTGCTTTGCATTACTTTGTGCCATGGGAGCGTACCAAGGGTGGAGCATGGGGCGCCCATGCTACCACCCAAGGTTTCTCATGCTAAACCCAATTGACTAAATAAAGTAGATTGTGTTTTAGCGTGAGAAAACTGCACACTTTTAAAGTAGGCGCAAGGAAGGAGAAATGTTGTCATTTCTCTTTCCTTTTCCGACTTTGCATGTGTACTGCACTGTACAGCAGACATACAAAGAGAGAAAAGGGTTGAAGAGAGTCTCAGCATGATATTTTGTACTGGAAGTGTTCCCTCCCAGTGAAAGCCTATTTTAGACTCACAGAGACACCCTTGCTCCATGGCGCAACAGTGTCTCCGTGGTGCACTGCAGCTGATTTCTTTCTTTAGATAACTTTATTTCGGTCGTAGACCATAAAAGTGCAGATAAAATACATACAGAGCACAGTAATAAAATCCATGAATATAAACAGTTAGATTAGGTGGTTAAAAAGTTATTAAACAGTAAGTTATCAAAAGAGACTCAGGTGATTTCAGCACTAGTGCTAGTGGGAGGGGAGTAGAGTGCCTTATTTTAGTAAATAGGGCGCTCTCCTCCTCTCTCCTTTTCCCGCAGTGCAGCATTTGTGGCTGCCTCAGTGCGCTGCGTGAAAAGTTGGTAAATCTCCCCCTAATAATGTTGGTTGAATGTTTAGATGTTTAGGAATTTAATTAAATAAGGGTTCATATAAATAAGGGTGGGGCAGGTGGACACTGCAGATTGAGGCAAATTAGCCTGATGCAGAGATGGTTGATCTGGGCAGAATTTGAATATTAATTCCTCCCAGTGTAGACTGCAAATGGTGCCTACATGGCAGTCCCTGCTGCCTTGTAATAGCATGGCTGCTGCGGCTGGGCCTGCCGCTGTCGCGTTGGCTTGAGAATTGAGTGTCCTCGGTGTGCAGCCTCGGGCTCCATCATTTAAAGTCCTGGCTGCTATTACCTCATGGCCCTGACGTCCCATGTTATGATTCATGGGGAGATTACAAAGCTGGCCTCCAGGGCTGACTGACAGATGTACTGTGCACTGCATTAATCTCGGCCGCGCTGTAATTTATTGCGTTCCCACTGACGCTTCGAGGTGTTGGAAACAACAGCCTATTTCTCTCATTACATTTCTTTGTGGATCTGTGTCGCCCAACATATAATTTACGTCCTTTGGGTTTTCTTACACGATTCAAAATATGCGGAAGAATTTTAGATGATATTTAAGAAACTTGTCGGAAAAAAACATTTTCATTTAGATGGTATATCACAGAACCTTTAAAATGGTTAGGTGAGCATCACCAACCTCAAATTCATTGTGGCACCGCCTTATCCACCAACAAATGGCCAAATTAGACATGTAATTGAACCTGTCTGGAACAAGGTAATTGTTGGATTCGGTCAAATCCACCGTCACTAACAGTTCTATTGTGTTATGTTATGCTATGCTATGTTATGTAGTTTTTTGGTATGACGCTCAATCAGCAGGAAGTGGCTTTGTGGCGGTAAAACCAAGCCTGGACTACACAAATAAGATGGCAGTTTGCCAGAGTGACCAGAAGTGGCTGTTAGGTACATGTTCAGTATATGTACAAATCCCAATTAAAGAAAGACATACATAAAAGCAGCAAGTTGTGTGTATTCTAGAGGCTGTTCCAGAGCACGAGAAGGTAATCCGAAAATGTGTTGAAGTAGTGGGAGTAGAGGGGATTAGATTTCAATGGTACAGTGGCAGAGAGTGTTGTAGAGTGTCGTAGAGTGCAGTGTCAGAGTGGAGTGGCGTTGAGTGTAGTGGGGTGGGACAGGGTGAATTGAGTGAGTTGAGGCAGTGGGGTGGATTGGCTTGGTTTGGAGTAGATTGGGGAGGATTGGATTGGGGTAGAGTGGGTTGGATTGAGTGTGGTGTGGTGCAATGGAGTGAGTAGACTGGATGGGATGAGTGTGACTGGATGGGGTTGATTGGGGTGGGGTGGTTTGAAATGGGGTGAGGTGGATTGATTGGGGTGGATTGGAGTGGGGTAGATTGGTTTGGGGGGGTGGATTGGATTAGAGTACAGTAGTTTGGAGTGGGGTGGTGGGGTGGATTGGACTCTACTGGAGGTGGTGGGTTGGATTGGAGTGGGGTGGTGTGGAATGGAGTGGGATGAATTGGAGTGTGGTGGATTGGATTGATGTGGGGTGGGGTGGGGTGGGTGGATTGGAGTGGAGTAAATTGGATTGCAGTGGGGTAATTGGATTCGAGTGAGGTGGATTGGATTGAGAGGGGTGGATTAGATTGAGTGGGATGGACTGGGTTGAGTTGGATGGGGCTGGGGTGAATTGGAGTGGGGTATATTTGATTTGTCTAGAATGGCGTGAGTTGGATTGGTGTAGAGTGGATTCGAGTGAGGTTATTTAGGTTGGGGTGAGTGGAGTGGGGCAGATTGGAGTAAGGCAGATTGGAGTGGGGCAGACTGTTTTGGACTGGAGTGGGGCAAATTGGAGTGGGCATATTGTCTTGGATTGGAGTGGAGCAGACTGGAGTGGGGCAGATTCTTTTGGATTGGAGTAGGGCAGATTAGAGTGGGGCACTTTGTTGCAGATTGAAGTGCAAAAACAACAGTTGATGGACAGAATGCAGAACAATGTCATATTGCTTTGAATTGGAGTGGGGCAGTTGTTTTGGATTGCAGTGGGGCAGATTGCTTTGGAGTGAGTGAGGCAGATTGTATTGGATTGGTGTGGGGCAGATTTTTTGGGATGGGAGTGGACTGGATTGTGGTGGATTGGAGTGGAGTCGGGTGGATTGAGGAGAAAGTGGGGTGGATTGGATTGGGGTGAGATGGATTGGATTGAAGTAGGGCAGATTACATTGGGCAGGATTGGATTGGTGCAGGTGAATTAGATTGGAGTGGGGTGGATTAGATTGGAGTGAGGGGTATTGGAGTGGAGTGAATTCGGATGAGTGGGTGGATTGGGGTGAGGTGGATTGGATTGAGTGGGGCGAACTGGAGTGGGCAGACTGTTTTTGATTGGAGTGGTGCAGATTGGCGTCTAGTAGATTGGAGTGGGGCACACTGAAGTGAGGTAACTGGAGTGGTGCGGAATATTTTGGATTTGTGTGGGGCAGATTGGGTTGGGATGTACTGGAGTGGAGCAGATTGTTTTAGATTGAAGTGGGGCGGATTAGAGTGGTCTGATGGTTTTGGATTGGAGTGGGGAAGATTGAAAATTGGACTGGGGCAGATTATTTTAGTTTGAAGTAGGGTGGATTGAAGTGTGGCAGATTGGGATGGGGCAGATTGCTTTGGATTGTAGTAGGGCAGATTGTTTTGGATTGGAGTGGGGCAGATTGGAGGGAGGCAGGAGTGGAACAGATTGTTTTGAATTGGGTGCGGCAGAATGTTTTGGATTTAGTGGGGGACATTGTTTTGGACTGGAGTGGGGTTGATTGCTTTGGATTGGGGTGGGGAAGATTGGAGTGAGCAGATTAGAGTGGACAGATTGTTTTGGATTGGAATGGGGTGGATTGGAGTGAGGCGGACTGAAGTGGGGCAAATTGGAGTGGTGCAGATTGTATTGGATTGGAGTGGGGCAGATATGGGGTGGGATCTGGAGTGGAGCAGATTATTTTGGATTAGTGGGACCGATTGGAATGGGCCGGATTGGAGTGGGCAGATTGTTTTAGATTGGAGTGGGGCAGATTTGACTGTGGTAGATTGTTTTAGATGGGAGTGGGGCAGATTGAAGTGGGGCAGGTTGTTTTGGATTGGAATATGGCAGATTGTTTTAGATTGGAGTGGGGCAGATTCGACTGTGGTAGATTGTTTTAGATGGAAGTGGGGCAGATTGAAGTGGGGCAGTTTGTTTTGGATTGAAATATGGCAGATTGTTTTAGATTGGAGTGGGGCAGATTGGAGTGATGCTGGAGTGGGGCAGATTGGTTTGAATTGGAGCGGGCATAATGTTTTGGATTGAGTGGGGCAGATTGGAATGGTGGCAAACTGTTTTGAATTGGTTTGGGGAAGATTGGAGTGGGTAGATTGTTTCGGATTGGAGTGGGGTAGAATGTTTTGGAGTGGGGCAGATTGTTTTTAATTGATGGGCAGATTGTTTTGAATTGGAGTGGGGCAGATTGGAGTGGGGTGGGTGGTAAGGTTTTGAGTGGATATAATTGGAGTGAGTGGCTTGGATTGGCTTGATCTGGAGTCGACTGGATTGAGTGAAGCAGATTGGTATGGGTGAGGTGTGGTGGGCTGGCATGGATTGGAGTGGAGCAGCTTGGAGTGGGGTGAATTGGGGTGTACTGCACGAATATGTATTAAAGCATAATTTCAGAAATTACACAAAAGAAATTAACAATGTCACTTTGCAATTAATAAAAGACAACCCTCATCCTTTGAGAAAATTGCCCACGAGCAAAAACAAAAGAAAACATGAGTGCAATGTGAGAAAAGAAAACTTGGCAAAATAAAAGAAAGTTAATTACATAAAATAAAACTTTGAAATTTTGTTTGTCCTGTTGGGCATGTTTTCGCCAGTCACCCGCCTTCTGTTTGAAGGGCACTGGAAGTTAAAAAGAACAAAATTGTACATCGGTCACAGCTCAAGTCGGGAGCAGCGGACTGGTATTGATGAAATTTAATCAATCAGTGTTTGGTCAATGCTCCACAGAGAGGAACGGAAATTATGTTAGGCCTGCAGTGACGAATTGCAAGGTTGTAAAGAAGAGTGGCACACAAGCCAACAAATGGGTAAGGAAAGCGTGGGCTCCAAGCCCTTTTTGGATAAAAAAGTGTCTCGCAAGTGAGACGCATGCGCTAGTGCATGATCTCTCAGACACCGACCTGAAAAAAAGTCGGAATTCTGTAGGAAAGATGAGTTGTTGTTAATGACAAAGTACCCAAATCTTTTCTTAAACGTCTCACACAGATAACCACGATTTGACTGACTCTGTATTTTTTTATATTCCAAATTTTTTTTGCCATTCAAATTACCATAAAACAGTTCGAAGATGCATAGGCATTGCGTCATACAGAATGTCTAACATAGTACCATATAATTCATTGTATTGCAATACATAGAACATAATATGGGTACAAGCATAACATATTACCCAAAATAGTATAGTACAGATAATATATAAGACAGGCACATACTTCAGCCCCATATAGGCCTAGATAATTGGTTCTGATATCTAAGAGTCAAACTATCCTAGTCTTGCAGTGTATTTTTAAATAATGTTTTCTTTTTTGCATTTATTAAGTGTCTTGAAACTGTGTAGAATATACTTTTCATAACAATAAATCCTAATAACAACAACAGCTACAACAATAATTATAATATTAATTTAAATAATAATAATAACAATTATTATTTTTATTATTGTGAGAAATCCCCGCCCATGTCTTGAGACTCCAGAACTGGCAGTCTCAGTCCTCAGACTGTCCTCCTGCCTGCTACTTCCTGCAAAAGATAAACATGCACCTCATCTTCATATTCCTCTATTCTACAAGCTGACTCCGACTTTCCTCATGCTTCCCGCCTTTCTAGACAATCCCGAAGTTCCCCCATCTCAACATTTCCTGTCCCCGTCACTAGTAGCTATTGTATTTTTGTACCCTTAGCTATGATGGGCCAGACTTGAACAGACATTACCAAACATTTTGTGCTGGGTTTGAGTCAGAAAATTAATGCAAGCCTGTGCAAAATGTTTTTACGGATTTACCTTGCAGTGCAAACTTGGGCTAAAAATTTGCCTGAAAGTGAAGCAAAGCAGTGCAAACCGCAACTTTGCATTACTCAGCTTCAAGGGGCATTCAATTGGTGGTACATGGGCGTTCCCATGTAGCCACCCATGGTTTTTAACTCAAAACCTTATCTACTGACTATAATAGACAGGGTTTTGCTCCAATAAATACCACCTCTTGACAGCAGGCATTAACAAGCACTTGCAATGCAATAGGTCTCGCATTTACACGAGTTTAAGCTATTGGCATTGTAAATGACAATGCCTATTATTTTTGTTTTTTAAAACGTAAATAAAATGCATTGTCATTTACAATGCCAATACCTTAAACTCGTGTAAATGTGAGACCTATAGCATTGCAAATCTTTTTAAGTGTAAAACTGAGCGCGGTGCCGCTTCAAGGACACCGCACTAGTTTTCTTTCTTTTTTTTAAATTTAACACTGAGCTCGGTGTCCTTGAAGCAGGTGCTGCGCTCAGTGTTAAAGTTAAAAAAACAAAAAACAAACTGAGCGCTGTTTCCCTGAAGCGGGCACCGCGCTCACTATAAAAGTTAAAAAAATATTAAATTAAACAGAGCACGGTGTCCCAGAAGTGGACGCCGTGCTTAGTATTAAATTAAAATATATAAACAGAGTGCGGTGTCCCTAAAGCGGGCGCTGTGCTCACGATACAAATAAAAAATAAAATAGCAGCTGCCATGGTCCCAATAAGTGGACATTAACAAAATAGTGCTCACCCCTAGATAAAGCCTACTGTATACGGAGCTAAGTAAAAGATCCAGTCGTCATGGGCGGTCACAAACGGAGACAGGGAGGTTACAAGGAGGTACTAACAAGCCTCATAATGAATCCGAAGCCATCATTTACTAAGGACAATGACACCAGCCAATCAAAAATATGGGTGGAGAGAAGGCGAGACTTATACAGCATACTCGACTACTGCATGCCTCGCAGAGAGAGCAGCACATGCGCACTGCCGCTAGGCTCGACCTAAAAATACTCCCACACCCAGTACATCTGACCAACAAGGCACCGTAAACACATGACAGGAAAGGGGGTGGGGGGATGTGCATTCATGTCTGATGAGTTATGAATGCCCAAAGCTCTCAGTTGCAAGGGATACTCTATTATGAATGTATAACTCTAATAGGGGGCGTATAGTGTAATGGGAAACAGCAGTCTCTTTATTCAGTCTTGCATCACTGACAGTCAACAATAATCATTCTAGAACGCACCTTTAATTATGCCTGCTAGGGTTTTGAGACATTTTATAACTACATTACCCAGAGGGGCCTTTAATATCACTGACATCAGTCACATTAACACCAGACTACAGCTTCCAGGACTGAGAAGCTTATGTTAGAAGGACACAGTCTCCCATGTTGTGATTAAGAAAGTCCATTTATTTCATTTTGATGAAGTTCAAGCCCACCCCATTATTGTCCACATGAAGGTCAGCTTGTTCTACCTCCGCTGCAGGATTCCCCTCCCCCTCCCTCCATCCCAAGGGGGCGAACCACTGAAAACTCAATCCAGATGCCGACTCTGGCTCCCCTCAAGATCCTCGTCAACTCAAGCCTAAAATGAGCCATGGTTCACAGAGGCGATGTGTCCTAGTGGCCACAAATGGCAATCAGGTTAAAGTCCAGGCCTCAGCTCAGCATCCTGTGTATCCAGCAAACCTCCCTAAGCCCAAAAATTACCTGTAGCATAGTCTCTGTCTATTATGACGGGGTCTTATGTCCCTGAGCACCATATATAGGGTGCACACACAAGACAAGTGACTTGCATCTTAGTTGACTGGTGCCATTTTCATCAGGGCATGAGTGGAGGGAAAATGTAATGTTTCTGAGTTCATGATTGAAAACTCAAATTTTTAAGAAGTACTTTTCAAATAATCTTTTCAAATAATCTGATATTCTAAAGTGAAACGCTTCCATTGTTATGGAAAAACACTTCCCTGAATTTAGAAGACACTATCATATTGTAACATTATATTTGCTGCATGATTTGCATGGAAAATATTTTAAAGGCTCGGCTCCTGCACGGGCTCTTGGCGCAGCTCTCCATGCTGATTTGCTGTCTTGTCCACCTCTTCCTCCCCACAACAGGTCCTGTGATTATCTTGGGCTCAGCTGCCTCTGTGCCATCCTACCCTCGACTTCCAGTGCACTATAATCCAAGTGTCCGCATTCACCTGAGAAATGTTGCTTCAGTAGTACAGGGGTCACTGAGCTGTGGCCCACTCAGCCTCCAAAAATGAGCCCCGAGTCTTGTTCCACCCCTCCATATGATACAAGATGGCTGCTGCTCTTGTAATGCTACCCATGATGGTGGGAGGTCTGGTACCTACTTGCTCGTGCTTCTCTGCCATTCTCTTGTCCACCTACTCTTATGTCGGCCCCAACCCTCCAGCGCATCAAGGCCTGGAACTCTGATAGTTATTGTAGGCTTTTTAAGCTGTATCCCCATGCAATACTTGCATTAGTTTCCAAGTGTCATCGCCGCAGTCCTGTTAGTGCCGGTGCATGTGCAACACTCACAAAGCTAGCATAAGTAACAAATGACAGTACTGTCTGGGATTGTTACACTCTCCATTCTGTGTCCTGCTCACTTTCAGTGGAAGGAGCTCAAGCAATATGATGCCTTGTGTAAATGGACTGTGTGTCCCTGAGGTGAAAGGTTTGAAACGGCCCTTCCAGTGTCACTGGTACACTGACGCAAGTAGCAGGTTGGTCCCAATTATCAAAATTGCACAGTAAATACATAACTCTGTCTAAAAATCCTGTTCATTCCACCAGGAAGGGGAAAGACAGAATAAAACAGTGAGCATTGAGCTGTACAGGGGCGCAGTGACTGGCCTCTACACACACAGAGGGTGGGTGCGTGATGCACGGCGCAACAAGTGTGGCATGAGGGATGCATGACATCACGTAGTAAGAGGTCGGTAGTGCCAGGGGTCCTCGGCCCTGCATGTGAATTGAAGGAGTGCCACTTCTCATTCAAGAAAGCAACCACGCACCACCACACTCAACAGCTACCTCACCACTTCTGGGGCAAAATCACCAAGAACCAACTGACCTCCGCCCTCGCCCTGGACCCTCCAACCGACCCCACCGACCCAGACACTGCCGCCCGAAACCTCAGACAGTGGATCGAAGACTGCGCCAAAACACCCTCGCCCCACTAAAGAAGCCCTCCATCAAATACTCCAGCAAGAAAGCCGCCTGGTTCACCGAAGAACTCCAGACCTCCAAACACACATTCTGGATGCTAGAGAAAAAATGGCTCCAAGACCGCACGTCAGACAACCACGCTACCCACAAGGACGCCGTTCGCAGACACCACCAACTCATCAGAACAACCAAGAGATCCTCCTTCAAAGCCCGCCTGGACAACAACGCACAGGATTGCAAAGAGCTCTTCAGCATCGTCAAGGAACTCTCCAACCCCAGCGCCAACACCAACAACATCCCGCCCTCGCAAGAACTATGCGACTCACTGGCCACCTTCTTCCACCGCAAGATCATCGACATCTAGGACAGTTTCAATGCACCGCCAGCCCCGACCACGGTAGATCCCACCCCGAACACCACTTGTACCAACCAGCTGACCTCCTGGGCCCACGTCAATGACGACGAGACACGAAAGATCATGAACTCCTTCCACTCTGGATCGCCAGCAGACCCCTGCCCACACCATGTGTTCAACAAAGCAGACGCCACCATCACACCCCAACCACGAAAGATCATCAACATCTCCTTCGACTCAGCGACATTCCCGGAAAGCTGGAAGCACGCCAAAATCAATGCCCTCCTCAAGAAGCCCAAGGCGGACCCCAAGGACCTCAAGAACTTCCACCCCATCTCCCTGCTTCCCGGCGTAGGTTACTGAGAAAATCGCCAACATACAGCTGACCCGCCACCTCGAGGACAACAACATCCTAGACCTGTCGCAATCCGGATTCAGACGTAACCACATCACCGAGACAGCCCTCATTGCCGCCACAGATGACATCTTTTTTTTTAAAACTGTTCTTTATTCAGTTTATTTTTGCATTAGTCCCTTCCCAACTTTAATCCCTCCCCACCCATGCCCAGCCAGCATATACACTTTTTTGGTCAATAATTTCTTTACGAAAACATAAATATATACACTTATTTCACTAATTCGTGCTAAATGTGGTAACATATAATGAATGACATACTAGCACATTGTTAAAGAAAAAAGGAAAGGAGAAGAAAAGATAAATAGCTAGAATATTAAATCCATACATTATAAAAGTTAGGGATGTTTATTTTCTATTTCCATACTCATTCGTCCATTTGTTTGCATACTATTAAGTCATGTTATTTTCACATGACTTATAAGTTATTTGTTCTCTATCATTATTCGTTATTTTGCAGCCAATTAATTAGTGGGCCCCAAATCTCGAGACCCCTTTTTTTCTTATGTATCCCCTTCCTCCTGTATATAGCTATTTCCAGGCTATAGCTAGCTAGAAGTCTTGATCGCCACTGTTGAAATAGCGGAGGCGTTGGATCCAGCCATCCAGTTGCCAAACAGATCCTAAAGAGGGCCATAGATATAGATATCAAGCCCTGTGTTTCCCTGGATCTTAGACCTTGTTCTAATCCCAACATTATTTCTGTTGTTGTGATAACAATTGGACTTTAAAAAATTTCAGAAAGAAATTTAGAAATTTCTGATCTGATTATATTTAGTGAGTGACATGTGGCAAATATATGTACTATATCGGCGGCATGTGTAGCGCATTTTGGACAATTCGTACCTTTACCCATACTCCATTTGGCAATCTGGGACGGTGTGTAATATAGTTGAAAGAAAGTCTTATAGTATTGAGCCTGTAACTTCGTAGATATTAGTGATGTTTGAGAGAGTTGAAATGCTGATTGTACACCGTCTATAGTGATATTTAGTTTATTTTGCCACTTAAGACTATGTCTATCCAGATCATCTGGTAGTAGTGAGATTAAAGTTTTATAAATATCTCCTATTTTCATAGGGGTCTTACCTATAATATCTTCTATAATCGGGACTTTGTGAAACTCGGCCCTGCCTCCCCCTTTTTTTATTATAAAATCTCTAATTTGAAGATATTTAAAAAAATCCCTATGTTCAAGCCCAAATTCCATCTTTAGTCCCTCAAAAGATTTAATGGCCAATGGTGAAAAAAATACCCCCAAATGTGTAATCCCAGTGTTGATCCATCTGATCATGCATGTATCATGAAATATTCCTGGGAGGTTGTAATTTCGGATGAGATAAGTATAATAAGAGTATCTGCCTATTCCTAGTAATTTCCGGATGTTAGACCAAGCGCTGCAGATACCTAACAGTGTTTTAAATTGTACTTTTTTGAAGTGATTGTCGTATGTTAGTCGCCATAAATGATCACCAGTTTCTGCTCCCAGAATAAGTCTGCGCGGAGAGGGGACGTCCCCTTCAATAATCCGAGAATCATCCGACATAAGTAATCCTTTGCTGTAGCTCAGCAATGAGGCCCACCAATATATTTTAAGATTTGGGGCTGCAAGACCCCCTCTCATTCTTGGGAGTGAGATGTGCTTATATGCTCGACGTGTCTTTTGATATCCCCATATGAATCGAGAAAAAAGTGTTTCGATTTGTTTGAATATTAGTGTATCGAAATTTAAACATATAGTGCGAAAAAAATATAAAAACTTCGGTAAATAAATCATTTTAATTACATTGCATCTCCCTATAAGAGTTAAATGTAAATTATTTAGTCTGCTCAAGCTGTCCGATGTTTGTTTTAGGAGGGGATCTATATTGATTTTGACAAGTTCGTTCAGATTAGAGGTGATATTAACGCCGAGATATGTAGCATTTCTGACTATTCTTTCATCGCTTAAATTTATATTCTTGTTGATTATTATCTGGGTTTTGTTTTCGTTTAATTTATTCCCCGAGATTTCTCCAAAACGTAGGGCCTCTTCTTCTATCAGCTTTATTGTAACATATGGATTGCTTGTGGTGATCGCGATGTCATCAGCGTAAGCTAATATTTTAGTATTTCCGTTCGGTGTTTTTATTGGTAAAATATTTTGATTACATTCTAGTTTATTGATAAAGGGATCAATGAATATTGCAAATAATAAGGGTGAGCATGGACATCCTTGTCTGGTTCTCCTAGTTATTTTAATCTTGCCCGTCATTCCGCCATTTATCATCACTACGGCTTCTGGTTTATAATATAAACTCTGAATAGCATTGATGAATTGCTCTACAATTCCACTTTTTTTCATGGCTGTCCAAAGATATTGCCAGGAGACCCTATCGAATGCTTTTTCTGCATCCAATAATATAAGTGCCATAGGGTCTCCCGTAACCTCTGTTATATCGAATAATGTAATCACCCTTTGTATATGATCTGAAGTTGAGCGACCGGGGACAAATCCATGTTGTCGTACCGATACAATTTTATGGATGATCGGAGCTAATCGGGTAGCTAACATCTTGGAATAAATTTTTGAATCGCAGTTACTCAAAGTTATAGGGCGGTATGATCCGAGTTCAGTTGGATCCTTGTTTTTTTTGGGGAAAATTACTATTTTTGCCATTGACCAGGATTGAGGTGGTTTTCCTGTTATAAATACTTGAATCATAAGGGCCGTGAGTATTACTTTAAGTGGTTTATAGAATTTTACATAAAACTCGACTGGTATACCGTCCAGTCCTGCGGCTTTCCCCGAGGGTAAGCTGTTAATAGAGAGTAGAATCTCGATCCATTGGGGTATAGCTTCAAGGCTGTCATAATCATTTTGTAAGAATTTAGGTCTTGATTCTTGGTCTAAGTATGTGTTGATTAGATGTTGATTTTTATCAGTCTCTGTATATAAATTTTGATAGTGTGCCTGGAATTCTGTTTTTATTGCTTCTGGGTCTTGCGTTAATAGGTTATTTTTTTCTTTGATTTCTTTTATAGTATTGATGATATTTTGATTTCTTGTACGGATAGCTAAATGGTGCCCTACTTGTTCATTTAATTCATATGCCTTTTCTTTTGTTTGAGGTAGCTTTGTCAATAGCTCTTGTAGCAAAGATTTCAATTATTCTATTTTTGGCTATTGACACCTTTTGTAGTGCACTGTCAGTGTTTTGACCCGCTACAACAGTATTTACAAGTTCCTCCTCCTCTTCGGCTAGTTTCTTATTTAATTCAGTTATTATTTGTTTTTTCTCCTTGTTGTATCTTATAGAAAATCAGATTGTTTCACCCCTAATAGCAGCTTTAAGTGTGTCCCAGACCACATCTAAGGATGTACTGCCTATATTATCTTCCAGAAATTCTGGTATCCATTTTTCCATCATTTGGCAGTATTTTTCATTCATTAATAGTGTCCTTTCAAATGTCCAATTAACCTGATCTTGCGGTATTTTATCAATATCTATTGTTAAAAGTAATGGGTTATGATCCGAGAACACCATAGGGAGTTTTTCCAAGTGGGACTTTGTTATAATAGTATTTGAAACTAGCATATAATCACAGACGACATCTGATGCCAACTAGATAACGGTGAAACCTCAGCCCTCATCCTCCTGGACCTGTCAGCCGCCTTCGACACGGTCTGCCACCACGCACTAAGAACACGCCTCCAAGACGCCGGAATTCGGGAGAAAGCCCTGGACTCCCCGACAGAACCCAGAGTGTCCGCCTCCCACCCTACCGATCCAAAGCTACCAACCTCATCTGCAGCGTACCCCAGGACTCATCCCTCAGCCCGACGCTGTTCAACATCTACAAGGCCCCTCGCACAAGTGGCCCGCCAACACGACCTGAACATCATCTCCTACACCGACGACACCCAGCTCACCCTCTCCCTTACCAAGGACCCGCATACCGCCAAAAACAACCTCCACGAGGGTATGAAGGCCGTCGCCAAGTGGATGAGGAGCAGCTGCCTGAAACTGAACTCGGACAAGACGGAAGTCCTCATCCTCGGCCTACCCCGTCTGCCTGGGACGACTCCTGGTGGCCGACAACACTAGGAACAGCACTGATGCCCGCGGACCACGCACGCAACTTGGGATTCATCCTCGACTCCTCCCTCTCCATGTCCAAGCAGGTCAGCGCCGTCTCCTCCTCCTGCTACAACACCCTCCGCATGCTTTGCAGGTTCTACAAGTGGATCCCGATCGAAACCAGAAGAACGGTGACCCAAGCCCTCGTCAGCAGCCGGCTGGACTACAGCAACGCACTCTACGCAGGAATCCCGACCAAACCCCTACAGCGACTACAACGCATCCAGAAAGCCTCGGCCCGCCTGATCCTCAACCTCCCCCGACGTAGCCACATCACCCCCCTCCTCAGAGACCTTCACTGGCTCCCCATCAACAAGAGGATCACCTTCAAGCTCCTCACCCACGCACAAAAAGCACTCCACAACTCCAGACCAGCCTACCTGAACAACAGACTCAACTTCTACACCCCCGCCCGCCAGCTCCGCTCCGCCAGCCTCGCCCTCGCGCCGAGTCACGAATCCAGCGTACCACCTCCGGAGACAGATCCTTCTCCTTCCTCACTGCCAAGACCTGGGCCACCCTCCCCACCCACCTGCGGCAGACCCAGGACCTGCTCACCTTCAGGAAGCTCCTCAAGACCTGGCTCTTCGAGCAGTAGCAGCAGGTCCCCCTCCCCCCCCCCCCTCAGCGCCTTGAGACCCTCACGGGTGAGTAGTGCGCTTTACAAGTTCAGTGATTGATTGATTGATTGATTCAGCAGAGAAGAGGGTGACACACCGGATGGGCCTGCGAACGCTCTCGGCCAACGAGTCCACCATTTTAACTTCCCTTGTATCCTGCGCTAGTGAGCCCTGGATAACAAGGAGGTCAAAGTTGCTTGACTGCATAAAGTGTTAAAATACAATCGAGGTGAAGACAGATATGGCCAAAAAAGCGCTTCTAGGGCAAAGCGCTGCATGATACTGCAGTCAGGCTCTGCCGCTGTGTTTTACTCTGCAAAATCCATCTCGAATGCAGAGGAGGGGACCCAGCTCTGTTCATATTTCATATACAACCAGCCAGAAATCACTAGCCGCCCCCCACAAGCAGCATGAATCAGAAACAGAGAAGCAACAGACACTCAGACAGAACTCATCACCTCAAAAATAAAAGATGCTTCGACAAAGATGACCTTGAGAATTAGTAGGCGACACATCACCAGAAGTTCAATGGTTTGGACAAAAATATTGAAGCAGGAAATACACTTTTTAATGAATGAGTGTGTTGGGCAAGACACTAAATGAGATGTGATGAAAAGTTGTTACCATCCAGCCACACCTTGTGCTACAGAGGGTGGCATTTGTGGGCTGTTGTGTGATTGCACAGACCTACACATCCCAGCCCTACGCCTGTTTGCAGAGGCTTATACGACGCTATCTTACACTGCAGAGGTGTCCTGGGGGAGGCAGGGGAAGCGCGCTCTTCTCTGCGTTTGGAAATGCGGTCAAGGTCAAGCCCTGACATCGGAAATGCAACGCTGCACCTGTCAGAAATGCAAGCGGAATCAGTGGGTTTGGTATCACCGAGTGAATATAACAAGGTGTCGCCATTTCGCAAAGGCAGCCGCTTGTTTATATTTGCATCACGTTTTTACTTTAACAATAGCTGCCGTCCCACACAGCACTCACGGGGTTGGCCGGCAGCTATTGTTAAAGTGAAAGCGCGATCGAAAAATATACACTCGGCCGCCATTGCCAGAGCCGATTGAAAAAAAATAGTGCTTACCGACTAATGAAGGAGACCGTGTAACACCACAAGTAAAAGATCAAGTCCTCATGGGAGGTATCAAATGGCGACAGGCCGGTAACAAGGAGGGACTAACAAGCCTCATTATCAATCGGAAGGCAGCTTTTCCCATGGACAATGACACCAGCCATTCAAAAATATGGTGGAGCGAAGGCGCGGCTTCCACAGCATTCGCAGAGCAAGCAGCGAATGCGCGCTGCAACGTTAGGCTCGACCTAAAAAGGATAAATGTTTTTGTTTCTGCTACCATTTTATTCACTTTGCATGTGTGGTGCACTGTACAGCACACATCCGCAGTGGGAAACGTTTTTAAGTTTCTCTAGGCATACTATTTTGTACTGAATGGGCACCCTTCCAGTACAAAGAGTATGGTAGACTAATACAAACACCTGTGTACTACGTTGCAAAGATGTGTGCATACATTAACGCAGACCTGATGCAAAGTCTACTAGTGGGATATGCAATCCAACGCAAATAGTGATTTGTGTTGAACTGTAACCTAAGTAATGCAATGCAGCACAACGTGCTTCATTGAGTTGCTTTGCATCAAGGGGCCTTTCTTTAGATGGTGCATGGGCTTATAGCCACCCATGGGTTTCGACGAACTGTTGCAGACAGGGATTTGCATAAAAATTGTGCATCTCTCGGAGGTAGGCGTAACGAGAAGAAATGTTTTAATTTCCCCTCCTTCTTTTTTTCTTCTTTGCCTCTGTGCTGCATTCTACAACACACATACACAAACGAAAATGGCTTAAAGCATAGCTTTTGCATGGGAAGGTACCCGTTCCTGCACAAAAACTATGCTGACCACAATGCAGACACCCTTGCACTATGGCGCAAGGGTGCCTGTATTGGTGCATTATTGCCAAAAGTGTGCCACTGCAGGAACAGAGCAGAACTGCACCACTTCTTAGTTGAGATGATACAGTTCTGCTCTCTCCCATTCACACAACGCAACAAATTTACTTGCTGCACTGTGTAAGCTCGTAGTAAAGCTGTCCTTAGATAAAAAACTAAGGGGCATATTAACAAGGAACAGGGAAAATTAACGCTAAGGGCGTATAACATTAATTTTTTTGACGCCCGCTATCGCTGGATGATATCGCCTGGTTATCGCGTTATTAACAATGCTTACCACCTAGGCGATAAAAAATCCAGCTATAGCGGCATTTTGGGAGGTTATCGCTGGTAATGCAGCGATAAAACTACAAGGATAGGGATATCCGTGTTGATAGCCAAGTAATCCATCTCCCATTGGATTACATGGCTAAATCTGAAAATTACTAGCAGACATAAAAAAGCAGCATTAACCGTGGGTAGCGCTGCTTTTTTTGTCTCTAACAGGGTTAGCGTGAAGCTTGATAATAAGAGAAATGTCGCTTAGCGACATCTTTCCTATTATTTTGCTCTGGAATGGAGATTCAAAGGGAAGCGTAGTGAAAAAGGGTGCTAACATGCGATTTTACATGTTAGCACCCTGTTGTTGATAGGGTGATATTTTTATCTCCGCTTCTTTGGCTTTTAAAGCCAAAAAAGCGGAGATAAAGCCCTTGTTTATTTGCCCCTAACTTTATTCACAACCGCCCTCCCTGGGCTATCCCTGGTTATATGGCTTCAGCCAATTAAATTCAAAAAATATAATCAGTGATAGTACTGCTTTTCACATGCTTTAAACAGTTTCCAATATAATAATAGTATAGCTTTTTATACATTGCACCTTTTAGACGGTTATATGAAAAAACACTATAACATTGTTTTATTAAATCCCTTAGCATTAATTATATGCTCTAAAATATGGAGAAAATTCGCTAACGCAAGAAATTTCGAGCAAAATATTTAAATACGCGCGTCTGGTCTTTAATAAATATAATCAACTTTCATGAAGTATATGTACCACGAATGTTAGTAGTCCTACACAAAGCATGAAAAACGTTTAGGGAAACTCAGACATTAAAGTTTCTACTGCATCATTGTAGGTGGCTGCTTGCTCTGTACCAGAGAGACATTTTCTAGGCTTCCTAACTTTGGGACATTATGGTGGCTGTCAACCCGTTTTCACCACAGGAAATTTGAAAACTATAAACATCACATTTAATGCTTCACTATGAAGATATCACATCGGGTAGATGTGACACTATATACAGAATCTGTAACTTATGTAGCATTTTGTGAGGACATTTTAAACAGGACACAGCTTTTGTTTAATTATTAAATTCACAGAATTGTTCAAGTCAACGAAAAATATCTAGAATAAGGGAATGATTGGGTATGTAAGTGGAGTGTTGCGAATTTCATAGAGTGGTATTTACAGTAAGGAAGATTAAAGAGGAAAAGATGGATTTCACAATCACCTCCCAATTAAACATTTGGTGACGTCAAAAATGTAAAAGAGTGCCCTACAGCAAAGCAAACATTTGCATTCCTGGGTTTTATTTCTATAAATCCTTATTTTCAATTGTGTTTGTTCCAATGGCCTGGGAACGAAACCCAAGTAAAAGATTTATTCCGTTTTCACACAATGCAGAACGGCAACCAAAGTTTATACACTGCATTGCATGTAAGGGAGAGGGCAGAACAGTGCTGTTTTTACTAAGATATGGTAGTTTTGTTCTCTTCCCTAGCACTGGCACACTTTAGGGTGCCCTGCACCTATGCGCACACCTTTCACCATAGGGCATCATAGGGTTTGTACTGGAAGGGAAGGTCCAGTACACAATATTATGCTTAGATATAGTTAAAAAGTGTTCAAACTTTGCATGTGTGCTGTACAGTACAGCACACAATCAAAGTTAAAAAGTTTTTTTAGAAAAGAAAACCTTTCTTACATGTCTCACCTGCCTCAAGGAGGCACATTTTTTATGCAAATCCCCTTCTACTTTTTCAGTAGATATGGATCTGCATCAATGACCATAGGTGGTTGCAGTGGAACAACCATGTTCCACCCAAGGTACGCCCATTAGACCAAAAGTAAGGCTGAGTAGCAAACTTTGAGTTACTTTGGGGCTACTTTCCAGCACAATACTTGTTTTGTGACAGAAACCAAATACTAAAACAACATTTTTTGTGACTTAAATCCGGTGGAAAATGTTCGTAAATCTAGGCGACATGGCTTTTGAGTGTGTCTCGGAGACACGGATTCACCCAATAACCAGTCGCTGCTCCTGCAGGTAGGCGCGATGGGGCAGGGCGGGTCCGGGGGAGAGCGACAGACGATGGACTAGGGAAAATTTAGTAAATTCAATTCGGTCTTCTGTCGACTTGAACCACGCTTACCTGCAGAAGCTGAGGCAGCAATAACACTAACCTCACATGAAATTGGGTCTAAATGCTTCTTTCGAAGCCAATTATCATTTTGAATATGGCTAACATAAATGTATTGACCTCTGAATTCAGATTTAATATGTAACTACCATAATAATGCCTGACGTGCAATATCATAATTTGATTGCAGTTTTAATTTACAGCAAATAAATTAATCTATCTAATTACAAAGTGTTCCTTGTTTTTAGGGCATAACAGGGATTCGCTTTGCTGGAGGAGAAAAATGCTACATAAAAGCACAGGCGAAAGCACATATTCCAGATGTTGGCACCATGACAAAAGAGACACTCTCCTTTGATTTGGTATGTATCTCTAGTAACTAACAAATGTTATTTGTACTGGATCTGTTGTTCACCTTTAAGGGACATGTGTAAGGCATTGTGAATGAGAGAAAATCTTTTTTTCGTTTAAATTTCTTTATTAATTTTACATATTTCCATGTATCACAGCAGTACCAAATAACTGAAATTGCATGTTTGCATCATTTACGATCATTACTTGTCGCAGATGCTGAACCCGTGCATGGCTAGCTATAAGACTGATCCCAAAGAAACAATCAGGAGATAACACCAGCCATGAATGCATAAGTTTGCTTCACAAACAGTCTGGTAGAATGAACACAACATTGCTTGTAATAACATGTTAACTCGCAGGGGGGAGGACAATATGATGGGGGAAAGGGTTGGGCGGGAGAACGCATTTCAAAAAATGAGTATACGGTGTGCAGATGGGTGAATGAGAGAAAATCATAGCATTGAATTTTGAGCAACAGCAAACCTCAGAGTGTGACGAGAAGAAAATGCAGCCCCAAAAAGGCAGAAAATGTCAAACCTTGATTGTATTTTTCGGGCCATAACATTTTCAATCAAATGGACCTCAAGTGAACATTTATACTGCAGTTTAACTTTCCTCTTCAGTTTCACATTTAACAGTGAGACTAGCAGTGCGCTTTTAAATCATTTGCATTTGCACACCTCTGCTTGTATCTTGACTCCCTTCCCCCTCCACACCCTGCCATTTTAAAATGTAAATTCTGACAACAAATGTCATGGTCATAATTGTGCTTGCATTAAATGTTGGGATTCATACTTTTTCTGCTGTTTGGATAATTTAGGGGCATGTATACGTTATAACATGATTGGAGAACGTTTCCGATAAGGTACAAACCGAGCTTGCACAGGACCACAAAGCCTTCCTGTGTCTTATGCCGCCAATATACGTCTTGAGGCGCTTGTCATAGGAGAGCCAGAGAGGAGAGCCATTCTTAGAATGAAAGGGTACGCATGAACATGTCACCCGTTTGCATTGACTCCTTGTGAAAGTCAGAATGGATGTCAAAGTACTGTGATTACTCCACTGCCTCTGTGGAATAGGAGCCCACAATACCTTAAGATATCCATCACCAGATATATGTCTAGTAGACGTCTTAGGTCAAACAAGAGCTTTGAGCCAACCACTCTACAACGGCCGTCACCACAAGCGGCCTGACTGATGTCTTCAGCTGGGGTACGATTCTGGGCCATCCTGAGGTGTTTCAAGGCTCAGGACCATGGGGTCCAAATACTGGACCCAACAATTCCTGCCCGGAAACAATGGACATGGGTACGGGCTTCTGGAGCTGTGGACATTTGCAGAACATTGCCCACTTCCATGTTCTTCCTGTACAACCAGGGGAGCTGGAAACACCCTGTAGTATTACCCGCTGATATTTAGCCCTGTTCCAATTTAGTAAATTCCAGCAGAAAAGGGCCTTGTAATGGGCTTCTAATTCTGAATATAAGTGGGAGAGGATCTGGCAAAGCCTAGTCCACAAGCTCTATCATATTCCAGACTCATTATCAAATGATTGTGTGAATTTGGTGCGAGGATAACGGCTGCAATCAGATATTCCAGCGCCCACTACTCCTGCACCAAATACCATATTATTTATAAAGAGTTCCAAGGTGAAAAAATTACGGAGGATAAACAGTTGCCTGTGATGAAGAAACAATTTATGGGGGAACACTAGAGCCCCTGAAGGAGTCCAAAGGCAGACTTGTTGAACAGGCTTTTTAAGTAACTGGTGTCCAGTTTGTATTACGGCATCATTCATCCGCTCTGCTAAGGGCCAAGGTTTGCTTCTTGAAACAATCTCATAGTTACATAGGGTGCATTAAACAAACCAAAATTAACCACCAAAGCCTACTCACAGTAGCTGGGAAATATAGATCAGGGGCCCTCATCTACGCTCCATTAGTCTAAGGAAAAGTTTAGTTCAAGATGTCTTGCAAACTATATTCCTGAAACTGTAACTTGTTGAGTGAATTCAATGGGAACCTGAAGATCCTGCCTGTTTCCCAAAATGAAGCCAGCAAAGGAAGAAGAGAAAAACTGGAAATACAAAATTAGAGAGAGGGGGGACACAGGGAGCTACATCAAGGTCCAGTGACTCATGCTCCTGAGGAGAACCTTACAACCAACGAGAGTCACTGTTCCTATCAGAAGAGAGAGAAAGTTATTATTTATTATTATTTAGAGTTTGTAGAGCGCGTAGTCACCACGGGGGTATCCCAGCGCTAGAACCCTGTTACTCATGAGGGGGAGCGGATAGGTAAGAGACCGGATTAGGGGAAGAGGAGAGTTTTGAGGGTTTTTCTGAACCGAAGTAGATCAGGCTCTGTTCTGAGGTTCAGAGGGAGTGCGTTCCACTTGAGTCCGGTGTTTACCGAGAAGCGGCGGCCCCCTATCCGGGCCTTTTTTACCATGGGGATCGTGATAAGGTTTCCGTGCTCTGAGCGAAGCGCTCTCATGGGTCTGTAGGGGGTGATCCAGTTATTTAGTATGGGGGGGCCGGTGTTATGGAGAGCCTTGTGGGCCAGGCAGAGGGCCTTGAAAGTGACCCTTTCTTTGATCGGGAGCCAGTGTAGCTTCCTCAGAGCGGGTTTGGCCGATGATCTGGCCGGGGTGCTTGTTAGGAGTCTGGCGGCGGCGTTCTGAGCCTTTTGCAGAGTTTGGAAGGTGGATTCCGGGGCGCCCAGGTAGATGGCGTTGCTATAATCCAACCTGGATAGGATTAAGCCCCGGATCAGCATAAGGCGCGACTGGAAGGGTAGGAGAGGGATTACTTTCCTGCAGGATTTAAGTAACCCGTAGCAGGTTCCGGCCGTCTTTCTGGCCTGGGTCCGGAAGGTAAGGTCGGTCTCCAGCCACACGCCAAGGCTCTTGACCTCCTTTTTGGGAGTGGGAGGTTCGCCCATGCAGGCGGGCCAGAAGTTGGAAGGGATGTTAGTCGTTTTTTGTCCGAGGACCAGGATCTCTGTCTTGGAGCCATTAAGCTTCAAGGCAGAGTCGCTCATCCACTGATAAACGCTGGTAAGGCAGTCGTGGAGGTTGGAGGGCTCGAGTTTGGGGTGGGAGAGAGTGACCACCAGTTGCGTGTCGTCGGCGTAGCTGACGATGGTGACTCCGAAGGGTGAGACAAGTTCCTCCAGTGGGGCCATATAAACGTTGAATAACGTAGGGCTCAGGGAAGAGCCCTGTGGCACACCGCACTGGAGGGGGATGGAAGAGGAGCGGCTTTCGCCTTCCCATACTTGATAAGAGCGTCGGGAGAGAAAGGACGAGAGCCACTTCAGGGCTTTGCCCTTAACTCCAACAGTCCCGAGGCGGTGGATTAGAACCTGGTGGCTGACCGTATCAAAGGCCGCACTTAGGTCTAGGAGGACCACTGCCACTGATCCTCCTGAGTCGATGATTTCCCTGGTTCTTTCCACTGCCACAAGGAGTGCAGTGTCTGTGCCTTGGCCAGGTCTGAAGCCAGTCTGCGAGTCGTTGAGAAGATGGTTTGACTCGAGATATTGTGACAACTTTTTGTTAACTAATTTTTCGGCGACTTTGCCTATCCAGGGAAGAAGTGAAATGGGTCTGTAGTTGGAGAGGTCAGTGGGGTCAAGCGACGGTTTCTTGAGAAGCGCTTTGACTACGGCTTCCTTCCAGGTGGGAGGGACCACTCCTTGTTCCAGTGAGATATTGATCAGGGCAGTCAGTTGAGGGACTATAGTCTGCATGATAATTTTAGCGAAACGTATGGGGACCGGGTCGCTAGGGGCTCCGCTCTTGGTTGAGGCAAATGTGATTCTTACTTCTTCTTCTGAGACCGGGCCGAGCGACTCTAAAAAGGGTGTGTCTACGGGAGGCGTCTGCTCCTTGGCTCTTTCTGAGATGTTGGAGTTGGCAGGTGGGAGGGAGGAGAGTATTTTTTTTATTTTTTCATCAAAGAAGGAGGCCAACATGGCGCATTTTTCCTCGGCTTCTTTGGGGTCCATGGGTTTCTGGGGGGGGGGCAGGGACACGGAGGAGTTCTTTAAAAATGGAGAAGGTCTCCTTGGATGAGCAGGCAGAGTTTTTTATCTTTTCCTCGAAATAAGTCCTTTTTGCGTCATGTAGGGCTTGTTTGTAAGCTTTCATGGAGCAGAGGTAGACGCTTTTCTCTTCAGCTGTTTTGTATTTTCTCCATAGGCGTTCTGTCTTTTTGCAATGCTTTTTGAGAGAGGCAAGGGCGGGTGTGTACCAGGGGGAAGGACTAATTCTTTTCATGTGTTTTAGCGAGCTAGTCAGTGGAATGGAGCTGTCTAGAGGTTGGACTAGCCAATCCATGAATTCTCTGTCCGCGGTATTAGGGTCCGTGGACAAAGGGGGGATGGTATTGCGTAGTTTGGCTTCCCATTCCTCTGGAACTAATTTATGCCATTGTCTGGTTTGTACCCTGGTTTTATAAGAAGGCCCTGGAGATGTGTCGAGTGGCCAGAGCATGGGAATCAGCATGTGGTCTGTCCAGGGCAGGGGGGTGGGGTCCTGGGCGTACAGGTTCGCAATGTTAGAGAAAATGGGGTCTAGGAGTTGGCCCTTCTCGTGGGTGGCTTTAGGATTTTGCAGGAGGAGGTCGGCTGTGGTGAGATCAGCAAGCAGGTTTGCTGCGGTATTATTCGTGGGGTCCAAGAAATGAATATTAAAGTCCCCTAAGAGGAGGAAATTAGAGACCGAGATGGACTTGAGTAAGATATGGTCAATCAGAGTGCTGGTAAATTCCCCTAGGGATCCTGGGGGTCGGTACACAAGTATTCCAGAAAGGGAGGTGGAAGGAGAGATCTGGATTGTGAAGTAGCAGTTCTCACAGTCTTTAACAGATCCGGTCTCGATTCTGCATTTAAGGTGATCTTTGAAGAGTATGGCTAAGCCTCCGCCTCTACCGATTGGCCTATTAAGGCAGCAAATTTGGTAGCCGGGGGGAGTTGCATTGGCCACATCGAAGTCGTTGTGCGGGGTTAGCCAAGTTTCTGTCAAAAATAGCAGATCTAGCCGCGAGTCCTGGACAAGGATGTTGATTTCATGGGCATGCTTTACCAGGGATCTGCAATTCAGAAGACCGAGCCGGAGACCTGGGTGGTATTCCGTTTCCTCGAGGTTATTACAGAGGGTGCATCCTACATAGGGTGTGTCCTCCTTGTGGATATATTTGCACTGGGGGTGTTTTCCACGGTTCCAGGCAAGCAGTGAGTCTCTGGGGTATGAGATGCCATTTTGCCGATTGGGCATAGTGGCTAGGCCTAAGGCCGTCTTGGCCCGGACGGGCCCAGACGGGCTTGCCTTTGGCGCGCCTTCGGCGCGCTGACGGCGCGCCCGCTGCGCCCGTCCGCTGCGCGTCCGGTAGTTGCACATCTTAAATGTGCAGAAAAAGGGGCGGGTGGGCGTGGCCTAAGTGGGCGTGGCCTCTCTCCCTCGCCGAGAATGGCGGCAGGGAAGATTGTTTGATGCTTAACGTTGCAGCGAGGGGGTCGCTGTTTTAGTGACTGAGAGCCCGCTTCAGGAGGAAAACGGGTGAGTGAGGTTCAGTTAAAAGTACAAAGTATTTCGGCGAAATTAGTGACACAAATGCAAATTTTTAAAAATGAAAGGTTTCTCTCCCGGCTTCCGCCTCAGGAGCTGTCAGGAATCTAAACAAGTTGCGCTGAAGGCAGCGTTTAAGTACCGAGGGCGGCGGGTGGGCGTGGCCTAAGTGGGCGTGGCCTCTCTCCCTCGCCGAGAATGGCGGCAGGGAAGATTGTTTGATGCTTAACGTTGCAGCGAGGGGGTCGCTGATTTAGTGACTGAGAGCCCGCTTCAGGAGGAAAACGGGTGAGTGAGGTTCAGTTAAAAGTACAAAGTATTTCGGCGAAATTAGTGACACAAATGCAAATTTTTAAAAATGAAAGGTTTCTCTCCCGGCTTCCGCCTCAGGAGCTGTCAGGAATCTAAACAAGTTGCGCTGAAGGCAGCGTTTAAGTACCGAGGGCGGCGGGTGGGCGTGGCCTAAGTGGGCGTGGCCTCTCTCCCTCGCCGAGAATGGCGGCAGGGAAGATTGTTTGATGCTTAACGTTGCAGCGAGGGGGTCGCTGTTTTAGTGACTGAGAGCCCGCTTCAGGAGGAAAACGGGTGAGTGAGGTTCAGTTAAAAGTACAAAGTATTTCGGCGAAATTAGTGACACAAATGCAAATTTTTAAAAATGAAAGGTTTCTCTCCCGGCTTCCGCCTCAGGAGCTGTCAGGAATCTAAACAAGTTGCGCTGAAGGCAGCGTTTAAGTACCGAGGGCGGCGGGTGGGCGTGGCCTAAGTGGGCGTGGCCTCTCTCCCTCGCCGAGAATGGCGGCAGGGAAGATTGTTTGATGCTTAACGTTGCAGCGAGGGGGTCGCTGTTTTAGTGACTGAGAGCCCGCTTCAGGAGGAAAACGGGTGAGTGAGGTTCAGTTAAAAGTACAAAGTATTTCGGCGAAATTAGTGACACAAATGCAAATTTTTAAAAATGAAAGGTTTCTCTCCCGGCTTCCGCCTCAGGAGCTGTCAGGAATCTAAACAAGTTGCGCTGAAGGCAGCGTTTAAGTACCGAGGGCGGCGGGTGGGCGTGGCCTAAGTGGGCGTGGCCTCTCTCCCTCGCCGAGAATGGCGGCAGGGAAGATTGTTTGATGCTTAACGTTGCAGCGAGGGGGTCGCTGATTTAGTGACTGAGAGCCCGCTTCAGGAGGAAAACGGGTGAGTGAGGTTCAGTTAAAAGTACAAAGTATTTCGGCGAAATTAGTGAGACAAATGCAAATTTTTAAAAATGAAAGGTTTCTCTCCCGGCTTCCGCCTCAGGAGCTGTCAGGAATCTAAACAAGTTGCGCTGAAGGCAGCGTTTAAGTACCGAGGGCGGCGGGTGGGCGTGGCCTAAGTGGGCGTGGCCTCTCTCCCTCGCCGAGAATGGCGGCAGGGAAGATTGTTTGATGCTTAACGTTGCAGCGAGGGGGTCGCTGTTTTAGTGACTGAGAGCCCGCTTCAGGAGGAAAACGGGTGAGTGAGGTTCAGTTAAAAGTACAAAGTATTTCGGCGAAATTAGTGACACAAATGCAAATTTTTAAAAATGAAAGGTTTCTCTCCCGGCTTCCGCCTCAGGAGCTGTCAGGAATCTAAACAAGTTGCGCTGAAGGCAGCGTTTAAGTACCGAGGGCGGCGGGTGGGCGTGGCCTAAGTGGGCGTGGCCTCTCTCCCTCGCCGAGAATGGCGGCAGGGAAGATTGTTTGATGCTTAACGTTGCAGCGAGGGGGTCGCTGATTTAGTGACTGAGAGCCCGCTTCAGGAGGAAAACGGGTGAGTGAGGTTCAGTTAAAAGTACAAAGTATTTCGGCGAAATTAGTGACACAAATGCAAATTTTTAAAAATGAAAGGTTTCTCTCCCGGCTTCCGCCTCAGGAGCTGTCAGGAAGCTGTCAGGAAGCTGTCAGTAAGGGAAAGGAACTCTTGTTTGTCCTACATCTCTGTTTGTGGGGGACAGTGTGTCCTGATCTTGATGCCCTCACACACCCGAAGGATGTCATGCTTCATCAGCTCTGTTGGCAAGGTATGAGAGGGCTCACTAGGATAAGCTTGAAACCCTTATGCAACATTTGCCAGACAAATATAAGACCAGTGCTTCTGACTTAATACAGGAAGAGAAGGTTATAACTAATACTTCCATCTGTTCCGCTTTGAATGCTGCTGATACAGGCTCAAGAGCAATAAATACAGGCATACTTTTATGTAGACATGCCCGGCTGCACGTTTCTGGGTACAAACCAGTATTCTTAATCAATCTTTTGACCAGCAACACCTTTTTGGTCCTACTGTTGATACTTCCCTAGAAAAAATGAAGAAGGATACTGACACTGCAAAGTCCATGGGAGCTTTACAAACTCAGACTCCCAGAGCGTCCTTTCGTCGCTCCTCTTACAAGGCCGCCTCCAGAAATTTTCCAACAGATACTGCCTCCACTTCTTACAAAGCACCCACCCAATCCTCACCCAATAGAGGTTATTACAGAGGAGGATACAGAGGCAACAATACTAAAGGTACAGTCAGAGGTAACAACACCCACACTGCCTCCACTCCCAAACAGTGACTTCCCTCCCTTCCCCCCAGACCATTACACTCCTGTCGGGGAGAGATTATAACAGTTTCTACCTGTCTGGAACTCCATCACAACAGACAGGTGGGTGAGACAAATAGTTCAGTCAGGTTATTGCCTGGAGCTCACTTCCACTCCTCCAACAATACCACCCAGACAGCGTCCCATGTCACAAGAGCATCTCACACTCCTAAAACAAGAAGTGGCCTCTCTACTACAGATAAATGCAATAGAACCAGTTCCTGTACACCATCAAAACACAGCAGTTTGCTCCATATTTTTCCTTATTCCCAAAAAGGACGGCTTCCTCAGACCTTTATTAGACACAATCACATTACAGCTGGTCCTTACTCTGTTAAAATAAAATGACTTCCTTGCTACCCTAGATCTCAAGGACGCCTACATCCACATTCCCATTCACCAAGCTCACAGAAAGTACCTTCGGTTTGTACTAAAAGGTCAGCATTACCATTTCAAAGTCCTCCCTTTCGGAGTGACTACAGCACCCCGAGTTTTCACAAAGTGTCTCACAGTAGTAGCAGCACACTTGAGAAGGGAAAACCTCCATGTCTTCCCATATCTTCACGACTGGCTAATAAAAGCCAAGTCATACCACCAGTGCGTGCAGCACACACACCAGACCATTCACCTATTACACAAACTCAGGTTCACTATATACCAAACAAAGTCACATCTCCAACCATCCCTGTCTCAACAGAATGTGGGTGCCACATTAGATACCTCCATAGCACTTGCATCCCCCAATCCAGCAAGAATACAAGGTATGCAAGCTCTTATACAAAAATTCCAACAACAACACTCACTACCAGCTCAAGTGCTCATGCAGCTAATTGGAATGATGGCGTCTTTCATCTTCGTAGTACCGCACACAAGACTCCAAATGCGCCCCTCTGCAAGAGTGCTTAGCAAGCCAATGGAACCAGGCTCAAGGTCAATTAACAGATCTGGTGGTGGTGGACGGCTGAACCCATCGCTCTCTGCAGTGGTGGAACACCAAAAACCTTTCCAAAGGACGGCCATTCATAGAGCCAGTTCCACAGGTGGTGCTAACCACGGACGCATCCCTAACTGGCTGGGGAGTTCATTTGGCAGAGCACACAGTACAGGGCAGGTGAACACCACAGCAACAGCTACTCCACATAAACCATTTGGAGTTGCTAGCCATTTTTCTCGCTCTAAAGTCATTTCAACATTACCTATCAGGCAAAGCTGTCTTAGTCTGCACCGATAATATGACAACCATGTACTTCATCCAAAAACAGGGAGGAACACACTCCTTACAGCTCTCCCGGCTGGCGCAGAGCATATGGAGTTGGTCCATTCCTCAAAGATCTTCCTATTAGCAGAACATCTACCAGGAGTTCACAATCAGGTTGCGGATCTGTTAAGTCATCAGAGACAACAGATTCACAAGTGGGAACTTCTTCTGCAAGTTCTTCAACCTTTCTTTCTACAGTGGGGACAGCCAGAAATAGATCTGTTTGCCACACACCTCAACTCCAAATGCCCAAGCTTCGTCGCCAGGTATCCACACCCATTGTCCAAAGGCAATGCAATATGGATGAGTTGGTCAGACAGATTTGCGTACGCTTTTTTGCCTCTCCCACTCATTTCATTAGTGGTACGCAAGTTACAGCAACACTCCCTCAAATTGATTCTCATTACACCAACATGAGCAAGGCAACCGTGGTACACCACACTACTCGAACTCTCAGTGGTACCACATCAGAAACTAAAACTCTCTCCATACCTGCTAACACAAAACCATGGAGAAAACATGCATCCAGACCCCATGCAGCTCAAGCAAGAGATTTGGCTCCTGAGTTCTTAGAATTTGGATATCTCAATCTCCCACCTGATTGCATGAATGTTATCAAAGAAGCTAGATGTCCCACCTCTAGGGCATGCTATGCAGCCAAGTGGAAAAGGTTTGTTATATATTGCACCAATAACAACATTAACCCACTAGATGTTTCCATCCCAAAAATAATATGCTACTAGCTCCATCTACAAAGATGCAGTTTAGCATACTCCTCAATCAGGTTACATCTTGCTGCTATAGCAGCTTACCTTCAAAACAGACAGCATCTGTCATCATTCAGAGTTCCTGCCATCAAAGCCTTCATGGAAGGCCTCAAAAGAATCATTCCTCCCAGGATAAGACCCTCTCCTGAATGGAATCTAAACATTGTTCTCACTAGGCTTATGGGTCCTCCATTTGAACCCTTGCATAAGTGTGACTTACAATTTCTTTCATGGAAAGTAGATTTTTCATAGGCTTCATGCACCCGCACACACTCTTACAGACACACGTGTACACAAATGCAAATCTGTGAGTAGACGTGCATTCGTGTACACATAAATGCGCATGCTCAAAGGAGCAAATTGAGTGCTGGAGTGTGAGGCAGTGTGCGCCCACTCCCCTCCTATTTGAAAAGTCTCCCTTGAGCTACCCAGCTCTGGTTGATGCACCTGCGCCCAGCGAGTGGTACTGAGACCTGAGAAGACTTTGGGCAGCATCTCCAGCACCCCTCAAAAAAGTGTTGTTCTCTCCTGAAGAAGGAAAATTATCCTGAAACACATGTCTAGAGATACACAGCACTGGCTGCACCAACAAGGGTGAAAAGCTAAAGCCTGACACAGAAGAACGTGTTATCATGCACTGCATTTATTATGATGCATTGGGGCAAACTGAGTGCTGGATCGTGAGGCTGGATGCGCCCACCCCCTTTCCATCTTTCTTTCTCAAGTATATTGTAATCCCTCCTCCATTTACGTTCCTGCCTGCTGCAACTTTGTTTGAGGGCTCTTAGTGTATCATTAAAGCAGGGTGCTGAGGGCTTACGTCTGTTGTCTATCTAAGTTTTTAGCCGGTGCAAGCTTGGTAACAGCTGAAGTAAGCCTGGCAGAGTAATTCAAGGATAGTTGGTCTGGATTATTAGTGATCACTGGCAGGTATCCTGCTAGAAGAGAGTTTAAATTTGAGGCCTGATGTTTATGCCAGGCATAAACTGCATGCGTACTACGTGCCGTTTTCGCAGGGAGGGTTTTAGGTAAGAGCTCTATTTCACAAGACATCACTATGATCCGTCCAGGTAAGTGGGAGGGTATCCGAGTTTGTAACGCAGGGATTGTTGGTAAAGACTCCACTAAGGGAATGGCTTGCAAGATGTGTAGGATACACCCCTATCTGAGAAACACCAATGCATGCCATCGTGCCTGCCAGAGATTCAATATTCTTATCTAAAAAATTCTCTAAGTGAAAGTTAAAATCACCTTGACCAGGTGGCCTGACAAATTTACATTTTACCAGCATTATACCTATGTAAAAAATGTCTCTCTTGTGCATTGTGTTTCTTCAAATTTAGAATTCATTTTGTGGCTGTTGACATCTCTTTGCCCTGAAGAAGACTCTGCCCATTCAAGCAAATAGTGGAAGCATTGACATGATTGTTAGAGATTTTTAAGGTTTCTCAAAAGATCATTAACTTACGTGTTTAACTGTAACTTCTCACTTTCAATGGGCCCGATTCACAAAAGTAATCTGAGATAAAATCCTAACTTTACGACTTTCGGTATTCACAAAGCGCATTTAGGAGTAGTAAAGTTAAGAATCCTAACTTTACTACTGCTAAATGCCCGAAGTGAATACCCAAAGTCGTACAGTTAGGATTTTGTCTCAGATTACTTTTGTGAACCGGGCCCAATGTGTTTTTTATCTATAAAGATTTATATCACATCCGGCACTCGTCACTGTGTTGTACTGATTTCCTTTACCACCACTTGTTATTATTTAAGGGAGCTCAGGTTAAATATTTACAAATCTGTACATTGAGGCCTGTAGTGCCATCTTGTGACTTATAATGGAGGGACACTAATAGAATTTGAGAGCTCCTGACCTCCTTTAATGAGCTTTTAAATTATTCATTATAGATATCCTGAGTAAGCACTGCTTTTAGCATATCGAAATGGACCACCAATGTACATCAGAAAAACATATATTTAAAAATGCTTGCATACATGAATTTAAACTGTATACTTTAAAACTGGATAGTAGCTAAATATTTTTATGTACTGATATATTTTTTCAAAAGGCGGCTACTTTCCAATCGAATATGTAGCAGATAATATAATTAAATTAGAAGTGCCTAAGGGAAATGATACTGTTCCAATAAATATTTTCACATGGTTTACAACATTTATAATGTAGAAAATTATCAGGCAATTTCATTTCATGACAATAACCCAAGGGGAAAGTAATAACTGCTCGTGCATTTATCTGAATTTGCGATGTAATGGCAAAGCCGCCCACAGGCTAACTGCAAACCATGAAATGTAGAAGGGTAAACTGCTTGAAAAATTATCAGTCTATGTAATACGTGAAGGACTTACTGAAATCAGAATCAACATTTAGAATTACAACCTGGAATTATTTGTGCATCTCAATTCTACACAATTGTTCTTCCATGAACAGAATAAGGCAGATATCCTTGAGGGCAGTAAATAAGATATATGTTCACCACGATTAAAGAATGCAAGATGTGAAAAATACTGAGTGGTTTTAAAATCAAGGCGTCAACTTTAGCTTGTCCTTTTGGTAAATGTTGTATAAAACTTTATAGAGTGTGAACTTTGTCCTTGCTGTGAACAGGCAAGGATAGTTGCAGAACATAGATATGCAAACAGTCCAGTGTTTTGAATTCTCACATTACAAGCGTGTGCTCTTTTCCAGGAAGACGAAATTATGCCAGCTAAGTTTGATGAGAATTCTCTTATTTGGGTAGCTGCAGACCAGCCGGTCAAAGACAACAGCTTCCTCAGTCCCAAAATCCTAGAATTGTGCGGCGATCTCCCCATTTTCTGGCTGAGACCAACATATCCTAAAGGTAAGAACCCGATAAAAATATTTATTTGTTTATTTTTGAAGGACTGTTAACCCTACATATATTTACTTTACTGTTGGCCAGGTCAAGATTCTCGAAAGGTTTATAATTCAGTCGTCCGTTTACTTTTGAGGTTGTACATTTACACCTAAAACAGAATTTAAGCAGAACATAATGTGCAGCAATGAACTAGAAGGCCGTTCCTTCTGAATGTAAGAAACAATGGGGCATATTATCAAGCATGGCGTTAAAATTATCGCCGCATTGGCGGCAGGAAACTGCCGCTAAAGCAGTGATTATGGGCTTGGTAGTATGCCTTTGTGAATTCCCATAGAAGCCCATGTTCACACCAGAACATGGACTTCTATTGGAATTCTCAAGGGCATATTATCAAGCCCATTATCGCCGCTTTAGCGGCAGTTTCCTGCCGCTAAACTGGCTATAATTTTAACTCTGTTTCTTGATAATATGCCCCCATGTCACTTCCGCATTTGCAAATGTTATTGGTATGCTGATGAAGAGGGTGGCATGCTGATTGGGTCATGCCCTTTTTCTTGGTTTTGACTTCAAGGGGTATATTTACCATTCTTTTACACCGGGTGTGCGTCCCAAAAGTGACAAAAATCACAACAAAATGTTTATTTGAAATGTACTTTCCAGCGTAAAATTTGCTTTGCGCTGGAAAGTCGCTGAAAAGAAACGTAAAGCAGTACCTAGCTGCTTTGTCGTTTTGACATTGGCGTTATGGAGGAGAAATGCTTTTATTTCGCCAATCTTTCCTGCCTTTGTGTGGGTGCCGCGCTGTACAGCACACATACAAAGTAGGAGAAGTTTTAAAGTAAGTCTAAGCATAATATTTTGTATAGAAAGGATACCCTTCCAGTACAAAACCTATGCTAAACATCACACACACACCCTTGCAATAAGGTGCAATGGTGTGTGCATGGCGCTAGCAGCCTGATTGTGCAACAGAGCTGGGGAGAGAGCTTTCTCACACAATGCAGTGCAGCAACTTTGGTTATTGAGCTGTGTTGCGATATGTTTTAGGAAGTATTACCCTAAGTATTTTTTGAAGATGCAGTTAAAAAGACCCAGTACGTGTCCAAGTTACATCATGTAAGATTATCTTTTAGTAAGACATGAAAACGTTTACAATAAATCGACCTACTCACATTTTATGGGTTTTCACAGTAGATAAAAACTGTGGTCTGATTTGTGTGTCCAGTCACTCAGATGTGTGAATAACATGCGCATAGTTGGGCTTCCACTGGGCTAAAAATTATTTCAGCATTTGAAAGCAACCCTGTACCATAGATGATACATATATATATATATATATTTTTTTTGTAGATTAGTTTTATTAATTTTGACACAATGCAATCATTAACATCTGCATGACAACATGATCCTACATTGACATTACAATGGCAATAAATTGAGTGTCTTAGGCGCAGCGAAGATGATATTTAAACCTTTAAATCCGAAAAGAAGTGCAGCAACAACAAACTTAAGAAATACAGTAGTGTCGGGAGGAGCTTCGCGGGCAAGCAAGATGGCCGCGTAAGCTCGGAGCTCCGGAGACCCTCCGACCCTCCGCATACATCCTGACTGAAATCCTGATCCATGGTGGTGGAATCTGGTTGGTGAACGGTCGTTGAGACGGGATCCGCTGTCCGATTTAAAATCCGACGCTCCCGGACGGAGTTACACCGTGCTGAAGAATCATGCCAGGGATGGACTATTGTCTCTGTGATGGCCGACGACAACGACACCATGACGCATGAACAAAATGCTGTGTGAGTGACTGCTACGTCGGCCCTGCGGAGCACACGAATTTGCAGAGTGGCCTTTCGCTGGACAACTATCGGAGGCTGCTACGCTTTGTAATCGCTTCGCTTAACCGGAGTGGCCTTGGTGTGCCACCCTTTGTTCAATTCCCTGGCTCCAACATGGCGGGCAAGGGCGAACCAGACAGGACGGCGAGCCGAGTTAGTAGGAAGACTACTCAACCCCAGTCGAATAAGATTGACCGCTATGCCCAACAGAGGATCTCTCCGAATGCGGCTGCCCGGCCTAAAGACTCCCATCGGGAGGGATCGCCAGACACGTCGGAGCCGACCCTTCGAGATGTTATGGGGGCCATAGCTGGCATCAAGACGGAGATGCACAAACAGCATGAGGTCCTAACACACAAAGTTGACACTCTGGCGATCGAACTTAACCTGATTAGAGCTGATCTGGGCAAGACTAACGACAGGGTTAAATCGCTGGACATAAAAACTGCCAGCCTCACAACTGATGTCTCGGACCTGCAGACGGAGGTCCGGGACCTGAGGTCTGCCAACGATCTCTTCTCGAGGCGGCTGGAAGATTTTGAGGGACGTGCCAGGCGGCAGAACGTTCGAATCATCGGTGTACCGGAAGGGGCAGAGGACTCGGCCACTGATCTCTTTGTGGAAGACTTGATACAAACTCATCTGTCCCCTGCCGGCCTCAGCCGTTTCTTTTCAGTAGAGCGGGCCCACAGAATGCCGGGGGGGCGTCCAAAGTTGGGCGCCACGCCGAGACCCATCATAGCACGGCTGTTCAACTTCAGAGATCGGGACGTAATTCTGCAGGCCTCGAGACGTAATGGGCCCCTCAAATTTCAGAATGCGGATATCAACTTCTACCTGGACTTCACTAGGGCAGTTCAGCGCCAGCGTCAAAGCTTCGCAGGAGTGAAGAGACGTCTCAGGGACTTAGGTATGAAATACTCGATGATGTTCCCCGCGAAACTACGTATCGAGCATGATGGCCGTGCTGTATTTTTTGACATGCCTGAAGTGGTCAGCGAATGGCTGGACACCTTGCCGCACAGACACGAGGAACGAGGAGAACATTCGGAGGGCGCCTCGGGGGGCCCTGAGCAACAAGAGTAGACTTCACTTTTACAACTTTGTCGGTCGGTGGCCCTGTTGACAATGACCAATGCCAAACTGCTGCACTTTAAGATGTATATCCTTCTTCCTGTTATGGAGGGTGGCAGGGGGGACTGTGTGATCTCCTTTCTCCTCTAGGGTCTTTTTGTAGTTTAGTTAATGGGGCGACAGGCACACTGCTGGTTGGGGGGGCTTTTTAGTCTGATGCAGGGGTGCAGGGTGGGGGAGGTTTGATAGTTGGTTCTGTTTGTTTTCTTTCTCTCTTTTTTCTTCTTTTAAGGCACAACAAGGACTGTTCTATTTCTGTTTGTGTAACTATGAGGCCTGCCGGGGGAGGCAAGGGCTCATGATTTGACGATGGGGGGTAGGAAACTAAAAGTGCTGTGTTGGAATGTTAACGGTTTGGGTGATCGTATCAAGAGAGGGGTGGTTCTACAACTGTTTAAGAGATGTATGCCTGATGTTATTCTGCTACAAGAGACACACTTGGTGGGAAATACGTGTCAAGCGCTTAACAGGAAGGGATTCAAGATGGTGGCACATTCAGGGTTCTCCTCGGGATCTCGGGGGCGGGTATCATGGTGCGCGCGTCTCTCCCACTTGAGATTAACTCTAGCATTGTTGATGAGAGGGGGCGGTACGCTGCTGTCTCCGGGAGATGGGAGGGACGGTCTCTGGTTCTGGTTTCAGTTTACGTCCCCCCTGGGTTGCAAAACAACACTTTTCAGGATCTTGGAGGCGCCATCTTGAGCCTACCCGAGGGGTTGCTTATTGTGGGGGGCGATTTCAACTCGGTCTGCTCAGGGACCTTGGACAGACATCCGCTCAGAGATCTCCGAAGTTCGCAATCCTGGCTGCCCGATTTCCTTGACACCATGGGGCTGATTGACTGCTGGAGGCTTATGCATCCTACCCAGAGTCAATATTCATTTCACTCCGGGGCACACGGTAGTCTCTCCAGAATTGACTATATCCTAGCCCTAGCGGCCCACGCATCGGCAGTTTCTGAGGCCCGATTACTAGCGAGGGGCATCTCGGACCATTCCCCGGTCTGGGTGTCCTTCGACTTTGATATTGTGGTTACTGAGCGGGTGGTCGTAGTCAATCCATGGTATTTTCGCAACCCGAAGACGCGTGGACTCATGGCCAAGGCTATTGAGCTCTATTTTGCTGAGAACGCGGGGTCGGTTGCCTCGGCCGTCACCTTGTGGGAGGCGTTTAAGACAGTCTTGAGGGGTGAGGCGCTCTCCCTTATTGCTGAAGTCCGGAGACGCAGAGATGCCGACGTAGTCCGTATCGAAGCTGAGATTAAGGACCTGGACTCCCAGCTGGAAGTCGGCCCGACACCTGAATTGCTACATATCCTCTCGCTTAAACAGTCAGAATATCGAGACATTGTCTCCGATACAGCCAAGACCATGGGTAGAGAGCAGCAGGGTAGGATTTACGACGTCGGGGATAAGGCGGGCAAGCTCATTGCTTGGCTGGACAAAAAGGAAAGGGCTAGTCGGGTGGTTCCAGAAGTGTTGGGGGAGGACGGCTTGACCGTCACCGATCCGAGTGCAATAGTCGAGACGTTCGCAGACTACTTTGCGGCCATTTACACCTCGGTCTCTGACAGGTCTGAGGCCGACTCCGGAGAGCTTTTGGTGGAGATGGATCTCCCGTGTCTGTCGGAGACGGACCGGGACGACTTAGATAGGGAAATTACCGCAGACGAAATAGCCCTCGCCATTCGCTCCCTTAGATCTGGCAAGGCGCCCGGTCCCAATGGTATACCAGTGGAACTTTATAAAATCAAACCCGATGTCGTCTCTCTGCCCCTGCGGAACATGTTTCTGGAGGCGCAGGAGAAGGGCATGCTTCCCCACGACCAGAGGCTGGCCACCATTGTGGTCATCCATAAGGAAGGGAAACCCAGAGACCTGTGCCGATCGTATCGTCCCATCTCTCTGTTGAATGCTGAGCCTAAGATTCTGGCTAAATTGCTGGCCAACCGTTTGATTGGCGCAATTGGCGACTTGGTGCACCCAGACCAGTCGGGCTTTATTCCACACCGCAACACTGCCCTCAACCTTCGGAGACTCCACGGAGCCCTTGCCAGGGCTCACACACTCAGAGAGCCGGCCGTCCTGGCGTCATTGGATGCCACGATGGCGTTTGACTCCCTTGAATGGAACTACCTATGGGCAGTGTTAGCGAAGCTCGGATTCGGTCCGGAATTCGTGGGGTGGGTCAAGCTTCTGTACGCCGGCCCGCTGGCCAACGTAACGGTCAATGGTCGTATTTCCGCGTCCTTTGCTCTCCACAGGGGCACCAGGCAGGGTTGCCCCCTGTCGCCCCTGTTGTTTGCATTGGCACTTGAACCGCTGGCCGCGTGGCTACGACACCACCCTGATATACATGGAATCTGTTGGTCCCCTGGATTCGAGGACAGAGTGTCACTATATGCCGATGACATCTTGCTGTACCTCACCTCTCCTTGTAAGTCACTTATTGTGGTGTGTGACATGCTCCGCCTCTTTGGTAGGCATTCTGGCTTGGTCAATAATTGGTCGAAGTCGCACTTATACGTTCTGGGAGGGGGGACGCCTCGACTTCCAAGTGACTGTGGCATACAGGTTGCGAGACAGGGATTTAAATACCTGGGGATTTACATCTCAACAGACCCCAAGACACGCTACATGAACAATTTACTTCCCCCCCTCCTCCGTCTCCGACGTGACGTAGAGGGTTGGCGTAAACTCCCACTCTCCCTTCTTGGGCGTGCGGAATTATTTAAAATGATGTCCCTGCCCAGGTTCCTGTATGCTCTACAAAATACCCAAGATCCGGTCCCAGCTAGTTACTTTAGGGAGATCGAGAGCTTGCAACGTGCCTTGCTCTGGGATGGTAGACCACGCATTGCCATTACGAAGCTTACACTCCCGTGGTATGACAAGGGTATAGCATTACCTGACGTTCGGAGATATTACTGGGCCTCCCAGCTGGCAGCCCTAAACCACGGCCTCTACGGTCCTGCAGAGAGCCCGGGCTACGCCATGGATCGGTGGCTCCTTGAAGACGGGAAATACCACCGGGCGTTGTACTCGAGATCCCTGGATGGTCGGATGTCTGGGCCAACGAAAACGGCTGTGCACATATGGAGGACGATCACGAAGTCACAGGGGTGGAAGGGTAGGCTTACAATGGCTACACCTCTCTACGATTCTGAGATACTAGGTAAATTGTGGCACACCAAGGGCTTCGACAAGTGGGACATGATCGGCATATCCAAGGTGGAAGATATGATAGTGAAAGGGGAGGTAAAATCTTTTGCTCTTCTGCAGACGGAGTTCCAGCTGGGCGGTACGGAATATTTCCGGTACGCTCAGCTGCGTCACGCACTTCTGGCAGCCATGCCGGAGGGCGAGAAAATCCCTGAATATCCCCCCCTGGAAGATAGGGTACTAGACGGCCACATGCCTGATAGCGCTATCTCCTTAATCTATAAAAAACTGATTAATGTCCGCACTGACCTCCTTTTTGGGGTGAGAGACCAATGGGTACGAGACGGGATAGAGCTCGATGACGAAGACTGGCAATGTGCGGTGTCCTCACCCAAGGAAGTTGCTATTCCTGCCAGGTTGCGGCTGGTACAATTAAAAATTCTACATAGAGTTTATGTTACAGGTCCCAGGTTAATACACATGGGGCATTCAGTGGATGGCCTCTGTAGGCGTGGCTGTGGTGCTCTGGCCACCTTTATGCACATTATTTGGGAGTGCAGTGCGATAGCTTCCTACTGGAGGCGGATACACATGGTTATGAGTGAGGTGACCGGGGTGGAAGTGCATGCGGAGGCCCGGCGCTGCCTCTTGAATATCTGGGGCCCAACTGATCATAACAATGCACAATCCCAATGGGTTACCCTGGGAAACATGGTCGCGAAAAGGGACATTGCACAGATGTGGGGAGCGACAACAGCCCCAAAGGTGGTACAGTGGAAGGCCAACATGGACTGGTGTATGTTCCGAGAGAAGACGGTGTACGTGGCCAGGGGTAAACCCAAAAAATGGCAGAAGATATGGGGGGCCTGGAATGAGTATAGGGGTGACATTTGCATACCACCTGATACCGCCCCACTGGAGGAATGCTTGACTCCGTAACCTATAAATCCAACACGTGTTCTGATTGCATAGCTATCCTATGTTTCCCCTCCCCCTATGGTTCTAAATATTAGTACTGTTTTCTAACTGTAACTGTGGCTATTGAGCCTAGCCGACTTCGTGATCAGGCCCTGTTGCACAACTGTCTTAATTGCCTTACTTCTTAGCACTAGTTTTGGTGCCTTCTTTTCTGTATTTGTTACCTTTTTTACAAAAAAGAAAAACAGAAAATTGCAACCTTGATGTGTTCTGGTACCTTGCTCCTTGCACACTTGACATCTGGTTACTGATTTGCTGCCTAGCCTCCGGGATGTAAGGCTAAATAGCTGTGTGCACTGATTTGAAAATAAAGGTTTTAAAAATTAAAAAAAAAAAAAAGAAATACAGTAGTGGAGACAAGTATCCACAATGCAGCCTTAAAGCCAAGACTAAGGCCTCAGTTAAGGGTGCCCTGGAGGATACTGTAATATTTATTGCACCATGTAAAATCCTGTATCGGGGGTCTTGACCGGCTATATTCAGGGATCTTGGACCTAGAATGTGTGGACTTGCATGACAAATGGGCACTAGACAGAGCACACTAGCAGTGGTATTTGATAATGCAGCAGACTGTGAAGCTAAATTATACATGTGTGTTTGCTAGAAAGTATGGTGTGAGTGAACGGCCAGCTGAGACCCTTGCCTGGCGGATCTGTGGGTGATTGAAAGCATGGTGGTAACAAGATGAGGAAGGCCAGGTGCATTATAACACATATATATCTTTAATGTGTCTACCAAGAATGATCTCATTCGTTCTTGTCTGGATCTACGGTGGCAAACAGTGATACCCTGGGTTATCTGCACATTGCATATCACATAATTTATGCACCATATGTGCTTTATAACACCTTCTACAGATAGAGATACAGACAACAGCTCTCTTCCTGGATTCTATAGAAGCATTTGACTCACTGGGGTGGAACTTTGGGGCATATTTACAATAGAAGTGAAGGAGCGCAACGTTAGCCTTCTTGGCTTAACGCTGTGCACCTCCACTTCTGAAACGCAGAGCTGCTCCATATTTACAATACTATAGTGCAGCCCTGCAGTTCCCCCTGTGCTGGCGCTAAATTTAGCTGCCTAGCACCAACGCAAGGCACCCTTGTGTCTGCGTTGCAGGGTAAAATTATTGATGTGCAGGGAGGTGTCCCTTCCTGCACATAAACAATCAATGGCAATTTTCACAATGCAGCACACATGGAAACAGCAAGAACGAGGATAAATCAAACATTTCTCCTCGTTGCTCCATGGTAAGACCAGGTTTTACCTGGTCTTAATTTTGAAGCTGCCCCATATTTACGACACCCTTGTAAATATAGGACAGTGTCAAAATCAATGGTGTTGCGGTGGAATACCCACCCCAACACCCACTTCCCACCCCCTTTCATGCTAAGGATAGCATGAAAGGAGGCCTCATTTACAAGACAGCGCCTAGCCATGTTAAGTGGCCTAACGCTGCCTTGTAAATAAGGTGAAGCCCCTATTGCCACCACAATGCTGTGAAAAGTGACGTTATGGTGGTGATAGGGGCTGGTAAATGTGCCCCTGTATGTTTGAGATGCTCTGGAGACTTGGTTTGAGGATTGATTATGTTTGCTTTGTATCGCTTGTAGTCCAACACAATGATTCGAATGAGAGTTTACTTAATTTCAGACCCAATCACAATGCCTTTGGACACTCGACAAGGGTGCCCGTAATAACTTATGGCCCTTACTTTTTGTATCACTTAAGCTTATGTCTTGTGCACTGCAGGTTCAGCCCTCACTTAGAGGTATACCATTCAGCAAATGCAGAATTGCACTGTCCTTATACAGAGATGATATTGTTCTTTATGTGAACAGTGCATCAATTTATCACCAGTCATTTAAGAGATTCTTATGTTTGGGGGTATGTCAGGATTCCACATCAACTTAAACAAATCCTGAATATTCCCTCTGATTCCAGAACTGCCAACAGAGAGTTTAATTTCCACTTACAATTGTGCATAACATCAGTCAGCTACCTTAGAATACATATCCATAGAAAGACATACGTTATCCTTAAAAACAATTACAGCCCAGTGATGGACAGACAAGAGTTGTGGTGAACTGGTGGATAGTACTCCCACTATCCAAATTATTAGTAAGGCCCTGCAAAGTTCAGTCACACTCAATTGACTATTTGGTTTGATTGTAAAATGTAGTGATGAGTTAGTGCATTCCTGATTGGTAGATAGAGTCAACTGTCCCACAGTTAGGTTTGTCTATATATAAGCTAGAATTAGATCACCTGTTTCAAGGCAAGAATTTGCTAATTCATTCCTTATAATTCCTAAAAATGCAGGTATCATGTACAAGACAGATCCAAGCAAATGTTTTTATTTCTCCACACATATCTGACTTTGCATGTCCCTTGCACTGTACAACACATGTACAAAGTGGGAAACGTTTTAAAGTTTATTGAAGCATAGTGTTTTGTACTGTGTACTGTGAGATTAACCTATTCTAGGCATCATGCCGACACCCTTTAACTTTGGTTCAAAGTTTTGTGCATGGAACTAGGCTGCCTGATCGAGCACCAGCTCTAGGAAAGAGAACGGGAATTCTATATCTTAGTAGATATGATGCTGTCCTGCTCTTTTCCTCTCACACAGCACAGCTACTCTGGTGGCTGCACTGTGTTGAGTGACAACTTTGTAAATCTGCACTATTATCTGCTCCTGAATTCCTACTTTGTCTGAGCCCGAGGACAGCATCCAGCTCACTAAACCAGACTCGTCTACAAGTGGCTCATAAATCCAGATGGACTCCTATTGACACTGTCACGATTTAATATGCAGTGGACACTTACTTTTGCTCCCAACTTGAATCTGTGTTGTAGGCTGTGTGTCACACTAAGAGACATATTTATCAAACTTTCCCGCAGCACAGTAAGCAACCTTGCTGTGCTGCGGGAAAGAGAAAGGAATGCACTGTGTTTACCATTACATAGTGCATTCCTGGTACCATTACATAGTACATTCCTGTCCTTTCCTTGCGCTGGTGCCATTTTGGCTGCCTCGCACCACCACAGGCACCCTTGCATCATGGAAAAGGGGGCCTGCATTGTAGGCAGGATTGTTTTTTTGCAGGAAGGGGTACCCTCCTGTACGAAAACATTCTTCAGAAGCGTTTTCCTCCTTCTAAGTGTGCTGGAGAATGCAGCACACTTAGAAAGAGGAAATAAGGAGGAGAAATAAAGCTATTTCTCCTTGTTGTACCTCACCAGGGGAGTCTTAGTATTTTGGCGCATTCCGAGGTTTACCAGCGTTAGTAAATCCGGGAATGCTGCAAAATCCATGGGTGGATGTGTGGGATACCCACACTTCACAATGCAGTAATTTGCACTGCATTGCGTTACCTCAGTTTTATCAAGCCACAAAGAGCTGCACAAGTTGGCTTTGCATGGCTTGATAAATCTTACTTTAGTGTTGTGTCACCCTTGCACCCGCCCCCCCCCCCCCCTGCATGGCACAAGGGCGATGCAACACGTTGATAAATATGTTCCTAAATGTGTGATATCCATTATTCCTGGCTGAACCCCAGTCCATGTTGCATTCGCAGTTTATCAATGGACCTAACCTGTACCAACTAGTTTCACACATTTATATTACTGTACTCAGTACGTGAGAGAAAAGGGGTGTACCAGTTAGGTATCTCTGGGAAATTCATTCGGCAGTGAATGAACAGTGATGGTTTTGCAGTGCTCAAATAGGGGGAATCTGCTTTAACAATGGAATGGGGAAATACCCATATGGCTGGATTATGGCAATATAGTGTACAATGGTTCTCCCGCATACGCCTTCCACCGTCTCCAGTTAGTCGAAAATCAGGCTGCCCGCCTGATTTACGGGCTGCACAGATTTCATCACTCTACTCCGCTATTTAAATCTCTGCACTGGCTGCCTATCAAGGAACGGGCTCTCTTTAAACTAGGCTGCACTACCTTTCAGGCTATAGCAGGGACTGCCCCAGCGTTCATCTCATCGGCCATCAATGTCTATCGCCCTAATAGAGACCTTCATTCCTCTACCAAATTCCTTCTTTCTGTTCCCTGGTTCAAAAAAAGCAGATCAGGGGGTTTGAAATTTGCTGTTCTAGCCCCTACCTTTTGGAACACCCTCCCCCTGTATATTAGATCCATCTCCTGCTACCTTGAATTCCGTGGGGCACTTAAGACTTTCTTTTTTCACATGCCTTCCCTTCCCAGTAATTCCTTGCTCCAGCCCTCGGTCGGCATCCTCCAGCGCCATGAAACCGCTTGGTAGACGTGCGCTATATAAATGCCTGTAAATTCAAAATGGTAGGGGACCCAGCCCCAAGAGTCTCCATCTGGATCAAGGACAAGGTTTAATGTTGATGACACGTGGGAGATCTTTGTTACCATGATGCCGCCAATGGCTTGTCTTAGAACTATATCGGGCCCCTTATACAGTGACGTATTGCAGCACGCGCTGGCAAAACCTGAAGGTTTTGCCTTTTGGCTTTGCCTATGCAGACCTGTTGGCGTTGCCATTGCTTTTTGACAATGCTATTTAGCGCCAGCAAAAACAAAAAAAACGTGGTTATTGTTGTATTGCCAATGATGAGCATGACCAGTAAAACTAAGAAAAAAAAACATGCTAATGCCTAAGCACATGCCTCATCCCGCCATGATGCTACGATGGGCAGTGTCACCAGGCATGCCCTTGCATGCTTAATGACACAGTGGCCATTTTGTTCCTTGTTTTCGTTTACCGTTCCAAGATGACAGCTACCCATCTTGGATCTTTAAATGTACAAAACATATACAAAATGGCCAAAGCATTGTTGTTTTTTTTTTTAGAAAGGAGTGCAAATTGCAGCTGCCTCACCCTCCAAAAAAGATTAAAAAATTTTTTTTTCAAACTAAAAACCTGAAAGTGGGGGAGCAATGGTAGAGCAGGCGAGGAATGGACTAACGGGCTATGAGCGGCCAGGAGGAACCGGAGGGGGCGCAACAGAGTAACTGGGTCATGGTTGTCCAAAGAAAAACAAAACAACAAGTATACACAAAACCGAGCAGGGTGCAGACGGGCAAAGGAAGCAGTAGCAGGGGAGGTGAGCTACATGGAGACCATTTAAGGGTGGGGATTTCACTCATGAAGTATCGCAGGAGGGAGAGAGCTAGGAAATACATGAAGCGCTGGTAGAAAAAAAGTAGTTCCCTTGTGTGGAGATTTGCAAAAAAACAATCCATCCAATTAAAAGGATGGTAAAGAAGCTGTGCTCCCAGGGATAGACAAACACAAAAAAATCATTCAATTATAAGCAAGCAATTTGACAAGTAAGCCTAACAATGGTAACAATAGGCTGACCCAAAGCCTACGGAGATTATTTGCATTGTATGTAATAGGTTTTCAACAACAGGCAGCAAAAAGCTGCCTGTAGATGGTGCCTAAAAGGGGGAGGATTTGTCCTCAAAATGTATTGTAGTACATATCAGATCATTTTGCTGACTCAGTTTCTCTTTACAGGAAAATATCTTCACATTATTCTAGACAGGCTGCCCACATGTTAGAATATTTCTTTTGATCCATATGCAGCAGCTAGATTGGTCTATAAGATGTGCAGGGATTTGTATTCTTTGATTTAAAATTGCTGTGTCTTCCAGAGGCCTGATATGAGAACGTTAGTATCTATTTGTCAAAAAAACTTACACATCCCTAGGAGAAGGACTTAACTATCTTGTTATGTTCACTTGGAAGTCCATCAGTGCCTGCTGCATTGCAATTCAAGAGGCTGTTAATGAACCCTTGGTAAAGTTATTTGCCTCAAATTTCTGTGTATTTTTACAGCAGATTTGGATTGAGAGTGCGAGAGCATGTGCTAGCGCAGGCTTCTCGCTTGTGAGACACTATTGTATACACACAGGGATTAGAGCCGCCAGGTGCTTACCATTTGTTGGCTTCACACCAGTCTTCTTTACAGCCTCCCTAATTGGCCAGTGCATGTGATACGTAAGTTCTGGTCATTTCTGTGGAGCAGGGACCAAGCACCGATGAGTTCAAGTTAATCAGTGCCCGTCAGATGCTCCCGAAGTGAGTGAGGTACTATTTCCCCTCTACCACTCCCCCTGCCTGCTGCTCCCTCCTTAGCACTTGCGCTTAGAATTCAAATATTAATAAGGCCATACAGGCTCTATCACTCATGCGGTTTATAAATCTCTCCCTCTACATAGAGCCCACCATGATGCATCTTCCTCAGAGAATGACGCAAAATTACATCCTCTGCTGACAGCATGTGAAATGTTGCCTTAACCGGGAGTGCAATCAAAATTGCTAATTTGTTTTCTCTTTTTTTTTTAATATCATATAACGGTAAATAGACTCAAAGGTATTGGAGCGCTTTACACAAGCACCACTTGCATGACACAAGGACACATTCATTTTCATTTTTTGAGGCACGGGGAGATTACGCGATGTGCCTGTTTTGGCAAGGCCGGCTTGAAAGTGAGCTCTCTCTCCAGAAACATGAATCAAACAGTTTGAATGCAAAAACCACAGGTGATGGACAGAATGCAGAACAATGTCATACATTCACCCCAGTACAGAGATCTGGGCCTAAATCCATCGTTTTTTTGCACTCCACACCACCCCTGTTCAGACATGGCCATATGCAAATCAGTCTTACCCTGTGCCTCATGGGAACAGTCCAGCCCGAACTGCCAAGCCATGCCTTCCCTGGACCGGAAACAAGCTTCCGAGGACCGGTTTCTGGCATTCCAGCCGTCTTCAGCTCGGCTTGCTTGAATCCAGTGGTGTGGAGTGCATGGGACTCACGTCTGAGCATACCCATCCCACTCGGGGTGACAAATGCAAAAACCACAGGTGATGGACAGAATGCAGAACAATGTCATACATTCACCCCAGTACAGAGATCCGGGCCTAAATCCATTGTTTTTTTGCACTCCACACCACCCCAGTTCAGACATGGCCATATGCAAATCAGTCTTAAACTGTGCCTCATGGGAACAGTCCAGCCTGAACTGCCAAGCCATGCCTTCCCTGGACCGGAAACAAGCTTCCGAGGACCGGTTTCTGGCATTCCAGCCGTCTTCAGCCCGGCTTGCTTGAATCCAGTGGTGTGGAGTGCATGGGACTCACGTCTGAGCATACCCATCCCACTCGGGGTGACAAATGAAAAAACAACAGGTGATGGACAGAATGCAGAACAATGTCATACATTCACCCCAGTACAGAGATCTGGGCCTAAATCCATCGTTTTTTTGCACTCCACACCACCCCAGTTCAGACATGGCCATATGCAAATCAGTCTGACCCTATGCCTCATGGGAACAGCCCAGCCCGAACTGCCAAGCCATGCCTTCCCTGGACCGGAAACAAGCTTCCGAGGACCAGTTTCTGGCATTCCAGCCGTCTTCAGCCCGTCTTGCTTGAATCCAGTGGTGTGGAGTGCATGGGACTCACGTCTGAGCATAACCATCCCACTCGGGGTGATAAATGCAAAAACCACAGGTGATGGACAGAATGCAGAACAATGTCATACATTCACCCCAGTACAGAGATCTAGGCCTAAATCCATCGTTTTTTTGCACTCCACACCACCCCAGTTCAGACATGGCCATATGCAAATCAGTCTGACCCTGTGCCTCATGGGAACAGTCCAGCCCGAACTGCCAAGCCATGCCTTCCCTGGACCGGAAACAAGCTTCCGAGGACCGGTTTCTGGCATTCCAGCCGTCTTCAGCCCGGCTTGCTTGAATCCAGTGGTGTGGAGTGCATGGGACTCACGTCTGAGCATACCAATCCCACTCGGGGTGACAAATGCAAAAACCACAGGTGATGGACAGAATGCAGAACATTTGCAGAATTTGGAGGAGCTGCAAGGTAGCCTTAGACATACTGTCATTGTCTGCCATCTTCTTACAGAGCTTCTACAAAAGAGCTTGAATGTCTTCTTAGAGCCAAAAAATTAACTCCTCAACACTCTTTTGAATGCGAGCAAAGCATGGGAACCTGTGTAGACCTACGTAGTGGGAAACAGGGAGTATCGATTGTAGTATTTCTGAAGCTTCTTTCGGAAAAAATCAGGAGTTCGTCTTTTTACTCGCAAAGGTAAGGAAGGTTAGGAATTCACCAAAAAAGTCCATCTAATTTTTACCAGGTCAGAGGTCCCCCCCCCCAACGACTCCAGAGCAAGCGAGTGCTCATACTTCAGTGATCCCAAGGGAACCTTTTCAAACTCATTCCATCTAAGTGTTTGCTAACCAGCTTCATAGAAAAAGTCAGGAGGATATGGAGAGGAGATAAAGAGAACCTGGATTGGAAAAGAAAAAAGTCGTTTTGGAATGAACTTAAATAACATAAAGGACAGGCAAATGTCATAGCTAAAGTAACATATGTGACTAGAGAAACCATGAAACTGAAATTTGCAAAGACGTAACTTAGCCTACTCCCATTATCTTTTACATTCCTTGTTTGAACAAATTATTCTACACATCTATGCTGTTATAAATACAGCTTGATCCTATCCACTTCCAAACTCTATATTGCCTAGCTGCAAGTTCCACTCCAGAAAAGGAGTAAAAGTAACAGTAGGTTCACTAAATCTGTGGAAGTTTCTTCAACACGAACCCCCTCTTGCCGTCGCAATGGGTCATCAGGAAGAGCTTGTGTTAACTTAAATTGAGCAGGATATAAGACATTAGTAGACCTCTTTATTTGTCATGTAAAAATTCTTGAATTAGGGCCATTTTTAATATTTTTAATGACTACGGTTTTCAGAAAGCCAGAGAAAGAAAAGAGACGTTGGGAAAAAGCGTCGGCAAGCACAACACCAAGACCAGTTGAGCCAATTTGAAGCTGCCGCTGAAGAGGCAAATACCAGACGCCGTGGTAGCCAGCCGGCTCAACCACCTGCTCGGCGAGCAAATGCAACAAGTCCACCCTTCAATCCTGAAAACCCTTATCACGTAAGTGTAGAGAAATATTGCTATATGTATCTGAGAAATAAGAATAAATTGTATTTTGTAATATCAGGTATGTCTATCATCCAAGTCGGTTGCAATAAGTTAATTAACCAGATTTGATGAGAAGCTAACATCACCCAGGTGGGATTCAAATATGTACCTTGAAGAGGCAAAGACAGGTCTGTAGCAGGTGCTTCTCAAGATACTGCTTATTTTATAGATCACTGCATATTTATTATTTTTCAAGTTTATCTCATTATGTGATTTTCGTTCACACTTTGTTTAAATAGAAGCAATAAAGAGCTGTTGTGCATCTCAGCATGTAACACATATCTAATAGTATACAATTTGAAAAACTTGACTCTGTGTTTTGAAGTATTTTATATTGTGTTCATCCAGGGTCATAGCTTGGCCAGTAAGATTGGGGGGTGGAGGGGGGAGAGGTTGAGCTTCAGGTTTTCCAACATTCACACTGGCATGCAATGTTAAAGTTCATTATACGACAAGGAGGGCACAAGTTAAGGGGTGGGTGGAATTCACGTAGTCGCGCCACGCAAAGTCCTGCGAAACGGTAAAAAGTCTCCGCGAGCACACAGAGTTCGGCGAACATGCGGAATTGCTTGTTCCTCCAGTTCGCGATGCTTTTTTCCTGTTTGCGAACGCTGTTTGCATGCTCGGGGGGGGGAAATATCTTGTGAACACACATTTTGAAAGCTCGAACAAGCATAAAATTCTGCAAAGCCACAGGTCACGGAATTTTTGGCAATTCCACGTTCTCCACGGAACGCGAAATTACCCAAATTCCACAAGTGGAGCGGAATTTACCGCCCAGGCCTAGGCACAATGGAGGGACTAAAGTGGCAGTGGAAACAGAGACAAATGCGGATTGGCAGAGTTGTTAAGTGAGAGGAAACACAATATTTTGTAAAATATCCAACACTTTGAAAGCAGAGAGGAAGAGAGTATGTTTGCATTTTTGTCTGTGTTTATGTAAAGATTCTTGTTCAAATCTGACAGACACCTCACCATACTGACTAAAATCACCTGTACCCAATTATTTACCAGAAAATACATTTATTAGGGGGTGTAACACTCCAAACACATCCTGAAGCTACACCCCTGTGTCTACATTAGTAACCTTTAGCTTCTGGTATTTATTTCAGTATTTCCTGTTGTGCCAAGACATTCCCAATTTGCGTTAGAGTGTTTTACACATGCAGATAAACTTTATCTAGCATCCAGTTTTTTTGGTTGGGGGGGGGAGATTTTGTTTTAGGTTTATTATGTCTTTTTATGGACCCAAAGAGAGGTCACAGTGTCTATATACGTTGAGTCTACAGGATGATGGCCATATGAGCGGGTCTGTGTGCTAGCTCCCCCCTCACTGCCTTAAAGCTTGTGCTTCTTTTCATTGATATGCCCTGTGTGTTATCTTTAGCCCTTCCATCACTGTTTATTTCTGTGGCTGATTTTATGTTGCATTGTATTTTTAATTTTGTATCTTGTATTTTGCTGAATCTCTGTGCAGCCCACCTCGCCGCTCGTTTTCTCACCATTTGTCGCGCCCGCCTCCCACTTCCCGCCTCCTAGCTCTCCTCCTGCTCACACAACGCAGGACACACGCTCAACCCTATTTTCACAGCCAGCGAAAGAGTCAAGTACAGCCATGTCACTGAGCTCACATGGAAGGACCAATCTATCATCTACTTTACCATCACAGAAGCCCCCTGCAATGCCACCAAGTCACCCAGCACCTCACACTGCAGATGTAACAAAGTATCTGAAAAATAATGGACTGATGCCCTCAACACCTTACACCCTGGAATCACTACCAAGCTTGAACAGGCTGTCGAGAACTTCACCACCTGGATCACCGACAGAGTCACCCCCATCAAACCCACCAAACTCAAGAAATCCACCAAACAGGCAAGTTGGTACACCCCGAAACTGAGAACCACATAAAGCAACTAGAATGGAAATGGCACACCAGCAAGGAGCTCACACACTGCATCATCCTCAAGACTTCACATAATCACTACCACCAACTCCAGAAAGAGACAAAAAAGAACAACCTGGACGACTGCATCGAAGCCAGCTCCAACAATAGCAAAGAACTCTTCAGTATCGTCAAGGAGTTCTACAACCCATCAACAGCCAGAGATATCACCCTTTCCAAGAAATTGGTGACACCCTGGCAGACTTCTTCCAAGAGAAGATCTCCATAATCTACAAACACTCCGAACTCCAACCCTCCGCCTCCGACATCCTCAGCTTCCTCGCTCCCACAGATGCAAATTCCGACCTCCGCATCACCACTTGGAACCAGCTCACCAAACTGAGCACCACAGCCATCATGCACTCTGTTCACTGAATCGTTTTGTCCACCATAAGCGTGAAAGGGCATACTCAGATGTGAGTCCCTTGCTCATTGCACCATCAGGATTCAAGCAAGCCGGGCCGAAGACGGCTGTAATGCCAGAAACCGGTCCCCGGAAGCTTGTTTCCTTCCCAGTAAAAGAATTGGCTTGGTAGTTTGGTCTGCCCTGTTCCCATGACGCACTGGGCCAGGGACAGACTAATTTGCATGTAGCCAGGTTCTGAGCTGGGATGGTGCAGTGAGCTAAACAACGGTGATGGATCAAGCCCTGATCTATTGACTGGGTATGAGTGTTCTGTTTAATTCAGATACTCTGTCCATCACCACCCCCTTTTCTGAATTGCTCTGTTCACTCAGGGGCACCCACTGACCCCTGTCCCACCACTTGTTCAACCTCGGAAACAGGACTATCAGCTACAAGCTCACGGCCATCTTCAACACATCCATCACCTATGCCACCTTCCCCGAAGAATGGAAAAATGCTGAAGTCAAACCCCTACTCAAGAAACTGTCCACCAACCCCAACAAGCTCAAGTACTACTGGCCCATCTCTCTGCTCCCCTTCCTGCCAAAGTCCTCGAAAAGGCCATCAACCATCAACTCACGGAATACATGGAAAACTACGATGTTCTGGACTCATCACAATCTGGATTCCACATGAACCACACCATTAAAACCGCCCTGATTGCACCCACCAACGGCATAAGAACCAGGAAGAAACAGCAGCCCTGATCCTCCTCGACCTCCCAGCAGCCTTCAACACCGTGTTCCACCACACCCTTATAAAGACGCTTCATCTGATTGGAATCCAAGAGGATGCCCTCAAATGCATCGCATCCTTTCCCACCGGAAGAACTCAGAGAATCCTCCTACCACCTTTCACATTGGAACCCACAAACTTAATCAACGGCATCCCTCAAGGTTCAGCCCTACTCTGTTCAACGCCTGCATGACCCCACCCCCCGGCCAACATCGTCAGACTCCATGGATTGAAAATCATATTTTAGGCAGATGACACCCAGCTCATCCTCACTCTATCTGATGGCCCATCCACCACGAACAAAGCAAACACAAGGAGATGATGGACGGAGCGCTGAAACTTTTCAGACACTCACCCCCAGTCACAGATCTGGTTTGAATCCATCATCATTCTTTAGCTCACTTCGCTACCTTAGTTCAGACCCAGCTATATGCAGACCCTGTGCCTCATGGGAACAGTGCAGCCCGAACTGCCAAGCCAAGTCTTCCCTGAACCGGAAACAAGCCCCCTGAGACCGGTTTCTGGGTAACACCCTTCATCAGCCAGGCTAGCTTGAATCCAGTGGCAAATTGAGCAAGGGACCCACGCCTGGGCATACCCTGCCAACTTGGGCCAAACACAAGGAGATGATGGACGGAGTGCTGAAACTTTTCAGACACTCTGTACTGGGGTGAATGTATGACATTGTTCTGCATTCTGTCCATCAATTGTTCTTTTTGCATTTGTTACCCTGAGTGGGATGGGTATGCCCAGACGTGGGTCCCGTGCTCTCCATGCCACTGGAGTCAAGCTATCCTGGCTGATGAGCCCTGATAGCCAGAAACCGGTCCTAGGATGCTTGATTCCGGTCCGGGCAGGACCTGGCCTGGCAGTTCGGGCTGTACTGTTCCCATTGGGCGCACGGTCAAGACTGATTTGCATATGGCTGGGTCCAAACTGGAATGGCATGGTGAGCAAAAAAACTATGGATTTAGGACCAGATTTCTGTACTGGCGTGAATGTATGACATTGTTCTGCATTCTGTCCATCAATTGTTCTTTTTCCGTCCACCACGAAGGCTAACTTCCACTTGTGCATGACCAGTGTCGCTGACTGGATGCAAAACAACTGCCTCAAACTCAACAAAGACAAAACGAAGTATTGATCTTCAAGAACAACACCTCCCCATGGAACGACTCCTGGTGGCCTGCTGAACTAGAACCCTCACCTACTCCAACAGATCACAACCAGAACCTCAGCATCATCCTAGACAGCAAACTCACCATTAAAAGCCAGATATAGGCAGTCTCCTCCACCTGCTTCCTCACTCTCTGCATGCTCTGAAAGATGTTTAAATGGCTCTTTGTCAGCACCAGACATACCATCACTCAAACCCTCAACACTAGCCACTTGGACTATGGCAATGCACTCTACTTGGGAATCACCACACACCTCCTGAAAAGGCTGTAGACCATACAGAACTCAGCGGCCAGACTCATCCTCGCCGTCCCCAAATGGACTCACACCACCCCACACCTCAAGAAACTCCACTGGCTCCCTATTCACAAGAAATGTCAATTCAAGATGCTGATACACACCTACAAATCCCTACACAATCAAGGACCAGCATACATCAACCGTCTAAGCTTCCACCAACCCTTCAGACACCTGGTCTTTGCTTCCCTCTCTCTCGCTCACATCTCTTTCATCCACCAAAGCAACAGTGAAGGATGCTCCTTCGCCGCGAAGTCCTAGAACAGCCTCCTCGTCCACCTCCTGACCTCACCCTCTCATCAGGAATTCAGGAAGGGACTCAAGAGCTGTTTGTTCAACTGATGCCTTTGGAGCAGCATGGCTCTGAGCACCTGGATACCCTCGCAGGTGAATAGAAGTGCTTTATAAATATTGGGGCAGATCTACAAGGAAGTGCAGAGGCGTCTGACCGCAAGCTCTTTAGCTGCGCCACGCTGCGGCACAGGGATGCAACATATTTATAAGAATATGTTGCATATATGTGCTTCCCCCTGCGCTGGCGCACAAACTGCAGCCATGCACTGGCGCAGGCACCCTTGCACCATGGTGCAAGAATGTCTTCGTCATGGGGAGATTTATTTTTGTGCACTTTCCTGCACAAAAACAATCACTACAGGCATTTTCCTCTTTCAATGCGTGCTGTAGAATGCAGCACGCATTGAAAGATGAAAAAATGAGGAGAAATGAAAACATTTCTCCTTGTTGCGCCTCGCTACGCCATCTCTAGGGTGGTGTAGCATTCAGACTCATCTCCTGATTTATGATTTCTCGTAAATCTGGAGATGTGTCTTGTTCCATGGGTGTTGCGACACTCACAGCAACACCCATGGAACACCCCTTCAACGCAAAGTGCTGTGTGTGATCGGGCCGTATTTACAAGGAGAGCAAAAGTCACGCAGGGTGGTTTTTCCTCTCTTTGTAAATATGGAGGAGCCCCCTGCGCCACCAGTACGTCACGAAAAGTGATGTACTGGTGGCACAGGGGGCTTGTAAACCTGCCCCCATGTTTGTTTGGTTGATTGAGTCTATATTTCATATATGAGACCCAAAAGTGTAGGATTTTTATCTAGCCAAAATGCAGGGCATTATATGAGACGATAAAGAACTGAGATAAAAAAAAATTAATACATTCTTTGATTAAAAATACAAAGAGAAAGGAAATTGTCAAAACAATTGCATTTTATTTAATGAATTTTATGTTTGTGTTAGCAATTGGGGTTCTGTTTGGCTTAGGTATGCACACAAGCCAGGCATAACCGACAAATCTAGTCAGAGTAAGTCAAACACACCACAGAGATAAACCTTTGCTCACCCTCGGACAGCTTGGCACAGAGCAGGCAGGTATCAACAAAGGCAATGTGTTAAGTGTTTGTGCACCACACAAAAATCACAACCACAAAAAGACTCCACACAGGTTTAGAAAAATAAGAAATATTTATCTGAATAAAATAAGACCCAAACAACAAAAATCCAATAAATAAAGATTGCGGTATAAATGTTTAAAGTATATCTTTCATCAAATGCTGTTTACAGTATCTTTGTCCCCACAGTTGCTTAAAAGTTACTAATGATAGTGTTTAATCGTATGTTTGCCACTACAATGTTTCAAATTTAGTCACAATGTGGCTGAAGGTTGATAACTCTACTGATAGACCAGGGTAATGCACCAATGACCTATTTGGTGTTCTCCTGAGAGACATGATCCTCAACTGTGAGGTAACAGTGGTCCAAACAGTCCCCTTTGGTCCAAGGGATACCGCTGGTTAGTTAGGCCAGTGTTACCTTGATTCAGCCTTACGAAGGGACTCCGAGGCAATTCAGGGGTTGTACATGCGGGTGCCCAGACCATCAATGCTGCTTGGCGGGAGGGGGCCTGAACTGTAGCATGCATGCCACATTGGACTTCCTTTTCTGGGGGGTCCACAACCGTTGCAGTCGGGACCCCATCACTGACTCCACCTAGCATAATCTAGGCAACACATAGCCGGAGGGGTCTTTAGGGGGGTAGTTAGTGTGTTTACAGCACTTCTTTGTATCATCAGGCTGAATCCTTACTCATATAGATTGAGTCAAAAGTCCATTTTTATGAAGAAAAAAGATCTTTATTGATTCTAGTAAAAACATGAACAGCCAACACGTGTTTCGCCCCCTTTGGCGATTCGCACCAGGGCTTTTTCAAGGCTGTAAAAGATCAGAGTTACATGTATATGTTTAGTAAAAGTTGCCGAAGATTGACCTTTGACCCCAATACAAGTAAGTAAAGTGTTGTAAAAGAAAAGGGAAAGTGATTAAGGTGAAGCGAAAAAACTCCAATTTCATAAGTCTATTGCTTTCATGCACGATGTGATTTATAAAGAAAAAAGAGGTGCTCTTTTAAAGATTTGTGATGACACTTTCAAATTGGAGTTTCTGATTTTTAATCACTGTAAGGGAGAGCCATAGTGACAAACTTAAAAGGTAAGGGAAGAGGTTGATACCAAGCGGAAAGGAGCGTTCACCTATGTGGTTTTAATACTTGGGTGTTTTAAAGATTGTCTATAAAAACAACAGGTGCAGTGAGTTTAACTATTAAACAGTTAAAATTCAGGAAATCAAGTCAAATCAGATAGGACAAGCCATAAAGTTCCAAGTGATCAGATTAACACGACAGAGGAAGATAGAACAGTCCAAAAAAGCTCATCGTTAATACTGCATACCTATTTACATATCAATCTGCTCATTGCAGTTCTTCCTCATTATTGTGCTGTTTTCCAACAATCATCCGTTTTTTCAAAATATAAATCTGTTAATACAACATTTTCATTTAGAAAAAAAATTTTGTCCACTATATTCATGGATTTGTACACAAACACTTTTTTTCATTAACAGAGAGAAATGCACTTTGTACAGTATGAGCTGTTGCTAAACTGGCTATTGCCTTGTCTCTGCGAGACTAGTTATAAGAAACATTGTCTACACTGTAACGTCTTTAACATAGCCGGAGGGGCCTCACTGAGGTGTTTTCTCCAAAGCGCAGCGGCTGTCTTTCGGCAGAAATGCAGTGACTTCGGTCAGCACACAGGTTTTAGGTGATCAGTATGTCTCAGGGAGGACTCGATTAGCGAGCACACATGAGGCACTGGTGTTATATGACCTCAGCTGCTGGGCGGGCATGTAGTGAAGAGGCCAGGGGCCTTTAGAAACAAAATAAAGTCTTTGATGTCCCTAAGACTCTCTTAACAGTGGGAAAGACCTTGGAGTCACTCTGGGTGTTAGTCCTAGGTCCAGTAGCAGGGCAGAGGTCAGCAGCAACAGGGCAGCTCAGCAAAGCAGGGAAGCAGTTCATTAGAAGAGTCAGGCACAGCAGAGTTGCAATCCCTCAGCACAGCAGTCTTTACTCCAGAAGAGTTCTTTCCAGGTCCAGTAGTTAGGATAGGGTCAGAGCCCTACTACTTGTACTAAAAAAAATTATTTCATGTACGGATTGACTTTAAAAGGAACTCTCTGAAGTGCACAAGGGTACATTTCAGCCCAGCGCTGGCTCCAGATTACCAGTAGGGGTAACTCAGCCCTTTGTGTAAGGGCAGGACACAACCTATTCAAATATAAGTGTTAACCGCCTCGCTCTCTCCCTTCCCAGGAAGCCTGTCAGTATGCAGATGAATCCAGGTGTAGCCCCTGTCACACCCAGCCCTTCCTGTGTTGTGACTGTCTAGAGAGTATGCACAAAGTGTATCTGTCACCGAGCCTAGGCGTGTAATGGAGGCAGGGCTGCAGGCACACAGAGCAACGTTAAAAGCAGAGAAATGTTTACTGTCTAAAAATGGTATTTCTAAATTGGTAATGTCAAATCCAACTTTATCACTAAAGAGAATTTATCACCACCATTCCAAATATACTAAACATGAATAAGATACTCCTTTTCAATCAGGAATTACAGCTTAAACTGTATTTTAAGGAATCCCCAATGCTAGCCTATGGAAGGAGTATGCCTCACAGCAGTGAAAAATTAATTTAGCTGTTTGTCACTATGAGGGCATTTGAAAAAGACATGTCCTGCCTTTAAGTTACAAAGCATCTTGTCCTAAGGGTCACTTAGGGCTTACCCTAGTGGTGATTATGTATAATAAATGGGTTGTTTTAAGGCTTGGATAGTGGTTTTAAATGCCAATTCTAAGTGGTAGTAAACTGCACACACAGGCCCTGCAGTGGCAGGCCTGAGACAGGTTTGAAAGGCTACTTATGTGGGCGGCACAACCAGTGCTGCAAGCGCACTATTAGCATTTAGATTACAGGCCCTGGGTACATGAGGTAACACTTTACAAGGGACTTACACATAAATATGCCAATCAGGTATACACCAATGTCACCATGTTTAGAGGAGAAGCACATGCACTTTAGCACTTGTTTGCAGTGGTAAAGTGCTCAGAGTCCTAAGGCCAAGAAAAAGCAAAAAGTAGAAGGCAAAAGATAAAAAGTTGTGGGAAGACCACCCTAAGGATGACCGGTCTGACAATTTGTACCAAAGGTCTTGAGTTTTAATATAGAAAGAGGATACAACTATTTGTTCCTTTATGTGGCTTATTGATTTTCTTCATAGTAGCTTTCAAATGACAACATTTCTTAATATGGAAAATAACTTTGGGTGTAGTGTAGTGTTGTCGAACATGGTATAATTGTATTTAATCGGAAAAATAAAAGTGTTTGGTGTTCTATGTGAATTGATTATTTTGATATATATCAAAGACAATATTTTACACTGATTACATGATTATCTCATTTACTTAAACCGATCTCACAATTTATGCTTCTGATACAGGCACATAAAAACATAACACAACATAGCTAAAATAATCCATTCACATAAAACAGCAAACAGTTGTATTTTTGTGATTAAACACATTTATACCATGTTCTACACTGCTACACACACAGTAAAAAAGCTACATTTTAAAATGCGACCTCAGCTTAGTAATCAAATAAACTCTTCCATATTCTCTCAGAAACCTCTATATCTAAGACGCTGTTATTTTCCATATTTTGAAATTCTGTCATTTGAAATCTACTATATATGCATGTGTGTTTTATATATATATATATATATATATATATATATATATATATATATATATATATTTATTTAACGGAGGCATGTGTCACATGCCTCCGTTAAAGCCTGGATAGGCAACGTTTGCCACTTGAAAATGACGAATAAAGAAATCAATGCGCAAACATGCTGTCTCCGTTGTGGTGAAATATGAAGAACGATGCATGATTTAAGATATTGGACTAACATTGATAACCAGATAATTATGATGTAACTTTGAAGGAAGTGCTTCACGAAGGAATGATTTCCTGTTTCGCAGTGCGACAGTCGGGTGCAGGAGAGATGTGCCCAATTGGAGTATTCGTAAATAATATGTATAGCATACAACAATGTCTCAACAGGAATTAATATAAGACAGTTTTTACTTAAAAAATAGCCTGCACATAAGAGTTGCAAAAAAAGAAGGAAGCAGGGAGACAAGAATGGTTGAAGCATGTGAATACTAGGATCAATCTACAACAAAGGAGGTTAACAAGATTAGATAAGGACAATATTGCGGCACTCAATTACATTAAATGCATAAGTAACCTGTGAGTTGTGCACAATAGTGCTCCTGAAGAAAAGTAAATGGTGCAGGTGACAAGTGAAAATACTATATACAGTGATAAAACGGCACAGAAAAAGTAGAACACTATTATCAATATATACAGAGGGCTTAGAGTGGTTCTCATATGTTAGTACATAGTTAGGCATGCATTTATTTTCGTTGAACCACAAAAGTTGCGCCAAAAGTTGCGCTGAGGGGTTGACGGCGTTTCAACCTGTATATTGGTATGTTGTGTGCTTTATGTTAATAGCTCCGTTGTCAGTGATACTAGGTCTGCGGCTCTATGTAAATTTGTTATTAAAAGAGAAGCCCATGGTTTACCATTCATTCTCTTGTGTTGCCTGCTGTCTTAACATATGAAACGCAAAACGTACTGAGAGTTTTGCACATTGATACTTAAACACACATATTTATTTTCTTTTCAGCAATTAGAGGGTGAGGATAGTGGCATGACTTTTGATGTTATGCTGGATCACCAAGGAGTCTGTTGTATTGAGTGCAGACGCAGCTACACACACTGCCAAAGGATTTGTGAACCTCTCTATGGCTACGAGCCTTGGCCCTACAACTACCAGGGATGTCGCTCGGCCTGCAGAGTCATCATGCCATGCAGCTGGTGGGTTGCACGTATCTTGGGTGTCGTGTGAGATGGTGGCCAAGAGAAAAGAAAACAAAAAGAACAGCAAGAGCAAAATAATAATAAAGGACCAAAGATCTATCAGAACGTTCACATTTTGAAAACTTAGATGTGTCACATATCAAACATTCTAGATGTAAATAGAGCTTTCATTAAGTTAACAGTGTACCTATTGAAGATGTAGTGTGCAACGTGTGCACTTTGAACTGTACCCTGAGATTAAATGTGCAATATCAGACTTAGAAACTATTTCTTAATTGTTTGCATAGAAACAGATTTATGATGATGTAAACAGTGTTTTCTTGTACATTCCATGTGAACACTATGATAAACTGAATAAAAAGACTGGAATTGTATAACTGGGAGTGTACCTTCCACTGTGTAGCTTTTTTAAATAAATCATATGCTAAGTGGCTCCGCAGTATGTGGTTGTTGATAGGTTCAGAATCACCTTGTATTTCTATAAACCAATTATTGGCGGGTCTCGGTCTTCAGGCTGAGAGATCATACTTCTGGATTACTTAAATTTCCATGTGTTTCGTAGTCTGGAAAACCACACATTTCCAAAAATTCCAATATCAAAGTTAGTGGAGTTAGTTTTAACTCATTAAATTTGTTAATGATGGTATAGAAGACAGAAGCTTTCCGGTCGCCTGTGGAACAAAACCAGAAAATGGTACACAGGCTCCACTCTGTTTTGGGATTTTCCACTGTGGCTTCCTGTAAGTTGGCAAAAGGTGGATGGGCACCTGGGGAATATGGCTCATTGCAGAGAGGCTGTTCCAGGTCAGGTACTCGCACTATTTTGTGGAAAATTTAACTTTGAACTGCTTTCTGACCAGCTGTGATACATTCCTTTGAGGAGCCCCAAAAATAGTAAAATAAGTATCAGGAATTACACAATTTCTCCAGTATAGTATCATTCATAGATTAACATGTTTGAATCCATCCCCGTCGTCGAAGTGGGAGTCCCACGGTATCATAATAATGCAGTATGTGCCATTATTATAGGCTATAATGACAATGAACAATGACTTAAAAAGCCTATTTATGTCCTTTTAAAAAATTAACCAATCTCCAGCCATTCAGGCAATAGCATCCTCTTGAATACTCCTATGCGAGACTGAGTCCCTCAGATTTTCTATTGCACATTGTCTGAAGGAGTCTTCCTGAGCTCTGCTCAGTTTTCTCCCAAAAACAGTTTTTGAAAGCTACTCGACTGCTTCTGCCATGTCTAAGACACCGAAAAAGGACGAATATACTTCATTTTTCTGCATTCTTATTCCCCACAGAGAATTACAACACGTCGTTACAACGACCACGTTGTAACAACGCATACCATTACCCCGTAAGCTGTCCCAACAACTTGGGGGGGCACTGGATATTGGAATAGTATGATTTACTGTTCCAACTCCAGTCTGTGCAACAGTAGGGAAGGTGTTGGATTTTAAATCCAACACCTTCTGTCCCCTCCACAAGTCATTGTTCCGACTTGCGGAGTAATGGTATGCGTTGTTACGACAGCGTTGTAATTCTCTGCGGGGAAAAGTATTTGAGGTAAAAGATGTTTACCAAAAAGGGCTCTTCAGCCTTGCAACACATACGGTAAGAAAAGACTTCATGTGTATGATTCCCACAAGGACTGTCTGTACTGCCTCTATGTTCAAAACAAGGTAAAAGACTGTAAAGACTGCTGTACTTTTTCCACCAAAACCGTGAAGGACAGGGAGGGGAGGCTTCTTCGATAGCATCAGAAAGCTAAGTCAAAGATACTTCCCACTTCTGAAGAAGATAGTGACACCTCTTCCACATCCCAGAAGAGATCACATAAGAGGGAACGTTCCTATGACCAAGGGATGTCAGAGGAATCCAGAAAGGCCCTTATAAAATCTCATCATGGGTCTGCCAAGGACAACTCAAACAAGCATTAGAAATGCAATCGGGCTCGGATTTATTTGAATTTGAGCTAATGGCATTGTAAATGCCAATGTCTTTTCGCCATGTGTTATGGAGTGTGTGCATGTGGTGTGTAGTGGAATTATGTGGGTTGGATTGTAATTTTAACAATGGTGGCATGCTGTGTTTTATATGAATATGTTTAAAAGTAAAGTGTACCATACTGCGATTGCTTGGTGAAAAAGTGCACTGCCGGCTGGAGGTGTGTGTGCCTGGTGGAAGGGTGCATTGACGGCTGGTGGGTGTGTGCTTGGTAAAAGCGTGCACAGATGGCTGATGGTTGTTGGTGTTTGTGCATGGTGAAAGCATTCATTGACGGCTGGGGGTGTGTTGTTCTGTGTGTTGTATTCTGTGTACTGGTGAGTGTGTGGCGGTGAGTCTGTGGGAGTGAGCCTGGGGAGTGAGTGTGGTGACGAGTGTGTTGTGTTGAGTGGTGACGAGTGTGTGGTGTTGAGAGACTGAGGTGCACGCACCGCCACTCTGCACATACCGCCACTCTGCAAGCACCGCCACTCTGCACGCACCGCCACTCTGCACTCACCGCCACTCTACAAACACCGCCACTCTGCAAACACCGCCACTCTGCACTCACCGTCACTCTGCAGTCACCGCCACTCTGCAATCACCGCCACTCTGCAATCACCGCCACTCTGCAGTCACCGCGACTCTGCAGTCACTGCCACTCTGCAGTCACCGCCACTCTGGAGTCACTGCCACTCTGGAGTCGCCGCCACTCTGCACACACCGCCACTCTGCACTCACCGCCACTCTGCACTCACCGCCACTCTGCACTCACCGCCACTCTGCAGTCACCGCCACTCTGCAGTCACCGCCACTCACCGCCACTCTGCAGTCACCACCACTCTGCACTCACCGCCACTCTGCAGTCACCGCCACTCTACAGTCACCGCCACTCTACAGTCACCGCCACTCTACAGTCACCGCCACTCTACAGTCACCGCCACTCTGCAGTCACCGCCACTCTGCAGTCACCGCCACTCTGCAGTCGCCACCACTCTGCACTCGCCGCCAATCTGCACTCGCCGCCACTCTCCACTCGCCGCCACTCTCCACTCGCCGCCACTCTGCACACACCGCCACTCTGCACTCACGCACTCACCGCCACTCTACACTCACGCACTCACCGCCACTCTGCACTCACGAACTCACTGCCACTCTGCACTCACCGCCACTCTGCAGTCACCGCCACTCTGCAGTCACCGCCACTCTGCACTCACCGCCACTCTGCAGTCACCGCCACTCTGCAGTCACCGCCACTCTGCAGTCACCGCCACTCTGCAGTCACCGCCACTCTGCACTCACCGCCACTCTGCACTCACCGCCACTCTGCAGTCACCGCCACTCTGCAGTCACCGCCACTCTGCAGTCACTGCCACTCTGCAGTCACCGCCAGTCACCGCCACTCTGCACTCACCACCACTCTGCACTCACCACCACTCTGCAGTCAGCGCCACTCTGCACTCACCGCCACTCTGCAGTCACCGCCACTCTGCAGTCACCGCCAGTCACCGCCAGTCACCGCCAGTCACCGCCAGTCACCGCCACTCTGCACTCACCGTCATTCTGCACTTACTGCCACTCTGCACACACCGCCACTCTGCAGAACACCGCCACTCTGCACACACCGCCACTCTGCACTCACCGCCACTCTGCACTCACTGCCACTCTGTACTCACCACCACTCTGCACTCACCGCCACTCTGCAGTCACCTCCACTCTGCAGTCACCGCCACTCTGCAGTCACCGCCACTCTGCAGTCACTCTGCACTCACCGCCACTCTGCACACACCGCCACTCTGCAGTCACCGCCACTCTGCAGTCACCGCCACTCTGCAGTCACCGCCACTCTGCAGTCACCGCCACTCTGCACACACCGCCACTCTGCACACACCGCCACTCTGCACACACCGCCACTCTGCAGTCACCACCACTCTGCACTCACCGCCACTCTGCACTCACCGCCACTCTGCAGTCAATCTGCACTCACCGCCACTCTGCACTCACTGCCACTCTGCACTCACCGCCACTCTGCACTCACTGCCACTCTGCAGTCACCGCCACTCTGCAGTCACCGCCACTCTGCAGTCACCGCCGCTCTGCACACACCGCCACTCTGCAGTCACCGCCACTCTGCAGTCATCGCCACTCTGCAGTCACCGCCACTCTGCAGTCACCGCCACTCTGCAGTCACCACCACTCTGCAGTCACCGCCACTCTGCAGTCACTGCCACTCTGCACACACCGCCACTCTGCAGTCACCGCCACTCTGCACTCACCGCCACTCTGCACTCACCGCCACTCTGCACTCACCGCCACTCTGCAGTCACCGCCACTCTGCAGTCACCGCCACTCTGCAGTCACCGCCACTCTGCAGTCACTCTGCACTCACTGCCACTCTGCAGTCACCGCCACTCTGCAGTCACCGCCACTCTGCAGTCACCGCCACTCTGCAGTCACCGCCACTCTGCACTCACCGCCACTCTGCACTCACCGCCACTCTGCACTCACTGCCACTCTGCAGTCACCGCCACTCTGCAGTCACTCTGTACTCACCGCCACTCTGCTTACTGCCACTCTGCACTCACCGCCACTCTGCAGTCACCGCCACTCTGCAGTCACCGCCAGTCACCCCCACTCTCCACTTGCCGCCACTCTCCACTCGCCGCCACTCTGCACACACCGCCACTCTGCACTCATGCACTCACCGCCACTCTGCACTCATGCACTCACCGCCACTCTGCAGTAACCGCCACTCTGCAGTCACCGCCACTCTGCAGTCACCGCCACTCTGCAGTCACCGCCACTCTGCAGTCACCGCCACTCTGCAGTCACCGCCACTCTGCAGTCACCGCCACTCTGCAGTCACCGCCACTCTGCAGTCACTCTGTACTCACCGCCACTCTGCTTACTGCCACTCTGCACTCACCACCACTCTGCACTCACCGCCACTCTGCACTCACCGCCACTCTGCAGTCACTGCCACTCTGCAGTCACTGCCACTCTGCAGTCACCGCCACTCTGCAGTCACCGCCACTCTGCAGTCACTGCCAGTCACCCCCAGTCACCGCCACTCTGCACTCACCGCCACTCTGCACTCACCGCCACTCTGCACTCACCGCCACTCTGCACTCACCCCCACTCTGCAGTCAAAGCCACTCTGCAGTCACCGCCAGTCACCGCCACTCTGCACTCACCGCCATTCTGCACTCACCGCCACTCTGCACACACCGCCACTCTGCACACACCGCCACTCTGCACACACCACCACTCTGCACACACCACCACTCTGCACTCACCGCCACTCTGCACTCACCGCCACTCTGCACTCACCGCCACTCTGCACTCACCGCCACTCTGCAATCACTGCCACTCTGCAATCACTGCCACTCTGCAGTCACCGCCACTCTGCAGTCACTCTGCACTCACCGCCACTCTGCACTCACCGCCACTCTGCAGTCACCGCCACTCTGCAGTCACCGCCACTCTGCAGGCACCGCCACTCTGCACACACCGCCACTCTGCACACACCGCCACTCTGCACACACCGCCACTCTGCACACACCGCCACTCTGCACACACCGCCACTCTGCACTCACCGCCACTCTGCACTCACCGCCACTCTGCAGTCACTCTGCACTCACCACCACTCTGCACTCACCGCCACTCTGCACTCACCGCCACTCTGCACTCACCGCCACTCTGCACTCACCGCCACTCTGCACTCACCGCCACTCTGCAGTCACCGCCACTGTGCAGTCACCGTCACTCTGCAGTCACTCTGCACTCACCACCACTCTGCACTCACCGCCACTCTCCACTCACCGCCACTCTGCACTCACCGCCACTCTGCACTCACCGCCACTCTGCACTCACCGCCACTCTGCACTCACCGCCACTCTGCACTCACCGCCACTCTGCACTCACCGCCACTGTGCAGTCACCGTCACTCTGCACATACCGCCACTCTGCAGTCACCGCCACTCTGCAGTCACCGCCACTCTGCAGTCACCGCCACTCTGCAGTCACCCCCACTATGCAGTCACTGCCACTCTGCACACACCGCCACTCTGCAGTCACCGCCACTCTGCACTCACCGCCACTCTGCACTCACCGCCACTCTGCACTCACCGCCACTCTGCAGTCACAGCCACTCTGCAGTCACGCCACTCTGCAGTCACCGCCACTCTGCAGTCACTCTGCACTCACCGCCACTCTGCACTCACCGCCACTCTGCAGTCACCGCCACTCTGCAGTCACCGCCACTCTGCAGTCACCGCCACTCTGCAGTCACCGCCACTCTGCAGTCACTCTGCACTCACCGCCACTCTGCACTCACCTCCACTCTGCACTCACCGCCACTCTGCACTCACCGCCACTCTGCACTCACCGCCACACTGCACTCACCGCCACTCTGCAGTCACGGCCACTCTGCAGTCACGGCCACTCTGCACTCACGGCCACTCTGCACTCACCGCCACTCTGCACTCACCGCCACTCTGCACTCACCGTCACTCTGCACTCACTGCCACTCTGCACTCACTGCCACTCTGCACTCACCGCCACTCTGCACTCACCGCCACTCTGCACTCACCGCCACTCTGCAGTCACTCTGCACTCACCCCCACTCTGCAGTCACAGCCACTCTGCAGTCACCGCCACTCTGCAGTCACCGCCACTCTGCAGTCACCGCCACTCTGCACACACCGCCACTCTGCACTCACCGCCACTCTGCACTCACCGCCACTCTGCACTCACCGCCACTCTGCACTCACCGCCACTCTGCACTCACTGCCACTCGGCACTCACTGCCACTCTGCAGTCACCGCCACTCTGCAGTCACTGCCACTCGGCAGTCAACGCCACTCTGCAGTCACTCTGCACTCACCGCCACTCTGCACTCACCGCCACTCTGCACTCACCGCCACTCTGCAGTCACCGCCACTCTGCAGTCACCGCCACTCACCGCCACTCTGCAGTCACCACCACTCTGCACTCACCGCCACTCTGCACTCACCGCCACTCTGCACTCACCGCCACTCTGCAGTCACCGCCACTCTGCAGTCACCGCCACTCTGCAGTCACCGCCACTCTGCAGTCATCGCCACTCTGCAGTCACCGCCACTCACCGCCACTCTGCAGTCACCGCCACTCACTGCTACTCTGCACTCACCGCCACTCTGCACTCACCGCCACTCTGCACTCACCGCCACTCTGCACTCACCGCCACTCTGCACTCACTGCCACTCTGCAGTCACCGCCACTCTGCAGTCACCGCCACTCTGCAGTCACTCTGCACTCACCGCCACTCTGCAGTCACCGCCACTCTGCAGTCACCGCCACTCTGCAGTCACCGCCACTCTGCAGTCACCGCCACTCTGCACACACCGCCACTCTGCAGTCACTCTGCACTCACCGCCACTCTGCACTCACCGCCACTCTGCAGTCACCGCCACTCTGCAGTCACCGCCACTCTGCAGTCACTGCCACTCTGCAGTCACCGCCACTCTGCAGTCACCGCCACTCTGCACACACCGCCACTCTGCACACACCGCCACTCTGCACACACCGCCACTCTGCAGTCACCGCCACTCTGCAGTCACCGCCACTCTGCAGTCACTCTGCACTCACCGCCATTCTGCACTCACCGCCACTCTCCACTCACCGCCACTCTCCACTCACCGCCACTCTGCAGTCACTGCCACTCTGCAGTCACTGCCACTCTGCAGTCACCGCCACTCTGCAGTCACCGCCACTCTGCAGTCACCGCCACTTTGCACACACCGCCACTCTGCACACACCGCCACTCTGCAAACACCGCCACTCTGCACACACCGCCACTCTGCACACACCGCCACTCTGCACTCACCGCCACCCTGCACTCACCGCCACTCTGCACTCACCGCCACTCTGCACACACCGCCACTCTGCACACACCGCCACTCTGCACACACCGCCACTCTTCACTCACCGCCACTCTGCACTCACCGCCACTCTGCACACACCGCCACTCTGCACACACCGCCACTCTGCACTCACCGCCACTCTTCACTCACCGCCACTCTGCACTCACCGCCACTCTGCACTCACCGCCACTCTGCACTCACCGCCACTCTGCACTCACCGCCACTCTGCAGTCACCGCCACTCTGCAGTCACCGCCACTCTGCAGGCACCGCCACTCTGCAGTCACCGCCACTCTGCACACACCGCCAATCTGCACACACCACCACTCTGCACACACCGCCACTCTGCACACACCGCCACTCTGCACACACTGCCACTCTGCAGTCACCGCCACTCTGCAGTCACTGCCACTCTGCAGTCACCGCCACTCTGCAGTCACCGCCACTCTGCACTCACCGCCACTCTGCAGTCACTCTGCACTCACCGCCACTCTGCAGTCACCGCCACTCTGCAGTCACCGCCACTCTGCAGTCACTGCCACTCTGCAGTCACCGCCACTCTGCAGTCACCGCCACTCTGCAGTCATCGCCACTCTGCACTCACCGCCACTCTGCACTCACCGCCACTCTGCACGCCTCATGTCCCACGAGCAACAAAGACAGACGTAAACACACTCACAGCAAACGACTTCCGCATTCTTAATGAGGTAACAAGCTATGGAAAGGATGTATGAATGCAGCCTTGTGCTGATGAGGCTGGAGGCATAGCCTGGAAAAACCAAAAAGTTTACTAATATTCTATATTGATTTTACAGGTGACAAAACGTAATTATTAGTACAATTTTTAAAGCAGACACATGCAAACACACAAATTGTATTGCCGTATTCCAATTCAAACTCAAAAGAAGAATGGAAAGTTAAGTGATAGACCTCTGCTACCAGCGCCTAACCCACTGAGCTAGCAGCACTGAGTGTCTGGCAGCAGAGCAGAGGTGAGGCTGAGGCTGCAGTGCAGAGTGAGCCAGCGCACGGAGCGCTGCTGAATGGTGAACGCGCCCTGCTGAATGGTGAATGCGCCCCGGCCGTCTGCATTCACTTAAAGAGGCACCCTGACAGCTCCTAATTTTTATTTATGGACGCCCGTGCGCGAAACCGCAGAGAAAATGCCCACAATGGCGGACGCAAATCACATAAAGCCTATCGCGTCAAGGCTACTACAAAGACAGCACAGCGAAGACGAATCACTATGCAGATGCCATAAAACAGCCACGCGCACTAAGGAATGTTTGGAATGTTTCTGGCCAGAGCCCTAAAGAAACCTTTTTTTTTTTTTATAACAATAGAGCTCGAAGCTCCGCCACACTTCGTGGTGACGGAGGCCGAGCCCTAAAAAGGAGATAAAGGAACAAATCTCCTCAGAGACTGCCAGATTTGAGCCAAGTACTCCATCTGTAAAAAATTTAGCTCATCCTCTAAAGTCCTCATCAGAACTGTTGATGGTGAAGCCTAAAACTGTTTTGAAACTCTTGTCGATGGCCAACTCTCAGTTGAGAACATCATCATCGATGATGACAGTTACCACAATCACATTGGTGATGGCGTCGATGACAGCAACATCAACGATGCCATCCATCTCCACGTCAGCGTCAATCCTGTCGAAGATATCATCGGTGAAGGTTCCATCGTCAACAACACCATTGCTATTGTTGATGCCGGCACCGTCAACGACTACCACACTGAAGAGAAGTACACTGAAGACGCTGACTGTTGCTCGGCAATCCCAGCAGTTGGTATCTGCTGCCATTGGCTCGACAACAATGTCAATGACACTGAAAGTTTCAAAAACCTTACCCTTGCCTGAGCCTACCTCACCAAGCAAGGTATCTCCTCTCAAGCCATCTTCTGGACGTGTAGGAGTCAGAGGATAAATAAATAAATAAATGAAGGCCCTTTCAGGACAGCCCACCCAAACTCCACGTAAAATATCAGGAGGAGGAAGAAGAAGAAGAGGATGAACACTACTAAGGAGAATACGACAACCCACAACAGACAAAATATGTGGATAGACCCAGATATTAGGGGGGACTTTACCAGCAATGTGGCAAATCGCCTTCTCGTAAGGGTATGGCACAGTTACTTATGTCTCTATTTCAATACCTTCAGACAATGTGAAAAGACTTCCATAAAAGGTTCCCGGAACCTCCAAGAGATCATCTTACTGGTCCACCTCCACCTCCGTCTCCCAGAACACCGGTGCCCATCCCTCTACCCGTAACACCCAGGATGACGCCTGCATCAAACATTACGGCGCCTCATAGGGATAAACTGTCGTCATCAGATGATGACAGAGAGGAGTTTTTTTTTTTTTAATCCTTACACTCGTCTTGCCAATAACTCCTGTATTGAATTTGTAATTTTTCTGTAATTAATGTGAAATTTCTGTAACTGGTAACACGCTGTTTCCTTATGGAAAGCGCTCTGATACCTCAGGGTCTAGCTAGCGCTATATAAAACTCTAAATAAATAAATAAATGGAGTGCTAAATTCCTGAAAATCATCCCTCCCACAACGAATGGGATGATTACTTGATCCATCACCTCCTGCACTGCAGCCTGTGGATTAACATCTAGAGGATGTTGAAATTACTTGAGGTACAGTGGTTTGAAGTAATAAAGAGGTTTATTCAATATTACAACCCTAGAGGCAACCAAGGACCAACTTCCTCAGCAACAGTACATCTCTGCTCTGCTCCCTGGATTCCACACTCTAGAATCCAGTGAACATGGCATAGCAACATAGAATATTAAAGGAACAACAAGAAGAATACCAAGATACAACATATCTCCCTTCCTATAAAATAACCAAAATAAAATAACATTAAAAAAACAACAAAAACATATGAAAGAAATAAGATATAGCACTAGACAAAATTCTCAAATTAAATGCACCAAGACTACTAGCATTTATAATCTTTCATCCATATTGGTTTAAACTTAGGTCGAATGTGCCTTTCCTTCACTTCCATATTTGATTCAATGACTAAAGGTTTGAGAGGAACAGATACATCATCCCTCTTCACAACAGATGTTTTTGGAACATTACTTCCCTGACTCAAAATATGTTTGCATTCCAATTCATTACATCTCGTTATGCTTCTCACATTCCATTGCTTACCATCATCCAATTTCACGATATTTCCTGCAGCATAAATAATTTGTTTTGGTCTAGACCATTTTGAAAACCCAGGTTTTTGATTCCCCATCAGCTGTGTGCGTACCCACTCACCAACTCTAAATGATCTTACAGAACTATTGACTTTAACATTATGATCTCGAACGTATTTGTTCTGATACACCTGTACCTTACTCAAAACATCCTTACCATCAACTGCTTTTGTGCTATTATTTTTTGACATCCAAGTTAGTTTAACTTTAGACCCAGCCACTCGCCCCTTTAATAAAGAAAAAGGAGACACTCCCGAAGCTGTATGAGGAGTATTCCTATAGCACCATAACATTTCCTTGACAGCATCTTTACAATTATCATCATTGTTACTGGCTAGTTGAATACATTCTTTTAACACTCGGTTAAATCTCTCTACTAAACCATTTTCTCTTGGATTGTAAACAGAGGTGGTAATATGTTTCACACCCACCATGTTAAGATAGGCAGCAAATTCTTCTGCCACAAACTGTGGACCATTGTCTGATAAGATCACACTTGGGTATCCCTCCCTACGAAAAATTTAATCACAAAACTCAATCATATTAGAAGCCTTAATATCCCTTACAAAAGCGACTTCAGGCCACTTGGAGTGAAAATCCATCAGAACTATAGCATATTTATTCTCAATCCCTCTTACATGAAATGGACCACATATATCAATAGCGACTTTGTCCCAAGGTTTATCAGGAAAGGAAGTTGCAGATATGGTGGTTTCCTGAGACTTGTGAGATTTATCACTGCACATATATGCTACACAATTCCGAACACATCTATCTATGTCTTTGTCCATACCAACCCACCAAAAATCATTTCTAGCCCTCCTTTTCATGCTGGTCATTCCACTATGTCCTTCATGTAATAGACTCAACATCTTATCCCGTAGTGTTGAAGGTACAACTAATCTGTCACCTCTTCTAAGGATACCATCAAAAAAAGATAACTCCGACCAAACCATTTTATAATCAGCCAGAATAGTCTTATCCAAATATGATAAATCAACACCTACATGCAAATTATTGATTATTTGTTGTAACACACCATCATTAGCTACAGCTTGAATCCATTCTTGCTCACTTAATGCACTATTGCACGATTCTTCAATACTTGCTACTAACCATTCATCAACATCTTCTATTATACTATCCATGTCACAAGGCAAAGGAAGACGTGACAAACAGTCTGCATTGATGTTTTTGTGACCTGGAACATAGTTTATCTGAAAGATGTATTCTTGTAGCCTGTACAACCATTTTGCTATTCTAGGTGTGGCTCTAGAAGCACCTTTTGTGGTAAAAATGTCAATGAGAGGTCTGTGATCTGTCCTCAATTCAAATGCTGTTCCCCAAATAAATGTTTTAAAATGGTCTACACCCCACCAACACGCTAAAGCCTCTTTTTCGATTACAGAAGAAGAAGGTTCCGCACCTTTGAGCGTGCGAGAAGCAAAAGCTATAATCCGTTCAGCTCCATTGTGTCTTTGCATAAGAACAGCACCTAGACCATATGCGCTGGAATCTACAACAATAATAGAAGTATAATTAGGATCATAAGGCTTTAGAGCAACTGCTTTTGTAATATCCATTTTGATGTTATCAAATGCCTGTTGACACAAGGTGGACCAAATAAAAGAAACATCCTTTTTCATCAATAATCTCAATTCATGAACCTTATCAGCAAAATTTGGGACAAATTTGGAATAGTATTCTGCAAGTACTAAAAAATGATCGTAATTGATCTTTATTGATTGGATGGGGTGCCTTTTCAAATGCATCCAACAATTTCATTTTAGGTTTAACACCCTCATTGGAAATGGTATGTCCAAGATAATCAATTTGTTTCACACCAAACTTACATTTCTCACCACACACAGTCAAACCAGCATCTTGTAGTTTATGAAGAACACTATGCAATGCTTTGTCATGAGAAGATGAATCTTTACCCCAAATAAGAACATCATCTTGAAATACTCTCACGTTCACTTCATCCTTTAAAATACTGCACATGACTCTCTGAAAAACTGAAGATGCGGATGCTAATCCGAACGGCATTCTGAGATATTGAAAAGCACCCTCAGGTGTAATGAATGATGTTAAATGCCTAGATTCCGCATGCAATTTGATCTGGTGGTATGCATTGGACAAGTAAATTGATGAAAAATACATGGCATCCTTGATACTGGATATCATTTCATTGTTGTGTGGTAGAGGATGGCGGTCAACCCATATATTTCTATTTAGATCTCTCAGGCCCACACACATCCTAATTTTGCCATTGGGTTTCCGAGCCAAAACAATGGGACTAAGCCATTCAGAGGCTTCAATAGGTTCAATTACCTTTGCATAGCACAACCTGTTTGACTCTTCTTTTAATAAATTTCGCAATGCAAATGGCACATTTCTTACTTTATGAACAGTCGGTATACTGTCTGCCTTAAGAATAATCTTGTGTTCATATTTAACTAAACATCCAAGATCTTTGCTGAACAACTTGGGAAATACAGATTCCCACTTTGATGAAGAATTGTCATTGGTTAACAATACTTGATGAGGATAATCATCAGATAACAACACTTGATCAGGATGATTGGGATTTAATATTAGCCCCATTTTTTTAAGATCTTTCCATCCTAATAGGGCCCGTCCTTGTTCAACAACATAAACTTTGCTAACACATGATCTACCTTTAAAGGTTAATTGAGCATCAAAATAACTCAACATAGGTAATTTTATACCGCAATACCCTTTGGGTCGTACATCAGAGGATATTAATGTTGTTTTGCTCCCATTTTCCCACATACTTTTGTCAATAATAGTATATGGTGAGCATGAGTTTGCCCAAAGTGCCATGTTGTCATGGTTTATTAGTACATTACATTTAGGAGGATGATAATCTTCAGAAATATCATTCACAGAATCATCATGCACAACCATTACTTCAATATTAATTTCATTGTTTTCATTTTCATCATCCTCACTATCCAATTGAGGTTCAACAAGATAGACAGAACGTTTCCAATTGCTATTATCACCAGTTCTGCACCACTTAGCAAAATGACCTATTTTTTTGCATTTCATGCATGTGACTTTAGTAGCAGGACATTTATTAAAATCTGCAGTATGTTTTTGACAACCACATCTGAAGCATATATGTTTGTTGAAATAGTTTTTGCTTTTGGTAACATTAAATTTCACATCTTTGTTGTCACTTTATAATTCTGTTTTTTTATTACTATTACTTAAGGCATTAACGTTACTAGACTCATCTTTATCTTTCTGTTGTAAAGAACTTAATTCTTTAACGTAATGGGAGGTGTTTTCCATTTTTCTAGCAGTATCAAGAGTTTTTTGCAGAGAAGGATTTTTAAGTTCAAGTAAACGTTCTTGAATTTTAATGTTCTTAATTCTATTAATAAATTGATCTCTAATTATTTCCTCATGCAAATCTTTGAATTTACAAGTGATGGCTAAAGTTCTTAAACAAGCTACATACTGTTGCACGTTTTCTCCTTGTAACTGTGCTCTAGAGAAAAATGTGTGCCTTTCTACGACAATGCTAGTTTTCTTCCCATAGTTTTCTTCTAAAGCTTTTAAAGCTTCAGAATATACATCTACAGATGTGTCATTTGAACTCGTTTCACTAGTTTCACTGCCTTCATCAACAGTATGAACAACTGTTGAAACAACACGATTTACTACAGGTAAGGTTTTTAAAACTTTCCTCCCTTCAACTCCTAAGTTGTGTTTCAATAAAGCCAATTTCCTAGAAGGTAAAAATACATCGCCACCAATAGCTTCTAGATAAGTTTCAAAAGATTCTGCCCAATCTTCCCAATTCATTGAAGGAGGACCAGGGCATTGTAAAAATTTAGGAGGAGCTGCAATAGAAGATGAAACATCCATACTAACTTAACAAAATTAAATATAAAAAATTAATACATTCACTGTATATATAAGAAAGATAAAAAAATGAACTAAAATAAATAATGTAGTCACCGTTGTCTGAATACTGTTGTTTGAATAATTCAAGTTCACTTCACCTTTTCACACTTCACTGTATGCAGAATGCTAATCCATTGTGCTTTGCACGCGTGGGTTCGAATCCCATCCTCGTCGCCACTGAAATGACTTGAGGTACAGTGGTTTGAAGTAATAAAGAGGTTTATTCAATATTACAACCCCAGAGGCAACCAAGGACCAACTTCCTCAGCAACAGTACATCTCTGCTCCGCTCCCTGGATTCCACACTCTAGAATCCAGTGAACATGGCATAGCAACATAGAATATTAAAGGAACAAGAAGAAGAATACCAAGATACAACAGATGTGAGGAGATTTAACAATTTTATGGACAGGGCTGCAAGAAGGTTTCAACTGCCGATGTCAGTCAAGCAGTCTGACTGCTTCCTCTATGATTTTTAAGAACAGGCTAAAAAATCAGTGCAAGCGACCCCCATCGTAGACTACATATGGGAACTGGGGACAAAAATCTATCTACAGTAGCGGCAGTGTAGCTGTGTAAAGATAAAAAGCACAAAGCACCAGCAGACTCACCCTTAGCTGAACTCAGTTTATTTATTTATTTAGAGTTTTATATAGCGCTAGCTAGACCCAGAGGTATGGAAGTCATTTCACATTGTCTGAAGGTACAGTTATCTCTCAAGCATCATCGTTCTAAGAACACCTCCCTTTCTCGGCTTCTCCAGACAAGGAGGACAGGTACTTGGACAATATAGGGAAGAGATTCTCAACCATGTCTGCCATCACAGTTCATGTGGCTGACTCTGGCCATAGTGGGTGAAAAGAAAGACAGATGTGGTCTGACATCAGCACCCTCATAGACCTTGTACCAGAGGAGAGAAGATCAAAGGCAAGGAAGATCGTGAAGAAAGGGGAAAGCACATCATCATATATCATTGACTATGCAATGGACATAGCCTGGACTGGATTTTGGTAGCTAGCGGGAGCTGCAGTTTTATGACAACAAGGATGGCTCAAGGCAGCATTTTTCTGTCCAGAAGTGCAGTTGAAAATTCTTGATATGTTCAATGGCGGAGAAACCCCTTTATGGCAAACACGTAGATGATGCCTTTCAGGCCATCAAGACAGACACCGACACTGCTAAATCGCTGGGCACCTTGCCAGTTTGGAAAGTATCCTTTTGTGGAGCACACGGAAGAGGTTTCCCATTATACAGATGAGGATATCAGTGTTTCCAGTAATACAAACCCTTCCAACAACAATATAGGTCCTCCATTAAATGACATTTTATTCTTACAAAAATGTGTTTCACATCATAGTATCGAGTGCCATTTAAATGATGTTGTTTAGTGCAGTGTTGTAGAGTATAGCAAAGGACAGTGTCGAACAATATAGTGTCATAGAGTCTAGTGTTGTGGAGTGCAGTGGGACGGCATTGCGTATAGTGTAATAAAGTGTTATATATAATAATAATAATAATATGGTGGAGTGGTGTGTCAGAGTGGAGTACTGTAGAGTGCAGTGGCATGTTGTACAGTGGAGTGGCGTGTCATACAGAACAGTTGAGACTTGTACAGTGGAGTATTGTGAACGTTAGTGTCATGAAGGAAGTGGAGTGTTGTCTGGTGGCATAAGGTTGAATAGAGGGTTGTAGAATCATACAGAGTGGACTAGAGTGTTGTACAGTGTAGGGGCTTACTGTGTAGTATGGTGTTGTACAGTGTCATATAGTGTAGTAGAGTGCAGTTGTATAGAGTACAGTAGAGTGGAGCGATGTACATTAGAGTGGCATACAGTTAACCATGGGCGAATTTTGCGGATCTCGCGTTCGCGAATTTTGCGGATTTGCGAACTCGCAATCCGCAAAATCCGCGAATTCCCGCGAATTTGCGGATTTTTTTTTTTGTGTGTTCGCAATTGTTTCTGCCAGTTCGCGAGGATTTGGTACTAGTTCGCAATTGCGAACTTACTTGTCGGCTCGCAACGGTCGCGACTATGTTGTTTCTACGTCTGGTTCATCATCACCGCCTCCCAGCACCCTCTGTTTCACCACTGGCACCCTCTCTTTGACCCATGCCACCCTCTGTTACATCAATGCCACCCTCTGGTTCATCATCACTGCAGAAGATGGGGGGGGAAAAGCAAGCCCACCTGCCCTGCTTGAACTGACATGAATTAATTTGGGGTTAGTTTATTAACAACACCGGCCCGCCCCAACTGACAATAATGAATTAGGGGCTAATTAATGTGTCACTGAAAGAATTTCAAGTTCCAGCCTGGCACCTGCTTGTCTGCTCCTTTAGCTGTAAATCAGGACCTTTGTGGCATACAGTTAAGGTCAGAGCAGGGTCACACAATAGTTGCAAGCAGGCAACCGAATTCTGGAGGGCCCCCTCAGGAAGCACTACAAAGAATTGTTACAAATCATGAGGTTGACCTTTTGCACCTGCTCATTGCTTTTGCTTTTGCTGAAATCGTTTTTCGTTTTTTTTGGCGCTATTCGCGGGGCGCGGCGTCATGCGAAACCAACCGCGGAAGCCGCCAATTCGTGCGAATGAGCATTTTTTATTTTTTTGCGGCTTGTTGTTTCGCGAGTTTTTTTGCAGTATTCGCGAGCCGCTTGCAGCGCAACACGTGAATTTACCCCAAGGTCGAGTACGGGCGCGGCCATTTTGTTTGCGTGACGTATTTCCGTTTCCGCCCGCTATGTATAATCTCGCGCAGTAAGCGCATTGCGAGTAGAGGTTCGCACGAGATCGCGCGGGAAATCTAGAGGTTCGCACGAGATCGCGAGGAAAATCTCGCGCGAACTTACTTTCGCGCTCGTGAACGGGCGCCGGCCATCTTGTTTTTCATTCATTTCCTGTGTCTGGGCATGGTGTTTAATCCTCTTGGTATCTTTGCCATCCTTTGCTTATTTTCAGTTTTTTTTTTTTACGATTTTGCTTCTTATCTATCCCTCTCTTTTCCTAGCTGTATATTTTTGTCTTTTCTGCTATTTTTCTTTACTTTTAAACTACTTTTTTAAACTCTTTTCTTTTCTTCTTCCCTATCCTATTCTTTCTTAATTTTCTACTTCTTCCTACCTTACCTGCCCAGACCATGGTCAAGCCAGGCGCCGTGAAGCTGCCCAGGCACTTGAGAGCCGCAGCGGCGGCGGGGAGTAGTGCTGGACCCAGTGCCAGGACAGCATGCGGGAGATTGAGGGGGGAGAAGGTGACTCGACGGGAGATATTCAGCCCGGAGGAAGTGGGCGCGCTGGTCTACTTCGTCCAGCGCCGCCTGCCCAGGACCATCGCGGGAGGCGGCAGGATCGCGGCCGGCGGCTACAACATGCGGGAGCGTCGGAAGCGGTGGGAGAAGGTGTGCTGGGCCTTATCCCACCTCTACGGGGTCCAGCGCACCTACAGCCAGGTCACCCATCGCTGGACGGACCTCCTGGACCGCGAGCGCGACCTGCTGGACCAGCTCGGCTTGGAGATCCCCGGGCTTGGTGAGTAGTAGTAGCCATTTAATCACTCACTACTATGATGTTTTCTCCTGCTCTGTGTTGTTGTATTGCAAATATTTGTTTTTTACATGGAGCAAGCCAATAATGCCGCTGATGACGATTACATTGTAGTTAAATTATATTTCAAAATCTTCTGTGCATTTCAGGTGCACTGCTCTCCTTCTCAGTGGCGTTGCTACTATGCTTATTTGTTTTCTATTTCGTGGTCTCATTGGCCTGAGTAACTATTATGAATGAGTGTACTTTACAGAACTGCGTAATGCTAGACACTAGGGGGCAGATTACATTTACAAGCCCCTTGCGCCACGTTTACGTTGCCACGTTTACGTTGCCTTGCGTGACGCAACAGCGGCGTAAACGTGCCGCATCCCTGCGAGTCATTTACAGCATGACGCATCTAGGGAGATGCGTCACGTTATAAAGCCATGGGCCTGCACCACAATGGGTGCGTTCCTAGTACGCAGGGTGGGCGGTCCGGCGGCTGTGCGCCTCGCAAAATTGCCTGCGTGAAATCTACAAGATTTAACGCAGGCACTTCTGCGACGCTGCTACGTCAATTCAATTCCTTATGTCTGCTCGAAGCAGGCTAAAGGACTGACACAGCATGTTAAGTATTGGGTGGCCCTGAGCATTACTGGAGTTGCATTGCGTTGGCGACGTGACTCCAGCGATGCGCCGCTCTTACGTGACGAGATGCGTCACGCAAGTGCCTACCCTTGCGCCAGGGCGCGCCGCATTGTAAATGAGGCGCATCTGCCGTGTCGCAAGGGTAGTTTTGCGTGACGCATTTGATCTGGCGCATCTCTGGAGATGCGCCAGAACGCGTAAGTAAGTATGCCCCTAAGGGGCAGAATTGCAATTACCGTCGCATCCCTGCAAAGTAGCAGGGATGCGCCATTAATTGTGCGGCCCGCTACCACCACCAAACATGGTGCGCCGTATTTGCAATGCGGCGCACCATGGGCCCAAAACGTCACCGAAGCTTTACTGCTGGAGTTGCGTCACAACGATGGCGCAGCTCCAGCAATGCTCTGGGGTACCCTATCTCCCCAATGCTGGGTCAAGCCGTACGTCTGCTTCAAGCAGGTGCAGGGTTTGTGTGACGCATCATTGTCCTAAAGGTGACTGATTGAAATTTTGTAGATTTCCCTCAGCCACTATTAGGATGTGTTCCAGCTCAGGAATGCCCTCCCTTGCGCCGGAACGCCCCCTGATGGCGCAGGGCTTTATAACGGGATGCATCTCCCAAATGCGTCACGTTGTTATAATATTATACGCCGCACCATGGCGCCCTTTTTTGTTTAGCTGCTGCGTCACAAAAGTCACGCAAGAACGGCGCAAAAGAGCCGCAAGGGGCTTAAATCTGCCCCTTCCTTTGTACCCCTGGCAATAAGAAAAATAGTGGCGGTGGATTGATAGTTTGACTATTTCAATGACTGGTAATGTAGCAGGCAACTGTTAGTGTTGTCACTGATCTGACTGAAATCACAATGGAGTTTGTCTGTCACTTTGCGTCTTGCCTGCGGACTGCTGCCTGCCAGTCCTAGGTGAACGTTTCAGTACTTTGTTTAGTGAGTTACGTGACTTTCGAAGTCACAGGTCCGCAAATAAATGAAAACTAACCTTAATCAATATAAATTCGCGGAAATATTTTGTTATTGTTCTTTTGAAATGTTTGATTTGGTTGACATTGACAAGCAACAATCATCCATGTTTTCTGTTCTTTCTTTCATGTTGTACGTCAGCTCCCCCCAGGGGCGAGAGGAGGACACAGGAGCAGCAGGCGGCGGATGCTGTTCAACAGGGCCAGGATCGGGCAGGCGAGGGCTCCTCTGCTGGCCCCAGTAAGTTTTCATTTTAGACAAGTACCTATTTTTCCTAGCGTTCCTCATTTGACTTTTTTCAAAATTGTCTTTGCTCTTCTTGTAGACTGTATCTAAATTCTTATCCTGCCTCTACTATGACTCCCTGTGGTATTACTAGATTATTCTTATTAGTCTGTCTGTGTAGCTAACTAAGATTGCACGGTTGGCGAAACTCCCATGATTCTAGTCAACAATAGCTCTATCAACTTAGTGCAGTCCTCTGGGATTGTCCATAATGTCTTTTGAAGTGTTCTATCTGGACTCATGCTTGCAAAAATTGCAAAACCTTTCGCTCAGTCACTCTAGTCTGGACCAAAATACACAGATTGTATTTAAGTTTAAAAGCTTTATTAAAAGTAAACACATTTATTAAAATGAAGTCATAATAAAACTAAACGTTTAACTGATAATGGAAAAGTGGTTAGTGCTGACGATTAATTGAAGACATTTCTTGTGGTCGAGCCGAGCTCTCACCTGGTTTCAACTTGATCTTGTTGTTAGAAGTCCATCTTCTGTCTGTGTGGAGAAAAATGGTGCGTGTTAAAAAAACAGCCTTCATCAGTTGTGCCAAAAAGTGCAGCAAGACAACCTTCCCTGGAAAAAGGGACATTTTTTTTAACTTTAACGTAGACAGTCACAAATTACATTGTTTTCACATGTCTTCATTCCTAGACCAAAGACTAGTGAGTGCTTTATTCTAACATTCTTAAATGTACTTTGTAGGTGGAACATCTGGTGGCGGGGCCAGTGTGGAGGTGGTGGTGCTCGACACGGAGGCGGAGGGCGATTCTTCAGGGGAGGAGGCGGCGGCTGTGAGAGTTGAGACGGTGGTGGTGGCGGCCAGAGGTAAGCTCTTATATATTCCTTACTTATTGAGATTGAAGACTAGCTGGGAAGGCAAGAATATGAGATGCATGGCTGGGTGAATGATGAAGCAATGATGGGTGGAAGGACAACAGCCTGGGTGGGTGACACAGAAACTGTATGTGTCCATATACCTGGATCATGCTACTATCTGACTCTTAGATAGCATATGTGTATCTAGAGCAGGGGTACTCATAGTACGGCCCGCGGGCCGGTGGTGGCCCGGCAAGCCTTCCTTGGCGGTGCGCAGACCTTGCAGACAATCACTGCTCCCCCGGCCCCCACAGAGCAGAGTGGAGATGCAAGGCCACAAAGAGGTGAAATAGAACAAAGCCTCTGTGGGGCCGGGCAAGCAGTGATTGTCAGGGTGGAGAAGCAGGGGCGCTACAAGAAACAAAGCCTCAATAATATGTTAATGGTCTTTTAAAGACCTGTTAAGTACTTTGGTGTTGTTGTCTGTGTGTGCGCGTTGAGGAAGCGGTCTCAACCCGGGCTGAAGGCTGACACAGATAGACACACACACAGTGAGATGACAGAGGGGGAGGTAGAGGGAGGGCAGGAGGGAGAGAGAGATGGAGAGGGAGGGCAGGAGGGAGAGCAGGAGGGAGAGAGATGTATGTAAATGCTGGGTCTGGTGGCTCAGTGGGTGAGGGCATCTGCTGCAGGGACCTGTGTGCAACCTCATGGTCACAAGTTATCGTTTTGCTTTAGCCCCGCCCCCTCTGACTCCGCCCCCACCAGTGCGGCCCTCGGCCCCAAACTACACTGTAAATGTAGCCCCTGAGAGAAAGTTTGTGAGTACCCATGATCTAGAGAGAGTAGACGGTCAGTGGATGAACTAAGTGTAACTTTGAAGAGCATGTAACACTGCACCCGCACGTCCGTTCCAGTGTAGGAAAGGCAAGGAAAAGAACTTTTAATTTTGTCCAAATACTACCATCAATAGTAGCAGTAGTTTGTATTGCAAGCACTGCATAGATCCGGTTATTACGGTGGCCACTCCCTACCTCTCTTAATAAGTTTAGTAGTACTCAGTCATTCATGTGTGGATGTATCACTGGTCACTCAATAAAAAGCAAAGCACCAAAAGTCATCCCATATATAAGCAAAAACATCCCATTTGAAGTGATAGATAATCAGATTATTTATCTTCTTCAATTTTCCATTTCTAGTACTCATTTCCACTGTAGGGTGAAAGTTAAATTAATTAAGGAGTAGCCCTTGAGTTGTAACAGAGTATTCTCAGTGCCACCCGTAATAGAAAAGTAAGAGCTTCACCACCTGCATGTACTGGACGGGTACAGTAACGCAACGCAAGTCTAGGTCACTCCTCATGGCGTGCGTCTCTTTTTCTCGGGTGCAAGTTTACTGCGCTGGCATTATGCCGGCTTGCAGAAGATAACGTACCAATTTTCCAAAACAAGAGACAAGAAGAAGAATAAGACTGGTGTACTTTCATAGTCGACTCTAATGGAAGTCCATAGTGCTCGTTGAATTTGTTCCTTAAACTCCCACTAATGTTAGAGCAAGGATGAAGAAGTGTGTGGTTAGATAGATACTGGCCTCAATAGTTATGTAATGCGTTTGCAAGTTGCTAGTTGTAGTGCAACACAAATTTCTGCTGAATGATTGAGTTAATCTTAAGGAGCATTGGTTACAGACTATGTCTTTCTTTCTTCATATAGGTTCTCCTTCCAAACGAACAAGGAGGAAGGAGCTGGCTAGAGCGGCCCGGCAACGGAGGATCGATGCCACTGTGGCCGAATATCGGCGGCTGGTGGCCCTGGAGGACGAAGGAAGTGTGCAGTCGACCACAACAACTACGTCGTCTGCATCGGCCTCCGTTCCCCCACGGGCTGCCAGTGCCACCCAGCACAGTGGTCCACCCAGACTGAGCCGGGCTGCCAAAGCCAAACGCCACCGCCGAGTAGCAAGGACAACAGCTACAGCTTCCTCTCACAGCCGTTGCACCTACAAGGCATTGAAGGCACGCCTGCGCCGCAGTACCCTGATGGTGTCCCGCCTCCAGCAGGAGCTCCACCACTTTTCCAACCAGTTGGAGGGGCTCCGCGTAGAGCACGCCTTGCTCCGCCAGGAGCATGATGCCCTGGCCCAAAAAGTTGACAGCATCCGCCCATAGTGTCCCTTGCCCCTTTTTTAGAGACTTTTGGGGGGTGGGAATTGGGAGTTGGGTTTTTGGGGACTTTTGAAGGACAATCGTTGGGGTTAGGGAGGGTCTTGCGGGAGATTATTTTGTTAGGGATATAAATATACTTTTTCAAACTTTATCTGAGCATACCCGTTTCTTACTGCTTGCCTGGTGGGTGGGGGTTTAACGTTGACTTTGTTTTCCTGAAAGTTTAGTTCCATTTTCTTCCTTTAAGTGTAAATGGCCAAATGTTTTCAACACTAAGTGCCTCTCACAGACGAAGTGAATCCAAGAGTCCTAGGACTTTAGTAGTACTACCTTCAGTCTCTCGTCTCTCGTACTAATACTCCATTATACCCCCAAACCACCAAACGCTTATCTTACCTGTAATTTGTGTTTGAAAGTAGGGCTAGACCCAGGGCTGGCTCCACGGGAGACAGCGAATATGGTTGGCAATCTTGGTTGGATAAAATTTCCTCATAGCGGTGGTACTAGTGGTGTGACACAGTGGCAGTTGCATGCCTATGAAAAAAAAGAAAATGAAATCTGGTTTGTCCTCCTGAGCAATTCAACGGTACAACTGAGAATATAGCAGGTGACAGAAGTACAGTAGAACAGTGCCACATTGTAGCCTAACAAATGGTAAAGTATAACTACTAATTCGGTTGAAGTTCTTTCACATTAGCAATGGTTCTTTGTCAAGCAGAGTAAGAATATATCCTCGGATTTCTTCACCAGCCTGTTGCTATCACCTTATCCTCCCCAGCAAGTGTGTGGATTTATTGCTGTCATTTAGTCACACATCAATCAAAACCACACAGCCCGGGGGAAGAGGGTTAGGGTTTGAAAAATGGATGGGTACGGGGGTTTTTGGGAAAGGTTTTGGGAGACAAGAAAAAATAGCACAGCATAGACAAACAATTGTGAACATAAACAAATCTTTGGGTACAAACCTATCCATCAATCTTTGAAAGTGCATGCACTACTCCATACATGTCAGTGAAAAGTAAGTAGTACATTCGACAACTGTGGAAGAATAGAAAGAATGCGACAGTACAGGGCCTGTGTGGAATTATTGATAACGATATTCAACATAAGGTCTCTGTACTTAGCCAGATACCCGAGCGAGAGCCTTGCTGGTCACTATAAATCCATTCACAACAACACTCAGTGGGGTTGGTCTGGAAGGTATAGTAGATAGAAAAGGAGAAATTGCTTGTTTTCTAGGTGTCCCCTCACTCACCAGGGTTGCCCCTTGGTGACATGCTTCATCATTGGGGCCATCCCAGTCCTCTACGGCCTGGGGCGTGCTGCGACTTGCGAATTACGTAGGAGCACTTACAAATGACTATGTATGGTGCAGATGTGATAGTGGAGTGGACTAAGTGATGTGTTAAGGGATCAATTTAGAAGCAGAGAGAGATCCAAGAAATGCAGTCACAGTCAGAGAAAAAGGCAAGGGATACTGTATCTATGTGGTTGTAGTGGTCCTGTTGGAAGTGGTAAGTAAGTTGCCTGCAGAAAAAAAATCCTCCTTTTAGCGGCACTCCTCCTTTGCAGCCGACGCTTCGTCCATCGATGTTGGTCACCAGAAGACACCCTGTAAAAAAAAGCACAGCATAGACAAAGAATGGAACATAAACAATTCTTTGGGTACAAACCTATCCATCAATCTTTGAAAGTGCATGCACTACTGCATGCATGTCAGTGAAAAGTAAGTAGTACATTCGACAACTGTGGAAGAAAGAATGCGACAGTACAGGGCCTGTGTGGAATTATTGATAACGATATTCAACATAAGGTCTCTGTACTTAGCCAGATACCCGAGAGCCTTGCTGGTCACTATAAATCCATTCACAACAACACTCAGTGGGGTTGGTCTGGAAGGTATAGTAGATAGAAAAGGAGAAATTGCTTGTTTTCTAGGTGTCCCCTCACTCACCAGGGTTGCCCCTTGGTGACATGCTTCATCATTGGGGCCATCCCAGTCCTCTACGGCCTGGGGCGTGCTGCGACTTGGGAATTACGTAGGAGCACTTACAAATGACTATGTGTGGTGCAGATGTGATAGTGGAGTGGACTAAGTGATGTGTTAAGGGATCAATTTAGAAGCAGAGAGAGATCCAAGAAATGCAGTCACAGTCAGAGAAAAAGGCAAGGGATACTGTATCTATGTGGTTGTAGTGGTCCTGTTGGAAGTGGTAAGTAAGTTGCCTGCAGAAAAAAAATCCTCCTTTTAGCGGCACTCCTCCTTTGCAGCCGACGCTTCGTCCATCGATGTTGGTCACCAGAAGACACCCTGTAAAAAAAAGCACAGCATAGACAAAGAATGGAACATAAACAATTCTTTGGGTACAAACCTATCCATCAATCTTTGAAAGTGCATGCACTACTGCATGCATGTCAGTGAAAAGTAAGTAGTACATTCGACAACTGTGGAAGAAAGAATGCGACAGTACAGGGCCTGTGTGGAATTATTGATAACGATATTCAACATAAGGTCTCTGTACTTAGCCAGATACCCGAGAGCCTTGCTGGTCACTATAAATCCATTCACAACAACACTCAGTGGGGTTGGTCTGGAAGGTATAGTAGATAGAAAAGGAGAAATTGCTTGTTTTCTAGGTGTCCCCTCACTCACCAGGGTTGCCCCTTGGTGACATGCTTCATCATTGGGGCCATCCCAGTCCTCTACGGCCTGGGGCGTGCTGCGACTTGCGAATTACGTAGGAGCACTTACAAATGACTATGTGTGGTGCAGATGTGATAGTGGAGTGGACTAAGTGATGTGTTAAGGGATCAATTTAGAAGCAGAGAGAGATCCAAGAAATGCAGTCACAGTCAGAGAAAAAGGCAAGGGATACTGTATCTATGTGGTTGTAGTGGTCCTGTTGGAAGTGGTAAGTAAGTTGCCTGCAGAAAAAAAATCCTCCTATTAGCGGCACTCCTCCATTGCAGCCGACGCTTCGTCCATCAATGTTGGTCACCAGAAGACACCCTGTCCACTGCCTGCCTGATGCTGAATTGTGGCTCGCTACTGTGAAGCCTGACTCCATCCTTTTTTCCCCATTGCAGAGACTGAAACCCGGCCTGTAGTTATTCAACGAAAAACAGGAAGTGATATAATATCACAACACCACTGATAAATAAATATAAGGTATGTAGGCTGTGGAGTGCAAAAAGTCACAATTTGATTTTCCTAGTAGACAGTACAATATTTTTGAAAGTGCGTACTCTGAGTCACCTTTTGAAGGATAAATAAGTATGGGCAAATTAATGTAGCGGATCTTGCCCCTCAAGCTAGGTGTACTGTAAACTGTGTTTTAGAACAAAATTAGATCTTCCTAGCAGTGCTCCCACCCAGACCCTTACTAAAGCCAGTCGCAAAAATGTAGAAGACCCCTAATCAAATCTCAAAAAACGAGGCCTAGCAGAAAACTGGTGACAAAACTTACTTTGAAAGTAAAAGTAGGCCGAAGTACCCCCTTCCTAATTACCCATTACCCACCGTGGATTGCATTCAAACCACTTGCAAGCAACCAAGCAAAAGTAGCCATAGCCAGCATCGCTCCAAGACTCGAAATCCCCCCCACTCAAACACATGCAATAGAAATACTGCTAACCCTAACGAACCCTAAGATAAGAATAGTGGCAAAGGCTTTCTTTACTATGCCAAATCCCCCCTTTCCCACACAGGATTTTCTTCAAATGACTTGCAACCAAAATTACACATTCTCACGAGTGCTCTAAGACCCCAGAACTCAGTTGGAAAAATCTAGAACACCCCGAAACACATGCAATCCTGCTGCTAGGGCTAACCCTAACGAACCCTAAGTTACAAAAAGTGCCAAAACTAAAGGCTTTTTCGCGAGGATTTTGTCCCAACCACTTCTACCCGGTATTAGACCTTCCCAGGAATGCCCCAAGACCCGGCAACCCACCCGCCAAGAAGCATAACACCCCCAAACAGGCCAAAAGCAAAATCTCATACTTGCAATATTTCTGGGCCTTCGGTCCAAACGCGCTGCGTAGCTAGGCCATAAGTCGGGGTTGGCACGACGGATTTCCTGAAAAGCAAATGCAATCAAGATTAGAGTGTCCCAGCAATGCTCCAAGACCACGAAACTCACCCACAAACAGACGGAACCCCCCCTAAGAGCACCTCAAAGGCAAGCAAGTCATCAAAAACACAAAAAAAATTTCGCCTGGGATTTGGTCCAAAACACTTTTATCCGGTATTAGAGCTTCCCAGCAATGGCCCCAGAGCCGTCAACCCAGGAGAAAATGAGTAGAAGACCCCCAAACAGCCAAAGAGCAAAAGTACAAAAATGGGGACTTAGTCAATTTTTCACAAATTTCCCAAATCACTCCGCGCGCGCTCTGCAGCTAGGCCCTAACTCCCCTCTGCCACCATGGATTGGCTTCAAACCTCTTGCAAAGTAAAGTATATATAGCCAGCAGTGCTCCCAGACCACGAAACTCACCCACAAACACCAGGAAGCCCCCCAAACAGGCCCCCGAAAACGCTACATAGAGCAAAATGTCAGAAATAGCCAAAAAAAAAATCGGCCTGGATTTTGTCCCAACCACTTCTACCCGGTATTAGACCTTCCCAGGAATGCCCCAAGACCCGGCAACCCACCCGCCAAGAAGCATAACACCCCCAAACAGGCCAAAAGCAAAATCTCATACTTGCAATATTTCTGGGCCTTCGGTCCAAACGCGCTGCGTAGCTAGGCCATAAGTCGGGGTTGGCACGACGGATTTCCTGAAAAGCAAATGCAATCAAGATTAGAGTGTCCCAGCAGTGCTCCCAGACCACGAAACTCACCCACAAACACCAGGAAGCCCCCCAAACAGGCCCCCGAAAACGCTACATAGAGCAAAATGTCAGAAATAGCCAAAAAAAAATCGGCCTGGATTTTGTCCCAACCACTTCTACCCGGTATTAGACCTTCCCAGGAATGCCCCAAGACCCGGCAACCCACCCACCAAGAAGCATAACACCCCCAAACAGGCCAAAAGCAAAATCTCATACTTGCAATATTTCTGGGCCTTCGGTCCAAACGCGCTGCGTAGCTAGGCCATAAGTCGGGGTTGGCACGACGGATTTCCTGAAAAGCAAATGCAATCAAGATTAGAGTGTCCCAGCAGTGCTCCCAGACCACGAAACTCACCCACAAACACCAGGAAGCCCCCCAAACAGGCCCCCGAAAACGCTACATAGAGCAAAATGTCAGAAATAGCCAAAAAAAAAATCGGCCTGGATTTTGTCCCAACCACTTCTACCCGGTATTAGACCTTCCCAGGAATGCCCCAAGACCCGGCAACCCACCCGCCAAGAAGCATAACACCCCCAAACAGGCCAAAAGCAAAATCTCATACTTGCAATATTTCTGGGCCTTCGGTCCAAACGCACTGTGTAGCTAGGCCATAAGTCGGGGTTGCCACGACGGATTTCCTGAAAAGCAAATGCACTCAAGATTAGAGTGTCCCAGCAGTGCTCCCAGACCACGAAACTCACCCACAAACACCAGGAAGCCCCCCAAACAGGCCCCCGAAAACGCTACATAGAGCAAAATGTCAGAAATAGCCAAAAAAAAAATCGGCCTGGATTTTGTCCCAACCACTTCTACCCGGTATTAGACCTTTCCCAGGAATGCCCCAAGACCCGCGGCGCCAACCCACCCGCCAAGAAGCATAACACCCCCAAACAGGCCAAAAGCAAAATCTCATACTTGCAATATTTCTGGGCCTTCGGTCCAAACGCACTGCGTAGCTAGGCCATAAGTCGGGGTTGCCACGACGGATTTCCTGAAAAGCAAATGCAATCAAGATTAGAGTGTCCCAGCAGTGCTCCCAGACCACGAAACTCACCCACAAACAGACGGAACCCCCCCTAAGAGCACCTCAAAGGCAAGCAAGTCATCAAAAACACAAAAAAATTTCCGCCTCGGATTTGGTCCAAACCACTTTTAGTGCTTCCCAGCAATGGCCCCAGACCCGTCAACTCACCTGCAGACAGGTAGAACAACACCCCCACAAGTGCTGAGTCTTTCTTCATTGGGCGTAAACCAGCCCTCTGCTTTGATGGAAATAGGAGTCTGGAGGAGGAGGATAGAGGAGCATGTTCTTCTGAACTTGTGAACCTGAGGAATGCAGACTGCGGCACCTTCAAATCAATTAGCAAACAAGTGAAGACAGTTCTGGTGATGGGCTTGTTTTTGTGATTATCTGATTAAAGTTTGAATTATATTAACTGTGCACAACAAAGAAAGACAGACACACAGGAATAAAAGTGAATAAGGATGAAAAAGAAAGTTATTGATTCGTTGTCTCATTTTCAGGGCTCGGTATCACGGTCCAGGAATAAGAATAAGGCTTCGTCATCATACTCTGCGAATTCAGGCAGGGTGAGCTCAGTGTCACCTGACAGAGTAGAAATTCCCTCATCTATGTTGCTGGCCACCTCCTCTTCATCCGGCACGCTCTCTCGTACTCTGAAATCTGGTGGTATGAGGTGCTGATTCATCTTGATCATTGTTAACCTCTCCACATTTTTGGGCGAGAGGCGGCTCCGTTTGGGAGTTACAATCCCACCAGCCGCACTGAAAACCCATTCAGAAGACACGCTTGCGAGTGGGCAAGACAAGTAGTTTAAAGCCAGGTTGGTGAGCTGTGGCCACAATTCTTTTTTCCCATGCCAATACGCCAATGGGTCAGAATTAACATAGACCTCTGTTGAGTCATTCAGATAGTCCTTCACCATCGACTCAAGGTCCTCATCCAAGGTTCCTCCACTTTGCTTAGCTCTTGCTGTGCCTCTGACCTTTTGAGAACCAAACCCACGCAGAGCTAGCCAATCCTCTTCAGCCTCCAATGTTTCTGTTGTCTTTCGTGCAGATGATCCGGTTGCCGGTGTCTTTAACGGCTGAGAGGTCACTTGTGCCACAGCCACAGGTGCAGAAGTGGATTGTTTTGACTGGGGATGGCCTGCTGATGTACTGCCATTTCCTTCAATTTCCAGCCGTTCTGTTTCAAACTTCTTGGCTGACAAGGCTAGCCAACGTTTGTACTTTGGAACATGTTCATCATCAAAAGGAAAGAATGCTTGGCCTGCCAGCGCCTTTTTGTAGCGTGGATCCAGAATAGTAGCACAAATGTAATGCTGTTCTGAGTGGATCTTTTTAAGACGTTCATCACCTTGTAGGAGCTCTAATAATTGCTCAGCCAGAAGCAAAGAGTCTTGGTTTTTGTCATCTTTTCCAAACACAGAACACACCTCCTTCAGTTGGTCCTCCAGCATGTACAACAATGGGATAGCTTTTCCCAAATTAGAGTCCTCCTTGCTGACTGCACGCGTGAAGAACTCAAAAGGATGAAGCATGCGTGTCAGGCTTTCAACTATGTTCCATTGCGGCCCACCCATCCTCAGCTCCTCTGTACCCTCTTTAAGGAAATATTGATCGAGTTCCGTATACTGCTCATACAGACGCTCAAGCATGTAGAAGGTTGAGTTCCAACGTGTTACCACCTCCTGGATGAGTGCTTTCACTGGCATTTGACGTTGATATAGCAGGCTCCTCAGCTGCTTCCGGGCCTTAAAAGAATGCCTGAAATGCTTGCACATTTTTCGGCAGGTCTCCAATACACTGTACGCTGCACTGCCTTTATTACCCAAGAATTTTTGGACAACCAGGTTTATACAGTGCGCCAAACACGGCACTCTGAAATAGTAACCGTCCCTCATGGCCTTAACTATATTGGCGCCATTGTCCGTGGAAACATAACCAACCTTGCGTTTTAGTGGGGACAGCCAGTTAAGGACCTTTGTGTTAAAGACATCCAAAATGTTTTCTGCTGTGTGACGTTTCTCCAAACCAAACATGGCTAGTGTTGCATGTTTCCGAGCACCTTTAAAAACAATGTTAGTGTCAACACCTGCGTTTAGCTTTGCTTTAGCCCCTGAAAAAGAGACCCAGTGTGCAGTGATGCACATGTAATCAGCGCCTGCGCCACTGGTCCACATGTCTGTTGTCAGATGTATAGTGTGAACAGCACTCTTCTGCAAAGCTGCCCCAATCACCTTCAGAACATCTTCATGTAGTGCTGGAACCGCAACTCGGGCAAAATAGAACCGGCTAGGAACCTTCCATTTAGGGCAGAGCGCTGTCACTAATTCTAGAAAACCAACCCCTTCTACAAAAGAAAAAGGGAGAAGGTCCAGAGCTAGCATTTTAGCCAGCTTAGTGTTATACAGAGGGGTCATTGGGTGGTTGCGTTCATATTGCGCTTCTGTAAACAACATCTTTTTAATGTTGCCCTGGACCAAGGATTTACGGGATGATGATGATCTCTTCGACCCAGTTACGCTCGCTGATGAACTTTTCCGCATTGATGTCTCACTCTCTCCCACACTCTTAGTGTGGCTCCCATGGGGTGTGCTGCTGACAGGGGAACTGGGTGTAAGTGAAGTGTTTGAATCGTCTTCTACCTCCTCGTCATCACCAGATGAAAAATCAACGTTTTCATTACGTGCAATTGCGGCTTTCTTGACCGCCTCTAGGTGCGGAAACCATTGGACAGGGTGCGCTCTCTCAAGATGACCTCTCTGGCCTCCGGTACCATAGTTAGAACCAAGCTTACCACGACTAAATCGAAGCTTACAAAGGCTACAAATGGCTATGTTTTCCTTTTTTGGGCAAACACTAAAGAAGTCCCAAACTGGAGACTTGAAATGTCTTCGGGGGCCGGAGGAGGCGGCGATACTGGTGGTGGTGGTCCTGCTGCTAATGCCAGATGAAGTGGAGGATGTGGATTGCCGAACTTCAGTACGTTTTGCACTTTCACCACCACGAATTGAGGTCGAGGACGAGGTGGGTACCTTCTTGCGAGGAAGAAATATGGAAGCGGTAGGTTTTGGTGTACTACTTAACTCCAAATCTAATGATTCCATTTCCATTGCCTCCTCGCCGACATCATCATCACGCTCAGCAGCTTCTCGGGATAGGGTCAAAATGTCTCTTTGCTGCATGCCCGGTGGGGCTGCAGTGACCTTTGTGATGACTGGCTCGTCGTCATCGTGAGAGGCTTCATCACCAGCAGTATCTGTCACTTCTTGTTGAGCCTCATCACACTCCATAGGTTTGAGTTTTTGGACGACCTTCCTTTTACGCTTAGGTACCGGTGTCAGATCATGGTGTGCCTCACTGTCAGACCGCAGTTGTGGTTCCCAAGACAGATCACTTGCATCAGAACGAGGTGGGCTTGAAGAAGATGTAGACACCCCCCTTGATCTTTTCCTTGCTAGGGATGTGGAAGACAATGAATGATCATCAGGAGGAGTGGCTTCCAATGATACCTCGGCTTCATTGTCGATTTCCTGATGTGCCCCTACTTCGGGAGGAACAACTATTGTGGGCACTTGTGAACCTCCATGCACCTTTGCTTGCGCATCTCCTTTTGCTGCCTCTCCTTCCACATGTACTTGGGCGTGTACTTGCACATGGTGTTGTTGTTGCGGCTGTGGTTGTTCAACACTTGTCAGATGAGTTACAACAACCTGTGTTGATTCAGGGACATTGCTGCTACTTTCTTGCGATGAGCCAACATCACTGGTCGATGGTGATTGGAGAAGTACACTGACTGCCTCTGAAGCACTCAAGGGCTTTGACTTAAGTTGGCGTGGTGGTGGAGGCACTGAACCCAATGGAGCAGGGGTGCTGCTCCCAGCTTGGTCCCCAGCAGATCCTGCTGCTGCAGGCGTACTTTTTTTTTTGCTCCCAAAAAACGTGGCGGGTGGCACACCAGCCTCCTTGGTAACTTGCTTCTTCTGCTCCTTACTAGCAACTTTCTTGCTAGAGGAGCTACGGAGAACTTTCTTTGGGGGCGGGGCCATCTTCTTCAGAGCAGGTCAGACAGCAGGCCGCAGTTGCACGAATTGTAGAGTTGTCTGAGGCCAGACGTGACGTCGCGTGACGTTATGCTGCACACACACACCGCTGCAGGACTTCTTCCTGGCACTGGTGGTTCTCTTGAGTCTTGTGCACCTAAAAAAAATGGAAGACAGAGGAACATCAGTTCAGTTATAGAGCACAAAAAAATCGAAAAACACTGCAAAATCAGCACAATCCCAATCCATCCATGCCCTCCATAATGTTTAAATTCAAGACAACCCACAGAAAGACTAGGCCCATGCAAGACTCACTACCCCTGGGCATAAATAAAGGTTGAAAAGTAGGCAAAATGGTTGGAGGCCTAACAACAAAGCCTGCATTCAAAATGGCCACTTGCCTCCTAGCACATGGCCAGGGCCTGCCTGTACCAGCACTCAAAATGGCCCCCACCCACATGGCCTGTCCCCATGAACACCCCCAAAAATCGAAAAACACTGCAAAATCAGCACAATCCCATTCCATCCATGCCCTCCATGATGTTTAAATTCAAGACACCCCACAGAAAGACTAGGCCCATGCACCACTCACTACCCCTGGTCAAGGCCCCAACAACAGGTCAAAAATCGAAAAACACAGAAAAATCAGCACAATCCCATTCCATCCATGCCCTCCATGATGTTTAAGTTCAAGACAGCCCACAGAAAGACTAGGCCCATGCTAGACTCAAATACCCCTGGTGAAAAGGCCACAAGTACAGGCCCAAAAAACGAAAATCACTGAAAAATCTGCACAATCCCATTCCATCCATGGCCTCCATGATGTTTAAATTCAAGACAACCCACAGAAAGACTAGGCCCATGCAAGACTCACTACCCCTGGGCATAAATAAAGGTTGAAAAGTAGGCAAAATGGTTGGAGGCCTAACAACAAAGCCTGCATTCAAAATGGCCACTTGCCTGCCAGTGCCAGCACATGGCCAGTGCCTGTAGCTGCACTCAAAATGGCCACCAGCCACATGGCATGTCCCTCCCCATGAACACCCCCAAAAATCGAAAAACACTGAAAAATCTGCACAATCCCATTCCATCCATGCCCTCCATGATGTTTAAATTCAAGACAACCCACAGAAAGATTAGGCCCATGCAAGACTCACTACCCCTGGGCATAAATAAAGGTTGAAAAGTAGGCAAAATGGTTGGAGGCCTAACAACAAAGCCTGCATTCAAAATGGCCACTTGCCTCCTAGCACATGGCCAGGGCCTGCCTGTACCAGCACTCAAAATGTCCCCCACCCACATGGCCTGTCCCCATGAACACCCCCAAAAATCGAAAAACACTGCAAAATCAGCACAATCCCATTCCATCCATGCCCTCCATGATGTTTAAATTCAAGACACCCCACAGAAAGACTAGGCCCATGCACCACTCACTACCCCTGGTCAAGGCCCCAACAACAGGTCAAAAATCGAAAAACACAGAAAAATCAGCACAATCCCATTCCATCCATGCCCTCCATGATGTTTAAGTTCAAGACAGCCCACAGAAAGACTAGGCACATGCTAGACTCAAATACCCCTGGTGAAAAGGCCACAAGTACAGGCCCAAAAAACGAAAATCACTGAAAAATCTGCACAATCCCATTCCATCCATGGCCTCCATGATGTTTAAATTCAAGACAACCCACAGAAAGACTAGGCCCATGCAAGACTCACTACCCCTGGGCATAAATAAAGGTTGAAAAGTAGGCAAAATGGTTGGAGGCCTAACAACAAAGCCTGCATTCAAAATGGCCACTTGCCTGCCAGCACATGGCCAGTGCCTGTAGCTGCACTCAAAATGGCCACCAGCCACATGGCATGTCCCTCCCCATGAACACCCCCAAAAATCGAAAAACACTGCAAAATCAGCACAATCCAATTCCATCCATGGCCTCCATGATGTTTAAATTCAAGACAACCCACAGAAAGACTAGGCCCATGCAAGACTCACTACCCCTGGGCATAAATAAAGGTTGAAAAGTAGGCAAAATGGTTGGAGGCCTAACAACAAAGCCTGCATTCAAAATGGCCACTTGCCTCCTAGCACATGGCCAGGGCCTGCCTGTACCAGCACTCAAAATGGCCCCCACCCACATGGCCTGTCCCCATGAACACCCCCAAAAATCGAAAAACACTGCAAAATCAGCACAATCCCATTCCATCCATGCCCTCCATGATGTTTAAATTCAAGACACCCCACAGAAAGACTAGACCCATGCACCACTCACTACCCCTGGTCAAGGCCCCAACAACAGGTCAAAAATCGAAAAACACAGAAAAATCAGCACAATCCCATTCCATCCATGCCCTCCATGATGTTAAAGTTCAAGACAGCCCACAGAAAGACTAGGCCCATGCACCACTCACTACCCCTGGTCAAGGCCCCACAACAGGTCAAAAATCGAAAAACACAGAAAAATCAGCACAATCCCAATTCATCCATGGCCTCCATGATGTTTAAGTTCAAGACAACCCACAGAAAGACTCAGTCCACCCACCACTGAGTACCCCTGGGCAAAAGGCCCCAAAACAGCCCAAAAATCGAAAATTCCAAAATTTTAATTGCAGCAACTGTAATGCCCCAAACAAACTTACTTGTAAAATTTCTAATCCAACAGTGATCCAAAGAAAGTCAAAAAGGCCTCAAATCCAAATATCCAGCAGCATCCACAAAAAGTAATCCTTCCAGCTCCAGACCCAAATGAAAAGTGACCAAGAGATGGACAAAGCACTGGGAGGAGCCTGCTGAACAGGAACAGGAAGTTGAAGACTGTGGGGCACTTCCTTCCTCCCACCCCCCTGCCCCCTCCCCAAAATGGACTCCTCGCTAAAAAAGTGCAGGCAAATGTCAAACTAAGGAGTTATTCAGATAAAAATCATCATTTCTAGAAGGTTTATGCTATTGCTGGTGGATTTCTTGTGCAGAATTGCAAATTTATATTTTCGCTCGCCGCATCTCAAATCTCGCAATTGCGAAGTACCGCGAGACGTGATCTCGCCGTACTCGCGTTGACAAACTATCGCTGGCAAGCCGCGATGACGTAATCGCGCTCGCCAATTCCCGCGGGATCACACAGCAAGATCCAAAATGGCGCAGCACTCGCAAACTATCGAAAAAAACTACTCGGCAAACGATGATAAACGCCGCGCGCTGCAAAAATTGTATCACCAACGCCGCGCGCCGCAAAAAAAATCCGCTGCGTGCGAATTTGCGGATTTTGCGGGAAATTCGCAAATCTCGCGGATTGCGAATTTCCCAAAAATCCGCAAAATCCGCGAGCGTAACGGATTTTCCGCCCATGCTTCCATACAGTGGGTTGAACTGTTGTAGAGTGTAGTTGAATGGAGTAGCGTAGAGTGGACTATAGTGTCATATAGTGGAGTGGTGTCTCGTATAGTACAGTGCCGTGGAGTGCAGCACACTGTAGTGGCATAGTATACAGTGAGTTAAGTGCTACAGAGTGGAGTGTCGTATTGTACAGTGGTATGACATGCTGTTTTGTAGTGTTTGAAACTGTCATAGAGTGGCGTACAGTTTCGTTGCATAGATGGAGTACATTGCTGTACAGTGGAGTGAGGTAGAGTAGGTTAGAGTGCGGTACATTTTGTTGTAGTGGAGTGGCATACAATGCCGTTGAGAAGAGCGGCATACAGTTGACTGCCATACAGTGAAACAGAGTGGAGTGGTGTCCAATGGAGAAGCATACAGTGGTGTGTCATACAGTAGAGTGGTGTACACTGGAGTGGCGTAGTGTTGAGTATTGTACAGTGGAATTAAGCACAGTGGAGTGTCTTTAACTGGACTGGCATACAGTGGAGTGAGGTAGAGTGGAATGGTATAAAGTGGAGTGAGATACAGGGAACTAGCGTATAGTGGAGGGTTCTAAAATAGAATAGTGTATAGTGGAGTGACATAACGTTGAGTGATAAAGTTGAATAGCATACATTGGAGTGCCATATAGTGAGTGGAACTGCCTCGAGTGGAATAGTGCAGTGGTTATGTTGTAAAAGAATTATAATTAAAAAAATTCCAGGGCCCTCGTCAGGAGGCCACTCCAGCTTGTAGTAACCATATCCCTGGCCACATCTGCCAGTGACAGTGCAAACAAACCTACCAACATCACACTCCTCTAAGTGTGGCACTTCAGAGTGTTCCAGACCCCCAAATATATGAGTGGTTCGAGTCGCAGATAATATTCATTTTGGATGTATATTGAATTAATAAACAACTGTTGTTGTGCTCATCGCTACATAAAGCAAACAGCGCCACCATGTGGTAGCCTAAAGACTCACACATTATGGACAGAATGCCCAGTACCCACATCTGTGCATACCCAGCGCACCTAGGGTGAGAAAGCAAAAGACACACACATGATGGATGGAATGCAGAACAAATCAAACATTCACCCACAGTCAAGAGATATGGGTTAAATACATCCTTCTTTTGCTCACCTTGCCACCCCAGTTTATATCCAACCATATACAAATCAGTCTTGACCCTGATCCTCATGCTCACCATGTCACCTCATGTGATAGCCTGTCATAAGTGCTGGTGTTGACGATTAAGTGCAGGTGCCAAGCACCATAAACCACTGGCTCAAATTAAGCACTGCAGTAGTGTATAATTGAGTGGGGTACACTGTAGTGGGGTACACTGGCGTGCAGTAGAGCAGGGTACAGTGAATTAGCATAGAGTGGAGAGGCATAGGGTGGAGTTGCATACAGTGTAATAGTGATGGGTAGATTGGGGTAGAGTGGATTAGTGTATTGTGGATGGTCATAGACTATAGAGGCGTACAGTGGAGTGGCATAGAATGGCGTGGCCTACAGTGAAATAGCATAAAGTAGAGTTTCGTACAGGTAAGTGGCGTAGAGTGGAATAGCATTCAGTGGAGTGGTGTGAGTAGAATTGCTTACAGTGGAGTAGCATACAGAGGAGTGGCATAAAGTGGGGTGGAGTGAGGTACAGTGTAGTGTCATACAGTCGAATAACGTAGAGTGCAGTGGGGTCCAGTTGAGTAGTGGCCTGTGGAGTGGCATACAGTAGAATAGAATAGAATACAAAGGAGTGGGGGAGAATAGAGTGGCGTAGAGTGGAAAAGCAAAGGGTGAAGTGGAGTGGCATAGAGAAGAGTGGCGTAGAGTGGAATGAGGTACAGTGTAGTGGAGTACACTGGAATAGCATAGACTGGAGTTGCGTTGAGTGGAGGACATATAGTAGATTGTTATAGAGTTGAGTGGCAGGCGCACAATGGAATAGCGTAGAGTGTAGTGAGGTAGAGAGGAGTGGCACCCAATGGAGTAGCACACAGTGGAGTGGCAGAGTGAAATAACATTGAGTTTGCTGGCGTACAGTGTAGTGATGTGGAGTTGATTTACATATAGTAGAGTGGTGTACAGTGGATTGTCGTACAGTGAAATAGTGTAAAGTGTAATGACGTAGAGTTGAGTGGTGTAGAATGGAATGGTGTATAGTATAATCGTGTACAGTAGATGGTTGTGGAGTGGCATACAGTGGAATGACGTAAAGTAGAGGGGCGTACACTGAAATAAAGTACAGTGCAGTAGTGTACTGTGAAGTGGAGTATAGTGGAGTGGCACAGAGCACAATAGCATAGAGTGGAGAGTTGGAGTGGAGTTTCATACAATGGAATAGTGTACAGTGGAGTTCATAGAATGGAGGGGCAATGCAGTGGAGTGGCGAAGGCAGGAGAATTAAAGAATGGAGTAGCATGGAGTGTAATACGGTACAGAGGAATGGAATATAGTACAGTGGATTAGCTTAGGGGGGAGTGGCATAGAGTATAGTTGCATAGAATGGGGTGGAGTGTGGCAATTGAAACAGACATAGCGTGAACTTGTGCGAACGGATGTAGAGTTAATGTGTCTGATACTACATTATGAGGTGCAAATGGTAATTTTTAGCAGTATGTGTGAATAGTGTAAGAAGTGGTAAAGTTATGAGCTGTAAAATACTTAGTTATATATTGTGCTATGGCATACCACGGTAAGTTTGCAGTATATTGTGGTACATGCGGATGAGAAGTCTGTATGCCAGAGCTTTCCAAAGTGTGTGGCGCGACACGGTACTGTGGTGCCTCCCATCTGTGGGTGTGTCGCGCAACGATGACCTCTGCAGCCAGATTAGGGGGAATGCTCTTGCATTCAGTGACGCAGTACAGCGTAGGCTTAGGCGGAGGGAGAAGAAGCAGGAAGCATTAGGCGAGCGTGAGCCCTTCCCTTTGCGACGGTGACCTCTGCTCCCCAGGTAAATGCTCCAAATTTTCAAACTCTGGTTAGGCCCCTCAATGAAATAGAACCATTTTCAGATGCAAAAGAGGAGCGTGAGGCCTTGTTTCCTTTGCTACAGTGACCTCTGCTCCTCAGGGTAATTTTGTAAAAGTTGAAACTCTGTTTAGGCCCCTCGATGAAATACAACCTGTTCCAAATGGAGTGTGCTGGTTTCAGAGCCGGGCTCCAGTTTCCTGCAAATGTTCACACGAGGGCAGCAAAAGTCATGTAAAGCGCTCCAATACCTTCCTACAGGATAATGCTTGCCCTTTGGTACAGAACAATTAAAAAATGTGTGTCCTTTTTATACATTAGGCAGCTTTACGATCAATGCAGACTTACTCATTACTTTTTGCTCCTCATCAAACCCCATTTCCAGACATCTGTGTTCATATCTGGGATGCTGCAAAATGTTGCTCATAACATGGCTCTACAAGTCAGACATAGAACGGAAGCAGGCGTGCTCACTAATATTTGGCAAGCACAAATGAGTTCTGATGGAAGGGATAGACGTTAACCTCATTTGCACTTTTCAAAATGTTCTCTGGGAGGGTGGGGGGGGGGGGGGGGTGCGTAAAGTGGTTCGGGCGGCTCGCTCGCATGACCGTGTCACTAGGTGGAGATGGTCTAAAAGGTGTGTCACCAACATGAAAAGTTTGGAAAGCCATGCTGTATGCGATTGGCTAATGGCCGTGTTTACCAAAGGCAAAAAGCAGCCATGTCGTTTTTAGCACTGTTTGGTTGCATTCTGCATTTTGCTGCGTTCTGGATACGGTCTTAGGTATAGGTAAGTAATAGGTTTATTGTTGTTCACTACCTATTACCACTTTTGTTAAAGCAGTACTAGATAGAGAAATGTATTTATAATTTTCTATATAGTTTTCCATCAGTTTAGGGAGAACTGCACATTTTTAGTAGCACAGTAATTTGTAGGTATAAACGTGGTACTCCGTAGATTTCTTGTGCATACTTAAATATGCCTCCATAGATTTCTTGTGCACACTTAAATATGTTAAAAATAGAAAAAACACTGTAGTACAGTACGTTTGTAAAATGTTATATTACAATTTTTTTTGTTAACATATTTACTTTTAAGTCCAGCAGTACTCTGTACATTTTTTTTTAAATATCTAAAAATGTATAAATATTTTCCCTCACCTATTACCACTTTATCAAAGTTTATATCTTAGAGACACTTTCACGCTGCAGGGGTACCCCCACTGACTCTGCAACTTCCTTGTCACCTAGGGCAGTGGTTCCCAAACTTTTTTGACCCGTGGCTCCCTTGACCTAATCGGCAGTTGGCCGTGGCTCCCCACCGTTTATTTTTTTTTACCAGTGGGCAGCATGTAAGCCCGACCTTGGGAGTACTTCCTGTTGTCTTCCGTAAAGTAATTGGGACGCAATGAAGGTATTATAATGATATTAGTAACAAAATATGCATGGAGGCGCCCTGGGACATGGTGGCCCCTGGATCAGCCACACTCCGTTTACCCGTCACTAGTTTCACCAGGGAGTGACAAACTCGCCCTGCTTGGGGGCCTTTTTCTCAGAGAAAACCAATTTTTTTCTGCATGTGTTCGGGAGCCACCACCTCCTCCCAGGCCTCAAAACTGACCTCAAAGTTCGCCTCCTTCAAAGACACTTCCAAATGTAACTCACGCCCTCTCTATTATCTTAAGGAAGACCTTCCAGTACAGAAAATTATTTTCTCCATGACTATGGAAGTGCCTTCCCAATGTGTTCTTGTGCTTGAGTGTCTGCCATTTATTGCAGTATTATACCTCTACTTGTAGTTTGTACGTTTTTGCAACTTGCACACATATCACTTTTCCCCCCTGTAATGTACCTTTGCTACCTCTTGTATTTTGTTTGCTCATATTACTGCCTCATGCAACTTAACTTTTGCAATTTGGTCACTTGTAATTTTCTCATGTATCATTACTGTTCTTATTGTGAAGCGCTCTGACATCTTCGGGCATTCCACGTAGGCCCAAAAGTGCCTGACCTGTGCAGCACTTTCATGATAGCCATGTGAGGTGAAATTACATATAATGATGCCCTGATTTTGAGCAGGGTGGCATAGGGTGGGGCACTTAATGCACCTGCAAATACTGGAAGATGAGGATCGGGTATTTACTGGAAGTGGTAAATACCTCCAAATTCTGAGCTCCACTCCATGAAGGTAGCATTAAAGCACCAGACTCTGTTGTTTTGCCTTTTTACCCGGAGTTTTTGCAAATACATTTTCCACCGTGCGCCCCCTCTAATGTACCTTTTGCTACCTCTTGTATTTTGTTTGCTCATATTACTGCCTCATGTAACTTAACGTTTGGTTTTGTAATTTGGTCACTTGTAATTTTCACATTTATCATTACTGTTCCTATTGTGAAGCGTTCTGACACCTTCGGGCTTCCCACGTAGAACTCCGTTCACACTATCTCTCACTGAAAAGCCGAGAAAACACGGGTACAAGGACGACAAGCTGGAAAAAGACTTTGAAAAGCCACGGTTCTGATTATCTGGCTCGCTTTTAAAGCTTGGCATGAATCTCACGTTACCAGCAAAATCGAAGGGCTTTCATGCGGAGCTCAGTGAAATCGCGCGCCACTACACTACTGTTCAAACGATTGAAAATTAAAAAGCATTATGATGAGACATTCCTACATTCGTCTGCGACACTTACTTACCGATTTGAACAGGGTCAAGCGAGGCAGGGCACAACACGGGGATCACCAGCAACGTGTCTCCGAAGCTTGCTAAGGCAGTAATGGTGAGCCTACACAGCTTATGTACAACGTGTAAATGCGTGCGTACGTACGGAAGCGTATGGCCGCAGTGTGCTGGGCAAAACCATTCAGAAGGTGGTATTTTAAACCCCCCTCCGCATGTTGGGCTGCAATTTATATCACCTACTTCCTGCATGGCGGCGCGGCGCCCCTGGCTGCTCATCACGGCGCACCAGGGCGCCGCGGTGCACACTTTGGGAACCACAGACCTAGGGGAACGTGTCAGCTTTTGGTGTTTTTTTGGGCGCAGAGATACTCCGGAAGGAGTCGATTCAAGCGCGATACAAACCCGCAAAATTAAATTGAACAGCTTGGAAGGGGGGACTGCTGCGGACCTCAGCCATTGGGGACTAGCATAATTAAATTGAACAGCTTGGAAGGGGGGACTGCTGCGGACCTCAGCCATTGGGGACTACAGCTCCCATAACCCTCTTTGGGACCTCCATATGTTGCCCATTAAAGCTATATAAGCAGTCTGCAGCCATCCTGCGCAGGAAGCTTGAGGTCAGCGACCGGGTCAAGGGCCGCCCCGTCCACTCCCGTCAGAGCCCAAAGGGGGCTGGGCTGGGTGAACTCTCTTGGCTGGTGGCTCTGGGTCTAAACTTTGAAGGTAATACTAAGTATTATAAATACACTATCAAGAACTGGAGGCCTTTCAGCGTTTTATTGCTGGACTGGGTGAGACTGCAATTGTTGATCTCATTATCTGGCAGTCGCCATCTCCTTAGCACTGAATATTTTAACAGGGCCTGCAATTGTAATCTGTGTATTCTGTGCATTCATATAAACACCTGTTCACAATCTAGTTGCTCTGCACGTTCTAATAACCACTGGTGGCCCATTTTATTGAGCACTCCCTCCAATATTGTGCCAAACCGTTGGCAAACGGAAAGCATCCCATTCAATATAGGGCACAGCTAAACACTCAAAAAGGTCCTGTCGGCCTGACGATTGTACACTCAGCGAGAACAACTTCCCAATAGAAGAGGTCGAGTCTCTCATTAGTTCAGACTGCTCCACTCCAGATGAACCAAGGGTAACTCCCAAAGACAAAGATAACCGGGTGCTACACCTCAGACAAAATCTATGCTGGATTCCTAAATGCTGCCAAAATGCAAAAAAAGATCCCCCCTTAATTTCGAGCTATTTTAATGGGCAGCCAAACAAAAAAAGCGTTAGTAGTGGACTCCTTATGCCATCAAATTCCCCTACCATAGAACCATGAATTAGGGTGACCAACCGCCCGTACATTTCACGGACCGTCCATTATTTTAGTATGATGTCTGTAATGCATCTGTAATTTGTGGTCCCCAAATTACGGACGCCTTATAGAAATCATACTAAAATTGGGGAATTTCAGGAAGGTATGCTGTTCCCCTGCAAGAGGCTCCATGCGTTTAAAAGTTTCCACTCTGGGTCTCTCACACTTATCTTTTAATCTGTAGACTGAGGCGACCTGCAGCAGCCCCTCCCGGATCTCGCAAAGACTGTGGACTGGCCAATTGCCATTCTGAGACTGCAGACTATTTTCACAGATAGAATGACAATGGGCCCTAAGATAGTGACAGCATGTGGTGTGCCTTCTCCTGCACGAGCCTTGATTGCAGAAAGGGCCTGATGTCGCTTTGCAAAGCTGCACGCATACTGAAAAACTGTGAAGTGCAAGATTGTCTCAACCTTATATAAACTTATTTTGAGTTGCCACTGATTTTGGTTGTCTATTTACTTATATACTTTGTGCGACCTCCTCTGATATGTCTGTAAAACGTATGTTTTCCCCAAAAATGTTGTCCTGTATTTTGACCTTCTGTCCTGAATTTTTGTCCTGAATTTTGACCTTCTGTCCTGAATTTTTGTCCTGAATTATTACACTGACCGTCCTGAATTTGCATCCATGCCAGTTGGTCACCCTACCATGCATTATACCGCCTGCAGTAGTAACTGTCCCAGACAGCTATGCAATCCCCTGCAGCGATCGTTTCCTTCCCGTGGCTGAACAGACACAGACCGCAACATCACCAGAGAAAAACAGTAAGTCTGAGATAGCAAGAACCTCCATACCCTCTCCCCTGCGCAATCCAGATGACCATTTACAGCAAATAGTAATGCTTAGAAATGAGGTGGGTAACTTTACGGCTATGGTAGTACACCTTATTACATTGTTAAATTCACCCGCTACAAGAGAAAATAAACCCACACCTACTATGCCGAGTTCCACACACATACAGGATTCTCAGCCTCAGGTACAGCAACAAAGACCCGTGGAGTCGCAAAATGGTGTACTTTCAAAAGAATTGGCGCACAATATTAATCCTAAGGAGTTTTCTGGAGGGACTAGGGGACAAGCTCCCAGACATGGGGTTCGGCACAATCAAACCTCTTACCTGGGCATTAGCCATTTCTCTTTGGGGACACCCTCACAAAAAAGCATCAAAGACAACTGTCCAATCTGGCACAATAGATAGAACCTCCAGTTGTTCCATGTTTTTAACCAATGTCCTGAAACTCAGACAATCGACAACCCTTGAGAGGGAGGATGAACTCATTAATAAATAAATCCATTGGATCCGTCAAGTGAAGGGCTGTTGCTCAGTCATAGGGAGGACATCTTAGGCGCCAAAAGGCACCCAAAAATTGGCACAAATTTTTATAACATTGACCTTTCACTGACAAATAGAGAACTGGTTGGCAGCTTAGTGGCCTTCGATAATAACACCTTCTCCCTGTCGAAATCCGATATTCACTTCAAATACAGGTGGCACGAGGGATACATTAGCAGTAATCTACACACTCCTTTGAATCCCCTCCTGGAGACTCCCCTACTTGGATAGTCGATTGGCAATCATTGTTTACTAATAGCTATCCAAAACTTGGCAATATTTTACATCAGGACATGCGAGTAATGGGTGTGGTAACATCCCTGCCGGCCCACACCCAGTGTCCCCCCCCCCCCTCCCCCCCCCCCCCGACTCTCCCCCCAGTCAAACTTGTCTCTACAGATTCTACGGGTGGTCCTGTAGACTCTACGCTGGTTAAACCTATCTCATTTACCACTACTAATGTTAGCTCCAACCGTGTGGATCGGGTTCCCTTAAGTTCCGCCATGCCTCTTGTTACAAACAAGGCCAGAGATAGAGTGTCCTTGTTGTCATGGGACATGGCAGGTCTAAAATAAAATAAAATTGCACTCCCCGATTGGAATAACTTTATAGAATCATATATCTGTCTGTTTCAGCAAACATGGTGCATGGACCCAATCTTAAACAGGGGAATTTAAACTACTTAAACCCTGCTACCCGCAGTTCTGTTGGCAGAACCTCAGCGGGACTAGTAATTTGGATTAGATTAGATCTGGACTGTGAAACCCAGAGAATGCATATTGACTGTCCAGACATTCTAGCTATAAGAATAACGGTAGATAATACAAGTATTGTTGACATTTTTATTATTTATGCTAAAGGGGTAAGGGGTGGCTTGAGGTCTAAAACCATTTGGACCCTTGAGGTACATCTAGAAAAGCGGCGTAATAATTGCTGTTTGATAATTGCAGGGGATTTTAACACCACATATGAGCCCCTTGATAATGAAAATGTCAAATTGGTGGAGGATGAGTCATGGGGCATCCCACAGCTTGATTTACCACCAATACGAAGATGGACAGAGGTAGCCTTACACCTTAAGGCACTAACCCTAAAACAAGGGCTAAGATCAGCCAATGGTAGGACCAAATCTGATAGGATGGGGCTAATACATACATCAGCTCCTTCCTTTCTAACCGCATAGATTACATCTTTATTGATCTTACCTCTGGCCTACTCTTTTAAATATGAAGGTCACAAGCAGGATTGAGAGTGACCACAACCCTTTGTGTCTTTCCATGAAACCCTTCTGTTCTATGCTAGAAAACAAAACTCAATCTGTGGTCTTTATTAGGAATATATTCCCTACAAACCACGCGCATCGAATCAAATGCCCGCTAATAGAATCTCCTGACCTCCTGTACGCAATAAACGAGAATCTCCAAGCTAGTATAGTTGATATGGCTGAAAGCATACTAGGCACATCAGGCACACAAGAAATTATTGACATTCACCATCAATTTAAAAATAAATTCTATCGTACCTTACTGTTCCAAAGGTTAGCTCCAGGAAGCATGCACCCAAAGCCAGAACTTGGTTCAATAGGAAGTGTAGGTTATCACCTAGGCAGCTGGGCAAGGCATTGAGATCGAAGGACGTTCAGCAGATTCATTTGGCTAGGAAGTCCTATAAATTGATTCAGCTCTTCGTAAAAAAGGTATGGGATGATGAGAGGCGCAGGACCTGGAGCTGGATTGTTCCTGCAAGGACTCTACCAGATTTTGCACTCTAGTATAATAACATAACTCTCTGCTTGGGCTGGCAATTTTGTCAATCTCTATTTAGAAAGTCATCCCTCTCTTGTAGTGGCCGAAGATTCAAGTGTCCCTTGTATAGTGCATTCACTTATCCCCTCCAATTTCTCCCAATTCAATCAAGTTGATGTCACTGCTGCCATGGATGCAATTACCAGGGTGCCAGGCCCAGATGGCATCCCAGCCGATGTATTTTTGCAGAATCATGCCTGTTGGTCAAGGTATATTCTTATCTTAGTAAATGCCATTGTATGCGGAGCGCCAATACCGGACTCCACCATGAGGGAAATTACGCACAGCTACTATGCGGCTGCCAAGTTAAATTAACAAACCGATTCCGCATAAAAAAAAGTGTTCGCCAAGGCTGCGTTTTGGCTCCAACTTTGTTTTCTCTTTTCCTAAATGATATAGTTCACTTTCTTTCTGGGTTTTCAATTGACGGTCCTGTTTTTGCGGGCACAAAGACACCTATACTTTTATTCGTGGACAACACTCTGTTGATCTTTAAAACACCCAGTGGGCTTCGGCACGCATTAACTACTTGTTGTTTATATTTCTTGATTAGTTTCAAGATAAACATACAATGTACAGAAATGATGTACACCCTATAAGCATTAACTTGTTTGAGGAATTTTGTAGGGACCAAGAAATAGAGATCAACTCTGCAAAGACAAAGTTCATGTTCCTAAATAGACACAAGTCAATTAAGGGCAGATGGTGTTGAGGGGTATGCCACTAGAGAGGGTAGATGTTTTCAACTATTTAGGTGTCAGTCTAACTTCAACACTTTCATGGAAATCCCAGGTGGACATATTGACTCTTAAACACAGGCAGATTACCAGCGCCCTAGTCACAGAGCACATCAGTTCATTCAGCAAACCCATCCCCATAGCATTTCAGATTTTTGCTGCCAAGGCTGTAAACCCAGTTTTATAGGGATGAGAATTATAGCGGTTTTCCAACATATCCCCTCTTACAAAATCTGAAAATAGAATCTTGTGGTGTATAGCTTGTTTATCTTCAAGTACTCCACTAAAACTTCTGTTGCTCGATATGGGTAGAAACACTTGGTAAAGCTTTGTTAGTCCAACGTTGGCAGGGTATGCCCAGATGTGGGTCCCTTGCTCACTTTGCCACTGGATTCAAGATAGCATGGCTGATGAGGGTTATGAACCCGAAACCGGTCCCAGGATGTTTGTTTCCGGTCCAGGGAAGACATGGCTTGACAGTTCGGGCTGGACTGTACCCATGAGGTACAGGGTCAGACTTATTAGCCTATGGCCATGTCTGAACTGGGGGTGGTGGAGTGAGCTAAAGAATGATGATGGATTAAACCCAGATCAGTTGACTGGGGGTGAGTGTTTGATTTGCTCAAACGCTCCGTCAACCATCCCCTTTGGTATTGCTTTGTTCGCCCTAAGTTGGCAGGGTATGCCCAGACTTGGGTCCCTTGCTCACTTTGCCACTGGATTCAAGATAGCCTGGCTGATGAGGGTTATGAACCCGAAACTGGTCCCAGGATGCTGGTTTCCGGTCCAGGGAAGACATGGCTCAGCAGTTCGCGCTGGATTGTTCCTATGAGGCACAGGGTCAGACTGATTTGCATATGGCCATGTCTGAACTGAGGTGGTGGAGTGAGCTAAAGAATAATGATGGATTAAACCCAGGTCAGTTGACTGGAGGTGAGTGTTTGATTTGCTCAAAAACTCCATCCATCATCCCCCTTTGGTATCGCAGAAACACTTAAGCCAATAAAGCCAGACTCGGTTCACTGTTATTCTGTAGACGGCTTTGGTGTCGACCACAACTAGCCCACTATGCCCCGGATCTAAAAGTCATGGTTTGGGCTGATAGGTTTCACAAACTTAAGTGGCTTTGCCAAATAAAAAAAGCCATTTGCAGCCATAGGCTTGAAAACTTGTAGGGAAATCTCACTCTCCAAACCAATTTTGACAGATGAGCAGCTAAAAAAACATTACTAGCAGTGGGTTGGGCAAAACGAGACAAAGGCCATTGGCAGTTCTTCACTGACAGAGAGATTCCTAGACTTCAAGTCTACTAATTTTCTACAACCGTATTGGGATGCGATTACTGTATCTTTAGATAGAAAATTATATTAACAGTTTAGAGTTGGCTCATTGCCCTTGAAATCATATACCAGCAAATGCACTCAATACGATGATATGCTATGCCCCACGTCTTAGTTTTAATGAATCCATTGGTCATGTTATGTTTGTTTGTCTTGGATTTGTTGGCCGCCGCCAGAAATTGATCAAAGCCATGTGAAGACAGTTGGAGACATGTTTCAGTATGCAGCACTCAGGATTCTAAGCTCAGATCCAACATGAGTGTATGTGTGCGTTGTTGCCAAGCTTCTGGGCAGATGTGTGTGACAAGATCTAGGGGCTCTTGCTGTTGCAGGAAAATAAACCAATTTACTGCCTCAATGCAAGCCATAACTATCCTGGAATAATCCATTGCTATTTACATTTCCGATTACACAGTCACAGAGTTGGCAGAGTATTGTAGCTTAGTCTGGTATATCCACATGTAATCTTTTTTTAAATGAATTCTTTTATTGATAACATGACAGGGTATGTGACAGTACGTACATTAGTGTTACCCAGAGCCAGCATAACTGGAAATATACATTGAACACCATATTTTTCGTCGTCCTGTTTTCAATTAGTTTCAAACCCCTTCTCCTGAGTGTCCATCTTTCACAGACCTGTCAAACTGTGTGCTCCCATCAAGGAGGTCAGGCATGGACTCCCCCAACCATTCTCTGAGCATTGGTGTGTCAGGCGCTTTCCACATTTTTGCAATATTCCGCTTTGCTATTACCATTCCTAGTGTCACCCAGGTTCTCTCCTTGCTATTTAGGTCAGTTGCTTCCCACACATTTAGTAGGCACTACTTGGGTGTTGGCTCCATCTCCACACCCGATACTTCACTCAAACAGTGGGTGACTGCACCCCAATACCGTTTTACAAATGGCCAATCCCATATGATGTGAAAAAATGTACCCTCTTGGCCAATCCCCTGCCCATTTTAGTTAGGGTTTGTCATGAAAAACATGTTTTGTGTAATATCTTTGGTTGTAGCAATCTCAATCTCACAGAGATGGCCACCTCTCTTGGGGAGGTCAACACTTCCTGCCAATCCTCATCTTCTAAGTCTCACATGTCTATTTGCCACTGTTCTCAGAGTTTCAGGAGGGGGTCAGGGAAGTTATTGATCCATTTTTGATATATCAATGAATTCGCTATAATCGGTCTGGAGCCTGTCTTCCAGAGGGGTAGACTCAAGGAGTTCCTCTACCCTAGGTATGGCAGCCAGGATCGCAAGCCCGATTTGTAAATAGCAAAATGTCTCAGTGTCCGCTAATTCATATTCTTGTTGCAGTGTTGCGAAGGGAACTACTACCCACCTCCCCACCCCCCCTCCCCTTGACCATAGGTCACCCACTCAGGAAATATCTATAAGGTCCCAGTTGTCAAAGCTGGGGACTCATCTTAAGTTGCCTAGTCTCTCAGTATCCCACAATGGGGTTGAATGGGCTACATAACTGTGTTATCCCATATTTTAGTTGATCTTGTGCCAGAGCTGGACTATGTGCTTTATTGGAGCCGTGAGCTGGAGATATTTAGAAGTAATGTATAGTGCCTTCGCATAATCCAATGTAAGTAGAACAAACCTATCTATCTTGTACGCAGGTTCGTCTAATGGTCGGTGTACCCATTCATTAATTACTCTTAGCTGTACTGCCCAGTAGTATTTCTGTATGTCGGGCAATGCTATCCACCCGTCATACCATCCCCGCACCAGTTTGTTTCTAGCGATCTGTGGGGGGGTTTCCATCCCAAAGTAATGCTCTCTGTTCAATTTCTATTGCTCCAAAGTATAATGTAGGGACTGGGAACGGTGTGTTTTGCAGTATATATAGAAACCAGGGAAGCGCCATAATTTTGAATAGGGTTGCTCGCCCTAATAAGGAATGTGGCAAAGCCCTCCCGTGGCACACACCTCCTTTCAAGCGCATCAGTGGGGGCTGGAGATAATGATAGAGATCGGGATCTGCGATAAGGAAGACGCTGAGGTAGCGGATGCCCTCCGCCACCAACTTCACATCACACTCCTTGGGCAGCGATGGGAGTGCTCCATGCAGTACATAATCATGGATTTAGACCAGTTACCAGTGTAACCAGAGTACTTCCCAAAGTTAGTAAATATATTCAGTATTCTTCTAATGAAGATCTGGGTGATGCCAAATATAAGAGGATATCATCTGCATACAGGGACTTTCTATCCTCCCAGTCCTCCATCCAACACAGTCCTCGTATCAACGGGTCTCTACGGATCCATGTCACCAGGGTTCCAAGTATTAGGGAAAAGGTTAATGGCGACAGAGGACAGCCCTGTCGGGTCCCTCTTTGGAGGGGGAATGGCAAAGATGTCCTGTTATTGACCACCACCTGTGCCAATAGGCCCTCGTATAGATGTCTCAAGCAAGTCATGATTTTAGGGCCAATCCTCATTCTCTCAACACAGCAAATAGATATGGCCATTCAACAGTGTTGAAAGCCATACAAGCATCAAGTGGCATGACTGCTGTGTCTTCCCATTGTGTGTCGACTCTCCCCAACACCCCCAGAAGCCTACTGAAATTAAGTGCAGTATTTTGATCCGGCATGAAGCAGGATTGGTCAGGATGTACCAGACTCAATAAGATCTGCGTGGGGAGCAATTTAGCAAGGATTTTAACTTCTGCATTAAGCAGGGAAATGGTGCGATAGGATGTGCATTCGTCTCTCGGTATACCCTCCTTATGGATCACCACTCTTGAGGCCAGCAGTCGATCTTCTGGGAGCTTCCCGTTTTTTGGCTTTCTAGAAACATGTTTTTTAGGTAAAGGCCCTCTTGTCAAGCCAGGCGAGCAATTACCCTGCCTTGTCTCCCACTTCATATATTTTATGTTGCTCAGCTACTTATGGCCTTTGTCTCCTCCGCTGCTAAATCTTTATACTCCTTTTTCTTGAGGCACAGGGTATGTCCGATGGTATCAGGATCAACCCCTGTCAGTTCTTTTTCTAACTCTAGGATTTCCTTCTCTAGTCTATCTATTGCTGCTCTCTTGTCCTTTTTATAACCTACCACTAGGGAAAGTGCCTGCCCTCTCATCAACTCATCAATGATTTAAAGCTCATAAATGTCTTAAAGGCTTCCCATAAAGTCTGTGCTGATTCTGATGCCTCAGTTTCTTTAAAGTAGTGATCTATTGCTTGTATCAATCCATTCCTCACCTTTGGGACCTTCAGGTACCACGGATTTAGCTATACCATTTTCCTAGGTTGTGGCCCGTTTGTGGAGTAGGTTATCCCCAAGCTGAGCGTGATCCGAAATGCCTCACGCCAGGTGAAGAGATCAGACTAGTTACTGAACCCCCCCTCCCACAATAAAAGCGAAGCATAATAAACAGACATTTAATCTCCATCCTCAGCGACACCTGCTCGGCCATCCACTATTGAAGTACCTTGGGAGCCTGACTGAGTACCGTTGGCCAACACATCGTGGCAGAGTTCCCTCCAGAGCCATAAATCGTCCTCTAATTTCTCATCTTTGAGACATCTCTTCATGTGCACTTCCTCATCTAACGTCCATTCAAGCATATCGAGAAAGCTTATTTGTTGGCATTAGGTGCTGTCCTTCTCTGACTGTAGTATACTAGAAGGTGGTGTGACAGATCATGCCCCAGTCAATCTTTCCCTGGCTTTCCAGCTGGCACACCTACTGCCTGTGTTCTGGTGCAGGAGGGCTAGTGTGTACTAAAACTCTAATGGTAATAAGATTCTTGCTGCTCATGTCCATAATTATTTGCTCACCAATTCAGACTGTGCTGTTGGCACTAACTCTACAGGGAAGGCCACTGAGAGGGAACTAGGTGAGGCATTCTGTGAGCAGTAGGAGAGCTTTGACACCCATGCTGAGGTGAAGAGAGAATTAAGGGATTCGATACTCTAGTTAAATGTGCATCCAGAATCTGAAGCATGAGTCACAGGTTGGCTTCATACCACATAGCTCCTCCAAGAAACATATCCCATCTTCTCTGGGATACCAAGAACCACCTGGCGGAGACACTGGTTCTCTCCTTGGATGCACAGAAAGCTTTTGAAAGAGTCAAATAGGGTTTTATCTTTTTTGCACCGTAGAGAGGGCAGACTTCGGCCAGGATTTGATCTCCAAAATACATTGGCTCTATGAGTCACCAATGGCAATTATAAGTTGTAGGGGTCATTCATCTCAACCAATTAAAATCCGCCTAGGTTCCAGACAGGTTTGCCCACTGCCCTTCTTTTTTTTGTACTAGCCATTATTCATAGCCATTCTTTCACCTACAACAATATCTGGTTTGCCTTCCTTGGTAGTCCATAATAAATAATAATAATTATTTACAGTCAAGTTTCAAGTTTATTTATTTATGATTTCGGAACTCAGATGAGATCCACATAAAAGATTGACAAAGACAAATACATTTTCATACAATCACAAATGAGAATACAAGAGAAATAAACATTTAAAACCCTCTAATATATATCTAGAAAACTTTTTTAAAAGTTACAAATTTTGTGACAAAACATTTCATTGGGGGGATTATAAATAGCGTCTAGAAATGCATTGGCGGAAAGAATATTTAATTGAAGTCAAATTGGTCTCACCCACTTACGCCTGTGCAAAAGTAGAGCCGGGCACACAAAGAGCACATGAGTGATATCCTGAGTTGAATTATTACAAAAATTACACATAGCTGAGGAGCCATACCATCTGGACAATAGATTATTCAAAGGAAGTAGATCCTGCCTTAATAAAAACAAAAACCGGCGTACACCATGTGGAAGATTCCAGGTAACATAAGATTGCACTTTTCTCATTAGGCAGGCATCGATGGCCAGAGGGACACCTTTCTTCAAGATACGGGCTTCCCTATCCATCTTAAAGCTTAATTTCCAGGAAGCCAGCTTCAAAATGGACTTCAGCTGATATGCAGATAAAGTAAAAAGAACTGATTCATCAAGTTGTAAAAGATCGACTGCAGTTCTGAAGTTTTTTACAATTAAAGAATGCTCTTTGAAAGTTCCTATTCAGAAAAGGGGGTGGTGATGGACAGAGTATCTGAATTAAGCAGAACACTCCTACCCAGTCAACAGATCAGGGCTTGATCCATCACCGTTTTTTAGCTCACTGCACCATCCCAGCTCAGAACCTGGCTACATGCAAATTAGTCTGTCCCTGGCCCAGTGCATCATGGGAACAGGGCAGAACAAACTACCAAGCCAATTCTTTTACTGGAAAGGAAACAAGCTTCCGGGGACTGGTTTCTGGCATTACAGCCGTCTTCGGCCCGGCTTGCTTGAATCCTGATGGTGCAGTGACCAAGGGACTCATGTCTGAGCATACCCTTCCATGCTTATGGTGGACAAAACGATTCAGAAAAGGGGGTGGTGATGGACAGAGTATCTGAATTAAGCAGAACACTCCTACCCAGTCAACAGATCAGGGCTTGATCCATCACCGTTTTTTAGCTCACTGCACCATCCCAGCTCAGAACCTGGCTACATGCAAATTAGTCTGTCCCTGGCCCAGTGCATCATGGGAACAGGGCAGACCAAACTACCAAGCCAATTCTTTTACTGGAAAGGAAACAAGCTTCCGGGGACCGGTTTCTGGCATTACAGCCGTCTTCGGCCCGGCTTGCTTGAATCCTGATGGTGCAGTGAGCAAGGGACTCATGTCTGAGCATACCCTTCCACACTTCTGGTGGACAAAACGATTCAGAAAAGGGGGTGGTGATGGACAGAGTATCTGAATTAAGCAGAACACTCCTACCCAGTCAACAGATCAGGGCTTGATCCATCACCGTTTTTTAGCTCACTGCACCATCCCAGCTCAGAACCTGGCTACATGCAAATTAGTCTGTCCCTGGCCCAGTGCATCATGGGAACAGGGCAGACCAAACTACCAAGCCAATTCTTTTATTGGAAAGGAAACAAGCTTCCGGGGACCGGTTTCTGGCATTACAGCCGTCTTCGGCCCGGCTTGCTTGAATCCTGATGGTGCAGTGAGCAAGGGACTCATGTCTGAGCATACCCTTCCACGCTTATGGTGGACAAAACGATTCAGAAAAGGGGGTGGTGAAAGTTCCTAGCAATTCTTTTTGAATGAGGTGTCTTAGAGTACCAGGTTCTCCTCTTGCAAGGCTAAAGACCCAACGTACTATCCCAGCTAGGCCCTGAACCCAACTACTACGCAGGCCGAATTCTAACCTAAGAGCGGCTATAGAGCACGCTGTGTTAGCTGTGGTTAGATACCGCAAAATTTTGCCTTCCGTAGTATTTAAGAAACCCCAGTTTCTTATATCAAGTAATTCAATACCATAGAGTAACGATGCGGGGATTTTAGCACAATATACCTCTAGCAGAATAGCGAAGTGTCTTCTACCTGTAGAATTATAAAGGGAGAATAAACTTTTACCTTGGGCAATTGCTTTCCGGGTGTTATTTGCTATGTGAGCCTTTTCACTTAGGTTACCAACAATAGTTTTTCCGAGGAAGACATAAGATTTAACCACTTCCAATCTTTGTCCACCTATAGACCAAGGAAAGCTCACATATTTCAACTTTTTCCTTCCCGTCATGCACGTTACTTTACTTTTTGACACATTTATCTTCAGATGGTGTGCCTCTACATATTCATGAAGTACCTGTAGACGATTATTTAATCATTTTGGAGTTAAATCCAGAATTAATATATCGTCTGCATACAGCAGACAGACAATCGGTATACCCCCCAGAACGGGTGCAATTCCTTCACTTAAGGACAAAACACGAGGGAGATCAGATATGTAAAGGGAAAATAATAAAGGGGCCAATAAACAGCCTTGTTTTAACCCATTGGCTGAAGGAATTACTTGAGAAAGTCCCCTTTCCCCACCTTACACGACTCCACACCAGGTGTCAGAGTGGAGAGCCCGGACTAGCCCCAGGAGGGTAGACTGCATGCCAAAGTCCGATAATTTCCTCCACAGCAAAGAGCGATCTACTTTGTCAAATGCTGTGGAGAAGTCTATGAAAGCTCCATAGACTCTCCCTCCTCGGACCTTGATATATTTTTCATTTATAACTTGCAATGCCGTTAAATTGCCCATAGTACCATGCCTTTTCCTGAACCCCGTCTGCTCGAGGGGTAAGATTTCACCCTTAGCCACCCAATCATTAATCAACTTAAGAAGACATTTTGCAAAGACTTTGCCTATAGCGTCCAAAAGGGCAATTTGACGGTAGTTGTGTGGAGCGTCACAGTCTCCCTTCTTGTGTAGGGGGACCAATATGCTCCCCCTCCAGGAGGGGAGAACGGATTTACGGGAAAAACAAAAGCTAAAAACCGGAAAGAGAATTTTGCTCCACAGCTCACTGTTTTGTTTTATAACCGAAATGGGAAGCTCATCCGGACCCATTGCTCCGGAAGAACGCAAGCCCTTAATAGCCAGTTCAATGTCCCTTTCGGACGGCAGGCCATTTGGAGAGCTATCCGCATATGTTCTACCACATTCAGACACCAATCCATTGCTGGCATATAGATTCTCAATATACCCAACCCAAGTTTGCTCTTCAATGGCTATTGGCAGTGGTCTGGATCTTGCTCCACAGCCCTCCCCAATAAGCGACCAAAATGTTCTAGCTTGACCCTTGCATGCTGCTTCCCGCAGTTTAATCCATAAGCTGTCTTCACTCTCTCTTTTCAATTTAGCCTTCACCCTGCTCCTCCTTCTTCTTAGTAAAACTATTCTGTGGTATCTTTCGGGAGTATAAATCAGGTACTGTTCCCTTACTAATTTGTTTATTTCAATATTAAGATACCGAAGACAACTGGGAATTACTTTGGTATTTCTTATAGGATAAGGTTTTTTTGCAATGGAAGTTACCACGTTCATAAAATCAGCAAAACATATTAATTCAAAACCATTCCAATAAACCAAATTCTCCACAGCAGCCTCTAGGATACTCGCCAAGCCATTAATAGACCTAAAATTCCAATGGCATCTCCCAGATTTGTCTCCAAAACTCACCAATTCGCTATTATTAGACCACGAATCGTCAAGGGCGGATTTAAATTTACGGTAATAGTGAGTACCTTATGATCACTAAATACTGTATTGGAGACCGACAGATCTTACAGGAGGGAAAAAGAGGAACTTCCCAATACCACATAATCAAGAATAGACTCACTATTGTTGATAGCCTTCCATTCACTATGATGCCATCAACTTCTGACAGTTCCTCCAGAAATAATTTCCCTCTCTTATTAGTCTTAATATTGCCTGGAAAAAGGGCTTGAGGTATCTGTAAGGATTCTTCCTTAAGCTTATTTCTAAACAGCTCTAAACTACAGTTAGAGATTTTATAATTAAGATCCCCTAATAGAATTATGTGGGGAGGGGGTTCAGAATCAAGGATTTACTTTATATAGGAGAAAACCTTCTTTAAACATATATTATAACATGCGTCTGGAGGAATATAAACATTTATCAATACAATCGATATACGTGGGTTACCATTAACAAGGTTGGGCAGTGTTATTGCCTGGAAAAGATTACTGGGATCTAAATAATGGGCAAAGTTCCATTTTATCTTATTAGACAGCAAACAGGCCACTCCACCCTTAGCATGGCCTCTCCTGGAGGAGGTGGCTCTGCAATCCAACGAGTAGTAGTCCTTACCCGCAAATAATTTCTCATCACACCAGGTCTCCTGGAGACAAATCACATTAGCTTCTAATGTGTGCAGGTATTGTAATTGTTCTGGACTATTCTTTATTCCAGCCGCATTCCACGATATTATTTTTAAATCAGTGCTAAAGATGGGGATACGGCTTGGGATTATTCATGGATTTGCTTGACAGGACACCAGGCAACCAATTCCATTTAAGACTCTCTTCTGCCGTATTTGGTTGACAAGGGAGGGGGTTTATGTATGTCACTTGCTGTACATTTTTCGAGATACAAATTTTTAGATCATCAATTTCAACGGGCCTATCGGTCCTGCCCAAGAATGCCTGGGGGAGTAGAGGCTTATTGGTGAGTCTTCCATAACGAGATTCCGCTAGAAATGGAATGACATCAATCCCCCTACTTTGTAATCCTTCAGACCATTGTAAGATATGATTTACAACAAGTTTAGAATAAAATCTAACCCTCACTAGATTTCCAACCTCTAATTTCACAATGGAAACTACATCTATATCATTAGTTTGAATGAGTTTCAGATTTTCGATCTCCCAAAAACATTTGAGGAGCGAGGATCTATTTAGTATGAGATCCGTATCAAATAATGGAACAAAATCTAGATGAAAGGTGTCTATACTTTCCTTTACAGGAACAGTATTTGGCTGGAAGGTATCTATACTTTCCTTTTCAGGAGCAGCATTTAGCCACTTAGAAGCCTTTTCACAACCAATCGTATCTGGGAATGGCTTGGCTAAGGGATTAAGGGCTGTTGAAAGAGGGCTAGCGGGTTTTATCTGTTCGACAGATCGAATACTGTTAGAAGACCCCCCTGGTACGGTGATCATACGTTCTTGGTCTGATTTGATTTGCCCAATCATATCTTGGGATACATTAAGCAAAGAGTCTTGGGGGAGGTTTTTTTCTTTGGAGGTATCTAGGTTTTCATCAAAATTAATTTTCCACAGTCTTTTTTTTGCAAATCTACGAGTTGGTTTCCTCTTTTTCTCTCTGAATTTTTTATGTTTTCCTGTTTTTCCCTTTTTCTCCACATACGGAGAGTCCGAAGCACCGTCTTTCTCCTCATTTATCTGGGGTTTAAATATAGGGAATAGTTCCTTAACCATCCTTTTTTTCCGGGTCCATCAAGATTTCTATTTCTTGATCAAGCTCAATAACACAATTGGCTGCAACTGCTTTTGGTGTACTTACCGGGGTATTCCCCAGTGTAACAACTAGTTTCTGTCTATCAGTAGGATGGTAATTCTCATCATGACCAATTTGGACTAAATCTAGATCTTGAGGGGCGCTCTCAGACTTGTTCTCTGCCATCTTATCTTTCATTACTTGCGCGTCTACTGGAGAGGACTCATGATGTAAGCTAGATTCGACCCCCTGTTTACTAGTTAATAATACCTTAAGTATTTGGGTTACAGTTTCTAGCACACAATCGGAGCCACCAACACATTTTTCCAGTAATAATAAAATAGAGGAAAGCAGATGTTCTAAGGATGTCAAAGAATCGGAGATAGGTTTATCGTGCCTAATGGGATGGTTAGGATGGATATCAGTAATATTAAAATCAGGGCTCGTGGAGATGTTTGACTGTGAAATAAAAAATTGCGATTTATTAGAGGGGGTACTACTATATAGCTGAAACCCTGTGGGGACTGATGCTGCTGGAATATTTGCTTGGTCTAAAACCTTGCTAGTGTCATAAGTAATATATCTCTTGCAGAGCTCGATATCTATATCAAGGAGAGAAAAGTCATTAGCACAGGCAACCACAAGATGGGACGGACCAGGGGAATCTTTTAAGCGTTCACCAGGGGAAGAAGAGGGATTGTGCACTAACACCTCAACTGTTTTAGAGGTGAAGCCATGGAGGGGCACAATACTGTTTAAGCTTGTTTCCCCGGGAACGTGCTTTAAAGGCACCGGCGATTTCAGGGGGTCTGGGGGCCCGCCCACCCCAGCAGAGGGAAGATCAACAACCTTTACTGTATCTATAAAAACAATAGAGGCATCTTGGTTGCTGTACCCTCTCATACTAGTTCTGCCTTCTTCTTTACCTTTATCATTGGAGCCTTCTAACTTTGAACCCCCAGTCTGGGCCTTGTCCTTTCCCCGTTCCCATAAACTATATAATTGACATTTTCCCTTTAGCTGCAAGACAGAAGCATCCTTATTTCGTAGGGGATTTGATTTGGTCTTAGAGCAGGTCCTGCCCACTAATAATCGCCAAGACCTTAACTTTTTAGCAGTCATTTCAAAAGGCAAAACACCAATAAGAGGTGCAGAAACCAGTAACGTTATGAAATAATTGAATAGCAAACAGCTTTACTCCTATTGGATATTCCCTGACTTAAACATACAGGAAAGGGACTTGCAAACACAACTAGCTCCAAAGCAGCCTTTACTGCGAAGGGACCACAACACCGAATTATTTCAAACACCAAATAGTAGATGTATTTTAGATAGGACTAAGGGGGGCGGCCCCAGCCCAGCCTACTCCGGTCTCGGAGGGCCTCAGAGGGCCCACCCTTTACCCGGGCTTAGCCCGGCTTGCCCGCGCGCGTCCCGCGTGCGCGAGGCCCTGGTCAATTAAATAGGAAGAGTAGTTGGAGGTGGGAAGAGGACCAGCTGCGGCGGATTGAGCAACGCACTGCCCGCTGGTCCTCGCAGTCCCGCTGGGGTCCGGGGTGAGTCTCTTCACAGCCCTCCAACAATGTCTCCTCTCTCGAGCGGCACCGGCGGAGCGGGGGCCGCGAGAAGTGGGCTGGAGTCCAGGGGGCAAGAAGCAAAAAGCACAGCACTCCCGCAGGTCAGGCGCAGCGATATCCCTCAGCGCGTTTAACACAGCAATCCGCAGAGGTGAGGTCTGCTCGGCACTTTAATTGATCCGGGAGGTGGGGGCGGGGAGAGGACCAGCTGCGGCAGATTGAGCAACGCACTGCCCACTGGTCCTCGCAGTCCCGCTGGGGTCCGGGGTGAGTCTCTTCACAGCCCTCCAACAATGTCTCCTCTCTCGAGCGGCGCCCGCGGAGTGGGGGCCGCGAGAAGTGGGCTGGAGTCCAGGGGGCAAGAAGCAACAAGCACAGCACTCCCGCAGGTCAGGCGCAGCGATATTCCTCAGCGCGTTTAACACAGCAAAGTTATTTACAGTCACTTAACCCGTCCATTTCAATGTCTGCTGTTATGTCTCTTATCAAGGGGTTTTTCCAGTTCTCTGGATACCAGATTAACTGGACGAAATGTGAAGCTCTCCCACTGACTAAGAGCACAACTAAGGTGAGTCTTCATGGCTATCCAAAGAGATGGGTTATACATATTTGGGTATCAAGATCAGCAGCGGTCTGGAACATTTGGCTGACAACATATTAAACCCAGTTATTGAACTAACAGCACTAGTCTCATCTGGATTATTTCTTGCCTCAGTTACAATATACTCCTGCTTGGGTCTAATTACTGCTTGGGTTTCATTAGAAAAACATTCTACACCGTCCGGTTTATTGATTCCTGGAACACGGTAATTTCTCTCGTACAGCGGCACACACAAATGCAAATATAGCTATTATGTCTAAATTGTGGACACAGTGCTACAAACTCTAGTATTGACCCTCACCTACATGTATCTGCCCTGTTGAGGAATAATGCTGGTTTATTGGTGGAAGGGAGACCACTGACAGGATACGGAGACACAGGGAATTAAGACTTTGGACAAATTATTCTCCAGTTGTGGGTTTCAATCTTTCAGAGACCTTCAGGATAAATGTAACTTGACTACACATCACTAGTTTTGATATTGGCAAATACATAGCTGCATTAAAAACCGTCTGGCCATTCTTGCTATTTCAAATTATGTTATATTCTAGTCATGTTAGGTTATGTACTGTATCTTTAATGAAGCTCCTGTGTTCTGCTGTCACTGCACTTGTGAGGTCATCACATCTGGTCTACTGTAGAATGTTATGTTTTCAATACAAGAGTCTAACTGAATGAGGGACAGTTGAAACCAGCAGATCAAGAGCTGTGTAAGATCTATTGAAATAAACCCAATTTGATTCATCTGTCAACTGAAATTACTACATATTTTTGGCGACGAGGGCCTACACAGCTGAATCCACGCATCTATTTTCAAGAACCAGGGAGGATTTATCTACAAATCGATTTAAAGTCATCTGCTTCAACTGTCACATCTATCAACATTGATACCTTTTCAACTCTGCCACATCGTGTCAAAACGCCTGATGATATTATCAACACTATGAGATAAGTGACACTTTAATTTCATTTTTTTTAACCCCTTCAGTGCTGCGCGAATTCCGCTGCGGTGCTGAAGGTTCTAAAGAACCTATGGACTCATAACGGAACGGTTCCGTCATGAGCACAGGCCAACCGACTCTCATGACGGAACCGTTCTGTCATGAGCACCAAAGGGGTTAAACGAGGAAGTAGTTTTCGATCTAACCCTCGAATTTTTGTGATGTACGTGTTCCCTTGCTCACAACTTTGGCAGAAAACGTCTTTATCAATCAACTTAAATAGACAATGTTAAAGATTGTCTTTTTTTTTCTTATACTTCTCGTGACTTGTTATCTAAACCATCGGGAAGTTTAGACTGTACAGTCTCTCAGATTCAGTGAGCGTTTCCGTTTTGTGACACTTGTTGTTTTACACCTATCAAGTGTCTTATTATGAGTTAAGACGAACTTACAATAGTGCGAGATTTAAACTTTGTTGTTTACTAACTCATGTTGCTGTTGATGTCTCTCGCGATTCTTCTATCAGATTTTTCAAAAGTTTATTTATTATTGAAGCAGACATACACTTTTGCCTTCCATTAACCGTCAACATTAATGGATTTTCAAGCTTATAAAGTACCTTATTTGGAGACAAGTTATTTGATATTAGTTTACTAACTAGTAATGTTTTTCTTTCCGGTCCAACTCTGTGATTCGCACACACAAATTTTTTTTTTTTTGCGAATTACCAACGTTAATCAAATCAAATCTATGTGCTTATATTCTATAGTATTTCTCACTATTGCTTGATTCTAGTCAAGTTTTTCTCTGTTTTCACATTGTTTAACATGTCTTCTTTGGAGTCGATTAACCCCTTCGATGCGGCACAGTGGAGCTGTGCTGATGACGAGCTGAGCTCGTCATGAACAATGGAGTAAATGAAGAGTCAGCACAGTGGGGGAAAATGCACAGCAGCGATGTGGTTAATGCTCCTCCTTCCTTCCTGGATACTCCAGGAGATCCTCCTGTGAAGTGGGACATTTGGTTTGATGCCTTCGAAACATACTTGGGTGCTATTGGAGCTTTAAGGTATCGTCCTGAAAGAAAAAAATGTCTTTTATTGCACTCTCTGTTTCGAAGGCAGATCGATTTTCAAGCACTTACCTGACCCTCCTGGAGATAATGAAATTATAGATGAGTATCAGATTACTGTTACAAAACTTAAGCTTAGATTTGATAAACAACCTAACCTAATTGTTTTTAGACACAATTTTTTTAAGAGGAAACAATCCGAAAGTGAAGATGTCGATACTTATGTTTATAATCTCAGGAAGTTAGCTTCTGTCTGTCTCTTTGAGAATTTTACTGAGCAATTAATTTGTGACCAATTCGTTGGTCATTACAAACATAAACAGATCAGGCAGAAGTTACTTTCCATGGACAATCCTTCTCTTGATGAGACCATCAAAGTGGCAAAGAGCATAGAGACATCGCATATTTCTCCTAAAGAGTTGGAAGACAAACCAACTGATAGTGTTAATTTTGTTGGTTCTTCAAAGAAGGTTAAAAACAAACCTATGAAAAATGGGAGCAATCTTTCTTCAAGATTCAAAGATACTAATTCTGTACCTAATAATATTTTTTGCCAGTGTGGTAGCTCCACCCACGGCAAAGGAGCGAAATGTATCATTTTACATTTTTACATTTACAATGTCCTGCATCGAATGCTATGTGCAATTATTGTAAAAAAAATAGGACACTTTGCCAATGTTTGTTTAAAAAGGAAGTTTCAAAAGAAAACTGTAGCTTGTGTTGTGGAATCAGATGATGATTCGGATGGAGTAGTTTCTGTCCTGTAACTCCAGTTCTGTAGTAGGGGTATCTCTGTTATAGGTTAGACTCAGTGGAGTACGTATGTCCAGGGAAACCAGTGGGTTTCTTTAAAAAGCCCTCACCCACCAACCTAGTTGGTGGCATGCTTCATCATCGGGCCCACCACAGTGGCACCTAGCGTGCCCCGGGTGTGCTTCGACGCCAGATTACTGCGGAGCTGGTATAATTGCTGAGAGTGCAATGTGGTGAGTGTGAAGGTGAAAGTTAAAAGACCATACAGAAATCCCAGCACCCGAGGGTAAAAATATTTTAATAAAACTGGGTATCTGTTGGTGCGTTAAAAAGGCAAATAGACACGTTGGAGTATGGATTATGACCTCCAGTGTCCTGTGTGGTCTACATGTTTCAGCCTGGCCTTTCTTAATTTAAAACAGGCTTTCCTCAGGACCAAGTGAGTATGTGTGGGGTTATTAAAACTAATTTATAGTGAGTGTGAAAGGATTTTATGTGTAGCACGCGATAAGGTGCTATATGGGGGAGAAGGGGGTTCCCTCTCGCTTTGACAGTGTTTTTCTGTTCAAAGCCTCCTTGGGTCGCCTGGTTTACAAACCGGGCGCGGCAGAAGGATTAGAGGTCCAAGGAGGAGCCAGATCGACAGTTGCGGTCTGTTTCTCTGCCAGGCGACCCAAGGAGGCTTTGAACAGAAAAACACTGTCAAAGCGAGAGGGAACCCCCTTCTCCCCCATATAGCACCTTATCGCGTGCTACACATAAAATCCTTTCACACTCACTATAAATTAGTTTTAATAACCCCACACATACTCACTTGGTCCTGAGGAAAGCCTGTTTTAAATTAAGAAAGGCCAGGCTGAAACATGTAGACCACACAGGACACTGGAGGTCATAATCCATACTCCAACGTGTCTATTTGCCTTTTTAACGCACCAACAGATACCCAGTTTTATTAAAATATTTTTACCCTCGGGTGCTGGGATTTCTGTATGGTCTTTTAACTTTCACCTTCACACTCACCACATTGCACTCTCAGCAATTATACCAGCTCCGCAGTAATCTGGCGTCGAAGCACACCCGGGGCACGCTAGGTGCCACTGTGGTGGGCCCGATGATGAAGCATGCCACCAACTAGGTTGGTGGGTGAGGGCTTTTTAAAGAAACCCACTGGTTTCCCTGGACATACGTACTCCACTGAGTCTAACCTGTATAAACCTAGCTAGTCTTTCTTGATTTCTTGACATATAAAAGCGGGGATTCAGACTAGCTTACCTAGTCCTCCCTCTCTCTTTTGATTTAGTGGTATCTCTGTTATAGTCATAATCTAGTGAATAGTCTCGCCCATGTCCGTGGACCCCGGAACAATCAAAAATAATCTCTTAAATTGTCAAAAAAAGGCAGACCTGCACAGACACTTAAGAGAGAATTTAAAGACAGATAATGCAGCCCATATCCACAGGCTACACTGTCCAGAACTTCAACTAGAAATTCCACCAAAAACCCACAAACAGCACAGCCTGTTCAGTGTTTTCCACAGAGAAAAACCTTCCCCTACCAGCAAAAGCCTCTGGAATGATAGAGAGAAGGAGTGGACAGACAATCCCCATAGGCTGCCATTATGTGGCTCAGAACAGGATACTGTGCCTTTAAGAGAACTTTCCAGAACTCTCTCAGTATCCCAGAATGCCCAGAAGGTCCCTTTTACTTTCAGTTCTTTTTGAAGGCGTAACACGCCAGACCTATAGCATTCCTTACATGAATATCTTTCTCCACCGGGGAGGAGGGCGGGAGCTTATGACTATAACAGAGATACCTCTACTACAGAACTGGAGTTACAGGACAGAAACTACTCCTTCTGTAGTAGGGGATCTCTGTGTATAGTCATAATCTAGTGAATAGAATGGCAAGCCCATCCCCACACCAAAACGGCAGTGGAGAGAAGAGAAATAACACCACTACTGTGCGAACAGATTCCGCAGCGAAGCCTGCCCAACCTGAGTGCCTGTCCTGGCATCAGTGTCCAGACAGTAATGCTTAGCAAAGGTATGGACCGACTTCTAAGTGGCCGCCTTGCAGATTTCTGCAATTGGTACATTACGCAGCAAAGCAGTCGTGGCAGCTTTGCCCCTGGTGGAATGAGCCTTAGGTTTACCCCCTAAAGTCTTATTAGCCTTTTGATAACACAATTGTATACAGGACACAATCCACCTCGAAATGGACTGTTTTGAGGTAGCAAGACCTGTCCTAACTGATCCATAATTGATAAACAATTGGTCTGACCTACGAATATCCTTGGTTTTATCCAGATAAAATTTCAACACCCTCCTGACATCCAGGGAATGTAGAGACCTTTCCGCTGGAGAGGAAGGATTCTGAAAAAACGTAGGTAAAGTTATGGTCTGGTTAACATGGAAATCAGAAATAACCTTAGGAAGAAATTTAGGGTGAGTACGCATAACAACCTTAGCAGCATGAAATACAGTATAGGGTTCTTGGCAACACAACGCCTGAATTTCACTCACCCTGCGGGCCGATGTGATGGCCACGAGGAACGCCGCCTTCTAGGACAGGTGCTGCAACAAAGCCTTATGAATAGGTTCAAAAGGCTCCTTCATCAATCTGGACAGCACCACATTCAATTCCCATGAAGGCGAAGGAAGCCGGACAGAAGGGAACACTTTCTTCAAGCCTTCCAAAAAATCCTTGATCACAGGGATCTGGAAGAAGGAAGTCTGTGAAGGGCATTTCCTGTAGGCAGTCAGCGCATCGAGATGAACCTTAATAGAATAAGGCCAGACTGCGCCCAATGTAGAAGATACGGAAGGATGACATCTTCCTTACATGTTGTCGGATCATAGTTCTTGGACTTGCACCAGATGCAGAATCTCTTCCACTTGTAGGCATAGGAAGTCCTAGTGAAAGGTCGCATAGCCTCCTTCAGTATGTCCATACAATCTTCTGGTAGATTCAAATGGCCAAATTACACTATCTCAGGAGCCATGCCGCCAAACTCAAAGACGAGAGGTTGGGGTGCACCATCTGCCCCCCGAACTTCGTGAGAAGATCTGGTCGGCACGGCAGCCGTATGTCAGGAAGGAGAGACCGGTGAAGCAGGTCCGTGAACCACCACTGCCTGGGCCATTCCAGGGCAATCAGGATCATCCGCGCCCTGGACTGGGACAGCTTGATGAGCACCGCCGGAATCAGGGGAATGGGTGGAAAAGCGTACAGAAAGCTGTTCGACCAATTGATCCATAGCGCATTCCCCAGCGTCCTCTGCTGGTAGTATCTGGAGGCGAAGTCTCGGCATTTGCTGTTTTCGGCGGTGGCGAACAGATCTACGTCTGGAGTCCCCCACCTTGCGAAGACTTCTCCTAGTACTTCGTCGTTTATGACCCATTCGTGGTTTTCCTGGATCAGTCTGCTCAGTGCATCTGCCTGAACATTCTGCACACCTGGTAGATGAGTAGCCGTTATCGTCAGTCCTCTGGCCAGAAGCCAGCGCCAGATCGCCTGTGCCTCCTGAGACAGAGTGCGAGATCTCGAGCCCCCTGCTTGTTGAGGTAATACATCGTGGTCGTATTGTACGTCTGTACAAGCAGAGAATTGGTCTGAAAGGACGGATGAAAGGCAGTCAGTGCCAAGTGAACAGCTCTGAGTTCCAGGAAATTGATGTGATACGTGGACTCCGTCGGAGACCACATTCCTTGTATTTGTAAGTCTCCGGAGTGCGCCCCCCAGCCGTGGAGAGACGCATCCGTCACGATAGTCTGTGTGGGAATGTCTTTGTGGAAGGAAACCCCTCTGAGGAGATTCTACGCTGAACACCACCACTTCAGAGACTGAAGAGCATGCAGAGACAGTCGTATCTAGTCGTCCCAAGACCCTTTCCTCTGATCCCACTGATCCTCCAAGCAATCCTGTAATGGTCTCATGTGCAGCCGTGCGTGTGGAAGATACAAGAGGCCATCGACCCCAGTAGAGAAGACATCGTCCTCACTGTTGAAGATGGAGCGGTCATAAGAGCCTGAGCCTTCCGAAGGAGTGATAATCATCTCTCCTCCGAAGGAGACACGCTTGCTGACAGTGTATTGATGGAGGCTCCCAAGTACTGTATGCACAGGACCGGAGTCGGGACAGACTTGGACATGTTGATGTGTAATCCCAGCTTGTTCAAAAGAACGCATGCCTTCCGGAAGTACGCTTGAGCTTCCGAGAAGGAGGATGCCTTGATCAACCAATCGTCCAGGTACAGGTAGACAAACACCTTGTTCTTCCTCAGGTGTGCAGCTACCACTGCCATGCACTTTGAGAATGTCCTGGGTGCAGACTTCAGCCCGAATGGCAGTACTGTGTACTGATAATGATTGGCGCCGACTTGGAATCGCAGGAACTTCCTGTGTTTGTGTGCAATGGGCACATGAAAGTACGCATCCTGTAGGTCTATAGCACATAGCCAGTCTCCCTGTTGCAGCTGAGGATAAATCTGATGCAATGACAGCATGCGAAATTTCTCTCTGCGAATCCACTTGTTTGCTTGTCGCAAATCCAGAATGGGCCTCAACTCGTTCTTGTCCTTCTTGCGAACCAGAAAGAACACGCAAGTACATACCTCTTCCCCTTTGAGACGGAGGTACGTCTTCTATCGCCCTTTTCCTTAACAGGGTATCGGCCTTCGCCTGGAGCTCGCGCTGTTGAAACTGCGAGCTGACCGGTGGAATTGCTGGAGGCGGGCTGGTGAACCGAAGACTGTATCCATTGCAAACAATATTCAGCACCCACTTGTCCGGAGTAATTTTTCTCCACTCTGCCAGAAAAAATTGAATGCTTCCCCCCACCGGAGTGGGTAACGGATGCAGGGGAAGTAACCGCTCAGGGCCTAGACCAAGCCGGGCCTTTGTTCGCCGCTCCGGAACTGCTGCTGCTGTTGTTGTTGCTGCTGTCCCGAAGCCTGCCCTCGCCCTCTGCCCTGCGCCCCGAACCGTCTCTGGAACGGGCGGTAGGTCTTCTTCTCCTTGGGCTTCTCCAACCCGACAGCCATCAGGGTCTCGGCCTCCACTTTCATGCAGGCCATCTCGTCGTCCGCATGCTTGCCAAACAGGGTCTCTCCCGAGAAAGGCAGGTTGGCCAACCGTTGTTGAGCCTCTGGCTTAAGAGATGTAAGGCAAAGCCAAGCGTGGCGCCGTTGGTTGACACCATGGCAGTACCCATGCGCCGCCAGAAGGGACACATCAGCAGCCGCGCTGATGAGTTGGTTCGACACCAACATCCCCTCATTCAGAATCTCCGGAAAGTCCTCTTTCTTCTCTCAAGGAAGAAGCTCAGCGAATTGCTGAAGGGACTCCCATAGGGCTCGATCGTATCGCCCTAGCAAAGCCGCGGCACTGGCAGCCTTCATTGTAGTAGACGCTGTCCCACAGACCTTCCTGCCAGCTGAGTCTATCCAGCGGCTCTCCTTCTTAGGAGGCACTGTAGACGACGGGGTGGTGGCATGCTGCTTCCTAGCTGCCGTCACTATGACCGAGTCCAGTATCGGATCCATCCTAAGAAAAGCCGGGTCAGCACCCGGAGCCCAGTACTTCGTGAGTATGCCTGGAGGGGGCAGCCTTAGTCACCGCCGGAGTGAGAAACAACTCCTCGGCGGGCTCCACCAATCCTGGTACTAGAGGCAGTAACGTACGAGACAGGTGCTTTTTATGTAGCGTCACGAAAATCACAGACGTCGTGGGTGTAGGCACCGTCACTGTGATGCTCAACTTAGCCGCACCCCTCAGCAGGACATCTTGGAATGAGACGATTTCGTCTACAGGCGACACCCTCGTCCCTGGGGATTCCGACAAAGTCGGCGGGTACTCCCTGGTCCCAGAAGAATTTGTGTGGGATCTGGATCTGCGCCTCCTGTGGCGTCGTCTTGATCTTGTCGACGACCGGTGACGACTCTGCGATCTCCCCCTCCGGTCGGAGCGAGAACGCGATCTCGTCGGCTTCGGACGCTCCACAGGCCTCAAAGGAGCAGGCGACTGAGGCCTGACTGGGTGCCTCGGTTGAGGAGTCCCCTTAGGCAGCGTTGGGTACCGTGGTAGTGACACAGACCTCGGTGGAACCGCCAGCGGTCCAGAAGGAGGAAGCAGAGGATGAGAATGAGGAGAGGGCGGAGGTGGAAGCAGAGGCGGAGTGGGAGTCCTATTGGTGCACGTCGCCGGTGCGTCCCAGCGGACCCAGAGGAACTCCTAGCGCCAGAACTCCTTCTGCGCTTCTTTGGCGTCGAAGAACGTCGCCTCGACGGCGACCGTCGTTCTCTCGACGTCGTACGCCCCCGTCTCAATGGCGAACGCCTCCGTCTCGACGGCGAACGCCTCCGTCTCGATGGCGAACGCCTCCTCGACGCCGACCGCCTTCGAGACCTCGACGTCAAGGATCTCCTCGACGCCGACCTCCTTCTCTTCGCCGACGGCAAACGGCTGTGTCGCCTCGATGGCGAGCGCCGATGCCGGGCCACCTCTCGACGTCGATGACTCGACGACGACGAAGATACCGTCAACGGCGGTCTAGTCAGGTCCCCCGACACCGAACGTCGACGTCGCCTCAACCCAGAGCCCTGGGGGGACGGGGAACAGATTGCTGTCATCCCTCTCGACGCCGTAGTCAGTGCTATCGATGCCGGCGGAGAACAGGGACGTTTGCTGGTCTTCCTGCCCCTGGGGAGCCCCCAGAGGCCTCAGCATGGGCAGAGGTAGTATGCCCAAGACCCACCTTGTGCCTTCAGCCTTCTATCTTTCAGGCCTTGGAACCTGATCTTCATCCTATCTCACAGGGTCCTGCTGGAGAAGGTCTGGCAAATGTCACACTCCTCCGGAACATGAGATGAGGGAAGGCAGATGATGCACACCTCGTATGGGTCCAACTTGGCCTTCTTCCTCGAGCACTCCGGGCATTTGTCAAACAAAGCAGGCATTGTGACAAATAAAGAAATGCACAAATACACCCACCAGAAAGACAGCACCAAAGTACTTCAAATGAAAGCACTCAAACACTTGAAAAGTGAAAAATCACAAAAGAAAACCCTAGAAAGGGAGAGCTCAATGCTCCAGGGTCCTGCTTGCAGGAGCCGGAAAAAAGAACTGAAAGTAAAAGGGACCTGCTGGGCATTCTGGGCTACTGAGAGAGTTCTGGAAAGTTCTCTTAAAGGCACAGTATCCTGTTCTGAGCCACATAATGGCAGCCTATGGGGCTTGTCTGTCCACTCCTTCTCTCTATCATTCCAGAGACTTTTGCTGGTAGGGGAAGGTTTTTCTCTGTGGAAAACACTGGACAGGCTGTGCTGTTTGTGGATTTTTGGTGGAATTTCTAGTTGAAGTACTGGACAGTGTAGCCTGTGGATATAGGCTGCATTATCTGTCTTTAATTCTCTCTTAAGTGTCTGTGCAGGTCTGCCTTTTTTTGACGATTTAAGAGATTATTTTTGATTGCTCCGGGGTCCACGCACATGGGCGGGACTATTCACTAGATTATGACTATAACAGAGATACCCCTACTACAGAAACAGAAATAATCTCTGTTGTCACAGATCATACTGATTCTAGTAACACATCAATACCACTTACAGGTGATCCATCGACTTGTGTTGACCCTATAGTTGAGATACTTGTTGGCGATAAACTTAATCTCCTAGTAGATTCAGGTGCTAGAATTACCATGATAACAGAGAAACTGTTTCGTGAAATATGGAAAGAGAGAGAATTGTTTCCTCCGGACAGATCACCTGTCTCCTACGAAGGACATAGGATAGAGTTATTAGGTTTTATTGAAGATTACTTAGAGTTTAAAGGAAGAAAAATCAGGGGAAAGATTTACGTAGCAGTCAAGGGATTGAACATCTTAGGGTGGTTCCACCAGGGCTTGTTTGGGATGCAACTTAAGCCAGGCACCAGGGAACAAGTTCTGTTGGTCTCTTGTGAAGAGGAGAGCACTAAGTGGGTAAATGAATTTCCATCTGTTTTCAGTGATAAGTTGGGAAAGATCACAGGGTTCAAGCATAAAATCAAAGTTAAGGATGGTGCAACTCCTATTAAACACAAGCTCAGGAGTGTTCCTTTTAGCATCAAGGAAGATCTCAACAAAGAAATATCTATGTTGTGTGAAAAGGGAATTATAGAACCTACTGAGTCATCATTATGGTTGTCCCCTCTTGTGGTCGCACGCAAGAGAGATGGTAAGCTAAGGGTATGTGTGGACCTTAGATCTTTAAACAAGGAGATTTGGGTTGATTCCCACCCTTTACCCAAGATTACTGACCTATTTACCAGTATCAAAGGCGCAAACATTTTTTCAAAGTTAGACCTGGCTAGCACCTATCATCAGATAGAGCTTCACCCTGATTCACGTTCCTTGGCGGCTTTTGTATCGCCACTTGGAACCTTTCACTACAAGAGGATGCCGTTTGGTTTAGCCTCTGCGGCATCAGTGTTCCAAAGGGTGATGCAAAACTTACTGAGGGATGTGGAAGGTGTTCTTGTCTTTCAAGATGATGTTTTGATCTATGCCAAAAATGATGCGACACATGACAACATCATAAGGAAGGTTTTAGAAATATTCAAGAAAAATGGTGTGGTAGTGAAAACTGAAAAATGCAAGTTTGGTTGCAGTGAGATAGAGTATCTTGGTCATCTAATTTCTCATGAAGGAATCAAGCCAAGGCAAGGGTTGATTGATGCAATCATGAAAGCGCCTGTACCTAGGGACAATTCTGGAGTCAAATCATTGCTAGGTCTGTTGGAATATTATTCTAGATTTATTCCTAATTATGCGTCAATAGTTAGACCCATTAACAATCTTCTAAAATTTTCTACAACATTTTCATGGACAGCAGACTGTGAACGTGCTTTCACGGAGGTTAAGGAGGTTTTGTTGAAAAGTGATGCTCTAACACCGTTTGATCCTGATTTGTCATGCATCATTACAGTGGATGCGAGCAAAGTGGGTCTAGGGGCTATTCTCACTCAACGTTCAAGTGATTGTGAATACACAGTTGCATTTGCTTCCAGGGTTCTGAGGAGTGCTGAGACTCAATATTCTGTAATAGAGAAAGAATTATTGGCTTGTGTATGGGTCATTGACAAGTTTCGACCTTATGTTTGGGGTAGGCATTTTAGTTTAATTACAGATCACAAGCCACTGGTGTCCATTTTGTCTGCTGGACCAAACAAATGTTGTACACCTAGGATCACAAGGATGGTTAGTAAATTGCTTCAATATCAATTTGAAGTTACACATATCGCTGGTGGGAAAAATACACGGGCGAATTTTCTTTGATGGTATCCACAGAGTAGTGATCTGAGTGAAGGGACTAGTTTCCAAGATATAATTGATGAAGATGAAGAAGATTGTTTTGTGGCATCAATAGATGTACCCATATTAGCAGTTGGGTCTGAGGAAGATTGGAGAGCGTGTTTGTTGAAGGACAGTGTGCTACAAGAAGTATTCAATTTTATTAAGAATGGTTGGCAAAAGGAGAGGTTTTTGTCTTCTGATTTACAACCATATTGGAAGGTTGAATCAGAAATTTCTATTGAGGATGGTTTAATATTGAGAAGTGATAAATGAATTCCACCTCATTGTCTTAGAACCATTATCCTCAAAGAAGCTCATGAAGGGCATTTAGGTATTTCCCTTACAATACATCGGGTACGGCAAGACTTTTGGTGGCCAAGTATGGACAGTGAAATCAAGATGTTTACTGAAAACTGTTCGGTCTGTTCTTTCTCTGAGAAATCACTTAAAGTTGTTATCCCACCTTCGTCTCCAATTGATTGTCCATCTAGACCATGGGTCAAAGTAGGTATTGACATTATGGGTCCTTATGAGGTTTTACCTTTGGGGATGAGGTTCATTTTTGTTTTGATGGATTACACATCCAAATGGCCTGAAAAAAAAGTTGTCAAGGAAGCTAGTTCATCTAGTGTGATCAAGTTCCTCAAGGAAGTATTTTTGAGAGAAGGTTTTCCTCAGTTTATTGTTTCAGATAATGGGACCCAATTTGTAAGTGATGAATTTCAAACTTTTCTTAAGTCCTGTGGGGTTAAGCATCTTAGAAGTTCACTATATTACCCACAGACAAACGGTCTTCTGGAAAGAATGAATAGGGTTGTTGTTGATTGTGTTAGGTGGGCAATAAAGGGCAAGCATGATGTTTTAGCAGCCATTGAAAGCATGCTGTGGTTTTACAGGACAACACCACACTCATCCACAAAAGCCTCACCTTTCGAAGTGCTAAGAGGAAGGAAAGCCAACACCAGTTTTCGACCTGGTTGGATGTGCAATTGGTCTGACTCATTGGTTGATGTTGAGTCAATTTTGGAAACAGTCAAAACCAATTCAGAAATCACACAGGTTAAAGAGAAAGAATGGTTTGACAAAAAAAATGTAAAGATGGTTTCGGTGTGTGTGGGAGATTTTGTAAAGATTAAGAATTCTGTGTTAAGCAAGAAAGGGAAGTGTAAATATAGTGAACCCATCAAGATTACAAGAATTGGTAATAATTCTGTACAAGTAGAAGGTGGGTTTTGGTGGAATCTTTCAAAAGTAGTAAAAGTGAAAAATGCAAGTTTAGTTGCTGAAAGTCTTAATCAACGTGATAGTAAATTGAATTCATCCCGAAGGAAGAGTACTAGGATTTCTAATTTACCTTGTAGATATGGTGATTGAACATTGTTATTCTCTACCTAATTAGGAATGTTCAGCTTTTATAAATTATTTCAAATATAATGTTTTGGACTTACTTTGGTACAATGTATTATTGTTTTAATTTCTTTTGTTTAGGGTTTTGTTATTCTGAAGAAAGGGAGGTATGTTATATTCTAGTCATGTCAGGTTTTGTACTGTATCTTTAATGAAGCTCCTGTGTTCTGCTGTCACTGCACTTGTGAGGTCATCACATCTGGTCTACTGTAGAATGTTATGTTTTCAATACAAGAGTCTAACTGAATGAGGGACAGATGAAACCAGCAGATCAAGAGCTGTGTAGGATCTATTGAAATAAACCCAATTTGATTCATCTGTCTACTGGAATTACTACAAATTATTAACATTTGTTGATATGAGTGGCTTGGTTTCAGGTTTATACAGCTTACTGATCAAGGTCTTATTTTCTAAGCCTCTGGAAAGTGTTACGATGGTAAAATGGCAGACCACCCTCAACAAAAAATCTAGGAGGAGGGGATACTCTTGGACTCACATGAAAGAGTGCACTGGTAAGCAAAAACGAAGTTCGACCTCTATAACATTTTGCCTTCACAGCATAGGTCCCAGTCATGGTTACACAGGGCTGGTTAAATTCCTGATGACCAATGCTGGAGGTGTGCTTCACCTCTCTGTGACCTTAACCATATCATGTGGCACTATGCTTCCCTAGAGCACTGTTGGCAGAATTTATGGCATGAACTGAGGAGGAAGCCCCTTTTCCTGATGGTGCCATATATGCATCCAGATATACTACATTACACTTTTGATTTAAAGAGGTTGAGTAGGCACACTCATAGATGTTTGGCTACCTCCCTAGCTGCAGCTAACATATGCATCCTTTGCCACAGGCATCAGCCAACACTACCTACTATGGAGGAATGGCTCGCTGAGTTCACATTGATTGCATACGGCAAAGAGGTTATCTATAAGGTTTCCAATAAACATTCTGACTTCAGGGAGGAGGGAGACTCTATAAACAGTTATCTGACTCTCCTCACTCCCTCTCCCTGACCCCCCCAGAATCTCATCACTGACCACAATACAATTTGTGTAGGACAAAAGGTCTCCATTAGGAACGATTCACAGCAGCTTAAATTATGATCCAGTTACAGGATAATTTATTTCCGACGATTTATGCCAGATAACGACTTATATACATATCTCACTCACACAGGTCACTCCCCTATCTGGTTGTTAGCTAATCACTCTGACATGGATCTTATTCATCTAAGAATACTTGACACAAAACTGGAGTTGGACGGCCACAATGTCTACAAAATTAGCTACCCTCCCAATCCAAAAGAAATGCATTCAAAAGCTTAAAAACACAAACTCATTTAAGCATGCCTAGAGACTCTAATCTCTGATCCTTACTTCTGCCTGAAAAAATGAACTACTATAAGCGATCTTATCTTTACAGGAGACGAAATGCACAATGGAGGAAAGCAGCCCTGTATTAATTGTTACTGATCATCTCATCTAGGAAAGCCCCCCACAGCCTAAGACTTTATGTAGCCCCCTCTCCGGCTTACAGAGCAGATGCAACCATCTCCCTTTATAACAATGGAATTATCCTCATCCAATCATCAGACCACAACCTTGAACTATTCGATTACATTTTCTCTAACATCAGAAATGTGGTGATTAACAATCAATATGCCCCCTCCCAAGCCCGTCCTAGTCTATCAGATTACACACACAATTCACAACTAGTGTCCTGCTTATATGTGTTACTTCCAGTGCTCCACACCTCTCACCTCCTCTCCCCACCATGGCGACCAACAAACATACAAAAACCCCTCACCTGCTACGGTGAAGCATAAGTTCCACTCTGAGAATCGCCAAATTGAGTTGCACCCAATCATGCTAGTAACACCACGACCCCCACTAGTTCGCCATCCTCCAAACACTCTTAAATGGATACTACGAGCTTCTCTTTGACATTCCCCATGGACCAATCAAAGATAACCTCAGAGACTGAACCTGCATCCCTTAATAGCAGAATGACTATGATGCTAGCGCACTAACGCAGCCAGCTTTTGAGCTCTCCTCAAACCCCCCCCCCCCCCAACATGCTCTACCCTATCGCCAAACCACCCACCCATCAGCTTGCTCTCCATGACTGGCGTTATCCTAACACCACAGTCCTGAGCACCGTTCCTCCAGGCCCTCTTTTACAAACCACAATATCGCTTTCCCACACATCACTTGAATCCAGACTCTGAGATCTCATGGGATCTACAACAACTTAAGGATAACTTACACTGCTGTATTAACATCACTGTAGAACCCCGCAAATAAAAATCGGCCCAACAGGAACCCGGGGAAGATCAGTAAAAACCATGCCCAATCTACCAACTTTCACACTGGGCTGCCTTCACACTCTCCCTACTAACTTGATCTCAACAATCCCTATTGCTCCTCACCTAACCACTCTATATCCTAATGACCCCACTAGACCGGTTAGGACCTCATACCCACTTTCTGGTAGAGACCTTTACGCTCTCCTCTGCTCCTATAACTCAACATCTTTGTATGACACACACTCTGGAACACTCAAAGAACCTAGGACCAACTCCAGAGCAGTTAACAACTCAAACCTCACGCAAATCTCCATCACTCAGTCTGCATCAGTTGATACTATATCTCATCTGAAATGCATGTTACTCTATTGCAGATCAGCTGTTAAAGACGTAGTAGACATCGCTGACCTCATCCTTACAAATTATCTTGACCTCATAATTCTCAATGAAACGGGGCTTAATTCCTCCTCACCTTTCATAGACCTTCAAGTGCCTCCTGGTCATGACATCATACAATTGGACAGAACAGGGGGAGGTATTGCCTGCATTCAACGTAACAATCTTGCTGTGAAACAGTCACAAACTGTTGCTCTTTCCTCATGCATAGATATTGCATGACCACTATGCAACCTGCACACGATCTATCATCCACCAGTAGATACCTTTTATTCACAGAACAAATCATGGAAATCATCTCTTCCAACTGGGACATCACTGCTCCCAGATCTTCCTATGAGATTTCAACCTCCACTGGAATGGCAAGAATGAGTCAGCAGTGATCAGCCTAAAACCCTTCCTAGATCACCTCTGCCTTATCCACATTTGTGACAGTCCTACTCACAACAAGGGTGCGACCTTAGATCTACTCATAGCCAAGCCCAATTCCATTCTACTCAAATCCATAGTCCCACATGATTGGACAGAACACCACGCTTCACCTTACTCATCCAGAAGTGTTGCTATCTAATAAGGCCTAACCAAAGAAATCTAAACACTGGATAAGGAGCTTAAGAAATATAAATCCGAATGAACATCTTGCCCCCTCTGGCAGAATTGTTGGAGGTCCCCGAATTCACATCTCATTATAACAATTCCATGACGAACATCCTAGACTTTATTGCATCTCTTCAGCTAAAAAGACTATCCACTAAAGACTCTAAACTGTGGTACAAATGGAGCCTTAATGCAGAAAGACGCAATTTGAGACTGGCTGACCGTAAGTGGAAATTCCCTCTGTCCCTCAATCACCTGAGGCAGCTGAGATCACTAACACACATCAATAACAAACACGCGAGAAGCTCAAAAGCAAACTTCTTCAGAAATCAGCTTGATAAAGCTAACAACCCACCTATAAAACTATTTGAATTGGTCAAACTTCAATCAAAGAGTTATCCCAATTCTACCTATACTGGATCAAGTCTGCAACCAGACTACAAGGATTTTGCCTCTTTCCTGGAAAAGGCAAAAAAATGAATTGAGCTAATGGAGCACTGTTAGACCTGTCAGCCCTTTGGGTGGTCCCTCCTATTATTTATTTATTTTGTCCCCTTTTTGCCTCCTAGTACTTTTCATTTTTTTATATGTCCACTACACTTTTGGTGTTGACCTTAGATGCGTCCTTGTCCTTCTAGAATCCTCTTAGGCCTAGATGCCCCTCTTGTGTCATGAAAATCTAGTTCTACAAAATGGTGGCTTGTAACTGCCACAACTGTTCACCTCAGAAAAATGGACCCATAGGATAACATAGGGACACTCTAGAACCTTCCCGCTGGTTCTAGTAGCCTGAGGCTAGCCTATATAAGGCCAGTATCAGGGCACCCATTTTAGAGTGACCAGAGAGTTGGTTTTGGAACCTGGTCGAGGAAGGAGTGAGGCAAAATTGTGGGGAGAGAGGCGCACTGAGTGAGGGAAGATCGTCCTCTGGGTCGGCTGCCTCCTTAAATGACGTACCCCCCTATCTGACCCAGCCCTTCCATTGCGGAATTATTTCTGGCTCCCTGCTTTCGTCAAGTGCTCCTAGGCTAACTCCAGTGTGCTGTGTAAAGCTGGCCTGGGGAAGCAAAGAGCAGAAGCCTCCGTGACCAAAAAGTCACTCACTGTGGGAGAGGCCCTGGAGCGGCGAGCGAGGTTCCCCCGGCGTCAGCTGTAAACCCCATCTGCATGGGAGTGTGACTTCCAGGTAACACTTCCTCCGGAGTGGCTCAGGGGGAAGCCAGGCAAGCCCAGCTGACGAGCGGCGGAAGGGGGAGAATCCCACAGCAGGTGCTGTAGCGACGGGTGCAAGCGGAGGACAGCGGAGACATCTGACCGCTGGTGGCGGAACTGAAGTGACGCCGAGGTAGGCGTGACGTGGGAGGAGGCCGGGCGAAGGCAGAGCCGATACGGGGGAAGCCAGCCGCGTCCTCGTAGGAGGCCGTCCGATGCTGGAAGAGGCGGGGTCTGCTGCGGGTGAAGCCAGCGTGAGAAGAATCACGGAAGTGCTGACAGACGCCGCAAGCAGCCCACATTGTGAGGAGAGCCTGAATCCTGCTACACGAGGAGCGGAAGGCAAGTCAGTCAGATAAACGGCAGAACCTACTCCAATTCAGGAACCCAGATCGAGCGCTGCACGGAGCTTGGCTGTCACGTTAACAGAAACAAAGTAAGCTGGGTCCAACTCTGGGAGGGGGGTGACCGAGGAGACAATCGAGACGTGGCCTGAGTTGAGGAAGAGCTGGGAGGGCCTTGGCAAAGACAGACCTGAGGCAGTGAAACGTAGTCTAACTGCATCACGAACAATAATCCTTAGGAACTGGACAGTATATTCCAGCGTCTGGGTGGGGGAGACAGTCCCTGAAATCTGTTCAGACATCAGTAGTGTAGGTTGCTGAGGGGATAGGATTATACTGTTAGCATCTGAACCAGCCTCTACAGGAGTGAAGCAAATTTACATGGATATGGGGAATGCAAAAGTAACCTGCCTGTCTTTCTTTTGAATACAGTTGCTTGAGTCATTTCACAAGTGTGCCGGTAGGGAGAACTTTGCTGACCAGTTGTAACTTTTAAATTTGGTTGACCCTGTGTTCCCAAGGGTAAAGTACATGTTAGCTTCCTCATTAAGCAAAACGTTATGGTGGTAATTTTTCTCTGCTAAACTGTGAAACTACTGCTGAAAGGAGAAGTGCGAATATTGTTATGCGGAATTTGTAAATGCTAATAACTGAATGCAAATCTATTGAATGTACTGGAATTGAATACTGCTAAAAAGAAATCAGAGTTTTATAAAACAGCTCGTATTTTTCTAAATTGGTGTAGTGGCTTTCTTTTCCGGTGGATGGACGCTGAGTTACTTTAAGGGTGTGATGCAAGCTTAACACTTTCGCCTTTAGGTTAGACCTTTCCACTCTGTGCCAGGCTACCCTATGTGGACTGGTGACCCCAGGTCCAACAAGCACCTTGCGAAATCTCCACATCCCAGTCTCTCCCCACCCTCGATTGAGGAGCCCCCAACTCGCTCAGGACTTTCCCTCAAAAGTCACGCAGTGTGGAACTCTTTCAAATGTAATGAAGAAAATGACTTTCTCAAAATTCTCACAGTTCTGAAACCATCAAGCCACTTCAATGACCCTTTGCATCTAATTTCTTTAATTGTTTCAAACTGTCCTTACGACCACTCCGGACCAAGATAGGAAATGTTTCATTACATAAAGGCACAATCCTAGATTGCTGAAAGTCTGGTCAGTTAACTCCTATTCTGAAGAAATCCATGGCAGATCATACGGACCTAAACAACTTCAACCCAATCACTAACATTCCGACCCTGGCTAAGCTCCTAGAGAAATGTGTTTACATTCAACTAGGAAACCAGATAGAACAATTCCAACTGTTAGACCAATTCCAATATGGCTTCCACCAAGGCCACAGCACTGAATTAGTTCTAACGCACATAGTAGAAAATGCGCTAAATGCAGAATCAAAATGAATCCTGCCTCCTAATTCTCCTTGACTTTTTGTCCGCTTTTGACACGATTAAACATGAAAGCCTCCTTGACCTTTTAGAACAGAGAATGGGGGCATCAGGGTCCATCCTTAATTGGTTCACCTCTTTCCTCCACAACAGATCCCAAAGAATCAAGGTTAACCAGTCCTTTTCCAATTCTTCACCTGTCACACGGGGGGTTCCACAGGGATCAACGCTCTCACCCACCCTCTTTAAAATGTTCATGAGTCATTAACTGAAATTCTGAAGCGATCCATCATCCACTATCACATGTACTCTGACAACACCCAATTGTACTTCAAAATCTCTTCCCCTGAAGATATACAATTCCTTAACACCACTCTCCAAAAAACGAAAAACTGGCTTACGAGCAACCCCTTCAAACTAAATGCTCAAAAAGGAAAATGCTACTTACCCAGTAGGCATCTATTCTTGGCATGTAGAGCTGTAGATTCACATGCTTTGCATAGCCTGCTATCTAGTGTTGGATCTGGATGTTTGCACTTTGTTTTTCTTCGAAGAAGTCTTTTCCAGTCAAAAGGTAGGAAACTCCTCCTTTCGGTGATAGTGCATGGGCATCAACTCCATTGTTAGATTGTTTTCCCGCAGAGGGTGATAATGGAGTTAGTGAGAGTAGTAGAAAGAGATGTATATATGTATCTAAGTAAGATGTCACTGCAACAGGTTTAGTTACCCGGGGAGGCGGGTAGGCGCATGTGAATCTACAGCTCTACATGCCTAGAACAGATGCAAACTGGGTAAGTAGCATTTTCTGTTCGAGGCATGTAAGCTGTAGATCACAAGCTTTGCATAGTCTATATAGCCGTTATCTCCCAAAGCGATGGCTAACCTGTAGCTGTTGCAGTAGTCTGAAATAGTGTACGTAAAAATGCTTGCCCCACACTAGCTTGCTGTCTTGCTAACACATCTACACAATAGTGTTTTGTGAACGAGTGAGTTGTAGACCATGTTGCAGCTTTGCAGATGTCATCTATGGGTATATTTCCTAAGAATGTCATAGAAGCCCCTAGTTTGCTTGTGGAGTGCGCTCTCGGGGGAATTGTTAATGTTATTTTTGCTTTTGCATAGCATGTTTGAATGCACTTGACTATCCCCTGTGCAATACACAATTTTGATATGGGATTGCCTTTATGTGGTGGAGCAAAAGCCACAAATAGTTTGTTTGTCTTACAGAAAGGTTATGTCCTTTCTACGTAGTAGATTAATGCTCTTTTCACATCTAAGGTGTTTAAATCACATTCTGCCACAGAATTTGGTTGAGGGAAGAACACAGAAAACTCAACAGATTGGTTGATATTTTATAGAAAAAGAAATGGCAGTGGTAACAAGAACAGGTCAGCACCTCCGTCTCTGTCTTATCCCAATGTTGTAACAGGACTAAAAGTTATAGGTGTGCTCTATGTAGAACACTGTGCCATCTATCGGTGTCTGTCCTATATACAGAAAGGAATTCTCTTTCCCATATATAATACAAACAAATATCACTTATAGAGCACAACCAATAGCATTCCTTGAAAGGAAGAAAAGACCGTGGGTAGGAATTTAGGGTTGGTCAAAAGAACCACTTTATTTTGGTGTACTTGTAAAAATGGTTCTCCTATGTTTAGTGCCTGAAGCTTACCTACTCTCCTCAGTGATGTGATAACTATGAGGAAAGCTACCTTCCAAGTGAGAAATTGCAGGTCACATCTGTGCAATGTCTCAAAAGGTGGACCCTTCAGTCTGGGGAGGACAATGTTGAGATTCCACACTGGAGCAGGTGGAAGTCTTGGGGGAATGGTTTTTTTAAGTCCCTCCATAAATGCCTTAATGGCAGGCACTCTGAAGAGAGACACATGTTGTCTATTCTGGAGGCATGCAGCTATTGCATCAAGATGTAAGCGTATGGATGTGTACACTAAATTTGAATGCTGCAGATGTAATAAATAGCATATAATGTTTTGAACTGAAGCATCAAGGGGGTTGATTTGATTGTTATTACAGTATATCACATACGGCTTCCACTTTGCAGCACAGCCGGCTCTTGTGGTAGGACGTCTAGCCTCTTTGATGATGTTTATGCAGTCTGGTGGGGGATTAAGGTAGCCAAACTGTAAGATTTCAGGTGTCAGATCGGAAGGTTGAGATGACTAGTATCCGGATGTCTTATCTCTCCAAGGCTCTGCGTGAGGAGATTTGGTGTGAGATGTAGTTTTTGGTGAGGAACTACTGAGAGCTCCAACAGGTCTATAAACCAGGGTTGACGTGCCCATGTGGGAGCAACTAGGATTAGATACAGGGGCGCTTGTCTGAGTTTCCGAACCACTAATGGAATGAGTGGGAGAGGCGGAAAAGCGTTGGCAAATATCCCTGACTAATTCATCCATAGTGTCCATAGTGCATTGCCTCTGGACAAGGGGTGTGGATACCTGAATGCGAAGCTTGGGCATTTTGTATTTAGGTTTGTGGCAAACTGATCTAGGTCTGGAAAGCCCCACATCTGAAAGCATGTGAGAAGAACTTGAGGGCAGCGTTCCCTGTAACCTGCACGCCAGCGCACCTGAGTGACCCCGAGCGCACAGTGTCCAGAGGGAAGCGCGCACACATCCCAGGTGAGCATTCGCTTTGAGGTTCCAGGATCGAGTTCTAAAGCAAGTGTCTCCTTCCTTGCTACTTTTCTTCCTTAATGGGCCATGGCTGAGGGCTAATTGTGGGCCATCGTGAAAATATTCCTGTTAATTGCAGTGCAGTAGGGTGCTGCAATTAACAGGAATACATTCACAAGTGCCCACAATCAGCCCACAGCCACGCTCTAGTAAGAAAAGGCATGCATCAAGTTCAAAAGCACAACATGTAAAGCGCACGTCGTGCTTTTGGGCTTGCTGCATTTCTTATCTTAACCGCTTGCCTGCGGCAGGAATTCCAGCCGGTGTTGGACATTCCAATCGCGGGCGTGACGGAACCATTCCGTCATCAGCACAGCCCAACGTGACTGATGATGGAATGGCTCCGTCGCAAGTATCGATGGGGTTAATGGAGCTTAGCTGAGGGCTGATTGTGGGCACTTGTGAATGTATTCCTGTTAATTGCAACACCCTACTGCACTGCAATTAACAAGAATATTTTCATAATGGCCCACAATTAGCCCTAAGCCTTGCTCTATTTGGCTCTTCAGTGAGTGGCGCCACAGAGGTTGCTGGGCAGTTTCAGTTTGGTGGTGCCTGCTGCCTATTATGGCCTGTGTGTTGTATATAGCACAACTGTCTTTTATCCACGGTTGGTTCCTCCCGTCCACCCCCACATCAGTGGAATTGGATTGATGATCATTGTAGTTAACCTACTTAATACATAGATACATTTTGGGAGTTTGTTTTAAAACCAGGACATATACAAAGGAGAATGTTGGGTTTTAAATACATTGGATTATTGTGTTCTTTTTGACGGGGACATGTAGACACAGTACTGTGCACTGCCCGAGGTACAGAGACAGATAGAGACAGGGACAGACTGACAGATGGAGACAGACAGAGGCAGAGACAGAGAGGCAGAGAGACAGAGAAGGAGACGGGGAGGGAGACAGAGGAAGAGAGAGGGAGAGAGAGGGAGGGTGACAGCGGGTGGAAGAGGGAGGGAGATAGAGGGAGGGAGGGAGTCAAGGGAGGGAGACAGAGAGGGAGACAGACAGAGGGAGATAGAGGGAAGGAGACAGACAGAGGAAGACAGAGAGAGAAAAACAGAGAGAGGGAGACAAAGAGAGAGGGAGACAGAGGGAGGCAGACAGAGGGAGGCAGAAGGAGATAGAGGGAGGGAGTCAGGAGAGACAGACAGGGAGATAGAGGGATGAAGAGAGAGGGAGACAGAGAGAGAGGGAGACAGAGAGAAGGAGCCAGACAGAGGGAGACAGAGGAAGTGACCGAGGAAGACAGACAGAGGGATGGAGACAGACAGAGGGAGAGGAAGAGGGAGAGGGAGATTGAGAGGGAGAGAGATAGATGTGTGTATGCCAGGTCTGGTGGCTCAGTAGACGAAGGCGTCCGCTGCAGGGGCCTGTGTTCAACCTCATGGTCACAGTTTTCTTTTTGCTCTAGCCCGGCCCCCTTCCCCCAGTGACCCCACCCCCACTGGTGCGGCCCTTAGCCACACAAAGCACTGTAAATTTGGCCCCAGAGAGATAGTTTGTGAGTACCCCTGATCTACACTAAATAAAAACAGTTTTGTTTTCTGCCCTTCCCCCTTACTTGTTTGCAGCTCCAGAATACTTATCCTTTGATCTAGTTCCACTTTGGGCCTGCCTGCTCACTAGACATGTGACTCATATGAATTACTCGCCCTGGAGTCACTCACCACATAACCACCCCCCAAGACTGCAGCCCTGCTTCCGTGTTTTTTGGCACTGAAGGCAGAATGTTAAAAGAGGAGAAGGTTGCCATTGCAATGGGGTTTGTAAAAATATATGTATGTAAGAAAAGAGAGGGACCACTTGTGTTAACCAAGGGAATAGGGTACTATTAACAAGAAAAAACAAGTAATCAAAAGGCAGGGCAGGTGTGCTTTCTCCACATATCTACCGTTGAAAATTAGCTGTGATCCTTGATGGAGCTCTTTGTATCCATGAGTTTCTCGTGAGCTAGGTCGAGGCTGGGCAGGTGTGTGTGCTCCACATATCTACAGTTGAAAATTAGCTGTGATCCTTGATGGAGGTCTTTGTATCCATGAGTTTCTGGAGCACAATCCCGGTGTATTTCCTGTGACCATGAGGCTGCTTTACCCTCATCAGCTGCCCTGATCGGCCTCTGACCCTTTATAAGCAAGAGGCATGTGAACTTGCATTTTACGCCCCACCCGTTTGTCCACACCAGCGGTATGCACCGTCTTCCCGCCATTTCCCCACTATGATGCGGGAAGACGGTGCATACCTGGTGCTAGGCGATTTTAATTACTGGCCCTTGGACCCCTTTGAGTGCACTTCCTCTAAACAGTTCACTGAATCTCTCCAATCCTTGAATTTTGTCCCTCACATATCTGTTCCTACACATTCACATGGCCATATACTAGACCAGGTCTGGTCTCTCAACCTTTCCGTTTCCCCCATGTCTGTATCTCCTTGTCCCTGGTCAGACCATGCCCTCATTTCCTTCTCCCTCCTTCTCAACTCTGTCACTAAGGTCCCGCACGCCAAAAACACCTGGGCGCGGAATTGGAATCGAGTTGATCTCCCTTCACTGACTTCCCTGCTTCTGAACTCCTCTCCTAACCTCACAGGTCTATCTTCTACCTCACAAGCCACCGCTATCAACACCTGGCTTACTGGAGGCTGCGACTCGGTTGCCCCACTACGTCGTATTTCAACTCGACGACCCAAGGACTCAAATAGGTGGTTCAGTGACGACCTGAAGGAACAAAAACTGGCCGTACGGCAGGCTGAGAGGCAGTGGAGAAGAGATTATTGCCCCTCATTAAAAAACCACTATTCCTCACTATTAAGTGAGTACAAAAAAGCCATTTTAGCTGCCAAAACTGCTTATTTTTCCACAAAAATTCTGACAGCAGAAAATAAATCTAGGGAGATTTTTACAATAGTTAATGATCTAGCCTATTCTGATAGGGCTTCACACTAACCCCCTCCTACCCAGCCCCTGTGTGACTCGTTAAACTCTTATTTTCTGGAAAAAATTGCAATTATCAAGGCAAATATCCTCCCCCTCTCTTCCACTTTTGTTGATCCTTCTCCCCCTACTGTCCAGTGCTGTCTTACTTCAATTCCTCCCCTTACTGAAGAAGTATTCCTAGAGATACTTCCTAAGGTCAAATCAGGCTCTCCGGCAGACATCTGTCCGGCACGAATTCTCCAACAGATTTACTCAGTTTGCCCCCAGCCCCCGATTACTTTCCTTAATAGTTCCCTTGCCCAGGGAGTTGTGATCCCCGCACTTAAATCAGCCACAATAGTGCCCATTTTGAAGAAGTCCGGCGCGGACCCGTCCACCCCAGCCAACAACCACCCCATTTCCCTACTGCCCTACTTGGGCAAGGTGCTTGAGCGCCATGTCACTTCGGTACTCAGCGCCCATGTAGAAGCAAATGGTGGCTTGGCGTCACGTCAGGCCGGCTTCCGCCCCAGGCACTCCACCGAATCCGTCGTGGTGTCGGTCCTGGACAACCTCAGGGATGGCATGGACCAAAACAAACATCAGGCTCTGGTGCTCCTCGACCTCTCCGCCGCTTTTGACACGGTGGACCATACCATCTTCCTTTCACGTGTCAGAGCGGCGGGAATCGAGGGCTCAGCCCTGGTCTGGCTATCGTCCTTCCTGAGGGACCGCACCCAGGCGGTTCGGTTGGGGGATTTCACGACTACCCCACTTCAAGTCACTTGTGGTGTTCCCCAGGGCTCTTCACTCTCTCCCTTACTGTTCAACCTATATATCTTTCCTTTAATCTTTGCACTCCAGCAGCTGGAGGTCACCGTATATAATTATGCGGATGACCTCCAGCTCATCTTCAGTCTCTCTCCTTCTTCCCACTCTGTCTCTAATTTCCAGTCTACTATGATTTTCATCAGGGACTGGATGAACCACAACCATCTCAAGTTGAACCCGGACAAAACCGAGTTGGTTCTCACAGGTGGTTCTTCCAGTCCCTGGAACTCTCTATTCTGGCCCTCTTCTTTTGGTCCCCCCCCCACTCCTTCCTCCACAGTTAAAACCCTGGGCGTCAAAATGAACAACCAACTCACCTTACATTCACAAATCAGTTCTGTTGTTTCCTCCTGTTTTCTCACTCTTCGTACCATTCACACTGTTTCCCGTTTTTTTTCTCCCCTGGCACTTTAACTGATCATGTCCGCTCTGGTGATTTCGCGGCTGGATTACGCCAATGCCCTGTACAACGGCATCCCAGCGTGCAGCCTGCGGAAGCTCCAGATGGTTCAGAACCAAGCGGCTCGATTGGTGTATGGTCTTTCGCGTTCTCATCACTCAACACCCCTCCTCAAGGAGCTCCATTGGCTTCCTGTTAGGGAACCTTCCCTTTTCAAAACCGGTTGTATGGTTTTTCAGGCCCGCCAGGGTTCTGCCCCCGCTTTCATTTCTTCCCTGATCAATGAATATGTTCCTGCCAGAGAGCTTCGTTCATCGTCCAAATCTTTTCTGCAAATCCCACGTTACAAACGTAAAAAGTGGGGAGGGGCCAATTTTTCAACTCTGGCTCCTACCTTTTGGAACTCCCTCCCCGACCACTTACGATCTGCTTCACATTACTCCTCCTTTCGCAAAGACCTTAAAACTTTTTTGTTCAAACAGGCCTTTTCTCTGTAAAGTTGTCCCATCTATCTCTCTGCGCCAGCTATTCACGGCCCCGCTTTGCTAAACCTTGTCTCCATAGCGCCAAGAAACCGCAGGGTGAACGCTGCGCTTTACAAATGTTTTTAATTCAAATTCAAATTCATGATGAGCAGCTCACTCAAGGGACCATGGCGCCATACGGCACGGTGGCAAAGTTACAGACACACATGGTCACTGGAGACAACTCTTCTGGCCCTTTTCGCAGCTGTAGTGTAGGAAAAGCACTATACATCTACCCTTACATGCCTTCTCACAGTTCTTTGAGGCAGACTACGGTCTAAATAAAGAGCTTTACAGGCAACCGGAGTAACCTCCTACTCCGTCTCTAAAAAGTGAAGAAAAAAAAAAAAACTTTCTTTGTAGCTGGGTGTCTGTTGAACACTGCAGGGAGCCGTCATCAAATCTCCCCTCCAGCCAGCTAAATATGCATTCAAAACAGCAATTTAAAAATGAAAAAACACACAATATCCACATAATGATTAACAGAAATAAATTAATTGTTTTTTTTTGCGACTGTTAACTACCAATAGTTTGCAACTTACTGCTTTTGACATACGTTTGATACCACATCAGTTTCATGCCATAGTACAACAGGCTGGCCACCTGACATAACCACGTGTTTCCTGGGGGCATTAAAAAACCGTTCGAACGTCCCACTTGTATTTTTGGTAAATAAACATTTCAACCAATGGAAATTACAGATTTTTATCCATGTTGTATTGTGGTGCTACAAAGCAATCGCAGGATTTAGGTGACGTGCAAACTACTCATCCTTGGGGCTCCGTAATTTACTATCCTGTCACTACAACCCTTCACTGTCTTTAAAAGAAGATGATAATACAAATTACATTTTACACGTTTTTCTTCGTTACATGTGCCCATTGGTTAATTTGAGCCGGTGGTCTCACCCTCACTTGTTTTTTGGGGACTGGCATTTATTTTTCCTCATCTCGTATTGACCGTGAGCAAGAGAGAGAGAAACACACCAACTGGAAAGAAGAAGGAAGAGAAAGACGGGAAAACAGGCACAAAAGGAGAAAGCAGAGACAGGCAAGAGTTGAAATTGGTATTTTGCTGCATCTTTTTGTCTCTGCATCCAGATTTATAATACAACAAGTAACATTACACCTACAGCAGTAAAATCTTATGATGGTACCACCATTGGAGTCTTGTGCATTTCTAAACTCGAAGTGTTCTTGCCTGTGTCACCAATGCATGTCAAGGCGTGTGTATCCAAATTGCAAACCTGCCTTAAGACCCTTAACGTGCTGCTGTATTTGTGGAAATGCACAGTCTTTTCACTTTTTTAAGTCAAAGTTTGGAGTGATATTTGACGCTGAACCCACACGTGCCGTCTGGTTTCTGGCGCACATAGCCATGGCTGCAGCGCACAGAGACGCTACACTGCTGCACACAGAGGAAAATAATTAGAGGGAACATTGCTTGAGGGTGTAGTTCCCATTTGTGGATCTGTTGTCTTTGACGACTGAGCAGATCTGCAATCTGATTCTTTACTCCTGGAAGGTGTTCTGCGAGGAGATACATTTTGTGACGTATTGCCCATCTCCAGATGGTCTGTGCTAGTTGTGAAGGCTGGAAAGTGTGTGTTCCCCCCCCCCCATGTTTTTGTATGTAGCACATTGCTGTCATTTTGTCTGTACGAATCAGGGCAGCTTTGCCTACTAGATGAACTTGAAATGCTTTGAGTGCTAGAAAAATCGTTAGCAGCTCTAGATGATTTATGTGAAGCTGCTTTTGCAGCAAGCTCCACATGCCCTGAATTGAGTGCGTCTGGAGATGAGCTCCCCAACCAGTGAACGATGCATCTGCTGCTCCACTATCTGTGGAACTGGGTCGAAGAAGGGCCGCCCTTTTGAAAGGTTTGGGTATTCTACCACTGCAGAGCGCGATGGGCGCGGCCATCCACCAACACTAAATTTGATAATAGACCCTGAGCCTGGCTCCACTGACGTGCCAAGCATTCCTGCAGGGGATGCATTTGAAGTCTTGCATAAGGGACTATTAGGATGCAATACACCATCATCCCTAGTAACTGCATGACACCCGAGCTGGCAATGAGTGTTGAGGCTGAAACAGAGAGTAGAGTCTGCATATTGCAGACACTGGCCGGACTGGGGTAGGCTAGAGACTTTTGTGTATCTATTTTGGCTTCCAAATACGCTTGTGTGTTGGATGGTTGGATTTGGGACTTTGACAGATTTACTGTGAATCCAAGATCATGGTGCAACTGCACTGTTTTGTGAGGGTAACGTAGACAGCTTTGTTGCGAGCTGCCTTTTAAGAGCCAGTCGTCTAAGTATGGGAAGACGTGAATTTGTTGTCTTTGTAGATGAGCTGCGACTACTGCCAGGCATTTGGTGAAAACCCTGGGTACGATAGATTACTCCGAATGGGAGCACCTTGAATTGATAATGCTGGCCTGCTACCACAAACCTGAGGTATTTGCAGTGAGCAGGGTGTATTCGGATATGGAAATAGGCGTCCTTTAAGTCCAGAGTGGACAGTAAGTCGCCTTGCTGAAGGCGCGGGAGCACTTGTTGGAGTGTCACCATATGAAAGTGATCGGACTGAATGTATAGATTTAGTTCTCTGACGTCTAGTATAGGATTGAGAGAGCCGTCCTTCTTGGGAATTAGGTAGTACAGGGAATATACACCTGCCCCTTGATATTGTAAGGGGACTGGTTCTATAGCTCCTTTCTCTAACAGAGAGAGAACTTCTTGCTTGAGAAGGGTGAGATGTTCTTGTGACATTGTGTGTGATCTTGGAAGAAAGTTTGGGGGACTGTCTCCAAGTTCCAGGCAGTAACCATATTGGATAATTTGTGAACCCATTTGCCTGTGGTGATTGAATTCCAGACAGCTAGAAATTGGGAGAGACGCCCTCCGACAGGAGTGGAATGTTTGGGGGGGTAGCAGAAGGAAGTCACTGCTTGTTATTTGCGGGTTAAGTGCATGTTGAGTTGCCTCTGTCTCTTCCCTTACCGTTGTTTCCTCTAAACCCACCTCTAAAATAGCCTCTTGATGCGGGCGATTGGTTGTTGCCCTTGTAAGAGGAGGAGGGACTCTCTGTGAATATATTCTTGGAGCCACCCCTGTACAAGGAGCGACGAAAGGATCCCCTATTTGAAGGTAACTGCAAAGCCTTCATGGACTTGGTGACCTCAGTGTCTTTTTTCATTTTTTCCAGCAAAGTGTCAAGTGCTGGACCAAAGAGGTGTACTTTGTCAAATGGGTGGTTGAGAATAGAGGCTAATGTGCACCTGATGGAGGTATTTGTGATTAGTTTGCCCTCTTGAATAAGGTCATTAGCCTTTGATGTATCCTCATGAGGTAGAAATTGCACAAGCTTCTCTAACTCATCATAATGAGCCATATCATATCGAGCTAACAAAGCTTGAGCATTAGCAATGCACCAATGATTGGCTGCTTGCGACGCTACCCTTTTGCCCGCTGCATCAATTAATTTTCGACTCATCAGGAGGAGGGGCCTCACCAATGGTCTGTGAGTTAGCTCTCTTGAGAGCGTTGGAAACCACAAGAGAGTCCAAAAGGCAGCTGACCCTTGATGTAGGCAGGGTCAGTAGGTCCAGGTTTATATTTTTTTCTCCACCCTGGGTGTAACAATTCTTGCCCTCACAGGATCTTTAAAGATATCATATGTGTGCTTAAGCATTGGCAGTGTATGAGTAGCTCTCTGAGAGGAACTTAGGGTTTCGAATAAGAAATCCTCTTCTAAAGCCTCCTTATGCAGCTCCACCCCATGATAATGAGCAGCCCTGTTAAGTAGCTCAATATATTATCCTAAATTGTCGTTGGGTGGTGAGGGTCTGGACGGATATAAATCAGGGTCATTATCCGTGTTTGGGTCAGTGTCATAATCTTCCCATGGGTGAGTATCTTGTGGCCTATCCTCATCCCCATCATCCTGTGGGTCAGTTCACCGTGGTGGTGGTGAATTTATGGGTGTGAGGAGTAAGTTTGGATCAGTGGGAAAAGGTGGTGGAATGTAAGGTGGAGAAGTGTTAGTACTCACATTTATCTTCTACAGAGGAATGTGGTAATCCTCCTGCAGGCCCATTTTCCTTTTTTCAGGCAATTTGGCATGGATATGTCCAGTGTCTGGATTTATTACCAGTTCTTTCTGTTTCGGATCTGAAGGTGGAACGTCGGACCGAGGCTCTTTGGGTGGAGTCTTTTTGTCTTTGGTCACCGTTTTCAGCGTGGAAAGATTCGGCTCTAAACCCTTCGGCTCCCAAGATTTACTCTTCGATAATGATGGAATGGTTACCATGACATGCTTCAATTTCGACGCCGAAGGTCTCAGCTCGATTCAGAAAAGGGGGTGGTGATGAACAGAGTGTCTGAATTAAGCAGACCACTCATACCCAGTCCAAAGATCAGGGCTTGATCCATCACCGTTATTTAGCTCACTGCACCATCCCTGCTCAGAACCTGGCTGTATGCAAATCAGTCTGTCCCTGGCCCAGTGCATCATGGGAACAGGGCAGACTAAACTACCAAGCCAATTCTTCACCAGAAAGGAGACAAGCTTCCGGGGACCGGTTTCTGGCATTTCAGCCGTCGTCGGCCCGGCTTGCTTGAATCCTGATGGTGCAGTGAGCAAGGGACTCATGTCTGAGTATACCCTGCCACACCTATAGTGGCCAAAAACGATTCAGAAAAGGGGTACAGGGCCGACTCGAGCCAGAGCCGGAAGGCTTTTACTTGTGTTTCGTGCCGGGCCGAGGGCGGGGCGCCCAAAACTTTTTCTCAGTCTTGTGTTTCTGGGGCAAGGGGGTTTCTGTACTCCCAGTACGCTGACCCCGTGTAACTTACTCCTCTTCTTCCATGTCGGAGTCGGCCTCGATTCGTCTTCTTCGAGCGAAACGATTGGCACGCGTCGCAGCCTTTTTCATCGTGTTCTGGGGATAGGCAGAGGTAGCACACTTTGTGCAAGTCTGTGTGCGGAAACTTAGCATGACACCCGGGACAGAACTTGAATGGAACCCGTTCCATCGACTGCTAGCGAGCCCGGCGCGGGTAGGCCCAACAGCCATCCACAAATTTTCCAATCGAAGTTTTTTGAGTAAAAACGATACGCTGAGAATGGGAAACACGATCGAGAACAATACCATTGAGGGTAGTGGATTGCGCATTGAAGGAAACCTGAGAAACTGTGCCGAACCAGAGCGCAGCAATTCACATCAAAACCCGATGGCAGGAAAAAAACTATCTAGCAATGGAGTCGATGCCCTTGCGCACTATCAACGAAAGGAGGAGTCACCTACCTCGTGACTGGAAAAGACTCCTTCAAAGAAAAACAAAGTGCAAACATCCGGACCCAACACTACAGGACAGGCTATGCAAAGCATGTGATCTACAGCTCACATGCCTCGAACAATGGAATTTCTCCAACTCTCCCCACCCAGACATTCTCCTGATATAGGAGAATGGATGACACAACTAACAGCTTTTAATTGCCTTCCACAGATTATAGATGCCACAAGAACACTTGGAATAACCCTTGACAAGAACCTGAACATACAGGAGCACATCCGTTCTGCCACTAAAGGAGCGAATTTCCAAATGAACATTCTAATGAAAATTAAACCCTTTCTACACCTCGTCGACTTCAAATCAGTGGTTCAAAGTCCTAGTTGTTTCCAGGCTGGACGATGGAAGCACAACCCTCTGTGGCTTACCTAGATCAAAGTTGGTCCCTTTAAATGCCTCTTAACCCTGTTGCAAGGCTCATCACAGGATCTAAAATATACAACCGCATCACTCGATTTCCAGCCCCTAAATTGGCTCCCATTTGAAGCTAGAATTAAGTAAACAAAATCGCATGTATGACCCATAAAGCCCGACATCTTAACACCCTGTTGCACCTAGCACAAAAACTAGACTTGTCTGGTTGCTGTAGAATGATCTTCTAGAAGCTCTAGCACCTTATTGCTGAAACCAAAGAAATTCTGTAAAATTAAAACTTACAATCGATTTTTGTCAGGTATTGCCCCAAGAATCTGTGAACGCCTTGCCCCCTGAAATCAGACTGAACCCCTCACCTGTATTGCTTTAAAAGGAAGTCAAAGTGCTACTTATGAACTAGTTCTTCCTCTAAGGCTCATGTACTTTAGCAGCCTACCACATTAGCCCATACTTGCTAGACCCATAAAAAGTATTGGACTTCTATGATCATGTATATTTTGCATGCGACTTGGTCCCTTTGGTGGTCTCCTGCCTCAATTTGGGACCCACCACATCCTGTTTTGCTCTTGATTTTGTTGTTTGTTTTACTGTTTGTTCCTTCATGACCACTTGTAAAGCGCTCCGATACCCTCTTGGGTCATATTCGCGCTATATAGACTTTATAAATACATAAAATCACATCTGGGGTTCCATTCTTCCGGAGGCAACCCCTACTTAATGGTGATCTATGCCATTCAGAGTGAATTTATCACCTCCAATAAATGATATGCCCATATTTTAATCTGTGGTTGTGCACTGAGTGTTTTTCGCTGTTATCCTTCTTTAATAAAATATGGTAAGTTGATGAACCATGTGTTCTTTGTTAGGCCTGGTAATGTCTCCTGAGTCTAAAACGATACTTGACACGATTCCTGGCATTGGTTAGTCTATCACTGTCGGAATTAGCTGCTAAATTGCCTGGATATTTCACTATTCGGATAGCTCATGCTACGATCCCCTAAACTCAACTGTTGTCATTTCTATTTCCATGCCTACACCTCTGCAATTCATTTGCTAGTCCTATAGGTTCTAATTTTACAACGCTTAGTTTCTATGCATGAAAGGTTTTGTTTACGTATATATGACGTTATCACTGTACTGTTTGATCTGGTGGAATGGTTAAAATTGCCTTTCACTTTCCGCTAGTTATTCCCTCCCTTTTCTTTATGTATTTCCATTACATCCCATCCTTACCTATGCATTTATGTTTAAAAAAATATTTATTGGAAAGTCGACATCTGTCAGCATATATTCAACGGTTTTTTTTTTTTTTTTAAAAACATTCTTTCCAAATCTGACACTGCCATTATGTTTGTTGCAGTCCTGGCCTGAATTATTAAACTTTGCTCTACATTACCAAAAGGGATTGTCGGGTTCAAGTGTTCAGCCAAGCAGCAAGAGTTCTTGTGTAAACTGTGTACAAGGGATTATAGCCCATGGTCGGCTATATATCATCAAATGGTTGCTCAAAAAATATCGAAATGAAAAGGCTCTACGGCTTTCCCGATATTTCACTAATGTTGCTTTATTCTCCTAAATGTTGGTGCAACAGGTTTAAGACTTCAACAGAAAGCAAACACAGATCCTATTTCTACCAAAGGATAAAGAACTCTAAATTATGCTGTTAATACTGTGGACTGCTGTCCCACTGGAGTTGCGTTTGAGGCTATTACCAGGTGTTTGTGAAACCCATAGGACATCTTATAGCTAAAGGGAAGTGCCAAATTAATTTTTTACGAATTTACACTGCCACTTTAGTTATCTGGTGGAAGCAGATGAAGCAAAAGAAAGAGGTACTTTTAAGCACGAGAGAGCACTCTTAGGGGCTTTATTAGTTAGACTAAGAACTACAGTCAACCACCCCCACCCTTGCATGCAAATAAGAGACTAAACGTAGTAATTTACAAATCTAAGCTTATGAAAAATGCGCTATTAATAAATACAACAATAACAGCTTTATATAAAAGGTTTATTTACAAATGTGTTTATAATCAGATAAAAACCAAACAGTTTAAATCTGAACACTGCTGTTTCAATTTCAAGCATCAATGTGACTGGAAGTTTGCCAATTTTAATAAATTACACATTTTTAGAAATACTTGGCGAATAAAGTAATTTCACAATTGAAAAGGCCACTGAATAGTGTATTTATAGTCATCTGTTCTTTCACCACCCCCACGCACAATTGCTCCAAATGTATGGCTAGATCGCATTTACAATGAGTCATGTGAAGTTTTCAATAGAATGGTGGATTTAATTTCACTTTTGGCCATACTTTTAAGAATGTAAATAGCAAATGCGAACATGATAAAGAATCCTCCCACAACCGGTCAGTGCATGAATTTCAGACTCCATTTCCTCCTGTGCCCCCCCCCCCTCCCCCCCCCCCCCCAAAGTGATGAAATGCAGAAAGCAGATCTGTCAATTATATTCTTTCCACTCCATGTCATCAGGGGGATTCACTTCCACCTTTCTTTTTCCAATATCTGACCAATTGGTACTTAAAACAGTTCCGCCAGACTCCATCTGCAAAACAGAAAAATATTCTGTGTGAACCACTAAAAACTGGAGTGTTGGGTGATACTTTCTGGTGATGCAACAATACCAAAATCCTCTTAATAACATGGGCAACAGTTTTACCAATTCCACTAATCACCTTTTTGTTTCAGTGGTGCTTTAAGTGCGAAGTATGCCCAGTAGTGTTTGAAAAGGAACTGGATTTGTATGTGTTCCTTCTAGGGGTGATCTAGGCAGACGTTCGGGCATGACTCTTACTACTGCAGCAGACTTAAGACTAATCTGCATATTGCTTGCCCCTGTCTGGAGCGATTGTAAACAAATGGTATGGAATGCAGTCTAAAGCGAGTGCAGTGGCTGAGACTTTTGTAAGCATTCTAGCCACCACCTCTCGCACAAGTTTACCGAATCTAAAGCTGCTCTCCCCTATTGAGTAGGTGTTTACAACTGCAGCTGCTTATGTGGTAAGTCCTAGCAAAGAGCGAAATCTTCAATCTGTAATATGTAACACACAACAGTGTTCATATCTCCACAAATCAAACATTGATATCAGAAATGTAAGCTGCTTCAATGACTATGGCAAAAGGGATTTTGTTCAGCATTGCCAAGCACAATAGGAATGAACTTATCTAACAGCCACAGAAGGGTTTTGTAGGACTCCCTTGTGTGGTAAATAACATAACGCAGACTGGTTGATGTCCTGTACAAGGTATTAAGATAGGAAAATTGTGATTAGGTTGAACAGGACAACATACTAGGAAACACAAGAGACACTTGGCTGGGACACACAGAAGAAGGACCAGTCAACTGGTTGGTGATGTAGATGTTTAAACAGGTTCACTCTTGCTTGGAAACGAGCACAGGCTGGCCAGAAACAAACCATTAAATCATTAAATAAAAAAAGTCCAAAAGCACAGAATATTTGAAAAGAGCATTTGCATCACTCGTGTACCTCTTGAAGAACAAAAGTGTAACCATAACCACCACTGCACTTTCCTCGGGTACGTGAACTTCTTTGATAACTGAACTGCCTACTGAACTTTCGGGAAGGATTTCCTGAAGTTGTATGGTATCTTACTGCTGCAGAAGGGTGGGAGTGGTTGGCGCTGGAGAGAAGGGGAAAAGTCAGGAAGCTTATTTGCAAACTCTCAGGTGTGTCCTCTTTAGTATTCTAAGCAGAGGAAGGAGTGGCTTCAAGACAATTTTGCTTGGTTGTCTCCGACATTTCTAATCTCACAATACTTTTCGATTTCTGTGCACGTCTGTTTTGGTATACTGTCGTCTGATGGTATGGGGCATTTTTAAATAAAGATTGCCTTCAGAGGAATATTGGCTGCCTAAAGACCCTACATCTCCACTTTCAGACTACGTTTTGATTGCCTGATTCTAGGCAGGTTTGCCTGACCTGACCTAGATTAATTTCGTAAGGCTTGAAGCATAAGGGAAATTGGAGCCTTTTAACTTTGTGCACTTTTCTTCATACCTTTATCGGCTTGGATATGAATCTGCTCTGATAAAAACAGATACTATACTGGTGCTATCTTTTTCAGCAGCATCAAGTTCTTGTCATACTGCCCTGGAAGCAAAGATGTAATATCATAATTCTTCCTTCTTTTTGCTGCCACCATCCCAAACTCCGGTCATGCCACTCAGGCTTATGGGTACATCCTCCAACGACCTCTACCTGTTTTCTTGCTTAGAAACAAACACAGCGAAGAAATATGGACGTTCACCACTAAATACCCTCCCTTCCACAGATGCATAAGGAAAGGCATGCATCATGTTCATTTATGAGATAAAAAGAAACAAACAAGTGTGTATATATATATATATATATATATATATATATATATATAAAATATAATGGCGGTTGCCAGTAGGTAGTTATAGTTAAGACCATGTTTCCATAGGAAAAGCGTCTTTTGACTTGCCTATATCTTTAGTGTCATTTAACCAACCCTCACAAAATTTCCCGAAAAAAGTTTAGCTGTGATTCTTGTTGCGCATGGAAAGGTTTGAGATGATCTGCCAAGCGGGGCTGAGAAAAAAAAAAGGGGGGTGGGGAGTGTGTTTCCCATGTTCATTCCCATACACTGTTTAGACACAACTACAGCCCGAACTGCTGAACGGAATTACATCAAATTTGGATAGCTTTTGATCTACAGATTGTGCTTTTTAGGTCGAGCTGGTGTAAGTAGTGCGAAGCATCTTTTGTTACTCACTTCCTGGGAATGTGAGACAGGGGATGTGCACGCGCAGGAGAATCCCCCATGTGAGCGTGCACGTTCACCCGCACGCCGTGCACATCTCCTGTCCTACATTGCCAGGAAGTGGATAACACACAGACACACAAACGCGCATGCACACACACACATGCATGCACACACACATGCAGGCACACACACACACACGCAGGCACGCACACACGCAGGCACGCACACACGCAGGCACACACGCAGGCACACACACACACACAGGCACACACACACACACAGGCACACACACACACGCAGGCACACACACACACAGGCACACACACACGCGCGCACATACACACACACACCCTACAACTAAGCCCCACCCGCCTCACTCACGGGCTACAGGCTCCGTCACGCGGGGCTTCCCTGCCTTGCATCGGCGGCCTCTGCTGCTCCTACGTGCGGGGTAACGTGCCTACAGCGTTTCACAGCCTCCCTTGGGGCGGGACTTCCGCCTTCTGCCCTTCTCGTCCAGTCACTTTGTGGGCGCGGGCTTCCCGCAGAAGGCGGAAGTCCCGCCCCAGGGGAGGCTGTGAAACGCTGTAGGAGACAGAAAAAACACGTCATTTTCGACTTGTTAACCATCTAAGCTGTCACTTATTTTCTAGTCAGTTTTGCAGATCTGTTATTGCTCGTGTTCCAGGGTCCTTGTACTGTGCTCAACACCGGTCATTATCCCGCGCATACCCTACACCCTCTCCATACCAGTTTCCGTACCAGTCTGATCCACGAGGCTCCCGTCAACTACTGCGGTCAGACGATGCTTCTCTCTCTGTGATGTGTACTTGTGCAGGGAACTTTAAAGCCTGTGAGATCTGGGCGGACAGACGGGAGGAGCCTGGCTCAACAGCAGTACTGAACAAGACCCGCCCCGCCTTTCTCCTCCCTCCCCACTCCCCTTTGGTCCCCTCCCCTCTGCTCCTTACTCTCTGTCACTGTGCTGTCGGACTCTCTCCCTCGCCCCCTCCCACATGCTGGGCCAGCCTCCGCAGGTCTCGGGAGATGCTGGGATGCCGCTCACCACCCTGCTCCCAGGTAGGAGCTTCAGCAGTCGGGCCCAGCAGCCGGTGTCTGCTCTCTGCGTCCTGGGGACGGGGGGTACAGGTGCAGTGTGTGCTTGCCGCCAGGTGACCCCGTCATTTCCTGCCCTCCAGGTAGATCAGAGTGCGCTAGGAGGTTTGTGGGTGCAGGGCAGTGCTGCAGGCTCCCCGTGGGAGGGGGCTGGACTCCAGGTTCCCCGCTGAGCCGCTCGGCGCCTCCTCCCTTCCCACGTCTGAAACTTGGCTGCAGTCAGCCGGGCCGCTCACACGCACTCCTTATTGCTTCAGCACGTGCATCAACTCAGGCGCGTTGCCATTAGGTGAAGAAATGCCATCCCCTCTCCCAATAAATAAACAGCAAGTGACACCAAGTACCAGACTGTCTGCTGTGATTCATGGGGCTGCGGTGTTTCTGTGTGCTGCAGGTCTGCTGTGTTTCTGTGTGCTGCGGGTCAGCTGTGTTCCTGGGTGCTGCGGGTCAGCTGTGTTCCTGGGTGCTGCGGGTCAGCTGTGTTCCTGGGTGCTGCGGGTCAGCTGTGTTCCTGGTTGTTATTTGGTGTAAATCCAGTCAGTAATTTTCTAGATAGTAAAGGAAATCCACATTTGTAGATCTACAATCGCAAAGCCTTTGCGAATAATAATAAGCTTGTGCAGAGATCTGCATAGCTCTGATTAGCTGCTAACACTTCAGCAAGGAATTGTTGGCAGCCCTCTTGGGATTCTGCTTCAGACGAGTCCCACCCAAAAATGTTTTACAAAAAAGAAAAGGGGGCGGGGTAAGAATACCCTGACTCCCCCAAGCCTCTGTCTTGGGGTTCCAGAGGAAGCCCAGTAGAGCAGAAAAAGCATTTTGCTGCGACTGTGCAACAGAAAATGTAAAAAACAATCTCTGGCTTCTGCACTTGCTTTGAAAAGGGCCCCCAGGTAGGACAAGTCCCGGGGACATGCAGCGATTAAATAAAAAATGGAGGGGGTGCATGGGGGCTCCCTCCAAGGACTTAGTTTTCCCTAGGGACGGCCACCTCCCCGGGGATTATGAACATAGCTGGGGAGGCCTTGTGAATCCCCCCGCCCGAGGGACCACCACCTCCCAAGAGCTATCGTAAAAGAATAAAATAGACGAGGACAGCGTGGACAGCCCTGGGGTGGCACCACCTCCACAAGGTCAAATAAAAAGTTAAAGGAGGGTTTCTCAGACACCCTCCCGGGACCACCACCTCCCCAGGACTAAACTGAAAGTAATGGGGGGCCCTCGCAGACCGCCATGTGCCCCGAGCACCACCACCTACATCTACATTTAGCATGGTTCTTGGGCACACTCGCCCGCTCGGGATTGGTCTCTCGGACGGGACGCGGGGATGACTCATCTCGTGGCACACCCCAGGCGAGCTCCATGCACTCGGCGGCCTTCGTTGAGGGCTACCACTGGTGTGCCGCCGCAGATGTGGGCCATTTTGAAATCGGCATCGGCTTGCAGTTAACTTGCTACAGCTGCATGTCATGGGTGAACGATCCCGCCAATGGGATTTCGAACTTTGGCTTTATATATCCGACAACACTCTCCTTCTGCTATTCGTCGGGAGGAAGGAGCTAATGCCAGGAGGTTCCCAGACAGGATAGCACCTTAATTAAGTAAGAGGGTTATGTGGGGGAGAGGGATGGACTCTTGGCCCCCTTTGTTACCAGTACCGGCCACTGGGGGCAGGCTTTTGATTTGCTTGGCCCCCCCTTTTTCTATTTAGAGTGTGACTACAGGGGTTCCTGAGCCCTTCCCCCATGGGCCCAGATGACCCTATAGGGGATAATATTGTGAGCTAGCCTCAAGACAGGATGTATATAGAAATATTATTACCTCATGTGTGCATTGCCAGGCCCAAATCAGACTTGTGGGGATGGCAAAATGAGAAATAACACTTATTATTTAAGCATGCAATTCAGTTTGTGTTCTGTGGTATATAAACTGTTATATTACCTAGGGGCATCACAAAAAGAGGTAAAGAATTCAAAGCTTGGGATATGGAATACACCATAAGGAAAGGAAACCAATATTTCTTAATTTAAATATATGGCGATACTAAAAGATAAAGAATATCATGCATAGAGAAACAAAATATTTTCATTCTCAAGTTATCAAGAGTTTTCAAAAGTGTTAAATGTCTTACAAAAGATTTGTTCATGGCGCGTTTTACTTCATCTGTGCCATCCGAATATATCTGTTGAAAGAGTTGATTTAAAGCAGCGTCTCCTTCCAGTTTTTCACTCTTCTCTTCCTCCTTGATCTCCCCAACCAGCTTATCCCAGTTTTTGGTATAGTGAGACGAAGAAGGGTACTGAAGAGCAGAATCTGTGAGGGAAGCAGTAAAAATAATGATGAAAACAGAGATCCACCTTTAGTTTAATATATTTAGTAACTAAATTGTGGGATACCACTGGTTTATACCGTTGCCCAATTTTTAACCAATGATCCAATTTCTTACTCTGCATCTGCAGTAGCATATTAATCGGCTTCTTTTTTTGCAACATTTATTTATTGAAAATTACAAGGTAGGATGCATGTGTACATACAATAAATGTCAGAAAAAATTGACAGACGAACATTTCGATTTTTCAGCAAACAGCCTCCAGGAAATCTGTCAGATTAGTCAGAAGGAGATTAAGGAATCAACTGACACACACATGTCGATGGGGGAGCGGCGGAGGGACGGGATAGGAGGTGGTGGGAGGGAAGGGAGAAGAGGTGATGGGAGGGAAGGGAGAAGAGGTGGTGGGAGGGAAGGGAGAAGAGGTGGGGGAGGAAAGGGAGAAGAGGTGGGGGAGGAAAGGGAGAAGAGGTGGGGGAGGAAAGGGAGAAGAGGGGTGGCAAGGGAAAGGAGAAGATGGATGGGGAAGGGAGACGAGGGATGGGGGAAGGGAGACGAGGGATGGGGGAAGGGAGACGAGGGATGGGGGAAGGGAGACGAGGGATGGGGAAGGGAGAAGAGGGATGGGGGAAGGGAGAAGAGGGATGGGGGAAGGGAGACGAGGGATGGGGAAGGGAGACGAGGGGTGGGGAAGGGAGACGAGGGGTGGGGGAGAGAGAAGAGATGGGGAGGAGAGGAAGTGGGGAAGGGAGAGGAAGTGGGGAAGGGAGAGGAAGTGGGGAAGGAAAGGGAGAGGAAGTGGGGGAGGAAACGGAGACAACGTGGGGGAAGAAAGGGAGAAGAAGTGGGGGAAGAAAGGGAGAGGACGTGGGGGAAGAAAGGGAGAGGAAGTGGAGGAAGAGAGGAAGTGGGGAAAGAAAGGAAGAAGAGGGGAGGAAACGGAGAAGAAGGGGGGGAGGCAGAGAGGGACAGGAGGAGATGAGGGATGGGGGAAGGGAGACGAGGGATGGGGGAAGGGAGACGAGGGATGGGGGAAGGGAGACGAGGGATGGGGAAGGGAGACGAGGGATGGGGAAGGGAGACGAGGGGTGGGGAGGAGAGGAAGTGGGGAAGGGAGAGGAAGTGGGGAAGGGAGAGGAAGTGGGGAAGGGAGAGGAAGTGGGGAAGTAAAGGGAGAGGAAGTGGGGGAGGAAACGGAGACAACGTGGGGGAAGAAAGGGAGAAGAAGTGGGGGAAGAAAGGGAGAGGACGTGGGGGAAGAAAGGGAGAGGAAGTGGAGGAAGAGAGGAAGTGGGGAAAGAAAGGAAGAAGAGGGGAGGAAACGGAGAAGAAGGGGGGGAGGCAGAGAGGCACAGGAGGATAATGAAAAGTCAACATTCCTAAAGTAAAAAATGTGTGCCAAAACAGAACAGTCTGCAGTGGAACTCAACTAGATCATAAGTGTCCTTTACTTAACCAGGAGGCATGCAACACAATAAAACAATAGCATATTCACAGCCACCTCGTCTTCATTCCCCCTTCCCCGAAGTACCACGCAAACAGTGTATGAGTATGACAAAATAAACAAGGGTCAGTGGTGCGGAAACAAAATCCCATTAGCCAGTACGTATCTTTTATATATGAGGGAGGGTGACAAAAGAAGTGGGGGTGTAGGGGAGACTAAGGTCAGAGTGTAGCGTAAAGTTAAGACATTGATTTGGGGAATTTGACCCTCCGGCACAATATAGCAAAGTGCAGTCACTCCTCAGCTTTGGGTAGCGAATAGTATCCAGCAGGACATCATTAGAACAGTTCCCACAGGTGCCATGAGATTAAGTAGGCTATGTCAATCTAATATAGAGTGACCTGGTACCCAAAGAGAGTGTTTTGATGTAAGCTAGATTTAAGAGGCACTCCCCTGTAGAAAAAGGAAAGCACCCCTCGACAGTTTTTAGATCAAGCTTATTGTTAGGTTTATAGGTTGTCCTTAAGTGATGGGTTACTCTGAAATTTAGTTAAGCACTCATTGCACCGGAGACTAGTGGCCTGGCACCACTGATGAGGAATGCATATTTTGGCCACCACTAGTGAGGTTGCCAACCATTGAGTGTGGGTATTCAAATCTGGTATACCCGACATGCTGTGAAGGATCGCCAAAGGAGGGGAACATCAAGTGGGAGTCTTAACGTTGAAGGCGCATCCACAACATTATCCAGTAGTGTTGCAATGCCATGCAAGACCAGAGAATATGATACAAGTTGCAGTTATCCTCATTGCATTGCCAACAGCGATACTGAGGCAATAGCTTTTCTCAATTGTATCCAGTACCAATTGATTGGGATCTATCTTGAAATATGAAAATTCAACGTGGATTACGTGACCAGCTTTCACATGGTGAAATAGTAACTCTACCCAGACTTCGAGAGAGTAGTCTTTGCCTCGAAGTGTTTGCCACCCCTGCCTAGTCACACTAAGGGTGGAACCTGACTGCATGATTTTAATAAGGACCCCATATAGGCCAGAGGATGTTCCCCTAAATGGACAGCAAATCCTTAGTTATTGAAGAATGGGGAGGTGTCCGATTTTCCACTGGTAAGGGAACAAATTCAGATCTTAAGGCCTGGAATGAATCAAGGAGTCTGCCACTAAGCGGTTGATCTAAGTTTCTCTCTCCACATTGCCCAGTAGAACGGTTTATCAGCTATTCGCTGAGGCATGGTGTCCAATAGGGGGGCATGCTTTGAAGAAGTGTCCTCCCACGAGTGGGGGACGACATTGAGGCACCTCGCAGAACACAAATAGGAGGACAGTTGCGACAAATGGAAATCCAGAACTAATGTCCATTGTGTGAGGTGTAGGCCCTATGCCATAGTGCCCGCCCAGAGCCTGCATGCTCTCAGGCTTGGTGTGCTAGTGCTCTATATATAGGATATAATATCTGCCTCAATTCCTCCGAGAAGTAGATGAGGGACCCGCAGAGATATATCAAGGACTTAATTATACCTGGGGGTGACAGTCATTTAGACCTTCGAACCCTCCTACATAATGATAGGTTTAGGACTGCCCACTTTAAAAAACCTTGATGAGAACAAGCTTTTAAAAAGAGAAGGTTGTCCTCGATCATACACGGGAGAAATCTAATAATACGGATGCCCAAGTATCAGAGGCCTTCACACATCCATTTAATTTGACAGCCCAGTAAATAGCACTAGTGGTGTCTCTGGACATGGGGAGTGCTTAAGATTTGGTACAGCTGATCTTATAGCCGGAGCAGTGGAAGAAGTTGTCAATGATGGACACGACAGCAGCAATGGAGATCTCTAGGTGGTGCAAGATGTAATCCGTTTATAGTAATGCCTTCAATTCACCTATGCCAGCCGGTATGCCCTTGACTGCCCGCAAGAGGCTGATTTCAGTAGACAATGACTCAAGGGCAAGCACAAAAGGGATAGGGGCATCCGTGTCGGGGCGATAATACAGAGGTGAACGGGGGTCAAACATGCCTTGTGTGTCAATATCATTGGGTAGCAGCAACCATAAGCAAAGTGGGGGCATGAAATGTCAACTTCACCCCTGGCGTGGGCAAAGATGGCATACCCTAAGGTCATCTCAAGGAATAGTACCAGTGAAGGAAGGAGGTGGAAGTTCCATCACCCAAGTAGCCCAAACATAGCAGTTTAGTAAGGTTATGGTTAAAACCAACATCATGGCCTCCAGGGTCCAACAGAGAGAGCCAAGGATGAGTGACAGCAAAATAAGGAAACTAGATCGACATATGACAACACATATATTCAATGCTGTCTTATCTATTTATATCCTCCTTCACTCAGTCTCTCACTCTTCATCGTTTTAAGGAGCAATCTTGATTTATCACTGTCCTTATAAAGGGCCTCCAACACTTGATGGAGACCGGCCCAGTATAACACTGGTACTACGGCGGATGTCCGGGCAGGTTCTAATGAGCAGGAGTGTCAGCAGGAGGGACGAGCGCATCGTGCAAGGCTGCAGTGTCCATACTGGAATTGTCTAGCATGTCTAGAAAGAATTCCAGGTCTCCAGGGTAGAAGAAAAACTCTTTGGTTTTCCCTTCTAGGGTCATGAACATTTGTGTTGGGTCCAGAAGACTGCATTTAATCTCCCACCCTCTCAACCTGTTCTGGAGCGTGAGGAACTTTTACTGGTGCGGTCGAGTAGTGAGCTAAGAAAGCGAGACTTTGGCTCTCAAAAAATAGAGGCTCCTTGGATAGCTTTGCTGCCTGAAATTAAACCTGGTATGCAGGTGTTGTAGGGAGCACACTATGACTGGGCAAGAAGAATGTAGCAGAGTAGCAAAGCGAGTCTGGATACGACGGGCCCTCTGGAATCCAACACTTCTTTGAAATATATACTAAGGAGCTTAGGGAGCATATCACGTAGGAAGTACAGCATATCTCCTTTCTCCCAGTCTTCGGGGAAGCTCTAAATGTGGAAATTAGCACATTGTGCTGTCCTCGAGATCATTGACCTTGTGTCACAGGTAACCCATGTCCCGATTCCAACCAGGCAGGGTCTTGTAGTGTCTGTAAAGTAGACACCTCCTGCTGCACTGATTTCACTTCTGCAGTGAGATCAGCCATCTTGGAGTCAATGGCTGACTGAGTTGTGCCAATAGCCGACATCTCCTTCAGGGATGCCTCATGGTGGGTTCTGGCAGTTTTAAGGGTCTGACTTCTGAGATGGTCTGGAGAGCCCAACGGGCTCTTCGAACAATAGTTGGCAGACCACCGATTTGTGTGACATCTTGTGAATAAGGAAGGGCGTATACAGCCCCCATGAGTCATCCTTAGGGCACCCTGCCTGGTCTCAAGACAGACGTGTATCGTTGCACCTGTGTAGTGCTGATGAGGTCACACACCCAGGTGCTCAGTCTAGGCACATGGTTGCGAAACAATATAGTTCACTGTACAGCTGCAAGGCACATATAGGCAGAAAAAGGGCATTATCATAGCCTGGCTCTGGTCAATGAGGCCCCAGGAACTGGTCAGTGAGTTGGTTCAGGTGTGGTTCAAGTATCGCCCCGTACCCTCCATTAGTGTTCAATAGCATGCACAGGTAGGTGCCAAGTTCATCCGTGCAGCATCAGGGCAGTATACAGTCTCACAATGCAGGGTTAGTAAAGTCCTTCTACTACGCTCAGGCCTACGTCAAGAAAGTGGATCTAGTAGCGCCCACAGGAGTCAAGACAGCATCACCACACCTACGGAAAAGGCACGCGCTACTCCCAACAGTAAGTCAGAAGAGGGGACGCTGAACTGCGTCAAGCGGAGAGGATCTACAAATAAGCTTTAACCGTGCCCATGGCTAGACGTTGCTTAGCCACAGATGGGACAAAAAGACAGGTTAGGCAGCAATGGATTGACCCAAAGGTCTTCACACCAGTCCAAAAACGATGTCTAATGCTCAGAGTTAAACATACTTTGTGGATTGGGCGCGCCCCAACATGATAACCTCTATGAGCAAGTCTAAGTCACTCAACTGGTTCTACTCCATTTATACACATGAAATGTAGGTAGGTTCTGGGAATTTAGATGAAGAACCATGCCCTGTTACTGGGATAGTAAATCCTCCTGCAGAGTTAGACTGTATGAGGAGCAAATGCTCAGGCTCAGCAGCACACCACTCTCCAAGCTCAGTCTGGAGCTATCAGGATGGTCTGAGCTCGGTCTATCCTGACCGTCTTGAGAACATGGGGAAGGAAAGGTGAATGGTCCCACAGAAGGTGGAATACATCTCTCACTGAGCCTTGAAGTGAAAACTCAAGTGTACAAGGATCAATAGTAAGCATTCCAAATAACACCTTCAACTACCTTCGGGTGCAGATGCCAGTCTTGGTTAGCTAGATTGCCCCTGCCCTGGCATAGAATGGTGGTTGACAGTCAGCGAGGCCTGCTGAAAATTCAGCATGTGAGTCAGAATCAGCACTTCCTGGCAGAGTAACGCTGATCCCATACGGTCATGCTTATTGCTGCACACATGGCGGTCATACTGTCAACCAGAAATTGCCTTCATGGAAGGCAGAAAAGCCTTGAAAGCTAACCGGATGGCACTCAGCTACAGAATGTGGAAGTGAGGCTTCTCTTACACTAGAGGTCTCTTACCTTATCTTCACCTCATCCAGGTAGCCTCCTCAGCCCAGAACCAATGCATACACAACCACCATCAGCTCTGTGTGGGGAAAGGAGAACGGCCTGCGCACACCACAGGTTTTCCTTCTTCATGCAACTTCATCAGATAAGCAAATGGTGTCCATGATGCACCCACAGTACTAAACCTGCATGTGCCAATGGGCATGAGGCATCAGTAGGAAACATGAGGCTAAGACCAAGAGGTCTATGTAGCATCCAGATCATAACCCAGACTTGACAACAAAATGTCAGGATCATATCCTGGATGTCCAGGACACACTGCCGGGGCGGAAAGGCTTTGAATGCGCCTATGTCCATAAATACCCATATAAAAGTAATCCTCAGCACCAGCCTGGTGGTGGGATTTTGACTTGTTAATGGAGAACATCAGGACGCAAGAAGGTTGTTCGCAGGTGATCTGTGAATGAATGTGAAAAGACTGTCTTCGACAGACAGTTGTCAAGGTACAGGAAGGCGTGTACTTCTGACATACGACCACCGCAATCGCCTTTCAGAATAACCAGGGGGCTGAGATGATCCCAAATGTGAGATTAGAAAACTGAAAATGTTTTTTCTCCACAATTAACTGCAGGAAACTCCTGTAGGAACTGCAGGACTGGTTGCATTAAAGTATGGGCCATGCCAGTCCTAGGACATGATCCAGCCTCCCGTATCCAGAGCAGATAGAGCCTGGATCAATGTTAACATTTAAAATTTTTCATTCAGAAGGAAACCGTTCAAGAATCAAAGGTTTAAAATCAGACTGAGGCAGTCGCCCTTTTTTGGCACCAGGAAGTAGTGGGAGTATCACCCATTGACTCTCTCTCCTCCTCAGGCACCTTTTCTATTTCTCCTATGGCCAGTAATTATTGAACCGCTGTGGCAATGATGGAGGCCTATTCTGCTGTAGTCTAAACAAGAGGAGCTGGGGAGGGGGGACTGACAAAATAAGAAGTGCGTAAGCTTGACCAACAAGCTGCAGAACCCCTATGGGCCATGGTAACTGTGCCTCAGATAGGCAGGTAAAACATATTCAGACCAACATCTCCCCACCGGCCCTACATGACGTAATAACAAGCTACCATCAGAGTGGTTTGGTGGTAGAAGTGAAAAATGAAAATAAAGACTGCCACGCTGCTTTTGGCCCAGTCACCTTATGCCACCACGTGCCAAGGTGCCCCAAAGGGCTGAGCAAGCTCCTGGACAGAATTGGTACTGGAACTAGCAGTTCGAATCTAGCAAGCCCAAGTAGTGAGCCATAGCACTGCTCCAGAGCTGAATCTGCCTTGTCGCTACTAAACAATCTGGAACCATCAAAAGGCATGTCCATGAAGGATGCCTGCACAGCCTTGGAGAAACTGTTAGTGTGCATCCAGGCATGCCAACAAATGACCACACTAGTGCCCACAGTGCAGCCTACGCAGTAAATGGAGAACAGAAAAGTCTGCAAGATGTACTTGCTGCACCCAGTAAGCATGTTCCAAAACTTCTTGGTGAGGGCGCACAAGATCTTGCATGTCATGTATCAGAGGGCATACGTTTATCTGCCTAGTAGACAGAGCACATTCATGGAACATTAGACTAAGCTTGCGGCACTCTTGCCAAGTGTCAATGCGCTTAAAACCTTTATCTGGCAGAGCAATAGGAAGGCCTTTGGGTTTACACTGCTGACTAAAGCCTGCATACCAAGACTTTCCAGTGAAAAATGTGGAGTCAAAGAGGCTGGGTCACATACTGTGGCTCTACATACCCATTGCTTATGTAGGTCTGAGGCATCTTGAAGTGGGGTCTCTTTGTGATAGCACCGAGCAGCCATGTCATCTGTCAGAGCTTCACTGAAAGTAAGTAAAGGCTCCAGATAAGAATGTCAACAATGCAAAATCTCAGTATAGTAGCCAGGGTATCAATAACAGGCAATTTAAGGTCTACAACCTCTGCTGCCCTGCTTACAACCAAACAAAGTAAGTACTTTGTTCGGCTGGTAGCCCCCTTGGGGAAATTCAACTCAGTTTCAAGCGAGATGGGATGACCACTTGCAACCTTGTAGTCTTGATAAAATCTAACATCTCCATGGTGCTCTGCAAGTTGTCAACCCCTTCCTCATCCACATACGTTTTTGAATCTCCTGTACTTATGAGTGAGTTGAATAAGGCCTCTAGGCGCTGAAGACATTGGCATTGAGGCAAAGACACTGCAGGGCGATACTCTAGTATTACTTGCTGAGTCTTGGTAATTCCCTATTAAGACATTGGTCTGGATCTAGCAAAACTCAGCTCTTGATCTCACTGGTGTTACATCTGGAACTGGAGTCTCTGAAGCCAGGGATGGCATCACAAGGAATAGACAGAAGCTGAGTGAGTCAGTCGCATCTGGGAAGTGCCCGCCAGTGGGTTATCAAAGGGGGGCAACGGTACACCTGTGGGGAAAAAAGGTACTACAGGGGGACACGGAATCAGTTTTGTAGCATTGTCTCCTTGAAGGGATTTACTTGCTGCAGTCACAGATTGCCCAGGAAACAGGGTCAGACTCGGGCTATCGGCTTGGATATCAGTCCTTAAGTATCAACTGCACAACCCCTCCCTTGAGTGGGAAAGACGGGAGATGCATCACGTCTGGACTTCTTGTATTTACATCAGGAATTGTCCATAAACTTTGCATTAGACTTACCGAGGGTAGATCCTGGATTTGGATATAGAATGGGAATTGAAGCACTACCAGCACCGTTTCTTATGCTCGGCTACATGAAGCATTGCCTCCCAATCTCTGATGGCCTTCAGATGTATCAGGGGGAATTCGACGAATCATGCTTGGATTCAAGACAAAAGACAGATTTCATGTGGGTCTGTGACAGACATCTGCTTCCTGCATGTTTGGCGCAGCTTGAAGCCAGTGGTTTTTGGAAAAGACATCCCTAGCACACTGATGTTTGAGAAAACAAAGTTTTGAGGTCAGTAAAGCAACAACAAACTTTGGGAGCTGATCTCTGAATCTGCTCTGAAGTTAGAAAAAAACTGATATCAGCGTGCAGGGATGGGGCCTATATCCAGCTCTGCGCTGTCTTTCCCAGAAGTGAGATAAAGTCACCAGTCTGATGGTGCCACCAATCTGCATGTGGGAGCAACTGCTGGAAAAGCTTGTAGATCCAATGTGGCAGCTGGGAGAATTTAAAAAGAGCGGAATCTGCTGTGTGAAATATCCATCAGAAGCTTCCTTACCACTGATATCTCCGGTCTGCCAGTTTTGGCCAATTAACTAGCACTCTATCAATTGTCAGTTTTTGTTATTTCAGAAGGATAAGTACAGAGCGTTGGAAACATGACCCTTTAGATTCTGGTCTACTCAGTGATAAAACTTGTACTGTTAAAGATAGAATAAAAAGAGTACTTTTGTTAATACACTTTTGTTAGATCGTACAGTGAAATGTGGATGTAGAACTTGGTCTCTTCTCTTTAAGGTAGTGCAAGGGGGGCCTTTCCAATGAAAGCAGGTCATACTGGATAGCTTAAACGGGTATTACATTGTGTTTGCCGTTGGTTTAGACATGGCGATCCTTGGATTTTTATTACAACAGAGAAATCTCAAAAAACATTAATGAAAGGAGTAGAACACTTAGTGCGGCATCTTTATTAGAGCTTCATGCTGAAAGAGTACTATTATTTTGAAAACTAGCCTAATTCGAACTAATTCTACCTGCTTAGCCGAGCCAGTAAGATACCTGATTGAGTCTGCAGGAAGCCGATTCAACCCCCCATCCTTGCAAAGCCAGTAAACTGGCTAACAGTTAACACTTGGCATTTCCCTTTGAAAATGGCATGAAAAAGTGCAGAGAAACTGCAGCGTGGCATTGCCAATAAAGCATAACAGGCAATACAAAGGACAATGGGGATAGAAAATACCATACACGTTATTGGGTTAGCTTATGTGTTAGTGTTTTACGTTTGTTGACAAAGCTCTTGCAAATTCATGGGCACTGCAACCAATTTTAATGTCACTGCAAGCTGACCACTGTTCTAGCCACCATTGCGGCTCTAGGACTTTCCCTTGCAGCACAAGAGTTTTGTGCTGATCCTATATTTACGATCTTTTCAATTTCAGCAGGTCAGCTTCTTTTGCTCCTAGTAAAAAGTTTAAAAGTTGTTTTAAAAATAGATGTGAAATCAGTACAACACGAAATTAAAAGTCAACTAACTGAAAACTGAAAAGCAAGGGTTTATAGCTTAAAACAGGTGAGGACAGTAATAAATAGTTAGTGTTGAGAATATCCTTAATTCTCAGCTAAAACGTATGTGTCGTGTAATGCAATATGGTAAATTTACATGGAGAGCAAAAGGACCGCCACATACTCTTGAGAGAGGGTTTCAGTGTCTCCCAAGACTATTCCAAACAAAAGAAAAAAGCTGCGGAAGCCATTTTAAGATGTACTAAATTGACATTCTCTGGCCATCGGACAGCCAAGTCTTTCCTTGTTAGTATCTGGGATTATCTATGTATCACCAAGTTTTCCATTGGAGGTCTTGTGAATTCCCACTTGACATGTCATGGCCCTGTTGCTCCAGGCTGGCACAGGACTATAATCGACACAGAACTTTTAGCCTAGCAGAAAATCAACTTCAGAGGACCCAAAAAGAATTTGTGCTTAGGATATCTGTGCAACTAGGTTTCAATGAAGTGGCCACACCACCCCAACCCATTACCCTCTTCCGTGGATTTGTAGAGGACTGGTGAAAAAAAATTCTATCTGCAGAGCGGGTTTGAGGGATTCAGGGTACAGTATGATAAAGTATGGAGAAAAAAAATAGACCAACAGGCGTATTAAAGCAGGATCAATCTAGGGTTGGGGGATATCCATCAAAATACCTAAGTTTGTGTGACACACCTCAACGTTTGTCACTAATATACAGTCAACGTTCAACCACCTTACACTCTTCGCCAAAGACCCAGAGAATGCTTTGTCTTGGCGTTTTGTGCCAACTCACTTCCTATCTCTGCATCCGACCAAGTGCCGGTGGACCTAGTGGCGGATGATGGGCAGAGTGGAGGGGGGGAATGGGGGGGGGGGGGGGGGAGGGGTTGAGGGCGCATGGAGGGCAAAAACCTCTGAGGTACTCCAAAGGAGACTGTAAAAATCAGACTTTAAGATAGGCCACACTGGGAAAACAAATGTGAATTATTGCGTTAAGAAGAGTCAGACACTTTACGACTGTTTCGCCCAAAAACGCACTGAGATACTGTTTAGCATAATTTATGCATCTGAGATTTACCAAGACCAAAACAAATGTTCTATTATTATCATATATTCAACGGGCATGATGTAGGATTTGAGCTATAACTGAACCCTGCCTTCAACAAGTTCCAGATTTTAAAAGCTCCAGCTACTGTAACACTCTTTTCCTGGCTTCTCCCATCGTGACCTTTTGCTTCCACTTTGCTTTATTTTGTATGCTTCATTTTATCCCATTATGTTGCGTATTCCCGTCTTTATTTGCAATGGATTATCATTTACGGAATGACCGTAGGGCAAATGTATTCTGCTTCTAGACAGCTTTGAGGCTGTATACTAGGGTTTCCATATAAATAGCTATAAGAGAAAACACCTAGACAACAACCACGACTGTACTGGTACACTGCGTTTCAAAACAATAAAAACGTTTCTTTTAACGCACCCGGAGTAATATGTTTCAAAGTAGTCTCTCCCTGGCCCTCAAGCTTCTCCCACCTCAAGGCTTCAGTCTTCTTCATCTTTATTTCAATCTGTGGGGGGAAAAGGCGAATATAAAAACAGACTCAAAGTGATAATACAGGGTCTGCTGTAGTATACAGAAAAACAATTTCAAGAATTAGTTTGACAACTAGCTTCCAAAAAACACGCAGTTCCGATTTTCAATGCTCACCAATGCTTAGGATTCTTGCAGGGTACTGTGAAAAAATCAGCACAGAAAAGGGAGTTGTGCAAGCTACATTAAACAGAGGAAAATGGTGCAAGTTGGCAGGGGTAAAGTTGTAAACCACAGTCAAATGCAGGCAGAAAACGGGTAAACAGGATGGGAATGTCCTTTTTATGAGCCATTCAATTTTAAGTTTTTATAACTGGGCAGATATTCTTTGCACCAGTATATCGAAATGTGACCAAATATACAATGGATCCGGTTATGTGCAACTTCTACTGCTCGATTGTAAACAAAGGGGTCTAGGAAAAATACTGGCACCCACTGTTATGGATGTGGCTGTGGTTAGTGAATAGAAGATATACTACTGAGAAGTTAGTGGTATAAGCAGTAATCCGTTTTACTCACAGTCTATTCACTCCACTTACTACCTTCACTATTTTGTTGATGACAAGGCAGAGAAGTTCACAGCATTCAAACAATAACCAACTAAGCGAACTTACACCAAACAAGTATTAGCAATGACAGTCGCTTTGTCTCTTGCATTGTGGCGTTGTTCTAAGACAGGGAGGGATTTCATTCGTATTTTCTCACCACATCACAACATTTTTACACTACACATATTAACCCATATTGCAGGCTATAGTGTCTCATTAATTACACATATTAACTCAATCCTAGAGTGTATGCCAATATTGATTAATATTGGTCTTGTTGGCCACCACATATTACCATACTTTATGTCGTTAACCAACAGAAAGCGGCTTTCGAGACTTCACTTTTGTCTAGGATGTGTGCTATTCACCAATAGCCTCGGCCATGGGCTCTTATATGAACACTGGTTTGCGTTATTCTTTGCTTTTGCTAGTGTGCATTATTTTCATACTTATCCCAATCAATACACTACAATATGTTAGGATATAATACATCTACATTATCATGTTTCACTGTGTACCGATTCGGGGTGTGTGAAACAGGTTAGCCCCTACCAACCCCCTCCCACCCCCAAACATTCCCTACAAGAGTTCTCCGGCAGGTTTGTTGCTCTGCAAACATAGTTTTTTTAAAGTGCGCAGCCCAATAGGAAGATATTGAGATGCCAACAGTTTTTCATTTCTCTGCACAATCTCTTTTATACACACATCTCTCTCGAGGGTACCTAATTCGAACCAGGTATGCTCCCACTAAAGAGGGCGGGGCGTAACTGTACAGGTTGACTGATAAGAAGAGGTGCAAATGGCCGGGAGGCAGGAACAACAGAGTATATTCTAGAGTGGGTGAAGGCAGGGAGGACATTAAGAAAGGCAGGATCCAATGGAGGGGCAGAGGAGTACCAGGAAGCAACACAGGTTACAAAGGGAAATAGGAGAAGGCAGTGCAGCGTTCCAGAAGGGAAAAAGATCACAACTTCCAGGTTGGGGAGCAGTGTACAACTGACACTGGTGAATAGTGCAGGGCCAAAAAGTCGACGCTGAGTGTAATACCTCAGGCTCCCGGTGGGGGTGAGAAGTAGCATCAGCACTGGGTCAAAGAGAAATGGAATGAGAAGTACCAGGTCCAATGGAGGCAAAATAGGCAGCATATGGTCCAGGAATTCTCTGCGTCATAGCACTTTTCTTTTACCGTCCCGTTGATGTTCATCACCCTCCCCTCCCGTTGCCCTTTAATAACCTCCCTCCCATTGTCCGTATTGACTACCGCCCGCCATTAGGGAGATATAAAAAAAAGCTGACATGGCCAGCATGGCAGTGTCTTATCACTTATTTTCTAACTTTACTTTTAGCCACTGTGCACAGCCATGCTGCCGTACAACAAGGCCAAAAACATTGTCATAGCCGATAACTTTAAGACGCAACCTTTTGGCTTTGCCATTGCTTGTTTAAAAAACCACCTTCAAATTTGTCTTTGTATGAGGGAAGGTGTATAAATCACACTACATAAGCCAAAAGTGGAGGCTGTCTCCCAAAACCAGCGCTCACTAAGCCCTGCCCCTTACTGCTCATCGGGCACAGTATATATGTTCTTCTAGAAACCTCACCCATATGCTAATCACCTGGTGTTAGAAATGGGTGTCTCTAGTTGGCAGAGGTAGGTACCTTTGTCCAAACATGAACCCTTGCTTCTAGTCAGGGGAAGGGAGATAAACACTTTAGATAACCCCTGCTCACCCCCTTAATAGCTTGGCACGAGCAGACAGGCTTATCCCAAAGGTAATATGCAAAGTATTTGTACCAACACTCACAGTAGCAGTGAACACCACCACAAATGGACACCATACCAGTTTAGAAAAATAAAATATCTTTATCTAAACTTAAGACCAAAATGACAAAAATCTAACATACACAGTTAAAAATATGACTTACAAAAGGTTTCCAGAGCTTGTACCATAGTAAGTAATCTCTTTATTGCATGATTAATTAAAACCTTTGTATTCGCTAAAACACGTGTAAAAAGCTGAACATGATTTGTAATACTGAAATTAGTTAAAAAAATTTAAAACTTGCGATTTTTCCATAACATTACAAACGAGTAAAAACTGATATACAGTACAGCCACTAAGGTGCATATGGTATCGAAAGTATAAGCTCCCGAGTGATCCTTGGCAACGCCGGCTCCTTTAGTGTTAATGTACCTTTGAGGTGAGTGTTAAGGGTTTTGATCTAAATAGCATTGGAGTCTATGAGTGGGTGTTGGTGGGTTCTTGTTGACAGTTGCAAACTGCAGTTCCTCAAATCATTTGCTCGCCCCGTTCATAACACCCCTTCCCAGGTGATTCCAATGTTGGTGATAGGATGGTTTCTAGGCCCGCATTGCTGAGCCTGGGCTGACACAATGTATTTGAGGATTTTGTGTGGCCATTCCTGGCCCACAACCCAAAAGTGGCTGTTTAAAAACACAAAGGAACAATAGTGATAGACAAAATGATGACTTTCAAAAGGTTTCCAGAGCTTGTACCATAGAAAACTATGGATGCATGACCTTTACACAAAGTATCTGTAGTTGCGTCAACATTCACAACGCCAAACAGCCACAGAGTGAAGAAGCGTTGAATACAAAGAGATGCGTCAGTTCCTGAGACCACGGGGAGGTGATGCGACAGTTCTGATGCACGCAGGAGAAGTGATGCATTGAATTCAGTCTGTAGGGGGGGGGGAGGGGGGGGGACGGAGTGATACGTCGATTCTTCGTGACTGTTCCGGTCCGCGGGTGATGTGTTGGGAAAACTTGCCACAAAGGTGCGATGTGTGTAAATCCGGGATGCATCGGTAATCGCAGCGAGCGCCGCTACGTCGGCTTTCTTCAGACGCGATCCCTCGGTGCGTCGACTCTTGCAGCGGAGATAGGCGCTGCGCCAGTTTTCGCAGCGGCACAACAGTGCGTGGAAATTCTTCTTGTGTCATGGAGATACGTCGGAAAAACAGCCACAAGAAGAGCGACGTGTCGTTTTTGTAGTTCAAGTTCCTTCTCTCTTCCAGCTCCCAACAGCAGCAACAACCTCCAGAGGTCCAATACAGGAACCTCCTGGCGGGTCAGAACTCACAGAAGCAGAGTTCAGGGTAGCTGGGGGTGAAGTCTTTGTGTCCCTGAGATTTCAGAACAGGAGGCCAGCACACACAGGACCTTGGAGTTCTCCTTCAAGCAGGGGACACCACACACAGCAAAGTCCTTCTACTTTCCTTGGCAGAAACAGCAACTGCAGGCCAACCCCACACAGCTCACAGCAAAGTGGTATTTTCAAACACAAAATGTAAAAAATCACCTTTCCTAAAAGATGCATTTTTAGATTCTGAGTTCAGTCATACTAAACTTTATTTTCCTAACTTGTTCCCAGGGGTAGTTATGATTATAAGATGCTGTAAGAAAACTCCCCATTCTATCCTATGGGAACAGATAGCCTTGCAATAGTGAAAAACTTAATTGGCAGTATTTCACTATCAGGAGATCCCACAAACATCAGGGCATGTCCTACCTTTCACATCCACTGAACCCTGCCCACAGGGGTACCTTGGGCCTACCTTTGCGGTATAAGTAAGAAAAGGGAAGGTTAGGGCGTGACAAGTGGGTGTATTGCCAGGTTGACATGGCAGTTTACAAATGGCGCACAGGCACTGCGGTGGCAGGCCTGAGTTACCTTTTCAGAACTACTCATGTGGGTGGCACAATCAGTGCTGCAGGCCCACTAGTACCATTTGATTTTCAGGCCCTGGCACACTCAGTGCACCTTACTAAGGGGCATATCAGTAAATCAAATATGCCAATCATGGATTACCAATCATAACAATAATCTACACAGAGAGCATATGCACTTTCACACTAATTAGCAATGGTAAAGTGTTAAGGAAAGAGAGAAGACCCCACTTGTTCCAGGGAACAGGGTGCTATAGTCATATAAAGCCAAAAGAGTAACCCTGGAAAGTCCAAAGTATAACTGTATTTGCTTCACTATCTCATTCTTACATCCCATTCATCAAGCATACTTTGCACAAATACACATCAGATATGTCTAACACACTAAAATGTAACGTTTACAATCTTTATTTATTTATTTTTTAAAAAGGAGAAAAGGAAAGAAAAGCAAATTCACCAGATCCAATTGACCTTATTCAGGACAAAATGTTCTTTTGGGGTCACCGTTCACTGTTTGTTGATATCCTTCTGCATATATAGAAAGATAAAAAGATAAAAATCAGCATCAATACTGATTTTTATCTTTCTATATATGCAGAAGGATATCAACAAACAGTGAACAGTGACCCCAAAAGAACATTTTGTCCTGAAGGTGTTTCCACATCTATTGGATCTGAACACCGAAACACATTGTTTTTAATATAGAATCCAAGTGGAGCCTAAAAAGCCTCAGATACACATTAATTTTTGGTACTGTAGGTCTGACTGAAAAAGATGAAGGGCAATTGGATCTGGTGAATTTGTAGCAACGGTATTAGAGCTACTGTAGGAAGGGGTTTGTTTTTAGAAATAACTGTGACGTGATGATTTAATTATATGTTACTGAAACTGTTTTTAATTTTAAATTGTTTTTTGTCTGATGAAATAGGCAATATGTCCAAATACCATGTATTGTATTCTATAATGTGTTTTTAATGAATATGCTTTCAGGAATCTTTCTGAAATTTTAAATTTGAAAACCTTGAAGAAAAAGGTTCTTTCCTTTTCTCCTTTAATAAAAAAAATAAAAATAAAGATTGTAAACGTTACATTTTAGTGTGTTAGACATATCTGATGTGTATTTTTGCAAAGTATGCTTGATGAATGGGATGTAAAAATGAGATAGTGAAGCAAATACAGTTATACTTTGGACTTTCCAGGGTTACTCTTTTGGCTTTATTTGCAATGGTAAAGTGCCCAGAGTTCTTAAGTCAACAACCGGTCCGGAAAAATAGGAGGAAGAACCAAAAACTTTGGGCATAACCCCCGGGCGACTCTACACTTTCTTCTGAAGACAACTTTGGGGTGATTGGTTTCCCTTGGATGGAGATTATCCCTTCCCTCAACCAGTATTTTGGCTGGCTATGACTGGGTTTATGGATACACTTAACATGGAATAATCACCACTACAACGCACCAGCAGTGCAGACTACCCCCCCCCCCCCGCAAGCTGTGATCAGAGTGGGTCTGTACCATATGCCACCACCAACCCATCCAACCCACACATCATCTCTCTGAATTTTTGGGAAATTATTGAGAACGACAACAAAAATGTATTCATGATGGACAGGCCATGATTACTGGTTTTGATGCTACTTAGAACCAGTTACAATGATAATAATTGTAATCATTCTCTATTTGAACTATCTTCACTGTGAAAAAAACCTTTCTTCACCTTTATCGAATTCACACATGAGCACTACTCCTTCACACCCCTCCCTTTTGAGAACCTCTCAGCTACTATAGAACGTGGTAATGTGTTTACCTGTTGAGTATGTGTCTGTGAATAAAAACAGATGTTTTTCTGAAGAATCAGTGGGTGCCATTCTTTTTGTGTGAAGGTGCACACTTGAGAACTTTGTATGTATTTGGTACCTTTTGCTGATCATATGCATGCCTAAATTGTACTTCAATGCAAAAGAAACAATTGATGGACGGAAAGCTGGACAATGCAAGCATTCACCCCCAGTCACAAGGATCTGGGTTAAATCCATCATGCTTTTGCTCACCACACCACCCTAGTTTGGACCCAGCCATATGTAAATCAGTCTTGACACTGTTCCTATTGGGAACAGTCTTGCCCGAACTGCCAAGCCAGTTCCTCCCTGGACCGGAAACCAGCATCCTGGGACCGGTTTCAGGGCACCACCCTTCATCAGCCAGGCTAGCTTAAATCCAGTGGTGTACTGAGCACGGGACCCACGTCTGGGCATACCCTTCCCACTAAGGGTGAAATATGCAAAAGAAACAATGGATAGATGGAATGCTGAATATTGCAAGCACTCACCCCCAGTTCTTTTGCTCTCCACATCACCCCAGTTTGGACCCAGCCATATGCAAATCAGTCTTGGCTTTGTTCCTTGTGGGAACAGCCCAGCCTGAACTGCCAATCCAGGTCCTCCCTGGACCAGAAACAAGCATTCTTTTGCGCACCACACCACCCCAGTTTTGAACTTCAAATCATAAATATCTCTTGACTTAATAGGAGATAAATAAGTCGAGGAACAACTGTTTTCTATACTACATTTCCAACATGCTTAATCATCAGGTCCTCACCTGGTGGGGTATGCACCACCAGGTGGGCTCAACCTCGCACTGGGAGGGAGCACTTTGATATTCTTTATGTTCTTAAAGGGATCTTAGGACAGAAAAAGTTAGAAATATCTCCAAGGAACCCTAACCCAATTCTTTATTAAGAACAGCACTGTGATGGTTGAACACAGAACATGGCACAAAGAGGCATTTACTGAGCCAGTGTGTTCATTCTGGGTCAACATGTTTCATATGCTTCACAAGATGTGCAGATTTCATCAGAACCTCTAAGATCGCAACTCTTCAGTTAGTCATATGAGAGAAGGAATTGTACTCTATTTAATTAGCGAAGAAGATCATTAGCAGACTAAGCTAATTTGTTCACATCAGGTAGCATTGATAGAAAAGTGCAGATCAAGAACCCTGGCAATCTGATAGACGCAGGGGGTGATGGTACGTAGCCAGACTATTAATTCTGCATTCAGATTGGGATACATTTTATTATTGAAGCGGAAGATTAGTAGAAACTCCGTTGTCTCTTTACTAAATTTCAGGTTGTTGGTTGCCATACAGCCATGTAATTGCGTCATACCTCTCTGGGGTGTGTTTAAGTTGTGGATCGAATACAGCTTTAAATAAAATTGTGTCATCAGTGTATTGGGTTAACGGTTCCTTTGGACAATGGATGTAATATATTGTAGTATTTAGCTCAATGGCAGTATTCATGGGTAAAGAGGTGTCAGAGAGGGAAAAAGAAACCATAACATAAGACACAATTTATGAATATTAGCTGTTTATGTAAATGCTTAATCAAATAATCAAGAAAGGTGTGTTTTGTCCCAAGTGAACAGAGAACCTATATATGTATCCCAACTCCACTCCTCTCGTCTCGTCACGGAACACTCACAGGCGGGTGCGGCTTGCGGTAGTGGACAACCGCTTCGTATACAGGCTAAAAATCTCGAAATATACTCCAAGAAATACCGCATTCACAGGAGGGAAGGTAGCATACACTTCTTTATTTGCCGTTCGTCAACAGATGCGTTTCAGCTCTTAGCCTTCGTCAGTGTTAATCCACACACTACGAGTCAGCATCTAAATAAAGTTTCGCTTTCAATAAGCAACATGGAAATGGGACAACACTCACTGATTGGAAATGGCGTGCCATCTTAGAATGCACTGTTTCACATTGACAGATTATAGCGCGCTAACATGCTATCTTCCATTTAATCGCCGAGATATGCTTTCCTATTTTCAGTGAGTATTGCTGTTAATAATGCCGTGTATCGGCTTATATCCCCACAGTATACCGCTGTAGGGAGAGGAAGGACTAACAAATTAATTATTATGACATGCATCTCATGTATACTCTTTTATACATTATAGATGACATATGTGTAGCCCTCATTGCATATTAATAATTTAGACACGATCATATTGCCGTGTATGAAGCTTGTGTGCCCCCCGTCAAGTTACTAAAGTACCGCACATTTCAGCAATAAATCTGAGCAAATGTTTCAAATATTTCACGTTTAACATGAATTTCTAAAATCCATAATCAAAATTAATAATCAAAAATCAAAAATCAAAAATCCAAAACGTCACAGTTCATACCCAATAACTTCTTTTCATATTATCAAATTCCTCCTCTTACAAACAGACAGCTAAATTAACGCCACTAGATCACAGTGCTAGTAAGATAGATCTAGGATTACTCTTCCCAGACATCTATCTCGGGAGTCTCAGGACACTTACTATTCAGCACGTATTCCTTTACTTTCTGGTGGATACGTGTCTCTATCCCCTTAAGGCATTTATTTGCCCAAGTGCCATGCCAGCTCCTCCCCTCCATTCAGACCTTTCAGGGATTTAGTCATCAGGTCTATTATGTACCTGGATTCCAGGCGTATGAGTTGCCTCAGCCTGTCCCCTCCTCTAATGTTGTTCGAGATATAGTCCAGTCCAAAGTACTGGAGTGTCCCCCTGTCCATCTGGTTAAATTCTGCGAAATGTCTGGCGACCGGGTAAGCTGGATCCGACTTGTCAATTGCCCTCATGTGTTCAAGAATCCTTATTTTCAACTGGTGGATAGTGCTGCCTACATAACTCTGGTTCACTTTGAGGATGGAGCGTAGCCAAGCTACGCTTACACACACCGCAGCGACTTTTCAGAAGGTCTGGCTCCCGCTGCTATCCCTCCTGTCCAAAGAGTTCAATGAAATCACATGCCCCAGATACCTCCGCATTCTGCGACTTACCGAAGCCACACATGACCCTCCGTGATCTCATGTACCATTGCAATACCCATTACCTGATTGTTTCTACGAACATCTCTCAGGCACGGCACACTGGTTGGGGTGGGAGGGGTGGGGGGAGGTTGGGGGTGGGTTCCTGGTTTCTGTTTTTACAGTTTTGCTTTTTTACAGTGCCTACCATTCGTTGCCTTGGCATTATACCTCTGATCTGGCATAAGCACCTCGCCTATTGTTCAATGTACAGAGAAGACGTGTCTATCTGTCTCGCTCGCAATATACGCCTATTGCCTCTCCATTGTACTGCAATGCTTGTTTTTGCTCTTAAAATCAATAAAACACATTTGAAATTAAAAAGCAGAAGAGATCAGTGCCGGCGCCAGAAGACTCACCAAGATCGCAATCGCCAGAAGTGGAGTAATCATCGCTGACAGTTAGCGCCATGCGATATGGGAAGTACAGCTTATGCCCTGCAGTAATGGCCATGCTGGTGAACATTATAGAACCGTGGGATGAGACATTGTGCACATGCAGACTGAGGCCTTACTTTCGATGGACACTCTGAGAGGAAAGTGAGAAAACTACATTGCCGGTCACCCTCGAGCTTGATCCGGAGTATAGCGGTGTGATGCACAGCACCCGGACTGGTGAGAGGTATTCGTGGGCCGCCCAGACTTACTACCCTATCTGGGTGAACACCACTGTTGTTATTATGTTGTTTTTGCTTCTCTCCTGTCTCCTCTTAGGTTCTACGAAGGGAGGGACAGGCCTGGTTGGAGTGTTTGAGAAGCTGCAGGGTACTAGGGAGGTGGGGGATATTCATTACTGGCATGTTTGGGATGCTTCAGTGGGAGGGGGTGGTAAAGGGATGAGAGTTCCACTGTACGGTGAAACAAATATGACAATCTTATTTAACAGATATGTTTCCTTATGTGTACAGATGTCCAGATACACACACTCACAATACAATGGTCAGGTGGTGACTAAATGGGGTAATGGCACAGGAGGATAGTTCCACACTTAGGGTGCTATCTTGGAATGTTAGTGACCTTGGTGATCCGAGGAAAACAAGGCAGGTTTTGGCCTACTTGGATAGACAGCAGATACAAGCGGCATTATTACAGGAAACACACATTGACCCGAGAACTGCGAACACCTTTGCTACTCGGTGGGCAAGCTGCCGTTTGTTTTCTTCCCTCCTATGCCCGTGGGACAGCAATACTTTTTCATAAACAAACCCGTTTTGAGCAGGCGGGGGCAATGGTGGATCCGCAGGGCAGATAAATCATAACATGGGGAAACCTGGGCAGAGATTCAGTCACAATTGCAAATTGTTACGGACCAAACACTGACTGCCCCGAGTTTTTCACTAACCTCTGGGGTCAAATTTAAACAATCGGCTCCACTCACATAATTTGGGGAGGGGTGTAGGAGAGTAGGGTCTGCAATCCTATGATCACCCAGATTTTTTGCTTTTGTTTCACTGGTTTACGACTTTCTCTGGCTGTGGGCCTGCCAATCAGACCCACAGCCTAGCTGTTCTCTCACTAAATTGACATGTGTACCTTAGGTGCATTACCCAATTGGAACTGGGCCACCTTGTCAGACCCTGTAACTCAGGGCATCGGTGTACCCAGGGCCTACCAGGGGCTGAAGCATGTATTATGCCACCCCTGGATGGCCATCTAAATCTGACACAACTGGCTGCATGACAGCTGGGGCAAGGTGGTGTAATCACCCTTTGCTTTAGATATAGTATACCTATATCTAACCACGAAATGGACACACAGATTCCTATCAGCCACTCCTATGGCAGGCCTTGACAATCCTGAAGGCAGAGTGCGTGGAATCGTGTGAATTGGCGCTGGCATGAGCCGAGCCCGGTTGCAGCTTGCGGAACCAAGTCCCAATGGCTGTTCCATGATAACGCGTACCACATAATGCTAACTTCGGTATCGCTTTATCAAAACATGTCGAGTAAGGTGTCATACGAATCGGGATATTGACCCCTCACCAATGCTGGCGACGGGGTTAGCATTCCACCCTTCTAGAGGGACACGACATGTACGTAACTGTGAACCCCGGTTAAAGTTAACTGAAGCCTCAGCTCCACAAAATGGATGCTGCCACCACAGACACGAGTCTGACCTCCTGCTGCTGGGAGTCCTTCCAGCGAGGAGAGCTTGGACAAAGGGTTTCCTGTCCGGGGCGGTGCTCGCACCATCCCAGACAGGGTTTTGTGTATCCTGGGTAGGCAGGGCTTTACAGGAAGGTGACTGCGGAGTGGCACCCCGGTGCTCACTACGCATCTGCCGGCTAGAACCAGTTCCAGGGGCACACCAGCCCCTGACCTGGGGAAAGTCCGGCATGGGAGAGGGGTGTAACCACCCCCCTTCCTGGTCCCACCCCTAGGGCAGGACCTAGTCGCGTACCCACCCCTTTCTTTAGGATAAAGACAGGAGCGGGGACCCTTCCAAATTAGATCATCTTTGAATCAAGAACTACTTTCTACGAAAGGAAGCTCAAGACTCTTCTCAAGATTTCTCCCTTGTGACTAAGGAGTAGTCACCCTGCATCCGCAGGCACCATCTAAGAACTCTGCGGTTTGCTGCACGTCCTTCCTCAGGAATCCGACTGCCCAGCTCGACGAGAACCGGCTTCCCTGGCACCTCTGACCTCTACCCACATCGTCAGCTCAGCTGAGATCCGTGGGTGCGACGAGACCTCGAGGGACCGGCCATCTTCAGAACCTGTACGACTTCTAAACCAGCACGACCGCCAAGGGATCCTCTGGTGAGTGCTTTGGGGTCCGAGAAGCCCCGACCCTGAGTAGCTCCAGCACCGAAGTTCAGCCTCCCAGCATCTCCACGATCTGCGTGGGGCCCTTCTGCTTTTGCCGCTCATCACGTTGTCTGGCTACTAGCTCGCTGGCTTGTGGCCTTCTCGACGACGTCCGACAACAACGCTGTTGGTCTGGTTGCTCCAGACTGACCTTTGCTCCCTTCTGAAAGAGGAGCACCCCGGACCCTCCTGGTCCACTCAAGACGCCATTTTAGGTCCACCACGTGGCCCTGAATTTGCCAAGGCGTGTTGCCCCAATCCTGGGCCCAGCGACGCCGACAGCATCAACCTTCGTGGGACAGCTCGCACCTCCATCCTGGTCGCCGACAACGCCGCCTGGTCCGTGAGATTGCAGAGCCTAGCGTCTCCCACTCACCTAGTCGAGGTGACGATCATCCAGTACCCTCCTGGTACCCTCTGACTACTGGCTAGTAGTTACGAACTTGGTCCCCTCTGCTTTCAGGTGTCATCCATCTCTGATCCAGGCTTGGATCACTACGAACTATCTTCACTGGTCGCCGGCCAGCAACTCCTTCCTTCCGGCTCCTGGTTCGTCAGCGAGGACTCCCGACGTCTGTAAAGACTTATGCAGCCGCAGCCCCTGGGCTAGGTAACTTCGGCATTTCGGTGCCCGCATAGCCTCCTTATCTAAGGGTCCAGAGTCACTGTCGCTTCAGACTTACCTTATCGGGTTCGCCCTAGAACACTAAACTTTCCGTGCCCTCGGGCATTTGTGTAGATTGTGCACTTGAAGTATTTTCCTAAGAGTTTTGTTGTGTGCTTCGTACCCTGTCCTCATAAAGAGTACAGGGCTGTTGTGATTTAAATAAATACACTGTTTATTTTCATAACACTTGTGTGGTGTCCTTTCACTTGGTGTTCAAGGGGTATATGTGATGGTATAACAGCTGGCTTAACATGCCCTCTAGAGTTTAGCCCGAAGACTGCTAGTATCCACGCTACTAGGATAGCTGGTCTAAGGTTGACTTACAACCAATCACCATAAGGGTCGTTTGGACTGATGCATAGTGATCACTAGAATAGTGAGCACTGCATATCAGGCCAACTTCTCACATTGGTGAGCAGCGGTTGGGATTTGAGCTTGCTGTTGTTTTACCACGCGTATCCTAAGAATATCTTGTGAAAGATCGCATAAGTACTCCAGGTACATATAACTTAGCTTAGAATACTCTGAGTTCTACTGAACCAGCTGTTGTAGCTCCTCAAGGCTTAGCACACCTTGGCTGCAACTCTTAGCAAGGGATCAGTAGGTAAACATATAGTGTAGGTAGGTGCATCACTTACACCACACTAGAAGCAGCATGTCAGACAAAGGAGGAAACTCTGAGTCTCCCCTTGTGTCAGTCGACCCTCCACAGGTCATGTCCAGATATGCTGCACTTAGCTTCCAAGAGATGCGACAGATTGTACATCCAGGAAGCTAAAACAGGGTGCGAACCCTACCATTCCTTTTCTGATTGGTCTCTTAGAGACTTATGATGCAAGGAGGGCTGGTAACACAGAACCTTCTCATCCAGATGGGAATATGCCTCCCCTCGAGGGAACCTTAGGTGACCCTGACCTTATCCATCTCTCCGCAGAAGGTGAAGAGGAGGATGAGGATCTAGAGCCATCTGAGGACGAGGCAGACAAAGGTCCAGTAGTAGTTAGCCAGCTAACTAGGGACAACTTAAGCAGGCACGAGAATGGAACTAGGAGACCCCTGGGGCCCCTCTCAGGCCAGCTTAACATTGGGAACGGACGAGTTAGGTCTCTATCGAGAGGCTCTAATAGATCCGTTCGAACCAATGGCTCTCGAGGCTCTTCTCAAAGAGGGATGACATCCCCTCAGAGGAGAGTGTACAAAGCTAAAGTAAGGGAAGTCAATCTGAGGATCGAAAGTGAAGAACTTGCCCTGGCCAAAGAGAGACTCGCCTTTGCTAGAGAGCAAGAATTGAGTGGGGCAAACCCCACTGGTGGCAGCATTCCCCCAAGGGAAAACAGGAGTTTAGACACTAGACACCTGAGTAAGATAGTGCCCCCCTTCAAGCAAGGGGATGATATCCACAAATGGATTACTGCTTTGGAGAGAGCCTGCACTGTACAGTGCGTCCCCCAGAGTCAGTGGGCAGCTATCTTGTGGCTCTCCTTTGAAGGAAAAGGTAGAGATAAGCTCCTCACTACTAGAGTGGAGGATGCTAACGATTACCAAGTCCTGAAGAACACACTGATTGATGGGTTCGGCCTAACCACTGAGCAGTACAGGTTGCTGTTCAGGGATACCCAGAAAACTCAGTCTCAGGACTGGTCTGATTTTGTCGATTGTGCCACTAAGGCTTTGGAGGGCTGGTTGCTGGGCAGTAAGGTTACTGATTACACAGGATTGTATAATTTGATCATGCGAGAACAGATTTTAAACAATTGTCAGAACCAGTTGTTGCATCAGCACCTTGTCGACTCGGATCTGACCTCTCCCCAAGAATTGGGAAAGAAGGCAGACAGATGGGTCAGAACAAGGGTTAAGCAAAACCAGGGCCAGAACCAGGGTGGTCAGAAGAAAGCAGACCAGAAGGGTAAAGATTCTAAGGGTGAACAAAATGACCAGAAGTCTTCGACAGGTCCCCAACAACCCAAAGAGGGGGGGGTCAGGCTTCCCAGAAAAAGAAGAATCAAGAAGGCCAATCGAAAAGGTGGTGCCAATACTGTAAAAGTAAAACTCACTGGTTTAGTGAGTGCACCAAGAAAGGAGGGCAGACTCCTGCTACTGCAGCCCCTAAGGCACCTGTGCCCCATAGTACAGCCAGCAGTAGTAGTGCACCTCCCAAGGGACTAGTTGGGTTAACCTTGGGTTCTGAGGGGTGTGACAACCTAGTTGGCACACTCACTCAGGCTGTCCTTGTCTGTACAGGGGATGTGGATATGTCCCCTGATGTCAGTCCCAATACTTTGGGCAAATACCGACAGACGCCTTTAATCAATGGAAGAATGGCTCAGGCCTATAGGGACACTTGTGCCAGTGTCACCATGGTGACACCTAACTTTGTGGACCCTGGACAGATCATGCCAGGTACGGATTTCCTGGTGACCAATGCCAGCAACGTCACTACCAGTCATAGTTTGGCGATTGTTGCTTTCTCCTGGGGAGGGGTAAATGGCCAGAAAAAGGTTGTTGTTAGTTCAGACCTCCCAGTGGATTGTTTGTTGGGCAATGATTTGGAGTCATCACAATGGTCAGAAGTGGAGCACAGGACTCACATGGAGATGTTAGGCTTGCCAGCACATGTGCTTGCTGTGACTAGGTCACAGGTCAGAAGATGCCCCACTGAACCAGTGCTGGATCCTGGGACAATGGACCAGACACCTCCCAAGAAGAAGAGCAGTAGGGTTAAGGCATCGCCTTCCCCCTTGCCCCAGGTTGAGGATCAAGTCTCAGAGGAGGCTGACCTACAGGAATTGCGGGAAACTGAACCTAAAGAACTCAAACTTGATCAAGTTGAGTTTCTGGGCTCAGGGGGACCTTCACGAGAAAACCTGGGGAAGGACCAGTTAGACTGCCCTTCCCTTGAACCCCTCAGACAGCAGGCTGCTGCTGAGGCTGCTGGGAACGCCACAGGTACCCACAAGGTATACTGGGAGGATGGACTCCTGTACACTGAGGCAAGTGACCCCAAGCCTGGCATGACCAGGAGGCTGGTTATCCCCTTGTCTCAGCGTGGTTTCCTTCTTACCTTGGCCCACGAGATTCCCTTAGCAGGACACTTAGGCCAGACGAAGACGTGGGACAGGCTTGTCTCACACTTTCACTGGCCTCACATGAACGAGGATACCAAGGAGTTTTGTCGCTCCTGTGTCACTTGCCAAGCCAGTGGTAAGTCAGGTGGCACAACAAAGGCCCCCCTTATACCAATGCCTGTGGTGGGGGTACCCTTTGAAAGAGTGGGGATTGACATTGTCGGTCCAATGGAACCCCAAACAGCATCAGGGCACAAGTTTATACTGGTGGTAGTGGATCATGCCACCAGGTATCCTGAAGCTATTTCCCTTAGGACCACTACAGCACCTGTTGTGGCAAGAGCCCTAGTTGGAGTGTTCTCCAGAGTGGGCTTCCCTAAGGAGGTTGTCTCTGACAGAGGTGCAAACTTCATGTCGAGCTACTTAACTGCTATGTGGAAGGAATGTGGTGTCAACTACAAGTTCACTACACCCTATCATCCACAATGCAATGGGCTTGTTGAAAGGTTCAACAGGACCCTAAAAAGGGATGATTCACGGACTACCTGAAAAGCTCCGGCGTAGATGGGACGTCCTGATTCCCTGCCTTTTATTCGCTTATAGAGAAGTCCCACAGAAGGGGGTTGGCTACAGCCCGTTTGAACTTTTGTATGGGCATCCTGTAAGAGGACCCCTGTGTTTGGTGAAGGAAGGATGGGAGAGACCTCTCAAAAAGCCTGCAACCAACATAGTGGACTATGTGCTTGGCCTCCGCTCCCGGATGGCTGAATACATGGAAAAGGCATCCGAAAACCTTAAGGCCAGCCAAGAACTCCAAAAAGCTTGGCATGACCAAAAGGCTGTCCTGACTGTTTATCAGCCTGGACAGAAGGTGTGGGTGTTGGAGCCAGTGGCCCCAGCAGCACTCAAAGACAAATGGTCTGGGCCCCACACAATTCTTGAGCAAAAGGGAGAGGTCACCTACCTGGTAGACCTTGGAACTCCCCGGAGCCCCCACAGGGTGCTCCATGTTAACAGGCTCAAAGCATATGTCGACAGGAAGGACATGAGCTTGCTCATGGCCATAGATGAGGGACAGGAGGAAGAGAGTGACCCTCTCCCAGACCTGCTCACTCAGAATCCTGATGATGGATCAGTGGACGGTGTTGTCTTTTGTGGCAGCCTCTCTGAACATCAACAGAAGGATTGTAAACAGGTTCTTCAATCCTTCCGGCATATGTTCTCTCTAACACCCAGTCAGACCAATTGGTGTACCCATGAGGTTGACACTGGTGACAGCTTGCCCGTCAAGAGTAAAATCTACAGGCAGCCCGATCACGTTAGAGACTGCATCAAAACTGAAGTGCAGAAAATGTTGGAGTTGGGAGTCATTGAACCCTCGGATAGCCCTTGGGCTAGTCCCGTAGTTCTAGGGCCGAAGCCTCACACCCCGGGTGGTAAGAAAGAGATGAGGTTCTGCGTAGACTACAGGGGTCTCAATGCAGTCACTAAGACTGATGCCCACCCAATACCAAGGGAAGATGAGCTTATAGATAGATTGGCTTCTGCCAACTACTTAAGTACGTTTGACCTGACAGCTGGGTATTGGCAAATCAGGTTAGCTGAGGACGCCAAGCCCAAGACAGCATTTTCTACCCCTGGTGGGCATTATCAATTTGTGGTAATGCCCTTTGGTTTGAAAAATGCACCTGCCACCTTCCAAAGGCTGGTGAATCATGTTCTCACTGGGCTGGATGACTTCTGTGCGGCGTATCTTGACGATATTGCTGTCTTTAGCTCCACCTGGGAGGATCACCTGGTCCACCTGAGGAAAGTGTTAGAGGCGCTGCAAGCAGCAGGTCTCAATATCAAGGCCACCAAGTGCCAGATAGGGCAGACACAGGTTGTATACTTGGGCCACCTTGTAGGTGGAGGCCAAGTTCAGCCACTGGAGAGCAAAATACAGTCAATCAGGGACTGGGCTCCTCCAACCACCCAGACTCAGGTTCGAGCTTTCTTGGGCCTGACTGGTTACTACCGAAAGTTTGTCAGAAATTATGGATCGATTGTGACTCCACTTAATGAACTGACAAGTAAGAAAATGGCAAAAAAGGTTCAGTGGCCAGCGAGCTGTCAAAAAGCATTCGATGACCTAAAACAGGCCATGTGCACGGCACCTATCCTCAAGAGTCCAGAGTACTCCAAACCATTCATTGTCCAAACAGATGCTTCTGAGTTGGGTGTGGGAGCTGTTCTATCTCAACTGAATTTTGATGGTAATGACCAGCCCATTGCTTTTATAAGCAGACGGCTGACCCCCAGAGAGAAAAATTGGTCAGCTATTGAGAGGGAGGCCTTTGCTGTGGTCTGGGCCCTGAAGAAACTGAGGCCATACTTTTTTGGCACTCATTTCAAGATTCAGACCGACCATAAGCCCCTCTTATGGCTAAATCAGATGAAGGGTGAAAACCCCAAACTGCTTAGGTGGTCCATTTCCCTACAGGGGACGGACTTCACAGTGGAGCATAGACCTGGCACTGATCATGGCAATGCAGATGGGCTCTCCAGGTATTTCCACTTAGAACAAGAAGACTCACCTGGTCAAGGTTAGTTTATTGTCCCAACGTTTGGGGGGGGGGGGGGTGGGGGGGGGGGGGGTGGGTCATGTAGGAGAGTAGGGTCTGCAATCCTATGATCACCCAGATTTTTTGCATTTATTTCACTGGTTTACGACTTTCTCTGGCTGTGGGCCTGCCAATCAGACCCACAGCCTAGCTGTTCTCTCACTAAATTGACATGTGTACCTTAGGTGCATTACCCAATTGGAACTGGGCCACCTTGTCAGACCCTGTAACTCAGGGCATCGGTGTACCCAGGGCCTACCAGGGGCTGAAGCATGTATTATGCCACCCCTGGATGGCCATCTAAATCTGACACAACTGGCTGCATGACAGCTGGGGCAAGGTGGTGTAATCGCCCTTTGCTTTAGATATAGTATACCTATATCTAACCACGAAATGGACACACAGATTCCTATCAGCCACTCCTATGGCAGGCCTTGACAATCCTGAAGGCAGAGTGCGTGGAATCGTGTGAATTGGCGCTGGCATGAGCCGAGCCCGGTTGCAGCTTGCGGAACCAAGTCCCAATGGCTGTTCCATGATAACGCCTACCACATAATGCTAACTTCAGTATCGCGTTATCAAAACATGTCGAGTAAGGTGTCATACGAATCGGGATACTGACCCCTCACCAATGCTGGCGACGGGGTTAGCATTCCACCCTTCTAGAGGGACACGACATGTACGTAACTGTGAACCCCGGTTAAAGTTAACTGAAGCCTCAGCTCCACAAAATGGATGCTGCCACCACAGACACGAGTCTGACCTCCTGCTGCTGGGAGTCCTTCCAGCGAGGAGAGCTTGGACAAAGGGTTTCCTGTCCGGGGCGGTGCTCGCACCATCCCAGACAGGGTTTTGTGTATCCTGGGTAGGCAGGGCTTTACAGGAAGGCGACTGCGGAGTGGCACCCCGGTGCTCACTACGCATCTGCCGGCTAGAACCAGTTCCAGGGGCACACCAGCCCCTGACCTGGGGAAAGTCCGGCATGGGAGAGGGGTGTAACCATCCCCTTCCTGGTCCCACCCCTAGGGCAGGACCTAGTCGCGTACCCACCCCTTTCTTTAGGATAAAGACAGGAGCGGGGACCCTTCCAAATTAGATCATCTTTGAATCAAGAACTACTTTCTACGAAAGGAAGCTCAAGACTCTTCTCAAGATTTCTCCCTTGTGACTAAGGAGTAGTCACCCTGCATCCGCAGGCACCATCTAAGAACTCTGCGGTTTGCTGCACGTCCTTCCTCAGGAATCCGACTGCCCAGCTCGACGAGAACCGGCTTCCCTGGCACCTCTGACCTCTACCCACATCGTCAGCTCAGCTGAGATCCGTGGGTGCGACGAGACCTCGAGGGACCGGCCATCTTCAGAACCTGCACGACTTCTAAACCAGCACGACCGCCGAGGGATCCTCTGGTGAGTGCTTTGGGGTCCGAGAAGCCCCGACCCTGAGCAGCTCCAGCACCGAAGTTCAGCCTCCCAGCATCTCCACGATCTGCGTGGGGCCCTTCTGCTTTTGCCGCTCATCACGTTGTCTGGCTACTAGCCCGCTGGCTTGTGGCCTTCTCGACGACGTCCGGCAACAACGCGGTTGGTCTGGTTGCTCCAGACTGACCTTTGCTCCCTTCTGAAAGAGGAGCACCCCGGACCCTCCTGGCCCACTCAAGACGCCATTTTAGGTCCACCACGTGGCCCTGAATTTGCCAAGGCTTGTTGCCCCAATCCTGGGCCCAGCGACGCTGACAGCATCAACCTTTGTGGGACAGCTCGCACCTCCATCCTGGTCGCCGACCACGCCGTACCCTCTGACTACTGGCTAGTAGTTACGAACTTGGTCCCCTCTGCTTTCAGGTGCCATCCATCTCTGATCCAGGCTTGGATCACTACGAACTATCTTCACTGGTCGCCGGCCAGCAACTCCTTCCTTCCGGCTCCTGGTTCGTCAGCGAGGACTCCCGACGTCTGTAAAGACTTATGCAGCCGCAGCCCCTGGGCTAGGTAACTTCGGCATTTCGGTGCCCGCATAGCCTCCTTATCTAAGGGTCCAGAGTCACTGTCGCTTCCGACTTACCTTATCGGGTTCGCCCGAGAACACTAAACTTTCCGTGCCCTCGGGCATTTGTGTAGATTGTGCACTTGAAGTATTTTCCTAAGAGTTTTGTTGTGTGCTTAGTACCCTGTCCTCATAAAGAGTACAGGGCTGTTGTGATTTAAATAAATACACTGTTTATTTTCATAACACTTGTGTGGTGTCCTTTCACTTGGTGTTCAAGGGGTATATGTGATGGTATAACAGCTGGCTTAACATGCCCTCTAGAGTTTAGCCCGAAGACTGCTCGTATCCACGCTACTAGGATAGCTGGTCTAAGGTTGACTTACAACCAATCACCATAAGGGTCGTTTGGACTGATGCATAGTGATCACTAGAATAGTGAGCACTGCATATCAGGCCAACCTCTCACAAGGGGATTTTAATGTTGCCTTAAATCCACACCAGGACAGATCCAACGTGATCCCGCAACACTACACTAAAGCGAAGGGGGCACTGCAGGGAATAATTGAGGAAGGAGGACTGATTGATAGTTGGAGACACACACGCCCACGACAACGGGAAGGCACACATTTTACATCCCACAGAGGAACATGGGCGCGTATAGATTACGGTCTCCTCTCTAGGGTTCTTGGACCGACTAGAAGTAATGTGCTACACCTAGCTGGAACGTTCTCGGATCACTGCCCAGTTAAGGTGTTGCTCGCCCCACCGGGGTATGATAGACCTAGACCGAGCTGGAGGTTGCAACCCATGGCCTTGTTGGATACGGTCTTCCAAGCGGAATTGGGGGAGGAAATTAAAGATTTCTTCGTCCGGAATAAGGGCTCTGTGAATAGTGTTGAAGTTATATGGGAAGCTTTTAAAGTGACAATTAGATGATTTTGTATATCTAAGAGTTTCAGGTTTCACAGGGACATACAGAACACGATACACAAGTTGGAGCAGGAGTTGCATGGGTTGGAGAGACAAATGGGACGGGGGAGGTGGGACAGGTGCAAAATGATTTCAGTGTTAACCTCACTGAAAACGAAGATGCTGCACAGAGGGAATTGAAGTTCAAGGGATGCTACTGGGTAGCTTGTAAAATATGGGGAGGGAGAACGGCCGGAAAGAGCACTTGCTGAAGTGACAAGGCCCCCCGTTTCAACACACATATATTAGAGATACAGGGACCTGACACATCGCTGCAGCGGGATTCACTTGGCATACTAGATGCATTCATCACACATTATTGTACATTGTATACATCTCAGAGGCATGGCCCTGTAGATCTTGATGGATTTCTAGGCGAGGTGGCACTTGGATGGCTCGGCAATACACAACAGGAATTTTTAAGCCTTCCATTTGAGCTTGACGAAATTAGGGAAGCCATAATGCAGCCTACAAACGGAGAAGCACCAGGGTGGGGTGGCCTACCAGTCGAATTTTATAAGAGCTACATTGTTATCATGGCGCCAGTTTTGAAAGAGGTGTATGAGGAGTCAATGGAGGTAGGAACACTTCCCCCCCTCAATGAGGGAAGCAATAGTGACATCCCTCTTGAAGCCCGGTAAACCCCCTGAATCTTGTGATTCCTATAGGCCACTGTTGCTGATGAACTGCGATACAAAAAATTTGGTGAAGGTATTGGCCAATAGACTGACTCTTCTACTAGATAAACTCATACTCCCCGATCAATCGGGATTCGTGCCAGGCAGAGCTACCTCCCACAACCTCAGGACTCTGTTTTCCCTGATTCAGACAGTTGCGCCTGAATTCCCACTCGCCGCAGTGTTTTTAGATGCCACTAAGGCGTTTGACTCGGTGGAGTGGGATTATTTATTTGGGGTATTACAGAGAATGGGCTTTCCCAGTTTGTAATTGTTCTGGATTAAATTACTATATCACAAACCCACTGCAAGTATTCTGATTAATGGCCATATGTCCCAGTCACTCCCGATTTCACAAGGCACTCGGCAGGGGTGCCCATTGTCCCCACTATTGTTTGCCATTGCAGTGGAGCCATTAGCTTCTCAGCTACGTCAAGTACACCAAGACAAAGCGTTCCGCTGCTGTCAATGTCAAATATTAATTTCACTGTACGCGGACAACATAACGCTCTACATCAGAGACTTCCAACATAATATTAATCCCATACTGCGACAATTTATAAGATTCAGCAGACTGTCCGGGATTGGCATCAACTGGGGGAAATACCAGGTCTTCCCTCTTACGCCAGCTGTGACGCAATTCCCACTCGATTTCCTGCTAGAATGGTACGATACGGATCTTAAGTATCTTGGCGTACAACTGACCAGGGACAGGGAGGACACTATTAGGGCGAATTATGGCACGGCCATAAAGCGACTCAATGCTAACGTTACACACTGGATATCATTGCCCCTTTCGTTAGCAGGTCGAGCGTCCCTTACCAAAATGATCATACTTCCACAATTCTTATACCTGTTCCTTAATATCCCATATCACCCTGGACAGTATTTTTTCAAAACACTACGCTCGGAACTACTGAGATTGCTTTGGGGAGGGAGACAACCGAGACTCAAGTGGTCGACGCTGACGAGACCGTATGATCAGGGAGGATTTGACATTCCCTGATTTTGAGATATATTTCCTCAGCGCACAGGCCCATTATGCGTACTACTGGGTGTATCCCCCTCGTTATATGCCGCAGATAGCCACAGAAGATTGGCTTGCGGACCCAATACATTTGAACGGTTTGATCCATGGGTCTGCCCGCACTCGCGCGGCACCGCCCACCACTGGCACAGTAAATGCATGGCACCAGATAACTTCATTGTTGGCCTCACCCATCCGCTACTCCCCTCGGCTCCCACTGTTGTATCACCCTGGCTTATCACTGTTGCAGGAAAAAGGACTCCATGACCTTTGTAAACGAGCTCATATTGTCACATGGGGGGACCTTTTCCATGCTGGGACATTCCGTTCCATAGAGCAGTTGCTACAAGGAATACAACCTGCACCTCTAGACGTATTTCTTTATGTACGCCTGCGGCAAGGGATGCGTTCAATTCTTCCTGACTTCCCACAGGAGCTGATGTGCCTTGTACCTCTGCATCACATGTTGGGCTCTACTGATGGGTGAGCATCTAGTGTCAGACTTATACAACACTATACGAGCGAATAGAGAGGGAATCACCAATCAGGCTTGTGTGCATTGGGCGGAGGACCTGGGGCATGAAATTACTGACGAACAGTGGCAGTATTGTTGTTTACAAACCGCGCAAATCTCGTCCAGCTGCAGGCTAAGGGTGATCCACTACAAATACTTGCACCGCTTATATTATACACTGGTGAAGAAATACAGATTTCAGTTGGCTAATACAGATAGATGTGATCGGTGTAAACAGCCAGATGCAGGGTTCCTTCACCTAGCCTGGGAATGTCAGAGAATAAGAGAATATTTGGAGCAAGTACTAGTGGCGCTCGACAAAATGACGGACAGTGTGCTGGCGATAGATCCATTACTCACACTACTAGGGTATACGGCGCAGATACCTAACACATACAGGACGTTTCTGGCTATCTCGCTGCTGTTAGCTAAACGAAAGGTGTCTTGTAGATGGGGCAGAGGTCGTGCCCCGAAATTCAAGGAATGGTTGGCAGACCTAGTATACTGTCAAGAACAGAATACCACATATGCCGAATTGCTACCTCATGCTTCCAAACCTAGAGACATATGGGGCCCTCTTCAGGGATATCTTCTTTCGCAAAGCAGAGAAGGGCTCCCCACTGCATCACCGACAGACACCTGAATATTCTTTTTTTTATCAAGGGTGCTTGGGTCGCTTGATGTGGTCTCTGAATGTTTTATTGCTCCTAACGCAGTCCACATATGCTCCTGTGCTCATCTCTGTGCTTCACCTATGTTAGTGCTTTGCCAATTAATTGTATGACGTCACCTGATGTGCTGTAAGATGGACAGCTGCTGTAAGGAACTATTGAAATTGTGTATTACTTCACTGTGAATTTTGTGAACATGTATTGTTAGGTCATATCTTGAAAATCGGAAAAATTAGGTTAAAAAAAACCCATTATTCCCACCAGATGCGTGTATAGCCTCTCTACGTTCAATAAAAAAAAATCAAAGCCGTCATCTATTTAAGTTTCTACTCATGTATGCAGGCAACCAGTTCCATCTTACTGTTCACTCGCTCTTAAACACCAGTACCTGAACTCTGCCAGGTAACCGTTGACAATAATTTTAAATAAAAATGTACTGGAGGAAACTGTTTAAGTTGGGACCAGCGTTTTAGAAATCAAAATTCGATTCAAAAGACCGGTATTATTCATCATAATTTAGAAGTATCCTTTTACATATGAAACAAAATGAAATGCCATGCTGCAGCTATAACCTCAACGAGGAGAACACCACGGCATCACATTTTTAAAAGGTCATTTCAATCCGCTTATTTAACGGATTTTCTACACTGTACATTTCTCCTTACTAGCTCACCAAGTGACTGCATACATTTTACTGGACATTTTTCAGTCTTCACTTAACCAAACCACCAAGGTTTGTGGTGCAGGATAGTTCTACACGAAAATAAGTTAAACTTTCCACCTGGAGCCACTGTGACCTAGGGAGCCCTACAGACCTTCGAACAAAAACATCTTTGTGTTTGGCAAAGTAAACCAACTGCTCGCACACAGCACCGCAAGCTGCTTACACTGAGCGCACTGTCTTCAGCAGGCCAGCTGCAGGTAATCTCCCACTATTTCAGCAGGCTTCAGGGCATCTCCTCGCAGACACAAAACTGCTACACGCATTCGATTGTAGCACAAGAAATTAACTTTGCAGGTGGAGTACAGGTGAAACTTTCAGTTTTACATATCTGACCGGTGCAATAAAACACGACCAATGTTAAGCTTGTATGCATGGTTAGTACTAAAACTGCTTAACTTGTACTCTGGATTTGCCCTTCAAAGCAAAGGTAACCACTAATCTGAAAGGTCAGTGAATTTATTATATCAATCGGGGAAATTAACTGCTTGATAAGTAAGAAACCAAATTGGATCCACACTCTTCCGAACATGCCTTGCCTCAATAGTAAGTTTTCTGTGGACTACTTTTGGTTAATCTCATTTTGCATAATTCAGATCCACGTCACCAACCACGATGTTGCATTCTTGGCACAGTATGTTCTCCAGGTGGCTGCAGCTAGTAATAAATACAACGCGGTAGTCAATTATACTTCATCATCTGAGCATGGCTGATCGTGAGTTCTCTCTTTTTCATAAAATAAACTGCCTAATAGTTGTTTCCCCATGCCTTTGCGTTCTGAAAAGCACTTTGATGACGTTTACTCTGGGTTTCACTGAATTTCTTTATAGGATTTTGTAGTTCGGAAAGAAAGACCCAACATAGGAGGCAAAGTTCCACACTTTAGGGTTGAACCGTATGCACAATGAGGGAGGACAATGTACAACTGGTACAATATAACCATTAACACTAATGGTTGTATGTAACTACATGGATGATGTGGCTAGTTGAATGAGGCTAAATGACGTCCATATATTTAAGCATACCGTAAGAACTAATCTGATAAAATGTTGCTTTAGATCTTAACACCTTGGCTGCTAAGGGTTTTCCCCCCGGTGCTGCTTCTCAGGATTACCATTGTTTGTGACAAGGTCAACTCGTCATAAGCACAGGGCAGGTAAAGCCCATGACGAGTTGACCTTGTCACTAGCATGGAAGTGGTTAAAAATAAAATGTACATCTAAGTCTTGAGCACAGATGACTGCAAAATGTTCCTCTGAAAAGCGTTGCTAAAGTTTTATGGACATTAATTTCTTATGTTTGTATTTATTTTTATTATCACTAGCAATTTAAGGCAATACTAAATGCATAAACCACCATCAACCGTAAAACGCACGAGCAGAGCGAAATCAAGAAGCAAATCTGTAGCACAGCAAACACTGGCAAAGCTAGTAGTTGTAGCCTTGGCAAGCTAGTGAGATGTTTACATTTTATTTCAAGCATATGTCCCAAAGAAAAAAAAGAAAAATATGCCTCAGCTCAATCCGGACTCTCATATGACTGCCATAAAATGGTATTTAAAAAAAAGTAACTACTGCCCATAATTCACCCCCCAGGGCGCAGTCACGATTTGGTTTCTTTGTTGCCCACGTTGGGCATTGATGTTTGGTCTCAGGATCTGTTTTGATGGAGATGGAGACATGGTTGGAGGATTCCTCGCTACCGGATCTGGTGGCGGCCCTACCGGCAAGCTTCTCGGTCTTACATCGCAACAGAGCGGTAGAGAAAAGAGGGGGAGGGGTGGCACTTTTCTTCACTGACCGTATGCGTGGAGAAACAATCTTGGCCGAGGATATAGGCGGGGCGGAGGTTCTAGGTGTTAAACTTAGGCTGGGGACAGATTGTTTAACTGTCTTGGTAGTTTACCGTCCTCCCTGGGCCTTGCCGGAGTTCCCGGATCTATTTCTGAAACTGGTGCAGGACATGCGCTCGAGGTTCGATAATTTGGTCATCTTGGGAGACTTTAATTATCACTGGGAACTCACCCCAAGAGAAGGGCAGGCTGGCCATATTGACGAGGCATTATCCTCGCTAGGTTTAATTCAGCAGGTAAGGGGACCGACACATGTGAAAGGCCACACGCTCGACCTAGTCTGGTCGTCAATACCGGTACAGGGATCGACAACCTCACAACCGTGTGTCTGGTCGGACCATTACTTACTGAAGGGAGATCTCCTGATGAACCTGCTTAAATCGAAACCGGCAGAAGGTCAGAGGCTGGTGAGGAAATGGAAAAATATCAATGGAGGAAAGATGGTGGCACATCTTTCAGCGAATTATCCTCAGACCCGTTCAGCTGATAATCCTGATGCCCTCTGTAGTAACCTAGAGGAGAGGCTTCGTAGTGCGGTCGACCATGTGGCGCCAGCACGTAGGGTCAATCTAGTGAATAGAGGCCGGAGGGCCCCTTGGTACAACGACTCCCTAAGGGAGAAAAAGAGGGTCGTGCGCAAGATGGAGAGAGCTTGGCGCAAAGCCTATGATACGAAGGCGAGAAGCGTCTATTTGCTTGAATTAGCGAATTATAAGCGGGCAATAACAGCTAGGAAGGCAGAATTCTATGAGGAAAGGATCATCACAGCGACAAATCCTCAAAAAGAAGTCTTCCGAGTCTTAAATGAACTTAAAAAAGTGAAAGAACAAAGGCCGGAGTTCACTCTAGAGGACTGCCAGAGATTTCAGAATTTCTTCACCAGCAAAATTGAAGATCTTAATTCGGAAATTGCCTGTACTCCCATACATGCTTGCCCCCCACTGACCACGTCGGCCAAAAAGCCGGTGGTTAGACCTCTGGAGCTTCTTCCCCCCATTACGAAAGAGGACCTGCCCCGGCTCACTGGAAGAGTGAAGTCGGGTTCCCAGGCAGACCCTTGTCCCCCTGACGTTTTCAAACTGGCCATGCCAGGAATAGAAGAGGAGGTGTTGAATCTTTTGAACTCCTCTCTAGCATCAGGAAAGGTTCCCACTGCCTTTAAGGAAGCAAGGTTGATCCCTCTGCTGAAAAAGCCTGGGGCAGATGTGAAATGCCTAAAAAACGTTAGGCCTATTTCCCAGATCCCTTTCCTGGCCAAGATGCTGGAACAGCATGTTTTGGCCGCCCTCTCTGACCATCTAGAAGGGAACGGCCTGCTGGAACCAAACCAATCAGGGTTCCGTGCAAACCACAGCACGGAACTGGTCATGCTGTCCATCATAGATGAGCTCCGAAATAGGGCAGACAAGAGGATACCCGGCGCCCTGGTGCTGTTAGACCTCTCCGCGGCGTTTGACACCGTCAGTCACAAACAACTGCTGACGCAGATGAGAGACTTCGGCATCCGGGGCACAGCCCACGCCTGGTTTGCTTCTTTCCTACAAGGGAGGACACAAAGAGTTCAGTTGGGAGAACTGCTCTCCACTGCATCACCAATCTCTTGTGGAGTGCCACAGGGGTCGGCTCTGTCGCCCCTGCTATTCAACATATACCTCCAACCATTGATTGGACTCCTGAATCAAATGGATTGTCAGGTATATAACTACGCTGATGACACCCAAATCATTATCCAAATGGATGATGTACCTGGGGCACCAGCAAATCTGCAAACCATCTTGAAGCAGACAGCTAATTGGATGTCGCTGAACTCCTTAAAAATTAATCCGGACAAGACGGAAGTTCTACCTGTTACCATCGCTGGCAATCCATGGCATGATGGATTCTGGCCGAGGGAACTTGGACCGCCCCCGGAGCCGGCAGTGGCTGTAAAAAGTCTTGGCATTTATGTGGATGACAAGCTTTCCATGCAGAAACAGGTTACCACGGTGGTAGGAACCTGTGTTGGCATGCTGCGTCAACTTAGGAAGATCGCGCCATTATTGTCCCATTCTACCCTGCGAAGGGCGGTTTCTGCTATGATCCTTGCAAGACTGGATTACGGTAACTCGCTCTATCTGGGCTTACCCCAAAAACTCCTAGACAAACTTCAGATGGTGATGAACGATGCCGCCAGGCTCATTCACAAGAAACCCAGGAGCACGCATGTGTCCCCACTTATGCGTGAGCTACATTGGCTCCCAATAAGGCAGAGGGTACTCTTTAAAGGGTTATGCATTGCACATAAATCCCTTTACGGTAAGGCACCAAGCTACATCAAGACCCGCCTGACCCCATATACACCTGCCAGGGTGTTAAGATCTGCTGAAGCAACCCTGCTCATGCAACCCCGTTTTAGATTGGCGACAGTGGGCGGTCGTGCCATTTCTAACACCCTCCCAGAGGCCTGGAACAGTCTACCGGTGGACTTGCGCAAAGAACCCAATTTGCTGACCTTTCGGAAGAGGCTGAAGACTGTTCTTTTCCAGAAAGCCTGGGGAGGGATATAAATTTTCTGTAGTGTTTCTTTTGGTTCCTGTGGTGCTTACTGGACAAGCGCTTAGAGACCCCGGGGTTATATAGCGCTATATAAATCGAAAGAAAAGAAAAGAAAGAAAGAAAAGAAAGACCTTAAGGTTAGTTAGTTGGATACAATGGGGGCACTTATGATTTCTGATACTATGCACTACACGACGTTTGTACTGGGTTCGACGTATGAGTTGAATGCACCCTGCCATGGAGACTCCTAACACATATAAGATATGCACCTGGAATGTACGAGGTATGGGATCCATACATAAGAGGCATAGAATCCTAGCGCAGTTGCACCGCAGGCAGGTGAATATAGCATGTATTCTAGAGACCCACCTTAATGGTGCGGAAGGTGCTAAACTACAAAAGAAATGGAAAGGCCAATTGTTTGCCACCACTTACTCCGCATTCTCGAGGGGAGCAGCAGTGTGGCTCAATAATTCTATTCCCTTTCAGATGACAGAGCAAAGAATCGACACAGAGGGTAGATATGTGTTTGTGAGGGGAACGTTAGACGGAACTCATGTTGTACTAGGCAGTATATATGCGCCTAATACGGACCAGGTAACGTTCCTCACCACGCTTAATACCGTACTGGCTGATTGGTCGGAGTATGACTGGATGATAGGGGGGGGGACTGTAATGCGGTACTGGATGTATCCCTTGCAGCGGAGAGTACCCACTACGCTGGCCACACGCTCGACCCAGTCTTCACATCCAGCAAGCACATCTCCTTCAGCCACGCCACCGGACTCCACTGGACCGACCACAGCTGCGTCCACTTCAGCTTCAAAAAAACTACGACCCACCACCACCCGCAACAGGTCCCCCGCCGATGCTGGAGCAAGATCACCGCCGAGCAGCTCACTGCCTCCCTCAGCCAGAACACTCCCACCAGCACAACGGACCCCAACGAAGCAGCCAGCAACCTCACCAAGTGGCTGACCGCCTGCGCCGATGACCTCGCGCCATTAAAGAACCCTCCCAGCAGACACGGCAGCAAGAAAACCCCCTGGTTCACAGACTAACTCAAGGAATCCAAGAAGAACTGCTGCACCCTCGAGAAAGCCTGGCAGCTCGACCACACCACAGACAACAGGACCGCCCTCAAGCACGCCATCCGCAAACACCATCAGCTGATCCGCGCCACCAAGAAGACGGCACTCAAAGAACGACTGGACAACAACACCCACGACGGCAAGGAACTCTTCAGCATCGTCAAAGAGTTCTCCAACCCCAGCGCCGGAAACAACGACATCACTCCCTCGCAAGACCTCTGCAACTCACTCGCCTCGTTCTTCCACCGCAAGATCGCCGACATACACAACAGCTTCAACGCACAGACCACGCACCCTACCACCGAACCAACGCCCGCCACCACCACCCTCTGCAACTGGACCCTGATCAGCACCGAAGACACCACCCGCACGATGAACTCCATCCACTCCGGATCACCAACCGACCCGTGCCCACACCACGTCTTCAACAAAGCCGACGCCACCATCGCACCCCATCTCCGAGACACCATCAACTCCTCCTTCCACACAGCCACCTTCCCGGAGAGCTGGAAGCACGCCGAGCTGACCGCCCTCCTGAAGAAACCAACGGCGGACCCCACCGACCTCAAGAACTACCATCCCATCTCGTTCCTTCCTTTTCCGGCCAAAGTCATCGAGAAGACCATCAACAAACAGCTGGCCGCCTTCCTCGAGACGAACGGATCCCTCGACCCCTCGCAGTCCGGGTTTCGGGCCAACCACAGCACCGAGACCGCCCTGATCGCAGCCACTGACGACATCAGAACCCTGATCGACAACGGGGAAACAGCGGCCCTCATCCTCCTGGATCTCTCTGCGGCATTCGACACCGTCTGCCACCGAACTCTAGTGAAGCGCCTCAGCAACATCGGAATTCTAGAAAAAGCGCTGGAATGGATCATCTCGTTCCTCACCGGAAGAACCCAGAGAGTCCGCCTCCCTCCGTTCAGATCCGAGGCCACCGAAGTCATCTGCGGCGTACCACAAGGATCTTCACTCAGCCCAACCCTCTTCAACGTCTACATGAGCCCCCTCGCAGCCATCGCACGCCAGCACAACCTCAACATCATCTCCTACGCCGACGACACCCAACTCATCCTCTCCCTCACCAGCGACCCCACCACCGCCAGAGCCAACCTACACGAAGTGATGAAAAACGTCGCCGACTGGATGAGGAACAGCCGCCTTAAACTGAACTCGGACAAGACGGAAGTCCTCATCCTGGGATCATCACCCTCTGCCTGGGACGACTCCTGGTGGCCCCCGGCCCTGGGCACCGCTCCCAAACTGACGGACCACGCACGCAACCTGGGCTTCATCCTGGACTCCTCCCTGTCAATGACCAGACAAGTCAACGCCGTCTCATCCTCGTGCTACAACACCCTGCGCATGCTCCGCAAGATCTTCAGATGAATCCCCACTGAAACCAGGAAGACCGTCACCCAGGCACTCGTCACCAGCCGACTGGACTACGGGAACACCCTCTACGCCGGAACCACAGCGAAACTTCAAAAAAGACTCCAACGCATCCAGAAGGCCTCCGCCCGACTCATCCTCGACATCCCCCGACACAGCCACATCACCGGACACCTGAGAGACCTGCACTGGCTCCCCGTCAGCAAGAGAATCACATTCAGACTCCTCACCCACGCACACAAGGCTCTCCACGACCTGGGCCCCAAGTACCTCAATGACCGCATGACCTTCTACACGCCCACCCGCCAGCTACGATCGACCGGCCATGCACTCGCCACCGTACCACGCATCCACAGAGCCACCGCCGGAGGAAGATCCTTCTCCTACCTGGCAGCCAAGACGTGGAACTCCCTCCCCACCCACCTTCGGCGAACCCAAGACCATCTCGCCTTCAGGAAGCAGCTCAAGACCTGGCTGTTCGAGCAGTAACCTTCCCCTCCCCCAGCGCCTTGAGACCCTTCCAGGTGAGTAGTGCGCTATACAAATGACGTGATTGATTGATGGATTGAGAGTAGGAAACAAGCAGAAGCGCTAAATCAGTGGGTAGACGGTTGGGACTGATATCTGGAGAAAAAAACAATTATTGCATAGGGAATACACCTTTTAATCTCCACCTCATAAACTACACACTAGAATAGATAGAATCTTCTGCTCTAGGGCCTTGTTGGGGTCTATGGTGTCTGCTGAACACATGGGGAAGACGTTGTCAGATCACAATCCAGTAGAAGTCACGATGCATTGGGGTAAGATCCCTACTCATATACCAACATGGCGCCTATCGCCGGAATTGTTAGAAGATACGGTCTATAGATCTACGCTATCAGATGCTATCACACAATATTTCCACATCAACACTGGCACAGCTAGCTCGAGACAGGTTGAGTGGGACGCTTTCAAAGTGTCAATACGAGGCGTTGCGATGAGCACGAAAGTGGGCATGAGGCACACAGTACTAGAGGGACTGAGGAGAGAGGAGGGGAGGCTGGCGATGCTTGAGAGCGAAGCAGCGGACAAGAATGAGCAACTTACGCAGCTTCAAGAGGCGCATATTCATCATGCTGAATTGCTTAAGGAATTGAGAATACTAGACTATAAAGAATACACTTGCAAACAACATGCCCAAGCGGATAGATCAGGTCCCTTACTGGCCAGATTAATAAAAGATGCACCCATGTATGTTCCCATTATGGAAGTGACTGACCAACGGGGCACGCAGGTCCGGACACAAATGGGCATAAACAACACGTTTCAGGAATATTATGAGTTACTATATGGGCGACATACGCCGTTGTCTGAGGAGCAGTTTGACTCCTTTATGACGGATCTCGATGTCCCACGACTCACGACGGAACAGAGTACTGACATTGCCCGCCCCATCACGGTTGCAGAAATAAGGCAGGCGATCCGAGCGCTACCGCGAGGTAAAACCCCGGCGTCGGACGGCCTACCGGCTGAGTTTTATGGGACATATGCGGACATTCTTGTGCCGCATTTACACGTGCTTTATCTAGAGTCACTGAACACTAATGCACTCCCACCCACGACGTTACAGGCACTGATAGTCTCCCTCTTAAAACCTGGTAGAGACGAGCAACACCTTGCGAACTACCGACCGCTCTCGCTATTAAACACAGATTACAAAATTCTTAGTAAAATTCTAGCGATGAGGTTGGCCCCTTTTATCCCACAATTAGTACACTCGGACCAATGCGGTTTTATCCCTGGCCGGAGTACGGCGATAAACCTACGAAGGCTGAGCCAGATAATGCTTCATGAAGACGCAGTGAAGGGTGTGGAGGGATGTATATCTTTGGACCTGAAACAGGCATTCGACTCCCTTAGATGGGATTACATGTTTGCAACACTAAGTAAATTCGGACTTCCACCTGAGTTTGTGGCTTGGGTGACTTTGTTATATACACAGCCGACGGCAAGGGTACGCACTAATAAATGCATATCCGCCTCTTAGCATTGAAAAGGGCACCAGACAGGGCTGCCCGCTATCGCCCCTACTGTTCATCTTAGTGCTGGAACCAATATTACATAAACTCCGGACTTGTGCACAACACAGGGGTATACGGAGGACTGCAACGACTCATATAGTATCAGCCTTTGCGGATGACATCATATTATACATAGGGGACATGAGGGACAGTCTAGACCCGATACCAAACATTTTTGAGACCTTCCGAGTAATATCAGGCCTTGCGATAAACAACACTAAATCATACGGCTATTGGTTGGGCCCAGAGGGTCGAGACGCACGGTTACGGTTCACCCCATACTGCTTGCAGATTGCGAGAGCAACCTTCAGGTACTTAGGGGTGCAAATATATAGAGACACGAAAGACATGTTGGACGGAAATCTGGGTAGAGCAATCACCGCTTTGAAAGCGCAAGTACAGTTCTGGAACACGCTGCCACTTTCGGTGTCCGGAAGGGTAGCCATTTCTAAGATGGTGGTCCTACCCAGTCTTCTCTATTTCTTTACGAACTTGCCGCTTATGGTCCCAGCAAGTACGTTTAAAACGATAAATACTATCTTGACAGAACTGGTATGGGCTCGGGTAGACGACGCATTAGTCTCGCCAAGCTACAACTACCGACTGCACAGGGAGGCATGGGATTGCCGGATATGTTGGCTTATAACTACGCATGCCAACTGCAATGGCTAGCTTACAGGCTGGCAGGCCGCAATCTACATGAGATACATATGACAGAAGCGGACAGAGCAAACAGCGCCATCCATAAACTATTGTTGCCAAACGTTAAAATATCTGACACGGCCCCACTTCTACTTAAACTCGCTATTGGCTGCTGGAAGAAAGCAGTGAGATATACGAATGCGATGACGTTGTATGCTCCTACAATACCGCTATTGGGGATTCCACTTGGGTTGCACGCACTTACGGACCATGACCTAGCTGCCTGGCATAACGCAGGCGTCACGCAGGTGGGAGACCTGTTTATGGATGGCAACATCATGACATTTGCTGACTTTAACAGAACACATCAGACACCTGAGAGGTTATTTATATTATTTGCCAGAGTTAAACACTATGTGACGTACATGGGTGCAGACTGGTGCGGAATCGTCCACGAATCCATTGCTTACTATGCAATATTTAATGGGAACTGGTAGCCATTTGACCAAATGGTTAACGAATAGCATCAGGGTTGGTAGGGCCATTTCCCTTGAGCCCACACGCGAACGCTGGGAGGGAGACATGGGAAGATCCTTTAGAGAAAGAATGGGAGAGGATTCTGAAATTCCCTAAAAAGGTTTTGAGATACCCAAAATTTAAGTTTATTCAACGGATGATTATACACAGAGCATACCTCACTCCACATAGGGTCCACACCATGTTTCCTGCTGCTGCGGCCACGTGCCCCCGATGCAAAGCGGACAACGCACACTTATTGCACATGGGAATGCCCAAAATTAGGGTACTTTTGGACTACGGTACATAAAGAGTTAGCCAGGGTAGCTCCTACACGACCGTACACCTCTATGGAATATTGTATACTGGAACTAGGCCCAACTGAAAAGAAGAGGAGTGTAGCATCCCGCTTCGCCGATATGGCATTATTACTAGCCAAGAGAACAATAAACATGAGATGGAAATCGGTTAGGCCACCAGAACCAGACATTTGGCGTGGAGAGGTGCCGAGATGGGGTAAAGCAGAGAGTGCCGAATTACAGAGGGAGGAGCGTAGAGGTCTACGTAGGCACCCCATTTCATTGGAATGGAATGGAATGCAATGCTACTAGATTTTGAATCAGGTGATGTCAGCCTGCCTCACACAGCGACTACAGAAAATGACGGAGAGTGGCAAAATTAACTAAACAGAGACTATCATCCCCGCCCTTTCAGTCCGTTCCCCCCCTCCTCCCCTCACCTCCCTCCCTCCCCCCAATCCTTCCCCCCCTTTCCATGCTTCTCCCCCAACCTCTTCATTCCACCCCCTGTCCTACCACCCCCCCCCCATTCCTCCTCCCCCCCTCACTCTTTTTTCCCCGATGACACCTATACAGAGATAACTGAGGATGTACGACCAGGTGCAGAGAGAGTCAGAATGCAAGGACAGTACAACAAAAGTACATGTTGCTTGTTAACATAGGAAGTGAACTGGATATGGCAGGGAACCGTTGGACATTGGAGATGTATATTGGTATTTTCTACAAGATGCTACGAACGCAGTATATGAGATTTATGATTTGACATATATAAGTGCCGGGGTAATTGGAGGGAGGGGGGAATTGTTGTAACGTAAAAGAATTCAGCGAAAAATGCAATATTATATATACTTGACTTTATGCCATGCACGAAATGTAAGTTCAAGATATGTATCCGTTACAATTACCATGTTTACTGTGCTAATGCTTGAATCCTTGCAATAAAAATACATTTTCAAAAAAACAAAAAAAAATACAACTACTGCCCATAATTTAAAATAAAACAAAACAGAAGTAGTGCTTCAAAAGAGGCAGGTGTACATCGAACTGGTATACAAGTTCTTTTAGGTTTCATGTCTGTCCCATTAAGATATTCTTATTGGTGCAAGAAAAGGTATTATTGCCTTTTAACCTGAAAACTTAGATCAAATGTAAACAAATTACTGACGAACACCCATCAGCACAAGCACTAAAGTGAAAGTCTTTTTAGGTGGAAGTACACGTAATGTCATGCGGCCATTCACAGTACAAGAAAGCCAATCGTGTAAGTGGGCTGACCTAGGATGGGTGGAAGCAAACTGAACGACATACCTGTAGATCAGTGTTTCCTAAACCATGAGTCATGACCCAATGTGGGTTGCGAGCCAGGTCGATAAAGTCCAACCACAGTTCGAATGTCAGGTTATGCCTTTTGACAAATAGCTTATTTTTAACATGGGGATTGGCATTTACAAACGCCTCACTTTGCGGTCAGAGAAAGAAAAGGAAAATTAAATATTTGACAATCTTCCTGGGTACCTCGGATGCGAAAGAAAGAATGTAGGATGCCTTTTATTTTATAAGGAGAGCAAAAATGAAGCACTTTTTTGTAATTCTGAAGAGTGATGGTAACAAAGATTTTAATAGGTTCAAAACAAATCAAGACATTACCTAGTGAAGCACAAATAAAATATTCACTGAAACTCAATTTCAACATATCATTTGTGCGCAATATAGCTTTATCAGTAAAACGGTTTGTGCGCAAATTTAGTGGCCATTTGAGTGAAAAAGATGCTGTCTTTAAATGACGGTGCACAACCACAAGATGCTTTAGTTAAATACAAAAAACAAGCATTTACAATGCAATAGGTTTCGCAGCAATAAAGTTTGAGTTATTGGCATTGTGTATGACAATGCGTTGCATACATTTTTTAGCAAACTTTGAATCGGTGAGCAGTGAGAGCGTGTGCAAGAGTATGCTGTTGCTCACAGCTGTTATTATTCATACAGCTCTGATGATGCAACTCACGCACAGGGCTGATGCAGTTATTCACACAGCTCTGATGATGCACCTCAGACACGGGCTCACAGCTGTTATTATTCACACAGCTCCGATGATGCACCTGAGCATGGGGCTGACGCAGTTATTATTCACACAGCTCTGATGATGCACCTCAGGCACGGGCTCACAGCTGTTATTATTCACACAGCTCTGATGATGCACCTCAGGCACGGGCTCACACCTGTTATTTACACAGCTCTGATGATGCACCTCAGGCACGGGCTCACAGCTGTTATTATTCACACAGCTCTGATGATGCACCTCACGCACGGGGCTGACACAGTTATTCACACAGCTCTGAGTATGCACCTCAGGCACAGGGCTGACGCAGTTATTATTCACACAGCTCTGATGATGCACCTCAGGCACGGGCCTGACGCAGTTATTATTCACACAGCTCTGATGATGCACCTCAGGCACGGGCTGACAGCTATTATTCACACAGCTCTGATGATGCACCTCAGGCACGGGCTCACAGCTGTTCTTATTCACACAGCTCTGATGATGCACCTCAGGCACAGGGCTGACGCAGTTCTTATTCACACAGCTCTGATGATGCACCTCACGCACGGGGCTGACACAGTTAATATTCACACAGCTCTGATGATGCACCTCACGCACCGGGCTCACAGCTGTTATTATTCACACAGCTCTGAGGCACGGGGCTGACGCAGTTATTATTCACACAGCTCTGATGATGCACCTCAGGCACGGGCTCACAGCTGTTAGGCCGACCAGTGCATGCGAGGTGAGCGAGTAGTATCGCGGGTCTCGCACTATAGGAGGCACGGTTAGAGGGTAAAGAGGCTGGAAAAGACAGTGGCGTGGAATGAAAGTGGGAGTGCTCGGTAGGTGCGAAGAGAGGCTGTGGCTTGAGGGAGATACCTTGTTGAAGTATGCGCACTGTGCAGAAGGAGGCTGGCATAGTGTGTGAGAGATGGCCTGCCAGTGCCAGATATATTCGGGGGGGGTGGTGAATGGCTTGCGATGCATTTGCGGAGGGTGGAGCTCGTAGTGTGGGTGGAATAGCAGAGGAGGCGGGCTATGCTGTGGCTTGGGGGCAGGCAATTTTAGAAATATGTGAAGCGCTGTGGTTAGAGGAGGGGCGGTTTGGTTTGTTGATGTGTGAGCGCTAAGGAGATGGGTGACTCAGTGTAGTGCTTTACTTTAACAAAAGTAACGTTTGGGGCGAGATGCGGAGGTATACCAGCATTAACCCCTCAGGAACACTTGCTAAAAAGTCCACTTTTAAGACCCAAGCATGGCGCATGCAGGCAGGAATGCTATTTTTTACAGGAAGGAGGAAACTAGGTGGCGACTATTATATAATACGTCATTACTTTTTCAATAGCGCCGCAAATTCTTCATCCACTACCTTTCCGACCGCAGTCATTAAGGACGTCCCCCCAGCAAACCTTGAAAAAGTTGTTTACCTCCCCTGTCCCATCCCGCTGCAGCTGCCCCGGCCAACATACGCCATCTCTCAGCCTGCACGCCGCACTCTCCCCATTCACCAACACCCTGTGCGAACAATCCAAAGAGACGGAGACCCCAGACCCCTCACCCCCCCTCACGGCGGGGTTATTTGTGCCTACCGTGCCGCCCACACTAAAGGCTCGAGGAGCGACGATGTCCCAAAATTCTATTAAAATGCCAGGGAGACGATGCAACGGAAATGCAAAAAGGCTGCGAAACCGAAACCACGGTTGTAGCGCAGGAGACGCCGTCTCCGTGCGCATGCACGTTGGCTGTCCCTGCGCAAGCTGCGATGAGAAGACACGCCGAGCCGAGGTAGGGGATGTGTGTGTGTAAGCGGGGGGGTGGGGTCTGTATGTATGTATGTATGTGTGTGTGTGTGTGTGTGTGTGTGCGTGTGTGTATGCGGGGGGGAAGAGTTCTTTATGTGTGCCTGTATATGCACGGCGGCAGGGGGAGGGGGGTTCTCTATGTGAGTGTGTGTGTGCATGCGTGTGTGTATGCACGGCGGCGGGGGGGGGGGTTGGGGGATTCTCTTATTTGTATTTAAAGGCTGTCTGGAGTAAAGGGATTGTGGGGGCCTCGTTATGTCTGTTTTCAGTCGAAGCAAGCCACCCGCACTCCTGGGCTCAGGCCTAAAATTAAGTAGGTCCCTACTGGTCGAAAAAACACGCTCGACCAATGTTCCTTGATGTAAAATAAAAAAATAAAAGAAAGGAGAAATATCACCTGGTCTCTACATCACGCAGTTCCATCCTCTCGGTGTCCGACCCAGCGTTACAGGTGTCTGGGGCATGTTATGCGGCCGGGGGCGGAGTGCAGTTTGAGACTGGTCCAAGGTGCTCCCGCTATGGCTCGGCGCGGTCCTCCCCGTCCATCCGGCTGCTGCTATGACTGCGCGCCTGGGGGGTTCTCTATGTGTGTGTATGCGTGGCGGCGGGGGCGGGAGGGTTGTCTATGTGTGTGTATGCGCGGCGGCAGGGGGGGCTTGGGGGGGGGGTTCACCATGTGTGTGTATGCGCGGCGGGGGGGTTGGGGCGTTCTCTATGTGTGTGTGTGTGTGTGTATGCGCGGCGGCGGCGGGGCGGGGGTCTGTATGTGTGTGTGTGCGCTTCTGCTTCCAAGGAGCCATGGGAGACAGGAAGCGCGCGTGACCTGATCCTGATCCGTTTACGCGCGCGCGTGCACATCGCTTGTCCGCTGTCTCCCATGACTCCTTGAAAGCAGAAATGATTGCAATAGTGTTTCGCAGCGACGATCGCTTCGCGATCGGTTCGCAGTGCGAAACCTAAAAAATCACTGCCTCATGTCCAGTATAGCTAGGCGGGTAGTGTAAGTTTGCCATTCTAAACAAGCATTTACAATGCAACGGTCTCGCCTTTGCAAAAGTTAGAGCTATTGGCATTGTAAATGTCAAACTTTTTATTTATGTGTTGGTTTTGAAAACAGATAAATAAATGGCATTGTGTGTTTGATTTGCTCAAACACTCCGTCCATCATCCCCTTTTGTATCGCTTTGTTTGCCCCAGACTTGAGTCCCTTGCTCACTTTGCCACTGGATTCAAGATAGTCTGGCTGATGAGGATTATGAATCCGAAACTGGTCCCAGGATGCTTGTTTCCGGTCCAGGGAAGACATGGCTTGGCAGTTCGGGCTGAACTGTTCCCATGAGGCACAGGGTCAGACTGATTTGCATATGGCCATGTCTGAACTGGGGAGGCGGAGTGAGCTAAAGAATGGTGATGGATTAAACCCAGATCAGTTGACTGGGAGTGAGTGTTTGATTTGCTCAAACACTCCGTCCATCACCATCATCCCCTTTTGTATTGCATTGTCATTTACAATGCCAATAGCTTAATCTCTCGCAAATGCGAGACCTACTGCATTGCATTTCGCTGCCTGTGCAAGAATAGTGTGGGGTGAAGGACGAGATACAACAGGATGCATGCATATTCCTCTAACAAGAAAAGCAATAGTGCTCGGGTTTGACTTTACTAAGTGTGAGGAGGTAGAGGAAGAGGTGCGGGTATCCTCCAATGGAGTGGGGTGGAGGGGAGGGGGTGGTAATTGTGCAGTTATACGTTTCTGGACTCTCTGGGATATATGCCATTCTAAAGGAGGCCCAGATGCTTAAATGTCAAAGCCTGCCTGGGCCGTGACCGCCTTATTCAGCTGTTTGGGGTCTGAGACCCCCTCCGCCATGGCATGGTGTTCTTTCGACCAGTTCCGCAAGGAGCGAGTCTCAAACAATTACGGTGGCTCAGAGGGGAGAAGAAGGGCTGTATGTTTGGTGCATGCTAGAGGTGGACCAGAAAAGCGAGTGGCCAGCCCATATCATCATGGGTTGGTACATGCACTAGCTGTTCCACTGTTACACCAGATGAAGCTCCTTACCTACCACTCTCCAGAAAAATAGTAAACGTCATAGGTATTTCAAATAAAAAAAGTGATAAATAAGTTGTAAGCGAAAGTTCTAGTGAAAATAGGTTCAGCAATTAACATACATGAATTCTCGATTAACGCAACTAGTCCAGTAAATTTCTTGAGTTGTGACCAATTTTGTAAAATAAATGGTTTAACTTATTAGTCACTGGGTTGTTTCATCATTCAGACAAGAATGACTTGGAATTCAAAGTGACTTCACAAGAAGCGGAAAGGATTTGAGTGAAAATAGAGGTTTGGGATTTTACTGGAAAAGGTGTTGGGGTCATAATAAGTGCAAAGCCAATGCGAATTACAGAGAAACCAGCTACAGTGTTTCCACGCATTCCCCAATGTAGACTTTCTAGAGAAGCTGAGGAAGGGATAACGCCAGTGAGTGAAAAGATGGTGCAGAAAGGTATTTTTAAAGAGGTTTTGGAGAGTTCATGTAACACACCAATCATGGGCTTTTCAAACTGAATGGAAAATGGAGGATAGGGTCAAGATTTGAGAAAGATCTGACATGTTGTCCTGAGCTACCGCATCAACAGTGATTTTGTTTCAGATTTCATCAGATGCAGAGTGGTTCACAGCGATTGTTTGTGTAAAGCACTATTCAAAATTCCTCTTCATCAGGACAGTCAATATCTTTTTGCGTTCAGAATTAAAAACAAAGTCCTGGTTTGGACAAAGAAACCTCAAGGGTATACAGAGTACTTTAATGTTTTCAATATTTGGAGTTGCTTTGTAAGTCAATTTTGGTGCAATACATTAATGATTTTATGATTGCAGTAAAAACAAAAGAAGGTTGAAAATTGGATTCTACTGCATTGTTGAATCATTTGGTTGATAATAGTCATAAGGTTTTTCCCACAGAGCTACAGTATTGTCAGGCAGAAGTTATTTATTAGGGACATCAAATTCGAGAAGGGGTGAAATCATATCTATGTGGTATGGAAATTAATTCACCAACAACACAGAAATAAATAAAAAAGTTTCTAAGAATGGTGGTTTTTTGACATCGGTGGATTCTACTTGATTGCAAAACCATTGCAGAGACTGAACTATAGGGACATACCACATTTGGTACCATGGAATGACGAGTGCATGAAAGCCTTTCTGGGACTAAGACACGATTTGTGTTCAGTGACGCTTTAGGAATGCATGATTACGAAAAATAATTTGATCTATTTTGCCATGAAAAGAAGGGTGCTCACTTTCTGTTTTGGCACAAGAGCACAGTACAAATAAAAGACCTTGTTTCATAGAACTTTAGATAACAGTTGGTGTGGCTCTGCCTGGGTGCCAGAGAGCGGTTACTGCAACTTCAATTGATATCACCAAGAGCAAATCAATGTTCATAGGTCACACTCCAAGGGTGTTAGTGCCTCATTCAGTGGAGACACAACATCAACAAAAAGTCAGCATTTAAAGAATTCAAACTCGACTAAATATGAATTGGGGATACTGGCAGCATCAACAGAATCAATAGATATATAGTATACTGAATCCTGCAGCTCTTCTATCACTTCCAAGTAATTTAAAAAATGGAGATCATGTACAGGATATGGATAAACAAGACTGTGTGGAGGTGAGAGAACTGTATACCAAGCCGAGAGCTGACAGGATATTTTATTTGTGGAGGGTTCATGCTTGAGAGATGTTCAAAGCAAATTTTAAGAAGCATATGCACTTTGCCCATTGGCAAACACTGTTAAGGACTCGTACTTGTGCAATGTATCCATAGCACAAGTGGCTAAATTGGCTGTCATTACAAGAGTTTGGCCAAGAAGCCTCTGGTAGCACTTTTAAAAGACCGTTGACTAAATTTCTCGCAGTATATTTTCACAAACAAGGGGGACCCAAATAAGTACCTAAGGACCTTGGGCAATCACTTATTACGAAAAACAGTGGTCCGTAGGATTAAGTTATCACAAAGACAGATGCACATATAGACTCCAATCAGTACTATATTGATTCTTGTTTTCAGTACCCAGCCGGGCCTGAAATTTTATTTCAAATATAAACAAGTTTAAAAGACCATCAGAGAGGTCTAATGCAAACGTTGATAGGGTACAGGCCTGTACCTATCCAAAAGTACACTCCAAAAAGGATTGAAAAATAGGGAAGAAAGCAAGGAAAAGAGAGTAAAGAATATCAGGCAAAAAGAACATGGGAGCCAATTGTCCCTTGCATCAATAGCATATTCGCATAGCAAGTTCAGACAACAAATTCATGTAACAGTTTCAACACGATGGTAAAGTTACAGAATTTGGAAAAGTGTCGACGACGTTTCGATCCCCGGCTCCTAGTGAACTGGGATCATCATCAGGACATAAACAATGTTTTGCCTGTATGTGCTTTTTTTCAAACTGATAAAAGTAACATTGAACAGAAATGGAAGGAAAAAAGGAAAAAAGAAATACGTTTAAATATGGCACTAAATAAAGTTGTTCTTTACAGGTACAATGCACAAAATATACATTTATATCATGTCATTGTGACGTTGACTTTGGCACATTGGAAGACTTTTTGTTCAATCTCATGCTATACGGAATGGTGAGAACAGTTTGGACTGAACAGAGTCGGTTTATGGCACCGTGAGTATTTAGGCGCTAATGTGGTTGTGACTACTGGTGTCGCTTTCGACCAGTTGTGCCGTGGTGATGACTCATGTGAGATTCTAGCAATTAAGGGCATGCCGGTAGGTGCGCTTAAAAATCGATTCCGGACAATTAGGGCTGTGGTCAAAGTATCATACGACATCCTATAAGTGTCGAAAACATGCGTTGTGTGGGCGTGACGAAATTCTCTCTGTGCCTCATGAGATCAAAATTAATGATAATAGGTGGATTGCACACCTCTGCAAACGATCCTCGCGAGTCTCCTGTGATACTAGGAGAGATGGTGGGGTGGAGGCTGATGCCTAGAAGAGAGGGAATCATATGAGTCTCAAGACTTAATATAGTGCGCCTGTGAATTGTGGCGGGTGGGAGCAGAATGTTACCTCGATGTCCTGTTATAATACGTATAACATTGTGGCCATTAGTTCCTTATCCAGCTACTGGGAATCCGCTGGAAAGGGCCAGTATACTTAAGCCAGACCGCTTGAAAGTATGCGTTTGGATATTGTTTCTGAAAGTGAACAAGGATAATTAGGATTAAGAGGGAAGGCACTACGGGCTCGTGCCAGGAAGAGAGAGCGATGCCGGGAACCCTTACCCTTACCTTCACGTAGAGTCAGTGCTCCTTCACTCGCGATCCGAGCGAAGAACGGGCGGTGTGCTCAATGGCAGTCCGCCGGCTTCCCGATAATGCGGAAGTAAGCGTCAACGCAGAGACGCGTGAAATAAACATTGTCGGACATCAAGGAGGCAGTGGGAGTGGCAAGAGGCGGGAGTGGGAGTGGCGAGGGGGGTTCCCCGGTGGCGGCCATCTTAGAGTGGTGTCATTTACGTAAGCCGGGTGGTCATGCTGTTTCCCATGCAATTCCATAATACACTCTGATTCACTTGAGAGAACAATAACATTTGGCACACATTAACATGGCATTTTCAACGCGTGAAATAAACATCGAGGAGGGAATGAAAGTGGCAAGGAGGGTGTCCAGGTAGCGGCCATCTTAGAATGGTGTCATTTACATAAGCCGGGTGATCATGCTGTTTCCCATGCAATTCCTTAGTACACCATGATTTACTTGAGAAGACAATAACATTTGGCACACATTTACATGGTATTTTCAACCAAGTTCAGTTTCTTTCCGTATTGATATTAGAATTCAAAGACGAGCAGTGGCAGATAAGATGTTGATATAACCTATTACATCTGATCAGCAAACAGAATTGACTATTGAACCCATTGATCATTTGGAGCAGTCTCAGGGGTCATTAACAATTCACAGCAAACCTGCCCAGTCCTAAGTCCGATTGAGACCATTCTGTATTGTATCCAGCAATATAATGCATTTTAGTTCCTCCTTATTGAGAAGTTGAGCCATGCATCCTCCTCTAGGTGGTAACTTTAAAGCCTTCAACACTGTCCACTTTAGGTCATTTTCTGTATGCTTGGCACTGATGAAATGTTCCACAAGCGGGGCATTCTTGGTCTGGTAGCGAATGAGGCTCTTGTGCTGGCAGATCCTTGTTTTCACCTTCTGTGAAGTTTGGCCCACATACAATTTCAAACATGGACATTGAACCAAATAATTTCTCGCAGAGCATGTGCTTGCTCAGCGAGACCTCAAAAAGGACGACACATTTGTTTCTAATATGGTTTGAAATTGTCAGAAAATTGCAGTGGTGAAATTTGCAGCACTTGAGCATGGTGGTGACACTAACTTTGGGCAACAATTTTGCTGACAGAATTGCAAAGGATTATGCAACGACTGGCACTATGCTGTCAACGAAGACAGATGGACAATCATCAACAAGCTTGAACATGTATTTATTTTTATGTCAATACAAACATTAGAGGAGATGAAAGATCTGCAAAATGAAATGATAGATATGGAAAAGAAAAAGTGGAAAAAGCAGAATGTATTCAGGTCAAAAATGGCTCAGCCAACTTTGTGGAAAAAACTGTCTAATCTTGGAATGCCTAGGAAGTTTAATATTTGCCCTCTATTCCTCCACCTGGTGCCAGATACTGTTAGGCGGGGAACAGGGACTATCTGCAGGTATTCCTACAAAAAACTGCTTGAAAAAAGGGTGTTTGTTAGTGCCACTACTTTCTTTCATTTATATATCGGACCTTCCCAGTTCACTAGCTGAAAGTGTAGGTTTTCCTCCAAGTATTGGAGCATGCTCAGTGATTTGTTTGCTTTAGGCAAATGATATTGTGATCTTTGACTTAACCCCAAAAGGTCTTTAACGACGCATAAGCACCTTGCAACAGTTCGCAGATGCTCACTTTTTGAAAATTAATTGCTCACTTTTTGAAAATTAATTCCTCAAAAAGTAAAGTGTTATGCTTCAGGGGATAAAAAGCATGCCCCTAACTTAATTATTCATGGAACATAGGCGAACAAAAACTGAAAGTAGTTAAATGCAATACCTTCCTAAGCAAAGTGATGAGCAGTACACTAAATGACCCAGAGTACATTCATAGTAGTGTCGGTAAAGCACATTCACAAGCCAGGAGGCTTAGCTCCTTTTATACAGCCATGGGGTGGAGGCACTTTCCCCACCTTTTGTCCGTGTAGCGAGTTAAAATTCCGCCCACGCTCCTCTATGCCGTGGCTAAATGGAGTTTTTTTTTTTGTACAAAACCCGCGGTCAAATTCGAAGGAAATTACTATCATTCAACACTCTAGCAACAACGGCTGCACTAAGATTAGAATTGGGTCTAAAAAGCTTGTTTGTGTAAGGACTGGTGGAAATGGTACAATGGGCCATTGCCTCATGAACAGGAATCATAACTCTCTCTGACAGCTTATGTTTACAGAGATCTTTGAAATGAAGAGACACAAAATGTTATTCTTTAGGAATTTTAGTTATGAACTAGAGCAATTTGAGCTCTATCTATGTACGGTCTCATCCATGCCGAGGGAACAGTTTGATGCATTTCTCAAGCAGGCAAATTCTTTTATTATGAATAAATCACAACAGTACTTGGCATGGAACACCGCTCATGGGTTAGACGCCACTGAGCATTAATTCATTTAAACACTGTTTCATTAAATGTTGTAACATCTAAACGGCATGGTACATCAAGCATATGTCACTTTTGCAAACATGGATGTCAGGACCTGAAACACATTTAATTTTCATGTCCTGTCTTGTTATTATACCGTCATAAGTGGTTGAGACAACTCTTTTTCAGATTCTCAGCAGGTGTGACTGCGGAGGATTTGTATTTAGTGCTCAACCCACCGAAATAAATGTTTTGTATCCATGTTTTTAACTTTTTCGAATGCTTTTAGCCTTTGTACTGAATGAAATGAATGCTGTTTTAGGGCGTATTCAGGGTTTTAGTGTGTGGTATTCTTGGTTTTAATGGTATACTTTTAACTCATAAAATTGCCTGTACCTCAGTGGACTGTTCCTTTTATAAAGTTTTTATTACCGGTAGTAATGATTCTACGACATGAACTTGCATGGTATTACTCGAATCCTTCTATGTTTGTGTGATTTTTTCATTTATGTGGACCTCACTGGAGTTCCAAATCATGAATAAATAAATGTTGAAATGTCAACGAAGATGAGTTTGGCAATGTGATGATGAAGGTTAGTCTTGCCGGATTCATAGCTACCGCAAATGGTGAGACTTTTTCATGGGATCACCCCACGTGGGATGTGAAGGGGTGTTGAGGCATTTTTAAACTCATTGATTTAATCCTCATTTCAGAATGACTGCAGAAGATTTCTGGTAGATGTATAGTTTGTTAAAAAAATAAAGCGGGAAAGAAAATAGTTGTAAGTCTCGTAACGTATGAAAGGCAGATTGTTGTTTGCAAGACTGCAAATGCATTTTGAAGGCATGCCACAACTTGAGATTTATTTTGGTTATTATTTGCTTCTTTTCAAAGTTGATTGAGGCATACACAATACGGTGTGGTGCACAAAGTTTCTAAACTATTAATGAGGGAATTGATCCCTAGATTTAGAATGCCAACAGCAAGTGAGTAAGATAAGTGGACACACTTCAACAATTAAATAACTAGAGTTTTGTTTTTCACACAGAAAACAGACCAGAAGTTCAATTGTAGCTGTGCTCCAGAAACATCAGCAGTTGCTGAAAGGTACAATGGCATTTTGAAATATAATCTGGCAAAAGAATTGTGCTTCAATTTCTCTGAAATGGACAGATGTCCTTACATTGGTGTTACTAAGCATGAGATTTGCCCATCAAAGTCTACTGGAATGAAGCCTCATATAGTAATCATTGGAAGAGCTGTGAGACTTCCAGGATTGCCGCCAACAGCTTTGATAAACTTTTCTGATGAACTGATCTTTGATTACTGCAAAAGCCTGGCTGTTAAAGTAGGCTTTCTCTCACATCAGGTGCAACTAGTAATACCATCTGCAGTTCCTGAACAGTGTCATGATCTGGAGCCAGGAGAGAGTCTCCTTATGAAGAAGCATATAAGGAAGTTGTAACTCGAGTCAAAGTGATAAGCACCTCAATAAGTTATTTTGGTGACAAACATAGCTGTGAATTGTGGAGGTTTCTGTTCTGGATCCATGCATCTCTCACAAAGAAAGTGGTTGCTACTGATAAGGAGACAGTGACACAAGCAGTTGAATAATAAAGCCAACATCAAGTTTCATACATGGAACCAGAGAGGGAAGAGAAAAAGAAGAAAAACAGAATCGAGAGAGCCAAACTTGAAAATTTCAACATTTTCAAGCAAACGAAAACCAAACAAATCAGACTCGAGTAGACAAAGGAGTTGAGACTCATCAGACTCGAACAGAAAAAGTAAGTAAAGAGAATAGAAGCTTGAATCAAGCGCACCTATCTAAAATTGTGAGATAATGTGTGACTATGTGACCAAGGAGTCCTGAAAAGAGCAGTGAGAATTCAGGTAAAGTAGTAAGTGGAGAAGATGCGGATGAACAGTTTGAAATCAATGCTGAAGAAATTACCCGGGAGTACAGCAACAAGTGCTGCAACAAGATGATCGACAAGAGAAAGAGTGCCAAACAAGAAATGCACAGTTCCTGAATTGGCGTATCTGACAGAGATTAAAACAGATGAAAAAGAAATTTAAGATATCTTCGATTTTTGTTTCGAGGTTCCCAAGAGCCACCATAAGAGTACAAGAGACAATGAAAATGATAAAAAGCTGAATAATTCCTGAGGAAGTTAACTATTGCACTGAACTAAATTATTAATTTAAAATTCTTGTTTTTGATACATCTGAACTTTTAAACTAGGTTTGATTACTGCTGGATTATTTAAAAAGAACTTTTGATTACTTTTTGTACTTTACTATTTTAGCTTTTGAGGATTGAATTTACGTTGAAAAGACTGCTTTAAAGAGCCGAAGAAGATGCGTTCAAGAAAAGCAGAACTTTGCATGACTTCTAATTTTTATTATTTTTGCTGTCCTTATTGGGTTATTACATACATATTCTCATAGTGGGTGTCTCCCACCCACTACTAATAGTTCAATGGTTTTAAGTGTTACTCAGAATCATAGATTAGAACGCAGAACTAGTTTTGATAAGAGATTTGAAGAAATCACATATAGATTTGTTAAATTATGGAGAAATAATGAATTTGTCTGATTGTTGCATTTGTCCTCATTTACCTACTGCTGTTTCTGAAGGATTGACTTATGTTCAGGCTTCCATTGTCATATGGCCATTTTTGTTTTATTTACTCTAGTTTGATTAAACATCAAAATTATTTAGGCAAAACTTGAGTAGATCATTTGCATGAAATTAGAAACCTGGAAGCAACTGAAAGTATCAAAAGTGCTTGCACGTTTCATTGTACTGACTATGAAGTATTAGCATAAAAAATGTTTGTAAGATGAATGAAGTGGAGCGTGATTTATATTTAGGGGTCCCGGTTTCATGGTATTAATTTTTGGGACATTTCCGTCTGTATTAATCCATATTTATTTTTTGCTAATGTTATTTGTATTTATCCATATTTATTTGAGGTTTTGTGAGCAAATGAAGTTAAAACTAGTATATTTCCAAATTTATGTAACCAATAAATATGTATTCATGCTTGAACGCCTGATAGGTGTCCAGTGATAGGAACACCCACAGATGATAAATCAATGCACTTATATGAAAACATGAACATTTTAGTATCAAGGTTGTGCATATCTACTGCTATTTTAGCCTCTTTACTAAAATTCAATTTTTTTAATCGCTTACTTATCAATCCGCACAGCTATTGGCCTGGCAGGCATAACTGGCAGCATTTAGAATTTCTGAATAAAAAGCCAATTTCCATTTTTATCCATACTTAAAAATAAACACAGACAGGAAAATAAATGGTTTTCCGTTTACCATATGAAAACGTTCTGAGAGTATGTAATGGTTTACCACTAAGATCCAAAATGGGTCTTAGGGAGCTGTCCTTTTTGGGAATTAGAAAATAGAGAATAAACCCCTGAAACTTGGTAGTGTACAGGAACTGGTTCTACGGCACCTTTTTGTAAGAGGGATTGTACCTCTTGAATGAGTAACTAAGTAATTTGAAAACAGTTTGTACGTGTGCGGAGGAATATTTGGAGAATTGGCTGTAAGCTCTAGGAAAAGAGCCATGTTGGATAATGTCGACCACCCATTTGTCAGTTGTTATGAATTGCCAAATGGGGAGAAACTGTTTAAGTCTTCCCCCGACAGGTGTTAAGTAAATAGGGGGCAGTGTGGGCAAGTCACTGTTTGTTATGGGAAGGGGTGGTACACGTTAAGGCACTCCTAACCCATACCTTTGACATTGTTTCCTTTATATCCTCTCCTATAATAACCTCTAGAGGGAGAGGATTGGGTATTGCCTTTATAAGAGGAAGCATTTGGGTCTGAGGATGGGTTTTGGACCCTCCTCTGTAAAAGGAGCCTCTATTTGATGGTGACTGAAGTGCTACCATGGACTTTGCCACTTCCGTGTCCTTTTTCTTTTTTTCTAAAGCCTGATCGACTTCAGGACCAAACGGATGTTGCTTGTCAAAGGGGGTGTTTAAAATGTATTGTTGAACCTCAGGTTTAAAGCCTGAAATCCTAAGCGGTGCATACCTTCTGAGGAGAATGCTGGTATTTATCTCTATTGTAGTAACATCTAAGCCCTTTTAATTGAAGAGTTAGACATCAGTTTGCCCTCTTGAACAAACTCTTGTGCTTGGTTTCTGTGTTCTTCCGGGAGTTATGGGAGCAGTTCCTCCACCTCATCCCAGGGTGCCCCGTCGTACCTAGCTAGCAGGCCTTGTGTATTTGCAATGTGCCAGTGATTAGCAGCTTGAGCATCTACACGTTTCCCTGAAGCATCTATGAGCTTAGATTCTTTATCTGCGGGAGGAGCATCACCAGAAGTTTGCGAATTAGCTCTTTTGCGAGCGTTGGACACTACAAGGGAGTCAAGAGGCAGTTGACCTTTAATAAAGATAGGATCAGATGGCAAAGGTTTATATTTTTTTATCAACTCTATGAGTCAAAATGCGTGCTCGCACGGGGTCTTTGAAATTATCATCCACATGTCTCATCATGCCCTTCTGCACAGGGAGTGTCTGACTTGACCTGTGTGTGGACTCAAGTGTCTCAACTAAAAAAGTATTTTTCCAATGACTTTATGTAATGCTACGCCATGGTACTCTGCTGCTCTAGCAATGAGTTCCTGATAAGCCACATTATCATCAGTTGGGGAAGGCTTTGCAGGGTAAAGGTCTGGGTCATTGTCTAATGGAGGGTCCATGGTGTAATCCTTCCATGGATCTATAGGTAAATGAATATCTTCATCAATATCTGTCTCTTCAGGCTGTGAAAGTGAAGATCCCTGAGGTGTAATGTGTAAATGATCTAAATGTGTAGAAGAGGGTGGAAGTAGGGAAGGTGGATCAGGATAACAAGCATTAGAAATGCAATAGGTCTCGCAGCATTAGAGTTAGTGCTTTTAGAATTGTTTATGGGTTTTTTTGTAAATCTTTAGCATGAGGTTGAGGGTGAGTGAGGGTGGGTGAGGGGTTGAGGGTGAGTGAGGGTGAGGCTGAGGGGTTGAGGGTGAGGGTGGGTGAGGGGTTGAGGGTGAGTGAGGGTGAGGGGTTGAGGGTGAGTGAGGGTGAGGGGTTGAGGGTGGGTGAGGGGTTGAGGGTGAGTGAGGGTGAGGGGTTGAGGGTGAGTGAGGGTGAGGGAGGGTGAGGGGTTGAGGGTGAGGGGTTGAGGGTGAGGGGTTGAGGGTGAGTGAGGGTGAGTGAGGGTGAGTGAGAGTGAGTGAGGGTGAGTGAGGGTGAGTGAGGGTGAGTGAGGGTGAGTGAGGGTGAGTGAGGGTGAGTGAGGGTGAGTGAGGGTGAGTGAGGGTGAGTGAGGGTGAGTGAGGGTGAGTGAGGGTGAGTGAGGGTGAGTGAGGGTGAGTGAGGGTGAGTGAGGGTGAGTGAGGGTGAGTGAGGGTGAGTGAGGGTGAGTGAGGGTGAGTGAGAGTGAGTGAGGGTGAGTGAGGGTGAGTGAGGGTGAGTGAGGGTGAGTGAGGGTGAGTGAGAGTGAGGGTGAGTGAGGGTGAGTGAGGGTGAGTGAGGGTGAGTGAGGGTGAGTGAGGGTGAGTGAGGGTGAGTGAGGGTGAGTGAGGGTGAGTGAGGGTGAGTGAGGGTGAGTGAGGGTGAGTGAGAGTGAGGGTGAGTGAGGGTGAGTGAGGGTGAGTGAGGGTGAGTGAGAGTGAGTGAGGGTGAGTGAGAGTGAGTGAGGGTGAGTGAGGGTGAGTGAGAGTGAGTGAGGGTGAGTGAGAGTGAGTGAGGGTGAGTGAGGGTGAGTGAGGGTGAGTGAGAGTGAGTGAGGGTGAGTGAGAGTGAGGGTGAGAGTGAGGGTGAGAGTGAGGGTGAGTGAGGGTGAGTGAGGGTGAGTGAGGGTGAGTGAGGGTGAGTGAGGGTGAGTGAGGGTGAGTGAGGGTGAGTGTGGGTGAGGGATTGTGGGTGAGGGATTGAGGGGTTGAGGGTGAGTGAGGGTGAGGGGTTGAGGGTGAGTGAGGGTGAGGGAGGGTGAGGGGTTGAGGGTGAGGGGTTGAGGGTGAGGGGTTGAGGGTGAGTGAGGGTGAGGGAGGGTGAGGGTGAGGGAGGGGTTGAGGGTGAGTGAGGGTGAGTGAGGGTGAGTGAGGGTGAGTGAGGGTGAGTGAGGGTGAGTGAGGGTGAGGGTGAGTGAGGGTGAGTGAGGGTGAGTGAGGGTGAGTGAGGGTGAGTGAGGGTGAGTGAGGGTGAGTGAGGGTGAGTGAGGGTGGGTGAGGGTGGGTGAGGGTGAGTGAGGGTGAGTGAGGGTGAGTGAGGGTGAGTGAGGGTGAGTGAGGGTGAGTGAGGGTGAGTGAGAGTGAGGGTGAGTGAGGGTGAGGGTGAGTGAGGGTGAGTGAGGGTGAGTGAGAGTGAGGGTGAGTGAGAGTGAGGGTGAGTGAGGGTGAGTGAGGGTGAGTGAGGGTGAGTGAGGGTGAGTGAGAGTGAGTGAGAGTGAGTGAGGGTGAGTGAGGGTGAGTGAGGGTGAGTGAGAGTGAGGGTGAGAGTGAGGGTGAGTGAGGGTGAGTGAGGGTGAGTGAGGGTGAGTGAGGGTGAGTGAGGGTGAGTGAGTGAGGGTGAGTGAGGGTGAGTGAGAGTGAGTGAGGGTGAGTGAGGGTGAGGGTGAGTGAGGGTGGGTGAGGGAGGGTGAGTGAGGGTGAGTGAGGGTGAGGGTGGGTGAGGGTGAGTGAGGGTGAGGGTGAGTGAGGGTGAGTGAGAGTGAGAGTGAGAGTGAGGGTGAGTGAGGGTGAGTGAGGGTGAGTGAGGGTGAGTGAGGGTGAGTGAGGGTGAGTGAGGGTGAGTGAGGGTGAGTGAGGGTGAGTGAGGGTGAGTGAGGGTGAGTGAGGGTGAGTGAGGGTGAGGGTGAGTGAGGGTGAGTGAGGGTGAGTGAGGGTGAGTGAGGGTGAGTGAGAGTGAGAGTGAGAGTGAGGGTGAGGGTGAGTGAGAGTGAGAGTGAGAGTGAGAGTGAGGGTGAGTGAGGGTGAGTGAGAGTGAGTGAGGGTGAGTGAGGGTGAGTGAGAGTGAGGGTGAGTGAGAGTGAGGGTGAGTGAGGGTGAGTGAGAGTGAGAGTGAGAGTGAGGGTGAGTGAGAGTGAGAGTGAGAGTGAGGGTGAGTGAGGGTGAGTGAGGGTGAGTGAGGGTGAGTGAGGGTGAGTGAGGGTGAGTGAGGGTGAGTGAGAGTGAGTGAGAGTGAGTGAGAGTGAGTGAGAGTGAGTGAGAGTGAGTGAGAGTGAGAGTGAGTGAGAGTGAGTGAGGGTGAGTGAGAGTGAGTGAGAGTGAGTGAGGGAGGGTGAGTGAGGGTGAGTGAGGGTGAGTGAGGGTGAGTGAGGGTGAGTGAGGGTGAGTGAGGGTGAGTGAGGGTGAGTGAGAGTGAGTGAGAGTGAGGGCGAGTGAGGGTGAGTGAGAGTGAGGGTGAGTGAGGGTGAGTGAGAGTGAGTGAGGGTGAGTGAGGGTGAGTGAGAGTGAGTGAGAGTGAGAGTGAGGGTGAGAGTGAGGGTGAGGGTGAGTGAGGGTGAGTGAGGGTGAGTGAGGGTGAGTGAGGGTGAGTGAGGGTGAGTGAGTGAGGGTGAGTGAGGGTGAGTGAGGGGTTGATGTTGAGGGGTTGAGGGTGAGTGAGGGTGAGTGAGGGGTTGAGGGTGAGTGAGGGTGAGGGTGAGTTAGGGTGAGGGGTTGAGGGTGAGTGAGGGTGAGGGGTTGAGGGTGAGTGAGGATGAGGGGTTGAGGGTGAGTGAGGATGAGTGAGAGTGAGGGTGAGTGAGGGTGAGGGGTTGAGGGTGAGTGAGGGTGAGGGTGAGTGAGGGGTTGAGGGTGAGGGGTTGAGGGTGAGTGAGGGTGAGGGGTTGAGGGTGAGTGAGGGTGAGGGGTTGAGGGTGAGTGAGGGTGAGGGGGAGTGCGGAAGCAGCACGGAGGGCAGGGAAGGGCGGAAGCAGCACGGAGGGGCGGAAGCAGCACAGAGGGCAGGGAAGGGCGGAAGCAACAGGGAGGGCAGGGAAGGGCGGAAGCAACAGGGAGGGTAGGGAAGGGCAGAAGCAACAGGGAGGGCAGGGAAGGGCGGAAGCAACAGGGAGGGCAGGGAAGAGCGGAAACAGGGAGGGCAGGGAAGGGCGGAAGCAACAGGGAGGGCAGGGAAGGGCTGAAGCAACACTGAGGGCAGGGAAGGGCTATTTTGTATTTTATTGTAAATATGCGGACACAGAGGGATGGAGCTAGCCTTGCGCGAAGATGGCTGCGCTCTAGGCAAGCTCCTTTGGCTGCCACCTAATGAACAGCAATATGCTGCGGTAAACAAAATAATTAGAATTTAGAGAAGCTGACCTGTGCTTCGTAGGGGATTGAGCACACAAAATAGGCTTGCCACCGTACATGTGAAGCAGGCGTTGTCCCGCGGCCTAGATGGAAGCGGCAAGGACCGCCCTGCAGAGGATGTGGGAGGCCGCTGGCTGTGAGCTGCTCCTGTGCAGGCGGGCACTCTGTGGAGCCGGTCAGCGCCTGTGACGCTGTGCTCTGCAGCTGGAGGACGGGCGGCACCGAGGGAGCTGCGACCGGCCTGTGGGTGGGCAAAAACACAAAAGATGGACTAGAATGCACTCGAAGAACAACGCTCAGATGAACTCGAGCACTTCACCCATCTATTTTCCCCATAAAGTGCTAGTGGCACAGCCTGGCCACAGTACGAAAGCCTTCGTCTGTTCTGACGTGGCCTGCTCCGGAATCCTGGCTCTCGAAGGGAGTGCAGTTTGCTCTGATCTGTGATTCTACAAACAGCCTGAACTCTCGCTGGCTGAAAGTATGCTGGTAAATATTAATAAAGTGTACTTACGAGGCCGTGGGAGCTCCAGGGTGGTAAGTGCACCAGATGCTGTGGGAGCTCCAGGGTGGTAAGTGCACCAGAGGCCGAGGGAGCTCCAGTTTCGCCGGCTGCTGGGGCTGCTTCGATGTAGCTCATACTCCAGAGTGAAAAGGTGCTCCAGGGTGCACTGCTGCTTCAAGGGGTGAGAATTCTGGGATCTGTAGTTCCTTCAAGGTAGGCTGGTGATGGTGGCGGGGGGGGGGGGGCAAAAACGTGTTAGGGTATATAGAGTGGGTGCATACAGAGGGACACACAGATATGCCAGGGGAACAGAGACAGGCCGGAGGATAGACATAAAAGAGGCATAAGCGGGACAAACGTGGGACGGAAATCAAGACGGGGAAAGAAACAAGAGTAAACTGGGAGACAGAGACAGTCGTAGGGAGGGAGGCCGCAAAATCAAGACAGAAGGAAAGAGACAGACTGCGTGACAGAGTCCGATTAAGGCATAAAGAGAAGAAGTTAAAGGGTCAGACACATGTAAAAGGAAAGAGGTCAACAGAACCACGGGGTTAAAAACAAGCCTTTCACCGTAACACGGCGGGCAGGGGAGGGGGCGGGCAGGGGAGGGGGCGGAGAGGGGAGAGGTGCGACACGGCAGGATGTGACCGTTGCGGCGGTGTTACGCGGAATGAAGTTAGACGGCGTTAGACGGAAGGAAGAGCGGGGAGGGGGGAGGAGAAATGCGACACGGCGGGAGGGGGCGGAGCGGGTAAACAAAGACGGACGTGCACGCGCACGCGCTTTTAAGGTCAATGCGCATGCGCATAAGCTCAATGCGCATGCGCATTGACCTTAAAAGTCACGGGCACTGCAAGGAATCGCCACGATTCCTTGCAGTGTAGATAAAGAGTGGATAAGTCGCAATAGTCTCGCTTGCTCGATGCGCATCGACAGGCGAGACCTAAAAATAGAGGCATCAATAATAACAAAAACAGTGGAGTCAAAGGATTTCTTAAGCCTTCATTGTTGAAGCAGCATCCTTCTTTTAATGTGTGGATTCAATACATGCGCAGCCAATGCGTTTCACCCTGTTTAGGTGGTGCGACTTCGAATTCCTTGGCTGCTTGATACAATTAATTATACGTTAATGTCACTGAGATTGAAACATTAAACCTGCATACTACAAAATTCTCTGCACCTAACTTACGTCCTTATTGTGCGGTTTTACTTAGATTTTAACCGTAGAACTTCAGTTGTGTGCAGATCTCTGCGGCAAGTCCATAAATCCACTGAGCTTGTCACCCCTGAGCTACGTCACTAGATGCAAACCCAGCTCTGACAGGTTAGAAAAAGATTTCCGCAGCATACACATTAGTCTACTGAGCTATCTCACCGATTTTGGAACATGGACTCGCAAGTTAACTGCAGGTTACTGCAACAGTGAGCTAGCTAACCGGAAACAGAACCATATAGCTGCACGGTACCTCACTGAGGAGCTGCCTAGCTTGGATCATGACCTTGGACATGCAGGTGTTCTTTCCCTAGCTGTCACGCTCGAACTTGAACCTTTGACCTGCAGATCACACTCAAACCGAACGTATATGTAGCTGGCGCATTACCCCGCTGAGGTATCCAGCTGCTTTGGGTAATCTGAGATCTCGCTGAGTGCGAAAAACATTAAGTAAAGTATGTTTTTTCAAGTAAACCTCCTTTTCCACCGTACACCCCTTGGTCTTCGATAGTGAAAGCTGGTGTTGCGGATGAAAGTCTTTGTGTCACGAAGGGGTTAAGGGGTGCATTCCGATCCCGTTCCTCAGGGGCCGCGGCGGAGCGTGTGGGTGTCTGCGCGCGCTGAGTCACGCCTGGCCGCCGCGAGCTCCCTATAAGCGCGCGCACGGGCGGGGAGAGTGCGAGGAGCGCGGAGGGAGCAGAGGCTGCAGGCGCTCGAGCCCCTGGGACCGGAAACCGAGGCACCGTCGCGACCCTTCCGGATCTCTGTGAAGAAAGACTTCCCTTGCACGGTCGTTGGATCAGAGAGATCTCTATGGAAACAATTGCACTAAGGTTTAAATCTTGCACAGTGGACGGCGACATATAGTCCAGGAAACTCGCGCACATTGGAAGATCTGCTTGGAAACTCTTTGGGGTCCCTATCAGAAATTCGTGGAAATAAATTCAAACTTAAACAAGAGGAAATCAGGGGACGATCGGGGGTGCAAGGGAAATCGGAACCCCGGCAGGAGAAGATCAGGAGCTAGGAAAAGATCGGGAGGCGGAGAGTTGAGGCAGGCAGGCAGGCATGGGAGGGGAGGAGGAGGGGGGAGGAGAGTAGGGGAGGCACGGCCTAGCGGCCGTGCAATCAAGTAGTGAGGGGGCGGAGTTGTGGGAAGGCAGAGAGAGAGAGTAGGCGGCTGGGTGCATGTGCATGCGCATTGAGCTTAAATTTATCGTGCACTGCAAGGAATCGCCACGATTCCTTGCAGTGTGGATAAAGAGCGGATAAGTGCCAATACTCTCGCCTTGCTCGATGCGCATGCGCATCGACAGGCGAGACCTAAAAAGGGCTGGTAGCCACATCCTCCTCCTTTAAAGGAATCGAGTCCTCAGAAGAAAGCTTGTTTAACCGGAGATTTAGCATTAATATGTCATGTATCAGGATTGAAATAAATCTTCTTTTGTTTGGGATCCAGTTTGGGATGAACAATGTCTAATTAGTCAGAAGGTTCAACGCTGCTGTCTTTTGATTTTGGCACTGATTTTTTCGATGCTGGAATGGACTTGCTTTTAACAGCGGAAGGTTTTGGCTTCGAAGCGTGCTTTTCTTTTGCCATGGAGGATTTCGACTCCGAAACAGATTTGGATTTCCAACTGGAAGGTTTCGTATCCGAAGAGGATTTCAGTCGACTCGGTGCCAATGCCGAACCGGCAGGCTTGACTAGGTGAATTGGTGCAGAGCCAGAAGGCGGGCGTAGGAAACATCTCAGTGCCAACCTTGGCCAGAAGGCAGAGGTGGTACTAACGCCTTATGAGTTTTGGATATGGGCTTAAGGGGCAAGGGGTAATCAGTACTCATGGCACACTGTCCAGGAGGCACGTTTTCAGACTCCATGTATTATCTCAAGTTCCGAATCCAAATCAGGAACCGAGATGGCCTCTTATTCTTCTGCCGTTTCGACGTCTTCATGCTCTGATTTTTCACCGAAGATATCCCAAGTGTGTTGAATATTCTGATGTTGCATTTCATGACAGAGACCGTTGAGTATTTTTAGACCGAAACGATTTACAAGCGTCGCAGTCGTCCTCCTTGTGCTCCGGAGACCAGCTCATATTACACACTTTAAACATTTAAACGGAGTCGTTCCATCGACAGAAGATCGGATGGACGCGGTCATACCCGAAGTCCACCCACAAGTTTTCGATCGAGAATGAAGGATTCGTTGACCGAAACGATACGCAGAGAAGTGGAAAACGCGTACGAAGCAATACCATCTAGGGTAGAGCGTATTGCACACCGCGGGGAACCCGAAGAGTGGTTTCGAACTGGAGCGTAGCAATACACGTCCGAACCCGATGGCAGAAAAAAACAAACAATCTAACAATGGAGTCCATACCCATGCGCACTATCACCGAAAGAAGGAGTCACCTTACCTCGTGACTGTAAAGACTTCTTTGAAGAAAAGCAACCTGCAAACATCCGGACCCAACACTAGATGGCAGGAGTACGCAAAGCATGTGTATCTACAGTACACATGCCTCAAACATATTTATTTATGTAGAAACATTCTCCAGGATTGCACGCGAGGGCGGGACAATTCAGTGCTTATGACTATTAATGAGGATCGCCTGGAGAAAAAGGCAGGGATCGTGAGCCGATGAGCTGAAGATCAAACCAATGGAAAGTGAAAGTTCTTTAATTTACAGAAGGGTATTGCTGGAAATTACAATATGTAAAGTGGATTATGCAACGAAAAGGTTATAGTATATGATATCAAAGGAGCTGTGCTCTACAAACAGGGATGGCTCCAGAGCACTCAGGTAAATCAAGTGTTGTGACACTACACAAGGCAATCACTTAAAAAGTAGTGACTAGACTAATACATTAAGTAGAGTGGATTACACTGAAAATGGTACAACAGTGATATGTTAGGGTTCCCTTGTAACCACAATTCAGTAGATTCTCCTTGGCCGGCAAACCAGCAAAGCTTTGAATCAAACAAGACACACTCCGACACACGCATCTCCCACAACCTACTTGGAGATAGTGCGTACAGGGCAACTATGAGATACTGTGACACTGTCAGGAACGCATTATGTTTTAGTGGATTACTGGAACACCGTTCCTTGGAAGATGCACATAGATAAGAAATTCACACTATTTTAAAAGGGTTTATTAAAATAATAAAGAATGATTTGAATGCAGAATACATGAAAAATGCGTACTTGCAGAAATAAACATTATGGTAAGTAAAATGAAGGCAAATCATATAAATAAAGAAATTCACGGCCACATGATTGAATATGTTGTTGGATGTAATTAATTCCCTTTTTCCCTAGTCCTAGCCCAAGTCCACATAAGCATCAACCTCTTTCCGAAAACGGGAGCCTCCTAAATGACACACAAGCCTATTCATATTTCTCCAGTCTGCAGTGCAGCCGTAGCCAAGGCCAGTAGCAATCTGTTTTTCAACTATTCTCTGGAGAACCATTTGCTAAACAAAGGAACCTGACCCTGCAGACTGCTTGCCGTAGATGCTCCTTCTGGAATTTATAAAAGCTCCTCTCTCCTTAAGAAGCTCTCAAACATGCTTTACATAATATATATAAAGAAATTAATTAACCAAGTGATCTCTGATGTAGGGTGTAAATAGAAGTGGGTGAATTCCCTTGCACATTGATCTAAAACTGCTGTGTTTTTTTCTATGTATCTCACTTAATGAACATAAAACTAATGAACTAGAATCAATCCATAAGAAAATATTGTTACACTGTATGCACATAAACCAAATAATAAGCAGCCAATATGCAGTACGAAATGTATGTGAAGCCTTCTTTGACAAAGAACACATACGCAAATACACATTATAAGGGGGTTTAGAGGCAGAAATAAGGCAAACATATGACACCAGGAGTAAATTATGCAAATATCAAAGTTATATTTCACAAATAAAGGATACAATCTGCTAAAACTTCAGCTAATCTTCAAAATCGTTGTACAAAGGAAACGGATATCCTCACTGGTAAAATAGAGAGTGACAACGCAGTACATGACGTAGTAGTGTGAGGAAAAGAAGAAGTGTAAGGCAGAGAAAAATGTTTGTCCACAACGAGAGGGCAGGAAACACACAAAACAGATCTAAATATAATAATTAAATAAGTAAAACGTTTGCATTACAAAATCTCTACAATTCTCTGAAGAAGCAGCTCACCTTTGTTGAAAGTACTTTAAATGTACTCTGTTCTGGAACGATGGGATGAAGAAGAACACGCTTTAAGCTGTAGTCCTCTCCTGTTGGAAGTCTAACCAGAGCGCTGAACTGTAAATACAAACAATTTGTATTAGTATTCCAAAGCCTGTGCTTACTACACAGAAAGAGAAATAATTGTGTGTGGAAACAAAATCATTTAGAATCACCTGATTTTTCTACTTAATAATTTTCAGTGGAAAAGAATGTAGTAAATGTTTGTTTTGTAACCATTAGGAGAAAAAGAGGGAAGGAAAATGGTAAAACCTAACACTTTCTTTATATCTGATGGTCAGTAAAACTTTAGATTAAAAAATAAATATTTTTTGCCGGTAACGAAACGCTGGGATACAGAAATTAAGTGGTTTTCACTGAATAACCCAACTACGTCAAGTGAGGACTTCATGATTGGAACTTATAACTCCTGATAACACAGTTAGGAACATATTCACACCCTGTGTTGGCATCATTCTTGACTCTTCCCCGCTTTAAGCGGGCTAGGCTCGGCGGCCAATCTATTTCTGTGGTAACTGCGAAGGCTTGGAATGCTCTCCCTCTTCATTTGCGTACCGCCCAGTGTCTATCCAAGTTTAAAAAGGATCTCAAGACCCATCTGTTTGTTTGTCAGGTCTAGGCTGTCTCTCTGTGTTATGTTTGGTCACCTCCGCAACGCGCCAGGATACTCCCCAGTAGCAGAGCGCGCTACAAAACAACCTATAACATAACATAACATACTCGTGGTCCCCAAAAACTAATTAACTAGTGAGAAATTGTGACTAATTATCGGCTGGAAGTAACATCCATTACTGTTTTAACTTCTCTATTAACATTTCAGAAGTTAAAAGTAGATCCAAAATCTAAATATGTAATTCTCCTACATATTACAGACGAGTTTTTAAAGTCACAAAAAAAAAAAGGTGTCCAATGTTAGATGGACCGATTTAGGCCATATGAAATAAATTTGCACACAGTGAATCTAAATGAAACTCATTCAAGCAGTCAAATCATTTTCTTTCCTGGACTTAGACTGGACACCATTGCGCAAAAGCAATATAAAAATACAAGAATAAGCACGCTTACACACCACATCCCTTTCTTCTCAAAAAGTATAATAATTCTCTAAAGGGGACTTCTTTTCTGGAAATCTGTCTGGTCTCTCCCTCTTCTGTACAGAGCAATTTACTGAATATTGTTGGCAGCATACTTGTTCCACAAATGTTTTAATGATGGTTCATGTGGAGGCTACATTTAGATGAGAATACACCTTATAAAAGCCCCGTAAATGTATTATTGTTCTTTCACAGACCTAACTGTAAAACAGAGAAGATAAGGAATTATTTACTTTAGGTGTCTGAATACTGTAGATGTGTCTATTATCATCCACTTAATGAACACAAAATGTCACTTACTCCTATTTCCCTCCCGGCATTTTGTCCACCTACTCAATGCCTCCAAGGTAAATACTCCACCTCTGGACTGTTTAAACAAAAACTGTCAACAACAAAGAGATGTAACATGACATAAAGCTTTATACCGTTGTAACCTTTAAAATTCCACTGATGGATACATTTGCCTCTAGCAGCAATATAATGCATATTCTGTTCTTTAGGATTAACAATCCAATCAGTTCCTCACATGCAAAAATATTCTACTGTATTTAAACAACTAAAATGCATAGTTACCTCTTTATCTGAAAATTCGATGCTTACATCATTTTTGGCAACATTCTTGACCATTATTGTAATGATTACTTGAGATTCTGTTTGGTACCAGTCATACCTTTAGAGGAAAGAAAACAAATGTAATGCATTTCCAGGTGTTCAGTTGACCATTTCAGAAGCTACAACCCTAGACAAAATGTGGCGAACTGCATGTATTTATGTGGCGGTAGGGAGACGGTGGCAGTGTCTCCCAGACCGCTGCTGTGCCTGTGGGTGCCTTGTTTGAACTGCTGTATCAGCGAGGGCTGCGAGGACCATCAATTTAGCGGATTGCAACTTTTAGCGCATTTATTTTAAAAATCATTTTATCCTTAGGTAGGACAGCCTTACTTGTCCCAATATCCGCTTTCTCTCCCCCGCTCCACCTGTGCTCGATACCATCGCCTGCCCGCCTCGGTCCGACTCGGCAACCAGTGCCGTTGAGCGGAGGGCGGACAGGCAGAGCCAGGCAGCAGCACTTCCGGTAGTCCCGGAGTAGAGGTTAGCGCTCTAGTGGCTACCTCACTCCGGGCTATTTAGGCCGACCTGACCCTCGGTCCTGCGCGGTAGGGAGACGGTGGCAGTGTCTCCCAGACCGCTGCTGTGCCTGTGGGTGCCTTGTTTGAACTGCTGTATCAGCGAGGGCTGCGAGGACCATCAATTTAGCGGATTGCAACTTTTAGCGCATTTATTTTAAAAATCATTTTATCCTTAGGTAGGACAGCCTTACTTGTCCCAATATCCGCTTTCTCTCCCCCGCTCCACCTGTGCTCGATACCATCGCCTGCCCGCCTCGGTCCGACTCGGCAACCAGTGCCGTTGAGCGGAGGGCGGACAGGCAGAGCCAGGCAGCAGCACTTCCGGTAGTCCCGGAGTAGAGGTTAGCGCTCTAGTGGCTACCTCACTCCGGGCTATTTAGGCCGACCTGACCCTCGGTCCTGCGCGGTAGGGAGACGGTGGCAGTGTCTCCCAGACCGCTGCTGTGCCTGTGGGTGCCTTGTTTGAACTGCTGTATCAGCGAGGGCTGCGAGGACCATCAATTTAGCGGATTGCAACTTTTAGCGCATTTATTTTAAAAATCATTTTATCCTTAGGTAGGACAGCCTTACTTGTCCCAATATCCGCTTTCTCTCCCCCGCTCCACCTGTGCTCGATACCATCGCCTGCCCGCCTCGGTCCGACTCGGCAACCAGTGCCGTTGAGCGGAGGGCGGACAGGCAGAGCCAGGCAGCAGCACTTCCGGTAGTCCCGGAGTAGAGGTTAGCGCTCTAGTGGCTACCTCACTCCGGGCTATTTAGGCCGACCTGACCCTCGGTCCTGCGCGGTAGGGAGACGGTGGCAGTGTCTCCCAGACCGCTGCTGTGCCTGTGGGTGCCTTGTTTGAACTGCTGTATCAGCGAGGGCTGCGAGGACCATCAATTTAGCGGATTGCAACTTTTAGCGCATTTATTTTAAAAATCATTTTATCCTTAGGTAGGACAGCCTTACTTGTCCCAATATCCGCTTTCTCTCCCCCGCTCCACCTGTGCTCGATACCATCGCCTGCCCGCCTCGGTCCGACTCGGCAACCAGTGCCGTTGAGCGGAGGGCGGACAGGCAGAGCCAGGCAGCAGCACTTCCGGTAGTCCCGGAGTAGAGGTTAGCGCTCTAGTGGCTACCTCACTCCGGGCTATTTAGGCCGACCTGACCCTCGGTCCTGCGCGGTAGGGAGACGGTGGCAGTGTCTCCCAGACCGCTGCTGTGCCTGTGGGTGCCTTGTTTGAACTGCTGTATCAGCGAGGGCTGCGAGGACCATCAATTTAGCGGATTGCAACTTTTAGCGCATTTATTTTAAAAATCATTTTATCCTTAGGTAGGACAGCCTTACTTGTCCCAATATCCGCTTTCTCTCCCCCGCTCCACCTGTGCTCGATACCATCGCCTGCCCGCCTCGGTCCGACTCGGCAACCAGTGCCGTTGAGCGGAGGGCGGACAGGCAGAGCCAGGCAGCAGCACTTCCGGTAGTCCCGGAGTAGAGGTTAGCGCTCTAGTGGCTACCTCACTCCGGGCTATTTAGCCACGCCCTTCCAAATAGCGCGCAGCGGTTGCGCGCAGGGGGCGCCTTCGAGCGCGCCTAAGAAGCGCCGAAGAAAAGCCCGTCTGCGCCCGTCCGCGACAGGACGGGGCTAGGGGCTATGGAGGAGTCCCTGGCCGATACTGATCATCCTAGGCGGGTCTACTCTTCGAAGTCCCTTCGGCACTTACGATATAGCCGGCTAACACCTCATTGTAAGTCGTTGCGTAATTACTATCCGGAGGGGCCATTTTCATGTAGGTTGTGCCGAACTCAATTCACAACAGAAAAACATGACCCCCCGCCAGATTTTAGGATTCTTTCAGGTGTTAACACTCAGGGAGGAATTCTTTTAAATCTTTTGCTGTGCAATGTAAGATCTCTAGTCAAGCACTCCTTTGAGGTATGGGATCTTATCTCCACATATAAACCTGACCTTTGTTTTATAACGGAGACCTGGCTTAAACCACATTCCACTCCTGCTATCACACTTGGTATACCGGAGGGTTATAAAATTGTCAGGTTGGATCGACCTATAAAAACCGGTGGAGGGATTGCTATTGTTTTTAAACAAGAGATCTCCATATCGGTTATCGATCAACATTCTAATCCATCCTTTGAAATGTTGATTTTTAGGATTGGCTCCTCTCCCAAATATAGTAGGAAAGGTGCGTTAGTTTATCGGCCTCCAGGTCCTTTAAAAAATATGTCCAAGGAATTGGTGGAAGCACTGGCCCCTCATGTATGCCACAATAAAGAATTCCTGTTACTCGGTGATTTTAATCTCCACAGTGAGGATAAGCTTAATAGTGAGACACAGTCTTTCCTCACGGACATTTCCTTTTTAGGATTACAACAATGTAATAGTGGCCCAACGCATCAAGCAGGACATACCCTGGACATGATTATATCTAACTTTCCTGGTATAAAATGTAATGCTCCTAGCCAACTTCCCTGGACCGACCATTTTGTGCTTGCGTTCTCCATGCAAATGAATGACCCACGCCCCACTCCATGTATCCATATCCAACCTAAACGTAGACAGTGGCATAAAGTTAATGTTGCTAATTTTGCACATAAATACTCCTCATCTTTAATTGAGGGCTCAGATGATATTGACAGTGCCCTTTTGAATTGGGAGCATGCAGTTGATGCTGCAGTACAGCATATTGCCCCGTTAAAAACTTTCAAACCTAGACTTGCCAGAAAACAGGAGGTCTGGTATTCAGAGGAATTACGTAATCTTAAACGCCTGGCTAGAAAGTCGGAAAAAACATGGAGGAAATATGCCAGGGAGGAAGATAAAAACCATTATAGAATCAACCTCAACATCTATCACAAAGCCTTAAGGCTAGCACGGAAAAACCATATTACTACTCAGCTAGATGCTGCTGGAAATGACTCTAAAGTTTTATATCAAATTGTCAACACCTTCATAAAACCAACAGCTTGTGAAAGTGCTGACATGGCTTCACAACCCCTGTGTGATAGTATTTCCTGTTTCTTCACAGAGAAAATTGATGCTATTTATGATAAAATAAAAGCACTGGGTCCTGACTCAACCAGCCCAGACAGTTGGACCCCCATCCTGACAACTTCTACTAATACTTATGCCTTTAACGAATTCCCAGAAATATCACTGCTAGAAGTTCAGAAATTATTTTCTGATATTAAAAGCGGAAGCCCGGCAGACCCACTTCCAGCTAGACTTATGGGTCCGCTGGGGAGTTTACTAGGCCCTGATGTGCAGAGACTGGTAAACTTATCACTTGCATCTGGAGTGGTCCCATTGGCCTGGAAAAAAGCCCTAGTTAGACCTATTAGGAAGAATACATCGATTCCTTGGTCTAACATGTCCAACTTGAGGCCTATTTCCCTTCTACCTTTCTTAGGAAAAGTCATCGAAAAGCACACCAATAAGCACCTATCTACCTACCTAGAACATTCTGGTAGTCTCGATCCCTCGCAGTCAGGTTTCAGACCTAAATTTAGTACTGAAACAGCTTTAATGTCGGTAACTGACGATCTACGGTTATACCAGGACAAAGGCTATTCTGTTGTCCTGGTGTTACTGGATCTATCGGCAGCGTTCGATACGATCTCCCACACCATCTTGATCGAACGACTGTCTGCGAGTGGAATCGGCGGTAGGGCACTGGACTGGATCAGAAGCTTTCTCTCCAATCGCACCCAATCTGTCACCATGGGTGACTTTAGATCGGAGGAAGTTGGCATTTCCAAGGGGGTTCCACAGGGCTCATGTTTGAGCCCAACGCTATTTAACACCTATGTGGCCCCCTTGGCAGATGTTACCAGAGCTTTTGGTTTCTGTCCGGTGTCCTACGCAGACGACACGCAACTGCTCTTCCCCTTCAAATCTCTCACCCCGGATATTTTACATTCTTTTTCCGATGGGATGAAGGCAGTTGCAAGGTGGATGTCATCCAACTTTTTACAATGCAATGTTGGAAAGACAGAGGTGATGCTCTTTGGTGAAGCCAGGATTCAATGGTCTCCTGAATGGTGGCCCTCTGAATTGGGCCCAGTCCCTGTGCCAAAAACTACGGTCAAGAACTTGGGCGTCAGGCTTGAACCAGAGCTAACCATGAAGCAAAATGTTAATATCACTGTAGGAGCGTGCTTTCATGTGATTGGCCTCCTTCGTAAAATCTTCCCTTTCCTCCCTGATTTTCACAGGAAAACTCTGGTTCAGGCTCTGATCATTAGTCGGCTTGACTATTGTAACGGCCTTCTACTAGGTGCAAACGAGGAGGTTCTGGACCGTTTGCAGGTGGTGCAAAACACGGCAGCTAGGCTGGTGTTAAATGCACCCCCTAGATCCCCCTCCAGACCACTACTTCATGAGCTTCACTGGTTGCCAATACGTCAACGAGTGAAGTTTAAAACATGCTGTACTATACACAAGGGCCTTAACCAACTGGGACCTGAGTATTTGGCGAACAAATTTATTCCTTATGTTCCCATCCGTGCCCTTAGATCTAGTGACCAATTGTTACTAAACGTTCCCAAGATCACGAAAACCAGGTTGGGTGGAAGAGCATTATCTGTTGTGGGTCCCAAATTGTGGAACTCACTTCCGTTGTCACTAAGGAAATGTAATGACCACTGTCAATTCAGAAAACATTTAAAAACGTTTCTGTTTGGTTCATTTTAGAGTGTCCCTTGTTTACAGCATTTTTAACTATGCGCTCCCTAATTTCAGTCTTGCACCGGCCTGTTACAGCGCGGAGATACTCCCTTGGGAGTTTATTCATAGCGCTATATAAGCCCATAAATAAATAAATAAATAAAATAAATTTATGTAGCGCAAACCTAGCCAAAAGACAGCAGCGCGCTGCACATGGTCAAAGACAAGCATAAGTGATAATGGATATTGTGGACATCAAGGCCAGACTCCCCTGGGACAAAGAGCAGGTACTATGGGTAGAACTTCAGTTTAGCACTTTTATACTTGAAATTGCCATTACCTATGCAGACCTTTCAGGCGGTCAGCCTACCCCACAAGGCAAGAGAATGTAACATGGGTTGCTCATGTGAAGTTAACTAAAAAACATTCAGGCTTGGTGAAATCCTTAACAAGCTACAATGTGGGTGTGGAAACTTTTCACCACAAACAGAAGACCGAGTACAGAGCACTGTAATGTAAGCACGAGGACTAAATGTGCATGTTTGCTAAGAACTACCCAATTACAGGGAAGGCATAGATCAGCCAGTAAGACAAATGAAAAGTCAAAAAGCTCATGCTCTTGTTTTAGAAAGCTAGAACAATTCAGCAGTTCTCCTTGGTAGAGAACAGAATAGTAAGGCTAACCGGCGAAGGTGAGCATCGCTTGGCACAGGTGTTAAATTTCATCGACTTCGACCTCTTTTCAGTGTAGGGACAACAAGGACAGGGATGTAAGAGTAAATCAAATTCTTGCCAAAACAGTGAAGGAAGTAGGAAATCACAGCTTTAACCATAGAAAGTAATGCCATCAAAGGAGACTGCAATTTAAGTTGTATCCTGCCAGAGATGGAGTAAAATGTTAAACATCTCTAGCATTGCTACAAAAGCAGTGGAGTTTTTTTCATATTACTAAGCTTTGAGCATTTCTGATGTCAGCTAAAGATTTAACTACTACAGCACAGCAGTGTTATTTTCACATAAAGGACAAATTTGCCACTGGGAATTAGGAGGAGATGGGCAGCAATACGGTGTTTCATGTGAATTGGATGCACACTGCCAAGAACAACAGTTATAAAGCAGAGGTGACTCGTGGGAATTTATTCAACCCAGTAAAAATATGATGAATTATGGTATTAGCCTAAATAATACGATGAGAAAATGAGCCTATAACAATGAGTAACAAGAAATCGAAAATCGAGTCAGAAGCATTCTTGATCAGAGAAGTAGGACTTGTACCATTAACAAAGGTTACGCATTTCACAAAGGACAAAGTATCATGTTGGCTAGTGTTGAATGAGACTAGGATAGTATAGCGCCAGCTTGCACTACACTACACACACTGATATATTCTGTCATGAATAAGAGTTTTGCATAAAAAGTCCTCATGCAACCGTTTGAGGTTTCTAATGAGCTAGGGGACATTGAATAATAGTTACTTACCTTCAGTAAGGTTCTGTCTGGTACCCACAGATTGCTGCCCTTCTGAATATTCCCCAAGTGACATACTAGATATGAAAACTTTTCAGCAGTACCTCTTTGTGCCAGAAGGTGGCCCTGTGCAGCTCCCACAAACGCTGTTCCACTCTGGAAATTAGGGCTGAACCTACACAGGCGCCACTGCTCCGCACTGCCTGTTGCTCAATAGCAAATTGGTTGTGACCATTGTGCAGATTCCGAGTCTTGACATTGTATTAAGGTATAAAGTCCACTTCACAGAACGGGGAGTACGGGAGGGACGGTGAGAAACCTGCGGTTAGATAGAGTCTCTACCAGAAAGTGTGTTACCGAAGGTAAGTAGCTTATTGTTCTTATAGAGTTCTAACTGCAGATTCCTCACTTTCTGAACGGGTACCAAATCAGCAACTATCTGAAGGCAGGTCTGTGAACAGACCCAAATCACAAGGTCCTACAGGACTGAGTGGGTGAAATGCCAATTGGCTTACCTAGCAGTTCAAACAGTAGTGCCTTGTAAACATATGGAGTGATGCCCACATAGGTGCCTGCCAGATGTCCGGGACTGGAACTTTGCGAACCAGTGCAGTGGTAGCAGCTTTGCTCCTGGTGGAATGAGCAAACAGTCCTTCCAGAGGCTGCTCTTGGCCACTACGTAGATCTTAATGCAGAGCATGATCCAGTGGAAGATAGTCCTTTCTTACACAGTCTTGCCTGTTTTATTCACTCCTGCGAACTCCTCATAGAGCTGATTGTTCACACTGTGCTCCCTGGTATGATCACTGTAAAAGCTCAATGCTGTTTTGGGGACCAAATGATTGAGTCACTCCTCCTTAAATGGGTGAGGCAGAGCATAGAATGCCAGTAAGGTGAATAGCTGGCTGAGGTGGAATAGCATCACAACATTTGGGAGGAAGAATACTCGCGTCCCCAGTACCAGTTTGTCTGGAAGGTGGTGGTGGGGTAAGGCGGGTTGACACAGACATTGAAGCTCACTTACCCGATGCAGCGATGTTATGGTGATGAGGGGACACTGTCTTGAGGATGAGAAGCCGCAGATGACATTTGTGGGATGGGTCAAAGGGAGTGCACATCAAATATTTGAGGTACCAAGTTAAGGTAACACAGTGGTATGAGAAAGGGAGAAGGTGAAAACAGATGTAAACCTTTCAAAAAATGCTTCACACCAGGTTATTTTAATATTGAGGACTGGTCCGGCAAAAGTAGAAAATACTGAAAGGTACCCTTTTTTATTATGTCCAGAGAAAAGCTTTGCTAGGTGCAGGACAAAACATCAGATAACTGCCTGGAGAGACTGTGTCTGCATGTGCCTCACCAAACCATAATTGTTCCCAACAACAAACGTAGACACTTTTGTGGAGGGAGGCATGGCTACCAAGAGGACATCAACCATCTCTGGAGGAAGGTCTACGGTGTACAGCTGTTGCCGCTCAATCTCCAAGTATGTAGGTGGAGATAGCAAATGCCCAGGTGTAGACCCTGCTCCTTTGCTGCAACAGCAGATTGCCCCAGAGGGGCAACCTGATTTGAGGGCACATGCTCATGCCGAGAAGCAATAGATACAATACTCTCTGTGCCCCATCCGAGGCCCTAGGGTAACTTATGCAAAAACAACAGTTGATGGACAGAATGCAGAACAATGTCATACATTCACCCCAGTACAGAGATCTGGGCCTAAATCCATTGTTTTTTTGCACTCCACACCACCCCAGTTCAGACATGGCCATATGCAAATCAGCGTTGACCCTGTGCCTCATGGGAACAGTCCAGCCCGAAAATGCCAAGCCACGTCTTTCCTGGACCGAATCAAACATTCTAGGACCGGTTTCTGGCTATCAGCCGTCTTCAGCCAGGATAGCTTGACTCCAGTGGTGTTGAGAGCATGGGACTCACGTCTGAGCATACCCATCCCACTCGGGGTGACAAATGCGAAAACAACAGTAGATGGACAGAATGCAGAACAATGTCATACATTCACCCCGGTACATAGATCTGGGCCTAAATCCATTGTTTTTTTGCACTCCACACCACCCCAGTTCAGACATGGCCATGTGCAAATTACCCTTGACCCTGTGCCTCATGGAAACAGTCCAGCCCCAACTGTCAAGCCATGTCTTTCCTGGACTGGAATCAAGCATCCTAGGACTGGATTCTGGCTATCAGCCGTCTTCAGCCAGGATAGCTTGACTCCAGTGGTGTGGAGAGCATGGGACTCACGTCTGAGCATACCCATCCCATTCGGGGTGACAAATGCAAAAACAACAGTTGATGGACAGAATGCAGAACAATGTCATACATTCACCCCAGTACAGAGATCTGGGCCTAAATCCATTGTTTTTTTGCACTCCACACCACCCCAGTTCAGACATGGTCCTAGGAAGCTTTTTTTCGGTCCAGGGGAGGCATGGCTTGGCAGTTCGGGCTGGACTGTTCCCATGAGGCACAGGGTCAGACTGATTTGCATATGGCTATGTCTGAACTGGGGTGGCAGAGAGGGCTAAAGAACGGTGACGATTAAACCCAGATCTGTTGACTGGGTGTGAGTGTTTGATTGGTTCAGATGCTCTGTCCATCACCACCCCCTTTTGTACCACTAGGGTAACTTAGGCATGGTCAGTCCTGATAGTCTTCAGTACTCTGGTTCCTTAGAGGCATCAGTGGGAAGGGTTACAGGAGTCCAGTTCCACCCTAAGCAGAACGTTTCTCTGGGCCCAGGACTGACACATCGGTTACCACCATCATTTCTGGGGGGTTGGAGGGAGGGACTGCCACTTACCCAAATATGGTCCAGTGGCCACAGCTGCAAACATTGTACATTTTCCTCCACACTCTGGGCGTTGCCGGAGTGGTCCCCTTGATGTTGGGCACACAGACTTCAGATCCCACTGCAGAGCCCGCATATGCCACCTGGTGTGCTTGTCCAGCAGAATGTAGAAGGCCATCAATCCCAGCAGCCTCTGAGTCGACCTCACTAAAATCCAGGGGTGAGGCAGAAAGATCAGAATCATAGGTTGAATGTCCTAGACTCTCCCTTCCAGAGGAGTGGCACAAAATCAAACTGTGTCCAGCCAGTCGCTGAAGTAGGGGAAGCCAGGAACCCCGGACCTCTGAAGATGTGTTGCTATCACCGCCATCACTTTTGTGAACACACAAGGGGTGCTGGTGAGACCAAAGAGGAGCACTGCAAACTCGAAATGCTCCTGTGCCGTCAAGAACCTCTGATGGGCCTGCAGGACACATATGGAACTAAGTGTCCTGCAGATCCAATGCCACCATCCAGTCTCTATGATGGGAGGCATACAAGACCTGGGCCAGTGTGAACATTCTGAATGTGTCCTCCCAGGAGAAAGCAGTGAGAGGGAGCAGGTCCAAAATAGCTAGTGTAGGAAAGGTTCCCCTTTTTCACAAGGCCACCCCCACTTTTTGCCTGGTATCTGATGCAATTTTGACAGAAGTGTACTGGGCTCCTGCTATCCAGGTTCCCAGTGCCAGAACTCTTTCCTTAAAACTGTACAATTGTTCCCCCTAGTTGGCAATACCTTTCGCACCCCCTGTATGTCCCTACTAAATGGTACCCATGGAAACTAGGGTAAGGAGGCTAAAGCCAGGCCCCAAAGGGCTTTAGCCTGTACTCTGCCACCCCAAGGGACCCATCAGCCCCCTCATGCAAACTGGCACTGTAGGGTGCATGCCATGGTGCAGAGAAAAGTGAAGACACGACCTGGCACACCCCATGTGTGCCATGCCTGCAGACACAGCACGCAGTATAGGTATGGGCCAGCGGGGAGGTGGGGTAGCAATTATTGTCAGGGACTACCTCCCAATCAGGACCACACCGATACCATCCACATGTTGCGAAGCCCTACTATTTAGTATTAAGCTCACACCCCTCTTCAATTTTAAAGGCGTACTGGTATACCGCCCACCTGGAGCACGTGCCCCATTTTTATTCAGCCTAGGGTCTATATTGGAATCCATAGCCCTTGAAGATCACTTTGCAGTGTTAGGCGATTTTAATTTCCACCTTGAATCAAGTAGTGACACAGACACTGCATGCCTCTTAGCGGACATGGAAACACTAGGTCTGTATCAACGTATTTCTGCCTCTACCCATGACGCTGGTCACACTCTTGACGGCATTTTTACTAATATTGAGTCGCTACATATTGCAGATGTCCTCCCCCTGGCATGGACCGATCACCACGCCATTTTAAGTAATTTAGCTATCCCCGATGCTTTTAAGAAGAGGGCTGTTAACAATAGCCCCAAACAGGTGAGAGCATGGAAGGACATAAAGGCGGGGTCATTGAACACATTCCTGGCTAGAACATCGCCATTGCTGTCAGATGACCCCACCGTTGCCATAAATCAGTTCAATACCTGGATCAATCAGGCCACACTTGAGCTAGCGCCCGTAAAATCTATCTCCCAGAATCGAGCCTCCCCCAGTGCTCCCTGGTTCTCGGATGAACTCAAAAAACAGAAACAATTAAATAAACAAAGAGAAAGACTTTGGCGGAAGCGCTATGACCCAGAAAGTAAATCATTATATAAAGACTCACTTGCCCGGTACAAACAGATGATCGCAGAGGCGAAAAGAGCCTATTATGCCGCACAAATTGAGACTGCCAAAAACTCGTGCAAAGAGTTATTCGACATCACTAAACGCTTGTCGGGTGGCACGCACGACCTCACACCACCTCCCTCACAACATCTTTGCGACGCCTTATCTGATTTTTTCTTCAAAAAAGTTAACGACATCTATCAGGCTTTTTCTCTAAACACGGACTCTACACCACTATCCTTGTCCTCCACCTCACGGGATAACACACTGACCCGCTTTGTCGAGCTCACTATGGATCAGACAAGGAGTATTATTTCAAGAATCAAATCAGGTTCTGCATTAGACCCGTGTCCGCTCAAAGTTCTTATGCCAGTTATGGACACGTTGATACCGGTTATAACTCATGTTTGCAACACTATGTTTAGCTCCGGAATTTTCCCGGCTTCTCTAAAACATACGTTGGTCAAACCCCTCTTAAAGAAAGCTAATTTGAATAAAGATGACCTGAAAAACTATCGTCCGATAGCCAGTCTTCCTTTCCTGGCTAAGGTAATAGAAAAAGCCATGAATCAGCAACTGTCGGAATTTGTGGAGCAGCACCAGTTGCTCGACAACACCCAGTTCGGATTCCGCAAATGTCATGGCACGGAAACTGCCCTTCTAAAGGCTGCGGATGACATCAGAGCCATACGAGACCAGGGGGGGGACAGCACTCCTGGTACTGCTGGATCTTTCGGCGCCTTCGACACGGTCGACCACAAGATCTTAGTCGACCGTGTCGAACGACTGGGGGTCCAGAAAACTGCTCTGGACCTGCTTGTATCGTTTCTGGCCAATAGATCACAAGCAGTATCTCTAGGACCCTACCAATCATCGAAGGTGTCTCTGTCGTGTGGGGTCCCTCAAGGCTCATCCCTGAGTCCGACACTATTTAATATCTACGTGTCGGACCTTGCAAATGTCATCAAAGCATTTGGGATGAGCCTGACCTCCTACGCCGATGACACCCAATTGGTACTGGCTATCAAAGGGGACGGGGAGGAAGTGGCCAATCGATTCACGAGAGGAATGATGGCAATAGGTGACTGGATGGCCACGAATTGTCTGAAACTCAATTCAGAAAAAACTGAAGTGGTCATCTTCGGTCACCTCTCCCCGGGCTAGTCACCTGTCTGGTGGCCACCATCTTTCGGTCCCCCGCCGAGTCCAGCTAGCAAAGTGAGAAATCTAGGCGTCATCTTCGATGCTGGCCTCAATTTTATGGCACATGCGAATAAAACTGCGGCTTCAGCTCATATGAAATTGAGAATGATTAGGAAAATACTACCTTTCCTACCGAACACGGCCGGGAAAACACTGGTCAGCTCACTAGTCCTGTCCTCCTTGGACTATTGTAACGCTCTATTCTTAAATGCCCAAGTCCGAGTGACAAATAAGATGCAGTCAATCCAAAATGCAGCCGCACGAATGCTGGCTGGGATCCCCAAGTTCGCACCAGTTACAAACATCATTAGGGATCTCCATTGGCTCCCGATACGCAGCCGTATCAAATTCAAATCGCTGTGTATTGTCTACAAGTCACTCAATAATCAAGGTCCCCACTTTCTCAAACAGAATCTTCTCCATCATGTCCCAACTCGATCTCTTCGTTCCTCTATTCAGAACTTCTTGGCTGTGCCTCGCACTAGAACAGTCACCTGGGGCGACAGGCGTTTCCTGGTTGCCGCCCCTAGACTCTGGAACACCCTTCCTGCACATATCCGAGCAAGTCCCTCCCTGTTCACATTCCGCAAACAGCTAAAGACGTGGTTATTTGACCAATAGCCTTGTATATCTTCTTTACCCCAGTTGCTGATCCATCCCTTAATTAGCGCCGAGACGCCCACGGGTATTCGCCACGCTCTACAAATGTCAATAAATAAATAAATAAATAAATAAATAAGTCACCCCTACAGCAGGCCTTAAAGCCCTAATGCAGGGTGCACTATACTTCATGTGTGGACATATGTGCATGCGCAGATATGCTCCTGTGATGTCTAAGCTGAGTCCTAGATATTACTAATGAACAGGCAAGCCATTTTAAGTACATGTGCTGAACACTGGTAATTACGAGTTTTTATATTAATAAACCCACGCTGATTCCAGTGATGGATTTATTAATACATGCATCCAGAGGGCAACTTAAGGTGCCACCTGAAAACCTACCGACAACTAGTGTACTGGCTGCCTGGTGCAAAACAGCCTGCCACCACAGACTGATTTCTGACCCCCTGCAGGTGAGAGCCCGCACTCTGAGGGCATAAACAACCCCTGCTCCAGCCGGAGGTGTTGTCACCTCCTCTAAACACGACAGCTAAGCAATCAGCGTATCAAGGCAGAAGGCTTCAAAGGCGTCTGCCGCTTTACATAGGAGACCCAAGGCATCCCCAGACATCAGGAATACAACCCCTTTCCCTAGGCCAATTTGGCACCAGGACAGGTGGGAAGATTACCAAGTCAGGAGTCATGTTCCCCCATCAGGCTAGTCCCACTCCTCAGGTGGGCTACCTGATGTGAACACAAAACTTAGAATTTCACCATCTTGGTTTTTGCAGAATTAGGCTCACTGGGGCAGGGTTATGCCCACTTCCCACAGAAGTGGTGATATAGAGTATGTAGCCACCCTAAAGGTAAGTAGCGTCTTGGCTACTACCAGTCACTCCCCTTAAAGCCCCGAAATCGAGTATTTTGGGGCACCCCTGATGCCAGGAGCTTCGATACGACGGATCTAGAAGAAGAAGAGGACAAAAAAGAGCTGCTAGACAACGAGAACTGAGGACTGCTGTGGACTTTTGGCACTAAACCCTGCCTGCCTGCCTGCACCAGCTGAGCAAATACCATGAACCCTAGTAGACTGCCAGCACTTTGCAAATTCCCAGCAATCTGCCTTGAAGTAGAGGAGCTACTCCCCTGCAGTCACCGAGGAAGCAGGGACCGGTTTACCGTGTTGCCGCTCCCCAGCCAGACCGACGCAGCAGCTCCTCAGGAAAAGGTACCTGTGCTCCGGAAGGTCAGATCTGTCCACCACTGAGTCAGAGGACACGAGGACCACCCGGAGCAGCACAGGACCAATACCCGGGCTACCAGACCCCTTACAGAAGCCAATGCCTGTTTAAGTCCAGTCAGGACTCTAATAGGACCGAGGATGAGCAGCCGTTGAGGTATATTTGCACAGCAGAGACCCACTTGCTGAGTGGCCCAGCTGTCCTGATTTCTGCGCCTTCAACCGACGAGACCCAGTGAATCTATCCATTCTGCACCACAGCGCCCCAGCCGGGTACCAACAAACAAGCTGTGCCCCTTGTTCCCAGGACCCTTGTGACCCGAGTTCCCCGTTGGTAGATCCCAGACTGGTCCCTAAATCCCCTTCTGAAGCTTGTTTCTAGGTGGCCCCCTTCTTTCCACCAGCGTAGCGAGCAAAGCTCACAACTCGACCGCACCTCGACGCCCCAGACCAGGTAACTAGTAACTGCTGGTGTAACTTTGGACCTTTGCCACCTATGACCCGGAGTCCCGAAGGAGAACCCCAGAAACCAACCGTAAATAACTGTATCCAACATATGCCTTTTCTCTGACAGGGAAGCATTGCTGCGTAAAGACACATTTAAGTGAACAGTATACTTACCTGTGAAATTCAATATTTTAAAAAGTACTTACTTGATAACGAAGTACTTGGTATCAAAATTTACATAAAAATACGACTTTTTCTAAATTGGTCTCGGATTTATTCTTGAGTGCATGTCTCGTTTACTGCTAATGTGAGAACAACAATCGATTAGCACTATCTTCTGATAAGCCACAACTGCTCGCTCAAACTACCACAAAATATAGCATTTAGTGTTATAATTTTTGCCTCTGTAAACCAATATGGGTTGCCTGGACTCTTTACACAGTGTACCTCGTTTTGGTAAACTATGCAAAGAGCTAGCTTCCTACAGCTAGCAATTCCTCCTGTAAGATGGACAGATGGTCCTCCGTCAGTCATTTGGGTTCAGTAGAAGGGGTGGCGGAGTGGTTATGAAGGGTAAGGTGTATCCCTTCTGGACAATCTGCAGTACCTACCTGTCTGATGTTATGGCCTGCCAACGGGCAAGAATTGTTGGATCATGCCTCCGACTAGGTGGCTGTGCTCCACCACTAAAGGCAAAGTAAAGAGGTTTGGCCGGTGAGGCCGCAGGGGGGCGTGGCTATCGGCTGACTGGCTCGATGACACTGACCACCAAGGAGGGGGATGGAGGGGGGGTGGAGGGGGGCAGTGGGAGCCAAGGTCTTGAAACTGCTGGCAAGCTTACTGAGGCTGAAGTGGCTGCTGGTATGGGGCTACTGAAATCGAAACCGAGACTGGAACAATAGGGTTTATGCGGCTGCTGAGGCAGTGCAGATAAGCCTAACGAGCATGCTGGAGCCCTGCTCTCTTTAAACCATTCCAGAGCAGAATCAGCTTGTCCCTAAAGAAGCAAGTCCGTCAAAGGGCATATCCTTAAGAGAAGACGGGACAAACCTGAAAAGCCCGTTGACTGCAGTCAGACATGGTGACGAATGGAGATACTGGTGCCGATGGCTCGACTAATGGAATCAGTGGTATCTAGGCCACAATGAATAGGAAATTTGGTCACATCACGACCTTTCTGTATAGCTAGGGTTAGGACAGGTTGGAGGTCTTTCGAAACGCCTGGGAGGACTTGAGCCTCAGAATGCCTAAGGGCGAGGGAATAGAGGCCCAGCAAGTAAATGCCACTGAGGGATCTGAGGGCCAAACTGGTAGAAGAAAATAACAAATAACCTCTTTCCAAAATTCAACACTCTTTTGAACTCCCTAATGGGAAAGTGGGGGTGAGGGGGGGGAGGTGTATTTGGAAAAGTATTTGGGTTTGTCCGACTCAAAACACACACACAGAGGGCAGGGGCTACTTAAGTCCCACGACAAATTGCACTGCAAAGGGGTTGGACAAACCCCTTTGGGGTTTGTCCGACTCATAGATGTCTGCATCCACAGCTCTCAGGAGAGGGGTGTTGTGAAAAATGTGGGGTCGCCCGGCAGGTTGTGGTGTCTTGCAATTTGGTGATTTATTGGGAGGGTTATGGGGGGGGGGGGGTGCCTCGTTAAAAGGTAGTAGAGGTTCAGTAGAAGTTTACCCTGGCTGGTGTACTTCGGTAAATACAATGGTTTTGACCTCTAAAATGGAGAGCCGGAGGGCGAGAACTTTGGCTGCCCTGCACATGACCATCGCAAGGGGAGCACTCTTTTCAGTGGCAGAACCTGGGTGTGCGAGAAGGCCAGAATCAGGAGAGGTGTCAAGGTCACTGGTGTCTTGAAATTCATCATACAAATTCTCTTCATGGTAGGGTTGGTCTATTTAATCTCCTACATCATAACCGTTGTCAGAATCCATACCAAACAAGGAGTGCAAAGGATGGGATCCTCCTTGTCAAGTGTTGCAGGTTGCGGTTTGATGGGAACCGAGTATAGCCTTGGTTGAGGTCGTAGTGGCACTGACTCAGACTCATCCTCCAGATTAGATGTTGGCTTGAAAAACTCCAGGAACCAGGGTGTACTGTGGAGTCGCGGGGGAGGCTCACTAGTGATATCAGAGGGTCCAACTGGCACCACAGGCAAACCAGATGTGGATCTGTTACAGATATTTTCTTCGGACAATCCTTAAAAGGTTTAAAACCAGGCCTCAAGGGATGTGCCATTTCCCTTGCACACTGTAAACGTTGAGGTAAAAGGGTCTCAAAAAGACACGGTGTAGCTCCGGATCCATGGCTGATTGCACAGAAAGAAAGGAACATTGTGCAGGAATGGTGCTTTTATAAGCTCCGCACATAATTTCAGGGGCAGCAGGGCACTACCTACCAGTTCGGAGATGTACTGCTGAAAAGATATTCCTGACCCAGCCCGATGCCTGGGGAATATTAAAAAATTGGAGGAATCTGCGGTTTGAAGTTTCTATTACAGAATGTGTAATTTTATGGCCCAATCAGAAGAATTAACTTATGACCTGTAGTAAAGAAGTTATTTAAACAAAACTTTAAAATATGCTCAAATTAGAACAAGAGAACGGCAACACTATTTGTGGTGTCTCTATGCCATCAGATTTCAGTGCTCCACATATCTAAATATCCTAGAATATATTAAGTAAATTGCAATTCATATCCAACAGTGGTTATTAGAAAACAAATGAACTATGCCAAGTAGGGATGCTAAAAAAAGAGTACTCCTCTGTCAGTGACAAACAGTCAAAGTATGAATCACCAGAGAAAAGTGTGCCTTTTCACTGGTAGGCCTCGAAACATCATAAAAATATTACCAGACCTGTAGGTCTAGTGACTTGAATAATGAACTCGACCAAACTATAATGTACTTGGCCTGTGAACTGGTCTCATAAATTGTGTAAACCCAGGCAAATATTTTATTTTACAGAGTCGCATGTTTTTTCATTATCACATAAGAGAACACCTTCAAATATGCAGGTTCAGCATTTCTGCTGTACATAAAACTCTTGTTTTATTTAATAGCCTTACATTTTGCTCCATGTATAATAAAAATCTAGCCCACGTATAAGGAATACATTAGCCCCGATTTGCCTCTTAGTTCTCTAATAGCACTGTCATCAGGACGGGGATAAGAATGTTTCTCAATTAAATGTTTTAAAAACTCACTTTTAATGAGTATACACCTAAAGCATGATGTGGTAGCATACTGTCGTTTACAAACACCACATTTTCCAATGAAATGGCCACAAATTTTAATTAACATGCAGTTTTACTGATAAAACTATATATTGTCTAAACAATAATCTGTGGAAACTGGGTTTCAGCAAAAATATACATCATTTGCACATCACCAAGTAAAGTGTTCCGATTTGTTTTCATCCTATTAAAAACTTTTTTTCATCACACAGATATACAAAAATTGCTTTTATAACTGCTGAAATATAATTTGAAATGGTTAAGTTCATTTACACGTTATTTAAATGTGTGTTAGAAATAAATTCACATTCCACAGACTATCTGTGGTATCTTCATTACTATTTAAATAAATGTTGGCTCCTCGTCAGGTCCCAACCCATGATGCACAGCAAAGTTAGTTCTCAGATAAATAAGTTCCAACAGTTTATTCCATTATTTGTCCATTTTATTGTTTCAATTTGAAATGGAAAAATCTGTTGGAACTTATTTATCTGAGAACTAACTTTTTGCTATGCATCCGGGGATGGGACCAGACGAGGAGCCAACATTTATGTATTGATTTTTTGCGCGCTCACGAGCAGAGAACGCTTCAGGGCTGCATGTTGCAACAGGCAGCCTTTAAGCACTGCAAAAGCTTATAAGGGTTTAATTTGGTTTGCATTCTACCTCTTTTAGTGATTATATCTTTACTTCTATGCCATGCATTCTCCCCTTAGCTACTCCCCTGCAACTCAGCCAGTGTGACTGTGAGGTAATAGAATGCTGATGTGTGCATGGTTTGAGCGAGTGTCAGGAAGGCGTGGACTGAGCAGCAAGGATGCTGCTCCCGAATAGGACACTTTACTCCGCACGCATTTACAACGTGTGCCATTATCCCGCGTGTTTTTGTCTGCAAAAACTTTTACAGCGCAATCCATTAAAACGCTTTGTCTATTACAATGCAATTTACTATTTTAACTCTACTGGAGCGCTGTAATGGTGAATGTGTTGTAATGGTTTGCGTGTAAAGCCCTGTGTTGTAAAAGTTTTTGCAGAGTTAAAAATGCGTGGTAATGACGCGTTGCATCGCATGCAGAGTAATGCAAATGCTACTTACCAGTATGCATCTGTTCTTGGCATGTAGGGCTGCTGACATTCATATCTGTGCATAGATCGCCGCCTAGTGTTGGGTCCGGATGATTGCACATTGTTGTCCTGGAAGAGTCTTCGAAGTATCACGAGATAGGTGGCTCCTCCCCTGGACTACAGTGCGCATGGGCATCGACTCCATCCCCAGATTGTTTTTAGCCATTGTGGCCAAGATGGAGTGAAACTCAGTGAATGATGACCATGCCATGAAATTATATGTGAACACTGCAGCTGCTACAGGCGCCGGGGAGGAGGGCGGGCGATATGAATGTCAGCAGCCCTACATGCCAAGAACAGATGCATACTGGTAAGTAGCATTTGCAGTTTGAGGCATGTGGGCTGCTGAATTCATATCTGTGCATAGAATACATAGCAGTCCCTCCATTAGCGGCGGCCGCCTGTGCCAGCTGCAGCAGTTTGGAAAAGTGTCTTGAGAACAGCCTGCCCTACAGCTGCCTGCTGTTTGGAGTGCACGTCTACACAGTAATGCTTGGTAAATGTGTGTGTGGTAGACCATGTGGCTGCTCTACATATGTCCTCTAAGGGAATGTTTCCAAGGAAAGCCATAGAGGCCCCCAACTTTCTGGTGGAGTGGGCTCTTGGTGGAATGCTAAGAGTGCGTTTTGCCTTTGCATAGCAGATTTGAATACATTTCACAATCCACCTAGCAATACCAGCCTTGGAAATAGGGTTACCTTTGTGATGTGGTGCAAAGGCAACAAAAAGCTGCATAGTTTTCCTAAAATCCTTGGTCCTATCAATGTAATACATTAGGGCCCGTTTAACGTCAAGGGTGTGGAGCATCCGCTCCGCTAGTGACTCTGGATTTTGAAAGAAAACTGGCAACTCAATGGTTTGGTTGATGTGGAACTGAGACACAACCTTGGGTAGAAATTTAGGGTTAGTGCGGAGCACTACCCTGTTTGAATGAACTTGGAAGAAAGGCTCTTGGATTGTGAGGGCTTGCAGTTCACTAACCCTCCGTAGCGATGTAATTGCTACAAGGAAAGCCACTTTCCACGTTAAGAATTGAATCTCGCAGGAATGTAGTGGCTCAAAGGGAGGACCCATCAGTCTTGTAAGAACCACATTGAGGTTCCATTCAGGAGCTGGTGGAGTCCGTGGTGGAATGACTCTTTTGAGGCCTTCCAGAAATGCTTTGATGGCAGGCACTTTGAAAAGTGAAAGGTGCTGTCTATTTTGGAGGTATGCGGCCATCGCAGATAGGTGAATGCGAATGGAAGTATATGCCAGATTACACTTGTATAGATGGAACAGGTAACAGATGATGTTCTGAATAGAAGCATCTAGCGGATCAATGTTGTGGTTTGCGCAATAGATGACAAACCGCTTCCATTTCGCCGCATAACAGGCTCGAGTAGTGGGCTTCCTAGCCTCCCGAATGATGTCCATGCAATTGGGAGGAAGGTTGAGGTAGCCAAACTCTAGGACTTCAGGATCCAGATCGCCAGGTTGAGCTGTTGCGGGTCTGGGTGCTGAATGTCGCCATGGCTCTGCGTCAGAAGGCTGGGTGTGAGATGCAGCCTGTGATGCGGCACCACGGACAGTTCTAGAAACGTAGTGTACCATGGTTGGCGAGCCCACGTTGGAGCAACCAGGATGAGAGTCATCGAGTGCTGCCTGAGCTTGCGTGCCACCAGCGGTATCAGAGGTGCTGGGGGAAAAGCGTACGCAAATCTGCCTGACCAGGTCATCCATTTCGCATTGCCCTGCGACTGTGGGTGTGGGAACCTGGCGGCGAAGCTTTGGCATTTGCGTTCTCCCTTGTGGCGAACAGGTCTATCTCTGGATGACCCCACCTTTGGAAGTACGGTTGGAGTACTGATGGATGTATCTCCCACTCGTGCATGTGGTGGCTGTGCCTGCTGAGCAGGTCCGCCATCTGATTGTCCTTGCCTGGGAGATGCTCTGCCATGAGGAAGATGTTCCTCTGAATGGCCCACTTCCACATGCTCTGAGCCAGATGAGACAGCTGCGGAGAGTGTGTGCCCCCCTGCTTCTGAATGTAGTACATGGCTGTCATGTTGTCCGTCCGGATCAACACGACCTTGTTGCACAGATGTATTTTGAATGCCTTTAAGGCCATGAAGATTGCCATCAGTTCCAGTACATTGATGTGCATCTTCCTTTGCTGTTGCGTCCATAGTCCCTGCACAGTGTATTGGAGTACATGCGCTCCCCATCCCTGAAGAGAAGCGTCCGTCGTCAGGATAATCTGTGGCACAGGCTCTTGAAACGGTCGGCCCTTGCAAAGGTTTCGTGGATTCCACCAATGCAGAGAGTTGTATGCCCGACCGCTCACCAACACTAGGTCTTTCAACTGGTTGTGAGCCTGAGTCCACTGACGTGCTAAGCACTCCTGAAGCGGACGCATATGTAGTCTCGCGTGCGGGACAATGGAGATGCAGGAGGCCATCATGCCTATCAACTGCATGAACACTCTTGCTGGAAGCGAGTGTTGAGGTCTGAATTTCTGGATCAGCGATTGAATGCTGTTGATCCTCACTGAATTCGGCTGTGCTGTAGCCGCCAGAGTGTTTATGGTCGCACCCAGATACTGCCGTATGTGAGCGGGCTGGAGATGGGACTTTGGGTAATTTAGTGAGAACCCCAGATCGTGCAGAAGATGAATGGTTTGGGACACGTGGTTGGCACACTGCTGGGCCGACTTGGCTTGAATAAGCCAGTCGTCCAGATAGGGGTAGACGTGAATGTTCTGACGTCTGAGATGCGCCGCCACCGTTGCTAGGCACTTTGTGAAAACCCTGGGCGCCGTGGTGACCCCAAAAGGCAAAACCTTGAACTGGTAGTGTTGGTTTTGAATGGTGAACCGGAGATATTTTCGGTGTGAAGAATGTAGTGGAATGTGGAAGTATGCATCCTTCAGATCCAGAGTTGCCAGGTAGTCCCCCTGTTGAAGCAGTGGAAGAACCTGCTGCAGCGTGAGCATGTGGAAATGCTCCGAGAGGATGTAAAAATTGAGTGGCCTGAGGTCCAGAATGGGCCTGAGGGATCCGTCCTTCTTTGGAATCAGAAAGTACAGGGAGTAAACTCTTGCACCTCTTTCTTGCAGGGGCACGAGCTCTATTGCCCCTTTTTGCAGCAGGACGTTGACTTCCTGCTGCAACAAGTGCAAGTGCTCGCCGGACATAGGACGGGTTTTTGGGGGTATGTTGGGTGGAGTGGATGTGAGCTCCAGACAATAACCGTATTGGATGAGAGTTCGGACCCACCTGTCCGTGGTGATGGACTTCCACATGGGCAGGAACTGCTGGAGTCTCCCCCCGACCGGTGTTGCGAGGTCGGGGGGCAGTGACAAGGCGTCACTGTTTGTTGGCGGTGGAGGACCTGGAGCTGTTATTTCCACGTCCTCTGCCTTTGACGTTGTTGCCACGGTATCCACCCCGACCTTTGTTGGTATACGAAGTTTGGGTGTTGCTCTTGTAGAATTGCGTCGACTGTGAAAGTTGACCCCTTGAGGTGCCTCTATTATTGGAGCGACGAAAGGAACCAACCCTTAACTGCTGGGGCTGCAAGGCACCCATAGACTTCGCAGTGTCGGTGTCCTATTTCATCTTCTCGAGAGTGGTATCCACCTCGGGGCCAAAGAGGTGGTCTGGGTTGACCGTCTGGATCAAGATGGTAGTTTGAAAGTCTGGCTTGAACGCAGATATCCTTAGCCATGCATGTCTACGAAGTAGAACGCTAGTGTTAATCGCTCGCGAGGCGGTGTCAGCCACGTCCAGAGCGCACTTAATTGAAGCATTGGTGATAAGCTTCCCCTCCTGTATCAACATTTCTGCTGCTTCCTTATATTGATCGGGTAAGTGCTGTAAAAGGGTCTCTAGAGTATCATAGTGTGCCCTGTCATAACGCGCTAGTAGCGCCTGTGTGTTGGATATGCGCCATATGTTGGCTGCCTGCGCAGCCACCCTTTTCCCAGAAGCCTCAAAGACTTTTGACTCCTTGTCTGGGGGAGGAGCATCAACCGTAGTTTGTGAGTTGGCTCGTTTGCGTGCATTGGAGACAACCAGGGAATCCAGAGGCAACTGTCCCTTGATATAAGTAGGATCAGTGGGCGCTGCCTTGTACTTCTTGTCGATACGTGGGTTGATGACTCTTGCCCGGGTGGGCTCCTTGAAGACTTCTGCCGCATGTTTCAACACCCCTTTTAGCATTGGCAAAGTCTTTACAGTTTTTTCAGAGACTGAAAAAGTGTCAAAGAGGAAGTCGACGTCCACTGGGTCAGCATGTATGAGCACGTATCAAGGCTTTGGGTAAGGCCTGAAGGCGATCCCTCGACCTGGGCCTTATAATGTTGGCTGGCCCCGGAGTCAGTCTGAGGAAGCTCTTCATCCGAGCTATCCTCTACGGTGGCAAGGGCCCCGTCGTCGTCCCCTACCTCCTCGACGACTTCATCGAAATCCTCGTCTTCCGCGTCGTAGTCGTCCTCGACCTCCGACGCCGGGTTAGATTCTGTGATCTCCTGGATAGAGTCGTCCGACATCCTCCGCGTCGAAGATGTCTGTAGGAGGTGGAGCCGATCGTTGGGCCACCAGTCGCGCAGCTCGGCGGAGCTTGAGTGTTTTCTTGGACCGGAACTTGGAGCAGGCCATACACTTGGCCTCGTCGTGGTCCGGCGACAAACACTTATTGCACACCGGGTGTACATCGATATGCGGATACTTCGAGGCACACACCGGGCACCGTTTAAATGGACTTCGTTCCATGATGGAAGAGATTGGAGCGTCGAGTAGGCCCGTCCGCGCCGAAAGCACGCGGAAGGGCAGTGTAGGTTCGGAGCCGAGGATATAACGAACCCGAACGATAGACAATACCGACGCAAGTCCTAAAGACCTTTTGGTCTCGAGCAAAGTAAATTAACAATTATCGATTCCGACAGAGGGAACCGAAACACATCCGAACCCAATGGCGGAAAAGAACAATCTGGGGATGGAGTCGATGCCCATGCGCACTGTAGTTCAGGGGAGGAGCCACCTATCTCGTGATACTTCGAAGACTCTTCCAGGACAACAATGTGCAATCATCCGGACCCAACACTAGGCGGCGATCTATGCACAGATATGAATTCAGCAGCCCACATGCCTCGAACCATATGTTTCCCGCTGCTCCCAGTGGGGCCTTCCTGCTTACTTACTACCATCTTTACCTGTAACCTGAAACTCCAAGCTTGAGCATAAACCTTCTCATGTTTCATCTATACTATAGTGGAGAAGTGTGGCTCACTGGTTAGAGCGGCAGACTCTGAAGCAGAGATCAGGCCCGGGACCAGGGTTCAAGTCCCGACGCGGCAGGGTCTTGGGCTCAATGTCCACGGACTCGATAATTCTCGCCTCGGCGCCTACTCTAATCATGGGTCCCACGCTGCAACTCTGGGCAATAGCTTGCTTAATCTCCACAACGGCCCCTACAACACTGGGATGCCTGGCTTCACCTTGGGGGTGCCCAGGAGGGGCATCTCACAGGGATAGCCAGGAAGGGTTCCACAGCGTTATACAGCGCCGGGACGCTCCGTTGGGGCAGCTGTGCGCTTTACAAAATACACTATATACTACTGGCTACTCTGCATCTTCATTTATCACACTTTCATTTCAGTTTTCGTAAACAGGAATGTCAAACAGTTCTCTTAACAAAATCCTCTAACTTTGCAGTCAGACAAAGTAAACACCAACCTGTAGAATAATATAAGAAGCACATTATAAGACATTAACAGACATTTGACCTTTGTCTTTGAACTAGAGTAAATAAAAGATAAAAACAAGATTCAAAGGCATCTTTATTGTTCATTCACTTTCTGAATAAATACAACACTTGCTGTTCGTCAGTTCGCCAGAATGGCCATTAGGACCTAAAATTAACTTGTCCTGATAAGATCTGGCTTGCCATAGCGAGAGGGCGAGTAGATTTAGTAAGATAAAAGTGATGGGCTGTAATAACTGTTTACCAGTAAGGAAAATACTGTATATTTCATTTAACAACTTACTTGATCTTTGATGTGGGAGGCTGTTGCTTTGTGGTCTGTCCATGACATGTAAAAAATAAGAGAAAATGTCATCTAGATCATTGTTGTAGAAATATGCAACAATATTTTCTAAGACTGAAATAGAGGACATCATAGCACTGAAAAACACTTGCAAATTAAACAAAGCCATAAGGACAACATGGTGTAAGTGGTGGTGGAGCAACTGGTATTTCCAGATCTGAGGCAGACATTTATCCAGTGCATATGTCACAGATGAATCGCCCTATCCCAAAAAATAAAGGTTATTAATTACACTAATCAAAAGGGCAATAGGTAATTTAAATCAATCCCACGCTACTGGGCTATAGGCCCCCAATATTTTGGAAGACAATACACCATTAACTAAACATCTGCAGCAGACTTTTTAATCCAGGAACCATTATCAAGTGTTGTCAGAATGTCTAGCTCCCTTGCAAGCATATGTTTTGTTTGTTCATTTAACCTATTAAAAACAAATAAGACCCATATTAAAATGGAACACAGCAACTTGTTTTTCTTTTGAGCGGGTCGGGGGACAGACGGGTGCAGTTTAGAACAAAGGTGAGGGCGGGCCAAAAAAGTAGGCTCCGGAAAGAGGCAGAGAGGGGCCAAGAAAGCAGGCTCTAGGAAGAGGCATGGTGTAGAGCAAGAAAGTAGGTTTGGGAAGAAGTGCAGGGGCAAGAAATCAGGCTAGAGATGTGGGGAATGGGGGAACTCAAGAAAGTATGTCTTCAGGAAAAGGGAAGGTGCAAAGTAAGCAGGCAACGTGAATAGGCAGGGGGCCAAGGGAGCAGGCTTTGGAGGGTGGCCAAGAAAGCAGGCTCTAGCAAGGGGGCGGGGGGATAAGGCTCCGGGCAGATGGATATGATAACAGAGCCTGGCTGGGTAAAGGGACAAGAAAGCCCGGTACAGGCAAAGAGGTTAGCAGAACCTGGGAGACAAGAGAATAACCCTGGAGAGAAAAGAGGGCATCCCTCGGAGCGGGGGCAAGAGAGCAAGCAGACAGGACAGGACAGGAGAAAAGACCTAGGAGTGACAAAAAAGCTGGCCAGGGGTGACTTTAAATTGGTCCTGTTGGTGACAAAACAGCAGGTCCATGGGAGTAACAAAAAAGCAGACCACGGAGGGTGGCCAAACAGCAGGACCAAGGCAGTGACTAGAAAGTTGCTGTCCCTAGAAGAGTTTGATCACCAGCAAGGTGTGGTGAATATGCACTTATCAGGCCTTAAACAATGTAAACGTTCCTACGAGACACACCTCTTGATGATCCTACTCCCAAGAGACTTTTTTCAGATGGAACCATCTAGCTTTTGACATAAAGAGATCCTTTAGACAAATTAAGCAATGCTACTACAAAGAATAGATGTGGTACAAATGACAGAACCGCTGGTGAAAGATGGTAATTAATGGTTTAGAAGATGTGAATTATGCCAGAGGAAGATGATGGAATATTTCACAACACTGCAGACATGGAAATGGATTGAGACTTATGTTGGCTCGTTGGGCTAACAGCTTAAGGGCCTTTCCCCAATATTCCCCCACCTCTGGTACAGGACAGTGCAGTGGAGAAAGGTGAAGTGGATGGTTTCATGTTCAAACCAGAAGACAAGGATCACCGGGACCACTGGGCTGGATACAAAGTATTGTACAAAAAGATTTGAATATACCCTGAACAAGCAGCTGACCCTCTTGACTTCTGGATTCTGGTTGCTACGTGGAGTGGTGGGAAAATGGCACTTGTTCAGTAATTGTATACCTATGCCTCCAATACTAACGATCCTTCCTACTTTTGTAAAGTGGCCATGATTCTGGATGGTCACAAAGGACTTAGTTTCGTAGGTGTGCAATAACAAATGTATATGCAGTCAAGGACACTTCACACACTCCTTCAAGATTTTGAAGTACAGAATCTAAGACACTGCTAAAACGAACAAGGTATTATTATTTGGGAAATGTCTGGATGCACCATAATTGTGATAATAGAGTTCTCCCATTTTACTGTCCAGTGCATCCCTTGTATTCTCAAACTGATTTTCTACTGACTGGTTATAGCGATTTACACCAGGAATACCTTGAGATTTCCCTATACGGCCTATACGGCCATGCTGGGGATAGATACACATGCTATTCTTGTGCCTATTTGGTGGATCCAAAATACATGGTTGAAGGAAACAGTTTCTAGGGATGAGCTTAAGACCAGGATTATTTTATTCTTTTGTGAAAACAAAGATACTATGTATAGCAAGGGATGAAGTGGAAGCATTTAAAGTTACAGCACAGGGTTACTATTCAGGGACTTCTAAAATCACCAAAAACATTGGAACGAGAAGGGTTGGTACCCTTGAAAAGAATTAGGGTGAGGATACTAGGAAAGTATCTCCAATTCATGATTAGGACAAGCAATAAGCTCATATGTTGGATAGGCTAATAACTTGCTCCTATGGACTGAGTAACTGTGACTATATTAATTTTTTACTAAACCGAGGAATCCTGGCCAGAAGGCTGGTGGGACTGTTCTGGATCTCAGCAATTCATGATTTGAGATGGGGTTTGAGGATTGCTCAACCTGATAATAATGCAACGTTTACTGATTATTATTAAGCCTCTATTCTCAACAAAACTGGAAGGATAGTGAATGGACCTCTGATCTACCGACAAACATGATCCTATCTCCAGAGGACACTGAACCACTGAATTTGCCTTTTTTCGAGCCAAAGATACTATATCTGCTAATAAGACCAGAGGTAGAGGAAAAATGCCTCTGTCTGAGCAGTCAAATTCTACATCAAATATGCTGCAATTACTGTGCCCAAATTAATGGAACTGTTTGAGCAAGCCCTGACAGGGGAATCCCTCTTGTTGAAATTATCTCAGACGTTGGTGATTTTGATCCTCAAACCACTCAAGAAAACTGTTAACTGTGGGACTTTATCAGAATGTCACTGGTTAATGTTGGCATGACCATTCTAGCCATTGTGTCCTCATTTAGGTTGGGTCTGTTGATGCAGACCTTGGTGCATCCAAATGAGGCTGCTTCCATTTCTGGCAGGAATAGAATGTAGAATCTTAGGTGGCTCTTCTTGCTTGAAGAACAGCACTAGCTGATGCACAAAATGATTTTAATACTTTAGCCTGCAAATTGCTGAACCTGTAGTTTACAACGTCTGCGCTAAGCTCTGATCTCTCTTTTTTTTTTTTAATGGACCACAATTTTAAACACTGCTCCAACAGCATAACCGATGCCTAAAATGTCATATACATATCCCCACAGGTAGCTAAATGAATCAGTGGGCTTCCCTTTTTCCCACTGATTTCTGTTTAGAATCCCTGGCCTGGGTGTTTCGGTAGAAAGTAGCTGATTGCAATTCAACACTGAAAACGGGATCCCCATGTAATTTCCCAATATGCAGATGATTTATTGCTTTATATTGAGGACCCATTGGGTCCACTTTCTTGGGGGCAATTGACAAATTTGAAGTGGTGTCTGAAATTTGAATCAGTTGGGAGAAAATGTTGCTCCAGCCTGTGAACGCTATCAAAGTGGCAGACTCTGAGAGTTGCCAATGAGAGTACCTAAAGACATTTTTAAATGTCTGTGAATGTGTGCCAGTGCAATTTATGAGGGAAATATGGTGGCAGTGTTAAAGTGTATGATGATAAAAGTCTGTTAGCTGCCATTGATAAGTAGTATTGTTAAAGCTAAACAAAATCACACTAATGCTAAGGTTTATGAAAGTTTTCTAAACCATACCACTTTGGACCTCTCAGGGATATTTTAAGCCGATTACAAACTACTTATTTTATTTTACTATTAGCAGAGGTTTGATCTCACTACATAATTTGTGACTGCCCTATTCGGTAAGGGGTTGGAGGCCACTCGCTTTGAATGTTAATATTGGAAGCCCACTTTGCATCACGTTGGTCAGTGAATGGGGCGTATCTGGATGGATACAGTATCCAAAATGATTGTTCAGGTCATGGGAGATACTGTTACCCATTCTGATGTTGTCAACAGGTAGCTTGATTGCCTCCGGGACCCTGTAAAATTATTGCAAAGTATTGGAGGACACGGGGGCGGAGCTAGCCTGCAACTGAGATGGCCGCCTACGTCTAGAGCTCCCCCGTATCTTTACACCATCCTACACTAATCCTTGAGAGGTGCGACCTATTTCTACTGCAGTGCGGCGCTGTGGAGTGAGGTACTGCTGGGGGCACGATATACTGCCTCTCGCCCTGGTGGTTTGCCCTGCGAGGGCCATGAGGTCCGCCGGGGCCTGGAGCACGTTGTGGCCTTGGGAAGCAGCGGCCTCGATTGGGTGGAGCCCTGAAGCTGGTGACAGGATCCCTTCTCCCTGCGGCCCCCGGAGGCGCTCCTGACGACAGAGCTGCCCCGGCGGAACCACGATGATCCTGAGGTGAGCAGCGGCAGCATATTTGGGGTGTGTAGGATTGCGGTGGTGGTGGCTCCGTTTTCAGGCCATTGGCCCCCTCCTCCCACCCCCCCTTCCCCTCCTGTGGAGTGGCGGTGGATTTCCAGCCCCTGACACTCACTGGGAATCACACAGGCGGCGAGGAGCAGGGTGACAACTGGAGCTCCCGGGCGGCGCGACTGGTGATCCTTGCTCCCTAGGGGGTGCGCCGGCCCGTGTGCGCCCTACGCTGGACGGGCCTGGGAGCAGTGAGGAGGCAGCTGGGCCCACAACAGCGCTGCTTGATTCGGAGCGCCCCCCGGAGCATCGGGCGCTCCCATACCCTACCCAACACAATCGGCAGCGGAGGGGGCCCGAACATACCGACTTCTATTGTGCACTCCCTGCATGCCTGGAACACTGTGAAAGAGGCGGTGGCAGAGAGGGAGACTGAGTGCGGGAGCCGCCATTTTGTTTCATCTTGCCAGAGTGTGATAGCATACAGACGCCCAGCAGGGTGGTTGGCCCCATTGCTCTGAGAAGCAGCCTGTTCAGACGTCCCTCTTCACAGCGCGATTTTACTGGTGTTACCACACGCACCCCCACGCCCCGTTCTTGCCGACTGGGGGCAGCGCCCACAGGCAGAGTTGGTGAGGCCTGGAGTAGCTGGAGGGGAGGCCAGGGCTGACAGCTTGAGCCCAGGCTCCAGGTGTGTACTTGGGGACACGACCTACCTGTGCACCACTATCTTTGGCCCCTTGGACAATAGCGCCCCCCCTTGTGCCGCCAGTTGGACGGATCCTGCCGAGGGTGATCAGTCACGCTGGGATCGCTCTGCCACGGACAGCCTGGGTGCATATCCTATAGGCCCCATACGGGGGTCTTTTCTGGATGGCAACCTTCTGTGGATTTGCGCCATAGGAAGACTGCGTGACTTTGGGGTGTGCGGCGCTAGCGCCTTCATCGTTTGGAGGCATACGAAGTGCTACCTCAGCTCTAGGTGCATCAGTGTGGCGGCTTGGTCGCCGGCTGCTGGCGGTCCCTAGACTGACTCCCACCTCGTAGGGGTGCCCTTACTGCTGACATGGGGTGCACGGACAGATCACAGCCTAAGCTCTTAATGCTATACCCAGCGAAACTGAGGATCAACAGGCAGGGGAAATCTATGATATTCACGGACCCCAAAGCGCTCCAGAAGGCCCTCAGGGACTGGCAAAGGGAGAACCGATCACCCAGGAATGAGGAGGCTGGTGCTGCGGGTGGCTCCCTGGATGAGCAAGACTGATTAGACTTTGTACAGATAAGCTGCATGATTTATAATGCATATTGATCAGATGGGTGGTGGGGAGGGGGAGGAATGTTGATGTGACGCTGAGTGAGTACGAGTTCTGGGGGGTTTCTTTTTAATGTGGTAGCAGCGGCCCACGGCGCAGTAGGATAATATATGGTAAGCATGGCGGCTGCGGCTGCCTGGATATCTGTTAGGCTATTGAGTGACCTGGTGCCCCTTCCTCCTACCCATCGGTACCCAACTGTAATTCTGGACGATGTTGTTGGTTCGGATAATCTCTCAGAGATCTGTGTTTATCTCCGTTTCTTGCTGCAGCTTAAACTAGTCCTAATTGAAGATTTTCGACTCCGAATTTGTTTTTGAGACGGGGGTGGCGGGGGGCAATGCAACCTATTTTTCCTTGTTGATTGCAGAATGTTTTTGCGGGTTACCTCTGCCCTCGTGTGAAAATCACCGAGTTCTGATGTAGGGGGGGGGGTGGGGGAAGGTTGGCTCTGTTTTTCTGGTTATGAGCCTTGCTGCACTAGGGTTGGGAAGGGGGGGTGGGGGGGTAGGGCGGGATTTGCGGGGTGGAAGGGGGTACGTGGCCTAGTTGGGGAAGGGCAGGCGTGGGTGGGGGTACGGTGGTGGACGTTCAGAGGCTACGGCATCCACAAGGGTCTGAGGGGGGGTTGTGTTGTGTTGTTCAGAAATGTTTTTCAAGTTTACATGTATGGCAATGGCAGACTATATTTGTATGAGAATGTTTGGCACACTATTGGTGGGAGACACATACACACCCTTGCAAATGGGATGACAGTGGAGGGAGAATCCCCTGATACACTAAGATTCTTAACTTCGAACGTCCGAGGTCTAAACGACCACCGCAAGGTACGAAAGATTTTTTCAATACTTTGCTAGGCATAGGGTTGACATAGCTATACTGCAGGAAACATCTCCCCCTGGACAGTCCGATTCTCGGATACCGGGGACTCATGGGTAATGTTCATGCGGCGGGATTCACGACACACGCCAGGGACGTCCTTACGTGGTTCAACCCAAAGTCCTCGCTGACATGGGCCTCACTTGTGACGGATAGTGGAGGGAGGTACACGATCACTAGTTGCTACAGTAAGGGCATGGGCATGGGCATGTGCATAGTGAACACTTATGGCCCCAATTACGACCACCCGGACTTTAACACAGAACTAACAGCGAAGATTGTACCGCACTCAGAGAGGCTGGTTTGTTGGGGAGGGGACTTTAACATGACAGGACACCCAGGTCTTGATAGGTCGGATGGCCCCACTAGTTTGCCAGCGGCCTCTGCTCGGACACTGACTGCGCAACTCACCAATCTGGACTTGAATGACGTCTGGAGACACAGGCACCCGACATTGGGAGGGTACACGCACTACTCGGCTCCACATAATATACATACCAGAATAGATTATTGGTTTGTTACATCCCACTTCATCTCTGACAAACAGTCCTGCGCTGTCCTTCCGCGCACTTATTCGGACCACTCTCCAATCTTATTGGCAATAACCACGCCGGCGCGGCGGATTCCTCCATTCACCTGGCGCTTCCCCCCCGTTCTCCTTGCTGGATGCCCTTTTTAAAGAAGAACTGACGACAGCTATTGAAACTTTTTTCGATGCCAATTTGGGCTCTGTCGACTCCTTTCAGTCTGTCTAGGAGGCGTTTAAGCTACATGTCAGGGGTGTCACTATCTCTAAACACGTGGGAGTGCTAAAATCGATAAGGGACAGACTTCAAACCTTAGAATCCAAGCTAAAGGATTTGGAGCTTCAGCGACTGCAGGCCAACAATGAGGCTCTGACTCAAGCAATAGCAGGGGTATTGCAGGAGTATAATGAGGAAGCGGATGCTGAGGTTAAGCACTTGGGCAAATAAGCCACTGCTCGGTCATACTGTGCGGGAGAGCGTCCGGGCTCGGTTCTGGCGCGACTCGCTAAACGGAGCAGGGATAGGACGAGCATCCATGTGTTGAGGTCTGAGACGACATAAAAACCTCTCACAAACATGCAGGTTGCGGAGCGCTTTCGTGAATATTACACACAGCTATATGCGTCGCGTGGCCCAGCCCCGGAGGAAAGCTTGCCGATTATCTCTCCCATATTGAGCTTCCGTGGCTCTCTAATCTACACCACGAATTCCAGGCCCGGCCATTTGAACGAGAGGAAATAGTCCTCGCGCTCTCCGCTATGAAGGGAGGGAGTGCGCCTGGTAGCGATAGCCTCACGGTGGCCTTCTACAAGGCTGTTTCGGACCTCTTGATACCCCACCTGCTCACTTGGTTTGATGACATGGCCACTACGTGAGCGATGCCGCCCTCTATGAGAGAGGCGATCATTGTTGCGATCCTTAAACCTGGCAAGAACCCGGGAGAATGCGCGTCGTACCGCCCCTTGTCCCTTATGAACGTGGACGCAGAGATATTCGCTAAACTCCTCTCCAACCGTCTTCAACCTTTGGTCACCACTCTGGTGGCGCCGGAGCAGGCTGGTTTTGTTCCCACTCGAAATCTTACGTACAATATTAGAACGGTTTTTGCGGCTTTCCAACATACGCGTCGGGAGGTATCAGCAGTGGCCGTTTTTCTTGACATGGAAAAGGCCTTTGGCTCAGTTGAATGGCCTTTCCTTCGCCATGTCCTGGGCGGGATGGGAGTTGGGGAGTTGTTTCTGAGGCTTCTGGCGGTGCTATATACCTCCCCTACCGCCCGAATACGTATTGGTTCGCTAATCACCGATTCCATCCAGATTGGTAGGGGGACAAGACAAGGCTGTCCCCTCTCCCCGATCCTATATGCGATAGCGGCCGAACCTCTCACCTGTGCCCTACGGGAATACCACAGCCAAAGAGCATTTGTTTCCCTACATATAATGTGATAGTCTCCACCTACGCGGATGACACTCTTTTATATGTCCGTGAGCCAATGACACATCTCTCTCCGGTTCTCCACGAAGTGTTCTTGTTTAGCTCCCTCTCGGGCATTCATGTTAACTGGAACAATTCCATTATGTTCCCTCTGATACCTGCTACGGAGAAATTCAATCCGGAGTATCCACTGCAGTGGTCTACGGACGCTGTGCGGTATCTGGGGATTCGGAGGTCGTTCTCAGGGAGAATTATGGTAGAGCTCTCTCCAAGTTAGAGGACGATGTTGAGAAATGGATCACTCTTCCGCTATCGCTCCTGGGGCATATTTCGCTCATGAAAATGATCGTCCTACCACGATTTCTGTTCTTGTTGAGTAACATCCCTATGGTTTTATCGACCCACTTTTTCCGGCAGTTACAGGCGTTAATGGCTCAACTTGCATGGGAGGGGAAGCAGCCTATGGTGGCGTGGAATATTTTAATTTGTCCGTATGCTGCGGGCGGCCTCAACGCCCCGGATTTGGAACTATATTATCGAGCTTCAAAAAGTGCCCACGCATATCATTGGATACATGGCCCACTAGATATCCCCTACATGCCCATCGAAACGATTGTCGCAGATCCGACCCAGTCACCTGCGCTATCGAAGCCTCAGGACCGTGTCGTACGGAGATTCTGGACTCACTGAACTAGGTCACGCACGCTTGGCACCACATGATGGATATCCAGGCGTGCACTATGATGTATGCCCCGAAGGCGGCATTGGAATGGTGCGCCTGTCTGACCCCGTGTAGGGAAAAGGGAGTGATATCGGCGATGCATCTGTTGAACATTCACACTATGGGGGACCTGTTTGTGGGGGGAACGGCGCGAACGTGGGAGGGGATTGCATCTGGTGACACTCCTTTCCCGTTGCTGGCACGTTTTCAGTTTCATAGGGTGCGACATGCATTGAGAGAGCTTTTGGGGGACGATATGGAGGAGTCCCCGACGGTTATGGCGTATGATTATGTAGTCAACACTAAGTCCCCCGTTAAATTAATAATTTATACCGCATCGCCATCTCTGAGAGAACAACGGAATATGCGAAACCGAGACTGGCATGACCACTTGATTTACAAATTGAGCTACAGGAGGAGATGTGGCAGTATTGTTGTACTAGCACCAGAAAGATATCCCTGAATGGACGTCACCGACTCCATCACTTTAAGTACCTGAACAGATCTTATTACAACCCTGAGAGGCTATACAGGTACAAGTTGCGGGATAACCCGAATTGCGGAAGATGCGGGGCTCAGATCACCGACTTCCTGCATGTAGCCTGGTCCTGCCCGGCAGTCCTCTCCTTTTGGCACGCGGTATATGGGGAGGTCAACAGAATTGTGCACTTAGCACTGGTCCCGGACCCGCTTTTAGCATTATTGGGCTACTCGAAGCCCTTGCGCCCAGCGCATAGGCGATTAATTGACATGGCTTTCCTTATAGCTAAATGGTGCATTGTGCGCGCTTGGATAAGAGGCCCTCCCCCAACTCTTAAGTCCTGGTCAAGGGAATTGACATACTGCTGCACTCAATCTGAGATTTATAGCGACCTGATGCCACCGCGTAACAGGCCCAAGAATTTCTGGTCCTTGGTTTTGGATGGAACGTTGACTCGGGACGCGACGATGGGGGAGGGTGCGACTGAGGGGGCTGACTTGGATGGAAGTGTAGAGTCGCCTCATGAGAAGTCCTGCACTGCGCCTCAGCAGGGCTCTGAGTGACGTACCTAGGGAGGGTGAAGACACTGACACTTGTCCACGGGTGAGATTGTACCTAACCGTACTCTAGGAAGACCATCTTATCCTGCAGTTGCCTGGAATTTTGGGCCTTGGATGTTTGCGGGGGATCTGTCCTTTTCAACCTCCCTGTGCTGATTTGATTTATGATTGATGTGCACCTACCAATTTCACTGTGTTTTGCTTTTCTTTTACCTGCGGCCATAGATTATTGTCGATGATGATGTTAATTTTCTCTTGGTTTGTTTTTTCTTCTTTGAAATGCCAATAAAATAAATAATAATAAAAATAAAAGTATTGGAGGACACAGTCCAGTTCAGGGCATACGTTTTTCGAACAGTCTACCTGGAACGTAATTGTGAATTTACTGTGGTGGGTAGGAAGAGAGTGAAAACCGAGTGGGACCGGTGGATCCCTAAGAGTGGCACAGAAATAAACAGGTTAATAACATATGATCTCTTTAAAAATGAATATGACTTCAAAGGATTCCATTTTCTTATATCAAGAGGCTCTGAATTAGTGTTTGTCTCAGTTCTTGATGACCAGCCCATGATTATGGACGGTGAGAGAAGTGTTCACTGTGATCTTTTTTGAGTTCTCAGCATCATTAAACATTGTGGGCAATTCTGCGCTGTTAGCCAGATTTAGGGCCTGTACGTATTAATGGAATGGTCCATCACTGTGTAAGCTTGACATGTGGAGTTCCGCATTGCCCTTCACTGAGCCAGATGTAATGGTAGCAATAGTCCAATCGCACTGAGCTTGGGTGGGGATGACAATAATGACCAATATACTTCAAAGAATTAATGTTAACTATCACAGGTTGGATGGCTGAACATCTGATAATATTGACATACTGGTGGTTGGTGGCCAAAACAGACATGTGAAAGTCCTCTTTGTGGCCTTCCAATAAGGGCACCATTTCCACCCTGTGCTTGTACCCGGCAGCACAAGTTAACAGAACTGCAGTCAGTTTAGCAGCAAAATGCTTGCTTAGGAAGGATTGCCTTTGATACTTGGTCCTACTAAAAAGTAAATAGCAAATGCCATTATATTCTCAAAAGTAGAATTGCTCTCTTCTACATAGGTGTCCCCAAACATCTGTTCAAATTGCTACAGTTTGCTTGGTGCTCTAAGTTAACATATGGCTCATCTTTCTAGGATTCAGCTGTCTCCCGATAAGCAAGAATAGCATCCTAGTGACTGTATCGCTCACCAAGTCAAGAACACATGAGGTTTGACCTATCTGCAATCTAAAATCAGCTTTATGGTTAATTGTTTTACTTCATTAACTCGGATCTTTGAGATCAAAAACCCAATCTTATACGTCATCAAGGAATCAAATATCCCAACTGGAAAGAAGAGCTTTGTTCTCGTTCTGAGACTATAAAATTAAGGCAATAAAACAAGACTCCCACAGGGGATCAAAGCCATGAACTATCAGTTTGCTTTTAATAAGAAGGTCAGAACCTGGCGTTTCTGTAATGAAGCATTCTTCATTGGTTCAGTCATTTGTTCCATATCTGACTGGCCCTGCTAAGAAACAAAGGCACATGAATCGGTTTCAGAAAAGTTAAAAGCAGCTCAATTCAAATCATTATGTTGTTTTGTTTTCATACTTTTCATTGATATGGGTAAGCGCAGGATCAGAGGGAAAGCACAGAGAAATGTCCTTGAACAGTCTATAATAAATGTATTGTTCTTTAAGTTAAATTCTAGATAGTCTCTGTATTTTGTATTTCTTTCTAGAGTAATAAGGTTAACGCGTGGCTGTCTAAATGCTGCAAAGATGTTGAGGAGCACATCTTAATTTGGAACCAGCTTGTGATCCTCCAAAATGGGGCCTGGCCGAGTTATCTGCAGTTTTACGTAAATGTGGTAGGCGAACTGCTCATACATGTCAAAATTCTGAAAAGAAGGCATAATCAAACTGTCTCTGCACCTCTAGACAGAATTCTGGACCTTTCTTCTCCCTATTTATTTAACACTTCATGGTAGTATTTTTCATTTGAATCAGGATGGAGATGAAAGGTTCTGCTGGTAGAAAGAACTTGAAAGCTAGATGCATCACCCATCAACAGGCGCCCTGATGTGGCAGGCTTGCTTACTGAAAGATCTCTGAAGTTTGCCCTGAGATAGTCCATATAAGATCCAAAGCCTTCCACTGAGGAACGGGCCACCACTGATCAATCAGGAAATGTACTCTGGTATGGAACAGCCGTAGCATGTTCCTGCTCGGACACAACGAGGGAAGGGATTGTAGAGGGAGCCTTGAATAGCAATATTCAGTTGCCTAAATCTCCTGCCCATGGCACCATAGATCCTCCAAAAATTATTGGAGGTCTCATTTGAAATCTGGTATTCACTAGTATAACGCACAATGCCATAGTGTTCAGAAGAGAAAAGCCCTGTCTCACTATGGGCGAAGACTACTTCTGAGGTTTTGGCACTTGAGCTTCCGAAAGTAGCTATAATGCTACTTTCACTTAGTCATAAAACAACTGCAGAAATCAAAGCATCATGATGACAAAGAAAGTCTTAACAAAGGGCAGACATACTGCATCTATTCCTCTTCTATTACTGCTCATCACTTTGTTAATGGCCATGTACTGCCTAAAGCGGTCTCGTGTTCTGTTCCTTGTCCAGTGGCCTTTACATTTTTAGTGTTTCTTTTTTTATGGCAAACCTTCCCCAGTGCCTGCCATTATACCATTTGATGTTAATTTCACACACTTCTGGATCCTTCTACTTCCATTTAAGGATTTCTATTTAATATCAGAGCAGTGACTTGCAAAAATGTGATCTTGAAAATAACTGACTATGTCTTGCCATAAAACAGAGATTCTGCCTATTATACTTGTAGGCTGTGTGTGTATGCACACATACACGGTCCGCTTATATGTTTGCTAATTTCAAACATGAAGCTGTTCATATCATTGACAGTTTCAGAGCGTGCAGCTTGCTTCCAGTGCACACTAATATCACTCTAGAACATTCAGGTAGGTAATGACTATTGATAAACAGTGGTAGTGGTCGGGAAGTTTAGGAACTGCATGCAAAAACTGCAGGGTTGAATTGTCCTAAATGCTATTATTGGAAGACCCACTTGGTGTTTATGATCCCAGGGTAGATCTTTACTTAAAACACTACAAAGGGAGCTTCTTCACAAAGTCCATAAGATTTGACTGAGACGACAATCTTTAAGTGAATTTTTAGTAAACCATTGTATAGGCATTTTGAGCTGACACAATAATACGCACAGTGCACAAAGTAGTATATTCAGAATCAATGATGCATGCATATGGCCCAAATGCATCTCAAAGCCTCCTAATGCTCAGGTGCAAGGATAGAAAGAGGAGATCTGATTCTATATCGGCCTCAGCAGAATTGATCTCATGTCTCAGGTTGCCCCAGGTAGGCCGACCATGAGCTCAGTCTTCCAGTGTTTGAGGGCACCGACGTGCCTCATAAATAGGGGATTTGAAAATTTTTGATCACTTTATCCTTGACACCTGTCTGGAGTCCCACGCTCTCGGATTCTCGCAAATTCTGTGCAATAACCGGCAGCTAAAAGAAGAAAGACTGGTCTCTATTAGTGTCTAGCTCATCAAGGATGTCTAATAAGCCCATCATGGGGGTAGGAGTAATAAATGTATTAAGCACCTTAAAGAAAATCTTAGTCACTCCCTCCCAAAATGTCTGTAAGACCCCACAGCACTGGACTGTATTAACTGTCACTTTCAACAATCAAACACAAAATTGCGTATTATGTGCCAGAGCTTTATATCTGTGAAATACACCTTGTGTAAAGAGTTAACATGCTCAAAAAAGGGACAAAGCTGTCACCTCCCTGGGGGCTAGGAAATACATCCATCAATCATCATTCTCCAGAGTCTGAAGTCGGGCTCCACATAGATCTCAAGCCAGAGAAAGTGCATGGCATTTTTATTACTTAAGAACTGTGCAGATAGTGATAAAATTGGGAGGTGTTAAGTCCAAATACCTCTCAAAGCTTTGTGAAGGACCATATCAAGCTATGACTAGACAGTGCCCGCAGATTGGAGATTCACAAAATGGCCTATCCATTAGGAGAGTTACCTGGGGCAGGCAGGTAACAGCACACAGGGCAGTCTCGCTTATAAATGTATTCCTCCACCCCACTGCAGTGAGAGTCTCTGTGCCCGGAGAATCACGGTCATGTTGGGGGGAGAACACTCTCCAGTGGACCCCCACCACAGAGAAATTGCAGAGTTAACTACCTGTCCAACCCCCATAACTGAGATCTATAAGGCAGTGTGAGTGACTGTGTCTCTGTACTCAGCAGAGCTTTACAGTAGCCAGTAGCAGGGGTGAATATAGTGGCTCAGGAAGTGTTGAATATATAGATGTACTAAACATAGTATGATTGCTATTTTTCTTAGTTTTATTTCTGAAGGAAAAGAAAGGGGGTGACGTAGTGTACTGACTTGGTAGATGTAATCGTGGTGCTTGCAGAATGTAATTATGTCAAGGAATAGCAATGATTTTCAGGCTGGTCAGATAGCAACTGCCAAGGTGGGAACGTGGACGTCTCCTCTGTTCATGTGAATAAATTACACCTTGAAGATGTATCTCTGATGTATCTTTCTTCTTGTAGCCTTTTGGTATTGTGTCCAAAGCATGAACATCTTCTTTGAGTCCATGTAAAAAGACCGAGAGAATAGCTTGGATTGGTCTCAGTAGACTAAGCAGACTTAATCCTGGTGGGTACCCATTGCAGAGCACTAGGAATCCAAATCAGGATCAAGCATTGAGAAATGGGACAAAGCAATCGTGAGTATGTAGCCTTACGGCTAGAGGGGTTGACCTCGAAGCTGGGGAACCAGGTTAGATTCTCAGCAGCGACGCTCAACATCCTGTGATTTAGGGCAAATCACTTAATCTCCCCGTGCCTAACAAAAAAATAAATGTGTCCTTCTGTAACGAAACTAGTGCTCATGTAAGGCGCTCTGATACCCGAATTCTCGGGTCAAGGTCGCTCTATGTAGAACTCTTTTTAAAAAAAAAATTGGCTGGGAAAGTGTAGTGCTACTCTTACTGGCCAATCCAGTTACGCATTATGCAGCATCAGTTACAACAATGTGCTCCAATTTATTTTCCTGTCATTGAAGCTGGGAAGATTTTCTTTTTTAAAAGTCTCATTCCCCATCGCATAAAAAAAGTCTGTTACAATATGGTGCACCATATATACTACTGTAGCATGCTTTTGATAACTAAATCCATTCTTTTTATTTTCCCTCTAATGAACGGTCAAAGTGATAGTCTGTCAAGGAAACTAGATGGCGGCCTTTTAAAACTTTCTCAAAGCATTTCCTGCCAATCACATTTGGATTTGTTCAAGAATGTTTACAAAAGGTTGGCAGAGCAAGCTAGCTGCTCTGTAAACCCTCTCCTGCCTATCAGGACTGCCTTCAGGTAGCGCAAATCTTTCCCGGGAGCTGTTTGGCCAAATACCTAGCACCAAGGATGGAAGACGCTGCACCACCATCGGACCAGAGGCTTGAGGCGCAGCTTTCAGTGCAGACTGTAGATTTGATCGCCCCTCATTTCCACAAACAGCTATGAAGTGCACTTTCAGACTACTGCCTGGCCATCCCCAGGTCAGGACCCAGTCGGTCTCTCCCAACAACACAGAGGCCCCAGTGGGGCAGTTTAGAGGCCTGGAGCTCATGATACAACACTGCTAGTCACAAGCACTGAAACGACCCGACTTGCCTGTGGTGGGCCAAAGGCAGACCAAAGGTACTGCTGCCAACACCATTTTCTGAGGATTTCGGATTGGAAGGCCCATGACACTCGAGCACAGCACTGCTCACTAATCACTCACGCTTTTTCCTCTAATCCACAGTTTTGCCTGATCTGGGGCATACCACCCTGATGAAAGGCTATGCAGTCTCTTACCTGTCCATAGATGACTAGGGAAGCTCAGCTACTGACTATGGACCTTTGAAAGCACCCCAGATTGTGCAAGGTCATAACATCTCCCATACATTCTTCTCAGGTTGGCTTTTTGTCATCCAGGTCGCTTATCCAGAAATCGAATAAGGACACTCACTCATTTACTGTGGGCTTCTCAGGACTTCGATAAGGAAACATTGGCCACTTCCCTAGATGCAGAAGAGGCCTCTGACTAGATAGAATTGTCCAATCTATTCTAAGTGCTGAACATGTTTTGTCTGGGTCAACAGTTTATCACAAAGGTGCAATGGCTATACCAGAGGCACAACTCCATATGGAGGGCTTTCACAAAGCTTCCCAATAGGAAGAGGAATACAGTAAGGCTGTCAACTATCCCTACTCCTATTCTTCCTGGCGTTGGAGACACTAGTGATTGCACTTAGGCTCTCTCCACCTATACAATGGGTGTCTGTTTACTCATCATTTATGAAGGCATTGCTACATGCAGACAATATCCATATGACCATCACAGAACCGGCTGAATCATGACCAGCTCTCACGGACCTCCTGGACACCTTTTTCCTGGTTCTACAGCTAGAGGTGAACTGGAGTAAGTGTCAGGTTATGCCCATGTCCTGTGTCACCATACGGGCCTGTATCGAGGACCTCAAATTTAGATGGATAACATAAGAGATAAAATGCCTTAAGAATCTGATCAACAGAGGCCTCTCGGGCATGGTGGAGGATAACTTGATAACACTGAACTAAAAACAGGAATAACTTCAAGAGATGGTCCCAACTAGAACTGTCCATATGGGGTTGGGTTCAGGCTGTAAAAATTATCATTGCACCCAGATACAACTATGGTTAGGTTAGGTTAATGACATTTGTTAAGCGCATGGTTGCACAGAGAACAGTGCGTCCCCGCGCTGACTATGTCTTCAGGATGCTTCCAATCTTAATCCCCAAAATACTACTGGCACAAATTATATCAGCTATTAAGACGTTCATATGGGGGACTAGCCAACCTGATTAAAAATTGAAAAATTTGACGCACAAACTGAAATCGGGAGGACTGAGACTTCTGCATACGTCTTCCTATTATTTGGCACATCAGCTCTCAGCTAGTACACTAGTTGCACACCTCCCAGAATCATCCACTATGGATCAGCATAGAGAAAGACATATTCCTATGTGATATGTCCCTGGGGGCCCTATATAAGCCACAACCCCCCCCCCCCCCCCCTCCGCAGGTGGGCAATCTCACCTTCCAATCCCAGGAAATTGCAAACAGCTTCCATTAGGAACTGGATTCATGTTTAACTCATAATCCTGAATATTGATTTAACTGGTGGAGATAACCAGCCTGTGGAGTGTTTTTCATCTAATCATGGTATGGGATTTGATAAAATCCTTAATAAAGGATTGCAAAAGAAATGTTTACAAAAATTTTGCCAGAGGACTTCATTTTAAACAATTTCTGAAACATGAATAATCTATTGCTCACAAAAGTGCATTAGGCAGATACATTTTTTCCCTCTAAAATCTATGGACCACCCAAACTGGACAAAGCAACCAGTAAGACCCAACCATAGATATCTTCCAAATTTGGTCGGTTTTATTTCCATTTCCAGTTTTTCGGCAACCTGTAGTCAAGACTAATTAAGGCATGGCAAAGCTATTGACGATGCAAAAATCGTAAAACAAGGCACTTACAAAACAGGTATTGAAATGTTTACTACAGGCGACAATTTTAAATCAGTCTTTGAAGAAGTCTATTTCACAGGCTCGGTCCCAGTACTCTACCACTTATGACCAATTGCATCAAAAAAGGTCTACAAGCGGGGGAAGGAAAGGATCGTACTGTAAAACACAGGAGTCCAACCATATGCAGCATATTTTCAAAACTGAACAGAGTACTCACCTCTATCGTTTTCAGTGGGTCATGTTCAATGCAACTGTCCTCCGACGATCTGAGTTCACAAATGGAAAGTAATTAATTAGATGTGAACTAATAAATGGAAAAGCACCATGCAATATCAAAGCTGATGAATAATAGAGAAAGAGAGCAAGCACATATTACAAACAATGGCACAAAGTAGTTTGCATACTACGCTTGTGTGTTTTTAAGAGGCAAGAGACAAAAATCTAACGATATTTTGAAAATAGATTTGATATTCTTTCAACAAAATTATCCTTAAGGTTTGTTTTGATTTATTTGTTCATGGAGAAAGGTTGTAAAAATATTATATGAAGTAATCATTTACACATTAAATACATGTTGATAGCGACAGCGGAAAGCTGTTCCGTGAGAGATGTTGCGGTTAAAAGAGAATTGAAGGAGGATAAAAACAATATGCAGGTATTTTTTTTACGAGCTCTGGAATATTATATAGAAAAATAGCCAAAAAGAAATTGCCAAATCTGGAGTATCTTGAGTGCAAAAAAGCCACTTTGAGTGAATAGGTGATGGGGATTGAACACACAACGAAGATTATACTTATGAGAGTTGAAGGGAGACTACATGGTACTGTATCATTTTCAGGATTTTGGGGGAGGGGGGAATGTCCCTGTTTGCTAGCATAAACACTAAATTATCATGGCAGGACGTGAGCTTGTGAGAGGTCCCCGACGCATGGGACTCCCAATAGGATACATTGTGCCATTGCAGGGATGGCCACTTCAAGGATCAACTCTTTTTCTTCAATAATTGTGTCCCAGTATTTGGTAAGAAGGGGGCTTTGCCAGAGTGTGTATATGAAGGTATCATCGCCATCTCCACATCACAAGCAACGTGTACTCAGAGTCTTGCCCATTTTGTACACTCTGCTCCGGTTGTGGTAGGTCCGGTGTATGATTTTCATCTGTATTAACCTCAAAGGACTTAAAGTTACTTCTTTAGGATGGATTAAGGGCGCATCCCAATTCACATTTTCAGTGGGCCCATATGTCTCCCCTTTAAATTTCGAAAGCATGTTTGGTTTATTATTTTTTATGGTGTGATATGTTTGGGAGACCACCTTAGTAATCATTTCTTCTGCAAAGATCCTATTCTCCAGGGGACTATAACCGGGAACTTCTTCCCACTGTATTTTATCTGCTTGCAGAGCACGATGTAGCTAACAGTATTTCTGCTTAGTTGAATTGCTGACTAAAAGATAATGAAAGACTCTTTGAGGTGTTTAAAGGATATGTTTGGGAGAAATACATTACATGAAATATGTGCAATATTTGAAAATCTTTACCTGAAGAAATGAGTGACAAACTCACCCAGGATAAAGAAAATGTGAAGGAAACACAAACTAAGAGTACAACATTTGAATTAACGATTCATCTTTAGGTATGGGGCATATGTTAACTATACCTCATAAATACTATATATAGTTATATATAATGCAAAATGCTTTCTGTAGATTCGAGTAAACTGAGATGCTACTCAATAAGTGCAATTCATTCAGGTAATTCAGTGTAAGAATTATACATGCTTGTGACATTGACCCTCACTCAAACTCTCTTTGCCCACAGTACCCTCCCCAGAAAACATCCCCTCATCTGGCAGTACTGATTCTCTGTAGCATACAGTGCAGTCAGTGATGCCAAAAGGTGGGCTTGGGAGGTACTGTTTCTGAGGATTCAGCAGTAGTGTCAGCGAGCAGGAAGAGGAGTCTATAAGATGTATTTAGTTATTCTTTTTGTTAAGGCAATTTTCACTTAGTTTTTTTAAATTCTTTTTATTGAGAACATGCTTAACTTGTAAAGATACGGTTACAGAACAAATAATTGTCATACATTCAGACTCTTCCGTTAAAATTATACAGTTATTACACTGAAATTGTGGTAAATCGATTGACCGGGCTCCGCCCCCTTTTTTTATTAACTGGTGTCCGTTGCTGACTCAAGAGGTGGAGTACAGATGTTCCCTATAAATTTGTTCCACTTTCCCCACACCGGCTCCCACTTTTTGGGGCACCCTTGATGTACATATGTCGCCTTCTCTGCCACCATAGCTCCGTCCATATCGCCACCATTCTCTGTACGTCGGAGTGGTTTGTGTTCCCCAGTGTTTTGCAATGTTGCATTTGGCGAACATCATACCTAGCATTGCCCAGTTTTGAGCCATGTGGTTGAGATCTGTAGGTTCCCAGACGTTTAAGAGACATCTCTTGGGCTCCTGTGTGACGGTAGCTCTGCTGACTTGTGTAATGGTGTGCATAATTGTTCCCCAGTATGTCGCTATCTCAGGGCATTCCCACTGTGTATGATAGAAGGTACCAACTGCCCGCATTTTCTCAAGCAAAAGTGTCTTTCAGTCTTTCCCATTTTATACAGTGTTACTCTCATGTAGTAGATTTGATGGAGTATCTTTAACTGTACTAATCTTAATTTTGAAGACATCGTCACTTCTCGTGGGGAGGGGAGTGCCTCCTGCCAATCTGTCTCATCTAGGTATCCCACCTCGGCTTCCCATTTTTCACGGAGAGTTTTTGTAGGGTCCGGTTGGTTGTTGATCTTACGGTAGATTAGAGAAATGGCCTTCTTGTCCACATACTACGTTAGGAGGCTATCCTCTAATGGGGATGCCTCTGGTAGTATAGTGCCTGATGGAATGGCTGCCTCGAGTGCATGTCTAATCTGACTATATCTAAATATTTCCGCGGGCGCCATCTCGTACTGATCATGGAGTGGAGTAAAGGCAACGACCTCCTTTACTCCAGAGAACTCCCAATTTTAAGATTCCTATTGAGTCCCATCGTTTAAAGCCTTTGCTGGTACTGAGCATGCCTAATCTTTGGGTGTCCCAAAGCGGAGTCATTTGTGATATGCCGTCCCATCCTAGTTTTTTGAGTGCTATGTGCCAGATTTCAACTGTGTGTGCAGCTGGTCCCATTTGAGCTGTCTTTCGGGTTTTATTATCGAGTGCGCTCATTACTCTTCCCTCTCCCAGGCTGCATCTGTCCAAACGGAATGCCGGTTCCGTTTGGGGGGCGTGAAGCCACTGATTGAGCACGATCAGCTGGGAGGCACAGTAGTATGTTTGTATGTTTGGGAGGGCAATTCCGCCGTCATACCATAACTTTACCAATTTATGCATGGCTATGCGGGCTGGTTTCCCATCCCAAAGGTTACTTACTTCTGCTTCAATTGCTTTGAAGTATGTTTAGGGGACGGAAAATGGGGTACTTTGCAAGGCATAGAGGAATCTGGGGAGCGACATCATCTTGAAAAGTGCAGCTCTTCCGGGCAGCATCAAGGGAAGGGATTGCCAATGTTTTGTATCTCGGTGGAGCCTTCTCAAGGGCGTGTGGAGATTTTTTTCTATAAATTCCCCAGGTAGTGGTGTAATATAGATTCCCAGGTATTTAAAGCTTCCTTTTACAATTTGCACCTTACATCCCGCCGAAGGCAGCGGTGGGGGACCGTTTAAGACATATAGAAGCGATTTAGTCCAATTGATAGTGTATCCGGAGAATCTACCATATACCTCACAAGTGTCTAGGAGCCTGTTAAGTGAGCGCCTGGAGGATGCTAAGTATAGCAGCACATCATCAGCAAATAGGGATATGCGGTCTTCCCAGCCCTCCGTCCACCCTCATCCACAAATGACCGGGTCTCTCCTTATCCAGGCTGCAGGAGGCTCTAGCACTAGGGCGAATAAGAGTGGTGAAGTTTTCACTTAGTTAATGGTGAAGATTTTCTTTACTCTACAAAAGTAAATTGTGTTGGGAAACGGATGACATTTTTCACCTGGTCGTTTCTTTCCAGGCACTAGTTATCATCAGATTCATAAAAAGTCAGAAAAAGAATTCAACAAATGTAATTTCTCTATTTTCCAGTGAGTGCTCTTCGCTATTGCGCGAACCTCAGCCGCCAACGTCAAAACGCTGTTCATCGTAAGGGCACTACTATAATTACAATTACATTTTATAAATCTGCCATGTCTTCCAACCAGCACAACATAGTGGGACTTAGTCCCTTGTGTCTTCACCCTTATTATAGGTAGTAAAGCACTACACATTTGGAATAGTCCACGTGAACTTATTGTGAAATCCTCAAACTTTTTTCTCCCTTTCTTCCCCCCTTTTCCTTCTTTCTTTTTTCTTCCCCATCCTATGTATAGGCTATCACTCAGGCATTATATCTTATGTCCTGATGATGATCCCCTATCCTAGTGGGGATTGAAACGTTGACTGTTGCATCTCAACTCCAAACTGCCTTACTTAAACCCTTATGGAGCAAAAGATGCTTGCTTAATTGTGACTGTCGGATATTTGTATTCCTTCACGAAGTCAACTTGTACTTAATGCCTGAGGTTTGAAAATCTAATGACTTCCAATCTCTGACCCGCGTAATTATTTATATAATTTTGTTTGTGAATTTTTCAATTGTTTTATATTCAATAAATGTACTGCATCTCCATCGGAGAGCATCCTCCTGGAGCTCATTGCAGATCTGTGCCCTATTATGTGTATATACTCTACTGAAGGGACAGTTCTTTCTTATAATGGTATAAATATTGGGGTCCAGACCCCAGACCTTTAGATCATTTCTGGAACTCAAGAGGAACCTTTGCCAAGGAGAAGTACTGCCTCCTTCTGTGTGCTTTCTGGGGTTGGCCTGCAGTGGCTGTTTCTGTCAAGGAAAGGATAAAGACTTGGCTGTATGCTGTGTCCCCTGCTTGAGGAAGATCTCCAATTGCTTGAAGTAGAGCTTGCCTCCTGTTCTGAAGTCTCAGGGACACAAAGACTTCACCACCAGCTCCCCTGAGCGTCCTTGCTGGGAGTTCTGAACTGCCAAGAGGTGTCAGTTGCTGAATTGTGCCTCTGGAGGTTGTTCCTGCTGTTGGGAGCTGGAAAAGAGACCCAACTATGAGAAGCGTGACCCATCCACACCTGTTTCCGACGCATCACCGCGTGGGAAGAATTTCCACACATCGCCATCATGCCCGTGGCTAGAGAAATGGCAGCACGCCATATCAAGTGCACCGATCTACGAAGTCTGAGATCACCACACCGATTCCCACGCAGGCTCTGCTGCGTGGCTGCAAGAACCAATGCATTGTGGGACCACGGCTGGAGGGATCAACAAAGCGGAATTGCCGCCGCATCAAGAACCGACGCATCCCAGATCCCCACGCATCGCACCGGGGTGCCAAATCTACAAGAACACCGGGACTGCAGTAAGAATCCGAAACATCACCTCCCTGCACAGTAAGAAACTGATGCATCACCTGCCCCTCAGTAGGAAACTGATGCATCACCTCCCTTTCAGTAAGGAACCGATGCATCACCTTCCTTGCCCGTAAGGAACCAGCGCATCTTCTTCCCTGCAGCTGTTTTAGTTTATGATTTTAACGCATCCAAGGTTTTTTGTGTGGAAAGTGTTGCATCTATAGTTTGCTATGGGCAAAACTGTTTTTACCTTCTAAGAAGTACATTTTGATTACTGTAATGTGTTTAGGTCTCGCGTGCGAACGCAGCGCATGCGCTGTTTCGCTAGCGAGACTATTGTTGCCGCTTTGGTGCTGGAAGGGAGACAGGAGGTGGCACGCGTGGACAGGGGATGAGCACGCGCATGGACGTGCACATCTCCTGTAACCGGAGCCTGGCAGCGCGCGCATCGAGTGCTTTAAATTTCCCTCCCCCCGCCGGCTCCACTGGGCCAGCTTGTTATTTTGTTATTTTGTTATTCTGCGGTGGTGGAAGTTCTTCTATTCTAGCTCCGACAATTTAAGCAATAAAACGACAGTTACAAATGGAGCCTAATGTAAGATCAGTTACTCCTATTTCTTCAGTTGGAAACGCACTGCTTCACTTTTAAAGTACATTTTTCCTTCTCCAGCAATAGCTCTCTCATAATGAGATGCTTTGAATACTTTCCTATTACAGGCTGCGGATCCTGAATACACGTAACAGCGGTACTAAAGGCTTGCATTTTTGTGTTATTCCAAGAACCGCCCTCCTTCCCTCTGTGAATTCTGAGAATTGACTACCGAACAAACAAATTGCTGCCAGCACGCACAACCACCAAACATGCCTGTCCGCTCCAGGGCTCTCCTTTTGATTTTTCCAGAACCTCAGTAACCTAAGAGCCCATATGCTTGTCCCGCATCGATCCTTCTGAATTATGGAATTTCGTTAACTTACTTTAACTACTGACACAAAAGCCACTCTCACAACTGCAACAGCATTTATTTATGTTAATGCACATCTCTGTATTTGTTGCTTGTGGGGAATAAAGTGAGCCCTCCACAAGGCAAGTCTTTCCAATAAATGTTACATGTGTGGCCGATGAGAATGAGATTATATGTGATAAAACTGTCCTGGACATAGCATATATTGATGAAAAGTGCATTTTTTGACACAAATTCCTAAAGTGCCTATGGCGCGTTTGAAGTGTGCCCATCATACTGTGGTGCTACAACATTTTGACTGAAAATAAGCTTTTATATTAATACAGGGGGATACCAATACCAAGTGTAGGAACAATAGCATAGCATACAGTACGATGAAACCCTGTTGAGTGCCCAAGATCACAAAAGCAAAAGAAGCACGCTGATACCATCATTGAACTATGTCTCCAAATACAATATGACTCAGTAAATTTGGTGGAAACAGGGCTGTTTCCACTACATTTAGATTCAGTGCTGGTAACTGAGGAAATTATTGGAGGTAAAAATGAGACGTAATTTTTTCTCTGCATTTATCAAAAATGATTTTCTTGTGGTAATGGAAACGGGTGACTGTGGCACTGATGCTGTAAAACTACATCACCTAAGCAGTTTCACAGCTAAATTAAATCCCTTAGTAAGTGTGAATATATAAGAAGGACTCGTAAATTACATCACATAAATATAGTACATTGGGCTTCTCCATTATGTTGGAAAGTACAATGATTTTGGGTTTGCATTTCTATCAATTTTAAAGGAAAATAGGCCATATTCGAAAGAGACCAAACAGGAATATGTTTATTTTTTGCATCAAACGAATGAAACCGAATTTGTGCGTTTTTTTACCCTACTAACATATTTACTCTCCCCACGCTTCATGTTTAATTTCAAGTCCCCGCAGTACATCTATATTTGAAGTACATGGAAATATTATTTTTGAAAGCATGCACATTTTTTATTGCGAGGTGACTTGTGTACTGTAGCTGCCTCCATTTACTAAGATCAGCTACAAAATGGCAGCCAGTAAAGGGAAAGTAATCAGAGATCTCAAAGTTAAGAACACAATTACAGTTCTGCCGTTAAACAACTAGCATTCGAGGCCTTTTTTTTATTGCATAGTTTAAATATGACCTTCTTTAAAGTTTTCTGGAAGTGCAGCAGCACCCATACTCCCAATGCCACTGTTGCCACTACTGTTGTGGTCACACAGACTACCTTTGCACCTCCAGGATAAAGATGAGGGAATGGCAACTGAGGTGATAATCCCTGTGCTTGCAGAATGTATAGCGGGACCCTCACCACAGCCTTCTGCAGATAAGGATACCTTTTCTGAACTGTGGGCCCTCCTGATCCGTTGCTTTTGCAGCAATTGTGAGCAGAGTGCTCATGCTGATGGGCCTTCTAGACATCCTCCTGCAACATGTCAGTGTTTTCTTTTCCTTTTCTCCTTCTTTGTTTTTAACATGTCATCCTCAGCGGATGGACTGCTCTAATAGCACTGTAGCAATTCTACTTCCGGTGTTAGCAGTTAAAGGGCCCCATACTGCGGAAGAGGGCCTTTAACAACCGCTATCGCCTCTGGCAGCAGACTATAATCTTATATGTGTTGTTAAAGGACCCCGAACTCCAGAAGAGGGTCTCTAACAACCGGTATAGCCCCTGACAGTAAGCTACAATCTTTAGCGATTAGCCCTGGGCACTTCATTGGCTTCAAGGTAGATTTCAACATTTCAGTGTTCTACTAGATCACAATAATACAAGGATTGGAACCGGCTGGGAGTGAAAAAAGTGGGAGACCTGATAGGATCGACGGGGGTGCGCCAATTTTCAGAAATACAACAGGAATTTGGTATTAGCTCAAGGAGCTTTTTCAAGTACTTGCAGGCGAGAAGTTTTTCAGCTAGTAAGACAGGAGGATTGAGAGGGTTTGAGGATAATACAATACTGAGAATTATTGAGGAGGGATATGGCTGTACGATTAAAAGGATATATGCGGAACTCATAGCGAATAGAGAGGATGACACAGGAAAATTCGAACTGAAATGGATGAATAAGGTAGGGATATTACAGGGGTCTTTGAAAAATCACTACGGCTAGGACAAGAGGTACTATGTTTGGCAGCCTTACAAGCCCAACATTACAAAACACTGTATAGGTTGTACTATACGCCAGCTAGAATTGCACAGTGAGGGGGTACGCAGGGAATTACATGCCCACGATGTGACAGTACAGATGGAGATATGGCACATATGTTCGCGGAGTGCCCTAACCTGAGTCTCTTGTTGGGAGCTATTGAAGTCTTTTTGGATAGATCACTAAACTGCAGATTAAAACTAACAGCAGAGGTGATTTTATTAGGAGTAGGGTGGGGCACAACACAACCGCAATATGAATATATCCTGTTTGTGGCTATGGCGGTGCTGCGATTGTGTATAGCCTCTGCATGGCATGATAGATCCCCACCTACTATGCAGCATTGGATGGCAAGATTGCTACATATTCATAATTTGGAAAAGGAGGTATATGCTAGAAAAGGGAAAAAGAGAAGAATACTAGGACTGCGTATATGGAAACCGATTGCAGAGTGGAAATGCAGAACTGAGAGATCAGAGTTATAGTGGAAGGGGTAAGATTGGTCATCACCTTTTGGGGTGTTATTTCTTTTTTTGTTTGTTAATTCTTGGGGTTTTTCTTTTTGAATCCTTTTAGCCCATATAACATATAGTCATCTCTTCTTAATATTTTCTTGCATATGTATATACGGTGAATTGTGTATATATTCTGCCCATTATTTACGTACGTCTTAAATTGTCCTGTGCGGGGGGGTGGGAGGGAATAAATGTTGTTAAAATTTTGAATAAAAATATTTAAAAAAAAAAAAGGAATCATGTCAGCACATTTAGTTTGGTCTAAAACCCAATTAGGACTGAGTTTGGAAGATCCGAACCGCCCTTTCAGAAGAACAAAAGGAGGTGTACTAGTGACTGAATGTGGAGTATTGTGATAGCTACACAACCTATCTTGAACAGCTTCTTGAATAGAAACACCTTGAATAGTAGCTGACTGGATATTCTCTTAATGTTTTATACCAAGATCACTGAAAAAATGTTGTATGAGATGTGACTTAAATTGAACTCCATTATCTGAAACCAAGCATTTAGGAATTCCTTCTTTGTAAAATAACTCTTTAAGTATGTTTATCACTGCTGAAGTGGTTGGTTCAGCAAGAAACTTGCACTCTACCCATTTAGAGAAATAGTCAACAATGACCAAGGCAAACTTCATGTTATTTTTAAGGTTATACATAGGACCAATAAAATCCATGCCCAACTTTTCCCAGGGTCCCTTAGGAAATTCGACTGGATTAAGAGGAGTGTTACGAACCTTAAAAGATTTATCAGCTTGAGAACGAGTAACACAATGTCCAATGAAATTCTCTACATCAACATCCATTCCTGGCCACCAATAAAAGAGACGTAAACGCTTTTTGTGCCAGTCATCCCAATATGACCTTGGTGAGTAAAATGAATTAACCTTAGTCTAAGGGAGCTAGGAGGAATTAATAGATTGCCTTTCATGATGAAATCAATCTCAATGGTTAAATCATCTTTAACTTTATAAAACCTTCGCAAACCTTCATTTATATTTCTTTCTTCAGGCCAACCATTGATAATATGTTGTGCAATCATTTTCTGATCATCATCACACTTCTGCCTGCGAAAGAGATCTGGATGCAAAACCAACCGTACGTTCAACGCCATCAATAAATTGTGAAAGAACATCACCTATTCCTATATTACTTGCACCTACAGTAACAATAGACTGGACATCATCTCTGAAAGGACGAAGAGTAGGAGCTTTGATGATAAGGTTTTTAAGATTGTTGAAAACTAAAGATTCTTTTTCATGCCAAATAAATTGTTCTCCTTTCCTAAGAAGTTTCCTTAATGGTTCTGTTTGAAGAGCAAAGCTATCAATGAAACGTGAATAACATTCACACAACCCCAGAAAGGATCTCAATAGATCTTTATTTCCTGGAGTTGGGCTGTCCATAATAGCTTTCACCAAATCCAATTTGGGTGTAATACCATTCCCAGAAATGTGATGACCCAGATAGTCAATTTCAGTGGCCATGAACCTTTTCTTTTTTAACTGTGAACCATACCAAATTTCCCTTGGTCTTTCCATCCATGTATATTATATCCCTTCTTTGCGACATGTACTTTGGTAGAAATAACACGATCCTTTAATTTAATAACATTATTTAAAAATCCAAGCATTTCAATATTATGAGCACCAAAGGAAATAGTGCGAATATCTGGTGGAAACAATTCTAAGGACTTCCAGTGTTCAAAAATAATACATCTGTGATTAATGTAACTGGAGAACCATAATCTACAGTAACTTGGACATCTACATCACCAATAGTTACATAACATAAAGGACCTCCATCATCAGAATCAATTGAGAGCACAATCTTTTTTTTTGAAGTTTTGAGGGTACATATGTTGTTCTCAGAAACATCCTCCACATTCTCAATTGAGTTCACTTTAAGTGAACTCTTGTTACACATACGAGTGAAATGGCCATATTTTTTACAATTATTACAGAATTTGCCAATAGCAGGGCAATTCTTGGCATTGGCTAAATGTGAGGGGGAACCACATTTATAACATAAATACTGTTTTTTTGAATCTTTAGAGTTACTCTTAGGTTTGTTAAAAATGAGTTTGGGCTTGGTGCTTAAGGCATTAATAGCTTCAGTAACTGTGTCGGTTTTGACCTAGTTTAATTCTTTTTGCGAAACTACAAATCTTTCAAAGCCTCTAGCTAACTCTAATGTCTCAATCAAGGAAGGGTTTCGATAACAAAAGTCTCTATTGAACTTTCTTATTGTAGCAATTAACAATAAGTTGATCTCTAAGATAAGAATCAATGTTACAATCAAATTCACACGTGGCGATTAAAACTCTTAGTTCAGTTAAAAAGGTGTCAATAGACAAACTCAAATTGCCGTCTAGTGTAAAATCTATGCCTCTCAACTACAACACTAGTTTTGTCAATAAAATATTTAGCAAGTCTAGATACTGCTTCTTTGTACACATCCCAATCAGTTTCACTATCCTAGGAGACAGACAGGCTCAATTCACACTTTGAACGTCTGCAGGTAAAGGCATCACCAACTTGAAATCTAACAATACTGTTTGAATAAAACTTTCATCCCTCTACTGGCCAAAAAACGAAGTGCACAGTCCCTAGTAAACACAGTTTAAACAGCTCACAGGAGCACCCTCTGATGTAGAATATCCCTGTTGCTGGGGGGGGGGGGGGGGGGGGGGGGGGGGGAGGCAGGGGGGCTGGTTTCACTGGCTTGTGAACACAAAATGGTAGCTGGGTGTGCACTGTTTTAACATACAGGTCTTAGCACAGAGCAAAGGAGTAATTTGGAGGGAAAACTGAAAGTCATCAGCAATGAGAGGGAAACACTACAGAGTTTGGACTGCAAATCCCACAATTCAACACTATAAATGGAAGGAATCATGGCCAGGAGAAAACAAGTTTAAAACACAAAGCAGGTGATAAAATATCCAATCACAGACAGGTTAAAACTGCAATTTTTAAACTGTAACAACCACAGGCAAAGACAGAAATCACAGAAAGGGAAAATCGTTTTTTAAAAAACTTTTGTTTTGGGGAAGAGACAGCACTAGTCTGCCTTCTTACCTTCCTATAAAGCTTTACTCACACTCTTTGTACACCTACTTGCAAGGGGTCACAGTATCAATAACAGTACTGAGCAGCTGATAGGTAACAATAATTCATGCAACCCAATTCAATGATTATGCAATTGAATTGGAAGGTGGTGTGACAATCACTGATAAAAAGCCATACTCACAACTCCATGTACACCTACTTACCAGGTGTCACAGGAACCGACAGCTGTTGCACCGAGCGATAATCAATATAACTGCTGGCATGCACCACACAATTGTTACTGGGAAAGCAACCTCAATCACTTGTGGGCCACAAAGCAGGAAGAGACAGGGCTGCCAACATGCACGCTGTTACAAAGCATTCCCAGCTAGACCTGCACTCCACAATTCTTGCCTTAAACCCACAGCGCAGTCGCAGTATGAAAACTGACCGCAGACGTATTCGTTGTTAAGCAGTAGCCACAACTAGTTCGGAAACTTCCAGATCTTTTGATCCTCGCAGTAAGGAAATTGGCCAATAATTTGTGCGTTGTTACACAGCAGCACAACTAGACAGGAAACGTCCAGATCCTCTGATCCTTGCGGTGTGGAAAATGGCCGCCGACATATGCATCATTACGCAGCAGCACAACTAGACTGGTAACTTCCAGATCCTAAGATCGTCACAGTATGAAAAATTGGCACAGACGTGTGCGTTGTTACGCAGCAGCTACAACTAGAATAGTAACTTCTAGATACTACGATCCTAGGCTCAATCAAGCTGGCCGCCAACGTGTCACATCACTCTGCAGGCAGCGGATGATTGACTGCCAGGGTGCCAAAAGACATCCAATATGGCCGCACCTGCCAACCACTAGACCAGTAACCTTGATGCGCATACGTCACGCAACGCTGGTCCATAAATCTGTCGTTTTCCGGAGTCAGTGCCGTCGAATAGTAGGAATAATCAGGAGATCACCCAGGCTACCAAAATCTCACTAGCAGCCGTAGAAAGAACCGAACATCTATATGGCATTAGCACAAATGAACACGGCACACAGATCCGTCGATCACCAGTTCCCATCTTCAACATCAACGCTCCATCTGCTGACACCACTCCGTCCCATCCTCGTCGCCATGGTTGGAAAAGAAAGACATCTTCACACGGGTGAAGATTATGGGGATCTTGTTTATTGGAATAGGATCCTCACACAAAGCGGCGCCAACAAGTAGCATTGCAACAGTCGCATAGCTAGACCTACTGCCCCCCCCCCCCCCCCCCCCCCGCCCCCGCCGAACCCCAAGCTTGCCGCCTGGTGCAGATAAGAGCATGTGCATGACAGACTTGTTTTTTGGGTGGCAGCTGACGCCCAACTTGTTGGGGGGGGGGGGGGGGGGGGTTCTAGCAGCCGACTTGATCTAGGTATGCCACTGCATTAGATTGCCTGCTACCCCTCAACTGTCTTCACCTACCAACCTTCCTAGAACCATGATCCCATAGTTCTATATGTACTACATGTACTACCACTTCCTATCTATATCCCAGAATAGCCTTCCCGCATCAGCACAAAACGTTACAGAGAGAAAAGGAGCTGCAACACCACAACAGTGGTGGTTGGCACGACAAATATGCCCAAAACAAGCATAACACGCAAATTCTAATGGCTTGTTGACGAGGAAATGTGGTACGTTGCTGGTGCTGTCAACAGTGGGCTGTTTGTTGCTAGGAAGCGATAGCAACGGGAGCCTGGCAATGCTTCTGCTTGCGATGCTGTTTCGTTTGTGCTAACTTTTTTATTTAGATAATGGGGACTACTCACCGGCATCTTTTGTTAGTTAAGTGCTAGTGCCACTTAATGCACATACATGGTGCTGGGGTTAGTTAGTGGTCAAGTTGACTGCTAGCTAGCATGGGATGCAGGTTTCACTGACACCCGTATATTACGTAAGCGACGCTACGGGGCCTGAGATGGTGTCTCTTGGGGAACAGAAAGAAGGTCCATCGGGGAAGTACTTTGCTTACACTGACCTGGAAGCCTCGTCTGCCATCTCTACTGCCAGGAAACTTCTGGACCTTCCCAACTGCAACCAGCGAGCACACAGGAAGTGCCAGAGCGGTGCCGCCAATCAGAGCAGCTCGGGGGCAGATGGGAGAAGGGGAGGGTCAGCGGTTTCCCGGTGTACTATCAATAGACCCACCCCATCTGTCTTTACACCCCCAGCGTTTCCACGCATGCGCATAATTATGCGCATGCGTGGAAACCCCATGTCTTGGCTGCATGTATTTTTAAGCTCCCCCACTCTTCTGCCGATTTAGTGCGCATGCGTGTCATTGCACGCATGCGCTTTCAAGATCCAGGCCGAACACTACTCCTGCTTGAGCAGCGTTAACCCTGGTTCACCAGGGAGAGCTCCTGCCTGGCCGAGGCTCACAGGAGAGGCCCGCTCAAAGGCGAGGAGGGCTGCGGGGAGCGAGGGGTGCTTTTTCAAGCTCCTCCGCCGCCAAAGAAAGGTGCCCATTCACTGCTTCAGATGCAGCTCCTCTTTCTGGTCCCCCGCACAGTGCGCTGCCCCCCCGCCAGGTGTGCAGCTGAAGGACTCCCCTTCATTCCATTGCTGCCATTATAAATTGGCCCACGTCCGGTGTGTTTTCTTTTGTAGCACTCTCTGAAAATTCAATCGCCTTTAGGCGCTCCAAATTTTCTTTAGGTAATGGAACAGGCCAAGTGACAGTTTATAATTGTTCCTGCATCACAGAGAAATAAAATGTTTTTATTGAACGCTGTCTGCTACAGTTCTGCCGATTCTAAGTACTGTAAATAACAGATACTACTATTACCACATTTATGGCACTCAATGTACAGCCCTCGAAAGGAGTCTGTCTTGCCATGATTTCCACTTGTGACCTTTGGCCCCCTTCATTACCTCATCCACCAGCTTTCTCACACTTTGTCACAGCATGTCGCAGGGAACTCGTTCTAGTGACAAAGGCTGTCAGTCCTTGCGCTCCATCTGGTCATGAACCTCTGGCTCTGAAGTCCAAGGCCCTCCATTCTCCCACCTCTCTGTTCAGTTCTTCCTCGCCTCTAGTCTAACGCTGGCCTACGTGCCGCACCTCTGACACCTGGCCTACTTGTTTAAAATCTGCAGTATTTTACATAAACAGATCACTGCTGACCAGGGCTTTAAGTGGGATGAAAAAACTGGGGGGGGGTCTCTCAAAGGGGCGTGGCCAGTGTAATTAGGGACGTGGCTTTAAAACACTTACGCTAACAATCTGTGTTTAGCATAGTGTGCCGACCGACTTGTATTTTGCTGTAACTGTCATTGCATCTAGATATATGATACAACAAGAAGTAAGGACTATTGGCTTTGCCAATAGTTATTTGTTGCATAATATAAATAAGCTGCAACTATGGTTATTACATATAATATTGAAAAAGCTTCCAATTAAAGCCCTGGTGACCCTACCACAATGTTTCTGCTCTTGCGTTTTAGAAAGAGAAGGGAAATCCAGAGAGAAAATGACTCTTTAAAGGATTTGCCTTCCCCCACAACGCTCACCTGGCATGACGTCATGCCGTAACTTGTTCACTAGTGAGAAGTGAGCAGTGTGGGCAGCGCACATCGATGTGCCTGCTGTCTCGAAACAGGTCTCTATCAGGCTGTTTGTGCCCTGGCACTTTTTTCTAGACTGCAGTGACAGCAAACTGCTGTCACTGCAGTCCGGAAAAAAAACACTGCCTGTGCCAGGGCTCAAAACAGAGCACGATAGAGACCTGTTTCAAGCCCCCCCTTAATAAAACTGCCGGTGCTCAGACCCCTTAACACCCGGCCCACTTAAAGCCCTACTACTGACCCCTCTCTTTTCTCCAACCATCCCTAGTGTCTCTACTTCCCTACTTCTCAAGAAATAGGGACAACTAATTTCGTCACCACACCCATATCTTCTCTAACAACCTACTGACTGCTTAATTTGTATAAAAACAAGTGCAAGGGCCCTCGTCAGGAGGCTACTGTACCTAGCACACCCCATTGCCACTACAAGTGCTGCCAATGACAGTACCTATAAAACTACTAACCATCAAACTGCTACTAGTGTGACAATTAAGACAGGTCGAGGCCCCTAAAGCCATAAAAAAACTGGCTTGGGTGGTGGGCGTTAATTGCACCTTCATTCAAGGTAGCCCATGGCATGGCCCCCAAGTACCTCTCCAACAGCCTGTGCAGCTACACACCTGCGTAGAATCTATGATCTCCTAAATGAAACCTTCTTGTCACACCCAAAACGTTGTGCCTCCACCATCTTTTAAAGCAACCGCTCACCTCAGGATTTCAAAACAACATCGGGAAGTTACTTGCTGCTACCTAAAGGACACAAATGGATTCTAGTTCCTCATACTTCTGAAAATATGCATGTTTCATGCATGCATGTGGAAACAAAAGTAATGTACTTCTGTTTTCGTCAGAACCCACCGCAGAACTGGTGCAGTTAACTAGCCCCTTAACATACATTACAATATTGAAATTTGATGACGGAAGCGCTTGAAAAAACACAGCAGAATCGAGAAAAAAAATCCTGTAGCTGTTACCTCAGTCATCGATTAAAATGTTATTGCTGCTTCCGAATGAATACTTAATAAATAATACTGCATTACTGTGTGATTTCCTGACACGTATGTTGTAAATCGCTCCGATACCCTCCGGTCTGGCCAGCGCTATATAAAACTCTTGAAATAAATAAACTTCTGACCACCACATTTGTCAGCAGCAAAGGGTCTCTTCACTCAGCCATCCACTGCTGTCATTTTGCCAAAATTGTAGTGCCAAGTTTTCCATGCTGGGTGTAACACTAGTAACTAGTAACAGTTGTTAACTAACACCATTGTGCATTCTAGGACTTGTAGTTTCACATTGAACACTGCACGTATGGACTCAAAACATAAAGCATGAACAGTGCTGGTAGCTAAAATGTCACGACTGCAACCATTTGACAGTGACGCAAGATCACAGGGGTTGCATACAGCCCCGGAGTCGCAGGACATGCTAACGCATTGAAGGTCCACACCTTTCTTAAAGCGCTACAAGCTTCACAAGTTTCCCAACTAAACCTGTGAATATTTCATACATTTGTTTTTCATTTCTATTTGCATTATGGTATGTGTAGTCCTCAATTAAAAAAGTTCTAACATAATTACTGGCAACAAACACACTTAGGTGAGCTACGCCAACATAGAATCTTGACACTTCAGGGCTGTGCTGACAATCCCAAAAATACATTTAGAATTTTCCCAAATAATTGGCTCTAAAGAGTTAAAAATACAATACTTGAAGGTCTGCAACAGCATGCCTTATTTTCTTCGGCAGGAAATATTCCAAACAGAAAATTGTATTCCCTGTAGAAACATAGGATGCAGAGGAGATGTTTGAGCCAGGGGTTAAAAGTGTCTGTCATAGGTCGCATTTTCCTCTTCCGCCCAGAAATACAGATGGACAAAAATATAAAGACAGCAACACCTGTCTTCACCTCTGCTCCTATTGGAAGTTCTGCTCACTGAATTTACTAACAGGATGCGTGGAGGGCAAAGGTCATATTAGCAAACGCGTCACTCCATTTTATTAGTGGTGGAGAAACCCTTTGCAAGTTGTGTGGGCCAGTCTGGGTCATAGAGAGACACTTGATCCAAGTCCCTATACTTCATACATATGGATTTTCATATCAGCCGTCCACCCGTAAAGCTCACCTGGATGCTCACTGCGGCCATGGCGGACATAGAAACTGCACTTCCAGAGGGTAGGAGGTTCAGGCAGCTCTGTTGGGCAGGTTGGTTCCACACATGGGTTTCCTTGTTTTCACTGCACCAAAATTTAGGGTGGAGGGCAGACTGTGACAGGATGCTTACTTGTTTGGTGTCCAAAGCTTAGACAGATGACTGTTGTTTGTTCTTGTGAGCCTTGGACTAGCACTGCCTCCCCTTGTGCATCTCTCCCACAGATAAACCCTACATCTGCACCATTTTAAGGAGCAGAACATCTAGGACATACAAAGAGCACTCATTAAACACAACCCCAGCTACATGTGCAAAACATGGCTCAAACCTATAGAGGTTGCAAAGCATTTTCCACCTCAACATAACACCCAACTCCTGTTATACTCTTACTGTGTGCTATGTCAGCTGAACAAGCTAGACACAGTACCTGCCAACAGCATGCATTGGGACAAGGCTCATGCAGTCGCCTAAGCATTTGCCACCTCAACGCGACATCCAGTTACAGCTACTGTCACACATCACGGTACAACAACAGTACTTATGAGACCAGGTTTCCGACGGCAGAAACCATCAGTCAGAAGCCTTCCCTCGGGGGGGGGGGGGGGGGGGGGGGGGGTCATTCCAAGGTATATTTTTCCTGTTTGAGACTGTGTCACTGAAAGCCCGGTGGTTCCCAACAGAAAACAACATAAATGATCCCCAGTTGCTGGGAGAAAATTCCCAGTATGTCAAAGCCATTTGTAATATACTCTTTAAAACAAAACGCTCTGCTGAGAAGGTGCAGTAAACATGGTGCCCATTTGGCAAGGGTAATGGCAGCTCCACTTACAGCACAAACATTTCTGCCTGCCTTGTGGGGCTCCCAGGTGTGGCAGGCTCTATTCTACCAGGGGAGATGTGCCTAACCTCGCTGGCATGGCGGTCTGGTGGGTCACCTGCCAAACTCTAAATGAGTACCATACTCTACTACAACGAATCTTGGGTGTACCAACATGTATAGAGAACTTTGCATCATGAAAACGTTAATACTAATGTAAGAGTAAATGATGCATAGTATCTAATAGTGTGTTTGCAATAAAGTAATATTTATGAAATAAAGCACTGACTGGACAATGACTTATTGAGTGTGGTTGTCACGTACTAGCAAACTGGGGGTACTAGCCCACACCACCTCCCGAATAGGCCTTGCACTGCTCTGCTTCATTAGCCGGACAGAGTCAAGTGCTACAATCGTGTACTTGGTTCCCAGCACAGAGAATGTTGCAGACTTATTTCTTGTAAAGGACTAACATACTTTTCAAGTCATAACTCTCTTCCTTAGAAGGATGAAGTTAGAAAGCAGGTGTAACAACCGCAGATAAAGATTTTCAAAGTCCGGACTGGAAAATACATCATCTGGATAGACTGTCTTTCAGGCGGTAAGCAAGGAAGATATCCCCTCTTCCTTAATCATTGGGAGAACTAGGATACGAGGGATGAAGGCTTGTAATGATTCTGCATGGGAAAGCATGAAATAAGATGGAAAATACAGTCATGAATGACCTTGATCTCTTAGATAAAGGAGGCCAAAGTTTCACAAGCATCTTAGGAGGGGGAATAGTCATTTTCATACAAGGCAAACTGGTGAGATTCGAGACTGCCCTTGAGGAGTTGGAGGCTTAAAACTGAAATTAAAATGGTAGCAATAAGATGCAATATCCAATGCCTGAGTGGTTGACATTTATTTTGCACTTTCATAGGCAGATATATGTATTTTTAAGTGTCTACTGTACTTGCAAATGCAAAGACTCCATCAAAACACATACAGACACACAGCCGAAGGTCGAGAACCTGTAGGTTGTAGTTTACTTATTTGCAGTTCTTAGACCACTGCTCAAGCAAGCCCAAAGCACCCAGAGATTGTCCCATTCTCCTGGTGCAGAACGGAGATTCAGTGTCAAGCACATCACAGCCCAAGATATATGAAAACACTGGCCATTTAGAGCACTGCACTTTATTTTAGCTAAGACATTTTCCTTCTTGCCCTCATTACTACACTAGGGCTTTCGAGTAGGTCTTTATTTCTCGCATTAGAAATACATTTTACTGCTTTTGTTGTTTTACACCGTGTGTGTTGTGCATGCTTGCAATATATTGTGTGCACAATGAGGGTTGAATTGTTTGTTTGGTTGGTGAGATTTGCAGAATGTTTTGTGGGTTAGCTGGTTTGCAGAGTCTGTTGAAGTTATGTGGTTTGCTGAGTAAGTTAGAGCTGCAGTGTGTGTCGAATGTGTGTGGTTTGCTGAGTAAATTAGGGCTGCAGTGTGTGTCGAATGTATGTGGTTTACTGAGTAGGTTAGGGCTGCAGTGTGTGTTGAAGGTGTGTGGTTTGCTGAGTGAGTTAGGGCTGCAGTGTGTGTCGAACGTATGTGGTTTACTGAGTAGGTTAGGGCTGCAGTGTGTGTTGAAGGTGTGTGGTTTGCTGAGTAAATTAGGGCTGCAGTGTGTGTCGAATGTATGTGGCTTGCTGAGTAAGTTAGGGCTGCAGTGTGTATCGAACGTATGTGGTTTACTGAGTAGGTTAGGGCTGCAGTGTGTGTCGAATGTATGTGGTTAACTGAGTAGGTTAGGGCTACAGTGTGTGTCAAAGGTGTGTGGTTTACTGAGTAGGTTAGGGCTGAAGTGTGTGTTGAAGGTGTGTGGTTTACTGAGTAAGTTAGGGCTACAGTGTGTGTCGAAGGTGTGTGGTTTTCTGAGTAGGTTAGGGCTGTAGTGTGTGCGGAATGTATGTGGTTTACTGAGTGAGTTAGGGCTGCAGTGTGTGTCGAATGTATGTGGTTAACTGAGGAGGTTAGGGCTACAGTGTGTGTCGAAGGTGTGTGGTTTACTGAGTAGGTTAGGGCTGCAGTGTGTGTTGAAGGTGTGTGGTTTACTGAGTAAGTTAGGGCTACAGTGTGTGTCGAAGGTGTGTGGTTTACTGAGTAGGTTAGGGCTGTAGTGTGTGCGGAATGTATGTGGTTTACTGAGTGAGTTAGGGCTGCAGTGTTTGTCGAAGGTGTGTGGTTTACTGAGTGATTAGGGCTGCAGTGTGTTTTGAAGGTGTGTGGTTTACTGAGTAAGTTAGGGCTGCAGTGTGTGTTGGTGTTGAAGGTGTGTGGTTTACTGAGTGAGTTAGGGCTGCAGTGTGTTTTGAAGGTGTGTGGTTTACTGAGTGAGTTAGGGCTGCAGTGTGTTTTGAAGGTGTGTGGTTTACTGAGTAAGTTAGGGCTGCAGTGTGTTGTAGGTGTCACAGCAGAGTGGGCAGTGGTCAGTGGGTTTGGAGAGAATCAGAGGTCAGCAAGGTTGACATGTTTATCAGGCCAGGAGGGTTTGCAGTGACTGCTAGGAGTCAGTGAGCTTACAGAGAGCTCCCTTTTCGGTCACAGGCTGCTCTGAAGACAGGCACGACTAGAAAACAGGGAGCCTGCCCTCAGCAGCAACAGAATCTGCCATCTTTGTCCCCAGCAGGCCCTTCCCCTGCTGTTGTTTGATCAGCAATATTGCAGAGACGAACGTCAGTAGCAGCAAAACACTCTACTGTGTGTGTGTCACTACACTGTCCGAACACCGTTATCTTACTGGGACATGTGGTATGTTAACAGTTATGTATTACACTGGTGGCCCAAGGAGCCAATGTGCATACTCCAATGATCTGTGTTTGCTCTCCTATACTCACATGTTCACATAGCTTTTCGTCCTTCAAAGGTCGATAAAACAAGTACCATTGAACAGAGGATCTTTTACCATTCAATAGCACAACCAAACTCTGGGGGTTGTACTTGCAGTCTACTAATATGGGTGCTATGTTTGTAGGTAATAGAAATGAAAACTCTCAGAAATGCCTATCTACAAACAGTGGTGCTGTGTTTTGCTAAACAGGCAGAGCACAACAAAAGACAGGACCACAGGGACAGCACGGCTATACAAATATCCAATCCACCACTGGCCTTAAACCCCCATCGTATGGCCATGCAGTCTATAATAACTGCTGGCTGGCACCACTGGCGGACTCAGCAGCTATGACCTGCCTGCTGGAGGCAGGCATGGCGACCAGCTGACAACCTACAGGAAGAACAGGGAGTTAGAGAAGGAGGCGAGGTGGAAGAGAGCAGCAGATCAGCAGAAGAGAACAAGGAGTTAAAGAAGGAGGCGGGGTGGAAGAGAGCAGCAGATCATCAGAGGGAGAAAAGAAGAGAACAGGGAGTTAGAGAAGGAGGTGAGGTGGAAGAGAGCAGCAGATTAGCACAGCAAAAGAGATCAGGGAGTTAAAGAAGGAGGTGGGGTGGAAGAGAGCAGAACAGCACGGGAGAAGAGAACAGGGAGGTAGAGAAGGAGGTGGGGTGGAAGAGAGCAGCAGATCAGCACCGCAGAAGAGAACAGGGAGTTAAAGAAGGAGGTGGGTGGAAGAGAGCAGCTGATCAGCAGAAGTTAACAGGGCGTTAAAGAAGGAGGCGGGGTGGAAGAGAGCAACAGATCAGCACAGGAGAAAAGAAGACAACAGGGAGTTAGAGAAGGAGGTGAGGTGGAAGAGAGCAGCAGATTAGCACAGCAAAAGAGAACAGGGAGTTAAAGAAGGAGGTGGGATGGAAGAGAGCAGAACAGCACGGGAGAAGAGAACAGGGAGTTAGAGAAAGAGGCAGGTGGAAGAGAACAGCAGATCAGCACGAGAGAAGAGAACAGGTAGTTAAAGAAGGAGGTGGGTGGATGAGAGCAACAGATCAGCACATGAGAAGAGAACAGGGAGTTAAAGATGGAGGCGGGTGGAAGAGAACAGCATATCGGCTCAGGAGAAGAGAACAGGGAGTTAGATAAGGAGGTGGGTGGAAGAGAGGAACAGATCAGCACAGCAGAGGAGAACAGGGAGTTAAAGAAGGAGGTGGGGTGGAAGAGAGCAGCAGATCAGCAGAAGTTAACCGGGAGTTAAAGAAGGAGGCGGGGTGGAAGAGAGCAACAGATCAGCACAGGAGAAGAGAAGAGAACAGGGAGTTAGAGAAGGAGGCGGTAGAAGAGAGCAGCAGATCAGCACAGGAGAAGAGAACAGGGAGTTAGATAAGGAGGTGGGTGGAAGAGAGGAACAGATCAGCACAGCAGAGGAGAACAGGGAGTTAAAGAAGGAGGTGGGGTGGAAGAGAGCAACAGATCAGCATAGGAGAAGAGAAGAGAACAGGGAGTTAGAGAAGGAGGTGAGGTGGAAGAGAGCAGCAGATCAGCACAGGAGAAGAGAACAGGGAGTTAGAGAAAGAGGTGGGTGGAAGAGAGCAACAGAGCAACACAGGAGAAGAAAACAGGGAGTAAGAGAAGGAGGCGGTGGAAGAGAACAGCAGATTAGCACGGGAGAAGAGAACGGGGAGGTTGAGAAGGAGGTGGGGTGGAAGAGAGCAGCAGATCAGCACATGAGAAGAGAACAGGGAGTTAGAGAAGGGGGTGGAGTGGATGAGAACAGCAGATCAGTACAGGAGTCTTGCCTTGCTTTGTGGGAGGGGTAGGGGGAGCGAATTCCTATGCACGCGCCTACCTCATATGAACTGTATGCGATCCGCAGTGGGTAGACTTTAGAAAGCGGCTTTCTAGATTCTCGCCGAAAACAAAGCTTACGCATTGCTTCAGCGAGACCTAAAAATGGCGAGTTGGGTAGCGAGGAAGGGAGAGTGAGGTGGGAGAGGTAGAAGGGGAGAGATCAAACGAGGGAAGTAAGAGAGAAAAGTATGTGATAGGAATGTAGAGCTTAAAGAGAGGTGTCGCTAGAGAAGAAGAAGGAGATATGGAAGTAGTAGGAGAAGGAGAGATCGGTGGGGAGGGATATAGAAATATGAAACCTGGAGTTGGGTGGAAGAAAAAGAGAGTGAAAGAAAGAGATGGGAAAGAGAAACAGGCAAAGAATGGAGGAGGAAGGAGTGGAAGAGGGAGTGGGGACTGAGGCAGGAAGAAATACATGGATAAGGACTGAGAGATTATAGAGTGCAAGATAATGAATAATATATAGAGAGAGATAGTGGAGGCAAAAGAATGAAAGAAGGGTTTTTCTCAGGTGGAGTTAGGTTCGAAAGAAAGAGACCAAAAGAAGGAAAAGGAGAGTGTAAAATAAAGAGGGAGGTGTGGGTTGAGTGAGAGAGAGGAACGCTTATAGAGATGTACAGACAGTTGACAGAGGGAAAGGGAGAAGGGGAGAGCATCCCCATCGTGGAGAGGCCAATGGAACTAGAGAGAGGGAATTTTTCAGCAAAGAAGTAAGTGAAAGGTCTAGAGAAAATAGAGAGAGTACTAAACGAAGAGGAAGAGAACAGGTTAAACAGGGAGAGACTAAAGGAGAGTGGAAAACTAAGAGGGAAGAGCACAGAAACTAATTGGAGTGGATAGGATGGGCTAGAGAGAGAAGAGGGGTAAAGAAAGAGTTGGTGAGATGGTGTGAAACTGAATGATGGAGAAGGAGTAAGGGAAAATGTGTCAGCAAAAAAAAAGGCGTAAAAAGGGTGAGAGAAGGTGGAGGAATGAGAAACCAAAGAGAGAGGGAGTGGGGATAAAGACATGTAGAGTGACGCAAAAGAGAAAGAAAAAAAACAGAGACATTGTGTATAAGTAAAAGTGGAGATGTTTCATTATCATTTGACTAAGAGTACAAATAAACTGATAGCAGCATGTAATTCAAAGTGCGGAAGCGTTCCTTGTACAGAGATGTACCGTGAATAATTGTTTCTCAGTGGCTAAAGTGGAATTAGTGAGCACACGCACCGGGCGTGCAGACAGACAAGGCAGCAGTGAGTATGAACTAGAAACAAAGTGCTCAGTAAATGATTAGGAGGAAAGGTGCGAGGGGTAAGCAGGGAAAGGAGGGACGCAGGGAGGGGTGGGGTGAGAGATCATGAGTCTGTGTGTGAGGACAGTAAAAAATAATGAAAGCAGTCTGTCAGTATATGGGCTATGTAACCAATGGTTCTATTTCTCCAACTTTAAAATTAAAATCACCTAATATTATTAATTAGGGTGCTTTCATTTCCAATGTAGATGCCTGCGAACAAATTGATAGCAGAAATTAGTAGCTGTCCGAGGTGGGAGATAAACCGAGCCCCACACACACACAGAGCCCCACACACACACAGGGTCCCGCACACACTCACAGAGCCCCCCCCCCCCACACACACACACAGAGCCCCCCCACACACACACAGAGTCCCCCCCACACACACACACACAGAGAGCCACACACACACACACACACAGAGCCACACACACACACACAGAGCCACACACACACACACAGAGCCACACACACATACAGAGAGCCACACACACAGAGAGCCCCACACACACACAGAGAGCTACACACACACACACAGAGCCACACACACACACAGGGCCACATTCACACACAGAGCCACACACACACAGAGAAACACACACACACAGAGCCACACACACACAGAGCCACACACACACAGAGAGCCACACACACACAGAGCCACACACACACACACAGAGCCACACAGAGAGAGAGCCACACACACACACAGAGCCATGCAGAGAGCTACACACACACACAGAGCCACACACACACACAGAGCCAGACACACACACAGAGCCACACACACACAGAGCCACACACACACACACAGAGGATCAGCCCCTTAAGGGCGCAGGAGGAGCAGAGACAGCAGCACACACGGGCTGGGGACTGACAATACAACCCTTGTAGATGACTGATCTACTTTTGTGTGAAGTTCAAAGAGGCCATGAGTATTCTCCAGTGGCCAATCCAACAATCATCATGCTTATACAAGTCTGATAGAACAGCTCTATAAATGAACATTAGTTCACAATACAGAACGAAATACAAAATGCAGCTTTCGCCACCATTATAAACTGTCAGGCCTCTGTTCCATCATGTGTGTATAATGCTGGCACCTCAGTCCACTTTTAGCAACAAATGTCACAATAGTTTCTACTTGCTCTCTCCTCAACTTCAATATCCCAATTACAGCCTTTAGTGGCTGATAACACTGTTACAATGAAAATGAAAAAATACACGCTATGCTTGTTCAAATTTATTTTGCAAAATCTCAGCAAAGTACAGTCTCATTAAAACAAACACGGGCAAAGTCAATAGGTCTCACCTTTAAAATGGTGGTGCAGAGCCATTGGTTTGTTATTGCATATTTGCTATGGCATATTAGATAATGAAAAATATGTTGAGGGGAGTTGCCATTTTGGTGTGTAAACTATACATATATGTGCTCCTGACATTATTTACTGACAGCAGGAATGCAGAGCTGAATGTCCTGCTTGTGTGAAGGGTCGGCAGACAGTGTTACAGCCAACAGTGCGCATTCTGCATTGGCAGCGCCCAGGCTGGCAGAGCACTTGGGGGCCTTCATAGATGGGAGTGCCATACGGCTGCAGAAAGAATGCAGCGCTATAGTTAAAAATGCGGACAGATTGCAATTCTGTCCTCGTGGCTGAAAGCAGTGCAGTGTTGGCAGTGAAGAAAGGTCAGCAGTCATAAGGATTTCACTGCGCTGGACAATCGGTAAGCAGGACTGAAAATGCAGAGGCAGACAGAGTTCCATCTTGCCTACAGGATAAAAGACAGTGCGGGGTTAGAGTGCACTAGGTTAGCTGACATGCAGTTGCTGCAGGGCTAACAAGCAATATACAGGGATGGTTAGTGTGCAGACCACTAAGAGTTAAGAGTTGTATAATCTAGTAATAAGAAATGAGGCAAACTTGGGACAAGACACGTTAAAATTCCTCAACATCTCAAACAATGAAACGATATAAGGGGGAGGCGAGAGCGGGACGGAGGAGGGCTCCGGGCAGAGGGAAGGGGTAGGTGAGAGCGGGACCTCCCGAGTCCATATGAGGGGGTGAGGGTGAGGGGGGGTGAGGGTGAGGGTGAGGGTGTGAGGGTGACAGGGTGTGTCAGGGTGAGGGGGTGAGGGTAAGGGTGTGTGAGGGTGAGGAGGGTGAGGGGTGTGAGGGTGAGTGAGGGTGAAGGGGTTGTGAGGGGGGGTGAGGGTGAGTGAGGGTGTGTGAGGGTGAGGGGGTGTGAGGGTGAGGGCGTGTGAGGGTGGGTGAGGGTGAGGGTGTGAGGGTGAGTGGATGTGAGGGTGTGTGATGGTGAGGAGGGGTGACCAGAGACAGACAGAGGCCACTGGAGACAGTCAGAGAGCAGCCTAGACAGACAGAGGGCGGCTGAGAGAGGGGCGAGCAGGGACAGAGAGAGGTCACTGAAGACAGTCAGAGAGCAGCCTAAGTGTGGCAGAGAGAGAGACCGGGTCGCGTCACTGGAGACAGCCAGAGAGCAGGCGAGATGCAGAGAAAGGGAAACAGCAGCAGGGGCAGCAAGAGGGATGGAGGATTGCAAGGACAGAGGGCAGCAGAGAGAGAGCGGGAGATGCAGAGACAGAGGACAGACGACAGGGAGGCAAACAGGGGGAGGAGAGCAGATACAGAGATAGACCAGAAAGATAGAGTGAGAATTTTGCAGAAAGAGAACAATTTCAACGTAACGGGATGCTTTAGCACAGAGAAATATTTATGCATTTTTTCAATCTTTAGATTTAACATCATTCTATATACCGATATATTTAGGATATATGAAAAGCAGAATAGATTCTGGTGTAGTCACTGACATGGTCTGCATAATTAATCCAGAGCTGAAGGGAAATAGAAGACTACACGAAGGAAGGGCGCAATGGCACTATAAGTGTGATTATGTCAGCTATGCCAGCAACATTAGCACATTTCTCAAAGTTGTGAAAAAGTGGCAGTCTCGATTCGTTCTGTTTAGGGCTCTGGGAAACGTTCGCTGTAATCTTGAAGGATGTGTATGGAATTCGTGAAAGAACGAGACACGGCCTGGCGGCCGTAAAAGTGAAAGTACGGCCGGCCGGCTGTGAATAATTAGGGGAGGAGAAATGCCTGAGGCAGAGCGCACGCTGGGGGAAGCTGTGGGAGGGAAGCAGAAGGCTTTGATGTGCACACGCTTTTCATGGGCACTGTATGAAATCGCCAGATAGATGACCTGCCCTGAGCCTGCGTTAAGCAAATTCAGTCACAAGCGCTACGAGGCCTCCGGGTAGTTTAGCGCTATGCAAGTGCAATTTTCTTTCTTCTTTCTTTCTTTCTTAAGCTCTGGTTAAGCCCCAATATCTCTCGCCAGCAATGCGCAAGCGCATTAGCAGGCGAGCCCTAAAAAGCACTATGGGGTCATATTCACTGTACAATACCATATATAAGTGCTAATAGCTTAACTGTAGTGCATGAGACCATGGGACACAGCGGTATACACCGTTAGTGAACAGGTATGACGCTTATTAACCACTGACTTCTGTAGGAGCCAGATAGAAATCCTTACAATAGTGAACACTGTGTTACGCTACCTGCAGTGAAGCACCCTATCGGACAGGAAGGAGTACGGCTCCATTCAAAATTGCTTCTTGACATCACGTAAACAGAACAAGTATTCTGACGCAGCAATGAATTTATCACTTCTTTGGTATAGAGGACAGTGCGTAGAAAAATAAATTTACACTGAAGAATATTACCGTCCAAAATATTTGCATCAACAGACACAATGGTAAACGTAAACTTCCTATCCACCGCTAAAAAGGCAACATCATTTGTACAAAAGACCAGCACCCAGACCGAAGGTGTAAGGACGGGTATCTCTGTAGGAGAGGATGTGGCATAATGGCCAGAACTGCCGACTTTGGAACTGGGGAACTGGGTTAAAACCTTGGAGTCAGCTCAACATGCTGTAATTCTGGGCAAATAAAGTAATCTCCCTAGTGCCTAAAAAAACAAAAACAAATGTAATGTAATGTAATGTAACATGTGCTCATATAAAGTGCTTCAATACATTCACATTGATTTTAGTGAAGGGGAAGGGTTTGGGTGAAACCACAGGGAGCGGGGGAGGTGGGGGGAGGGTAGATTGCAGGTGCATGCACTCTTATGTAGAAAATAAAAAAAGAGTACTTGCAGCTAGTAGAAGGGCACTGGCAACAGGAAGCAGTACTTGGTCTATGCTCCATGGGATGGATTAAGCCTCCAAAGCCCAGGAGGTAGCCGGAGGTTAGAAGGAGCCACTGATCAATTGGAAGACAGGAAATAAGAGTGACATAGGAGCCAACCAATGTTTACTAAAGGTAAGTAATGGGTGGGGTCTAAGCTCCTTGTAAAAAGAAAATCCCATTACAAGAGATTTCGCATGCACAACACAAGTGCAGTGCAATCTAACCCTAAAAATGAATACAGATGATTGCATATAAAGTTCTACTTAAGACACATGTCCGGGTCTTTGAAGTATCTTAAAATGTGATTAGATGGCTGGTAGTTTACTCTGGGAAAGGTTGAAACTCTATTTGATGGGGGTCTGCCGTGTTCACCCAAGTGTGGAACCAGGGCCGGACTGGGAACCAAAACCGGCCCTGGCAAAGTGCTCGCCCCCCCTCCCAACTCGGGGGGGTTGGAGGCGCCGCCGAGCGCTTTGCTAGGGCCGGTTTTCGGTCGATTTTGTTGCAGGGCCGATTGCTGCAAAAACAGCCCTGTAACAAAATCGCCCCCGAGGGCTCAAAACCGGCCCCCACCCTTGCGGCGCACCGGGGGATTGCCCGGTGCCCGCTATGCCAGTCCGGGCCTGTGTGGAACCTAGTTTTAATGGCACACTCACCAAGTACAGCAAAGCTGGAGTACATTACGTGATCCCTATGTGCATTAGCCAGTCTTACATGGTCCACAGCTATTAGCATGCAACATGAACATAACACATGTTTTCTCCTGTGTTTCTATGGGATTTCCAATACAATACTGACAGGGATCATATAACAATCAAAAAAGAAGAAAAAGGATGGAAATAAAAATGTATGCAATGTACAGAATAAACAACTAACCACTGTCCTGCAGCTTGGGCTTTTAAAGATTTATATATGTGTGTATTGTAATTAGATGGCCGTCACAGTGTAGTAGACGTACTGTGAGGAGTCAAATATGGAGAGGTTTCCCAAGAAAACCTCAAAGACAATAATGGTTGAATCTCTAAAATGCTTGGGCACAAAGCGTTGCTATACTAATTCTATTTGAGGATACACGACATTTAGGATTTAGGAACCTGCGATACTGATAGAATTCATATTACAAATAAACCTACTTGGAGGCTAAAGAGCTGGTCCCGGCATTGCATTGATTGAAAGAAAACACAATTGTACACTGCATGTTTACTCGCATGTAGTGTTGGCGTTAGGGTGCTCTGAGTGAGTGAGAAGTCAACTTCTGTGCTGGCCATGGACAGAAAACTACAGCAGGGTGCAAATCGACCTCAACATTTTACCCAGAGAGACACTGGCATTTAGCATATTGTTTTGGGAACCAAAGCCACCACTGTTGTGAGGTCCAGAAAGCTTTGCAGATTCTCAATAACTACTGGGCCCAATTTTTCGTGCACGTTACTTCCTTGGTGTGGATTGGATGCATTTTTCTGTGAATCGCCACAGTTATCATTAGTAAAAAGTACCTCACCTGGCTACTTCCTTGTGTTTCCCTCTTAGGAAAGTAGAGTAGACAAATGAAGAGAAACAAAAGGTGCATGCATAATCCCATGTAGGTAACAGCAGGCTGTGCTGTGATATGCAAGTGCCATTAGCACAGCCAAAGTCACTGATCTTTAGACTGAGACAGTAGTTTAACACCTGCCTGGAAAAGGGACATAGTCCTACAGGGCCCTGACATTAAGGGTGAGTGCTTTACTCAGTGTCAGACCTAGGAGACTGGGACTATTTCTCAGAATTATGGCGACTGAGTTTCACTTATTTCTGCTTGTAGTTGCATGGTGTTTTGTTTTAAGGAGGCAAACGTGCAGACAGCAGTATTAATCAGTTGTCTGGTAGGAGTGTGCTATTTCTCTATCCTGTAGCAATCCAAATACCAATTGATCAGGGGAGAATGGATCACTTGTCCTGTTTTTACCAGGATCTGGGGTTCTTCCACTCTAAAAAAACCCATATTCGCATATTACGCGTAGTAGCGGTATATCTTGGTTGTCCGCTTTTGTTTCTTATGTGAAAAGCATCATTGGGTCTTATCTGTGCTTTCCTCCACCAGGAGGGAGACCAACTGGTTATTCGCAGTAGTGAACAGGGATGGTGATCAGGAGTGGTGAGGGTGAGAGTGGAGTGAACTTAAAATTGCCTCCTTGCCACTGGTTCAAATTTATTTAGTCAGGGATGGGGCAAGATTAAAAAGAATTGCTGTGCGTGAATAGAAGGGCTGCTGATCTATAGCACCTGTGTCAAGAAATGGGTGGTCGAGCGGTCACCAAGTTTCAGCCCTATGGGTACAAAGTCGGGTCAGAGGGCTTTCTTCATGACCGGATTGGCAAGTCACTATTACGTGTCCTGCATAGGTATGTAATTACACTTAGGACGTCAAGAAGTGTGCTGTAGTGTTTTGGATCAGTTGTACCTATAACTCTTAATTTAGGGCTCAGTGGCTCCCTCGGAGGGCGTGCGGAGCAAGCATACTTCTACAGTGAGAAGTCTTGCTTGCTGCCCGTGTTATCATCGTCTGACGTGCTCCGGTGGGGCGGGACAGAATTGGAGGCATTATGTACCCTGATTAGCATATGGGCATAGTAGAGAGACTTTCTCTACAGGCAGTTCACGTTTGTAAAGACTGAAGAGTGTCACCCTAAGCGCTGTCATGAATGTGGATTGCGCCGTGAAATTGAAATACATTATTTGAAATTGGGGTGATTTCTGGAATAAAGCAGGTTTTGGTGGCGTTATGCTCCCTGAATTGTATGTGGGCATAGTAGAGGGACTACCTCTACAGACAAGGCACATTTGTGAGGTTAGGAATAAATGGTTTAGAATTGAGGTGATTCCTAGGATAATATTCATGAACAGTCTGGCTGATCAGGCTGAATGTTAATGTATGGTAATGTTCTTGTTGTTAAGGGGTTTTATGGAACGCTCCAAGTTCTTGAGTGGGAGACCTGTCATTTGTCATTGTCCTTGTCAGGTGCATTTTGTGTTTATGTTTAAATTTAAATACCTGCAGGGGACCTTGCCAGGAGTGAGAATTGACATGGCTCATCAACTCGGAGAAATGTTTGTCTGCCTCACAAAAAAGAGAGATGAAAATCATGCAAACGGGGCCATGATATTGTTCCGCTAATGGGTATTTTGAAAGTGGTTTAAAGCAAAACATGTAACCATCCTGCCTTGAGCAGTCGCAATTACAGCAGGGGATATAAGAAAAATGCAATTTAAAATAAATAACAGAAACAAAAACAGATTCAATGGTTGACGTAAATTCCAATCCGCAGCCGAAAAGGCAACAGCATTGGTACAAAACACCAACGTCCAGCCCAGATAGGACGGTGTAGAACGGTTTCTCCGTGGGAGAAGATGTGACATTACGCCCGAGCTGCTGACTTTGGAACAGGGTTCGAGTCTCGGTGTCAGCTCGTCATACTGTGATTCTGGCAAAACAAAGTAATCATCCCAGTGCCTAAAATATATATATATATTCCTGACACCTTCGGGTAAAGTCCACGCGAGATAAAGACGCATAAATAAAAAATATAAACCGAAGCACGCATGCGCAAAGTGAGTGACACGAGTAGGGTGTGCACAGCCAATCGGGGGAGCACGAATATACAGGCAGAACCTGCATGAATCGGCACCCCACTGACGTAGGGGGTGTACAAAACGATGGGGGTGCAAATTTAGTTAGAACACCGGCAGCTGGAGCGGCCATCTTACTAAAGGTAAATTCTATAGTCGCTGAAAAGAGGCTACGTACGAGGGTGCGGTGAGGTGCTGCTGGGTGACTGTTCGTAGAAGCAATACTGTCATGGTGTATTCCCGTGACTAAAGAAGCACGCATGCCAAACCCGATTGTATACGCTACAGATCACTGGCAGCCCTCAACATTTTAAACAGGTACAGCACTTTGGCTGGGTCGATCAGCACCTCGTGCGTGTGCAATCAAATACATTTTGACGAAGGTTGGCGACTGTCTGCCTGTGCCCTGTGTAGACTATTGTTACTTATTCTACGACTGGGCTGCTTCAAATAAGAATGACCTACGAGGTAATGACTACATCTTAATATGTAGAAAATAAAATACCGTAGTATTTAAATGGCCCCAAATTGTCATTTTGTTCTAACTTCCTGAATGTTCATGTTTCATCTTGAAAGCATAAAACAGTGTATTGATTGAAGTCTACAATCCTGTAGTATTGGGCACTTATGTTCAGAGCACTCTCATGCTATCAGCACGAGAGTGACTCGAGCTGTTGCTCGAAATTCATTCTATGACTATGTATTGTATTTAAAAAAACAATGATTTTCTTGTTGCTACGTTATTTCAGTCTCACTCATAATTTGTCTTTTTTTTCAGGTTTTCGTTCAATTTTGCATTGTTATAATTTCTCTTGTATTGTTGTGAAAAGAGAGAAGTTGTAGTATTGTGCACTTATGTTCAGAGCACTCTCGTGCTATCAGCACAAGAGTGACTCGAGCTGTTTGTATATGCTCGAAATTAATTCCATGACCGAGCGCAGAACGATGTGTATCAGGATTCCACCAACATTAATCAGTTGGTGGAGATCCTGGTTCACAGCGGGAGCGCCTGGCTGTGGGGGTCAAGATCTTTGAATACATTTCCTTTACTTACCGTATGGCCTCTTGTCGAAGTTCATCACTTCAAATCCGTCATAGGATTTTCTGTCCAGACCTCATCAGCAAGACCTCTAAGTAAGTCTATATTATATTTTCAAAAAGAATCATTCAACATTCAAAGTGGTGATAAGGAACATGAAAACACAGCAGTCGTTGAGTGTCTGCATCTGTGTTTGAGAGAGAAAAAAAATGAAAGCTTGTGAGAAACAGGAGGGGAAAGTGAGAAAGATATGAGCAGGGTAAGGCAGTGTATGTATGCGAGGTTGTGTGTGAAAAGAGCAAGTGCTGAGACGGAAAAGTCCCCTGAGTACTGTTGTCTGAATCCCTGGTGCTTATTTTTTGTCATAGGCAAACAGATCATGCGTGTGTGCTATGACATAGGCCTGTCTCATGGATTGAGGTCTTGTTGCAACGAGGGGCACCCAAGACGCTACCCTCAGAGTGATGAAAGGCTACCACATTTACCAGGAGTTAAGCATCACATGTGTGGTGGTGGCAGCATACTGTGTAGTGATCAGTAGCAGTGAACAGGACCTTTTTAGGTCGAGCCTAGAGTAGCGCACATGCGCTGCTCTAGGAGATGACATTTTGGAATCGGTCTGCACTTTTGTTAACACTCGTGCGTGTGGTGGCATCCACCTTGCGGGAGCTAGCAGCGGTGCGCAGGGGCCATCTGTTTCTAATTAGCATGGCAGCGCACGCTTGTTTACATTTGCCTGTCTTGCGGTCGCTTTCACTTTCCTGTACCCTCCGGTCACTTTCACTTTCTTGCCTGTCTCGTGGTCGCTTTCACTTTCCTGTTCCCACCACTCTTTTTTAATACACGCAACACGTTAAAGAAACAAAACAACATATGCAAGTTAAGAGTGCTTTAACTGGGCCGGTACCAGATTATTTTTTTATTTTGCGAGGGAGAGTACCTGCATTTCTCAAGAAAAACATAATAGTTTTAATTGGAGAGTACCAGCACTTCTTAAAACAAGCAGGTACTCTGGTACAGCAGTTCTATTTTTCCATTTCAAGCATTGCCCACGGGCATGCATGCTGTCTACTCGTGCACGCGCTTTCCTTGAACACGCACACTTTTCCTCAAGCTGACTGTTCTTGATACTGTAAACCGTTCCCAAGCACGCACAGTGCACTGGTGTGTATTTCTACAATCATTTGTCCAGACAACACATGCAAAGTCAAGTGCATTTCAAGTTGTGTGTTTCAAGGATATTTTGATTGTAGCAATGGACAAACGCTTTACTTACATTTATTCCAGTGGAAAGACGACGAAAACACTGATTTGACAACAGTGTAACCGTTTCATATATGACAACAAGTCTATTTGTGGCAAAGCAAAGGTGCTAGTGGGGAGTCCGAACCCCTTTCTTAATTAAATCTCCCTAATCCTTATGTAAACTAAACACAAGACAGGGTTTATTACTTTTCTAGTGCTACGTGTACCTTTAACACCAACCCAGTTTCCTTGCATGGAACCCATGCTATACAAACACAACACGAGCACTCCATCTCTGATAACTTACAGATCAATTTGAAACCAGTTTGAGCTGGTATCTGGCCTACTTCCGGGAACCGGTGTGCTGGAACCGGGAGGAGGACGGGGGAGGGAGGGTTGCGCTCAGTCCGTGACTACCCATCACAAAAGGTGACACGCATACCTGCCCTTTCTCCTGCCGTCCCACAAACAGGGTTGGTGTATACTCGGAGGTTGTGTAGTTTATTGGCCAACCGGCTGTCTAAACCGAGTAGCCTGTGTTTTCATGATCCCGGCTTTCCTACTCAGCAGTGTGATCATGGGCGGATAGTTCTATCTACTGCAGCATTTGTTTCCTTTCAGCAGAAAATGGGGACCACTTTCAGATTGGTATTCTATGCTGTTCCTGGACGTTCGCTTTGTCCTTATTTCAAAAAGCAACACTCCCGCATGTCAAATAAGCTATGAAAGCGCCTCTCCCTGATCTTTACAGTATTGGAGTTTTCTGAAGTGGCAGGACTGTGCGTTTAGTTTTTAGTTGATACATGGCCTTTCTGTGTTTGTAAATAAACTGACGGAATTTAAGTGGGATGAGAAAACTGGGGCGTCTAGAGTTAGAGGGCATGTGCTGCTCTTCGAGGCATGCTATATTCTGTGAGGTTTGAACACGCCAACTTAGCTAACAAACATTGGCAAAACCAATAGCTCGAGCTAAACACTTATAAAGCCCCAAAGGCGAGACCTATTGGCTATGCCAATGCTTGTTACCATGTGCCACTGGCTCACTCATCTTTTTAAAGGTTCCTCTGCTGTGTGCTTAACTCACCCGTGGCCTACATCAGGTAGATGTATAGTGCTCCATAGCGCAGGAGTAGTGGCTGCCCTTGATATATGTGTGCCTGAGAAAGGTGCAGTAGAGCGATAGAGCAGTACTGTGTAGTGCATGTAGGGATAGTGCATGTACTGGGTGTATGTGTGCCTGAGAGGAGTATGTTACGTGAGAGATGTTGTACTCTGCAGTACGTCTGCAAGGAAAGCATGTGCTGGGTGTATGTGTGCTTGTATGAAGTACAATACATGAAGGGTGAAATATTGTGCATTGCGCACATAATGAGAGTGTGTGCTTGTAAATCGCAGTTTGTGTGTTTGTAAATAGAACACCTTGGTTAAACTTAGAAAAGCTTCACTGCTGCTCGGAGACTGAGTGTGTGCTCTGAATACTTGTGTGCTTGTAATGGTACAATGAATGGAGAAACAGTGCTGGACATAAAGTGTGCTATGAATGTACACTGAGTAAGTGATTCTGCAGTGGTACATTACATGGAGGACTCTAGGTTCCACTTTGGAAAGCCCATGGCTGCCCGGTGAAGACATGAGCGGGAGAGGAATACCCCTACCTGACAGATTTGTGTATTGTTGCCTTCCTGTGAGTTGGGAGGGGTCACACACGGGAGGGAAGGGAACAACATTTGTACTTCAAGAGGTTGCTCTTTGAATCAGTGATAGATCACAAGGAAGAGGCTTGAACAAATCCCAAGAAGGGAGATGGTGCTGATAAGGGAATCATAAATATTAGGGATGGAGCCTAGGATTAGCCCTTTGATGCATATATCACTGTGGCTGGCATCTAAAGTGTGAACTCTGGTCATTCCCATGAATTGTGTTGTGGCTCAATCAGCTTCAGAGTCTTGGCTGCTGTGGCAGACATCTTTCATAAGGACAGTAGAAAGAAAGAAATGTCCACTTCAAAAGAAGCAGAACCCCCAACATAAAACATAATTGATTCAGACCCTAAATCACATGTTCTGTCTGGAAAAGGATTATAAGAAGGAGAGGTTAAGACCCCAAACTTTTGTCATCTGCCAAACAGCCAGACGGGCTATGTGAGAAAGGGAAGCTCTGCAAGACCTCTGCCTGCGACCAGGATTAGAGGCAAAGGTCTGCTGGTCTTCCTGCTGGATAAGGGGCATCACCCAGGACATCAAAATCACCTAGCATGGAGCAGCATTGCCTGGGCGTGGCTTGGATGCCGAGGAGGTAGGCAGCGTGAGCTCGGAGCTCCGCGCCCGATCCTGAAAAATATCCTGAATACCTGATCGGACCCCAACGAAACTGATATAATCCGGTACTGGAAGGTGCCGCGGAGGGTCCGGCGCCGACGGCGGTCGACTCGAGGCCGTTCCCAGCCCGGTATTTGAATCTGAAAGCGGGTCTCAGGCGTGAAGTCATCGAGCTAAGATGGCGGCGGTGGCCTGAAGCACGGGGTCGACGGAGTCACGAGCCCGGATCCCCTTTATGGGCTGCTGCTCTTTTCCGCTGCGTGGTATAGGCGGACATTTCTGACCTCCTTCGGGGATCTGGAGTGGACCTTTCGCGTGCTACCAACTGTGGATGGGAGCCGAACCCTTGGTAGTGGTGGCGACAACATGGCGACAGCCCAGTGACGATGTCCCCGGCTCTCTGAGCACGACTGGCGCCGGACGGCTCAACGACCCATCGGAAACCCTACTCTCAGGAGGCAGCTTTGGCCCCAGAGTTTGGAGTGGTGGTCAAGGCGCGGACCGCAGTGGGCCTTTCCACTACTGCTACAGGGGGACTTTCCTGAGGGCGAGGCCCTGCAAAGTGGGGAGCGAGTACAGAGGCGGCTTTGGAGGCCACCACTTTTTCCAGCCCAGATGGGGAAGCCGAAAGGAAAGGGGGATGGTGCGCCCGACACCGAAGCTACAGAAGGAGCGGATCGGGACCAGTCGGCTCTGCAACGTATGCAAGACCGTATCCTGGAGGCCATCGCCACCACAAAGGACGCCTTGCAGCAGGATATAGCCCAAGTGGCGACGGGCTTGGGCCTCCTGAAAGCTGACCATGATAAGCTTAAGGACAGGGTGAAATCCGTGGAAATCACGATTCAGGAGTTGGCCCCGAGCCATACAGCGGTGAAGGCGCAGATAGCGGATGTGATGGATCGGTTGAAGGTGCTGGAACAGAGGGCCGAGGACGCGAAAAACCGGAATAGACGCAACAACGTGCGCCTCGTAGGCCTGCCGGAAAAAATCGAAGGAGATGATATGGTGGGCTATCTCGACAACTGGTTACGAACTGAGGTGGCGCCGGAGGGATTGTCCCCCTTCTTCTCCCTTGAGCGAGCACATAGGGTACCAGCGCGTCCGCCGGCCCCAGGCCTCCCGCCTCGCCCAGTGGTGTTCAAGCTGCTCCATTACAGGGACAGAGACTGGTTATTGCAGAGAGCGAGGGAGGCAGGACCTTTTCAAGTGGATAACAACAGGGTCACTATGTTCCCAGATTGCACGTTTGAGACTCAGAAGCTCAGGGCCAATTTCTTGTCCCTTAAGCGGGAGCTCCGTGATGAGGGCATTAAGTACAACCTGCTCTTCCCAGCGAAGTTGAGAGTAGTGGTGGATGAACAGACACTCTTCTTTACTACCTCGGCGGACGCCTGGGCCTGGTGGGGCACCTACAAGGCGGGAACAGATGGCGCCAAGGCCAGGGAGGAGGAAGCTAAGGTGACACAACCGATCAGGAAATCTCAACGGATCAGGAAGAACCGCAGGAGGACCGGCAGGCCTTCGGTGTCGCAGACGGAGAGGCAGGCGGCCCTGCAGGCTGTGGTGAACTTATCCAACAATACCAGGAGCCAGTCCGGGAAGGGCACGGAATCGGAGGACCCGGGCACGGGCTCAGAGACGGGACTCTCAGAATTTGGTGGAGCCAAAGGCCCTATTGTGACGCCGCAGACTTCGGAGGAGATCCTGGAGGCGTGATACACTGGACTAGCGGAGCGGACTTGCTGGTTGGACACCGGGGCGTTGTGCCCGTGGCAGCGGAACACTGTTACTTGAGGTTTCGGGGCGCTATGATGTGGGGATTGTGGGGTGGAGTGTGCGGGACTGATTTGCTTTCACGAACCTTTCGCATCGATCCGCGCCCTACTGGCCCTTAAGGTCATCGCAGTGGAGACTGCGAACATTACTGCCTTTCTTTGAGGGGTGGTTGGGTGTGCTAGTTTGGATGGGGGTACTGTAGCAGGGTTTCCGTTCTCCCACAGAACTGTGCATAGAGATCTAGAACCTCAGTGAGTTAGGATGATCCAAAACTCATCTCAGTGTCAGAAATCCCCTTACCTAGCTAGCTACAGTGTCTCATGGATCATTATGAAATGATCCATGTCTTAGACAAACCAGAACATGATCTTTAGAATACCTCAGGAATCGTGGAACACATGAACACTCTTTCGTTATATAATCATTTCAAACCAAAACTGAGAGTCAAAGAACACACGTGCAAGTTTGAAATATTTATTATTCAATGCAAGGTTCTCAAACGCAGTATCTTGTATAATACCAAAATGCATATTATAAAAATCAGAGTTAGCAGCATAGTCACTAATCCATAGTAAGCAAAAGGTGATAGCATGTTACAATGCAAAATCTATAGAAATCTATATCACCTATATTTCGTGCACCCTATTTAGCATATTATTTTATATCTAAGAAGGTCTCATTCGGGCTTTAGCAGGGCGGACCCATACCTCTAAATGTCAGTAGGAGTAGATCACATCAACAGCTACCAGCTCTCTTCATGCGCAGCACCAAGTGTCTACGTTCATTCCGTGTAACTCTATCTTAAACCCGCGTAGAGCCCAAAATGTTGGCATCAACATTATTTGTGTTATGTCTAATGTGGTGCGAGGATCAGGCCTCCCAGCAACCTTGTGTTAGGTTATTCTTAGAGTGTGCAGCTCTCAGTGTGCAGACAGTTGTACCAAGTGTACCAGGCAAAGCTGATAGCATAGTAATAACATATTATTCTCAAATAAACCACCTCACCGCTTCTAGGGTGAAAGCGACAACAACAAGTAGGTGTCGTGTGCAAAACTGAAGCCGAAGGAAAAATGGCTGTTTAAACATGTAATACACTCATGCTAACTTAACGCAATATATGTAACGAAGTATCCATATGACACCCCCCCATTGATCCGAGCACCGTCAAACATAAGGGAAAAGGCAATACTAAATCAGATACATAATATGAAAGCAAAGTTCAATAATTTTGAGCTAAAATAAGCTAAAAAAATATGTATGAATGAATATGTATGAATGCCTACAGTGGCCTCAAATCTAAAAATAAAAGCAAAACCTTCGAACCAAAAGTTATCCGCCAGGTCTCAAAAATATGAAATGTAGGACCAGGTCGCATTAATGCAAATGTCTGTAAGAGAGAGAGAAGGAAAAAAAACAAGGCACTTATCCGATATCCAAAGTCATGTGCCACATTGACGTTATTCTCAGCGACATCATATGATTGAAATCTCCATCATCTGAACGCAGTCCATCCCTCCAATTTAGCAAGGGGAAAGTCATATTTCATAACAAAGCACTTCTCCCAGGCATCTCACGATTGGACAGTATATGCAAAGAAAGTTGCAACAGCCTCCAGTATGAAATCACTGCCATCATCCGAAAATAGTTCAGCAATCCAATTCAGCAATGGGAAAGAACATACGTGCTCCTCCAGCATCGGATCCTCCTGTAACGTCAGAGGACAACTCGGTGGGTTCACCAGATCGCTGTGTGTCAGAAAGGCATGCGCCGCCGCAGAGATCTCCCATTGGCCCAGTACTCCATTTATTGCTGCCAAGGCCATAACTCTTTCGCCAGAACAAATCAGCTCGTGAGCCACTACGGGACGCATTAGCTGATCAAAATCGACGTCAGGAGCAGTCCTCAAGCATAGACACAAATCAATGGCCCAATCGAACTCGCAGCTCAGGCAGTGAAACACAGGTTGGACACACGTGAAGTCGGTGAACCGAAATGACAATCTATAAGCCGTGCTTAATGCTGCAAGCGGCAATGTTCCATAGTAATTGAGCATCCGATTACGGCACAGTGTCAGGAGGTGTTGAACAGCTTCTTGCGCAGGACGGGCATCCATGTTTTATGAAGAAAAACAACAACAAAATGCCCGCAGCCACAGCCAGTAAAACAGGTAGTCCACCAAACAAACTCGAAAAAATAGAATGGAAAAACGTGGGAATGATACCAAAAACTTTTTCAAATGTAGTCACGAGGCCACTGCTAACCAATTTAAAAAAATGTGCGAGCCCAGTCGTGGAAGATGCATTAAAGATCTGGTGCACCAGCTCACAGAAATGAAACGGCAAGTCAGTATTTAAAAGCGCCTGCACCTCTGTGCGTGTGTTAGCTATGTGAAGGACATAATTTTCCCGGACCGAACTCAGGATCACTTGTTTTTGAGACAAAAGGGCCCTTATTCTGCTTAAACCATTGAACTTCGCTTCCAAGGTTGGAATCCGTGGCCAGATGGAGACATCTGAAGACCCATGCGTGGGTGGGTATAGAACATTCTTGCAACACACCACACGCTCTGATACAGTTACCACATAAGCCACACCAATTAATAACCCACAACATACTTCGTTGTTTAAAAGCAAATAACTACCATTAGTCAATAATGTAAATGTGGGAACTACTGCTGGAACTGGCGTGCCTTTTAAAACACATGCTAAATTTGGCCGGTCCTGATTACAAGAACCGTGTAACTGAATGTGTCTGCATATTAATGAATGGTCAGGTGACTGTGTGCATTCCTCACCATTAAGATTCACCTCTTTTCCATCCTTCAGACATCTGTATGTGTATGGTAATGACCATGCCTCATGGAGGAATGCATTGCCTAGTGGTTCATATCGTCCTATAGCAATATACCGCATACAATTAGTAAATTTGTATAAGGGAAATGGTAATGTAATCAATCCATGAATAAGCCACGTGGCAGTAGTGGTTTCAGCAACAGAGAAAGGTAAGGATTCTAGCTTTTCAATATGTAACATAGAAAATGACGCATCACGCATTGAAAGCATGCGTTGCTTTTCAGTCAGATTAAAAGGGGCGAAAAGGGACGAAACGTTCATCGAGTTCCAGGGAACTCGACCAGCCTTAAGTGTCTGTAGGGTCCATGCAAACTGCATTACAGAACGTAACTGATTTTGACCATGGTACAACGTGGACGCCTCATCATGTACAATATCAACAACTGAAGAAACAATGTTATCCAACGTGTAAATCCTGGAAGAAAGCATGTTAATACTGTTATCGACCACTGCAAGCACTTTTTCCAAATTTGCTTGATCAATAGCTCTCAGGCGTTTAGCTGCCTCAATCTGTGAAAATTTCCAAATTTCATTGTACACAGCATAAAGCCAGCGTTTAGATCTACCCCTAGCCGGGCCTTTTATAAAATCATTTAGCTCTATATTCTCATTCAACTGGGACAGATGCAGTTTAACTGCAGCCAAAGTTGAATGCTGTAACCAGTTCTGACACAATTTGCCTACTGAATAAGTAGTAACAGTGTGACTTGTTTCAAAACGGGGATCCGGCCTGATGTGTGTAAAACCCTCAGACAAACCCAAAAAACGACGTTGGCAAGAATCAGAGCTCCTTTGCCACAAAAGCCACCCCTCCGAATCAAAACTGGAAATATTAAATGAGGAATTGTGCAAAAGTGCTTGTATCCCACTGATGGACAATGTAGTGAAATTACTCCAACCTGAATATTCTTCCAAATCAGGGATAGTAGGTGTATTTAATTTTTTAGATGTAGCCAATCCAAAGCACGTTGTTTGGAAAATAGTAGAATTTAAAAACAACATGTGATTTGGGATGAGACATGCACGATGCAAAGCCTCAGTGCCTTGTACCTGCCAATCTTTGGTACCCCAAACCGATTTAAGGTCAATAGCCTCCTTCCATAACTCATAGCCATCTATAGCTAACCTGTCTAGAAAGGACTTCGAATACAGCAATTTTGTATCGGTAAGTCTAACTTTGGACATGAATTTCTGTTTCACTTTAAAATAAAACGACTCAGGATTTGATTGATTAAAATCTGTAAAATAAGAGTATTTTCCCAGAAATGTACTCGAGCTCCCCTGTAAAGGAGCAGGACAATGTTCCCACTGTGTGTAGTTCACAGGAACCCTCCTGGAACTTGTTTTGTGTAAGAAATGATTTCCATAATGTTGATAACAAAACAAATCACCATAATTGACAGAATCTAAGTACAAATCCTCAGCATCAAAGGCCGCATAATATTTCAAATCAGAGAACAATGCTTCTACGGCCTGAAGATCCCAATCATCAGAACGAATATCTTGCTTAATCACATCTCCCATGTTTACTCTAAGCACATTAGGAACATTAATAACTTCTGTGGGGCCATGTATCTGAAACCTAACCGCATCCCACACAATCCCATCAAGGACAGGCCAAGCAGTAATCTCTACTGTATTTAAGTCTCTTTTTAGTCTGTGTGCTGAATGTGAGGAGGAAAGAGGGGCCAATGTTCCATTAAGGTACCGAATTCCTGTTCTTTCTTTCACATAATGGCCATCGATCAGGCGGAAAAAATAAAACACAAAACCAATTGACATAAAAAGATAAAATGAAAATAGTATCAGCCAAATGTATGTCCAAGGTGGAATTAGAAAATGTTTTTTAAACAACGTGGCATATTTTGCAATAGTCGATGGTTTCTTTGAAAGTTCCGAATCAGAGTCAAAAGAGAATCTGGACTGGTTAGCCAAACGAGCTTGTAAATCGGACATAGATAAATCAGCAGGATCTGCATAGGTCAATTCATCAATGTTAGTAACAGGAATAGTATTTAATAAAGGTCCGGATATAGCAGGCATCTCGAGGGACACCTCCTGATCTGCACCAGATGTAATAGCCAGCACAGAGTGCCTCACCATGGAAGGACAGGATACAGCCGGTGTCATGCTATGAAGAATCGGCCACCCTGTGTGTCTTGACATTGTCAATAGAAATAAATCTGTTTTCTTTACGACCTGGAAGTGGTGGTAAAATGACTGTTCTTGTGCCCTTCACTCCAAGAACTCGAACCGGTGCTCGATATGAGGGACCAAATTCTTTCTTGTTATCGATCTTCTCTCGAACCAGTTCTCCAACTTGGGGTAGCCAGCCAACTACCGGGATCTGCAACGCATCATCCGACGTGGAGGGCAAGTGTTCCTTAGCAAGACTGTCTCTGGTCTTTTGTAGATCCTGTAAAACATTGCAATGTTCATCTACGTCAAAGGCCGCGGCCTGGGCCTGGCAGTCTGCACCATCGAGGTCAGGGACGTACATCTTGATACCAAAGAGCATTTCGTATGGGGTCCGCCCACCCAGAGACCTTCTAGGGAGATTATTAAGCGCACGCTGCACGCCATAGAGGTGGGTCAGCCAGTTTCTACCAGTGCCTATAACTCGGGCTGTCAAAGATTGCTTTAAGTCGCGGTTCATTCGTTCTACTACACTATTGCCCTCAGGCCTGTAGGGACTTGAAAACTTGACTTGGACTCCCAACGAAACCATAGCATCCTTATACGCCTTAGAGGCGAAAGCCGGACCCTGGTCCGAATGGAAAGTACCACAGGCAAAGATTCCCACAAAGACACACAAATCCTTAATGACAGTCCGCGAATCAGCTCTTCGATGCGGCCATACCCACACAAAGCGTGTGCATGAGTCAACTGCTACTAAGATGTATTTATACGCAGTATCAGAGGAAAAAGGACCGCAGTGATCCAAATAAACGCAACCAAGCGGTTTATTAGAGATGTACAACTGTGTCTGAGGCGGACGCGCAGCAGTAGAAGGCTTAATCTGCTGACAAATGTCACACATAAGGACATAATCGCGCGTCTGTTTGTACAGTCCCCGCCACCAGAACCTTTGTTGTAGCTGAGTTACAGTGGCTGAGACGCCCGCATGCGCAGACGCCACACCTTCATGAGCCGCTGTAATCAGAGAAGCTCTGCGATCCGAGTTGGGAACTAGACGTTCGCCAACTTCAGGAATTTTCACATAAGGAACCTTATCGGGACTTAAGTGGTATGTGTACTTCGAAGGGAACCCCGCAGGATATTTACCTCCCTTCTCCGTGGCAGCAACAGCCGCCAAGATGTCATCATCTATTTTGCTTTTGGACCTCGTGACTGCTGCAACTAAGTATTTTGATACCGCAGACTTCGCTGCCTCATCAGCAAGCGAATTACCAACAGCGTGGACCCCCACGCGCTGATGGCCGAGAGTATGAATCACAAACACGAGCGGCAGCTTTTCTTTAAGTTCCGCCACTCGGACCCAGATCATTTTATGTTTTATTGTGCTACCTTTGGAATCACGAAAATCATTCTGAATCCAAAAGAATAAGTTCTCATTGTAAGACTGGACACAGTAATAAGAATCACTTACGATTAAAGTCGTCACACAAGGATCAGCGTACTCCAATGCGAGTATAAGAGCACGAAGCTCTGCTAATTGTGCGGTGCAGTCCCCTAGTGTTTGCGTGTGCACGACACTGGATTCGAACTCATCGTTCACCATGGCACCGACTACAATGGCGCAAGCGGAAACGTAGGCATGTTTAGAGCCATGCGCAACCTGCGCCGAACCATCAGTGTAAATGATACAATGGAAATCCTCCAACGGCCGCATCGCTAAAGGAGCAGGATGAACAAATTCATACTGTAAATACTCCTGCGACCGTAAAGCGGCGTCAAAAATAAACGTGACATCCTGGGATGTCAAGGAAGTAGCCCACTGAATCCACCGAGGGTGCAAAGCTTTAGAATTCGGTACACTGGCTTTCGTGACCGCCTCCAAGGCAGGACACGGGGTAACCACCAACATGCGTTTTCCCTGTGACAGGGCACGTTCCTTAAGAATTGCCATCTGTACTGCCGTTAAAACTTTCTCCACAGTGGAAAAACGCAGTTCAGCCGAAGTGTATAAATGTGACTTGTAAGCAATAGGTACAGTATCCCCTTCATTAAAAGTCAGGTACGTGAAACCCACCGTCCCAGGGATAATCCTTATCACCAGGTTGGTCTGGTTATCACGAGTCTGTAAGTAGTCAGAAGCGAGCAAATCAGCCTGCAAAGACTGCAGAATGGCTGAATGCTCAGGCAGCCAGCATGATTTGGAAAAAGATGGTTGTATCAAGGCATACAAAGGCTTGATACGCTGGGCATATTCCGGAATGTATGTCCTACCGAAATTTTAAAAACCCAGCAAAGACTGTAATTTTTTCAGCGTTGTCGGAGAGCGCAACTGCGCGCACTTCTCTAGGAAGTGAGGAGCCAACCCCTTTCCTTCGTGGTTAAGTTCATAACCCAGAAACAACACTGTGTACTCCTCAATGTGTGATTTTGCAAAGTTAAACTTGTAACCCATGTCTGCAAAGTTACAAATTATGCTGTTTACTCGACACAGATGCTCCCAAAGTTCGTCGTCTGTGAGATAAATGTCATCCACATAAGAACAAGCAACTGGATCGAAGCTCTCCAAAAGAGAGACTATGCGTGCGGAAAACACTCCAGGACTATTCTTATAGCCCATTGGGAGTCGTTTAAACATTTTTTGTACGCCGCCGCACGTAAAACTGGTCCATTGGGAACTTAGACCATCTAATCTGTGTGCATAAAAACCATTGGAAATGTCAAGCGTGGTTTTGAACCGTTTACGCTCAAGACTATTCACTAGGGCAGAGCCGTGAGTATTCTGTACTGCACAGTTACGGCAATGCGAGTTCAAATGCCGGTAATCCAAAACCAGACGATATGAGCCGTCCGGCTTGTTCACAGTAAAAAGGGGATTATTCATTGGTGACACACACGTTTCAATTACACCTTGATATTCCAATTGTTCAAGGATAGACGCGACAGAAGCTTTAGCTTCACGCCGTATGGGATACTGAGGTTGTGGCTGTGGCTGTGACCGTAAAGGAATCTCATGGCTAGGGGACAATTTATCCCAGCCACACTGATTTCGGTACACAGCCGGCGCAAGTGCCAGAGCCCACTCTTCTGCAAAATGCAGCGCTTCCACTCTCGATACAGTGTGCGCGAAACTGGGGAGGATCACCTCCTCCCCTCGCGGAGCTGCGAGAACAAAAGGTGGGGGCCAGTCAGCCTCCGAAAGCAAAATGTCATACGTAGACGAAAGATTTTCCCAAAATACCCCTTTTACAGTTCGCTGCATGTCACCTTCAATTAACAGGACAATTTCAAAAAGTCGTTCAGGGGGAGCAACATGTGTATCAGCCGTTTCAATCACAACATAAGTGTCAGTCGCTGTCACCTTCAACAGTGGACGGAGGGCCTCTCTCACTATGGTAATCTCCGCCGCGCTGTCCAGCAAGGTCAGAGCCCACGTCAGATTCCGAAGCCGCGTTCTCACTATCTGGGTCATATCGATGCGCCGTTAAGGCTGCGACCTTCTTCTTGGCAAACTGCGGTCTCTTGGGCGTAGAGTCGTCCCGCTGATCCCCTTCACTTCGCGTGCGGGGCTGACCACGTCCTTGCTGGCCACCCCGGCCCCTGCCGCCCCCTCCACCACCGGTTGACGGAGCCGATGAGTCCTGTAAGGAACGAGGAGAGCGTTGGTCAGAAGCCTGAAATCTTTCAGGCGATTTAATCGTTGCGTGATCGTGCAAATCATAAACTCGATCTGACTGCGCAGGTTGTGAAGGCGCCGGACTAGAAACCTGTGTCTGCTGTTGTTGTTGCTTACCCTGATTCTGCTTTTTTGGCCAATTTTGTTTTTTGGACTTGGGTTGTCCGCCCGATTCCGAAGACTGTCCCTGGGGCTGTTTCTTCTCCTTTTCAGAAAAAGCATTTACACCCTTAGAAGTGCGGCCAACCATTTTATAAGCCGCCACAATAATCCTTGCTAACTGACGGGGTTTATCGGCATCGGGAATTAACGCCAGAGCATTGGCCACCTGAAAGTTCACTGCATCCCCCTTGACATTTGCAAGGATAAGACCGCAAACAGTCTCAAACGAGCCACTCAGGCGCATACCTAATTCAACCGCCGACTCTGGTCCGTGATCATCCTGAACACGTTTAAGGACCGCAGAAAGGTTTGACACAGACGGGGTGCCATAGCACCTCGAGTAAACCGCTGCAAAAGTCTTACCCCATGTTTCACAGTCAGCAAGTTCAGGGGCTAAATCTTTCGGTAAACTGAGCGTAAGAATCCGGTGTTTTTCACCCGGAGTCGTATTAGGAAACACAGCCTCCAGCTGGTCGAATTTCTCGGCAAGCCAGTAAGGAAAATCATCCTTATCCTGGGGCTTCTTGCCCATAACGGAATTCACCATGACAGGACTGATTTTCAAACCAGCCTGTTCTGCTCGAAGCTGCGCACCTGTGGGGGCTGCGCCATGAACATTACGACCAATGTAATGAACAAGCGCCCTAATCACTCCAACCGCGACTTCATGAAGACGCCGCAGGTCAGCCACATTACAAGTAGCGCGATTAGGGTGAGGAGTAAATCCACCCAAAGCGGGCCAATTTGTGCCCGGAATGGACAAAGGACCTAACCTCGGAGCCGTCAAGGAATGGGGTAGGGCGCCACCAAACCAAACTCCGTGCTGCCAAGCATCGATAGGTACTTCCAGTGCCCTGTACGGAGCATAAGCCGCCGGTACAGCCGAGGCAGTGTATGAATGGAAGACACCCGAATTAGCGTCCACTTCCGGAAATGTCACCCAGGAATAAAACAATTCGTACGGGTACGCATGTTCCGCACTCACCACTAGAACCACAGCCAAGCCTTCCACAGGGACATTATATGCCCGCAAGTGGTCGCGAACCGCGATGCGGCTATGCTGCGGTATGTCCACGGCCATGGTAGCACAGGAAGAGAAAAAAGACAAAGAACACTTTGTAGAACAACTGGGTAGTAATTCAAAGAAACCGTTTTTAGAAGAATTCAAGCTTGAAAAGACTTATTTAAAAAATAGGTAGGTTCTTCCGACACCACCGTTTACCGGAAACGGGAATGAAGGTGTCAAGGTTTGAATGATATACTACTCGAGTGTCATGATATAAGGCCAACAACGTACGGGCGCCATGTAGCAGGGTTTCCGTTCTCCCACAGAACTGTGCATAGAGATCTAGAACCTCAGTGAGTTAGGATGATCCAAAACTCATCTCAGTGTCAGAAATCCCCTTACCTAGCTAGCTACAGTGTCTCATGGATCATTATGAAATGATCCATGTCTTAGACAAACCAGAACATGATCTTTAGAATACCTCAGGAATCGTGGAACACATGAACACTCTTTCGTTATATAATCATTTCAAACCAAAACTGAGAGTCAAAGAACACACGTGCAAGTTTGAAATATTTATTATTCAATGCAAGGTTCTCAAACGCAGTATCTTGTATAATACCAAAATGCATATTATAAAAATCAGAGTTAGCAGCATAGTCACTAATCCATAGTAAGCAAAAGGTGATAGCATGTTACAATGCAAAATCTATAGAAATCTATAGCACCTATATTTCGCGCACCCTATTTAGCATATTATTTTATATCTAAGAAGGTCTCATTCGGGCTTTAGCAGGGCGGACCCATACCTCTAAATGTCAGTAGGAGTAGATCACATCAACAGCTACCAGCTCTCTTCATGCGCAGCACCAAGTGTCTACGTTCATTCCGTGTAACTCTATCTTAAACCCGCGTAGAGCCCAAAATGTTGGCATCAACATTATTTGTGTTATGTCTAATGTGGTGCGAGGATCAGGCCTCCCAGCAACCTTGTGTTAGGTTATTCTTAGAGTGTGCAGCTCTCAGTGTGCAGACAGTTGTACCAAGTGTACCAGGCAAAGCTGATAGCATAGTAATAACATATTATTCTCAAATAAACCACCTCACCGCTTCTAGGGTGAAAGCGACAACAACAAGTAGGTGTCGTGTGCAAAACTGAAGCCGAAGGAAAAATGGCTGTTTAAACATGTAATACACTCATGCTAACTTAACGCAATATATGTAACGAAGTATCCATATGACAGTACTTCCATTTGCGGGGGGCCTGTCCTGGGGGGGTGGGATTTGAGAGCAGTTGGGGTTGCTCTGGGTGTTGTTGTTGGATGGGTTGTTTGGTTTCTTGTTTGGAGAGGGTGGGGGGGACAGTCCGTGGTCGAGGAGCGTGCAAGGTCAATGATTTCTATTGTTCGGTCTGGATGGGCGAAGGGGAATGGCTAGTACCGGGGCATTGAAATGTGTGTCCTGGAATGTGCGGGGTATGCAATCCATGACACGTAGGCATAAAGTTCAGGCGTACCTCAAGCGTAGGGGGGTGCACATAGCGTTCCTGCAAGAAACGCATCTTAATAAGCAAGAAGGAATTGCGCTGCAGAGGCGGTGGAGGGGGCAGCTGTTCAACACGACGTTCTCAGCTTTTGCAAGGGGGGCGCTAATTTGGATACGAGCGGGGGTTCCCTTCCAGGTCACTAAAACACTGGTGGACCCTGAGGGTAGATATGTGGCGGTGGAGGGGAGGCTGAGAGGCAGGGTAGTGTCTCTCTGCAGTGTGTACGCTCCCAATGTGGATCTGCCCGCATTTTTGTCCACGCTTTCGGGTAAACTGGCGAGCTACTTGGCGGGGCCGGTGCTCTTGGGGGGGGATTTTAATTCGGTGGCGGATGTGGTTTTGGATAGGTCCCATCCCCCGCTGCGCGCATCCCCAGCACATAGGGTGGCCAAGCGCAGGCTGGAATGGCAGGAGAGTTGGGCTGGAATGGCAGGAGAGTTGGGCTCTTACAGATGCATGGAGGGCATTGCACCCCACTACTAGGGATTACTCCTTTCACTCGCAGTTGCATGATCTACATGTTTGGCTGGACGCGTTTTTGTGTTCATCATATGTGCTTTCGGCAGTGGGGGGGGCGGAATATTTGGCTCGGACGATGTCGGACCACAATCCTTTGTTGTTGTCCCTGAACTGGATGGTGGCCGTTAACTGCGTACCAACATGGCGCCTGCAACCCGACACCATGGATGACTTGTTGTTCAGGGAGGCCCTTGGAGACTGTATAGAGCGCTATTTTGAGGAGAACTGTGGCTCCGCCTCCACGAGGGCAGTGGAGTGGGATGCGTTTAAGGTGGTGGTACGAGGGCACTGTATTGGGCACACGGCTGGGGCTCGCAAGACTTTGATGGATGATTTAGATAAGGCGGAAACGCGGTTGAGGGACTTGGAGAGGGGACGCCCGAATCACCCTGAGTTACAGGTGGGGCTTAGTGGTGCCAGGGAGGAGCTGGCAGTGGAACTGGAACGGCTGCGCAGCTTTGATCATAAAGCGTACATGACGAAGGCGCATGCGGAAGGCGATAAGGCGGGGTCTATGTTGGCGTGGCTTGCCAACCCAGTCAGGAGGGGGGTGCCGATCATGATGATCCAGGAGACAGGGGAGGAGCCCTGCCATACCCAAACCGGGATACTGAACAAGTTTCGGGCGTATTATGAAGGTCTTTACGAGAGTGGAGAAACAGGGGGGATGGCCGAGCTGGGCGATTTCTTGGACGGTTTACAACTGCCGAGGGTGGAAGACTCGGAGGCAGAGGAGCTGGGTCGGCCCATTACGATCGGGGAGATAGGGTGTGCAGTAAAACAAATGGCCAGAAATAAGACCCCGGGTCTCGACGGCCTCCCGATCGAGTTTTATGGTAAATATCTGGAGTACCTTGCTCCCCAGTTGCAAGCAGTCTACAACGAGGCACAATCGAGAGGTCGGCTCCCGGGGTCCATGTGTGAAGCCCTCATGATTCCACTCTTAAAACCGGGCAGAGAGGGAGCGGCTTTATCCTCCTACCGTCCGTTGTCCATGCTGACGACGGACTACAAAATCCTGAGTAAAATCCTTGCCAACAGGCTGCTGGTGCACATGACTGGCCTTGTTCATAAGGACCAGAGCGGCTTTATCCCGACACGCAACACCACCCACAATATCCGAAGGCTTACGAGATTGATGGGGGCAGACTGGCCAGACGCCGTCTCTCCATTTGTTCTCTCTATTGATATAGAGAAGGCCTTCGACAGTCTTGAGTGGGGATACTTATATGAGGTGATGCGGCGTTTCGGACTGGGAGACGGTTACATAAACTGGACCAAGGTCCTGTACACTAACGCAGTAGCTAGAGTCCGGGTGGGCACTCTGATCTCGAGGCAATACCCCGTCCGGCGAGGCACTAGGCAGGGGTGCTCCCTATTTCCTCTCTTGTTTGCGCTGGCGATGGAACCCTTTGCTGTGGAGGCCAGGTTGGGCCCCCACTACGCCGGATTATCGTATAGGGACAGGCCACATCTCATCTCATTATACGCAGATGATCTGCTGATGTTCTTGGCAAACGCGGGCTCAGAGCTGCTGGGGCGAGACGGCTGCTGGAGCGGTTTGGCCGGTTATCGGGCCTGAGGGTCAATTGGCCTAAGTCCTGCTTATTCCCCCTGCGATTAGGAGAACCGTGCCCACTCACGGCGCAGGAACTCCGGTGGGAACCGCACTGTTTGCATTATCTTGGAGTCTATGTCTACCACACTCCGGCGGATATGCTGGAGGGTAACATCACCCGTTGTATTAATGCTCTAAGAGGGAGCATGGACTTCTGGTCTACACTACCGTTATCCCTGGCTGGTCGGATCTCCCTGCTTAAGATGGTGGCTCTGCCCAGGCTGTTGTATTATTTTAGGACGCTCCCGGTGTGGATCCCAAGCTCTGTTTTTCGGCGCCTGAGGTCTCTGGTCATAGCGTTCTTATGGGGCACGGGGAGGAGGCGGATAGCGCTGGACACCTTACTGCGCCCCAAAGATGAGGGAGGATTGGCGGTGCCTGATTTTGAAGGGTATTATCTGGCGGCACAGTTGCAGGTCTTTACTCAGGAGGTTGCGAGAGTATATAGAGGCCCAGAGGAAACCAGAGCAGAAGGTACCCCGCGACACGTTCTGGCGTACATTACATTGCACCAGAAGCTCATGGTTCGGGACCTGACGGTTGAGGAGCAGACGTTCCGACTCTGCTGGAACCGGGCACGTAAACGAGCGGGGGTCCGCCTTATGTACGCTCCTGAAATCCCGTTGGGGATGGTTACGGCCCTCCCTCACGGAGGAGACTGGTCGCGCTTGCTGGGGTGGGAGGAGGCGGGGATCCACATGCTGGGCGACTTATACGAGGATGGGGTACTGCTGCCGTTTCAGGAGTTGCAGGAGCGGTTCGACCTACCGCGAGGCGACTACTTGCTGCACGCGGCGATCACGGGTGCCATGCAGGCTCATTGGGGGGAAGGCTTGCAGGAACCGGGCGTCTCTATGGCAGGACAATACACGATGATGGCAGCAGAGACCTTTAAGGCCGTCACTTGCTTGTACTCCAGAATGCTGCGGGAGACCCTACAGCCTCTAGCGGCTCTGAAGGCCAAGTGGGAGTTGGACCTCCAACTGGAGATCCCTGATACGACCTGGGGCCAGCTGCTGCGGCGAGCACGGAAAAGCTCGAGAAACACCAGGTTTCAGTTAATTAACTTTTACGTCATTCACAGGGCATACCTCACGCCGGGGAAAGTACGACAATATTTCGGGGTGGAACAAGCTGCTTGCCCCAGGTGCAACACAGTTGGTGCGGACTTGGGTCACATGTTATGGGATTGCCCCTCACTGGGGGACTACTGGCAGGAGATTGGGAGGGCCCTCAACAGTGCAACAGATAGGGACATTCAGTACACGAAAGCAGTGGGGATCCTCCATTGGTTTCCACACACGCCTAGGAATAAGAATACCAGCAAATTTATAGACTTAGGGCTAATTCTGGCCAAGCGGGAGATCACGAGAAATTGGAAATCAAGAACAGGGCCCACATATAAAAGATGGTATGGTGAATGCTTGCGGTGGGCGGCATGTGAGAGCACCTTGAGATACCAGGTGGCCTGGAGAACGAATGATGAGAAGGCTATGGAGAGGGCGACTGCGTGGGAAATGATGGTACAGGCGCTCCGAGAAACAGCCGACGAGGAGCAAGAGGACGTGGAGGAGCTGGATACTGCTAACCCCGTCACCTTACCGGGGGACGCACCTTAGTGAATGTATGTACTTCCTAAGCCACAACGGACGTTTTTTTTAACAATGATTTAGCACAGCGCGACCACGGGGGGGGGCAGGTTGTTGGAATTGGAGGGCTGTTGGGGACCGAAAATTTTGGGGTGGGGGAGGGGTGAAAATCACAAAAGCAACCCATCTTTACTTTAGTACCAATAACGTCAGGCAATGTAAGGTATCACAAGAACTATTAGTGGACGGAGGCCGAGCTGCACCTAAGGAGAAGGCGGGCCTCCCAGAACGGGGAACGATGGAAAATGTCATATCTTGTTTTATATTGAATTATAATTTTGATTATGATGCCTGTACATTTATATTGGTGATGCAATAAAAACGATGTTAAAAAAAAAAAAAAAATGGAGCAGCATTGCCTGACTGCTTGCCAGACCAGTGTGATCTGTGAGGGAGAGGAGAGCGTTGGAGGGAGCGAGGGCCAGTGGGGAGCCCTGCTTGAGAATTCCCTATTCCACAGGTAAGGCTGTTCACCGATCGGGGAGTTGCCCTGTGCATTATTGGCTCTGGGACTCCAGTATGCTAGGAGAGGGCAGCATTGTTCTGATCTGTATCAGAAGCGCCGGACAAGGAGCACTAAGCCACACGTCAGTGATAACATATGCCAGAGGGGTCACCGTTGAATTGATTTTGGGCCAGATGCGCACGACTTGTGACTGTCGGAATCAGTGACTCCGTATGTCAGGTTGGTCAGCCATGGTGAGGGCGATCGCATCAGGAGAATCTGCCCCAAATCGTGATTACTACAACAACCCCGTATCCCAGGAGGGCCTGCCAGTACCACTTTTGGCTAGGGTTTGGGTTGTCGCCTGGACCAAAGAAGCACTGCTGTGACCAGTTGGTCGAGCCGCATACTGTGATCTGCACCTGACGAAGTTCCCCGGATAGACCTGGCACCTTGGTGTGGGTCTCCCTTCCATTTTTTGCTGTTCTTTCATGTGTTTTTGCTGGTGTTAGATGCTTTGGACACTGTGCCACTGCTGTCCAGTGCCATAGTGCAAGTGCTTCCTATGGTAAATTGATGTATGGATTGGTGACTCCATGATTGGCTGATTTGGTTTCCTTGTCAGAAGACCCTAGTACAGTGCACTTAGTGTGCTCAGGGCTTGTAAATCCAAATGCTGCTGGTGGGCTTGCAGCACTGGTTATGCCACCCTCAGAAGCAGCCTAGTAAAAACTGTCTCAGGTCAGCCATTGCAGAACCCGTGTGCAGTCTGGTACTGCCATGCTGACTGGGCAAGTGCACCCACTTGCCAGTCCCTAAACCTCCCCTTTTCTTCATATCAGACACCCCTATGGTAGGCCCAAGGGCAGGGTGCATTATAAGTATAAGGTAGGACAAGCCCTGATGTGTGTGGCATGTCCTAATAGTGAATTACAGCCATTTTTGTTTTTCACTACTGCAAGGCTACCTGTTCCTCATAGGCCAGAATGGGCAGTTTGATTAAATGTAAATGTGTTGGCATTTATATAGCGCACTGCTACCCGTAGGCGTCCTGGCGCTTCGACCGCTGCGAAACCCTTCCTGGCTTCCCTGAGAGATGGTCCCTTAATGGGTATCTCCAGGGTGCGACCAGGCATCCCCGGCGGTCTGGGGGGCCGTTAGTGAAGATGAGGCAAGCTAATGCCCAGAGTTGCCGAGTGTGACCGCTGATCAGAGTGGGCACCGAGGCGAGAGAATTATCGAGTCCGCTGACCCTGGTCCAGAAACCTGCCGCGCCGGGAATCGAACCCTGGTCCCGGGCCGTCCTCTGCTCTCGGGTCTGCCGCCTCTAACCAGTGAGCCACACTACTTCACGATTATTACATCTTATAATCCTAACTGACTCAGGGAACTAGGTAGAAATTCGAGTTTAGTATGCCTGAACTCGGAATGATAAAATACATATTTTAGTGAAGTTGGTTTTAACATTCTGTGTTTGAAAATACCACTTTTAGAAAGTAGGTATTTTCTTGTCTAACTATCCAAGCCTGCCTCTGCTAGGTTGTGTATTTCGTGTCTGGAGTTTGAGTGGCAAGGGCTGGAGGATTTCAGGAGACAGGGCGAGCCAGCACAGTGCTGAATAGTGACATCTAGATGGGTGGGAAGAGTTGCACCTGGGACCTGAATAGGACTGTGCCTTCCCCCCACAATGCTGGCTCCACCTCCTGTGGTGCGTCTGATGTCTTTGCCCTTCACTGTGAAAGGAAAGAAGGAGTCATGTAAACAGAGTGCTCCAGAACTGGTTTGTACTCGGCCAAGGCCTCTCTGCCTTCACAGAACAAAGAGAAACTGTGTATAAAAGAGGGGACCCAAACCCCAGAACGTTAGATCACTTTGGGACAACAAGAAGAAACCTTTGCTGAGGAGTGGAACCAGAGAGACTGAGGAGAGACTATCCCTAAACTGAAGTGCTGTTTGGGGGATTAGCCTGCAGTGGTTGCCTGACTGCCAAAGAGAGGAGAGAGGAACTTTGTGTACTTTCATCAACTTGTAAGGATCTCCAAGGGCTTGAGAGAAGAGCTTGCCTCCTGCTGAAGTCCCAGGGACAACAGACTTCACCTACCAGCTCCCCAAGAGTTCTTTGGGAAGTGCCTGCAGTTGTGCAGGACTTTTTTGAGGAACTGCGCATCGCAAGGAGCTGGAAGCGCGACTCACGAGCAAGAAGCGTGACGCCGAACTGCCGTTTCCGCTTCACAACAAGAGAGCACCTTGCATCGCCGGAGAAGAGGATCGACCTCGCAGCAGACGCCGCCGCATCAACGGGAAGCATGTCGCAGGGCCTGCCGCAGCCGCCAAGAACCGCGGAGTCATCGCAGGGCCCCTGAAGCACTGCGCATCGCCGGAGAGAGGATCGACGTTGCAGTAGACGCCGCCTAATCACGGGAAGCGTGTCGTAGGGCCTGTCGCGGCTCGCATTGTTGTTGAAGCATCGCGCATCACCGGAGAAGAGGATCGACGTCGCAGCAGACACCGCCGCCTCACCGGAAAGCGTGTCCCAGGGCCTGTCGTGGTCCGCATCGTATCGCACCAAGAAGAAGACGACATCTTTATTTCTTTGCATCAAAACTTCATCGCATCACGGCGTTGCTCACCACATCGCCCCGGAAGCTGTGTAAGAAACGGACGCATCACCTGCCCTCGTAGAGAAGAACCGACCCATCACCGTCCCCTACGGACCAGTAGGGAATCGACGCATCACCGTTTGTGCGTGTAAGCAACTGACGCATCACCTTCCCTGCAACCCTTTCATTGTATTGCGTCACGCATCTTAAGGTACATTGACTCAAAGTGTCGCATTTTAAAATCTAAAGAGAACTAAGCTAATCCTACCATTTTAAGTACAGTATTGTGGATTTTTGTCGTTTGTGGTCTTGTGTTAAATCTATATAAAAAAATAGTTATTTTTATAATACAACTTGTGTGGTGTCCATCTGTAGTGTTGTGACTTGGTTACTGTATGTGTTCACAAATGCTTTACACGCTGCCTCTGAGATAAGCCTGTCTGCTCGTGCCAAGCTACCAAGGAGGTAAGCAGGGGTTATTTCAGGAGTGTACCCCCTTACCCTGACTAGACACAAGTGTCCCTATTGTTTCACAGGTACCTACCTATGCCAACTAGAAACCCCCAAATCTAACACCGGGGGTTCACTGAGACACTGCACCCAACCCGCTAGGGGGAAGAGCAAGGTACCTTTTGTATCCGCCGATCAAGCACAGCTTCGATCACTGGGAACAGGCTGGCAGCGCTGCTCGACAGGAAGAACGTGCGCCGATGTGTGCTGCCACGTTCAGTCGGATCCTCAAACTAATTCTCTTCGGAATCGGAATGTTGCACAAAGGGGTCCACCTCCTGTTAGCCTTGACTCTGAGAATAGTCAAAAACAGAGTGAAGGGAGAGCAGGCGAGGGAAAGGTGTAGGTTTTCTATGCTGGGGGCACTATGGATGGGGCAGGGGCCAATCATGCATAGGGGGCCTCGTGCTATGCTATGGAAATCACGGGACACAGACACAAGGCTGCTCTGGTCGGACCGGAAGTCCCGAGCGACCTCCGACCATTTATTTATAGCCTTCAGGCCACGCCTGGCCTGAAGGTGCAACAATGTGTGGAAGTGGTTCCGGGGCTCAGCCGAGACCCTCGGACCACTAGAACGTTACATCCCTCCCCAAATTAGTTCTTGTTTTTCTTAAAGTTCACCACTGCTCATGAATCATACGCAAAGTCCGCCAGCTTCTGACTAGGCCTGGGGTTCGGTCTCAGATGGTACATGTTCCTTCCTCTCACTGGGGCTACTGCTGGCATCGGGGATTGCACTGGTGGTGTTGCAATCGCTGGAGTCTCGTCCCCTTCATGTTGCGCTGCTTGGGTATGATTCTCATGTTGATCAGTGAGCGTAATGTCCATGGAGCTTTCAATGCCTCCTTCATCTGCTGATGATGTTGCAGGAATCCGCTTGAACCAGGAGATATTGCGGGTTACTTCTTCTCCATTTCTCTGTGCAGTGATTGCGGTGCCTTTCGTGGTCTTGATGATCCAGGGGTCAGGTTCATATGGTGTTCTGAATTTGCCTCCCGGCCGCCGAGTTCTCAGCAACACTGTGTCACCTGGCGCTAGTGTACGGCTACGTGTTCTCCTCTTTCTGTTTGCTCTGTCATTGTTTACTCTCCTCCTCCTTTGGGTTTCTTCGGGCTTGTACTGCTCTGCTGTCCATCCATCAGTCATCGGGAGACTATCCTGTCGGTTCCCTGCAAACATCAATGACCACGGTGTCCTTTGCGTTGTGCTGTGTGGTGTGCTTCTGTATTCACCGAGGAAGTGTTGTAACGCTTTTTCTGGGTCACTCTCCTCTATTCCGGCTATTCTCAGCACTTTGTTGATGGTCCGCATAAATCTCTCGGCTTCACCATTCGCCTGCGGCCACTGCGGTGTTATGCGATGATGTTTGATTCCTAGGTTCTTCAGGAAGTCATGAAATTCACCTCCCTGAAATGGGGGCCCATTGTCCGTTTTGAGTATTTGAGGGCGTCCAAACATGGCGAACACTTTGTCTAGGATGGGCTGGACATTCTTGAAACTGGTGGATTCTGCTAACTCCACAATAGGATACTTTGAAAATGAGTCTATGAGCACGACTGTTGTACGCCCGTCGGGGAAACTCCCAAAGTCCATGCTGACCCATGACCATGGTGTTGGGGCATGTTCTTCAGTGACAATGGGTGCCGGAGTTTCTTGGTTGCTGGTGAGTTGGCATGCTCGGCAGTTTTTTACTAGGGTGTCAATGCTGACGTCCATTTCTGGGAACCACACTTTTTCCCTCATTCTACTCTTCATCCTTCGTATCCCTTGGTGCCCCGCATGTGCTAGCGTGGTGGCGTGCTCTTGCAGACTTAGAGGTATCACTATACGGCGTCCCCTGAGGACCAGTCCATTTTCAGCCACGCTAAGCTCGTTGTGGATCTTCCATATGTGTCCTAATCTGGTGCGATCGATTTCTGGCCAGTCATGGTTGTCCTTTAGAAATCCTTGCCACGTTCCAGATTGGATGGTGTTCTTCACCTTCTGTAGTACCTTGTCTTGGCGGTAGTGGTCCAATATCAATGGGATTGACATGGTTTGGGGGCACGCGCTCTGTGCCAGGAGGTTGATTTCTTCTTCAAACAGCGTTTCTTCTTCTCCTGAGTCTACAGTCTCCGCTGCTGGATGACGGGAAAGGAAATCCGCTGGATTCTTTTCTCCTGGCCGGTAGACTAGGTCCATGTGGTACTGTTGTACTTGAATTGCCCACCTCTCGATTCTCGGAGGCGGATGTGGGGCAGTTCCTTTGAAAAGAGGTATTAACGGTTGGTGATCGGTGACTAGTCGGAAAGGGCACCCGGCCACATACAGATGGAAGTGGTTGCAGGCCCACTTTACTGCCAGTGCTTCCCTCTCGACTTGTGAATAGCGGGCTTCGGTGGCCGTCAGTGCCTTGCTAGCAAATGCTAAGGGTGCCCATACCCCCGGCTCTGCTTCTTGAGTGAGTAGGGCCCCAAGTCCTACTGGGCTGGCATCGACGAGGATTTCTGTTTTTCTGGCTGTGTCAAAGTACGCAAGGGTCGTTGTGTCCAACAGTGCTGCCTTGATTTTTGCGAACGCTTGCTCTTCTTCGGAACCCCACTTCCATTGTGCATCTTTCTTGGTTAAGGCACGGAGTGGCTCTGCGAGTGTTGCGAGGCCAGGAATGAAACGTGCACAGTACTGCGCCATCCCTAGGAAGCTTCTCACCTCGGACGCTGTTAACGGGGCTGGCGCATGTTTGATGGCATGGGACTTGCGTGGATCTACTTTCACTCCTTGGTTATCAAAGATGTATCCAAAGAACTCCACTGTCTTTTGGAAGAACTTGCATTTCTCTCGGTGTAATGTGACACCATGCTCTGCAAGTCGTTTCAGTGTTGCACGTAACCTTTGGTGGTGTTCCTCGCTGGTTTTGGAATGGATGAGAATGTCATCGCTGACATTTAGTACTCCTTGTAGGCCGGATAGCACCTCTTTGATCGTGTTCTGGAATATTTCGGCAGCTGACGAGATGCCAACATTTAATCGTTTATACCTCCGCAGCCCAAGATGCGTGGAAAATGTCGTTATATATCTGCTTTCTTCTGCCAGCCGGAGTTGGTGGTATCCGGCGTTCAGATCAAGTTTGGAGAACCACTGGGCTCCGTTGAGGTCTGCTAAAATGTCATCTACTGTCGGTGTGAGGTGTCGTTCACGTTTGATGGCCTTGTTAGGCATGCGCATGTCTATGCAGATGCGGATTTTTCCTGGTTGGCGGGGTTTTTCGGCGATCACCATCGGTGAAACCCACGGGGTAGGGCCAGTGACTTTCTCAATCACGTCTTGTTGTTCTAGTTTCTCTAGCTCATCCTCCACTGCTGTTCTGAGATGGAATGGTATTCGCCTGTGCCGGAGAGCGATGGGCTGTACTGTCTTATCAATATGCAGTTTAATTGGCGGCCTCTTGATCATACCTAATCCTTGAAATAAAGTTGGAAATTGCAGTAACAGTTCGTCAACTTGAGTGCTCTTGACAGCGTTGGCGAACGCGATGAGCTGTAGGTCTTCCGCCGTGTGGCTGCCGACAAGGAGGTCAGCCTCTCTGTCTACCACGTGGAATGTTGTAGTTACTTCGTGTTCTTCTGCCTTCACTTGGACCACCATTTTGCCTCGCAGCGGAAGTGGCTCTTTCCCGCCATATGTGAATATACGGACCTTCGACGGGACTAGTTTTGGCTTTGGGTGTAAGTTCTTGTAATGCTGGATTCCCATGACGTTGACTGTTGCGCCAGTATCAATTACTCCGACGGCTGGGGAACCGTCTATTAGGATGTTGCACTTCGGTTGTGGTCTTCGCCGCCGTTTTAGGTCACTCGTGAACGAGACGAGGTAGCATTCGTCGTCTTCCTCTTCAGATGAGTCATCGAGTCTGTCGTACCTTCGGTACTGTGGCCTCATGTCCCGTGGTGATTGTCTCTCTTCAATTTCTAGTTGTCGGACTGCTCCAGACAGTGACTTCTTGCTGGACGATCCTCGTCCTCTGGATCTCCCTCGGCACACGCTAGAGAAGTGATTCGGGATCCCACAGTTTGAACAGGTTTTTCCACGTGCGGGACAGCTTTCTGCGTCATGCGCTTCTCGTCCACAGTATCCACACTGTGATCTTCTCTGTGTTCGGGTTGGCCATCGGCCTCTTCCGCTTCGTGAGGATGTTCTGACCGCATCGACTCTTTCTGTCTTCACCGTCACTCCAGGGCTTGTGCTGGTGTTAAGTGCTGCCTCCATTGCAGATGATCGTACATCGGACAATTCATGAGATCTTGCCAGTAGGAGGATCTCTTCTAACGTGATCTTGGGTTGTCTGAGGATCAGCGTCCTCAGTGGTTTGTTTCGGCATCCTTGAATCAGTTGGGCGGTGACTTCCTTGTTCTGGTCATCTTCGGTGCACGTGCTGACGAGCTCTCGCAGGCGGGCGTGGAATGCATCCATGGTTTCGCCCTCTCGTTGTCGAGACTGTCGAAACTTGAACCTTTCGTAATGTGGGTTTAGCTGAGGATCAAAATGCGCGTTGAGGGCTTGGACAGCTGCGTCATAGTCATCAGATTCTCCGGTGTCCGGGAGATGCTTGAACACCTTGTATATCTCCTCACCTCCAAAGTGAATTAGCAGGGAGCGTTTTACTTCGTTGTCCTTCTCCCTCGTGGCTATGAAGTAGTTGTTTAATCTCCCTAGCCATACAGCCCACCTGGGTGCGGCAGTTGAAGGGTCCGCTAGTCCACTGAAGGGTGGCAATGCTTGTACTTGAGCATGTTGCAGGGGTGGAGGCTGCGCTGTGTTGGCCTGTTGTTGCACGGCATTGTTGCCTGGTGCTGCGGCTTGTTGCTGCACTGCATTGTTGTCTGGATTGTTGGACATTTTGTTGGCGGTGCGTGGTGGTGCACGTTGTGTCGACGTCTCACTTATTTGATTTTTGAGTTTGTTGCCAGTGCTTGTTGGTTTGGGTTCTTATCACTCGTGGTGGCGTTTGGTTTTGCCACTGCTTGTTTTTTTTTTTTTTTTTTTTTCCTCTGTTGCCTGCCGTTTGTGCTTGTTATGAGGGCGCGACCTTCCCCTGCCTATCGGCGGCTCTGCCGATGCTTCCGGTGGTTGCTGGGCCTGCGCTGGGGCTCACACGCGGTGTCTGCGTGCGCTCGGCTCCTCGTGGCCCCGGCTTGCTTGTGCGCATGCGCGGGGCTCTGCGGCGGCCTCCGCAGCGATCTCGGGCCTCGCGCTCGTTTTCTCCTTCCTCCCGGTGCCTAATGCAGCTTTGGTTCCCCCGCTGCTTACCGGGTTTTGGGCTTGGAGCTTCTGGTCGCTTCCTGTGCGGTCCAGGATGGGGACAGGTTCGCCGTCGGTCCTGGGAAGGACTCGTGCCCCGCTCGGTGTCCCGCTCTCGAGCCTGCAGCAGACGTCGTGTTCAGGTAGGGACAGGGCAAATCCCACCTCTCGTCGCCAGTGTAGGTTTTCTATGCTGGGGGCACTATGGATGGGGCAGGGGCCAATCATGCATAGGGGGCCTCGTGCTATGCTATGGAAATCACGGGACACAGACACAAGGCTGCTCTGGTCGGACCGGAAGTCCCGAGCGACCTCCGACCATTTATTTATAGCCTTCAGGCCATGCCTGGCCTGAAGGTGCAACAATGTGTGGAAGTGGTTCCGGGGCTCATCCGAGACCCTCGGACCACTAGAACGTTACAAAAGGGTATTGGGAAGAGGAACAGCATGAAGTTCGACATCTGAAAAAAGCGGACCTCTCCGCTATGGCTTCCTTCTTCCTTACCTCAGTAAGATGAGACACTAAGGCGGGACAGTGCCGAATACACTTCTCTCTCCTTTCAGACCGGCTCGGCGTTCAGGAGCCATTGCACCCTCACACGAACTCTGGAATCAGAATTACGCACAGGGATCCTTGTGCATCACTCGTTTTTATCCTGTGAGCCTCCAGACGATGACTTCATGGGAAATGTAGTTTTTTGGTCTAATGTGCTGGGAAGGCGCTGGGGATTTTAATTCCTGACACGTTCATCACGTCCGTCCGACTTTGCCATACAGGATCCGAACTTGTGAGCGACTGAGGAGAGGGCGCGCGCTGCACTGCTGAACATTGCAATACTGCCAGAGCAGATAAGACTGAAAGTGGGCCTTTTGGGCCCTGGGGGACTTGCTGATAATGGTGTTTAGCACTATAGGAACATTTGACTAATTTCTAAAATGTAAAACTCTTGAGTACGGCCTAATAGTTTGCATTCCCTGAATTCGGCCACCAGTGAATGGGGAATAACCCCAAACATGTTACACAAAGAATGGTGGGACAGGGATTTCCCTGATAACTAATAGCGTCCGACTCAAGGGGGATTGTGCTATTGCTTCTGGATGTCATATACCTTTGCATGTGTAGAGATGTAACTAAAGTACTTCTTTTTTACTTTAGAAGCAAGTATTGGACCTGACCTGATTTATTGTGTGCACTGCTTAGAGCTTAACTTGAAAAAAGCAAAAGTAGTACAGCTGGTAGATTCAACAAACAAGAAGCATTCTTGGTTCTTAGAAGAGAAAAAAGTGGAGGAAGTCAAAACATACAAATACCTAGGATTTATTGTAGAACATTAAATGAAAGGAAAATAACAGAAGCAATGCAAAGCTCAATCTCAGAACTAAGGCTTTAAAATCATAAAGAACAAATTGAGCTGCTCTTCATTGGTACATCTGTGAACAGTGATGCGCACCCAGTTGATTCCAATGGTGACATATGGCTCAGAGTTGCTGAAAGGGTGAGGGGAAAGCATTTTAAACAAATCTCAACCAAGAGTATATTGGTGTTTAACATACAGAAATCTGCATCCCCAGCACAAGTGCACTTAGAATTCAGTCTGTTGAAACCAATAATATCAGTGCAAAGGTGCATTTGTAAAATTATGCTGGAGACTCAGCGCTTCCGACAAAGGATCCATCAATCATTTGTACTGGCAGGAAATAGAGGAGCAGAAACAGAATAATATAAAAGACTCATGGGGGCCAACATCTAAACCAGACCATCGAGGAATTAGGAGTACAAGAAGCTTGGTGTGCAAGCATTGGGAAACGTCTTTTATCAAGTAATAAAGATTTCAGTCGAACAACTCTCATATTTAATAGACAAGAACACCTTTTTGCTAAGCCGACATGTGTGGAAAGTGATTAATTCATACAAAAAACGAATGCCCCAGGAATATATCACAGCGCATTTTTCGCAGTCAATAAAACACCATTTCATGCAGTACAGATTTGGAAAATGGGAAACAAAAGATCTAATCCCAACTTGGAAGGACCAGATATCAAACCAAGAATTCAGACTGTGTAAATACAAGGAAGAAACCCTGGTACATATTTTCTGTGTCTGCTCAAAGTTCTTGAAAGAAAGGAAACATTTGCTGAAAGAAATTTTCAGAGATCTAAAAATTAGATCTTGCAGGCAAGCAGTAAATTTGTCGCTAGGCGGAGCCTCAATACCCCTCATTTACCGAGGGGTAAAATTTGTAAAAGCATATATGAAAGCAATAGAACACCTAACATAACGCCCTATCACTATAATAAAGAAGTACCATTGGGGAACAAGATCTGCAAAATCTGTAAGAACAAAGTATTATTGGTTGAGTTGCACAATGCACCGGCACTTTAAACCTAGGGGATCAGAAAAGGCAAAAGGAAAAAATGGACTTAACCAAAGAAAAGAAATGTAAAGAGGAATTAATTTACACACCCAGTATGGAAATCAAATTTGTAAAAGGCCCTCATACTTAAATCGACTGGACTATATCAGGCATCACCCTAATTGCATAAAGCTCTAGCTCTTTAAACCATGGGACCATGAAGGAAAACAACTAACTCTCTTGATAAGTGATTTAAAGAACATTCAATTTGAATAATAAGTAGTGAAGTAAGACATATGTGGGGTATATTAATGAGGAGTAGATTGGTGGTTTAAAAGATAGCCGCTGTAACAACAGAAACGTAAAATAGGATTTAATGTCTATTTTGAAACAAGTGTCTGTATGACCTTTTAGATATTTTAAATATATTCTTTTTAAATGAAAACAACTTCAAAATGGTCAACGACTATATTTTATAGAGTGGTAGTACAGAAATTGTTTACGTTTATGACATGCAGTGAATGAACTTTTGTGCAATGGTTTTTATTGACTAATGCTTCCTAAGACTGGTTTCGGCGTTTCACCCCTCATCATCCAGGATAGCTTGATTCCAGTGGCATGGAGAGCACGGGACCCACGTCTGGGCATACCCGTCCGACCTGGAGTGACAAATGCAAAAAGAACAAATGATGGACGTAATGCAGAACAATGTCATACATTCACCCCAGTACAGAGATCTAGGCCTAAATCCATCCTTTTTTTGCTCCCCATGCCATTCCAGTTTGAACCCAGCCATATGCAAATCAGTCTTGACCCTGCGCCCAATGGGAACAATCCAGCCCGAACTGCCAGGCCAGGTCCTCCCTGGACTGGAAACAAGCATCCTAGGACCGGTTTCAGAGTTTCACCCCTCATCAGCCAGGATAACTTGACTCCAGTGGCATGGAAAGGATGGTACCCACGTCTGGGCATACCCGTCCCACTCGGGTGACACATGCAAAAAGAACAATTGATGGACAGAATGCAGAACAATGTCATACATTCACCGAGTACAGAGATCTGGGCCTAAATTCATTGTGTTTTTTTTGCTCCCCATGCCGTTCAAGTTTGACTCCAGCCATATGCACATCAGTCTTGACCCTGCACCCAATGGGGACAGTACAGCCTGAACTGCCAGGCCAGGTCCTCCCTGGACAGGAAACAGGCATCCTAGGAGGACCAGTAGTCCGGTAGGTCAGGCCCTGGGGTATCAGGAGTTAAAGCCCTCAATCCCTGCGCTTTCGGTCCAGTAGCTCCCTTTTGCCATGTGGCCCTCTGAAAGGGGTACTGACAACCCCACAATGCAAAATGCTGTTCGGTAAAAACATGCAGGGCCTCTGCAATTATGCAACAGTAGTTAACAGAATTATGCATCTAGGAAAAGGAATATATGTGGCATCATGCATCACAATTTGTAGCTGTATAATTCCTTTATTTTGCCATTTTACAAAATATTAAAAGTATCTGGCCAAAGTTGTGGCACATCAGCACAGCAACTGAAAGGTGACTGGGAACACTTTGTAAAGGACCTGCCACTGCTCAGAATAGCGTGTAGCACATTTGTTTAATATTGTTTGAGTTAGAAACAGCATTTCTGCTTGGAAGAAATATTCATATAATGCAACAGAAGGTGCATTACGTGTAAATGAGAAAAATCAAGGGTTAAATAGTCCTGTGAGAGACAGTCTTTCTAATTCCGATGTGAGCATTTGACTGCACGTGGGCATTAGCACTCCCTGGATAATCAAATGGATATTCTAATGTTATTTACCAGAACAATGGAGCAGCAAAAGTTTATTAAGAGACACCAAGAAGAGAAACACAATGTGCTGATGCCCCTCTTCCTAAGCCCATCCATGGCATTTGAGCCTCGTGTGAAATTGGTGGAGCGCAGAAACAGACCCTGTCCTAAATAAGAAGAGCACAGGTGCTGCCCTGCGAGGGCCACCAGTGCTGCAGATTACAATGCATGTTGCAGTTATGTTAGCAATATATGTTATGAGTATTTGTTAAGCGTACTATCACTAAACAAGGGTATCTTGGAGCTGAGCTGGTGTGAGTGCCTAGCCCTGCATATAGTAGGTTGGTTAATTAAAAAGCCAGGTCTTTAACTTGTTGCAGAATTCAAGAAGAGAGGAGGAGGCTCTGACATGAGAGGCCGATCCAACCATTAGGAGCAACGCAAGAGAATGCCCATCCTCCTGGTGTGGTTCTGTGTATGCATGGTATGTGTGCGAGTAGGAGTCGTGAGGAGCAAAGGCGACTGGGTGGTTGGTGGAAGAAGATTCAACGGTTCAGAGAGCTTGAGCCTCAGTTGAGTATTGCCTTGAATGTGTGTGTGAGGAGTTTGAATTAAACACGTTTGTGTATCGGAGACAGTGGAGTTCCCAGAGCAGTGGTGTGATGTGAGTTTTGTGTCAGGATTCGGAGTTTGCCTACCTGAATGCCAATAATGACAACATCTCCCAGAAGGCCTTCCTTCTGGGGAGGAGCGTTAAGTGCCTTTTTATTCACGTGAGAAGCTAGGTGCAGTGCACGTGATTTTGTCTTCTTGCCGAATGATTCCACGGACGCCCTGTTCCCGCAGTGTCAGCTGTTGGAGTTTTCTTGGTGTTTTGGGTCCCTGTAGAAACTCGCGGCTGCGGAGTGACGTGTTGGATAATTGACCTCTGGTTGGTTTCTAGCAAGCGGACCGCTCTGCTCGATCTCTACTGTAGCTTCTATCATGGCCGGGAGACGCTGGATTTTCCCCCTCCTTGGCCGTGTTTTACTTTTAGACATCTTGGCGTTGGGTGTTCTGACCGGGAGACGCTGGATTTGCCCCCTTCCGAGTCAGAGCTCCGGTGTTCCCAACATTCCGGTCCGGGAGACGCTGGATTTCCCCCTCCCATGACAGGAAGTATATTGTTAGTACTCGGCTGAGTATCTATTCCTGGAGTATGAGAATTGAACTGTGTTGTGAAGCCAGTACAGTAGCGGACCTATTAGCAACGGTAGGGTTCTGTGGCTACCAAGACTAATTCTGGGGACCAAGAGCCATCTACTGGTAAGGAGTGCTTCGTTCCTTTTGATTTTCCTGTAAGCCTACGAAGTACCAGTCCACCGTTTTTCTGGAACCTACGGTGTGGCCATCGATAACTGTTTTGGGGCTGCAGACACTGGTCATATTTTTTTTACTTTTTGTTACTTTGTCGTTTCCACATGCGTTTCCTAAACACCTCATTGGATGAAGTTAATCCCGGGTGTTAGAAGATCTTCAATGCTCAAAGGGTGGTGACTGTTGGTATGTATGTTTATCAGTAAACGTGTTTTGGGCTAAGGTTAGAAGAAGGGAAACTAGAATAACGAAGGTATCTTGTCTTATAGGAAATACTCACCAGAGAGGGAGAGAAAACGTCTCATCCACCTTATAGGAAGGAAGGGGTTCTACGCCTGTGAATATATCAGGTAGGGGTGGTGCACATAGATAAGATAGTACCACAGAGTACAGGGAAGCCGATTATTAATGTGTGGTTCTTGTCTCCACAGGTGTCCCTTCCACTGCAGTCCCCACCCTAACCCATCCCTCGCCGGCTTACTACCGTGCTCCGTAAGTACATTCAGTCAGAGTGCGGGGAAAGCTGGAGGTGGAACCCCATTAGCATCATACTGATCCTGAGGAGCCGTTGGACCGTGACAGAATCACGTGCCCACGAAAACCTCCTCCTGATCAGTTGCCTTGACCTTATAGTTGTAGGATGGCCACTTTGTATGATGTATTACAGGCGCTGGTCCTGGTACAGCAGGAGTTGGTCGCCTCCAAGGCGGAGACCGCAGCCCTGAAGGAAAGAGTTGACAGACAGGCAAGAAACCCTTTCGATGCTTCTGCAGGTGCTCAACAGATTCAGGTGACGGTCCCACCTCCAATACCGTTGGCTAGCCCCGAGAGGTACTCGGGGGACCCCCATTCCATACAGGCTTTTTTGACACAAATATCTCTGCATTTCTCCTGGCGACCGCATCTTTTCCAACGAACCTGTCTAGGGTAGCTTTTGCCATTTCCTATTTGACGGGGGATGCGGCTAATTGGGCCGGTCCTTTGGTGAGGAATGACGATACTCTACTGTCCGATTGGACGGCATTTCGTAGGGAGTTCGAGTGAGTGTTCGAAAGGAGAGCTACTACTCTCAGTGCAGACCGAGAACTCCTCGAGTTGAAACAGAGTAGGAAAGACTTGGTAACCTACATGACCACTTTTAATAGATTAGTAGCCGAAACTGCCTGACCAGAGGAAAAGAGGATGGCTCTGTATTGTCAGGGCCTGTCCGATGAGCTAAAGGATGTATTGGCCCAAATCGATCCTCAATCCACTACCTGTACGGATCTTGTCAATCTAACACTGAGATTTGGTCATCGTCTCGTAGAGCGTACAGGAGATAGGAGAAGGGGTAACAGGTTCCCTAGAGGGTTGGGAAGGGGTTTTTTTTTTTTTTTTTTTTTTTTTTTTTTTTTTTTTTGGTAGACCTTTATTGCACATTATCACATTTACACAGCGGTGTGCCTACAACCCACTTATAGGGCCGGCCGCAATCAGAGCACCACATATTAAGCAGGGCAAGCAATATATCTCTTCATGTCAAACCCATATGCAGTGTACGCTATGCCCATGAAGGCACCACAAATGTTCCAGAAGCAATGTCCAATGTACCCTATCAATTCCGGCCGTATGCCCTTATGTGATCTCGGTCTTTTTCCATTTTTGACAAAACCAAAGTCAACCGTCAACTAACCCCAACTCCCTCCCAACCCCTTCTATCCTGGTCCTGATGATGATTTCAAATCTAGCAAGTGTACAAACCGTATGGCAGCCGGTTCAGTAGGGTACAGAAAGTGTATGAACGAGTTTGGCATCACCCCTCAGTGTCTCTTACAGCACCCACAGTAGTGCAGAGCATCAAAGGGCAGTACAGTCTCATCTCCTCCCAGAGCAGGTGCAAGCGTCCCAGAGGGTATCAGTAGTCACACACCCCGCTTAGTAAGGATGTCCCACACATATTGAGGCCGCATTCACGCAGTCTCCTGGCCCCCCCCGACAAATTTACTATCACACTCCTTTCGCTATCAGAATCGTCCAGAGACAGCACGTATAACGTAAACGGCTCCCATACATCCCGCGGGCGAGATTTCTCTGGCAGCCCCTCATAATAGCATTGCAGTTGGTCTCTGCAGTAGGCCATGTCATTCAGCCACATCTGTACATTAGGCGCCCTCCTACCCCCCCATCCAATAGCGACCCTCCTCTTAGCCAACTGCAGAGCCAGGACCACAAGTCGTCTCGATTGAGCAGGTACCCCGGAGGCAATGCCCAAAAGGCAGAGACGTACGTACAGGTTAACCTCGCTGGAGATCATGACAGTCAGTCTCTCAGTCACCTCCTTCCAAAAATCATACACTCGCGGACAACCCCAGGCCATGTGTATAAAATCAGCATCGTCAGCTCCACATCGGACACATTGGGCACTGGCCCGGAGCCCATATCTAACCAGCTGGACCGGCGTGTAATACCATTGGTGCAGAAATTTAAAGTGCAGGAGGCGAAAGTTGCCATTGATCACACATCCCCCAGTCATGTTACAGCATTCCTCCCATTCTCCATCACTCAGAGGTTCCGGCAAGCTCTTATCCCAGCGCGCCCTGGCCAAGACCGCCCCCCCTCCTTCATCCTCCTGCGCAGCCTTATAAAGTCTAGAGAGCAGTTTAGTTCTATCTTTGGCTGTGTAGAGCAGCTGTAATGCCCCAAGCGTTAATGGCTCCGCCGGATACGTTGGAAACAAATCTCGCACTGCTGCCCTCAAGCGGGCGTACACAAAAGTAGTCATAGCTGTATTAGTGGAGTTTGCCGTCATGGCCTGTAAGGAGAGAAAGGAGGTCTCCGGGAAAAGATCCCCCATGGTCTGAACTCCAGCCTGCCTCAAAACCTGCAACCCCCCGACCTCACTGGACACTGATATACCTGAGTGGTATAGTAGCGGCATAGCCGGAGCATATAGCGGCAATCTGGCAGCCCGTCTACCAAGGTCCTCCCAAGCGGATGCCGTGCGCCGTACCGTATCGATCTCCCCCTTCTCGAATACTGAGTGTTTGTTGGTTATCATCGCCCTTAGCGGATACGGCAAGACTGCACTAGCCTCAAGCGCCACATGTGGGGTGTATGGCGGAGCAGTGATCCAGTAACTAGCAAATTGAGCTTGCGCGCATAGGTAATAAAGCTTCATGTCCGGTAGGGCGAACCCACCCAGTGCATGCGGTTTAATCATGACATCCCAGGTCACACGCGGTTTCTTGCCAGCCCAGGTGAGCGAGATCAAAAGGGACTTCAGCCGTGCGAAAAAGTGCGATTTCAGCGAGACCGGGACATTCACAAAGAGATAAAGAAATTTCGGCAGCACCACCATTTTAATCAAAGAAGTACGATCAGCAAGTGTCAAAGGGAGCCGAGTCCATCTCGCCACCTGATCTTCCAGCTTAGAGATGGCTACTCCATAGTTAGCCCTTATAACTTCCTGGCAGTCCCTATGTACCCAAATGCCCAGATAGCGAACCGAGTCCGTCGCCCACTCCAGAGGGAACTCCAGCGGAACCCGGCTGGTCGCATCCGTGAGTGGGAGTATCACCGATTTGTCCCAGTTTATAGTCAACCCGGAGTGTCGACCAAACCTAATAAATTTGCGAAGTATATTTTCAAGATGAAGTGACGGATCTCTGACATACAGGACCATGTCGTCCGCATACATCGACACAGCCAGAGACCTGAGGGGGAATTTCAACGCTGCCTCCGAGTACCTCTGCCGCAGAATACAGGCCAGAGGTTCCATCATGATGGCAAATAGTAGTGGCGATAGAGGACACCCTTGCCTTGTTCCCCTCTGGATCGGAAATGACGAGGAGACATGCCCGTTGACCCTGACTCTTGCAGTCGGTGCGGTGTACAATAGAGCGATAAGGGAAGTGAAGAAGAAAGGCACCCCCATACGGTGCAAGACAGTCAGCATATATTTCCATGCCACCGAATCAAAGGCCTTGGCCGCGTCAAGCATGACTGCAGCCGCAGGGAGATCTGGCTTGAGTAGGTGCAATACAGCGAAAAGTGTCCGCAGATTATGCGTCGTGGACCTGAGAGGAATGAAACCTGATTGATCCGGCAGGACCATAACTGGCAAGAGTAGACGTAGTCTCGTAGCCAACACTTTGGCAATAATTTTGACATCAGTATTCATAAGTGAGAGGGGGCGATATGAATCACATTTATTTGGCGGTTTCCCAGGTTTAGGCAGCGCCACTAAGAGTGCCTCTCTCATGGACGCCGGAAGCCGTCCGCGCTCAAACGCCTCTTCCAAGACCTGCGCCAGCTGAGGGATCAGGATATCCGCATATTTTTTATAAAATTCGGAGGGCAGACCGTCCGTGCCGGCCGCCTTTCCGTTCGGAAGTGCCGCAATGGCGTCCCTGAATTCAGCTTCCGTAATATGGTGCCTTAGGAAGTCTTGCTGACCTTTAGAAAGCCATACCAAGGCAACGCCCTCCAGATATCGGTCCACCTCCTCCTCATCAGCCGTGTCCCTCCGTTCATAAAGTTGCGCATAATGCTTCGAGAAGCAGGCTAAGATACCCTCAGTGGTGGTCACCACTTCCCCCTGATCCTCAATCTCTTGCACCGTGCAGTGGCGTGCCCACGGCTCCCTGATGCGATCCGCCAGTCCCTTCCCTGGCCGTCCCCCTTCGCCATAGTATCTAGCAGTAGCATGCTTAGCCAAGAATTTCACCTCTTGCTCCGCCAATTCATTGTATTCTGTGACCTTCACCCTGATGTCTGCAAGTGTCGTGCCCTGCACGCCCTCTTCCAACCGTCTCTCGAGGGATAGTAACTCCCTTTCCAGCCTGGACATGGAGTCCCTGATAGACGTGAGCACCCCTGATTTTAAGCCTATACATGCACCTCTCACCGTCACCTTGAAGGCCTCCCACACCGTGCTTATATCATCAACAGACCCCACATTATTGACAAAGAACTCCTCCACGATCTGTCCCAGGCGTTCAGAAAGCACTTGGTCAGTCAGTATCCCGGGAGAGAGTCTCCAAGTGAAGGGGGCCGGGGCATGTGTTGGAATCTGCAATACCAGTGTAGCAGGAGCGTGATCCGAAATAGTGCGGGGCAAGTGAGCAGCATCCACCACCCAACCACACACATCCCTAGTCGCCAGCCAGAAGTCTAGTCTCGACCATGTATCGTGTGCTGAAGTGTAGCAAGTACCCACTCGCACAGTTGGATTACGTAGTCTCCACACATCCAGCAGTTGCAGCCCAGTCATACCCTCGCACACCGCTTCCGCCGCCCTCTTGCGCACCACAGGCCTGTCATGTTTCTTGTCCAGCACTAAATCGAGCGTGACATTCCAATCTCCCCCACATAGGATAGCTGATGGTGCAAGCAAATAAAGTTTGTTCCAGAGCATTACATAGAAATCAGGATCGTCAATATTTGGACCATACACATTGAGTAAAGTAACCAGCATACCATACAACTTGCCCTGCACAATAATAAACCTCCCTTCCTGGTCAATTTCCTCGTGCACAACTTCAAAGGGTAAATTTCTCTTGATCAAAATCATCACCCCCCGAGCATAGGAAGAGTACTTAGTGGCCAGTCGCACCCCCGCCCACTGTCTGCCCACCATTTCAGCCGCCCTGCCCTGAAGATGCGTTTCCTGAAGAAACACCACCTGAGCGCCATGTCGATTCAAAAATGCAAGCATTTGTCTCGTCTTTTGTGGCCTATTAAGACCCCGCACATTCCACGTTATGCATGTGACCCTACCCCCCCTGTCCATAACTCTCATTCTGTAAGCCTCCCAAGCGCCAATAGAACCTCCACCTTGCCCATCCCAGAAAGCTCACCCCTGCACCCCACCAACCATATGCGACATGAGCAACTTCGTAGAAGCAACGAACCCTCAACCGGAGGAGTCGAGCGTACGGTATCAGCACCACAGACCCCACATCCCAGACCAGGACAGTAAACAATCCCCCAACAGCCCTCAAACCCCCTTTCCCCATCCCACCACCCACTTCAGCGCACCCAATTAGCCGAAGCCATCCCGAATCCCAACATTGCACAACCCCCAACATTTCAAACAACAGTGTGTGGGGGTCTCCCTTATCGGGGGCGTAGTGGCACACTTCTCCCGCCAAGAGGTGACGGGAGCGTGGACCACGCTCAATCAGAACATCTCCAACCTCACAACCCTGATCTCGTGAGCAAGTACCCAATATTGTGCCAACAGTTTATAATACATTACTAGGAGAGCCCCGGATGTGCCTACCACCAAGAGCGCCATAGTTTCAGTCGCCAGCCCTGGCATCCATAGGGCAGTCCCAGTACGAGCCTCCCAGAGCTCACCACCTTTCAATCGTGTGTGCTGGGTACAGAGTCAGCCAAACGCAAGTCGACAGCAGATATAGGGATGCCACCCTCCATCTTCCCCCCCCCTCCACAATATCCATGTTCTCACTCTCGTGTAACAGCAGCCCCAGTGAACTCCTCAGTTCGTTTAATAGAAAGCAAATGAGAGGTCAGCGGGGAGTAGTCCGCAGGGCGCTCCGCAGCAGCGCTCTCGTCGTAGGCAAACAGTCAGAACAGCTTACGCGGCCTCGTCCTGCCCCTCATCCTCTGCCACATTTCTCCCGTCCGGCTCTTTGGCGCGTTTTTTCAATTTTTTGGCGTAGTCCATTGCTGCCTTGGGGGAAGAAAAAATCTTGTTATCCGCCGGTGGCCCTATCCGTAGGCGCGCAGGATACAACATGGCGTACACAACATCGTTAGTTCTCAGCAGTTGTTTCACCGGGGCAAATTCTTTACGGGCTGTTTGCACCGCCATGGTGAAGTCTGGGTAGAACTCAAGCCTATTGCCTTGATATTCAACGGAGCCCTTCTCCCTTGCGAGTCGAAGAATTGTGTCCCTGTCCCTGTAGTTCAGAATTCTGGCTACTATCGGCCGCGGCGGCGCCCCAGGCGGCGGCCGTTTGGCCAGCGAGCGATGGGCGCGCTCAACTATGAAGACCTTAGAGAGTTGTTCAGCTCCAAATATGTCAATGAGCATCCTCTCCATATAGTCCTCCATGCGTCCCACGTTCGTGGATTCTGGCAGGCCCGTGACCCTTACGTTATTCCTTCTGGACCTCCCTTCCAACTCCTCGTTCTTCGCCTGTATGACCGCCAGCACCCTTTCCATGTTGAATACTTTAGACGATACGGTGGCCAACCCGTCCTCCGTGGCAGACACCCTCTGCTCCACTTCCCCCATTCGTTCGTTCTGGCGGTCAAACTGCGTCGCCATGTGGTCGAGTCGGTGATTGACCGACTCCATGGTGCCCTCGATGGATTGTAGGGTCTTCTGCATAGCTACTAACGTGGCTTCTAGATTCGGGGCGCCCCCCACAGCCCCCTCCCGGTCAGTGTCATCCGGGGACTGGGAGTTCATAAGGGCAGACTTTTTTGCCTCAAAGGTAAGCTTCGGCTGGTTCCTCTCCGTTCGGCCCATGACGGCAGCTCAATCAGCACAGCCAAATACACAATTCAGCAGACCTGACTCGTCCGTCTAGGCCAGCCCAGTGGGTCCGATGCAATAGCCGGGCGTCCTTCGCAGTCTCAGCGCTCTACCGTGCACCTGCCTGCAGCGCCGCCAAGGTCAAGAAGCAGCACCCCCAATCGATCCCTGACGGCCTCTACGCTCCCCTCCCCCGATGCCGCGGGGTATGCCAGCTGGTAAGGCTGTGGTCGGTAAGGCCCCCTCAGCAAGCAGACACCTCCAGCTCCTGGTCACTGCATTCCACTCGGGTTCTGACAGCTACAAATCCGCGGTGTGGGTTAGCAATTTGGCGGGCTGCCGCAGACGTCAGGTAACCAACATGTCCACTAGTGGTAGCCGTGCAACAGCAGGCAGAGCAGCGCGCAGTCATCAGCTAGGGCATAGGCGCTGCAATCAGTGTCTCCGGCTCTCCGCCTTGTCTCCCCGCCGAGCCCCTCTCCCTGCCCCCACCAGAGTCGGCTCGCGCGGCGCAGCCTCGGCAGGCCCAGCGCCACCTCCGCAGCCCCGGGCTTGCTTAGCGCCCCGCCCCACTCACCAGCTCCGGCGGGGCCGGGTCCTGGCCGCTCTAAACTCCGGCGTCTCACAGGGGACACTTCGCAGGGTAACGTCGTCTCCGCCCCGATTCCGCTGGACTCAGCCCTCTCCTTCGCCGGGTGGAAGCCGCAGGATCTAGCGGGCGCCCAAGTTGGCCAGCAGCGGTAGTCCCGTTCCACGAGGCGCGGGCAGTGCAGTCAGCAATCTCCCGACTCGTAGCACTCCGTTCCCAAGTGCGCTCCGGACAGCCTCGGGATCCGGACAAAAGTTACGCAGCAGGCCCCCGATGTCAGCGGGGCCCCCCCAGCTCGATCACAGGGTTCAGGTTGCAGAGATTTTAGGATAAATGGGCGAATTTTACGTGGTCCTGACAGAGCCTCACGCAAGTGCGGCCATCTTGTCCGGCGCCCTCTAGCGCCCCCCAGGGTTGGGAAGGGTTGACCCTGTTTCTTCTGACGATAAGGGAGGATCATCCGAACCAATGGAAGTGGGTGCCGTTAGACCGCTGCTATCTAGAGCGGAGAGAGAGAGTCGAAGGACTCAAGGCTCTGTATGTACTGTGGAAAGAAGGGGCACTATGTGAAAGACTGAACTCTGAAGCCTAAAAGACCGCGTTCTTTTGCCCCAGGAAAAAATCTTGCCCTCAATGCTATGCAGAGTCCAGAGACAGAGGGATCTCCTGTACTGGAAAAGGCCCCAGAGGGTGAAGGATGGCGATTGCCATCTTTAGCGGGGGCAGGATAGACGAAAACTGAACCACATATTGTCCTTTCCATGTTTCTCCAAGTAAAAGGGGAGCGACATCCAGTGTATAGTATGATCGATTCCGGAGCCACAGGTAATTTCATAGATAACTGGCTGGTGTGTCGTCTGGGTTTGGAGCGGGTGCCCATCCAAAACCCGAGAGTGTGTTGGCGGTTGATGGTACTCCGCTAAGTCCGGGCCAATCATCGAACACACGGAAATCGTGGAGTTACGACTCCCTGGGGAGACCATAGACCATGTGGAGAACATTGTCTTGAATATAATTGAATCCCCTCAATACGAGGTCATCCGGGAATGCCCTGGTTAGGGCTCCACAATCCCACTATGGATTGGAAGCTCAAGACCATCTGGTTCCTTTCGCAGGAGTGTTGGGTGTCTTGTTTGAGGGAGGCGTATCAGTATCTTGTGTCCCTAGCTCAGATTTTTCAGGTAGCCACGGCAGCAGAGAAGGAGGTGGTGTTACCGGTGGTGTATGAGGACTATCGAGAGGTGTTCAGTGAGACAACAGCTGCAACGTTACCACCACACCGCGAATATGATTGTCGCATCGATCTCATTGAGGGGGTGGTGATACCCTCCTGTAGTGTGTATGCCATATCAGAACCTGAGACAAAGCACCTGCAGGAGTATCTGAAACAGTTTATTCGTCCATCTAGGTCCCCAGCAGCCTCCCCTTTGTTTTTCACTGTAAAGGCCATTGGTAATCTAAGGGCATGCATTGACTACCGCTTGCTGAATAAACAAACCGTGAGAACCCGTTATCCACTTCCGCTCATCCCGGTACTATTCGATCAAGTACGGGAGGCCAATATTTACACCCGGTTGGACCTCCGAGGTGCCTACCATTTGGTAAGGATCCGTGAAGGTGATGAGTGGAAGACGGCCTTCAAAACCAGGTACGGTCTTTACGAATACTGTAAAGTATTTCGGGCTGTGTAATGCCCCGGCAGCTTTCCAGTATTTCTTAAATGACGTACTAAAAGAATACATAGATCAGTTCGTCATCGTATACATCAATGACATTCTGGTTTATTCGGTATCCATCCCTCGGCATGTCAGTCATGTCATCTTAGTCCTGAAACGCTTAATGGACAATAGCCTCTTTTGCAAACTCAGTAAGTGTGAGTTTGATGTGTCAGAGGTGGAATTTCTGGGAGTTATTTTGAGTCCTCAGGGGTTTCGCATGGCAGACAGGAAGGTGGAGGCGGTATGAAACTGGCCGGTACCTAGGAGTGTGAAAGAAGTGCAGTGCTTCCTAGGTTTCTCCAACTATTACAGGAGATTCATTCCCCAATTCTCCTCTGTGGCATCCCCGATCACTCGATTGTTGAGGAAAGGAGTACCTTTTGAGTGGACCACCGGAGCTATGGAAGCCTTTGACCAACTGAAGAAGTCCTTTAGTACCGCTCCGGTACTAAGCCACCCGCAGTTGGATGTTCCGTTTGTAGTTGAGGCGGACGCCTCAGATACAGCGGTGGGGGCCATACTATCCCAGAGAGATAGGGGAACCGGATAGCTACATCCGGTGGCCTTTTTATCCAAAAAACTAACATCTGTCGAAATGAACTACACGGTAGCAGAGGAGCTGCTTTCGATAAAAAAGGCTTTCATGGAGTGGAGACACTACTTGTGGGGGGCACAACATCCTATCACGGTGTACTCGGATCATCGGAACTTGGTTTTTATGAAGACTGCCCGTCATCTTTCACAACGCCAAATGAGGTGGATGTTGTTTTTTGCGGGGTATGACTTCGTCATCACGTTTCGTCCAGGGTCCGATAATCGGAAGGCAGATTCTCTTTCAAGACAAACAAAAAGTGCCGGAGCATTGCAAAAGAAACCACAAGTCATCATCTCTCCGGAGAAAGTGTTCTGTGCAACCACAGCGGAGAACTTCATGGATCAGGTGGCGGGTCATCAGAGTCTGGCTCAGTGGCAGGTATGGGCAAGTGAAGACACACATCGGTCCTTGAAACATGGTTTGCCTTTGTGCAAGGGGAAACTATATGTGCCTAACCATCCACTCAGGTTACAGGCTTTCAACTGGTGTCACAACGCTGTGGTGGCCGGACATCCAGGTAACAAAAAAACACTCCACCTGGTTCAGCGCCATTTCTGGTGGGAGGGGATGACTAAGGATGTCGAAATGCGAAATGCGACACTTGTGCACGAGCCAAAGGAGAGCAACGCAAGAGTAAGGGGAAACTCGTACCATTGCCGACACCCGCACATCCCTGGCATACCATCAGCATGGATTTCATTGTGGGCTTGCCAAGCGATCAAGGATGCAATGCTATTTTGGTGGTTGTTGATAGTCTGACTAAAATGGGACATTTTATCCCTTGCAAGAACCTCCCTACAGCCAGTCAGACAGCACAACTGCTATTGACTCATGTGGTGAGATTACATGGAATTCCGCGAGTTATTGTTTCGGACCGGGGTCCTCAGTTTGTGGCTCATTTTTTGGCACATGTGGTGCAAGGCTCTGCATACTGAGGATGCGTTGTCCACCAGCTTTCATCCGCAGTCTGATGGACAAACAGAACGATTGAATGAGACACTTAAAAAATACCTGAGGAGCTACGCCGAGGAAGCGGCCCAATCTTGGGTGTCCATGCTGTGGTTGGCGGAGCTGTTGTACAATAACGCTTGGCATAGCTCCATAAAAGAAACACCATTTAAAGCCAACACGGGGTTCCATGCAAACACACTGCCTGTGGTGATTCCCAGCGAGGTGCAGAACCATCCAACGGTAGCCGCCCATGTGAAGTCGCTCCTCAAAACCCATCAGCATATCTGAAAGTCTCTGATTCAGGCTAAGATCACCTACAAAAAATGGGCCGATGAACACCGTCGGGATGGACCGGAGTATCGAGTAGGGGATAAGGTCTGGCTTTCCACCAGGAATATCCATTTTCGTTATCGCAGTATATTTCATCCTCGCTTTATTGGGCCCTATGTCATCCTACGTAGAATCAATCCTGTGGCGTACAAGCTTAAGCTGCCTGTTACTTTGCGGATCCATCCTGTGTTTCATTGCAGTCTGTTGAAGCCGGCAGCTGGGGGACGGGTCAAAGCGGCGCCGCCGGTTCTGAGAGATGGTCAGCTCGAGTATGAGGTGTGCAGTATCCTGGATTCTAAGTATCGCCAGGGGCGATTGTGGTTCTTGATCGCTTGGAAAGGGTATCAGTCGGAAGATGACTCTTGGGAGCCTAGTTCTGCTGTTCATGCCCCTAGGGAGATCCGGAAATTCTTTCAGCGAAATCCTGGGAATCCGGGTGCTAGGAGGCACTTGGGAGGGGGCATACTGTCAGGATTCGGAGTGTGCCTACCTGAATGCCTATAATGACTACATCTCCCAGAAGGCCTTCCTTCTGGGGAGGAGCGTTAGGTGCCTTTTTATTCACGTGAGAAGCTAGGTGTAGTGCACGTGATTTTGTCTTCTTGTCGAGCGATTCCGCGGACGCCCTGTTCCCGCGGTGTCAGCTGTTGGAGTTTTCTTGGTGTTTTGGGTCCCTGTAGTAACTTGCGGCTGCGGAGTTACGTTTTGGATAATTGACCTCTGGTTGCTTTCTAGCAAGTGGACCGCTCTGCTCGCTCTCTACTGTAGCTTCTATCACGGCCGGGAGACTCTGGATTTGCCCCCTCCTTGGCAGTGTTTTACTTTTGGACATCTTGGCGTTGTGTGTTCTGACCGGGAGATGCTGGATTTGCCCCCTTCCGAGTCAGAGCTCCGGTGTTCCCAACATTCCGGTCCAGGAGACGCTGGATTTCCCCCTCCCGTGACAGGAAGTATATTGTTAGTACTCGGCTGAGTATCTATTCCTGGAGTGTGAGAATTGAACTGTGTTGTGAAGCCAGTACAGTAGCGGACCTATTAGCAACGGTAGAGTTCTGTGGCTACCAAGACTAATTCTGGGGACCAAGCGCCATCTACTGGTAAGGAGTGCTTCGTTCCTTTTGATTTTCCTGTAAGCCTACGAATTACCAGTCCACCGTTTTTCTGGAACCTACGGTGTGGCCATCGATAACTGTTTTGGGGCTGCAGACACTGGTTATATTTTTTCAACTTTTTGTTACTTTGTCGTTTCCACATGGGTTTCCTAAACACCTCATTGGATGAAGTTATTCCCGGGTGTTAGAAGATCTTCAATGCTCAAAGGGTGGTGACTGGTGGTATGAATGTTTAGCGGTAAAGGTGTTTTGGGCTAAGGTTAGAAGAAGGGAACTAGAATAACGAAGGTATCTTGTCTTATAGGAAATACTCACCAGAGAGGGAGAGAAAGCGTCTCATCCACCTTATAGGAAGGAAGGGGTTCTACGCCTGTGAATATATCGGTTAGGGGTGGTGCGCATAGATAAGATAGTACCACAGAGTACAGGGAAGCCGATTAATAATGTGTGGTTCTTGTCTCCACAGGTGTCCCTTCCACTGCAGTCCTCACCCTAACCTATCCCTCGCCTGCTTACTACCGTGCTCTGTAAGTGCATTCAGTCAGAGTGCGGGGAAAGCTGGAGGTGGAACCCCATTAGCATCATACTGATCCTGAGGAGCCGTTGGACCGTGACATTTTGTGTGAGAGGTTGAGGATAAATCTGGCTGCTGAGTTCTGGATGGTTTGGAGTCTCTTATGAGTCACTTGGTGATCCTGACGTAGAGAGTGTTACCATAGTCCAAGTTGCTGGTGACAAGGGCATGAGTGACAGTTTTTTCTTGTGTTGTTGAGCGCCATTTGAAGATCTTCCTCCGTATCTTCAGGATGAAGTGACAGCATTGACTTGTGCGGTCATGTCCAGTTTGGTGTAGATGATTATTCTAAGGTTCCTGGCGTGGGTTCTGGGTGTGGGTCCAAATTCAATAGTCCACCAGTTGGAGTCCCATAGTGAGGTATTCTTGCCAAAGATCACTACGTCTGTCTTGCCGGTGTTGAGCTTGAGACAATTGGCTTTCATCCAATTAGCAACTTTGGTCATGGAGGTGGCAAACTTGTTTCTTGTGCTGGAGGTCTTGTCCAAGAGGAAGAGTATGATCTTTGTGTCGTTGGTCTTGGAAAGGATGTTGACGTGTGCACCAATGACATTGGCCATAGGTATCTTTTATGGGGTGAAGAGGGTGTAGCTGAGCAATAAACCTTGGGGCTCACCACAGATGAGTTTACAGGCTTCCAAGGAGTAAGTTTCCACGCTGATGGCTCCTGTCCTGTCTGTTAAGAAGGACCAGATCCAGTGTAGAGCTGGTCCTTGGATGCTAATCTCATGCAGGTGCCTGATGTGTATGGGGTGTGAGACTGTGTCAAATTCTGCAGGGAGGTCCAGGAGAAGGAGGCTGCTATGTCTCCACTGTCAAGGATCACGCAGATGTGTTCAGTGGCAGTGATTAACTCAGATCACGTGGTTAGGGTCTCTTCATCGCCCATGATGGGAGGTTGAATTGTGATGGTGACAGGGTCTGGTTGAGGGTTGAAGTTGCTGTATGTGGAGTGATTTTGTTACAGAAGAATTCCGAGAGTTTGTTGCAAAGGTCTTGTGAATGGGTGATGTTGCTGGAGGCAGCAGGAGGTGCAGTGAAAACTTTGATGATGGCGAAGATTTTCTTGCTACTGTTAGTGCTGGTGTTGATGCAGTCTGCAAGAGCTGAGCGCTTAGTATCTGATAATACAATAAACAAACAGTATCCTGTTAGACGGGAAACCTGAGGGTCGGCCGAGCAAGGGGGAGAGGCCTCCTGGTGAGGGCCCTCTCCTCGGATCGTACGGACGAGCAACCACCCCCCTACAGATAGACGCCACACAAGAATAGGTTCTTAGCACTTTTATAGGTATTCTTAAGCAGGTTATGGCCGCAATACAGAAGGAACGGGATACGGGGATCCCTCTTAGGTTTTGTCTTTGTGGGAAGGGGGTAGCGGGACAGTCTTAGTACCGGTCTGGTACAGGGATGCCTGACGCACAGCTCTCAATCCTCGAGCTGGAGGGTTCTCTGGTATGGGCCGCGGCAGCGCCAGCAGGACTCCAAGGATGGTTCACGAAGATGAGCCGCGGCAGTGCCAGCAGGACTCCAAGGATGGTTCACGAAGATGAGCCGCGGCAGCCCCAGCAGGACTCCAAGGATGGTTCACGAAGATGAGCCGCGGCAGCGCCAGCAGGACTCCAAGGATGGTTCACGAAGATGAGCCGCGGCAGCGCCAGCAGGACTCCAAGGATGGTTCACGAAGATGAGCCGCGGCAGCGCCAGCAGGACTCCAGGAATGGGTGCAAGAAGATGAGTTCGTCTCGGTGTCTCTCGACTCCAGGATACAACTGCCTTCCTGCTCTGGAGCTGCCCCAGTTATAGGGCTGGGGCCCTTTGATGTCCGGACCCTCGCACTTGGTGGTCGGAGGGTCCGGGATGTGCGAGTTCAGACACCCAGCAGGGGGGTGGAGCCAGCGCCCAGGGAGGCTGGGGGCGATCGAAACCAGGCTGATGGGGGTCCATCGAAATGTCTCCCCCCATTGACTTGTCAAGCGGCCTCTTTACCCCCTGGTTGGCTTGTGGTGCCTCGATGTCGGGGTTTTGCTGGGCCTGCAGCTGGGGTCGGGCCGAGGCCACGAGGCCTGGTCGTGGAGGGTCCAAGATGGCGGCTGGGCCGGAGATGAGGATCCGGGAAAGGGTCCGGACCAGCCAAGAGGGTTGAGGAGATGAGGTCGAGTTCCGTCGGGGGAGAACTGGGGGGCGGCCCGGAGGGGCGGCACTCGTGGCAGGTGGAAGGTGCCGTTCTTGGCCGGGGAACAGGGGTCGAGGTAGTCCGGGATCCGCCATGCGGGAGGAGGGGGACCACGCCACGAGGCCAGGTCCAACATATCCCAACAGGTATTATTCTGGAGACGATTAAACATGTATGCTGAAAGCATTACAGGTACAGAAAAAAGGAGACTTGAATCAAATTCAGTTTTGGTTGTTATTCATCATATACTTTTTACAGAAGAAAAGTGGAGGAAAAATATACAGTTAAAGCAGCACTGTACAAGAGAAATCTATAACAACCCGATTGCACTTGGTGCTTAAGTATGTGCAAGTGACATAAGTGGCGACGCAAGTGACAAAAGTGGACAGCGTGAATGGCGCAGAGTGAACAATTGTGTAAATTATATACAGCGAGTGGTATCATATGGCTCAAGGCTAGTTTCAATTATATAAGTGACTGATTTGGGTAATTAACAATTCATAATGAGCCATTGTAGAGTATGCACCATGTTTTGCGCTGTGATGTCGACGACGTTTCGATCCTCATCAATTGGGATTGTTTTCAGGACGGGGTTGTATGGTTTGGATGGTACTGCGGGAGGGAAAGGACAGGTCAGGAAGGCAAGGGGTGGGCAAGAGCGCGAGGCGGTGAGGAGATTGGTTAGGTAGATGGCCTAAGATGGCATAAGTACTCAATAGCGCGTGGCAGACCCTTCAATCACGGATGCTAAAAATCTCTTGGAGAAAATCAACACCACTATTTCAACTTTCAATATGTTCGAACTAAGCAAAAAAATCACCAAGATACAAAAAGACATTAAATATTACAAAGTGGAACAGACTTACCCCTACCTCAGCGACGAGTTCTACAACACACCATACATCCCACCAAGGACACGCAACTGGGGCCGCTACCGCAATAACCAAAGAATCACTTTCTCGGACTCCTCTAATACTTCAGTAGAAGACTCCGATTCTGGCAACGGCCCAAGTACTTCAGGAGCCACAAACAGACCACAACCCCTACTCCCTCCCGGTTTTTTAGGACGAGGCCGCGGACGCGGCCAACCTCCAAGTCGGCCTACCAGAGGTCGTCAATACCAGCCACAATTTGCAGGGGAACGACAAACGTGCAACCGTTACTACCAATGGGTACCCCCCCCCCCCCCCCCCAGTGAATGACAACAGCACAGACTTGCCATCTGACCAATCGATACCTATATTCAACTTATCGGATCACATACTCAGTCATGAGGAAACTACACTTCCATCCCACGGCTTGAGCTTTGTCCCTACTGAACGGACTAACTACCTTGAGCTTCAATTTAATCTCCTTAGATTTTTCAGTCGGATCAGACTTAAAAATGTCTTCGCTGACAAACCAGATTCTACCATTCCAGCCAAAATGCTTTTTCATCCGCCTTCCACTTTCAACCCCCCGTCCCACACGATGCCGCTAGAAATTCTGGCCTTTGAACGTCTGGTGATGCAGGATGTGATGGGTCTCAAGACACAGTTCTATTTTGTTCCGGCCAACCTACCCTTGGTTGAGAAACAAGCCTAAAACAAATCCGAAATCATTATCAAGCCGGCGGATAAAGGTAGGGAATAGTGGTCATGGGAATAAACAAATACGATCAAGAAATAAAACGCCAACTCTCCAACCCGACCATTATTGCACGCTCTCCAAGGATCCCCTGAGTGACATCAGATCCAAAATACAAGATGTAACCAACCACGCAAGAGACTTGAACATCATCTCCAAGAAGGAATATGACTTCCTAAATATGCCTCTCCCACGCACGCCCATTCTCTATGTCTTCCCCCCGGGCGACCCATCGTTTCAGGGTGTGGATCAATCCTCGAACCGTTGGGTAAATATATAGACGCCATCATTAAAGAATTTGTACCCATCACAGACACCTTCATCCGTGATACCATGGATCTTATTAACACCATTGAAGACAAACCCTTTGATATCAACTCACAATTGTTGATTGGGATGGACATAGAATCATTATACACGAACATCCCCCACAGTGAAGGGCTACAAGTCATCAAATCTCTTCTACTATCAAGACCCCAACCTACACAGATCCCCACGGAATTCATAATGGACCTTTTACGAATCGCCCTACAGAACAACTATTTTCTGTACCGCGACACATACTACTTACAAATCAAAGGTGTATCCATGGGCGCTTGCTTTGCCCCAAACTTTGCAATCCTGTTTGTACACAACATGGAGAAAACCCTCATCCTCTCTGCCACCAATCCCTTCATCACCAACATCGACCTCTGGTGGCGTAACATTGACGACATCCTTCTCATCTGGGATGGCACAATTGAAACACTGAACACTTTCATTTACTGGCTCAACCATTCACAAGATCATCTAAAATTCACTAGTGATTGCAAGAACAACGATCTGCCATTCCTGGACGTCATCATTCATGCAGAGGATGGTAAACTGGATACCTCACTATACCGCAAACCAACAGAAAGAAACACTCTACTGCAATACTACAGTTACCACCCGCGTGGACTGCGGGATGGCCTCCCATACGGACAATTTTTGCGCATCAGGCCCAATTACAAACGGCGCAAGGACTATTTCCGCGAAGCAGACATCTTGACCAACAAATTAATCCGCAGAGGCTACCCAAGGCGCCTTGTTACCAGAGCTCGCAAGAGGGCCTGGTACTGTCATAGAGGCCAACCTCTGACTCCACAAACAAAGAAGACCATGGCGCTGATACCATTTGTGTCCAAATTCAGTCCAGACAGTAACAACATATCTAAGATCATAAAGAAGAATTGGCCTTTGCTACGTCCACATAAACAATTCCAAGACCCACCACTCTTCTCCTATCAACGTGGCAATAATCTAGCGAGTCATCTAGTACATGCCATCACCTGGCCCTAACAACCAACGGATATACACACCATCACAGCATCCTGGGGATTGGAACCCATCGTGAGCCACTACAGGTGCCAGAACTGCAGTGTATATGACCTCACTACCAATACAAAGGACTTCAGCTATAGTGGCAAAACATACAAACTGAAGAACCACACCAACTGCAGATCCCAGACTGTGGTCTATGCCATCCGCTGCTCATGTGACTTAACTTACATTGGGCAAACCACTCAGATGGTAAAACAGCGCATCATTCAACACAAGAGCAGAATCAACTGTAAGGTACTCACAGCCCCTCTGGTCGCACACTTTCTCGAGAAAAATCACCACGACACGGACATCAGTTGGCAAGTAATCGAGAAACCAACTCTGCCCACAAGAGGCGGCGACATCAAAAACCTCCTGAATAGGTAAAATGCAAATGGATGACCCTGTGCAACTCTGTTAATCAGGGCTTGAACACTATCGATGAGTGGAACAGTACCATTTCAGTATGAATATATTACAGAACTGAGAGGCACCCATGAACCAGCAAATCCTCTCGTAGCTTTAACAACTGCTACAACATCCTCTCTGCCTAATTATTGCCTTTACCCCACTTCTGTAACTTTCTGTATCTATGTCTCTGGCCACATATGTTATTCCCTTGTGTCAGCTTACCTTGACATAATGACCCTTACGGACTCCCGTTGCGGTAATTATTCACTGTCAATCGTTGATATATATATATATATGTAGCATGTTTTTCCCTGCAAGTGCTCTTACATGCTCCCTTCGCCGCAATTATTCACTGTTAATTGTTGATATATATACATATATAACTTGGATTTTTCCTTTGATCGATGTCTTACATGCTCCCTTACTTGCTCCATGCGCTGTAATTATCCACTGTTATTTGTTGGTATATATATATATATATATATATATATATATATATATATATATATATATATATATATATATATATATATACATATATATATATATATATATATATATGTATATATATAACATGTGTTTCACTGTGAATAATCTCACATCATGTAACTATGGTAGCTACATTAGCTTGTTATATCCTACTCGTCCTTGTACATCATATATCCAGCGATATCGTTTGTACATAGACTCGGTTTCATTATCGTCGGTTTCACATTGTCAGGTTGATAAAGTTTTTTCAAATCACAACTGTTTCTTTAACACTGCCCCTTGCGTCCCTTGTCCCCGCCCCTACGCGCTACGATAGACTCCCCTCCAACACGTCACAGACCCCGTCACCTGCCACTTCCTGGTTTTGTATCGAAGTCGGCTCAACAATCAGTAAGCCGACTAACCCAACACGGTCGCATGATTTAATCCCCAGCAGAGCTACGATTCATTCAGGTACGTGCCCGTTCCGGCGTTCCTACCCATCTAGAATACCAGCCCATTACCCTCCGTACCCTGTTTGGCAGTATTGTTCTAATATGCCCCTTACTCCCGTAGGATCTGTTACCCCCGGACGCCTCAAACGCTGATGCAGGAGACGTCCCATGACGGTGCTCGATTCCCCGACCAACTCTTTACTCCATAAACCAAGTGAGTATCCTCTTCTGGTACTCCTTCCCCGCCTTCTGCAACGAATCGTGTACCTCAGTACTTACGCCTCCCTTCCATTACTGTTCCTGTTTCTCCTAGATTGACCGGAAGACGCCCTCATCCTCCACCCCGTGTGGCTGCACTAATTATTTTCTGCATACCTTCAATCTCTTCAGGTATGCTCAGCCCTGACCCGCTGCGCACTTGACCATCTCGCCCGCCACAACGCTCTGAGCTCATCTGACACACCCGCTGTTCCAGCCATAGTACTTAAATCACCAGCCTCTTTGAGATCACGCGCCTCTCTAGGTCCCATCGCGCAGTTACACGCGCCCACTCGCCTGTTTGTATTACCATACATCTGCCAAAGGTCACATGAACTGGCCCCTCGAGGTCGCCTCGCACCCTTTACACGCGCCCACCCGCCTCACTTTGTCACCTGATCTGGATACCCCCAGATCACAACCGGGTCACCGGTCCTGCTACTAACACCAATACCTTCTCGCACCCTAAGGCCTCAGTTCTGAGTTGGACACGCGCGTCCACATTACTATACCTGAGCACTGATCGCCGCATAACATCCTTCACATCACCATCATCTGTCTCTAATACAGTTTGCGACCACAACGGCAGGCCAGGCCTTCCCACAGGCCACCTACCAGCTGCTAATATTAGACCTCTCTTTGGGATCACCCGCTATTGAGTACTTATACCATCTTAGACCATCTACCTAACCATTCTGCTCACCGCCTCGTGCTCTTGCCCACCCCTTGCCTCCCTGACCTGTCCTTTCCTTCCCCCAGCACCATCCAAACCATACAACCCCGTCCTGAAGACGATCTCAATTGATGAGGATCGAAACGTCGTCGACAACACAGCGCAAAACATGGCGCATACTCTACAATGGCTCATTATGAATTGTTAATTACCCATCAGTCACTTATATAATTGAAACTAGCCTTGAGCCACATGATCCCACTCACTGTATATAATTTACACAATTGTTCACTATCCGACGTTCACGCTGTCCACTTTTGTGACTTGCGTCGCCACTTATGTCACTTGCACATACTTAAGCACCAAGTGCAATTGGGTTGTTATTAAATTTCTCTCGTACAGTGCTGCTTTAACTGTATATTTAGCCTCCACGTTTATTTTGTAAAAAATATATGATGAATAACAAACAAAACTGAATTTTATTCAAGTCTCCTTATTGCTGTACCTGTAATGCTTTCAGCATAATTGTTTAATCGTCTCCAGAATAATACCTGTTGGAATACTGTTTGTTTGTTCTATCTCTACCCCAATCCTGACGTGGTTTACGGGTCACACTCCTGTAATAATTTACTAGTAGCTGATAATGGTATCACCTTAAGGCTATTTGGAGATGTCTTTATCAGCGGTGTCTTGCCTTATTCTCCATTTGTGCTCCAGTTGCTTGCATTGGCGTTTCATCAGCCTAAGTTCCTCTGTGTATCAGATTGCCTGTGAATGGGCTTTTGCTGTTGAGTTGAATTTAAGGAGAGCCCGGGTGTCAGCGCATACAAAGATCCAGCTGTTGAGGTTCTTGATGGCTTTTAACAAGTTGCTGGTGTGCTTGGGCTGGTGCTTGGAGAGGGCAGAAACCCACTCCTCTTCGGTGGGTGGTTCCGGTGGTGGTAGGTCTGTGGTGGTGCAGGATGGGTATGCTGAAACTGACAAGGGCTTGGTCTTTCCAGGTCATACTTGCTGTCTTGTTGACTATGATGTTGCATTCTGAGGAGAAAATCACTTCCAATAGGTGCCCAGCCATGTGGGTGTTTTCTGTTACGTGCTCGGTGAGGCAAAGGTTTGCAAGGTTTTCTAGAAGGGCCATAGAGTTTGGAGCAGTGCAGTCTTCAAGGTCAAAGTTAAGGTCCCCGAAGAGGATGAAGGTGCCGGTGTTGATGAGGTATACAACAATGTCCATGATGTTGCTGGCAAAATGGATCCATGGCCCTGGTGTTCTGTATTTGAGGATTCCACCCAGGGAGAAGTTGGCTGTGATGCAATGAGGTATTCCATGTAGCTGTTGGGGGGTGTCCTTGTAGGTAGTGCAGCTGATGGTATCTTTGAATATGATGGTGAGTCCGCCTCCGGGCGGGTGCGGACGGTCTTGCCTGGCAATCTTGTAGCTGGTGGGGATGGCTGTAGCAATGTCCAGTGCCTAGCTTGGGTTTAGCAATGTTTCTGTGAGAAAGGGCAAGACCAGATCGTGGACGTTCAGTAGGTCCCATATATCTGTGGCATGTTTGGTGAGCAAACCGGTCTAGAGGAGCAGGCATGCAAGTGTGGCATGTTGTTTGGGCAGTGTTTGGTGTCAGTGAGCAGGTAGCTGGTTTAAGTGAGGTGTTAGGTGCTTCTGGTGCTGGAGTAGTGGGTTTAGGGTGTGAAAGTGCATGAGAACTTGCATTAGGTGCATGTGAATTCTCCTTCCGTGTTGTGTGGTGCAGTGTGGAAGCAGTGCAGCGAGCAGCAGTGAGGGTTAAGAGCACGAAAGAGTCCAGCAGCGTAATTGTGGGGAGCGAGAGTACCAGGGTTCCTGGCACTGGGCGCGTCCACTGCACGTATCTACTACACGTCTCTGCTGAAGCTGTTATTTAATAGGTCCTGGGAGGAGAGAGGAGCGCCATGGGTACCATGGATGATAAACCAGTGATGCCTCATCCTGTGCAGATGGATGATGGGAAATCCAGTGATTTCACGTCAATCGCAAATGGATGATGGGAAATCCAGTGATGTCACTTCCTGTGCAGATTTATGATGGGAAATCCAGTGATGTCAATTCCTGTGCAGATGGATGATGGGAAATCCAGTGATGTCACATCATGTGCAGATGGATAATGGGAACTGCTATATACTCTTCAGACAATTCACAACTCTCTCCTGCCTGAGCCTCCTTTATTAAACCAGTGCAGCATGACCAATGCACTACTAGGACCATTGCTGAAAATTAATTTACTCCAAAAATCCATAAACTGACAGAACCTCAGAGTGGGCAAAAGTATAAGGCGATCAGTTGCCACTGCTGTTCTGCCAGTACATAGCATCCACGTTGTGAGCTCGGTGACAGTTCCATGTTTTTGGTGAGCTTGTGTGACACAGTCGAGTGACACTTCATTGTGAGTAGAGCAGAGCAGTTATGTTCATGTAATGAGATAAATGTAAGAAATGTCCTCTTTGTGCAATTTAGAGATTTACGAACAGTCCAAACACAATTCCCAATGCAAAGTAACCTTGGCTATAATGCTGGGACTGGACAAAAGCATGGTTTATACATGCCAATAGACGCAATTTAGCTGTCTCCTGCCAGAAATCGCATCTACTTCGATAGCAGTCAATGGGGAAAATACATTCCCCTGATTTTATTTTCATAATCTCCCCTTTCCTGGTCTAAAATGTTGGCATCTATCATGGATACACACGCCAGTGCACTTAGGTAGTTCTTATGACATCCTTTTCACCCTTCTACCTCACACAAGTACTTTTAAGTATGTGGCTAATTTTCAGTTTACTTTGTTAATGCTTAATTTAGAACTGGGAACACAGATTTAGAATCTGCACAACTATGGTAATCTGGTACCCTAGTCCAAATGAAGTGCACAAAGCCAACATTCACAGAACACCTTACACTTTTAACTGAGTACTCAGGACTAGAGTATCCATTTGTCAGTTACATTTTATGTCAATGCATTAATGAAAGCATTTATTTGCTTGCCCTCACATAAATGAAAGGCAAAGTAGGCTCTGACAGAATTATATTGTGTAACCTCTATGTTAAGGACAATACACAGCAAGGTCTCAAACTACTGATCTAGCTTTTCATAAATGAATATTATGTCATTGCATCTTTCAGACAGAATATCATCACCACAGTTCTGACTCGGGTAGCTAGAGTTACAAGTCTGACTGGGACAGGCACCCACTGTTAGAAATGGGATAGCCAATTCCACGGGGGTAGCATGGTGCAGAGCGGGCAGGCCAAATTCCTAAGGACATGTGTGAATAATCCACGCAGTACACACAGATGGCACACAAGGCACACCACAAAAGAGACACAACACCAGTTTTGGTGAAAAAGAATAACTTTTGTATTGTACCAAACCTACACAGGTAATCACAATGCTGCGCCAACTAGCGCCAGTGCAATATATACTATGGGGGTTATTTACAGGGCAGGGCCAATCTGGCCACTGCCAGAACCATTGGGAATGGATAAGGGATGAATCATCCATCAGTTGCAATGCTATAATAGAAAAACATAAAGCATTATCACTTGGCATGAAAACTCATTGGGCGTCTGCATTAACAGCAGGCAGGAACTCCATTAACAATGGGTATAACCTTAGTAACCAGTACCAGTATCCGTATGAGGAGAAGCATTAGCATAACCCCATGATTACAGGCATCATCATCCCTTGCAAAAAGAACATTAGGCCTACAAATGAAGGTTCAACACCTTAAGCAAGCCCACCAGCGTTGGACCTACTCACCCGACATAAGGCACAATAGTATAGGCAGAACACAGGGCCTAAAAACCTTCCCTAGCATGAGCACATTCCACCTGAGGGCATACCATTAGCATAAACACACGGGTAGTCTGGGCATCATGAGGACATACCTAACACAGGTTTGCAGTAGGCTCAGCGACTGTACATTTCCTAGGTCTGGGTTCAACCTCACAATACTTCCTGGGCATGGGGATCAGAGTTGAAAGTAATATCTCAACCTATGCCTAACATTAGCATGAACACGTTTCACCTGAGGGCATACTACGGCGGCCTCAATCACCTTGGCAGGGCATAGGATCACGTGTAGCATGGGGCAGATCACCACTTCCAAACATAACAGTAATCCTGCATAGGGAGGCCACAAATTAACAATGCCCCCAACGATGGCGACTGCCCTCTGTCCGGCGGGGCAGTCGTGTGGAAGCAGTCCTGGCCTGACACTGTCACTGGGGATCCCCTTCTCTGGGACTTAAGGGTCCAGGATGCCCCCTCGATGCAGCTACCCACCTTCAGGTGGGGCAGCTGTGCAGGGCACCAATGCGGCACTCCTGGTGCCTCTCCCATCACCTGCGACGATCCCAGGAGCCCCCCAAAGGAATCCTAACACCGGGGGCGGGCACCGACAATATGCCCCGATACACCCCCCAACACAGACTGATTGAGCCCCCACTCACGGGCTCTCCTGGGCTCTGCTCCTTTCCGCGGCAGGCTGGGCGGCAGGCGCGGGGCTTCCCTTTCTAACCGGGAGCCCCGCTGTCCGTTTGCAGCACTTCCTCTGAGGAGGGGGGAGGCGGGGTAGGCTCCAGCCCCCCTATGGCTTCCTCTGGCCCTGTTCCTGTTGCGCGGGCAATCCCCTGTCACTGGCGATCTTCCTGCTCCACTGACCGACGTGGTAGGCCCCCGCTCCGGTCGTCTTCCTCACGCGGGGCTCCCTCGCCGCCACGGGAGCCCCGTCTCCTTCTGCCTTCTTCCGGCTTCCTCCCTGGCTAGCACTTAGGAGACAACAGTCCTTCCCCTCACGCACAGCGCTTTGGAGGCAGCAGTTCTGGACCAAGTAGCGCGTAGGGAGCGCAGCGTTATGGGACACCAAGGCAGCCTCTTGCAACTGCGAAAATGGCAACAGCGCTTTTAGCTCACACAGTACTTCAGGGCCACACAGTGCTGTTGGGTCCACGCTTCTTCTTGGGCAAAATCAATGTGGCTCGTTGCAGACATCAACTCCTCACCTCTTCCTGGCTGCAGTCAAAGGTGCGCCCTGGCAGGCAGGCAAGCACTCTTCTTCTCTAGGCGCTTTTAGGTGTAGCATTCGCGTGGCGCACGGTCCCACCAGCCTCAGGGACCTAGGATGGCACTCCTTCTTCAGGAGCCAGGTAGCAGAGCAGCAAGCACTACTGGGAAAGGTCAGCAGTCAGTGGGTACTCATCAGGACAGGGCGGTAGGCTTTCACCATCCTCCACTGTAGCGTGGCACTCCTCCTGTACAGCAGTCTGTACTCCTGCAGTGGGGCTTTCACTAGCCCTGTGGACAGCAGAGGGCTTTTAGTTGGGTGCAGGGTCCAGCACACAGGCCCAAGTGGCGGTGCCCCCTGGCAGCAGGTCCCCTCACGTTCATGTCCCTGCTCTGTCTGAGCACATGGTGGCACAGCCCCCTTATTTATATGCCCCTCACCCCACCTACCAGACATTGCCAGAAGCTTCTGAAATCCTCTGGGGAACTAGTTCTAACTGGCTCAGGGGGAGGAGTAGAGCACCCTTGGTGCCGGGCTATCCCTCCAAATGCTGGGATGGCTGGGTCCAAACAACTAGACCGCTAACCCACTGCAGTCAGGTGTCACAACACACCAGGGTACATTTCTACAATGGGGGAAGTGCACACACCACTGCATTACATTTACTAGGCATCTCACACCACACATGGCCTATACATTTTCCTACCATGGGGGAGACGTCCTAAAACAGGGGGGTGAAAAGTGAAAAAGTTTACGGTTTTGAAAAAAAAAAGTGAAAAAGTTTGGGGAAATGGGCCAAGTCTAACACCCACATATTGAGAAAGATCGCCTGCAGAAAAAAACATGCTGCAAGCTATGTAACAATCCTGCCATGGAGTAAGCTTTCAAACCTGATCTCTCTTAAATCTAGTGCAAAATCAGTTTTGCTTTCACCTGACCTGGAGTGAAGGAATAGCTGCAAAGTGACCCCATATTATATTTGAATTCTACAAGTAATGACTAATTTGCCATTTGCACTGGGGCACTTAATTGTATTTTTCCCATTTAAGGAACGCGCTACGCAGGCCCAACATGCAAGTTTAGAGTTCCACATATAGCCTTTGAAAATAAGACAGTGTTCCTCAACTTTCAACAAAAAACAAATTAGATCAGATTTGCCTACCTACTGTAATAGTTAGGTCCATAGGCCCTCATGCAGGTATGCAAAGGACACAGACACATAGTTATGCTGTCTGGAACTATCCCAGGCACGTGTGCCGGACCCCTTTTATTAGTAGGGTCAACTGACCGGTGACACCTGTTCTGGCTAGGTGTTGGGTGAGTGTGGAAGCCAGCCCTCAGGGAGTGGCTGGTAGAAACCCTAAATGTACAAACACTAGACCGTGCCCTGCAGGACACTACATCCTTTCCAAACGTTATTGAAAAGAAACAACAAGTCCAACTTATGGAAAAGAATAAAACAACAAAACAAAACAATACTGAGTCTACTCAGGCGGTCCACAGGTCAGGATGAGCAGACAGGTGCAGCTAGGAGCCCCCAGCTTCATAGCACGCAATCATAGTTTAACCATGGGACTCTGAGCACAAACTGCAGTGTGGATAAAGTCTGAATCGCTCAATAACCTGTCCTTGGTGCTACAGTCCACATTGGCACTATTACTCTGTCCCACCTGGTCTATCGGAGTTGGAGTCTATTTACACAGATCAACTTGAGGATACATCAGGAGCAGTGGTGCAGTCCGCTGCAGAGATATCTTTGAAAACGCGCGGTCTCCATGGATGACCAACCTGCAAACATAGAGGACGACAATGCAGTGTTGAAAGTCTTCCTTGACGGCTGTGCTGCTTCCCGGTACCCGATAGTGCATGAGCTTCAGACTTCCTTCTCGTGCCAGGACTCCTCTCTTACAGGAATTTCCTTGAGGCTCTTTCTGCTGGGCTGCCACTGGACTGTGCAGGGCCTCTTATAGGCTGCACAAAGGCGTCACTCAGGAACTGCCAACAAAACCACATCCGGATCACTCATGAAGCCACAAAGGGTGGTTGTTCAGGACCTGTTTGCTCTGGCCATCTGGACTCCGGTGTGAATGAATGAATGAATGAATGAAAGAAAGAAAATGTATACCGCGCAACTAAAACCCGAAGGCATCAAGGCGCCTATAAAATAAATCATAAAAGGCAGAGGCAAAACTACAGGTATGCTTTGGCAAATAGCCGTGACTTCAAAGCTTTCCTAAAGAACTGAAGAGTGGGAAGGGCCTTAATTTCAACGGGAAGAGCATTCCACATTTTAGGTGCTACTGTGGAAAAAGCTCTGCCACCCCATTTGGCTCTGCGAATGCATGGTACAGATAACAAAGATTTGTTAGCAGAGCGCAAATTCCTCGAGGGGCAATAGGGGGCCAAAATAGCCCCAATCCCCACTGACCTCTTTCTCGCTAGGGCGCCAAAGGTAAGGCACAGGATTTTAAAAGAAATCCTGTCCTCAACAGGTAGCCAATGCAATGCCTTCCTAGCGGAGGTGGCCAACGCACATTTGGGTAGATCCAACACGAACTTGGCTGCCGCATTTTGGACCAGTTGAAGGCGCTGCAGCAGCCCCCTACTGAGACCTGCATACAGCGCATTGCAATAGTCAAGTCGGGAGCCTATAAGAGCAACCACGACTTGCTTTCTGGCCTGCTGGGATAAGTAGTGTTTGATTCTCCTCAAGATGTGAATTATGCCCCAACAGGTAGAGACTGTTCTGTTCACCTGCTGACGCATATTGAGGGTAGGATCAATCAGAACTCCTAGGTTTTTTGCCAGAGCGGTAGGTACCGGACACGCTCCCAATGAAGCAGGCCACCAATTAGCCGACCAGATGTCCTCTTTTCCCCCAAACACCAGTATCTCCGTCTTCTCCCCGTTCAATTTTAATGAATTGTAAGTCATCCATTTTGCGACTGCCTCTAAACAAGATCTAAATTGGAGGCAGCCTCATTAACGGGATGAGAGAGGGAGACCAGGATCTGGGTGTCATCGGCGTAGGAAACTACCTCCATCCCAAAAGATCTTATCAACCTGGCAAGTGGGGTCACATAGATGTTAAGAGGGTCGGACTTAATGCCGACCCTTGGGGGACCCCACATTGCACAGACAGGGTTGGAGATAGAAACTCCCCCAGCATCACTCTCTGTTGCCTCTGGTTTAGGAAGGAGGTCAGCAGATCAAGAGCGGACCCCTCCACTCCAATCTCCCTCAGGCGAGATGTTAACACCAAGGGAGAGAGGGTATCAAACGCAGCAGAGAGATCTAGCAGGATGAGGAGGGTGGTCTGGCCCCTATCAGCTCGAGTGCGGATATTATCCAGCACAATGGTAAGGGCCGACTCCGTGCTATGCTCCCTCCTAAATCCGTGCTGCGAATGATCTAACAAGCCAGAGTTCTCCAGAAAAGCTGCAAGGTGCTTATTAAGATGTGTTTCAAGCATCTTTGCGGCAGCAGGGAGCAGCAAGATGGGGCGAAAGTTTTTAAATACGCCAGGGTCAAGTGTTGCCTTCTTAAGTAATGGTTTCACCACAGCCCTTTTCCATTGCTGAGGGAAGGTACCAAACCTCATTGCCCCATTCATGATCTCCAAGAGGGGAGGTAAAAGGGTCTCCTTACACTGCTTGAGAAGCATGAGAGGACAGGGATCTAAGGGGGAGCCTGATCTAGTCTTAGAAAGCAGGTCCTCTAGTTCCAGAGATACAAGGGGAGGAAAAGATGCCAAGCGTCCCAAAGGAGCAGCCTCCACCGTGGATAGAGCAAGCTCAGCAGAACCAGAGGAATCCGCAGTTTCGGCCTTCTGAAGCTCTAATGCCGAATACAGATCAGCAATCTTCGCCTGAAAGAAAGAGGCAATGTTGTTACACAACAGCTGAGAGCAAATAACCGGATCAGGAACCTGCAGGGTAGTCAGAGAATCCACAATCTTAAAAAGCTCTTTCTGGGTGGAGAGTGAGATGGTACAAGCGGTAAAGTATTGTTGCTTAGCTCTTATTATCTCTGCCTTATAGCCCCTCAATAGGGTTTTGTGGGCTTCTTTTTCCCTCAGGTCCCAGCTGGCCAGCCAGAGACGCTCCTGCCTCCTAACTCCCTGCCTGAGAAGTCTTAAAGACTCTGAGAACCAGGGGGCCGACGGCTTTTTCCTGGCCGAGTATCGTAAACGGACCGGAGCAAGTTCATCTAGAGCCACAGTGACAGCCTCCTCAAACTGCGAGACCGAGAGACATAAGTCTACCTCCTGGGAGATTGTCATACTGGGGATCATAGGGGCAAGCAGGTTGTTTGAGATGTTCTTAAGATTTCGCCTAGCTACCCTCTTACTTGGAATCCTTTCCAAACTGTCCAGAGTAGTACATGACAGTTCTATTGGCACCGCATAGTGGTCGGACCATGAGAGGGGGAAAGTGGTACTAACTATCAACCTTTCATCATTAGAAAAGATTCCGTCAAGCGTATGGCCCGCCTGGTGGGTGGCACCTCTCACCAGTTGGTTCAGCCCACAGGCAGACATACCATCGATCAGGGAGAAGGTGTCACTGGACTCCGTGTTCTCCAGATGGTAATTCAGATCTCCCAGAACTGTAAAATGCTCACAGCCGAAATATGGTTCAAGAATGTTAAGCATATTTTGTGCGAACTCCATTCTAGACCCAGGGGGGGCGGTAAATAGGGACACCAGTAAACAGAAGCTCAAAAGAGCCTTTCAAGGAAAAATGTAGAACTTGCACATCATCCTTAAGGTCAGAAAGCCGTGTAGTGTGGCATAGGATGCTATCCCTATATAGGATACCTAGACCTCCTCCTATGCGACCTGTCCTATCCAGCCTAGCGAAGAAGTAACCTTCCGGGACTGCTTCCACCAGGTCTGGACCCGAGGAATCTTTCGCCCATGTTTCTGTAACAAACACCCAGGTGGGTTTCCTATCCAGGACAAAGTCCTTGAAAGCAACATTGTGCTTAATTAAGGAGCGAGCATTAATGAGGAAGCCACTCTCCCTCACGTTGCACCCTCTCCCTTTACAGGTCAATCCCACCTGATCAGAAGCCAAAGTAGAACTGGGGACCCCATGGCCCTCCATAAAGCAGCCACAGCGAGGATGGGTTAGAAGAACCTCGGGGGCAAGACTATGATGACAGGGAAGACCAGATGGCTTAAGCATTAACAGGTCTTGTTTGGCATACCTGACGCCTATGGAGGCAGAATCGGCAATAGCGTCCGGCCAGCTGTCCAGCCCGTCCTTAGCGCGGACGGGTGAGGATGGGCTGGACTCTGGCGGTAATCCGGCGCACACGCTGCGTGCCATCTTGCTGATGATTTATAGGGCTCTGACCAGTCAACCTGACTGCTAGAGCGCACCAAGAAAAGCGTCAGCATCCCTGAGCCCCCCAAGAGGGCGCTCGAAGTGGAGGAAGCCTCGCTGGACAATCCGCCAAAACAGCGGTGCAGGGCACAATTTAAATGCAGGAATGCGGCGGTGAGTTTAAAAACAGGGGATAAAATTACAAACTATACAAACAAAAGAAAACGGGTAGTTAAAATACACAGAGCGCCTACAAGCAAAGCGCTACGCGTAATAATGCGGAGCCTTACAGGCAGACTCTGCCTCTTACCGGCTTTAAGTAAGCACTGCTAATTGCCTCTGACCAGTCAACCTGACTGCTAGAGCGCACCAAGAAAAGCGTCAGCGTCCCTGAGTCGTGCTTTCATCATGTCTCATGCTTTCATGGTGTACGTGCTTTCATCACATTGTCTTTGAGTGTCCAGTCTCCCTCCGCGACCTCAGTACATCCTTGTGCCTGGCGTGGAGCGGCAGCAGATGCATCTCTCGTATTGGGGTTCACCTCTCACCGGAATTCCCTGAGACCCTTGCCCCTGGATTGCCACAGGCCTGTGTGGAGTGTTCAGAGACTCTTATAGGCCCCACGACCGAGGTAATTGAGGAAGTCTGAACAGGACCAGTGTCAAGTCTTTTGTGCATCCACAAAGGTAGATAGGACAAATGTGTGACTATGCTCTCTTCAGCAGGCTTCAGGTTCACTGGGTCTAACAGAAGGATTCTGGGTGGCCAGCCTCTCACGACACCAGGGAAACCTTATTAACGTCTGGTTGTTGTGCAGGCGTACAATTCCACTCTGATGGTATGAGGCTCTTTAGGTAACGTATGTAATACACTTAATAAGGATGACAATTGCTGATGAGTGCCAGTGATCTTCCTTGTAATTATTCTTTTACACTTCTTCTCCTCTTATTTCATGTTGTTTGCGATGTAGTACTGGGGCCTCATGCCACTCTCATCTCCTTTTTTCCATCTTCTTTGCGACGTAGCAATATAACATCTTGCCATGCTCTTCGCCCGGATTCTTCCACGATGTGGCATCGTGCCACACTCTTCTTCTCTTTTCTCTATCTCTTCAAGACGTTGCCTTGTGCCATCTTGTCATGCTCTTCTTGTTTTTGACCAGGCCTCTCGATGTGACATGCACTTCACATGGACCTCCCAGGTCACAGCCTACCACTAGGACTGATTTTCTTCTCTGTTTCATGACCAGCCCTCTCACTGTGACCTACTTTCTACAGGTACCTCCCTGGTTGCATCATGCGCTTTCTGTCGGACCTGAGTCTTCTTCTCGGGACCTCTCAAAGGCCTGCGTTCTCCTCATGGACCTCTCACAAGTCCTGCCCATTCCCTGAGGGATCTTCTTGGCACTCCACTCCCTGGCTGGAGGGTCACCTTTCTTCCTTCGTGTCTTCTTCACTCAAGGACTCACTGCCTGCGCCTCGGGGCTCTGCCATTTTGGCAGTTGCTCCTGCCCAAGTGCAGGCGTTCCAGGCAGGGTTAGTCACTCCCTGCGACATGCTCGGTGGGCCATATGCTACTGGGTGGCCGACTGGTGCGACCACCTTCCTTATTCTTTCCGTGTCTTTTCTCTGAGGGCTCATTCACTTCCAGGTCTGGTACCCATATTCCCTCTGCAGGTGGCCTCTTCTCTCACGGGCTCGCTGGTGCAGTCTTGCACTGTCGGGTAAGTTAGGGTTTCTCCATGTGTGTCATCTGCTCTCTGTCCCATAAGCATGCGGCCCTTGCTTGGCTGAGACACAAATGTTCTACGCGGTGTCGCTTGTAGGTGTCAAGGGACATCCCTGTCACACTAATGACATGCTGCAGCAGCCGTACTAACACTGAGATATACTGCCTTGTCGCTTTATTGGCTTTTGGGCTTGATGGCTTCTGGCTCCACTACCTTGGCTGAACCCTTTCTGGTCACTTGATACTGCGCGTCCTTGACTTGAACTGAATTATACTCCTTGGGTGCTATCTGTTCTTTCTAGGGCATCTTTAAACTCTTGGGGTTCTCTGCACTGGGGCACATAATCTCTCTCTCCCCTCGAAAGTTCAGGTCCCTAGGTGTTGTAACCACTTCAGCTATGGGCCACAGACACCTTCTTAGCCCTGCCGGCCGGTTCCGAATAAAGTGTTCACTTTCATCAGGTGCAGTAACCACCTATGGGCATTAGGTGGCACTGCAACACTATTTAGAGGCCACTACAGCTTTTCTCCTCGACTGTTCATTCAGCGCTCACTCGCTGAATGGGGAGGCTACCCTCCAGACCAACAGAGCAAGGTGAGAGGGGCTTTCCGGGACTGTCCCTTACTCTAGACTGCTTTCCCATTTACCTCAATAGTCACACAGTGAGAAGTAGGAGAGTATAGATCGCTTTTTTAAGAGGTAAAAATGGCAAAATACAAATCTTTGAAAAACTGCGCCTGTTGGACCCAGGGTCTCCGGTCCACCTAGGGTAGCTTGGTTCAAGGGGTAAAAGCTTAACTCCAAGGCAAATTGTTGCACTTGCGTCACACTCAATACAGTAGTACAGCGTACTTCCACTCAAAAATGACACCACACCTTCCTTTAGAGAAAATTAGAAAAGCTTTATATTCTCTTAAAGTTTCGTTCTAGTTGCATTCACATGAACATCTTATCATTTTACATATAGTGCTTGACTCTGTGATTATACAACATGGCACAACTCACGTAATACTAATGAACCTTCCTTAGCCTTTGAATTAATCCAGTACAATAGTTTTAAACAGCACCCCATTCAGATATTGGCTTAATTAAATATGATTCTGGCTGGTGGAAGGAATTGATACAGACCATTAGCATGACACCATAGCCGAAGTCAGTAGTTGTTAGCCTCTGACATACATCAAGAAAAGGCCCAAATGGAATTAATTGTTCATGACAACATTTCACCTTAGATGCAGTTTTCCCTTAAGATCACCTTCTTCTTGTTTTCACAATAGCGTTAGAAAAGAGTTGCAGCTTTAGCATTTATTCAAATGTGTTACACTTCCCCTTTCGTAAACAATCGGGCATTCAGTTGGTACATTTCCTATGACTAGCACAATTTAAGGAGATTCCACAGTTCTTCCTCAGTTCACTGGCCCGTCTTGAATGAGGGGAAAATTCTCCGAGAGGTTCTAGTGTTCTCTACTTCCCAACCCACAGCCCTGCTTACTTTTTAATGAGGCGATCCCGCCGATGACTGAGGGGCCAAGCCTTTTACTCGGGGGGGAGATTATGGGTTAATACTGGCCCAGTACGAGGAAGGCAGGCTCAACACCACAGGCACGTCTCCCAGTAATTCGAGCGCTTCACTTCCTGCACGTCTCTTTTCTCTTTACGCCCTCCGTAGGGCCAAACTCCTCTCCTCCCGACCTCTCCTAACCCCGCCTTACTTCTTCCGGGGCTCCGCTCTCTGGCGCCGGGTCGGCTCCTCTTGGGACCCCTCCGCTAGAGACAAACCTCCGACGGTCCCAGGCTCCTCTTAGTCGGGAACCAAACCTCCCACGGGGCCCGTCACACACTCCACCTCCTGCCGCTTTACCGCGGGCTCACTCTGGAAGGCGCTGCCGACTCCAAAACCTCAGTGCAGCGCCTCCCCACCTCACGAGCCCCCACAGACATGCCACTCTGAGCCACACAGACGCGGGGTAACTGGTATCTTCGGGAGTTCAACAAAGCCACAGTAAGTTGACAGTCACGGGAGAGGGCAGACTCAGACGAGTCTCACAGTCACAGCTGGGTATCTGTTCGCACCAGCGACCAAGATCCACAAAGACAGCGATCCAACTTCACGAGGGCTTTTTACTCCCAGTATGAGGCAGACCTAGCCGCCCTCCCCTGACGGTTCTTCTTAGTCCTCATCTAGCGGTCCCAGCTGGGGGTAGGCACACTTCTCTGGTATTTCAGATATGTTGTGAGTGGATGGTTCTGCCGGGTCAGATGCGCGGTTGAGGGAAGGTATCAGACAGTAAAGGGAGCAGCCCCAAGAGGCCGTCAGACCCTCCACAGCGCGCCCACCTCCTCACTCCACAGCCTGGACTCCAGCTCACTTTTTATCTGACCAATACCTTTCTCCTCAGCTCACTCCCAAAAATGGCAGCACAACATTCCGGCTTATATAGCCTAGGCCTAGAGTGTCTAGAGTGGACCAAAAGGTTCTGGAACTCCTCATGACAACCCTATGGCCCTAGGCTGTGAGGTAATCTGGACAGTTAGCAAGCCACCATTTTGTGAGAGAAAACCTTCCTCCATTTTAGAAGAGCACCTGCACCTCATTACTAATAGGTAATAATGAGGCGCCCAGAGACCTAGGGTCAACACCAAAAAATTTAGTGGACACACAAAAAAATATAGAATGCAAAAAAAAGGGAATAAAAAAAATTGGAAGGGACCACCCAAAGGGCTGACAGGTCTAACAGCGCCCACCCACAAAAATTTGTGGCATGCTTCATCATTGTGCTGCTAGACACACCTCAGTGCAGACCAACGCATGAGGTGGAGCAATAGGGTGGGGGAGACAATACAAACATATAGAAATATCAGGACCATAAAGACAATATGTGCAGACAAACTGATTACAACTAACTCAGGAATATCCCACCGTCCATTTTATTCATGGAAACCCTGGTCAGAGCTAAAAGGCATCTCAATACCAGTGGATGGGGGTGAAGCAGTGGATTATGCACCATACACCCCTCTACTCTGCAATGGAGTTGACATGTTTCAGCCGGATATTGTGTCTTCCCCGGCTTTCTTCAGGACTGTTAGATCCCGTATTTTACTACCTTTCTTATCTACCTCAGTTAGTATACTGATTACTACACCTGTAAAATTACAGTTCTAGTAATCCTTATGGAACAAAATGAAAATACAGGTTGCGAAGCCATGAATTTGGCCTGAACGAGGAGATTCCGTGAATACTCTGTATAGACTATGATCAGGTTCCAACAATATTCCATTTACTGGTTGGTCCTTGCTATCTTAAGGGATAGGTACAGAGCGACATATCCACCTGTTCCAAACAAAAGTGGTTGATATACATCTCAGACACTCATTCCCATACTATCTTTTACATACATAGTAGTGAGCTTAGCCATACCCTTATCTATGTATAGTCCTTATTTAGATGTGAAAATGTGAAATTGCATTTAAGCTTCAAGAAGAAACTAATATTGAGAGCAAATAATCGGTCCACACCCATTGTACCAGACCGATTATTTAGGTATATACTTCCATTTTAGGTAGCCCCGTTAGATCTGGAGGTTTCTTAATGTCAGAAAACACTTAACGAAGGCAGTTGGTTGACGTGCTTTACCCAACACCCACTGATGGCAGCGGTAGGGTTAAGTGCTCATGTACTGTTTACACAAAGACCGTAGCTGGTTTAATATGAACCATTACACTAGGAATACTGTCCCGAAATAACTCACCAATAATAGGTGGCGGTATGGTGAGCGTCATGGGCCTGTGAGACAGGGACCAGGGTAGGTCTATGACGTACTAATGAATAAAGGTCACCGTTCTAGTCTTCTCAAGCGTCCTTGGCCGCACATGTGACACGCTCCCATGTTCACGTGACCGGAAGTGGAGTACCTTGAATAAGGATTGGGGAGAACCACTCAATGCCTACGCGGCTCCGGAAAGGACACTGAGCTAGTGGCAAACCCACCTTGATGAAGGAAGCAGGTTACTGGGAGAGGCGGGCAGAGAATGAATGCCTCTATCAGAGGGCCTTAGCTCACCAGTAGAATACAGGCGATAGATGCATGGGATACAAGCAAGCATGAAATACTCAGGGTACGTTCATCACCAGGGGCGCCTGAAATACTTATATATGCATAAGATGTAAACTATGAATGGGTGAAGTCTTTGTTGAAGATATGTCTCTCTCTCTAACTATCTATACCTTACCCTCGTTTTTGCTCAGTGTGCGACTACAGGGGGTCGGCCTCATTCTCTCGCCAGTTCGAGCAGGTACTACATTGAAACTCAGTATGATTAACCGAGTTAAGAACGTAATGCCCATTGTTTTTCCATGAAGGGTACATATACATGCACATGGTTTTCTCCGAGTGGTGATTAGCTTGACATAGATGCGTATGTGTATGTATATATATATATATATAATTTGGCAAACATTTAATAGTATGTTGTCAGTTTCCATGCATTGTTTGCACTGAGCACTGCCAGTTTTGCGCACTTTACACTTTAAATACCCTCCTTTATGTCAGCAACATGTCATGTGATCAAGCTTCGTGAAGGCAGGGAAACGTGTCATGGCGGATTTGCTGGGCGAGTATTCTGCACAATAAAGCAATGAAAAATTAGCGCCAGTATAAATGGGACTGCTCATCGTCATTTACCTATGAGAGGTGTTTTGTGTGGTGTTGGAGGAGCGTAGCTGACGGGAGGGGGTGTAGACGGAAAGTCGTGTATTGAGGCATTCGGGTCCAAGTTCGTAGAGTGCTTTGTGTGCGTGGGTTAGGAGGCGGAATGTTATCCTCTTATTGACGGGGAGCCAGTGGAGGTTTTTCAGGTGACTAGAAATGTGGTCTTTACGCGGGATGTCTAGTATGAGTCTGGCTGATGCGTTCTGGATGCGTTGGAGTTTTCTCTGAAGTTTTGCGGTGGTACCGGCGTATAGGGTGTTACCGTAGTCCAGGCGGCTCGTGACCAGTGCGTGGGTGACCGTTTTTCTAGTTTCGGTGGGGAGCCAGCGAACTGTTTTTTTGAGCATGCGAAGAATGTTGAAGCAAGATGATGAAACGGCGTTGACTTGTCTGTTCATCGAGAGTGAGGAGTCCAGGATGACGCCCAGGTTCCGTGCGTGGTCCGTCTGGATGGGTGCTTTTCCAGGGCCTCTGGTCACCAAGAGTCATCCCAGGCGGAGGGGGAGGTACCTAAGATAAGGACTTCTGTTTTGTCTGAGTTCAGTTTCAGACGGCTGTGCTTCATCCACTCGGCTACTTCTTTCATTCCTTCATGTAGGTTGGTTTTGGCGGTGTTCGGGTCTTTGGTGAGTGAGAGGATCAGTTGAGTGTCATCAGCGTAGGAGATGATGTTGAGGTTGTGTTGGCGTGCGATGGTCGCGAGGGGGCTCATGTATACGTTGAAGAGGGTGGGGCTGAGTGAAGATCTTTGTGGCACGCCGCAAATGACTTCAGTGGCCTCTGACTTGAATGGTGGAAGGCGGACTCTCTGAGTTCTTCCGGTAAGGAAGGAGGTGATCCATTCCAATGCTTTTCCTTGGATTCCGATGTTTCTGAGGCGTTGTAGGAGGGTGCTATGACAGACTGTGTCATGTCATGTGTCATGTGTATATGTATATATATATATATGTATGTCCTCGCTTGTGGCACAAGAAATAAAAGCTGAATAAAACCCAAAACGGAGGGCTCGTCTGGACTTCTTTTGAAAACAGGATTTCCATCTTCCCAATATATATATATATATATATATATATATATATATATATATATATATATATATATATATATATATATATATATATATATATATATATATATATATATTTCTTTTAAAATGTAGGATTGTAGATTTCACGATCAAGAAAGGGCATTGCCTTGGTAAGCAGCGATTTAGATAGAAGGATCAATAAGCTGCGTCGCACCCAACAGGTTGAGAGGGGCAAGATGCAAGATTCTTTATTCACGTTAAGGCACATGATGTAATTTTATTGTGATGACTTTCAGTTTTCTTTTCACTTGTGTGTTTCTTTTTTCTCACTTACAGATCCTACATAAAAGTACAGGTGTAGTAATCAGTATACTAACTGAGGTAGATGAGAAAGGTAGCAAAATACGGGATCTAACAGTCCTGAAGAAAGCCGGGGAAGACACAATATCCAGCTGAAACATGTCGACTCCATTGCAGAGTGGAGGGGTGTATGGTGCATAATCTACCCGCTTCACCATCATCCACTGGTATTGAGATACCTTTTAGCTCTGATCAGGGAATCCATTAATAAAATGGACAGTGGGATATTCCCGAGTTAGTTTTAATCAGTTTGTCTGCACTTATCGTCTTTATGATCCCGATCTTTACTATATATTTGTATTGTCTCCCCCACCATATTGCTCTACCTCATGCGTTGGTCTGCGCGGATGTGTGTTAAGCAGCCCAATGATAAAGCATGCCACACATTTTTGTGGGTGAGGACAGTTTTTCAAAGATTTGTACTTTGCCAGTTTTACCTCCCTTAAAAAAGTGACCTATACTCTCCTACTTCTCAGAGTGTGACTAGTTTTACTCAGAGGAGGTCGGAGTAGAAGATTTCCTCATCCCCCTCATTTGTGTGGTTCCATTGACCTCAATGCCTGCATTGCCAAATTATAACAGCCGAGTGTGGTGTCACCACACTGTCGCTAGGAGGCTCTGTTGCGCTGGTCTCAGGCCTCTGCAGCTGTCCTGACGCTGCAGGCCTCGCGCTGTAGGCACTGAAGATGCTGAACACTTTCCCTCCAAGTCCTGGCAGCTTCCCTGTTGTCACGGGACATCTCGCCCAGATGCACATCACAGGAGCTGATGCAGGGTAAACAAATGCTCGCCAGACCCGGCCTCTGACTCATCGCCCGCAGCAGTGTGCCACCAGAGACGCACGCTACTCTCCTCATCCATCCGGGCTTCACCTTGTGCCTGCCTGGATGCTTTAATCCCTCCTCGCCAGGGCAGAGAGAGGTTAGGCCAGACACCAGCAGACACTCACGTCATAGACAGTCTGCAACGCAAGCTTTGATGTGTAGCAGCTGTACCGGCGTGCTTCACAAAGTGCAGGTGTCTTGTACTGTTGGCGGCACAAACTGCAATGATGCCCCTGTCGTGGCCCCTCCTTCAGTCCCTTTGGATGCTTCTCAGTGGGTGTAGCTTCGAAAATTGTGCTGAGCTGCAACAAGGGTGCCTGTGTTGTAGGCAGGATTGTTATTGTGCAGGAACGGACACCTTCCTGCATGAAAACAATCCATAGAGGCGCTTTCCTCTTTCTGAAGCACACATAGAGGAAAAAAAAAGATATTTCTCGTTGTTACACATGCCCTGGGGAGACATAAGAATTTGAGGCATTCCCAGGTTTACAAGTCCTTGGAAAACTGTGAATGGGTCAAAATCCATGGGAGTTGCGTGGGAACACCCCAGCCCCTCCACAATGCACATGGAACGCCTCCCTTGCACAGAGTAAGGTGAGACAGCGGTTTGCGCTTCTTTGCCTTACTCAATATTTATCGCGCCACTCAAAGCCACAAATTGTGGCTATGCGTGGCTTCATAAATCTGACTCAGAGCCTTGCGTCATGCATGTACCTCATTGCATGGGTCAAACATGTTGCAAGGCTCTCATACATATGCCCCTAAGTATTGTAAGCAGCCTTGAGTATTTTGATAGAATCTTCTTGGCATGGTAGTTTCTACATAAGGAAGACAATGTGCACCAAGTACTAACCAATGTACACGTGTTTGATTAGCTTCAGAAGATGGGAGATTAGTTAAGTTTCCACTACAGTATGAAGGCTGCAGGTAGTATCACCATTAGCACCTTCAGACCTAAGGTATTTAAAATCCATTGTACCACTTTGGACAAGTTTTGCATAGAGTGAACACTGTTCTTAGTAGATACTTTTAAATACTCTGTGATGTATTTCTCATGTGGAGAATTGTGGCTCACTGGTTAGAAGCGGCAGACCCTGAAGCAGAGATCAGGCCCGGGACCAGGGTTCAATTCCCGACACGGCAGGGTCTTGGGCTCAATGTCCGCGGACTCGATAATTCTCGCCTCGGCGCCTACTCTAATCATGGGTCCCACGCTGCAACTCCACAACGGCCCCAACAACACTGGGATGCCTGGCTTCACCTTGGGGGTGCCCAGGAGGGGCATCTCACAGGGAGAGCCAGGAAGGGTTCCACAGTGTTATACAGCACGGGGACGCCCCGTTGCTGGGGCAGCTGTGCGCTTTACAAGTATACTACATTTACATTTACATTTACATTCGTGAGCGTTTCACTGTCTGCAACAGTGTGGTACAGAATAAACTCTCTCAATAGAGTTAACACTGTTTACAGCACTCACTTTTCTACTCTTATGCACTTCATTTGTAGGTTTGGTGACTTTGAAGTGATTGAAACAGGTACAGGCAGTCCGTAGTAGGGCATTAGTTATGTAATAGAAGTTGAGTATCTGGAGGAACTTGTTTTTTTTTCTAACAGTTGTGTACAGATTGAACAGTAGGGGTTACCCATCTACTTGTGGTTGATTGTTAATATGAACTTGGGTACCCATGTAGTGTATGTATAGGGTCAATGTTGTACTTAAACACAGTTTGCTTCACCTAAGGGGGTTGTATGTGTGACAGCATTAATGGTGCTTCATATCATTCTTGTGTAAAGTAAAATATAATAAAAATTCCTGATTATAACTTGACTTTAACCAGTATATGTATGTGTGTGTGTGTGTGTGTGTGTATGTGTATATATATTATCGCACTTGTACCCTCTCAGCGACGCGCCCTCAATCCAGAGCCATCAACCAAAAAGAGAATGGAAGACCCAGAGTGCAGGTGAGTTTCTTTATTTCTCAGTACACCACGCCAGCATAACGTTTCGGCCTTCGCAGAGGCCTTGGTCATATGATGCACCGAGAGAGTTGCGTGAATTTAAAGTGCTCGTGCATTAACAACAGTACTGTTTGATTGGTTGGAAAATTAGTGTGGGAGTGTCCAAATGGCTATTGAGAAGCATATTGCGATTGCAATGGGAAGATAGGATAGGACATACCATTGCTGTGCCTATTGTCTTGATAACTGTTTAAATACAATTTTATCCGATAATTCATTAGATGTTCAACCAAGGAAATCCTAAATCTTCCTATGATATTTTACAAAATTTCATATATTTACAACTATTAACAAATGAAACCATATGCCCAATAGGAATATTTACATATGCAATTCTGTAATAGCAAATTAATCGGATAGAATAGGCTTTTTTGATAACTGTTTGAATACAATTATATCCGATAATTCATTAAATACCCGACCAGGAAATCCTAAATCAATCTAAAATACATATACAGCATTTCATATATCTACAACTATTTACAGGTGAAATCGTGTGCATTAATAGCAATATTTACATAATGCAATTCTATAGCAATAAATTAATCGGATAGAATAGGCTTGCCTAATGTTATCCTCATATTCATGTTCAATCACATTTTTACATATATGTAGCGGAAAACTCGCATATTTGAAAAAAATGGAATAACAATTCTGCCTGCTTGCCATGGCTCCTTCTAACTTACTAGTACTGTTGTTTGAAAATGCAGTTTGAAACAAGTGTGATTAAAAAACAATTGTTACAGATATTATTATTTACATGCAGTTTAACGCACCTACTGATGGACAATAACAGGTAATTTCATTACAGTTGAACTATATAACATAGTATCTTACTTCATATATAGTTATATTTAGTCAAGAGTAATGTTTGATTGGCAGTAAGCATTTTTATCTAATATATCAACCAAAGATAGGACAGGCGGGGAGATGGTGTGTCTTATTCCTACTGTCTAGGTGCCCCTACAAACACGTATAAAAATCCTCCGTAGAGTTGAGACCATAGGGACTTTTACTGTCCATCTCCAAGATGTACCTGGTCTCAAGGGCCCTTAAGATCCCATCTCGATTACCTCCTCTCCTGAGGGGACCTACAGAGTCAATGGCATAATATCTGAGGAGTCCACTGTCTTTGTTGTGGTGCTCCTTAAAATGCCTTGCAACCGGGTATGTGACATCATTTGTGTTGATGGCCCTGATGTGCTGGAGTACCCTTTTATGGACCTGCAATTTGGTACTACCAATATATTGCAGGCCACATGGGCACTTCCAGCACATAAACCACATACTCCGATTTCAATGTTAACTGCTTGTTGATTTTTTGAGGCACTGTCGAGAATGCTGTTAGGAACTCGGTCTTATTGAGCCCTTGTGAACATGCTTTGCAGCTTGAGCACTTTCTAAACCCTCGACTAGCTGCTAACCAGTTTTTGGGTGGAATCACCTCAGGGCTAGATTTTACTAATGCATCCTGTAATGAGTATGCTTTTCTAAAGGTGATTGCTGGTTTGTTGGGCATGTGTTCTCCAATTACTGGATCTAGTTTAATCAGATTCCAGTGTTGGTTAATAATCTTTCTCAGTGCCCCGTGTTGGCTATTGTAGGTCCAAATGAGTCTGACTGGCTGATCACTACTGGCATCTGTGGTTCTCTGTGCTTTCTTGTGGATCAGCGCATCGCTGCGGGACAGGGCATTAGCTTTTCTGATGGCTATGTTAATCAAATTTTCTTGATAGCCTCTTGCCAGAAACCTTTGTTTACTGGCAGCCTGTGCTGCTTTGCAATGGGAGTCTGTGCTGCAAACACGCCGAATTCTAAGCATTTCCCCGTAGGGAATGCTTCGAATCAGGTGCGGGGGGTGATGGCTACCCGCGTGCAGTATAGTATTGCCCGCAGTAGGCTTCCTATAGAGCTTAGTTTCTAATCTGTCCTGACTGATCTCCAAGGTTACATCAAGAAAGTGAGCTTCCTTCTGACTGATATGTGATGTGAAGGACAAGTTAAATGAATTCTCATTCAAGTCATCAATGAATTTGACCGCCTCATCATATGTCCCGCGCCAGATCATTAAAATATCATCGATGTATCTGTACCATCATATGATATGGCGGGTACAGATCTCCCGGTGAACACCATTGAGGACCTGTCTCTCCCAGTAACCCATATGTAGACAGGCATAACTGGGAGAGAAACAGGCCCCCATGGCGACACCTCTGACCTGCTGAAAATACTGGTTTAGGAACATGAAGTGGTTATGATGTAAACAGAAACTAATCATGGTAAGCAACATGTGGAGAAGTGTGGCTCAGGGGTTAGAGGCGGCAGACCCGGAAGCTGAGATCGGTCCTGGACCAGGGTTCAATTCCCCACCTCGGCGGGTCTTGGGCTCAAAAATTCCACGCACTCGATAATTCTCGTTCCGGTGCCTACTCGACTCACGGGTTCACACTCTGCGACTCTGGGCAATAGCTTGCTTAATCTCCACTACGGCCCCTCGCAGCGGGATGCCTGGCTTTCACCTTGTGGATACCCTGCTGGGGTTATTTCACAGGGGAATACCAGGACGGGTTCCAAGGCAAGCGCCTTGATGCCTTCGGGTGATACGTGCGCTATATAAATCGCAATACATTTACATTTACAACATCTTGTTGTGCTCGGCCAGTTCTATTGGCCGCTTGCCCAAGAAAAACTCAACAGCCCTTAACCCATCTGCATGCACTATGCTGGTGTATAGTGATGAAACGTCCAAGGTGATCAACCAATAATCATTACTCCATTGCAGTTCATTCAGTTTTCTCAGCAGGTCACTAGAATCTTGGATATAAGATGGAAGTGCCAACACAAGCTCTTGGAGGAATAGATCAGACGGTTGCTTTCTCCAATAATCCCCCGCACGCCGAAATGATGGGTCTTCCTGGCGGCTTAATCGCATTCTTGTGTACTTTTGGAATTAAGTACAACACAGGGGTTATGGGTGATCATTCTTTAGACATTTTAACTCATCCATGCTAATGATGCCATCCCATCAGGAGTGAATGGAAGTCTGTTTGTGCTTTCCTAAGTGAATTCACATCACAGTGTCTATAGCAGTTTGGGTCATTTAACTGGAGGTAAGCCTCCTCCAAGTATAGTTTCCTGGGCCAGAGTACGATATTGCCACCCTTGTCAGATTGTCTGACTATCATGTTGCCATCCATTTTTATTTTTTTGATTAGCTTCTGGTATGCATTGTTGCCATGATGTTTGCCATAATTAGATTTCAAAGTTTTTACATGTAATGCCTTCACTTGTTTCACAACGGCATCTTGAAAAATGTCTATATTGTCGTGTGGTGTGACAGGAGTAAAGGTGGAACGTGGCTTGAGATTGCTTAAACCACCAGTTTGAGTATTCATCCTCCCCTGTGAGTTCTGAGAATTTGGAGCCTCTGCTCGTAGCATTGCCAGATCCTGCATCAAAGGGATATCATTCACCACCAGCCCCGGAGTGGTAGACTCGGCCACAGACTTTCTACCAACATTGCGTGATTTACTATTGGAGAAATGTTTTTTGAGCTTTAGTTTACGTGTAAATTTAAAAAGATCTATTCTTGTGTTCACGTAATTAAAACTGCTGAGGGGACTGTACGACAAACCTTTTGACAAGATGCCTATCTCTGAGTCAGTGAAAGTTGTGTTTGTCAAATTTATCACAGATAAACCATTGTCCAGTGTTTGAGAAAAATTGCTTACTTGTGTCGTATGTGTTACTTCTTTTTTTTGGAGTTCCACCGCCTGTAATTTCTTTTCTTGGGCTTTGCGTCTTGCATTGCTCTTTCTGCGTTCTCGTCGTTTTGCGTTTGGGGTTTTGCTGGTGCTGGAATTCTTGGGCGCAGAGTTTCGCGCCTGTCCTGCCGGATACATTCCAGTTCCTGTTCCAGGGTGAGTCGTGTAAACCCTGATTGATCTGAAATTCTCCCTGCTTCTGTTTCAGACCCACTGTCCATGTTGGAGCTCAGATCTGTGAGGCTTGAGCCGTCAGGCGAGTTGGAGCGTGCCTGAGCCGTAGCACGAGCCGCGTTATGTCCCGCTCGTGAATTTTGTGCTTTGGATGCTTTAAGTGCGTCGTACTTGCGGGCAAATGTATATATTCGACCTTCATTGTAATCCGTTTTATCGCGCTGGAACTTAAACGCCTTGCGTTTTCTAATAACGTCCTCCTCTTTTTGGACTCTCTGCTCCATTGCTTCTCGATGTTTATTACATTCCAGTGCGATATCGGTATTATCCACACACAGGCTCGCTATTTCTGCCTCAATTGCATCAATTTGTTCTTGGATTTTCAATCTGTCGCTTTCTGCATAGCGCACCAAGATGGTTACCAACCGACGAGAGGAATCTAAACTCCATTCAGCCCAATCTTTAAGCATTGCCGGGTTCATATATTCATAGCTTGGAGCTAACATAACTCTCAGCCCACGTGGTATCCGGTTTACTTCTAGATACCTGCTGAGAGAACGGTGCTCCCACCATTTGGACTGTTCCCGCTTTAATAGTTTTTCCATTGCTTTAAATTTCTCACGGAGATTTGAACCACCAGTAACACCCGGTTCCTCAGAGGTGCTAGCTGCCGACCCCCCAGCCGGGGAGTCGTCGAAAGCTTCAAGGGCCGCAACCTCTCTCCCCTTGCGTGCGCCGGCCGCCATGATGTATACTGTATCCCAATGAATATCGTACTCACTCAGTACGGGGGTGCTGCCTCAATCGCTGCTCGTCCTCCGTCTGAACACAACTCCTCCACCGGAACAATTCTTTTAGTTTGCCGTTGAATTACGGATGCAGGGAGTCAGGACAGCCGTCCCAAACGCACACCCGCCAGTAACAACCGCAACAGTTTTCACAGACGTCCAGGGGCTTGAGCAACTCCCCAACGGGAGAAAGTAGACGACTTCCGGGTAACCGGAGGCCACGGTTTCCTGCTGCTCAGCCACTTGCGTAGGAGGGGTCTTCCAAACACCGGAGAAACACTCAACCGGTTCGAAATGTTATCGCACTTGTACCCTCTCAGCGACGCGCCCTCAATCCAGAGCCATCAACCAAAAAGAGAACGGAAGACCCAGAGTGCAGGTGAGTTTCTTTATTTCTCAGTACACCACGCCAGCATAACGTTTCGGCCTTCGCAGAGGCCTTGGTCACATGACGCACCGAGAGAGTTGCGTGAATTTAAAGTGCTCGTGCATTAACAACAGTACTGTTTGATTGGTTGGAAAATTAGTGTGGGAGTGTCCAAATGGCTATTGAGAAGCATATTGCGATTGCAATGGGAAGATAGGATAGGACATACCATTGCTGTGCCTATTGTCTTGATAACTAATATATAATATATTCACTGAAAAAACCATAGGTTTTAGGAAAAGTTATAGTTAGTTGGACATTTCCCTCGTACAAAACCAGAGAAATTCCCTGTTATAGTTAGTTCAGCTAACTATAACTCGCGCCCCTGCAATGCACTGTTGATGACGTCACATATTACATCACTCATGACATGGTGACATCATCCAGTGACTGTGTGTTTATGTAAAGTTTAAATATGTTTAATATATATAGGGAAAGGCGTATTAAAGAATGAGTGGGTGTATAAGTGTCTGAATGGGTGGTTTAGTAGGTGCGTGACTGAGTCTATAAGTGAGTGAGTTAACGTATCTTACTGAATGCATGGTTTAGTGACTAAACTGTGTGAATGTCTGTATCCCCCTGCTGTTGGTGTGTAAGCGGCTGCATGGGTTTGTGAGTAGCTACATGAGTGTCTATATGAGTTATTGATGTGTTGTCCGAGTATCTGTATGGGTGCCTGAGTGTTTGTGTGGGTGGGTATGTGTGACTGTGCAGAGATGTGTGAGTGGGTGGGTGATTCACTGGGTGCATGGTTATAAGAGTGCATCTGTGATGGACGGTATGGGTGGGAGAGTGTGTGTATGGGTGTGTTAGTGAGTGAATGTTATCTCAGTGGTTCATGTGTGAGTAACAACATATGTGAAATGGCAGTATATATGTGTTTTAGAGTATATAAATGGCTATAAGTGAGAGTGTGTGATTGTGAGAGTGGCTGTATGGATGAGTGTGTACTTGTATCAGTGATTGTATAAGAGCGTAATAATGTGTTAGTATTTGTATGAGTAATTGAGCTGGTGTGTGTATAACTGTATAGGTGAGTAAATGGCAGTGTGGTTAATTATTTGCAAGACTGATTAGGTGTGTGAGTACCTCTATGGATGAGTGGCGGTGTGTGAGTGTCTATATCGGTGTATGAGTGCATATGATAGTCCTGTACTGAGTGACCATAAGTATGAGTGACTTTACGGGTGAGTGAGTGGATGTGTGTGTATACCTAAGAATCATTGAGTGGGTATGTTGGAGTGTCTATGGTTTTGAGAATGGCAGGCTGTAATTTAGAGTGGGTGTATCAAAGGTTATATTAGGCTGTGAGAAGATACATCAAATTATCACATGGATGATGTCATTGATGATGTCCTCAGTGATGTGTGATGAGTTATGTCATTTGAGATGTCATCAGTGATGTCACTGACCATGTCATGAGTGATGTAATATGTGACATCATCAGCAGTGCATTATGGGGGCATGAGTTATAGTTAAGGGGGAATTTCTCTGGTTTTGTACGAGTGAAATGTCCAACTAACTATAACTTTCCCTAAAACCTTTGGTTTTTTCAGTGAATTTCTAAGGTTTTTTAAATGCTAATTTCTAACTAGAACGTGCCTGTAACTATGGTTTTTTAAGTGAATTTCAAAGGTTTTTTAAATGCTACTTTCTAACTATGCCTACAGAGGTAGGACATTTGAAGATAGAAAAAAAACGCACAGAAAGAAGTAAAAGACATGCAGAAAGAAGCAACAGAAGTCCACAAAGACGAAGAAAAGTACAAGAAGAAGAAAGACGTGTAGAAAGAACCAACAGAGGAGCAGAAAGAGGCCTTGTTGCAAAATCATCCTGTGCCCACAACTTTTTCAGACGGGTACTGGTGGTTACTAACTCTGACTAACCAGGCCTAGAGCCAGTGCTATGCTAAAAGACACTTAGAATACAGTGAAAACACCTACATACACTAGGGAACACAATGCGTTGGAGTACCCCTGTGATTAGCATGACCTCCTCTGTAAGGCCCTAGTGCATAATAGGGCAGGGGAATTAAAACTACCTCTAAGTCAGAGGTGCAGAAATATGCTACTTTAACTAGTAGCTGTGTTTGCAGAGCATTGTGTGTCATAGAGAATGCTGGGTAACTGTTGGGATTTGGCAGTAGCTTTTGCCTGAACTTCACTTGTGCACCCCAGCTCGCTAATGAAGTTTAACCACATTGCTGCGTGCAAGATTCCCCTCCTGTGCTGGACCACAATTAAAACGGGTGTGGTCATGATGAGCTCAGCTCGTCATGAGCACATGAGCACTGTGCTGCATGACGAGCTCAGCTCGTCATGAGCATGGAAGGGGATATAGCTCATCCTTTCAGAGGTGACACATTTCTGAGAGTCAAGGGGCAAACAACATGGGCCACCTTTCGTTTGTTTTCTGGTTCGCCTCTTTGAGGAATTACTGCATGCAGTTGGTTTTGTCCTGGAGGCTCGTATCTGTGGTGCACAACATGGCAGGTGGGAATTGTGCCTGCACAGTCTTTCACAAAGGGGTTTGCACATCACAATGTAGCAGTAGGAAAGTAAGAGGACTCACCGAAGACACAAGGCAGCTTCACAGATACAATCAACATCTGCACTGCAGGACATGTAAAAATCCAAGCACTGCAAGCCCTGCATTCAGTGCTGAGCATCAAAAAAAACTATTTTAATAATTTTGAAACAAACCACTGTCCGCAATTTCTCAGTTCGGATCAGAGATCAAGTCCTTTGCATCTTGAAAGGATATAAAGGTGTCCCCCGGGTCAACCTTCCCAACGGGAACACTAGTGATTTGGAGACATTAATTTGTAGACCAGAGACCTTACTGAAGGTGTCCAAGAGCCTCAGCAACAACAGGATAGAATCCCCAGGTGAGTGCACATATACCAATGCATCGTCCGCATACAGCAATACTACATGGTTAATATTCCTCACCTGAAACCCCCAGCGTGTCAATTCTGTATGCAGCTGCACTGCAAGGGGCTCAATTGCAAAGGCAAACATTAGTGGCAAGAGGGGGCAGCTCTGTTGTGTGCCCCTCTCCACCGTCCACCGTTCAGAGAGCTTGCCTCCTACCTTAATGCGTATAGAGGGTGCGGTGTACAATAGTTGTATCCATGCACAGAAGCTAGGTTCAAACCCCATGCCCATTAGCACTGCCATCAGAAAGGCCCACTCCACCGTGTCAAATGCTTTTTCAAGGTCCAGGGAGACCAGGGCCCTCCCCAGTCCCTCATCTATGGCATCATGCAGCACATGGGTCAGCCTTCAAAGGTTATTCGTGGTACTACGGGCCTGCATAAAACCACTTTAGTTCTCATGAACCAAATCTCGGCCTACCCCACCCAATCACGTCGCCAACAGTTTACAGGTCTGTGTTAAGCATAATCAGGGGCCTGTACACATATGAATCCACTGGGTCTCCTCCAGGTTACAGCATCAAATACACTACACTGTCTTGCAATTGCATAGTGGGTGGTAAAAAGCCCTTCTCCCTTACCTCTAAATAAACTTCCAACAATTTCTCTATAAAGGTCGAGGAATAAGCATGATAGAATTCCGCAGGGAATCCATCACTGCCAGGGGCCCTGAACTTGTTCAACACCTTCATGGCGCACCTAGCTCTTCCACTGTGAATTCCTCCTTTAGTTCTAACATAGCCTCCCTCTGTAGTTTGGGGAGTCCAACCCTAGCAAGGAAATTGTCCATCCAATCCTCAGTGTCAGGTGGGCCAGCCTGGAACACCAACTTAAAATTATCCAACGGGGTTAACAGAATATCCCGCCGCCAGGCTTGTAGGTGTCCTTGTGTATTCCATACAGATAGAATAGGGGTTATCTCTGTTTCCCGCCAGAGAATCCATGCCAGAAGTTTGCCTGATCTGTCCACCTCCCACTGCCAGTAGGCTCTTAGGCCTGTTTTATCTAGAGTGTCCCAGAAGAAGCAGACCTTCCTGTGGGCTGCCAGCCTGTCTGCACATACCCCCACTACGTACACCTCCTGTTTCTGTAGGTCTGATAACCGGCCCTCCCCGGTCTTCAAATCCACTATTAGCCTCTACACACCCCATAAAAAGTACTAATACATTCCCCCGCACCACCACTTTTAAGGCCTCCCATTTGACTGCCCTGGTGGCTAAGTCCCCCAGTTATTAGTGGTATAGGATTCTATGGCAGTCCGCAAGTGACATCTAAAAAAATCAGAGGGCATGCGCCATTTTCGACTTCCATTCAGCCTCTCATCGCAGTCCAGCACCAGTAAGGCTGAGGAGTGATCTAACAAAAACCTGAACATATGTGGGACTGTTTCTATCCAGGTGTAATCCAGCCCACCCACCCAAAAAACGGTACAACCAACTGTAGGTATTGTGGGTCCGAGAGCAACATGTGTACTCTACCCAGTCAGGGTGCAACATGCGCCATCCATTCAAAAGACCCACATTTTACCCTCTCCAGGGCTCCTGTCATCAGTGGTTTGATACATTCTCAGGGTGGGAACCGATCCTCCCTCCATCGAGAACACAGTTAAAATAAAAACGTCCATAGATTGGGAGACCCTACACTATCCGACAACACCTCCTGCAACCCCTCAAAAAAGCACCAGTCATCCATATTGAGAGAATATGAATTTAACAGTGTAATATCTGTTCCACTGAGGTAATAGAAATTTTCAGGTAGCAAATGTGTCCCTAACTCGCACCCCATCCAAACACACGTGTTCCATGTATGTCATGTAATTCCTTTTCTGTGCATGCTAGAAAGACGCATATGCATTTGCATCCAACGTTAACATGTCAGTTATACAGTTCCCCAAGAAATTCACGTTAATTGGGCTTCTAGGCCTATGGTGCCAACGTCTTTACATGGTACACTTTTGAATAAAGCACACGTTTTCTCCATGTTTCCTGGCCCAGTCGAGCCAGGCCCTTAATTGAGACTCCAAGTTCTTTTCTGTCTCTGAAAGCTACAGTTTAGGTATGCATCCCTGACCTCTACCTTGCATCCTGCCCAGACGAGCGGTGCCCGGCTCGGCCTGGCCTGCCTGCCAAGATGATATTTTGCCTACAGTTATCTGCTCAGCCTCCGCGAAAACACATTCCAGTCTAGTGAAATAGGTAAACATATTCCCGGCTGCAGAGCAAAGGGCCCTGTCTTCCTGTCTCCATGCAAGTAATTTACTGTACCCGTTACCATGGTAGGCCCATGGCCCCCGCACTCTACATGAAGATCCATATGCACGTACTAGCATTCAGTGATGAACGGCCTCTGCCCGAGAGACCTTTTACTTCAGACACTACATCCTCCAAACATAAGATACCAGATATGTTATAGGTGCAGGTCGTTCTGACATCCCAGACATTAGTCGCCTCTACTAGTGTAAAAGTCAAAGCCCCCAGTTCTCCCCAGTTACACGTCATGCTCAGTTGCGCGCGCATCTATGCCAAAAGTTTCTGCTGATCCTGCAAACTTTCTCTAAGCATCCTCCCACTTGTGACGTTTCATGTGACGTTTCTCTGACATGTCAAGTGCACGCCCACGTGTACGCCTTTTTACACGCCTCCTGTTACGCACATGTGTTCTTATCTCTCTCTCTTTTCACCTGTTACGCCTACTGTATTCGATTCAATTATACTGTTTTACTATATATATTGTGTGACGTTAATAAAATATTGAATGTCCCTTCCTGAACCTTAGTGGTGATGGAACTCTATGTCCCATGCCTCGAGGCATTTCATTAAAGCCTGTATGACTCAGACACCACGGACTCTGCCTCTCATTTGATTGAGCTATCCTTATTGTTATTTAATGTATAGAAAAATAGTCCGGTAATTTTATTTACCACATAATCTGGCGCCCGAACAGGGACCCCCCTTCCCCACTCACCGGCGATGTACCGCAGGCCTTGCCCCCTTCTACAGCCGTGACGGATCCAGTGCACACCTGCGGGTTTTCCTGCTATCTCCCTCAGGCCCACGGAGGAGACGGAGACTGCGACCCGGCATCCAGACGAGGCGGTGAGGAATGCGGAGGATCCCGACCAGAGCCCCAAGTCGAGAGAGCAAGGTCCGAGGTATCCAGAGGCCCACCTGTTCCGAAGCGCATGCGTAGGAGAATTCGTAGCCTGACGCAGTCCAGTCCAGTCCAGTTTCCGAGGCCTTCAGTTTCTGCTACCCGGTGAGTACCGTTGTTGGGAACGCATCTAGACGGGTTCATTAATTTGTGCCCGGTCAAGACAGGTCTGGGTACACAGACCTGGTCCAGACGTGTTCACTTAGGTGAATACGGTACGACGTGTCTTTTTATGGGACCGTATGTCTGTACTGTTCTAGCAGTGCATCTAGTAAATCAGTATTCTAGATCTCGAGAATTTTTCCAGAATTGTGTTTTCATGTACCAGGTAGTAACTGTCCGAAAATGTTTTAATGTGTTTTCATGTCGTGGTATGAATGATTGTTTGCAATTCATTATTGTGTTCATTGTGTTCACGTTCAATTCAGTTTAAATATGCCACTGTTCTCGAAATTACGTCAGATAGGAACTAGGAAAGGGATACTCGAAGAAGCAGTTCCCGTCCCGCCTAGGGACACTCCAGGACATTTCATGTACCATAAACATGGCTTAGATGCCATACTGTACCTAGATTTGTGGGTGGATTATACTAAAGATCTGGAAGAGAAGTAAAGATGGCCTGTCTCAGGGACATGGGATGCTGATTGCATCATGAGAGTAGAAGAAGCATTATGGAAAAAGAAAGCCAGACAATCCCAGACAGATGCCATAGAATTATGGCGTAAAGAAGCGCATAGAAGAACAGAGAAAGAAATCAGGAAAGCAGAGAGAAGTAGAGAAGAATCCGAAAAGGCTAGAGAAAAAGAGTTACTAGAAGAAGGAGAACGAGTCAGAATAGAACAAGACAGACAAAGAAATGCCCTTATTACAGGTCTGTATCCTGTTCTCGCCGAGGGCCTGCCCAAGGCGACCCTGGAAGTACCACGTAACTTGCCACCACCATTGGTTCCGACTAAACTCCGTCATAAACAGACCGCAGCAGACATTTTCCTTTCCTCCTATTTAGACGACGTAGCTCCAGCATATACTAATGTACACGTACCACCTGCTAATAATGTACATCAGCCTATTCAGTCCGTTCAAGACAGGACCCCCCCCACCTCCTCAAGACTCGCTTCCCGCACCCATTGTCACTTCCCCTCCTGTCACTATTACTGCTACTGTTCCTCCTGTTATTGGTCCTACAAATCCTTTTTCTACACTTACTACCCAGAGTCTGCCTGCATCACCTACACCTACTTTACCAGCTATGACGCCAGTAGTTACAACACAGCCAATTCATGTTTTCGCTTCCGCTTCAGGAGGCGCAGCAGGAGGTCAGCCTGTTACCCCGCCTCAAGTAAAACGACTGACGCTTAGAGAGTTAGCATTACAACGTACACCCAGAGCAGCGACATTCACAGCCCTTAAACAGTACATTACAGATTGCAGATATGATCCCGTACCAGGCGAGGACGAGATGATGCTATACTCACTACGTTTACGACGAGTCACAAACTATTTGATTATTCTACCACATATGGAGCAACATCTGGATAACATATATAATTTCATTAGAACAGGGGAGAGACCAGAATGCATTCACGAAGCCATGGCACACAATAAGGTTGAGACACAAAAAATGATCTTACAGTTTTTGATAAACTGTTTGATAAGGGAACGAGATCGGCCAGGTACAACCAAAGAAGAAATGGATATCCTGATGAAGTGGAGTAATAATATAGCTGATGGTAAACATAATACACAAGGTTGTATAGAATCCATGTACAGAAAGATCCGTAAAGAAATTGTACTAATACACGAAAGGGAAAAAGCAGCTAGGGAAGCAGAGAAAGAGGAGAATGAAACTACAGAAGATGACGATATAGATGATGATGCAGAAGACCGAGATAGAATAGCGTACGTAGGTAGAACAAGACCTTTTGACAGACCCATACGCCTAGAAAGCAAGAAACGCTTTCTTTCTCCCATACCAGAACAATGTTCTCTTGAGCATTTATTCCAAGCCACTGATAAAGTACTGAAACAACGAATAGGTTACAGTGAACTTAGTACCATGCATGAACAGGAACTAGCACGATCAGCAGTACAGTGGGCTGATAATAACAGCGTATATAATGATGATTCAGTAGCACAAAAAATTTTTAATCTTTCCCCAGCCGAACAGCGCTTAGCTGGTATGTACATGATCCAGCATCTCATTACACTATATGAGAGTCAGCATTCTGATCCAGGTCCCCTATATAATATATTGGAAGAGTTACTCCTAAAGAGATGGAGAGGCCTAGGTACTGATTTAATTAATGTCATTCTAGAACAACGACACAAATACAGAACATTTCTGACTCCACATTTTGTTCCTGTTCCACCCCCAGTAAGGAAAACATTTTACATTGACAGACAGAATCCCTTACGAGAAGTTCATCCCGTCCAGACTACAGGGGGTGAGCTTCAACGAGTATTCGTATACACACCCTTGACTAAAATGGAATTATTGGAAATGAAGAAGTTAGTACCTTGTCATGATAAAGATCCAGCAGGGTTCCACCGTGAATTAAAAGACATGTTACTCATGGGGGATTATACCTATCCCGATATTCTTAACATGTTAAAAGTACTGTTGCCAGCTGGTATTTATGAAAAACTTAAAGAAAAAGAATGGGAGGTGGGAGATAAAAAGATTATCTGGACTGAATTAGAAAACGAAGAAAATACACGAATTCCAGGTACTGGTCTTGGGGACAAAGCTAAAGCATTACCAGGATTATTAGTACAGGTCTTGCCGAGGTTATTGGCAATTAAAAAGGAAGACTGGGATGCAATCTCAGCCTGCAAACAGAAGCAAGACGAAGACACTAGTGATTTTTATTCCAGATTCGAGAAATGTTTCATTATTAATAGCGGCCTGAAAACAAGTTGTGAATCATATCCACATCTTTTTGTGACCAAACTAGTCGAGAATTCCTTACCACAAGTCAAGAATAGAGTTCTGAAAGTCGAGAGTACATGGCAAGCAAATACCCCTTCTCAAATGTTACAAATGTTACAATACCACCAGAACCGAATTAGAGAGGAAAATGATCATGAACAGAGGCGTATGAAAGATACGAAAATGAAAGTATTAGTAGCTCAGTCTGTTCCAGCTGACGGTCAGAAAAAGGGTACAGCACCGCCAGGTCATTATGCAGCTCCCGTTAAAGGGAATTGCAACTATTGTAAGCAGCCAGGTCACTATATAAACGAATGTACTGTTCTGAAATATAATATTGCTACCGGCAGGACGAAAGAAAAATCGCGTCCTCCTAGACAAGAACATGTTCCTCAGCATATTCCACAGAATACGCAACCTCCACAGCAAGCACAACAGACAGTAGCTGTACCCCAACCCCAACCCATTGCTGCCACGCAACATGTCACGCAACAAATGTACCAGTATGCACAGTCAGATTACCCCGATTATCAGCAGTACTCATGAAACAGCCTAGAGAGGGAGGTTGGCTTGCCTCTTATTGAGGTTCCTGTAGATCAAGAGGGTCCCTATGTACATAGTCAGGTATTAGGGAAAGACAGAAAATTTTTGATTGACACAGGGGCGAGCAGAACTACCATCAGTCATGACGAGGTTCCAGGGGCGCCCCTCTCAGGCTCACAGAATGTTTCCCTGGGTTTTTCAGGAAAGCCTATTGTTAACGAAGTGTCAAAGCCAGTTTCCCTAGAAGTTGGTCCATTGTCCCGTACTACAGACTTGTTACTTACGAAAGCATGTCCTGAAAATCTGCTTGGAATTAAAACGTTGAAAGCTCTAGGAGCAGTAATATGTTGTTCTCCGGAAGAAGTGAGATTGTTCTTACGTGATTTTAAAGGTCATTATGTGTTGAGGGATTTTGATCCAAGATTGCAAAATGTACCAGCGCATTTATGGGCACAAGGTCCAACTGGTGTAGGTTGTATGCACATTACACCTTATCGTGTTACACTCAAGCAAGGAATTGTACTACCCCGAATCCGACAATACAAATTGCCCCCCGAGGCTGTAGCAGCCTTACTGAAAATTATTGACGAACTGATTGCCCAAGGAGTAGTTATAGAAACTGACTCCAATGTATGTAATTCTCCAATCATTCCGATTCTTAAACGAACAGACCCAAATGCACCACCAGTCTACAGATTGGTGATCGACCTTCGAGAATTAAATAAATGCATCATTCCTCAGTACCCAGTAGTGCCAGACATATCCTCCCTACTGACTGCTATTGATTCCGAAGCAGCGTTCTTTACTGTAATCGATCTCAAGAACGCTTTCTTTAGTGTCCCCATTCACCCAGAAAGCCAGTATCTCTTCGGATTCTCTTTAAATGGCCGAAGCTTCAAATTTGCACGTGCACCTCAAGGGTTCACGGAAAGTCCCAGTATTTACAGTCAAGCCCTGAAACGACAACTAGACAGTATTCACATGCCTGCTGACACTGCTCTGCTCCAATATGTCGATGACCTGTTAATAACTGCAAGGACCGAACGTGACTGCGAGCGCGCGTCACTGACTGTCTTGTATTTCTTGGCCGAAAAGGGGCATAAAGTGTCCCCTTTGAAGCTACAATTCTGTGCCCAGCAAGTGGTATACCTTGGGCACTTGCTGTCCAAGTGGGGGAGACAGTTGACACCAGACCGCATCCAGTTAATTGCACATCTGCCACAACCCAAGACACAAAAGGAGGTACGGGCCTTTATTGGCCTCACCTCGTACTGCAGACAATGGATCCCTCAGTACGCATATCTAGCTAAACCACTCATACAGTTGACAACACAGGAGGCAGCGACTTCGACTGTCCTCCTTGGACTCAGGAACACACACAAGCTTTTGACGAATTAAAGAAAGCCCTATGTCAAGCACCTGTTTTAGCGACACCATGTTACAGCAAACCTTTTACACTTTTTGTTACTGAACGCGATGGCACAGCATTATCTGTGCTCACACAAGATCAAGCAGGAAAACACAAGCCTTGTGCTTACTTTTCTAGTACATTAGATCCAGTGGCCCAGGCTCTGCCTGTGTGCCTCAAATCAGTTGCAGCAACAGCTCTAGCAATCAGACAAAGCGATTCAATAGTGTTAGGACATCCCCTGACAGTACAAGTTCCACACTCCGTGGAAGTTCTTCTGAACCGAACACAGACACAACACTTGACCATAGCAAGACTGACAGGATATGAATTGACATTGTTTCAGCCACACATAGAGATCAGACGTTGCAACACATGAAACCCTGCCACATTGTTACCCTCGAGCACCATTGATCCGACACCACATGACTGCGTAGAAGTCATCAATACTGTAACAAAGCCCAGACAAGACTTGACAGACATTGCATTACCTGACCCAGACCTGACACTTTACGTGGATGGTTCATGCATGAGAACAAGCACAGGAGAGTTAGTGGCCGCCTATGCAGTGACCACTGAAACTGAAGTCATAGAAACACATCGTATTGACACATTGTCTGCCCAAGCAGCAGAGCTCATCGCTCTGACCCAAGCCTGCATCCGAGCCAAGAACCTGAAAGTAAACATATATACAGATTCACAGTATGCATTCGGAGTTGTTCACGACTTCGGTATCCTCTGGCAAGAAAGAGGTTTTTTAACTTCTCATGGCGCCAAGATACAGCATGGTCCCCTTATTCAAGCTCTGTTAGAAGCAATACACTTACCTGCATCCATTGCTATCATGAAGTGCTAGTCACATACGAAAGTCACTGATACTATTTCCCAGGGTAACGACCTGGCAGATCGAACAGCTAAACTCACAGCTCAGACTCAAACAGACATACCAACAGGTCCGACAAAGACTGAAGTACCAACACAGACACATTGTATGACAGTGAAGGATCCCACTCTAGAAGTACTCGACATACAGACACATGCTACTTCAGACGAAATCAAGAAATGGACTGAACAAGGAGGGATCCAGACAGATCAGGGATGGATGACGAAGGGAAGAGCCACATGGTTCCTCCCCGACTCTATGGTTCAAGTAATCATTAACACAGCACATAGTCCAGCACACTTAGGAGAAAAAGCCATGTTAGACAGCATTCAGAATCTATGGTTCAACAAACATTTACGAGCAGCAGCAAAACAGAAAGTGCGTACCTGCATGATCTGTTGTCAGTTCAATCCAGGCAAAGGCATTCCCGTGGAACAAGGTGGATTCCATCCTCCTGACCATCCTTTTGAAGTCCTCCAGATGGATTATATCCAGATGGACAGATGTAGAGGATTCAAATATGTCCTCGTAGTTGTATGTGCCCTTTCCAGATGGACAGAAGCATATCCAGTTCCAGATTACACTGCCGCGACCACTGCCAAGCAGTTGGTTCGTGAATTTTTCCCGCGATACGGCTTGCCCCGTGTCGTGTACTCAGATAATGGACAGCCATTCTCGTCCGAACTTATGAAACAGGTATCACTCCTGTTAGGTTACCAATGGAAATTTCACTGTGTACGACACCCTGAAGCAGCTGGTTTGGTCGAACGACACAACCAGACTCTGAAAACACGATTAGCTAAGGTCTGTGCAGAAAAAGGTGTAGATTGGATCGTAGCACTGCCAGTTACCCTCTTTTATATGCGCATGGTAGCTCATTCCAGAACCGGACTATCTCCCTATGAGGTAGTCTTCGGCCGACCTCCCAATATGTGGGGTACGCCTATGCCTCGTAAAATAACCGATGTCGATAGTAATATGCTGACAGATTACCTAGCTTCCTTGATGTCTGCACTACAATCTTGTCGTTCACAGGTTGCGGCTGCCTTCCCGGACAACACCCAAGTAAAACCGCATGAAATTGTTCCAGGAAATTATGTCTACGTTCGCAACTTCGACAGATCAAGCCCTCTGGAACCCAGATGGAAGCAGCCAAAGCTGGTGTTGATGACCACGAGGACCGCAGTAAAGCTGGAAGGTCGCAAGTGGTGGCTACACTCTAGCCATATCAAGCGTTTTCATGGATTGTGTCCAGAGACTGAAATAAAGGACTGCCCCCTTTCAGACACTGACTCTAAACTCCCCCTGCTAGAAAAAACTCCCCAACAGGAGTACAGAGCCAAGTTGAGGTCTAGTAAGTCAGACAGCGTTTAATTGTTTAAGTCCCCCTCGGGTGAAGCGGTTAGACAGGTTTCTGACATGTATAAGATAGACCCAAGTAGTCCGAGAGATAGGCGAATCGAAAAGAGAGAAAAATATTGCAAGAACTTGCATAGCCGATGCATCATAACGTTAATTTTCATGTTTATTCTGAGCATTTCGATCATATGTATAAGCTTCCTGTTACATGATTTCTTTCCTCCTTTTAATTCACATGTACATACTTTCTCTAATGAGTCTGTAGAACACACTTTCAGCGACCTGCCCCCTCATGAGCTATCTTATCGATTAGCAATGCGCAACAATACATTCATTCGTATGTTACACCATACTCACCAGACCAGCAATACCACAAATTGCTGGGTATGTGGCCGACTTCCACCTTATCAGAAATACAAGGGAGCTCTGCCCCTCTTTCCCTACCCATTTACACATAATGGTTCATGTGGAGCATGGTTTGCTTTAATGTCTTCCTTAGACAGTAAGTCCAAAGTTTCCCAAGGCAATTGGATATGGGGGAACCTGAATACAGCCATGAATAAAGCATGTTTCCCAGATGCAGACGGTCTTCCCCAAAGGAGAGGGACTGATCTAGAAAATGAAGTGTATGAATTAGGTAACTTTTCCCTCAATCTTATGATCCTAAACGTCCAGTCCGAGACTAATTCGGACTTGTCGTTTATAACAGTTTTGCCAGTGAAAGGTGAATTATGCGTTAGAAAGAATGGTTCAATACATCTAGGACACAGTGATTGTAATACTGTGGTCGAATTTAGCGATAAAGGAAGGTCTACTTTCAAAGCCTCACGCCATTCTTATTTTATTTGTGGTCAGACAGCTTATGTACATCTGCCCCTTGATTGGGATGGGACGTGTTATATTGCGTTCCTCTTACCACCTGTTTTTCTAGCCCCACCTGATTATCATCGAAATTCACGCCTTGTACATGTAAGACATAGAAGGGAGATCAAGTCCCCAATTGTCGATCAGACTGAGACAACGTGGGAACAATATACAGATTTCAATAAAGGATTCTTTTTCTTTGTAGGTCCTGTCCAAAACAGTAAATTGATACGCAAATTAACTAGAACACTGGAAGCGGTAGTGAACGAAACTACTTCTGCTTTAGGTAACCTGACCGAAGAACAATCTGCTATGAGACTTGTAGTTCTTCAAAATCGCCTTGTCCTTGACGTCATCCTGGCCGATAGGGGCGGGGCTTGTAGAGTGATCGGATCCAGTTGTTGCGTTTTTATTCCTAATAACGCGCCATCCGTGTATAAGGCCATAACACGGCTTCACGAAATTGCTCACCTGATTCACCAGAATCCAGGCACTTGGACTTGGTCCGGTTGGCTCTGGAGTGTGATGTCCGCCTGGGGATGGAAATTGCTATCATTCCTAGGAATAATACTACTCATTCTATTCAGTTGTTGTCTCTGTCTGCAATGTGGGCCAGCGATTTGCGGCTTGTGCGCCACAGCTTGTATTCCCCGTCCAAGTTCACGTTCCCGGATAAAGAAAGAAGAGCAAATGATGTTATATGAACAGATAGATGGTCTCATGAATATAGACATATCCTAAAGGGTGAAGTAGGGGCCAAGGAGGGAATGAGGTAATAGAAATTTTCAGGTAGCTAATGTGTCCCCAACTCGCACCCCATCCAAACACACGTGTTCCATGTATGTCATGTAATTCCTTTTCTGTGCATGCTAGAAAGACGCATATGCATTTGCGTCCAACGTTAACATGTCAGTTATACAGTTCCCCAAGAAATTCACGTTAATTAGGCTTCTAGGCCTATGGTGCCAACGTCTTTACATGGTACACTTTTGAATAAAGCACACGTTTTCTCCATGTTTCCTGGCCCAGTCGAGCCAGGCCCTTAATTGAGACTCCAAGTTCTTTTCTGTCTCTGAAAGCTACAGTTTAGGTATGCATCCCTGACCTCTACCTTACATCCTGCCCAGACGAGCGGTGCCCGGCTCGGCCTGGCCTGCCTGCCAAGATGATATTTTTCCTACAGTTATCTGCTCAGCCTCCGCGAAAACACATTCCAGTCTAGTGAAGTAGGTAAACATATTCCCGGCTGCAGAGCAAAGGGCCCTGTCTTCCTGTCTCCATGCAAGTAATTTACTGTACCCGTTACCATGGTAGGCCCATGGCCCCCGCACTCTACATGAAGATCCATATGCACGCACTAGCATTCAGTGATGAACGGCCTCTGCCCGAGAGACCTTTTACTTCAGACACTACATCCTCCAAACATAAGATACCAGATATGTTATAGGTGCAGGTCGTTCTGACATCCCAGACATTAGTCGCCTCTACTAGTGTAAAAGTCAAAGCCCCCAGTTCTCCCCAGTTACACGTCATGCTCAGTTGCGCGCGCATCTATGCCAAAAGTTTCTGCTGATCCTGCAAACTTTCTCTAAGCATCCTCCCACTTGTGACATTTCATGTGACGTTTCTCTGACATGTCAAGTGCACGTCCACGTGTACGCCTTTTTACACGCCTCCTGTTACGCACATGTGTTCTTATCTCTCTCTCTTTTCACCTGTTACGCCTACTGTATTCGATTCAATTATACTGTTTTACTATATATATTGTGTGATGTTAATAAAATATTGAATGTCCCTTCCTGAACCTTAGTGGTGATGGAACTCGATGTCCCATGCCTCGAGGCATTTCATTAAAGCCCGTATGACTCAGACACCACGGACTCTGCCTCTCATTTGATTGAGCTATCCTTATTGTTATTTAATGTATAGAAAAATAGTCCGGTAATTTTATTTACCACACCACCAAGGGTACCCTGAATCAGTACATATCTCTCCTCCACATCCGCCGCACTATAAGTGAGCCTAAAGGGGACCCCAGGGGCCACCCAAATGACCACTCCCCTGGCATAGGATGAATAATAGGCAGAAAAGACTTGACACCTCTACTCCTTCAGTAATTTCGGTACTTCCATAATCCCAAGGTGCATCTCCTGCAAACAGGCAATTTGAATCTTATGGTGTCTGAGAAAAGAATGAACCCTATAGCGCTTAGTTTAATTTCGGAGCCCTTGGACATTCCACGTAACTATACGAATTCGGTCAACCATATTCATTGCAGAATTGTGCCCTAAGCACCACCCACCCCACCCCTTGCCCCCAGGATGCCCTACTCCAGGGCCACAAGGTCAAATGCCATTCGTATATTCATCACATATGTCTGACATATTGAACCAAGATGTCACATTACTGAATAGATGCATGCTCAACTTCAGGTTATGATATTTTCTTTTCTGAAAATAAAAATAACAATTGTTTTACAATATTGGTATAAAGCTGAACCAAGAGTCCCACTGTGAATCTTGATTCTTTGAACCACCCCTGAAAATAAAGTACTGTTTTTTAATCTCGACCAGTGAGCGAAACATTAATCTTTGATGAGTTTGATGGGGTAGCTACAGACCTGGATGACTGTTTAGAACCTTTATCTAAAGGATAAGTTAAAGCTTCGCAAATAGTCTTAGCATCTTAATGTGTGTCATGTACTGGCTCTAAGGGGGATGTTCTGCTGGTCTGAGGAGAAAGAAAATAACTTTCATAAGTTATGAACAATTTGAGTAGTGAGGTAGAATGCATGTTAACTATGAATGTCAGCAATGCAGGTTTTATGAGGAAAAAATATCTTGTAGGTCTTTGCCTCATGGATATTGAGTGCAGCAGGAAGAAGGTACTCTACCATAGAAACTGAAGTACTACCATGCTTTTGGCACTTACAGTATTTCAAAACATTATTGTGGGGGTTGTAGGTTTTCTTTTTTTTTTTACTTTATCGTTTTCTTGAAAACAAAGGGCGGACAACATCAGGCATATAGCAAAATATCGAGAATTAGAACATTGCCATGGCACAATTACATATCAGAGATTGCAGTACAGAAAAAATACAATAACACTCGACAGTACATCAGTCACATGAGATTGCAGCCACTGATGGTAAAATCATCAGGAGGGAGGGGGTACCCTATACAATAATACAATAGTATCTTATTTGTTGGAATATAAGGAGGGCGTGGAAGATGGAAGTATTGCGCTCTGGGGATCAGGCTCCAGAGAGAGCAAATAAGTCCGGAGGGTTTGCCAAATATCTGTAGGTCTGGAATGGGGGGGAGAGGGTTGCAGTGTGGCATAAGCTTCTCTTGTCAGGTCACAGTATGTCATGCTCTGTAGCCAGGCCTTAGTAGTGGGACGTATTGCGCAGCCCCAACGAAGAGCAATCTCTCTCTTTGCTAGTAGTAAAGCAATGGCTGTGACTCTACAGATGTTCTTGGGGTGGGTGCTGCATTGCCCAGAAGCGCCATCAGGGGATAGGGATCTAGAGACAGTGAAATCATGCAGGAGAGGATGCAAAATACATCAGACCAGAATGTGGCGATAGGTCTAAGTTGAGTGGGAAAAGCCTGCCCCAGGAAACTGCATTTAGGACGCAAGGACGACCTGGGGGGGGGTCGAGTTTGGCGAGACCAGCAGGGGTGGTGTAAGATCTGTGCAAAAACCGAAAGTGAAGTAGCCTATGACGATGGTTGGGGGATATCAGTTTAGTTTGTGCGCAGCAATAAGATCAGTCCTTGTCGGAGAGAGGATGTCCCAGATCCTCCTCCCATCGCCGTCGAACCCTACTGTGAGAGGTGCGTATGAGGGCCATGCAGGCGCAGTAGGGTTTGGTGACCCAATGAGACCCATCAGAGTCCATTATTAACAGCATAAGAGAAGGGAAATCTTCTGGTGCAAAAACGTAAGAAGGGATGCAGGAATGTAGTGTCCCATGTAGCTGGCGAAAAACAAACTTATCCATGTAGGTGGCATCAGCAAATCTGGTGTCTACCGAATGGGATAGCACGTCAGTCCGGAAATATGTTGCCTAGTGTGTGGAGGTCATGTCCATTCAAAGTGCGTTGGACAAGTTCTTTGAGTATCAGAGGCAGCTGTGGGTTTTGTGAGAGAGGAAGTACCAGGGGTATAAAATATTGTATCCCAGGACCCTACAAAGTTGTTGCCAAGCCCACCACGTAGTAGACAAGGTCTAGTTATCTGTAGGGGTTAGTTTGAGACCCCGAGGAAATGGACACGCTAAGGGCATCCGATCTGCCAGGTCACATTATAGTTTAGCGTAAGGCATACGGGCGTCCGGGTGGTACCAATGATATGCAAACCGGGCCACCAGGAAATATGTTTGAAAATCTGGGACTGCAAAGCCACCCCGGTCATATGGAGGGCTAAGGGTATTCCAAGCGATATGAGGCCTGGGACCGGCCCTGCTCAGTTTTAAGAAGAGACTACGCAAAGTGGCAAAAAAGGAGGACAACCATTTTAATAATGGCAATAGGGCCTGCCAGTGAGTGAGGAAGCCGGATCCAGCACTCAATTTGGACTGCAAGTACGTCGATGGCAGGACCTTAGTTAAGGCAAATCACTTGTTCTTTGTCTCTATGCAAAATGTTCAAATATTTAGTAGTATCCGTACACCATTTAAGGGGATACTCACGGGGGGAAGGACGGTGGCATCCGTAAGGTGGAAGAGTTCAGACTTCGCCCAATTAATTCGAGACCAGAAAGCCACCAAACTGAATGATTTCCCACACTAAAGGGGCAAAGTTGACCAAGGGATGCAGAACAAATAATAAAATATCAGTGGCATACATAGAAATGAGGAATGGACCAGATTTTAAGTGGAGGCAATGATGCAATGCATTTCCCTGGAGGAGGCGAACCAGAGGGTCCATAGCTATAATGAACAATAGGAGAGAACGAGAACACCCCTGCCTCGTAACCCTGGATTTGGCGAAAGGCTCAGAAACCGCTCCATGTTCCCGTATGCAGGCTGTAGGCTCCAAATATAGGAGAGATATGAGGGTGATAAACCTACTGGGAATCCCAAAGTTCTGCAGCATTGCAAGGATAAAGAGCCATTCTAAAGAATCAAAGACATCGAGAAGGGCATCCACAGTGGGTATTTCTGGAGAAACTTGTTCAGAACGGAAATTATGGCACGTTAATGTAATGAAGTGGTCCTTTGGGGGACAAACTCGGTTTGTATTGGGGAAATTATCTGTTTGATAATCTATTGGTGACTGCTTTGGCCAGGATCTTATTGTCAAAACTAAGCACAGAGAGTGGCTTATAAGAGGTGCATAAATTAGGGTCTTTGCCAGGTTTAAGCAGCAAAGAGATCACCGCATCTCGTATAGTAGATACAAGGATGCCCTCGTCTAGGGCCTTGGCATAAACATCTAGTAGGTGGGGGATGAAAATACTCTTAAATGCCTTATAAAAATCTCCAGGGCCCCTTGAGCCATCTAGGGAGTCTATTGCCTGAGTAATTTCCTCTGCTGTGAAGGGTTCACTTAAAAATTGGAATTGACCAGTGGCGAGCCTGGCCATGGCTATTTCCTCAAAGTATGCCAAGTGCATCGTTTTGTCAGGATCCAAGTGTGAAGTGTATAGGGACTTGTAATAGGACAATAATTCTCGGATAAAGTATTCATTAGCAGTAACCCAAATGCCACCATCCAAGTGGAGTTCAGTTATGCATTTGGGTCCCCTTGTGGTGTGTAGGAGGTGGGCCGAAGTACGACCAGGGCGTTTGCCCTCGCCATATTCACGAGCCGCGGAGTACTTGCCAAGGTATACAATCTCCTTTTCAGCGAAGTCCTGGAATTCTGCAAGGAGAACTGTTTGCCTGTGTAGGGAGGATGGAGTAGAGTGCGGAGTGATTGCCTTGTCGTTTTCAACAAGTTCAGCTTCTATTCAGGATAGACTATTACGGATATCCAGAAACACGCCTGCATGCTTCGAAATGAAGATCCCACATATATATGCCTTAAAGGTATCCCACAAGATGGAATGACTACTAACCGAGCCAGAGATGAGCTCGAAATATTCAAGGACAGAGGCACGAATTTCCGAATGAAAAACTTCATCCAACAATGCAATGGTAGGGAAGGACCAACTTCATTCCCAGCCTCCACCATAGGGGAAGGTTTAACAGGGGCATGATCGGGCAACGTACGTGGTAAGGGGTGAATGTTCTTAAGCTTAAGCTATGGGACAGCATTCTCGAACAGGAACCAGTAGTCCAGCCGTGTCCACATCGCATGAGGAGCAGAATAAAAAGCATATCCAAGAGCATTGGAGTGGCAAAGACGGCAAACATCTCTGAGGGAATGTGTGTCAATAATATCTCGGAAAATGCGTTGCGCACAGGTTTTACCACCTGAACAAGTGCTGGTGATGTCTAATGAGGGTGTCAACAATTAAATTCATATCCCCACCCAACTATATGATGTCCATGTCAAATCGACCAAGATGAGCAGACAGCTCCTGGAAGAAGGGGGAATCGTCCACATCAGGGACGTAAACATTTAATAGGAGGACTGGCCTCCCCATCAATGACGCATCACAATGACAAAGCATCCTTGGCCGTCAGTGACAGTTGTGTGATGGCTAAAGGGGAGACTTCTATGAAAGAGTATACATACTCCACAGGAATAAGTGCTGTGGTTGGCAAAGTATCTATAGGGCCTCCAGGACGCTGCAAACGTAGGAGAGGTTTGGGGAGGGAGGTGCCTTTCCTGTAAGAATGCAACCTTAACACCATGTTGATTGAGATATGACAGCATTGTTTGCCCTTTTGGAGGTTAAGACCGTGGATATTCCATATAAGGAACGTAGGTTCCAACAGTAGTCGATCATACCCCATTGTAAATATATAAAGAACAGTCATGTATGTCAAGTCGTATGTGTAGAGCAATGAACAGTCCCATCCAAACTATTTGTGAAAAAAGAATAAAAAAAACAATACCCATAGACACCACTACTAAACACCCCCACCCACACTGGGCATTAGAGACCCAGTGAGTCCCAGAGAAACTCAAACAACAAACAGAAGCCCAAATATTTGAGACATGGAATACTCCTTGGGGGTCGAACAATGCTGCGGCAATCAATGCCCATAATGAAAAGTGAGAATTAGTGCTCAATCAAAAGATATTAGGGTTACATGAAACTGGACATTTGAGGAAAATATAGAGCTGGTTAGCTTCAGCATGTCAGCCTATAAAACAATTGGGAAACTGTAAGAAATGCAAAGAAGCCAATGAGCAGTTCAGCCAGGAAGGAAAAGGTGGATGCTAGCAGATACATTGAGGTCCAGGAAGGAGAGCTCTGGGGTGGTGCAGGATGACGAAGGTCCACTAGGGCCCAATTATTTGCATAAAGAGAACACCTTTGCTGGGGTATCGAAGAATCAGGCCGTACCATCTACAACCATCCAGAGCCTTGCTGGATGCAACATACCATACTTGAGTCCGTGCTTGAGTAGTTGGTCTTTTGCAACTTCAAACTCCGCCTTGCCTCCTGGACGGCACCCTTAAAATCAGGGTAAACAGAGATCAATGGGCCATGATAACAGGCTAAGCAATGCATAGTGTCACGGTCTCTATAATTCAAGAGGCGAGCCACAAAGGGGCAAGGTGAGGTGGACGGGGACCCAGCAATCTGAGGGCTCATTCAACAATAAATGTAGATGTTAAATATTAGGAGTAGCAAGGAGTCAAAAAAACCTAGTGTATATGCCTCGTCCGTTAAAGGTGTGTGCTATAATCAAATAAACTAGCAAAATCTGTCAAAGGGTCTCTCCAAATGCTCAAAGAGATCCCATCAGACTTCCACCCTGTACCGCCCTACATCATTTGGGAACCTTCAAAGTGCACATGGGAAACCGAGTACCCAGTGCAAGATTTGGCCAGACTCAACCAAACCCCTCACATCAATCCCAAACAGTCAATGATGTAATCAATATTAGGTATCAGGAGGTTGTTGAAAAGCAGTGCTAAATAATGTAAACCAAAACTGTGTAAGGTGTAGTGGCTAAAATTGAGTAACAGGAGGAAAATATGTTTAATGGACACCTCCCTTTTCTCAATATTAAAAACAGTGCAAATGGTAGCTTTAGCAAATAACTACACAGATGAACAAAGTGGTCGACATGTTTCTGCAGACTTTCAATGGGCCCATAGGTCACCTTGCTGCTTCATCAGGACCTAATTTTTTGCTACTGCTATGTGTGATAGTGTGAATCAAACTAGAAAATAAAGTGACAATTGAAGTAAATATCACCTGAAAGTTCTCCCAATTTGTAGGAGAATGTCGCCCCCCCTCACCTGGCCACAGCTCAGGTAACACGGAGCACCGCTGTCCGTCGGTACTCCAGACGTCCTTCTGGCCTCTGCCTCAGACTCAGCTGCAGCCCCGGTCACCACAGGGCCTCCGAAGCAGGCTTGGCGCCCCTCTCCGACTCAAGAGTCCCGCAGAATAAGGTCCCATCGAAGCAGCATCTAGTGTGCTGGGGGACAGTCTTACCCGTATGGGACAAATGGAGCCAGCTGGAATGCCATAAGCGTCAAGATGGAGCCAAACAGTGCCGGAGCTTCACTGTCATGCAGCCAATGCTGTCGACTGCGCGGCCACGCCCTGGGGTTGTAGTTTTTCAAAACAAACTTATTATAAGCCATTGCTGTGCACAATAGAGATTAACAGTACCAGTAAAGGGTCCAATTCTTTAGTGAGACCCGAGTGTGAGGGAGGTTCTACAGGGTTCATCCTGCCGCCAGAGACGAATACATGGAGCTGCTTATAGGTGCCACCCCTGCACTGTGATTTCCACTCACTCAGACATGGAGCAACAGTGAGCTGAATTTAAAATAGAACCTCATGGCCAATCATAAATCCACTACAGAGAAGGGGGAGACGGGTGTTTTGGTAAGGAATTTGCAGTTGGGTAAAATATATACTACAGAGAACGTTATTGAAGATGAACATGCTTTTCTAAATGATGCTTCCAACAACAAATTCCTAACCTTAACAGATATACATGCAGTACCCTTCAAAAGGTGGTGGGACTTAGGAGTCGACTTTGCCTGTTCATTCCTGATCTGATGTAAAATGGCACTCCCGGTTTGCCTGAGAATCTAGATAATAGTGTGGTAAAGGTGTGGATGGGTTCCAATGTGGAAGCCTAGCAGATATCCAGCACCGGAACACCCATAGCCAAAGCCTTAAAGGCAGATTTGGCTCTAAGGGAATGAGCCTCAGGAGGCTAGCTTTTGGCCAAGGCATAGCACATCTTAATACAGAAGACAACACATCCTTATAGGATCTGTTTCTGAACTATCCTTCCATTCGATGTACTGGTGAGCCCGAGAAAGAGTTGATCATTAGCTTGGTGCTCCTTAGCTGCCCGCGGCCAGAATAGACTGACTTGGTAGACAAACAACACTTGGCCAAAACCACATCCACTACTTCCGCAGGCAGGTGGTCAAAAACCAGTCACTTGGTTCCGCTTAATCTCCACACGTTCAGGTGTAGGTTGTGGAAGTTCGGTTGATGAATCCTGACCAGTAGTTGGGACAGCTGGCAATTGAGAAAAAGCTGTGGACAAGTGCACATACTCAGCAATTCAAAGTAACATACCCTCTGAACCCAGTCCATGGCTGTCAAGAAGAGTTGTGTCTGGTCCCTCCAGACCTTCTTCAGAACTTGGAGAAGTAGCAGCAAAGATGGAAAGGTATGAAGACAAAAGACCCACAGAAGGCAGAACCCGTCTCCTAAAGAGGCCAGAGTTGGAAAATGTATGGAGCAAAAGGTACAAGACTGGACATTTGTGGCAGTGCTCTCCTTGGACAACAGACATTAGGCACCAGCAGTATGTACAAGACCAGAAGACCAAAAAGCCACAGAACTTTATGGGCCGGAACATAGGACAGAGCTCGAAACATCAGGATCATATACTGGATGTCCCAGACTTGCTGCAGGAGCAGAAAGGCTTTGAATGCGACCGTGTCCAGAATGGCTCTTATTCAGAGAACCCACTGCACTGGCCAAAGACAGGATTCAAGTTTTCTGACAGAGGACCCTAGGGTGTAAACCAATGAGACTGTGGTGAGTACACCTTCAACAGCGAGTTGTTGAGGTATACGAGTATCCATGCCCTCTGCAGATGGGCCTTAACCACTGTCATCACCTTTGTGAATCCCTGGGGTGCCAAAGTGATGCCGAAGGACAGAACGATAAACTAAAAGTGTTCTGACCCTCGCATTAAATGCCCAGGAGACTGCAGTATGGGCACATGAAAATACATGTCCTGAAAATCCAAGAACACCATCCCCTGGCTCTACAGCAATTAGCAGCTGGACTAGGTATAGCATTTTGAGTTTGTCCTTTGAAAGAAATGTTATGGGGAAGAAAGTCTAGGATTAGTCTCAGCCAGCTGTCTTTCTTCAGCACTAAGACGTACTGGGAGAAGCACCCTTTGCCCTTCTCCGCCTCAGGGACTCACTCGATTGCCCCTCTGGCCAGCAGTTTCTGCGCTTCTATAAAAAGGATGGTGGCATGATCCACCGTAGTCTTGGGCAAGAAAAAGAGGAACATGAGCGGGATAACTAGAAAGGGAGGGTGTAGCCATTTTGAACAATTTTCATGACCAACCAGTCTAAGATACCTGCATGCCAGCAGGGCAGGCGAAAACAAATCCACTGGAGGAGGAGTCAAAGTGGCTTGGCGGCAGTTGTGGCAGGCAAAAAGGAGGAGGATTGCTGTTCATTCCCTCTGACACCAACACCACTTTGTTCCTTGGATGCAAAATGGATGTGCAAGCTATTGTAAAGGTTGGGAGGATTGCTTTTGGAGATAAGAAAGGATCCAAGAGTAGCATTGGAATTTCAGGTACTGCTGGTGAAATTGGCAGGCCAAGGCTTGCAATCCTAAGAAGCGAGCCCTGATGGCACAGCTGTCTTTGAAAAGCTCAATGCCAAATCTGCGTTTTGTTTAAAGAGCCTGGTGCTATTAAACAGCATATCCACCAGCTATGACTGTAGGTCTCCAAATAAACCTGTGGCATGCATTAAAGCATAGCAACTAAATACCACACTGGTGCCCAAAGAATGGCCAATAGGTCCATACTGTTGTAATAGGCAGATAAAATGTACTTGGTCGCATACTGTCCACTGTGAACAGTGAGAGTGAATGAGTTCCAAAACTCCTCCAGTAGAGTGGGCAAGATCTTGCTCACCATGTCCCAGAGGGCATGAGTGTACCATCCCATAAGACAAACAGCATTTATGGACCTCATAGCAAGACTGACAGACAAGAAGGCTTTCTTTCCAAGCACATCAATGCACTTTGATTTCCTATCCAATGAAACCATGGGAAAAGCATTAGGGTTTACCTTCCTGGCAGAAGCACACCTAGGATTTCGGGCATCAAAGATGAAGGCCACGCCCCCCAGGGTAGGCCTATTGTGACTAGCAATAGTTTGGCTCACTGGTGGCACTCATCAACGCTTGGACCATACTGCCATCAAAGCATCAATGGTTCTGAAGTTGAAGATCATGGCTACAACATTTGGCATATATCTTGTTTGCTGTATTACATAGAAGTGCCTTAGACCATAATGTGTTTGACGAATTCTTCCATTTGAAAAACCCTAAATAAAGTCATTAGTCTTCAAACTTGGCAATTGCAATTCTAGTACCTCTGAGAATCACCACTGCGAAACAGGTGCTCTCTTCAGTAGGGGGGGCTCAATGACTGGTTCAACACAATCTCAGGTGAGCTGTCAAGGCCACTAGCATTTTGCAGGTCAAAATAAAGAGAACCATCAGTATAGAGAGGTGGATGTAAATTGTTAGCCTCCTTATCGTCACATTATCATAGTCATGGAGAAGATGCTGAATATTTTTTACACCGTAAAAATAAGTTCTGAATATTGCCTTCAGCTGTCTTTAATACTGTCAAAGTAAAGGCATCATAGGGGAGTTTTCCTAGGGGAGAGGATAGGCTTTGGTAAATTTGTATTGTGACATCAGCTGACTAATGTATAACATTTCTACGCGTGCTATTACCACGCAGTAGGTTACAACGCGGTTGTTACAACAACCGTGTTGTTACCAAGCGTGGCTTTACATCGCAAGTCGTTTCTACGACTTGCGCTAGATGGCGCGCTGGACTTAGGAATAGTATAAATTACTATTCCTACTCCAGTTAGCGCAACAGCAGGGAATATGTTGGATTTAAAATCCAACACATTCCCTGGTGTTGCACGCCACCTAGTGCAAGTCGTAGAAATGACTTGCGATGTAAAGTCACGCGTTGTAACAACGCAGTCGTTGTAACGACCCCGTTGTTACCTACCTGCATGGTAACAACAGCGTTGTAAACGCTGTTTCCCTCTGCTGACTTCTATCAGAACTCTGTTCTAGATCCAAAATTGGCATCCAGGTCGGATCAGGATTTAGCACCACTGAGGCTGAAGCCCAGCTTGGTGCAGAATCAGCCAGAACCGGTGTGGAGGTGCAGCCTCGCCCTGGCAAGGGCCAAGTGGAGCCAGGCAGCACTGGAGACAGCCATGCTATAGGGAGTCCATCTGGAGGTCCTGGTGGATCCATGGGGGTCAAAGACGCTTCAGGGCGATTTGGAATCATCCAAAAAGATTTCAACATTGCCTCCTGAAGTCCTCAATATGCTGCAGGGACGGTGATGGGCCAGCAAAATCGATGCCTCTCTGCTCCTACAGTGGAATGGGACTGGAGTCGGACGATGGCAACTGAGTCAAGTCTTTGGAATGCTGACTGCATGACCATTCCCTGGAGTGGGAAGGGAAGGAAAAGATGGATTTCTGCTTCAGTCTTTAGTGCTTGCACTAAAACTTGTCTTTTGACTTCATCTTGGAATTACTCGAGGATAGCAACCTGAATGGGATCAGAACTTGGATCAAGAACTGGCCCAGATCTAAAGGCAGACGTCATGTGAATCCATGATCGACACCTGCTTCCTTCAGGTGCGGCATGGTTTAACACCTGTAGACTTCAGAGAGGGCATGTTCCCTCCTGTGGTTTGTTCATGATATTTGGGAGTCAGTGAACACCAACAAAGACTTTTTAGTAGAGAAGGTCGAGATACGAATGGTACAGAAAAAAAGAGGAATCACATCAACATATAGGGGTGGCACCTATATTTGACTTCCCATCCATGGAAGTGGAACAATGCTGCTATTCTGAGGATAGAACCTATTGGCGCATGAGAGCTGTTCCAGGAGACATTCCTGGGGGAATTCAAAAGGGGCTAGAAGATTAAATGTTTACATGTAACTTGTTCTTGCGTCAAGCAAAGACGCAGCCATGTGAACTGTTTAAGAAATACAAACTTTAAACAAAAGAAATAGATGTCTTGAGACATTCACATGTGGTGGTTAACATGCAGCCCGTGTGACAAGCAACATGTGATCACTAAATGTATTGTGTTAAGCTGGAAAAGCAGGAACCCACCCACCCACTGCAAAGGTAGAATGAAGTCTTAAGAATACAGGTGCTATGGGCATAGGAAAGAGAACAAGAATAGATCTGACAGAATGTGGTCCCTTAAAGTGGTATTTAGTTTAGAATGAATTGGAACATCAGCCATAAAACAGAAGTTTAAACTCTTCGGCTAGTGGTTCATGCCCGACAAGTGAATACTTTAGTAACTGCACCTAGGGTAATAATGCATTGTTCTTTTGTTTCTTCCCTTATCTTTATTTCAGATTATTTGTGTTAAATACATGCATGTACCATGTGTCGCTGAAATAAATCTTCCTGGTATGCTGCCACAGGCAAGGACTTGCATTTCTGATAAAATGAACAACCCACAGAGAGCTGCACTCAACTTTGAGGTGAAATTCCTATTTATCAAAAAAACAAACAAAAATAAAAACGTCCCGGAAAAAAAGACACAACTTCATTGAGAATATGTTTTTCCGGGGTTGTCACTCCTCTGCAGTGATGTTCTAAGCAGACATGGTTGAAGAGACAGTCTACATTATTTCCACAGAACCATTTTTGTTTGTGAAATTGTTGCTCAAGCTTGGTGGCATTGGGTCCACATCTACAAAACTAGGTGGAATGTCGCAGGTATTTGTGGCGAGACCAGAGCTATGCAGCAAGCTGAGGAAGTGGCAATGTTCAATCTGTTTCCCCTCTCTTCAGTCCTTCCAAGAACTGAAAATGTATAAAAGCCAAATGGTAGAGTGTGTGTAGAAGGAGAATCTATACTGCTTCTACCAAAACATAGATCTAGTACAATTCTCAAACATTTTAAACATAGGTCATTTAAGCACAATAAATGCTTTAGTTCACATGATTTATTTTCATAATAAATCAATTAAAAATACAAAAGGTTGAAAGGTGTTTCAACAATAATTTTTTAAATACAAATTCACTCTGAATAGATAAGACCATTCAAATGCTAAACACATATTGATATCTTTCGTCTATAAAAATTATTTTTCATCTAACAGAAATCATCTTAAAAATTTATTTTTTTTCAAATTAGATGTAAATGTACACTATTTACAACCAATGTTCTACATAGAAAGCGGACAGACAGAAGTGAAAATATCAACTACTTATTCATTGTACACAACCCTCATTAAGTCAGACACAGTAGTCTTTGCAGTAGTTAGAAAAGAATATGTAAGCATTCGAACAATAAATCTCTGCATCAACTATGACGTCTGATGTACTTAAACTAAAATAATTATGCATTGCTGTAAATAGCAGGCATTACTGCTATATAATTTAACAGTACTCAGTGTATCAACTCCTAAGGGTGGTGTTGACTGGTTTCCAGTTTATGACCGGTTGGTCAAACCCGACATCAGCAGCGATCACGCCAGACTATCTTGCCGACTAGAATAAATGCCCGGCATTTTCATCACTGTTGCCCATTATCAACTGAATGGAGATGTTCTCCATTCCATGTTTACCACCATTACAAGTTTACAACTTTCTTGCCCACTTTCGTTGGGCAGGGCTACTGAAGACTGTTGCTGTATGCAAAATGGGACATGATGAGAAACAAGACTCAGACTTTTCTAAGAGTACATACTGCACACACGAAAACGTAGCAAACCTCTGCTTCTTACAGAAGAATCAGTTTACAATTTTAAAATATTTACAAAAATGAGTGACCTGTAACAATGTCCTATTCCAACCAGAAAGTGAACTTGCATAGAGTAGTTTGACAGCATTTCATAGCACATATTGTCAACCCCCTGGGCAAGGTAAAGGCCCTCTCATTTTAGAGCGGAGTAACTAAGGCACAGGGAAAAAGGTGAATTGCCTACATGAGTCCTGTTGCTGGGTCAAAACAAACTCGTACCCCAAGCCTAGAGAAAGACCCACTAGAGGACATTGGCTAACAAAAGCGTTGGCCACAACAACATTTCCAAGTCATTCTTCATAGAATGAGGCTTCCGCCTAACGGACATCTGAATAGAGAGTCAATGGAACCCTCAGCCTGAGATCTGAATAGAAATATTCAAGACACCTTAACAAATGAAGGCGTTGTCTAACCTTCCACATTCAATGCTACGAAGAGCAGGCACTGAGAAACGTGTGGTCCACCGGACCACCTGATCCAAATGTTATTTTTATAACTGATAAAGTCTTGTACATGAAAAAGTAAGCACATTACTATGCACTCATAAGTTCTATTATTTACAATTGAGCTCCCACTGTTTTTGTTCTTGCTTGACTTCCACGTGGGATGGGATGCCATTTGCACCGGTAACCACCAGCAGACACCGTGGATCAAACCTCTGATTGGGCAGCTCCCCAGTCTCTTTGGGCGACTCCATTGGATTCCCAGCAGCCTCGTGCTGCTCCTGCTTCACAGACACATGAGTGAAAGTCTGTTTGGCCTCTGTGGATTTTATCACCGATGTTATCACAGTGCCTGAAGTGTGGGGGACTACCTGTGCAGTGCTTGGTGAAAAAGTCACCACAGGTGTGGCAGCGCTGAGGATCGAAGAGGAAGGCACAGTAACTGTTCCATTGCAAATGGTCTGTGCATTGCTCGCGAAAACCTGCTGCACCTGAGCAGGGCTCAGAACAATGGATGAAGCAGATGTTATTGCCTTTGGCGACTGGAGCGACATGTTTTCCTTAAGTACAGTCATATGCTGAGAAGATGGAATAGCTTGTAGAAAAAACTGCTGTGAGGCCGTTGCCGAAGTGGGATCTGTGCTCGATAAAACTGTTGTAAGAGGCACTGTCTGGAATACCGTGTGCAGATGCTGACTCCCAGGAGAAACCACCACTGGCACATGTCCTGGAGAAGGCATTGTCCTGTTGAAATATTTATGTATGGAGACATATTAGTTAACATCCACAACTACTTTACATAAATAGACATTACAGTTTACCAGGAGAGAAGCAAGACTAAAACAACAAATCATTATCACGAAGCACAACTATACAAAGAAGAAAAGCATAGATCTCCAAGACATTTCGTTTAGTAGGCACCCAAACCGGCATATCGTGCTTTACAACTCAATTTGAATTTGTATTTTAAATAAAAGGTGTCCTGCTAGAAATATCAAGGTATCAGTAAACCGTGAAACCAGCTGTGACAGGGAGGAGGAGAGGTGGACATATGTAATTGGGTCAGCACATAACAGCCCAGTCTACTTTTGTTTTTAAATATGCACGTTATACATAGTTAAAATTTGAAAGAGGCAATTTGCCCAAAATCACATGTTTAGGTAAACTGGTGAAACCACCATTTAGAATCCAGGTCTCCTGAATATACCATCAGCAACTTCACAACTAAGTAATATGTCCTCTTTATGGAGTTACCGCAAACATCTAATGTTCCAGATCTAAACACATGCCATATCTGTTTTTCTATATAGTAAGGTTATCATTTTATGTTTTACAATCTCGCTGTCTTCAAGTGTACAGGTGAAAGGCTACCAGAAATCTATTTTGGAGACTAATCAAGGCTACTGAGGTACAGTGTGTGCGTGGGTTCCATGCAGCACACATAAAGGTGGTCTGGACAAGGTGCAAGAAGAAAGCTGGTGGTCCACATACATTTAAGCATGAGGAGACAGAAAAAAAGATTACTTGCTCAATACTGTGGTTGGAAAGCGAAGACGTGCATACATTTTTGCCAACTTGAACTCAGGATGGGGCGCAACTTATTGTGGTGTCCAGCTCTAGTTGGTGGCATCCCAATGTACAGTTTTCAAGTCAAAATGCTTCATGGACACAACTGATGAAGCAATTGAGTACACTATGTGGAGGTATTAATAAGTACATCAACAAGAGTCAGTTATGTAATGTATCGGTTTTCATCTGTGAGTAGTTTATCCCTAAGAATATACCAGATGGGAAAACGTTCCTGTTTAAATGTGAACAAAGAAAGGTACATAGATTAAGGAGCGATGTACAGGGATAAAATGATGTGATTCCTTGGCACCACTAGAACAGCTTAGAGTAATCGGCCAACTTCAGCAATCTGGCATATACATATCCCCCTCACCTAGAGACAATCAGTTCGATAGACATTGAGATACAACTATAAGTGATTATCTCAAGTGTGACATAAAATGGATATAGAAATACCCAGAAGGGATATTATTTAATTTGAGCAATATATAAGAGGGGGCGTTACAGCCCGCAGGAAAACTAGACACACGTTTCCTACCACCTAGAGTTCCCGCAGGTCTCTGCATGAGAGCCGTCGCCGGATGGTAAAGAGTGGACCGACAAAGAAACGATTGTACCTTGATGAAGTAAATGCCCCGGATGGATGGGGGGTCCGAATTGGTAAGAACAAGATTTATTAAAAACACAATACGGATCGGTTAAGGCTAGAATGTCCGCAGCTTTAAATGGGTCCCCGATTGCTTGATTTGAGATATACCATTTTAAAAGTAGAGTGAGACCTCTGGCTAGATCATGCCTATAAAATAGTTGCTGAAATTAAGAACAGATGAATGAATATTAAAATGTAAACAGAAAGAATATATAAAGAAGTATTGATTTGAAATAAAATTAATCTGTTTAACCTTGCACACAGTGTGACAATAGGACGACGTCCCACTCTCACCCCAGTTAAGAGCGAAAAATAGGAAACTAAGGTTAGCTATTAGGTCTACACTTATGCATTTTCTATAAAAAAGAGAGCTGCATCTCTGCTACTACACTGTAGATGGTGTAATGTGGGAGTGGTATATATAAATGTGTGTGTGTTTGAGTTCACACTATATGTAGTGAGAATTAAAGTAGAAATCAGGAGTGAGGCAAATCCCTGTGGCGTGATTGTTACAAGTAGAACCAATGAATAAGAATGTTTTAATTGTGTTGACTAAAAAACGTTATTGTCATTTTAAGAACTTCCTGAAGTGTTACTACAACTGGCAAGTATAGTAACTTAAAAACCTCCACATATAAAATATTTTGGGAGGCTTGTTGAAGGATCTATATCCTGAGGCAGGTCAGAGACCCCTGGTGGGCACATATAATTGTCTGAAACATGTCGATAAAAGCAGCGAGGGTGACAGGGACTTAAATTCCCTAAGTACACCCCCAAGATTTGTAATCCTGTCAGGAGGGCCCGAACATAAAAATAATGGCGAGGGTACCCTCATAGATAGTTGTAACTTTTTATTATATTTGCAAAGTGAATCCCTAGCATAATCTCTAAAACATTTTGTGCTCCACCGTGGATGTTGGTCTGCATCAGGGTCTGTCAGCGGCCCTACGATGAAGCATGTCACTATCTAGTGGGTGAGGGCAATATTAAAAACCCTTAGGGCTTCCCCATTCTGCGGTTTCTACAAATAGATTCAAGTGGAACGAAGTATGATTATATAAATAGGAAGGACTATAGAAAGTATAATCGTCTCAGCTCTTAGGTTTTTGGTGTAAAGGATATGTTCAGGATTGCTCGGACAGATTAAAAAACACTTTGGTGGACAGGGTGACGTGGAGAAGTTTCCTGTCTTTTTCCGGACTAGTAAGCTATGCTGCAGCTGGTGGCCCCAGGCATTGGGCAGTACTGCGTTTGAGCATAAGGGGACCCGTCGGTGCACTGAGGTACTCGGATAGGGAAATTTTCAATTCAAATGATGGCTCACACACCTTTGGCATTCGGGCTATCAATTATGTGCGTTTGAAAAGCCATTCGTTTTTGGAATCAGACCATAAGTTTCAATGGGAAAACTGAATTTCTTGAATCACAAAATCTATTATCTTACCAAACCAAGACTGTTCTTAGTACTTCTTGTGAATAACTCTTTTTCCCAGATGTGTATGACTGTCTATACAAGCTGACGTTGTCAGGTTATGTTACCAAACTGAATATTAATGACCTGCACTTCCAGCTTGAGCATTTTCAAGCACTACTGGGCCTCTTGTTTAAAAACAGTCGCTGACAGAAGGGCTAAGGAAGATATTAACAGTGATTTTTGCATATGCCTAGAAAGCACATGATAGGAAATGATCTGAGAGGCAGTGTGAAGTAATTTCACTTTGATAGTGCCTAAAACGAGAAGGGTAAACCCCCTCCCTCTTTTGCATCTGGGTACGAGAGACATTTTGTGTTTAGATAAATAGAGCATTTTGTGGGGTAAAAGGTAAATAAGTTGTTGCACAATAAAATTAGGACTCAAGACATACAAGCTGTGGTGACAATACAAGCCACCTTGAAGTAGATAAGAGTTTGGATAAATAGCTAGGAAAGTGATTTTAAAATAGTGTCATGGTAATAGACTGCAAAAGAAACAATTTGGGCTACAGTTCAACTAGTCGTTACTGGGTGTCCCTCACGAGTCAAATGCAAAAGCATTGAAATGATTACATCAAGCTTTTGCATTTGACTCATGAGGGACTCCTAGTACCGACTAGTGGAACTGCAACTTGATGTAATAATAACTTCAATGCTTTTGCATTTAACTCGTGAGGGACACCTAGTAACGACTAGTTGAACTGCAGCTATTAGTAGAATTATTTTGATATGGCATACTATAATATTCACTGCTCACTGCTAATCTTGTCCCGTAACGCTTTAAAGGACCTTTGATTGGGATTCTATTTTTGCCAATAACTGTGCTTGGGGTGGTCCTAAGAGGATGGGGCCACCACCAAATCGTTCAGCAAAATGTGCTCTTTGTTTTGAAGGCATCTGCTTGGTCTCTCCCTAGGTTAGGGAGGGTCCCAAAATCATCACATCTCTCACTGCTTGCTAAATTTTCATTTACACTTTTGTGAAAAGACTATGCATTTCAACATGTAAAGACAGAGATACTTGTTACTTCACCAAAAGTATATGAGGTTCCTGTTTTATGAATTGGGAGTCTCACGGAGCGAAATTGCAGAATTCAGAGTTTTTGTTCAACTTCGTGGAATTCGGTGTAGTAGTACTCCACCAACTACACCCACCCTTAATTATTGGGTGTTTTTTAACATAGTTTGTGATTGTTTCTCTTCTGACCTAGCAATGATTTCCTTTCTTCACTCGGGAGTTGTGAGGGTGAAGTGAATCGAGAACAGTTTTAAGATGCAAAGTATTATTACAGACGTCAATTTAGTTTGTTTTGCGCACCATAAATCTATTCTAGGTTCACATTCTGTGCACTGATCAAGTAGCAATATTACCCCCATAGGAAAGGAGGGATTGAATAATTAGCAATGCCTAACAAATGATTTAAAACTGACTTATCACCTCCCTTTCTGATGGGATGACTACACAGTAAAATTCTGTAAACTTGTTTCTAGATAACCAAATAGCTGTGGTACAAATGTCATAAATTAAGACATTGCCCATAAATGCCAATGTTGCTCCCTTTTGCGCTCTTGGTATTACCTACAGACTTTTATTTTCTAAAGTGGAACACATTTATATTACCTATAAAATACACCTTGCTATAGTTCCTTTAATCACTGCTGAGCCTAGAACTTGAACTGCATGCGCACCAATAACCAATAAAACTGCATAGCCTCCCTAACATTTTTAGTTTCTTGTATATGAAACAATAGTTCTTCTAACATCCTAATTATATAACGCTCTTTCTGCTGAGTTTGGAAAAGAAAGCAGGTAATTGGTATTGTGGGTTAATATGAAAAGTCAAAACCACTTTAGTAATGCATGGTGTGTGTGTTTGCATCTCACTGTTTTCTTAGTGTATAATTAGGTATGGTCTCTGAACATGTAAGACCTGTAACTCACTTACTCTTATCAATGATGTAACAGTCACTGCCAAAGCTGTCCTTCATCTTAAGTGGTTGAGATTTGTTTCATGCATAGGATTAACAGGCTTTCATCAACCATGTTACAGCTAAATATAAACACCATTTAGGAGTAGAAGCTGCATTTGCTTTTTACACCAAGGAATTGTAAAATGGCGTTGTTTGATACATTCCCTTAATCTAGGCTGCGTTAGTCAACAGATGCACCCTGAGCTATGCATACCAAAGGTCACAGTCTAATGAATACACTGGGTATCTTAAAATCACTGATTTGCAAGTCTTTTTGCAAACAGATGTTTCAAACACTATTTGGTGTACTTCATTCACTTTGCTGCATATAAAGTGTTGTGCATGATTTCCAAACCTCCATAATTATCTTCATGCAATCCTAAATGTTGAAATTCTATGATCTGATCTAGGCTACTAGTTGCAAGCTCAGAGAATCTGGCTGATTATTCATTTCCTCTTGTATTGTCAATAGGTACATGTTCCATGATCAAAGGTCCATGATTTCCTTGTGCTGTGATGAATATTTAGATATGAATGTCTTGCTTAATGTGTCCCCCTGGCTTGCATTAGAATCCTATTCCTCTCATACTTGGCCTAGACATTATTACAGTTGGAATAGCTGGAATAGAAGGAAAAGCAGAAGCAAATATCCCATTTTAACTAATTGACAGCACATTGCCCCGTCTCAGAGAAGTAATGTCTCGATTCAGTCATGCCATTTTGAGTTTTCTTTTGTGGTGAAGAGGCCTATGTCTATCTAGGGTGCCCCATTTTTTTTATATCTTGCTGACTGATGTCAGTTTTTGCCTTCCACTCATGGGAGATTCAGGTCTGTCTGCATAAATAAGTACGGGTATTTACATTGTCTGCCCCAGGCAGATAAAGTGCTACAAGTATTATATTTCCTACAATGACCCAATGGCAAATGTCCTAGGCATCATTTCTCCCCATTTGTTTAGGTAAAACATTGCAGTTGTACGGTCTGTTAGAATTTATTCAATCGTGTTCTGAGTTTGGCTTTGGAACACCCTCCCTGCAAGGAAATCTGTGCTCAAGATGCAGTAAGTATGGTCTATGTTGATGGATGCTAGGACTGGAGGGTTTAACATATTGTGGTTTGTCCACCATTGCACCCCCCCTTAAGCCTGTGGCCACTGATTGTTCAACCATTCTTGAAGCAGTTTCATGTGAAATCTTGTATTTGGTATCAAATGTATACAGGATGCCATCATTCCCAACAACTCATTGTCCTCATTATTCTCCTCACTGTCAAAGACTGAGATGTTTATTAAAGGAGAATGTGTTGCTGCAACGCCACCACTCTCTTTCTGTATTCAGATCTGCTTCCAGAAAAATATTTGGGTTCTTTGGCCTGAGAGAGGATTTGGTCAGGATGACTGTGAATCCCCCTTGGGTTAGTAGCTGAAGTACTGTCTGAGTGCTGTATTGCCATTCTTGAAATAAATTCCCCTTCACTAGTCAATCAGTTAAGTATGGGCAAACGTCTATAACTGAACGTCTCAAATGTATTCCTACCATACTGCAAGACATTTGACACTCTTGAATGTCATTTGCCAAACCGCAGTATCTTGCATTGGTACTGTACACCTTTCCACACAAACTCAAGAAACTACTGAAAAGCTGGATGCATACGTATATGGAAACGTGTCTTTCAGATCTATTGTCGACAGAAGGTTGTTTTCCTTCAATAATGGTATGATCTCTTTGACTGCTGTAATATGAGCTTTAGTGTCTTTACAAAGCTTAGGTCCTGTACGGATCTTAATGTGAGGTCCTGCTTGGGAATAAGGAAAGAGACTTTATATACTCCTGTGATCAGCTCCTCAAGAGAAATCTCCTATATTGATGGTTTTAGAAGAAGTTCTTGTAATCATTGCTGTAGTAATTGAATGCGATCCATCTTGTAGATTTGCCTCTTTGGTTTCACAGGTTTCTGCTTCTTATTGATTATGTGTGTTGTAGGAGTGAAATTAAGAAATTATTTTGTAATTGTTGCGGAGCCTAGGTGTATTTTCTTAGGCCTTTCCTCATGATCTTGGTGGGGTTGATTGTTCCCACGGACCAGAGTCTTGAAAATCAATTCTACCATGTGCCTTGCAGTTGAAATTGCATAGCAGAAGGTTGCCTTCTTTGGCCTCTGCTTTCAATGAAAGTACCTCTTCTAAATTAACCTCTTATCTGCAATGCCCCTGAAAGGGGGCGTGTACGCAATTCCTGGATCCAGCTACACAATATGACACAGCACTGCATTATATTGTCCCTGCTGACCATTGTTGACTAGCTGTAGGTGCAAAATACAGGGCTGACTGTAGACATGAATTCAAAACTATTTTGCTCTCTTCTACTTCCTTATTTTGTTGATTTACTGTTAGCAACATTGGTATATAGTGTTTACTTTTTCTACAAACGGCTTAATGCCTTAATCAAAGTCAGTTTGTTTTCTTACTCGTTCTGGACCCCATAGGCTTTAGGGCCCACATAGGTCTAGTGGTGATGGTCTAGTAGGATATTTTTAAATTTCTTCCAGCGATGAATCTACATCTATGTTTTTCCATATAACCTCTTCCTCTTCATGAAGATTGTCACTTAAGGTTTGTAATATTGCATGACTAAACAGTCATGTAGTGTCTTTCTGTTTACCTCCGGTCCTTGCTGAGGTATAAGTAATGCTAATTTAACTTTATGGTTTAAAGTTTCAATACCCTCTCTCAGCCATTTTACTCCCCCTGGTTTTGGTGTTTTGTAAGAAGCTAAAGCAACATCGAATGATTCTCTTTAGTGAGCTCGATGTTGAGAAATGCCTGAGGTTAAAAGCCTTTGATTCTACTTAAACAAGGGTCTACTTCTGGAGGACGATTTTAACACTATGTGATCTCCTTGTGTTGTAATAAAAAAAAAAGCACAGAAAAACACTTCTTTTGCTGCCCATGTTTGAGCTCCAGGGGTAGCGGTCATCATTCTCAAGATCGGACCACACATGTTCCTTTTATCTGGGTTTGCCAATAGAAGGATACAAAATTGCAAATGGATCAGAATATTGTAGTTAAAATTATCTCAGGTCTGTGTAAATTTGACAATGTGTTGGAAGCTTGGGGATGGGTTTCTCCACTGGCTCCCTGTAACTTAAATTTAGTTCCATTCATTTGAGCCCAAGTCTACACAAAAGACTTTTTTTTGTGGGCCCACTGCATCACCTTCATTCAATATCCCATCTTCTGGTGATCACCCAGTTTACGCCGATTTGCCTAGCCGGATACGTTTTCTACAGTGGCAGTCCCGGGCTTTGGAATCCACTCCCAAACTCTCTTTAGCAAACTTCTACTGCCAATATCCTTTGGAGGGCCTTTAAGGCTCAAGTGTTCTGTTGGATTTGCTGACTGTTTGCAGTATATACTTGGCTTAAGGTAAATGTGTGGTTCACAAGTAATTGACCCATGCACCCAAAGGATGCACACAGAAGCACAATGCTTAATTGATTTGAATGGTGTGTATTGCATTGCATCTTGATTGGTCAGAACCACTTCTCCAGTCTAGCATTTCATTGTGTGTAGAGTTCGGCAGCAGTTACCCAGAGGAATTAATGTCGGGTAAGGGAGCTCTAATGCCGAATAAGTGTTTAGTACTTGTTACACCAGAAATTAGGTTGCATTTCAGAACCTGAATGGTGCAGGGCATCAAACCACCGAACACCACAAGCTGTAAATACGTGTCCCTAGATCATCAGTATGCAGCAGCACAACACAAATGTGCTTTACACCTCTAGGTACACCAAGAAGAAATAGTAGTATCAATGACCATCCTTCCACGAATTTAACTACAAAAATAATGGCCAAGAAAGAAAATTAGAGGACAGGCTAAGGTAAAGAGAAGACAAAATTATCAATCTGAATAAAACTGCTGTTGTCAAAGAACCCTCATGACGTCATTAGTGACCCTTCATAAGAAAGAAGGAGAAGCAATAGAAAACTGAGAACACATTTGAGCGTTCATAACATAGTGGACGCCTGGATAGGAAACGCTAATTGAATCGAAATGTAAACGCCAGAAATCTGAAAGTGCACCTGCATATTGAAGATAGTATCACCCAGTTAAAAAACAAAAGTAAAAAACCTCAATTTCTGAACTGTGCAATTTGTTGGCATTGGCCATTTCAAAAACAGAGCTGAAAGCTTGATGACTGGCAAAGAGAAGTGGATTAGTAAATCTTATGCTGGCCAAGGATGGAAGATAGAATGAATTTTAAAAGGGTCAATGAGGTGAGAATAGATGAGCTATGTTTTCCTGAATATAACCAGTTTATTCTTTGAAGCAGGGCACAGAAGTACAGTACGCACCAAGAGAGAGAGCTGCTAAGTAATATGTGATGCTTGAACACCAAAGTCCATAGAACTTTTATATTTTATATTTAGAATTTAAGTTTGCCTTCCATTTACCCTCACAGAATGAAAGGAATCTCAAAAACCCTAAAAGCAAATATATTAATGCTTCCTGGAAAGTGTACCAAGGAAGTCAAATGGTGTTACTTTTTATTAGGTTTCGGTAAATCGTTGTATGTTTGGAGACATTACTATGTTATTTTTAAATCGGAAGCCTAATGAAAATAATTTAAAAGATGACAGGAAGTGGAGGCAGGGAGTGAGACAAGAGGCAGGTAAGGGAGCACAGGGAACGTTTCCGGAAATCTCTCCCATATTGAAGATCAGAGACACAGAAATATGGAACAGCCACTGGGAACAAGGGAAGACAAAAGGACTTAGTGGGCAGCAAATCGGAGGAAATGGGAAGAGTAGGTACAGGGCTTTCAGACTTCGACAAATACAGGCCATGGAACAGGAAAGGCACAGACTTGGTTCAGAAGCTAAGATGGAATTCAGAGGAAAGCGAGAAAGTGGATGTACAAGGGATCTGAGATTGAGAGCAATGCATAGATATCTTTATCCACAAAGGCCATTGAGTGTAATGGAAACACATGGTTCTGGGGTTTCTCATTTGTGTCCGGCAGCAGGATGAGCCACAGCTACACAGAAAGAGTGGTATGCTGTAGCAACGTGCAGTATGCATATGGCTTAGGCAGTCCACCCCAAGAGCATCTTTCCCTGCATCTCTCCTTTCACAGTCACAGACGTGGTCATTCACAGGGACCAGTTTTCCATCCTTAACGATCACGTGCCATGAGAGAATGTAGCAAAATGTTGCACTGAAACCACTGATGTTTAGTCTTGCATCCCTTCAAATACATTCTTTTACTAAACAAATATGACATCAGTGAGGATACATTTATGGGACATTTTCTTTTAAGGATGGACGCATAACAGAAATATTATAGGTCCTCAGCAAAACGTTCAGAACTGGTGACTCTGCAATAACTTTCATGTATCAGTCACCACACTTAGTTGATATCACCATCAACAATTATCCGGCACAAACATTTCTTTTATTATGGGCTTTACTTTTCTTTCGTCGAATATTCATGTTAACCAGAATTTTCTAGTGTAAATGTCATAAGTAGAGTGGGAATGGCATCATATGAAGCAAACACACTTGAGGAATAAATGAATCTTGAAATAAACAAAACCATTCAGCTCTTAAACAGGATAGATTGACAGGTCTCTACAGGATTCAGAATTGATTTTTTAAATCATCAGAACTTAAACTCAACACTGCTACTTACAAATGTTTTCATTTATGTAACCATAACTAAGCTGAAGATTATAACTAAAAGAATATGTACTCCTATTTAAAAATAAATGTAAAAAAATTAAAGACTTCACATGTTTAAATTTCTTACCGGATGCTATGAACAGGGGATTGCAACAGTTCATCCTGAGAGATGGAGTCTGTAGCTGTCTCAGTTACCGGCGGCCCTGACTGCATCAGCTGCAAAGACCGGTAGAGGCTAGATGAATTAGACTGTTGTGATGCGTGCATAGTGTTCACCGTCCTCAACATATCTGGTGACAAAACATTTAACTGCTTATTTTCAATCTCTAGTTCTTTAAATTCTGAAGATTGTGCCTTTCCTGTAGCCTTCAGAACGGTCGTCGGTGCTCCCCTCAAACCATGATTTGCTGATATTCTGGCTTGATCAGTTTGATGCCCGCTGGTTGCAGATGGAGAAAGAAAAGAGGATTCTGAAGGAAGGCTATCAGGAGACTCCACACTGGGGTTTGGATCATCGTCATCTATGTAGACAAGATTTTTTGGCATTTCCTTGAATTGGTAGACCAAGCGTTGTCCTTCTACTTTGGCCAAAATCCCCCTCTGATAGTAATACCTACAAAAACACCAAAATATATACACACATTTAACTTCAGATCATAAAAAATATTGCTACATTTGCCTCGTTGCAAAACCAATTGTAACACTATGGACAAACAATGTTTCAATATATTTGTAATCAATGCACATATTTTTCAGATCCAAATTGACAATCCTCATCCCTGTTATTTCTCACAAGAGATATCCAAGTACAGATCTGAAATGTTAGCACAATCGCATTGTCAAAGTTGTCTAAAATCATCAATTACAAGAGACATATCAGTGCCTGACACGATTCTTAATACAACTATTAAGTCCAAATAAATCCATATACAAGGGAAGAAGGACTTATGAGATCAGTGGAAACTGTTAAAGCAGACAGCGATCATTATTGAAAATCTGTTCTGTTTAAAGTAAGTTGCAAAAGTTTAACAATTAGTTCAAATCAGAAATGGGGCCTCTTAAATCTCTTACTCTCATCATCACCTTTATTATATTTATGGAATGTCTGTCATACCACCCACAGGCACCCAAGGAGTTTTCAGCCTGTCAATAAAAATTCAAGCTATCCAGGAAACAATTTTCATCATGAATTCACTGAGCCCAGCAATAGGTGAAGCGTTCCTTTATTAAGCAATCACAATGAATAGATGTTCGTATCTTTAAATTCATTAAATTAGGAAGATTAACCTATTGACACTAGCAGCAGTTTATTATTTAATGTAGAAGGGAGCCAAGGACTGATATCAAGAAAAGTAGACTGACAATCACAGCCTTTAATGAAATATCTATAGGCGTTTATTCATAATATGCACACAAAAAGCACTATATGCAAAATTGATATTTAATAGTACCTCGTTTAAAAGAACAACACAAATTAACAGTGATGTAACAATATAAATATCAAATAAATCATTTAAAAAAGTTAAGCACTCATAATTCATTTCACCAGTACTGTTCATCATAGGCATAGGAACTGGAAGTAGTAATTTAGCTTCAGAGTAGATAAAGGTGGGGCTCAATAACACTGTGCTTGGTGACCAAAGCCGAAAATGGATCTAATTACATAGACTCTTAAAACTACCTATAAACGTGTGCACGAGTTAACCTCACTCTGAACCACGACTTTTAAAGAACAGTGTGTAGTTTAGAAGCACATCAGGTTTCATACAGTTAATTTCAGAAATTCAGTGTGTCTACTCATTTCCAAAGAAATATCCCAACTAGAACACAGATTTATACTATTTTAGCTAGAGGCCAAGGCTGGTCCCATATTGGCTCGTGCGTAGGGAGTGTACCTAGAATCTGTCCCTCAGCCTGCCCAAGTACTTTGGCCCTTATTTAACATGTGGCAGGCGGAACTCCTTTCTGCCAGTTCAGCAAAGGGATGTATGTACTCTACTGAACTGACGGCGTCCAGCTCACCATATTTAAAGACCCCCGCACCCCCACCCCTGGTTGGCAGAGATCTCTGTGCCTTTCACAGAACTGTTATTGCTACATGTTCAAGGCACCCACACTACAGAGTTTTGTTTTTTAAAGCAGAAGTTTGCGGCTCAAAAACAAAAGACTAATGTCCCCAATATTGTGGGTGGGTGGACATTCCTTTTTTTACCTGGTCAGGACCTCAAGGCCTTTTTTGGCAGTCCTGAACAGAAATAAATTACATCGGAAAATCTGCCCTAAATATGGCAGATGGTACGACACCCATTGACCGATAGCCTAGTGTCAGTGGAGTTGTAGATCAAAGGTGTGCTCCGGAAAAGTCAGTGTAGGCTTTCAGATGGAACATGGGGGTTTCCCCTGGCTCTAAGGGGAGCAGGGGAAGTAAGAGTTTGGCGGACATGGTGTGGACAAGTTTGGTAGCAAAACTTTAACTGTATTAACATTTGCTTTTCTGTTCCTGTTTGGCTATTTCCTATGTGTTATTGAGTTTATGTACCAAGCAGATATGCTTACTTAATGGCAGGAACCCCAAGTACTAAGACTGCTTGACTGCTCATTAAATCTGCTTCAAAGTCTGGTCTACGTTCGTGGTTCATTCTGGTCCCTTTGTCGGACATGCACTCTGGTTCCTGTCGGGCACACTTGCATTGCTTCTAGTACAATAAAACTAGCCCATCTTCTTATTACCATCCACGACAGACCAGTAGTAAACAAAAGCACCCTTAGTTAACTCTTAGGTCTACTAGGGTTTCCACCAATACCATCCCCTGAAGGACAAGTGTAGAGGGTTTAACCCCTTGCGTGCTCATGACGGCCGGGAGCTGTCACGCGTCACGGTGGGCGTGTGCGGAGGACGGCCCCTGGCCATCTGAATCCCGCCCACTTATTTAAATCCCTGCACAGCGCGAAAATTCGCGCCGCACGCAAGGGATTAAGAACATAAAATGCTCCACTAACTCTATAGACAACAAGGCCCTAATTATATCAAGAGACTTTATCTCACATCCTCTATTAGGCAGGACTACCTCTGATCTGTAACTAAAACACATTATGCGAAGGGTTACACAGACAGGTAAGGCGCTGTGGGAGCCACTGCCTATCATATCTGGTTGCCAAGTGGGGCCTCACATATAAGTAGGTGTCTCCACACAAATCAACCGTGCCTCGGTACTGACATCTACTAATAATAAACAGCATCACATGGCGCGAATCGAAAGAGAATAGACCAGCCTTAAGCACATGTGGGTCTCCACAAGACATAATGGCATAAGAAGGATCCCATGCAAGGGATCATCCGCTCCCAAGAAGGGAACAGCATAGCATTCCTTTCTGGAGAGAAACCAAATAGCCGCATTCTACAACTTGGTCCAGTGGACCATTGGGCAGAAATGGCTGGGCTGTAAAACACAGAGACCTCGTTCAGCCAGCTTGGCGGGGGAGGGAAATATTTAGAGTAATCTTTCTCAAGCCAAGTTTTAACATCAATTATGCAATGAGGACCTAGATGGCACACAAAAACCTTCTTTTTTTCAGTCAGATGCACTTTTGCATTCTATGAGAAGCAGTAAGTGGTAGTCAATGTTTAGAGACAGGACTGCAATCTAAGGATACTGTTAAATAGGAGAAAATCATTTTGACACTATATTGTAAAAAAAACAATTGTTATGTAAATCCCCTCATCACCCAGTGTAATGATTTTTTTTAATACAATGTTTTAATATGGTGAAAAACTTTTTAATATACTGAAACGCTGGAAGTGGCTTTTCAAACAAAAAGGAAATAAATACCTCTTGTAGTTTCCTAGGTTTCTTTTTCAAAGACAAATAGATATGTTTTACTTAATTGACCATATGAACCTGAGCTTTCCAGTGGTAAGGATCAGCCATGCAGCATCACTTATTAAATTCCCATATGCTGACTCTGTTACTGCAGCCCACATAACCCTTAGTGTGCAGGAAAGTTCTTCCAGTCTCAGACTACAGCTGCTGCACTCTTCAATGTCTCCCCTTTGTTTACTTATGTTAATTTTAATCATAAGGAAAGACCAACACATAGCCTTATATGAATGGAAAGACATGCCCTCACAGAGGAAACAATGCAGTGACATATCAACCTGCTGTCATCAAGACAATGCCAAAACCCAGTACATATAGCCTGTGGGGAGTCGATCCCACCCCTTTCCTTCTCACCAAAATTAGTACATCGATCAAATATAAAGCAATGAATACTATAATACGATAAGCTGGAAGCAACAGTAGTTCATCATCTGTAGTCGCTATAGCTCACTAAGCACACAGTGTGGGATGGAACAGTCTTGGAGGACCTTCAAATCACTGGTATCGAATGCCTCGAAGTTCTTAAGGGGGTTCCAAATGTCGCTGGGTGGAGACATGAGAGGGAGTACTTCAGCATAGAGTTCGGTATGCTCATTACAATAAATTTTTTAAAATCAATCCTTTACTTGTACTGGAGAGAATTTCCTCTTACCCAGCAGCACACAATGAGCCTTTTCACCAGTAGTATCACTACTACAGTATTCCATCTGCAAGGGGCTGGTTCTTCACACGCCCATACAAGTATTGCCATGCAAGGGTAATGAAGCAAATCATGTCTGATAAAGCAGTGATGACCGTGTGCAAATAGGACTGCATGCTAGCGCACACCCATGCCAAATACAGCAAAATGTCTACATTTTCTCAGGAACGTCTAATCCTAATTCTTCTTCCCATCTCAATTTCCCATTATGTCGGGCCCGGGGTTTCCTTCCAGAGTCGTCTGGTATCATTTGAAAATCAGTTGTTTTGTGTTGGTTACTGTAAGTAATGTTTCCAACACTAGAGTCAGTGCGCTTCGATGGGACGATAGCAGTGGCAGTTCCCACTGTAATAGAAAAAGATGTCTAAGGGGGTGCATGGCGTGGTCTTGTGAACATGCTGAAGGAGAGAAGTTTCTTGTTTTCATAAAGGTTCCCCCAAGTGGTCAATCCTCATTTAACAAGCTTGATGAAGGCCTTTGGCTCATGGGTGGTAGACAGAAGTGGATTGTAATAAAGTGATAGTGAGGGTAAGTAAAGGACATCGCTTACCAATTGAATTCCAGGCTCTGGAGGTGCATGTTATTGTTGCCATTTTTAATGAGTAGTGTGGGAGTAGTGGCACTGATAAGGGCCACATCTATTTTCACTGCAAGGTGTGGTAGATATTGAGGAGAGTGAAAACAATATTCCACAAAGTGTGCTTGGGTGCACAGATAGTATAGCTCTGGCGCCTCAAAGACAGAATGGTAGTACAAGAGTTTCCCATATAATTCTGGGGTATTTTCCCTCCCATGTTAACTTGACAAACTAAGTACAGGTCTGCCGTATCTTTGCTTTCCTTGCAGTCAGAGTTTAAAGCTCATGTTGCCAGACATCAGCTGATGATACAGACATTAAAAAAGATACTATACTATTCAGAATCCTATCTTTTACAGCGTCAGATAACATTGACTATCTACCAGAAGAGACTCTTGAGAGATGTACAACAATGTGAAAGTACTGACTTTTGTATGAGTTTCAAATACGAGAAGCACAAGATGAAACTATTAATATTAACCATGATCACTTTGCTTCAAGAACCGCAATTTATGTATACACCGCCACAAACAATTCCTAACAGAGTTGCAGTTACAATTATTAAAACAAGGGTTGCCAGAGCGAAATCGACAGCTGTGAAGGTGGATTTGTTTAACGTAATTTGCCTTTAGGAGTTCGATATCTGCTCATGACCGAGTTTTCTGTGAGATTAATTCAATATGTTGTTATATATGGACTGCCTCCAATGTCTGGCAATCCACAGACTATATATTGTGCTTTGTAATAAATAACTTGTATTGTACCAACATGGTAAGGTAATGCCTTTAGGGTATGGTACATTTCTGGAAGTAGTGGTCTTAGATGAGTCTGGCTATGTCCAATTCAATGCATCCATTGCAGATGGTCATTAATCTACCTGCTATTATTCTAAAACGACATTGCTCTTCCATGAGTTTCTAGTCTAGAGAGTAATAATACATCATATTTTTTATTTTACTCAAACAATATTAGCACCTTTTATTTCGGACATATGAAGATATGGCTAACTGTCAAAAAGATCAATTGAAATCCTGTCTACTAGCCAGTTCTTTATGTACGCCCACAAACTAGGTATATATCCTACATGCACGTTTCAAATTGTAGAGGACAGAAAATAAGTTCTTGAACCTATTTCATATACATAATTTGTCTCTCTTCTTGGGCTACTCAGTCTACAAAAAACGTTATTATTCTTGTGAAATAACCTATAAAAGTCTAGTAGCCAGAGAAACATTTTCATATTCAGCCCTTACTTCAATATCAAGGATCGCTGCCATCCTCAATGTGTGGTTATGCGATCGCCTAGAGTTCAGACCAGAAACTGATAATTTAGTTGTTGAATTAGGCCTCTAGCACAATCAGGACCATGATCGCAGACTAACGTCATCCCAACCAGGTTCCTATTCGTGGGGGCACACCCCTGACATTTCCTTTCTTCAGACTCATTCATGTGAATCCGAACCCATTTCTCTGTAACAGTGCAAACGCTACTGAGAAACCTATTTTTGGATTTTGTTTTCAATTAGGCCTAGCTCTTCCTGTGGGTACCCGGAGATAGATTCTTCACCCGATATTGCCAATCCAATTGTTGACTACAAGTCCCTTGTTGGTGAGTTTCTCTAACACTCAGCAAAGTATGTTGAAGGAAAGAATCAAAGTTTGCGAAGATCCCCACTGCAGGAAAAATAGAAAGAGGCATGACTTGCCTTCTGTTCAAGGTGCATTCCAGTTGTCACTAAAGCACAAGTATAAACACATGCACCGGTAGGCACTATCCCAGCTGAGTCTACCTCCTCAGGTAGGTGCTTTGAGAGGTCTTCTAGGAAGGAGGCTCAAACACTACACTGTCACTGGACCCAGGAGTAGGGGACAGCCCTACTCTCTTGCATCAAGTTCAGGAACGACAAGCATTTTCAAATCTGCTTAAAGTCGATACTCATCTCCACTTCACACTTAGGGGCTCATTAGGATGACGGTCGGACTTTGTCCGCCCGCCATCCTGTCGGAATTTGGGACCGCCCGCCATTAGGGCGGGTGTCCCGTGGGGGGTATTAGGATGTGCTCGCCACAGTGGCGGGCACATACTGCATTTATAGCATTGTGGCGGGCGGTGCTCTCTGCACCGCCCGCTACAATGCTATAAATGCATTAATGCATTTGCATAAACAAAGCGGCAGGCACTGCGCGGTGCCTGTCGCTTTGTTTATGCAAATGAAGGGGAGTACCACAGGTGCAGCACCCACCTCTCCTTCAAGACCGCATGCCTTTCCGTGGCGGCATCTACACAAGCCCATCATAATATGGCTGGCGGTGTCTATTATTCCACCATATTAAACCTTTTCTGCCCCGGTCGCAAGGCCTTTCCGTCCGCCGCGGTTCCCCCGCCATCCTAATATGGCGGGGGGGAATTTAGGTGCGGATAAGAGCGGATTTCCGCCAGGCTGGCGGTGGCTACCGCCAGCCTGGTGGAATTCGGGACCGCCCGCCATTAGGGTGGGGGTCCCGTGGGGGGTATTAGGATGTGCCCGCCACAGTGGCGGGCACATCCTGCATTTAGAGCATTGTGGCGGGCGGGGGGTACCACAGGTACCCCCCGTGTGCAGCCCCCACCTCTCCTTCACTCTGGGGGCCCGCAGGGGGCCCCCAGAGTGAAGATTGCATGCCTTTCCGTGGCGGCATCGCCGCTGCGGAAAGGCATCTACACAAGCCCATCATAATATGGCTGGCGGAAAAGTGGCGGAAGGTCTTTCCGTCCGCCGCGGCCCCCCCCCCCCCCGCCATCCTAATATGGCGGGGGAATTTAGGTGCGGATGGCGGGGGCAATCCGCCCGCCATCCTAATAGGCCCCTTAATCTCACTGCTGCTTCTAAGATGATTAATCATGGGAGCTCGATACAGACACCTGAATTACACACGCTGAATAAAATTCCAAACATGGTTTAAAGTTTCCTTAACAATATACTGCAACTGGGGCCCCACCCTGCTAAAGAGGAATGTGTGGTTCCTCAGAGGTCTTTCTGAGCGACCATGTTCTTTAATGTTTATGTGTACCCTGTGCAAGTCAGGATAGAGAAGTTAGGTCTATCAATTTACCAGGATGTGGAGGTCACTCCACTGTACCCTAGAACGTTACCCATCCAACCTGCATAAATTACACGCCTCTATGGCCTTCTGTTCTTATGTTCAACCCTCCCCAAACAATTATTACTTTCACTCTCCCAGCCTGGCTCAATGAACTACATCTGAATGGCTTTTATCATTTAATATCTCCAAAGGATACATCACTAGTGTACATCATGGACACACAACCTTCCAATATTGTCCACATCAGACAGACACTAGACTAAGAATATTAACCTCCCCGTCAGTACCAAGCTTGTTCCCCTACGGCTTGACTCAGGCCTCAAATCTCATTTCAATAAAGTGGGTCTCAGACCGAAATTGTATTGATACAGATTTGGGCGACCCCAGACCTATTGCCATACCAACAGGGTCTGGAGGACGTGCTGGGGCTTCTAAGATCTGGCTCAGGGTTATAAAATGCTGACTGACCAAGATGGGGTGTGGGAACCTCTGATCCAGCCTTGCAGAAGACAATGGGGCCTGAAAGAATCACTCAAGAGTGTATACTGGTGCTATATTGACGATCTCACTTTAGGGCATGCTAGGGTGGGTACTCTTACTGCCTCCTTCCTGGAGTTCAAAGATGACTACATCATAGAAGGATATTTGGACGAGATTGAGGATCCTGTAGCCAAAACATTATATATGAAATTTTGGGTTGGGACCTTGCCACTGTTCAGTTACGGCAAAATGGATGTGTGCACCCAAAGAGTCTGATGGGTTTTGTTCCTTCTGTCCCCAGGTGATCGAATTCATAGAACACATTTGTCATTTTTTTGTCCAATTTACCATGGGTACAGAAGGAAGTGGATTCTACCACTATTCTGTAACCTGGGAATCAGGGACTGTAGATCAGTGATAAGAATTCTGAGAAGTGATGCCAGTCCATTTATTGTATTTGTGTCTCACGTTTCTTGTTGGATATATGAAGGATTAGGCAAACAAGGTTAGTCACTTGAAGAGTTGTCCACGGTGAGTGTCTTTTGCCCAGATGCATCAACCTTTTTAGGAAGTGCAAACGGTGCGATTCGCATAAATCGGCCTTTTGCACTTCCTAAATTGGTTACTGGGATGCATCAAGCATTTTTTGGAAATCGCTTTTTTTGCGAGTTCCAAAAAATGCGATTGCTGTTAAGGAATCGCACATTTGCGATTCCTTAACAGCAATGCATCATCCCCAAAACATTTGCGATTTCCAAAATTGCAAATGCAAATTACCACGAAGTTGAACTTCGTGGTAATTTGCAAAAATGTTTAAAAACGCATGAAAATGCATTTTTTAAACATGTACGTTACAGGCACACATGTCCTTAGGACATGTGTGTATTTAACTCACATGTAAATGTGCATTTCATGAGTGCAGGGGGGGGTCCTTTGGACCCCCCTCTCCACCCTTGAAAGGCTTTGATGCATTCCGAATTGAAATTGCGAATTCGCAATTCCCATTCATTCCTATGGGCATTTCAGCCCATAGGAATGAATGGGAATATCGGATTCGCTATTTGGAACTCGCAATTTTATTGGAATTCGGTAAAAATTGCGATTTTTACCGAATTCCAATAAAATTGCGAATTTAATGATGCATTGCCATTTGCGAATCCTTAATTGTGATTCCTTATTTTTCGCAATTAAGGAATCGCAAATGACAACGTTGATGCATCTAGGGGTTTGTTTTTAGATTTGGAAGTTGGATGTAATGAGAATAGCAATTGTTTTAGACTTACTTATCAACGAATATGGCTGGACTGTTACTGAATGAATTTTAGTAAATTTTATCCATTTTATCACTCTTGCTTTGTATCGTTTTTATGTTATTGTTTCCTGTTTTTATTGTATTTGCTTTTATGGTGCTAATGACGAATAAAGATTTATGAATGAAAGATCTGCATTATTCTGTCTCTGCTGCAAAGCTCTTTACCTAAAGCACACATTATCTCCGTCCACTGAGTGACCATATCAGGAGTTTGAAAGGCTTCAGAAGTAGAAGCTCCTTACGTCACTAAACAACAAAAATTAAATTCATAGTGCTCTTGGAACTGTCCTTTATGGAAGAGGAAGGTAGTCATGTTCCTCTGAAAGGCCATCCAAGATTATCAGCTTTGGTAGGGTAGGTGGCTTACCACTTAGAACATAGAGTACCGACTTGGACCAATTAATGGTGTATTCGGAAAATTCCCCCAAAACGATAAATATGTGGCGTGCTCGATTCAGAGAGGCTGCAGGCAATGCCAGGTACAATAAGATGTTGTCGGCGTATAACTATATTTGGTCTTCCCAATCTTTTGCCCATCTCAGCCCTCTAATTATCGGGTCTCTTCTAATCCACATTGCCAGAGGTTCCAATATGAGAGCGAAAAGCAATGGAGAGAGGGGGCATCCTTGCCGAGTGCCCCTTCCGAGCACAAATTTTGAGGATACACAATTGTTCACCACTAACTGAGCCAATGGAGTTGCATATAGTAGGCGTATCCAGCGCAGAAAGTCAGGGCCAAAACCTATTTTCCACAAGACAGCAAACACATATGACCATTAGATTGTGTCAAATGCCATGGCCGCATCGAGTGACACTACCACTGCATCCCCCTGTATCGTGCCGGAACGGGCAAGCACTCCATGCAGTCTCCTCAAGTTGAGAGAGGAGTTTCTAGCTGGCATAAAGCCAGACTGATCGGGGTGTACTAACTTGGTGATTACTGTTAATAAATGGGTGCCGAGTAGTTTAGCAAGTATCTTGGCTTCTGAATTCAGCAGTGAGATTGGCCTATAGGAGGAGTGGAGGTGCTTGGGTTTTCCATCCTTTTGGATACCCACGATAATAACCAATCTTTGGTCTACTGGGAGCAACCCCATCTCAAGGCTTTCACAGAACAGGTTTGCAAGATATGGTGCAATTTTGCTGAGGCTGAGCTTGAATAGGTCGACCAGCAGGCCATTTGGGCCTGAGGCCTTTCCCCCACGCAGGTCTTGGATAGCTTTCTCTACCTCCGAAGCGTCTAAGTCTTTTTCCAGCTCAAATCGTTCATCGTCGGAGAGCCGTGGCAAAGGGGTATATTGCAGCATCGACAGTGAGTCCGATTCAGTGTATGTCATGAGTGAAGTATATATATTTCTGTAGTGGTCAGTGAATCAGCGCTCGGTTTTTAATTGCAAATTACTTGTTTCAAGTGGTGGGAACAGTAGAGCAAATGGAGTGATTGACTGCTCAATGTAAATAGCAGGGCTAAAATAGCTTTGCCTGGCTAAAAAGCAAGTTTTACAAAAAAAATAATTTTAAAAATAAAGATCTCATCATTGGGATGCAAATGCATTTTTGCAAAATGGTATTTCACATCAATTATGCTAGTGTGTGGCCTGAGCTCTAAATGATGCACAGTAGCATCAGAACACCATTACTAAAGTTCTATGATACGCCTGCATGCAAGCCACAGACTAAAGAAAAACATTCATTTGATGAGGATTGTATTTCCATGGTTCGGCTAAAATATCTGTAACATGCCTTTTTTTTATATAAAAACATGTTTATTTGGGATGCCAACTGGTTGGGGTTGAATCAATCATTTCCTTTCAGAGAAGCACAAAGTAGCCTATCTGTTAATGCCTAGAACATTTACACTTGAAGAAAAACATCTAAATATACAGGTAGTGCATTCCAAAATATCTGATGGTTCTATGTTGGTTAACATCTCTTGCTCTGAGCCACATGTGAAAATGGAGCACACAGCAATGCAGGCACATTGAGAACATACCCATGACCCCTGTCGTCTTCACACTGAACCAAGTTGCCTTTATTTCCCCTTGTTTAACTGCATGGAATCTGCCTGAACCACATGTTCACTACAAAATGCATGCCGTGGTGCATGGCAACCAAATCAGTCTGGCTAGGTGGAAAGCTAAAGCTGTTGCTGATCACGTAGCTTATGTGCAATACATCTCACCTCAGAGATATGATGGAAAGAAGTAAAGTGTTCAAACAACTCAGCTTCAACTGCTGCTAAAATGAAAGGTGTCATTTTACAAATTTGTTTGTCATTCAAAGTCTGTGAAATATTGCAACTGCATACTATACCTCAGTGCTCTGCCCATAGTCTCATAGTTCATATCTGGCTTGTTCTTATGTTTCCCCCACAACTTGGACACAGCCTTTGAGTCTACAAGCTTGAAGATGCCTTTGTCTCTCTGCGTCCACTTAATGTATTTTGGGCATGTAGCCTTGTCTTGAAGCAAAGCCAAAAGGAACTCCCACAGATAAATTGTGTTTCCTGTAGGATAAAGACAAATAAGTAAAATTAACTATTTTGACAGCAATATTTTAGTGACAGAGTATTTAAAATATGTAATAAAACAGTAGGCGTAGAACATATTTAAATTTAAGCATAGTTGTAATTCTGTTAGACTACTGCTTTTATATCAGCCTTGTTTTTAAACTGCTTTTATAATGCACTCATATGTTAAACCAAACTGTGCAGGCCTATTCGTCTACAAGAGCCAAAGCCTCGTTTTCACCGTTTTATATGCCCCGGTGAGGGAAAAACTGCCATTTTAGTTTTCCCCCATTGTTTTGTGCTAGCTCTGTAGGCTAACATTGGAAGGCTTCATTAATGTTTAATAAAGTCTAACTTTTGACAGGAGTGAGCTAGAACAATAATTAGAGGTATCGAAATAATAGTTACAATAAATCCAAAACTTGCCAAGGTTAGATTTAGTAGAACTATTGCAGCAAAGTAGTTTTAGAACTTGCTTTCCTGAAGTTACCAAAAGCAGCCCTGTAGCAGCCTCTTCTGATTGGCCAGCCTTTGACAGCTGTGCCAAGCTTGCCCTGTTTAGGTGTGAAGTGGTCTCGGCTGGAACAAAGAGACCATCTGGTGGGAGGAGATCTGCTGCTGCAAATGCCAGGACAGGAATCGGACATGGTAGCCGAACTGGTCTTCAAAAGGAAAAAGACAAATAGTACCAGACCCACACACCCACCCCCAACTTCCTGAACACCCAGCCAAATGGGAGCCCCAATAATTGAAGTAGGAGAGGGGCTGGAAGTGGAGTGTATGGAAAAGTTAGCCACACCTGTAGGTTGGGTCAGCCAGACCTGAACTCCCAGGAAAGATTTTCCCCATTTTGGTTTTTAGTAAAAAGTGCATTCTGGGACAAAAATATGCCACACTTCTAAGGAAGTGGTCATAACAGAGGGTGGCAACTTGAACCCCATTAGTTAGGGGTGCCCCTTTCTTACCAGCCCAGAAACTGCAATAAATATGTGGAAGCTTCACAGCACCTCAGATCCCTGCTTGAAAACATCAGAAGAACTGCTCTGCTGAACCCCTGGTCTGCACAAACAGAGGATTGCACTCACAAGGACTGCACCTGCTGCACACGCTGGACTTCACTAAAGAGGACTGTGCATTGCTTCCAAGAATAAGGAGTGGACTCACTGATCAGCAATAGGACCAAAAAAGAAAGAAGTTACCTGCATCAACTCCATCAGAACAAAAAAGTGACTAAGTGAGAAGATAAAAACTTGACCAGTCCTAACCACCCAACGCATCCGACACGTGCTTCATTACTGTTGGCCTGAAAACTTTTTGAATTGGTCCCGGTTACGCGTGACCAGATAGCCGCGGTTGGCGCTATTCAGTTTTTTGCAATAGAAATCATTTTTTACATTTAGCCTTTAAAAATGTATATCTTCAGTCCCCAAAATTGAATTTTTGTCGTTTTGGAGTCATTTTAAGGATACAAATATTCTCAATTTTTATTCGATATTTCCTATATAATGTTTTTGCCGGTCTGCTCGCAGCCAAGCTACAAAGGGTTGAGCAAGGATTAATTTATTGAGACTTGACTGGATCTTATTTATGATTGTTGTGGTATTACTAGCTGTTGGTACCTACCTGCACCTACTAATAAACCGCCTTCCAACAAGGTCCTTTCATCCGTTTTCTTATGAGAAACAGAGACACCCTGCCTTATCTCCAGCTATCATCAATTTCACTCAACTTCTGTTTGCCTATGTGTAGAAAATATGTGAAAGTAATTTGATTTCTAGATGTGCTAGCATTATATGCTCAAACACTTTGTGAGGGTGAAGCTACTTTGGTTTGCTTCACATTTACTAACTCCTTTACTTTTGATAAAAAAAAACTATTTCTAACTTTGAGTAGGCTGAAAGAGTGAGTTTTCAGATAAGACGTATGTTACTTCAGGCTGGGAATCTGCCTACTCTCACCATTAAGAGGAAAGTGGTCAGGACCAGACTCCATACGACAGCTTCAGGTGCCAAAGATAAGGGCGCTACTCTCCTGGGAATGAGGGGCAGAGTGCAAATCGGTACCTTATCAGTAGAAACTGGCGGGACAGTGTTAGCCCAGCTTAAAGAGCCACATTACAAATTCTGAACAACATGACTATTATGTCATTGTGTTTGCTGTAAGTGCTGTCTTTGTGGGAACACATGATGACATCTGGGTAGGGGACGACCTGTAGACTGGGTGGGTAAGAAAACAAAGAGACAAGTCTCTGGAGAAGAAATATGGTTGACTTCCATGGTATAGAGCGAGCAGGTTCTAGAAAGGTGTGGAAAGGGGAAGATAGGTCAGAGTGTCAGGTTCCGAAGCATAGATCCTATGAGGATATATGTGAGTGCGAAAGAGGTTTATTGATCCAACTACACCATCTTCTTCATTTGCTCTTCTGAGAACAAAATTAAAGGAAAGTCAAATGCAATGGAGGTCAATTGGTGAGAGGGAGCAATACCTTCCTTCCTCCCTCCCTACCTCCCTCCATGAGATCAATTAGACAAAACTACCCAGACCCCCCCCCGTTCCCTTCCTGTCTTTCCATTGCCACCCCTCAATCCACAGGATGAGCTACAGCACAAGGCTGGTAGACCCCTTTTTGTGCCCGAGTGTGAATTTGAAACAGAGGTGAGAACTAAGAGATCTTAGAAAGAAGAGCACCGACAAACGGGCCTCCAGCCTATGCTATGCACTGCCAGTATGGAAAAGGTGCATGCAGGTCATTGAAACAGATCCTAAAAATAAACTGAATTGGTATAATGGCCAGCATTTCTTAATTGGTTCGAGGAAGCAAACAAACATAAGCAAGAGTCTCAGGTACACAGAATGCAGAAGAAACACAAATACCAAATTAGCCATTTGATGGACAGAGTTATGACCTGTGCCCCCACTGCCATGCCTCCTCCTTACCTATTCTACCAAATAACTAAACCAAAAGAGACTGAAAAACCATAAAGGAGAATATCCTGGACATCCTTGGTTTTCTCATGACTGCTGAAGGGGCAGGGGGTGTTCTGGAACCCTTTGAAGATGCTCCCTTGCATCCCACAATACCATCTCTGTTCTGAAGCTGAAAAAGGAATTTGACACGTAACGTCTTATCTCATCATACAGGGAATTCTTGTGCCTACTTTTAGCTGCTGTAACGCACCTATTCTCCCTATAAAAAAAGGTAGGTATAGCCAATGTACACCATTTTGTACAAGACCTTTGCTCTATCAATAGCATGGTGATGCACAGCTTACTGGTAGACCCTAACGTTGCTGGTAGACTTGTGTTCTTCCTTCTTTTCTATCATCATACACAGAGGTTACATTCAGCTTCTCCTCCAATGGATCTCAATTAACAGGGCAGATGCTTCCTCAAGCACTTATAGGTTTTGTTCTATTTTTTCAAAGCTTTAAACAATTATCTCGACATTTTGGTCTTTCTGGAGAACTCCACTTTTAAGATTTGATATTTTCCTCGTACACACTCTGAAAGAATTGTCCCTTTCCATGAACAAGGTTAAGAAGCTGAGATTTTTTTTTAGGATAAATGGAACTCTAATGGGGACCTGGAAGCAGTGTGGAGGAATGACAGTGGTAAACCAAAATGTCTGCCTCCCAACCTCACCATCATCACCACTCCCCCTCGAATGAAATGGGAGGAGTTACTTCTTTTTAATCACATGTAGTACACATTCCCTTTATATATCATCTCTGCGCTCAGTCAGATAGGACCTTACTCAAGGATCTACCATTTCATCCTTTCTGTTCAAGAAATTAAAATAATAACAATGGCTTGTCTCTAGGCACTGATAACAGTTGTAACTTATTATCCAAGTAAAGAGCACTACTTTACACAAACTTAAATGGATGAAAGACTGAGTAGCCCAAAATGATTTGAACCGGTGGCTCAGGTTACACACGTTTCTACCAAGGAAGCACAAGTTCCCTGAGCTATTGCAAAGCGGTCAAGAACAGCAGCAGCACTTACTGTTCTTAACCTTCAATGCCATGCCGAAGAAAATGCTGCTTACACACTCATGGTTAACTGAAGTATAACACAAACTTCTTTAAAGAAAAACTCTAATCTCTTACTGATTATTCAGGTTAATGCAAAGCCAAGAATACAAATAAAACTCAGATGAAAGTAAGGGGGGGGGGGGATACCATTAGCACAACAGAAAGGTTTTACAAACAAAATAATTGGAGTACATACAACAGTGCGATACAATAGTCGCTAAAACTAGAAGGTCTCAAATGAGCACTCCCATACTCGCACTACAATACTTTACATAAGAACATTTTAATCCTGTATGTTTCATTAGAAATAAATGCATACTAAGATGTGGGTCTGTCTTTGCCAACGATAGCACACAACTGGGTAACTAATTACATGCCACTGCAGATCAACCTGGCTCTGTGTTAATCACTGTATCATAATGTTCCAAGTATTGCTATTGTTCCTTTTTTTAAATGTTTCTGTCTGAAATAGTACAGATGTAAACAAAAATACATTAACAAGACTCAAGCTGCCTGATTGAGGGTTGCAGTTTTATTTGGAATATACTTGTGGCCCATTTTAAAAGGGAAAATATGCAGTAACTAATTTTCTACAACTTTTCAATTCTTCACACATTTAGATGAGCGTAAATAACTCTACTGTTGATACATTTTTGGTGCTTCAGAAATGCAGTAATTACACATTATATCTGCAAACTTCTTGTCATTATGAATGACAAAAGCTTGGTGGTAGAAGAATGGGCAAACAATGCATGTTATGATTCACTGCACTGCATGTTATGCTTCATTTGTACCCACAAAAGAACAATGTTAAATTGCAAAACATAAATAACATACTTTTTTCTTCAAGGTTTTATCACTCAAAATAACACTAAACCCCAAATAGGCCTAAATGAAGGGAACAAACGTCCATCTTTGCTACAGCAAAAAGCAGTAATCTTGCAAAAATAAAGGCAACAAACCAGCACACCTTTATAGCTTCTGATATTTTAACAATAACCTTTGGGTGCAGAATAGTATTCCCAACACTTTGTAATTCAGCCCGAGATGTATTATAACTAATTACTATTATTATTATTCAGATACACAGCTGGTTTATTAATCATGAAGCTGTCAGCTGTAATAGAGTCAGTGCAAAATCAAGGGGGTGATGGAAGCAATTTATAAACTGAATAAAATGAAATAAACTCCACCCGTAAGAACACACTTCATACGATTAATGGTAGCAATATTCTTATCCATTATGCACTAGCAAAGGCAATAGGCCTGGTATTAACTGATTGGCCTGGCCTATGCTTATATTTTTTGTGAATGTTTTTGTATGAAGGCATGCATTGTAGGAAAACAAGCAGTGTGTCAAATCCAAAAGACATATTTAGTTTTCCTAATGTAACTGCACACATTGCACCAGTAATCTCGGGCACTAAAGACACTGCCTATTTTGCAGATCTACATACTGTACAAGAGCACAATGGGGTCTCTCACAGTCAGGTAAGCAAGTGGCTTAAGTGGGTTGAAACTGTGCCCCACTGTGTATACTGTGGTGGGCAGAAGCAAAATGTGAATATCACTATGGAAGACCAATGGCTGAAAAGGGTTGACAAATTCCTCTCAGTATGTATAGCATATATATATTTTCATTTAAAACACCGGTCTTGGGTAATTCCAGACCTAACAATTATTGTTTCGGTTCATTTATTTGTATGATGCCAAATCACAGGGAAAAATAAGAAAATGTGATAAATAAACAAAGTTTCAACTGAATTTCAGAGTAATCTGGGGACAAAGAACGGCCATAGTAAACTCAATAGGCCGGCGCTGTCTTAGAGATTGAAGAGTAGTTAATTACCCTTTCCATCCTTGTTCTTCTTCTTCAGCGTTATGTTTGGTGTTGCCGTGGGAGACTCAGGACGTGGAGTTTTGGGTTTTCTCCCTGAAACAAAAATGCTATTACTTCAAACCATTTACATAGTTAAAAAAATTAAACCTTATCCTGTTAGAAGTTTAATTGTAAAATATAGCCAGAACTCTAGTCTTGCTTTCCCCTAAGATGGCTTCAAAATAGTTTCCAATTTATTCCAGGAGACGTTAGCATATCCAATTTCTTTGCCTATAAAATTGTGCCTCGCATTAATTTACAATCGGGTTTCTTTAACCAAAGTAACTCATACATTCGCATTTTCCCCCAAAATTAATTAAAAAGCTTAAAGGACTAAGCAGTCTTTTTATATTAAATTCCATATAATTAGTTTTGGTAATAACGAAACACACAGGTTGAGAAGGCTGATGGGTTGCATAGGCCAAAGCCTGATTCAGGTTTGATCACAGAAACTCCTTTGCTTTCTCGGGAGAAGAAGAGCGCTCAGAGGAAGGTGGGCGGAGTTTAATGTGATGAAGGAAAGTAAATATAATAGAAAAGTTTAGAAGCCCCTTGAAGGTGGACTTGGCCTCTGCAAAACCCTCCTACTATCATGGACAATCATATATGAACAAATAGTGAACAACGAAAGATATGTACTTAGTGGTTCTTGTATTTAAACATGGTATTAATTTCTTTACAAAATTAAAAGAAGCAAGAACTAGCAAAGCCATTAGTCTTTGAAGGTGAAACAGATTGGTTTTGCCAATGCTTGTTTTCTCCCACCTAGATGGCCACAAACATATGTGTGGCTGCCATCTTTGTAGGAATGTTCTTATATTTTAAGAAAATCCATTTAAAAATGGTGATGGTGGGGATCGAAAAGTTGTCCCTCTCATTGGCGGGTAGGGGGGATGAGTTACCCGAACTGTGGCGTCGCTTCTTGACCCTAGTCACGGCGGAATTCCCTGAGCTGTCCTGCCCTCGCTATCTGAGGCTCTTAAGGTTGGCCGGCACGCAGATCCTAGCGAAACGTAAATCAAGGCAAGCACGTTGAAAGTGGCAGGCGTGGCCTCATTCACCTTTGTTCCTTTTCCCCCTTTTTTCCCCATTTTTAGGTTTTGACTGGAGATGCGCACGTAGTGCGCATGCGCCAAAAACCTTATGATTTGTGTGTGGGGTCGGGTCTACACCCCCTCCTCCCATTGGCTAGCTCCATAAATGGAGGCTAGCCATTGGGAGAAGGCTCTGTCCGTCAATCTCGGACCAGATTCGGGGGCGTTCCCGAGAATTTTTGGCTTTTGGCTAAGTCAGCCGAAAGCCTGTTCTCGGGAACGCCCCCAAATCTGGTCCGGCATTGAAGGCACCCGGAAGAAGTCCAGGTGAGTGCTTGCTTTTTTTTTTTGCCCGTTCCCACCCCCTCTCCCGCTCTCCGTGTCTCCGGACCCCGTTCCCGCCCCCCCTACCGCTGCCTCGCTCTCCGTGCCTCCCCGGCCCCGTTCCCGCCCCCCTACCGCTGCCTCGGCTCCCGTTCCCGCCCCCCTACTGCTGCCTCGCTCTAGCTGTGCTGCAGTCATTTCAAGGGGGGTGGTAAGGCGAGCAGCGGTACTGCCAGCAGCGGCAGTTTCTGTTAGCCTCTGTGCCATCCACGGGCAGCCCGGAGAGAGAACCATCGCCCATGCACGAGGCACTTCCAAGGGATACATCGCTCCGCCCCCAACACTGCGGGCGCCATCCGGCTACCATATGATCACCGCCTCGCTGCAGTCCCTGCTTTAGTGGCTTTAAGTGGGAGCTTTGCTAGAATACATGCAGACCACAGTCTTCAAAGCCAACAACCTTGACATGCGCAGGTTTGTTGGTCTGGCTGGATCATATATCTGGATGCAAGGACAGAACACAGCTAATACTAGTTGGGCGGTCACTAGGCGCGGATTGTGTTGACACGAGGGCCAGAAAGTGCGCAGGAGCTCGCAGAACTGGCATTGGTGGTCCACATTAACTTGTGGACAAGCTGCCCTTGCGGTAATGCTTTGCACAAGGCTATCTAGTGTTCAGCCATGTCATTGATTAGTAGCACCGGGTGTCTGGCAGGGTAGCCATGTCTACATAGTTGGACAGGAGGTGTGCGGGTGCCGGGTCCTGGGTAGGCCATGAGGTTCATCAGGACACGCAACCGGGGAGCACACAGAAAGATGCCCAGATCGTGTCCTCCTCCCAGATGTGGCCCTTGATGCCAGCAGCTGCCCCGGTCTCCTCGTCCTTTGTCGCCGCTGAAGAGGAGGATGCCAGGACCAAGGACCAGGTTTACATTCGGGAATTTCAGCCCTCGGACCAGGAGGTGGCACGGCGCATCATCTACGAGGGGATTCTGGAGCGGATCCCCAGCACTGCCTTTAGGGGGCTGAAACACGAGCCCCTCATTCAGATCCTATATGCCCTGCTCATAGGTAAGCGCACACCCATCCGAGAATGTCAGTACTTTCGTTGCATGGACGAGACACAAGGACAAGAACCGGTGATACCCAATATATCAGATGCCAGGCTGTCTCCCTCGGCCTTAGTATGCATGGTTGAGTCTACGTTTTATGTGTCCATGTTTTCAAATGAAGGTCCGTAAAATGCATAATGTGCTCCTGTAAATGTGATCATATCTCATATATGTTAAATTGAAGTGCGTTGAATACAATTAATTAAGCACATTACTTCAGCCCTTGTGTGTGTTTCCAGTATCGGTTTCTCCGATACTTTAGGTGCAAATGTCCCTTTTTGACCCGCTAGTTTATTAGCAAGGAGCGTAGCTTGACAACCATCGCCTTCTGTTAAAAAGAGGCCAGTGAAGGGGTGTGAAGTGTCACAAAGGTGTGAAGCGCCTACCCCGGAGGAGGGCTGGCACCATGTGAGCTTGGGGCTCGGAGCCAAACCATGGTGGACCTGGGCGGCTGCCCCAGGAGACACCTCTGCGAGCCCCTGCCGCCCCCCGCCCTGCTCTGCTGGGACCTGCTGCTGCTCTGCGCCCCGGAGAGCTCCGCGCTGGCAGACTTCTCAGTTAAGACCCTCTCTGCTTCCCAGCCTGTCCTCTCCCAGCCTGTCGTCACCCAGCCTGCCCTCTCCCAGCCTGCCCTCTCCCAGCCTGCCCTCTCCCAGCCTGTCCTCTCCCAGCCTGTCCTCTTGCAGCCTGTCCTCTTGCAGCCTGTACTCTCGCAGCCTGTACTCTCGCAGCCTGCCCTCTCGCAGCCTGCCCTCTCCCAGCCTGCCCTCTCCCAGCCTGCCCTCTCCCAGCCTGCCCTCTCCCAGCCTGCCCTCTCCCAGCCTGCCCTATCCTCCCTGCCGCCCCCTGCCCTGCTCTGCTGGGCCCTGCTGCTGCTCTGCGCCCCGGAGAGCTCCGCGTTGGCAGACTTCTCAGTTAAGACCCTCTCTGCTTCCCAGCCTGTACTCTCCCAGCCTCTTGTCACCCAGCCTGCCCTCTCCCAGCCTGCCCTCTCCCTGCCTGTTGTTGTGTCCCGGCGGCAGCAGGCAAGAGCGTGCACTGCGTCCCCGAAGTAACAGCCCTAAAGCAAGCAAGAAGTACGCCCCCCTCCCACCAATCCCTGTTAGGTAGTGGAAACTGTCCAAACTGGGGTGCAGACAGCCCCTCTCACCTTTCAGCCTGGTACCACTGCACCAGCCGCACTACTTCCCTACTGACCGTTCTCCACTTCAGCCCCGTCTAAATTACAATTCCTGCTTGTGACCCTTTTGCCTGCTTGTGCTTGTTTTCGTGACCCTGTTGTCTGCTTGTGCCTCCGTGTGCCCCTGTTGCCTGCTTGTGCCTCCGTGTGCCCCTGTTGCCTGCTTGTGCCTCAGTTTTCGTGCCCCTGTCGCCTGCTTGTGCCTCAGTTTTCGTGCCCCTGTCGCCTGCTTGTGCCTCCGTGTGCCCCTGTTGCCTGCTTGTGCCTCCGTGTGCTCCTGTTGCCTGCTTGTGCCTCCGTGTGCCCCTGTTGCCTGCTTGTGCCTCCGTGTGCCCCTGTTGCCTGCTTGTGCCTCCGTGTGCCCCTGTTGCCTGCTTGTGCCTCCGTGTGCCCCTGTTGCCTGCTTGTGCTGTTTGGGTGTGTGTGGAAGGCTCTGTGTGGGTGCGTGGAGGGCTCTGTGTGGCTGTGTGTGTGGGGAGCTTTGTGTGGCTGTGTGTGTGGGGGGCTGTGTGTGGCTGTGTGTGTGGGGGGCTATGTGTGGCTGTGTGTGTGGGGGGGCTGTGTGTGGCTGTGTGTGTGGGGGGCTCTGTGTGGGTGTGTGTGTGGGGGCTCTGTGTGTGTTTGTGTGTGTCATTTGCGAGAGATAAAGCTAGTGGCATTGTAAATGACAATGCCATTTATTTATGTTAAAAAAAAAACAAATAAAAATAATGTCAAGAGCAATGCCAATAGCTCTAACTTTAACAAAGGCAAAACCATTGCATTGTAAATGCTTGTTCCCTTAGCAATGTTGGATAGGGGGTGGGGGGGACGGTAGGGGGGTTTCTGGGGGAGGGAGGGGGGTTTGGTTTTTGATTTTTTTTCCCTGTTGGGAACCCTTCTTTGTTGACCTGCTCCTAGCATTTACTCTGTAGAACTTACCTTGCACACTGTATACTGTCCTACTTGAATTGTCCCCCAGGAGCTGGAGGTTCTGTTTCTATATGCCATTCGAAAACCAATAAAGAGAATTAAACCAAAAAGATGGTGATGGTGGATGTCTGTGCATCTCCATCTGCTTCTGCAATCTAAATAGATTTTCGTAAAGCACAGAAAATGTCACGCAAAGATGGCAGACACACAAATGCGTGCATTAACACACAATCATACTGGAATAATAAAAAGATAAATTTAAGAAGGAAGTTAAGTGATATGGAGCTGGGCAGCACTCAAGGACACTAGGAGAAAGCTTGCATTCTAAGGGGTTGGTTATTAATAAAGAGAGGAGTGTGGAGGAGGGGTAGAGAGAAGTAAAGAATATAGTGCTTCATATGCCTGGCATCAGATGTGAATGGATACACGCTATCCAATCAAAACAAAGAGACGTAAACGCTCCTGCTGAATCAGCCTGTTTAGACTTGGCCTGGGCGGAACTACCTGAAGTGACAAAAAAACTTTAACGTGCTACACCGAGTTCTACTAGTGCATTAGGGTCATGCGGTTAGTGGTAATTTTGAGCGCCGGGTGTTTGTCCTGTGCTAAAAAATCATTGCGAACAGCATCATGTGCAGCGCAAGAGGAGAAGCTTCCTTGCTACTGCTTGAGTAGATTTTCTCCTTGCGCTGCAGCTTTCTCAACGCGAAAGGAGGGTTTCTCAACAAGAGTGGTTGTGACCTACCCCGAGCACTAGCATTGAGAAATCCAACGGCCCATATTGAGAAATCACACCAAGAGATTGATTATCCTCGCTCGCCAATTAGACATTGGCGAGCGGCGAAAAACCTTGCCGGAGGTGGATTTTCCTAGATCACCAACTTGAGTTTTGGGAACTCTGCGTGCTTCCGAGTGTAGAAAACTCTGCAAACAGAGCAGAGTTCACCACCCAGGGTCGTTTAGGCTACCTTAAGGAACGAGTAACAGGCAAACGTCTACAAGTACTGACAAACTGTTGATACTGGAGTCACATCAAGAATTCTTTTGCATGATTGGGTTTTTCTTTCCCTTGGCTTGAAGAAGAGTGCTTCACTAACAATTCTTTTTTGTTCTGTTATTCAAGGAGAGAGAAACTAGAGTAGCTAGTTCGTTTCCCTTGGGATATAGTGGCTGATCAAAGAACTAGCTATGTCTGTGTGCTATGTGTCTACATGGGAAACCATTTGGTTTAGTATGAAGGCCCTCACCCACCAACCTAGTTGGTGGCATGCTTCATTATCGGGCCCCACCAGAGGCACGAGTGCGCCTCAGTTGTGCTGCGACACCAGTTTACCGCGGAGCGTTTTTTTTGGAAGGTGAGTGTGCTGTGTGAGATTTTAAAATTCTGTCCTTGGGGTCCCTAACGGTTACTTTATTGGTGGGCCCCAGGCAGAGGTTAAAAAAAAGGCTTGGGACGTGTTGACTTATGGTCTCCCACGTCCAGTGTGGTCGACTAGTTTCAGCCAGGCCTTTTTATTAAACTAGCTTTCTTCAGGACCTACGTGTGGGGGTGTTACAGGGATCTATGTGATTATCAGTGCCCTGTATGTGAAGCACGCGCTAAGGTGCTTATATATGTAAGAGGTATTTCCTCTCAGTTTGTACTCCTGTCTACAGAGGACAAAGCTCCCTGGACTTCCGCCGGAGGGTCTGGACTTATTAGCACTTTGGCTGTGTCTCCAGGCCCAATGGTAAACCTGTGAACCGGTCACAAGTAACAATTCCATGGCATGTCGAGCACCAACTTACAATCCGAGTGAATTTACCAATGTGATGGGCCACGTGATGGGCCACATCAGTTTCTACCCCAGGGTCATAAAACATCAGCCCCCTGGACTGTGGTAATGCTATTTACTCGGGACTTGAACACTGTCTTTATCCAGATTGCCAATCGTCCAGAATGTTCAGCTAACTCCTGTTTTGGTGTGAAAGTATATGATCATGTTTTCTCAATTTAGAGGCCCTGCCACTGACTTCTTGTGTTGGCAATAGGGGAGGTATGAGGTGTTGAACAGTACACTGTCCTTTATATGCAACACACTTTATAAGAACGATTTGTGCTCTTAACCCAATGTCTTCACTTCATTGTAGTATCTTATCACAGTATTGAAAGACAGAATGGACATACTTTTTACTGTTTGGTGGAAGAAGGGGGCTGTTCCCTTACGACCAGAAAGAGAAATTATCAAAATTCAGAAAAAAAATAACCTTATTTTCATAACTATAATTCGTAATCGCATTGTGGCCGACTCCATTGATGCATTAGCAACAGGAAAATATTTAGTAGTAGTAAACTGCGCAATTACATATTCTAATATGTAAACAGCATGGCATCCAAAAACAGCCCTGCATGTTATGAACAGAACACAGCATCATGACATGTAATGAAGGCAGCACTGAACAAGCAGGACTTCATGCAGGATATACAGTCTGCAGCACTGCAGTACATGGGACCTGCTGCACACACCAGCAACATTATCAACATGCTACAAGCAAATGTATTGCACTATGGTCCACATGATTTGTTCTTCTTTCATACTATTAAGATGTGTTACATACCTTTCTTTTTCTTCGATGCCTCAAGCATAGCCTCTTTTGGCAGATTAGCGTATCCCTGCTGAAGTTGGTGCACCTCCATCACTTCGGGGATACCATCTACCGTCACAGATAAGTGGGTGATTGGGGTACCAACCATGTCATCTTCAGACGTACAGAACAGATTCGCTACAGAGTCAAAAACAATGCAAAAATGCATTAAGCCAAACTTCCAACAAATGCATAGCTCCACAATCTTCCAGCCCACCTTCACAGTACTTGCATTTGTTAGGTCTCGGCTGTCGAAAGCAGCGCATGCGCTGCTCTCAGCATTCAAGAGCTTCTTGGAATCAATACAGATTCCGAAGCTCTCGGAGGCGGAGTTGAAGCCACGCCCATCTTTTTAATTGGCCAGTGTCATCATCAAAGCAAAACGCTGGCTTCTGATTGGAAAGGAGGCTTCTTAGTCTCTCCTTGTTCTACCTAAAATCACTTCATCAAACATTGTTCATCATGCTGTAACACGTCCCATACCTAATGGAAGGTATACTGCAGTCCATGAGGTACAATTTGAGGTGAATACTACATAATAGATTTTAGAAGTGCTAATTAATTGTTTACAACTTCAAAGCACCATACTAATTATGGTTTTAATGAACATCCAGTGTTTTGTTGTTCAAAAACACATTGAACCCCACTATGACTACTAAGCATATTTCTCGCCAGATGAGAGAAATACCCTGGTCTGCCTGGCACAAAATGAATGGATATAAACCACGTTTCAAAAGATTTCTAGTTATACGGAGATTCATTTATGGAAGATATCCTAAGAATGACTTCTCTTCCCCATATGATAATCTCCTACTGGAACTTCCAAATATAACTGTATCCGCTGCAATGCTGGATCCCAGGCTGTGTCACATTCTGACGAAGTCAAGAGCAAGGAAAGAATGGTTTTATTCAAGGGCACTGTGAGAAAGTATGAACAAACCGACTGCTATATGGTACCTGGACATAGTGGAGGGCCAGAGTGTGACGGATGGGGCTGTGACACAATGGAAGGGTACTACCAGCTTAAGCAGAAGCTGGACCAATCAGAATAGTGAGAAAGGTGCTTCCAAGACATTTTAAGAAACAAAGGCAGTGGGAAAAAGATGCATCGCAAGTGCTTTTGGTCATATGGTTCCTGTTGAGATTAAGTCAAGAACTCCAGTTTCTGTTCTCACCTCCCTACACTCCATTCTTCCCTCACACAATTACATTGAAAACATTGTGTTGATTTCTGGCCTACAAATCTTTACTGTTGGAGATTGGAGATTGGTTTCTCATCAGAGCCCATATTCAAAACCTCCATAACGATCCTAGCCTATCCGGCAATTACCAGGTATAGCCTCAAACCAAGTCTGCCTTCTGCCTGCAATACCTGCTTAAGTGGTGGTTCTGCATCAAGCACCAGGATTTCCAAGTAAACAATGGATGAAACCCACTGGATTGGTCTTTGATTTTCGTGTAGCAAACATTGTTTTGCATTAAAGCGCCATCTGCAACAAACACATCTAAACGTGGTGCAAGACCCCAATACAAGCTGCACACTGCACAGGTGGAGAGGTGTGGTGCAGCGGCCAAGGCAGCTGACATCGGAGCACAGGGTTCACGGTTCGAACCCCGGCAGCTCAGGTCAGCACCATGTGACTCTCGGCAATAGTTCACTTAATTTCCACAACGGCACGCAGCGCCTTCAGACCAGTAAGAGTGAGTAGTTTGTGCTTTACAAATACGGATTTACTTTTACATTTTACACTGCTCTTGCCTTTACAGATACCTAACACACTGCTTCACAGTTTGCTGGAATCACTTCAGCCACCTCATTGAAGCTTCTGCTCTAACCTTGAGACCTTCCTCAAATTCCATTTTGGTCAGCTATTACTAACCCATTCACTTATTTCCTTCTTACCAACTAAGGAGGTCAATCATGTTCTCTTCAAACAAATTTTCAAAACTAAGCTATTGCCCTCCTTCTAAGTTCTATCAAACCCCAGGCTGTGCTATCAATAGGCCCTTTGCTCTTTTCAAGCATCCTTTCAACATCCCTTCCTGAATTGGGGTGCACGTTCGTAGCACATGCGTTTTCCGCAATTCCCTTCCACTCATGCCTCATCTGCACAATATAAAGCACTCTAACAAGGGGCCAAAATAGTTGTGTCTCTCGGCGCTCCACTACCCTTACCTGCTACCAGTCATTAATACGAGTTTAGGTAGTCTATTTGATTTTAGATTGTTAAATACAACTGAAAAGAAAACATTTGCATGAAGCACATACTTCATTTACATAATAGGTTTGGTTAGATTCTCAATTTTTGCACCCCTTTCAACATACGTAGCAAATACACAGATTTACAAATATAAATCCATATTTGGGATTTACAAAACATGGATTTACTCTCGGGAAAAAAATTATTCTTTCATCCCTGAGTGAGTAAATCTACTCCCTGGGGAGGGAAGTGGAGATTCATGGTGGTAATGTCCTCGGACATTTGTAAAAAACCACAAATTAATTTTTTCATGACCCATTCACAAGCTATCCATTTTTACTCCTGCTCGCCAACGGAGTATATTTCTGACCCTATGGTCATGCTGCAGTATCATTACCTGAATTCCTCTAGTTTATAACGGTCACAGCATATTTTTAACTTGGCCTAGTTTTCTTAGAGAGTAGCTAAGGGTCACAGAGGAAGTAATGCACCAGGGAGAGATCACAAGAGGAAAATATGTTGACAGTGTGTCAAATTTAACAATGCCTGTTGTCACAGAAGGAAACTAACCCCCAAAGAGCAGAGCCCCCTGCCCCTCCGGTGCCTTCTCTGGGCTTCAGGCAAGCTGCATGGTACATATTAGAAAGTTATGATTTTTTCTGTGCCTTTAATTATCCCAATGTTGTTATAAAGGGTTTGTTTGGGTAGAAATAAATTCTTATTAGCAAAGCTAACACTAACCACTGTGTTATGCTCGGAATCCGGATAGTGTGCTTTTCCAGACCAAGCAATCTTATAAATGCCTACCAGTATGGATTACATGAATCCTACACCTTGTAGGCCCCTTTGTCTTATGTAATATTTTCTATACACTGATTTATACACGTATGATTCATTGGCTCTGTATTTGTGTGTGATTTAAAGAGCTGCAACACCCTACACTGGTATGAGAGGCGCTATAAAACGAATACATGTGAGAGAGGGGGGGCACTGTTGGTTGGGGAAAAGCTCCCATGCTCCCCTTATGGCAGTCAGGCTCGCTCGCTACGCTCACGCATCACAGGGCACTCATACAGAACTTTTATACCCCATCACTTTCAAATTCCACCAGCGCCACTAGGGAACATTTGCTCCTCTCCCAGAGTCTCGAATGGTCCCGTGGGATGCGCTGCCTGATAAATGATTGAAGCCAGTCAATGGCGTGAACCATGGAAAGCATCAATAGATTGGGCGCAGCTCACAGGAGTGAGTCTGCGGGCAGACGCTGCATTCTGACCTCAGGGCTCTTCCTGTGCCCATCTTAAAGCCACTCCGGTTCTGGTCATGGAGGATCGAGAACCCCGAGAGTGGCAAAGAATAAGAAAAGATGCTGCTGATTGGGCCTATTACATGTTAGTTTCTCTGATTTTTACCCAGTGCCCCTGCTTCTGAATCCTACATAGGAGATTATGCACTGCAAGTGACCCCCCTCTACTCTAACCAGTTAGATGTGCTGGCACACGGTGCAGACATTGAACTCTTATAAACTGTTCAATGTATGGAATTTTAAAACACTCCTTAGCACACAGAAGCCCATTGTAGGCTGCCTTCCGTAAGGTGCAGATCCCCTGCGCAAAAGCCTATACATCATATCAGGGAGCACTTGTGCAACCTCACTTGATTGGTTTTCACATTTTTATGGCTCCAGAATTTTGGGGCTTGCTGAGGACAACTGGGTCCCTTCAAATTCATTGCTGTTTTAAGTCTGAGTCAGATGCCCAGTAAACTAAGCTCACTATCAGTCATGGTGCTGCCGAACAAGGTAAGTATAAATGGAGATTCTACCTTCTAGGCTGCTGTTTTTCCGAGGTCGGATAAAACTCCCAGTTCACACCAACGCAAACCTAACCAATCCTGCAGCTGCTCACATACTGTTTTCAGCATGAGAGAAGTGTCAGGATTGGATGGAGCAGGCTATCCCAGCACTCCTTTTGCAAATGGGTGCCTGTGCAATCCCCCGTCTGTTTAACACAGTTGTTGAATAGGTGCAGGCAGAAGTGGGCAAGTCAGGCTTGCAGGTGCAAGACAGCCAGCCCAATCTGAGAAGCGCACTCTGCACTTTATGGTGCCATTACTGCTATGTTGATCAATCAAAGATTCACTCTCGGCATTACACTCACTGGTGGCACACACATCATAATAAAATGGCCATAAGAAAATTTTATTATGAACATTGGTTTACTGCTGCGCTCGCAGCAGGCGGGACCACCCTCCCCTGCCGTAAAGGAGGAACAGCAGCAGCTGAAATCAAGTGCTGCACGTATGGTGCACTTAACTCTTTATTCCTTATTTTTGATTTAGTGTAAACTGGTCTATAATACATTTTTGATGTACTGGTTTATCGTCAGCTTTAACCAGGTGTCATAGTTCTGGCAACGTTTTGCTGTGAATTTTAAGTCAGTGAACTGCGGATCTGCATTACCTTGATATGCATGCCTGTCAGTGTCCCCTTTACAATTAGGAGTTTTCAGAGTTGCTGTATTACTTGTGAAACAAAGGATTTCTATTGGTGTCCAGGCTTCAGACTGCATGGCAACTGGTTTCTCTCTCTATCCATGTTCAGCTTCACTTGGCAATTATATCTGTTGATTCTGGTCACCACCAGTCTTGCCAACCCACTACATGTGTCATGTAGGCAACGTTCCTCAATTACCCCACACGAGAATGTAGAGGGTCTAATTTGATGGTCCTCTTTGGGGAGACAGGAGAGACCCTGTCCTCCTGGCTCACCTTTACCCATACATCATCTTTGGAGGAAACCTGAACTACGGGTACAGTGCTTTTAGGGTTTAGGGATGAGTAAGGGTATAGGGTGGTAATGGTGTTTTTAGAGTGGGTAGGGGCATAAGGTGGTAAATGTATTTTTAGGGTTTAGAAGTTGGTTGAGGGTATTGGTTGGTAAGGGTGTTATGGGGGTTTAGCGGAGGATGAGGGTATTGAGTGGTATGGGTGTTTTTAGGGTAGGGTAAGGGGATAGGGTGGTAGGGTACAGAAAATATAATAAAAAACAAATGGGGAGGTCCCCTCACCCCCATTAAGAAAATATTCAATTGTAAAATAACAAAAAAAAAATATCTCCCCCCAATAAAAAAATAAATAAATAAATAAATATATATATATATATATATATACACACATATATATTCTGCTCTCTCCTGTAGCAAAGCAACACGAGTTAACAACACTTTGTGCTGGCCAAATTAATTTGTTTAAGTCAGCTCTTCGCCTGTCCAGCAGGCTTGTTCAACAAAGTTTTACATATCTCAAGTGGCCATTTTAACCACGGTGCACATTACAACCCTCACGTGACATGACTACAAAATAACTGAGGAGGAAAACAGACTCGTAGTTTTTCTCATATCCCATACGTAAGAAAATTCATTTACATCAATAAATTCCGTTTGAAAATTAAAAATGTTATTTTGTAGTCATGTCACGTGAGGATTGTAATGTGCACAGCGGTTAAAATGGTCACTTGAGATATGTAAAACTTTGGTGAACAAGCCTGCTGGACTGGCGAAACGCGTCCGAAGAGCTGACTTAAATAAATTAATTTGACCAGCACAAAGTGTCGTCAACTCGTGTTGCTTTGCTACAGGAGAGAGCAGAATTCATGAGGACCTGACTACGGAGGTCTTGATTATGACGACACACCCGCTGTTCTGGTAGGCGGTGGCGTTTACTGGAGTAAGGAGGCTTGAATATACATACATACAATATATATATATATATATATATATATATATATTTATTTATATATATCAAAACACTCCACCAATGCCAGTATGAGCGGTTCAGCTGTCACGAGCGGTCCAGGTCAGGTCACCGGCAGACCTCCGTATTCGCTCCAAATCACTTCTCGTATTTAAGAAGTTCACCCAGACACTCAGAGCTTGCTTGTAAATCCTTTATTTCAGCAAGTGAAAAGTCACGACGCGTTTCACCATTGCAGCTTGTTCACGCTCGCCAGACCAACCTAAGCGGCCATTTTTAAATCCACAACACACCCTCCGTGAAAAATCATGTGACACACAGTGTAGGCACGGCGGACATCTTTGTCTAGGCAGTTAATACATTAATATTGTATAATACATACATAAAGTGTAAAGTATACGCTACCCAGTACTGTGCTTGTTGACGTACGTGTATTATCATATATTGCATTTGCAAATTGCATGATTTCACATATTTCAAGAAACTTAAAACCATTACAGCAAATTCGATGCAATGATAGTCAGTGTCAATTTCATACAGACAATAGCGTACTTTACATGAGTGCACTCGTTCCGAGATATTTCAATTATCTGCATCATGATAATGTAAACTCCATCTCCAGTATTATGGAAACTGTAACGTAATAGGTAGCGAGTCTGTACGTTCTTATCACGCCCTAGTGGGCCAATCAGCATCTTAGAATCATATCCCCGATCTTACTATCGCATTCAAGTGGGTAAAATTATATGTAGCATCATTTTTTGCAATTATTTGCCCCAAATGTACCGATATATCTCAGTTCCTATTTACAGGTTTAGGAAGGCCAAAATTTCAATCATGTATTCTAATTCCGCACAAAGTCCTTGCCCCAGTGGGCATTATGTTCGAAACTGAAACCTCAGACGAGTCTGTGACATCATGGTAATTTCATACGAACTGCCACATATGCCTCCAGTGCCATCTAAAAAGATTAAAATATCCTAAACCTGATATGATTCTAAGTTGCTGATTGGCCCACTAGGGTGTGATAAGAACGTACAGACTCGCTACCTATTACGTTACAGTTTCCATAATACTGGAGATGGAGTTTACATTATCATGATGCAGATAATTGAAATATCTCGGAACGAGTGCAATCATGTAAAGTACGCTATTGTCTGTATGAAATTGACACTGACTATCATTGCATCGAATTTGCTGTAATGGTTTTAAGTTTCTTGAAATATGTGAAATCATGCAATTTACATATGCAATATATGATAATAGCAACGTACGTCAACAAGCACAGTACTGGGTAGCGTATACTTTACACTTTATGTATGTATTATACACTATTAATGTATTAACTGCCTAGACAAAGATGTCCGCCGTGCCTACACTGTGTGTCACATGATTTTTCACGGAGAGTGTGTTGTGGATTTAAAAATGGCCGCTTAGGTTGGTCTGGCGAGCGTGAACAAGCCGTAATGGTGAAACGCGTCGTGACTTTTCACTTGCTGAAATAAAGGATTTACAAGCAAGCTCTGAGTGTCTGGGTGAACTTCTTAAATACGAGAAGTGATTTGGAGCGAATATATATGTATATATATATATATATATATATAGAGAGAGAGAGATAGATATATAGATAGATATATGGGTTTCACATACCTTGAATATATTTATTATTATTTATTGTCAAAATGTTTAAATCCACCTAGAGTATTTTTTCAGTATCCATTGTTTCAGTACAAGAACGGTGGTCTAAATATACCGCCTTCTAGGTTTACTATAAGTACCCTTATCAGTGTTTGTTAACACATCATGTGATCAAGCCTGTGGACACAGGCGAAACGCGTCATGGCGGACATGCTGGGCGTTAAGATGCACGAATAAAGCACCTTTGTTTGGCAACAGATTGGGTTTCAGCTCATCGTCATTCCAAACCAGCAGCAAGTTGGTAGGGCTTGTGGCGTGTGGCGAGGACTTGTTCATTTTGATGCACCAAGGAGGCTTTCGGTGGTGCGAGCGAAACCCCTCCCCCTTTGTGGGCTCGGCGGCAGGAAGCAGTTGGTTCCGTACTTCGGAACTGATTTTACACGACTCCGCGTGGAGTGAGCCGCCCAGAGCCCCTGAATACTGAGGAGAAGCCTGCCGCGCGAAGGGAGTCGGCGCCACCCGAATCGGCAGATCGGACGGTGAACCGGTAGCCCAGTGAAGGTAGGGGAAAACAGACATTTCAGTGAGGAGTGTGCCTGGATGACAGAGCGAGTATTCAATTTTTGAGTGTAGCGTTTTGCCATCCAACACTGGTGCAGTGCTTGAATAATTGCCATAAGAAACAGCAAAGATGTCCGCGGATGTGTTGCGGAACCGGGAGGAGGCAGCCGATATGCTATTTGTGGCTTCTCCGGCTGGAGGATCGGGCGTTTCAGGGCAGGCTACGAACGTAGTAACTAATCCAACCACAAGGGATCTCTTCAGAAAATTAGAAAAGTTGATGAAAACAGAACAATCCAAGTGGTGGGAGAATAAATCCCTTTCCAGATACTTGCAAGTTGGTCGTGTACCAAGAGGTCTGCGCATAAGTTTGGCTCCTAGTTACGAGACCCCCGACCTAGCTATGTTAACGGAATGGGCCGAAACCAATTTGGAGTCATCAAGCAAATTAATGGCTATCCTTGTCAAATATGCATAAAGTGATCGCTGCAAATTACAAGCAGAAATTGAACAACTGGAGATAGAAATAGCCAGTATGGGGTCAAGTGAAGCGACGGTCAAAATGAGGGCTGACATGATGATAAGGCTGGGCAAAGATGAGGACGCAATTAAAAAACAGAAAGCGTACAAATTTGAACGAGACCGTATAGGCTATCTTAACGGACACATTTTTACCTTTGCCAAGAGGTATGAGAATGTGAAAGCGCAAGCCAGGAAGACTCGCACAAATCAAGCAGAAGATACCTCAGCCACAGTATCATCTACTGATGCAAGTTCAGCAGCGGAAAGTGATCCGGAGAATGAGTTGGCAGCAACATCAGCAGTGGGGTTTACAAAGCTGTCCCTGGCACAGGAAGTAAGCTGTTTGTGCCAGGACCGCCAAGACACTTTGAGACCACGTGTTCAGACAGGCGGACGAGCAGGCAACAAAGGGCAAATCGCAAGCGCAATGAAAGGCGCAAAAGAAAAATCAGACAGCGAGAAAAGGCCGCAAAAGGGTCGCTCGAACAAGCAATCCCGCAATCAAATACAGGGGACCACCCCAGCTCAATAATAAACCTCACGAATGTACAGCTCACGAAGAAGGATGAAACAATCCTAGGCTTGTCTTATTGCCCACCATGCAATTTCAATTGTGTGGACACCAGAATGGACGCATATAGATTTGTGAGAAAGCTCAAATTAAAGAAATTCTTCTTGTTACAACCCACCAGAAAAAAATGTATGGAGATACCCAGCAGTCCAACATTATTGGAAGCAGGGGATCGCACTGGTTTTGAAGAAATTTGGGCCTTGCAGGGAGAATCGGGGCCATCAACATCAGTTCCATTAGTAACATCAAATGTAGATCAAGGAATTAGTAGTACCCCTTTCAAACCCAAATCTGTGTTCCAGCCTATCATGACCCACGATAACTTGGATGTTTATCAGGAACTTATCACCAAGGATCTGAAAAAATTGTATACAGCCACAAACAATAAGCATGCCGCCATTAACAAAATGAATCAAAGTTACAACAACTTGATAAAAAAATTTGATTCAAACAAAAATATAATTGTCCGACAAGCGGACAAAGGCGGAAATATTGTATTGTGGCCGCGCCAAATTTACAAAAGTGAGTCGGAGAATCAACTACAGGACCCCTTATGTTACAAAAAGAGCAATTTGGCAGCAATAAAAACAGCTTGGCAAGATCAAAATTCCAAATTAGTAGCATGGAGAAGTGGAAATCTCATCTCCAAAGAGGAATTTGGTTTTCTCAAGAAAGAACACCCGGTGAAACCATCATTCTACCTGATACCGAAAGTTCATAAAAGCGTGGACATGCCACCTGGACGTCCCATTATCTCTGCCATCAACAGCTCAACTGAGAACATTTTGAAGTACATTGATTACTTTTTGCAGGACTGGGTCAAAGGCTTAAGGTCATATGTGCAGGACTCCTCAGATTTTATCCGAAAATTTAATGATGTTGTCTGGAATTCAGAATGTTTGCTCATGACACTTAATGTGCCTTCTCTGTACACTTCTATAAAACACTGTGATGGGATAAGGGCAGTTAAGCACTACCTGAACAAACGTGCCATGAATTTTTCATCGCACAACAAAATGCTTTTGTCCATGATCCAGGTCTGTTTAGAGCAAAATTATTTTTTGCTTAATAATCAAGTGTACGAGCAGATTAGGGGAGTGGCTATGGGGGCCTGCTTTTCCCCCAGCCTAGCATGCTTGCATATGGGATGGTGGGAGGAGCAGGTCCTCATGGGACAACATCTAGTCACCATGCAAAACCATGTTCCCCTCTATCTTAGATACATTGATGATTTATTTTTGGTCTGGCAGGGCACCAGGGAAGAGGCACAACTATTTGTAGAGGAGTTAAACAACAACGATTTGAATTTACAATTCACCTCTGCAATAGACAATACATCTGTTTGCCTTCTGGATATAGAGGTGTATACAGCTGATGGAGGACTAGCTACTAGATTGCATAGAAAGCAGACAGCAGGCAATACTGTCTTGCATGCGGCAAGCCAACATCCCCACCACCTGATACACAGCATTCCTTTTGGGGAAATGTTGCGTATCAGGAGGATCTGTAGTACAGATCAGGAGTGCTTTAGGGCCCAAGAAGACAGCAAGAAGCGGTTCCTAGCCAGAGGGTTCTCGGAGGAGGTCCTCAATAGGGCGATGGACCGTTCCAGAGCTATCACAAGAACTCAGGCTCTAGCACTTAGAGAATCTACAGAGGGATTGATTGAAGACACTGCATCTAGTCAACCCAGGGCAATTGTCACATTCAACAGACAACACAGTGAAATCAGAAAGATTTTCTATAGAAATTGGAATTTAGTGACAGGGGATCCTGTCATCGGTGGGTTGGTTGAAAAAAAAACAGAGCTAATCTTTAGAAAATCTATGCCCATGTCGGATAAATTAGTCAACAACCATTTGGAGGCACCTGTTCTAGGGACTTGGATGGCACTGAGTGGAGGATTCAAAAAGTATTTTGTTTGCAAAGCCTGTCGATACGGCTGCAACAAGACCCATTATCAGGTTCCATTCAAAGAGGCACCAGTACCCATAAAGAAACGACTAACCTGCAAGACAGAATATGCTGTTTATGTGTTGCATTGCCCTTGTGAGTTAAGGTATGTAGGGAGTACACGACTGCCTGCTCACAAACGGGTTCTGCAACCCATTAGGGCCATCGTTGGAAAAGATCAAGCGTATCCGGTGGCCCGCCATTTCGAAAGTACTCATGAAGGTGATCCTAAGCATCTGCAATACTATGTTATAGATTGTGTGATGCCTTTGAATCGGGGTGGTAACAGGGAGGCGTTACTACGACTATTGGAAACTAGATACATAATAGAACTCGACAGCAAGACTCCGGGGGGTCTGAATGGGAGTGAAGATTTGTACACTTGCATATAGATTTTGCGGGGTCCAAGTAGTCTTCAGTGGTATGTATGTATGTTTTCCAAGTTGCAATCTCCATCTTAGCATAGAGTATTTTGATATTTAATCAGCCTAATGAAACGCCATAGCAGTTATTAACATCAATTAGAGTAGGAATGAATATAGGGAGTTCCTCTTTACCCAAAATAATTTTTTAACTAATGCACTATACACTTCATAGCAACACTTTGCACAATACTTGCACATTGGTTCCTCACTGAGCGAGGGGGTACTATTAATTTACAGCCAATTGATTGAATTCGATATGCACTTTACAAAACCCACTTGGGTTGTATCAGCACTTTAAAAATGAAATGGATATTAATATGTATATAGATGTTTTTAGGAGTATACTATTATGTATTATTTCATCTATATTGCGTAATTTGCACATATTTATTGTTGTAAATATTGTAAATTGTCTATTGGTTGGATACGTGCATTTTTGTCTTTTATTGTCAAAATGTTTAAATCCACCAAGAGTATTTTTTCAGTATCCATTGTTTCAGTGCAAGAATGGTGGTCTAAATATCCCGCCTTCTATGTTTACTATAAGTACCCTCATCAGTGTTTGTTAACATATCATGTGATCAAGCCTGTGGACACAGGCGAAACGCGTCATGGCGGACATGCTGGGCGTTAAGATGCACGAATAAAGCACATTTATTTGGCACCAGATTGGGTTTCAGCTCATCGTCATTCCAAACCAGCAGCAAGTTGTTAGCGCTTGTGGCGTGTGGCGAGGACTTGTTCATATATATATATATATATATATATATATATATATATATATACACACACACATATATATATTAGATAGATATATGGGTTTCACATACCTTAGATATACTTACTTTGTGTTGTAAAGGCATGCATGCTAAAGGTATATTCGTGGTAAAGACATGAGTGGTGAAGGAATGCATTGTAAAATGCAGGCAATGTTATGTCATACAACCAAGAGAAGGCGTTCTCATTCCATTCCAAATTATGGTTCTTGTGAGGAAAGTGGTTCATCATATGGTGCGGTTATACCACCTCACAGTGTAATGAAGACAGTGCTGTATCAGGTCTAGCCAGTTTCGTTTGTGTACAAGTTGAATAAAAAGAAAACGCAACACAATAAAACTCAGGAGACCAATTTATAAAAATAGTTTGTTTTTGCGAATTTAAATAGATATCTCAACGACAAAAATCCACTGTAGAGTTCTGGTAATATTAATTTTTAAACAAAAAAATGAGGATTCTGGGCCAGATGTACGACGCCTGCTATTTGCAAGTTGCAAATTGCGTGAAATTGTGACTCAATCTGCGACTCGCAAAATGCAATGTTCAACAGTGTCTCAGACACTGTTTGCGATTCCTAATGGGGTCGCAAATTGCATGCCTTAGCAATAATCATGAGACAAGCGCAATTTGAAACCCCATCGGGAATGGCTAGCACTCCCAGGGATGGTGGCCCGCTGGGGTCAGCAGACCACCATGTCTGAGACTGCTTTTTAAATTAAGCAGCTTGTTTTTTTAAATGCAGCCCGTTTTCCTTAAATGAAACGGGATGCATTTAATAAAGAAAAATTAAATTTTTCAGTTACATTTTTTAAGGGTAGGCAATGGTCCCTGGGACCATTGCCTGCTCTTAAAAAATATTTTTGCACCCATTCACAAAGGGGAAGGGGTCCCCTTCCTGTTTGCGATTGGCTTGCCACCCTTTTGAAAAGGGGGGTAAACTGCGAGTGTTTTGCAGCTGCAAATCACGGTTGCAAAAAAATCATACATTGGTGTGAGACTCGCTATTAGGAAGGGACGCCTTTGCCACGCCCCTTCCTAACAGCGAGTTGCAAACCATATTTTGCGAGTCGCTAATAGGTTAGCAACTCGAAAAATATGGTTTGTACATGGGGCTGACCTATTTTGTGGTTGCAAATGGGCCAAATTCCCATTTGCGAGTGCAAAAAACGGTTGTACATCTACCCCTATGTTACTTACCCTGAAAGCATCTGTTCTTGGCATGTAGAGCTGTAGATTCACATGCTTTGCATACTCCTGCCATTAAGTATTGGGTCCAGATGTTTGCAAGTTGTTTTTCTTCGAAGAAGTCTTTTTCAGTCACGAGGCAAGGTGATTCCTCCTTTTGGTGATGGTGTGCATGGCCATTGAATCCATTGTTAGATTGTTTTCTTTCCGCCATTGAGTTCAGACGTTGTTTGCGGTGCTCCAGTTTGAAACCGCTGTTCGGGTTCCACTCCGTGTGCAATCCACTGTACCCTCGATGGTATTGTTCTTGTATGCGTTTCATTATTCTCAGAGTATCATTAGATCGGAAAACTCTTCATCTTCGGTCAAGAAAACATCATGCGTAGCCTTCGGGCCTAGCTGCGTCGGTTGACTTCAACTCCGTTCCGTACTAGACAGTCTCCTGCCAATAGAGGGCTTCTCCCTCTCTGTCAGAGATGCTGGCCTGTCTGCTAAAACAAAAGAGCAGCCCCTCTTGTGTGTGACTATCATTTTTCCTGCAAAGGAGACTTACTCTTTGAAGCACGCCTTTTGGGCTCTCACCCTCCTTTGCCATCCAGCCAGGCGGAGGTCACACCTTTTTCCTCTGCAAGCCTTTTGTGTTCTTTCCTGAGATTAGTTCACATCTCTCCTCAGCAGGCGAGAAGGCTTTCTCGAAGATAGCAACATGTGTGCAACCGTAAACGATCACTTGAAATTTGGGCAACAAAGTGGCAATTTTTTGAAGTTGTCGTTTGTGCAAAAGTTACATTAAATTTAACTTGAGCATCAAGTCGGGTTTAATGCAACGATTTGTTTGATACATTGAAGTATCATATTTAGTAGCCCTATTTAGAAGTTAGCACTTCTGAGTTATCTGCCTGTAACTCTGAACTGGCCAATGAGGATACTAGCTATTCCACAGTAAAAATGACAATGCAGATTTTTTTACAGTCCGGACATGAAAGAGTTAACAAATGCATGTCCATCTTTTTAATATAATGCATCTGGGCTCAGTAGACCAGCCTTATGTCTGACTTAGAAATAGTAATAAAAAGGTAGGCTTGGGTTGTGCCATTACTTTAAAGCAAACTTGTGTTAGCAGTTTAAAAACTGCTCCGCCAGGCAGCAATGTTGGACTGAGAGTCATGCTTTGCTTTGGCAAACACTGTGCTGCAGTCCATGAGGGACACTTTAAACTTATGGGCCATGGGTACCTTTGGTGCCATTTACTAGGGACTTTTAAGTAAGTTAACCGCATGCGCGCTAGCGGAATTCCGCTAGCGCGCTGGGTTTTTCAAAATCGCACTTTGCGTGACGAGCTGGGCTCGTCATCAGTGTGCGAGCGGGCTACACCATGACGAGCCCAGCTCGTCATCAGTGTCGAAGGGGTTAACTTAAGCCAAATGTGGGTGAGCCAATAATACAAAGGATCAGAGCACTGGAATTGAAGCCTGTTTGGTAGGACTCTGTAAACTCCCAAGAGTAAAAAAAAGCAGCAGCAGCATCCATAAACTTGGGGTGTAATCATGCAAAAAGAGGCATTTCTTTAAAGTTCTCCATTGGGTTCCAGTGACCTAGATCTAATTATAACGCAGAACAGTCCAGCATCTGACTTCTTCAAGCTGACGTCTTCAAGATCACTGTTGCAAGATGTATTTATGTATTATTGTGTGCTAAGTGGAATGCATCCTTCTCACGTTTTCTCCCTTGCCCCACAGGTCACACCCCTCCATCAGGGATGAGTTTCCTGACCCCCCCTAACTGAAATTGACAAATAGACTAAAGTCTCCAAAAATGTCTCCTCTAATGAAAAAAATTAACTTGGCTACAAATAATTGATGCACACATAATGTACCGCAACAATAATGGAGGTGGTTGTTTAACATATGCAAGAAAAACACACAGCGATGCAGTCATTCCTTTAATAAACCTTTTTTACATACTTAAGGAGCAATGTGCTTGCTTTGATTATCATTAAATGTAGAATTCCATCATGACACCAGCCCTGGTCACGCAGCAGAAGTTCCACATCTCACCCCTTCCATCTACCAAGGGGCAAAAAGGTCCTCATTGAATTTCCAAAGGAATTCATGTCTCAATCCTCCTTCACTTCAGTGCGACAAACTCTCTCCACGTACATGTACTGAACACACACGCAGAATGTCAGTGCAAGGAACTGGGGGTTCATATAATAGCGGACTTCCCTGACACAGAAAATCATCTAATTGACAAAAACTTGGTACGCTGCCATCATCGGTTTATTTTACCTACCCCTGGGAAAGGCTTATGCCTACTACAAGAGCATGCTTTTTGCTCCCCTGCAGGCCACAGAATAGATTTAAGAGCTTACATTACCAGGGACATGCCTAGTCCCAAGCTAGATCAGCATGAGGCCATGGGCAAACAAAGTCAAGACGCCAATTTCACAAGCAATATTTTACAAGCAATTGTGCACTCATGGCATGGGTACCATGCAGGGTACGTCCGTGTACCAACAAGTTCACACTTACATATCCTCTTTTCATCTAGCATCGGCCCAGGGGAGTCCATGTTGAGAAGTGCCTCTGCAGCTTCAATAGTTTCCAATGATTCATCTCCATTTTGACAAGAGGCCTCAACTGAAAACAAGAAAAAAATACAAGAAACAATAATAGTTAATCATCTGGACAAATGCACTTAATTCAAATAACTTTTTCTACTAAACCACATAACCTTGGTGCCTTAATGCGTGCTCTCTGGATTGTAGTGTTTCAGTAAAGCTTCTAGGCTGACACGTCGAAGATTTGGCTTCTGAGCATGGAGCAATTCAGTTCACTCTTCTTGAATTCTGAAGCCTAAATACTTTGGCCTTTTAGTTTAAAACTCTTCACTTCATTTCTATAGCTCCAAATTGTCCAAATCAAAGAAAATATCCCTTCTTTGGCAAGTACACAAAGTCACTGTGTCCTTAATAACAGCATGCAATATTAAAAACTGGAATGGGTGTCCAATGATAATACTATAAAGTGAAATGCTGGAGGAAACAGGCAATATCATTTGGTGGTGGCTTGACAGTGACTGTGGTAGAAGGTACTTACTGTTGTGCTCCAAAATAATCATTAACAGAAAAAGTATATTTTTATGCTATACTCCACAAGCTGAATTGCTGCGAGCGCTTTACTAATAGGGGCCACTGGCCCCCGACAAAATGATAATGTTATCGAAAGGTAGATAGCACTGTCCTGGGATTCAAACCTCTTATCCCATGGAACCAAAGGAGATAAGCAAAAAGATACTACACGAGTGAGTTACAATCGGTTTTCTGGTAGGCATTCGTGTGATTCACTAGATCATGCAAAAGAGCTCAATTGCAAAAAATACACAATTAGAAGCTTCTATGAAATATAGATTTCACTAATCAATCAATTCAAAAACATCAAAGAAAAATCTGTACAATACGTTTAGTGAGAACAGAGGAAGATATTGTGTAATGCAAACAATCTGCAAAGCAGGAATAAATGCAGAGGATGCTAGACAAGAGTTAGAAAGTAAATAGAATTAAAAACAGTTGATTGTTCCTGGAAAAATGTTGCAGATAAAGAGATTCAATTATGATTCTTAGAAAGACTCAAACCACAACTGGCGACTCCCAGCAGTCTTGTGGCAGCTGCAGAAGCTGATGAAGACAGAACTCGGAGGACTCAAGGCCTGTAGGGAGAATTGGGGAAAAGTCCCCTACTCTAAACCCAGATTAAGAATGTAGGTTTTCAGAAAAGGAGACAAATTACATGGGCTTGAGTCTTATGCTTCATTGATGCTCGTGTTTTTAGGAAATGGACGAAAGCTGCATTAGTAAGGCTCTTGGACATCATGTGGTCCAGAACTGCACCCCTCTCTACATAAACGTATACTCCTCCTTGAAGGAATCAGGGCAGCATGGCATAGTTATCATCCAGCTCATGGCGAAAGTACAGCCAGTTTTTATGGGTCATAAAGCAATCACCAATGCAGCGTCACAGGGCTAGACCTTCAGATTAGTACGTTTTGTGTCCTTGTCCATTTGAGAGGAAAATGCCCTTACTTTCTTGAATGCAGACATTATAACCACTAACATTGACTTGGAGAGTGTCCCTAAACTGAAAATGTATTTGTGTATTTGCTGTCTATGGACTTCTAGGATCTGGAGTCTGTTTGAAGCTTTTTACGGGTCTCATAATACAATACCAGTTTATGTGGGCCCACAGGGTAGCCAGTGAATGGAGTATGGTTTTGTGATTACAAGAGGAAAGTCACACCTGATTCGACACAATACGAATAATTAAAGAAACTGTAGAAATATACTGATTTTTGTGGAAGTTTTGAATGACTCCATAGGAACAACAGTGACTAGGTTAAATATTTAATTTTCATATTTTACCCTAAAATGACTACATGTATTATTTATGTCCAGCCCAACCATGTAACTCAGCAAACTTCTTCCTACCATCTATATAATTTGATTTTAACCTGTTACACCATGTAGCAATTTACATATCGAATTGAATCCACTACTTATAATATTTACATCCATCAAGTAATAAATGGAAACACAAGCAAGTTTGCATCTATAAACGAGAGGAATACAATCTCTCTGCAATACTGGATTGAAAAATTCAATGTATATACTTGACCCTGATTGGGACGGTGATGGATTAAACCCAGATCAGTTGACTGGGGGTGAGTGTTTGTATTGTCCATCATTTCCTTTGGTTTTCTTTGTTCGCCATAAGTGTTAGCTTGTTTCCGGTCCAGGGAAGGCATGGCTTGGCAGTTCGGGCTGGACTGTTCCCATGAGGCACAGGGTCAGACTGATTTGCATATGGCCATGTCTGAACTGGGGTGGCAGAGTGGGCTAAAGAACGGTGATGGATTAAACCCAGATCAGTTGACTGGGGGTGAGTGCTTGTATTGTCAACGCTCCGTCCATCATTTCCTTTGGTTTTCTTTGTTCGCCATAAGTTGGCAGGATATGCTCAGACGTGAGTCCCTTGCTCACGTTGCCACTGGATTCAAGCAAGCCGGGCTGAAGACGGCTGAAATGCCAGAAACAAGTCCTCTGTAGCTTGTTTCCGGTCCAGGGAAGGCATGGCTTAGCAGTTCGGGTTGGACTGTTCCCATGAGGCACAGGGTCAGACTGATTAGCATATGGCCATGTCTGAACTGGGGTGGCAGAGTGGGCTAAAGAACGGTTATGGATTAAACCCAGATCAGTTGACTGGGGGTGAGTGCTTGTATTGTCAACGCTCCGTCCATCATTTCCTTTGGTTTTCTATCTGATATTAGAAGCAGTCTACTTCGCTGCACTCTTTAGGGAAAGAGAGTTTATGAGTTCACGATACCTTTTCAGAGTTAGAAAATGAAGGGCGAGAAGATACTTAGAATTTATAAGCTAAAACGTTAAAAACATTTGTAACACATTTAGGAACTCTGTACGTCCTTTACAATTGTGCAAAGTGAACATGAATCTTTTGGGCAACTAAAAGATGTTTACTAGTTTGTGCAATCATTATGCATAACTCAAACAATGTAGTCCAAGAATAGTTTTAGAAGCTCTCGATAGAGAGAGTACTAGGGGTGTAGAGTTAACTTCAAAGGTGTTGCAGATGTTAATGAAAACAGTGAAGTAATAACAGTGAGTTAATGAATGAATGAATGAATGAATTTGGGTTTTATATAGCGCATGGCTGCCCGGAAGCGTCCCAGCGCTGAGATTGCAAGAAACAGCTGAAGGTGAAAGTGGGGGGAATAAGGCGGAGGTTATTGAGGGAACAGGTGAGTCTTGAGAAGTTTCCGGAATTTCATGTGATTCGGCTCAGAACGCAGTAGGATTGGCAGGGTATTCCAGATGGTGGCGGCCATAACCGAGAATCGACGTCCTCCAGTCCGGGCTTTTTTTGTTCGATGTACCATGGCCAAGTTGCCTTGGGCTGATCGTAGGGGTCTATTGGGTTTGTATAAGGAGAGCATGGCTTTAAGTATTGGGGGTCCTAGATTGTGCAGGGCCTTGTGAGTGGAACACAGAGCTTTAAATTTGATCCTCTCGCGGATCGGCAGCCAATGTAGTGCTTTAAGGGCAGGTTTGGCTGATTCTCTGCGAGAGGTCCCCGTGAGAATTCTTGCTGCGGCATTTTGTGTTCTCTGCAGAACATTAACCGTAGCTTCCGGGGCTGCCAGGAAAAGAGCGTTGCAGTAGTCTAATCTTGACAGTATTAGACCTTGAATGAGCGTTTTCTGGGATGGTGCTGGGAGTAGAGGGAGAATTTTTCTGGTTGACCGTAATAGACCCACACATGTACCGGCAGTTTTTTTTGCCTGTGTTATCATGGAGAGGTTCTGTTCCATCCAAAAGCCCAGACTTTTAATCTCAGATTTGAGTTCTGGGATAGGTCCTAGGCATGGTGGCCACATGGTAGGGGGAAGGGATGGTACTTGATGTCCCAGCAGCATAAGCTCAGTCTTTGAGCCATTTAGCTTCAGCCTTGAGTTGGACATCCAACCATGAATGCCTTCTAGGCAGTCATGGAGGTTTTTCAGTTTGTCTTCTTCAAGCGAAAATGAAACAACCATTTGGGTGTCGTCAGCGTATGTGACGGCTTTTATCCCAAAAGGGGTGACCACATCCTCCAGGGGGGCCATATAGGTGTTAAAAAGTGTAGGGCTCAATGAAGAGCCCTGGGGAACCCCACACTGGAGGGGAAGGATGTCAGATCGTATGTTCCCTTCGCAAACCTGAAAGGTGCGGTTTTCTAAGAAAGATGAGAGCCAACGGAGTGCCGTGCCCCTCACCCCCAGCCCGGATAAACGCTGGATTAAAATCTCGTGGTCAACCGTGTCGAATGCAGCGCTTAGATCCAGGAGGATCAGTAAAACCGATCCCCCTGAATCCAAGATGCATCTGGTCTCCTCGACCACTTTGAGAAGAGCTGTCTCGGTCCCCTGCCCTGGACGGAAGCCTGTCTGCGAGGGGCGGAGGAGGTTGTTAGATTCGAGGAAGGTAGACACTTGCTGATTGACTGCCCTCTCTGCAATCTTGCTCAGGCCTGGTAAAAGAGAGATAGGGCGAAGGTTAGACAGATCTGAGGGGTCGTGGCCTGGTTTCTTCTGTAGTGCCTTAACAATTGCATGTTTCCAATTGGGGGGGACTACACCTTGGCTAAGGGAGGCGTTAATAAGGTTAGTAGCCAGGTAGGCGATAGTGGGTCCGATTTGTTTAAGAATGCGGATGGGGGCGGGATCATTGGGGGAGCCACTTTTTAGGTCTGAGAGAGCTTTTAAAAAGTCCTCATTGGACATCAAGTTAAAGCTATCCAGTGTTGGAGTGGTGGTGGAAGATGTAGGGGCCACCAGGGGACTGTGATCTGTTTTGGGGGGGAGTGATTGCAGGATATTGGTGATTTTATTTTGAAAATAACCTGCTATTTGGTTGCATCTAGCGACCGTGGGTTGATAATTGGGGGGGGGATTAGGTATTTTAAGGAGCTCTTTAACTATTGCATAAGTCTCACGGGTTGAATTAGATGCTTCCTTAATTTTCTTTTCAAAAAAAGAGGATTGGGCTGCTTTGCGTGCTACTTTATAGGACCTCATTGCTGTTTTATAATCTGCCTTGATGAGAGGATCCCAGTTTTTCCTCCATTTCCTCTCATGGATTTTGCAATTTTTCCTTAGGTTCCTAAGTTCTTGTGAATACCATGGAGATTTGAATTTCTTACTTTTTGTCTTTACGTCTCTCTTAGGAGCGATTGTGTCCAGGGAAGAGGTAAGCCAGCTAGTGAAGTTGTTGTCTGCTGTTGCAGGGTCTGGGACTGCCAGCGGAGCGTGTTAGCTCCTGGGTCCAGTGCTCAAATGAGAGTCTGGACCATATTCTGTCGTGTTCTTTGGGGGTAGGTATGTGAGAGGTTTTTAAGGGAATTTGCCAGGTAAATGGGATGAAAAAATGATCTGACCAGGGAAGGGGAAGTGCGGACTGAACCTCAATTTTTGGCAGATTAGTGAAAAGGGGGTCTAAAAGATGTCCCTTACTATGGGTTGCCTCTGAATTGATTAAGTGAAGATCCAGTGCTTTTAGTTCGGAAATTAAGTTAGCGGCAATTTTATCTTTTCTGTCCTCAAAGTGCAAGTTTAAATCTCCGAGCAGGATGGAATTTGGGGCCGAAGTGCAGGCTGAGATAGAGGTCTCTAATAATGAGCTCACAAAGTTTCCTAGGCTACTAGGAGGTCGGTATATAAGGATACCTGAAAGGGAATTGTTGGGATTTAGTTGAATTGAGAAGTGGATGCTTTCGCAGTCCTCAATTCCTCCTGCTTGTATCCTGCAAGTGAAGAGGTTTCTATAGATAATCGCAAGTCCACCTCCTTTTCCCTTCATTCTATTCTGATATTGAATGAGGTAGTCTTGGGGAAGCATGTTGACAATGTCGGCTTCAGAATGAGACGTTAGCCATGTTTCCGTTAGGAAGAAAATATCAATATTTTGGTCTTGAATCAGAATTTTAATTTCAAGTGCATGCTTGGGGGCTGATCTACAGTTCAACAGAGCCAAGCTAATACCAGTCGATGACTGGTGGATGGTTGACCCGAAGGACTCATCTTGGGGCGTAGATGAGTGGTTGGGTATCGGGGATGAGGCTGGCGTGCTGAATTGTAACAGATAATCGCGTGAATGTTTGATCCGGTGACTATGAAAAACGGGCATAGTGGATGGCCCTGTGCCCGGCCTGGCCCGGACGGGCCCAGACGGGCTTGCCTCTGGCGCGGCTCCGGCGCGCCATCGGCGCGCCCGCTGCGCCCGCCCGCTGCGCCCGCCCGCTGCGCGGACGGGAAGGAGGCTCCATTTTATAATGGGTTGGGCCCAAATCGCCCAGCCACTAGAGCGCTGTCCAGGCCCCGATTGAAGATGGCGGCCGTGGATTCCTTGCCTCGAGGGGCTTGTAAGTGTGACCGTGAGCCTAGAGGATGGCTTCGTGCCTTAGAGGTATAAGGTACAGTGGAAGCGGCTCAATTTGGTTTCCTGGGGAAGTTTTCAAGGGGGATTTACAGAGCACACAAATACACAATAAAGCAGTGGTAGCGATTCAATTTTAAAAAGCGCTGTGCTAGTGTAAAGTGCAGTGCATTAAAAGAATAAAAGAACAAGTGATCTGTTGTTTGGCGAGTTAAACCCCCGGCTTCCGCCTCAGGAGTATGGTGCAATCTATCTCTGAATGTGGATAAATACAAAAACAAAAAGTCAATTTACAGCAAGCGTACCAGTAACTCAGAGTTTAAGATTTAGAAGAATTATATTACTCACGGAAATAAAAGAATCAATTGTTTAATTTGTGGCATGTTTGCACTATGGGCAGATAATACAATTTGTCCTGCAAGAAGTACCACTTGTATAAAATGCAAAAAAGTTGATCATTTATGTATTTATTTTATGTATTTAAAAAGTTTTACGCTACAATGTGCAGAAGTAATAAAGTGAACTTATAAATCTATTATGCTGTGGTGTTTCACTGGGACGTTTGCACATACAGGTGTTTAGGAAAGATACTGAGGCCGGTCATTTGGGTGTCTTGTATTCCATACATACATAACACTCTAAAACATCGGTGAACCAGCTAACACACTGCCCTGCCATGTATTATGATGTTGTGATTACTGATCCATTGAAATACATCATGTGTTTGATTTATCAACAGGATATCCCCTGATGAAAGGACAGCTAGTCCCGAAAAGCATTGGGCGTTATTTTTACTTTTGTTATGATATCGATTGCATAAAATAATTGTATTCACTCATAGATAATGTATAATTTTGGTTTCGGTGTTGTATAGAAACATGTTTTGTTTAGAATTGTATATATTCCACTTGTTGAAACTATAAAAGAAAAATGTATGAAAATAAAAATTTTAAAATCTTAATTATTTGCGTTGGAAACATACTACAATTGGTGTATTAACCCACCACGCTGTGCACGCTTGAGTCCAAGTTGCCATTAGGAACTTGGCCCCTTTCACATTCATCACACATGCTAGGCAGGCATTGATCAAAGGTAGCATGCAGATTAGTTTGACTGGACAATTGTCGAATATAATCCATTTGAATAGGAGTGCACAATCTACCACTACTATCTAGACTGAAATGGAACATAAACCAAAAAGGGTTAACTGTGAAACAAAGAAGTGCAAACTTAAAGCCAACATCATCATATATTTGGGGCATGTCACTGATAAACAAGGGGTACGATCTAGGGACATGTTAGTGGATACCACACAAAATATAAAAATTCCAGAAAACAAAAGAGGATTTGAGATTTGATTTTGGAATGATGCAATACTTTTCAAAACGTGTAGTCAATTTCGATACAAAAAAAAGAAACGTGCATGAACCTTTAAAAAAAGGAAAAAGGTTTACATGGGTTGAAAATTGTAACCAGGGGTTTCAAGAAATCAAGAAGTGAAAAAGCATGTCCCGGGTTTGAGAATGTTTGATGTTAAAAGCAAAATTATAATCACCACTGGAGCTATTGCATATGGTATAGGTGCCACTTTGAGTCAAATTAAACATAAGAAAGACATGAGTGTTGCTCATGCTCTTAAAATGAAGCTGAAATGTACTACGTCATGCTGGAAAAGAAAAGCATTATCAGTCTATTGGATGGTAAAACGTTTCAGAATATATGTGTGGGGTTTAACCTTTAAAACGTGTATTCCCTGAAGGGTCAGGCATGGCATTGCTCAGGATAGCCACAAAAAAGGACAACCTTCCACAGTATAATTTTGTAGTTCACGTTTGACAGGAAAAGACTTTCATGGTTAAATGTTTATTTATTGTTAAATTAAACAAGGCGAAGCATGATCACAAAGAAAGGGAAGATGAAGCTCTAGGATAGGTTGCAGTTATGGTGGATAGGAATGGAGAGGCTACTTTAGAAACTGAATGGAAGTAAGTGGTAACGGGTAAATTGAAAAAGCGGCAAACAACCCTGTAGATAAAACAAGGATGGCCAGATAGTAACAAAGGGTATGCAAGATATAAATGTGTCAGGGCTGAGTTGAATGAGAATTCTTAGGGAGAAAGTAGGGAAATACAATTAATACCAACTTAAACGTTGATGAGTAACTTAACTGAAGTAGCTCATCAATGTCACAAAGGACAAACCAGAACCATAAGATGACAGAGAGCTATTCTGGTTTTATGAAATGGATTGAAAAGTTGAAAGTAAAATGAAGGATTGTCTGGTGTGTGAGAAGAGTGATAATGTTCTCACAACTAAAGCACAACCATTAATGTCAGCTAAATTTCCCATAAGACTGTGGGTTGAATTTGCAGCACACTGTGTGACTGTTTGATATTCTGGGATAGCAAAACATATTTGTTTTGGCAATGGTGGATTATTATACTAAAATGGCTTGAATTTAAATTAGTTATTGAGGTTATCAGTCGGAAAAATGACAAGATTATTGGAGAGTGTCCTGAACAATTGGTGTGAGGTAACAATGTTCAACTCTGTTCTGCAGAAATTGAGAAATAGCTCAAAACAAGGACTTTATTGCACAAAAAGACCTTGTACATTCCCAATGGCAAATGGATTATACAGGAGGGTCAACCGATGTAGTAAAAAAAACAGTATCAGTCAGCCAATGGCAGTAGTCAGTCTAGGAAAGAGAAGGTAAATCGGAGGATGTCGTTGTACAGGCAGCTGAACAGCCTTCTACAATGTAGCCCATTTAAAACTTCAAGTGGATGCTAACCTAGAACAAAATTGACCATTGAAAATAGAAAATTGCAGACTAATGTGCATACTGAAGGAGTTAAAGAGAGAATAAAGAACAAAACATATGCATGCAAATCAGAATATGATACAAATTGGGTGACAAGACTCTGAATGAAGAGGTTAGTCAATAGATGAAAATCAAAAACACCCCAGAATGTAACCAAATTTGTTTCAATTTTAGAACCTTTGAGAGTTGCTAAGGCGGGCAGAAATTGTATAACTTGAGAGGACTTTATACTATGAAATAAAGTCAGGGTAGTTATACATGAAAACTTCGAAGCTAAAGATTTAAACATTAGATTAACAAGAAAAACAAACAACAAATGAGCGTGAGAATACAGGAAGATTAAAAAAATCTAAAATAAAATCAAGATTACGTATGTCATCACATTGTTTCGGCAACACGTATCAGTGTTTAGACTTAGTGTACACTGTGTCAATAGTTTGCTTTAATTTCAGATCTTAATGTTTATAAGTTGAATAATTATGTTGTTATGGTCTTTATTTACATATTTGTATTTATGTTCAGCATATTAGTTACCATCAACATTTGTCACAGTGCAAGTCGTGGGAGGGAGATGTGTTGAACGCCACTGCTAGTATGCCTACCAACATTCTACCCAGCTGCATCATCAATTCCAGAATGGTATTATTGATCCATGAATTGGTAGGGGAGATACTGAAGGGAAGTCTTCCTGATGACCACACTTTGGGTGGCTCAATAATAAAGCTCTGCTTTACATTAGATCTTTGTGTGAAAAGACTGCTTTTATCTGAATTATTACTGTTGGGTACACTAGGGGGCACACTAAATCAAAGTAGTCACGCACTGTCCTCAAGTACCTATGCTTTTCACTTGCTTCTTCCAGTGTAAGATATAATCAAACATCTCCTCTGGCACCTAACCACCTTTGCTCTACATAAGCAACAGGCAATTCTTCAAGAAATGTTTAACAGTAGTGGCACACAAGGAATTGAGGCAGACAGAGCACACAGCATATACAAGAGTCAGGTGATTTAAACTGCTTGAGATCAAAGCCTTTAATTCACATTTATGAGCATAATGAAGGAGTATTGGTAGGGTGTTCTCCGAGGAAGTGAGGAGAACATGCCTCCATACCTCAGTTAAGCACAGTGGTTAGCTGCACACAGCTTTGGTTGGGAAGTGGTTTCAGGCCATCTCACCACGAGCCATGGTGTATATTGGTTGGGAATAAACAGGGCCACAGGAATTATACGGCAGGGGAGCACAAAATTATGCAGCATGATTTACTAAATTAAGCAGCAAGAAAAGGAAATTATGTTGCACAATGCAGCACATTTTTAATATGTATTACTTCATTATTTTGTCATTTTTACATATGGTTATACTGTCTCTGCAAAGATTTCACCTCATTAGTATCAGTTTTCCAAACCAAATTCAGAAATAAGCAACTGAAGGATGCCCAGTTAACATTTGCGGAGGGATATACGGCAAATGTGTCAAATCCATAATTATGCTAAAAAAGCTGTCCCTGCAGAATTGCAGAATTCCACAGGCCCTGGAAATAAGAAGAAGCAACACTGTGGAACAGGGGACTGACTCAAAACACACCAGAAAAGCACAGCTAATATGTGTCCTGCAAAGTACCACCCATCAGGCGTTAAACTAACGCATTTCAGTGTGGTGCTCCGCATCACTGCACTAAAATGCAGTCACGCGTTATAGGCATAGCACATCAGCTGTCACTCAAACTGTTAGCACAGCCTGAAACTGTTAGCTAAACTGGAATGGCAGCTTCCAGCACGCCGTGGAGTGCATGCGCTGCTCTTGCAGGCTTGGGGATTGGCTGGCTGAGCTAGAAGGCTGAGCTGGCAGGCTGCTACAATGTATATCATGAGAACTCAAATTGATTCCCGCCACGGCTCTCAGACTGACGTCACGTTGAGGTAGAGCCCAATGGCTACTACTGAGTTAGGACAGCTCAGTCAGGTTGTGTGATACAACCGTCTGGCGCAGTGGGGACTTGACATTACGTTCTTCTGTCGGAGTTTGTAGTGAGGAGGATGGCAGGCAACTGGTTTGCTGCAATCATGGCGCACGCAGCGCTGCCTGCTCACACTGGCTGCCTCGCCGTGGCTCAGCAGTCAGCTGCAGTATTAAAAGCAATGACCCCGGCTCCGCAGCGAATTCAATTGCTGTGGGAGACTGAGTGACTCACTCACTGAGGAGGTAGGCAGCAAACCCAAATTGTCGCAGTGACTGGCAGCCTGAGCCTGCCTCACAGAAAATGGCCCGCTGTCAGACTGGCACTGCAACCGCTCGCAGCCTATGTGTATGTGACTCTCAAGTCTGTCGACCCGTGGGTCTGTCCCGGACCGCTGCCGGAGCACAGTAAGTGTCACTACTAGCACCTGTGCTTCAATCCTCAGCACTTGGGATGTGTAAATTATGTGGAGGCTGTAGTAGGTTACGGCCTCAGAGGTCTGGGCAGCCCTTATGGTTACACGTATTTCACAGTAAGATCGGGTTACAAGGGTACTAGATAAGTGTCCTTCCATTTCTGGCACTTTGCAGCACTTTTAAGATCTCCTAAAAGTTTCTTGTTGCTCAAATGGGTGCAATTTGTGATATTTAACTGTTTCCCTCGTCTTCAGTGCTTAATTTTGTTCGTGAGAAACGTGTCACTCTTAGTTGTTGAAATGTCACTCATAATTATGCAAATGCCACACATAGTAATCTGAAACCTTGGCAACTATGGGTATGTATGCTCAAAATGGGAAAGGACGCTGGCATTCAGCGCTCGCCGTGAAGGGGTGCCAGGTTAGTAGAGCTGCCCGTTCTGAGCTTCAACGCTGTAATTGAACCATCAAAATATCTGCTATGTAAACCGTGCACCCGTGCCAATATGATAAAGACATTTCAAAATACGAAAAAAAATGTTAAAATACGGAAGCTAGCCACACTAGTACGTTAGATTGTATCAGTGCTGTGAGTGGTTTATTAGAGGTGACAGTATCAAAACATTAAATACATTCCTGCCCACAATGATTATTGAATCAAGTCCCCTAATCGGGTGCCTCGGGTGTTGTTCCCTTTGAAGCAACGTTAGTCTATTAAAGTAAAGCCAAGAAGGGTTTTTGTACCGCGTATTTCAAATGTGCTGTCTAATGAGACGAGAAAGAAAAAGGGAGATGATAAAGTAATTGTCCTGAATAACACATTTGGTCAGGAGGGGAAGCCAGGATTGAGCTCTGGTTTCTTAGTTAATTCCACGACTTGCACATAGGCTCTGGAAACTGTCAAATAAAGACATTTGGGGGCACAATTACCACCTTGTATGAAATTAGATTTACTCTCTTGTGTTTCTCCGGGAAATAAGTAGAAGACGTTTAGATTCACAAGAAACTTGCTGGGCGTAGCGCACTGTTCACCATCCAGTGCTTTAAATGGGCAGACACTTACAGGTATCGAGTATCTGCACTCGGGAAAAGTACTTGCACTTCTTAGCAGTGATGCAATGAGTTTAGCACGAGAGTACCTGCACTGCTCAGAAGCAAAGGGCACTCTGCGATACCGAGTACCTACACTTTAAGATTCCTATGTCAAGAAGTGAGCATGACGCAATGGTGCTGCGCGGGTCCCGGTAGGAGTCGCACAGGTCCCGCTACGCGTCACCGGTTTCATGTATCCGCTGCCTTTTATGGGGCAGGTGGGGAGGGCAGGGGTGTGACAGCACTGGCTATTTACGACTCGGTGTAGATATGCCTGCCTCATCCGAAGGATCAGCAAGTAGCGGAACTACACTGCTTGCGCTGATCCGACAGTAACTCCTCGATCCGTGAGTTTGGCACCACAGCAACACCGAAACACTACTATACCAAACACCACCGCGGTGGCTAGTTCAAAAGCAAGCGCCGTGGCACCTTCTAAGTGTTGCAATGCACAGACCGTCTCAACTCTTAAGTGCAAGCTTTCGTCTACTCAGCGACAATAACGAGTCTGTTGTAAATATTTCCGGATGCAGGGGCGCGCGAGGAGCCCGAGTTAGTTCCGGTAGTTTTAGAGACACATGGCATTGCTGTTTTTACACCAGAATGACAGTGCTCCGTGACGGACAAGCTGTCGCCCTTCCTTCCCAGTGCCCCCTTATCGGCAGTGCCCCGACCCCGTGTGGCATGCACTTGTTTTGAGAGGGGCGGGGGCAGCAGACACCCCAGCCTGCAGCTCGCTCCACACACTCTCGCTGCACGCGCACGGGGCACGCACCCTCCTCTCTGCCCGGGCACACTGCAGCCCTTACCTGCCCGGATCAACAGATCCAGCTGGTTGTGCCTCCCTTGCAGCGCCGTCGCCATGTTTCCCTAACACTTTGCAGCCAGTATACTTCCAAAGTGGAGAAACCCGGATATGTGTGTGTGTGCAGCTGCTTCCTGGAGCCAGCCGCGGGAGGGGGAGGGGCGGCGCTGGGCCCGTGTCCCTGCAGCCCAGATCCCCTCTGGCACAATGTTTTGCTGCACTTCCTGGAGAGAAGTCCGACCCACGTGTCTGCCAGGCCCCCGGGCATGCTTCCTGGGAGGGACACCACCGCCTCACATCCCAAATCCGTCATTTAGTGGATGTATTCTGGGCCTGTCACAAACACCTGTTGATCACGGGCTGAAACTCTCGGCGCTTGTGAAACCCAGTTTACTCCCTCTCTGGTCCGGAGCCCGTTTGAAACGGTGCTGTAAAAATGTCAACACATGGACATTCAACGTGTCGTCAGGGGTATTAGGCGCTATATAATTACATTACAATCGTCTTTCAAAATTGGGACTATGATTATTCATTGTGATGAAGGAGTTTTGCATTAAAATATTATTTTGCAATGTCGCAGCCACCGGGGTCTCTTGGAGCAGAACCTATGTATTGCACTAATTCCAGACGAAGCTCGTTTCAGGCATTCATCCCCTCTAAATCACACCAGAATATAGGCCCGGGATGAGCTCCGAAAGAAAGCTGCCAGCACAATATTTTTCTTTTCTCATGGTCTCAAAACACGTTGGCTGCTGCTCGCATTGTTGTGGGGAATATCTTTTTTAACAGGCCCATTTGTTTTGCCAAGGAATGTTAATGCGCCAAATAATTTGAAGATTTCACCCCCTAAAAATGTTTTTAGCTCAAACGGATCAAAATTTATTAAACCAAAAGTTCTACACGTCATTCTAAACAGTGTTAGTTTTTTTGCAATAGTTGCTAAAATGTCGAAATAAAGAAATAATGTTGCTACAGATTGTCACATTATGGCGCATAACTTTCATTTCCTAGCGGCGGGATTTTGTTAACTCCGTTGGATAATTTACTCCTCCACTGCAGCATAAAGCAACTGACCCTTCATATAATGCATCCACTGTTCCTGGCTTTTCAGCTAACAGCAGGTTGCAGTGAGGGGTTTATAGTTTGCTTTGGACACTGCCATTAGGGGTTAACAAAACGGCATGCCGTAGTGCAGTTTGCTGCTTGCCAGAATTGGCCTGAGGTGTTACTGTATTGTAATGCGACATTTGCATAGGGCTTATTATCTCTATGTGGGGCTCTGAAGCACTTGCCTACAACCGTGCGATATCCACGCCAGTCAGATCCAGAATTGCAGCCTACTTGAGAGGACCAAACGACCTGCCTACGAGATTACCACATTGGAGTGTTTGTATAACATCAAGCTTTGACCCACAACCTACCTGTTGGTGAACATATAGCCATTACGAGTCCACAAATCGAATAGCAAATAGAGGCAGGTTTGTGGGTGAGCTCCGGGTCTTGGAATCTCATTATTTTAGGGGATTCTAACAATAATTATTAACCACAAGCAAGAATGTGCCCCTTTACTCTGATTCCTATTGGCCCCGTTAGTGAAACCTGCAACAACGCATCTTGATCAGTAACCCCCTCATCATCCATTGAGGTCCTGATAATAAAGAACATATCGATCATCAAGTTTGTGAAGTGTACGGTTGGCTACTCCTGATGAAGACACCTTGTGTGTCAAAACGCGCGTCGGAAGAATTTACTTTTGCCACCGAATAGTTTTTTAATTAGATGACTTATTTTAAGTAATTGAAATGTATTGTTTAATTGAATGTTTTTTATAATTTTGATTAAAATTTGATAACACATTTTTTATCTTCTGTTTGAACTCATTTATTGTTACAATAGTTATTAACATTTATTGTTGTGTATACTTCAAGTTGCTTGGGAATGATAATTTCCAATATGCCTGGCTTTTCAGCCAACAGCATGTTGCAGTGAGGGGTTTATAGTTTGCTTTGGACACTGCCATTACGGGTTAAAAAAAACGGCATGCATAGTGCTGTTTGCTACTTGCCAGAATTGGCCTGAGGTGTTACTGTATTGTAATGAGACATTTGCATAGGGCTTACTATCTCTATGTGGGGCTCTGAAGCACTTGCCTACAATGGTAGCACATTACACTGGTTAGGGTGTGTGATTGCAAGCGTTTTGTCTTTGTTTTGATCCTATCTGGGAAGTGTTTCCATGTCATGGGTAATAACTACCAAATGCGGTTATCGTGTTGTGGAATGCAGAGCTTAGCAGTGTATTGGATGAAGAGGTGGGAGAGCTTGACTTTACGTTGATGGTTTTCAGTAAACTGGCAGCATTCAGAATCTCTGTAGGTCCCTTGATGGTACTGCTTATGATCATAGCCTACTTAACTGGTTACTGCATTGGGGTGACCAACCTCATGTTTTGCTTAAAGTTTTTTGGTCCTAAGCAGAGGGGGGGGGGGGGGCAGGGGAGGAGAGGAGAGGAGAGAGAGAGAGAGAGAGACGAATAGACGTGGTCATAGTGTATAGGTAGTTGGGACCTCAGTTGTGGACTAGATGCGAGTCCTCTGACTGCATAAAAGTATGTGACAAATCTCTTCAGTCATCCCATTCTGTTCAGTTGGCTGTGGCTACGTTATTGGCTGGTTCAGTTCTGAATGATGGACAAAGCCCATAGCAAATATATCTTAAGTGTATAAGAAGATTAACCGATAACTGGCTGCCAACCAATGAGTGTAATGGTATTAGTATTAGTGCAGGCAAGAAGGGCTATATATGAATTGAAATTTCTAGAATATCCACACTAACCTTCTTAGCCTACCTGTATCTAGAAAGTAGTGTGCTGGTTATGTTGTTCCATATCCGCGGGCTTATGGTCATGAAGGTTACAGACAGATCGCTAGCGTGGGTGCTTAACTAATTGAGAGGAATGTATGGTGGATGTGTGAGTAAAAATGCAAGCTCTTACACCATTCTCACTTATGTGAACTTCCACATCAGTACCCTGAAAGTCCTGCTGCAGTCACTCAGGGGCCATTTGTCAATACTTACTCTTGCCACTTCCTATAGATCCAACGTCTTAAAGTTACATGCACATTTGTCAAAGGCTTGACCCTTGCAATACCAATGTAAAATCCTTCTCAACTAATGGTGTGAAAGGGGGTGGAGGGAGTAATGTGTGCCTAGTACTACCTGTTTAAAGAAAACATGACTACAACAAAACACATACCTCTGTGCTGCTTTTTTGCTCTCCCTACCATGCCAACTGTCTGTATATTTCCCCTTTTAGATATTCATTTGTCTCTCACTCATGCTCTATCTAGTCTCTACCTCTATCCAGTCTCTTATTCTCTACCTTTTTCTTCTGTATCATTCTCCTTACCTCCCTCACTCGCCCTCACGTGCACCTCTGTGGCTTCAGCATCTTCTCATTTTCTCTAGTTTCAATTTTATGTCTTTTCACCCCTTTATCTGACCCCCAACACTCTCCCACTCGTTATTCACACCTGCTCCTCTCTCAGCCTCTTCCATCCCTTTATTATACATACCTCTCTGACAAATCTCATTTTTTAGGCCTCGCCTAGGCAGTGCATGCGCAGTCTCTTTGAGGCATGCTATATATACTGTATGGGCTTTCACCACGCCCCTCACTTTTCATTGGTTCCTTTCTGTGCCTTTCTAAACTGGCTCTTTTGCGTGGTGAATCAGTCACATTTTCCCCTCCTTTTGTGGTTTGGTTCACGCCTATGGAGACTGGCCCTCTTACAGGTCTTATCACTCCACAGGGAGTTTTGGTTACTTTCGCCTGACTATTTCCTTAGTTTGCCGTGAATCTGGTTGTTAGTTTGTTGATTTTTATGGGTGGGAAAACAACTGTGCTTAAGCCAATGCTATTTTAACCATGCCTCCCCTCCGCCGTAGCCCCCGCACTGCCACACCTCTGCTCCTACCAATGCTGATGTCAGTGCGGCATGGCAGACACTTTCTTCTCTCATTCATCATTGCCCACGTTTCCAAACCGGTACATGTTGGAATCCATGTCTGCTGGGTTCCAGAAGTAGGAGGGGTCACAGGAGGGACAGTATGTAGGGAGGGGGGTGAAGGGTGCCACAACCCGATTGCCTCGGGTACAGTCGGGGCCACCGCCTCCATCTTTTTTCCTTTCTTTTTGTACTTTTTTATTTTCCAGAACCCTTCTGGGCTGTCACCAAACATGACGTCATCGGGCCTTTGGCAATCTCCGAAAATGAGTCCTGCAAACAGTGCATCGAGAGAAGAACAGTACATAGGCCCCCTGCCAGCAAATGAACATCAGCGTTCTGCCGTCAGTAGCAGCGAGTTATCAACTGTGTCAACCAAAACAAAGACTTGCAACGCTTTTACTCTGTGTAGCAGGCAGGTAGCTTTGTGTATATTTTGCTGTTCATCAGTACCAAGAACCTGTAAAGCTGAAGAAGCCACTGCTGTATAAACACAGAATGTTATAAATACTAAAGCACGCAATGTACAGTATAGTGGAGCACGGATGGGGGCCATGGTTCTTAAAGAGCAGCTCCCCCGCCTAGGGAGAGAACACCTCTGAGCACAACACAAGGGGGACCAGCTGGTCTGTTTCCATATACATGTGGTAATTATAAGTTCAAGCTCCGATTAAAGATATCCATCTTTCAAAATTTATTTAGACATATGGAAGAAATGTCTTTGTTTTCAAAATATAGAGGTTACTGTAATCCACATATGGTTCAATATGTTATAGTACACACATTTGTAGAGTTCAGCGTCGCTGATTCAAAAAATAGTTCAAATTGGAAGGTTTTCAAAGTTTATATATATTTAGTGCATATTCAAGATATCCATTGTACAGTGGCGTTACATCACGCCATATGTTCCATTGACAGTAATCCAATGAATAGTATTGCAAGGTATGCTCCAATGCATTTCGGACTCGTATAGTCCTTTATCAAGGAGCACTGTGGGAAGGATACAATAACTGCATGTTAGATCAACGGAAAAATGAGCAATTAACAAGTTGTGTGCGTGCAGTCAAAAACGCGTGGGTGAAGGAACACCAAGAAAAAACACCAAGAAAGAAGTCGGTGCATGCGGTTCAAGAAATGGACATTAAGGCATGCGATCAAAAAAACGGCAGTTTGTGAGCCGGTTTGTCTAGGTGGGGGAAGGTGATATTCAGAGTGACCATGCATGGGGGTAACTACCATTGTGTGAAGCGTTAAATAAATCCTAAAGGCAGCGCTAGTTGGGAGAGTGATCGAAGACCAGGACGACGATGAAACGAGGGTGATTGAACAAAATGGAAAGAGTCTTACACTTCCACTTTTAACGAGCGGCTCACGTAGTGCTGCAAACAAGGGGGAAATCAATCAGCAGTTGTCACAAGCGGAGACGCTTGTAAAAGGATAAACAAGCCGTCAAGCGGTCACAATAACTTACTGTGTGGGGTTCGAAGAGGTGGACTACATGACTCGAGCTTCACGGAGGTACTGCGAAGTTCGTGGTGAGGGTAAAGAATGTTAGAAATAAAGAACAGACACCCGAGTGAACGTGAAACCGTGGTGGCCATCTTGTAAAGGTGAAATAAGCCGTAAAATGAATAAAAAAGTAATAGCAGGTACAAGTCACAATATACATGTAGAACGGGGGTTCAATATATCAAGCAATCAGGTTATAGATAACAACTCAGTTCGGTTCTGTCATTGAGCCCAAAGGGCTTGAGAGATTGGAGTTTGTAAATCCACGATGTCTCCCGTTGTAGGAGGGTTTTGTTGTTGTCTCTACCCTCACAGTGGGTGACCATTTCCAGTACCAAATATTTCAACTGGGCTATGCTGTGTTGTGCCTCGTTGAAATGAGTAGCCACAATGGACTTAGTGTTCTTAGTTCGGATGTTTGACTTGTGCTCATTGAGTCTGATTTTTATTTTTCTGCTGGTTTTGCCTACGTAGATCTTCCCACATGGGCATTTCAGCAAGTAAATCAGGTTAGCCGAATCGCAGGTGGCATCAACTTTTAGAGGAATCTCAAAACCTTTCATGGGATGATGTATGACGTTGCCCACTATGACATTATTGCAGTTGCTGCAGTGATGACAGGGACGCGTGCCTGTGTGTTTCCTTGGTGTATCAGTGGGTCTTGATAAGATTTCTCTGATGTTCATAGGACAGTTGTAAGCAAAGATGGGGGGATCTTTGAAAAGGTTTCCAAAATCCGGTTCCGACGATAAGATGCGCCAGTGTCTTAATATGATTTTTTTGTAACATTTACTCACAGTGGAGAATTTGGAGACCAATGTCAATCTAGGATTGAGATCCTTTTTTCTGCTTTGCAAAGCTTCAGTCCTTGGGATGGTGAGTGCTCTGTTTTGTGCATCCTTAATGATGTTGTCGGGATAACCTCTAGTGGAAAACCTAGAGGCCATGGTTTGAATTTGGGAGTCTCTCCTATGTTCATCTGATACTATCCGGGTAACTCTCAACATCTGGCTGAATGGAAGATGTCTTTTTAAAGATTCTTGATGGAAACTACTATACAGTAGAGTATTGTTGCGGTCCGTTTCCTTGCGGTATAAATCGGTTTCAATGCCATCTGTGGTGATTTTTACAAGTACATCCAAGAATGTAATTTCTGTGGCTGAAATATTCCAGGTGAACTCAATACGGTCATCTCTGGTGTTCAGTGTAGATAAGGCTAATTCCAGGTGTTCTCGGGATTCTTTCCAAATAAAGAAAAGGTCATCTATATATCGAGCATATAGTATGAGGTTGTCTTTCCAATCCGTGTGGTTTTCAATGTAGTTTGCTTCAAAGTTGCCCATGTAGATATTGGCGTATGTCGGCGCGGCGCAATTGCCCATTGCCATCCCAGACATTTGTAAATACCAATGATCCTCAAAACAAAAATAGCTGTGATACAAAGTAAAGATCATGAGCTCTAAAATGAATGTTTTCAAAGAATCTGCAATGTCCGATTTTAGTAAGGCTGATTCAATAGCCTCGATGCCCCCAGCGTGGGGAATAGAGGTGTATAGACTCTTAACGTCAGCGGTACATAGTAGTATTCGTTCATCTTTCTTGATTTCAACAGAGTTTAATTTATTGATGAAGTCAGTGGTGTCACGAATGTAACTTTTCAAATTGGTAACCATGGGTTGCAAGTGGCGGTCAATAAATTTGCCTGTGGGTTCGTGGATTGACCCCCGTGTAGACACGATGGGCCGGAATGGAGGATCCATTAAGTTCTTGTGTATCTTTGGCAGCATGGTGAGAGTAGGACTTTTGGGATAGTCCACGGTCAGATATCGCTTGGTTCTATCATCAATGATATTGTTTTCTCTTGCTGTGTCGACAATATTGAGTAGCATGGTTTTGTACTCTTTTGTCGGGTTGCTCTCAAGTGGCTGGTATGTTTGGACGTCTAAAACGTGTTCTCTGGCTCTGCAGGTGTAGAGATCCGCATTGAGGATGACTAAGGCACCACCCTTGTCAGCTTTCAAACATTTGATCATAGTGTTATTAGCGATGTTCTTCAATGTGTCATGTTCCTTGTTAGTGATGTTCCTTCTTTTGGTTTTTTTGAAATTAATCTTGGCGATGTCCTGACGGACTAAAGTTTCAAAATTGTCAATACTCTTGTGGCTGCTTGGAGGCATATAGTTGCTTTTAGGTCGTAGGCCCAATAATTGATCAGGTTTAGTTTCCACAACTGGTTCCAAAACTTTTTCGAAAAAGTGCTTTAAGCGTAGTTTTCTAGTGAGCTTAAATGTACTGACTTCTAATTCAAGGAGGTTGGTGTTGTTGGTTGGGATGAATGACATACCCTTTTGTAATGTTTTAATTTCGAAAGGTGTAAGATTGGTATCAGAAATGTTTATGACTAACGATTCTTTCTTGTCTTGGGTTTGTTCAGAGGTTGGCTCTTCTCGTTGTCTTTTCTTTGATCTTTTGCCCCGTCTGGGTCGTCGATTCTGTCTGGGCCTAATTCTAAAAAAGGCTCCGTGGTGGTTGTCGATGAGGTGGATGCTTGAGCTGGACGCTCTTTGGAGGTTGTTCGTTCACTTGGTTGAGGTCTTGGGGGACGGTTGGTGGTATCGCTATCAGATGATGAGGTGTCAGTGTTCTGGGAATATGGTTTGTTTCTTCGTCGTTGGGCGTAAACTTCCGCCCAAGTATAAACTTCCCCAAGTTTGTAGTCTAAAATGTCACGCCTAAATTTGCGTAACTTACGTTCGTTGATTTCCCTGGTGTGACGGTCAATTTGTCGATTGATGTCTTCCAATGTGGTGTTTAGTTCCTCAGGGGTCATAAGATCTTTAAGTTCGCTTTCGGTGGTGGTGATTTCCAAAGATAGTTCTTGGAGGATTCCTGACAGTTCCTCTATAATTAACAAGATTAAATCCAAGCTACACTTGTTTAGGATAGCGTACCATCTATCAAGGAAGGTTTTAGAATTCTTGCATAGGGAAGGTTTTAACGCAATGCGTAGGCCGCGGGGAATACGGAGTGATTTGTGATACTTGATGAGGGTATTCGCGTGGAGTTTTTGGTTCACACGACGTTTCGATAAGTACAGTAGTTGCTTGAGACATTGTTCCTTCGTTCTACTCGAAGGTGTTTGAGTTAAATCATCGTTGATCAATGCATATATCCTTTCCGTTGCGTCAGAATCAAATGCCAATGTTTCGGCATGGGCTTCAGTGGATTTAGATATATCTTCGTATTGCATCTTAAAGATGATCCGGAGGGCGTGCTGCCAGCCTACAAGGCAGTGGGATATAGATATAGAACTAGAGAAGAGGCTTGGGCGCACAGCAAACGTGGGATAAACACAAATTGTGAAGGGCGGTTGATGAGATGGGACAAGTAAAGGTGCTCCAACAGGTGACGTAACTAGCCAATACGTCCAGAAATATAACGAAACAGTGTGTTACGTGATACGTAAGCACATCCCTGTATACGGGCACACTTGTAGAGTTCAGCGTCGCTGATTCAAAAAATAGTTCAAATTGGAAGGTTTTCAAAGTTTATATATATTTAGTGCATATTCAAGATATCCATTGTACAGTGGCGTTACATCACGCCATATGTTCCATTGACAGTAATCCAATGAATAGTATTGCAAGGTATGCTCCAATGCATTTCGGACTCGTATAGTCCTTTATCAAGGAGCACTGTGGGAAGGATACAATAACTGCATGTTAGATCAACGGAAAAATGAGCAATTAACAAGTTGTGTGCGTGCAGTCAAAAACGCGTGGGTGAAGGAACACCAAGAAAAAACACCAAGAAAGAAGTCGGTGCATGCGGTTCAAGAAATGGACATTAAGGCATGCGATCAAAAAAACGGCAGTTTGTGAGCCGGTTTGTCTAGGTGGGGGAAGGTGATATTCAGAGTGACCATGCATGGGGGTAACTACCATTGTGTGAAGCGTTAAATAAATCCTAAAGGCAGCGCTAGTTGGGAGAGTGATCGAAGACCAGGACGACGATGAAACGAGGGTGATTGAACAAAATGGAAAGAGTCTTACACTTCCACTTTTAACGAGCGGCTCACGTAGTGCTGCAAACAAGGGGGAAATCAATCAGCAGTTGTCACAAGCGGAGACGCTTGTAAAAGGATAAACAAGCCGTCAAGCGGTCACAATAACTTACTGTGTGGGGTTCGAAGAGGTGGACTACATGACTCGAGCTTCACGGAGGTACTGCGAAGTTCGTGGTGAGGGTAAAGAATGTTAGAAATAAAGAACAGACACCCGAGTGAACGTGAAACCGTGGTGGCCATCTTGTAAAGGTGAAATAAGCCGTAAAATGAATAAAAAAGTAATAGCAGGTACAAGTCACAATATACATGTAGAACGGGGGTTCAATATATCAAGCAATCAGGTTATAGATAACAACTCAGTTCGGTTCTGTCATTGAGCCCAAAGGGCTTGAGAGATTGGAGTTTGTAAATCCACGATGTCTCCCGTTGTAGGAGGGTTTTGTTGTTGTCTCTACCCTCACAGTGGGTGACCATTTCCAGTACCAAATATTTCAACTGGGCTATGCTGTGTTGTGCCTCGTTGAAATGAGTAGCCACAATGGACTTAGTGTTCTTAGTTCGGATGTTTGACTTGTGCTCATTGAGTCTGATTTTTATTTTTCTGCTGGTTTTGCCTACGTAGATCTTCCCACATGGGCATTTCAGCAAGTAAATCAGGTTAGCCGAATCGCAGGTGGCATCAACTTTTAGAGGAATCTCAAAACCTTTCATGGGATGATGTATGACGTTGCCCACTATGACATTATTGCAGTTGCTGCAGTGATGACAGGGACGCGTGCCTGTGTGTTTCCTTGGTGTATCAGTGGGTCTTGATAAGATTTCTCTGATGTTCATAGGACAGTTGTAAGCAAAGATGGGGGGATCTTTGAAAAGGTTTCCAAAATCCGGTTCCGACGATAAGATGCGCCAGTGTCTTAATATGATTTTTTTGTAACATTTACTCACAGTGGAGAATTTGGAGACCAATGTCAATCTAGGATTGAGATCCTTTTTTCTGCTTTGCAAAGCTTCAGTCCTTGGGATGGTGAGTGCTCTGTTTTGTGCATCCTTAATGATGTTGTCGGGATAACCTCTAGTGGAAAACCTAGAGGCCATGGTTTGAATTTGGGAGTCTCTCCTATGTTCATCTGATACTATCCGGGTAACTCTCAACATCTGGCTGAATGGAAGATGTCTTTTTAAAGATTCTTGATGGAAACTACTATACAGTAGAGTATTGTTGCGGTCCGTTTCCTTGCGGTATAAATCGGTTTCAATGCCATCTGTGGTGATTTTTACAAGTACATCCAAGAATGTAATTTCTGTGGCTGAAATATTCCAGGTGAACTCAATACGGTCATCTCTGGTGTTCAGTGTAGATAAGGCTAATTCCAGGTGTTCTCGGGATTCTTTCCAAATAAAGAAAAGGTCATCTATATATCGAGCATATAGTATGAGGTTGTCTTTCCAATCCGTGTGGTTTTCAATGTAGTTTGCTTCAAAGTTGCCCATGTAGATATTGGCGTATGTCGGCGCGGCGCAATTGCCCATTGCCATCCCAGACATTTGTAAATACCAATGATCCTCAAAACAAAAATAGCTGTGATACAAAGTAAAGATCATGAGCTCTAAAATGAATGTTTTCAAAGAATCTGCAATGTCCGATTTTAGTAAGGCTGATTCAATAGCCTCGATGCCCCCAGCGTGGGGAATAGAGGTGTATAGACTCTTAACGTCAGCGGTACATAGTAGTATTCGTTCATCTTTCTTGATTTCAACAGAGTTTAATTTATTGATGAAGTCAGTGGTGTCACGAATGTAACTTTTCAAATTGGTAACCATGGGTTGCAAGTGGCGGTCAATAAATTTGCCTGTGGGTTCGTGGATTGACCCCCGTGTAGACACGATGGGCCGGAATGGAGGATCCATTAAGTTCTTGTGTATCTTTGGCAGCATGGTGAGAGTAGGACTTTTGGGATAGTCCACGGTCAGATATCGCTTGGTTCTATCATCAATGATATTGTTTTCTCTTGCTGTGTCGACAATATTGAGTAGCATGGTTTTGTACTCTTTTGTCGGGTTGCTCTCAAGTGGCTGGTATGTTTGGACGTCTAAAACGTGTTCTCTGGCTCTGCAGGTGTAGAGATCCGCATTGAGGATGACTAAGGCACCACCCTTGTCAGCTTTCAAACATTTGATCATAGTGTTATTAGCGATGTTCTTCAATGTGTCATGTTCCTTGTTAGTGATGTTCCTTCTTTTGGTTTTTTTGAAATTAATCTTGGCGATGTCCTGACGGACTAAAGTTTCAAAATTGTCAATACTCTTGTGGCTGCTTGGAGGCATATAGTTGCTTTTAGGTCGTAGGCCCAATAATTGATCAGGTTTAGTTTCCACAACTGGTTCCAAAACTTTTTCGAAAAAGTGCTTTAAGCGTAGTTTTCTAGTGGAAAGACAACCTCATACTATATGCTCGATATATAGATGACCTTTTCTTTATTTGGAAAGAATCCCGAGAACACCTGGAATTAGCCTTATCTACACTGAACACCAGAGATGACCGTATTGAGTTCACCTGGAATATTTCAGCCACAGAAATTACATTCTTGGATGTACTTGTAAAAATCACCACAGATGGCATTGAAACCGATTTATACCGCAAGGAAACGGACCGCAACAATACTCTACTGTATAGTAGTTTCCATCAAGAATCTTTAAAAAGACATCTTCCATTCAGCCAGATGTTGAGAGTTACCCGGATAGTATCAGATGAACATAGGAGAGACTCCCAAATTCAAACCATGGCCTCTAGGTTTTCCACTAGAGGTTATCCCGACAACATCATTAAGGATGCACAAAACAGAGCACTCACCATCCCAAGGACTGAAGCTTTGCAAAGCAGAAAAAAGGATCTCAATCCTAGATTGACATTGGTCTCCAAATTCTCCACTGTGAGTAAATGTTACAAAAAAATCATATTAAGACACTGGCGCATCTTATCGTCGGAACCGGATTTTGGAAACCTTTTCAAAGATCCCCCCATCTTTGCTTACAACTGTCCTATGAACATCAGAGAAATCTTATCAAGACCCACTGATACACCAAGGAAACACACAGGCACGCGTCCCTGTCATCACTGCAGCAACTGCAATAATGTCATAGTGGGCAACGTCATACATCATCCCATGAAAGGTTTTGAGATTCCTCTAAAAGTTGATGCCACCTGCGATTCGGCTAACCTGATTTACTTGCTGAAATGCCCATGTGGGAAGATCTACGTAGGCAAAACCAGCAGAAAAATAAAAATCAGACTCAATGAGCACAAGTCAAACATCCGAACTAAGAACACTAAGTCCATTGTGGCTACTCATTTCAACGAGGCACAACACAGCATAGCCCAGTTGAAATATTTGGTACTGGAAATGGTCACCCACTGTGAGGGTAGAGACAACAACAAAACCCTCCTACAACGGGAGACATCGTGGATTTACAAACTCCAATCTCTCAAGCCCTTTGGGCTCAATGACAGAACCGAACTGAGTTGTTATCTATAACCTGATTGCTTGATATATTGAACCCCCGTTCTACATGTATATTGTGACTTGTACCTGCTATTACTTTTTTATTCATTTTACGGCTTATTTCACCTTTACAAGATGGCCACCACGGTTTCACGTTCACTCGGGTGTCTGTTCTTTATTTCTAACATTCTTTACCCTCACCACGAACTTCGCAGTACCTCCGTGAAGCTCGAGTCATGTAGTCCACCTCTTCGAACCCCACACAGTAAGTTATTGTGACCGCTTGACGGCTTGTTTATCCTTTTACAAGCGTCTCCGCTTGTGACAACTGCTGATTGATTTCCCCCTTGTTTGCAGCACTACGTGAGCCGCTCGTTAAAAGTGGAAGTGTAAGACTCTTTCCATTTTGTTCAATCACCCTCGTTTCATCGTCGTCCTGGTCTTCGATCACTCTCCCAACTAGCGCTGCCTTTAGGATTTATTTAACGCTTCACACAATGGTAGTTACCCCCATGCATGGTCACTCTGAATATCACCTTCCCCCACCTAGACAAACCGGCTCACAAACTGCCGTTTTTTTGATCGCATGCCTTAATGTCCATTTCTTGAACCGCATGCACCGACTTCTTTCTTGGTGTTTTTTCTTGGTGTTCCTTCACCCACGCGTTTTTGACTGCACGCACACAACTTGTTAATTGCTCATTTTTCCGTTGATCTAACATGCAGTTATTGTATCCTTCCCACAGTGCTCCTTGATAAAGGACTATACGAGTCCGAAATGCATTGGAGCATACCTTGCAATACTATTCATTGGATTACTGTCAATGGAACATATGGCGTGATGTAACGCCACTGTACAATGGATATCTTGAATATGCACTAAATATATATAAACTTTGAAAACCTTCCAATTTGAACTATTTTTTGAATCAGCGACGCTGAACTCTACAAGTGTGCCCGTATACAGGGATGTGCTTACGTATCACGTAACACACTGTTTCGTTATATTTCTGGACGTATTGGCTAGTTACGTCACCTGTTGGAGCACCTTTACTTGTCCCATCTCATCAACCGCCCTTCACAATTTGTGTTTATCCCACGTTTGCTGTGCGCCCAAGCCTCTTCTCTAGTTCTATATCTATATCCCACTGCCTTGTAGGCTGGCAGCACGCCCTCCGGATCATCTTTAAGATGCAATACGAAGATATATCTAAATCCACTGAAGCCCATGCCGAAACATTGGCATTTGATTCTGACGCAACGGAAAGGATATATGCATTGATCAACGATGATTTAACTCAAACACCTTCGAGTAGAACGAAGGAACAATGTCTCAAGCAACTACTGTACTTATCGAAACGTCGTGTGAACCAAAAACTCCACGCGAATACCCTCATCAAGTATCACAAATCACTCCGTATTCCCCGCGGCCTACGCATTGCGTTAAAACCTTCCCTATGCAAGAATTCTAAAACCTTCCTTGATAGATGGTACGCTATCCTAAACAAGTGTAGCTTGGATTTAATCTTGTTAATTATAGAGGAACTGTCAGGAATCCTCCAAGAACTATCTTTGGAAATCACCACCACCGAAAGCGAACTTAAAGATCTTATGACCCCTGAGGAACTAAACACCACATTGGAAGACATCAATCGACAAATTGACCGTCACACCAGGGAAATCAACGAACGTAAGTTACGCAAATTTAGGCGTGACATTTTAGACTACAAACTTGGGGAAGTTTATACTTGGGCGGAAGTTTACGCCCAACGACGAAGAAACAAACCATATTCCCAGAACACTGACACCTCATCATCTGATAGCGATACCACCAACCGTCCCCCAAGACCTCAACCAAGTGAACGAACAACCTCCAAAGAGCGTCCAGCTCAAGCATCCACCTCATCGACAACCACCACGGAGCCTTTTTTAGAATTAGGCCCAGACAGAATCGACGACCCAGACGGGGCAAAAGATCAAAGAAAAGACAACGAGAAGAGCCAACCTCTGAACAAACCCAAGACAAGAAAGAATCGTTAGTCATAAACATTTCTGATACCAATCTTACACCTTTCGAAATTAAAACATTACAAAAGGGTATGTCATTCATCCCAACCAACAACACCAACCTCCTTGAATTAGAAGTCAGTACATTTAAGCTCACTAGAAAACTACGCTTAAAGCACTTTTTCGAAAAAGTTTTGGAACCAGTTGTGGAAACTAAACCTGATCAATTATTGGGCCTACGACCTAAAAGCAACTATATGCCTCCAAGCAGCCACAAGAGTATTGACAATTTTGAAACTTTAGTCCGTCAGGACATCGCCAAGATTAATTTCAAAAAAACCAAAAGAAGGAACATCACTAACAAGGAACATGACACATTGAAGAACATCGCTAATAACACTATGATCAAATGTTTGAAAGCTGACAAGGGTGGTGCCTTAGTCATCCTCAATGCGGATCTCTACACCTGCAGAGCCAGAGAACACGTTTTAGACGTCCAAACATACCAGCCACTTGAGAGCAACCCGACAAAAGAGTACAAAACCATGCTACTCAATATTGTCGACACAGCAAGAGAAAACAATATCATTGATGATAGAACCAAGCGATATCTGACCGTGGACTATCCCAAAAGTCCTACTCTCACCATGCTGCCAAAGATACACAAGAACTTAATGGATCCTCCATTCCGGCCCATCGTGTCTACACGGGGGTCAATCCACGAACCCACAGGCAAATTTATTGACCGCCACTTGCAACCCATGGTTACCAATTTGAAAAGTTACATTCGTGACACCACTGACTTCATCAATAAATTAAACTCTGTTGAAATCAAGAAAGATGAACGAATACTACTATGTACCGCTGACGTTAAGAGTCTATACACCTCTATTCCCCACGCTGGGGGCATCGAGGCTATTGAATCAGCCTTACTAAAATCGGACATTGCAGATTCTTTGAAAACATTCATTTTAGAGCTCATGATCTTTACTTTGTATCACAGCTATTTTTGTTTTGAGGATCATTGGTATTTACAAATGTCTGGGATGGCAATGGGCAATTGCGCCGCGCCGACATACGCCAATATCTACATGGGCAACTTTGAAGCAAACTACATTGAAAACCACACGGATTGGAAAGACAACCTCATACTATATGCTCGATATATAGATGACCTTTTCTTTATTTGGAAAGAATCCCGAGAACACCTGGAATTAGCCTTATCTACACTGAACACCAGAGATGACCGTATTGAGTTCACCTGGAATATTTCAGCCACAGAAATTACATTCTTGGATGTACTTGTAAAAATCACCACAGATGGCATTGAAACCGATTTATACCGCAAGGAAACGGACCGCAACAATACTCTACTGTATAGTAGTTTCCATCAAGAATCTTTAAAAAGACATCTTCCATTCAGCCAGATGTTGAGAGTTACCCGGATAGTATCAGATGAACATAGGAGAGACTCCCAAATTCAAACCATGGCCTCTAGGTTTTCCACTAGAGGTTATCCCGACAACATCATTAAGGATGCACAAAACAGAGCACTCACCATCCCAAGGACTGAAGCTTTGCAAAGCAGAAAAAAGGATCTCAATCCTAGATTGACATTGGTCTCCAAATTCTCCACTGTGAGTAAATGTTACAAAAAAATCATATTAAGACACTGGCGCATCTTATCGTCGGAACCGGATTTTGGAAACCTTTTCAAAGATCCCCCCATCTTTGCTTACAACTGTCCTATGAACATCAGAGAAATCTTATCAAGACCCACTGATACACCAAGGAAACACACAGGCACGCGTCCCTGTCATCACTGCAGCAACTGCAATAATGTCATAGTGGGCAACGTCATACATCATCCCATGAAAGGTTTTGAGATTCCTCTAAAAGTTGATGCCACCTGCGATTCGGCTAACCTGATTTACTTGCTGAAATGCCCATGTGGGAAGATCTACGTAGGCAAAACCAGCAGAAAAATAAAAATCAGACTCAATGAGCACAAGTCAAACATCCGAACTAAGAACACTAAGTCCATTGTGGCTACTCATTTCAACGAGGCACAACACAGCATAGCCCAGTTGAAATATTTGGTACTGGAAATGGTCACCCACTGTGAGGGTAGAGACAACAACAAAACCCTCCTACAACGGGAGACATCGTGGATTTACAAACTCCAATCTCTCAAGCCCTTTGGGCTCAATGACAGAACCGAACTGAGTTGTTATCTATAACCTGATTGCTTGATATATTGAACCCCCGTTCTACATGTATATTGTGACTTGTACCTGCTATTACTTTTTTATTCATTTTACGGCTTATTTCACCTTTACAAGATGGCCACCACGGTTTCACGTTCACTCGGGTGTCTGTTCTTTATTTCTAACATTCTTTACCCTCACCACGAACTTCGCAGTACCTCCGTGAAGCTCGAGTCATGTAGTCCACCTCTTCGAACCCCACACAGTAAGTTATTGTGACCGCTTGACGGCTTGTTTATCCTTTTACAAGCGTCTCCGCTTGTGACAACTGCTGATTGATTTCCCCCTTGTTTGCAGCACTACGTGAGCCGCTCGTTAAAAGTGGAAGTGTAAGACTCTTTCCATTTTGTTCAATCACCCTCGTTTCATCGTCGTCCTGGTCTTCGATCACTCTCCCAACTAGCGCTGCCTTTAGGATTTATTTAACGCTTCACACAATGGTAGTTACCCCCATGCATGGTCACTCTGAATATCACCTTCCCCCACCTAGACAAACCGGCTCACAAACTGCCGTTTTTTTGATCGCATGCCTTAATGTCCATTTCTTGAACCGCATGCACCGACTTCTTTCTTGGTGTTTTTTCTTGGTGTTCCTTCACCCACGCGTTTTTGACTGCACGCACACAACTTGTTAATTGCTCATTTTTCCGTTGATCTAACATGCAGTTATTGTATCCTTCCCACAGTGCTCCTTGATAAAGGACTATACGAGTCCGAAATGCATTGGAGCATACCTTGCAATACTATTCATTGGATTACTGTCAATGGAACATATGGCGTGATGTAACGCCACTGTACAATGGATATCTTGAATATGCACTAAATATATATAAACTTTGAAAACCTTCCAATTTGAACTATTTTTTGAATCAGCGACGCTGAACTCTACAAGTGTGCCCGTATACAGGGATGTGCTTACGTATCACGTAACACACTGTTTCGTTATATTTCTGGACGTATTGGCTAGTTACGTCACCTGTTGGAGCACCTTTACTTGTCCCATCTCATCAACCGCCCTTCACAATTTGTGTTTATCCCACGTTTGCTGTGCGCCCAAGCCTCTTCTCTAGTTCTATAGTACACACATTATCACGTATCCCGATGCATTTCGGGCGGAGCCCTTCGTCAGGGGATTAATCTACAAGAAAATCAAAACAGGACTATGATCACTTCAAAATACGATAATTCAATAAAAAAATAATCAATCGTAAAACATGATCAATAATAAGGCATCAATCTATGCAAAACCGCAAATGCAGGTGATTAGCTGTAACCAAGAGGAAACATAACCCGGAGTGTTAAATCCTAAAAAAAAATAGTGAAACCAGGAAAGTATCCCGGAAAAATGCTCAGAGAAAGGAAAAGAAATAGCGTAGTAATCAAAGTGCTGGCCCACGCGCTAACGTGAGCTCTGTAATTATGCGGAATACCCGTGATAGTAAAGGTAAGAAAAACAGTCGAGCACCGAGTTAAGCGGGAGAAGAAAGAAGGCTTTGAAGTCCCAAACGGAGTACTTACATATGTGAAACTACGCTCAAACTCCGCGGAGTTCCAAGCGGGAAGGATCAGCCGCGAGGTTGTTGTGAGCCGACATAAAAAGCAAAACAGGGTGAACCAACATAAAAAACGGACTGAAAGTCCAGCGGAGAGTATGAAAAGAAAAAGGGATAACGGAGACTAAAGAGTCGCCATGATAGAGTATGAAAGAGATTCAGCCAAATCCATAGAAAAAGATAAAAAGGGATAAGTAATAAGAGGGTGAAAACATGTAAGTGAGGAAAACCAAAGTACTCAGTACAGATAGATTATAAATAACAGAGAAATTCCATGCAATCATTAAGCCCATGAGGGACCATCGTGGACAGATAACGGATCCAAAAGTTCTCACGTTTTAGTAATGTGTTCTTATTGTTCAGCGTGATCTGAACTTGTTCCAATATTTGGTATTTTAGTTGAGCCACAGTATGTCTATTCTCCATGAAATGGGTGGCGACAGTGGACTTGAGGTTCTGTGTGCGGATATTGCTCTTATGTTCTAAGATCCTCACGCGGATCTTTCTTTCGGTATGGCCGACGTAGCATTTGCCACAGGGGCATTTTAAAACATAGATAACGTTACTGCTGTTACAGGTTGCGTTCACCTTAAGTTTTATGGAGTTACCTTTCATGGGATGATTGATAGTATTGCCAAGGATACAGTTATTGCAATTACTGCAATTATAGCAGGGTTTTAGACCAGTGTAGATTGTGTTGGTTTTTGTTCTGCTGGGTTGACTCAGGATTTCTTTTAAGTTCTTGCCTCTAGTAAATGCAAACATGGGATTTTGGCTAAATAATCCCTTAAAGTCTGGTTCCATAGATAAGATAGCCCAGTGCTTGCGAATGATTTGTTGAAATCGATTAGATGCCTTGGAATATTTGGAAACTACCACCATACGATCAGACGGTGTCTTCAATTTGGGTTGCAATAATGTAGTTCTCAAGCATTTCTCGCTCCTCTGGGCTGCCAGGTCAAGTATGGGGGTAGGGTATCCACGAGCTTTGAGTCGTTCCAAAACAGTATTGATCTGTTCTTTACATTCATCTTCTTTGGAGACAATTCGTTTGACTCGAAGGGTTTGTGCGTAAGGTAAATTGTTCTTCAAACCCATGCGGTGAAAGCTTTTATAGTGCAAGGTAGAATTTCTATCCGTAGGTTTACGGAAGATAGTAGTAGACCATTCTCCTTGTTCTCTCAGAACTTTCATGTCCAGATAATGGACGCATTGCTCATTGTAGTCCCAAGTAAATTGTATCCGTTGGTTGATGTTATTCCAAGTAGCCAGAAAGGTGATAAGAGTGTCAATGGTACCTTCCCACAGTAGGAATATGTCGTCTATGTAACGCAGGTATAACCTGCCATGTTCTCGCCAGCTGCTTTGACATAAGATGTGTGATTCCTCAAAAAGTCTCATATAGATGTTAGCGTAGCAAGGAGCTGCCGAATTTCCCATGGCCGTTCCGTTGAGTTGTAAAAACCATTTGTCTAGAACAGTAAAATAACTGTGGTAGAGGGTAAACATGGTAAGTTGCATCAGAAAAACTTTTAGATCCGGATCCAGATCTGACTGAGCCAGTACATGTTCGATAGCTTCAATACCTCCATCGTGAGGAATGGAGGTATACAGGGAACAGACGTCCACAGTACACATGATCAATTGAGTGTGTTTCAATTCGTTCATAACCGGTTCCAACTTGAGGAGAAAATCCGTAGTGTCTTTGACGTGTGACTCAGTAGCAAGAACAAATGGTTGGAGATATTTGTCTAAAAATGTACCCACGTTCTCATGGATACTACCTATGGTAGACACAATTGGTCGAAACGGCGGGTTTGTCGGATGTTTATGCATTTTAGGTAGCATATATAGTACAGGTGGTCTAGGGTTGATGGGTGTCAGGTATCTTCTGGTTTTATCATTGATGGTACCGTTTTCAAAGGCCATGTTAATGATGTGTGTCAAGTTGTTGGTGAACTCCAGGGTAGGGTCCCCTGGTAAGACATCATAGGTGTTGGAATCACTAATATGCACTGTGATTTGTTGTTCATAAAAGGTGGTGTCCATGATCACAAGGGCACCACCTTTGTCGGCATTTTGACAAGTGATGTCAGGGTTATCCGCCAGTTTTTGTAATATATTTCTCTCTTTACGGGTGAGGTTCCCATGTTTATCTTATATATGGAACCAGACTTTAAGGGATTATTTAGCCAACCTCCCATGTTTGCATTTACTAGAGGCAAGAACTTAAAAGAAATCCTGAGTCAACCCAGCAGAACAAAAACCAACACAATCTACACTGGTCTAAAACCCTGCTATAATTGCAGTAATTGCAATAACTGTATCCTTGGCAATACTATCAATCATGCCATGAAAGGTAACTCCATAAAACTTAAGGGGAACGCAACCTGTAACAGCAGTAACGTTATCTATGTTTTAAAATGCCCCTGTGGCAAATGCTACGTCGGCCATACCGAAAGAAAGATCCGCGTGAGGATCTTAGAACATAAGAGCAATATCCGCACACAGAACCTCAAGTCCACTGTCGCCACCCATTTCATGGAGGATAGACATACTGTGGCTCAACTAAAATTCCAAATATTGGAACAAGTTCAGATCACGCTGAACAATAAGAACACATTACTAAAACGTGAGAACTTTTGGATCCGTTATCTGTCCACGATGGTCCCTCATGGGCTTAATGATCGCATGGAATTTCTGTTATTTATAATATATCTGTACTGAGTACTTTGGTTTTCCTCACTTACATGTTTTCACCCTCTTATTACTTATCCCTTTTTATCTTTTTCTATGGATTTGGCTGAATCTCTTTCATACTCTATCATGGCGACTCTTTAGTCTCCGTTATCCCTTTTTCTTTTCATACTCTCCGCTGGACGTTCAGTCCGTTTTTTATGTTGGTTCACCCTGTTTTGCTTTTTATGTCGGCTCACAACAACCTCGCGGCTGATCCTTCCCGCTTGGAACTCCGCGGAGTTTGAGCGTAGTTTCACATATGTAAGTACTCCGTTTGGGACTTTAAAGCCTTCTTTCTTCTCCCGCTTAACTCGGTGCTCGACTGTTTTTCTTACCTTTACTATCACGGGTATTCCGCATAATTACAGAGCTCACGTTAGCGCGTGGGCCAGCACTTTGATTACTACGCTATTTCTTTTCCTTTCTCTGAGCATTTTTCCAGGATACTTTCCTGGTTTCACTATTTCTTTTTAGGATTTAACACTCCGGGTTATGTTTCCTCTTGGTTACAGCTACTCACCTGCATTTGCGGTTTTGCATAGATTTATGCCTTATTAGTGATCATGTTTTACGATTGATTATTTTTTTTATTGAATTATGGTATTTTGAAGTGATCATAGTCCTGTTTTGATTTTCTTGTAGATTAATCCCCTGACGAAGGGCTCCGCCCGAAATGCATCGGGATACGTGATAATGTGTGTACTATAACATATTGAACCATATGTGGATTACAGTAACCTCTATATTTTGGAAACAAAGACATTTCTTCCATATGTCTAAATACATTTTGAAAGATGGATATCTTTAATCGGAGCATGAACTTATAATTACCACATGTGTATGGAAACAGGCCAGCTGGTCCCCCTTGTGTTGTGCTCAGAGGTGTTCTCTCCCTAGGTGGGGGAGCTGCTCTTTAGTTATTCACTTCTCACTGCCTGGCCAGACAGTGTTTTCCTCTTGCAGCACACCTCACCCCATTACAACTCTCTACCACGGATTAAATTTGCTGTGCGAGTTCCCTCTCACCATGGCCATGGTTCTTAGCCAGAGCACCTGTGGGTCTCCTAAGTAGTAAGAATAAGGTGCTCATTGCTCATGTATGAAACCTTATAGAAGTTCCTGCTGCTAATAAAATGTAATCCCTACGAAGAACAGAGGCTGCCTGTGCTCGCCTCTTCTAGGATGCAAGCTGAGGCTATAGGACGTCACATTCGCCTCACCAGATGCTAAGAGCCCTTAGGTGCCTCCCTCTCCAATGTGACCTGTCCAGTTAAAGGACCTTGACCCAGCTGCAGATCATGTTTTCCATTGCTACCCATGGGCAAATCGTCTTTCTCATCCATGTCCTCTACCCATGGGTGTCTACTGGGATTTGGGTGTAGAGTACAGCAGTGTGGCTTTGCAGGGAGACTTTTGCGGTGCTCCCTGGCAGTGGCCCCCTTTGTTTTACCTGTCCCCCGTTTTACCTACCTCCCCTCCCCCTTTCAGTTTTCTTCTCCAACACCGACCGCAGCACTCCAGTGGGCATATTGAGTCACACGACTGCCAGCACCGTTTTCGCATTGGCACGAGTAGCTCCTAGTTCTCATGGACGTCTGTCATGTCCCTAGCTCCCAAAGTTTGTGCAGCTCCAGCAAACGCTAGACAGCAGCCAACACAGTGAGGAAAGCCTGCAGCTTCTTTAGCATTGTGGCTTCACATACATGAGTGCCTGATTCTTTCTGCACCTGAAAGGGTAATGAAAAAGCATGAAAGAGAAAACCCTGCCAAATCAGGTACAGCAAGAAAACACCTTTGCAGGAAAATTCTTGCTCCAAAACCTTTTTTGTAATATTTTACATCCATAGGCAAAGCATTGTAAAGTTGGCAACATTCCAGATGTTATCAAACGTTGGCAATTTTGCAAGCACTTGCCTGTAAATGTTTAATTTCTCCCACCCTTGTTACAAGCCCAGTGTGTTCTTGTGTTCCTTCCATATACTACAGGCCAAAGACCGAATGGATTCAAGTTACCTTCTCAAATTCATGCCAAGCTAGCATGTGGGCTTGAGGCCTTGTAGGTCAGTTTTCACTTTCTCTCCTTCACTTTTTTCTCCCTGGTTTCCATGTATTTTCCTCTAATTTTCCCCTTCCTGTATATTAATTTCTCACCTTTTTGCACTTCCTCACACTCTTTTCTTCTACTTTATTTCCTCTGTTGATCTGTTTCCACTCTCCCCCATTACCCTCTCCTTTTTTTCTCTTTGCTGCTCTTTCTTCTCTCCTGTCTCTATTCTTCTGCCTTCTTTCTGACCATCACCCAGGCACTCATCCTCTAATTCTTTTAATCTCTCCTGTGGTCAGTCACTCTCATTCTGACATGCACTATCTATTCTCCCCTCTTTTAGTTTCACTTATTCTCTGTCTCTTGCTTCCTCTCTCTCTCTCTCTCTCTCTCTCTCTCTCTCTCAAGAAGCATTAGAACAGGAAGGAAGCTGTTTCCCTGCATTGCAAGTACCAAAAACCTAGAAGACATTTTTTATGTTAATTCTTTTTTTTAATAGGATCTTTAAGTTGTACATAATGTCTTCTTGGTTATAAATTATAACACTTTTTTATTACAACTTTTCAACATACTGCACAGCAGCCACGCTGCTCTACAACATAGTTTAAAGACGTAGCTAAACACTTATAAGTTCCAAAAGGCGAGACCTATTGGCTATGCCAATGACTGTCTATAGGAAGCTGCCTCAGTATATACTATATCAAAGTGAGGTATAGTGTGCACAGAGTCCATTAGAACCCCAAAGGTAGGCAGAGGTAAAGTTCAATAGCACCTCACTCTCTATTTGTGGTAGTGTGGTCAGGCAGTATCAGTGGACAGTGTTAAGCATTTGTTGTACACACTCAGTCGGCAAATTAATTCACACACTCAAAGACTGAACTTCAGACCAATTGTTTTTGTATCAAAAATATTCTTTTAGGTATTTTATTTCCTAGAACCAAGCAAACCTGGCACAGGTAAGTGATAAGTACTTTGCAGTAAATATACAGATTGTAACACAGTTTGTATTGCAATTGTAAATGTACTTTGATTTGATCACAGTAGTGTCACTGATAATGCAATGCTTTTCAGATTACAGTACATATACTTTGAATGGGATTTTCAGTAAGATTACAGGTAAATTACTTTTGGATTACTTTTCTTACTCAGAGTAGTATACCTGGATACTACTCTGGGACATTTCCAGTAAACAGGTAAGCACCCTCAGCGGCACTAGGGCGGCTGGGTGCAGAGTGCTGAGACCCAATGTTTTCCAATGGGGCATAGGGGGTCTCTGGTTGGTGGCTGCTGGCAAGCAGGCCACTTGGTTGTTGGAGCAAAGCTCCTGGACTTTAGCTCAGGGAAATGGGGAAACAAAGTAACACCAAAGGTGCACCCTCAGTGGCATTAGGTGGCCGGGTGCAGCGTGCTGTTTCGACGCCGGGTGCCCTGTTGGTTTCAATGGGGAACCTCCGGTTTGCAAAGGCACTGCAGGCTTGGGGACAAAGGTTTTCTGGGTGCGGCCACCACTTCGAGAGGTAATTTGGGAAGTTAGGGGTTGGTTAGGCAATGTCACTTTGGGCATCCAAGGCCATGGGGCGTCGGGTGCATGGGTGCGTTTTGGGGTCGGATCTTCTTACCAGCTCCTAGTCGCGGTTGAGGGGACCTTCTGGATTTAGGTGGCAGGCGTCCGCTGGAGGCTTGCAGCAGGTCAGGAGTCGCCAGATATCTGGTCAAGGTCACATCCTCGTGGTGTTTGCCCACTCGAGCTTGGGCCGTGGGCGGTGGGTGCAGAGTGGGGCGGATTTGCGGTGTCCGGCCGGAGCCAGAGGTTGCAGATGAACAAATCTGGTGTTCACGGGAGACAAAGTCTTTAGGGTTGAAGGCAGGCAGGTCCTCCAGGGTTTTCGAGGTTACTGGATGCAGGACAGGTTCGAGGGGGAGACAGGCCGATACGGCTGGGGCCAAGTCAGTGGGTGTCTTACTATTGTTAGCTGCAGCGCGGCTGTTCAGTCCTTCTTCTTCTTGTCTGAGGAAGCAAGGTTCAGAGGTGCTCCTAAATACTAGACTTAGAGGCGCTACAGGTAGGTAAAAGGCAAGTACCAATGGGTCCCTTCCCTGGGGTAGGTACACCCCCTATTCAGACGCTCCAGGATATCGCGATTTCGCGATTTGCCACGAAATCGGCACTTTTAAAAAAATGCAGCGATTTTTACCAAAGTGCCCGCGAAATCGGCACTTTAGTAGAAATCGCGGCATTTTCTACAAAGCCGCTATATCCTGGGGTTCTAATGGATGTAATCCTGTTCATGGGATTAACTCCGAGGTTCCACTAGGGGGAGCTGCAGTCTCGCGGCATTTCTGGACAGTCTAGCTACCTTACTCTGCGCCTTGCATGGAGCTGAAATGCAAAGCGCCAACAATCTGTTACTCTCGGATTCCAGCGTATACTTAGCATGAGTGAGAGTGACCTTAGGGTGACCATGGCGATGCAATTCAGCAGCGACAGCACTGAGGTCATGAAGCGCGCCTCAGTCGCCAAGGAGACCTGCGGCAGAACGCTGGCTGATAACCTGGAAGAGGTTTATGAGATGAAGAAAACATTAAACTTCATCCAAAAGTACCAATCCAAGAGGGTCGCCCTCCAGTTCCCAGATGAGCTTCTTGTTGACTCTGCTGCCATCGCAGCAAAGATAGAGGGAGCCACCGGCTCCAAGACGTTCATCCTTGGGGACACATCATACGGCAGTTGCTGCGTGGACGAGGTTGCAGCGGAGCATGTGCAGGCAGATTCCCTGGTTCACTATGGAAGGGCTTGCTTGAGCCAGAGTACCAGGTTGCCTGTGCTCTATATATTTGGGCGCCAACCTGTGGATGTGAAAAGCTGTGCTGCTGCCTTTCGGACATTGTACCCTGACCGGCTGAGCCACGTGGTGGTAGTTAGTGACATGGTGTACTCCTATATCATTGGTGGTCTTGAATCCATATTGAGGTCCGAGTACCCGCGTGTATCATTCTCCAGTATCGAATCAGAAAGAGGTTCACTTTCTATCCAAAAAACAAACCTCCATCCTGTCAAGACTGATGACTCCACAGAGTGCCCAGATGCAGAGATAGTAAGGAAGTTTGGGCGCCGGTTTTCTATTGACGGCAAACTTGGACTTGAAGGATACAGTGTGTTCTATATTGGTGAAGAGAGTCTGACGCTGACGAACTTCATGATGACGTGGAACAAGTGTGCGTTCTGCACTTTCAACCCATCCAGTGCGCAGGGCAGGCGTGAGACTCTGAACATTAGCAGGGCATTGATGAAGCGTTATTATTTGATTGAGAGGGCTTGTGATGCCCAGGTTGTTGGCATTCTGGTGGGCACACTTGGCGTTGCAGATTACCTCTCGGTCATCGAGCATCTAAAGACAGTCATTCGAAGGGCTGGGAAGAAGAGCTACATCTTGTTCAGTCTCCGTCTGAGTTTGTGTGTGCGAGATACTCATGTAGTGTAGACATCACTCACATGTACTGTGCATATACAATTTGTCGGTTTACTTTAGTGATGAGTGTGTGAATAGCTACATTCTTGCAGTTATTTTTTGTCTACACGTTTCGTGTGAGGTAGTGACCTGGTAGACTGCTTTAGCTATCTGCTGCAGTCAGCTTAACACACAGTACTCCACAGAGCACGTTTTCGGTCAGATATCTGTGTTTGTTGTAGGAAAAACGTCCAAATAAAATGCCGCTAAATTGCCGCTAAATTTCCATATTTGTGCCGCTAAATTTCCATTTTTGTGCCGCTAAATTTGCTAATCCATGCCGCTATATCCTGGGGGGTCTATTATGTCACTCTCCAGTGGGAGAGGGGAATGAGGCTGTCCCTGGTTGGCTGAGTACCCTCATCTGCAAGATGGCGGGGATTGAGAGTTGTGCTTCACCTCGCCTCCCCCACCTGAGGGATGGAGTTGGCAGAAGTGGGCACACCTCTCTTCCTCACTTGTTTTTCCCGCTGGTTCTCCCGCCCAAAGTGGGGGTCAGAACCAGTGGGGGCCAGTTGCTGAAAGCCTTTGAAGCTTCCCCTTCATGAACCCTGCCCATCCTGGGGGAGGAGGCTTGGCACCTTGTCCCAGGATGTGCAGTGTTTCAGGTCCGAGATAGCAGCAGGCTTTCGACCCAGGGGTCCAGAAACATGTCTGGTGGTGGCAGCTGAAAGCAGCCACTCAGCCTGGACACGAGAAGTGGGTTAGTTTTCAAGGGGCATCTCTAAGATGCCCTCTGCGTGCATTTCACATTAAATCCCACACTGGCATCAGTGTGGGTTTAATATGCTGAGAAGTTTGATACAAATTTTCTCAGTTTCAGTGTAGCCATTATGGCGATATAGAGTTCATAATGACAAACTCCCAGCACCATATACTCTTAATGGCAGCACTGCACTTACAATGTCTAAGAATGGACTTAGACACTGTAGGGGTTCAGGGCTCATGCACCTGGTATAGTGCACCCAGCTAGAGGGGTGATTGATCTATGCCAGGGCAGTGGGTTGTAGGCATGGCACACCGAGATGTGTGCCATGTCGACTCTTCACTTTGTTCTTCACCAAAACACGCAGCCTGCAAAGGCAGTGTGTGTGCGCGTGTGTGTAAGGGTACATGACCTCTAAGGGTGGCACAATAAGTGCTGCAGCCCTTATAGGCCTTCTCTGGTCACAGTGCCCTGGGTACCTGTGGTACCATTTGCCAGGGGCTGGGCCGTGGCCAGAGATGCCAATTGGGGTTAGGCTTCAATGCAGTTTTAGGGAGAGAACATAGGCCCTGGGTTCCTGATTAGCAGGATCCCAGGGCACACAACTAGTCAAAGCACAGAAGCAATTCAGTAAAAAGTGGGGGCAACCATGCAGAAAGAGGGCACTTTCTCACCCCCCCCCCCCTAAATGAAAGAGGATGAGACTAACCTTTCCCTAGAGAGTCTCCATTTTCTAAGTGGAAGAACCTGGAAAGTCCATCTGCATTGGCATGGGCAGTCCCAGATGTGTATTCCACTACAAAGTCCATTCCCTTTAGGAAGATGGACCACCTCAACAGTTTAGGATTTTCACCTTTCATTTGCATTAGCCATCTGAGAGGTCTGTGATCAGTTTGAAATATGAAGTGAGTATCAAAGAAGTAGGGTCTCAGCTTCTTCAGGGACCAAACCACAGCAAAGGCCTCCCTCTCAATGGCACTCCAACGCTGCTCCCTGGGGAGAGGCCTTCAGCTTATAAAAGCTACAGGTTGGTCTTGGCCTTCATCATTGGTCTGGGATAGTCTTGGCCTTCATCATTGGTCTGGGATAGGACCTCTCCTATCCCTAGCTCAGAGGCATCAGTCTGCATAATGAACTGCCTGGCATAGTCTGGAGCTTTGAGAATTGGTGCTGAGCACATAGCCTCTTTCCGGGTGTCAAGAGCCTTTTGACAACTAACTGTCCAGATTTCCTTTTTGGGCATCTTCTTGTAGGTGAGTTCTGTGAGGGGAGCCATAATGGACCCATATCCCTTCACCAACCTCCTGTAGTACCCAGTCAAGCCAAGGAATGCCCTCACTTGGGTTTGGGTTGTTGGAGCTGCCCAGTCCAGGATGACCTGGATCTTGGGTTGTAAGGGATGTGCACCTGGCCTCCACCAAGGTGGCTCAAGTACACCACAGTTGCCTGCCCTAGCTGGCATTTGGATGCCTTGATAGTTAGGCCTGCAGGGCATTTTAAACCTTCCCAAGGTGGATCAGGTGATCCTGCCATGTGGAGCTTAAGACAGCAATATCATCTAAATATGTTGCACTAAAGGACTCCAATCTAGCAAGGACTTGCTTTTCCAACCTCTGGAAGGTGGCAGGGTCATTCTTTACACCAAAGGGCATAACAGTAAACTGATAATGCCCATCAGGTATGGTGAATGCTATCTTTTCTTTTGCTCCTGGGGCCATGCCAATTTGCCAGTACCCTGCAGTTAAGTCCAAGGTAATTTTGGCTGCACCCAATTTGTCAATCAACTCATCTACTCTTGAGATAGGGTGAGCATCTGTCTTGGTGACAGAGTTGAGCCCTTTATAATCAACACAGAACCTAATTTCTCTCTTTCCACCCTGTGGATGAGGTTTGGGGACTAGAACCACGGGCTGGCCTAGGGGCTCTCAGAGGGTTCAATAACCCCTAACTTCAGCATCTTTTGACTTGAGCTCTGATGCTTTCCTTGACTTGATCAGACTGTCAATAGATTTTGTTTTCGAAAAGTGAACTGTCACCAGCGTCCACATCATGGGCACACCAGTTTGTCTGACCAGGGGTCAAGGAAAAGAGCTTTTCATTCTGCTGCAAGACATGCTTGCAATCAGTCTGCTGTTGGGCAGAGAGGGTGTCTGAAAAGACAACCCCATCCACTGACCCATCTTTTGGGCTGTATGAGAGGTCAGGGAGAGGTTCACTCTCTGTCTCCCGATCCTCACCAGTCACCATCAGTATGGTGATGTCAGCCCGGTCATGAAAGAGCTTCAGGCGGTTCACATGGATAACCCTTTTAGGTGTCCTGCTTGTGCCCAGGTCAACCAAGTAGGTGATCTCACTCTTTTTCTAGGATAGGGTAATGGCCACTTCATCTGTCCTGGAGTGCCCTTGGTGCCACTGGCTCCAAAACCCACACCTTTTGCCCAGGTTGAAATTCAACCAGTGCAGCTTTTTGGTCATGCCAGTGCTTCTGAGCTCCTGGCTGGCCTTAAGAGTTTTGGATGCCTTTTCCATGTACTGAGCCATTCTGGCCTTAGGCCAAGCACATAGTCCACAATATCTTGTTTGGGTTCTTGGAGAGGCTTCTCCCAACCCTCTTTTACAAGACAGAGTGGTCCCCTCACAGGGTGGCCAAACAGAAGTTCAAAGGGGGAAAATCCTACTCCCTTCTGTGGCACCTCTCTGTAAGCGAGAAGCAGGCATGGTAAGAGGACATCCCATCTCCTTTTGAGTTTTTCAGGGAGCCCCATAATCATGCCTTTCAATGTCTTGTTGAATCTCTCAACAAGGCCATTGGTTTGTGGGTGATAGGGTGTAGTAAACTTGTACAGCACTCCATACTCTTTCCACATGTGTTTTAGGTAAGCAGACATGAAGTTGGAACCTCTGTCTGAAACCACCTCCTTAGGAAGGACACCAATGAGGGTCTTGGCTACTGCAGGAGCTGAAGTAGTCCTAAGGGGAATTGCCTCAGGGTACCTAGTTGCATGATCCATTACCACTAGAATGAATGTGTTCCCTGATGTTGTGGGAGGTTCAATTGGACCCACTATGCCCACATCTACTCTTTCAAAGGGGAACCCCCACCACAGGTAGTGGTATCAGGAGGGCCTTTGAGGGGTCACCTGTCTTGCCTCTGGCCTGACAGGTGACACCGGAGCTGACAAACTCCTTAACTTTTTGGTGCATCTGGGGCCAGTAAAAGTGGTTAACTAGCCTTTTCCAAGTCTTGGTTGGCCCAGATGTCCAGCTAGGGAGTTGTCATGAGCTATAGTTAGGAGAAGGTCCCTGTACTTCTGAGGCACTACCACTCTCCTAGTGGCTCCAGGTTTGGGGTCTCTGGTCTCAGTGTACAGTAGTCCCTCTTCCCAATAAACTCTGTGGGTACCACTGACATCTCCTTTTTCCTGTGCAGCAGCTTGCTGCCTCAGGCTTTCAGGAGTTGGACAAACCTGCTGTCCAAGGCACTTCCTTAGAGGGTCCCCCTGGGCCTAAGAGTTGAACCTGGTACGGGTCAAGCTCCATGGGCTCAGTTCCCTCTGGGGTATCCTCTCCCTGAGGAGAGGGGTCCTGATCCTTTTGCTGTACAGAAGCTGGTTACCCAGTCTTCTTACCTTTTCTGTTGGAAGGTTGGGCCATACTTTCAGGCTCCAACACTTCTTTTTCACCCTGTCTCTTGCTCTGTGCTCTTGTTTTCACACACACCAATTCAGGGATATCGAGCATTGCTGCATGGGTTTTCAGTTCAACCTCCACTCATGCTGAGGTTTCCAGGTCATTGCCAAGCAGACATGCAGATGGTAGCTTTGGAGAGACAACTTCCTGTTTCACGCCAGTAACCCCACCAGTCTAATGTCGCCATTGCATGGTTACTTATAACACTGTCAGCATTGGTGACTGGGTCAGGTCTCCCAATCAAGTATTGCTCAGGGGAAACCAGTGTGTCTCTCACCATAGTGACACCTGCACCTGTATCCCTCAGAGCGTCTATCCCAGTTCCATTAATCCAAGGGTATTGTAAGTAAATTTTTTTATTTTGGTGGCCACACAGATACAGTGGCAAACTCAGCTTTCCCTTCTGCAACTAGAACTGCTTCAGTGTGCAACCCAATTTGCTCTTGGCACACTGTTGATCCCATCTGGAGACTTGTTACCCTAGGAGTAGCTGTAGTAGGACATGGGACCTTCTTGATTGGGCAAGCAGCATCTCTAGTTAAGTGTCCCAACTTCTTACAGTTGTTACACCAGGCATTTAAAGGGTCAAAGTTCTTTCCCCTGTACCCATTATTGGACTGGGAAGAGTTTTGGGACCCACCCCCCTGTGCAGGGTTTTATGGCCCTTTAGAAGACTCAGGCTTTTTATCTTGGGAATTCTCACCACCTTTCCCCCGGGGCAGTTTGGTAACCCCTTTCTTTTGGTCACCCCCAGTGGTTGTTTTTGTCACCCTTGTCTTGACCCAGTGGTCAGCCTTCTTTCCCAATTCTAGGGGAGAAATTAGACCTAGGTCTACCAAATGCTGATATAACGTTTCATTAGTGCAATTACTTAAAATATGTTCTTTCATAAACAGAGTGTAAAGTCCATTGAAATCATGCACATTGTGTCCAGTTAACCAACCATCTAATTAGTGTTTTAACTGAGCAGTCTACAAAGTCAATAGAGGATTGGTTTGGGGTTTTGTGAGCCCCCTGAATCTAATTCTATATTCCTCAGTTGTGAGTCCAAATCTCTTAATCAGAGTTCTCTTCATGAGGTCATAAGACCCAGCATCTGTCGCTGTAAGGCTCAGGAGTCTGTCTCTGCAGTTACTAGAGAACAGTTCTCAAAGGCCTGCCACCCAGTGTGACTTCTTCACTTTTCTCATTTTGCAAGCCCTCGCAAAGGCTGTGAACCATTTTGTGATATCATCACTCTTCATATTTAGGGACAATCCCTTTGGGGAGTTTAGGATCATAAGATTGCTCTGTATCCTTATTAAGTAAAATACTGCCACTATTGATGGGTGCTAGGCCCATGTCTACTCTCTCTCTTTCTAGAGCCAGCAACCTGGTCTCTAGATCCAGTCTTTTGGTCAGTCTTACTAAAAGGCTGTCCTCCTCATTGAGGCTGTCCTCAATGGTACCTGATCCACCTGTGTGGTATCTAGGTACGAAGAGGTTGATTCTTGGAGTAAAGGGTACTTGGACTCTTTTCTCCCTAGGAAGTGGAGGGAGTTGATCTACCAGGTCATCCCCTTCCTCATCTGACTGGTCTTCACCATTTTCAGATGGGTGGTCCTTAGCATACCCAGCCAACAGCTCCTGGAGCTTTTGTTTGGTGGTATGGGACCCCATAGCTGTGTTTTTTATTTTACATAGGGACCTTAACACCTTGAAAGAAAAGTGAAGATAAGAGGTGAGGTCGAGCTCCTCAGCCAAGTCCTCTGTGTCACTTGTTATTTTCCCTAACAGCTGGGTTCTTGTTTTGAGACATAGTTTAAAAAAAATTCTAACCCCTCTAACCCTAGCTAAAGTGACTTTTGGTTTAAAAAAAATTCTAAAGGGACTTAACCAAGGCCCTAACAAGAATTTTTGTAATTTTGCAAAAAATTGCCAATTTGAAAATTCAGAATTCGAAAGACAATTCAAGAGTTCTGTGATCAGGTGGTAACTAAGTAGTCCAACAAATGCAAAGTTATTTATCCCACCCTTGCTCCACCAATGTAGGAAGCTGGCTCTGTATATACTATACCAAAGTGAGGTATAGTGTGCACAGAGTCCAGTGGAACCCCAAAGGTAGGCAGAGGTAAAGTTAGATAGCACCTCACTCTCTATTTGTGTTAATGTGGTCGAGCAGTAAGGCAGTATCAGAGGACAGTGTTAAGCATTTGTTGTATACACTCAGTCGGCAAATTAATTCACACACTCAAAGACTGAACTTCAAACCAATTGTTTTTGTATAAAAAAAAATCTTTTATGTATTTTATTTCCGATTAGCAGGGCACACTCAGTCAAAGCACATCAGCAATTCAGCAAAAAGTGGGGGCAGCCATGCAGAAAGATGGCACTTTCTCACATTGTCTTACTCTGTCCCCAGTCTCTCAAGTACGAATGTATGACGGAACCACGCATGTCAATACTATGCATGCTCTTACAACATAGCCATTACAACGCACTGTTTCCAAGCATTACTTTAACCACACAGGATTTTACAATTTATGCCTTTACCACGCATGCCTTTACAAAAAATTGTTATTCGAAAGGATGAATAGTAAAGGTTTTATGTATTTTACAGGTAAGGAGAAACCCTTTTTATGTATATATGAAGGGTTTATATTTTCCTGTAAAATACTTTACAATTTTTTTGTGGTAAAGGCATAAGATTGGTTAAAAAAACAATGATAGGAATGTACCAACCCTATTTTTGTTTACACACACACACACACACAAATATATATGAATATGCGAGTGTAATATATATATATACACACACACACACTTAAAAACCCACAACTCCTCAATCCATACCCACCCTAAAATTACCCTTGCCACCCAAAAACCCGAACCCACCTTAACCTCTAAATATTCCCTTGCCACCCAAAAACACATACCCATCCTAAAGCCTACAAATTCCCTTGCCACCCAAAAACCCATACCCACCCTAAAGCCCAAAAAATTCCTTGCCACCAAAAAACCCATACCCAACCTAAATCCCCAAAAATCCCTTGCCACCCAAAAACCCATACCCACCCTAAACCCTAAAAATGCTCTTGCAAGCTCATAACCACTCTAAGCACACAAAAAACAAGAACACTTAACACTTACCTGCAAAATACTTATAAGACCTTAAAACCTTTATCAGGCATTTGCCTTTACCATTCATGCCTTTACAACAAAATTAATTGTAAAAGCATGCATGTTAAAGGCATGATTGTTGTGAAATCCTGCATGGTAAAGGTACTGCATATTAACGATACCTGCGTGGTAACAGCCTTGTTGTAATGGCTGTTTCCCTCAATTACACCATCTTTTACTTCCTAGTCTATCCTGCTTCTATCTCCACCTGAACCACGATCGCCGCCCAACAATTTTGCCACCCCAGTTCAAGGTATATTTTTCTGTACCACCCACTCTTGCAACGGTGCCATTTTTGCTGGTTGTACTGGAAATGTAACACCACCTACTGGTGGCAAAGCAACAGTTAAGCAGCCCGGGGGCGCTAGAGGGCGCACAAGCAGAATGGCCGCACGGATATGAGGCTCCTGCTGCCTGGGACCGGAATGCTTCAATTATCCTGGTGCAAATGAACTTAAAAATCACAGATATTTGGCCATGCTAAAGAACTAACCTGCCTCTCCACTCGGTGTAAAGAACGAAGAGTTTGGAGGCTGCCAGCCGGAGCGCCAAACGGCGAAATGAGTTACAGCGCTAACCGCCGGAGCGGTGTGAGGTCGCAGGGCGGCGGCCGCTGAGAGGAAAGCCAGAGGACTCACACCCGGTAGCTGGGCTGCGTGGCCGGTGAACAGCAGAATGTGAGCGCGCTAGACCAGCGGACGGCAGCTGGGGGCCTGTAATAAGAGAGAAGGCAACAAGAGGCGATACGAGGAGCAGCGGCACCCGGGACTGGCGCTCGATGCACTGTGCGACGGAGCCAGATGGTGAAGTGATGAGGCCATAAACGCGGAGGTGCAGACCGAGGGCGCGCGGACCTGCCGCTGGGGCCCCCCAGAGGAGAGAAAAAGCATACGGGAGCCTGCAACACCGGCTGTCGGGTCAGGCGCTCAGGGGCACCGCGCGAAGGAGGTGAGCAGCGTCAGGGCGAGGCCACAGTGACGGCGGGGAACAACAAGGCCGGAGCGTACCTGCTGTCGGGACCCCCGCAGTGAGAGGAAATGAGAAACTTCAGCAGAACACTGGCTTTCACATCCCACGCCAATAGAAGGAGCACTATATGTAGCAGTAACAAACAGAGACAGAACACCCAATGCCCTCACGTGTACAATAGCAGCATGGCAGCGCATAAGACATATGCTGGATGTACCCATGATATATTCGCCCTTGCTGCCCCTCGCTTACCACCCTGCTATGCCGTTGCTACAAGAGGGTTTTTTTTTAAATTTCCAACAGCGGACTCACGTCCGCACTTGGGGGGGACCTATACCACGAAGGCCAATTCCGCAATATTGACCACATGTTCCAAACTGCACAGAAGACGCCACTAGATGTCTTTGTATATATTAGACTGAGACTTGGGATAAGATCACTTACTCCTGAGTTCCCAGCGGAACCGCAAGCACTTGCCTCACTACAGCTCATATTAGAGAGAGATACAGGCTGGTATCACTGATATATAAAATGGTGCACACACAAATGGCAGCAACACCCCCACCGTCGTGCAAGAAATGGGACGAGGAACTAGGTCAAGTCCTGACAGACGAGCAGTGGGAGGGGTGCGGTCTGCAGACCGAGCGAGTATCGACCAGAAGAAGACTTCGGATAATTCATTATAAATTTTTACACAGGATGCATTATACACCGGCCAAGATGTACAGGTTCAAGTTGAGAGAGGATGATAGGTGTGATTTCTGACCTAATAATGTGCCAGGAGAGACTCTCGACATATGCAGAACTACTACCCATGGCCTCCACGCCTAGGGATGTATGGGCCCCATTGCAGTGCTATGTGCTAGCCCATCCGAGAGACGAGGGTTATTAGGATAAAGAGAATTGTCGGGAGAGATACTATGGGAAGTTGCTCCTAGACAGGGAATGAGCGGAGGGTGGACGAATACGCCAATTAGAAAGTAGGCTGAGGATGAAGGTGGCTAGAAAAGAGTACTGCTGCAAATAAATAGATACAAATAAAAAATCAGACATGTGTTGATATATGAGAAATACTAGGGGAAAAACATTAAGCAGATGTAGAGACGGGATGCCCAAATACCTTAAAATGTGCACAGTTATTCCTGTAATGTTGTATCACCGATGTAATTAGCCTGAGAAAACAAGAAATGTATGTACTATTGCAATGAACCTGATCTGTGTCACAAATTGGATGTAAGATGCTGATATGGAAATGTTCACTTGAGAAACAATAAACAGATGTTTAAAAAAAAGAATAATTAAGCAGCCCAAAGCCTTATAACACACCAAGCTCATTCTTGCTGGAATTATTTAATGATCAGTTTGCCCCGCCTAGGTATTCTGGCAAATAATGATGATTTATTGGAATATTTCATTGAATCCGGTTCACAATTGCCTGTAGGTTGTATGTTTTTTTAGCTTATTTTTTGGGGGGAAATTATGCTGGAAGTAACACTGTTTAGGCCCACGTAGAATTTAAAAAATATTCCAACCAATCCCACATTTAACAGTACCCTGTCCTGAATGATGAGGGACTACAATCATCCTAGAAAGAGTTGAGTTTGCAAGTCAGGCTCCTTTGCACTGAGCAGTGTAGTGTTGGTTCCAACATTTTTTAAATGGCTTACTTTTGTTCCTAGTCTTGTCCTCAGTCAGTCAAACAAGGCTCGTATAGCACTGCTAATCACCAATGAGGGTATCCAGGCACTGTGGATCTTGCTGCAGAGGCTCAGTCAAACAGCCAGGTCGTGAGAACTTTCCTGAATTCCAGTAGCAAGGATGAGGTCCAGAGGAGGAAACGAAGGTCATTCAAGGCCCTGGCAACGAAGGTAGGAGAAGGAGCGCCCTCCGCTGTGACTTTGACATATGCGAGGGGTGTGAGCGAGGTGAAGGGAGGCGGAGCTCGGGTGTCTGGAGGGTAGGTGAAAATTCAAGTGGTGGTTAATGTTTGCTGGCCCTTGGTTGTGCAGGGCTTTGTATGTGTGGATCAGCTTCTTGAAGTGGCATCTCATCTGGATTGGGATCCAGTGATGCTTCTTGAAGTGGGGGGGGGGTCATGTGCGTCCACTTGGGGAAGTTGAAGATGAGTCTAGCCGCAGTATTCTGTATTCTCTGTAGTCTCTTCAGAAGGTGCGAGGAGATTCCTGCATAGAGTGTGTTGCCCTAGTCTAGCCGTCTGGTGACTAAAGCTAGGGTGACAGTACGTTTGATGTTGACCGGGAGCCATCAGAAGATTTTGCAGAGCATGCAAAGAGTGAGGAAGCAAGCAGAGGAGACAGAGTTAATCTGTTTTTACACAGTGAGCTTGCTGTCCAGGATAATGCTGAGGTTGTGGGAGCAGTCTATTTGTGTGGGTGAGGGTCCTAGTTCAGAAGGCCATCAGGAGTCATTGCACGGGGAGGTGTTGTTCCTGAAGATCAGTGCTTCAGTTTTATCAGTGTTGAGTTGTTTCAGGCAGTTGTCTTTCAGATGGCGATGCTTGTCATACACCTGTGGAAGTTGGCTCTCGTTTTGGAGGGCTCTTCTGATAGCGAAAGGATAAGCTGGGTGTCGTTAGAGTAGGAGATGATATTTAGTTCATGGGTTCTGACGATGTCAGCTGGGGGGGGGGGGGAGTGGGGCATGTAGGTGTTGAACAGGGTAGGGCTGAGGAATGAGCCGCTAGGGTTTCCGCCAGTGGATGCTCTTGCGTTCGGAGGTGTAGGGAAGGAGGCGTATTCTCTGGGTTTTTTCTGTAAGAAACACAGTGATCCATCGGAGGGCATATCCTTCAACTCTGATATGGTGAAGTCTCTTGATAAGGGTGTTGTGAGATATGGTGTTGAATGCTGCTGAGAGGAGTAGGGCAGCCGTATGCCCTCTTTCGTGGAGGGTTCTGATGTCGTCGATGGTGGCAAAGAGGGTGGTTTCAGTGCAGTGGTTGGCAAGGAATCCAAACTGGGAAGTGTCCAAAAGGTTATTGTTCTCTAGGTGTTCCATGAGTTGGCGGTAGATGGCTTTTTTGAGGACCTTAGCGGGGAAGGGAAGCAGAGAGATGGGGCGGAAGTTCTTGAGTTTGCTGGGGTTGCCGGGCGTTTTCTTAAGAATGGATCTGATTTTAGCGTGTTTCCATTCATCATGGAAGGTGGCCGTGGTGATGGATGTGTTGAGGATGTGGTGAGTTTGTTGCTGATCAACTCGCTCCCAAGCTTAAAGATATGGTGGGGACACAGGTCCATCAGTGCTCCTGAGTGAATGGAGTTCATGAGGTCATTGGTGCTTTGTGTGGTGAGTTGGTCCCAGGTGATTAGATGTGGTGGGGGTTTGCCTCTGTGGGAGCGCTGAGGCTAAAGATGTTGGCTGTGGTGGGTAGGGGCTCAAAGTTTTTGTAGCTATCGGAAATCTTGTCCTGAAAGAAGTCGGTCAGGGTGTCGCAGAGTTCCTGGGAGGGATTGATGACTTTTTAAAGGCTGAGGGGATGGATAACTCCCCAAAGATCTTGAATAGTTCTTTATGGTTAACTATTGTATGCACCAGAGGCACCCGATCACAGCACAATACATACGGTGATGAGGTCATCTAGAAGTGATTCATATATTAACATGTCTATAGAGGCTGTGGTAGTGGCCCACTCCAGCCCACACATCCAGTAGAAATTATCAAACTGCCTTTTTTCACCTGCATTTGGCATCTTATTCACCAGCAAGAAAAATGAAAGTTCTCGGTGGCCTTAATAACAACATTTGTTTTTTCTCCTGTTAACATCTGTGTCCTTCACACTTCAGAATTGCAAAACACGTGCTCCATCTGCATTTACCGAACAGCCAATATATTTTGAAATGTACAGAGTTCATTTACAGATATTTACATTTTGTTGTGTGTTAAAAAAGGCATCCTGAAGTAGATCCTTTCACATTTCCTGAATCCCAGCAAGATTTTCATATAGTTCAGTTTACAAATGCCGCTCAATTTGCAGTTAAAGAAAGAAAAGTATATACCAATCTCCATGTTAAAAATAAGCAGCAATTTGTCTGAATACTTAGTCTGACATTCGAACGCACAGGAACTGGGACACAATAAAAAAAACACATCTGTATTGCCTATTTACCTTCTGAACCTCAGCATAATTATTTGGGGGGTGCTTCAGCACTCCCACCGCTCCTACTTCCAGAACCTATGGACCCAAAGGTGTCAGTTTTCCATGCTATGTCCTCTCATTCCAGAGCAATATCTCTAAATGCCATTCTGATGCTAGGGCAGTATTAGGAACGTTCACGTGCTACAAAGTTCAGTGGTTGCAGTGGGTGGGATCTGTTAGGAATGACGTTTCCAATCTTTTTTAGCTTTACCTACACCCCTACATTTTTGTCGCAAAACAACCATTCCTGCGCCTGATGTGTCTCTGGTTGAAGGTGAAGGGAGAGGGCCTCCTATACTGTGAAGCCAAGGAAGTGGGAGCCAGCATTTGCTTTAATTGATAGAGTCTTTTGAGGCTTCCTGTGCATAAAGATTTATTATTTTTGGGAAATAATGTAAGGGGGTTACCAGCTGAGCTCTGGAGAGTGTTCTTCTAATGCAAACTATAAAAAAGGATTGCACTATGTACATTCTGATTGTGCATTACTAAAAATGTATATTTCTAAAGCACTTGTTTTTATTTAAAACACAAAAATTCTATGCAGATTTGGAGGCAGTCTGTCTTGTAATGTGTACAATACAATTTTAAATAATAACTTGCATATTCACAGTGATTTCAGTCACTGGCTAGGGCCTCAAATCACAACAAATACACAAGTCACTATTCCCGTCTGCGCCAATCGGGATACATCCTTTACGACGCAACTTTTACCACGCAGTACCTTTACAACGCAGGTTTTTCAACGCAAGTCATTACAACGAATCTTTTTGTGCACTTCAACCACTAAGGACGACCCACCCGGAAAAGGCCTTTGCAGGGGCTGTATTAATTAATAAGGTTCAACCTAATCAATGAACAGGAGTGTAGACCAGAAGAAACACAATGGCCAAGTCAGAAGACACTGCGCACAACGTCAAATCTGGATCTGATTATAGTGGTTGTCTGCTCCCTAGGAACGGCCCTGTCCTTTAAAAGGTTGAAAATGCCCTACTGGCAGGTTCTGACTGGATGTACCCACTGAGAATACCTATTGGCCCATAATCTCTACACAAACATATCAGTGTAACAACAGTCATGCAGTATGAATCGGGGGTGGGGGGGTGGGAGGGGGGGGGGGGGGACAGGCAAAAGGCTAAAAGACAAACATTGGATTGGAATCTCCTTCTGGAGGATTACTCCCAGCTACAGGTAAGTATTAGAACTTCAGTGATCAGGGATTCAAGTCACTGTGGAACCGGCTTCAAGGGCCACAGAATAAGTTATAAGGATTAGTACGTATAAACTAAATACCATGTGCCACCCCGACGTGAGCGGAGTACTAGGAGAGGCCAAATCAGCCTTACCAGTCTTATGTGTGGAGGTTATCACGAGCATCTGACCACCCTGGGTACCAGTCAGAGGCCGCAGGATGCCAAGAAGACAAGTAGCTTGGAGGCAAAAATACAAACACAGAAACTGGGAGGAGAAAAGGGAGAGGCCATAAATGCGAGGGAACCAACAAGGGCGAAAACAACAAAAGTGTGAGAACACAAAAGTAGGATGCAAACTAAAAGTAAGAAGAGAGCCACAGCAACCAACCAAAAATGTGTTGCCAGACTTCTGCTCCATATTGTTTTGCCATTAAAAACTGGTTATACCTAATCTCATCAGGAAGTGCACCCTAAACCATGAAATACGTACATAAAAGCAAAACTCAATGGTGCAGTCTAGTGTTTATGTGGTTTTAGTTTCTGTAAACCTGTTCTCCTTAGTTTTTAATCCCTTCCAATCTTATGCTTAATCCTGTGCCTGTGCTGTAGTGAATCCTGCCACCTGCATTTACCAAGAATAATCACCAAAAGTACACAAAGTTGAAGGAGATGGTAGATCAAATGTGAAAGTCAGCTGTCAAGTAGGAATGCATTCAAAATAACTCCACATTATACTTTATTTGTGATTTTAGTGACAATGACTCAAAGTAAATATCCACAATCGCCCTGAAAGGTATAGAGTTAGAAGAGAACAATAACACTGCAACTGAAGAGTGAGATACCGATGACTGGGGGGGGCGGAGCTAGCCGGCGTCGATGGCGGACGCGTGAGCCTTCGGCTCCTCGCATAGCCCCGGAATAATCCTGATAATCTATCCTTAATCGTGCCCTATATGCCATAGCGGGCTCTCGAACACCCGTTGGCACCCCTAGATCCATTTGGGGACCTTTTGGGACGTTTGCTGGCGAGCCTCTCCGAGTTCTCTGGAGTGCGGCCCCTCGCGACACGGCCGAGGAGGATTGGGCCTGAAGCCGCGCAATATCCTGGAGAGGTGGCTGGGTAACGTCGCCGGACGTGCGGCCTCAGCGCTGGGAGCGGTCGGGCTGAGCTCCGACCGGACTATCGTCTGGATTTATCCCTGGTTGGGACGACCTCTCCCCCTTCGTCTGCGATTCACCCACGAATGCACGGCTTGAAGGCCCAACGGCAGAGAGGACACTGACCTCCCGTACCACGAGGTGGAGCGATCGTCACAACGGTACGACTGCCGGTCTGGATCCCCACTATGGCGAACTGCTATCCCGGCGCCCGCCGGCCACGGTGGTGAGAAGTTGACAGGTGCTTGCGTTGTGGACCTGAGTGCACCCTGGGCCTTACGGGTGCGGGTCTTGCCGAAGTGATAGGAAGTGATTCGTCCGCCATAACGGGCACCATTTTGGCTGCATCGGGCCCCAGGACCGGGCTTGATGACTGGTGGCAGTAAATCGCTTGCTTAAGAGACCTTTGTATTGCAATCGCGGCTTACCGCTGGTGAGACGTCCCCTTGTTCTGGGCTCCTCCGCAACAGGGACAACGATGGGGAAGAACGACGCTGCCCAGGGGAAGCTCTCCTTTGAACGGCGCCGACCGAAAGGGCCAGAAGCGGCGGCACCGGAGTCATCGCCGAAGGGAGCCACAGCGACAGCCCCAGCATCCACGGAGCTCCGAGACATGTTGGCCGCAATGGAAAAGGGCATCCAGGATAGCATTGCGTCTGTTGGCACTAAGATAGACGCTTTGTCATACCGAATGGACCGCATGGCGGAGCGCGTGGACAAACACGCGGAGCGCCTACACATGGCGGAACGTCGCCTCACCGAAGCTGAAGAAGCCCAGACAGAGTGGGACAAAGACAGAAAGCAGTTTGATAGACTTTTACATGTTATTCGTGACAAAACAGAGGACTTGGAGGCGCGCTCGCGCAGGTCCAACATCCGTATCACAGGCGTGGCGGAAACTACGCAGACGGGGAAGATGGAACTATTCGTAGAGAAACTGCTGAAGCTGCTACTCGGAGAGGAGGTGTTTTCCCCCATGTTCATAGTGGAACGGGCGCATCGCACGTTGGGCCCACAACCGCAGCCTGGCGCGCCTCCTCGCCCCATTATCGCGAAGCTCCTTAATTACCGCGACAGAGACACAGCTTTGCGCCTGGCGAGGGAGAAGGGCAAGCTACAACATGAGGGTATGGACATCTCCCTCTACCCGGACTTTACAGCCAGAGTGCAGGAAGAGAGGCGGCAGTTCGCGCCATATAAAAAACAACTCCGTACTCTGGGCCTGGACTACGCGATGCTATACCCTGCTAAGCTTCGCATCAACACAGGAGGGCGGTCGTATTTCTTTACGGACCCTAAAGAACTCCAAAAATCCCTAAAGACCTGGACGCGGGAGCGGAAGGAGGCTAGGCGCGGCCAGGAGGACGACGCCGGCTCGACATCGAATCTGGAAGAACAGGACTAGAGGGTCTTGCAGTGAGGTTTGGAACTCTTCAACGAGTGGGGGACACTTTAACCTGGCACCGCTGAGACACCATGAGAGAAGAGACGTGTAAGGTCTACATGAGTACTGCTGGTAATGATTGGTGAGGCGGTGGATAAGCTGCTTGGACATATGCCTCACATACTACTGGTGAGGAGGTCGTTGTCGCTGGGGGGAGGATGACCGGAACACTGTTGCATCGTTGGGGGGGCTGGTAGGGGTGTGGGAGGGCTGTTATACTTGCTACTCGAAGGGCATCGACCTACAAGTGGGGCGAGAAGGAGGCGCTGATCAGATCATTTAACTGGGACAGTTTGCGGTGTCGTACTATTTTGGCGCGCTCTGCCCCGGTGCCTTTGGTTGTGCGACTCTCCAAGGGGTTGGTATTGAACAGACCCTCCAGTATTTCGCGATTTCGCGATTCGCAATAAAATCGCGAAATCAGCGAAATAGCGCGATGACCGCGATATTTATGTTTTTTGCCGCAAAAAAAGGTCTTGACAGACAACAAACATAATGGTGACCTCTGATTGGCTGTACGGGCACACGTCACTACGTCGTGCCGTACTAGCTAATTTAGAGGTGTGAGTAATTGTACACGCCTTGTGGATTAGAGCGGCCAGGACAGCTCATGGCTCCAGCAAGACTGCCACCTGTGAGTGGGGGCATTAAGGAAGGGGGCTCCTGACACCACGTCTGAAAGCGCTAACACGTTCCATTCAGTTTGGCTGTTGCCGGCGGGACTAAACACCAATCTTGCTGCTTTACAGTAATCACAGCAATCAGAACCAACAATGTGCTTTCAGATTAGCACTCACGTACATTTTACAGCAAGGACGTGCTAAATTTAACACGCCGTATAGAAAAGATGAAAGGTGAGTCAGACACAAAGATCGATTGCAGCAGCCTGCACACACACATCTCTGCGGAAGGTGGATCTCCCTTTGGTGCAAAGTGTGACTCCCTTGTAAATCCACCCATTCCGATTTCAATGAGGTCCTCGTGCTCCGGAATGATGTATTTCTACACTTAGGGGCATCCATCCCTCCCCTGACATACCATGATAGCTGTTTTAAACAAAACGCACAGCCAGCATACCAAAAACAAGTGCATCACACCAACAATTCAACCGGCATCCAAGGAAGCTTCTTTTTTGCACGCAATCATGTTTTCAAAGTCGGCACAAACACCTTTGCAAAATGTGTCAAACAGAGTATAATCGGAACTGCTTCCTCTTGGATCCAGGCAGCCTGGCCTTACTCTCGCCTTCGATGTGTTTACTGGCGCTGAGCAGGTCGCAGGTTTGGCCAGAACAGGAGAAACAGGTATGTACGTGGTCAGATTTTACTTTGAGCTGTTCCAACTCTATCTTTCATCCTTCCGAGGGCGATAATACAACTGAGTTTCGAATGGTTTATGGGCAGACCTCGTCATTTTAACTGAGAGCTGTAGGTCGACTAGAGATGAAGCTGTGGGACTGAAGGATGGATGGGTACACTTTTAGGAGGGAGATTTTGGGGCAGAAGTAGGAGAATTGTATTCTGTGATTTTAGAAAGGAGCAAGCAAGGCTTTAATCAAAATATCAACTTTCCAGTGAAAGTGGTTTATTGCTTTCCTGCATAGGACTTATCGGCGTGGAAATCCATCTTTCTATTTTGGAATTTTAAGAGTTTGCGTTGCCCAGGGCAGTATTTGCATTTCAGATTTGTGTGAGTGCATAGCTTCTTCAATTGTGTACAGACCAGCACAATAATTGTAATTTTGACACAATTCAAGGTTGACTACAGTGGTTACATTCTTTTGCTTGCTATTGTTCCATAAATTCTGTTGATGTGTACGTTTGTGTGTGATAAATTAGCAGTTTGTAAATAGCTGTTTGAAGGGTAACATTTGCTCAAATTGTAATATTAATCCTGTTCAATAGGGTTAGTAGACTTTTTCCAAAGGTGGCTGCCAATCTTTTTTGCATGTTCTATTGTATTTGTTTTTGGGCGTCCCATTTTTAAATGAGAATTAAGAATCATGCACGTCCACCCTCATTCACCCATGACCAACGCCAGGCTGCCTTCTGAGGAGCATTTACATGTGCTCTGCATGCACCAGTATTCCATAGACAAGCCCTTCATTCCCAAGTCCAGGGACTGATGGGCCGCACAAATCTTCTGGATCGGGGCTTGCAGTGGCCGCTAAGAGTGGAGAGGAACTCAACCCCACTCCACAACACCATCTAAGTGGTTCCTGCGGGCTGAATGGAGGACCTCCAGTTGGATGTCGCGACCTCATGAAACTAACACCAGCTCAACCAATATTTTGAGGGTTTGTGGACCTGGCACATAGAATCCTTTGCTCTGAGGACCCGCAACTAAAACACTTACGCAAAAAATCTTTGCTTAGCATAGTGTGCTGCCCGACTTGTATTTTGCTGTTTCTGTCATTGCATCCAGATATGTGATACAACAAGTAACATCATACCTACAACAAGTCAGGATTATTGGCTTTGTCAATGGTTATTAGATGCATAAGATAAATAATTGCAACTATGGCTTGTTACATATAATATTGAAAAAGCTTCCGCTTAAAGCCCTGGTGACACCACAATGTTGCTGCTCTTGCGTTTCAAAAAGAGAAGGGAAATCCAGAAAGAAAATGACTCTTTAAAGGAGTCCCTCCCCTCACAACGCTCACCTGCCATGACGTCAGTAACTTCTCCACTAGTCAGACCCTCCAGGATTTCGCAATTTCGCGGTTTGTCGCGAAATCGGCACTTTTGTAAAAATGCCACAATTTTTACAAAAGTGCCCACTAAGATATCTGTGTTTGTTGTAGGAAAAACTGCCAAATAAAATGCCGCAAAATTGCCGCTAAATTTCCATATTTGTGCCGCTAAATTTCCATTTTTGTGCCGCTAAATTTGCTAATCCATGCCGCTATATCCTGGGGGGTCTGATTGAACTGGCGAATACACTACTACCTGAGGGTTGATGGGGGGGATCTCTGGGACCTGTCTGACCTGGTTGGGGGTGGTCGGCTGTGGGTGGGCGGGAGTTCGGGGGGTGGGGTCGAGGATCTGGACAGTTGGGGGGGGTTGTTGCCTTGAGTTGTTTGGGGGGTTTGATCGTACTGAGTGTGAACTGTTATGTGGTACTGCACCTGTTTGGAAATGCCGGCTGGCGATTACGAGATCAAATGTACTGCTGTGTCCTGTCTTGCTCATCCTTGCTGCTTATACACACATGAGCCCTTGCAATGTCTAGTGCTGCACCAAATCTACCAACAAATGCCCCGAATAAGTTGAAACTGATGACCTGGAATGTGCGGGGTTTGAACGACTTTCGTAAACTGAGGAAGGTCCTTAGCTATCTCCATAGACATCATGTTGATCTGGCCCTGTTGCAGGAAACGCATTTACCATGCACCAGCAGGTTGTTACACTCTAGGGGACTGGCGGGGAACATAGTTGCTGCAGGTTTCACGACGCCCGCCCGAGGGGTGTTAATCTGGGCCAATCCCTCATCACATCTGAAGTTGATCCCGGTGCTCGCTGACTCGGAGGGCAGATACGTCCTGGCTAGGTGTGTGGGTAAGGGTCTTGATCTACTTGTAGTAAACGTTTATGGCCCCAATTATGATCACCCTGAATTCTATGAGACTCTGTCTGCCCTTAGCAGGTCACATGCCCAGCCTTGGATGTTGTGGGGGGGGGGACTTTAACTTCGTATTCGACCCATCCATGGACCGTTCCGCGGGCCCAGTTCGGCGCCCGGTGACTTCGGCCTCACATATGAAAGCTGAGATGACTAAATTAGACTTGGTGGATGTATGGAGGGACAAGCACCCCACGAAGGGCGGCTTCACGCACTATTCGGCCTACCACAATGTGCACACTAGGATAGATTACTGGTTGGCATCCCCCCCGGTACTTGGTAGTATTAGCGCATGCGAGGTTCTCCCGCGCACACTCTCGGACCACTCCCCCATCCTCCTACACCTTTCAACCGCCAGGAAGGGGATTCCAGCCTTCACTTGGAGGTTCCCCCCTTTCGCGCTGCTGGATGACGCCTTCCGGGGGGAGCTTGCGGATGATATTGAACAATACTTCGCAACTAACATAGGCTCAGTAGACGACTTCTTTACAATTTGGGAGGCTTTTAAGGTGTACATCAGGGGAGTGGCTATGTCAAAGCACTCCAGTGTGTTACGCTCCATCAGGCGGGACCTCACAGCGCTGGAGACTAGAATAGCGGAGCTGGAGGCTAGGCAACTGTCGACACGTAGCAATACTGATGGCCCGGCGCTCACCCAACTCCTGTCTGAGTTTCAGGCGCTGGCGGACAGAGAGATTCTTTATATGGGCAAGTACGCCACTGCCAGGGTGTATGGTGAAGGGGATAGGCCAGGCGCATTACTAGCGCGCATGGTTCGAAGCTCTCGACGGCCTCTGGTTGTTGAGGAGCTGAGGACTCCGGAGGGTGACACGGTCTCAGACGAGGAACAGATACTAGGGACCTTTAGAAGATATTACGCAGAGCTATATCAGTCCAAAACGCAGGGAGTAGAGGGCGAAATGAAAGAATATTTAGACCACATTGCAATGCCGTTCCTCAAGAGCTCGGATAGGGAATTTTTGATGGCCCCCTTTCACCAGGACGAAATATTGGAGGCTCTAGCGAGCATGAGATCGGGTAGCGCTCCGGGTTCGGATGGACTCACGGTCGGCTTTTATAAAGCCTTCAAAGACTTCCTACTCCCGCACTTGGTTGTCCTCTTCGACGCCATCTTGCCGCCCACCATGCGCGAAGCGTTGCTCATCACAATACCTAAGCCGGGGAAGCCACCGGACCTTTGCGGCTCGTACAGGCCGCTCAGCCTGCTGAACGTAGATGCGAAGATTTATGCCAAGGTCCTGGCCAATCGGTTGGCTTTACTGGTCCCAGAGCTTGTCGCCCCGGAGCAGTCCGGGTTTGTCCCGTGCAGAAATTTAACTTACAACATACGCACGGTACTGGGAACAATGCAACATGTCAAGCAGGAGAACAGCGCGCTGGCAATCTTCCTTGATATGGAAAAGGCGTTCGACTCGGTTGAGTGGCCTTTCATGGTGAGGGTACTGCGAAAGTTGGGCCTAGGCGAACCATTCCTGCAGAGGATTGGGGCACTGTACCATCGGCCCTCTGCCAGACTACGGCTGGGCGACAGAGTGTCGGAACCGATTTACATTGGTAGGGGCACACGGCAAGGCTGCCCCCTGTCGCCGTTGCTCTATGCTTTGGTCGCGGAGCCCCTTGCATGCGCCATACGGGAATACCACAGCCTGGAGGGTATAAGTTTCCCCACCTACAAAATAGGGATATCGACTTATGCGGATGATACGTTATTGTATGTCAGGAACCCGGAGGCCAATCTGGCCGCGGTTCTTCGCGAAGTGGTCCGCTTCGGCTCGCTATCGGGCTTGAGGGTGAACTGGGATAAGTCCATTGCTTTTCCTCTCACCCCGGTGACGCAACCGTTCGCTATGGAGTACCCGCTGCAGTGGTCCTCTGACTCAGTCCGTTATTTGGGCATCCGCCTGCATACGGATCCCGAGATCCTAATTCGGGACAATTACGGAGTGGCATACAATAAATTGGTCGATGATGTCGACGCCTGGATCAGACTTCCGCTCTCCCTACTGGGCAGGATCGCTATAATGAAAATGATAGTGCTTCCCCGATTCCTGTTCCTTTTCCTCAACTTACCTGTGGTTTTGTCGAAGGCATTCTTTAAACAACTTACCCGAGTCATGCTCCGGCTGGCCTGGGGTGACAAACAACCTAGAGTCCGATGGACGATCCTGACTCTCCCCTGTGAGATGGGGGGCCTGGGAGCACCGGATCTAGAATGCTACTACCGAGTTGCGCAGGCATCGCACCTGCACTCGTGGATTCACGGAGACGCACGGACCCCGCACCTCATTTTGGAGCGGTTATTTGCGAACCCGCTCCCTTTGCCTGCCACTGTCTGCCTGCCCACGGATCGTTCGGTTGGCCAGATGGACTCACTTAAAGCGACCAATCATGCCTGGAACTCCTTGATGAGTTCTCGCGGCTGCGCCCTCCTGTACTCCCCATTGATGCCCGTAGAATGGGCCCTCTGGCTGGACCCGTTGGGTGAGAAAGGAGTAGTTAAAGTCCTACAGGCCCTCGGCATAGTAAGGATGGAGGACTTGTTCTCTGATGGCACACTGAAAACCTGGGACCAACTCGCCACCACGGAGTCGGGCCCTACCTTGCTACAGAAATTCCAATATCATAGACTTCGCTCTGCGTTCCGGGAAATACTGGGCCCTGACATGGAGGAACCAGAGGAGATCCCGGAACTGACCTATGTAATTAAATCCACTTCATCTACAAAGCTAATTTCACAGGTTAACAAGTTGGGAGTAGTGCATCAGCGCCTACAACCTTCCAAGGCTAGAGCGGCTTGACAAGTCGATTTGCAATCCCCCATAGACGACTTTATGTGGCGATACTGCTGCTCCAGCACGCGCAAGATTTCCCTGAATGGCAGGCACAGGTTGGTGCATTTCAAATACCTACAGCGGGTGTACTACACCCCGAGCGACTGCACCGCTATGGCCTTCGCCCCACTGCGGAGTGCGAGCGTTGCCGAACATTGGTGGCGGACTTCTTCCATTTGGCGTGGCTTTGCCCTGGGGTGCAGGCATTCTGGGGGGAGGTATTTGACGAACTTGACCAGATTCTGGGGGAGACATTGCCCTGCACCCCGGCGCTTGCACTCCTTGGTTACTCTAAGCCATTGGCCCCTTCTCTGCGCCGGCTGGTAGACATGGCATTACTGTTGGCTAGGAGGGTGGTGGCGACCTGCTGGATGCGAGGGCCCCTACCAGCCAAAACGAGATGGATGCGGGACCTACAGTACTGCTGCACCCAAACTGAACTATACAGCGACCTGTTACCACCCAGGAGTAGGCCCAAGAATTTCTGGGATCTTTATAAAGACCACCTACAGAAGGGGGAGGATGGCGACTCCGATACTTCCGAAGTGGCTGAACTCCAGGACCGGGTGGGGGAGTAGGGGTTTGACCACATGCATTTCTATCCCGAGGGGAGGGGTTTGGGGTGTGCTCAGAGTTGGGTGAGGGCTGCTATGAGGTTCTTACACTGAGGTGCGGCTGGGGGTTGCCTGGGGGGGGACATTCCTTAAGGGAGGGGAGACACAGAGTAGGTACACATTGGGATACGCATGACTGGACAGGGTTGGCAGTCACACAGACAAACTCTAGGGGGAGGGGTGGGAGTTTAGTTGGGGTAGTTCTATTGACCTTCATTCGATACTAGACCTTTTGGCCGCGATTGCAGAAGGGGATTGCCAGTTGACACACTGCTCCAATATGCTGCTTGTGGAGTGACACTACACTTGGTTCTAATAGGCTAACGATACATCACCACGCCGCCGGGCCCCCGGGATGCCGGCAAAAAGGCTGTGTACGGACTTTCTACTTCGGTACTAGTGTGATTATTACAATGTATGACATGGTGCACTGTGCATATGCGAAAACTTGATGGTGTCATTGGCTTTGCTGTCAATAAAGGTCTTTAAACAAAAAAGAGATACCGATGACTGGGCATTTGACCACTCACTGACAGCGTTATGCGTGGAAGTCGTTGTCACGAGCATCTGACCAGGCATGGTCCAAGTCAGAGACCGCATGACGCTGAGCAGACCAAGTTTCAGGAAAGAGGTCAAAGTCTAAATATCTAAGATATTTATGGAAAACTATGTGAATTAATCAAAATGGATAAACCTTGGAAAACAAAAGGCATCGGTCTATGCTCTTAGATTACTCATGCTTATATTGTGGACTAAGCCTTATGTGAACACAAAGTAGCCGAAGGATCATCGAGTGTGCACTGGTGAAGAGCAATTAAAGAGGAAACTGTCAGAGAAATGGACAGACTGCATGAACCCAGCAGGCCTAATCTGGTTACAAATGGTAAGTCTCCCTGTCTACGGTATTACAGTATTGATTTAAATTTCCAAGCAGGCAAAGAAAAGAACATAAGAAATATCATGTTTATTGATACATTCTGCATAGCTTTACAACGTTTAAAGACTGCAAGAGATCTGTAAACAAAGAATAGAATGTGCAGCAAACTGGCCTTCCTTTTTCTAAATAAAATAAGAATCATAGAAATACAGACACAAATAAAGGAGTATAAAGACAATAATAATGCATGTAGCTAAAAATGTGTGGGCATTAGCAAAAACGTGGATTCAAGAAATAACCAGTTAACTGCAATTTGTTTTATCTGCACAAACTTTCTTTTATTTAAACAAGAACAGCTCTACATGTCACAATACCCAACAGTCTTCAATTATTCGATTAAACAAAATAAATCACAAGTGACTTACCTGTAACACTGAGTCTGCATCATCACATCTTCCATAAATCTGCATGTCTTTAGCTTCGTCCACCCTAAAACCAAATCCAGAACTGTACCTTAACCGGTAACAGTCGGCATCGTCAATGGGTGTGATTACACAAAACTATGCTGTTTTAAAATCGGATAACTCCGAATGGGAGTTGATAATTTCTGGAAAGTGAATTACGGCGGACTTTGAGGTTGGCAAGGAAATCTAAACTTTGCCACTGTTAGTCCCGAAATACATATTCACCAATGTCAAATACCATAGAACCTCTCATGACAATTCTTCGTTTGCAGAATCCACCCAAAAAACTAAAATAGGTCCTAAAGTAATACATGAATGCAGATCATGTACACGTTTTTGGTTGTCCAATATTGATTTTTTGTTGACGAAAGTTTTCGTTTATTTAAGGGTTAACATTGAAAATAAACTCCAATAAAATGGCAAGACTAATTTTGATTGGTGTTACCCAATTATCCCAAACATTCCATAAGGCACTAAAGTATTTGATCTGGGTAAGCGATAAGGATGTTAGTCTGATTAATCACGCCATTTGAAGGAAGAAATTCATGACTTTCCCTCAAACAACGGCTGGGGCAAATACACAAAGTTACATCCCTGTAAGAGCACACTGTAATCAGAAATAATCTATCAGTAGCATTCCATTAAAGACTTTTTGCAGAAAAATCAAGAATGGACTAAATCACTTATTGTTTTATTGTAGTATATATTCATTTGGGTGGTGGAACTGTAGAACTTGCCTGCAGCTACTTTGTCTTCATCCTTGTACTCTTAGTTATATATATCATACCATTAATTTAATGAACTATGTCTTAAGAAAACCAACTGATTTAGCCTTTTGTTGCAGTAGGTTTTACAAGTTACGCGTATATCTATGAAAAATATAAATTTCAGAACAACTGTTACAGTTAAGTAACATAGTTCTTCTGAGGCATGAACCTTTCATATTCTCCAATTCTCTCATTTAGTAATAAGTAAACGTTGACTGTAATAACTGGCAAGGAGAAAAGGACATAAAAGTTTTGTTCTTGAGTTTTTTCCAGTCGTGGCTCGCAATACTCGCTGGTGGGGGGGTCGCGTAGGGGTGGGCGGAGGTTTAAAAGATTAGTTTTTTTAAACGTATCTGACCGGGTCCCGCCCGCCTCTCTTGGGCCTGGTCCCTCGTTTGGTTTTTTCCTGCTCCTGAACAGGAACAGGCATGCGCCCTCCCCTCCCGTAAACCAATGACAGTGTTGTAATAGGTACGGACAGCGCCCAGCCGGACGCCTGTAGGGAGGCCATTTTCTCTATGTAGGCTTCATGCAGCCTACATAGAGAAAATTTAGAGTGTGCATGACCGCCGACCAAACAGTCAGGGTACTCCGAGTGGCAAGCCACTCTTCCCCGACCCGCCCGACCCACCTAACCAGGCATACTCTCCTGCCTGCCCCCAACCAGGCATACCCTGCCTCTGCTTTATTGCAGTGCGATAAGCAGAAACATAAAATGGTATTTAAAATACCATTTTATGTTTCTGCTTCATGCACTGCGAGAAGCAGTGGGGGACGCTCCTCCACCCTATTGAAGGAACAGCCCCTGGGTCTTGACCCATTTAAACATAAGTATGCGCGTAGGAATACAAACTGTACATTTCACTGAATATCTATTGACTTTCAAGGCAAATTTCTTTCAATCTCAACTTAAACTATTTTTATGCAGCAGTGCTTCAGTTGCAGTTTTACTGCATTTTGGCTGTATCTGATTGTATCCTAGGAATAATAGGTGTCTTGTTAGCCAATTGGGATTCCATGCACAGTTTTTAAGCATATACATGGACATCAATTTCAAACATTTGATTTCAAAGCAATCCTGTGAAATACAGGACATGCAACATTTATATCCTAGAAAAGAAGCTGAGAAGAAGCACAATCATCTAATGTCACTAAAAGGACAGAGAGGTGTGAGCTTGAGCAGGTTAAGCTTGATTTTCCAACAGGAAGTATGTTTCAGTTTAAAAACTACGTTTGAAACAGGGCTAAAGTTTACGAAAACAAGTGCACAATATTGCCAGGGTATTTTCTTGTTTTCATGACTACGAAACAGCCGTATAAGGGTAAATATGCTTTATCAGCACCCATAGTATAACTAGGCTATCTGGTTTTAGGTTTAAACCTATAACAACTGATAAAAACCCAATGAAAGGAAAATAGTCATCACCAGTGTTAACATATTAACACTGAAAAAACACCTTTGCAACCACAAACTAAGTGCCATTCAGAGAATGTGTGAAAGTGTCATTTTTATTGCTTCCTGAAGGGGCCAATACAATGTAACTTTTTTGTAAAACGTAGCAGCAAGAAAGACTGGGCTAACATTATTCTGCTTGAGTTTTGTTGTTTAGGGATGTCCCTAAAACATTGGCTCTTCTTGCTTCTGCTTTTTTCAGTTTTGTGGTCTTTGGTCTAAAGATGCAGTGTTTAGAAGCATGTTTTAGGTCTTATTTAGTTATTTTATAAACTGTAGAGAATTGGGAAATATCAAAATCCTATATGATATTTTGGCTACATTCGATTTCACTGATATGTAAAATTACTGGTTTCATAAGAATCTTTCCCAATTTGTACAATCACATTCACCCACACACTGAGAATAGGTGAAATCCTTTGATACATCAGCCCCCTTTTCTAGTGATTCAGTATAGATTGTAAGTGAATTGCCAAACACCGCAGGTGTAAACATTCAATGCAAGGTGTAGTGACAGGTATATGTGAAAAGAATGTTGTCACCAAGCATCTGAGATAGAGGTGAAAACACGACACCATACATTTGGTAAACATGAAACGCAGTATCACTTGGAATGCTGCTGAACAAAGTTCCTACCAAGTTCAATAAAGATTGGAGTGATATTGTTTGTATTTGCAGTAATTCAGTTACGTATATGAAAAAGTTGTATGATGGCCTGTCAAAGTCGATACCCGAGTGAAGTGCTTCCCAGTAAGATATCCTTGTCAGTTGGTAGATGGTATGCTGAAAGAATCTTTACCATCTTCAGAGTTAATGAAGAATGCTAATGACTTTGCAGTCCATTCTGGTGCACTGTTTTGTTATGCCCGGGAACTAAAATGCTAAGATTTCTCATTTTGTGCTTTGTGTGGTATCAAAGAAAGAGTCATACTAACGGTGTCTTTTAGAAGGTGATTCTCATTCCTGGAGGCTCTGAATACCATATTATCCATGTGGCGTCCGTTTACGGACTTTTTGCTAAGTGAGGATGCCAAAGGCAAGAAATGTGATGATCTTCAGTCACTTATTGATAGTGATGTGAAAAAAGTAAAGTCTACTGCATGCATAGGTTTTTACAGGAAAATGTGACTGCAAGTGTTCAGCCTAATTGGTGTAGATGTGAAATATCTCCCTGAGAGTCGGTTGGGCGACACATTTAGTGACTTTAGCACTGAAACATTTTCCATATTAGAATTCCTGCTACTTGGTAAGCAAAGAAATGTTGAAGAGCATTTCAGGAAATTTTATTTTACAGTCTATGGGAAATGGCTTGCAATGGTGCATAGAAATGTCCCTTCACCAACCATGGCATTTGATGTTAATGAAGCCTCACTGAGGTACTCTGCCTAAGTTCTGGATCCCTTCTGAATTTTCTCCAGACTTAGAAAAGTACTGCTTCATTTTTTACCACTACTTTAACTGAGGGCATATGTGCCCAATTCAACACATATGTTGCAGACGTTGTCCTAGAGAATCACAATCTTCGGGTGCACCAGTATTGGCATGGAAAGCTATGTCATTGGCCAGAGTTAGCAAATTGTGTACTGGCTGTTTTGGCGATGCCCGTCTCAAGTGCCAATGTTGAGAGGACCTTTTCACAGATAAACATTTACATTGGAAGGAAAGAGCAAGCACGCATGACCAAAGACTCACTAAAGAAGTATTGTGTGGTGTACTTCAATAAGTTTGATCTGTAAAAATGTATTTGGACCTCATATATACCCTGTGCCCAAGCTCTCTATACACATGCACTATCAGTGCAAAAAGCAAGCAATAATTAAAATTAAACTAAAATTCCATAAACACCGGAAAAACACTGTTTCTATTCTTTTTAATTGCACGAAAATGTGTAACCACTGACAACTACTGTTTTTTAAGGTATTGAAAAAACCCACCAGAATTGACCAAAAATAGAAACCGAAAAAAGGAAAGCCTAATTATAACAAATAATCTAACCAATGAAATGTTAAACTTGTTATCGCCAAGAAACCATACTATGCAGTTAAACTAAATAATGTAGATATACCAGGTTTCATAGTGGTTAATAGACCCGAATGGGTCGAAAGTCCAGAAGGAACTGAATGTAGCTGTAAGGTAAAATAGATGCAATAACAATTAAATTATTTTTACATTTACAGCAGACACAAAATATTGACCTGAAAACTTGCAAAGATAGCATTCCAGGCTCCCATCAAAATATCCACACAATTGGGAGGTATTTCAATAGCTTAAGCCCATGACAAAGCCATATTTGTACCCCACTTCCAACACCTTTTCAGTGCAGTTTAGATCAAGCAGGCAACCAGATACTCAAGATCAGCCACCCAAAATGTGCTGGCTACGTGGCAGAAGTCTAGCATTTTGGGAGTAGATCCCTCAATTTCCATGCCCTTCCATCTGAGAAGAGCGCCAGCCACCCTTTACCAACTAAGACAAATATCTGCCACATTTTATTAGTGAAACAGGATGAATGAAGAGCTCTGGACAAAATCCTTTTCTGCTCGCCCTAAGTTTCCATCTGTTCTCCTCCTGTGTGCCACCCTGCGCTTCAAAAAGAGTGACCACTCAACAAATGACCATACAACTAAATACCAAATAAGGCTGCTTAGTTCGGTGATGCCAGCTTCAGATTTGGCTTTTGATTGTTATTTAGAGTAGTAATGCCAGTTTGTGTGGCAACATTTTGAAAGTCCAACGGACATTAGTAGTCATGAAAGTTGTGAATAACCTACCAGCAACAGCTGGTGTACTTGGGAGTTTAGGGCACAGCAGATTCCTGCCAGCAGCCCACATTTGGGAATTAATGGATAGGTCATAGGGCATAAGCTGCTTGTGTGAAAAAGGAAAGTGCTCTCATCATGTTTTGCTTCTGAAGACAGAGAGAACGGGATTGTGCTGCAACCCTAAGGTTTGCAGTTGAGTATTTATTCCCAGCACTAGGGGCACAAGGAATAATTTAGCTTGCTTTTAACATGTGTAGCACCTGTTTCAATAAATACAAACAAAAGTAAATGTCAGGGCACCCAATGGATGGCTCAGACATGGAATACCTCAATTCAGGGAAAGGAGAGAACTGTGAGCAAATCTACCTGATGCTAACACTTTGCTGGAAATTTTCTCCAAAAAACTCATTTGAACCATCAATCAGGTATCCTGCCACCTACTTTTGCTAACATGTGTCTAAGAAACCATATCGCAAGCAGGCCAACACATCTCCAGATTTACCTTTGCTTCTATTCTCTGTGCACAAAATTACCAAACCCCATCCTGCTGGGCCCGGGGCTGGGGGGTGAGTGTGCGTAGAAGGCAGGTATTATACTATATTAGGACACACTAGCCTTACTGAAGGACAACTGCAGTTTGGATCAACCTGGTACTAGATGGCGTTCCTGGCATACATGATACTATACATATAATGACATTTGGGGTACATTTTGCCTTGAAAGTATGTCCCAAGTGCTGATTCACAATTTGTAGTTGACTTTTGAGGGAAGTCTAAAACATCAGAGCGGTTGGCCTTTCAGGTGTAGCTTTTCAATGTCTCGGATCCTCTTCTATTTTGCAGTTGACGTGGGCCTACCAATTTTAACTTGTATCAAGGACGATTGGCAATTTCCTAGAAATGGGTGACAGGCTGTGACGGTTTGTGAGAAAGTACTGTAAGTAATCTTTGGTTTTCAACCTGACATAGAATTATTCAAAACTGGTGTTAAGCATTTGATTCGCTCTAGGATTCAAGTAATGTCATCTAGTGCTACCAATCGAAATGTTTAATTTTGCATGCCTCACTCTTTCTGAGCTAGCGTCAGTCAATGAAAAGCATTGCCCTTAGGTAGCCGTAACCGATGCAGCTAGGTTTTCTTGCTTATGCTCACTGTGCCTAAAGAAAGTGCTGCCTAAAATGCTTAGCGCTTCTCCTAAACGTCTAGACTTTTGAGATAAGAAAATGTGTTGATTAGTTTGCTCAGCCAAAAACATGTACAGTCTGGTTACAAATGAATGTCATCTTTCTTCTTTCTCAAGATCTCAGTCTCAGGGACATATGTAATCTCTTTCTTTCAGGAAACCATTGATTCCCACTGAAGACCTATTTGTAGAATATCATATATTTGGGTCCGGCCTTTGCCTAGTAGCACTCACTTATATTGTGGTTGCTGGTGGGGCACCTTGTTAGCCAATTCTGTCATTCACAGGTGTATTTATGTTGTTAATAAACATCTTAAGATTTGAGTTGGTGTAAGTACAGAGTGTCTTTGACACTTGCCTCCTAGAATTCCCACTTACGCCAACTCTCCTAATTGTAGCAATACTGCCAATATTTTAATTTAATCTCTCTTTCAGGACACTCTTGGTATAATGTTAAAGTGGTAAGAAGGAGGAATTAATCAACAAGAATGTTGCCATCCTCCAATTTGGTTCAAAAATACTATGTCTGAAAAGGGATGGTAGTAAAAAGCTTTGATTTTCTTAAGTTAGATGAACATTACAGAATGATGTATTATTATTATTATTATTATGTTCTTATATAGCGCCTGATTCGACCCCCGAAGGGGTATCTCCGCGCTTGCCTTGGGAACCCGTCCTGGCTTTTCCCTGTGAGATAGCCCCTACAGGGCATCCCCAAGGTGAAAGCCAGGCATCCCGCCGCGGGGGGGCCGTTGTGGAGATTAAGCAAGCTTAATGCCCAGAGTTGCAGAGTGTGAACCCATGGTTAGGTCAGGCACCGAAGCGAGAATTATCGAGTCCATGGACATTTGAGCTCAAGACCCTGCCGCGTCGGGAATTGAACCCTGGTCCCGGGTCTGACCTCTGCTGCAGGGTCTGCCTGCTCTAACCAGTGAGCCACACTTCTCCACATAGGTACTGATAGGAATGTTGGGTTCGATTCCAGCACAAAACTCGATAACATAACTGAGAATGCCAGGCTAGGAAAGATACCCAGCCCCTCTGTAAATGTGGACAAGCTTGAAGCAGGTGAACGTGAAGACTTGGTTTAGCAGGGTTTAAATTAAGAACATGTGCTGTCACGCTATCTTCATTAACATTAGGACAGTCTCTCTGGGATGGATGCCTACCAATAATGGCACTATGATAAATCCCATTCTGATCTATATACTGCTAACCACAGTTTACATAGCTATAACTCAGTGGCTGTGTGCAGTGGCGGTTAGGCAACAATAAAATATGGGGAGCGTGATGCTCCAAAAACTCACCATATATGTTGCACAGCACTTGCTGGCCCCCGTCCTGTATGTCTCTCCACATTAGGATCGGAATTCTGGAGTCCACGAGCAGGAAAGGGAAGGACTTTCTTCCTGCTCTTCTAACACGAAGTCAACCAATCCTGGCGCTGCTCTTGTACTGTTTACAGCATGAGAGAAGTTCCAGGAGTGGTTGGAGCGTGCTACCCAGTGCTCATTTTGAGGCTGGCAGCTCGTGCCAACAATCCCCAGGTTTCACAGCCATTTGATCGCTGGGTCTGAAGTGCGCATGTTGGATTAGACAGCTGTCGACAGCTGGCCAATCCAACATGTGCACTGTAGACCAGTGCAGTGAACCTGCATTCGCAGGATTCAGCCCCACGGTGTGAGCGGTGGCAAAATAAAATGCCATTCATATGCCATTTTATTTATTTGTGTTTGCCAGTGGCGCTCGCAGCAAGGTGGGTGACGCTCCTCCGCCATTTAGGAGGAGCCGCCCCTATGTGTGCATGGGTAAAAGGTTTGGCTCCTGTGGCAGCTCAGAAAACATTGGGTTGGGGTCAAACCTGGTAGAACCAGCTCGAATTGAATCCTTTCAGACAGAAAAAGACAAATGCAACTGTGACTAGAGCTGCAATCCAAATTCAAGTAGTCAGGATGTTGAGTTGTGGCCCATGATTAACTGTACCAAATACTGTTAGGAGATAAACATACATAGCACAAAAGCATCTGCGGTGTACAGCAGGTGAATGGGTCTTCATCTATGAGTAAGTCCTCTATCTCAGTACTACGTCAGGATCATTGCTGCAACACTAGCTCTTCACACATTTAAAGATACAGATGTTCAGAGAAACTTGTTCATACCCCACTTCCCCCTGCTTCTTCTGTCAGAAGGAACAGCCATCCATCATGTCCTTCTGGCAGTTGTGAGAGTTACCAGAACTGGTGGTGGAAAATCTGTTCATTCTCATTGCTCAAGCTCTGACTGTTGCAGATGACCAAATCTTTTCCTTCACAGGCACAACAAAGTTCTCACCAGTGTAATGGTTACGGCAGAAATTGATATCAGTGCCTTTAAGATCTCAACTAACAAACTTTGATCCTGCTCTTCTTTTTCTTATGCAGGGGTTTGTTATTTTCCCCTACATTGCGGTAAATAGGCCCAGGGCTATCAAATTGCTGGGTGTGATGGTACTAGCTGTGGTATGTTTTCTATTACGGGTGAAGATCGGTTATCATCCCGTACACAAGGGGTATAAATTGCCTTAAATATAAGCAATGGGCTTCAATGGCTTCTCATGCATAAATGTCAAGTCATGCCCTCTGGTTAATTCTTCCTGGTGCCCACAACTTAATTTTGTGTGTGAATTAGTACACTTGTAAAAACACACTTTAAACTTAAAAGTAGAATTATGTCTCTCAAGATACGGTTGATCTCTCGATCAATGGTGATAACTATTGAATGTGCCAAGGCCAAAACTTGTGGCATGCCTTACATCCAAGGTACAAATGCAAAAACAACAGTTGATGGACAGAATGCAGAACAATGTCATACATTCACCCCAGTACAGAGATCTGGGCCTAAATCCATCGTTTTTTGCTCACCATGCCATTCCAGTTTGAACCCAGCAATATGCAAATCAGTCTAGACCCTGTGCCCCATGGGAACAGTCCAGCCAGGTCCTCCCTGGACTGGAAACAAGCATCTTGGACCGGTTTCGGGCTTTCAGCCCTCATCAGCCAGGATAGTTTGATTCCAGTGGCAAGGAGAGCACAGGACTCACGTCTGAGCATAGCCGTCCCACTCGGGTGACAAATGCAAAAACAACAGTTGATGGACAGACTACAGAACAATATCATACATTCACCCCAGTACAGAGATCTGGGCCTAAATCCATCGTTTTCTTGCTCACCATGCCATTCCAGTTTGAACCCAACCATATGCAAATCAATCTTGACCCTGTGCCCCATGGGCCAGCCCTAACTGCCAAGCCAGGTCCTCCCTGGACTGGAAACATGCATCCTATGACTGGTTTCGGGCTTTCAGCCCTCATCAGCCAGGATAGCTTGATTCCAGTGGCATGGAGAGCACGGGACTCGCGTCTGAGCATAGCCGAAAGACCGAAACCGGTCCTAGGATGCTTGTTTCCAGTCCAGGGAGGACCTGGCTTGGCAGTTCGGGCTAAACTGTTCCCATGGGGCACATGGTCAAGACTGATTTGCATATGGCTGGGTTCAAACTGGAATGGTATGGCGAGCAAACAAACGATGGATTTAGGCCCAGATCTCTGTACTGGGGTGAATGTATGACATGGTTTTTGCACTTACATCCAAGGTACAGCAGGAAGATATATGATTTCCGCCAGAGACTACCATAGAGCCCTAGAAGTCAAAGATCTCCTTTTAGGGGGTCCAACACATGCCTAGATATTCACTCTCTGTAAAATTTAGTTTAAAGTATGATGAATTGGTATTTATGAAGTGTATTTATATATAATATGTTATTGTTTTTAAAAATGTAGGTTTTAAAGACTCTAAACATTAATAAAGTATGAACTATACTGTAAAATTCAATAGAGGGGGGGGGAGCTTCAAATGCACTGTCCTCTCATCTGAAAGTTACTGCTAGAATATTTCGCTCACCTCATTTTTTCTGTTAGTCTAGCTGTGCTCCTGAATTTGGTGTTTTTTTTAATTTGGAGGAACAGTAAACTCGACAGCAGTATGGCTTACTGCAAGATGGCATGCGATTCTCCTGCCTGTCAAGGACCACTATATTTTGCGAGCATAGCTTGACTGGTGGTTTCTCTATATCGCTCATTCTGTGATCCTGATCTTGTTTTGTGCCAAAGAGGAGCTTGTGCGCAGACCAGTATTCCAATTTGTGCAATAATTAGCACACATTGTAATTTTTTGTGGTGGTAATTACGAGCAATTTTTCCCTGGTTGAGAATGGTTTGCAAAACAATAATGTGATATGTCCTGCCTTCTTCCAACCTGCAGTAATGACCACATCTGATAAATAATCAGTGGGAAAATGTAGTAATGTTTGATTCAAGAAAACAACAAAAATCACATGTAATTCCTACTTTTCAGCAGGCCGGTTCTAGCAAGGGGCCAGGTCGGCCAGGCCCACCCAAACAAGACCTTTGGTCCACCCAGTCACAGCAGAAGAGGCCACGGAGAAGGCCCCTCTTAAGTGCTTCCTCAATTTCAACGTCTGAACGTTGAAATGTTTTTTCCACGATCTTTAAAACTGAAATTGAGTGGTGTGTTTTGGGGGTAGAGGTGTGTAAGAAAACAAATTAACAAGGTAGAGGTGGGTGAGAAAACAAATGAACAGGGAGGGGCGAACTACTATTACACTCTGCTCAGAATCCTGGTGCTGGTGCTAAAGCCTAGCCTGCTTGAAATTTTAAGAGTTGGGCTGTTGAGTATAGACATCAGTTCTTAATCTTAAATAACTATCAAGACGCACTGTATGCCTGTTTGTAGGAAGATATAAAAAAATCTTGGGTTTGTAGGCTGCCTACAGAATTGACAAAAATTGGGCCCGCATTGGCCCACACAAACAAACCTTGAACCATCCAGATGAAAAGTCCTAAAACTGGGCCTGCCTTTCAGCAGTAAAACCTTTAATGGAGTTATAGAGGGTGAACAGGCGTCCCGGATAACCCTTGATACTACTTGTTTTCAGAGAACTGTCCTGGTGTTCCGAAGCTTCTCTTAAATTTGAATACATGTTCAGTTTTTTGACAAAGGTCAATTCATTCTGCAAGCGAGAATCGCTCTTGTTCAGGCAGTGCAGAAAGAGGTTGGTTGCATCAGTGGCTTAACAACACTTGAGCCTCCCCCCCCTGCAAAGTCCATGGAGCCCCACCACCCACTCTCCAGACATGCAGCAGCAGGGGGGAGACAGAGTGAGGAGGCGGGCAGGGCTCGGGTTGGAGGTCATGCCATAGCTAATTTTATGCAAGCTTAGCAGTTAAATGTGTGAATATATATATATATATATATATATATATATATATATATATATATATATATCCAAAACTGAGGTTGCGCTCTGAACCCCTGCCCCTTGCAGCGGAGGGCCCAGACAGGGTAGCGACTCCCCAGTAATCCAAAAAATGATTTACAACACAATCAAGAAGGAATGTCCAGGCCAGCTTAATGCAGTTTTAACGAGCTTTAATGAATAGAGGAATTCGAGGAAGTGTTCCTCTTGGTCACGTGACCAAGAGGAACACTTCCTCGAAACGCGTCGAGTGGAGCTATTCATTAAAGCTCGTTAAAACTGCATTAAGCTGGCCTGGACATTCCTTCTTGATTGTGTTGCAAATCATTTTTTGGATATATATATATATATATATATATATATATATATATATATATATATATATATATATATATATATATATATATATATATATATATATATATATATATATATATATATATATATATATCCAAGCCTAGCGTGCTTGCACATGGGCTGGTGGGAGGAGCAGGTCCTCATGGGGAAACATCGCACCATGATGGAGCAACATGTCCCCTTATACCTTAGGTACATCGATGACCTGTTTTTAATTTGGCAGGGCACTCTGGAGGAGGCCGAGATCTTTGTTAAACATTTAAATAACAATGATTTAAATCTAGAATTTACATCTAACATGAGTACATCTTCAGTATGTTTTCTAGATTTGGAAGTATATATAGAATCTGACACAATAGCAACTAGGCTATACAGAAAGCCAACTGCTGGAAACACTGTCCTCCATGCAGCAAGTCAACATCCCCTACACCTAATACGTAGCATCCCTTTTGGGGAGATGCTGCATATTAGGAGAATCTGTAGCTCAGATATTGAGTGTTCAAAAGCTCAGGAAGCTAGTAAATTACGCTTCCTTGTGAGGGGTTATTCAGAGAGGATAGTGGAAAAAGCAATGTCTCGCTCTAATAACATGACTAGAGCACAGGCATTAGTTCCAAGAACAATGGTAGACATTCCCTGCACTAAGATAAAACCAGAATCATCTAGAGTCATAGTTACCTACAACAGACAACATAAGGAAATTCTCAAGATTTTCAGCCGCAATTGGAACTTGGTAACCGGGGATCCGGTTATTGGGGAGCTAGTTGGCAGAAAACCTGAATTTTCCTTCAGGAAATCTATTTCTATGGCCGACAGATTGGTCAAAAACCATTTGGATCAGCCATCTTCCAAAACTTTTATGGCCCTTAGCAAAGGTTTTAAAAAATGCTCAATCTGTAAGGCATGTAAATATGGTTGTAGCAAAATGCAATACATGACTCCTTTTAGAACTGAACCTACACTAATTACAAAACAGCTAACCTGCAAGACTGAGTTTGCGGTTTATGTGCTGCAGTGCCCCTGTGAGCTTCGGTATGTGGGGAGCACCCGCCTGCCGGCTCATAGGCGGATACTGCAGCACATAAGAGCAATCAATACCAAAGACCAGTCGTATCCCGTAGCTCGCCATTTGGAGAGCACCCATGATAGTGACCCGAAACATCTTACATATTATGTCATTGACAGTGTTTTGCCCCTAAAAAGAGGTTGCAATTGGGATGCACTTCTTAGGGTCCTGGAGACGCGCTATATCCTCGAGTTGGACAGTCGCACTCCAGGGGGCCTCAATGCCAGCGAGGATCTGTATACTTGTTTATAATAACATTCTTGTAAACATATACATCAAACCAACTATAGATTGCACTTTAAGAACCTTTTAGGGACAAAATATTATAAAATATATACAATGAAATGTCTCCTTAAACTTTTGTCCTCTAGTTCATTCCAGTTGGTTCTGTTTGTTTGCTGGTTATCATTCAATATTGGGATTCAATATCTCTAGTAGGGGCTCCTACTGTTTTTTTCCTGATATTTTTTAAAATTAACGACAAAAAAGAAATGAATGTTTTGAAATTTATAATTTTGCACCAGAAATAGCACTTTCACTTCTAATCTGATTTTTTGCACTAAGCTATAATTGCTGCTCTATACCATTTTTATTGGATTTAATGATGTGTAATGTTTAAAATATTCAAAATGTCAATTTGCACAAAGCACTTTATTAAAACCCCACATGGGGTAAATGTAATTTTGCAGGCTTCTCTTCTATTTTTAGGAAACAATTTAAGATATTTACTAATAACATCAACATAATGTTTTTAGTGGTTTTAAATATATATTTATTTATTTAATTGATGTAAATATGTATAGATATTTATTACTAAAGCGATACTTTGCACATTTTTTAACATTTAATGAGCAAAATGCAATTACTCAATGTGAGTTTGTTTAAAATGGGAAGGCTATTTTGATACTATTCATAGTCTTCTTTTTGCTTCATTGATGAGGAGCTTGGTTAATACAATGTGGGAGGCGGTGATGTTAAGTCCGCCCTTTGTGTTTACTATTTAAATCCAATAGTGGTAATGTAACCTTACCATGTGATCAAGACTGTGGAGACAGTCGAAACGCGTAATGGCGGACGGGCTCAGCAACATGCATAAATAAAGCACCTTGTTGTTTGGAACCAAAATTGGGTTCAACTCTTCGTTCTTTGAAAACCAATTGAAGTACTAATTGGCGGCGCGGGCTGCGCCAAGACGAGTATTGTTTCATATATATATATATATATATATATATATATATATATATATATATATATATATATATATATATATATATATATATATATATATATATATACACACACATATGTTTCCTGCTGAATAACAGCGGTTCCTACGATACCCGACTGGTGGGCTTGATTTCTGCGCTGCAAACTGCGTGAAATAATTCTTATATATATATATATATATATATATATATATATATATATATATATCTATATATATATATATATATATATATATATATATATATATATATATATATATATATATATATATATATATATATATATATATATATATATATATATATATATATATATATATATATATATATATATTACGCTCGACTCTCCCAAAGTCCAAAAGAAAGAGGCAGCACTCGCGGAACAAAGTCAAACCGGGGTTTAATCAGAGGGAAAAAGAAAAGCACAGACGCGTTTCGGCGTGAGCCTTCGTCAGTGTGTCATTCGTCCACATCTAACAGTCCATGTTATAAACATACACATAAACCATAGGCATTGTCATGGACATAGGACTACAACCCTTACGCCACCGTGGGCGCCATCTTGGAATGGTGTTCTCTCCAAGGGTCAAATACTGATTTTAACATGAAATGATCATGGTTAAAAATAAAGCCGTGGATCGGCAAGTGTCCTATGGCATGTATCTACAATGCTAGTATGGTCACATTAGTGCAAAGAAAACATGCAAGAAGTCATATAAATTCTCAAGCACATGAAAGCAAAAAGCAAAGAATAAGAGGAATCAAAAGAGAATCGAAAATGGAATTGGTACCTGTCCTGTAACAGTCAATAAACCAAACATTCTGTCATACTTCGTCACGGTTCATAGATAATGCTGTTTACAGGATATATAACAGGAAAAAACTCTTTTATATTCTTAAAGCTTGCAAAGGAAAGGTGTATTTACACTATTTACATGAATAAAGTCGGACTAAACCATTTCTACGTGTGTATCGTAGTGAAAGTGAAATTGAAAATTGAATATATAGTTGTTTGTCAAGATGGAAATCTCAAAGTCACAGACAAACTTATACTCTCAAAATTATACCCATCTTCCAGTTATTTACAAGTGCATCTACAAGAGGAATCACACAGTTTACATATATAGTGTATGTATATGTCAGTTGGGATGGAGTTTCTCCGGGTATATTAACACGTTCATGGTAGTCCATACTCGATTCCATCAGGGGGCAAGGGTGTATAGGTGTTGCAAATTCTACATAATAATTCAGAAAGCATATATACAAATATACAGGTTGTACAGAAACTCATAGGTCAGGTTCAAAGATCTTATGATTTGGAGACTGCCATCCGAACAGAATGGGAAAGATATTACTGATCTTGCAGAGTCCATATATATAAAGCATCCCATATCGTTACTTGCCCAAGTGATATGCTAGTTCCTCCCCGCTATTGAGCCCACCAGGTTGTTTCGTGGAGAGATCTACAATATATCTGGACTCTAGTCTGCGGAGTCGCCTCAGCCTATCGCCTCCTCTTACATTTGGTGGAACCATGTCCAAACCAAAGAATCGGAGTAGTTTACGGTCTTTGCTGTGCTCCTCTGCAAAGTGCCGGGCGACCGGATATGAGGTGTCAACTTTCTCGATCGCCCGTTGGTGCTCCAGGATCCTCAGTTTGAGCTCCTTGATCGTACTGCCGATGTAGCGTAAGCCACACGGGCAGATCAAGCAATAGACCACAAGCTGGGAACTACATGTAATGAAGTGCTTTATGGGCACTTTCATCCCGGTATCTGGTATTTCAAATGATAGCACCCGTTTGCTGCCACTGCAAGCCTTGCAATGGCCGCAAGGAAAGAAGCCTGCCATCCGCTTCAAGGAGTTTTCTTTAGGTGATGGTTTTCTAAAATGGCTTGAGACAAGCATGTCACTGAGCGACCTAGCCCTGCTGAATGTGATTAAGGGGTAGGCAGGTAGGTCATCTGCAAGGACATTATCAGTTTTCAAAATGTTCCAATTCTTAGCTAGCATTGCTTTCAGATCCCCCGCTCCTTTTGAATAAGGAGTGATGAGTCTGAATTTACCTTCACTTTTATTGGAGTTTCTGTTCCTACCAACTATGGGACTTTCTGTGGCCAACAGTTGCGATCTCTGCATCTTCCTTACTTTTTTGAGGGTCTTAGAGAGTAAGGTAGTACCATATCCCCTCATGGAAAACCTTTCTATGCACTCCGAGTCAGCCACCTCGAAATCGGAATCCTTGGAGCAGTTCCTACGGATCCTCAGGAGTTCTCCGTAGGGAATGCTGTTCTTGAGCGGGGTGGGGTGACTACTGCTGGCAAAGAGTGTGGAGTTGCCAGCAGTATCCTTTCTATGCAGGGTGGTATGCATCTGATTATCTTCAATGTACACTCTCAGGTCTAGGTACTCCGCTCTCACCGGACTAACCGAGCCCGAGAAGTGCAGATTGAGATCGTTGTTGTTAAGGATCTTGATAAATTCCTCTGCTGAGTCCATCCCTCCATCCCACACAATGAACAGGTCGTCGATATACCGATACCAACTTATTACCTGCCCTGTCTCCGTCCCTGCCTTGCAGCTCCTGGGTACCTGCTCCTCCCACCAGCCCACGAAAAGGTTCGCGTAGCTGGGGGCAAAGCAGGTACCCATCGCCGTCCCAGATGTTTGAATATACATCTGATCCTCGAAGAGGAAAATGTTGTTTGTAAGGCAGAACTCAATGAACTCCAAAATCATTTGGTTGTGGCATGCATATTTCATTGGACGCTGGCCTAGAGCATGTTTTATGGCTTTCAAACCCTGCCCATGATCTATGCGTGTGTAGAGGCTGGTTATATCTAACACCATTAGCAGGTATCCAGTGTTCCATGTCATTTCCTGGATCTTGGTCAGGAAGTCTTTCGTGTACCTTATATACGATTCCAGTTTGGTTACTAAGGGAAACAGAATGTTATCCACGAAGCGTGACATGTTCTCGGTCAAGCTCCCAATAGATGAAATTATTGGTCGTCCCGGAGGTTTTTCCATGTCTTTGTGGAGTTTCGGGAGATGGTAAAAAGTTGGTAGCATGGGGGTGTGGTTCCTGAGAAAGAGATTTTCATCCTTCCCGAGCATGTTCTGGTTGTACCATTTCTGTACTAAGGCATCGTATCTCATTATGCTTGTTTGGTATACCGCATTCGTGCATTCCCTATAATAGGTGTTATCTGCAAGTTGCCTTAAAGCTTCAGCTCGGTACAGTTCCCGACTCATAAGAACCACATTGCCCCCTTTGTCAGAGGGCTTGATGACAATAGATTCCTCATTCATCAGCCCCTTCAAGGCTTGGCGTTGATCCTCAGTGATGTTGTTGGTAGGTGTTGACGGTTTGGATTTTCTGTAGGCGGTCAGGTCTCTTTTCATTGCCTCAGTGAAGACGTCTATAGCGTCCCAGGGTGTTTGTGGCACGAAGGTCGAAGCAGGCTTGAAAGTGCTCTCTTCTCTCTCCTGTTCGACCCCTTGAAGAACTGCCCGTTGGGCAATAGTCAGGTTTGTTTGTTCTTGTTGCAGATCCTGCTCCAATCGTAGGTCCTCCAGTGCCTCGATAGCTGGTAGATCTTTAGCACTTAAGATGTCCATTTCATTGACTTTTGGGCCTCTCTTGGTACTTCTCAAGTGTGGGCGCATTTTGAAGTATTTATGTAACTTCAGCTTCCTAGTGAAACGAAATAAATCGATCCTAGTCTGTGTATACTCGAGGTCATTGGAGGGACAAAACGTGAGACCTAGACTCAGAACTTCCAATTCCGCCTCCGTCAATCGTTTGTTGGTCAGATTCACTACAGTTAGGTTGTTTTGGTTGTTTTCGTCGGTACCAGTTGATGATTTCGTAGTTCCTATTTCTTGGCTGTTTGGCGGCTCGTCCAACGGGATGTTCTTGCGTTTCCTCTGCCGGTTTTTCCCGCCACCTGCCCTCCTCGTCCTCCTCCTCCGTTTGATGATGCTGTCGCACTGGCACTGGCACTGGCACTTGCATCCGTGTTTGTTTCCACGTCTGGCGGTTTGTTCTTTCCGCCCCTTAGCCATGTGCTCTTGAGGACCTCGTATTCCTCCTGAAAAGGAGTCATCTCACGTAGGGCATCTGGTGTGTTTTGACGTCCGCCTTCCGAATCTTGATCATTCTGCCTTCGCTGTTCGTCTCCTGACTCATTCTCCGTCAGGTCCGATTCTGATGTAGCTGGTTCGGTTTCCGATCTAGAGGCTGTTGATGCTGTCATCGTTCTCTTTTGAAGCGCTTTTCGCGGGGCATCAAACTTTTTTGCGTACGTTAGGACGCGCCCAGTTGCATAGTCATTAGCATCACGCTCATATTTCTCCTGTTTGCGCATCCTAATTTTTTGCTCGTACTTTGCCAGCCTGCCTTTCATCTGGTCTCTGTGCTGGGATATTATTGCCTTGGCCCCCGTATCCGTTTCTGTGTCAAGCTCTTCATTTATAGCATCAATTTCCTCCAATACTTTGCCCCTATCGCTCCAGGCATACTTGACTAGAATTTTCAGTGTGCCCTCGCAATAGGAAGCCGTGTGGTCGAACCAGTCTGTTAGGAGCTGGGGGTCAGGATGCTCGTATGAAGGTACTGTGTGTACTCTCAGCCCCCTTGGTACTCTTTTCTCCTCAATGTAGTTTGTGAGGCTCGTCGCCTCCCACCATTTGCGCACTTCGCGCTCATGTAGTTTCTCCAACTTGACGAAAATGTCCTTTAATTTGCGCTCCTGTGTAGATTCAGCAGGGACTGTTGTTTTATCCGCCGCCTTTGCTGGAGCCCCCTTGCGCTTGAACATGTCCTTTGCTGCACTCATGCGCTCTGAGTCAGAAAACATTCTTCCGTGTTTTGTGACTGTAGATGATCACAAAGGGTATTGCTCAGACTGTTGCTAAGCAACCCCTGGTGCTTGTTATTTCCCTCGCGCCCGGCTGACTTTGATACCGCTGACGTTCTACTGTTCAATACTGCTACACGCTAAGCATTTGCGTGATACACGGAAAGAAAGCAGATAGCTCACCGGCAGGATCGTCGATCTCAGGAGCCCCGGACCAGTCCAGCGCTGCCCAGCCACGGCGTCCTCGCCGGTTTTCAACGTTCTCCTTGCGTTTATCGTTTTCCAGCAGCTACAGCGGTGCACAGCATAACTCCTCTTCGGAACACGCTCATTTCCCACAGAAAAGCTGTGCACTCAGGAACGGGTGCTGCTAGCGGCTCGTGGGGAAACCGCCTCACATTACGCTCGACTCTCCCAAAGTCCAAAAGAAAGAGGCAGCACTCGCGGAACAAAGTCAAACCGGGGTTTAATCAGAGGGAAAAAGAAAAGCACAGACGCGTTTCGGCGTGAGCCTTCGTCAGTGTGTCATTCGTCCACATCTAACAGTCCATGTTATAAACATACACATAAACCATAGGCATTGTCATGGACATAGGACTACAACCCTTACGCCACTGTGGGCGCCATCTTGGAATGGTGTTCTCTCCAAGGGTCAAATACTGATTTTAACATGAAATGATCATGCTCAGCAACATGCATAAATAAAGCACCTTGTTGTTTGGAACCAAAATTGGGTTCAACTCTTCGTTCTTTGAAAACCAATTGAAGTACTAATTGGCGGCGCGGGCTGCGCCAAGACGAGTATTGTTTCATATACATATATATATATATATATATATATATATATACATATACACACACATATGTTTCCTGCTGAATAACAGCGGCTCCTACGATACCCGACTGGTGGGCTTGATTTCTGCGCTGCAAACTGCGTGAAATAATTCTTATATATATATATATATATATATATATATATCTATCTATATATATATATATATATATATATATATCTATCTATCTATCTATCTATCTATCTATCTATCTATATATATATATATATATATATATATATATATATATTATACATACATACATATATATAATTATATATAATATCGGAACAGGCCAGACACCGGTTTTTGCTTCTCAAAAGCTGGTCACCCTAGTTATAGATCGCATCCTGTGGCATCGGTGTTTACAGGTGCAGCAAAACCCTCACTCAAAATCAAGGCTTAAGAAGTGTTAAACATCCAAACAATACAGGTTTCCCTTCCTGCAGTGCGATGAAGGAAATATTCGCAGTGGGTAATAATTAATCAAGAATCATGAGAAATAATGCTGTAAGAAAAAAACACTACTGCGAAGTGAAGGCCGCCAGAAAACCTTCACAACCGGTTTCAGTCTTCTTGACACAGCGACAGATACTCGCGCCAATCGATGATAGGCTTTTTCCATTTTCAATGGTAGTTCAGAAAGTAGCCACAAGGTGGCAGGCGATACACATATGCGAATCTTTGGACGCCTAGGGCTGCCGAATATTGATGTTAAGGAATGACGTTCAGTTTATGGTTTTTGTTGTTGTTGTAAAAGCTCTCGCTGCAATCTGCAGACAACGAGAGAGTGGAAACTTGCTTTACGTCACCACCACCTTCCCGTTTAAAGAGCATTGAAGCGCTTGGCTAACTAACCTGTGAGAGTGATGTCGTCATCGTCCTCGTCGATGATCTGCTCCTCAGCCACATCCAGGGAGCTCTCGGTAATCATGTCATTGGGGTCATCGGTGCAGGTTAACCCCGAGTAACTGTGCAGGATGTCAGCGCTGGGGACATGCTCCACGATGACAGCAGGGAAAATGGAAGGGTCGCCCAGCTGCGAGACAAAAAAACAGGAACGCGCGTTAACACACAAAAGTACTGGAAACAACAACAACACTTTTTGACTTTATGCATTTTGCATCATTCTACATCGACGAAGTGAACTTAGACGGCACTTAGTTAAGTCTCACACATAGCTGGCATTGTAAAAGTCTCTAATAAACAAGGGTACCAGATTCCTTTGTCACCCTGTAATAATAGTAGACACGATAAACCAAGTGGGAGATATTTCGTGATTACGATTGAAGCACTGTGTCATGGATGACGTGAAGTCTTCTGGTAACCAGTGGCGGCTCCTCCGCTAAGGCGTAGGAGCGTCGCCTCACTACTCAAAAATAAAAATAAAATGATAATATCGTAACCTTATTCTAGTTATTTTAGGTGCCTCTGTGTGGGCAGCAGGGCATGAGGCTTAATTGCAGGACAAACCTGCAGAATATGTCTCCTTGCAACTAGGGCCATAGGAGGGGACCCCCCAGTCCAATTTTACCTGTGCATTTTGGGATTTGTAGTCCCTTTTATACAATTCGCAAAATCAAGACTACAAATTGCAGAATGTAAAGAAAAGTCCTGGACTGAATGAGCCAGTCATGCATGGGCCTAGGAACGTGAGCACTCTGCTCTACATACTCAAAATATCCCCATTTCCAACTCATCCCTCCATGTTCTGTGTGCTGTGATGCCCAATAGGGCCCTTTGCGCCTTTTACAAAACAGCAATGTAGATCAACAATTGAGTTCAACTGTTGAAGATCTATCCACGTATGTATGAATTAACACACAGAGCGCAAATCTAGCTACAATGCAGTGAAACCTTGTACACAAAGGGTTCTTTAGAGAGGGTAGTGCATAGGGAGTGGGGGAGGCATGAATGAGGCAGAGGGGACATACAATTAGAAGAGAAGGGTTTAGGGGTGAAGCAGAGAAGTGAACTATAGAAGTTCCGGTTGATAGTGAAGGTGGGGTGTAAGTGGGAATTCCTCAGAGATGATCAAGTACCTGATTGGGAACTCTGTTTTTTAATACAAATTGTACTGAGCAATATTACATTTGGTACTTCAATTTACTCCTGGATCAGGTGTCTGTCCTTCAGGCTGATAATGGTTTCAGTAAGCATTAAGCTATGCGAGAATAAATTTTTTCATCAATATGTTTTATTATCCAACATGTCATTCATCCTTCTGCACTCCGAGAGCTATTTACTAAAGTATACATCATAATGGCAACTATAAAAAAAAGTACAACTCCTCCCAAATTCCCTCTCCCCTCCCATTAGGTGTGCCATGACTGAGGTTAATGACCTCATATAGGATGCAACACACTAATAGTGTGGGGCAACAATCATTTTTGACTCATGTACTCTAGTCTTATCCACATCTCTCCATTGTCGCATACTGAGGGGATACTACTTGTTTGTATATCGGGAGGCCCCGTAATAGGTACTAAAGTGACACAGAACCTCATGGTGTAGCGACTAGCTACTTTGTGATAGCTTATTTTTTGAAGACCTAGGTTTTCTACTTGTAAAAGTGGAAGAGGGATGGAGTCTGATGGATCTCAATGGGGGCGGCATACCAAATCCTAGGAGAACCTGACATGTTCCCTTCTCTCTCTTTGCTGTACTTTTAATTAATACATCAAAAGAGTTGAGATGCTGGACTGGGGCCGTGTGAGTCTTTAAGACGATGGCCTTTGAAGCAATTAAAGAAACCTTCACAGGACAATGTTTGAAGTCAAAACCATAAAGGTTTATTAATATTTAAGAATCATTATAGGAGGCAAAAAGTAGTTACTCAAATTCAAATCAGCATCAATAATGCATCAAATGCGAGAGGATTAACATAAGGTTATCCTTTAAAGAAAATGAACAGCCAGAACCGAAGTATAGTTCAGCAAGACGAATAGCATAAAATCTGCTCATATAGTTTAATTATTAAGTCAGTAGACAGTCTAACGCAGTTAAAAAGACAAAAAAAACAGGCCGGCGTGGCGTGTGCCTTTGTGGAAGTAAGCAAAATGTCTGGTGCATCCCCCACAAAAAGGGTGCATTTTAAAGGTTTCAGGCAGTAAAATCCACACACACGCCATGGTGAGTTCTGACATTTTTGAACTACACTAAGAAAATTACATACACATAAACCAATAGCTTTTCAAGAAAATATGGTACATCAAAAAAGAAACATTTAGGAACACCTTCTTTCATGCATAAATATTGTAAGATCTACAAGAAACTGAAGGAAATAACGTGACAATTGTGCAACAAATACAAATAGACAGTAAAACTGATGTCTTGGGCAAATAACCTTGAATGTGTTGCAAATACCTAAACATTCAGCACATGGCTTTCTTCTCAACGAACACAAATGAATACATTTCAGATCGACAAGTAAACAGCACCAGGAAATTAAATCGATTTCCCTTATTTTCTAATTTGGAAAGACACAGAAGAGAAACATGCACATATGAAACATGTTTGTGTAATTTAAAACCACATTTCTTTCTATACACTATAAAATGAATGTGAATGTAGGCTGACTAGGCCTAGTCCTGTAAACCGAGGTCTAGGTATTCTAACTAATCACATTTAAAACCAGCATAATTTTTATTTTTATTAAAAAGCACAATCAAACTAGATTTACTGATTTCTAGTCAACAAAGTTCTGTACTTGCCCTCAGCAGTCTTACTCTTGGTTGTTAGGTATGGTGTAGTACAAGCGTTGACTGCCTTGTAGATAGTGTCGCATGTCTTGAATTTAATGCAGATGGGCGGTGGGAGCCAGACTTGTTCTTTGTGGGTATGTGTTAAACCCGGGTCCATCCTAGCATTGCGCAAAAAACTCAGCCAGGTATATCCCCTTCAGCAGTTGACTCTCTGTGGTAGCGACGGCAAACAGTCACAGGCTCAGCAATTCAGCGAGATCAATGTGGGGTTAAGGCACGATCAGCACTCCACACAACGTCCCACAATCCAACAGTGCTACTAATGTTACTGTAAAGCACGCAGATTCTCTCTTTTTTTTCTTTTTAAGAAAAGTACTTTATTCTACTATAAGACAGAATACCACATACAACATAAAAGTTATCAGGTGCCCGATGAATGGGTGCAAGTGTAATATAGTAGCAGGCTGGCCTCTTCTGTCTCTACCCACCCACCTATGGTGATCTAGGGTCTTGTGGTGCAGTAGCGAGTGGAGGTCCAGTACACTCTCTCCTTTAGCAAGTAGTCCAGTGCTTAATTTGTGCCGGTGCTTTCCGGTGCTTAGCACCGGCACTTTTTTCTCAGGGCCGGGTCTATGAAAGTTTCCTTAACCCGAGCGGTAGCCCCAGTAATTGTTAAACAATTGTCCCAATCAGTGAAAAAAGCATGCTTTGCTTCTCTAACGCATTTCAGCGTGGTGCTAAATGCATTGTCACACTTAAGCATTTGTGCCACTGACCGGCACTCTGATGACAACGCTGAAACGGGGCCGCCGGCGCCGCCTCTGACACCTGTGTGCTCTGCGCCCGGCCCGGGCCACAGCAGACGACTTTTGACTTGCCAGGCTCAGTATCACTAAATAGTTAAATATCATGCTCTCACTAGTGGTGTGCTACAATGTTGCAATCTGCCCGGATACCCGGGCAGGGCCTGCCCTCAGCAGTTGCGTTACGGGCAGCTCTGTGGCGCCGTTGTGCTGCCGGCTGTCTGCGTAGGAGGACGAGGCAATACTCTAATATAATATAATTAACCCGACGGCCGTTAGACAGGCGGGATGGGCACAGCTGCAGCCTCGACCTGAGTGAGTGACTCTCTGTTAGCCTCCCCTTCCTGTTGCCCCATATGCCTGGACAGGCCTTCAGTCTAATGTGCGCCCGCTCCCCCAGTCACAAGGCCCGGGACGGAGGCCTACTTTAAGGCAGCATCCCAGGGGAAGCCGTCTGCTCTGGATCACGGCAGTCGTCACCCTTTTCGCTCGACGTTGGGCCAGAGCTGAGCCCAGGTCATACCAGGGCTAGCAGTGGCCAGGAGACAGACTGTAGAAACTCAAGGCGGCATAGACCCAACGGGGGGGGGGGGGGGGGGGGGGGGGAGGGGGGGCTGTGGAGAGTGCGAGGTGCAGCACCATGATGACACTTTGCACCGCCCGGCCGCACTCCAATTAACACAGTCTGATCCCGAGGAGAGACCGAGAGACAGGGCAGTCAGTGGTATTGTTAAGGGGCTGGCTGCCAGTTACATGCTACTTTGGCCAAAACCATGCGCCGACGGCACGCAGTGTTATTAGCTGTTTGCTTTCCTCCATTCAGGTAAGCCATAAATATGCCTGCTTCATAATTTATTATTTCGTTTGCAAAGTTTTTGATTGTGTCAGTAAACAATATATTTTTGGGACATTTGTAGCATTGACTGGTGGTAAATTTGAACTGTGTGACGATTTAAAAACGACATGCATTACTAGGCCTATGCAATCAATAATAATGCAGCTGGTTTTGGCATGTTGTCCCTTTTCACCGGTGGGTGCTTTTACATGAAAACATCTTACTTTTCATTTTTCCCTTGTCACCTGTCCAGTTGGTTTCGTGCACAACACTTACCTGATCTGTGTTGTGTGTGAGGTTGAGTTTTTGGTGTAGGCGCAGGATGTTTTTTCAAACTGCAGCCTGCCGCCCGCCCTATCTGGAAATAATTGGCAGGCCAGACGGAACTGAACTTCACACTTACCAGTGAAGTCCTCCCTCCAGTCGTGTGCGTTTGTCACAGTTTGGAGGACAGCGCCAGCACTATCAAGCAGCCCTGAAACACTTTCAGGGAGCAGAGCTGGCCAGAGGAGCTGAGAGTTTTACTGTGTGAATCACCGCTCCGGTGCAAGGCCATCCCTGCAGCTGTAGTACACTGTACACTTGTCACGAGCTCTTTTAGTTCAATAGCAATTTTGCAATCATTTATCACTACAGGCCTTCATGTGAAGTTGGTGCCCTTCCATTTCTGGTGCTGTGCAAAAGTTTTAAGATTTCCTTAGAGTGTTTTGTTGCTCAAATTGGTGTAATTTCAGATATTTATGTTTATCTCATATTCATTGCTTGATTTTGTACACAAGAAAGTGTCACTCATAGTCACTGTATGTCACTCATAATGACACTAAAATTATGAAAATGTCACATAGCAATCTGAAACCTTGGCAGCTATGCAGAGTTTAATAATTAGTGCTTGTGTCAGCGCCGCCCCGGAGTGGCACGCACAGTCTGATATCTGATAAATTATTTTAGTCACACACAATCAATATAGTTTACAATCTGCTGTGAGGGATGCTCTGTCTCATCATCCTTCTGAATGAGCCAGGTTTATCTGCAGATCGATTTAATCACAGTAAATCTGCAGGCCCGGCCGCAGGGCTGCACTGTCTTCTCATCCTTATAATGGGAGCCCTGACTAATTGGGTTTATCTTTCCAGACTACGGGTCAGTGCGTGACCGTTTTACCAGCCAGGCTTACTCTCGCTGCTCTCTCAGCACTGGGGCCCAGGCAGGGACGAGGGAGGGGGGCGGGCAGGGGGAGTTTCTTGTTGCTCAAATGTCTGTAATTTCTGTTATTTAGAAGTTTCCCTCGTCTTCATTGCATGATTTCTGCTCGAGAGAAAGTGTCACTCTTAGTCGTTGTAATGTCTCATAATTTCACAGAAATTAAAAAAATGTCACACATGGCAATCTGAAACCTTGGCAGCTATGCGTTATGCGCTTAGTAACTCCGCAGCTCAATGAGGGGGAAAGGGCCAGTTCGAAAAACACATTAGCGCAAACTGGTCAAATCCACAGCCTTAGTAAACAAGAAAGGACAAAAACAGCCTACGAGAATATACAAGTACAAACGCGATGAACCGGAAATGACGTTTGACTGCTGGGCAAGGAGATCTCGGTCAGGCTAGACAGTGGGGCCACAGCATTGTACTGTATGGTATGGGCTACCTTCAACCTATAAGAATGGCTCCGTCCTAACACGCAATCCTCTCTGATGGTACCCAGGGCCGTCAAGGTGACCCATGTATCCAATAGCTACTATTGGCACCTGAGCGGGCCTCACTGAGTCTTGTGCCTACTGCCTGTTGGGGTGGCGCCGGGTGCGGCAATAATGGTGTTCTGTGCTCGGAGTTGCTTTGCCAGCACTGAGAATGTGCAGCTCGCACCTGCAGCTCGACCGGACATCCCACGCTATGGGGGGCTTACGTTGCAGTCACTGTGACTGAAGTAGAGAACACTGCTGGCCGCAGCTTCGTCTGCACTGACCGGCAGATAATTGCCACGGGGTCACTGGCAGCCAGCTGCTTGACTTAGCTTGAGTCAGATGCCCACGCGCCAGACCACACTGCAGCTGGCTGGTTCTGAAGATGATTGAAGTCTGCCCACGGCCACCGCACACGGCCTGCCACTTCACTTCAAGTACTTGTCACAACTTTTTGAATTTTGATTATGCACAGATAATGCTATTAATGTCGATTAAATTTTAATGTTGTTGTGTCAGAGCGCACAATCTCGTTAAGGCCAGGGAACTTTAAGCCGTCAGCCTTCACAGCCTCCTCCCTCAGTGCATTTCTTCCTTCTTCCTTCATTTGTTCCTTAGTATTTTTTTCATGCTGCTCCCTTCATCCTTTCTTTAATTTCTTCCGTTCTTATCCTCAACCCTTCCTTCTACTTTTCTTCCTCCTTTCCTTTCTTCTTTCTGTTCATTCATCCCACATAGTTCACTTCCTTCCTTTCTCTATCCGTTAATTTCTTCCTTTCACATTTTTTTATTTCCTTCTTCATTCATCCATTACTTATATATTTTCTCACTCCAGTACTCCTTCCATTTTGCATTTGTTGCTACTTTCTTTACTATATTCATTCCTTCATCCTTTCCTTTCTTTTAAACAGCACAGTACAAACACATTCTCTTTAAGTTTGCAAAGCTGCCTCAAGTCCTCAAATAACCTTTCCTAAAACTGCATTTTGAGATATACACACATTCTCTAATTTGCGTTCACTTTTAAGTTGTTGTCATACTAGCTTCCCATATGTTATGTTATATTGATTTGATTAGCGCACTAATGACTTGAGAGGGTGTCCAGGTGCATCGGCAAGTGTGAGGACCCCTAGGTGCTTATGCGAAGAGCCAAGTCTTCAGCTTCTTGCAGACCTCAAGGAGTTAGGAGGCAACTCTGATGTGTTGAGGCATATGTTTGTGGGCGGAGCCGATAACAGAAGTGGGTGGAGCCCATGGAGGAAGTGGGCGGAGCCATGGAGAGTGGGTGTGGCAGCCTAAGAAAATGATAGCACCTGCACTTAATATTTTACAAATTAAGCACTGAAGTAGTCTCCACGAGTGGAGCAGCCTAAGAGTTTTAAACCAGTTCGCTGGGCAACGGCAGCAGCCGCAGGCCATTTGCTCTCAACCTGTGCTAACCAGAGTTGTGCTAGGCATGGGTGAAGCTTAGATCTAAGCCGCACTTCCCAGGTGGGTGAAAGCAGCTTCGCACAGTCCTCAAGACATCAGCGCAGGTTCCTCCGATCTGGTGGGACTTAATGATGGTTACGCTGGGGCTCTTTGCAACATGGGATTACACAGTCCTCCATGCAGGTGCAGGACTCTTGTGGTAATCATCTTTCGTGAGCAGGTTATTCAGGCAATTTCGGGCGACTGGTGCCATCACTGATGTCGGAGTTGATGGCAGAGACGCTCAGGTATGCTTCAGAAATGTAGCGTTTCACTTGATTTCCATGACCGACTCCCAGGCTAGACCACCAGCAACATTAGTTGTGTGTCTCTTGGTGGACAGACCACAGTACTAGGGTCAATTGTTTATATCCACATCAGCAGTAAGCTCCTCCTGTAAGGTAGACTCACTCCTTTCCTCTCACTCAGGCTAGACTCTTCAGCTTTTCAAGACAAGATAGGCAGTTCTTCCCCCATATCAGACTCCATGTGATGTCCCCTCCCCTATAGGAATCTGGCTGTCAGGCAGACACTACCTTTTGCAGTATAGTACTCTACGGAGCACCCCCTCCTTGATCAGCGAAAACTTGGTGCTGGAACAACAAATAGGTCAGTGGCTCCCACTCCTGTACAGGGTGGCAAATTGGGGATGTGTATTCTTATTTTGCCTTTTCAGAACTGGTTTTGGGTAGGCTCTCTTTTACTGTGTGCTCCTCAGGCTGTCTTTCAGACTCAGCCTTTGTCTTGAGTGATGCTTTTCACAGCAGGGTTGTCCCCAGATAGGAGCACCCACAACATAGACACAGAGAGATGTGATCAGTTCACACCCGACCATTAGCCACACCGGAAAATGATCAGGAAGAGAAATTAAGGTCTGGCCCTTATGTAAAGGACCCTTCAACACAAAATGCAGTCCCACACTTCACCCCTACCATCCAGCAAATGGCAGGTCCAGAAAGACTACCCAGCAGCCCTCTGTCTCAAAAGGAACTAATCGAATTTATGAAGGAGAAGCTTGAGGGTCTCTTCTTTCCCCACCTCAGTGTCTGAGTTTCCTCTGTCCAAGGTTAGAATGACAGCAGTACATTGCCACTGTTTGGGAAAGCAACCACACCTCTATGTGCACATGAACATGCCAGGGGTTTCCAAAGTAGAACCCGCAGGCCTGTATTACTTTGGTACGCTCATACACTCAGATCCTGTGCAACAAGCATTCCTGCACACGCTGAGGCTCTCAGCACTAGGATTCCGCATTCACTGTTAACAGCAGAAATTCACAAGAGTGGGCCGGCAACCTTCCACTTCTATGACACTGCTAAAGATGCCTCTTAAAGAAAGATCACTGCAAAACATGGTATGCTGCTAAAACCATGCTATATGCATGAACCTGTGAGAGGGATTGTAGTCCTCTGTCAATACTGAGGGCTCACTTGGCGTGCCCCTCCAGGTCCAGGACAAGCCTAGGGCCAGTCTCATGTCAAAGGCAGGCAGGTCTAGACATTCATACACACGTTCATTTAGTGAAAGACTGGGGCCAAAAATAAAAATAGGATACCAAATAATCGAAATTGGGCACATAGAGCTGTGGACACAATTATATACCAAGCGGGGGACATTCCTGTCCCAACAGTGTGGTATGCTCTGGTTGTACTTGAGAAAAACTTGAGGAGGTGCTCTGCTGCGTGGCGGGCAGTCTTCAGCACAGTGACTTGGATCTGAGGCACACTAGCCACTAAAGGGTTGGCTGCGTTGAGACAGAAAATGGCCAGAGTTTGAAAAACTGTTAAACGCCTACTTCTTGCAGTAAATGCATCACCCTGCAGAGCAGGATCAATTGATGGCAGGCAGTATTTGTTGTGTGGGATGCAAGCTCTGAAGTTGAGATGAGTGTCAATTTAGAAGCCCAGGGGCTCTGGGTTGTTGACAAGTGAATCCATCAAGATTCATCTTAGAAAATCAAATTGCATCTGCATTGTTTCCAGCACAAATTATGTCTTGAGGGTTTTTAAGCTTCAGGTTAACCTTGGACTTCCATAATTCTTTTCGGTAGGGCTTGGACATCCAGGCTTTGACTGCAGTAAGCCAGTTCTTCAGGTGCTCAATACTGTAGCTAAGTGACACTTTTAGATTAAGTTGCAGGTTATCCACATACAGGTGGACATTGACGTTCCTGACAGTCTGTAGGAACTGGCATGGGGATGGAACCTTACGGATGGTACAGGAGGCTGGAAGGAGCTTAGATGTGGAGAAATGCATATAGGTAAGTTGGGCTCTGTTCCGCATTGCAGAATGATGTTGTTGAAAACATTGTGCATGTAACAGTGTTAGGTACTAGTTGATGGTAAAAGATGTGAAAAGCTGGATGAGGAGATAGGTGTCACCATTGTTGAGGAGCTGCAGACTTGGATGGCTTCAGGCTCTTTCCTGCTTTGGAGCGCGAGCCCGAGCTGAGGGTTTTCAAAGAGGGCACTGCTTTTTTGATCTTATGTAGTTAGTTGGTAACAACCTTCTCAGTGGCCTTACCCATTAACGGCAGGCTTGAAAGATTTACAATATTAATGTTATTTGTACAGTTTTTAAACAATTTTCACATTTTCTATGGACATTTTCTAATAACCTGTACACAAAAAAAAAATCAATCAAAAATAAAGGTGCATGCACAGAAGACATCAGCGGAATAGACATCAACAATGCCAACTGTACACCATAACAAACAGAATAAACGCAATGAAATAAAAAGTAGATTTGCTCAACTGAATTTTCTGATCCTGCAATTTCTCTCTCAGTGATGCAGAATGAAAGAGCATTATTTAAATCCAGGTGTAATAAATAAATATGTACCATTTATGTTTTTTCATGTAGATTGTGTGCCAAACGAAATGGTACATTTTAAGTTTTATATATGAGAACATGTGTTTTTACTTCGATTTTTCAGGGGTTAGTTCTACTAGTCAGGCCTGTGAAACACAATGTGTTATGATTACCTTATAGTCCTCACATGACAGGACTGATTCACAAAGCATAGGTTTGAAAATGTGAAAATTGTTGGGTTGGGAATGACCATTGTATGGTACACGGGAGTGCACCCTGGGTTGAGTGACACAACTGCATGTAAAACTGGTATCCCGACTTCTTAACCTCATGCGCGCTAGCGGAATTCCGCTCGCACGCTGAGATTTTTAAAATCACATGTTACGTGACGAGCTGGGCTCGTCATCAGCGTGCGAGGAGGCTACGCCATGACGAGCCCAGCTCGTCATCAGCGTGGAAGGGGTTAAAGATGCTAATCTAGCGAGTGCACTGGGACCTAGATCTATCCTTGATAAAACTAAGGTCCAGAAATGGGCCCTGTGACCTGGACGGGGCATACCAAGCGTGTCCTCCTGGTTGACGTGGTACTACGGTCCATGTCCTAAGTTGCTGACAAGAAGCAGGGGTGGCAGTACACCAATTTTTGCAAATAGGCCCGAACAGACCTTTTGCCTGTGTCAGAAAGGTGTTTGGCCTACCAGCTTCGGAAGGGAAGTGTTACACTTCGTGGCATCCAGACTCTTGTACTGACATTCAGTATGTGTGTCGAGTGAGTGTGTACGGTTTGAATGTGTGGCTCATATGGGACAGCGAGCCTCTGTGTGCACAATGACTGTCCCCTATAAACACATCCAGACGAGCAAAGTTTGAGAGTGCAGAGTAGGTGAGGTGAGCAGTAACTTCTAATGTATAAATGTAGGCCAAACTGGTCTTGTAGCTTCTGGGTCCCTGCGACCCTTATATGGCAACATTGCCCTTGAATACTTGGCCTGCGCTGCAGTTTCAGCTTGCTTCAGGCTGCTTTTCTAGTTTTGCAGTGCTTACAGCTAGAACCACCCCAAAGGTGTGGTACTAGTATATTGTGGCCTAAATATGACCTGAAACTAAAGTAATGCCCTAAATCTGGCTTTTCAAAATATTGCTCAATTGGAGTCAATAATGGAAAATCTACACCCAAGAGAGCAATACTTTTATAAACGATATTTGGTTTGGACCATGAATTTTATGTCAGACAATATTTTTGGTATTGATATTTTGACATACCGCAGCCGGAGAACCCTAGAGCTCCATCACCATCATCTGACCTAGAGCTTTGCACGAACAAATACAAACCTCATGTAACCAGCAGAGCCAAAAGGCAAGAAGTTGTGGCTCCAATGGGCATCAGCACCTGTTGTGGATGCCCGCTCCTCAGACTACAGAACTGATATGCTGAAGTTACTTTGAAGCCTTACCCAAGAGCAATTCCCTTTAAAGTCCCACCCGATACCCCCACCCAAGTCGCATCAAAGTTCCACCCAAGACCATAATACCCTGAATATTATCAAGCTCCAGGATGCCCAACAAAACGTTAATTGTGCCTGCGGATAGAAACTGCTCCTTTGAGGGGACGTTACCATGTTCTAGGAGGTAAAAAAAGATGCAGTTGGAGAATTTCAGCTCAATTAGTGCCAGATTACGAAAACTTTGAGGCCTGATGCCGATTAATATTTGGTTAAACAATGATGGGTTTGTACTACAATTTAATTAAGGTATAGATTTATACATATGAATACTATTCTATTTCCATTTCCTTTAACATTAAAAAGGTATTAAAAATGCAAAGGTGTTTTTTCATCTGCTCCACATGCTGTTAATTGTGACAGGCTAAAAACGGTCCAGATTGAGCCCTGGGTGTTTAAAAAAACAGAGGGAAAAAACTTCTTAGTCAAACTTAAATGGATTAGTATGAATATGCAACAAAGTGAATGCTTTAATAGGAGAGTGTTGTTCTGTGTGTTTTGGCCACTTGCAACAATGCGATTGCACACATATCCAGATGCCATAAGTAATTTTTCAATAAATAAATATGATAGCAACTTTTTTTTAACTTTTACTTCGCAGAATAAAAATATATCAGGATGAATGCCTCTAAGATTACCAAAAATAGTTATAGATGGAAATGGATCCAAAAATAGATACCGGCACATCTGGGATCAATCTAGTCATATTGCATTTGGTGCCATGCGAAGATGCATGCGGTGGTAACACTTGTTATGGGGCAGATGGGAATAGATTGGCGGACACGTTTTTATGCATTTCTGTTTTTTTCACAATAACCAGGCACCATAAACTGAAAGTGCTAACCTTACAAGAGGGAAAACTTGAATGAATTGCTTCTGGAGAAACAGAATAAGACACGTTGGAAAGTAAGAGTTATGTAATATCAGATGCTGAAATGCGTGGGACCACTGATAAAAATATGCCTCATTTTATTAATTTGACAATGGATGTGTTAGTTATCGTGACATGAAGGTGGTCATGAGTTGAAGGCTGGTTGTGCAACAGAGATCAGTACGAAAAACAGGAACCAGTAAAAGGAAGTGGTTAAAACGAACCAAATTCTACTCTGAAGAAGAAGAACAGCACTTAAAAACTCAACATTCAGATAGACGCGGTCTGCACTAAAAAAATGCATTTAAGGGCAGCTGAGGCATATGCCACTCCAGATGTTACTCGCCATCACAACATATTTTAAAGCCCGGTGAACTATACAGGAAGAAGTAAATTTGTTTTCAGGACATTAATAAAATAAGAACACTTTGCCATCAAATGGCTGGCACGCTGTATGTATTGCATGTCTGTATTTGTAACCACAGCAGCTTTGCCAAAGACCATAGTTTACTTCTCAATATTTATAATAATAATAACGTGCTTTATGTATAACTTAGGGTATCGGTTTTATGGTATTTCTTTTTTAACATTTCCATCTGTATTAATCCAACTTTATTTTTTGGTCATCGTATCGATATTTATCCATATTTACTTTGTGTTTAGTGAATAAATTAGGTTGTGAGATCGTATATTTCGACATCTGTTTAACTGATAAACATGCACTCATATCTTTATGCATGTTGTGTTTTAGAAAGTTAAGCAATCAAATATAACATAACAATACACCCAAGGGTAAATATTAGCATTACATTTCAAATGTATGTCATCATTAAAGGAAATCTCATCCTGTTCTTTTAACTCTCCATGCGGTCTATCTGCTCAGCTGTTGGAGATGGAAAAATCTGAAAAAAACTGGAAAATGCAAGCCTTATGGACAGCATGTGCAGTTACAAGTGTCTTACTTTGCATAGTGCTGTGTCACAATCACATATCGCCATAGTACTGGATTTATCCATCCCAAAAGCATGGAAAACTGAACCAGCCTGGCAGCACTTTCAATTTTTGACCTTAATGTTACACAATTGTCCACAGGACGCACTTAACTTACTGACCCATATTACTAACAGGAAGTAGTCTAGATTGGGAGATAACCAACTAGCCACCCATAACGAGAGAGACAATCTTCTGCCATGGACTTTACAACATCTCGAATTCATGAAGGAGTCCAATCATAAATTAATGAGTTTAAAATGGTCAGCAGAATTTTTAGGTCCATTTTGTATTTCATCCAATGAAATACTGCAGTCCGTTCCCGGCATAGCTACCTAGTAAAGGCTTCCGACACTCCAGGTGCTTGGAGTCCACCACCTTGAATGGTGTGATTGTCAATCTCCTGCAATTTATTGGCCATCCACCCAAGCGGATCAAACGATTTTGGTGGGTGATTACTTTACTCCCAAAGATCCATGCTAACATTCGTGCCATCTACTCCACTTCTTCCAATAGAGGCCCTGGAGTGGGGGGACGGGGGGGGGGGGGGGGGGAGGCTTGCACCGGCTGTGGCTTTGCGGATCCAGGGTATGTGTGCAAGTGAGAGTCTGGCTGAGCGGAGTTGCCTGGAAGATGTGTAGAAGTGTATGCAGCTGTTAAGGTATGCAGGCTGTTGTTGTCTAGTGCTTTGTATGTATGTGTGAGCAGTTTCAATTGGATGTGTTAGCGGGTTGGGAGCGAGTGTAGTTCTTTCATGTGTGGGGTGATGTGGGTGCAATGCTGTAGACTGAGCAGGAGTCTTGCGGCAGCGTTTAAGATTGTTTGGAGCCTGTTTAGGAGTTCCTTTGTGATTCTTGCTTAGAGCGTGTTGCCTTAATTGAGTCTACTAGTGATCAAGACCTGTGTGACCATGAAGCCATTTGAGGATCAATCATAGCATCCTAAGGATGTGAAAGTAGGTGGCGATCTCTGCGTTTACCTGAGCTGTCATTTAGAGCTTGCCGCTCAGGATGATTCCAAGATTTCATGCATGGGTGGTGGGGGTGGGTGAGGGTCCGAGTTTAGCTGTCCACTCTGTAGAATTGCAGACGGAGGCTTTCCGCTCAAAGATCACTACTTCAGTTTTATCCTTGTTCAGTTTGAGGCAGTTGTTTTCTTACATATGGTTACCACGGCCATGCATGTTGTGGACCGTCGTTTGTGGTGCAGTTGAAAAATTCCTTTTACAGGACTGTGATTCCTCCTCCTAGTCAGTGCCTGCAGTCTCAGTGTGCGAGTCTGTATCCTGCTGCAAAAGCTTTCGGATGTCTTTGTAGTAAGGGTCTTGTCTGAAAGGGAGAGGATCAGTTGGATATCATCTGTATAGGAGAGTATGTTGATGATGTAGGACCTGGTGAGGTCCGCTAGCGGAGTCATGTAGATGTTGAATAACATAGGGCTTAAGGATGATCCTGGGGGGGTCCACATATTAGGTTCTTGGCCTTTGATGTGTAGAGTGACAGGTTAACTCTCTGGGTTCTTCCTGTGAGGAAGGAGCATATCCAGTTGAGAGTGGGTCCTTGTATATCTGCCTCATGTTCTCTTTTGATCAGGGTGGAGTGGGAGACTGTATTGAAGGCTGTTAGAGGTCGACTAGTATAGACAGCTACTGTGTCTCCACAGTCTAGGATTATCCTGATGTCGTTGGTTGCTGCGATGAGGGCAGTCTCAGTGCTGTGGTTCGGCTGGAAACCAGATTGCGTGTTTCCCCAGAGCTGGGGTGCATTGAGGTGGTGAGAGAGTTGCTTGTTTATGGCTTTTTCTATCACTTTGGCTTGGTAAGGTAGAATGGAGATCGGGCTGTTTGCTAGTTTTATGGGTTCTGCTGAGGGTTTCTTTAGCAGTGTCTTGACCATCTTAGTGTTTACAGACTTCCAAGAGCATCTCAGAAGTGATGGAGGTGTTCATGATATGGGTGAGAATGTTGCTGATGGGGCAGTGCCCATGTTGTAGATGTGGTGGGGCAGGGGTCTGTAGGTGCCCTAGAATAAATGGTTATAATTCTGGCTGTTTCCTCCAAAGTAAGTGCTATCCAGGCGATCAGAGGTTTTCCACGGGTGTTCGAAGGTAGGCTGGAGGCAAGGTTGAATGGGTTCGGTAGAGTCTCAAATTTGTTTTATATGTCTGATTTTCTCGCTGAAGAATTCTGAGGTGTTGTCACGTAGTTTCTTGAGAGAGCGTGATGCAGTTCATGGTGGCGGCTGGTGAAGTGAAGTCCTTGATGATAGCTAAGATTTCTTTTCCACAGTTGGAGCGGTTGTCCATGTGCTCTATTAGGGCCTTCTTTGTTGCTTTGATATGTAGATGATAGCCTCTCTGTCTTATATGTTATTTTGTAATTTTCTAGAAGGTTTGTTCTCCATTTTCTTGTGTTGTTTGTCACACAGAGTTTCTCAGTGTAACAGCTGGCCTGCTTCCGTATTCTTCTCTGTGTGTTGTGTTTACAGGGTGCCAGAGAGTCTGCGCAGTTTAGACCCAATCATGTTGTTGTTTAGGTTGATGGTGGAGGGTGGTTGATTTTGGCGCATGGTGTTCACCCAGAAATCTTGAGCATCATGTGGCCATTTTTGTGGTGGTAGGTCTAGTTGGGCAAGGTATCTAGGTGAGGAAGTAGATGATGGCGTGGTCAGCCCAGGTGAGCAGCATGGCTGTTGGGATTTTAACGTAAATGAAGGTGGTGAGGATCGGGTCGAGGGTGTGTTCGACCGATTGTGTAGGTCCAGTGACATGTGTCAGCCGCAGGTTCTCGAGGAGTCCGGTAGTGTTGAGGTTACTCCAGGTGGAAGTGGAAGTCTCTTAGTAGGATGGCGTTGTTGGGGTTGATGGTGAAGGGGTGTTGAAGTGATCAATGCTGTTTGCATAAGTGGCTCTGGGACCCGGTGGTCAGTATATGAGGGTTCCACTTACAGTGTATATAGCTGAAGTCTGTAGCTTGAAGTGCAGGTGCTCAGTGTAGGGTGTTGCAGCCTCTATGGTTGTGGTGCAGTTGAAGGACTCCTTGTACATGATTGTGATTCCTCCTCTTGGTCTGTGCCGGCGGCCTCAGTGTGCGAGTGTGTATCCTGCTGTAAGAGCTGTGAGTTGTGTGCACCACTTTGGAGGTCAGCCACAAGCAAACAAACAGGCATCAGGAGGGTGATTAACCGTGTGACTGAGCAGAAATGCAGACAACAGAAGAGTGTAAGCGAAGGGCAAAAGACACCAGAAAGGTGAACAAGAAGGGCACAAGGCAAGAAAAGCAAAAGTCGGAAGTCAAAGGATAACGAGTTTGAAGACAGAGGCAGCCTAGGCAAGAGAGAGAGCGTGTTCAGGAAAGGAGGCAGGAGCCTGGAGGTGCTGGAGCCAGGTCCATGAGAGCATTGACCAGTCGAAGGACTGGTCCAAGTTAGTCGGGGTAGAGGCCTGTGCCCCTGCTTGGTCATAGCATCTTTTCACATAGTCTATAAGGTGGACGTGACACCCACATTTCTATCAGTTTGATTTAACTTTATTGCCCTGATCTTAAGACTTGCTGTGTGAAGCCATCCAAGTAATTATGGACTTATCCATGCTTTAGATGCTGTTTCAGGAACAGTTGAATATGACCTAACCGCAAACCTGCGATCATAAATGATTTGCACCACTGATGGGCCAGCCTGGTGTAACACAGAAAAAGAATATCACAAGATGTTCTGCAGCCATCCCCGTGTAGGCGCCTTTGGAAGAATTGTGTATCAGTCCTGTAGTTGGCAAGGTCAACTATCAAAGTCCTAGGGGTGTACCTGGTGGCCATCACTGCTTCAAAGAGCAGTACGTCCTCAATCTAGAAACAAAATCAAAGGTCAGTGACTGGGATCAATGATCCAAGCAATGTTTAGAGGCACCACTCAGACTTCAAATGGGCGTGGCCTATGTAATTTTAAGGGCGTTGTTTAAAACACCTGAGTTAAAAACCTGGCCTTAGCACAGTGTGCCGCCCGACTGGTATCTTGCTGTTTCTGTCATTGCATCCAGATTTATAATACAGCAAGTAACATTATACCTACTAGCCTGAACTATTGGCTTTCTCAATGGTTGTTAGTTGAATACAATAAATAAGCAACAACAATAGCTTCATTGTATTGTATATAATATTGAAAATGATTCAGTTCTGAAATGATGAGACTATGAAAGACTTACGAGTCTCTTTGAAGTTACATCAAAGTCAGTAAAGAGTGGTACTGCTTCAGAGTTAAGATTTTTTTCTCACCTTTAGGGTGAGGGCAAAACTGGAGAGATGGATAGGGACCCGTCTCAGCACCTGCTTTTTAGAACTGCCCGTGCTGAACACCAGCGGGACCCAGCCCACTTAAAGCCCTAAAGTGCCGGAAGAATCCTTACTCCAGGTGCCACCAAAAGTGGCCAGTACTCTGGAAGAGGTGTTGAATTAGACATTTTTACCTTAGAAATTACTCATGACATATTGAATGTGGGCTGAACTCAGGGCATTAGGAATGAGAATACACTAGTAAAGATGACACTATCGGAGTGATGAATCACTAACACACTAAGCAAGCTGATTGAAACGGTTAACAACATTTACTTAGCAGTCATTATTCTGCCTGACCTTTACTCTATAGTTTTTAAGACGCAGATAAGTACCATGCCGGCAAGTACATTTAATAGGTTTTTACCTTTACCCCACTCTACTTTACTGTGTAGGTAAGTATATATATTTCTTTCAAATAACATTAATTTAATGTTATTTAAAAAGAAAAAGTTAAAGTCGCAGATAGAGGTAAAGGTAGGTTACGGGTGAGTTTAGCGTTTGGGGGTGTGCATGTGGAGGTAAGGGAAGATAAGGGTGACTTTAGGATTAAGGGGTGTGTAGAGGTAAAGTGAGGTAAGGGTGATTTTAGAGTTTAAGGTTGGGTTGAGGTAAAGGGAGGTAAGAGGGGTTTACATTAAAAGGGGGGATATGCGATAACTATCAAAAATTATATATACGGCATCAGCTATGACATTTTTTCTTATTCACCCTTGTATGTTTGCCTTTTCAAGGTTTGGAGTACTTTTTTCTTTTTACACAAATTATTGGCCTTTTCACCCCTTTGTTGCCGATGCCCCCGCGACCGCTGAATAAGGAAGCTGCAGCGTGGAGCAAAATATATATATAAAGTAACTGACGAAGTCGTACCGCCGAAACGCGTCTGAACCTGTGATTTGTGTGCAATAAAATCCGTCTTGGATTTGACCCCCGCGAGTGCAGTTTTTCTGTTCGTTTGAATCATATATATATATATATACACACACACACACACACACACACACACACACACACACACACAAACACACAAACACACACAACTTGTTGTAAAGGTCAATATGTTGGGAAGGCAGGCGAATGGCATGTGCAGTAACCGTGAGTTAATGGGTGACAGCAGACGAACGTTTTTCTCCACAAGTATGGTAGACTCTATATTTTTTCCTTTTTTCCAACTGAACCCGGATTACTAATGTTGTTTTAGGTCTTTCTGAGCAGGAAGGAGGGATCCCCAATATACGCTTAGGCTCATGAGGTTTTACATATTAGAACTCTAAGTAAGACTTTCTCCTTATGACTATATGCTCTCTCTTTTTCCATCAGACCTGAGAGTAAATTTGTGTTTTGTATGTATTTGTGTGTGTCAGTACAGTGATGTACTTTTGTGTGTTTTTTCATCACAAAGGTCCCAGTATTTTTTGGGTTTGACCTCGTGATATTTCGAGAAGGTTTGTTCCTTCTTCTCCAATGAATCTGCTGGCATGTATTTAAGTATGCATTTCTCTTTACAGGTTCTCTCGCCAACTGGGCGCAACGACATTCACTAACACTAAATAACATTGTTAGGAACATTACACATTGTGGTAATTTTTAACGAAACACTTTTACATTCTACATGTGAGTAAGGTGAGGGTAAGTGCATAACCCTTGTCCTGAAGAAGGAGGCTGTGCCCTCCGAAACATGTTGACACTTTCACAGTGGTTTTTGATACCTTAACTCGTATCTACTCAACCACGCTCTGCACTTCTTTTAACAATACCAGCCGGGGATTAATAAAATTCTGTTTTTCTCCCACGTGCCAGGTATTTTTTAACTTTTTCACTTTTTTCACCTCACCTCACTCACACTTTGGTTATATACACACACACCCCCACACATAGTTCACTTCAAAGTGCTCCTGCGTACCCGCTAGTCGTAGCACGCCGCATCCCGTAGAGGGGTGCGAAGGCCCAGATGATGAAGCATGACACCAAGGGGCCTGTTGGTGTGTGAGGGGCATTTAAACAACACTGTGTGTCTCCCCATCACTTTAGGGATCACCACCTTGAGTGGATTCCACTTTGTTTACTTATACGCATAGGGAGACTGAATCCACTGACTCTCTCTCTCCCCCCTTCTGTTACATTTTGTGTATTAACAGCGCACAGCTGTGGGAGCCCCTTTCCCATTTTTGTTTTCCCACGTCTAGACATACACAGACACACATACAAAACACTTTAGTCTCATAACCCTCCTGCTCTCCTCATCTAATATCATGGAGGATGAACATGGATTGACCTTTAGTGAAGACGATATCAACCGTATTCTGGCTGATGACAAACCCTTTGAAGGCCTTAGTAACAGTGACCCTGGCCCAGCTGTAGCAGACTGGGATGAATTAATGAATATCCGCAAAACCCAAATCAGGACAGCCCTCCATGGCTTACTAATGAGAGAGTATTTACGAAGCAAGATGGCTCCTCAAGGCCTACTAGTCAAAACGGAACCTTTTATTTTCCAGGACGATCTCGTTTTCAAAAAGGCGTGGTCACTCATCTCGTGGCATTGTACCAGGGATTGGCTGGTACTCATAGTTCAAACTGCCGCGAGAAAGTCAGTGGAATTAAAAGTGGAGATACAAAGACTAGAAGTACAGCTCAAAGCCTTCATTTCCCCCGCAGACCTAAAAAAAGGCCTTGAAGAGCTAAATCAACAAATGAAGGATTTTGAGGCAACCTTGAAACAAAGCAAGTTTAACAAATTCAAAAAAGATAAAGATCGCTTTACCCCCGAGAGAGCCTACCCCTACACCCGAGCTGACTATGTCATGAAAGACAACTCAAGTGACACTGACAGCGTCAACTCGGATAGCAGTAATTCAAGTAATAAATCAGGTGGTTTTCAACAAAGAAAACAAAGGGGAGGATTCCGTCAACAAAGGGCTCAATTTCCACGCCAACGTGGTTGGCGAGGTTTTCAAGGTCCTCAATTTAATCCTTACCAACCGCCGTTCCAATTCCCACAGTATCAGTTTGTACCACCACAGATGGGACAAATGTACCCACAATGGGTTCCGGACCAAACCAATGCTCCCCAGAACCAACAGCCTTTTTTATCCTGGGGCCAAGGATCGCGCAGAGGGCGGAACAAGAAGGGCAACAACGTCAATTGGCAACCCACAGAGGAGGCAGACCCACGGGTAGTGACGAGAAGCATGACGGCGAACCAGGCGTCATCGAGCAGCAGGGGGACCTAGTTATCAACATAACCCCCTGGCCCCTCACTGATTTACAGAGGGAGGTACTAAATAAAGGTCTAGGATATGTCCCTACGAATAAACCAGACATTTTCTTATTGCATAAAGAAATGCAGGAGTTCATCAGAACTATAAAACTGCGGGCTTTTTTCAAAGACAAGGAGCAACCCACAGAGACCTCAGACACCGGCTTAAAACCAAGATCAACTTTTACACCTTTAGATAATCAACTTCCGGTAGAGGTGCTGGCTTTTGAAAAGGCCATAATGCAAGACTTAAAAAGTCTAGAAAATAAACAGAAGACTTTTCAGAATATGTCAAGGATGGAAAATGAGGCCATTAAAGAGTTGAGGATGAAAAAAGACTTGATCATAAAACCCGCGGACAAGGGTGGGGCAATAGTTATCCAAACCACCTTAGCCTACGATAAAGAATGCAGGAGGCTCTTGTCTGATAATAGAAATTATCAGATCCTCACTGAAGATCCAACTGAATCATTGAGAGTTCAGATAGGAGGCATGGTGGAAGAGGCACTTGCCCATGACTGGATCACCAAGAAGGAGTCGGAGTTCCTGATACAAAAGAACCCACGAACTCCTTATTTTTACACTATACCCAAGGTGCATAAAAACCTTGACAATCCTCCCGGTCGCCCCATCGTCTCAGGCATCTCATCCATTCTGGAACCTCTGTCCAAATTTGCGGATGCCTTTCTTAGACCAATTGTGCAGGCCACTGACACATATCTGAAGGATACTAAGGCGGTACTCCAATTGCTGAAAGACCAGACATTTGATCCTAGCTCCCAGATGCTCCTCAGTCTCAATGTGGAGAGTCTCTATACGAGCCTCCCACACGAGGAGACCTTACAAATCATTGAGCAGGTCCTACACTCAAAAAACTGGGAATACCATACCCCACGGAATGTAGTGCTGGAATGTATTTCATTGGCCCTGACTAAAAATTTCTTTGAGTACGAAGGCACCCTCTTCTGGCAAAAACATGGGACCAGTATGGGCAGTACTTTTGCCCCGAGCCTGGCTGGACTATATGTCCATCATCTGGAGTCTACAAAAATTCTACACCCAGATAACCCATACAGGACGAGGATACGTACCTGGCGGAGATATATAGATGACATCTTGGTTATCTGGGAAGGAGACATGACCACGGTAACTGACTTTACCGGTTGGCTCAACAACCAGAATGCTTTCTTGAAATTTACCCACCAGGTGTCCAACCAGAGCATGGTATTCCTGGATTTAAACATTTATCATGAAGCAGGAACCCTAAAAACTGAAACACATTTCAAATCAACGGCCAGGAACTGCCTCCTCAGATTTGACAGCTTTCATCCACGTCATCTGAGGGAGAACCTTCCTTATGGACAGTTCCTGCGCCTACGGCGGAACTGCAGTGATATTGAAAAATATAAATCTCAGGCCAAGGACCTGAGTATAAAACTAAGACAGAGGAAATATCCAGAACCTGTAATCAGGAAAGCATCTAAAAGGGCCAGGAACAATAATCGTGAAGCCCTCCTAGAGGATAATCCTCGGAGGGAGGAAGCTGAAAAAAGAACAGTATGTGTTACCACATACAGCCCGGTAACCAACCAGGTGACCAAGTTGGTAAACAAACACTGGCGCACTCTAACGAGTAGTGGTCTATCTTTGGAGAAACCTTTGTTTGCCCACAGAAGGGGCAGGAACCTGAGGGACATGCTTGTCCATACAAGACCGCCCCCCACGAAAAATGATCAAACAAGACTTCAGGGCTTACATGGTCACTACCCATGTGGTAACTGTAACAATTGCCACCTCACTAAAAAAAGCCTAAACTTGACTTTCTCAAATGGGACACAGTGGGAGCAACGTATGTTCACAAATTGCAACAGCAAGAACGTTGTATATTTAATCACGTGCCCCTGTGGAAAAGAATACGTTGGTATGACAACAAGACCTGTCAAAACAAGAATCAACGAACATAAAAGTAACATTAGATGTAAAAAACTCACCACTAAAATGTCTACCCATTTTATTGAACATCAACACTGCGTGAATGAACTGCAGTGGACAGTCATTGAACAATTACCTTCAGAGGTGGGCCTTTTGGAAAAGGAACAACGGTGGGTGTTCAGGTTGGGAACTGACGTAACGGGGTTGAATGACTCCATCCCGTGGAACCTCTTGAGATAACTTTGTTTGAACAAAATCACCTAGGCTTTTTGGCCCATAAACTGTTTGTAATAACATCACCTTGGTTTCCTAGCCTTCGAACAAAGTGCCACCACCTGTGTGTTTGTATGTGACCACCTCGCATAGCACTCCTAATCCATCAGTGCCCTATAGCCAACTCACTCCGTTTTTTTGAAAAAAAGCGATGGAAAACAAAAACCCGCCTTTGCCCCTTTATTTGTCTATTGCACAATACACATTTAAAATCAATAGCAATGTGCAATAACTCATATCGTTTTAGATCCCGGTCCGGGAATCTGATTCATTGCCCTTTTTTCAATGTTACAGCCTGTTATTCTAAGCGGAGACATCACCTCTCAGCGGGCGTAGCGTTCCCTTTTCGAGGCATGCGCGATCGTTTTTCAGACCGCGCATGCGCAATAGACAGGTGTTTCTGCGCATGCGTGCGGATAGTGTTTCACGGGAGCGCATTACCGGATCTCCGGCGATGGCGTTCTCCGTATTTGGGCATATACCGACTCTCATCAACTAATTAGCCACCATTAATTATCACGAGAGGTAGTGTATTTAAAGGGCTTGATTCTAGAGAGGCTCACTTCATCGGAGCCGCGTTGAGGGAAGGCAGGCGAATGGCATGTGCAGTAACCGTGAGTTAATGGGTGACAGCAGACGAACGTTTTTCTCCACAAGTATGGTAGACTCTATATTTTTTCCTTTTTTCCAACTGAACCCGGATTACTAATGTTGTTTTAGGTCTTTCTGAGCAGGAAGGAGGGATCCCCAATATACGCTTAGGCTCATGAGGTTTTACATATTAGAACTCTAAGTAAGACTTTCTCCTTATGACTATATGCTCTCTCTTTTTCCATCAGACCTGAGAGTAAATTTGTGTTTTGTATGTATTTGTGTGTGTCAGTACAGTGATGTACTTTTGTGTGTTTTTTCATCACAAAGGTCCCAGTATTTTTTGGTTTTGACCTCGTGATATTTCGAGAAGGTTTGTTCCTTCTTCTCCAATGAATCTGCTGGCATGTATTTAAGTATGCATTTCTCTTTACAGGTTCTCTCGCCAACTGGGCGCAACGACATTCACTAACACTAAATAACATTGTTAGGAACATTACACATTGTGGTAATTTTTAACGAAACACTTTTACATTCTACATGTGAGTAAGGTGAGGGTAAGTGCATAACCCTTGTCCTGAAGAAGGAGGCTGTGCCCTCCGAAACATGTTGACACTTTCACAGTGGTTTTTGATACCTTAACTCGTATCTACTCAACCACGCTCTGCACTTCTTTTAACAATACCAGCCGGGGATTAATAAAATTCTGTTTTTCTCCCACGTGCCAGGTATTTTTTAACTTTTTCACTTTTTTCACCTCACCTCACTCACACTTTGGTTATATACACACACACCCCCACACATAGTTCACTTCAAAGTGCTCCTGCGTACCCGCTAGTCGTAGCACGCCGCATCCCGTAGAGGGGTGCGAAGGCCCCGATGATGAAGCATGACACCAAGGGGCCTGTTGGTGTGTGAGGGGCATTTAAACAACACTGTGTGTCTCCCCATCACTTTAGGGATCACCACCTTGAGTGGATTCCACTTTGTTTACTTATACGCATAGGGAGACTGAATCCACTGACTCTCTCTCTCCCCCCTTCTGTTACATTTCAATATGTTGTAATGCCCATGGAGTGGAAGCATGCCATGTAAATTCTAGACGAGCAATGTCTTCTATTTAATCAACAGTCGTCTTAAAGCCATGTGGGGCTCAATATACTAGGTACAATACCTGGAACTATACTCTGGGTGTACTGAATGAGTAAATACTCTGTGTATTTTGATCTCTGAAAGAAAAACGCCCACATTACTGTGGGCATGATGAATACTTTTGGCATTATTAATGAACCAGTATACCTGTTCTTTTTTTAAACGTTTATTTATCATTTTCCAAATCAATAAAGCCACAAACATACCAAAAAAAAACACCATTGTTGCATCATTAATAGTACAATGATACATTAACATTGCATCCTGAGATTAAAGAAGGCACACATATTGTATCTACAAAATGTGTCATAGCGAATAATGACAACAAATCAAATTATATCGCAGAGCATCCACAGTGCTAGGCAATGACTGGACCCATAGTGGACCCAAGATTGATCCAGATACACAATAGCAATCATGAAAAACAATAAAGGGGGGGGGGTGTGTGCGTACCATCCTAAAAGTACGATGGCATCTTGCTAATCCTGCTGATATTACCCCAGGGAGATGCAGGGGGCCACATCGTAATCCAAACCATAATTAATGCCCCTCCCCATGAACATTCAAAGCAACAGAGCACCAGTACACCTGTTCTTTAAGTTTATTTATTGATGTATTTATTTAGGGTTCTGTAAAGAGATATTTATCATGTCCAGCCGCCTCAGAGTGATTTGGCATGAGGGTACATCGAAAGATTATGGGGTTGCCGGCCAGTGTTATACAAAAATTGTGATGCGAAGCAACATAGTCTATCAGATTACAGCTGAACTGGACAGGATGCCCACAATAGAATATGACCTGAAGGATGAAAAACCACAAGGAAAAGAGTCCAGAAAGCCAAAGACGATGAAGGCAAGCCAAGTCTACTCTAAAGCATCTGACCCGTCATGTTGTGGAAAATAAATTCTATAAACCAGCAGAATGGGCACACATACCCTGAGTGGGGGCATAAGCATTTACATGAACACATCATACCATGATAAATGCATGTAACAAATATAAAACAATATTCAGCGGATAAAGCTTACTAGCCATTGACTGTGCGTGGTTTTGATGATCTATGAGGGGACAAGCATGCAACCACAGCCCGCGTGAGGTGCTGCTGTGACAGGGTCTCCGTGTTCCTCCTCCAAGCCTCTGCTCACCCTGGACCCGCCTCCAAGCTTCCTTCGAGTGTGCATTTTTAAATCCCAAGGAGTACTTCCTCAATTATTTTGATAAAATCACTCCGGATTTTGTAAAACAGGACCAAATATCTCTGGAGACATAGCTGGACACGGTACTAAACAATGAGGCCTTGCTTTACGAAACAATTACACAGCATACAGCAGGTCCCCCAGACAACAGATCAAACAAATAAAGTCATCAGGCTTTTTCCTGCTCAGGCAGTCCTGGCATCAGTCCATACCATGACTTCACTGCAGGCCTGTTCCATCTTTCATTCGTAGATATTTTAAAGTTAAGCGTGTGTATACTTTGTGTACGAACTAAGAGATATACCCCCCGTAATATTTTCTGGAAATCTATAGACAGTCTGCTGACGAAGACCAATCTGACACTTCAATTTAGCCCCCTAAAGGTGAGGAATGGGATTAGGAATTGGTTTAAAAAAAAATCCAATGTCCTTTCCCCATTCCATTTAACTTTCTAGCATCTACTTGTATATTACTTTTTGCCCGAATTTCAGTTTTTGTCTTGCATGCACTTTTTCCTACAGTCAGACAAACACATCAATGCAATCTAGCCCTCTGTCCCTTGCTGTTCTGTCATCTGTAACTACCTTCTGATGGATTCTGTGTCGACCTTTCGTCTTCCAATGCCACAATCTGACTCAGGGAAATACGTGAAAAGATGTATGGCTTTGATGAAAATTATCAAATTTCCTCCCCTCTTTTCCCACAACTTTTTGGACCTCTTATGAATTCATCTTTACCCATCTCGTTCTCACTGAAGCTCCTCTCTTGCTCAGTCATTAAATGAAACATTAATTCAGCTCTTATCAGATCACCTTTACGACCCTTCATTTGTTGCTATCCCTCGCTCTTCAGTAGGCAGCAAGTGTGCCTTCCCTTTGCCCTCCTGCCAGGCATGGCGTCCCTTCTCTCCCAGCATAACATCATACCTTTCAACACTTGACACATGCCCCCCACACGCCCTCCCCTCCCACAATACCCGTGACGTACGCAGACATCAATCAGATAATTTTATATATGAACGCTCCCTCGGAGGATGTGCTCTCGTCCCTGCTAAGCAAAATTCCTACCTGAACTTTACATCTATTATTCCCCAACCAGGGAAAACCTCGTTCTCTACTTGTACTTCTCGCCATCTCAATCCGTCTTTACCTCTGCCCCTCCTGGCCTTCATATTGTTACCCAGACCTTTACTGCAGCTTGTCCCCTCGGTTTCAAAATAAAATGGTATTTTAGGGATATGAATCACCTGCTCACAGCATACCTTCTTCACCATCATGAAAAAAACACACACTCCAGGTGCGCAACACCCATTGGGCTCACGGGGTTTCATGACGTCTGTGTCAGCCCCGGTGGAGACAGCTTCGCGGGCTGGCGAGCATCTAATTGCAGCCGCACCCGAGAACTTAACAGGTCTTTAAAAGACCATTTACTTGTAAAATAGACTTTTGTTGTGTGTTCACCCCTTCTTACAGCCACTCTGTCTATGGTTGGAAGAATTAGCCCCCACGAAATATTTTTCAGCCCCCCCCCCCCCCGAAATTTGGCTCTAGTTGCCCGGCTGACACTCCCTGTAATCGCTATGGTTTCTTATTACTTCAGGTCTTTGTAATTTTCTCACTCTAGTTTCTTATTACTTCAGGTCTATGTAATTCTCCTGATTCCTACCCTCCTTGAGCATTCCTTAAGCATATGCTGCACTTCACAAGGGTACGAATACAATAAAAAAAAATATATAATAATGCTTCATACAGGGATTCTCTTTTCTGCAATGATTTGTTTTCACTAAAGCAACACCTGATACCCTTACGACTCGGTTTGGCCCCTCTCCACACATTTTTAATTAGGCAGTTTACCTTTATAATAAAGTTTGGATAGGACTAACTGACCTATTTTAACTCACATTCCCCTCCTACTACACATACTAGGCCTCTCACCCCCACTGCACCCGCCGGCAAGAACAAAAGATCCCCGATAAAGAGTCCCGGTTCCGGGTGCCCGTCATGTATTGCAGCGCTGACTTCATGAGGGGTAGGCTCAAATGATGAAGCATGGCACCTAGCTTGCTGGGTGTGTGAGAGCCCTAGTTCCAACTAGGAGAATCCCCTCTCCTTCTTGCACACATTAGTGGTTCCTCAGTGTCCCCACTACCGGTTCATGCTCATGACTCCCTGATCCCACTGAACCAGAGGAACTTCGTACCTTCCTTGCAACATTGTTTTCACTATAGCAACACCTGATACCCTTCGTTCAATTCCTAAATATTGGCATGATCCGCACCTCGGCTTCTCAAATGTTTTGTTTTCCAAACTCAACTTCTTTAACTTCTCGTGCAGTGTTCCCAATCTGAATAATAGTACAGTCTTTCCCTTGCCACCCACGTTAAAACATCCCCAGTCCTATGTAACCTCTTTAACTCCTATATAATACTTAATATTCATTAAACATGTTTTCAAACTTTCACGTCCAGAAGTATAAACTCATCCAAATCTTTCTCCCACTTTACTTTGTGACCTCATCATCCCTACGTCACAACCTGGTCATAGTTTCCTGCCTTTTATTTCCTTATTACTGTTCCAACCTATCCTATTGTTACCTGCTGCAGTCATCATTCACACAAACCATATCCGTTTGCATGTCTCTCGACTGACGGTCACAAAAACATGTTTTTAAACAATGAGTAGGTTCTACTGCACAACCACTAGGGTCACAGATTGAAAATTAACTCTATATTATACTGGAAATGCCAAGAAAAAAAGCTACAGCAACTACAGGGATACGAGTTCTCTTTTACTGATCACCGATGGTTTTGTATGTGGGAATGTATATTTTGGTATTTGTAAAAGGTGAACCTAGCTGGAGAGCAATGGAGGGGCTGTACAATAAACAGGGATTGATCATCAGTGCTTTATTTGTAAATGAGTAAGTGCAGCAGCCCAAAGTATTGTTCTGAAGACTGCAGCCAGTGCTACTGAATGTCAGTGTGCCGAATACCAAGGCTCTAGTGTCTAGATTCCAACTCTTGCCTCTTTAATGCATCACCAGACAATCCATGCCCCTGGTCTTCTGTGAGCTGTTGTGTGGGTGTGTGAGTGAGTGGGTCTGTGAGTGGGTGTATTCTTTAAATTGAGATCTGGATTCGCGGATCCAGCGCAGATTCACATGGGGGCCGCGCAGAGCGCCACAGAGGATCCGCAGATTTGTGCGTGTCCGTTTTTGTACAATTTCTTGCCCACGAGTGGTTTTTCTCACAGAGCCTTCCATCAGACCCACCCCTATATCCTGACCCCTTACATCCTATTTCTATTTTATTCCACCCACCCTCCCTCCCACATCAGGAACTGTGTCCCAATGCACAAAATGGCGACTGCAACATTTCTTTCAGGTTGTGGCCAGCCAATCATGGCATTGTTGTTGGCACGTGGTATCTCTAGACATACATAACTCTTTTCTTTTGATAACTTCAAAACTACTAAACAGGTTGACACCAAATTACAAAAAGCACCCTCTCGACCAAGATCTAGCTTTCTTCCAAATTTGTTGTAATTCCGTTCAGCGGTTCCGGCTGTAGTTGTGTCTAAAATCCATATGGGAAACTGCAAAATGAAAACGCATTTTGGAACTCCCTAGTTTTCTAGCAGAAAGCTAGATCTTTACCAACAAAAGGCACTTTTTGTGATTTGGTGTATATCTGATCCGTAGTTTGAGGAAATAAGATTCAGAATTTATAGATATTTGGAAAGTTGTGTAAGCAAGAGTCTCACAAGATTCCTGCTGGCATGCAACTTCAAATAATGGAGCGATCTGATTGACCACAAGTGTCTTTTTTCCTTTCAGTCCCAAGAGAGTCTTGCGAGAAAACAAGCAGATGTGCTGGTCACAGAAAAACTCTCACTAGAGTCCAGAAGATCAAGCAAAGCAATTAAAAAAACAAGACCATGTGCGGCCGGAGTTCGGCTGCCCACGGGCAAGTTGGACAGCAGAGCATTGGCCACCGCATGAAATTGAGCACAGGGCCTGGCCGTAACAACTCACTGAACAAAACAAAGGTAATAGTGACATTATAGTTAGGTCTGATAATAATAGCTCACTTTATATTGAAGAAAAACTTCAGAAATTCACTGAAAAAAGATTATAGTGACATCACAATCAGGTGAAAATGTCTGTAAAAACGTTAAATTTTAAATGAAAAAAACCACAGAAATTCACCAGGTATATTAACTGTAGAAACTATAACTTATGCACTCACCATATACTGCTTATTACCTCACATATTACATCACTCATGAAATGTTCTATGACATCATTGATAACATCACAGATGACAACTGAAATTAGATCATTGATGACAACATTATGCACTGCTGGGACAGGAGTTAAAGTTTCTTCAGTTAACAGTTTGGCAATAACAAAGGTCCCATCAGTGTTATTATCTCTGGCATAATATATGCCCTTCCCTTAAAATTCCCTTGTCGAAACACCAATGGCCATTAGATCTATCTGCAGAGACTTTACATTTCCTAAATTAGGTAAGCTCTGTATAGTTCTGATAGCCGTTCTCTGTATCATTATCTACTCTGATGATGTGATGCTGAAGTTTCGACCTCCACAACAACAATATTCTAGATCGGGTCTCACCAATGAATGTTAACAAAACGGCTAATAATCTAACAGAGTCACATGTTTAGCCTTCTTTCTGTCACAGACATGAAATATTATGTTCTGATTTGCTGTTATTGTGCGTTTTCGTAATTACAGAAAGGCACCAACTATGTTAAAAGCAATCTTGGCGCAAGGACTCAGCAGAGTTCCAGTCCAACCAGCTCAACAATATCTCCTACACACCGAGACTCCAATAAAGCTGCAGGGGTTACAGGATTAATTGGTGTCATCAGGGAGTTCCAGTAAATCCACATGATACACTGAGCTTACTACCCACATCTGGGTAAATCATTCCCCACCTAAAGTGCCCGGATAAGAGAACGGTCATGTATTCATACATTTAGGGCAACACTCGCTAACCACTGGGAAACCTCTTAATAATATTAAATTTCAGTATTAGTCATCATCATCAGATTGCTGTACAGTGGCGTAAATACAGTACACAGACTGCGGCAATTTGCAAAGGTACATCTACATACAGAGATCTCCATATATGTGGGTTTACACCTATGCCTCAGTGTGAATCTCTTGCTTTTATTTATTTGGTTCATTATTTAGGTAGTAGGGATGCAGCCACATGGGGTACTGAGTTTTTTATGCATATAACAGGAAATACAACAGATGTTAATGTGGAATTACTGACATCATAGCTGCAAAGTTAGGACAGAGTAAATATAAGTTCAAGATAGACTGTCAAGGAAAGTATATGATTCAATATAAACACAACTTTATGAAGGTGTATGAGATTTTACATGTGCCTTTTAAAAAGGTAGGTCCAGTTTTTTCCTGATTTAAAATAGAGGTTTGTTGGATCTTAAATAGTCTTCTGAGCCCTACATGAGAAGTGTTGATTCCGTGTTTTTTTGGGTCTTGCCTACGCAGCGCTCATGCACTGATTAGGAGGACCTTTATCCGTCGCTCTGCTCTTTTTGGAAGCACATACTCGTGCTTGTGGCTGCATTCACGCTGCTGGAGCGAACAGGGGTGAGCCACAAGCATGAGTATGTGCTTTCAAAAAGGAGCACCCTGCACGCGCACGCAGCACTCCTGGGCTATCTCTCTCTCTCGCTTCCACATACACAGTTCTGTGAGTCATTTGAAATCAACAGAATTCAGCACTGCTGGCGCATTGGGAAGTGACACTTTAGAAAGCTTGGTACGTCATCTCGTTAAGGGATGCTTCAAATTATGGAATCTGGTGATTTACACTGTAGCTTTGCTTGTATTTAAACGTGTTCACTTGCGTGGTTTAATCAAACGTTAACTTGCGTTTTGTGAATCCAAAAGATCTGCTGTGCAGACACTACCAAAGGTGCATTATAACATCACAGGCATATTCGTGGAGCGCAGTTGACCCTCTTAGCGCTGTTGCTAGAGCCCGGGCGTTTTTTGCTATCCAGCTTCTTACTCATTTTATGGGCCCCAGGAGGAGGAAAGGCTGAGTGGTTCTGCCGAGATTCGAACCGCAACCAAAGGCTTGTGCAGAGATTCATGAAGAGGGTGTTTTACTGCACAGGGCCCCCAGAACCCCATGTTTATGTCTGCGCTTTACACAGTAGACATACAAAACAGTCAAAAATTTAAAATAATTTGCATTTAAGCCCCAGCCCTTCATTTGAGGCGCGTGCACACAAGACACCAACGAAGCTACGGTTGTCTCAATACCGTGGATCTGCGCAGACCAAGCTCAACTGATTTTCTCATTCACTTTCAGGTTCTGAGGAAATGTTTTGAGGTCAGCTATACAAAACAATGTTATCAAGAAATGGCTCGACAAGGTGCCGTTTAGTGTATAAAATGAGTTTAGTTTATAAAATGAGTTTCTTCAATGTCTATGTTTCATCTTTAGCCGACATTGGGAGGAAGTGGGGCATTGGAGTCTGCTCATATGCAGACGACACACAGCGTGGTGACTATGGATGAAGGCCCTGAGGTCATTAAAACCAAACTACACAACTGTTTGGGAGAAATGGCCCATTGGATGCACAAGCATTCCTTGAAACTGAATGCCGGGAAATCAGAGATCCTACTGTTTGTGGGAGCAAAACACGTGTGGGATGCCACATGGGGGCCTCCCTCACTGGGAACGGCCCCCTCTCCCAGTCAACACGCCAGGAACCTGGGAATCATCATGGACGATGCACTTTCCATGAAAGACCATGTCAGATTACTCTGCGGAAAAAGTTTCGCCATACTTAAACTTCTTGCCAAAATATTCCCGTGGTTACCCCTGGACTGCAGACGGTCCGTCACCCAAGCCCTACTGGTTAGCCGCCTGGATTATGGTAATGCACTTTTCAATGGGATGAACGACCAGCTATTCTCACGTCTACAGATTGTGCAAAACCAGGCGGCCAAACTCATCCTCAATAAAAGTAAGCGTGACTCAGCATCAGAGTGCCTGAGTAAACTTCACTGGCTCCCGATGCGTCAGAGGGCTGCCTTCAAATTACTCAGCCATGCTCACAAGACTCTACATGGAACAGGCCCTTCAATACTTCAAGGAAGGATCGAATTCTACAGACCTAACAGAAACCTGCGATCATGCCAATCTGCCTTAGCGAAGCCCAAACGCATTTATAAGGTCAGAACAGGTGGACGTTCCTTTTTCCACCTAGCAGCCAAAAGATGGAACGAGCTCCCCCCTGACCTGAGACACACCACCAACTACCTTCAGTTCAGAAGGAATCTCAAAACGTATCTCTTCCCCAAGCCATAAGTTTCAGCATTCACCTCGGTAGCTTCTCTGGCTCTTAGCGCCGTGATATCCCTTGGGATGATTGATGCGCTCTACAAAAACCGCAAAATAAAATAAAAATAAAATAAAACGCCACATACATGAAATCGTCCACCCCTCTGGTAAGTTTACTCCATTGAGGAAGGTCCACAAAACTATACCGGTATGTGTAATCTGCCCTTACAACTGCTTCGCAATGCATGCAGTAACCTTAAAGTCAAACAGTAAAAAAAAAACAAGCATTAGCATATCTAATAGGTCCCTCCTTTTGGAATTTAGAAGTGTTTAGTCATGTAGGACGTTATCCTGGACGCAAAGCCAATAGGTCTTGGCAACCCGAGGCTCTAGGGTTCAGGAAAACTGTACTTTAAACTTCTGTGAAGTCCGATGCTCTGTCCTAAGCAAGATGCACCAACTCACTCTCTACAGGGATTCAAATACTTTAACAACATACATTTTAAAAGTGCAGTTTTAAATTGTTCAAATAGTAACATCCAAGCACATTACTGTTTACAGAACGTAGGCCAAGGCCAGTTCAGAACACAGATGCTAGTACCAGGGAGCAGGATAGAACACAGGATGTGGGAACTGATTGGAAAACTCACCCTCCATGAGGAGCAAAATCGTCCCCATATGGTTAACAGGTGATGCTGCACATGACCACATCAAGCACCGTTTTATGACCATATGACAAAGAATTGATTTGATACTATACAGTTAACAAGCAGCAATTACTCTTTCGTCTGATTACTTGAAGTGACAATGAATTATACATCAATTCATCTAGCCCTTCCCATACCATCATCACACATCAATCCCACGCCACCTCAAATGCCTAGCAGCTGCAAGACGTTTCATAATTTAACCCCTTCGCTACGGGAGTAATTCCCCCACGGCTCGGGGGGGAGGGGGCCCACGGCACAGCTGTGCTCGTGACCAGCCTAGCTCGTCATGACTCACAGTGGAGCTGTGTTCATGACCAGCTGGGCTCGTCACAGCCCCGCTCACTGATTAATTCTCCAGCACAGGCGAGAAATTAACCGCGTGTGGGCTGACCGCGGCCGTTATCATGAGCTCAGCTCGTCATGAGCACAGATCCACTGTGACTCATGAGGAGCTGAGCTCGTCACGAGCACCGAAGGAGTTAAAGGGCAATAAAGATAAATTACTAGGGCAGTATTTTTAGGTCTCGCATACGCAGCGCACATGTGTTGCATAGGAGGGCCTTTAGCCGTCGATCTGGTCATTTTCAAGCACACACTCGTGCTTGTGGCGGCATCCACCTTGCAGGAGCGAGCAGGGGTGCACCACAAGCACGAGTGCAGTGCTTGAAAATTAGCAGACTGCGCGCGCACGCACGCACCACTCCCGGGCTCTCTATCGGTCTCTCTCCTCTCGCTTTCTCTCTCTCTCTCTTTCTCCCTGTCTCTCTCGCTCTATCTTTCTCTCTCTCCCCCTCTCTCTCTTTCTCACGCTTTCCCTCTCTCTCCCCCCCAGCCCCCTGCTGGCAACTGTACATTCATGCAGCCGCTGCTGGTTAATAAAACATCACTGGTTGCCCTCAGAGTTCAAATCTCTTGGTGAGTGCAGAGAGACGCGTTTCCTTATTTTGTCATTATGAATACATTTGTATTTTTTGATGGAACAGTTTAATTACAGAATGTGTTTGAGCTCGGTTAGAATGTGCTTGTTTGTTTGCAAGTCTGGTCGTTGATGAGCTACGCGTCAGGTCGCCAACAAGGCATCGCGAGTGCACATCAAATGCGGAGTCTGCATCCTATGGCATTGACCCAGTGGGTACCCGCTTGAATACCACTATCATCGTAGGGGTTACTCCGGTGTCTGACTCTGTACTCAGTTTAGGTGCGCCATGTCTCCGGCAGCCATGTGTGTGACGGCTTTGGTTACTATGGGAACAATCGGCCATTATTTACCACATGCACGTGCTCTGCCCAGCCGCTACCAGCTAACAAGCATTGGCATAGCCAATAGGTCTCGTCTTTGGGACCTTATAAGTATTTAGTTATGCAGCACAATATCCTTACTGCAACAGCATTAACTGTTGCATGGCTAAACACTTATAAGGTCCAAAAGTCGAGACCTATGGCTATGCCAACGCTTGTCTTCTTTACTATCAGTATTATAGGGAGTTATTTCTATTGTTTCTCTAACTCCAGAAGAATGCAATTTGTCCTTTAAGTAGTTCGGACATCCTAAGCGAATGGCTTAATGTTTTAAGCATCCACCTCAAACTGAGTCTGGCATCGAACAGGATCCAGTAAAGGTCTCTCACAAACAGGATAATGTGTTATGTGTTTTTTTTTTGCCCCTGTGATTAGCCATGTAGCTGTGTGAAAGATGGCTTTAGCAGAACTTTGCAGTAGATATTCTCAATTTTCTAGTCATTCTCCCTTGGCACGCCTATATTTACACCTAAAACGCAGAACTATGTGTGCATACTTCAACACAGTCTCTAACGAGAGGTCGTCAAATAATAGATTGGCACCCATAGGAGTTGATGTACAGCTGTACATTGGGGGATGGGATGGCATTTCTGACAATGTGAAATCGTAATACAAGAGTACTTCTAAGCATACTTTTTTAACTGTCACAATAAAGTACAACTTTACAGGTACAGTAAGTTAACAAACAAAACCGTCACAATTGGCTTTTTGTGGACAAAGGTGATGAAAACACAGAGCAAGCAGGCAGGCATCCTTCAGCATGAAATTTTCCCAAAAGTTGATTAATATATCAGCCAATCGGGTGGTGTTTATTCAAAGGTGCATTTAGTACAATGTGCCAACAGAAGTGACTGGAATAGTAATTGTTGTTTGGCCAAGATTAGGCAGGAATGATCAAGAAAGCAGAGTCAGGTGGTATCATTTTTTCATAAAACAATCTCAATAAACATAAGAAAAACAATCCCACTACAGTCCCTTGATAACCAACATCTTCTGGATAGCATTTTTATCATAACCCACCCACTATCATAGTCACTAAAAAGGGACTTTTCCCTCCCCCTTTAAGCCAGCATGTTCACTCTTCTTCCCTGCATACTTTTTAAATATGAAGGAGACTTAAAAGAGCTGAAACTAACTCCAAACACATCACTACATTAGCACCATTATCAGGAAGGTTGGGATACAAGTAAAGGCAAGTGAATCTTTTTGTAATCTAGAAAGATGTGCAAATCCAATTTAAAAACACAGCTCCTTAATGGGACAGGAATAATTATTACAGAGACATGATACATGGTCTAATACAGTTCTATGAATATCAATGTGGAAGTAAAAACTAGAGGCCCTATTCACCTAGATAAATTTACACCTGTAAATTTACCGTGGCATTCCAGATATAAATCTACATTTTTTTCTTTCACCATTTCCAAGTGCAGATTCACATCCAAGTAAACACTTACATGCCTCCGTCTTGATACCAGGGGTTGAGGCATCTCAGACTGAATTTATGAGTGTAAAGTTACAACTAATAACTTATTACTCATAGGAGGATATTTCTACCATCGGGGCAGAGACCTCTCAGGTACAGTAGAGGGTAAAATATTAAAAGTTTATTGATTCTTAATGTAGAATAACAATGTAATTGTAAATTAAAATGAATAATTATTAACCTATAACTTAAAGAATAAAATGTTACAAGACATTAGCTCATCAAATTAAGTGTTTTAAAAAATAATTTTATGAATAATATACTTCAATATAATTGATAAATATCGTTATTTTTTAACTAAAATAAAAGTCTCAACCTCACTGGCATTTTAATAGGTAAAGTTCAGTATTGTATCTAAACTAAGTTTTTATTTAATTTAAAATAATTCTAAATATCTATTAAAAATGTAAATTTTATATAGTGAAAAAATAAGCTAATTATTATTTTTAAAATGATAAAATATTCAACTTAAATGTAACACCTTTTTATTACTAAAACCATTAGATATATATACTTTTTAATCTATATAAAATATTTCTCATGAGGCGTAATTTTAAGTCCATGCCTCTATTATTTACTCTGGGAATATGTTGAAGTACCTGTGAATGGGTGGTGCTAGACGTCAAGGCAGGACTGTAGAACATTTACGACTGTTTTATGGACCTTCGGGCTGCAGTAACTTTAGAAGTGTAGTTTTAAATAGCAATGGTCGTACTATTTTGTGAGTGGGAGTTTGTTTAAGCATATCACTCCCTAAACCCGGGCTTACCCCCTCTCAAAACTTTAGTAGTAAGTTTTTCTCATTTTACACCCACATTTATTGCTAAGTAACTAAATGAAATCAAATCAAATGAAATTTATATTTATAATGCACGCTAATACCCGGAGGTGTCTAGGCACGGCGACTCAATGATCTATAAGCCAGCGAGGGGTGATAGGAAGGTGGGGAGACGCTAGTTGTTAAAGAGCTGAGTTTTTAGAAGTTTACGAAATGCCAAGAGATTGTTTTCTGTCTTAAGTGCTAGTAGGAGTGAGTTCCACAGTCTGGCTGTGCCTACAATGAAACTTCTCCCCCCCTATGAGGCCGTTCTGGCCCTGGTGATCACCAGATTTGCGGATGTTGCGGAGGGAAGCTGCCTCTCAGGACTATACCACTTGAACTTGTTTGCCAAGTAGTCGGGGACAAGTCCATGTAGTGCCTTAAAGGCGATGCAGAGGGCCTTGAATTCAATCCTCCTTTTATCAGGTAGCCAATGCAATGCTGGGAGGGCATGGGGCACTGATTGATGTTTCGGAATATCAAGCAGCAGACGAGCTGCTGCGTTTTGGAGGACCTGCATTTTGTTGAGGAAGCGTGCTTGTATGTTAAGGAACAGCCAACAGCAATAATCTATTCTGGACAATATAGGAGCTGTTACCACCGCATTCTGGAGCTCAAGCTGGATGAAGGGATGGATCTTTCTCAAAGTTTTAATCATGAAGAAACAGGTGGGGGTGGTTGTATTGATTTGCCCCTCGAAGGATAGTTTAGTATCAAAGTAGACTCCAAGGTTTTTCACCTTAGAGATGGGAGTGGAAATTTCTCCCATTTCCTGTGGCCACCAGCTTGGTAGCCAGAAAGAGGTGTCACGTCTGGAAAAAAAAGCACCTCGGTTTTCCCTGTATATAGCTTGAGGCAGTTTTGGGACATCCAATGTACTATTTTGCGCAGACTATCTTGGATTCTCAGTGCCGTGTCCGTTGTGTCTCCAGAAAAGAACACCACGATTTGCGTGTCATCTGCTTTTGACACTGTTTTGAATCTGAAGGACTTCATGAGCGAGTAGAGGGGGGTGACATAAAGGTTAAAGAGTGTCAGGCTCAATGAAGAGCCCTGCGGAACCCCGCAGGGCAAGGTGAACCAGGACAAACTGTGCCTGTCAAGCTCCACCCGTTGTTCTCTGTCACAGAGAAAGGACTTCAGAAGAGCCAGAGCCTAATCCCTGAACACTACAGAAAAGAGTTTGCTTGCGAGCAGATCGTGGTCAACTGCGTCGAAAGCCGCTGAGAGGTCGAGAAGGATCAGAGCTGAATTCCCACCTTTGTCCAGAGTCCCTCTCATGTCTTCCGGCAGATTGATCAGGGCAAGCTCGGTACTGTGTTGACTTCTGAAGCCATATTGCAAGCAGTCTAGTGGCTTGTTAACATCCATGAACTTGGTAAGTTCTCTATTCATGGCCCTCTCAACAATCCTAGTAGGAGGAGAAAGACGAGAGATGGGCATGTAGCTGTTCGCATCTATACTATCCGAATGTATGATGTTTCATCGCATACATTCACCACACATGGCTTTACAATGTGGTAGTTACAACGACCAGGTTGTTACCACGCATGCCATTACATCACAAGTCATATCAACGACTTGCTGTAGGGCGCGCTGGACCTACGAATAGTCGTAATTACTATTCCTACTCTAGTTTGTGCAACAGAGGGGAGGGTGTTGGATCTAAAATCCAACACATTCCCTGGTATTGCACGCCCCCAACAGCAAGTCGTTGATACGACTTACGATGTAATGGCACGCGTGGTAACAACGCGGGCATTGTAACAGCTGCGTTGTGAAGTCATGCATTGTGGAAACAGCGTTGTAAACACTGTTTCCCATACTGTCCAGGATTTTTTTTTCAGCAGCGGAACAATAGATGACTTCTTCCAGGATATCGGGAAATATCCATCAGACAACATCTGGTTGAAAATAACTGTAAGGTAGTGGGCCGTAGCATCTGGGGCCAGGTGGAGAATTTTAGGGGGGCAGGTGTCCCAGGGTGAGCCTGTTCTTGTTCAAGTAAGCATAGTCATAACCTGCATTACCGCGATGTTTCTAAAGCTGTAAAGGCAGGGCATAGTGTCTGCTGGTAAGCCTTCCTCACTTAGGAACTCCATCATAGTGGTGGATGGTCCTTTGTGTTGACCTCCCCCTATTCCATGGATGGAGAGGAAAGAGTCCAAAACGGCTTTGACTTTTGCCTGGAAGGAGTCTGCTAACTGGTTACAGAAGTCTTGATTTACTCCTGTGTTTTTCTGGGCGGGGAGTTTACTCAGTTTCTGAACTGTGGAGAAGAGTTCCTCGGTGGAATTAAGAGAAGCACTTATTTTGTTAGAAAAATACAGTTTTTTAGTAGTTAAGATTTTTGCTTTATAGTCTGCAATGGCTTTTTTGAATGCAACCTTGTTGTCGATGTCATAATGCGAGCGCCAATTCCTTTCTAACCTTCAACAGACTTGCATCTGTTGTCTCAGGCTGTCGTCAACCCATGGCTCGAGGGCGAAGTCATTTTATTGGTTGTAGTTAACGAACTTGTATGGTTGAGATCTCCCCATAGAAACGATAGGAGAGATTAGATGGAGGAGGAAATTTCCACCAGTAGGTTTGGAATTACATTTTGCCGTTAGTACTACTGTAGTAGTACTACATGTACTGAAAAATTCAGTTTGTGAATCAGGCACATAGTAAGGCCTTAACAGGCCCTCTAGCACTCAAAAATACTAGACCATGTTCACATCATATCGGAATAAAAGTAATGTTTTTATAGTTTTAAAATGTGCTAAAATAAATAAAATTATTCCCTGTCCCAATGGGAATAGGAGGTACAACCTGCCACGACTCCCAGGACCTCGGTCCCCGTTCAGCAATGGCAGTCGTCTTCCCATCCCCGGAGGCCACCATCTAGAAAAATGAAAATAATACACGACTTTAAGAAATATTCCTAGTGTTTTATCATTCAACTAAATATAACCAGTTTTTTAAAACAACAGGGGCTTCAGTTTTTGAAGGAGGACTTCCACAAAAAACTAAATTATACACTCCCACTCTCTTCCCATGTGAATTTTTAATTTTCTGAGGTCCTGGGGTTCAATTGTTGTTTCCATCAGCCACCATTTCTCCTTCAAGCAATTTTCAGTGACATTTAAACATTTATTATTATTTATTATTACTCTCGCAAAATGGGCAGACACTGTTAGGCACAGCACTCTTAGATGTGGATGTATCCACTTCTGCTGGTGGAGACTGGCTGCATATGCTTGCATTGCACCAGACATGGGTCACATAGGGCACGGCCCTGGAGCACATCAGACATTATGCTTATAGCCTGGAGTAGGACATGGATGAAAGAAGATGGCTGGTGGCTACCAAAGTACACTACTATCAAAATATAGGGCAGTCATCTACTCTATGAAATCTAAGCCGTTTGCCACCTAAAAGTTGCTTAGGTTGATGGAGTTGTACAATGTTTATTTTATATAAGAATTTCAATTTTGAAATATATTAATAAAGCAGGAGACAGAATAAGGACAAGGAAAAAATACTATTAAACTTGAAAAATCAGCGGGAGCACATACTATATAAAACACACATTTGACGGTGGTGTATTCCCACTTTTTCATAATATATTTCTTACCAATGATTTGCATTTTGTGGCAATTTTAATGACTTAACATTTAAATATTCTAACACACTTAGAGAGTGGGCTTTACCACCCAGAGCTGCACAATTTCTCACTGTGCTCCATAATTCTGCACTCGAAGTATAATTAGATTATTTTACCCTCATATGGTGCATACAAAACATGGGAATGATGGTGATAAATTACCCTCTATTCTAAGTAGGTACACCACTTATTAAGTCAGCCAGTGGATTAAGTCATCAGCAACTACAAAGTGGTAACGCCAATATTTAAAATATTTTGGTTCTAAGCAACATTTTCAAGTTCAAATTATTTGAAAAAAATACAGAGAATAGGTAAATTGTTTGAAATAAATCAAAGCACAATCAGTGAAAAGTTTGGGATGGGATAAAAGTCGAAAAGTAAGAGGCTGGGAATGGGTACGGTTACATTGAGGAGTGTGGAAAATCCGTTTAATGCAAAAATGGGGCATATTTGATCGAGTTTAGAGAGAAAAGGCTACTATGATAGTAATGACAGTTTTTCAAGTAAATTGCATTTCAAAGCAATTGCTAAACCATATCATTTAAAAAATTAACACACATTCAGACAACATCTATGAGTTTAGGTGCCATGTCCCATAAAATCTGAATATTAAGACTTTTGTACTTTGGAGTTCTGACCCTAAAACGAATGCAATATATTTCACTAGTTTTATTAGATTAGCATATGCTTAAAAAGTGCTAAGTGACAGACGATTGGGACCACTGTGTGGTCCTTCACCCATTGCGCAACCAAACACATTTTTTTTAAAAACAGAAAATGTAGACAGAAATACGAACTAACCATTATATTCACTTTCTTTTTTGATAGTGCATAGTGGATAAAGCTGAGACTATGGAATCTGAATCCAAGCCTACTAGCTGGCTATAAGGTATGCCATTAGGTCACAGGTCCTCATTCTTTGAATCCTATTTGTTAACTGTTTGAGAATGTTTTATGTGCGATGGCAACATTGTATTCTAAGATCCATCTTGTGCCTTCATTTCACCAAATTGCACACTTCACTCGTACTTTTTAGTCTCATAAGTGCTCGAAGCTTTCGGGCATCTAAATTCAGGATTTAGCTAATTGGATCCACCAATAACGAGATACCAACATTCTCTCCCATTGCGGAATGCTTGCTGCTCCCTTGCCCTATCTCCCCCATCTCTTTGTTTTAATCCTATAGTGCAGCTGTATCGAGGTAGGCGGCATTACTCACCGGCCATTCTAGGACTAGGCTTTGTATTGCATTACTTTAGGTTTTTTAACACCCAGTTCAGAAGTTAAGACCTCCATTTGATTAATTACTCGCGCTCACCTCTTAAAGCCTTAATTGGCTGTTGAGGGGGTTTCTAGACAATGAAGAAACTGGAGTATTTTACACTTGGTGGTATGCATCATAGGGAACCTTCTAATATTTTATTATGCTAGTATTTTGTCAGCTTCAACAGTGTGGCTTATCCATAGAGTCTACGCTCCCCTTACTGGTCAGTCAGCAACAATAGGAAACTTTAGTGGTATAGGTGCACTTCATAAAACCTAATAAAATAGCTTAACAAACAATATGTATTAGGAAGGAACGCTGGAGAACCTGTGGAGACTAATACCAGAGGCAGGAAGTGATGAGATTGTATCCTATCTTTAATATATAGGTTTCCAACCTTTGTATACCAAGTACGTTTTTGTCACGCCTACAACAGGTAGGTATGGAGTGATCACTGCCGCCCAAATTTTTTTTAAGTTCTTCATTAGTTCCAGTGCTGGCTCAGTGAGGATTCTCACCATTAGTAAAGAAAAGTAAGGGGAGTCATCAAATAGTCCGGGTACCATTATCCCCCATTTCCCACAATGACCATTTTTTAAGGACACCACTAGACCTTGCAATCCATACATTACATATCTGTGAGTAGGGAAAAGACCAAGACAACAGCAACAGACAAAATAGTAACTAAACCATTGTGACAAGCTCAAAGATACTGAATGAGCCTCAAAGAAAACCCTATCCATGCCAAGCAAGGAGAGGTGAGAGGTGGGAGAAAACAAGAAATGAGTAGCGGAACCAAATCAGGTCTCAGAACAATATTACAAACGAAGAGTAAGTAATAGCTGGCAGGCACACAGATGTGAATAATGTTAGAGACTCTAAAAATGTGATTGTGAATTTGTCTGATTACATCTTAAACTACATTGAAAATAAAGTGCTTAATAGGGTCCTAGGCTTTTGCTCCACAAGCAGATGTAACTTTGCTGATAGTCAGATTGATTTAAGTTTGTTTGGATATTAAAATTCTAAAGTTTTTTGGCAATGAATCCTCATTAAATCTATGATGTGAATGAAAGTATTATGCGGTCAGATCTGACTATTTCTAATGTGAAAGATATTCATTGTGTTCTATCTATCGACAATGAATTTAGTTTCAATATAGAAGATTTACTTATGGATTTGGACATTCAACCTGATTTGAGCTGTGACAGTACTTTAAGACCTAAATCTAAATTCATTCCGCAGTGTGCCCACTTTGAAGGGATTGAACTTTTCACAAAGAGGGTTATGAAAGATTTGTACAATTTGGAAGATAAGGGGACTACAAACATCTACAGTGATGATAAAACTAGTAATTTTACTAAAGAGAAATTGTCAGCCTTAAAGAATCTGATCAAGGAAGCGGATAAAGGGGTATTGTCGTCATCATGAACGACCAACAATATAATTTGGAGGATATGTGAAAACTTAACATGGATGTTACAAAAGTGGTGTCTATGGTTAACATCAGACTGGCAAATTGGCATGAAATCTGCCTTCTCTCCGATTTAGAGTTTAAATATCTTAGGGTAGACTCACCAAGAAAAAATTATATATATTTTCCCAAAAATTCATAAGGATGCGGCCTTCCCACCAGGATGACTGATTATCTCGGTAATCGGTTCTCTGAAGGAACACATATCCAAGTTTGTTGATGTGTTTCTCAAACCGTTTGTTAGCAATTTACCATCTTATGTTAAGGACACCACGGACATACTCAGTAAATTTGAGCATGTTCAATGGGACCAAGAGAGGATGATATTCGTAACCCTGGATGTGGAAAGTCTTTACACCTGCATTCAAAGGGAGTTGGGTCTAAAAGCCCTAGAATACTTTTGTCAACTAGGCATGCCAACCTGTATGAACATTCTCCAATGTTGTTAGAAATGGCTGACCTCATTCTGAATAACAATTTCTTTTTATACCAAGATCAATGATTCCAGCAGCCACAGGGGACGGCTTAGGGATCCAGGTTTTCTCCCTCTTACGCCAATCTCTTCATGGGTTGGTCTGATAGGGGGCAAGCTTGGTTGTCCAGGGCCTCAAGGTGGACAGAGTATGTTCACTTTTGGGGCAGTTTTATTGATGACATTATAATGATTTGGACCAGGTCTCAGACTTAAAGAATTCCTTTTTACCTTATTGATAATGCATGGATACCACTAACTTTCATCCTACTGGGATTAACTTCATGGATGTTACATTTTCCATCTCTAATGATAAAATACAAAGTACTCACAGAAGGCTACAGCATGCAATAGCACTTTATTGGCGAGTAGTGCTCATCCTTCAAGTACAATTAGGGCCATTCCTTATGGAGAAATGCCCAGGGTTAGAAGGGTTCAGAGTGAGGAGAAAGAATGTGAGAAAATCTGTAAATAATGATATCAAGAATGACACGGAGAGGTTATGATTTTGATAATATAAAGAGAAGAGTTTCTAATATCACCAGGAATTCACTTCTGATATTGTAACAGCTGACGTTCGGGGTGGTGACAGGGAGTTAATGCTAAGATCATGCAAATCTAAATGAATTTCGCCCTTACATACAGTAGAAATTGGATTGAATAAAGAACATGAATTCCATCATTTCTTATGAAGGATAGATTTGGGTATTTGTCACATAAGGTTGAATTTGTATTTAAGACTACTAAAAGAGAGCTGGGTTCCTTTAAGCTGAATATACATATGGCTTTTAGATTGGATAGGTACATTCATAGGGTATGTTAAGAGAATATGTAATCTAGTAATGTCATCATACAATTACCTTTATATTAAGTATTTGAAGTTATTACATCACATGTGCTATGAGTTCATCCAAGATGGCGGCCAGCAACATCTGGTGTTTCAGGATGTATGCCAACGATATAGATATGCGAGTCTCCTGTATTTGAGTGATTATGCAGTTTTCCCAAAATGGAGGAATATAGTAGGTAGATATGCAGATAGATTTGCTGGCATGGTGTGGGTACTTTGAACACATTGTTTTTGAGAATATGCGAATCACAATTTCAAAATGGCGGCGATGTAAATTAGTGAATTATACGGAGTTGGTCATGGATGTACCATACTGAGCCACTTGATTGATATAAGTTGCCTGGTGTATGTAATCCAGCTTTGAGAGAGTTAGCCCTCTTTAAGGTGGCGGTCTGTAAGATTTGTAAGATCTGGGGCAGGAGTAAGTACAAATATGTACTTTGTTATGAGTGGAATGCGTACATGCTTTACAGGTTGAATAAACCTAATCTAGCATTACAGACGTGTTACTATGATGTGGTACTTATTTTTGTTTAGATTTATTATTTGTGATATGTGAGCTTTTGCATGAATTATGAGAGGAGTAAAAAACATCACTCCAACATGGCGGTTATAATCATGTGTTCTCTAATGATTAGAATAAGTATGAGTTTTACAAGTGGAACAAATAACATTTACGATAACAGACGTGTTATTGTGATGTGGTATTTAGATTTTTTACTTTTGATGTAGAACTTGTAAGAAGCGAGTACTTTAAGAGATGTATCAACATCTTAGACACACAAATACACACAGAAATGGATTCGACAAGGAAAGAGAATCTGCAGAAAGAGAGACAGAAACAAAAGGAATGTTTAAATGATATTCTTGATGACAGAATGAAAGCAAAATGGGAAGCAAGCAAGTTGGCTAAACATGAATTCGGAGAAGGATGCGGGAAGTGGCTTGCATGGAAATTAAAGACAGACTGTATAAGAAATAAAATAAACATCATAAGTAAACAGGATCAAACAGGACAAACTACGAACGAGGATGAAATTAGAAAAGAGTTTGAGACTTTCTTCTCAGAGTTGTACACGGAAGATATAAATCCATCTAAAGATCAAATAGGAAAATACTTACAAGAGTTGCCCATATTGAAATTATCAGAGGAGGAGAAAAGGGAGCTGAATAAGGAAATCACACCTAATGAGGTTAAAGAGATAATAAAATCACTGAAAAAAGGGAAAGCAGCGGGACCGGACGCATTGCCAAATGAATTATATCAGATGTTAATAGACACACTAGCCCCACAATTAACAGAATTAACAAATTTAATACTAATACAGAAGGAAACATTGCCAGATACATGGAATGATGCAATAATAACAATATTACTAAAACCGGGAAAAGACCCTAAAAAATGCGAATCATATCGACCGATATCTCTGCTCAATGCAGATTATATTTATTTATTTTATTTATTTATTTATGGGATTTTTAATGCGCAACTAATACCCTAGGGTGTCTAGGCGCAATGAGATGCTCTTTTCACTAAAATCATGTCAACAAGATTAGGAAAGATTATACCTCAACTCATACATACAGATCAGAAAGGGTTCACAAAGGGAAGACAACTACATGAATTGTCACATGAACTCATAAGCACCATAGATCTAGCTGTATCCAATAACACTCCCCTAACAATACTAACGGTCGATGCTGCTAAAGCATTCGATAGAGTGAACTGGGCTTTCCTAAATAGTATAATGGCTAATAACAATCTAGGAGAACCCTTTCTTCATATGATAGGCGAAATATATAAAAACCCTAGATCCAGAATTTTGGTAAACGGAAATCTCACAAATAACATAAAAATCGCTAGAGGTACGAGACAGGGGTGCCCCCTTTCCCCTTTGCTTTTTAACCTGTATATAGAACCCCTAGCTAATAAAATCAGACACTGTAATGATAAAATCCCCTTTAAATATCAGAATTGGGAGAAAAAATTAGCATTATACGCAGATGATCTCATGCTATTTACAGAGGAATACGAGGAGTCTAAACCAGCTATAGAAAAAATCATGTCTGATTTTGGTCAAGTTTCTGGTTATTTGGTAAACCATACTAAAACAGAAGTAATGACATGGAATACCAATTTTCACTGCCCCAACATAAAAAAAGAGATAAGATATTTGGGCATTTTGATAAATCAAAACATAGACAAAATAGCACAAAACAATCTAAACAGAGTAGCCCGAGATGTAAGGAAACTTCTTAAAGTATGGTCTAGTTTGCCCTTAAGTTTTATAGGGAAGTCAAACATTTTAAAAATGAACATCCTCCCAAAATTTACTTTTTTGTTCAATAACATTCCACTGCAATTTAAAAAAACTGAACTCAGAAAATTACAGGGAGAACTATCAAGTTTTATATGGGCATCTAAGGGAACCAGAATATCATGGAGGAAGCTAAGAAGAAAAAAAGAGAAAGGAGGTATTGCAAGTCCGGATCTAATGGAATATTGCAAAGCATTCCAATTTAAAAACATAAGGAGTCTTCTGGGGATACACCAACACTATCCAGAATATTTGCAAATAATTACAGAGGCAGAGGATCATTATTTGTACAAATTCGGACATCAAAAATACTTTAAAAAAGTCAAACTAAAGGTCCTTAAAGAAGCACTAAAACTCTGGTCACAGATTAGACTGACTTTAAAAATTCCCTACTATAGTGCGCTGGCACCAATATGGAATTCTCCAGGAACCCCGATCTGTCTGAAAGACGTAATGGCAAATCCACTAAGACAAAACAACATCAACTATTGGGGTCAACTACTAAATGGCTCAACATTGATCTCTTGGGAAGAAATAAATAAAATTACTAATGGGACAATATCTAAATTTAAATATTATCAGTTGAACAGTTGGGCAAAAACAATACCATCACGGGATAAAGACAGCAAAAATTTGGAAAAAGAAATGACAAAAACATTACCCATAAAAAAGGAGGTAGCAAAATGGTACTGGACATTACTAGCAGAAGAAAAAGAAAGCTACCAAATAGCAGAACAAACGTGGGGAAAAGATTTGGAAACGGATGATCTAGAGAATCTATGGGAAGAGTCAGTAGAGAAATGCTGGTCAACAATAAAATCTGTAAGACTGAAAAGAAATCACTTGTACACCCTGCATAGAGCTTATTGGACCCCGAAAAGACTCTCAAAATTTAAAAATGCAGGAATCAAGAAATGTCCGAAGTGTGGAGAGGAAAGGGCAGATGACATCCACATGTTCTGGAGATGCTCAATAATTAGAATATTTTGGGAAGCAGTTGGTAAGACTCTAAATCAGATATTCAGAAAACATCTAAAAGTAAGTGAATTTCTTATTCTTTTTGGGATTGGCAACACAACTGATCAAATAGGGCTGACAGTAATGGAAAGAAAGCTACTTTTTGTATTAATGGTAATAGCAAGAAGAGAGATATGCATTAAGTGGATTGTTCCAACAGCCCCCTCACATGGGGAATGGATGAATTCGGTTATTAAAACAAACAAACTGGATAGAAGGGGTCATAGGAGTAAAAGGTTTAATTATTGGGAAATCATGGAAAAACATGTAAACCCATAAAAAAAGATATAACATTCTGTCCTATGATTAAGCGAATACACAGTCTGGACTATGAGTATGATACTCATAAGAGTAGCCAAGGTGGCTAGCTCCCTCCTCCCTCGCCTACAGACTTGTGGATATGTAATGGCAAAGGGGTCTCCTCTGAGAAAACAAGGAGAAGGAACATCATATGGCAAGTGAGAAACGGGCGGTGACGGTACGGAAAATATTTCCAGAGGTAGAAACCAAATTTTCCATATACATAGAATTTTTCGCAATATGAGGATAAAAAAAAAAAAAAAAAAAAAAAAAAGAAGCGAGTACTTTAACACTACAAATCACAAGATGAGTAGAAAACACCGCTCTAATATGACGGCTACACAAACGAGTAGCATATATGCGATGTGACACAGGTGAAATGCATTTGCAAAATCCAGCGAGTATTTAAGGGGCAGTCCGGGAACAGAGGCCCTTTTGGAAACTGTGAAAGTGGATGCTGGGTCATGACGTACAGGGAGTTCGGTCTTTCTACGCAGTGTCATTAAGTGTAGTTAGAGGCTTATCATTTGTTTCTCCACTTGCTACAAGTTTGAGGGCAGACATGGGGATCGTGTTTAAAATAAATTTTCATGGCAGGGCACAGGATATTAGATGTGCTACTTTGCTCTGTTATAAGGCAAAGTTAATATATATTTTGAAGAGGAATATATTATAATTATTACCTGTGGTTCGCATTAATAGTGCATGTGGTTAAACTATGCCACTTTAAATACGTGATGATTGTGGGCAGCTTCAACAGATATTATAATATGGCATGGTGTGTTTGTTGAAAAGGATATAGTGACATTGGAGTTTAAACATACGCAATTAAATGTTCTATACCAGAGGTGGGTATATTATCTTCATCTGGTAATTAATATTATTGATGATGACACTGCGAGAGTGATTGTTGACTAGACACAGTTGCAGGTGGATGAGAAGGTTATTAGGAAGATGAGCTTTTTATGTAAGGCTTTGTCGATTTTTGGCTAAACTATAAAGGTGGGCTATATATTATCTATCTATGGTCCATAGGGATACTTGATCCGATTGTCCAACAACTAAAAGAAGTTAGGAATTGTTTTTTTTTAATTAAATTTGTACTTTATTGCATATTAAATTCTCACACAGCACATATAGCCTACAACCCGAGGGCCGGCGGCAACACAAGGCAACCTCTGCTCTAGGTCTTAAAATGTTGTACACAGCCTTAATGCCAGCATCCCAGGGGCCTGGCGGCAGAAAAGAAACAGTATCATGCATGCATATCACGGCCATCAAGCAAATATATAAATACTGTGCCGGTCAGTACGACAAGAAGTTAGGAATTGTCATTGGTTGAAATAAGAAGTAATTGGAGAGTATATGCAGAAAACTCCTGGAGAACCTCGTGTGGGGTGAGTAATCTCATAGCAATGTACAGTAGGTATTTGAAGCCTGGGTGAGGCGTAAAGTAAATATCTCTTTGTGCAGTAAAGTTATGGGTAATACCGTAAGGAGATTTGATTCTGTTGGGGTAATGGTTATATTTTGTTAAAGTATGGCTTTTCCAGCCTTCATAAGGAATGTCCCCCCTTTTTTGGCTCGTTTGGGAAAAGAGAAAAAATAAAAAATAATTGAAGCGTAGTAACTATTGGTCGTAGAGAACATAAAAATCAGTATGCTAAACTTAATTGTGCATTTATCCCATGCTAGTATTGTATTATATAAACAAATAAACATTCCTGTGCCATCTGTGCGACATATAGGCAGAGATTTGATAGTAAAATCATTAGACATGGTGATATAAACTCCAACAAAATCATTGAATCATATAGAACAGATCTTTTAAAGGTATAGTCGTTTTGTTAAAGGATAAGATGGGCTGAAGTAAATTAGAGATTATAAAAGAATGAAGATCACTGTATTTAACCATAAGACTTTTTACAGAGATATGAAGAATTTGGAATTACATTTTTGGAACAAACCTAGATCACAGTATAGACTCTTCCATAATTAGGAATGTTAATTGTGTTAAGCGGACTACAATTCTGCGATGTAGTTTTTACATGTTTATTGATGTTCAATGTATATGCACTTATTTGATGTTTGTCATAAGTGCATATTTGTGTTAAGATTTTTTTTATCTTTTTTTTTTATTTGTTAAAAATGTGTATCTAATTTTAATGTTTGTCTAAAGTATTATTTTTATGACAGCCCTGAGGAAGTCCTTATGTAACATTGACAAAATGCGTTGGCTGTGTCACTGGCAGTGTCCTTGGCTGTGTTTGAGCTACTATTTCTGTGTATAAGCGTTTATTACGCTTTTCAACTGGGCTTTTCATTTCTAGGGCCAGATTCCATTCAGTCATTGCTACTATTTATTTATTTATAAAGTTTTATATAGCGCAAACTTGATCCCGAAGGATATCAGAGCGCTTTACAATTTGAGGCAAAGGTAACACATCAGAACATTAGTCTAACATGGGGAATCTAATGGGCACTGAACATTTTCTCATCACAGGTCCAAGCTTGCCTTATGGTATCCACTCTGTCACCAGCAGCAAAATATATAATACAACCTAACTTCAACACTTAGTGTTTGAAACAACTGAATATTTGAATTGAGGACTGGAAATGTTCCCTGGCGATACATCAGGTGTTATATTGTCAGCATTCATTTTTATTAGCACTCCAGACTTTACATTTACCCACATAAGGCTGATTTTGAAAGAGTTTTGCGGTCACAAAGGCTGGAATGTTCAAAAAGGAAACAAAAAGTATAGAGGTGAGAAAAGGAAAAAACATTCATGAAAGGAAAAGTGGAGAAAGGGTGACAAAAGGAAGAAAACCCCAACAGTCAACCTCAGCCAACTGGAAATACGTTTTGTATTTTTTTATGGGAAAGCATTCAGAAGCCATTTTTTGTTGGGAGAATTTCTTTAAAACTCTATTTTATCATTAACTACGACAAAAGGTTTCTTAAGCACAAACTACCCTACAAACCTCAAGGGATGGTGGGGTCCCTCTTTGTTCATCAGCGCTTTACAGGGATGGTTAAAGAGGGAGGTATCTGGATAATCCCTTGTCTAGCATTCATTAGCAGTGTGACAAGCTGGCACCTGAGGGTACCACGAGGAGATTGCACCAGGGAAGTGTGAGGACTTGTCCTCATCCTACACTTCCCATCGCTCTGTTTATATCTCTCTTTATCGGGCTCGTGGAGACCCGACCATGACAGTGTTTAGTTTTGTTTATATTTTATTATCCCATTTCTTCTTCGAAGAATCAGGTGCTTGCTTAGAGTTATCTCTTTCAGAGCTACTCTTTACTGCAGTCAATTAGAAAAGGGTCACAAATAAACTGATACATAACCAGCAATTCTTATAGGGTGATGGGGGACCAATCATGAACCTCTTTGCATCCTGAGATGGAGCCTTACCACAGAAGTAATTTGAAGTAAAAAAAACTCCAGGAAGTGCATAGCCATAGGAGAGTCTTCTTGTGACCGAGAGGTACCCAAATTGATCCCCATTACTTGGTAGGAAACTCTGGTTATTTGTCCATTTCAATTACTTTACAATAAACTGAGTGGTGGTAAGTAGTGCTTTGTTTTCATGGCATCCTCTCTGGCTTGTGTACAGTAATACATCATTGTAGCTATGTACTGCAAGTATGCAACTAAGAAAATTCAAAGGATTATTTAGTTTTCTAACAGAATTTGATCAGTCACTCTTAAAAATGTTGGGACTTTTTATATTTGATTTGTATAATTAGATACTGTCAAAGGAGTTGGTTATTGATTCCATGGTTAGGGCATGGATGATGTATTCCTACGCAAGGTAAGGATTATTCTGGGGGCGAGGGCAAGCTAGATGGCTGACAATATGTGCTCTAGAGAGCTCTACTGTACTTTGCTCATATCCTGCATAATACTCCCCTGATAGCCGGTTTCTCTTCAACAGAACAATCTGACCTCCTGGGATCCTGCTACGGAGCAGGATGGTGGTGGCATTTGCTCGATGACGGATTACTGGACAGTGAATTGTGGCCGGTGGCCTGCAAAAGCGACCGCCATGCAGCCATGGCAATGTAACTCCCCCTGACATCCTTGTAAAGCTGCTGAATGCCTTGGTACAGAAGTAGTGAGTGTACTGCCTGCACCTGGTTCTGGTGACTGCTATCAAGGACTGTTTGCAGTGGGACAGAAAGGTACAGGCACTGCTGCAGGGAAACCATGTGGGCGGCAAGCAGAGAGTCCTCGTCCTGATTGGGATGTTGGAGCAGTTGCGTTGAGGCCTACCTAGGGAGGGAACTTCTGCCCAGCCGAGACCCCATATGAGTGCTAGCCTGGATGTGTCAATAGCTAGAGAGCCGCAGCTTCAGATGGACCTAGGGGTGGCCTGCCAGCAGTGCAGTTTGGGGACAAGCGCTGCGACCAGAGGATGCCTGGGAACTGGCGCTGCTTGGATGTGCTTAGCGGAGCATATGTGAAGACAACACTGGGCGGGGGCCGTGGGCGGCTCACTTGGTTTGACCGGGATCGCTGGTGAGGCTTTCCTACCGCAGCACATGAGTGAATTACCTGGTGGGGGAGGAACAGGTAACTGGGCCTTTCTGACTGGCTGGCCTAGTCGACCCCACCCGGGAGAGGAGCCTTTGTCAGGGGAATTCTTTATGGGACATGAGGACAGCACATTGCACTGAGGGGCAACGCTGGTTCATGTTCCTTGCTTGCTGGTGACAGGTTGCTTCCTTGGCTTGACTCTCACAAGGTTGGAGCTGGTAGACAGCTCCTCTGGGAGGGACATGGGTAAGAATACATTGCTCCAGCCCTCCCAAGGTAACACCATTACCCAGTAGACCTTGTCGCACCAGGGACTGCCCGGGCCAGACGAGAACACTGCCAATGAGAAGCATAGGGCCTCGGTGTGGTGAAGGGGTAGGTGGTGGGTGGGGTGGGAGGAGTCATCTAGGGTGGAACTTCTAGCAGCTATTCAGGGCTCCAGAAATGCCCTGGAGAGAAATATTTACACTGCCTCGATAGATTTAAACTTTCTTCTCGCAAATCTGCTCATGGTAGCCGAAAATGTCTATGTGGCTCAGGAGTGGATTGAGGACTTCTGTGCAGAGTTTATGTAAGGTTATATTATTTTTATATAGCGCAAATCACCCACTCTCTAAGCGCTTCTAGAGAAAGTGAACAGGTCCCTAGAGTAGAATAATTAGCGGCAACAAAGGCAGAGCTTAAGCCGATGTCAGTGCCTCTCTAAAAAGATAGGTCTTTAAGAGCTTCCTAAAGGTAAGCAGAACCGGTTCCTTTCGCAGGTTCTCCGGTAGATCATTCCAGATCTGTGGGAGGAGGACCGAGAACGCTCTGCCCCCTTTGGTTTTAAGGCTGTACTTGGATGAGGCTAGTCTACAGGCCTCAGATGATCGTAGACCCCGGCCGGGAACGTACTTCTTCACTCGATCTTTTATATATTTAGGTGCCTCACCATAAATAGCCTTATGGGCTATGCAGAGACTCTTGAATTGCACACGCTGGTCAATGGGCAGCCAGTGCAGTTTATGTAGCAAAGGGGTAGCTTGCGTTCTCCTGGGGAGTCTAAAAATTAGCCTAGCTGCATCATTTTGTACAACTTGTAGTCTCCTGAGGAGCTTCTGGGGGAGGCCCAAATAAAGGGCATTCCCATAATCCAGCCGAGAGATAACAGTGGCGGAAACAATTGATTGCAATGCAGAAATGGAAAGGAGGGGAACAAGTCTCCGTAGCTGCCTAGCTAAGCCCGTACAAATTCCCACCACCGATGAAACCTGGAAGGACAATTCCGACTTGATTTTCAGTCCCAGGCTTTTTACCACTGGCATTGGGACTGGGACCACTCCTAATTCTGGAGGTCAGAAAAGATCACACCAAGGGCTATTTTGGGTTAGAATAATAAGCACCTCGGTTTTATCCGGATTGATCTTGAAGGAGTTGGCTGCCATCCAATTAACAGTAAACCTAAGAAGATTTTTTACTGACTCCTGAGCCTGGCCGGAATTGTCAAGCAGGACCAGAAGTTGAGTGTCATCGGTGTAATTAAAGACCTGGGAGTCCCTACATGTCAAAGCCTCCACCAAGGACTGCAGATAGATATTAAAGAGGAGCGGAGACAATGCAGAACCCTGGGGGACTCCACAGGTCAAGGAGCCCCGGTCCAACAGCTGCTCATCCAATTGAACTCTGAGTGCGATCAAACAGGAAGGATCTTAGCCATTGATGTGCTTGCCCCTTTATACCCAGATTCGACCAGCGGTTCAGCAGAATGTTATGGCTGACCGTGTCGAATGCTGCTGACAGATCTAATAAAATCAGAGCACTCAGCTGTTTACTATCGGCCCTAACTCTGAGCTCATCCAGAACGGACACCATCACCAGCTCCGTACTATGGTGTGCTCTGAAGCCCGCCTGTCTAGTGTGGAGCAATTGATGGTCATCTAGATATTTTGCAAGAGTTTTCTAAACATGTTGCTTCAAGATTTTTGCTAGAAAGGGGAGCTGCGAAATAGGCCTATAGTTGTTTAAGGCTGCAGTATCTGCCCCAGGTTTTTTCAATGAGGGGGTGGCCCTTGATTCCTTCAGATTCGTTTTTAAATAGCCCAGGTCTAGAGACTCATTAAGTGCTTTCGGATGCCTGCCTTACATTATATAACCACTAAGCACTGCCTGTCTTTCACCTAGTGTCTGATCGGCTGACCACAATACTGCCATTGCTTTCTCTATTGGCCTCTGTGTTTGGAGCCATATTTGGACTTTCCCCTTCCATGACCAAAATTACCTCTCTAGGACCTATCTTTTTCTATGGTGCTCCTGCCTTCTGTTTCTCTCTCTGTCGAGATGGATCTGGTTCGAACAGGGTACAACGTTGCACTACCAACACCCCCATTCTGTTGGGCTATCCTCCAGGGCTACCCCATCCCAGCTGCAGCAGACCAATGTGCAACACTGCAGACTGATCAAAACGTGCACACCAACCCTAGCTGCCTCACTCTACAAGGTCTGTGTACCTGCCTAGGCATTTATGAGATGCAATAGTCTCTCCCACTCTCACAGGGCAGACCCAGCCAATAGCACCTTCAGAAACAGCTACTTTAAGGGATTATTCTCAAAGAACTGACATCCCATCACAACCGCCTACCCATGAACAGCCCTTCCTGCAGTCGCCTCTCACAGCGTGTATGAATATAAACCTGCAACAGTGCTAGAAACAAAAATATTAGTTTTGGCAACTTCTTTTTTCAGAAAAAACTGCCAGTAAGAAAATATAGTTATTTTGATAAGTAAATACTGTTCTTTTTAGTACACCACCAGAATGAGCAGGGCCAGGCTATGAAGGAGACGTGTTAATACATAAAAAGATTCTACCACACCCCCTGCAACGTTCTCACTCTCTTCCAGCCACCTGTCTTCTGTTTGCATTTGTTCCTCTCCCTCACTCTACTCTGCCCTCTACTTGTCCTCTACGTAGTCCTCTTCCCTTTGATTTTCAGATCGCTGTCTTACATGTCCATCAACAAATGACTTATAAAGTCAATCATGTATTCACTATTCAGAATTTTTTCAAACATAACTTTAATATTAACAAATATCATGAATCTCCTACCTCAGTTGAAACCGGAAGTGAAATAGCCACTTAAATAAGAAAACTTTTAAAGCCAAATAAAATCCGAATCACTACCAAATTATGTTAAATTGAGGGTGCCTTGCTAAATGAGGTCAATCCTAAAAACAAGTATCTTATTAAACATCAAAGACAGCTGTATCAAAACTGAGCCACCACTTGCTTTGATCATATTAAATTAGCATCAAACTCCGTGATAACCCACATAAAGGCCTTTATTCACTGAATATAAAAACACCCAATAGGCTTAGAATCAAAAACGTTTAGGAGTTCTTTATTAACTGTCAGGTCTCTTTTTAAAAGCAAAATGTAGTGTTTAAACAGAAATACAATTTTCTTAAATCTTACGATGGCCATGGGATGGATCATGGTATCAAGGTACTACTTTGTGTTACTGACACTCCACTGTGGCTCCTTATTTGTAGCTACCTCTGAATAAAAGAACACATTTTGTGCTAATACCAGTTCTGTAACTATTGATATTCAATAATGAAACCTAGTTACTTTTGTATACAAACAGAAGCTGTATTGCAATATACTTTTAAGCACCTTGCTTAACTTCAAAAGTGCTAAACTATCCAATCTCTTTGCAATTTGTCAAACAGGAAATTGATTTATTTTGCCAAAGTGGTAAGCAAGCTAAAAGTGGGTCTTTGCTACAAATAATTTATTAATTGGCATTCTGCCGCAGCTGCCACGTGGCCAAGTTACACACTATTACCAGTAACATTTGAAATATTAAGAGGTCCTTCATGTGTATGAAAGAAAAAGTTACGAAATGCAGTGTGTTGGTCAGATCTTTATCAAACCAAACTGATAAAGATTATATGCACCATGCCTCGTATTACTATACCAAATTGTATGAATTTAACTAAAACACACAGGAAGGTTGAGGTCCAACATAGCACACTAGAAAAGTATAAATGAAAGAACAAGAAGAGGGGAGGGGCTTTGTAATGCTGTAGATGGAATGCATTTTCAGAGCAATAGGTTCCATATATATAAATGAATTATTATGCCAGATTAAGTACTAAAATAATGAAAATTACTGAATCTGTAAAAATGCACATCGATATTAGGGTGCCCGAGCTATAGCTAATAGACATAACGGAGCCACGGTGTGCAGCTAACAAACGTACTTAAGCTGGGAACACGATTAACAAAAAAATAAGGCTGGTGAATAGTTCCTCATAATTAATCTAACACATATGTCAATCACTGTTCACAAAAATATGCCCAGCAACAAAATAACTGCAAAGGAATACATATCTCCCAATTATTGTGCATATAGCATATTCCTATCAGAATTACTGTGCAAGTAAATGCATCAATTTTTATTTAGTGTTCAACAAACGAGACTAGCAGATGGACTAATCCAGATATTATATTAAATAGCAATAATGTACAATAACAAATGCTCTACAGAATTATAGCGCGAAAAGGGGATTTTCTTATCCAAAAATACTTAGGGCCTTATTAAGAGTACGGTGGTCCAGGGACCACCGAACTCGCATTGATAGCGGCCAACTCTGCAGTCCGTCTGCCCGATTACAAGTTGTGCAGTGGGACCAACACAACACCGCCTCCAGACCGATGTCTCCTCCAAGAGCGGAGCTCCCATGGCGGTGAGGATAGTGGCAGACAATGGTGGGGTGCCGGCATGGGCACCACAGTCGTAATTACGACCTGCCATTCTGTTGGCCTTTTCGTGGGGGGATGATGACATAAAAAGGTTGTCGGAAAGGCAGGTTTTGGGGGGTAAAAACATGTTTCGAAGGCGAGTGTGCACTGGAGACACGTTCATGCGGACACCTATGAGTACCCCATGTCACCTGCATGGTTGAGCACACTGCTGCTCCTGCAGACTGTAGACAGTACTGAAGGGCAACAGTGAGCCTGACCGCCCAAATGCACTTTAGCATGGCAGTCATTGGCTGCAGCTCTTTCCTAAAGCCGCATCATGCAGCCGCCATTACTGTGCCGGAGCAAGACCGCCAGCCCACCGGTTAAGTGGTAATGCGGCTGTCGGGATGCTGCTGGCTAGGCGGCGATAATCCAACCTCTGCTGTTGTGGGCTGTTGGTCTTCCGGCAAGGGTCGTAATCTCGCCATAAAACAAAGAATACGCCCTTTAAATTTACAGGGACAGTTGTTGTGCTATCAGAGAGTCCCCCTTTGGTGAATATATGTCCATAAGAAATACTGTGCCAGCCTATATTCCCCAAAATTATTGTACTATAGGTTATACCCTGATACCCGACCTATGGTATTAGAAGTTAACAGCTATGCATACAAGATGGTGAATATAAAAGGTTAAAGGAATAATTGATAGACAGAATGCAGAACAATGACATACATTAACCCCAGTACAGAGATCTGGGCCCAAATCCATCGTTTTTTGCTCCCCATGCCATTCCAGTTAGAACCCAGCCATATACAAATCAGTCTTGACCCTGTGCCCAATGGGAACAGTCCAGCCCTAACTGCCAGGCCAGGTCCTCCCTGGACTAGAAACAAGCATCCTCGGACCGGTTTTGGATTTTCAACCATCATCAGCCAGGATAGCTTGACTTCCAGTGGCATGGAGAGCACGGGACCCACATTTGGGCATACCTGTCCCATTCGGGGTGACAAACACAAAAAGAACAATTGATGGACAGAATGCAGAACAATGTCATACATTCACCCCAGTACAGAGATCTGGGTCCAAATCCATATTTGTTTTGCTCCCCATGCCATTCCAGTTTGAACCCAGACATATACAAATCAGTCTTGACCCTGTGCCCAATGGGAACAGTGCAGCCCGAACTGCCAGGCCAGGCCGTCCCTGGACTGGAAACAAGCATCCTAGTACCAGTTTCGGGTTTTCAACCCTCATCCGCCAGTGTAGCTTGACTTCCAGTGGCATGGAGAGCACGTGGGTCCCATGAGGCACAGGGTCAAGACTGATTTGCATATAGCTTTGTTTGAACTGGGGTGGGGAAGTGAGCTAAAGAACTATGATGGATTCAACCCAGATCTATGACTGGGGGTGAGTGTCTGAAAAGTTTCAGCACTCCATCCATCATCTCTTTGTGTTTGCTTTGACTTTGAACATCTCCTTAAAGAACGTTCAGCCAGCTTCTTACTTTCAGCAAAAGAACTTTGTCTAATAGAAATCTAACCACAAAACTGCTGACACTTGTCAATATCATGGGCATTTGCATGGTTTTGTCGCACAAAAGCTGGATAATGGATACCAATTATGTATTCCCCAAATCTAATTTGACAAAAGGAAAAAATATTGTTTAAAATACTCGCCAAAACATGTTTTCGACCTCATTGTGCAATAAACCACATAGTGAGATACAATGTATAAACCAGCAATAGAGCCGCAAGCAACATTCTGGTGAACATATGTCTTCATTCCACTGGTACACTCAGCCACCACTCCAAGCCACACCCCAGAAGCAGGTGAACTCAGGCATTCACAGTGGGATAGACCTAGGCAAACTGATATTGAACCTACCAATAAGTAGCATCTTACAAGGACACTTTAAGGCCCAGAAGCCAGGTGAGCTGAGAACCAAAAGCTACACCTCAAAATGTTCAACACAGAACACTATGGACTACGTCATAGAAGCCAATTATTTCATGCTGGGAAACCGGTCTTGATAACCTGTTTCCACCGAGGCTTAAAATCCTTATGAAGAGACTTGACAGAACATGCTTTTTGTTTCAAGAATCTGAAATTTAAAAAACACCTTGAGGAACTGGTCTGTGCTTGTCCATTGGAAGCCACTGTCATATATAGAGGTTATGCCATGTATAGAGGTTTACATTACAGTTCTTTTTAACAGACGGCAGTGTGTACCTCTCCATGTCCTAATTCCTCATTCAGAAAATTTTCATCTGCAGCACACAATCCTCTTTTCATCAAGGTTCTCACAGAACTGGTATTGTCAACCCAAGCAATCTTGCAAAAAATTCTGATTATGGGAGATGTCAATCTCTTGGTGGGCAACTGGAGTAACAGACAGTTTTAGAAGTTGTAGAATAGTTCAATCATTAAACTCCACTCACAAATATTCCTAATCATGTGACAGACAACACACTGTACCTGGTCTTCACCTTCGGCTTGCCCAAATTTAACAATCACACCCTATTCCTGTATGGATCACTTCAAATTGCATTTAACATAAAAGCTCAATGCAACAACGCAAAAAGTCAGATCACCCACTTCCTTCAATGGGAATGTTGCCTAGACTAACATTTGTAATTTGTGACATTGGTCCATGAGTATCTTTATCAACTGACAATAACGGAGGCTTCCTTGATACTGCCAATCCCAACATTTGTAGAATGTGTGGTGCATTGGCTCCTCTACAACATAACAAATCAAGACCAACTGAGAAGACAGAGGTGGAACCCAGAGTTGGCTTAAATGAAAACTTGGGCCAGAAAATTGGAAAGGCTTTTTAGGGAAACCCAGGAGACATCAGAGAATTATGTAGAACATTTATGTGGAAATGCCATAGAAAAATCCCCAGAGTAAAAAAAGATCACTGTCTTACAGAATCACTCGGGTATCTATCCAAACTAGAGAATTATTTAAAAATTCAGGAAAGTTATCGAACTGGAGAAAGTAAAAATTCCACTTGTCCCTCCTCACCAGCACTGCAAAAGTGATATACATTCAGAACAAGATCATTACAATCTGGAAGGCAATGTCAGAGAAGCCAGGTCAACATCATGCACACCTACAAATCTACCCATAATTCTATCTGTATTCACAAACCAATTCCCTGATCAAGTGAGCAAGGCATATTGCAAGTTGAAAGCTTCTAAAATCCCTGTCAAGCACAACCAAATAAGTTAAAGGAAAGTTCTTGTCCTGCTTGCTCTGGATGTAACAAGTCTCTCTTCAACTAGGAATGTCCTACTGTAGACAAAAACAAGTTGTAATGGCTCTGTTACTGATGAGTACTATTGCCCAAACCACAGACCCTGTAAACATCTCTCGCTTTCCATCTCTTAGCAAGATCACGGAATGGGGAGTTTGCATGATAACTATAAAAATGCATAGAATCATGCTTTAATGTGCTCAACAGACAATATGGTTTCAGACTGGAACGTGGGATGATAACCACAATTGCTGGTATCAGGAAAGATATGCTGCAATCTATTGATGTGGATTAATCATAAATCTTGTCCAGTCTACAATGCATGAATTCATGGATCACAAAATCATATTGGAAAATAGAAAAAGTATTGAGATTGAGAACAGTTCTCGAGCAGTGCCACTAATTCTTGTCAAATGCAGCTAGCAAAACAGAACTGTTTCTTCATCGCCAATGGCGAAACCTATCCCTGTGAATAGACAACAATTTTGCAGACACATCATTACCTGCCAGAATTATATGCATCATTAGAAGAAAGAGAGTTACCCAAAAATGAGGATCCTCACAGTCTTAGATCCTGACATCTGCTCTTCATCTGGCCAGATAACGGGATATCTCACATACCCCTACCAAAGTGGTACGAAAACCTTGGTGTATGGACCGACCAGTATCTTTCATTTGGTATCATATGACAGGAGTAACCAAAAACATGGACTTTCATCCCATGTTGCTAGGTAAGATATTACTGCTGCTACAGTTGCAAGCGCTATGTTATTATTGAGACTGGACTTGAACGAGATATCAAAACTTCAAAGGCTGCAAAATCATGCCTCAGGACACTGTTTCAACTGAAAGAAATCTTCTCACATCACACAAGCCCTCAAGGAACATCTGTGGCTTTGGTGGCACAATGCACAAAGTTCAGAATTAACAAGACACTCTTTAAATGATGGAAGGATGAGACTTGTCCAAAATACCTCAGACAATTCCTGGGCAACTTCCTTTTTAAAAAAACATAATTTTATTAGCTTTTTGAGCTACATAACAAAACGAACATAAGCATATGTTCAAAGCATAACAAAAGACAACGCGGGAGGGACTGGTGCATCAAATAATGTCGCAGGATACAACAGTTTAAAGGTATACAGGTGAACAATATCCTACTGTTGGGCACAATAATCTAGGCAGTTCGGAGTTTCAGCACTGTGTCCAATTCCAATTCCAAAAACTTTATTTCGGTTGGATATAACCATAAAAGCACATAGAAGTCAAAAAATAAAAATACTTAATCCAAATAATCATCCCTCATTTTTTTAAAGTACATTTGCACACAATACATTTAGTTTAACATACATCAGTACTGTGTAGGCAACTCTCTATTAGCCTCATCCTGGGAATCCAAGTCATAGCGTTTAATCCAGGCACCCCATATCTTAATAAATGTATGAGGGCATCCTCCGCACTTATATACCACCTGCTCCGCCGCCATATATAAGCCCATCCCTCGTTTCCATTCCACTTTAGTGGGTGCCTCAGGGTCCCCCAGTACTTGGCCAGGTTTCTTTTGGCAATCACCAGGCCTAAATTACAAAACAGTAATTTAATCCAAGGGAGATCTACATCATTTGGGATACCTAAGAGGATATATTTCAGGTTATTCGGTAGTGCGGTCTCAAGTACTTTACCCAGTTCAAGCAGTAGTTTTTGCCAGAAGGGGGATATAACAGGGCAGATCCAAAGTGTGTGAAAGAAATCACCCCCTTGACCCATACATCATAGATAATCCAAGGTTGCAGTCTTCCCCATTTTATATAAACATGCTCTGTCATAATAGACCAGGTGTAAAATCTTTAATTTGGTGTAGAATCTTTAGTTTGATGAGTCTCAATCTGGATTTAATTGCCTCCTCCCTAGGGAACACGAGGGCAGCATCCTAAACCACATCATCCAGTTCGCCAATCTCAGACCCCCAAGTGAGTCTACATTTCTGGAGGGTATCAGGCATGTTATTATGAATGGCTTTGTATATAAATGAGACCATTATTTTCTCCATCAGCAACCTACCCCCGAGAGGTGCATACTCCGGGAGGTCAGCCGTGATAAATTCTGCTCCCCAAGCGTGCTTAAGTTGGAGGTACTTGAATTGTTGTGTATCGTGGAACTGGTACTTCCGCTGGAGAGAACAAAATTATATAAGTGCACCACCCTCTAGTATGTCGCCCTCCTTAGAAATTCCTATGAGGTCCCAGTCCTGAATTTCTCTCAATTTGCGGATTTCTTTAAAACTGTTCACAGCCCATAATGGAGTTTCCCGGGGGATTTTACTAGCCTAGTCCAGATGTCTATTCGCTTTATGCCACACCTCAATTGTTACTTGGGTTGCAGGTAGGAAGCGCCTCCCTCTACTCCCATAGAGATAGTGGAGATAAGGGAGGTTCATAAATTGTGCCCTTTCCAGAGCCTAGGTGGGGTGATCTACCTTCATGTGATTTATTACAGCCAGGTGGAAAGCCCAATAGTATGCCCTAACATCTGGGAGGGCTGCACCTCCACTGTAGCAACTCTGCTGCAATGTCTGGCAGGCCTATCCTGCAGTGTGCTTCATTCCAAAACACTGGGCTACATTACTAATACTAATTTGAGGTCTAGGAGTGTTAACCTGAGGTTTCATGCCATATTTTACTGGAAATATCATGAGGGATGTCAATCCCCTTTGTTGGAGTTCAGCTTTCAAATCCGGTCAGTCCAAACAACAGGAATCCACCTAACATGGGGGAATTCAAGAAACACCTGAAACCAAAGCTTTTGAAAGACACTTTCCCCTGCAGGCCTTCTAAAACCATCAGACCTACAGCTCCCTTCTCTAAAAAGGGACAGATCTATCTGGTTGAGAGCAGTTCGACCTTGCTGAAGCAGAAATATCTGCGTTCATGTACCCCCTTAAAACTTCAATCTGTGTTCCAGACTGAACGAGGACAAGTTATCATCATGAACAGCTGCCTACCCAGTTACCAATGCTATAAAGTGGCAATATATCACAAGTCAGCACTTCAGAAAAGATAGAAATATGTTCACCCAATAAAACAGCAGAAACATGAATAAAATAATGATTAAACGTAATGTTATGTATTTTCAGTGATCCATGAAAGTAACAAGCTCCTGCCAGTAGAAACTACAACTTCATAGTTTATCCAATGTACAACAGTCGAACTACAGATTTATTGCACAGCAGAAAAACCACTTGATCCCAAAACTGCACATTTCCTTCAACATTTTTCTCTTCACAGTAAGAAAATATCACGTTTTGAAACCCTTCTTCTATGATAAAAAAAAAAGAAGGACAAGGGAAAATCTACAGCACTAGTTGCACAGCCTGTGCTTACCTGAAGGCGGCACCAGTTCAGAAGCACTAAGGGTGTGAGAAAAAGCACTGCAAGCTTGTGATTACCCCAAATGTACCACTTGTTCACCACATTGTAATTACCAGCTGCTGTAGCATCCCAATAGGGACACCTCCTATCAAGTTCCGACACACATGTGCACCTGCACAAAACTGAGTCGCCTAGAAAATTTTAAGCCCGCAAATTCTGATCTGGGTCCAGATTCTCTGAAGCAAGGTATCTGATTTGCAGGTGCATGTATATTTTTAGCACACCTTGGCTTAAATGTGAAAAAAGCTTAAAGAATCACCCTAAAAATGCGTATAGAAGAAATATTTCATATTTAAAATAACATTAAACTTTCATCGGAGATCAATTCTGGAAGGTGCACAAAATAAAGTCTCAAAAGCCCATTACACTTTTTGTCTTAGCTAACACTCTGAACCATTATGTGGGTTTAACATGTTCAAATCATCGCCAAACACCAATTGTAGGTAAAAGGTAAGAGTAACTTTGTTAGAGCACCTCATCCATCAAACACCAGCAGCAACTGTCCCACTGGTACTTGAATCGAATTCTACACTTTATATTCTGAATGACATCACAAAACTGCATGCTGCAGCTTGCCCAGCTACATAGCACACTTCTTCACCTTACACTTTAACATTAAAGCAATACATGTCAATATCCTTTGAATGATACAAGTGTAACAACCATGTACAACCTTCTATGTAAACCTTTTAAGATTTATAAATGCAATACATTTTCCACAATGGATCATTTACGTTATTTAGAGTAATTTTTTAGATATGACTGGCTTGTACCTTTCATCAAAGTGTTTTTTATTTTTTCTCTGCAGCTCCATTTCTCTATCTCCCCACACCCCAATCCCATTGTACTTATGCCTTTTACCCAGTTCATCCATCCTGGACATAACAAAGTGTTCGGTGCCCTTCTTTGAACAACTCAAAAGGCATTTTTCGAGTACAAGTATGGGATGTCATGCGATGTACTGTTACTTCCCTACAATCTAAGGAATTCACTCTGGATAATTGCATGTTTTATTTATTTACCCTGTTGAATCTTTCCACTGCTTCATTGGTTTCTGGGTGATATATGGAACACTTTTTAAGCTATATCCTACATGTTTCAAGATATTCCCTCGTTTGCTTGGAAAAGACATGTGGACCATTATCTGAAAGCAGAGATTTGGGAAAACTCTCTATTTTAAATAGCTCTTGCAAAAAATTAATTACACTGGTTGTAGTTACTTCTCGTACACAGGTGACCTCTACTCATCTTGAGTATAAATCCATCATAACCAATAGGTATGGTGTATAATGTTCACCTTTCAAAGGCCCTACAATATCAATGGCATCCTCTTTCCAAGGATCATCCGGCATTTTGCGACAAACCCTAAGTATTTGACACAATGCCCAAACTTTGTTACTACTCTTGCATTCCGCACAATCTCTTACCGCACGTTCAACACTTAAATCCATACCTGGCCACCAAAAACTTGTTCTCAATCTCTCCTTTGTTTTGGTTATTCCCATGTACCCTTGATGTTCCTCATGTATCAATTTACTTCTTAGGTTTTTTTGGGGGAAATCAACCTTGTCCCTCTTAACAACATTCCAATATCAGCCGTTCGATCATCCGTAATGGCAGACTATGGTTTCAACAAAGTTCTCAACTGACTTTGACCAGCCTGTACTTATTTGTTACATCCATCAACTTAACATCCTTCGCTCTTTTTTTTCTTTCCCCACCTCCTCAGTCAGAATCCCTAGTGTAATCTCAGGCACATGGATTTCTTCCTATTGCACTTCTTCTACCAACCTATCCTCTTCTTCTTCTGATACTAGCCAAGATAAACAATCTGTTGATACATTAGTAAACCCAGGTACGTCCCACCTCAAAATTAAAATCCTGCAGTGCAACAACCCATCTTCTGATCCTGGAAGAAATATAAAATCCAATCCTTTTTTTGAAAAATCTCTTTCAATGGTTTGTGATCTGTACATAATCTGAAACTTGTTATTCAAAGCATAGAATATCGACAGGGGTCTCTCTCTCTCTCTCTCTCTCTCTCCACCACTGAATAGCTCAACTTGGCCCCCCATAAACTCCTAGAACAAGCAATCCAGGCTCTGGAACTCATTCCCACTCTCAGTCAGGAACTGCAACAGTCTCTTAGGATTCAGAAAGGCCTTAAATACCTGGCTTTTTGGACAAACTGATTAAACTGGATCCCCGCAGCTGCGAGTGTAGGAACAGCACCAAGAGACCTATGGTGTAAGTGCGCTTGACAAGTTCATCTTAACATAACATTCTTTAGCAACCCTTCTCTGTTTTAAGATCACCCCCTAGCCCTTTGGAACTAGCATATGTGACTATGACATTTTTCCCTTCTGTGATGAATGCTTGTAAATTGGGTGCATTTTGCAATTCATTCTTTAGTATCTCAAACTCCTGTTGACACTCTGTGGACCATTTGAATTCCTTATTTTTTCCCAAGTAGAAATCTCATGTTATTAGATTTCTCAGGCAAATTCTCTATAAAGTTGCCATAATATTCTACCATGCCAAGAAAGGAGTAGTTTCTGTCCTGTAACTCCAGTTCTGTAGTAGGGGTATCTCTGTTATAGTCATAATCTAGTGAATAGTCCCGCCCATGTGCGTGGACCCCGGCAACCAAAAATAATCTCTTAAGTTGTCACAATAATGCAGAAACTGCAAAGACACTTAAGAGAGAATTTAAAGACAAATAATGCAGCCTATATCCACAGGCTACACTGTCCAGTACTTCAACTAGAAATTCCACCAAAAAACACCACACACAACACAGCCTGCCAGTTTCTACCATAGAGAAACTTGCCTCCCCCAGTCAAAGACTCTGGAATGATAGAGAGGATAGTAGGGACAGACAAGCCCCATAGGCTGCCATTATGTGGCTTAAATAGGATACTGTGCCTTTAAGAGAACTTTCCAGAACTTCTCCCAGTATCCCAGAATGCATAGCAGGTCCCTCTACTTTCAGTTCTTTTTGAAGGCGAAGCACGCCAGACCTGTCGCATTCTTTACATGATGAAATATCTCCACCGGGGAGGAGGGCGGGCGCTTATGACTATAACAGAGATACCCCTACTACAGAACTGGAGTTACAGGACAGAAACTACTCCTTCTGTAGTAGGGGATCTCTGTGTATAGTCATAATCTACTGAATAGAATGGCAAGCCCATCCCCACACCAAAGCGGCAGTGGAGAATAAATACATAACGCCACTACTGTGCGAACAAATTCCGCAGCGAAGCCTGCCCAACCTGAGCGTCTGCCCTGGCGTCAGTGTCCAGGCAGTAATGCTTAGCAAAGGTATGAACCGACTTCCAAGTGGCTGCCTTGCAGATTTCAGCAATCGTCACGTTACAGAGCAGATCTGTCGTGGCAGCTTTGCCCCTGGTGGAATGAGCCTTAGGCTTACCTCCTAAGGTCTTATTAGCCTTTTGGTAACACAATTGTATGCAGGACACAATCCACCTAGAGATGGACTGCTTAGAGGTCGCAAGACCCGTCCTGACCGATCCATAATTGATGAACAACTGGTCAGACCTACGAATATCTTTGGTTTTATCCAGATAAAATTTCAACACCCTCCTAACATCCAGGGAATGGAGAGACCTCTCCGCTGGGGATGAAGGGTTCTGAAAAAACGTAGGCAAAGTTATAGTCTGGTTGACATGAAAATCAGAAATAACCTTGGGAAGAAATTTAGGGTGAGTACGCATAACAACCTTAGCAGCATGAAATACAGTATAAGGTTCATTACAACACAACGCCTGAATTTCACTCACCCTGCGGGCCGATGTAATGGCCACGAGGAACGCCGCCTTCCAGGACAGGTGCTGCAACGAAGCCTTATGAATAGGTTCAAAAGGCTCCCTCATCAATCTGGACAGCACCACATTCAATTCCCATGAAGGCGAGGGAAGCCTGACAGGAGGGAATACTTTATTCAATCCTTCCAGAAAATCTTTGATCACAGGGATCTGGAAAAAGGAAGTCTGTGAAGGGCATTTCCAGTAGGCAGTCAATGCAGCCAGATGAACCTTAATGGAATGCACATTAAGGCCAGACTGCGCCAAATGTAAAAGGTAAGGAAGGATGACATCTTCCTTACAGGTCGTAGGATCATGGTTCTTAGACTGGCACCAGATACAAAACCTCTTCCACTTGTAAGCATATGAAGTCTGAGTGGAAGGTCTCTTAGACTCCTTCAGTATGTCCATGCAATCATCGGGTAGATTCAGATGGCCATATTGCACTATCTCAGGAGCCATGCCGCCAAACTCAAAGACGAGAGGCTGGGGTGTAACATCCGTCCCCCGAACTTCGTGAGAAGGTCCGGCCTGCACGGCAACCGAATGTGAGGAAGGAGAGACCGGGAAGTAGGTCCGTGAACCACCACTGCCTGGGCCACTCCGGGGCGATGAGTATCATCCGAGCTCTGGACCGGGCCAGCTTGATGAGCACCGCCGGAATCAGGGGAATGGGAGGAAAGGCGTACAGAAAGCTGTTCGTCCAGCTGATCCATAACGCATTCCCCAGCGTCCCTTGCTGGAAGTACCTGGAGGCGAAGTTTCTGCACTTGCTGTTTTTGGCGGTGGCGAACAAATCTACGTCTGGAGTTCCCCACCTTGCGAAGACTTCTCCTAGTACTTCGTCGTTTATGACCCATTCGTGGTTTTCCTGAACCAGTCTGCTCAGTGCGTCTGCCTGAACATTCTGCACACCTGGTAGATGGGTGGCCGTTATAGTCAGTCCTCTGGCTAGGAGCCAGTGCCAGATCGTCTGCGCCTCCTGTGACAGAGTGCGTGATCTCGAGCCCCCCTGCTTGTTGAGGTAATACATCGTGGTGGTATTGTCCGTCTGTACAAGCAGATAGTTGGTCTGGAAGGACGGAAGAAAGGCCTTCAGAGCCAAGTGAACAGCCCTGAGTTCCAGGAAATTGATGTGATACGTGGCCTCCATCGGCGACCACGTGCCTTGAATCTGTAGAGTCCCGGAGTGTGCTCCCCATCCCAGAAGAGACGCATCCGTCACGACAGTCTGCGTGGGAATGTCCTTGTGAAAGGGAACCCCTCTCAGGAGATTCTCCGCCGAACACCACCACTTCAGAGACTGAAGAGCATGCAGCGACAGTCGAATCTTGTCGTCCCAAGATCCTTTCCTCTGATCCCACTGGTCCTCCAAGCACTCCTGCAGCGGTCTCATGTGCAGCCGTGCGCGTGGCGTCAGGAAGATACAAGAGGCCATTGATCCCACTAGAGAAGACACCGTCCTCACTGTTGTAGATGGAGTCGTGATAAGAGCCTGAGCCTTCCGAAGGAGTGATAATCGTCGCTCTTCCGAAGGAGACACGCTTGCTGACAGCGTATTGATGGAGGCTCCCAAGTACTGTATGCATTGGACCGGAGTCGGGACAGACTTGGCCATGTTGATGTGCAGCCCCAGCTTGTTCAAGAGAACGCACGTCTTCTGGAAGTGTGCTCGCGCTTCCGAGAAGGAGGATGCCTTGATCAACCAATCGTCCAAGTACGGGTAGACGAACACCTTGTTCTTCCTCAGGTGTGCTGCTACCACCGCCATGCACTTCGAGAACGTTCTCGGCGCAGACTTCAGTCCGAATGGGAGTACTGTGTATTGATAGTGATTGGTGCCGACTTGGACCGCAGGAACTTCCTGTGTTTGTGTGCAATGGGCACATGGAAATAAGCATCCTGTAGGTCTATAGCGCATAGCCAGTCTCCCTGTTGCAACTGAGGGTAAATCTGATGCAACGACAGCATGCAAAACTTTTCCCTGCGAATCCATTTGTTTGCCTGCCGCAAGTCCAGAATGGGCCTGAACTCGTTCTTGTCCTTCTTGCGAACCAGAAAGAACCTGGAGTACAGTCCTCTTCCTCTCTGAGACAGAGGTACGTCTTCTATCGCCCTTTTCCTCAACAGGATATCGGCTTCCGCCTGAAGCTCGCGCAGCTGAAACTGCGAGCTGACCGGGGGAATTGCTGGAGGAGGGCTGGTGAACCGAAGACTGTATCCATTGCAAACAATATTCAGCACCCACTTGTCCTGAGTAATTTTTCTCCACTCTGCCAGAAAAAATTTAATGCTTCCCCCTACCGGAGTGGGTAACAGATCCGGGGGAAGTAGGTTCCTAGGGCCTAGACCCAGCCTGGCCCTTGGGCGCTGGGGCTGACTGCTGGCCTCCTCTGCCCTTCTGGCACTTCTGGAACGGCTCACGGAACTGGTGTTGCTGTTGTGATTGCCCCGAAGCCTGGCCCCGTCCTCGGCCTTGCCCGCCGAACCGCCGTTGGAAAGGGCGGTACTGCTTCTTGGTCTCTTTGGCTTCTCCAGGCCCACAGCAGTTAGCGTCTCTGGCTCCGCCTTCATGCGGGCCATCTCATCGTCCGCATGCTTCCCGAAGAGGGTCTCACCGGAGAACGGTAGGTTGGCCACCCTCTGCTGTGCGTCCGGTTTCAGGGACGTAAGCCGGAGCCATGCGTGGCGTCGTTGGTTGACTCCGTGGCAAAATCCATGAGCAGCCAACAGGGAAGAGTCCGCTGCCGCGCTGATAATCTGGTTCGCCACCAGCATCCCCTCACTCAGTACTTCCATGAAGTCTTCACGCTTCTCCCGAGGTAAATGCTCTGCAAATCGCTCGTCGAGTCCCAGAGGGCGCGGTCGTATCGGCCCAACAGCGCAGTGGCACTCGCAGCTTTCATGGAGGTAGCGGAAGTTCCACAGACTTTCCTCCCCGCCGAATCCATCCACCTTGACTCCTTATCCGGGGGAACCGTGGAGGACGGAGTGGTGGCATGCTGCTTGCGGGCCGCCGTCACAATGACAGAGTCAGGAGGAGGTTCCGTTCTCAGAAAGGCCGGATCCGAATCGGGAGCCCGGTACTTCTTCAGTAACCTTGATGGAGCCGCCCTCGTCACCGCAGGGGTGAGAAACAGGGCCATAGCCGGTTCTTCCAGGCCTGGCACCAGAGGCAGGAGAGGACGAGACAGGTGTTTTTGATGTAAAGTCTCAAAAATGACTGACGTTTTCGGAGTAGGCACCATCAGGGATATGCCCAACTTCGCAGCTCCCCTTAAAAGGACGTCATGGAACGCCACCAGGTCATCTATCGGGGACACTCTCGTGCTCGGTGACCCCGATAGGGTAGGAGAATAGTCCCTGGTCCCAGAGGACCTCGTGTGTGAGCGAGATTCGCGCCTCCTATGGCGGCGTCTCGACCTCGTGGATGATCTGCGTCGCGATCTCTCCCTCCTCCCAGAGCGAGAGCGAGACCTGCCCGCCCGTGGCCGCTCCGTCGGTTTTCGTGGAGGGGTCTTCCTTGGCTCCTCACGGGGTTTCGGTTTTGGGGTCCCCTAGGAGGAACAGGCAGAGAAGGCAGGGAAGTGGACCTCGGAGGAGGAACCTTCGGCTGCGGGGTGGGCCCATGCGGAGGGACCGGAGGTGGTGGAGGGTCTCCTGAAGGGAGTGGAGGGTCCTCCTTAGGAACAGGAGGAGGAGTCGGAGTCCTGGGTCGAGATGGTGTTTACACCTCTGAGTACACCGAGCCCGGTGACCCTTTAGGCGAAGGGTGCGGAGAGCCAGCCCCATCAGCAGGTGACCGCTTCCTCTTGCGTCCTCCACTTGAAGCAGCGTGACTTCTGGGACTAGAAACCCTCTTGCGCCGTTTTGGGGAGGTTGACCGACTCCTAGACGCTGACCGCTGTCTGCTGGACGCAGAGCGTCGCTTTTCTGGCGTCGAACGACGCTTCCTCGACTCCGGCGTCGATCGCCGTCTCCTCCGCGTCGACCCTCTTTTCCTCGGCGTCGAACGTCGACTCCTTGACGCCGACCTCTTCTTCCGCGACGTCGTACGCCGCCTCCTCGACGTCGAGCGGTCCGTCTTCGACGACTAACGTCGCCGTCTTCTTGATGCTCTCGACGTCGAGGAGTCCCTCGACGTCGACCGGTGCCTCGACGCCGATCGACGGTGTCGCCTCGACGGCGATCGACGGTGTCGCCTCGACGGCGAGCGTTGATGCCGCCTCGACGGCGAGCGTCGATGCTTGTCACTGCGCCTTCGGCGTCGGTAGGGAGACCTCGACGGCGACGAAGACGATGACGTCGACGGTGGCTTCGACGGCAACTTCTCCATGATCTTCGACGTCGAGCCGTCACGCCGTCTCGACCCGGAGCCCCGGGGAGAAGGGGAGCACACCGCCGTCATCCCTCTCGACATCGCCGTCGATGCAATCGACGGAGACCGGGACCGTTTGCTGGACTTCCTGCCCCTGGGGAGCCCCCCAGAGGCCTCAGCAGAGGCAGAGGGAACCTTCCCAGCCTGCCCAGACCCACCTGCAGCCTGCAGACGCCTCTCCTCCAGGCCAGAATGCCTGATCTTCAGTCTGTCCCTCAGAGTCCGAGCAGAAAGCTGCTGGCAGATGACACAATCCTCAGGGACATGATCTTCAGGGAGGCACACAATGCAGACATCATGGGGATCACTCTTGGCCTTCTTCCTCCCACATGCTGGGCACTTATCAAAAAGGCCAGGCATTTTAGAGCCCTAAAACGCCTAAAACAGCACAAAAAAGAGAAAGAGAACACCAAGAAGTAAACTGCAATACTTTTAGAACTCAAAAGGGCCAAAATATCCAATAAACCCTTGAAACAAGGGAGAGCTCAATGCCAGGGTCCTGTAAGCAGGAGCCGGAAAAAAGAACTGAAAGTAGAGGGACCTGCTATGCATTCTGGGATACTGGGAGAAGTTCTGGAAAGTTCTCTTAAAGGCACAGTATCCTATTTAAGCCACATAATGGCAGCCTATGGGGCTTGTCTGTCCCTACCTTCCTCTCTATCATTCCAGAGTCTTTGACTGGGGGAGGCAAGTTTCTCTATGGTAGAAACTGGCAGGCTGTGTTGTGTGTGGTGTTTTTTGGTGGAATTTCTAGTTGAAGTACTGGACAGTGTAGCCTGTGGATATAGGCTGCATTATTTGTCTTTAAATTCTCTCTTAAGTGTCTTTGCAGTTTCTGCATTATTTTGACAACTTAAGAGATTATTTTTGATTGCCGGGGTCCACGCACATGGGCGGGACTATTCACTAGATTATGACTATACACAGAGATCCCCTACTACAGAAATAAATAACTTCTTTTGTTACATGGTTTAGATCATTTCACAATGGTGTCCACTAACTCTGTTTTAGGTACAACAGCTCTTCCTGAAATTAGGTGTCCCAAATATTGAACTTCTTGTACTGCAAATCTGCATTTCTTTTTTTCAATGTCAATCTTGCTTCCAACAGTCTTTTTAGTACCAACCTTACTCCTGAATTATGTTTCTTGAGACTACTTCCAAAGATGAATAAATATTCTTGATCACTTTTGACACTCTTCACTCCTTTCAGTACCAACACCATCACCCTCCGAAAAACAGAGGCAGCCAAAACAAGTCCAAAAGGCATCCTTTTAAATGGCCCTATCGGAGCTCTAAACACGGTGAGTTCTTGTGAACTCTCAACCAACTCTACCTTGTGGTATGCTGCAATGAGATGAAGTGTAAAAAATCTCACACCTGGGACAGATGAGACTATTTTATCAAGTTTGGGCAGTGGAAATTTGCTTTGACCTCGCTGTTAAGTGCCTTTTAGATTCATGCACAGCCTAATGTCCTTATTAGCTTTTCTGGCTACCACATTCGGAGCTAACCACTTTGTAGACTCCACAACGTTATTATCTTCTGATCGATTAACCTCTCTAATTCTTGCTTAACTTTATCTTATATGGCTACTGGAACACACTTCACCTTAGCCACTCTTGGTACAGCTCCTTTCTTCAGCATTATGAAGTGTTTGTAAGCTTTCAAACACCTTATCTTCGCTTTAAAAAGCATGGGAAATTCTGACACAAAATCAATTGGGGTTGAATCTACCTCTTGTATTTCTATTTGCGGCTCTGCATTAGGATTCAATGTGACTCCCAACAGCCACTGAGGTGACCATCCAAACAAATCATCACCTCTCATTAACTCATACATTTTCTCAGTCATATATTTCTAACCCAACTCATGCATGCAATAACGTATCCTGCCATGCTTATAGGCTGTCAATCATAACCACCAGGTTGTGCATCCATGGCATGTAATTTTTTTTTTAAACTATCGTGCATACGTGTGTCACAATGATAGTTCCATGCGAACATGAATCAAAGTTCATATTTTAGTCTACACCATTAATATTTACAATGCCACTTAAATGCTCTTCTCGTGCCCCTTCAATTTGAAATTTAATTTGCTCTTTTATTTATTTCTTTCAACAACATTTATAGAAATGCCCTCTTTTCCCACAACCATGACAGAATATCAGGGCTCGAAAAATCATAAAAATGTCACTAGACCTGCAAGTTGAGTAACTTGAAACATCTACTCGTCCTAACTGTAATGCACTTGACCGCGGTCTCTGAAAGCCGGGCAAATGAGACAAGTTAACAAGATCTGAAGACATTTTTTTGCTCATTCACTTTGTGAGCAATAAAGATGCCTTTAAAAACTTGCTATCTTGTCACAATTGCTCTGCTTTCAGAGGCAGAGGTCAAAAGTCAGTCTGTTTTCCTACTTGCCAGAAACGGTGAGTACGACCTAAAAATAGCTTGTCCTAATTAAATCTGGCTCGCAAATGCGAGCGGGTGATTGGATTTTTCGAGTGCTCCAGATCACATTACAGCTGGACATATTTTCGCATTTGCTCAGTATCCACTTCTACTACAATGATAACATTTACCCATGAATTCATTTCGTACGGTCATCTTTGGTTACTTCTTTATTTTTTATTACACAAAACGTTTGTTCACTCTTTTCTGACATTGAATTTGGTTTCTCTATCACTTTTCAACTCAGATACACACTTTATCACATATTCCACCCTCTTGGCTACCAATTTCACCTCCTCTAATGGTGGCTCTTTTTAGCCATAATTCTTCTCATATTTTGTCATCAGTGCACATTAAAAACAAACTGATCCCTTATCCTTTCCTCTGTAGATTTACCACATTTACACATGGATTCAAGTTTCCTGAGGCATGTAACGTATTCCTCTACTGTTTCTTCACTGCCTTGCTGATGTAGAACAAAATGGTACATTTCCATGATAGTAATCTAGGTAAATAATGACGATCATGTTCTAAGATGCATGTTTTAAACTCGTTCAAACCTCTTTGTTCTTCAACACTTAACTCTGATAAATATTCTAAGACTTCCTGACCTTCCCCACCAAGGCAGTGCATTAATAATGAGTATTTTAGCTCCACACTTAGATTTGTTCCACACACTCTTGCATAATGCCCAAATATTTGTTTCCACTTACTCCATTTCACAATTGGTTCTCATGGGCCACTCAAGAAAAATGATGGAGGAGTTGAAGAAAAGACTGTTGTTGCTTTATTCGGTACATAACAAATGATGACCATAAAAGCACAAAAAGATAAAAACAATGTCAACATATGGCATAGTTACAGGGTGCAAAAGTACGACTAAACATTATGAAAGATTAAAACATCATACTTTTCCTCACATGAATACATTTAAGAAGGTAGGTAGCAGTAAAAAAAAAGACATCTGAATGGTACATGTTAAAAAGTAGTTTCATGGAATCGTGCACAGTACGTAGACCATATTTTACAAAAATTGGTTTTAAAAAATAAGTACGTAAATGACAATACAATTTACATATCAAAAGAAAATGTAAAGTGCTTTGTGCTGAGGTACCATCACATGGGCAAGGACCAACTGGATGCCCTTTAGGGGAGGGGAAAGCTGCCGAATTATGTACAGTTCCCAGCCTCAGTCTGGTTAACACAAACCGGTGGGACACTCTGGTTACATTTCTGAGATAAATTTGATAGCCAACCCTTTCCACATACCTATTATAAAACCTGCTGGTAGATAATTGGCCAACACTGACCTTTCGCCTCACCGCCCGGTATGTCATAAATATATTCTTCATCTCTAATTTTTACAGAACTGAAGAAGCATAACAATCGGCAATAATATCAATACCATAAATTTCCTGAAAACTGGAGATGATATATTTTAACCACGGAATCTTGAGTCGATTATCAAGAGAGAGACACTCATTAATAACTGCTCTATTTAAGGAGGTTTCTTTCTTCAGCCATATCGATCTCCACAACATTAGTGGCCTAAGGGAGATTAGATCAGACAGATAGTGGATCCCTAGCTCTCTGTGAATTAAATCATTTGGAGCTGATTTTGGCAAACACATGAGTCTTTTTAGAAAAAGGTTTTCCTCCACCTGCAGGGTACTTTGAGATATGTCCCCATACCCCCGCCCCATAAAGGGCGATGGACACGCTACGTGCTTGATAAATTTGTAGCATGTCCTTTATACGTCTTTACCCTAATTTGGCCGCAAATTAAAAAACCCAGTGGGCACTTCTTGCCATTCTAGTCCGCACATTGGTAATTTCATGGGACCAACTGCAGTCCTTAGCAAATGTGATTCCCAAATAGCAGAATCTATCTACTTGTTGGACCTTATGCCCATCTATAAAATAAGTTTGGGGTCTCCTTCGCCCTGCCCCACAGGTCATAATAAAAGTTTTGGTTTTATTGATGAGTAGTTTCCTATTCTCAATGAAGATAGAGAACCTATCCATCAAACGTTGGAGGCCTAGTGGGGTCCTTACCAATAACACGGCATCGTCCGCATATAATAATACTGGTACATCAAGGTCATTGATCTTGGGGACATCAATGCTCACCCCTTTTAAAACTGCATCAACCTCATTAATAGAGAGCGTAAAGAGGAGTGGGGCGAGGACACAACCTTGTCTAATCCCCCGGCGGACCCTAAACTTCGTTGTGCACTGGGGGAGTTAAGTTTTGCATATTGGTATTTATTAAATACTTAGATTATACTGAAAGGGAAACAGTCTTTACTCTGAAGCTTTTACTGCATATAACATTTACCATGCATTTTTTACATCGTAAAGACTGTTGGGACACAAGTCTTTACGACATAAGACTTCACCACGCATTTGAACAGTAGATAGCAGTGTTTATGTGACACGCTGCACCATATGATGTTAGTAATACTTTCACAGAAGGACTAGACAGCCTGCAGTCAACTTCAAATATGATTGTGTCCGCGCTGCCTACCGTTCACCACCGTTATACAATACTGACAGATAACTAATTTCAATAGCCATGTCCATGCTGAATATGTAAGCATTTCACAAGCAGTCTATGCAACTGCTGTGCGTGGTCGCTGAAGGAAGCTTTGATTATTGAACAAATTGCAGAGAGAATTTAACTGTTAAATTCATCTTAAAGGATAGCACACTGAACAGTTCAAACTTTCTGCTGTGGGCAAGATAAACAACCTGTGTGAAGTGGGTGCCCTTACCCTATAATGATTGTTTGTCTGACTACACACATAGCTGCCAAGGTGTCATATTGCTATGTGTGACATTTTCATAATTTCAGTGTAATTATGAGTGACATTTCAACAACTATGAGTGACACTCTCGGCAGCAAAATCCAGCAATGAAGACGATTGCGATTGACCACCCTTTAACAGTGACCCTTAAGTCTCCATAACCACTCTCTCTCACATGCTTTTGTTTTGCTTTTTAGAGCTATTTGTACCATTGGGGTTGTCAGAGAACAGTACATCAAACATGGAGACAATAAATCATACATGTGTAAAGCAGTGTATATGAAATGTTGCAAAAGAGGTATAGGAAAGGAATCATACTCATTCATACTGGGTATAGTTTAAGAGTGATTGAGCTGAAGAAGCACAAACTCAGAATTTAAAATGTCCCACCGTGGTTTGGGGTTGTCATTACTAAAAACAATAGATTTCTACCCAACTGAACCCGTTTTGCAACATTAGGATAATTAAAGGTCAGAAGTGATTTTCATTTGTAAATTGCAAGTATTAAAAGGATCTCTCCGACAAAAGCAGTAACCAAATAACCTATTTACACTATATGCACTTCTGTGAGCTGCATGATGCTCGTGCTTTGCAGCAGGCACATTAACCTTCTGTGTAAAATTTCCACTAGACAAACCTTGATCGGGTCCATTAGTCACCAGAGTTTTCTTGACAGTTTTATTGGTGCTGGAGGCAAGCAAATGGTCAGGTGTCATTGGAATGTGGCAGACACATTGGCAGGCGTGGGGTATTGGCTGACGTGAGGTCAGTGCCCCTCACCAAGGCCAGTATATGTGCAAAAGGAGGTGGGTATAATACCACCGATCCAAGAGAATGCCCGGGTGGCCTGCAGGGATGTCTGGAAGGCCTTGGATTAAACTCTGTCAAGTCAAATGAAGCAAAATGAAGCAATTGGGAACAGCTGTGCACACCGGTCATGTCATGCGTCAAATCGTCGGTGCTCAAACCTGCTGCCATCTTCATCAAACATTGCTCCAAATACGTAATTTGGACTGGGAGTTAGGGTTGTTTAAATAACACGACCCTGTGCGCTGCTCTGCCATCCCTGCTCTTTGGTGTACATCTGAAGGGCGTTGCTTCGTTATTTCAAGGAATTACATACTTATTCTTGAATTACTATAACAGCAGGCACTTACTCACTTTGTGAGAGGAGAGGAGTGACAATTTAGTATGGGGCGCCTCGTGGCTGCAGCGACTTCTGCCGCAAATGTAATCTGCTCTGGCATACTTCAGTGACTCTCAGCAAAAGATGACAGTTCCAGCAGCCGCCACGGTCGGTGGGGTCGGGGCGGCTTCGGCCAGTTGCGGGGATCTGCATTTTCATTTGTTTTATTTCAATATTATTTACCATGAGCAGCTCTGCCATTACGAGTGCATCCTCCCTCAAAGAACAACCCGCGCGCGACGGCTCTCTAGCTGATGTCATCTATCAGGATTGCGGCGCCACGTGGTTAATACTAGTGTTACATTGTAGCACTGCAGCTCAGCTATTTCCGAAGCCTTCCAGAAGCAGGGGCATAGCCCACTGCTAAATTTAGCTTTACGTTCAGTCTGCATTGAATATTGGTGCATGATTAGCAGCGCTACGGCCTGACAACCGAGGAGGCGCTATGCCATTTATGCGTGACTTTCCATTTCAGTGCGGTGATGCGGATCACCACACTGAAATGCGTTAGAGTCACGTCTGATGTGGGATACTTAACAGGGCTGAACACATAACTCTATTACCGGCTGAGGAGAAATTCAGTTTAAAGTGTGTGACACGCTACTGCATGCCATCCCGCAAAACACCTTTCTTTCCTGCAATGAGCGATACGCTTTATCCTTGGCCCGATGTATGATGCCTGCTGTGAGAAAGGGTGTACAAGTCGCTGTAACGCTTCGCAGCTGCACAAGGAAATGAGGTGGGTAATAGGAGCATTTTCAACTGCCGCTTTGTGTTACAATAAGTTAAGCTGTCAGTGCGCTTTGTGTGAGGAAAGTTGCACGGCGCAGGAGACTTTTCGTAACAGAAGTTTTTTCAAATGCAGTGTGCTTGTAAACTACTGCTGGTAAATGTTTGCGTGCTAGTGGTTTACGTGGTGGAGGACTTTTTCATATGACTAAATAAAACTGTGTACTAATGGTAAGCGTTGTAATATTGGAGTAGAACATGCGTAGTAAAACAACGTTTTGCAATGACATACAACCACAATGAAATTGTGTGTCCAGATCTGTAGCACACACAGACCTACAGCATACATAAGAGTCAATATATCTAACCACAGGGTCACTGCAACCACTACAAATATGAAGAAAATATTGCAGTCAGCATTCCATGAATGACACAGCAAAATTGCCAGTTAAAGAAATTACATTTTTTTCTTTTAGGGTGTGCTTATCTTTGCTGTAATAAACTGTCTGATTTTCTTACCCTCTTACTGCTGTACAAAGAGGTGTCTGTCTCAGTGTCAGGCACCGAAACGAACATCAGCGTGCTGTTGCCCAAATCAGTACATGGTTGTGCCAGTCACACAGAGCTTAAAACATTGAATGGCATGTGGGCACACTATTTCCAAAGTAGCTAAAGGTGTGTGTGTCTGTCACCGCATCAGGCACCGCAGAAAATTGAAAAAATGAGGAGAGCCCATTAATATCTTCTTGTACAGATCCCAACTTCCTGTAATGGCCGCCAACATGTGCATCAGTTGCCTAAGAGCACTGTACACATTAGAGAAGTTTACTGGCAATTGCTCTGGTACAGAGCCCAACTACTTATGATGGCCGCTTGCTGAGTACGAAGCCCAACTTCCTGTAAAGGCCACCTGCACCCGATCTTGCTCTCTTGTTTAAGGCAGGCCACCCATGGAGTTGCCCAATCACGTAAGATGGTCGCCTGTTGGTCACTATACATATGCATTCGTCAGCACAACCCAGTACCAGATAACGCTGTGTCACAGTACCTTATCACTGTGCGTGGTCGTTTCCACATCAAATGTTACATTTATCCACACTTTGTCACAGCAAAAGCAAAAAAATTACTTTCCACTCTGGAATTAAACTCAAGACAGCTTTCACACCACTGTCCCTCGACAGCCCACGGCTACCTTATGGCAAACAGTCACCAGCCTTGTTTTCCATCAATGTTGAGGTGCTCCTACAACCGATCCCATACTCACCAGTGCATCATGTTCAAATCATCGGCAAACACCAATTGTAAGTAAAAGGTAGAGTAACTTTATTAGATCACCTCATCCATCAAACACCAGCAGCAACTGACTCACCGGCATTTGAATCACATTCTACATTCTGAATGATATCTCAAACTGCATGTTGCAGCTTGTTCATCACTCTCTTCAAATTCCTTACCCTTACTGATCACTAATAAGTTTCCATAATTACTCTTGACAGTACAGACGTGAATGCAAGTCTGATATGAGGTCATAATCAAAATATAAATAATAAATGTAGAAACATACAGTTGAAAAACTTTAAAACAACATATCTTGCCTAGTAACTTTTGATAAACCGTTGACATTTCCACATATGATATTTGACCTCGGTGTTGACAGTTAAAAATAAATTACTCCATTAATAAGATCAGATAATACAAAATGACTGTGCCGAAGACTGCCTTTTCGGGGTCCTACTAAGACGACCTTCAGCCTAAGGCTGTACATAAAAGAAATGGGTTTCAAAAGGTTACATTTTAACAATATGTGGAGGTGAATTCTTGACTACTATTTTTTTATTAATCTGTTACACACGCAAGACTAAGAAATATTTTTTTAGTTGTACTTTTAGACTCTTATTTAAGCAAGGGCAGAGGCAATGCTTTCACATAGGCCAAATCTCTCGCTGGGGGTTATTTTCAATTTCAAGGTTGGCAGGGATGTGGCAGGAAAATGTTGGAGTGGTGTTCTACATCAGCCTGGAAACACAAGCACTGCCATGTCGATGTCAACTTTCTGCCCAGCTGTCCCTGTGAATCCCCGGTATCTAACACACAGAAGAACCACTGGAATTATTTGATAATTATGGATTTGCAAACCCTATAATCTGCGGATTTGAACAACAAAATGGTTTTTAGCACAAACCCATCAAAAGTTGATACAAAAAGTGGTGACCTTCGCAAAGGTTGACTGGTCACATTTCTGTTGCTAGTTGCTATCTTTTGGTCTTCGACTGTTACCAATGAGGTGAAGCCTAACCCAGTTTTAACAAGTGTAAAAATAACAAAGCAAGGAAGTAATACCATTAGAAAATAATCTGCATAATGTGCTTTCTCTTCCCATACAATTTAGTCAAGCCTGCCACATAATTTGGTCCTCTTGTGGTGCTTGCACGCCGCAGGGAGCCTTGAGATGCTGGAGTGACAGAGGCTTCTACCCAGGGTTCAATGAAACTCCTGAACCATGGAGAGGCAGGGACAGCAAAGTGACTGCAAGGACTTTACCTCTATCCTACCTTCTTGTCAACCCATGTGAACACGTAGTGACAAGTCTGACAGTATGATTTCTACTAAGAGGGTGTGTGGTAGACTGCTAACAGAGGAAAGCCCATCACTCACCATCTAACTGGAGGTTCCCTACCGCTGCCTGCGCCTTGTAATTGACATATGGGATGTGGAACCTGGTCGGAGGGAGATTACTACCTCCAGTGCAAAGGTTTAACGGTTCCCTAGCCTCTTTTCGTACACGCTAAGTTGTGTGCGCTCACTCAGAAAAGGATTTGTTCAAAACAGAGTGTTCGAGTAAATAACATGTATGTCAAATGCACAGTTTCTAAAATTCCTGATATATGGCTCTTAACAGTGGGAATGTCACATTCCATCGTGCTGAGGTGACCACCAGCCACATGCCAAATACAACTAGGTTTCCTTTCTACGGTTTACCCTAGATTGCACATTGGCACTTTATACTTCAACACCCCCAAAAACATACTACGGTGGCTGTGGCTGGTAGTGCATGGCACATTTAAACCACTGCATTTCAAACTAGCAATGCGTTTCTTAAGAGACTGAGATCATAATCAGCATTTCAAGTGTCTCATACTGGAGTATAGACAAATTAACTTGGACAGTAGGACAAACGTAGCACCCGTTCAATAGAATCGAGGTCTACTCAGGTGTGTGCTCACAAAGCACCGTGTTGGTTAACATTAGTCACATTAATAGGGTACGTGTTCTGAGCTCCGAAATTAGATCCAAGTGGAAGTGACAACCTGGGAGGAAACTGCATTCGAATTAAAATGTTAATTTCACGGTCTGAACTCACATTTTAAATGTTCATACACTCTAGTGCTTCCGATGTGACAAAGACAGAAAACTTCCAAATGAGCCATTAAGAATCTGGACCATACAGTGAATTTTGTGACCAATATTATATATATATTTTTAATTTTTAACTTTAAACCCCTTAATTTCAGTGGTTATAAATCGAAATAAAACCCATGGGGTTAGAACGGTGTCTGACTCAGCAGCGGACATTCTATCATTGCCACAACACTGCGAAAGTATTGTTTTTAAAAAGTTACCTATCGTTTTAGTAATCACACTGAATAACCAGGTTTGAATACACTTTTTTAACTTTGGTTTCAGTAAAAAAAAAATGAATGAGTTTGGCAACTCAGAACAGGGGGTAATCCAAAATGTAAGTGCCCAACAACAGTAGATATCACCAAAGAAAATCTGCTTTCATTCCATATCATAATCTGATAATAGTCCTCTACAGGGTTCTCCGTTTCCAAGTTTAGCTATGGTTGCAGGGACGTCACCCATGCCGGTTATCTATTCCTTTAAAAAGGACAGTATATGTGTGCATTTGTATATGTACAACTGTTGTGACTAACAACGAAACCAGACTTCAGAAAGTGGCGACAAATTAAAATGGTGGTGCATAGTGAAGAATAACGGGAAATCAGAAAAGGATCTAACCAGGAAGAGCGGGGAAAGTGTGTGTAAAGGAGTCACGTAAGAAAGTAGCAAAGGTTAAGCTGGCATCTGCTAGTGAAATTCTGGGACCGGTGGAGGGACGAAGGCATGAGATGGGGGTTATAAGAGGGAGCGCAACCCTCCAATGGATAGCCAGAACAAAGTGTTCCCTTCTTCGTTGCACTCAAGGATTTCACATGAGGTCATGAATTCGCTACAACGCAATAACTATTTGTCAGACACCTATGATGCCTCTAATGATGTGATACAAGCTAAGAGTGCTGTAGTATGAGCCACCTGGTAGGGGAGTGGTCCAACTTCAAAACATGTAATTAGAAAATCTCAGTCCGGGACCAAGACACTCAACTAAGGCCAGAACTGGCAAACTTTTGCAGCACTATCTCGGAGGTTGTGAAAGAATTGCTCCTCAGACAGGTTTGAAGCTTAAAAATGAATACTGCATACATGATCTATTGCTTAGTATGAACATCTGAAATGACCTTAGACCCTGGCATTCGCTACGACACATAAATGTCAAGATCAAGTCCTAAACAACATCAGGGACGGTGTTTGAGAGCTCGGATGGTAAGACTTCATTGTACCTGCACCTGATGAACAACCGAAATTCAGATGAAGCTGATCTACACAATGGGTATACCGTAAAAAAAGAATCATTGGTAAAAGGATCAGCCGAAATGTCTCAAGGATGACGTTGGCCTATACACGTTCAAGGCTCAATTTGCATAAACAGACTCTGCAATACGCATAAACAGTGTTTTTCCATTTTGATTGACGCTATGAAGGGTCAAAACCACCAAAGCAGGACACTTCAATGAATGAAACGCCCTTGGAATTTCCAACCCGGTCCTGTGGCATCACCCTTGTCACTATCTACCCTAACGCCCCCTCCCCCAACCCCTCCACCTCCAGCACGCTCTACCCCAGGATTTCAGGCTGATGTGTAATTGTGCAGCACAACTATGACTTTCACTTTCCATCTGGAGGCATAAAGTGGCAGAAACTCCCTACCTCCACCACTCCGAGACAGCATTTAGACTTTGGGAGACGGCTAAGGACTATGATGCTTACACAATCCACAGCCCTCAAATTCAGAAGACAAATTGTGGAGCCTGTGGGTCTGGAGAAGAGTGTGTACACTATGACACCTGCCCAAGGCGGAGTAGCGCGAGTTGCCTGTACAGTGGCAGCAAACTTGGGGTGCTGGTTTTAGTTTATGGAAAATGCTGCATGTGGTACCCACTTGTGCAAGACTCCAGCAAGAGACGCACACATGGAGTGGTGTTTTGGCAGATGACACTATGCGACAAAGTCACGGGTGCAGTTACAAGAAGCAGAGCTACAACATAAAGACCAGGCAATAGGTATGGAGGTCTGAGCCACAGAGGTTAACTAACATACACTGCTGTGGTTTAGTCTGTGCTTATTATGAAAGGCTAGTTTTTGGGAGGCTAAACAAGGACAATAGTAGTAATAATCTTTATTGCTTGATAACTCAAAATCATTGCAATCACAACAACTTTGCATCTCAATCCTAAAAACTAGATTAATCATTAAAATAATTAATTACAAGCAAACATCTTCTCAACACATATAATAAGAAACTGTCCCATATATACAATTTAAACTTATCAATAAAATCCAATCCAATCACATAACATCAATAATTACAGAATAATATTGTACATTTTATAGTTTAAGGTGACGGCGTGCACAGCATACTATTTTCTTATACATAATGGAAAGATATTCCAACGAATAACCATTAATTTCAGCGGAAAAACTTTACACATGTTGTAATTCTTTTTTTTTTAAGTTTCCAAAACCTTTATTAATATGAAACGCATGACACAGCTTGGCGCCTACAACCAACCAGTGGCCGGCAGCTCCTCTGTTGTAGCATCCTTCAATGCACTTAATAGTCATATCAGTGACATAGATGAACACAGCATGTCGCCTACAACCACTGTGGGCCGGCCGCATGTCAAGTAACTGTTAATGATGCAAGTATATATCATGAGGCGCTGTACCGTGCAAATCCACGTCCACATTATTTACCTGAATCAAACATCAGATTCACAGCTTATACATGTCAAATCTTCAGGTAGCGTAAGGAGCATAAAATCGATAAACTGTAACATAAACACAACCCAAGTGCAATTCAATGCTATTGCGAGTAGTGCTTCACAATCATCAAAAGACTCATCAGCCCGTCACCACATTGTAAATTGTGCACCTGGATGGAACACTGCAACAACACACCAGCAGAGTATTCGTGAGTCCCCACCCTCTCCCCATATTGACTCATGAGTCGCTCTCAGAATGGCCTTCGCTGCAGGTCAGCAAGTATTCACGTAATGGGGCCCAAATGTCTCTAGGTTTGGATGCAGTTGGCAACTCCTCTGCATATGTCTCCAGTTGGTCTCTACAGTATACCATATCTTTCAGCCATCCTTCGACTTTAGGGCGTTTCCTACTGTCCCATGTGAACAAAATTTGTCGTTTCGCTAACAGCAAGGACACCTGCACGAGTCTACCCGCGACCCTCTTCAGCTGTGAAGCGTGTCCCAGCAGACATAGTGCCGGAGTGTTGTGCAGTGAAATCCCTGTAATTTTTTCAATTCTAAACAGTATATCATCCCAGTATTCCTTGACATGACCGCATTCCCAAGCCAAGTGTAGGAAGCCAGCTTGGTCCGATCCACATCGTCTACACTTCCCCTCATCGCGGAGTCCTATTTTCCACAGCTTACATGGGGTGTGGTATGTCTGATGCAAAAATTTTAGGATGTATGATCCTTAAGTTACTGTTGGGGGTCAGTCGCCCTATCACAGAGCATATTCGCTACAGATGTTGTAATTCAAAGTATTAATGCGAAAGTGCAAAATTAACTGAAACAAAAAAGTTTCCACTGTACATTTCATGCACAAATTACGTTTCACGGTACTAATGTGCAATTATTGCAGCAACCATCATATTAAAACAATGAAAAAATGCATCAATTTACAGTAGAAGTGGCACGTCTGTTTTGATATTTTAAATTCTCATCCTCGCAACATGATTATTAAGTGGTAAAGATTATAGGCCAGATAAAACTATTAGTGAACAGAGCCGTAAAAATACTGGAGATCTATCTACCTTATTGTATCGAACATTTTTCGACTGCCAATAAAAAATTTACCAAATGACTAAAAAAATGGAATCAATTCGCCAGATAGTGACATGATTAAAGCCTGATGAGCAGATCTCACCCCGCTCTTCAAAAAATATGGTCTCACAACTGTACGTCGAAACTTGATCAACTTGGGGTATACACACACTATATGGACTAATATTTCCTGTGGCCAACCTCAAAGTCTACAGTTAGAGTCCGGCCACTGGTTGACCCACGATTGTGTGCCCTCCTTTTTTGGGTTTAATCCCATATGTAACCTTTAAAACTTATTTTTAAACTTTACTGAGAAAAAAACATTAAAATACGGCTGAATATGCAGGGATTGGTATGAGTTAATCACATACCATGCATAATTCTTCTCTGCTAATTCATTTTTATCCAATTTAACCGATTCACTTTTAATATGCTTTTATAAAATTAACTTGTAATTGGGCATTTTCAGATCTTGCAGTGCAATCTGCCGGCCGATATCTCTTAGGGAAGTTAAAATATAAGATCTCCATTGAGCCGCATAGACAAGACTTGTCTATTTCTTGCCAGCAAATGTTTCCTAAGGATGCTGGGGCTGATGTTGACAATGCGACCATACAGTTAAAAAAGCTCCTTTTGATACCAGGATCTGTCTCTGGAGACCAAACTCCAGTCTTATTCCTGCTGGACACACTGATTTGGCAATCCCAAAAGTTGTTTTGTAGACCTTGACAACCAATAGGTCAAGCACCTTCACATCTTTCCCTCTAATAATGGGAGAACCATATATGAGGGTTGGTTGTAATTTGGCTTTAATTACTTTAAGAATAAAATCATATGATTGGCAGTTCAATAGTTTTTTTTTAGACATTTAAAAGCATGGCTCAAGGTCACATCCTTGGCCCTTAGATAAACAAGGACAATATCTTGGTGACTTCAGTGTAGGTTTGTGAAGACTATCAGAAAGTGTGCTGTGCAAGTGGGATGCACAGGAACAGGACATTGATATTTGATTTCCTGCCTGGACAATAAAATAAGAGAAAGGATGCCAGTACAATTTGCACATCAAAATAGCTTTCAAATTCTGGTAAGTTGGTCCTGCAGGAGTGTCCTTCTGCAATTATGTTGGACAGTCTCCTTGGGGCAGGAAGTTTAAAGCTACCTTCACAAACACAGGGCCAGCTTGATGGCTAAGACTAGTGGCTGTCAGTGAAGCAAACCCTTCTCAGACAATATAATTACATTCAATGGAAATTCCTCTGGTTGTGTATCATGCCCTGGCTTGAAGAACTGTTGAGCCCAGTAGTGATGGAAATGATCAACCAGGCTTTTTGTAAACGGTCAAAATACTTTTTTGGGTCACTCGAACATGATGTATTTTTGTCGAAAGATAGGGGGAGAAAGAAGTCTTGTAGGGAGGACAGACATGTTCATCCAAGGGGACGACTGACAAATACATTTTCATTCAAAGGCCACTTAATATATTTTTTATCAGGAAATAATATTTCATCAGCAGTAAACTGAAGGTACTGATGATGAACTTGGATACTGTGTCCTTCGTTTCAGGCTAATATGGTATGTTAGAAACTTCTAAGTCTCTCTCTGCCCCCCCCCCCCATTCATCTCTACCTCAAGGAACAATGTGCTTTAGTTCCCATTCATATATTTCCACTTTTATCTGGGAGTGTGAGACTGGACCCATCTTGTTCAGGCAAACAATTGCAGTGTGTTTTCTAGGTACTCCATACTCACCTGCCTCTTGAGAAATTTGAGATATTAATTTGGGGATAGCAATTGGGTTTTCAACTCCAAATAGAGATGCACCAGGGGTTGAGCTCTTAGGAACAAGAAAATAAGCCTAACGGGAATTGCAATGGACTCGTCATATGAACTTCCATAAGCCTATTAATAGTGAGGTCTGAAGCTCATAAAGGGAAACTCCCACATATGGCTTGAGTTTAATATTGGCTAGCAGTTATCGTAATACACAGCCCTTGATTAATCCTACAGCCACAGTGTAAATGTAAGAAGGACGGATTTAAAACACTTTAGAATGCAGAAAACCTCAGAATATCTGATATGGTTTTTAAAAGAATGTATTAAGATTTTAAGGTTTACATTTTTTTTAATGAAATCAAGCCTTTGAAGCAGTACAGGTAAAAAAGAAGTAGCATAACCAAGTTAACATCTGGCAAAGAAAACAAGAAGAAAATGCCTTTTAATACAATACTGTATATAACTGAAATGATTGAGTCTTGCGACTCAATTTCAGAAGAAAAAAACATGCTAGATGAGAAGGATGAGAAAGGGAAATACAATTTTGTAGCTCACGACTGAGCTAGGCAATAGAATAATTGCAAATGCATTTTTAAAAGTCAACTTTGAAGCCCTCTTTTGAAATCATTGTCAAATATGCAGAAAGATGAGTGGGAAGACTGAAGGCAGAGAATCGGTATCATCATTTCCCTTTCTCGATTTATCTCTATCAAGAAATTCCAGAGCAGCCTTGGGCAGTGTGAAAACTGGACTGCCCCTGACTGCACCACTCTCAATATTGCAGGATCCCAAGCAGAAGCCTCCATGCCCACTGAGTTGATCACTGACATACCAAATTGGAGTTCTTATTAACTCAATAGCATTGTACAGAAATGTCTCGAATTATGTGAACAGTGCAGTCATTCCATAACAGCCCCATCATATTTGCAGAATTTGTAGTTAGAGATTTTGCTTCTCTGATTTTCCCCAAGTCCACTACATAGTGCCCATTCCAACCAAAGTGTCACAAAAGCCCCTAGTGAAGACCCTTTTGCTCTGTATATGACAGGGGTTGGGCACCATCAAAAACCTCAGTGAGGAAGAAGTTAAGAGGCACTATTTTAATACCTTCACTCAGGAGTTCAGACATGGCCATATGCAAATCAGCCTTGAGCCTGTGCCTCATGGGAACAGTCCAGCTCGAAATGCCAAGCCATGTCTTTCCTGGACCGGATATGGCATATGGCCATGTCTGAACTGGGGTGGTGTGGAGTGCAAAAAAACGATGGATTTAGGCCCAGATCTCTGTACTGGGGTGAATGTATGACATTGTTCTGCATTCTGTCCATCAACTGTTGTTCTTGCATTTGTTATCCCGAGTGGGATGGGTATGCTCAGACGTGAGTCCCATGCTCTCCACACCACTGGAGTCAAGCTATCCTGGCTGAAGACGGCTGATAGCCAGAAACCGGTCCTAGGATGCTCGATTCAGGGCAAGGAAAGACATGGCTTGGCATTTTCGGGCTGGACTGTTCCCATGAAGCACAGGGTCAAGGCTGATTTGCATATGGCCATGTCTGACCTGGGGTGGTGTGGAGTGCAAAAAAACGATGGATTTAGGCCTAGATCTCTGTACTGGGGTGAATGTATGACATTGTTCTGCATTCTGTCTATCAACTGTTGTTTTTGCATAAGCCATTAAACTGAGAGGCACGACAAGGGGCGCATTTACCAAAAAAATAACATTTTTGGGAATTTCATAAACGCAATGCTTTTTTTTTTTTTGTAAAAGACCCCATCCCGTGCTTTCACTTTAATGGTGGCTGCACCCCTTTCTTTAGACACGGCTTTTCTAAAGAAAGGGGTGTGGCCACCATTAAAGTGGTCTCTCGTTTGTGAGAGTTTGAGCTATTGACATTAAAAAGGACAATGCCTTTTATATATTGGTTGATTTACAAAACATAAATAAAAGGCATTGTCATTTACAATGGCAATAGCTTAAACTCTCGCAAATGCAAGACCTGTTGCATTGCAAATTCTTGTTTTTTTACAGACGTCAGTCAGTCACTGCTGGGTATTGCTGAGTTTTTCCAATTGCAATCTAAGTTCAACTCTATCCAAACGACAGCAAGCCAGACGGGAACTGCCTCACGCAGGTAGGGCCTCCCTCACCTCAAGCACTGGCTTCTGGAAAGACGAGGTGAGACAGGATAAACACCCTTGCCCACAGTGCTGTGACGTCACTGGAGCTGCACGCGAAGGAATCAGCATTATGTCAAAGCACAAATGGCAGAAACATGGCCAATCACTATGTAGCTTACAAATAAAGCCAAACAGTGATTGGTGTTGGTGCCTGCATTGTCTTGTGTGCATGGGCGAGGTGCAGGGAATATCTAACCAATCTGGTTGCTACTCTCTCATGCCATCTATAAAAGTAAACAGCATGAGAGCAGTGGCACGATTGGTTTGAGCAGCGATTCTCACCGCTTTGAAGGAGACCAAGAGGGTTGTGTGTTTTCTAACTAGCTCCTAATACAGGGTGAGTTGGAAATGCCTCAAGTACGAATGTCGGGCAGGACATAGCTAAACACCAGTCCTAACAGACATGCGCACTTTTCTTCAAACTTTGCCTCAGTTGTCCCAATTCCTTGCTTTCAATGAACAGGACTGTTCCAGCCCCGAAAGCAGTACGAGTAGGACACACCATTTAAAAACATCCTGACCCAAAACAGTATGAGTAGGACATATCATTTAAAATTATCAAAAATATTTGAAATGACATGAATCAATGTAGTGTCTCACAGCAGGGGGGGGGGCATTGCTCTTCCGCTCAAATGGATGAGCTGCCCCTGCTCTCAGCTGAAACCTCTTTCTCAGATGACGGGTGTGCATAGTAGGGTGTATAGATAGACTGTCATTTCAAATGAGGGGGTCTTTGTAGCAGTTTGTGTAGAATGACAGGACTGTCCTTTCAGACCTTTCTCTCAGATGACAGGTGTGCATAGTAGGGTATATTGAGAGAGACTGTCCTCTCCGATAACATCTCTCTCTCAGATGACGGGTGGGTGTAGTAATGAGTGGAGAGGTACTGTCCTCCCTGCTAATACTACTCCCTCTGATAATAGGCAGCATAGTAGGGTGTGGGAAGAGACTGTACTCTACTCACAACTCTTACGAAGCTGATAGGCGTAAATAGTAGACTGATAAACAAATCTACAGTAATGTGCATAATACAGTGTATTCAAAGATCACCTCCTTTCTACTTTTCACAATCCTATAAGTCTTGCGAGATTGTAACATTTTCTGAATATAAGAATGAACTATTTACTCATCACAGTACTTATCTCTTCCACACTTCCTCTTAGAAACAAGGATCACAATATGCATTCTTACTAATAGATTATATTGAGAACTCATCTACTCCTTTTTACTATTCATGATCCCGCAAGAGTCTCGCGAGAGTGTAAACATTTGTTAAAAACATTATCCATTTATTATATTCAAAGTACTTATCCTTAGACAACTCCTCTCTACAATCTAGGGGAACAGCATGCCTTTCTGCAGCCCCGCTGTATAGCTTTTATACTTCATTTCCACACCTCCAATCTTTCACAGTAAACAGTAATGGTGCCCATTTCATTTTTAACATTCCAACAGCCAGCAAAGGCTCCCGTGAGAACTTCAAGGCTCACTGTAAAAACAGACCTATTGACCAATCACAGGGCTCCATTTTTGATTTTGCTCTCTCGTGGGAGGCTCACAGGACTCTATCGAGCCCAACTGCCAAAATATTTTGCACCCTTAATTTCTCAAAAACTACTGATTAGATTTACACCAAATAACAAAAAACACAATCTGCAGACCGATTTAGCTTCCTGACAAATTCTGTAATTCCGTTCAGCAGTTTTTGCTGTACTCCTGCCTCAAGAAGTTTATAGAAAATGTAGAGTTATTAACAACCAAAAAATTTTCTATGGAAAAACAGACCCAAGATCCTATCTACGGAGAACCTCATGGATATTATATGAGCAAGGGTCATGTGGAGCCAAAATACATTGTGTCTGATGATATTCTGATGCAATTAAAATAAATTGAAATTGAGCTCTGACATTTACTTACACACACACAAACAAATTCAAAATACCCAGGTCAAGTGCTTTTTTCACAACAGCACATGATTTATACAAACCCACAATTTAGAAAAGTGGGCAAACGAATAAAGCAATGGAACCTCACCCTTCATGTGTGTCTGGATAGCCCTTGTTGTAAGAGCCAGTGTATTACAGAAATGCTTCTTCAAACTCCTGTTTGGGAAGAGGGTTCAATGGCGTTTGTAACTATCCACATCAACAACTCCTGCAACAAATAATATGATGTGTTGCTCCTTTTAACTTTATATAAATATGGAGACCAGATCCACCCCTTTCCAAGTCTGCACATGAGACTGACCATTTAACATTGGCCTAAACAGAGGATTCATACCACTCCCCACAAAAGTTGGATTTGCTTCAAAGTATTATTAGACAGACCACATTGTCCCACAGCCTTAGAGCCTTTATATTTTCACTTTGTTGACGGTCACTGGTATAACTGCAGCAGGTAGACTACAGCGGACATATTACAGGTGCCAACTGAACTCCAAAATGGTTTGGCGAGTTCAAAATCTATAATTCAACATGGCAGCCTAGTACTAAATAGCTCTGGTGTTTTAAATATCTACTGCTTTTGGATGTTTAAAACACTTTACTGGAATTTTTAGATAACAGTCTACAAGCTTGTGATACCACATTCACAATATGTAACCAAAAGGACTGAAGGGCATTATGTCAACCTCTAATTAACATCTAATGTTAGTAACAATAATCCCAACACTCACTGGCCCCTTCCTTTCAGATTACCATAAGCCATTTAGAAGAGAAGACCGGTAAGGTGCGACTAGATCTGCTCCCTACCGTTCTTCATTTAGAACTGCAGATCCAGCACACGTAACTGCAATGGCTGTATATGAATAGAATCCAACTGAATAAGATGTTTAATACATTGTTTCCAAATGTAATGGGTTTACTTATGCTGATGCATTATAAGAAAACGTTTCCTTGGCAAGAATACCATACAATTAACAGTACCTTTTATGTAATGTGGGCAGATCTGGTGCTTCCCAAGTCTCAACTAAAAGTGGCTATGCAGGAGGAGGACTGAGTGCCTTTACCAGATTGACATGAGAGGAGTTAGCGCAGTCAGTAACTGATTGGAAGCGCTGGAGGGCTGTGGTATCAAGGTCTTCACTGGACCTGGGCCGCGCAGCCTTTGTGCGTCCACTCTATTGATACCAGTGTCGGAATGTCGCCCACGCTGCCACAGAAACAATTCAACAAATGTATACGCTTTTGAGTCTTTCAGTTTTGTTATGGTTGTTATAAAATAAAAGTAAGTCGTCATTTGGTACTAAGTGTGCGATGCCAATATAATCGATGCTCATCCACATAATGCCGCCGGACCCATGGTTGTCGGCTGACGGGCTGTGTATTTTTGTACTTTGATTTTGTCGTAGCCGGCCTCAGGGTTGTAGGCTCATCACTGTGTAATGCTATCAACTGTTAATAAAGGCCTTACGACAAAAAAGCCCAAAAAAAACAAAGTGGCTATGCAGGGAGTAACATATGGACTGCCAACATCCTGTCAGCTCTAGTCTAAGCATCCACTAGTGGCCTTTGAAACCCAACAGAATAACCTTGGGCGTTTCCATTAAGGAGTTGTCTATTACTCCTAATTCTGCTCAGCACTTCTCTCCACAAGCCTCTCAACTTTAAACAAGCCCATCACATATGCTAGTTGGTTCCCATCTCGGTTTAACATCTACAACGCATATCCAAAACCCCTCGGTGAAGGCGTGTCTGTGGTTTTAAATACTAATCATACATTATCTTATAACATTGTTACCTGTGTGTAACATTTCAGAAAGTGCAGGAATATCTTCCTATATGCAGATGCCGTATTTTAGGCAATAATATTTGGGTCTGGGTGGGGATGGCGGGGTCGGAGACACCCCTACGTTTACATACAGGGAAGTTCACACATGCTTGGCAGGAATGTGCGCTTTACACATTAAACAATAGGTGAAATATTTACATACTGTAGCAGATACTACCAAGGACCAGCAACAAACCCACACTTCCGCACCGGCCCCCCATCAACAACCACCATCAACCACAGAGTTTACCATCAGCACAACAATTAACCAGTCAGGCTTCGTTCATTTGCAGAACCCAGACCAGTGCTAACTGCCAAGCATGTACAAGCGCCGCAGTGGGGCTGTCATAATGTTCTAGTTTAGGAATGTTGGTCAGAGTCAGCACAAGCCCACTGCACATGCAGCCACAGATTAAATAAAGGTATGTGCCTGGGTGTGTGGGCTTTGGCAAGATACTTCCATACTAAACTGATTGGACAATGTGCCTGTACCAGTCAGTAATGGATCTCATGACATTATGGGCACCTGGAAGGTGAATGCTAATGACTGTGAATCACTGAAATCATTGTCAATGTGCTAATTGGAAGGGCACTATTGAAGCTGGAAAGTATGCAAACTCTGCAAAAAGTAATGTGGAAATGGCAGTATCGCTGCTTGTAAAAGATGGATGGTCTGACATCATGGAACATGTATTGACTTGGTCTATGTTGTGCAACTATGTAATACGGCATGTTGCATGATTTCAGCGGAGTGTTCTAAACTAGTTCTAGGAAAGCTTTCAAGGGAAACTATTACCATATTAATTTAACGACCCCTAGTACTTTAACCGTACAACAGTCTTACATGGTTTGCTCCAGTTATAAATGAGATGTAAAAAAGGATCTGGAGAACAGTAACTCCTAGGTCATATTAAATTATGCTATTGGTGGCGTTACAGTGCAATAATCACCTATGAGGGAATCCAGGCGCTCTGTTGCAGGTGTTAGCGGCCAGCCCTGGGGGATTACTCGAAAAGCCAGATCTTCAGCTTCTTGCGAAAGTCCAGAAGAGTGAAGGAGACTCTGATGTGTTGTATGAGGTTGTTCCCGGGAGGTCAGGTTCGAGAATGTGCGGCCCGTTGCTCTCCATTTGTGTGTGAGTGGGGTGTGTGCTAGTGAGAGACTGGCAGAGCAGAGGTGCCTGGAAAGCTGGTGGAAGTAAATACGGATATTCAGGAAGGCAGGGCCAGTGTTGTGGAGAGCTTTGCAGGTCTGAGTGAGGAAATTAAAGTGTGCACACTTCTATATCAGGAGCCAGTGGAGTTCTCCAAGTTGTGGTGTGATGTGGGCTCGGCGTGGGAGGTTGAGGACTAGTCTGGCTGCTGCATTTTGGAATCTGCAGTCTTCTTGTGAGTTGGCTAGTAATCCCTGCGTATCATAGTGGCCATGTTTTAGATTTCCCTACGCTGTTGAATTCAGATTGTCCTGGAATTATTTGGTAACGTCATACAGATTTTGGAGGAATAAGATAATATTATGTTTTCTATTTCTATAATCACGTGACACAATTTGGGTGTATTTTATGTGAACGCTAAGGTAGTGTCGCTTATGACCAAGGCTGAAGAGGAAGCTGAAAAGCATAGATAGGTCCACTTTTTCTGCCACAATAAACATTTCGCACACTGTACCACCCGTGTGTGCCGGCTTTTCCTTGATGCATCAGCCAAACGAAGAACGATATATATATATATGTACATATCACTAATTGGTCATAAGTTTATTCTGTGTGATTGCTTTGTGATGCTGTATCTCGGTAGCAGACCTATCATCACTTTGACTGTTCAACCTGACTTTTTCTGGTGAGTCAAGTTTACAAAGAGATCACTTAAAGCCTTTTTAAATAGGAGTAAACAATAGTATCCACCCGTGCGTTTGTGAAGCCACAGACAGTGAAAGAACCATGAGAAGAGCCTTCAAAACAGGTCATCAGAAGTAACTGTATGAGCAAATACAGTGGACCAACAGTGGCAGTTCTACAAGTATACTTTTGACCCACGGCAAGAATGTCAGCAGCTTAAAGCCTTCCAAATTGCCAGAATTACCACCAAACACTTCACCCACGACGCCACTGAGAACGAGAACATTACAGGGACTGGCTAGTACAGACATTGTCGACTGTTTCAGACTGTACACACATACATTCCAAGCCTCCCGATTCAGGCAGCAGACTATGGATTTCAAGGCTAGTCTCCCGCATCCCGATTCTTGCATGCTGACACCCAATGTGGATTGCCGAATCATGATCTGATGTAAGCAAGGCAGCTTGAGTTCTGAAATGATCTCCCTGCCCCCTCGTAGTTGCCATACAGCTGCTATTGGTTTAAAGGGGGCTCTGGCGGGCCGATGGACGAGGAATTACTGTGCCTGCTCACACGCTGCATAGACGTATTCCTCAGCAGTCTTCAGCCGACAGAGTTTCCTGTGACCCGGAGTACATGCACTGACAGTAAGTAACCTACTCCTTCAGGCCAGGGCACTGCATTTTTTGCCACACTCTCTCTGCCTGCCATAACTCTTTCGCTCTGCTCCTGACAGGTAAGGAAAAAACAAACATCTCATGAAACCCAGCAATAGCCCCTGGGAGGAAAAAATGTTTTTCAAACAGAGTTTCCAACTCTGTTTTTGTTTGAGTTTTGTGTAAAATGCCAAAAATAAAATGTCCATGCTTGTCACACACGCTTCAATCTCCCCCTCCAACAATTACCTTTGACATCAAAGGTTAAGGCTTTGTCCTTAATTGCTGGACGTTTTATTTTTGGTAGGGTCACATATCACAAACAAAAATAGACTATAGAACTCTATTTTTGTTTGCACTATGTTATCAAACTGCCAAAAATGAAATTCTTATTCTCTGTCACCATTCATACCAACAGACCAGATTCAGGCAGATTGCCTCTGCTTCAATATATGTCAGTGGCGAAAATACATTCTCCTGACTATTTTTTATACATTTCCCACTTGCCTGTTTTAAAATGTTAGTTTGTACGTTCACAATATCTTCATATTCAGTGTTCTTCCTCAGATGTGGTACGATTGATTGGCAGTATATCCTTATCACTTCATTTTGCTGGTCACTTGTGAAATCAATAGCATTTACCCGTATTAAATTGTTGCACAAACAGATATGCTTTCATCGGAGATACATTCTATGGAAATTGCGCATTTTGCTGTGACCACAAACTAAGAACAAACAAGTGTGACCGAATCAAACCTTGGTTTCACTATCTATCACTGGCCGAGTAAGAGTGATACACAGATGTTATAAACATATATTCATGCTTTCGAGACTCACGGAATTCCTTAGTTTGCCACACTGTCTCGCAATCTTTTCAAGTTGCACACTGCCACACCCACTACACTTGTAATCTTCACCACCCAGTACTGCTTCTCCAGTTTAAAGTAGGCTGAACCTTGCACAACCAGCTTTTCCACAGCCATTCACCATAATAACGACACACTCCTTTGAAGAGACGGCCCAATATCCTGGTCCTGACTTCCCATCTATTTTAGCGGGTGACCACCTTTTGCTCTATTGTCTTCTGCATTGCTAATTGGCGTTGAAATTGCAAGTAGAGGTGAAGAGAGGCCATCTTTTTGGTTTGGAGGGGCTCTGTGGAAGGAAGGTGGGGAGTATGCGACCCTAGCTGTGTACTCTTTTTTTTAGAATACATTTCAGTGACTTTGAATTAAGGTTTCATCACAAAAAAGAAACAATGTGGCAACAATACAACAGGTGCATCTCTCCCAACAGTCCCGCTCCAAGGTTCCCTCATCGGCCGATGATCCCACTCCAGTCTGCCCATATAGGGCTATATGTATTTATCCCACGTATGTACAGAGTTCTGTCTCCAATGTCTTGGCTTGAGATTCCCCTGGTGTAACGGCAATTGTTCTATAATATGCTCATCTTTCCCAACTTGTATATACTTTTGTGGACAGCCGCTGGCCTCAAATACTGGATTTTCTCTATTCATGCACCAGTTTAGTCCCTTTTGCCAATCCTCGATGGAGGAAGGGAATTTATTATCTGTCCACCAGAAGGCGGTATCCCTTCTAGCCACAGTCCGGTCCCCCCCACAGCAATGTAAATTTGTAGCAACCCTCATCGAGGTCGGTGATGGAGTGTAAAAGGACCAACTTTGGGTCTCGTGGTATGGTGCACCCAGACACTAGTCCTAAGCAGGAGAGTACCTATCTCCAATATGGTTCCAACATGGCGTAACCTCAAGTGGTATGCAGGAGGTTACCATCCAGTATCGTGCACCGGTGGTTGTGTAGTCTAGTGTATCCACAAGCGTTGGGGCTTAAGGACCCTGGGCATGGGCAACATATGTTAGGATATAGTGGCACGGTACGTTTCTGCATTTAGGCAGAATAGATACATCACAACGAGACAGCAGCATTTCAAAGGGAAATATTAGAAAAGCAAAGACAGAAAACCACTATTTAAGCACCATGTGCGAACTCTGAGCAGATTGCTACGCAAACAAATGATGGACGGAATGCTGAATGAATCATGCATTCATCCCCAGTCAAGAAATCTGGGTTAAATCCATTGTTCTTTTGCTCACCATGCCATCCCAGTTAGACTCTGAGAAGATGTATCAAACCTGTCGTGCACACAAAGCATTCAGCGTTCTAGTGTGTTGTATTACAAAGCTAGACTATCCCATAATTACGCAAGCACACCCATTTGTCAGTCCTGGTCCTCCAAATCGCTCTTCTTGATGTCCCACAAATTCTGGAAATGAAATGATCATGGCTCTGCACCGTGATTTAATCAGGATAAAAGCACCTAGGTTTCCCTATTCAAAACACCTAGAAAGCCTAATATGAGGTATTGAACGTGGTCATCCCAGGTCATACCACAGTGCTACAACCACGTCTTCTATCCCCCCCTAGATGACTCCTCCTTTTAACTCTGAAACCTTTGTCTCCCTTCAGGTATCCTTTTAGGTGGGGGCACATAGGTAAATGCATCTATTATGGAGAGGCTGTATCCAGACTATAGAAACTGGGTAAATGAGGGAACGTGTCAGTCCTGCCTCCCAGATGCTCTGTCTGGCTTGTCCTCTTCTCTCTCTAAATATAAACAATAATATTGAACTCTGATGTGTCAATGATTTGCCTTGATGTTATGCTTCACTCCCCTTAAGTCAATCGAATCTGCTTTTACCTTCAGCCGTCTCCTGCTTCCCTCTCACATAATCTCTCCTACTCCCTTCCTTCCGGTCTACCACTTGATGTCTGAGACCACTTATCTACAAAATACTGTTGGGCCATCTGTTGAGTGTAGAAGCGTTTTGGTGTAATATTATGATTCAGAGACAAAGATGCAATTTCTGCTGTATAAGCTCAGTCAAACCACCATTTAATGTAGCATGAGCCACAACTGCCTATCTCAAATATATTTATTTCACAAAAACACCCCGGTGAGCCTAAGAAACAGTTAAGTAACACCAGGGCATGATAATGGGGTACAATGTGTCGCAAAATAACTTCTCTTGTACAGTATTACAATTTTCAAGTGATGCATATACATGCCCAACAACAAATGACAGTTTGCAAGCTGTAATAGCTTTTCTTTTAAAAGCCATACTCATCCTTTACAATCTGAACAAACTTTGTCAAAACAGTGACAAGGGCACTGATGGGTTGACAATTTCCAAATTTAGGAAAACACAGGGGCTTATTCGCAAACTTCATGTGGTATCTACACTATATGTGTTAGTGCTCCTCTTTTACAGAATATGGTTATATTGGAATGCTCTATTGTAGTGGCCCATGTATTCTGTGTATTACTTGTTAAGAGAATGTTTGCTTATGATTAGTGAAGGCTCCTGTGGCAGTTGTACCTGCTAACCTGAGCCCTCAAGACTGCTTTACTTATTCTCCATGTAAATGAATAAATCTTCTATTCAACTGAAGACTACTGGCTCCTGTCTTCGCTGTGCAGTCTGACCACGAGCGAGTACACTTCAATTCATTTTGTGATACTGTTAGTAGTACTATAATAGTACTACAAATAGACTACAAAATGATAGTCACAAGCCTATGTGCAGCAGTTCCGCGTCTACAATCTTTCTCTGTGCAGAAACCTCTGCCCCCACCGAGGAGTCCTCACACATTTTAGTAGTAAATGAGAGAGGGACAGGAAGGAGTGGCTGGAAAATAAGGATGACTTACTGCTAAAGGGGGTGGTTGTGGGAAGGGGGGAGTAACAAGAGTTTCAGGAAAGGTTAGAGAGGGGTTTAGGGATGATTGGGGAGAGGTTAGGGAGGGACATCCACCCACCCACCCATAAAAGAATTAGCTCATTCTTTTTCACAAAGAAAAGGACACAAAGCAGTCATAAATGTTGCTACAGTTCAGAGCTGGAGTAAGTCCAGCACCAATACAAAAGTTAAAAATAAGAATACATTTAATTTACTGTTAATCATCTAAAAATAAAACGTAATCTTTATTTTAACACATTTTATTAGCCTTTTTAATGTAAAAAAACAATGTACTTTTTTAATGCAATTAAATTGCTTTTAGTTAATTCTATACATCGCTTTTTTATTTAATTTATTACCGTACATTTTATTGTAAATCCCAAGAAGGGGAAACTGCATTTCAAAGTTTTGCATTCAGCACTGGTGTAGACAGAAAGATGCGTATCAATCGACTAAATGGAAAAGCGGAACCCAAAGATAACATTGTAGGTGAAGGATGCAATGGAATGGGCAGTAGCCGAAGAATTACACATCAATGCAGGCAGAAGGGATGAGAAGGTGGAGGAAACCATGGGTGTTTGGGGGTGTGGGGCGATAGTAGTGTATGCAGATGCCTGTAATTTAGCAAGCAGCCGAAGGGCTTTTCATAGGAGGAAGCATAGAGGAGGAGTGTGTTGATCATTAATACATTATCTCCACTATTTTCTTAAAGTGAATGACATGAACTGTGATATTCGACTGTTCTAACAACCCAGGATAGTAGAGTGGGCACTGTTGATATACTATGAGATGCGAGTAAAATACTGTGACGGTGATTTCTTTTGTATTTACTACCTTTTTGTTGTATGGGAAAAAAAGGTAACAAATATATAAAAAAATATTACTTTACATTTATTTTAAATATGTTTTTGAATTAAATACAAAAAAGTTACAGGATTAATAAGAATTTAAATGTAAAATGTTTCCTTCTGCGACGAGATACAAACAGCAATCGTCAACTATTTCGAACTCAACTCAGGCTCTGTTGACTCTATCTCCACACTCTGGGAGGGTTTCAAGGCGGTGATTTGGGACAAATGCATCTCCAAATAATTGGGCATGTTGCGCTCCATTCGGGGTGGTGTTCTGGAGCGTTTGGAGGGGGAGATCAAGGCCCTAGACTCCCTATAATCTCAGGACCCCAACCTCAACATCCTTGGCACAGCTTGGGGGCAAACTTACTGAATTCAACGACGAGGCCAACAGAGAAATCTCCTTCCTGGGCAGGGAGGCGTGGGCCTGTTGCTACGGCGAGGGCGACCGCCCAGGTAAGACTCTAGCCAACCTCTTGCGTCAACCACACTCCACCTCTTTTATCACCGCACTTCAGGACGGTGGTCCAGACAGAACGACCTCTCCCAGGGAGGTGGTGGCCAGACTCTCCACCTTCTACTTACAGATTTACACTGAAGGGGAGGTGCCCCAAGTGAACTCCATGAACAGTACTTTGAAACTATTGAGCTCCTCTGGCTGGGTAACAGCCATCGGGAATACCTCGATGAACCCTTCTACAAGGAAGAGTTCATGGCTGCCATCAATGGCCTCCCGGGGGACAAAGCTCCCGGCTCCGATGGCCTGCCAGCATACTGTTGTTGCCACTTGTCTGGTCTATATGTATTGTGTTGTTTTGTATACCAGCGTTTTTCTTGCTTGAGATTATTTGTATGTTCAAACAAAACCTTTTAAAATGTCAAAATAAATAAATGTATAATTTTGATACTATTAGGCTGTTGTGAAGGGCTTCTTTAACTAACATATTGGATATCTTTCCAATCTTTTAACACTTTTTCTTCCCCTGAGACTTTTTGTTTGATATAATAAACATTTGTCCCGGGTTCGGGGTTTGCGGACAGCCCCTGTGGTTGTTAATCAATCAGCATACTTCTACAAGCAATTTGCGCCCCTCCTGGTTCAACACCTTGCTGCCATGTACAATGACTATTTCGAGTGCGGTCAAGTCAAGTCAAGTCAAGAGATTTATATAGCGCGCTACATACCCATAGGGTCTCAAGGCGCTTGAGGATGGGTGGGGGATTACTTGTCGAATATCCAAGTTTTAAGTTGCTTTCTGAATGCTAGGTGGTTCTGAGTAAGGCGAAGGTGAGTAGGAAGTATGTTCCAGGTTTTAGCTGCCAGGTAGGAGAAGGATCTACCTCCCATGGTGGCTTTGTTGATGCGAGGTACAGTGGCAAGGGCTTGGTTGGAGGATTGTAGCTGACGGGAGGGGGAGTAGAAGGACAGTCGTGTGTTGAGGCATTCGGGTCCAAGTTCGTAGAGTGATTTGTGTGCGTGGGTTAGGAGGCGGAAAGTAATCCTCTTATTTACGGGGAGCCAGTGGAGGTTTTTCAGGTGACCAGAGATGTGTTCTTTACGCGGGATGTCTAGTATGAGCCTGGCTGAAGCGTTCTGGATGCGTTGGAGTTTTTTCTGGAGTTTTGCGGTGGTACCGGCATATAGGGTGTTTCCGTAGTCTAGGCGGCTCGTGACCAGTGCGTGGGTGACCGTTTTTCTAGTTTCGGTGGGGATCCAGCGAAATGTTTTTTTGAGCATGCGAAGAATGTTGAAGCAAGATGAAGAGACGGCGTTGACTTGTCTGGTCATCGAGAGAGAGGAGTCCAGGATGACGCCCAGGTTCCGTGCGTGGTCAGTTGGGATGGGTGCTTTTCCTAGGGCAGCTGGCCACCAGGAGTCCTCCCAGGCGGCGGGGGAGGTGCCTAAGATGAGGACTTCTGTTTTGTCTGAGTTCAGTTTCAGACGGCTGTGCTTCATCCACTCGGCTACTTCTTTCATTCCTTCATGTAGGTTGGTTTTGGCGGTGTTAGGGTCTTTGGTGAGTGAGAGGATCAGTTGGGTGTCATCAGCGTAGGAGATGATGTTGAGGTTGTGTTGGCGTGCGATGGCCGCAAGGCCCTGCTCACACTCCTAAAGCCGGACAAGTCTCCAGAACTCTGCAACTCCTATCGCTCATTAATACAGACAATAACATTTTCGCTAAATTGCTGGCCTCCCGCCTCCTTCCCCTCATGCCCTTAATCGCTCGCCCAGGCCAATCCGGCTTTATCCCCCGCCACGCCACCTCAGATCACGGAGCCCATTCCTATCGCCAGGGAGTGGCACTAGGCAGGGGTGCCCACTCTCGCCCAGGCTATTCGCCAGTGCTATGGAGCCCCTCACCGCCAGGCTCAGGCAGCACCATACCCAGAGAGGCCTTGTAGTTTCCCTGTACGTGGACGACGACACCGAGAACATTGGTCCTTTGGTTCACGAGGTCGTGCGATTCAGGGGGCTTTCCGGCATCCAGGTCAACTGGGGTAAGTCTGTTCTCTTCCCTCTTATGCCTGCCACCACTCAGTTTGCCCCGGATCATGCGTTCATTTGGGCAGCGGGACCCACTAGTTATCTGGGCATCTGGCTGATGAACTATGGAGGGCCAACTTTGGCCCTGTGGTGGACTGGTTGGAGACCAAGATCCACCCATGGCAGAGGCTGCCCTTATCCTTGGCAGGAAGCATTGTCATTGCAAAAATGGTGGTACTCCCGAAATTCCTATACCTCTTTGTTGGACCTGGCCTCGTGGCGTGGCCCCACTCCTACCGCATGGCGGGTCCCGGACTACCTCAACCCCTGTTCCCCGGCCAAGAGCAGCACCTTCCACGAGTGCCGCCCCTCCGGGCCGCCCCCAGCTCTCCCCCGACGGAACTCGACCTCATCTCCTCAACCCACTCGGCTGGCCCGGACCCTTTCCCGGACCATCGTCTCCGGCCCAGCCGCCATCTTGGACCCTCCACGACCAGGCCTCGTGGCCTCGGCCCGACCCCAGCCTCAGGCCCAGCAAAGCCCCGACATCGAGGCACCACGATCCAACCAGGGGGTAAAGAGACCACTTGACGAGTCAATGGGGGAAGGAGTTTTGATGGACCCCCATCCGCCTGGTTTCGATCGCCCCCCAGCCTCCCTGGGCGCTGGCTCCACCCCCCTGCTGGGTGTCTGGACTCGCACATCCCGGACCCCCCGACCTCCAATTCGAGGGTCCGGACATCAAAGGGCACCAGACCTATAACTGGGGCAGCTCCAGAGCAGGAAGGCAGTTGTATCCTGGAGTTGAGAGACACCGAGACAAACTCATCTTCTTGCAACCATCCTTGGAGTCCTGCTGGCGCTGCCGCGGCTCATCTTCGTGAACCATCCTGGGAGTCCTGCTGGCGCTGCCGCGGCTCATCTTCGTGAACCTTCCTTGGAGTCCTGCTGGCGCTGCCGCGGCTCATCTTCGTGAACCATCCTTGGAGCCCTGCTGGCGCTGCCGCGGCTCATGTTCGTGAACCATCTTGGAGTCCTGCTGGCGCTGCCGCGGCCCATACCAACGAACCCTCCAGCTCGAGGATTGAGAGCTGTGCGTCAGGCATCCCTGTACCAGACCGGTACCAAGACTGTCCCGCTACCCCCTTCCCACAGAGACTAAGTTTAGAGGGATCCCAGCATCCCGTTCCTTCTGTATTGTTACGATAACCTGCCAAAGAATACACATAAAAGTGTTAAGAACCTATCTTTGTGTGGCGTCCATCTGTAGGGGGGTGGTTGCTCGTCCGTACGATCTGAGGAGAGGACCCTCGCCAGGAGGCCTCTCCCCCTTGCTCGGCCGACCCTCAGGTTTCCCGTCTAACACTCTTCCTCAATGTTCCCCTTCCTCCTCACTGCGCTTTTTTTCATAAACTCTGCTCGCTCATAATCACCCTAGTCTGGGCCGGGCATTAGCCCACAATCGCATATAACATTCTCACGCTGCCTCTGTCCCACGGGGCCATGGGAGCCTCAGACTTTAAGCTATATGCCCTTAGCGCCCAGGACAGCTTCCTCCATTTCTGGATGCACCCACTGCCGTTTCAACTACAAGTTGCGGTAGAGGCCAATCTTACAGCTCCCTGGCCGCTTCTAACCGCTCTCTTTGCCCCGCCAAACCGCCCACGTGGAGAGATAGATACGGTAGAGAACCTGCACTGGGCCTGGCATGGACTCCGGAGGTACATTGGCTCCAGCACGCTCTCCGCCAATGCTATGCCCTTCGCCCATAATTCAGCATTCCCCCATTGCAAACTGCCGGCATGGTTAAATGCACTGCTCGCCTGGGGCTTGTTACGGTGTCGGACCTCTACCAGGACAATACCTTTTTCACCCTCGCCGGCGAGTCCGGTCCCCTGGACACGCTGCTTTATTACCAAATAAGAGCGTCGTGCTGGGAGATCCATCCCGCATTCCCAGCGCCGCCGCCTTAGCAGCCCTCGACCTGGTATACGAGTCTAGTTCCCTGCGCAAGATGGTCACAAGGATCTATGCCCTCACGCTTGCGGCATCTCCGGTCAACACTGACCGTGCCTGTGCTGCTTGAAGCGAGGATCTGGACACTGATCTATCCCAGGTCTGGTTGTACTGCTGTAACCAAACCAAACGTCTGTCCCCCAATTGTCGCTTGCGGATCATCCACTTTAAATATTTACATAGATTATATTGTTCCCCTGTAACTCTTTACAAAATGGGCCTTATTGGTAGCGATCGCTGCATGCCGTGCTCCGCACCTGCAGCCGACCTCTCCCACCTGGCCTGGCTATGTCCAAATGTCTCTGCCTATTGACGGGACATGTGTGCTATCATCACCGAGACCACCTCCCCGCACGTTGCTTCAGACCCGCTGGTTTGCCTCTTAGGCTACGTTAAACACCGTCCAGAGGCCTGCCGCAAGCTAACTGCCATGCTGATGGTCCTCGCTCGACACAGAGGTTCCATGCACTGGGGACGGAGACCAGCGCCCAAGGTCAAGGCCTGGCTGGAGGACTCCGCGCGCTGTCAGACACTCCTGGTCAAGTTCTGGACCTTATGCCCACAGCTGGCAGACCGCCTGACATCTGGGCACCCCTGATCTCATATCTGCAACTCCAAGTCACCTCGCTCCCTGCATCATTCTCCTCGCCCTGCACTGGTACCTCGCCTGATGTGGACGGCGGCGCCAGCTTGCCACACACATCATCTCCACCTCCACGCTCTCACGAGACTACGCAACAACCTTAACCAACATCTCGGTCCTGCTGGATGTTCCCTTGTCATTTCTGTCTAGCTCTATCTATCCTTTTGCCATGCAATGTACTGGACTGCGCATGCACGATTGTTCTAAATGTGTATGTAACAGATGTGCCATCACAACTTCCCATTGGCCATGTTGCCGACCTGTAATACAACATGCTGTTTAACTTTTTCAATAAAGGCTTTCAAAATGAAAAAAAAATGATAACAAATTGTCAAATGTTTTTCTTTTGAATTTACTGAATCCAATTAAAATAATGTTTCCAAAATCTATATTCTACAAAAAATAGATTAGAAAGTATGTGAAGGTCCAAGGCATTTCCTGGCCTTTCAATTGTAGGGACAGTGTCGCCCTTTACACGGACTACATGTTTCTCTATATGCAATCCTCTCAGACACTACTGCATCATATCCACATCCTAGACATACAAGGAGACACTACTAAGCTCAAAGTTAATTGGCAAACAGTATGTTCAGCTGACAGGTACGCCCACCCAATGCTCCCCGACACTAGACTGCAGATTACCCCGGCCCATTTAAATATCGGGGTATACATATTACCTGAGACCCGCAAGTGGCATGGGATCGCAATATTGCCCTGATCCTAACAAGTACCTGGCCAAACCCCTATTCCTGGTCCTTCCTCCCTCTGAATCTCCTGAGTCACATAGCACTCTATAAGATGCCAGTCCTCCTTTGATTTTTATATGATCAATTCGAGCTTCCATCAACCTATTTCCTTGAGGTGCAGTCAACGACCATCAGATTTTATTCGATGGACAAACCCCCCCAGGGTCTCCTACATGAAGTGTACTGCACTGCAATATGAAGGGGGTTTCTACTACTGGATGACGCACTTTATACTTATTAATGATGGGCTTTGTGGAGCCCGGCAGCAAAGGGTGGTCTAGAAATCTGAGGAAAGGAGGGTTTTAAAACCTGGGACCGCATAGGGGATCTCGTTGTCAGGGGACCCCTGGGACAAAGATCACATTGTCTCCTTTGAGCAGTTTAGATCTGAGTTTCACTTACAAAACTCGCAATTAGATATTTGCAGGTGCGCCACACCGTGGTGTCCTAATGAGAATTATACACAGAGGTCCCGGAATTCAATACCCTGAAAATAAAGCTTAACATGGGCCCACTCCCCCTTTCTTAAATTCATCCTCCTTAACTCTGGAACCATTGCTTAAACTCAAAGATTATTGGTCGACAGATAGTGGAGGACTGGAATATGATGATTGATGCAGGGCAAGAATGGCCTCACTGGTCTTGGCTATTTCCTCCAATCTACGCGCGATTCGATTTTCTTACTTTCACCGTATTTATTACAGTCCGGATAGTTTGTGGAAGATGGGGTGTGCAAGATTGACGTACTGTACGCGGTGCGGGGATCCCGAGGGATGCTGCTATTACTTGATTTGTCTTATCCCTGCATCTTGCTCTACTGGTCCTCATCCATGCTCAAACTGTGCAGGTGCTGAACTCTACAGTTGTGCTTTGTCGTGGATTATGGACAACTGGGCCGCTAACAGCCATCAGCGGACATTCACTGGCCTGGGATATCTAATTGCCAAATGGGAAATAGCCAATGGCTGGAGGTCACCAGACCCCCATCAAGCTGGCGCAAGGGAATTAACTTTTGGTGCAAAGCGGAACAAGACATCTATAAAATGGTAGATGGGGAGGGGATGCCAAAGAAACACGTGAAGATCTGGGGTCCTTGCACCTCTCTTTTTTCGTAAACTATGCTCCGATGCTTTATTTTCTATGCTTGATGTATGTGGTTTTCTTTGGGGCTCGGCGGAAACCAGTGGAATGTGGGCCTCTCTGCAGGGCCAGCGGGCATGTATATGTAGGTGCCCTTGCACAGCTATGGTTTGTTTACTTTGGAAAACTAATAAAGAAATAGTTTAAAAAAATATATATATATTTATTTTTTTGTCGAATTGGAGGGGAGAGGGATCTAAAGCACCAAATAAAGCATTTCAAGCTTTGTACATCAACTCCGTGTGTGCCTCTTAATCTACTAGCAAGCCGTCTTTGCTCGCTAAGTGAAGGAATATATATATATATATATATATATATGTCTGTAAGTATCCTCGGAAGGAAGAAGGTGAGTCGCACTCCTGGGGGTATTTAAAACGAAAGTCTTTTATTTCGTCGCAGTATACTGGCCAATTGTGTCCCAATGCATTTCGGTCCCATCCAGGACCTTTCTCAAGGGGGCCAGCGGTATCGATGGAGGGGGGAGCGGTGTCATGGCCTCAGGGATTTCATGTTCGTATCGCAGGTGCTTGGTGATTCGATTGCCCCCTGGTGGGCGCCGTGGTCGGCTGGTCCGATGAGGCTGCTGGTTTTTGTAGTCCGCTCCTGCTGCCTCCTTAAGCCCCGTCGGGGAACGATACCAACCATTGCTGCTTTGTACCTCCGCCTATATATAAATCCCACCTTGAGTAAAATATTTTTATTATGTACCAATAATCATAAAAAGTGATGTGCATAATTGATTCAAAGTAATCTAATAATATTTCAATAAAAATGTTACATTAATTTGGTGAAATGTGAACAGCACAAAGTATTAAAATTACTCAAAAGTTTAAGGGTAAATTACACAGGTAGATTTACTCGTGTCTAAATATACCTTTTGTGAATAGGCCCCACAATGTATCAAGTATAACCGTCTTCCCCCCCAAGAAACATAAAGGAGGAAATCACAAGTCAAAGTATCTCTAAAATGGTTTTTTAATTACTACTAAATATAATTTGTACTGAACAAGAAAGATGTGTAAAAACTTAAATGTACAAACTATATTCTTTGTCTTCAATAAGTAGTATTCCATTATAAAGTAGTTTTTACAATGGTGCCATATCCATACTCCCCAAAACCATTTATAAAACCTTTTTTTGATATTCTGCGTCTGCCACAATTTTATCCGATAAGGCATTTACAGACTATCCAACCTAACATAGGGCGACTCTATTGTGGACCACCCGACCATACCTTCTTACTTTGGATACCACATGAAGTAAAAGTCTACATTGCTTGCGTATTATCTCAATGGGTAGACATGTTTACAGGCAATGATTACATTAGATTTATCAACATAAACTATTCCCAAACAAATACTTCCAAAATATATTCTTAAAATAGCCGGCTGGGTAGGGATGTGGATAAGTTCATTTTAAGATTGAAGACCGCATATTTGTTCAGTGACCACAAATGTAGACCATCCCATGTCTTCAAGAAGGTGTTCTAAACTTGTGTGAGAATGTACCATCGTTTGAAACACTGTTTCTTTGGGAAACATTGAAAGGAAGGGACTTTCTTTTAGAGACCTGGAAAGTGCCCCCTCTAGTATACTAAGGCAACGTGGAATAACCTTCCCAAAGCAAAAGGGAACATGATGCCAGTCTAAATATTTAGCTTCCAGACGTATACAACATAGACAGCAGTCCATAATCTATGCCATTATTTCCAGGAGCTATGCGCTTGAAAACATTCCCTCACATTTATTTATTTTATTTTTCTTATAAAGCGCTAACAATCATCCAAGTAGGATATCACGGCGCTGTAATAGCTAAAGTGCGTGGAAGGTTGGCATGGGTCGAGTTAGATTAGTCTGGATTAGGAAAGAGGAAGGTTTTCAGATGTTTCCTGAATGCCAGGTGGCATTCAGGAAACATCTGAAACATTCATGAAGAAACAATGATGGGATACCTCCAATAGGGTGAGGGTCATTACAAAGAAACCCTCATGAGTGCTCTTTGCAAACTATTGCTGCTCCCGGCACGTCGTACGGTACTGTTAAACAAGCCTTTGAAAAAGGAAACTAATGGAGAAGATGGCATTCCAGCTTACAAAGCGAGAACGACACAACTTGGAGCAGGCTTAAGATGAATGTGTCTATTTTCCTCTGCTGCTTCTGTTGAAAGGAAATGACAGTGTCTGTTGTAATTCATGTAAAAGCCCAATAAAAAGAAATAAAATTAAAAAATGACAGCATCTGTCAATATCCAGCTGACACTTAGGTTTCCCATGTACTCCAATAAGTAGACTGACATGTTCGCTTTTGCTTTGGGGAGTTCTAAACCAGCCTGGTTGGACTCAAAATTGATATGTGACCTTCCTTAAGATGCAAAAGAAGCATGTGTCTTGGGCAGAATAATGATAGGATGCTAAAGCTTGGGCAACTGGTAGATATCGAGGAGGGCTAAAACGTGACCACCCGTGCATTTATTTACACTGGCTGGGAATTCACACCAACAACCAGAAAAACATCTAAAACTCTCCGGCAAGCCCACCTGCACTTACAGGTTTCTGATTAACTATTGGCATTGATAACCATATGCCTGATATTGAATGCAGATACTCGCAAAATCAGCCAAACTACTGCGAAAGAGGAGTGCGCTTGACCATGGGCACAAGGTGACCCATTAGTATTCAGTGCTCCTTCCGTTTTACAGGTCCTGTTCACACTCAATTCAATTCAATTCATAAACTTTATTCGATTGTAGGTTTTACAATCATAAAAGTGCATTATATAAGCACACAGTTAAAAACAATACACACAATTCATTTTCAAATGGCAAATAATGACACAGTAAACAGTACAATATATCAGACAATATGAGCATGGGCAATATGTGGTTAAAAATATAAATAACTGTGATCTTAAAAAGCACCAGCAATTTTTTGCAGCATGGTTAGCCATCCATGCTTTTCCTAAAACAGATGGCTTTTTTTAAAAAGTTACATACAAACAAAGTACAGTCACTATTCAGTAGTTGTAGGTAATAAAGTGCGGGTTTAATTTGTGTGAAACTCATTTTTTTAAGGCACGGTTTAAGGTATAGTTTTCGTGGAGTAGAGTAAAAGGGGCAAATAAAAAGGAAGTGTGCCAAGTCTTGAGGAGACTTTCCGTCGCAGCCACAAGCTGGCAACACTTCGCCCCGTTGAGCACCACTTGGGAATGCCAATAGGAGATGATAGAGGTCAAAGCGGAACCTTGTTAGCAGAAACCGTTCATAGCTAGACATAGGCCATGTCAGGTAAGGTTCTGTATGCAAACATGTTTTTAACAATAGATGTTTCCTAACACTGACCTTCTGTATCTCGACCTCTTCTCTGTCGGTGCATCTTAACAAAACTATGGCATTCTTGACCAGGCTCACATCAGATTTTCTGATTGTGTTTGGGGCATAAAACAGATCCTGTCGACCAATTGCCGTTAGGCTGTCCTTTATATACTTTACCCACGGTACCTTAAATCTCCCATCTAGCTGTAAAGCTTCTTTCAGTAGGGCATGTGTTAATGGAATTTCATTGTTTAGCCAACAGTTCAACCAACATGTGACTGGGCTTACTGCTATTCTGTCACCTAGATAGGGGACCCCCAGCTCCTCGTGTACTGAGTAATTCCCGATACCCCTGGGCAGTCTTAAGATCTTTTTTAGGAAGTTATTTTCTGCGACCTCTAGGTCTTTAGTCTTACGGTAGCCCCAGAGCTCACTCCCATAACAGGCAACAGCAACGCTTTTTGCCTGGTACAATTTAAGCAATGCGGCCAACGGGCAGTTGCCAATTTTTTTTGCAAAGCCAAGGATGGCCGCATTGACCCTTGTTGTTTCTCCCTTCTTTTTGGAGACTGCTGGGCCCCATGATAACTTGTAATCTAGCAGGACCCCGAGGTAAGAGAAGGAGTTGGTTGAAGGAATTTTCTCCCCATTTATACTGAAATGGTCAGGTTTCAGAATACCCTTACCTGCTTTCATAACGAAAGACTTGGAGTTATTTATGCTTAAACCACGTGACTCCATAAATTTGTGGAAGGAATTTAATAGTTTCTGGAGGCCGATTGCTGTTCTAGAAATAAGAACAGCATCGTCGGCGTAGAGTAATACAGGTACCCCTTTGCGCTCGACTAAGGGGTAATCTGCTTCTACAAGTAAAAGAAATTCCTCCAGTTCGTTAATGTACAGGTTGAATAAAAAAGGGGCCAAGATACAACCTTGTCGGACACCCCGATTTATTTTAAATTCATCCGTTACGTTAAGGTCTTGGGAGTAACGGACGTTCGCCCTTGTGTCTGTATGCAGATCAGCGAGGAAATTAACAAGGTTCCTCTCTACACCCATTCTCAGCAGAGTGGCCCATAATAGGCTTCTGTCTACACAGTCAAAAGCGGACGACAAGTCCATAAAGGCCATGTAGACAGTGCCTTGTCTCGCCAATGTATACTTACTAAGAATAAGGTATAGGTTCAGACACTGCGTAATGGTCGAGTGATCTGGTCTGAACCCGTATTGTATGGGTGAAAGGATATTATTTTCTTTAGCCCAGGTGGACAACCTGTTAAGAATTACACCCCCTACCACTTTAACTACTGAATTCAGTAAAGAAATTGGCCTGTAACATAGCGGGCTACTGCGGTCGCCCTTCTTAAAAATGGGGACTATAGTTGAAAGACCCCAAATTCTTGGGCATCCAGTTGTCACCGCTGCATTTATTACAGCCGTGAGAACCGGAGCCCAGAAAGGGATACTAGACTTAAACAGGTCCGGCGGCAATCCATCCGGACCCGGGGCTTTGTTGGTGGTTAAACCCTGTATTCCCCTAACGGTCTCTTGTACTGTGAAACACAGTGGAATCGCAGTTGGAGTTAAAAGGTCAGAGACTTCCCGTTGCTCATTGCTCTTAAAAATTGTACTGAAATGGGACACCCACTCCCCCTCTGGGATGTTTGTTCCAATAGCTGTGTCATTTGGATTTTCAAACACAGGTTTGTTAATTATTTGCCAGAACTTGCTGCTATTCCCCAACACAGATGGGTCTAAAAGGGATTCAATAACGTTCGCCTTAATTTCCTTTTTTCTAGTGGCTATTACTTTCTTATAGGCCAGGCGAAGATTTTTTATCAGTTCACGATCTCTGGGTTTAGTTTTTAATGCAAGTTTCAAATCCCTGCTTGCCTTTGAGCAGTTTTGATCAAACCATTTGGAGTTATTCTCACTGTGACCCTTTGTTGGCGCTGTGAGCATGGAGCCAATTTTGGCGACCAGCCCCTCGAACCTAGACAAAATGTTCGAGGGGGTTGAATCAGCTGATAGACAAACGGACAGCTCCTCTTCACATGCGCTGGTTATGTTAGTGTACAGGGTACCTTGATTTACCATTGACCATCTAATGCGACGCCTGCCATTTACGCACCTTAGCATACCATGATCGATGCGTGACTGTCGTTTTGCAATAAATGGTCCGCCCAAGTTCATAACAAGGGGATTATGATCACTGTATATACTGGTGAGAATAGAAAAATGCAAGACCCATTGAACAGCATCTGGAGATATTAATATATGATCGATAAAGGAACCCTGCCCGTGCCCTTTAAAGGTTGGGGTGTCAAAGATTTTTATATCGGGGGCCAACGACATAGCTACAGTCAAATTGTGTTCATTCATTAAGTCGTTTAGGTTCCTGCCACCCCTACTGTGGGAGAAGTGAAAACCTTCCTCATTATAGCACCCTAAGGACCCCATTGGCGTACTAGCTGGGTTACCACATGGTTGAACATTAAAATCACCTGCTATCAACAAATGCCGTGATACATTGTAAACATTTTTGCTCAGAATATCGTTTAGGGAGGCAATATTGCAAGTTTCATTACTACTGTTAGCATTATAGAAATTAACCAGTGTCAACACAATCTTGCCATTTTTTAAATCAATCTTCTGTAAATTCGAATTTACACTATGGAAGTTGCTTATATTACATCGCAGACCTTGGTTAATAAAGATGGCCAAGCCACCCTTGGCTCTACCCCTGGTCGAGGCAACTGCTGGAGTGATAAAACTTAGAAAACCCTCCATGTGAACATTGTTATCCTCTATCCAGGTTTCTTGGAGACATACAATGCTAAATTTTCTAACAAATGTTAGCCATACTGGATCTCGTAACTTATTTGCCAAACCTGCAATATTTCAAGAAATTAAATTTACACTGTCATTGAGAACAGGGCAAGTAACAGACTCTCTGGTTAATTGGGTGGATGTTGAAGTAGGCAACACTGCGCCTGCCACCACCGGGCCCATGGTACTCACTGCATCTGACTCCCGATGCTCGGATGTGTCGCTGTTAACTAGCCTTATATCTGGTAGGGGTATGGAGAGCACCTCGATTTCCCCAGAGAACACTGTAGATGGTACTTTAGGGGGACTACTGTTTTTGACAGCAATTGTTTGGGCAGTGTGTGAATTTTTATCATAGCAGCGACCCCCTAGCTTCTCAGGTGACCTTGAAGTACATGAAGCACTTACCCCACCCCCCATAGCTTCTACATTCCTTAAACATCAGTCGCAGTCCTCTAGGCCGCTAAAGGCCATGAACCTGTTGGAAAGCTCTAGCGGCGTAAATGGTAACAAATTTGACATGTTCCCATTGAAACCTGTTTTATGATTAAAAGGTATGGTATTCCACCCATGTATAGCTGGTGGTGGAGCCAGTTGGTACATGTATACAGGGTTTAGAGCGGACTCGATGTTAGGGAACTGGGTAGAGAAAAAGGTATTGTTATTATAGTATTGTGGGGGGAAGACAGTGGATCTGGGGTAAAAGTATGTCAGGGGGCGTGGTACTATGCAGTTTTTTTCATTTCCGTAAGGCCAATTCAGGATATGTTGTACGGCTTGCCTGTCTCTAAAATTTATGACCACGACATCGCCACCAATGGCCTTTGCTCTGCCCCCCAGCCAAGACAGACGCCGGACATGGACTATCTCACCGTTTATCGCAGTGGGTTTGGGTCTATAAAGAGAGAGCCAATGCGTTATTTTATTTTTTAGTTGTGAGTAGCCCTCTCTTTTACCATTGGGCAGTTCTGGGACCCCAGTGAGTATGACCACGTACGGTAAAGCTTCTGGGGGAAGCTCTGTGGGTGGTGTCCTAGACTGGCCCCCTCTTCCCCAGTTATTCTCCTTCCCTTCAGGCCTAAGGGATCTTTCCGGGAGAGTACTAGGTTCCCTGGATGTAATATTGGCGGAAGTGGTTGTTTTACTAGGTGGTAATAAGGTAGTAAGTTTACCCTGTGTAGCGGTTGAAGCTGTTAGAGAGTTTTTACAGGTATTGCCGCCATATGCTTTCGATGCCTCATTTGAGGAATTAGGGGCGGCTGAAGTTGCTACAGCTACCTGGCTATTGCTTATGCTAGGTTTAGATGGTGTGGGACCCACGGTATTTTTTAAGGGGGGTTGGGTTGTTGTGATGACTTGTTGGTGCTGTACTTTAGATTGTCCTTGTAAGCGTACAAAATTCCCTAACACAGTCAAATCCCCCTCAATTTTACCTAGACGTGCCTCCATCCCCCTGAATCTATCTGACAAAGCAAGCATATAACTACGTATAATCAACTCAATATTGTCTAGAAGCGACTTGGGGGTGGCAGATTGCAAGTCCTCCTCCATCTGGATAAGAGTAGTATCTGAATCTGTAGATGCTTGAGGTACAGATATCGGTAAAGTAGGGCTGACTGTTATGGTTTGGTTAGTATCAAGGACTCCCATTGATGGTATTGTAACAGTGTTCTTCTTTTTACCAAACTCGGTGTGACTTGTTTTGGGCTTATTAGCTATTGTGGTTTTCCTTCTTCTTTTAGGTGGAGGGGGCCCATGCGTTTTATCTGTCACTGGCCTCGAGTTTTTGCCTCTTACAACTTTACCAGGCCTTATTGTAGGGGATATTAGGATCTTAGGGATGTTATTGTGTTCAGTGGTCACTGTAGAGATGGTTTCTTGAGTTTGAGTGGGTGACAGTGCCGGAGCTAAACATTCTTGGAGGAGCAAGGGTACGCTGCAAGTCAGTGAGGTGTTGTCTACTGAGGTGCTGATCAGATCGTCGTGTGAAGAAACAGACATTGTAGGTTCACACTCATTTTCCTCTTGACTCCACGAGGTGAGGGAGTAGAGAAGTGGCATTCAGGAAGCATTCTGTACTGAGAGTCACAATGTACACTTGTAAGTGTTGCTTTTAGGAGTAGGTTTCGCTTTTCTTTTTACTGCTGATTAACATAGTGGACTAATGCAATGACTATGTGAGCGGAATTGAATGTACGAGGAAAAGTGGTGGGTGTTGTCTACTAGAAAGTCCACAAAGACATTGACACTCTGAAGATTATTAAGCAATTTAAACAGCCTTGGTTTGGTTAACAGGGTGGTAAAATGGACTTGGACCTGGTGTGTAATTGGAAACAGAGAATGCTGGTGAAAATGGGTTCAATCTGATGAGATGGGTGGAAGCCAGGCTGCCACCAGCTTCAGTTTCTGTCTTATCTTTTGCAATGCCTTATCCACACCATTGCAAGGCTTGGAATAAAGAGGTGCCTCTTTTTGGTTACACTAAAACCTTGAACAGAGTTGATACTCAAGAGGAAGTAAAACAAACATTGATATGCTATTTTAGAAACCTCAAAATATTGAGGTTGCATGATTTGTTCTCGTTTGAAAGTGCTACGAGGCCACATATAATTGATCAGCATGTGACACAGAAACCAAACAACATCATAGTTCAGCTAAATTCGAAGACGTCCAAAAGACATGCCTTGTGGACAGAAAGACTCTAGGCAGTGAGATGGGGAAAGTGAACTGCTGGAACTAAATTGTGAGAGATTTGGGAGTTATTCCAAAATTCAAACAGTATGAAATGAAACGTGGACTTCAAAATGAATGTGGGGTAGCAGAGATGGTCTCCTTTCTGTTATAAGACTCACGCAGATCACTTCCAGATGTCACAGTCTGCATCACAGAACATTTACGGTTGGCACTATCAAATGTCTTCACTGGTAAGAAATATTGTAGGGTGGATGGTGTGCATATTCTCTTGCCTTTGTGTAATGAAAGTAGGCTTGTGGCAGCTGCATTGTGCGATAACCGTGTTTAGGTATACTTGAACATTCAGAATGCAGTTGATGTACAGTACGACAACTAAATAAAATGCACAAAAAGCAATACAACACAAAAGAAAATGCAAGGGAATAACACAAAAATGCAATAATATAAAACAGCAGAACACAATTTAACATACCAGTGCAAAACATGCCAACAGAATACAACAAAACACAATGAAACAAAACCGTTTGACACAACTGTGTGCCATCACAAGTAAGTAACGCAGCAAAATAGCAGAATATAATGTAGAACAACAGAACAGTACACTCAACACGAAAACCACAACACAATTGTCTTGTATTCTGTTGCTGTTGTGGTATTAATGTTTTGTGCTCAATTACTATTGTGATACATAGTTTTTCTTCATCAACCTTAAAAAGTGAGGCTCGGTTTCCACCAAAAGCTACACATTCCGTTAAAAATTCATTGCCAAACAAATAACCACTACTAAAGTTGTAAATTACAGCCACTTCAACTCTGCAACCTTACAGGATACCATACCAATGAACCCCAAACTGTGCACAGATCAGGTATTAAAATGGTACTTCGCAGGTTCAGATTATGTAGCCATCCGTGCATCTCTAGCAGGCCTATGATTAACAATTTAAGGATTTAAATAGGTATAATATGGATGGGGAGGGGTAATGTGAGAGATATTCCCCTTCTTCTGGGTTATAAATAAAGTACATATTCTAATGGACTTCTGTTCCAAGAATAGGCATCATGAGATTCAACTACCTCAGGAGAAGGCAAAAAGCAATTTAGTTGTTGACAAAAAGAGTGGTAAATGTAGTAAACGACTGTCTGGCATGAAGAGGTTATGTAAAACATGATTACCAAAATGTAGAGCCCTGTGACAAACAGAATAGGGTACAGGGAATGTGAGGAGAATCTAAAGATGGAGATTAAAGGACGTCTACTTTAGGACAAGAGAAGTGGGTGTGGGTAGTCTGGATAGCTCAAGTGCTATCTGTCATCACTTTTCTATACCTATACAGCTGATACTCTCGTTGTTTGCTCCTTCTTAGCCTAACGCCATGCTTTGCGCTCTAGTATCAAGGTGCACTAATGAATGCAACTGAACAGTTAATACAGTGTAATCCCATGACCAGTCCTGGTGCTCCTGACTGGAGTCAAAGCACATAATATTGAGATTAAAAAACCACCAGGGCCCATCCTAAAATAAAATTCAGGTCTGCGAAAGGATCAAGTGTTCTGGTATTTGTTACTCATATTGGGTGCCCATTTCCATCCAACAGTGCTTAATTTGTGCCAGTGGTTGCAGGTGGTAGCCAACAGGGTTCATGTTTCATCATCAAAATTTGATCCAGGGCCAGAGAGACATAGGCAAAAAAGGGATAACATTAGAAAGATAAAAGATAGAAAACAGTGAAAGAAGGAGAAAGAAGTACCTGAAAAAGTGAGATAAAGAGACAGAACGCTTAGGTTAGGGAGTGGAAGAAATAGGCATGAGATGGAATCAAGATCAGGCAGCCTTTGTTCACCACAACCCAGGTACTGGACAGAGCAAGCGGGACTCGCAAGCAAAATATTGGACCGGCCACTTATGTTTTTTCTAATAAATTAAGCACTGCTAATGACAGCATGTTAAGCTGGTCTCTATCGTAAAGATGGTACAGCGTATCTCTCCACAAAAGACAGGTCATCCTTGGCCAAATGAAGGATGACAGAAGCACTGGCCTGAATGTAGCTCCCCTTAACTGCACACTTTTGTCATGGTCAAGGACACTAGAATTATGTTATTTGCAGTGCGTCGTTGTCCACATTATTATAAATTTACCACATAATGCATCATCTGCTGCATAATCTGAATGTTTCAACGTAAAAAATTGTTTGTAGCTCAAACGGATCAAAAGTTACCAAAAACGCAGCAGTATCTGATGCTGCACAGTGGAAGGCACTTGCAGAGGTTGATTAGTCACCTTTGTGTTGTTTATGGTTGTATTGGAGTGTCAAACTGGTACTAATGAGGTGAAATTTTGACCAGATATTGTAAAGATAACAAAATATTGAGGTCATACTATGTGCGGCATCATACAGCTTAATTTGCCTTTTCTTGTTGTATAATTTAGTCAACCCTGCAGTATAGCGTTGTCATCCCTGCCACATAATTCCAGTGGGCCTGGTCATGATTATCCAGCCTCGTCAAATTTGTGTTCTGATCAAAGCACGCACTGGGTCGGCTTATCACTTAAACAGCTCTGCACCAATCATTTGGTGTAAATATTGGTCTCAGACATCTTGTATAACCGGTGCTTTCAATGGGCAGGTGCTCGCACTTTTTTAATTTGAAAGGTTGAGCACCTGCACTTATCAGCGAGAGTTCAATACTTTTAATGGGAAAGCACCTCCACTTCAAGAGCACACAGGTACGCTGGAACAGCCAGTACCTACACTTCTGTGATTCCATTTTAACCACTGTTTTCAATTACCACTAAAAGAAACACAGGCCGATGAAAATGTGCTTATCATGATGCCTTTTCACACAGTACCTGGTGTTCATCTTCCATCACGTTACTGGCGAACTCGAAAACCAGCTCATTCTGCTGTACGACAGAAGTCATGGTGCCGCATCCCCTGGTCTCAGCGGCGCGCGAGAAGCCCAAGAGTAGCCTCCTCGCGGGACTGTACACAGATGACGTCAGAGGGCGGCAGTCTGGTGAGTCAGCGGCCCGGGTCAGATGTCGGGGTTTCCCCCCTAGCACGTGAGACGTGCAGCCCCGTGAGGTTTCTCAGTCACCATACACACACCGGCGGAGGCTGTTCCAGCTTTTCCCTTTCAGTCAAAAGCGTCTTCAACCCTGAAAAAGACAAACAGAAGAGCAAACTTAACAAAGTCATCTTTTGCTCACAGAGCACATCGAAGCAAGAGCAACAATTTCCACAGCCAGAGGAAAGTCAGCCGCTCCCACTCAGTTCCTATTAAACTTTCCACGTCACTTCAAAGCCCCCACATCTGACAGCATTTAGACGCTTTAAACGACTTTGCCCTCGTATTGCAAAACGAGCACAGGGGATAAACAATTCGAACGCTAGAAGCAACCTGGCTTGACCTAAAATTATTTCATGTTATCAATAGCATAGACAATAAATATACCGTTCTTATTTCCAGGGTCACTTAAAAAGAGGTTTATGTTACTCGGTTAACCGGTCGGCTGAAATAAGGGTTGACAAAGAAAACCCACGTACTTTTCAGATTCTGTTCCAATTCAGCAGTCCGTCGGCAGTCTGACATAAAGAGTTCTTGTCAGCCTTTGGCCGCCCTGTGAATGTGTGTCCTTATCTCTAGCGCAGGCCTGCGAGGGCAGGAAGGAAAGGAAACAGCACAACCCGCGTCATGGTACATTAACATGCAAAAAAAAAAAAAAAAGAGAAAAGACGAGATCTGTGCGGCCCAGCAACAGAAAATAGAGATGATGTTCGGAAGCGGTTCTAATTGAGAGCGCGAGGAGGGTGTTTAAAGGGAGCACGCGGGGTGGGGGCTTACCCAACACTTCACAGGGGGAGGCGACCAGCCCTTGATGGAACAGAGCCTGGCACAGTGCTCAGATATCAAGGAATCTAGACACATTGAAATACAATGTGGCAGAGCAGACTACGGTACCCAACTTATTTGGTGTCACTTGTTCTCTTACTGGAAAGCAGAACATATACATTAAGAGTACTATAGCTAAAGAGGAGATGTGTTGTGGACTCGCCCTCCCTGCCGTCACCTACCCAGCCGGACCTTGGGCGAATTTCCCCTCGTCTCTACGTCCTTTCTTCCTCCTACCCCTTTACCCTAGCCCCTTACCCTTCCTTGCTCCATTCACCTTGTCCCCTATGTTCGTTAAATGCTTTTCTTGATACTTATGTTACTTTTAACTGATGTAAATTGCAACATTATTGTCCCTCATGTAAAGCTCCCCGATTCCATCTGGTCTAGCCAGCGCTATATAATAACTCATTAATTAATTTTCTTCCCATTTAGTACTCTTTCTCTCTCTGTCTTCCTCCCTAGCTTCTAGCTCCTATCCACTCTCCCCTGAATCTCTCACCTTGCCTGCTAGTCTGCCTAGCCCCCTGTCCTTTGTGCCCTTTGACTAAGCTCTCCTTCTCCCCTTGTTGGTGAAAGGTCCAATACTTATACTCTGGAGTCTCAGCATACCCGCTGAGAGAGTCCACTGCGCCAAGGGAGCCACTCACAGCTGAGGTATGGTATGGCACCCCTTGCCGAAGCACTCCCTCCCCCCTTTTTGGGGAAGGATCCAGTATGTAGGCCTTGGAGTCTCAGAGACCCCTCTGAGAGAGTCCACTGCGTAAAGGGAGCCTCCCGCAACAGAGATAGGAAGTGATACCACTTCCCCTGGGATCACAGCTTACTGGACTTTGGACGTTGCTTTGAAAGGTCTACTGGTTTGTGTCCCAGTCACCCTTCCCCTCCTCTTTCCTTGCGGTGTCCTTCACCCTCTCCTCCTCTTTCCCGTCTACTTCCCCAGCTCCTTCCCCCCCCCCCCTAAATCTTTCCCCTTGCCTGCGTTTCCCCTTACGTATTTGTGCTTATTGTTTATCCTGACCTTACAAGTAACTATGTTGCCATGCTCTAATAACTGTGTAACCTTTGTAACGATGTAACCTGTAACTATGATCTGATGCTCATGTAAAGCGCTCCGATACCTCCGGGTCTAGCCAGCGCTATGTAAAACCTTTAAAAAAATTTTTATAAATAAACTGTACGTTTCTCGAATGGGCCCAGAGTTTCTAAGGTATTTAGTACAGAATGTTCTGCTAGAATTGTTTGGGTGATTTTACCCTTGGGACCATCACGAGTATCAGGGAAAAGCCACCTATTACTTACTTGATGGAGAACCAGTTTTATTTTATTTTTTCTTCTTGCTATGGATGCATGAGGTAAAGTCTGCTGCTAAAAAGTATTGAGGTGAAAGCTGGCAAGCGTCCAGGTGAAAACAGACTCGGCAGTGGCTTCCCACTTCCAAGACAAGGGTAATCTTTCAAAGCATCCTTTCTAACAACGAAACAGTTGCACATTCGTTATTCTAGAGAACCGAAGTTGAGAAATGTGGAAAGATGGTTATATAGAACGTAGGTAAATATATTCGCCACAGCACAAAAAAAACAGCTTGAGGCCTTCAACAATATCTTTGCTGGTGATCTGTTAGTCAATCAATCAATCAATAGTTCCGTTAGTCACTTCAGGCCAGCATCAACCATCACCGAGATACAGTGGGTCCAATGATGAATGCAAGAAAGTGTAAAGTGAGCCTTTTCACGTCCGAGGCTGAGAAAAGCCCATGCCAGATGTAAGCGGAAGATGAGCCGGTAAACTCAGGACAGGGAAAGAAACCTAGACTACTAGAGATGCAAATAAGAGCGGCAAATTGGTCACCTTTCTGAGAGATGATCTTGCACACATAGCAATACAGAATCAAGAAGAAACAGACAAGACTTGGAAAACCATTTGGTCCTATTAGATAATTATTCAAAAGGGCACATTTGTTCTAATAAAAGCATCAAGGGAAAACGTTGAACATATTTTTCACACATGCAGAGGGGAACCATCCCCAAAAGTTGACAGCACAAACAGGTTCTAGCTTTTTACCCGTTGACAATGTCTTCTATTTTACATTTTTAAGTCTAGCTTGACAGCACAGCTCAAGGGTGTAAATTATCAAAACAACGCTTCTATTACTCCACCACTTAAATATATACTATTCTTTATTGTTATCATTCATATAAATAATTGAAGTACATTAATTTCATACGAATGTAAACAGTACAGACTGGGAACACAAACCAGCCCTTGCAACTCTGCTGGACCAGGGGAGGGGGGGCTAGCGAGAAGCAGCACTGCTTCTACTTTAGCATTGCTGCCGTTTTTGTTACAGGGGGCCGATACTGCAGCACTGTTGCAAAACCGTGCCGAAATAACAAAACCAGCCCTCACCGCTTGAAAAATGGCCCTCACCCTTCCAGCCCACCAGGAAAACCCCCGGTGCCGGATACAGCCAGTCCGGCTCTGAATGTAATGTGTCTAAAAGTAACCAGGGTAAGATACCATCACAAGATGGCACACACTTTGCAACGATTGCCTTAATGTTGTAGTAATTTTTTGAATGAGGATTTTTAGTCTTTCAAATATAGCCCCTGTGATGTACGCCAAAGACACGTGGGGACTGAGAGCACATCTGGTTGATGGACGCCGCATGGGCAGTGAGTCTAAGAAAGAATTGATCTGTTTCTTTGTATATTATTTTGACAATTTCATGAATTATCATTTACCTCCGCTGATGATTTGTGGATGGGAGACACTAAAAGCCATACTCGACTCACTATATAATTAGATCACGAGTGGCCCACGAACAGTGCTCAATCATCGGGGATTTTACCTCTGAAGAAGTTTGCAGTGTCAAACGAAACGCGTCAGGTGCGCCCTACACTCCTTGAAATAAACGCGTTAGCATCGTGCAGAGTGTGCGACTCCAATTTCTTTCAAAAGTAGAAAGCCCTTCAAACATATCCAGCGATTGGTCCGGTCGCAGGAGGACGCACCACCAGTAAGAGCGCCACGTTTCCCCGCAACACGGACCGAAAACTCATTACTCGGTCAAACGAACTCACAAGGGGATAATGGCTGCCACCAGACACCGGAGCCTGGTATGGATCTAAATGCAGTTTTTGGTAATGTCCAACTGCAAGGAACTGCACGACTGGGAATCTAATCTCTCAGCAAGACAGTGACTTAAGAGGCAAACATCAATCATCAGGCCGTCAGGAGCAATGAATACGTGGACCACAAGGACCAGCATGCCGTACTTAACCATCAACCTGGCTGTCCACTAGAGGGCCGGACTTGCTTCAAATTAGATCACGAGTGGCCCACGAACAGTGCTTAATCATCGGGGATTTTACCTCTGAAGAAGTTTGCAGTGTCAAACGAAACGCGTCAGGTGCGCCCCACACTCCTTGAAATAAACGCCTGTTAGCATCGTGCAGAGTGTGCGACTCCAATTTCTTTCAAAAGTAGAAAGCCCTTCAAACACATATATATATATATCCACTCCCATATCCACTCCCCGCGTTTCGGGGATGAACCCTTGATCAGGCGTGATCAAGGGTTCATCCCCGAAATGCGTTGTTTTTCCCGTTGCTGAAATAAACTAAGCAAAAGCACTTGAGGAGTCCGAGTGGTTCTTGTGAGAAGATTAGAACCTGGGAGTGAATAGTTACGAAGCGCCGGCTTCGGTACTCGGACCGCCCAGACAGCCTCGCAATCTCTTCCGGCATTCTTGGAGCGAAAAAAAAGATTATATATATATATATATATATATATATATATATATATATATATATATATATATTTTTTTTTTTTTTCACTGAAAAAACCATAGGTTTCACACCAGTTATAGTTACCTGGAAATTTTACTGACATAAAACCATTGAAATTCCCACGTTATAGTTAGTTGGACTCACTATAACTTGCGCGCCTGCAATGCACTGCTGATGATGTCACATATTACATCACTCATGACATGGTCAGTGACATCACTCATGACATCACTGATGACACCATCCAGTGAATGTGTGTCTTTCTGAAAAATAAATATGTTTTATATATGTATTTGTAAAGGTGGATGGAAGAATAAATGTTTAAATAAGTGTCTAAATGTTTTTTTTTTTAAATGATTGATTAACTGGCTTATTAAGTGTATCTTAGTGAATACATATATTAGCGAGTAATGTTTAAATATTTAAATGTTTGTATCAGTGTTTCACTTCGTGTATAAGTGGCTGCATGGGTTGGTGAGTAGCTACATGTGTGTGCAATGGGTTATTAGATGTTTTTTTAGTATCAGTAAGAGTGTCTGTATGGTTTGGTGGGGTTATTACTTAGCACATAGATGCATCAATGACTGATTCACTGTTTGTATGTGTTTTGAAGACAGATTATGTGCAGGACTGTATGGGTGGATGAGTGTGTATATGTGTGTGTTAGTGAGTGAATGACTGTCTCACTAGTGTCTTTATCAGTAACTACATATGTTTTAATCTAGTATATGGAGTATTGATGTATATAAGTGAGTAAATGTGAGAGTGAGAGATTGTAAGAGTTCCTGTTTAAATAAGTATGTGTTTCTAGAAGTGATTGTTTAAGAGAGTAAGTATGTGTAAGTTTCCTTAGAAGTAAGGTGGTAGTGTGTGTATAGCTGTATATGCAAATAAATGGATGTTCAATAGTTTATTTGCATGTGTGAGTATGTGTGTGAGTAACTTTTGGATGACTGTCGGTGTGTAACAGGATGTATAGGTGTATCACTACATATGATGAGTGAGTATATGTATGAGTGACTATATAGAACTGTTGGTGAATGAGTGGATGTGTATATAGATGGTGGAATTACTGAATTGGTTGTTGTAACTGGTATGGGTATCCCCATGTTTTTGAAAATGTTAGTTTCTATTTTTGAATATGTGTTTCAAGGGTTACATTACACTGAAAGGAGGTCTGTCACTCTGTCACAAGGATGGTGACATCTGTGATGTCATGAGTGATGTCACTGACCATGTCATGAGTGATGTAATATGTGACATCATCAGCAGTGCATTGCAGGCGCGCAAGTTATAGTGAGTCCAACTAACTATAACGTGGGAATTTCAATGGTTTTATGTCAGTAAAATTTCCAGGTAACTATAACTGGTGTGAAACCTATGGTTTTTTTCAGTGAATTTCATAAGTTTTTTAAATGCTAATTCCTAACTATAACTGGTGTGAAACCTATGGTTTTTTCAGTGAATTTCATAAGTTTTTTAAATGCTAATTCCTAACTATAACTGGTGTGGAACCTATGGTTTTTTCAGTGAATTTCATAGGTTTTTTAAATGCTTATTCCTAACTATAACATGTGTGAAACCTATACTTTTTCAGTGAATTTCATAGGTTTTTTAAATGCTAATTCCTAACTATAACTGGTGTGAAACCTATGGTTTTTTCAGTGACTATATATATATATAAAATTTCTATGGCAAAATGAAACCCCTCATTTTGTTCCTTTTCAAATTAAATGTATTAAGTGTTACCACTTTATTCCAATCAAGATGACTTCAGGTGTGCCATACTTTTGTCATAAGTAAGACTGTTAGCGTTCTAGTTGTTCTTTAGAACACTCTGGGACATTCTGTCATTGGGCTACATCTGGCTGATATTTGGGCTACATTTGGGCTCTTTTGTCTCTGGTGGCCATCTTGGGAGACTGCATATCAGAATTTTTTTAATGAAATATAAGAGGATTTGAGAGGATTTGAGAAGTCACTCAAAATGTGCCCTAATTTTTCTTTCTTCAGCACTAATCATAATTTCTATGGCAAATTGAACCCCCTCATTTTGTTCCTTTGCAAATTAAATGTTTTACGTGTTAACACTTTATTCCAATCAAGATGACTTCAGGTGTGCCATACTTTTGTCATAAGTAAGACTGTTAGCGCTCTAGTTGTTCTTTAGAACACTCTGGGACATTCTGTCATTGGGCTATAGTTGGGCTACATCTGGCTGATATTTGGGCTACATTTGTTTTTTTTGTCTCTGGTGGCCATCTTTGGGCTACATTGGGCTACATTTGGACTCTAACATATATATAGCCCAATATAGCCCAATATATATGGTTTCAAAGTTAATTTTCGTAAAAACCACTGGAGCATATATCTTGAGACATAGCAAAGGCACATCGGGGTACCAGTCCCTACAATTTTGCCAAGTTTGGTGGAAATCCATTCAGCCGTTCGGGCTAAAAGTGAGTTTGTCCGCCCTATGGAAATTAACATGGAGAAAACACGTTTTGGGATCCCCTTTTATCTCAGCCCCCGCTTGACGAATCCCCCCCACATTTTCAGGGAAAGAGCGGAGCGGAGAGGGCCACCTACTTTGAGAAATTCGCGAAGATTCGTCCACCGGCGCCAAAGTTATTCCAAATAGAATGTTGCGGATTTCCTAGGGAAAGTAGATCCTAACTATAACTACCTACTGGCGACCGCCAGTAGGTAATATATATATATATATTCCCACGTCATGTGGATGAACAGACTAACTAAGCCATACCTGGTACACGTGTTTACATCTTTTGAAATTGCATTTATTTAGCGGTTACAGTAAGCATGGATGGCTTTGATATGCAATTACCCATACCTTCTCACAGCTTCCACTATTCACAAATGAGAGGTATACTAGCTCTATCCTAATTTTGATTTTCTCTGCATACGTTATGTATGTTTTTGATCTATCCGGAGGGAGTAAATGATATAAATACCTCGCACCCAAAATGATTATATTTCATAATGGGACAGCGGTTTAATGCCCAAAGTGATACTTCTCCTACACAAGAAGGACTATATTCTTTATCACGTCACAAGAAAATTGTGGCAGTTTCCTTGATAACTTATGGACCTTAACATTGATGTGGCCCTCCAGACGGTATCCTAGTGTAAGGACCATCCACTTGTTAGACCAGACAGCCTTAGGGTGGTCTTCCCCCAACTTTTTGCCTGCCTCCCTCCATTTTTCTGTACTCGTTTTTGCTGGCTTTAGGACTCCGCACACTTTACCAGTGCTAAAGTGCATGTGCTCTTGCCCTAAAACATGCTAACATTGGTTCATACCCAACAGACATTTAATTTACTTATAAGTTCCTTGTAAAGTGTACTACATGTGCTCAGGGCCTGTACATTACACACTGCTGGTGGGCCTGCAGCACTGCTTGTGCCACCCACTTAAATATCCCTCTGACCATGTCTCATGCCTGCCACGGCAGGACGGGTATGTGCAATTTACTGCCATTTCAACTTGGCATTTAACCATTTGCATAGCCTTAAACTCCCCTTTTATTACACATAAGTCACCTCTAATGTAGGCCCTAGGCAGTCCATAGGGCAGTGTGCTGTGTAAGTAAAAGCTAGGACCTGTACTTTTATGTTTTGCATGTCCTTGTAGTAATACACTGCTAAATTAGTTTTTCACTGCTGTGAGGACTATTCCTCTCAGAGGTGAACATTTGGAATTCCTTAAAATACGTTTAAGCTTTGATTCTTGATTAGAAAGGAGTAGCCTCATCATGTTTCATATCTTTGGATTGGTAATGATAAATCCTCTTTACTGGTTAAGATGTGTTTAAGATTACTATTTTAGAAACGCCAATTTTAGATAGTGGGTATTTCTCTGCTCTTACTGCTGTGTGTGCCTTGCAGCTGGTCTCCAATACATGTCTGGGCTGGGTGATAGCTACACTTTGTGCATTACCCTCCAGACAGCCACAAACACAGGAAGGCTAGGTGTGGTTGAGTACCCATTTACATACATCTGCATTCTGATGGCCCTTCCTGGGCAGGAAGGGAGGAAGCAGCTAACACACTTCAATAGCTACTGGCCTGACCCCATACAAAGGACCGATTACCTACTCCCACAACAGATAACCTGGCAGACAGGACTGGACTGAAAGGGATACTGGTGCACTAAAAAGTCTCTCTGAAGTCTACCCCACTTCAAAGGCACATTTGGGTATACGTACTGGGCCTCTGACTCCACAAAATCAGACAAATCTGGGTCTAAAACTGAACCTCTGTCAGAAGAGCTGTTGTGTTGCTCAAAGGACTCCACTGGACTACAGATCTTGAAGGCCTTTTTTTCTGTTGTTGCCCTGCTGCCTGCTTCTCTCGGACTCTGCTGAAGGAGAGCTGGTCTCTGCCTTCTTCCAATTGATCTCCAAGGGCTTGTTGCTTGCCTTCTGGTGCTTGTGATTCAGGGATATCAAAGTCTCTACCCCTGTTCCTGTGTCTGGCTCACTGGAAATGGCCAAGATACCTACAACATGGATTTCAACGCATCTCTTGTCTGGGTATAGCAAAACCAGTACATCAACCCGGTTTCAGGGTTAGAATCAGTGCATCGCCTCAGAAACAGCGCTTTACCTCCAGAGATTGATGCATCGAACAGCGTATCACTACAGCTGCAGCTTAGTGAGTTTGACCCATCCCCTTGACTGCATGGCAGAAACCTCCACATTGCTTGATGCCTCTCGACTCTGGCACGAGTCTTCGTAACTGACGCATCACCTTAACTGCATGGAGAAGATCGACGGATCCTGCACCGGCGGTACTCCACGTAAACGCATCTCGCTGTTTGCAACAAGGTAAGGTACTTTGTTCACTGAGGCCGGTTTGGGTCCTGTAGCCAGTAGGAGCTCCATTGCGGTCGGACTGAACTTTGACTCAGTTCAGCGTGACCTAAAGTAACCTTTTTAGTACTACTTGCTTCTAAGCGCTTTGCTGCATTCATTCTTTCTAAATTCAAAATCTCACTTTCTGCTTATTGGATTTTTGTCATTTTGGTCTTGTTTTATTTATAAAGTCACATTTTATTTTTCTAAACTGTTGTGGAGTCTTTGTGTGGTGTTTTAACTGTGTTACTGTATGAACGATTGCACAAATACTTTACACATTGCCTTCTACTTTAAGCCTGCATGCTTTGTGCCGAGTTACCAGAGGGTTAGTACAGGATAACTTAAGTTGTTTTTTAACTTACCCTGATTAGGATTGTGATCCCTACTTCGACAGGGTACACACATCTGCCAACGAGAGACCCAATTTTTAACACTGCTTTATAAGCATCTCTTTATATTTGGCTAAATATTACACTTTTTTCGGTCGACTTACCATTGTATATGGTTAGCTTTACTGCGACGATTCTAGCCAAATGCTATTGACAAGTATGTCTTTTGAGACATGATAATGTTACATTCTTTTTTAAGAAAACTGACTTGAACACGTGCTTTTCCTCCCTCCCTTCTTTTCTTTGGCTAGATATGATCATCAATTACTTTACTTTCACTATTGTGAATTGCGATAATTTAATTCCATTTGGTGAGACAGCTCATACTTTTAAAAGTCTTAAATATGCATGTATACCAGTGCTCAATTTAAGCCTGTACTTTCTGGTGCTGAGCACTGGCACTGGATTGGTTTCCGGTGCTGGACACCGGCACCTAATTGTAAACACCACACTTAAGGCAGTCTGTCACAAGGTGGTGTTGCTCATATAATTTAGAGATGAGCAGCATAACAGTTGTTTAGGAAAACAATATACATAAACAAATGTGTTAATACCTGTTTCCCCAGCCATTCCTTTAGCTTTGGGGACCTGGAATAAATTGAACTGTCGCATTTACATGCGAAAGAGATGGTTAGTAGTTGTTTGGGCAGCAAAGAAAAGGGCGATGGGTGGTGCAAGCTGCAGTGGCCTCCTAGTCAGAGCCCTGGCACTTAATATTTTACAAATTGAGCACTGATGTATACTTTAGACGGGGATCGCAGACAGATGGTACAAGGTTCTTTCACTCTACTTTATACACTACTTGAATTGGTTCATGAATGTTTTTTGTTTTACAAAGAGCCAGAAGAGTTAGAAGCAAAAGCATGTGAATCCACTCTCGGGCTGGTGCATAATTGTACAATGGTATGCATATGATTTTGTGTACTTTTCTTTGAAGTTGAGTGTGAAAGAGTAACTTTGACAAGTCCAGCCCAGCATAAACTATTCACACATAATTAGTGTTCACACTATGGTGAATAAGTGAAGTTTTGCTTATTAAGTGATGGAATAATAGATTTTGTATTCTGTAATTTCTAGCATTGAGGAAGTCATTAAGTGACAAAACGCGTTAGCGAGCTAGAATAGAGTATCAACAAGATCAAATAAGGAAGACTTGGAATATAATAAGATTGACATTTTGATTATTTAAATGTGGGGAAGTAATTCAGGGGAATTCTTGAGGGATGAATACAATATTGTGGAAATCTTCCCTTGGATGAGTGACTTGTCCACTTATACCTCCCTGGAGCACCAGAACGTTACCAATAAGGACCAGAGTGCCATTTCTGCATGCCGAAAGTAACAAATGTACTCAAAAGTGTATATTACTACAAAAGTGCAGTTTCTGAATAGCACTTTGTAGTAATCTTGAGTAGTACTAATATAGTACAACAAAGCTTACTACCAAGTGCAGTTTGTGAATTAGGTCTAGAATTGCTTAGCTCATAGACGTACTGAAATCCATTTTTTCGCTGCAAAAGACTTAAAAAAATATTTTGGAGAACACTCAAAAAACAGCTACACTTATTGGCTTTGCAATACTTTTTAATATCGGTAGCAGTGAAATCTACGAATGACTAGAAATAAAATTTTCAGTTATCAATTCATACATGGTCACAAGGATTTTAATTTGCAAGAAGATATAATAGTTTATACATGCAATATAAATATAATCTGTTAATCTGGAGTTACGGCTGTACAGTGAACACTAACTGGAAACAAGTAATCATATTAATAGCTTGTAGTTCATTCTACGATATCGAGACATAAGCCTATGGAGATTACTTCTAAGTATAGGCGGCTATCCCAGCAGCCGTAAATTGAGAGGCTTCTCCATCATTGAAAGCAGGATCATGCTACTTTTCAAGACTGGGGACTGATGCGAAACAGCTTCTTACCTCCCAAATACTCATCAAAACACATGGGAAAAAATATAATGAACTAAATCAGTGGTACTACATCGCCTCCTATCATAGATTACAAGGAATATTGTTCCTGTGTACAAAGACCAGGTTTTCCTTCAAGGATAAATATGCCGGATAAGCTATCCAGAGACGAGGTTTGGGTGAAACGCTTCAGCTTTATTAGGATTGAAGTGATGTTCTAAACCTCACCATGCGAAGCTTGTAACTTTTTTTGATAAAATAAGGATCTCACGTGGACTCCTAAACCTCACCATGCAAATACATGTGAACAAGTAGGCAGATGTCAGGTGTTGCGATGGGTGAAATTCCAGATTGAAAACAAGAGTTAAGAATTTGCCATTTTTTTCTGCCGGCAGGGTGGAAATTGGCTCTGAGCCACTCCTCTGTGGCAAGGGAAAAAAACATACAAAAGCACAGCTGATATTTGAAGCATTATGAGAGGCTGGGAAATGTAGTTCCCCTAATGCTAACTGCATGACGGGAATTACATTGCTCAGACACCTGACAGTGTACTTCAAATAAACTTTCTCCAGTAGGGAAGCCTGTAGGCAAGGCCTGCCCACTGGATCCTCCTGACAGGCAGGTGCCAGACTTAAGTTGTTCTACTGGGAAAGTTTCTGTGAACATCTCGGGCAGCCACTGTAATGAACTTGATGTAATTATAAATCAAGGTAATTACAAAGGTCACTCCGGACGGCACAATAATTCCTTGCTACTTGTTTTCCTAAATGCCCAGAACGAGGAATTCTTGTTTTGCGTGGTATTTCTTTTGCATTCCTCCTTTTCTTCCAATACAGGTTAGGAGGATTCAGAAACGGTAAAACTGACTGATGTTCTACATCCGCCGATGGGGAACAGTGCATTTTGTCCATCCCGTCAGGTGTTGTAAAGTGTGCGACTGAACAAAAGCCCTGGTGAAAAAGAGTAAGGACAAAGCAGTGCCTTGTACTTCAACCTTCTCATTTCAACCTTAACACCTCCCACATTGTAGAATGCTCGCACATAGCAAGACAGATCCTCACCAAACAGACAAACTTTTAATATATGCTGACTGGGGTGCTCTGTTGCACGTACAAAAATTGCCTTGCACATACTTCTAGACACATTTTGTGGCATCTGCAAGAGCAACTCAAAAAGTGAGAACAAAATGTAATGTTTACGTCTTTCACAAATATGTACATACATGATGCAAGAGGGTACAACTCCGGTAGTTACATCCTTTGACTACCTGACACTCAACTGCAGAGAAAATAGCTTATAATCAGTACGCAGCTAACCTGTGATGCTAAAAGAAGCAGCAGCAGAGCAAGGTTCAACAATTAACACTGGAATCAACTGTTAACTTCAAAATCTGTTACCTATATACAGACTCCCCAGGATATTGCGGTATAGATTTGAAAATGTTGTGGAGCAAAAAGGAGAATTTGCAGCATTATTCCTGCACTTTATTCATAATCATTCCTTTTCAGACTTAAATCAACGGAAATCGTTTTAGCAGCGTATTCTACTTTGAAATAGTCATGCTTAAAGTGTCAGGGTGTTTGTTTGTTATATTTTGTGGTAACATTCTGGAGCATAGGTAAGCCAAGCAGTTGGGCAATATCAACAGCTACCATTTAAAACGTTTCAGATCACAAGTCTGCATGCAACACAAAGCACTAAAGGTATGCGAGTCATGTGATCCACCTTCTGCCTCTTTCAACGTAAAGTAGAAAATAAGTGATGCTGCTAATAGGGAAGACCATGTTTGCAAGACCCTCTTTCGAAACTAAGCTTGCTTGTAAGGGGCAGGAATAAATAAATCTAGAATTTTAAGTAGATTTCGTACCTCAAATTGTGCAGTTAGGTGGGACTAGTTGAGACCAAGCAAAGGGAACAGAAGGAGCGAGAGAGGTCTGGGAGGGGCCACAGGGTGGAGGGGAGACATATCCGGGAGTGGAGACATATGTATGGAACCCGTGAAGTGAAGGAAAACAGAGATAATTCAGGAATGAGTGAGATAGGCGTCGGGAAGGTAAAAGCAAGATCAACAAGCACTTTATCAAACAGGTCACTATGTTACTTTAAGAGCTGTGGCAAGATGCCTGGGTCTGTCTTGACACAGTATACCATCTTCACCTGAGCAGGGGTGTCCTAGCCAAGGTATTTCTCAAATGTTGATTCACTACTTGTTTAGCAAATCATTGCTCCAATGTACACACATGCATGGCCCTCTCCACATGCATGTTTTTTATCATCAGTGCAATGGGAGCAGAGGAACATTGTGCACCTGCAGCAACCCCTTTTTTGCTCACAAGTGGCTTACAGTCTTATGCAAGATGGCCCACTCAGAATGAGATAGTGTAGCAGTTGGAAGCCAGAGGGAGGAGTGAGGGGCAAGGGGGTGGGGGGGGGGGGGGGGGTTGTAGTTGTTGAAGTTACTTTAAATGCACCTATCAGAATGTCCTGCTACTACTTTGTTATCTCTTAAATAAGGTTTCTGCAAAATATACTGTAAGAAATAATGCAGAATGCTTGCAAACACTGGAATATTGAGGCGCACATCTGTAGTTCTACAAGACAAATACTGTTATGGTGTCTTAAAAGTATATAATGCAATGTACGACTTATGAAACCAAAAAATGTCAATTACGTGTGTTTTTCAAAAAAAAGTGTAGCAGCTGGAAGAGCATATAGTGAGACAGAATCTAAAGAGCACTCTAACCCTGGGTGTGATCTTAGGCGCCATAACATTTACCGAATCATTTCAATTCTTAAGAACTGACAGGATATTAGCAACTGAAAAGCTATCTAAGGTTTAACAACAAACAATGTGCAATCTTTTCGTAACAAAGGCAAAAGTACCCCCCCCAGGCATATGAGATTGGGAAAATTCCAAGCTGCATAGGAGCTTGGTGTGTCCAGAGGCACAAAACCAAATGTTGTGAGGCTTTATAGCATCTTAAAAGTAACTTCATTGAGCTACACTATGGTAGCTCAGTAGATTGAGGACCTTGTTGCCGATGGCAGCGAGTAGCCGGTAGGAGGATCATCTCCATGGAATGGTCAGTGGAGAAGGAGGAAGGCTGGGGAAATATGCAGGGAGCCAGGACTATTTAATTTTTCGGTGGCATTTTGACAAAAGTGCAGATTTCGTGTTTTTTTTCTTTTTTGCATATCGCAAAATCTTTGGGGGTCTGTATATATTTTTGGGGAGATTAGTATAGAACATGTGTTGATGAGCAGCTTCTAGCATGCAGTATTTTAAGCATAGAAGGTTCTATAGGTCACCCATGGTGCTTTTGAAGGAATCCTAAAACTTACACTTGGGCAATTGTTGGCACTGCCAAGCACTGAAGCAAAAATTTGCATCAAGCCAAAATTTCCATTGGCCTTTGGTTAATGATTCAAGACAGACTAGAACAACCATCAGCACGGGAAGGAAGACTCTTAAAACATGTTCCATGGAGAGTCCAAAACCTCCATTCCTGTTTTGCAGGATGTAAATAAAACAGTTTGTGAAGTAGAGATGGATGACTGTTGTTGCCTCTGAACTACAGGCCTCCATCCGTTTTAGCTGATGGAAATTGGCTGGCAATTCCTCTAAAAATGTAATGAACAAAGTTTGGCGTTACAGCAAAGATCCCCATGTCAATGAAAGATATGAAGCACAAAGTCTTACCCTGCTTTGTACCAAAGCAGTTGGGAGTCCAGAAAACATTTACGTTATGGAACACATTGCCTTCAACGGTTAATAATTAAAATTCTGGAATCCATCCACAAAGGAAGCAATCATAGAGAAGGTCCTTGCTCTAAGGGCTTACACTGGCTAGAAATCCTCATTCCGGTTTGCTCTGTTGCCCGTATTACGCTACTTTGTACTCAGGATGGTTGAAGACAGTGTTATCATCTGAGTAAATGGTTTGCACATTTAACTGATGTTTACTACCACTCACTCAAATGGAATGATACTGGTTACTAGTGTTTACCTGCAATACAGAGTATTGGGAGAAAAGAATAATGTTGAGAGGCAAATCATTTCTCTGCCACTTGTAGGTGTAGTAGAAAGAGTGAGTGGGTTTTATGGAAAAGGTCATTCTCTTGCATGAAGGGTCTGGATCAAAAACGCCGTGAACAGCACATTATGTAGCTCATCATGACAAGATGGCCCCCAAACAGCAGAAGCATCACTGAACACAAAATGGACAGCATACTTATTCTTCTGTTATTTGTAAGTCATATATATTAGCGCTTATAGTATTTTGTTTGGTGGATGCATGGAAGTGTTAGTGCACAGTATGAAGTGAAGAGATGGCTTTACTCAATTGAAGACAGTTCCCCAGACAGCCAGGCTAACACTGGATAATATATGAACACTGTTGCCAGCCAACAGAGACTGCTAGAACCACATTAGCCCTAATTACAAACATTTGGAACAATATCTTTGGAATTATTCCCCATTTAAGGGTCTGCAACTCGTGAAGGCCAGAACCAGGTGTAGTGATACTGACTGGAATTATTTATTCTGCCCCGGTAACCAATGAAATAGTTTTCATTAATCTCTCAAGGGGGTCCCTAGTTTGCTCATTCACCATCCTGCAGCAGCACTGCTGCCTCTAGTTCATTTTTTCCGTTTGTCCTATGATTTGTCGGTTTTATGTATTTCTAAATGTTATTATCACTAACTTTTAGGCAGCAGAAAACTGGATTTGGACTATTTCAAAACGCAACTTTTCTTATGGGAGAGTGGAATTTGGATAGACGGAACACTAGGAATTAGCGAGCAAACCCATTTTCAAAGTTCAGAAGCTGTGCTTTTCCAACACAAATAGCAGACAAGGCCAACTATAAAAGCTGCTTTAAGGCTACCAGGCCGCGTCGCTCTATTTAGACGTTGGCTGATCTAAATCCCTACACACCCTTACTCTGTACATACACCAGAAAAACATATGACATATTTCTTGAAAAAGACCAGCAACTACAGTACAAATAATTCATGTCACTATGTAGTGGTTAAAAAGCGGTGTCTTTCTAGTCAAAATGAGAGCAGTGTAGACTCACGCCCTAAACATACACCAAATGAATGTATGGGAATCCCTGAATCTCCCTATACCACAGACAAATACTCAGAAGCAGTATGTCATGTGTCTAGGTCATTAGCAGCAGAAGTCTTCAACCCAATGACGGTAACCACAAAATTGTATGGAGCAGGCCCAAGGACTTCTCAGCAGGTCTACAATTATCGGCCACACTGTACCAGCAACACACAATTACAGTGAATATTTCCAGAAGACATGAACCAGTCCACATTAAATGCTATAGGTTGTATGAAAATGGGGAGCATATCTATATAGAGAACCACTTATTTATTTGGCTACAATGCAGCTTCCAGTGCACCACACTCTTGAATGCAAGTCTGAGTAGTAAAGAATTAGAGACAAACTATTCACTAAGGTAGCAATTACTGTTAACACAACGTACCATGTCTACACCCAACTTCAACCCTGAGTTTGGGGTCGAGACAGGTGTGTAAGCATAAAGTGTGGAAGGTGGACCAGGCTCCAGTTGTTTAAAATAAGTGTGTCACAAATATGCATTATGTGACTGATACCATTAGTTAATAAACAATGACCCGTGAGAATTGACGTGCCTGAACAGCTATACAACTTTACACAACAAAAAGACTGCCTGAAAGCCCTGTGTATGCACATATGTATTATGTTTATATTTCTGGAAAACATGAATGTTTGACTAGATGGATAAAAATGGCCTGATGCAATCCTAAAGACTGATAATACATGATATATATATATATATATATATATATATATATATATATATATATATTTCTTTCTCATTGCCCCTTCTTGAACTGTGGGAGTTGGTGCGCATGCCGGCAGATCATACCGGCTTGAAATCCAATAAAGAGTAAGGTAGGCGCACTCCAAGGCTGCTGGGCATCGATACACGTTGTGTGAATAAACAGTTTCCTACAATATTGTGACTCCTAGTGCTGCATTCTGAGAGTGTGCCTACCAAACTCTTTATTGGATGGATATATATATATATATATATATATATATATATATATATATATATATATATATATATATATATATATATATATCCACACACATATACATATATACATACACACACACACACATACATACACACCTATATATGTTTTTCAACTGAACAAAAACATAAAGTGAAGTTATAGTATATAGGCAAAACTAACAATTAACCCATTCCGTGCTCATGACGGCGTGGTTCCGTCATGCTGCGGCCGCTCCGCCCACGCAGCACTGATTCCCCGCATTGTGCGGGCGAATTAGTGAGCGAGCAGAGCCGTGACGGAACCACGCCGTCATGAGCACATGCCGCCCGTGGTTCATGACAACATGGTTCCGCCACGAGCATGGCAGCGCCTCGCTCAACCCCCACCCTCTCCAACGCTGCGGCGGAACCCACGCTGCGGCCAAGGGGTTAAAACACACAAAAATTCTGAAATTCACCAGTTATAGATTACTGAGATAACTATAACTTGAGCCCACGCCACAAATTGCTTACGGCCTTACATATTAAAACACTCATGACATTTTAAAAGACAAACCACATTTAAGTGTGGCACCCCCACATTCTATATTATTTAATAATCTTCAATGCCTCTACTTCTTTAGTAAAATTCTGGAAATAAACATGTGCAACGTATAGAATGTATCTACCCCACTGCATTACAACAATTTTGCATGGGCACATGCCCAGTTATCCTCTATTGGTTAATGTATCGTCAACAGTAGTTTGGGCCTTTTTGTCAGATTTTTTCGAACAGACTTTGGCTCTGTGCCACAGCCAACTCTCAAAACTACCTCTGAAACCCAAATCAGGTGCACTCAGCCTTAACTTTAACAATCCGTATTTCTTCCAACCCAAACTTTAGTGATTTGTAAGAACATCACCCTCATTTTGATCATGTTAAAAGCAAAGGCTTTAGGTTTAAAAGCCTTGATTCCATCAAGATGGCTTCAGGTGTGCTACACTTTAGTCATATATACAGAGCGTTACCATTCTAGTTGTTCATTAGAACACTGTAGAAGCAGAAATATAATATTTGATAGCTAAATGACAGGCTGATGTTGCTGTGGGAAGTGCTTTTTACTCAGAATATCAGACTTTATCCTCACACAACTGAAGAAGATAGTGTGAACTTATTGAAAACGTGCTCTGAATTTAGCTTCTGAAGCACCTTTCATAACCTCTAGGAGAAAATCATTAGAAAAAATAGTTTTCTCTTAAACATGGTTAATCAAATCCCAGCAGAGGATCACCATCTTCCACAGAGTAAAATCCCCTTAGAACACACCACAATTCTTAGAATTAGTATGGAACCACCAACAACTAATAATGTATATTGTAACTAAAATGTATTATCCTTTTATATGTGAGCCTTTTACTGACCCTGGAAAACAGACTTTCACTGCATCCATTTCAATGGGGACCATGATTCCCTAAGTCTTGCAATGGCTGCCACAATGTTGTCCCTTTTGGATCCCACTGCCACAATCCACTTGGGGTCAGGGTGTGTTCACCATGCCCTCTGATACTTTTTTCAAAATATTTTCAGGATGCAGGCTGAACAAATTTAAAACAAATGACAAATGCTTGCTTTCTAAGTAAAATTTCAATATTTTGCCATCTGTTGTCAATTCATTTAGCTGTTTTTCTATAGCTTCAACAAAAGTTTGCTTTGGGAATCGACATGAGAAATAAATGTTTTGGACTCCATTTTTCTAGGCCCGCTTTACGGATCAGTACAAAACTCCTTTGTGCCCCAGCCACAAAGTAACATAGCAATATTCCATGACACTATAGGCAAGGATGGGAACAGGGACCGTAAATTATAACACATTCTCCGGCAAGACACAGTTATCCTCCTCCACGCAGACCCCCAAGTTTTCCTTCTCCAAGTCAAATATGGATGGATGGTCTGGGTACTGCTGCTGCTGTCTTTTGGTGAAAAAAGAACAAATGATGTGCGGAATGCTGAACAATGTCAAACACTCACCCCCAGGACAGAGATCTGGCCCTAAATTCATAGTTCTTTTGCTCACCACGCCATTCCAGTTTTGGGCCAGCCATATGCAAATCTGCTCTGTGATCAGTCCAGCCCAAACTACCAGGCCAGGTCTGACTGGAAACAAGCACCCTAAGACCCGTTTTGGGGTATTAGCCCTCATCTGCCAGGATAGATTGACTTCAGAGGCATGGTAACCCCGGGACCCCATCTCTGCATACCCGTCCCACTTAGGGAAACAAATGCAAAAAGAGGAAATGATGGACGGAATGCTGAACAATGTCAAACACTCCTCCCCCATACAGAGATCTGGGCCTATACCCATTGTGTTTTTTGCTCACCACGCCATTCCCGTTGGACCCAGCCATATGCAAATTAGTCTTCACCCTGCTCCCGTGGGGTACTAGGGGTGAGTGTTTGACAATGTTCAGTATTCCGTCCATCATCGTTTTTGTAGTATCACCTGCTGCCAGCTTGTGGTATGCTCCCCAATCAACGTAAGTGGCATTCCAGGGGTTTCGTGGATGGAAATTACTTGCTTTTCACCAGTCTGAGTGCTAGTGAAAGTAGACAAGTTGGTCTAGGAGAAGATGTGAGTTCTCTGTTGACACCAATTCAACCCTCCAGATCATTTGCAGCTGTCAGAAGCGTGCATGTGATCTCATACATCTAACCTGTTCTGACTTCAATCAAGCGGTGATCAGCTACATGACCTCCATTATTTTATTTTTTTTAAAGGAAGGGGAAGCCATCAAGTACACCTAAACAGCAATATGATCTATGAAAGAAGCGCTTGGCAACTGAATATAAGAACCCTGAATTCTTGTGCATACATATTCCATAGCTTCTACGTTTGTCCAGGCTATGTGACTTCTGCATGTGCCATCTGTTTTGCCCTCTGCATCCCTGAACTCTGCCATGTGCATTCTTTGATTTCAGCTTCGCCTATCTGTACACCCAGCCACGTGCTCATGTATTGTATGTCCTGTAGGTCTCCCCTGCGTGGATCCCAAACGCTCATTTTAATTGCTCACATATCACCCTTCATGCACCCTACAACATCCTCCCTATTAATCCTTTTGCCGCACTGGGCAATCTGTCATGACACGTGTATCTCTGTGCTGTGCTGCCTTGCAGTCCCTAAATCGCCAACCTTTAGTCTGTATACTATGCATTTGTCACCCCCTGCCAAATGTCCCTGAAAATATGTGCTCCCTGCCGATTTAGTAGGTGCCCTTGTGCATGCATCTATAATGCACTATCACATGCCTCCCACACCCTTTCTCAGAACCATCCTACAATGTGACCTGCCATGTAGCCTGTCCTCTCTGACTTCTGTGCCTATGCCTATCATATTTGTGTCCTGACACCTGCCATTCTAGTCTGTGCCCACCCATGCCCTCTGCATTCTTATTCTACCATGTACCCTACTTTTCTCGGTCTTACCTGCCAGTGCCTCCTGCATCCTAATACTTTCTAGTTATAATCATACTTTCTCCATCTCTGTTTCACCAGTAATATGGTCCCTTATTGTTTGTACCCCATTTCTGTGATCCCTTACTCCCTGTGGCACGGCGCAGTAAGTCTGTATATTCCAGATTCCCATGCCAACAGTCCGTGTCCCCAGCATGTGTGCGCCCTGCTGTAAAACATTCTAGGGCAATGCAGAAACTGGTATACATGTGTGCTTCAGTGAGCCAATGTGAAAACTGGCAGAGCAAGGTTTAGTTTGATTTGGTAATGTTTAAAGTGTCACTGTAATGTACCTGGGCAATGCAAAAACTGGCAGTTCAGTAAATACATAGCATCGAAAGACCCAGCTTATAGAAGAACAATTTGAGAAGGGAGACAACAATATTTATCTGAGAAAGACGGGACAGTATCCAAAACACTAGTAAAATGGCGGGGAGGCCCTTAAGGGTATCAGCGGTACCTGCATTGAGACTTCAAGCTGGGCTAGAAGCGAAATGGAACAGAATGTGATCCTTTCCATCCTAGACGGCAACCGAAGTGATCTTAGGTGGATATGGAGCTAGATGCGCCGAATTTCGTTAGCATAATTGAGTCAAGAAACAACTGATCTAAAAGTCTACCAATCACATCAAAACTGCCTTGCCTGAAGAAAGAGAAGTTCTATTTTCCGTATTACTGGTCTTGCTGCTAAACAGGTTTTTGTACTGATCACTGAGCTTAACTTCTGTTGTTTCTAAGAACATAGCAATTTGAGGACTACTTGATGAGCTAGATGGTTTATAATTATTCATATATTGTCTCATTCATATGACAAACTGCATCATTTTTAGGTCTCGGCTAGAAAGCGCTGACGCAGTCTCCTAGAGACATGTTGTATATACTTGTAGTTTTCAGCCTGCCCATATATCTTCCACACATGTTGTATATACTTTGTAGGTTCAGCCTGCCCATAGTTTTCCCATTTGCTGGCTCCATCGTCACTCTTATATTCTTTCTCCCTATTTGTCTATGGCATGCATGTGTCATGCCTCTTCCTGTGTATAGCCCTTCTTGACGGCATGGACCAATCACTACTATACACCCACTGCTCCCCACTTAGCAACTGTTTTCAAAACTACGTTTTTCTTTAATTTGGAGCACTTCACACAAGCGCTCCTGTTTTCACTCACTCCAAGCTTCGCTGCAACAGGGATGTACACCGTGTTCTTATCTCATCAGAAATGCTGCTGTTGTGTGCAATACAATGCTATGCTCTGGGGCACTTGTGCATGCCCCCTACTGCTCCGTTCATGGTGCTTAAAATCACTCTCCCCCATGCCATATTCTTGTTGTAGGAAGTCCAGTACTTGAAGGTCTCCCGCCAATAATCACAATTCCCTTTCACGCACTGCACTGCACAGATGGGAAAAGGCAGGTAGCGTAGATCCAGGCCACATATTTTTTTACATCTGCCTTTCATCCCAGCACTTTACTGTAAACAAATGTGCCCACTCTTGAGGCAGGCTGGAGGTCGGGCTTGTTTGTTCTGTGTTTTTTATTATATATTTTGTTCTTGATTTTATTTGCCCTTGTCCATTTTATGCAGGCTGTTTCACACTCTCACTGCCACAACTGGAGTAAGACCAGAATTGTGAAGCGTTTTTTTCAGGTTTTGTTGTGGCTTCGTCTGGGCATACACAAATTAGCCATACCTGTTCACTCTTGCGACCCTACAGATTGTGATTTTTTTTTTGCTTCTTTTATTTTCCAATATTCGTAGTTCTTAAATCGAGTGATTTACAAATGAGCTGCCAACTTTGGAAATGGGGAACCGGGTTCGAGTCTCTGCATCGGCTCAACATCCTGGGATCATGGATAAATCACTTAATCTCCCTGTGGTTATAAAAATAAATGTGACCATGTGTAATATAACTAGTACTCGTGTAAAGCCCTCCAATACCTTGTTTTTGGTTATGTCAGCACCCATTGTAGTTTGATGAACTGGAGAGGAGAACAGCACATCTAAGTAGTACCACCCTGCGGCCTACAACCCTTCCAATACTACTACATATTTAGTTAAAATGTAGCATCAGTTGAGAGAAGTCTAAATGAAAGATGGGTGCCTTTTGTTTAAATTAGTACTTTCTCTTTGTAAGACATCTTGGTCATGTTACTTAAACAATGGTTTTCACCCTACATTCCACTGTCCCAAACGTTAGCCTTTACATCGTCCTGAAAACAAGCAAAATAAGAGTGTGATTTTCTATGCTTCTTAGGATTTGGCACATTATGCCCACCTGATGACCCCAAATGTATTAGATCAATCCAATGCAAAGACTGCACTCATGCATGTCTGTATGCACTTCCATTTGTAAAGACGAAATCTGGCTGTAGAATGACGGAGTACTGTGTATACATTAGTGCCACGGTTTGCTGCCCAACCTTCTCAGTGTGATGTAGCACAAGAAACCACAACAATTCCCAAAATAAAGAGGGCATACATTTTGTTTTTATCTTGTCACATTTGCTATTCATTGAAAGGAAGATATCAAATGTCAGGTATTCTGACAAATTGCAGCTTATTATTTTAACATGGAGATTGGTGTTTACTTTACTACAAAGTTGAAGGATTTTGTAAAGTGTACTATCTGACAATCTTGATGGGGTACATGTAGTATGAAAGGAAATGCAAAGGATGTCACTTTTTTTTACCACAACAATTAAATACCTGTAAATACACCTTACAAATATTTTTAAAGATATCAGCAGTTAGGAAAGCACACATGAAGCACATTTTTATGTAATTCCGCAGTGTGATGGGAAACAAAAGATTTTTATAGAATCAAAACAAATCAACAAACTTCACTTGCGGATGTGCAAATGATATATATGTGCGGAAATCCGGTTTCCACACATTATTTCTGTGCTTTACAGTTTTATCAGTAATAGTGCATGTCAGAGCAAATTTTCAGGCCATCTCAGTAGAAAATGTGCTGTTTATGACAGAGTTATTACTACATCATGCTTTAGTAACGTTATGTGCGACAGTGTGCTCCAAAATGAACCAGCTGCTACATACCACATCATTGCCATTCTCCTGCTGAAATGAAGTAGCTCATTTGCTATACTTGTTTTTTGAGTGGATTCTTCACAATCCCAATGACTTCCGTGATGCAACATTGATGGCAGCACCTCCACTCTTGTTATAGCACACTGCCTCTTGGAACCCCACCTAGGTTTGAGTACTTAAGTCTGCACCGAGCTGTGGGGAGAGCGAGAATGGTACGAACGACAGACAATCTTACAGTGCCTCCCTTGGGTGATCGGCTTTTGACATCCAGTGTGGGGCTGGGCATTTACAGCAGACAGTCCGGCCACCAGGCTAAAACAGCACTTATTATTATCTTTCTTTCGCAATGTTTGATCAGTCAGGGGCGGCCTTTGGCATGTGCAAGCTGTGCACCTGCACAGGGCCACCAAATCCCAGGGGCCACCATGCCAATATACATCCTAAATATAATAATCCTCTGAGGATGGATACATATTTGCGTGGCGGCCCCTGGCAGGGATTTGGCAGCCCCCGGCTCTGTTTCACTTCCAAACACCCTGAACCCCCCTCTTCACTGGCCTCCGTGCCTGCATTCCTCCGTCCCCCGCCCAGCCCCCCTCTTCCGGGGCTCCCTACCTACGCTCCCTGCCCAGGGCCGCCATGAGCCTAGAGCCGCCCCTGGATCAGTGCCCACCACACCCAAGTGCCAGTGAGAGCTTTGCAAACTTGATCGCTCGGCAGACTGCAAACATGCCGCAGGTCACAGCGAAAGCATCTATTTCACAGAAATTTGTGAGGGGTTTATGCTGTAATATTCTGGGGATGTTAAGCAGTATTAATGTAGTTAGAAGGGAAATGAACTGTCTGGGATCTATATTTCCAGCCACCAATACACTGATCCACAAAGAAAAGCGACTATACAATTGTGGCAGAGTTGTGTTGTCAGAGCCTATACATTTGGATCTCGTTGCATCTGGATATTTTGGAATAACTTCTATTTGTTTATATTTCAGATTAGAAGGTATAATTTTCAATTTCTGAACAGTCAGAAAATATTTAATCACAGGTAGGGCCGCTCACATTATGTGGTTAGGGAGGACAAATTGATTAAATTATGAGACCAGAAAAGGTCAATTATGTGCCATAATGCAGCACATATTCTGACAGAATTATTTCCCTATTTTATCAATTTAATACGTATTAATACCGCCTGGACAAACTGAAACGTGACCAGTAAACCTCTGAAAAGGGAATGCCACGTTGGGGCGATTCAAAGTAACTTTCCATCCATTTCATCTAGGATTTTTTGTTGTTGAAATCAACAAATTATGAAGCAGAAGGTGGACTATGTGGCAAGCAGTAAATCCATAAATATGTAGAAAATGCAGTAGCCACATAATTTCATAATTCAAGTGCCACTGATCACAGCCACTATTCCCAAACGTTTGGGCCTGTGAATGCCCCATGCTTCCACCACCTGCTGTATTAAGTACAGGTCATAATCCATGGAGAAATTGAACCTCTGATTATCTTAAATTAGGCCCTTTAATATAGACTCTGTGTAGCCCTCAGCTGAATAAAGGATGCCCCTTAGAGCAGTATTTACTAAGAGTTACATTTGCTTTGTATCCCAAGAGAATGTATTGAAGAACACCAACACTAATAGAGCACCTCTGACCTTCGAAGCGTCCTTTACTCAGTGCTAGTATCGAAGGGCCAAGAAAAACTGCAGTCCAATGTACCTGTACCGCCCATAGCTCACTAAACATGAAAACAACATTATGACTAGCTTCACGGTACTAATGGTTCATAATTGCTTTTCAAACACGTTAGTTGTCTGAATACTATAGAGGTGCACATGAAATGTTCTAGAGAGTTGAAGAGGAGAATTTTCTATGTAAAGGGACATTTTGTTAGAGAAATAAGTAAAGTCTGAGCTCTTTAGACTTTACCCATCCTCTCACCTCCCAAAAAGGGTCTCATTATGGGTTACCCATGAATTCTGATGGGCCCAGTAACAGCAGTGACTGGGCCCATTAGCATCAGAAGTTAAGCAGTAACACTGCTGGTGAGTGGCATGCCCCCAGGAGATCCAAGAAGGCAAAGTCTCCAGGTAGAGCACCAATTTGCAAGATTCGGAAGGATCAGTTAGATTCCCCAAAAACTATTAATCTCTGCTACAGTACCCTGAAATAATGGCCCATCCCCCAGTAACGGTAATCCTATGAGGGGGGTATTCAGAGGCTTATAACAGGCCACTTGTAATGAGGATTAAATGCGGACTAATAAAAGGAGCACATGAAACATTCACCTTCGTAAATTTATGCAGCTAAAATCCACAACCAGCAGAGAACCAAATTATGTTGCAAATCGCAAACAAATAAGAAAAATATTTTGCAGTACACAAATGCCACGGATTTTATCAATAACAATAATATCACTAAAACAAGATAACAACAAAACAACAATAATAATCGTAGCAAGCATGCTTCCTTGTATGCTGGCATCTTGGGGTCCTCACCACAGTAGAGAATATCTTAGGACACCACACATACCAAAGTTCCTTCCTCCATGTAAAGACATTTGACATGACAACCCGCTGTCTGGTCTGATATAGAGTATGTGTTTTTACCCAGAAAGATGGTCACAAGAACTAAGACAGGCCGTTTTATGCACTCTATTCATTCCTGTGACAAACGTATAATGTCTTGAAGTCTATCCTGCACTAAAACCTATAAACAATTCTACAAAAAGTTGAGACAAAAAAGCTGGTTACACAGCAGAACCCTGATTCACATCTATACTATTTCGATTTCTCCTCGAGTCTTGACAGTCACAGCAATCTTCAAACAAATGTATGCTAATGTAAGGCATGCATCTATTCCCCTAGCACTATGCAGCACAATAACTACAGCGAGACAATAACGGAGCAATTTGAAATATAGACAGACTGCTCTAGAGGGAACATACAATCCCCAACCTCAAAACCTGTCACTCCTGCCAGGTATCAAACATAGACATTTTAAAGCTATCTGCATGGTTCATTCATTGCTTCAAGAGGAATGTACTGTCAGGGTTGTGGAATTTAATAAAGTATCTACTTGTCCATGGGACAGGTTTCTTCAGAATTCTATTTGTCCTGTAAAATAATCCACTTGTCCCTTTGGTGTCATGTAGTGCAGCGATAAATTATGGCAGCAATCTCATGATATAAGAGTGCTGATATTAGCCTCTCTGGAAAGTTGGCAAAATGCAGGATTTGCTAGAATTAAAACCTTACTATAGTTGGAGTACTGGCATAATCACAGAACTACATACTGGGACGTTATGCTATAGTTCCAGTGTTGGGAACAGGGTCTTTTCAAACCTACAAAATGATATATTTTAGGGTTTTTCTCCAGCTCTTCTCTAATCTTCCTTTCTGAGAAAGGCTGGAATTCTACTCCTGACAAGGGCAGAAATAAACCTTCTACCGTTGGGAAAAAAGTAATTGGAGGCAAAGTGAACTTGTAAACACTCAACAGATTTTTGCATGAGCAAAAATCTACAAATGCGTATTCTCTTGTGCCAAAATGCAGTTCTCAAATATTTTCTGAGAGTTTGATTTCCTAGCCTACCTCTGTAAATTATTGTAAATACATGTAAGCTGTAAATCTGCATTAATGAATGGGTGCACTTTTGTGACTTTAATTCAGAACTGGGCCCCTACTTAGGTATTGCGTTAACCAAGACCTTTTGTTTTTATTAAAATTCTGTCTAACTTTATAGACTGGCTTTATTGGGAGTGAAAGCATGCTGCTCTTTCATAAAAGGAGCATATCAGCACACCCAGTAGTTTTGATCAGTGCCAGAGACTACAGTGGCAATGCTGGTTATAATGATACGGGCCTGGCAGCTCCCACAACTATAACGTTTCAGAAAAATCATGCCAGAAAAAGACACACTTTGACAAAACCAAAAAGTTGATTACCAATGTCCGACCTATTGGTGTTGCCAATGATTGTTTATGTTCATGTATCTCATAATCTTGTTGAAACTGGTTGCACTGATTTTTCAGTATGAATAGTTTTGGGAAAAACTAGCATGCATCAACACATTTTAGTAGGTGATGCTCCAAAGTAAAAGAAATAGTACCTAACATTTCGCAGTGGTTTAGCAAAAAGGCTCATAAATTCTGCAAATATCTGCATCTAATAAGAAAGCAGTCTGGAAGCATTATACGTAGCCTCATATTGTTAAAATTTGCAAACGTGTGTACACATTTTTATACTGGGAGCACAGTCAGCAGTACAGTCCTACCTTACAACATTTCTTTAGAGCGCTTACCCTAATAATAAAGGCTTTGCAATAATGAACCATAATACAAGTTCGAACAACATTAACATATGGACACAAACATTACCTTTACTGCAGACAATGCTGTTCCTTGATCCACAATGTGGTGCTGTAAACTGGCAGCCAAAGGGTTTGTGCTACAGGGACATGGGCCTACTAGTGCAAAGTAAAAAATAAATATGGGACCTTGTTGTCCTTGAACCCAAACAATATGTCCTGGGGGTCAGGCTAAAGGAATTTCACACCCCTGAGTACTGATCAACAAAGTGACTCAATACTCTCCTCTGAGACCTCCTTGCCATCAATGCCATAATTATCAAGGCACAAAACTAGAAAAGCAAGAGTGAGGGGAGAAGAGTTCCTCCATTCAGGGATCAGCCGTTTAGGACAATCATCCAACTATTTACAGTATAGACAAGGGGCAAAGGCATGATGTGTTCTCAAGAAAGTAAGGGTGACAAGTAGAGATTATAATCCCAAGAAGGCACTTGCACCATACAAGCACCCCAGAAAAAGTACTGTGACCTAATACAGCAACTAATTTTAGGGAAGCAATCTGAGATGCAGCGTGCTATAAGGAACTACTTACTGTGGCACCAACAAAATGTGGCATTGGCACACAGTAAAGCACTCTTAGCATCTTAATGAAGCATCTTCTTATAAGCAAATGAAGAAGTGAGAGTGAGGACCCTCTGTAACTAATCACCAATGCAGGTGAGAAATGTGGGCCAATCTGCATGGAGGGTGTAGTGATGTACACATGAGGTGAAGGCAGTTATGAACCATTAGTACTGTGGAGCAATTCAGAATTTCATTTTCCTGTTTAGTGAGCTATGGGCGGTACAGGTACATTATACTGCAGTTTTTCATGGCTCTTCGATACTGGAAATACAAGGCAGACGTAGCACTGAGTGAGGGACACTCAGCAGGTTCAAACTGTGGTCACAATCTACAACCATAAAGGAGAGCAGTGGAAAGGATGGGACCCCATTAGCCACTCTGTAAGCTCACAATTGCTATATTTCCACGTTCAACCCCTTTTAAGGATCAAGAATGTCCTTTATTGGGGGGGCGTTTCCAGCAGCCGAGCGGGATGGTTGCTGGTTTGAGCGGCTCCCCGGCCCTCGCCAGGAAATCCGTCATATCTATCAGTTTTCTGCATTATCTGATCCCCCATGGTGCTGGGAGATAGTTGTGACTACCTCCAGGTGTGCAAGCCTGTTGTTGGGAAGCCCCGGACGCCTGCATAACGCCAAAATTCCTTCGGCGGAGGAGGCCGCCCAGCACCCAAGATGGCGACCAGTGCCTGAAGCCGTTCCTCTGCTCAGGCACGCCGGAGCGGCTGAGCTCGACTACGGCGCATGGGAGTGCTGGCGAGCGGTCGCGGACGGTCCGGAGAGCCACACAAGGACTGAGGGTTCGCCCAGTGGAGAGTGCCCCCGCCTCTAACAAGGGGGCGGTCGCCGACGGAGAGCAACAGGTGAGGTTCCCCCGGGCCAGGTACAAATCCACGCAAGTCCCCCGGTTCCGGGGCCTACCTCGGAAGTGGGCTGCGGCCGGTGGGACCTCTCGGCACTGCACTTCCCCCCCTGACATTCTTACCTGCCCCTGTGTGCGGAGGCCGGGGGGGATGCCGTGAGGCCCGCCCAAGCCATCAAGGACCCGGGGCCCGTGAGGCTGGGGATTGATCTACGGCCTACGTAACTACCGACCCCTTCACCGTGGACACATTAAATGCCCGCACTTTCTGTCATCTCGAGGGCCCCCACTTCATTGAAATTCACTGCGCAAGCTGCGCATCCATGCTCTTGTGGCCCCGAGCTTCCTCCTAGAGACGTTTGGCCCCTGCAGCCTCTGAGGGTCACCAGCGGTGAACTCCAATTTGGACCTGCCTAGGCTGGGGAGGTGAATCTGTAGTGGGGGGTGGAAGAGGAGGTGCCCTGCCTAACTTTTGCGGCCCTGACTGGGCCTGTCTCTTTGCCAACTCACAGTTGCTGATACCACGGGGGCCCCCTTTCTTCTGGTCTGCTAGATCTGTCTTGGTGACCGACCGGCCCCCAAGCCCTACTCGCCCTCAAACCTGGGAGCCAGGGGACGGGCCCATTTGACGACGCACCGACCAACTAGCTGCCCTAATGGCGTCCAACAGAGGGATCAGGTCGACGCAACAAAAATCCATCACCAAATTCTCCTAGAATGCCATTGGAGATTCCAAATAAGTGGCGCCTGGCGGGGACCCGACGATTGCACCAAGTCGCGTGCCACGAAGACTCTAACACTGGAGGACGTCATGGAGGCCATAGCGGGTGTGCGCACGTCCCTTGAAACGTGTATTGACTCTGTTAATATTGAGGTCACCCTATTACGGGCGGACCTCCGTAAGATGGACTCTAAGGTCAAAGACGTCAAGGTTAAGACTGCAACTCTTATGGACGACACCTCAACCTTCTAGCAGCAAGTAGCTCAACTCCAGCAGCAACAAGACCAGATGAGTAACCTGCTGGCTGACTATGAAGGGAGGGCACGACGCAACAACGTCCGTATCCTGGGTGTTCCGGAGCGTATGGAGGGGCCGGCTGCCGACCTTTTCGTGTAAAATCTCGTCTTGCAAAACCTTCAGCCCAAACGCCTCTCAAGCTACTTTTCCATCGTACGGGGCTATAGAGTCCCCGGGGGCAGGCCGAAGGTAGGGCCCCCCCCCCCACACCCTATTCTGGCCAGAGTGTTCAACTTCCGGGACAGGGACGTCATACTACAGACGGCCAGGACGAATGCACCGCTGAGACTCGAAGATGCCAACATAACGTTCTTCCCAGACTTCACCATGAAGGTGCAGGCTCGTCGTCATAGCTTTATTGAAGTGAAGAAGGCGATGCGGGATAAAGGCCTTAAATATTCGATATTGTTCCCGGCCAAGCTGCGGGTGGAATCCGACGGCAAGGCTTGGTTCTTTCTCTCCCCGGAGGAGGCGTGGGAGTGGCTGGAGGGATGGCGCCCGGTGGGAAAGACTTTGAACAATCATGGACTGCCGGAAGCTGAAACACGCGTAGACCAATCACTGAGACAAGAGGCCCGGAGCGACGAGGCGGACCACGGGGACCAACGGCGGCTCCTACAGCGATGCACTTCTTCGTGGGCCAAACTTCTCAGGACGCTGCTCCCTCACTTGAGTTGCTTGTTGATGCCTTCACCTGTGTTTAATGGCAGGGACCAGCACCCTACTTTTGGACATCTGTATTAGTGCTCTTTGGACCTACGGGCGGGGAGAGGCCTCAATTTGTTCCTTAATCCTGTAAGGTATCCTAGCACCTGGGCTGGTATGTTTTTTGCAATTATTGATAGACACTGTTTTGCTAAGGTCTGGCGAATGGCACAGCGGCTTTAAACGTACCCCTGTATGGTTGGGTGGGCGACAGGCAATCTGCCTAGTTGGGGTGTGGATAGTTTTGAATCCGCGGGCACGGAAACAGGGTGGGGGGATGGGGAGGGTGGGTGGGGAGTTTTGGGATGGTTCTGTTTGATTGTAATTTTTAATTTGGTACGCAGAGCATATTGCAGTTTTGAAGCACGTTGGTCAACCCTGGGTCTACATGGGATCTTGTTTTGTTTTTTTCCAGACACAGTCCAGAGGTGGGTGGGACACCGGGCCTGCTCATCCGCTTTGCATTACCCCAAATATCACCATGACAGACCTCCTTGATAGAAAGTTGGCATTCATGACATGGAATGTCAACGGATTGGGCAATAAAATGAAGAGAGGGGTGGTCCTCCAATTTATTAGACACCATGCCCCAGACTTAGTCCTCCTACAAGAGACACACTTAGTGGGTAACTGCTGTTGTGCACTCCAAAGGGGGGATATAAGTTGTTGATTCATGCTGGCTTCACCTCGGGGTCTCGGGGAACAGGTATCCTTGTTAAGAAGACCCTGGCGTTAACACTCACAAACACATGGGCGGACCCGCAGGGGAGGTTTGCAGTCCTAGAAACGATTTGGGAGGGTCGACACTTGAATGTGATTTCTGCCTACCTTACGCCAGCATAGCTGCCCACCATATCCGAGGCAGAGAGAAGTCCGCGGAGCTCACACTAGAAGAGGTCAGCAATGCCATTTTTGCGATAAAATCCAGTAAGGCCATGGGTCCTAACGGAGTCCCGATTGAGTTCCTGAAGGCCACAGCCTTGGGTATAACTCCCCACCTAAAAAATATGTTTGAGGAGAGTCGCGAGAAGGGCATTCTAACGCTTGATCTGAGACTGGCCTCCATAGTTGTTCTTCCTAAACCGAAGAAGCCGTCCACGGATTGTGGCTCTTACAGACCGATTTTGACTCGGAAGCCAAAGTGCTAGCCAAACTCCTGGCGACTAGGCTCCTCACGGTCCTTCCATCTTTAATTCACACTGATCAGTCGGGATTCCTCCCAGACCGCAACATGGCCTTAAATCTCCGTAGAGTCAATAACGTGTTAGGCAGACAGCCCTATATACAAGAAGAGGCCGTGATCCTCTCACTAGACACCACAATGGCATTCGACTCGATCAAATGGAGATACCTTTTCGCAGTCCTGGCACAGTTTGGTTTTGGCCCTAAATTTATACCATGGGTCCTGGTTGTTGTACACTGACATCTTGGGACAGGTACGGGTTAACAACCATACCTCCAGGCAATTTCCACTACGTAGGGGGACCAGGCAGGGCTGCCCCCTGTCGCCGCTATTGTTTGCCCTCACTCTGGAACCACAGGCTCACTGGATCCGCTCAGACGCCTCTATCCGGGGCCTTAAATGGAACGATGACATAACCGATAAAATCTCCCTCTATGCGGATGACATCTTAGTTTACATGGCATCCCCGACATCTTCCATAAACAACCTGCTTCATGTCGTCACGAACTCCGGGAAATATTCCGGCTACTCCATCAACTGGTAAAAGTCGGTCAAGTACCTGCTGCATGGCCCCCCACCTGTCCTACCCCGGGGTTATTCTTTCCCCCTGGCACTAGACGGTTTTAAATACCTCGGGATCTTAGTTACTCCGGACCCCAACATTTTTTACGACCATAACCTAAAAGGTCCACTGCAGCGATTGCATGATGATATCTCTCACTGGAGATCACTGCCACTATCCCTCCCTGGTAGAGCAGCCCTGTCCTTTTGTCGTGTTCTTATCTAGGACCCTAATTCGATATTCCCGATTTATGCCCTTGTGAGGTTATAATCAATAATGTCCTGAAAACGGCATAAGAATCAGATTCATATTCAGTAATAGCCCATGCAATCCAAAGCACAGCACAGCTACTCCCATCGACTCCTAGAAAGCACAATGCGTTCTTTAAACAAACCAAGCCTCCAGCAGCCAGGGAAAACCCCCCTGCTTTTGTTTTGATTTGAACAAGAACTCCTGAAGTCCTGCAACAACTGTTAGTTCTTGGTGACGTCTTATGTCCAACCTTACGTCAAACCCGGCACCTTTCAGGTATAAAATACCAACAGTTGCCTTTAGCAAACACATGGTGTTTTGGAGCAGAGCGGCTGACTGAGTGAAATATCTATCTATTGTTTTCACACGACTCTAGAGATATACTCTTATTCTGAGGTAGCAAAGTTGTCATGTTTATGCGGTTGTCGGAAACTGAATCCCTTCTTGTCTGAGTCAGGGAAGGTTATCCATCCCTCTTCATTCAAGAAAGTTTCCAGTGACCTCTGAGCAAGCTGGCGCAAACCTAAATTAAGTTTAGCATAGTCAGTAGAGACCTAGATGACCTCAGTCCTACGTCTACACTGCTGTTTATGTTGTTCCAATGCACAGAGCCTATTGGGAAAATAGGAACTACACTACACTTTTTATATGCATTTCAAAACTGTCCCTGCGGATTCCTTTTTTAACGCGCTGGCAGGGGACATGTGCCTGCTACAGTGGGGCAAGGCTTCCCGTATCGCTCTCCGGAAACTCACCAAGGGATGGTATGACGGTGACATCGCTCTGCCCGACATGCGCCTGTAATATTGGGCATCCCAGCTGGTGGCCACCAATTCCTGGATCCATAGCTCGCCCACGAACCCAGCATTCCAGTTGGAGCGGTACCAGACGGGACGTGAGGGTTACTTGGGAGCGCTATATAGTAGACCCATTTGCAACAGATATGTCGGTCCAATGCGCCAGACGACGGCCTTATGGCACCGAGCTATGAGGAGCTTGGGCTGGTCCAATAGGTTCACTAGGGCCACTCCCCTGTGGTCCTCTCAGGCCCTGGGCTCCCTGTGTTTCCACTTGGGCTTTGACAAATGGGACACCATTGGCATATCCACCTTAGGAGATCTAATACACAAGGGGAAGCTCCTATCCTTTTCGGACCTCCAAAAGAAACAAGCACTTGCACAAGGGGAGGCCTTTCGATATCTCCAAATTAAACATGCCATACTCACGACTGTGCCGGACCTCCACTCCCTTCCCTTGAGGACAGACTACTCTCCTAACCCCTTCTAACAAAGGCCATCTCCTGCACATATCGCAAGCTCTGTAATAATCTGCCCGACTCCTTTCAGGCCTTACGAGACAGGTGGGAGGGGGACCTGACACACTTGGAGGATGAAGATTGGCAAACGGCGCTCATGTCCCCATGGGAATCGCAGATTAGTCACCGCTTCCGCCCGATACAACTCGAAATCCTACACCGGACTTATATGTCCGGTCCCCTGTTGGCTAAACTTGGTAGGCGCCCGGACAACTTACGCCTGCGGGGTTGTGGCTTGACTGGTACTTTCTATCAGACCCTGTGGGAATGCTCCATAATCCAAATCCTTTGGACCACAGCAACCAAGAAAATGGCGGAGGCACTGGGGAAACGGATCCCATTGACACCTAAGGGAGGGCTCCTCAATGTCTGGGGGGCAACGGATCTGACAGAGATAGAACATCAATGGTTGGCCCTCAGCTGTCTCCTCATAAAACGTTCGATAGCTATGAAATGGGGTTCTCCTGATCTTCCACTGGTGGTAGAATGGACTGCAGAAATGGATAGGGCTATGGTAGCTGAAAAAAACGTTTACAAACTCAGAGGGTGCCCCAAGAAATGGGATAAGAAGTGGGGAAAGTGGAATGCATATAGGGGTGAACTCTGTAGCTCACCCACTACGGTCATGGCAATGGACAGGTCGAGGATTGTACGTTGAGACCCGAATTGACTTTTATTTTATTGTATATCGTGTCCCTCGTTATTATCGTCAATTTTTTGTATGGCTGAATGTATTCTGATTTTCATTTTTGATCCACATGTCGCAGCCCTCAGTGGGTAACATTCCGAACGCCCTTATGACTGTAATTATTGTCACAATTTTATGTTTTTGTGCTTTCTATCGCTTCAAGTGCTCTGATTCTGTTGTCTTTCTAATAACATTTTAATTTAAAAAAAAATGTCTTTTGTTGCCTTTTGTTTCGCATTAGCAAACCCTTTGTGTAATTATCATACAGGGCAAAAATGAATCTGAAAACAGTTGTCCTTGAAAGAAAGTAAACAACCTTTCGACTATGAAACGAGCGCATACACCCCCCCGTAGTGCTGTGAAACAATTTGTTTGGTCATGTTACACGACGACATAACGTTCTAAAACAAGGGCGGAAAGCTTAATGCGCAGCGAATGCATCTGCTTTCTTTTAAGATTCCATCCATCCCTCGAGATACTCAAAATCTGGCCAATCTCTTGAGCAAGATCCTCGTGTTTGTCAGAGGTTCTCCAAATCCCTGCTTCACTATGTCAGATGTATCATCTGATTTACAAAAAAAATACAAAAAGATTTTTCAAATCAAGAGGAATTGTGCCCAGTCCACGAGTTCCTGCACCTCACATAAAAAGCAAGTGAAAGGACTCAACGAAACCAGATTAGGGCAGGCTTATAGAGGAGCGTAGTAGAGGTCATTTCTATAGACCAGTGACGAGCTTTGGCACCAGAGCCATTTTGCAGTGGCATAATGTGAAAAAAAAAATATTTTTGATAACTAAAATAGGCCTTCCTCTGTTACATTTCAGAACAGAGCCGCACCTCATATAAATGAAGAAGCTTCAATTATAGTTTTATAGTGGAATACCTTTAGCAGTTCTTCCTCTATTTCTATAAATGCTTGTCTCTCACAGTGCAGTCCCTCCCCTGCCCTACTCTGAACTGCCCCTTTTGGTTACTCATGCACGGTCTGGGTCTTTGGAAACAAAGTGGTGGCTAGTGTTTGGACCACCGACCAGCTGCCCCTGAATCCTACAGGCTCCTGGCTATCATTGATATGACATAACATCCTCTAAAATGGATGCCCCTTTAGGGGGAAGTTCTACCAATCTATCAGGCCACACTGGCAGCATACCGGAACCCAAACAAGCATTCACAAAGCCAATAGGTCTGGTAGTGCCTTACACCCTTTTGGCTTTGTCAATGCTTGTTTAAAAAAAAACACATTTTATTGATTTTTTACAGTACCACGTGGGTAATCGCCCGACATACCATTTTGAGACAGGATAAGGACAAATTACCAAGTATGGAACTATCATTGGGTACATTTTGTATATATAATATAACAAACAAATATATATAACAAAAGTGAAAACCAAACCTGTAAGCAGACATTCCTACCCCACCACACCCCACACCACCCCACCCCCACTGGCGAGCATTCTTATAAACAAATACATGTCCAGAGAGAGAAAACACTAAGTTGTATAGTATGGCCTCCAACATCCGTGGAAGCTGATGTTTAGGGGGTTTGCGAAGGAAGAAGGGGATGGTTTATGCCCCTGCATGTAGCCTATCAAGACCACATTTTTCTGTGCTTTTGAGGGCAACCCCGCGCTTGGAAGACTGCTATTTCTGCACCCATGCAGTTGTCTAGGCACCTTCTCCATTTCCCTATTGTCGGTGGGTAAGTTCCTTTCCATAGCGGAGAGATATCACGTTTAGCAAGTCAATGCTTGTTTTGACAAGGTTTTTGTAAATATTTCTTGTTGGGATATATATATATATATGTTTCAGCCAATTTTATATATTTGGTCTTGCAAAGCAAGTACAGCAGCCCCTGACAATGAAGGGAACCACTTTGTACAAGGGTGTGCTCCTTAAGAAAGAGCAGAATGCCACACTTGTTTAACCCTGTCAAAGGAGAGTGTGGCCTTCCTGAGCCAGCTTAAATAAATCACCCTAGCTCCAGAAAGCTACTAAAACATGGCACTTGAATACCTTTTACTGTCCATCTTTCACTCATTAAAAATGTTGTCAATGATCATGATCTGAGCATGTCATGTGCTTCCACAGTGCCAAGAAGCTTGGAACACGTGTGTTGAATAAATACAAATAATATGCAAAGGTACTCCTACTATCTGTGCTTTTAAGTGAAACTTCAGAGCACAAAATAATTCATTAACATCCACAAATTAGATGCTGATTAAAAGAATCGGGGTCTGTATACATTTATGGATGAAGATGGAGCTTAGAACTGTAAATAACGCACAGGTGGCAAGGAGCCTGGTGGCTGAATTTTCAGCAGGTACGATAAGTAAGGAGTGGACAATGAGAACTCCCTGTGGACAGTTAGGAGTGTGCAGTATTTCCCATCTTAATTAAAGTCTCAACATTCATAGCGAAAAAAACGTTGAAGTAAGCAGGAAGAGGCCTCTAGAAGAGTGACTCAGCATTTAAAGGAAATTCACAATAGTGAAATCAAAGTGGTGAGATTTGCTGTAAGGGTCAAAGAACGTCCACAAGGAGGTACTTGTGAATAATGACGATGCCAGCCTAAGGAGATTATTTCATGATCAAATCTACGACAAAGAGAACTGAACGTCAATAAGGGCTCTCAGATGTTTCTGGAACTTAAATATTTTCAGAGAAATAGATAGGTTTCTTCCGCTTCTAAAAGCAACATACCTAATTGAATCCCATTTTTTTCGGCCAAATCAAAAGCAGTGATAGCAGTATTTATATGTGCCATAGTTTCCCTTCCTTGGATAAAACCATGCTGATGGACTGATACAAGGTCTGACATAACAGGTGCTAATCGGGAGGCCAGAATTTTAGCAAAAATATTTGCATCACAATTAATAAGTGAGATAGGCCTGTAAGAGCCACACTCATTAGAAGGTTTATTTTTCTTTTTAAAAAAAGACTATTTGTGTCAAATTCCAAGATTCTGGTATAATACCATGATTGCCAATATATTGAATTGTCTCTTTAATTGGTTCGATTAACTGCTCCTTAAAAACTTTATAAAACTCCAAGGGTACAGAGTCTTCCCCTGTTGCTTTTCCCGACGGGAGCGCTGATATTGCTAATAATATTTCCTCATTACTGATATCTTTGCCCATAATAGCAGTATCTTCTTCTTTCAGTTTTGGCAAATATATATTTTGTAAATACTGTTGTATATCTTACTCATTAATTGTAGTTTCAGAGGTGTATCATTTCTGATAAAAAACAGAAAATTGTTCTAAGATCCCTTTTGGATCCGTACACGTAATCCCATTTGCTGCTTTTATTTCTTTAATATAAGTCTTAGCCCGATCATCGGCTACTCTGTGAGCAAGAACTTTTCCCATGTGCTCCCCAAACTCATACTGTATAGCACAATATTTATTATATTTGTTGACCATTCTCTCCCTAAATACCTTTTTCGCCGCCACCCTCAAATCAATTAAATCTCGTAATAGCTCATCATGATTGAGTAAAGCACACCAGACCAAATTTATATGATCCTCCTCAGCCGGTCTTATAGTCGAAATAACCTCCTCTGTTTGATCTTGTTTTTTTTTATTTTGTTGCACTATATACTGTAATGTTGTCCCTCGGACCACTGCTTTCCAAGTGTCCCATATTATATTAGGAGTAGATGAACCCTTATTTTCCCGAAAGAAAAGTTCAAGCTGCCTATTAGTAGTCTCTGTATAAGTCTCATCTGTAAGTAGATACTTTGGAAACTTAAAGGATTTGTGAATCGTTTCTCCTGATATAGCTTGAAATGTTACCATAAGGGGATTGTGGTCAGAAGTAATACCTGGGTATATCATTATATCAGCCATTTAAGCAATCCCATTTGACACCCACGCCATATCTATTCTTGAATATGATCGATGCGGAGATGAATAATAAGTATATCCTGCAGTATTAGGATATAAATATCTCCACAGATCCACCACCAGCTGTAACCGTCCCACCTCTACTATTGCTGCTCTTGTTCGAGTCATTCTGCGAGTAGGTGTCTGTCTACTAGTGTCTATATTATAATCCATAATACAATTGAAGTCCCCCATGATCAGTTTCTCTCCCTCCCAGTTTAATAGTTCCATATTTAGAGAATCAAAAAAGATAGTTCGTCTAAATTAGGACCATATATACCACATATAATATATTTTTTGCCTCCAATTTCAACCTGGGCGATTGCCCACCTCTCAGCCCGATCAGTCATAGTTTTTAGTATCACACATCAAAATCCCTTTTGCTTCAAAATAGCCACTCCCCTAATACAGCAAGACTGTGAGGTACAGACAATGGTTTCATAACCAAGTTGTGCTAATAACTATCGATCTTTATAAGAAAAATGTGTTTCTGTTAATAGTGCATGCTGCGGGTTGTATGTTTTTAATTCTTCCCTTACCAACTGCCTCTTGAGTTTACTGTTTAGACCGGCAATGTTCCAAATAATACATTTAATTTTACTCATCATAGAAATATTTATTTTCCCCTTTAATGTAGTCCATTATTCTTTTCAATTGGTTTTCCTCCTGCCCTGCAATAACCATATTCACTTCTTTGATAGCTGACTTGTTGATTTTTTTTGTCCATATTTTCACCCACCTTACCCTTCCCAGAGCCTGCTTGCCAGCCCACCCCCGTGCCTTGGGAGAGAAATTACTACCCTTACAAAAAGCTGCTAAACCAGCAGCCAAAGGGAGACAGAACACCCCAAACACAACCCCCTCACCCGGAAACCACACACCTGAAGCTGTGTAATTTTAGTAAACCCTTCTTAATGATTAGTTTAATATTCGATAGAGCGAATTGGAAGTTTTTATGGGCTGTATTGGAAGGGGTTGGGAATGGGGACAATGTTTTAACAGTGGGTCCAGGCGTTATATGGTATCCCACAAGCAAAACTAATGTACTTAGGAACACAATCTGAAGCCTTTTAGATTTTACAGGGTCTGCGGCAGGGATGTCCACTTTCCCCTCTTATTTGCCCTTTATATTGAACCGCTTATTTTTTCATTACAATCTAACCCTAAAATTATACTACTAAGGCAAGGCATAAACTTACTAAAGTTAACTGCCTATGCAGAGGATGTAGCTATATTCTCAACTGAACCAATTGGAGCAAGGAAAGAAGCAGAAAAATAAGCAGCTAGATTTGGAGCAGTAGCTGGCTATAAATTCAACACACACAAAACACAGATTTTGGTAAATTTTACTACGAGGGAAAGTATCAAGGGGGTATGCACTGTGGCCACGTACCTAGGGGTCAGAATTTCTCCACAGATCAATCAAATAATTCCGTCAAACTACAAACCACTGATAAAGGAAACAGCTATTCAGTTAAAAAAAATGGCATAAGCTCCCTATTGGTATCATAGGTCGGGCCAATATTATCAAAATGAAAATACTTCCAAAATTTCTGTATCTCTTTAGATCTATTCCTCTGCGGGTTTCGAATGGTTTCTTTAAAAGATTAGATGGCCTTTTTAGCAGTTTTATATGGGGATACAAGAAGGCACGTAGAGCCATTGATTTATTGAAGTGCCATTTCGATCAGGGGGTACAAAAGGAGGTGGTGATGGACGGAGCATCTGAACCAATCAAACACTCTCACCCAGTCAACAGATCTGGGTTTAATCCATCACCGTTCTTTAGCCCACTCTGCCACCCCAGTTCAGACATGGCCATATGCAAATCAGTCTGACCCTGTGCCTCATGGGAACAGTCCAACCCAAACTGCCAAGCCATGCCTTCCCTGGACCGGATTCAAGCTTCCTAGGACCGGTTTCTGGCATTACAGCCTTCTTCAGCCAGGCTTGCTTGAATCCAGTGGCAAAGTGAGCAAGGGACTCACGTCTGAGCATACCCTGCCAACTTATGGCAAACAAAGCGGTACAAAAGGGGGTGGTGATGGACGGAGCATCTGAACCAATCAAACACTCACACCCAGTCAACAGATCTGGGTTTAATCCATCACCGTTCTTTAGCCCACTCTGCCACCCCAGTTCAGACATGGCCATATGCAAATCAGTCTGACCCTCAAACGCTCCGTCCATCATCCTCTTTGGTATCACTTTGTTCGCCCCAAGTTGGCAAGGTATGCCCAGACGTGGGTCCCTTGCTCACTCTACCATTGGATTCAAGATAGCCTGGCTGATGAGGATTATGAATCCGAAACCGGTCCCAGGATGCTTGTTTCCGGTCCAAGGAAGACATGGCTTGGCAGTTCGGGCTGGACCGTTCCCATGAGGCACAGGGTCAGACCTATTTGCATATGGCCATGTCTGAACTGGGGTACTGGAGTGAGCTAAAGAATGGTGATGGATTAAACCCAGATCAGTTGACTGGGGGTGAGTGTTTGATTTGCTCAAATGCTCCATTCATCATCCTCTTTGGTATCGCTTTGTTGGCCATAAGTTGGCAGGGTATGCCCAGACGTGGGTCTCTTGCTCACTCTACCACTGGATTCAAGATAGCCTGGCTGATGAGGATTATGAATCCGAACTCGGTCAGGATGCTTGTTTCCGGTCCAGGGAAGATATGGCTTGGCAGTTCGGGCTGGACTGTTCCCATGAGGCACAGGGTCAGACAGATTTGCATACGGCTGTGTCTGAACTGGGGTGGAGGAGTGAGCTAAAGAATGGTGATGGATTAAACCCAGATCAGTTGACTGGGGGTGAGTGTTTGATTTTCTCAAACGCTCCGTCCATCATCCTCTCGGGTATCGCTTTATTTCGATCAGGGGGGCATAGACTTTCCATATTTCAAAATGTATTTTTGGTCCTCATTTGTAGGTCGTTTTCAGTCTATTAATCCCTTCATGTACTACCTTCTTCCACAAATTATTATAGGCAGAACATAGTTTGAGGTATAAAACTACTGATCCGAACTACTTCAAACGTGTAAAATTTAAGACCTTAGGGACACTATTTCCATTTGGAAAGCTATTTTTACTAGGTGTGATTTATCATATTACCACGATAAACTTCCCTGATATTTTTCAGGATATTACATTAAGACAATGGGCGGATTCTGGTATTTCTACACTCTGCATCTATATGATCATGGGGGTTTTGCTTCTTCATTTGAAAATCTGCATTTTTTGTTTAAATTACCAAGGCACATGTTTTTTAACTATCTTCAAATTAAGAGCTTCTTGTTGACGCAACTAAAACTGATTAATTTAACTAAGTCAGAGATATGGGACTTATTATATCAGTATAAACACTAAATGCATGATTAGTTGTATGTATAAGATCCTCGTCAGTTCTAGAAAGGGGGATGGTAATAAACTAGCTCACAAGTGGAGTATAATATTGGGGGAGGAGGTTATGGAAAACAATATAGAGCAGAGTTTAAGGGTAGTTAAGAATTCTGTGTATGCAACCAACCTACAAATGCAGCAGTTCCGTAGTACTTGTACCCTGTATTACACACCAGAGAAAATAGCTAAATGGGTCAATATGGGGTCAGCTAGTACACGAACGAAATGCCCTAAATGCGATCTTTTTGCTGCAAATATGAGTCATATGTTTGTAGAATGTCCTAAGTTGAGGGATTTCTGGCACCAGTTAGGCCAAATTTGCTCACAGCAGTTAGGGATTGATTTCTCCCCTACAGTGAGGGATATTATGTTGGGGCCTGACATGTTTAGTCATAGACAGAATTGGCTCTTATTGATTCTGTTGGTAATAGCCAGATTGGTGATTGCCCGAGTCTGGATCAGCTCGTACCCCCCCCCCCCGAGTATTATTGATTGGTGGATACTGATGAAGGAGATATATGCATTGGAAAATACTTTGGCAAATGCAAGGGGAACACAAGCTCTGAATAAATTAAAATCTGTATGCGGTCTTATACTGTAAATGTTCTCGATTAGAACTAGGAATGAGGATATTTCCATTCGCATCTACTGTCTTTTGTTGTGATTCTCTTCCCCTTTTGTTATAATTTTTTGGGGTTGTTTCTTTTCTTTTTCGTGACATATGTAACCCTACCTGTGATTTATTTATTGTAATGGCTGACGTGTTGAAGAATAAAGATATTTTAAAGAAATAAATACATCAGTTTCATTTAATTTCAAGTTATTCAAATTGTACCCAAAATTTCAACAGATTGGTTGATGTAATATGCACAATAAACATCATGCTGGAAAAAATGCTTGAATGAACATTCAAATCAATTGCTTTTTAAAATCATAGTGCTATGTTAGACTGAGACCAGTCATATGCAAACCAGTCTTGGTTTTTTTTACTACAAGAACAGCTCATTCCGAACTGACAGTCGCTGGTGATTATGGAAGACAGCAATAGTTTATTAACTTTCACCCACTGTACCACTCTAAAGACCAGCCATGAGCAAATTAGTATTGCTCTTGTTCCCATAAGAACAGTACAATCCAAAGGGCCGGACAAGCTCCTCGCCATACATTAACCCAAGGAACCCTATACGGGTTTCGGCTTCATCAGTAAGTTACACCTTGGCTCTCATGGAACGGTGAACTCAGGGCCCACGTCTAAGCACATCCATCACACTTCAGGTGTTTACTGCAACAAGCAACAAAGTGAAGGAAGGAGTACGTAAACTAAATTCAACCACTGATGACCGATCGGGAGAGCATTTCACTCCGTTGTTTTTGTCAACATTAGGCCTCTAGAGAGAGACGCGCTACGTGTCAGACAAAGTCTTGGGAGCTCCTCAGGGACAGGCAGGCTTCTTCATCTGAAAAATACTGACTCAAAGCTGTGGAAGAGAGGACGGAGGGGTCGAGTTGAGCCTTCACCAACAATCTGTAAGGACTAAATATCTAGCATTTGAATGTTTTACACAAACCAATTGGAAGCCCCTAAACATATTCATTTTTCTTTACTACATTGCAAATGCATTCTCTATCGTGTCCCTATCCTGTGAAGTCATATTCTATCTATTTTAGTAATTCCATACTGTTTACAACATATTTGTTGTAGAGTGCACTAAGTTGGGGAGTATTTGTATAAAGACAGAAAATCAGGGGGAAGTGAAATGCAAGAGAGCTTCCTATCAAGTGAAGGGAAACAGGCAGTGTGTGGCATAGTCTGAAATCGATGTGAAAATAGCTCCGAAATATTGGAAGCCTTGAAATAAGAGAAGGGATTGTTGTGAAAGTTCGCCAGTAGGAAAAATAAATTACAGTGGATGTGGGATTACTTGCATTCTTATCAGAAATATTCAATTTATTTTTCCAGTCGGTGGCTGCCGCTTTTCTTAGTTGCACGGGCTGTTACAGAGCGTCTTGCAACAGGCAATAACCTTGTGAAGTCGTCCAGTATTTGAATGTAGGAAACGAGCAACACCGTTTGCCACACAGAGCACCGTGAGCCTGTACTGCTGTTCCAGGAGTCCACACCCTGACAAGACCAAGGGAAGCTTCGCTGTAAATGTTTATTTGCTTCATTTTATTCGATAAACAGCGCAACGCTACTTTCGAAGAGAAAAGCCACAACAGACCACAATTTATAGCTCAGCTGTCATCACTGGCAAGGGAATTCTGCGCGAGAGTTCTCATTATGGGCTAAAAATACACTTAAGCTACGTAAGCTGGAGCACATTCGAGTAATAAAGAGACACATTCTGACATGGTTAAATCTCTTAAAATGTGTTAAACTGCTCACAAATTCATCAAGAACTGATACTTAGGGTACTCTGGCTTTAGAGTTAAATTCATGTATATGTTGTCGGTTTTCACCAGTAAGTCGGTTACAATTGCAAACCACTAATTATATACCATTTAAAATCATACATCTTGAAGGGGTCTTTCAATGAATCATGTCACAAGACATTGCACAGCTTCAGTTCACAAACGTACCAAACAAAGCAACATCAGAGAGTGGTTACTGATGGTGGCTGACGCCGAAAGAACTACCTGTCTTTTTATCTGCACTCCATGGCCTCTTTAAAGAATTCCTGTTTTATATAACATGTCTCGTTAGAATCAGCATTACGTAATAATCCGAGAGTCTAATGGAGTGCCCAAGAACTATGATTTTAAAAACAATTGTAGAATTTCACAGTTGAGGTCCAGCAAAGCTGGGAAATGGCCAGCAAATGTACCACATTTTTAACTAAGTCTGTGCGCAATCTTAAAACCAAGAATAATCGTCATGTCGCTCTTGGTTTCTATCAGCAATTTTCTCAAAGTCTGTTTACTGCTCGTACAGTGTACACATCCTATTTGTGGTATAAATGTGATCTGTAGCCTGCCTTCAACGCACCGTTATATATATAGTTGCATGTTGTGTGGTAAAACAAATATATATATATATATATATATATATATATATATATATATATATATATATATATATATATATATATATATATATATATATATATTTTTTTTTTTTCCCTTTCTGTTCTTATTCTAACTTCTGCATCTGAATCCCCGGTGCCACATGCATAAATCTAATCAGACACGTTCATTTCGATACAAGCATTGTTTATACATAGCTTCATTTTTTTGTCATTATTCCCTGCTGCTATGGTGGGTTTTTTCATGTAAGGCTCTCTAATTATCAGTGGGTGAGTGTGGTACTTGTAACATAAATCTATTAATAAAGCAAATATAAAACTGCAATTAACCAAATTAAAAAAATATTTTTGTTCGACACACCCATTGTAGTCTTGTTTTGGATTTACAGAAAGCAGGATCAGTATCATAACTTGCTAACCTGGTTCACTCTTTCCGTTGTTTTTAGACGCCAAAGTGATATTTGCACTAATTGTGACAGCTGCATCGGAATTAGCTCCCTTGTCCGTTATTTTCTTGAGTTGGAACGTTTTCATTGTATTCATGCGCAAATCAGAATAAATCAAAAAGTGTATGATGTTCGCCTAAGCATCAAAACTCAAAATATCTTCCCATAGCTTTTAGAATTCTAAAATCGGGATCTCTACCAAAATTTACACAATGAAACATCCCAATGGGACTTGCCTGGTGGGGATGAAGTGGATGGTGGCTCTACCAATTTCACGGACTACATCTGCTGCTTATGATCACCTACACCACCCTTCCTTGGTGTCAAGACAGTCAAGAGTCAACGGTGGTTACATTTCCTTGTTAAAATGTATTGCTCTGCAGTTGTCATTACAGCATCTTCCATCTCATTCATCTTTTGTTGACTAGCGTTACCTGCCCTACGACTTGATTTCTGTTAGCCCCAGCATCGCACATTGATGAAATTAGCTGCAAAATGTCACTCTTAAAATGACTATCCTCGGGTGTATCAGAGGTTCACTTGGTTATGCCATTTTAAATCTTAACAAGGCAGGGTGAAGTTCAGCCATGCCTGCCATTTGACACAAGACTTTCACACTTTGCTACACAGTTAAAAATGTCAGCTTCGGCGCTTGATAATTCCAAGTCCTTGGTGGTGTCTGCCTCCTATGAGATGTTAAGAGATACTGTGTAGCAAAAGAGCACCTAACTTTGTCATTTGGGATTTAAATTAATTCAAAGTTTGTCAGCGAACATTATGGAAGGCAAAGTGGACAAACATTTCCATTATAGTGCAGGAAAAGTGTAGAACCCTTGGGGTGACCAATGGTTTCCAATCCTTACTTTCCTGATCTTCTCTAGAGTGAACGTCACACAAACGAAAAACTAAAAACTAAAATAAAATCTAAATACATTTGTCCAAGCTTAAAAACCTGCTAGTTAGTATAGACAAATCTAAAGGGATCTGAAAGAAAACTACTCAAAAAATATCTAAACAAATAATTGTCTACTATAGATCTCTTTACACAATATCTGCCCATAAAAATGTCTCCACGCTGGACTGTTCCAATGAGGCACAGGGTCAGACTGGTTTGCATATGGCCATGTCTGAACTGAGGTGGCGTAGTGAGCTAAAGAATAATGATGGATTAAACCCAGATCAGTTGACTGGCAGTGAGTGCTTGCAATGTTGAACACTCCATCCATCATCCCCTTTGGTTTTGCTTTGTTCGCCCTAAGTTGGAGGGGTATGCCCAGACGTGGGTCCCTTGCTCACTTTGCCACTGGATTCAAGCTAACCTGGCTGATGGCAGCTGATTAGCCAGAAACCGGTCCCAGGATGCTTGTTTCTGGTCCAGGGAAGACCTGGCTTGGCAGTTTGGGCTGGACTGTTCCCATGAGGCACAGGGTCAGACTGATTTGCATATGGCCATGTCTGAACTGGGCTGGCGGAGTGAGCTAAAGAATGATGATGGATTAAACCCAGATCAGTTGACTGGGGGTGAATGCTTGAAATGTTCAACACACTGTCCATCATCCCCTTTGGTTTTGCTCCATTCTATAGAAACAATAGAAACTTTGAGGAACTTAAATGACTCCTCTTTTAAAACAGATCCTGAGACTGAATAGGCATACTGAACTGTACCCATCTTAGACCCCCACCTGGCCACACCTGCCTGAGACCTAGCAGGAGCAAAATTGGGCTACTTTTGCCTCCTTTATCTAAGCTTTCCCAGGGAAATAAGTGCCAGTTAGTAGTGTTCAAAATGCATCAGCAAAGACTCATTTTTCTCAAGATCATACCAAGCTGATCACACGGAGACCACAATAGTGTCAGTATCTCCTAAATCAAGCTCAACTGCACACAAGTTGAGGCCTAGAAAGATAAATGACAATCTGAAAAGAAAAAAAAAAAAAAAAGAGCCACGGTCAACATAACTGCTACGTGCATCTACCAGCCACAAAGTTGATATGCGGAAATGCATTAGACAGCCTGCTAGAGGAGAAAGGTCTTCCGAGCTGAAGCACAAAAATCAAATAATCTACCAACAGAGGTGAGTAAGTTCAAGTATGGACTCTTTCAGAAGACCATGCAAAGACAATGACTTCACCCTCTAACCACAGAAGCTTTATCTTACTTCTTGATACAAGATCAACCACATGCCAATAACAGAGGTAGCCTCATGCTAGCAACTTCATAATGCACTTGCATAATAAAAAGATAAGAGGACTAAGACTTGTGAAACTCCACAAAAGGAGTGAAAACATGCTTATTACATTCAGGTATGGCCTATGATGTTACAGAATGAGGAATCACTGAACATTCAACAGCATTGTATATGATCTCGTGACTAAGTTGTAATTTGACTTCCCTAATAAGGGGAGAATGGGTAAATAAGCCCTTTACAACTATAGTAAGTAAATAACTATACATAAGATATTCTGCTTTTGTTAAACCACAGTGGTCCAGATTACAACTGTGCTCTAATACGTAGCCTTCTCAAATAACCTACACCACTGTGTCTCCAACTGAAGAAGAAAGGTGTGAACATTTAATACTCCAAGTAAAAAAGCATTCTTTGAAATTTCTTCTGTGCAAAGTGAAATCCCTTCTTGGAAGGGAACGAGCAAATGCAGTTTGAGCTGCAAGCAAATACTGTGCACAGCTGGACTGAAATCTGAAATCGTAGCTTTGACGGGTCGGGCAGATAATGACGGGTGGGGGAGATGATTCCTATAAGCGCAGCCTTTTTTGGCCGCTCCAGTAAATCAGCTACAGTAGCAGGGCACAGTTTACTAGGGGGGGTGGGGGGCGAACGTACCCCACTTTTCTTCTTTTAGTATCAGTTTGGGCGACAGGAACTCTGCAAGTTGGACTATGGGCAGTTTGGAGCCCAGAGGGCAGGGTTGCAGGGAGGGTGGTGAATGGGAGGGGGAGTTATCAGTCTTCATGTTTGATTTCTTTGAAGTATTTGTTTGTTTAGCACCACCACAGAGATACACCAGACAGAAGCGAATTTGAAGGGTTACCAATGATGAGTACACAACAGGAAACAGGGGTTAGAGTTCTCAGCTGGCAACGTGAATGGGCTGGGAGATAATCAAGCGTGGCATGGTAAGCCACTTTATTAGGCGAAAAGCCCCAGATGTTGTCCTCTTGCACGAGACACACTGGATTGGGAATAGCTCTATGGCGTTACATAGGGGATGCTACAAGTTAGTGGCACATACAGGTTTCACCTCCGGATCACTAGGAGTAGGCATACTAATTAAGAATACATTTCCCTTCACAGTACGGGCCACGTGGCCAGACACACGAGGTAGATTTTTTGGGGTTTCCGGTCAGTGGGAGGGGAAGACTGCCACATTAGTCTCAATATATGTACCACCTGGCCTTCAAACTGATACTTTCAAAGATATTTGCACTATACTCCTGTCATTCCCAGATGGCCTACTAGTAATAGGAGGGGACCTTAATGCCGTGTTGTCAGGTGCCCTTGACTGATATCCTCAGCGGGATACCCGACCAGCTCAGATGCAGTTACCAAAATGTATTGAGTCAATTCAATTCAAATAACTTTATTCGATTCCACAAAAGAGTCATAAAAGTATACACTAATATAAAATACATAAATTGTCATAAAACCACAATACATATATGCATATTTAAAATTTACAATACATTAGAAATAACCTTAATCATATATATGGAAAGGACATAAAGTGCAAAGTTGATTTATCAACAGGGCAACAGAAGAAACATTTATGGATAGTTTACTTTGGGTAGAAGTCGTGTAAATCCCAGACGGATATAGGGCTGTCTCCTTTTTGGGGTGGGTAGGATCGTAGAAGGGGGACAATGTTCCTATTTCTAAATTTTACTAGGACCAGATCCCCACTAATATTGTTAGTTAGGGACCCTAGCCAGCCTACCCTTCTAACACTCATGATACCTCCGTCATGATCATGTGCGAGTGGTCTGTTTTTGGAAAGCCAGAATATGACCTTATTTAAAATTTCCTGACGGCTTTCAAATTTCCCATGGCAGGGTGCCGGTATTCCTGATAAAACAAGAACATATGGGGCGGCTTCAGGAGGCAAGTGTATAGCTGCTACGCTACTTGGGTCCTCTCTGGCTGCAATATGCCTATTAAATCCAGGTTTAGGAGCGGCTTTGGGTATAGCAGGTTTTTTAAGAAGCTGTGGAGAAGTTTGGGAGTATTTACTTAGATTAGTAGGCAAGGGAACTTTTGTGGTAGTGGATAAATCAGAGCCATTGGGTATTGCCTTCTTAAGGGTGGAAGGAGAATTAATTGTAGTATTTATCTCTTTTGTTATGGAGATAGCCGTAAGGGGTCTTCCCCCGTTAGATGGGTCATTATTAGGTGGTTTGAGATTGGCTAAAATAATTCTCTCAATGCCTGTTATTCTATCACCCAGGGCGTTGATTTTTCCTACCAGTGGTGATACGATAGAATTAAATAATAACTCTATCTGAGAAAGTAAAAAGTGCTTGGTCTACATAAGTCCCGCTCTCCGCCGTAATTAAGGGGGGGTTGGTGACTGGCGATATAGGACCATCGCACGATTTTGGTGTGTTTAGATGATTCCCACTTTCAATAATCTTGTCATGCTTTCTTTTGTCATTAGGACCCTGAAACAAGGCAACACCTTGGGTATTGTCTAATAAAGGTGGTAGGAGTAAATCACATGGTTTCCTAATTGGGGAAGAAAATCTAATGCCTTTTACATGGAATGGGGATGCCACTGGGGCATACTTAGTGCCGCATAGAGAATTCATTTCCTCCCAAAAAGATAAATTCTGTGAGCTAACAGGGTTCAATGGGGAAGATTGCCTAGTGTCTATCAATTGTCGCAACTCGTTCACATCTTCACGAAGAGTGGGCAGTGATCGATTGGTCACAGTAAAGTTCAGGGTCCCCTGGCCTGGGTCAAGTATTTGAGAAGATTTCCTATTGATCCCCTTACATGACATAGTGCAACCTGGTAATATAATAACGAGAGGATCGCTTTCAGGGAAACAGTCAGACTGACCAGGAAGTAATATGGGTATAGGTCAAACGAAGTACTTCCTCTGGTTGCGGTGCCAAGGGGGGTGGCCCGTCCCGTCCTCCTCGGTCCTATGAGGGCCTTAGAGGGCCCGCCCTTTGCCCCGGGCTATGTCCCGCGTCGCGGGATTAGAGGCGAGATTTAAACCTTACAGGCGGGGGGGGCGGGAACGCCGAGGGAAGAGGCAGCAGCTGGGGAGCAGAGAGCCTGCTGGTCCTCGCAGTCCCTCGGCGTCTGGTACAATCAAAGTCCTTTTCCCCTCAGCACACCCCTCGCAGCCCTCACAGAGTCTCTTGCGCTAGCAAAAGCGCTGGAACAGTGCTGGAATCCCCCGTCGTCCTTCCCTGGAAGCAGCACACCGCGAGTGGCACCCGCGGAGCGGGGGCCGCGACAAGCACCAATAATGTCCAGGCGGGGGGGGGCGGGAACGCCGAGGGAAGAGGCAGCAGCTGGGGAGCAGAGAGCCTGCTGGTCCTCGCAGTCCCTCGGCGTCTGGTACAATCAAAGTCCTTTTCCCCTCAGCACACCCCTCGCAGCCCTCACAGAGTCTCTTGCGCTAGCAAAAGCGCTGGAAAAGCGCTGGAATCCCCCGTCGTCCTTCCCTGGAAACAGCACACCGCGAGTGGCACCCAAATGAGGCTGGTGGATGCCTGGAGGACATACAATCCAGAAAGGGACCAACACACTCACCTATCGGTAGCGCATTGTAGCCTATCACGCATTGACTATATTTTAGTACCAGCAGCGCAAGCACACACTATTCGAGAGATTCGCCACCTAGGACGTGGCATTTCAGATCATTCCTCGGTCAGGATGAAAGTGATACTTGGACAGTTAAATGCCGGGAGGGTTGCCCCTTGAACTCATGGTATCTGATGGACCCAGTTACCCGTAAGAGCATTGCCCATGCTACAGAGAATTACTTTCAGGAAAACGTGGGTACAGTCGAATCAGCTCAGACAATATGGGAACCTTACAAACCGGTCATTCGGGAGGAAACCCTTTCCCTGATTTTCGGAAGAAAGAAGGAAAGGCAGGCAGATCTTGTGCAGGCCGAGGAAGGAGTACTAAAAGCGGAAGAGGACGTGGCCCAAGCAGTAACGCCCAAAGCAATTCACCTCCTGCAGTTAAGGCAAGACAAATTCAAAAGCATAGCAGAGGATAGAGCCAGGGCGCACAGCAGGGAGGTCCAAAACAGAATATATGAACACAGGGATAAGGCAGGAAAGCTAATAGCATGGTTGGACAGACGGGACTGGGCATCTTGCCTGGTACCAGAGCTACAGGACTCGGGCTCCGCCCCCAAAGTAGACCCACAGGGAATAGCGGACGCATTCAGGTCACATTATCAGAAGGTTTATCACACAGCTAGTAGCTCCACAGAGGACGACAACAGCAAGCTGCTCCAGGACATTAGGCTTCCCACCCTCTCAGACGAAAATAGAGCATATTTGGAATCCCCGTTAATGGATGACGAAGTAGCGCAGGCAATAAGAGGGATCAATTCAGGGAAGGCATCGGAACCGGCAAGAAGAAGAGTTCTCCCGGTATAGTTTTAGGTCCAGAAGAGGGAGAGAAGAAAACCAAGGCTAGGGGGGTACCTCTGATTAGACCTATATTACTTTTTCAAAGAAATTTATCACAAATACTTTAAGAAAAAGATGCTATAAGTAAGAGAAAGTCCTGTAATTTCTTCAAAACATTATTTTATTATTTTTGTTTTTTTGTTTTTTGTTTTGCAGTTTGTCTATTTATACATAAATACAAATTGTTTTGTGACACGCAAAAATTATTTTAAATAACAAAAATGAATTTAAACTACACAAAATGCAATTGAAGCAAAAAACCCCAAACAGTTCATCTTATCCTATTGTCATTCATTCCATCATGCATACCTCTACAATTACTACCCATTCTAAAAAGACAAATATGAACATAATAACAAAACCTCACATTAGACTAACACAAAATATTTAAGATAGACCTCTATGGCTATTGAGAGAGAAGTCCTACCAATTAATCACTTACTGATCTGTACATTATTTACAAATTTGTAATACATGTAAGGGTCTTTGATGTGTACGGCCTACGTACGTTTCGATGACTGCTGATATTTAATATCACCTTCTTCAGGGCCAAAATATAGAAAAGACAAATTGGACAAAACACAAGTACAACGATTAAAAACGGGGGGGTTCTTCAGTTTCTATTTTTAATGACAGCAATGGGTCCACAGATTCCTACTTTGCAGACTTTAATGAGGACACCGTTTATCACAAATACAGCTGCATATGTGGGTGATATCTCCTGTCTTTATCTTAATTGCTAGGAGTTTAAGGGAGGGCCAGTTATGCGCAATGTTCTCAACAGAGTGCTTTTCAACAAAGTTCTTCTGATGATTCTACCTGATAGCTATTCTTGTGCTGTCAAGGAGGGCAGGTTTTAACTTTCCTTCCTGTCCCAGTTTTGGAAATGGCTGATGATAACAAATCACATTGCCGTCTTTTTTATTTAGAATGCATTCTGCTACTGGGGGTCCTTCGACATGCGTGCCGCTGCAGACTGTGTAGTTTAATTTAATTTTTGTTATTTAAAATCATTTTTTGCGTGTCACAAAATAATTTGTATTTATGTATAAATAGAAAAACTGCAAAACAAAAAAGAAAAATAATAAAATAATGTTTTGAAGAAATTACAGGACTTTCTCTTACTTATAGCATCCTTTTCTTAAAGTATTTGTGATAAATTTCTTTGAAAAAGTAATATAGGTCTAATCAGAGGTACCCCCCCTAGCCAAGGCATCGGGACCGAACAGCATTCCCATTGAATTTTACAAACTGAAGCCCGACAGGATCGACCCCATCTCCCCTCCATGTTTGAGGAAAGCAGAGACAAAGGAATACAACCATAAGATCAGGGGTCGCAGACATAGTTGTCATACATAAAGAAGGCAAATCCAAAACGAACTGTGCGTCCTACAGGCCTATATCACTGCTGAATGTGGAGCCTAAGATTCTCGCAAAATTACTTGCAACACGCCTCATTAAAGTTATCAACACGTTAGTCCACCCTAACCAGTCAGGCTTCATGCCACACTGTAATACGGCACCTAATTTGTGCCGCCTGCACAGAGTACTGGGTAGAGTATCGACCATACTTGACCCGGCTATATTGGTATCCCTGGATGCCACCATGGCTTTCCATATGGTTGAATGGCCATACCTCTTTGCGGTGTTGGGCAAATTGGGGTTTGGTACCTCATTTGTAAGCTGGGTCCGCCTGCTATATTCCAGTCCCATGGCCCGGGTGGTAGCGAATAACCGTAAGTCTCCAGACTTCAAGCTGAGCCGGGGCACACGCCAGGGATGTCCTTTGTCGCCGCTCCTCTTTGCACTTGCACTGGAACCCTTGGCAGCTTGGATTCGGCAGGATCAAGTGATTCATGGAATGCGATGGGCCCAAGCTGGGAGGACAGGATTTCTTTATACGCTGACGACATCCTTCTTTATAGTACTTCTCCAAGAGCCTCATTGATTGGTCTCTTCGATATTCTCGCAATCCTCAGATTTCATCAACGGGACAAAGTCAGTTGTCTATGTCCTCCGGAGAGATCCGCCAACTCTACCGAGGAATTGCCCGATCAAGATAGCGGTGGAGGGCTTCGGGTATCTTGGCATATATGTAACGCTGAGTCCGGAACTCCACTTTGCACGTAATTTGGAACCACCTATCCGGAGACTAAGGAGCGATGTCAAACATTGGAAGTCCCTTCCCCTCTCCTTGCTGGGCAGAGCGGCCCTCTTCAAGAGGATGGCCCTTCCCCGCTTTTTGTACGCTCTCCAGAATGCGATGGACCCAGTCCCCGCGTCCTATTTTAAAGAAATAGAAAACCTGCAAAGAGAACTTCTTTGGGACGGCAGGCCCTGAATAGCGTTCTCTAAATTGACGCTCAATTGGTATGACGGAGGCATCAGCCTCCAGGACGTCAGGAAATACTATTGGGCGGCACATCTCGCGGCAATTAACCATGGGATATATGGTGATCCGAATGATCCCGGGTATGCCATGGACAGGTGGTTACTCCTAGGGGGTGATTACAACAGAGCATTGCATGCCAGACCCCGCAGATTCCCTCTTACCGGACCAACTGCACACTCAATTCATATATGGCATGCGGCAAATAAACAACTAGGATGGGATGATAAATTCACACTGGCTACTCCATTATGGAGTTCCGAGAGGTTGGGGAGCCTGTGGAAAACCAAGGGGTTTGACAAGTGTGACCTAATTGGAATCTCGCAAATGAAGGATTTCTGGGGCGGGGAAGATTATTCTTTTTGCCACTCAAACAGCAATACAGCCTGGCGGACACTGAATATTATCGGTACCTGCAAATACGGCACACCCTACACACCCAGGTAGCCGGGAACGATACGCTTTCAGAAGCCTCCACCCTAGAGGACAGAATACTTGATGGCCATCTCCCGGAGAAAGGCTATCTCACTTATTTATAAAAAAAACTGGTTAATAACATGGTGGACCCGCTACAAGCCTTAAAGGAGAAATGGGTCAAGGGTGGCTTGGAGCTAGACGAGGAGGACTGGCAGGGGCCAGTTTCCTCCCTGCGGGAGGTGGCTATCCAAGCCAGGCGGAGACTGGTACAGCTCAAAATACTGCATAGGATCTATATTACAGGGCCTGGCTTGGTGCAAATGGGTCAGGCGGAGAATGACGGATGCAGAAGGGGGTGCGGGGAAAGGGGGGCCTTTATAAATATCCAATGGAACTGCCAACGCATACAATCATACTGGGGAGCCATACACCGAACACTGATGGATGTCCTTCATATAGACATACAGCCCGAAGCTCAAAAGGTGTCTCCTTAATGGTTGGGAACCGATAGATCTTAATACATACGCCACACAATGGACAACACTGACATATATGAAAGAAAAAAGAAATATAGCACAGCAATGGGGAGTGAGTCAACCACCAAAACTGAGCAAGTGGACAGAGGACCTGGACTGGTGCATGTTCAGGGAGAAGTCAGTCTATGTTGCAAGAGGGTGTCCCAGAAAGTGGGGAAAGATATGGGAGGCATGGAATCGATATAGAGGAGATATCTGCACCCCTCCTGCTCCTCAGGCAGAGGCTGAAACTCTGGAAACCCCTTGAATTCGTTCAACCTGTAAATGTGACCTAGTATAATATGTTGATGTCTGGAAATATGTAATTATGATATTGCTTGCACATATTCTGTGATGGTGAAGTTATGTCAAAACTTTTCAATAAAAAGAAATATATATTAAAAAAAATACTGTGCACAGCAAACGTGAAAATCCTGGTAAGACAAACGAGAGAGCAAGGTTCGTGAAATGCACTTGAGATGAAGCCACTTTAACGCTTCCATCTTTTGAAAACTTTGGTTTTACAAGACATGAGCAACAAGATTTCTTAAAGATGTTTTTGAAAATCTAGCTGACTGAACAGCAGAATGAAACTTAACTTAAACAAATCAGAGATTAGATATTCAATCATTCTTATCTGCAAAACATACCGAGCACAGGATGTACAAAGAAAGGTTATAATGATTTCATTTACATAGTTCTAATTGGTAGGGATTTTTCCTTCTCTTCCACGTCATTATACTGCAGTGTTCCTAGCAGAGATGTTCTTTTACAGCTACGTTTTACCTCGTAACGTGATGTCCTGGCCAGTTACCCTTAAACATTAAATACCTGCACTCAAATTGAAACCCAAATTACACTTAGGTTGGCGGCTGTTCTGTGGCTTACAGGATAACAACTATTTGAAATGTAATAATCATTTAAAATATAAGTCAGGAAATAGGACAATGATCAAGAGCACACTAAACATATCAAACTGGTGTTCTTGTATTCAAGTATTCATTCCTCAGGGAAAGATCAACCAATCGCAAGTTTTTCAAATGGTTTTATTGTCAACAGTGTTCACCCCTTGGGAATCACTGTGTTTATCACTTTAGCCTACACGTGTTTCATCACAGCATGTGGCTGTGACTCTTCAGGGCTGATCTGATTGATCGAGGCGGGTGGTAGGGGAACCGGTGATACTTCCGACCCGGTCCTAATCGGGTGGTTTATTTATTTTGCAGAATTAGCGGCACCAGTCGGTTTGTCCGGTTGCCGTAGTAAACAGAATCTTTTTCAGATTCACGGCGGAAAATATTCACAATTGTCGGAATTCAGGCCGTGTACAGCCTGTGATACAGCCTCCTCCGGCTTCGATATCGGTTGCCAAGTGCGGGAACTTGGACAAACCGACTGGTGCCGCTAATTCTGCAAAATAAATAAACCACCCGATTAGGACCGGGTCGGAAGTATCACCGGTTCCCCTACCACCCGCCTCGATCAATCAGATCAGCCCTGAAGAGTCACAGCCACATGCTGTGATGAAACACGTGTAGGCTAAAGTGATAAACACAGTGATTCCCAAGGGGTGAACACTGTTGACAATAAAACCATTTGAAAAACTTGCGATTGGTTGATCTTTCCCTGAGGAATGAATACTTGAATACAAGAACACCAGTTTGATATGTTTAGTGTGCTCTGGATCATTGTCCAATTAAAATAAAAGGGAGGTTTTGATACTTCTTCTTTTCACAGAGGTTAAGGTTTTCCTCTGTCCAAGAAGCACCTATTGTGACTACATTAAGCAAATACTATACCGTAAGCAGTTGTGCGCCAGAATTTCTGAACATTCCAAAAACCTACACATAGAGCAACCATAAGTCAGGAAATAAATGTTGTGGGTTTGACAGCAGCAACAACCACAATAGAGAAGTGTGGAGAAGTGTGGCTCAATGGTTAGAGCGGCAGACCCTGATGCAGAGGTCTAGCCCGGGACCAGGGTTCAATTCCCCGCCTCGGCGGGTCTTGGGCTCAAAATTCCACGGACCTGATAATTCTCGCCTCGGTGCCTATTCTAATCATGGGTCCCACTCTGCAACTCTGGGCAATAGCTTGCTTAATCTCCACAACGGCCCCCACAACGCTAAGGATGCCTGGCCTACACCTTGGGGGTGCGCAGGAGTGGACGCCTCACAGGGAAAGCCAGGATGGGTTCCACACGGGTATTCGTACAAGCGCCTTGAGACCCTTGCGGGTGAGTAGTGAGCTATACAAGTATCAATTTACATTTACAATATTCAGACTACACACATTTGTACTACTTCAATAGGCGATAGTTCCCAAAGTATAAAGCCTGTGATTTTTAGTACACAAAGATGTTTTCCTAACTCACAAAGGAGAGTGGTTTGTAGGCAATTATGTCTGTCAACTCCATCACTTATTAGGTTAATACTCCATTCTTGGCTTTCCCACATAAACTGACAACGATCAATGAGGTTCTACCTGACAATGACCAATGCAGTTAACTCTTCCAGGTTAGATTAAGGAAACTACGAATCTCAGAGCCCTGAACCCTTGCCTGCAAAAGAAGCAGTGCATAGTTTGTCTAGATTGATAATAACAAAAAACATAACACACTGACCAGAGATGTGTCATTTGCAATACATAAAGAAGTGGCTTCTTCCAAGGCACTGTGTATTGCCCATACGCCCTTTCATAGACAGAGGTATCAGCCCAATTTTTCAAAAGGCCAGACTAAAAGAATCAAAGGTCAGGCTGCAGCAAGATTTTGAAGACTGGTTTAGAGGACAGAGCTTTCTGTCGCTGGCAGCCAACATTTGGAACCCTCTTCCTCGCGCCATTCATCATTTAGAGGCCCATATGTCCTTTATGAAGCCCTTAAAAAGTAGACTTTTGTGTCAATAGTCTGTCTTTACTACCACAGAACTCCCTTTCTTCAGATCTTCTGATTTGCACTGATCACTTTTTCGGATTATGTAGCACAGTATAAATGTCACCTCGCCATCGTCATAATTTACTGTCCCGAAGAGTAGTCGAGAAGCGACTTTGGGTAACTTCTGACAGCTGATGTGACAGCATGAATGGAAGCAATGGCATATGGAACTTCTCAGAGAAGGAAGGGTACACCTCGGGCAACATCAGCAGAGCCAACACCCCCACACCTCATTCTGCTACTCCCCAACTGTAAGGTGCCTGATTATTGTTGGAGGTGATATTTTGGAAGTCAAATGCTGTTGTCCATAATGAAATAAAAGGCATACTGAAACGTATGAACTGATACAAACTCCCCGGAAGTAGCAGGAGTTCTAAAAGCAAATGAGGTTGACATCACAGACTGTACCCAACTATAGCGTAATACCCTGACGCTGATCATAAGAAATTAGGGGGGGCGTGGCTTGGGCGCCGATGGCGATGGTCGCCTGAGAGCTCGGCTCCGGGACTAAGCCCGGGATTATCCTGAAAATCGGAGGCTGCGGGGCACCCCGGACCCCGCATTCTGCTGAGTGTGCCGACGGTAACCTGCCGAGGCCCCTGGTGGAGATCGGACAAGGATTGCTCCGGAGTAGGACCGAAGTTTGCGGAGTTGCGGAGTGCGACCCAACATGGCGCCCGGACTCCTTTGTCCCCCTGTGAGGACCTACTGACTTGGAGAAGAACCGTGGGCAGCGACTGGCGCCCGGCTTCGCCATCCCCGGCTGTTCTGGGCATGGGGCATTTATTGGATTGGACCTTTTGCAACGGTTTTGCACTCGGTTGGACGGCCGGGTGGGTGCCCACGCAATGGAGGGCACCGGGAGCGGACGCCCTGGGATCCGAGCGGTGGCCCGCCTCGCGACTCCGCAACTAGCTACGTCTTCCCGGCCAGTCCACCTACATGGGAGGCGCGACACTCTGGCGCCACAGATCATCCGAGGGAATTGGTGGCCCTCACCCCGGGGCTATAGTGGGTGAACGGGTCTGCCCGACTTGGCGACGGCTGTCTCCGCCCCCCCATCGGTGCCCTCGGACGCCGTGGCGGTGGCGTGAGCCGAAGCGGCGGAGTCTCCACAGGCTCTGGAGAAGGAGGTCGCCTATACCCGAATTGAGGACAAGCACCCGGGAAGGTCGTGATCGACACCTGTACACGGAGACGCCTACTCCGGGACCCTCACGGAGTGCCCCTAGCAGCATGGGGAAACCTAGAGGAGCCAAGGGATCCACCCAGACCACCTCGGACTCTGAAGCCCAGGACAAAGAGGAGCATGGGGACCCGAAAAGCTCTGGTAGCGCGCCGCTGCAGCAACAGTTCGACCGTGTCCTAGAGGCGATAGAGGCTACGAGATCGGCCCTCCAACAGGACATTGCTCAGGTGGCGACGAGCCTGGGCCTCCTCAGGGCGGACCATGGCAAACTTTCAGACCGGGTCAAAGAGGTGGAGGGCACGGTGAAAACTTTGGAGCCGGCGCAGCGAACCTTGGCTGCGACGATGAAGGACGCCTTATCCCGAATTGAGACCCTCGAACGGAGGGCGGAGGATGCGGAAGGCCGCAACAGGAGGAACAACATCCGAGTGGTGGGCCTGCCGGAAAAGATCGAGGATGGCGACATGGTGCGATACTTGGAGACCTGGCTCCGAGACACGGTGGTCCCGGAGGGTCTGTCCTCCTTCTACACTCTAGAACGGGCCCACAGAGTCCCAGCACGGCCCCCACAGCAGGGACGTACCCCGAGGCCGGTGGTGGCGCGGTTGCTGCATTTTCGGGACAGGGACTTAATCCTCAATGCCGCCAGGCACAGCGGCCCGTTCCAAGTTGCAAACAGTCAGGTGAACATCTTCCCTGATTACACCTACGAGACGCAGCGCAAGCGGTTCTCCTTCCTAGCGGTTAAGCGTGAACTCAGGAGCGAGGGCATTCAGTATTCACTCCTATATCCTGCAAGGCTCCGCATCATTGTCGATGACAAAACCCAGTTCTTCGACACCCCGGAGGAGGTCTGTGACTGGCTCGAGCTATACCGGACAGGGAAAGATGGTTTTGGCTCCTCGTCCCAACAGGCGGATGAACCGGAACAAAGGAGGCGATCCAGGAGGGTCAGGAATCGCCGCGGCCGCACGGGAGGGCCCTCGACTGCGGAGACATCGTCGGAACGGAGGGGAGTGTTGGAAGTATTGTCGGAACTGTCGGGAGCAAGGGACGAAGCCATCGAGGAGGAAGAAAACCCGGGTGCTCAGGGGGCACCGTCGGACTCGGAGGATTCAGTGGCAGATAGTACACATACACCGGTGATCACACCGAAATCGGTGGAAGACCTTCTAGATGGACAAGGGTAACGGGGTATACTGCTTTGTTTTGGGTGGGGGCCCGGCAGGGGGGAGGCGGTTGCCGTCCTTTATTGCTGACGACGCGGGAGAGAGGGTTGGGGGGCCTCTGCTTTTGCCCCGGAAGGTTTTGGCACTGTTTGGGGCTTGATATAGTCCTGGTGGCCTGGGCGACGAGGGCCCACTGCCTCCGCCCAGCCCGCACCTGGCCCATAAGGCCTTCCTACGGTGGCGACCGTAGGATTAGTGGGGGTTCTGGGGTTGATGTACGACGAGGTTTGGATGGGATCTAGATGGTGCTGTTTGGGTCCTGTTCTGGGGTGGGTGGGGGGGGGCTTTGTTGGTTATTGGGTGGTTTGGTTTTGGTTGGGGAAAATGGCCGCCATCAGCGCTGGGAGGATTGATGCCTTTGCTTTGTGGGGACCCGGATGGGGGGACTGTGCAAGAACAATCTGGGACAATGGCTGATGTTGCTAACTTGAAATGTGTTACTTGGAACGTGAGGGGGCTTCACACTATGTCCAGGCGCCACAAGGTCCATGCTTATTTAGTGCGTAGGGGAGTGCAAATGGCGCTGCTGCAGGAAACGCATCTGAACAAGGCGGAAGGGGCGGCACTTCAGCGTAGATGGCGGGGGCAGGTCTTTTCCACGTCGTACTCTGCTTATGCCAGGGGGGCGCTAATATGGATCAGGGCAGGGGTCCCCTTCCAGGTCACGAGGACAGTGTTGGATCCAGAGGGGCGTTTCGTGGCCATCTCAGGCACTCTAGGAGGGAGGGACCTGAACGTTTGCTGTGTGTACGCTCCTAATGTGGACCAGACTGCCTTCCTTTCCAGGTTATCGGGCTCGCTGGCCCACTTTTTTGCCGGGCCCCTCCTGTTGGGGGGAGACTTTAACTCCGTAGTGGATGTGGACATAGACCGCTCGCATCCCCCGCTCCCCGATTCCCCGGTCCGTCGCACGGCTAAGAGTCGTCAGGATTGGCAGACCCGCTGGGGTTTGACGGACATTTGGAGGGCGCATCACCCCGCATCTAGGGATTATTCATATTACTCGAGCCTCCACGAGCTGCATGTCAGACTGGATGGCTTTCTTGGTTCGCCCGAACTGGTTTCGGCAGCGGTCCGATCGGAGTACTTATCGAGGACCATCTCGGACCATAACCCCCTCCTACTGGACATTCGCTGGTTTCCTGGGACGCCGGCGGTGCCCACCTGGAAGATGCGACCCGAGATCCTCGAGGACAGTGTCTTCAAGGCGGAACTGGGGGAGAGAATATCGGATTATTTTGCGTCCAACGGCGGCTCCGCGAGTACTAGGGCGTTAGAATGGGACGCTTTTAAGGTAGTGGTGAGGGGCTACTGTATCTCTAAGAAGGTGGGCATGAGGCGCGTCATCCTGGCTGATTTGGACACGGCGGACCGGGCACTCCGCGAGCTTGAAGTTAGCCGTCCCGGACACCCGGAATTGCAGGCACAAACGGCGGAGGCGAGGGAGAGGGTAGCGGTGGAGGTCGAACGGCTCCGCTGTTTTGATTATAAGGCCTATACGGTCCGGTCTATCGCGGAGGGAGACAGGTCGAGTGCGTTGCTGGCGTGGTTGGCCAACCCTACGCGCCAGTCCCAGACGACGACAAATATGCGTGGGGCTGACGGGACCGAGGTATGCACCCAACCGGAGATTCTTGGTTGCTTCCGGCATTATTATGAATGTTTATACCGCAGTCGCTCCGCACGCGACCCAGACCGGCTCGATAATTATCTTCGCCCACTGGAGCTCCGCACAGTAGGGCAGGAAGTGGCGGAAACTCTGGGTTCCGATATCGACTTGGGGGAGATCCGCGGGGCTATCAAACGGATGGCGAGGAACAAGACCCCGGGCCTAGATGGCCTACCGGTGGAGTTCTATGCAGCTTACGCTGACCTCTTAGCCCCTCGGTTACTGGTGGTCTACAGGGAGGCGAAGAGGCTGGGGCGACTCCCGAGCTCGATGTGTGAAGCGTTGGTGGTTCCTCTCCTCAAACCGGGCCGAGACTCATCCGACCCGGGGTCCTACCGTCCCCTATCAATGTTGACGGTGGACTACAAAATATTGAGCAGCATCTTGGCCTCGAGGCTGATGGGACATATGAGTTCCCTGGTGCACGAGGACCAGGCCGGCTTCATCCCGCGGCGGAACACGACTATGAATATTCGTAGGTTGTTCCGCTTGATAGGGGAACCATTTGTGGATGCCCCGTCCCCGGTAGTTTTGTCGGTGGACCTGGAGAAGGCTTTTGATAGCCTAGAGTGGGACTACCTCTGCACGGTGTTACGGAGATTCGGCCTAGGGGAGGGATTTGTCAGATGGACCGCGGTTCTTTATGCTTCTGCTTCGGCCAGGGTCCGATCGGGCCCATTGATTTCATCACGATATCCGGTGGAACGAGGCACGCGGCAAGGATGTTCCTTGTCCCCGCTTCTCTTCGCGCTAGCGGTGGAGCCACTGGCGATGCACCTTCGCTCGGGAGCCCATTATACGGGCTTATGGACGGCTGCGGGCCCGCATTATGTCTCGCTATATGCGGACGACCTGTTGCTCTTCCTGGAGGACCCGGTCGACGCTTTACGGGGAGCGGAATTGGCGCTCACGGAGTTCGGAGCGGTCTCGGGCCTCCGAGTGAATTGGTCTAAGACCTGTCTTTTTCCGGTACGCAGGGGTACCCCCACCCCTGCGCTAAGTAGGGAGATTAGATGGGAGCCCGACTGCTTTAAGTACCTTGGGGTATTCGTTTACCACGACCAACCCGACCTCCTAGATGGGAACATTGCCCGCTGCATTCGAGCACTCCGAGGTTGCATGGACTTTTGGGCCACGCTGCCGCTCTCAGTGGCGGGACGCATCGCCCTGCTCAAAATGGTGGCGCTTCCCCGGTTATTGTATTACTTCCGAACTTTGCCGATCTGGGTCCCACCGGCCACGTTTCGTCGCTTACGCTCTATGGTGGTCGGGTTCCTCTGGGGAACGGGCCGGCGGCGGGTGGCCCTTAGTACCTTGATGAGGCCGAAAGACGAGGGGGGGCTCGCTGTGCCGGACTTCGAGAAGTACTATCTGGCGGCGCAGCTCCAGACCTTCACCCAGGAGATCGCCAGGGAATTCAGGGGCCCGGAAGACGGTAGAGGGACGGGTATGGCCAGGCATGTTCTCTCCTTTATAGCGCTGCGACAACGCTTGGTCCTGCGGGACTTGTCGATGGAGGAGCGGACTATCCGACTGTGTTGGAATCGGGCTCACGCCAGAGGCCAACTGAGAACACCATATGCGCCTGAAATACCGTTGGGGATGCTGACAGCCCTCCCCCATGGAGGGGATTGGTCACGATTGGCGGCCTGGGAGGATTCCGGTTTACAGCTCGTCGGTGATCTGTACGAGGACGGAGCGCTCTTGTCCTTTCAGGATCTCATTGACCGCTTCGGGATCTCCCGGGGAGACTTTCTGCTGCACTCGGCCATTGTGCGAGCGATCCAGGCACACTGGCAGAACGGGCCGGAGGAACCCCATTTGTCTCAGGTGTGCCAGTACGTAATGATGTCGACGGGCACGGTGAAGGCGGTCACTTGCCTCTACGGCAGGTTGATTGCCGAGGGATTGGCTCCTCTCACCACGTTGAGGACCCGCTGGGAGGAGGACATTGGTAGAGAGATCCCGGAGACGACCTGGGCCCAGTTGGTGAGACGTGCCTGGAAGGGCACACGTGGCGCCCGTTTCCAACTGGTCCACTATTATGTTCTCCATAGAGCGTACCTGACCCCGGTGAAAATCAGGCGTTATTTTGCCACGGCTTCAGCGGAATGCCCTAGATGCCCGGCTCAGGAGGCAGACCTCCTACACATGTTATGGGCCTGTCCGGGACTGACGTCCTACTGGCAGGAGGTAGCGGCGACTCTGGAGGAGGTGACGGGGAGGCTCTTATCATTCGACGCGGCGGTGGGGCTCTTACACTGGTTCCCCCATACCCCCCGGAATAAAATTTCCAGTAAATTTATTGACCTGGGGCTCCTCCTTGCTAAGCGAGAGGTGACCAGAAACTGGAAGGCACGAACTGGTCCGGCAGGCAGCAGATGGCACAGTGAGCTTTTGAAGTGGGCGGCGGGAGAGAGCGCGCTGAGATATCAACTGGCTTGGAGACAGGGTAATGAGAAGGCGCAGGAGGCCGCGTTGGAGTGGGAAATGCTAGTGCAGGCCCTCAGGGATTATTGTGCCCCCAGCGACTCCGAAAGTGAAGAAGCGACTCGCCCCGAGTCCCGATGAACGTCAGCACTGACAGTTTTATTACCTTCCCCGTGGGTCAAATAGCAGATCCTATGTTGATAGCTCCCTGGCGCTGGTGGTGGGGGGGGGAGGGGGGTTTTCTCAGTTAGTAGATATTTTGAGGGGGGGGTTTATTTTGGGGGTTTTGGGTTTGTTTGGAAAAGCAGATGACGGACAGTGTATTATCCGGACCAGCTCCAGCATCCTACTGACCCCTGTTGCATTTCGCCGCCCGACCCCAGGGTTGTGGGCCGGTTGGCTGTGCACAGACTTTACGGAGGGGGGCCAGAGGGCTTTATTCTGTATATGTTGCTTATAATACAATGCTGGTCGCTAATGTACTGATTTACTGATTCCTGCAATAAAAATATATTTAAAAAAAAAAAAAAAAAAAATCATAAGAAATTAGCACACAGAAGAATCTCCTGAATTGGGAAACCCTTGAAATAACAAAGATGTATGTGTGGGTTAAAGAAAATTCTCAAATGATAAGAAGCCATCAACAAAACAGGCAGCTTCTCTCGTTCTTAGCTTTTTAAACAGTCCGAGCATACTGGGCAGGTTATTCCAGTCTGCACCTGCAAGAAAGAAGTGCTGATCTACCTTGAACTAATTTTGCATGGAGGAACGCACAGTAAACATACCCCTGTACAGCTAAGGGTGCAATGTATAAGTACTTGAGGAGGGCATTTTGCTGGTAGATAGATGACAAGTTATTGAAGCCCTTGTAGGCCAAATAACTGATTTAGTTATTTAACCTTAAAGGGGATGGAAGATAAAAGAGGGGCAGCAATAAACTGAGGCCTACATTATATATATATAGCTCTGTGCTTTCGGGGGCATGATAAAACCATGCATGTTGAATTTAAAAATTGTTTCTTTAAAGCTAATCCTGTATTAGACTTCAAAACCACAGCTTCCCGATGCTCTACGGTATAAAGAAAACAGACACAGCTTGGGCTCTTGATTTGCAAACGAGCAGCAAGAAGTGAGGCTTGCACAGTCGCCAGTTTTTGCCTGCTACTGGCTGATGATGTCCCTGGGGGAGCCTCATCTCCACTCCTTTACAGGGAAGGGAGAAGTGAATTCAACTAAGAGCAAGGAAGGGCCATGAGCAAAACTGAGAGGAACTAAAGGTCAAAGAAGTGGTCTCCACAAGCACTTTGGTTGTTTTATTCCTTCATCCTTCCACTTGCTATCCCCATGCTAACCGGCTGAAGGCTTACAGCAAGGCTACCAGATGGCCCACGTCATCCGCACACTGTTTTCCACTCATGGCCATTTACTTAACAAAACAGAACATTCTGGGAGTTGTAGTCCTAGTTTACCTATACTGGGAATTAGGTACTAATGTTCTAACAGGTAGTAGCTTGTAAATGGAAAAATGCACTGAAATATGAGGTCAGTGATGACATGGTGCCTCAGGTAACTTTAGATCAAAGTGCTCCCCGAAGACAATCGACAGTAGAAAGCAACAAATGTCCCAATGGAGGAGACTGTAGACAGAAAATAGGTCGATGGGGAATTCGGGATTCCCACCGCTTCCATGGAAACTCTGCAGTTCCTTCATACCTGGTACTAGTAATGAGAATGGAAAATTGAACATGAAAGGGTGCGGCTTTCTTTTAGCATAATTGTGAAACATTGGCTTTCTAAGGAAGAGTCTTATGTAATTTTACATTTAAGAGAGAACTAGCATAACATGGGTCAGTTGTATTTGTTATACTACCAAGAAAAGTCAAGTAAATACAAAAGAACACCTGCTACTCGTATTTCTGCCATTACCTCAAGGCCAAGTTAATGGAAAACAACAGTGCGTTACATCCTGAAAAAACAGATTTCAAGAAAAACTGCGAATTAGACACAAAAACGCCAGGACATTCAGCTCTATATAGATGCATTTACAATTCATAAAATCAACATTCATTTGTATTTCACGTTTTTTGCAAACAGTGCACGCGAGCTCTGCGGTTAGCTGAAAGATGCTGTGGTGAACTCCACAGCTGCTTAATTATGCAATACAAAACGAAGGGAAACGAAACACAACATTTACCTATCTAGGTGTGTTTACACCAAGTACAGGGCAAAAACATAGCCGGCATCTGAAAATGAAAAGCGTTTGGCGAGACTCTGCAGAAGCAGGTGGCAGTTTGCGCTGTTGCTAACACGCTCCTTTGTCTCTGCCCTCTAACCCCCAGAGCTCAGCGATTATGTTGGGTGTATTTACGAGACAGGTGCGGCCCGGGAGGCCCTGGAGCCGGTCTCTGCCTCCTCCCAGGCCCTGCCTGCTCTGAACTCGCTTCATAAAGCCGCGGTCTGTCTCCTCCGTCCCTGTTAAGTGAAGAAAGGCCTTTTATGACCAGTCATCGGTTTGCACTTTGCACTGTGCTTTAGACCGCCAGCCGCAGCCTCCCAGCACAGGTTGCATAGATTCTACAAGAGTTCCCCCGGGTTAGGTCTCTGCCTCCACTATCCTAACCACCAGAAGAGCTGAAAGTTGCACCGCCGAACGGGGGAGCCACAAAAACAAGCTCCCGTCACACAAACCACCGCCCACCTCAGGTGGTAACACCTGCCCAATCCCTCTGGCTACCCCTCGCGAGAGCCCGGGACACCGGCGCGCGCAGGCCTTCTTCTTACCTGCACCGTGATGGCGTTGCACCCGGCAGCCGTTCACCCAGCGCCGGCAGGCCCACCCGGCGCTCGCTGCTCGCACTGTCAGCCTGTCAGAGGTCTGGAGAGCCCCAGCCCTTGCCGGGCAGGCTGCGCACTCGCCCCGACCTGAATTTCCAGTTCTCTTACATTGCTGCCTACTTGTCTTTATTGGCCTGCCCGTCCCACCCGGTGTCGGGTTGCACGGAGCCAGCACTCGAGCAGCCAAACATATCACATACCTGGATGTGTCGCTACCTGTTGACTTCATCGTTAACCCTCTGCGCGCTGCATCCGCGCTACGCCGCCATAGGGGCAGCCAGGGACTTCCCTCCCCTGCACGACGCAGCCCCCACCCAAAGAGTTAAAATGCAAATGCAAAGAGTGGGGCTGTCTTAAGAGGCAGACAAACACAAGCGGCTGCAGAGATGTCAAGCCAATGTTGCGGGTTGCAAGCAAACTGTTTTTAATTTCAGTGGGAAAGCGACATCACAAAAAGTTTGAATTTTTGTTCACTTTAACTAATAATGATGTAACATGTCTTCCCGCAATACAAGAAACATTTAACAACTCATGTCACTTCGCTGGTGGCACGGTTGTGTTCGTGCATCTAGTTTACTTTTACCTCACGCTAGTGGCATTTTGTGTTAGTATGAAAACAGCTGTGATTATTACTTAAATGTTTAGTAAGGTCAGATAGGCCCATAATAAAGTACATCGTCACCAGTTACAAATTGTGACAATAGCACTTTCCACATCTCCTTAATTAGTCCTATACTGCTTCAGCATTACAACTATCTATTTATCATTTACAGTTAAGATAAGGCTGGAACATTTCACACATTTAGCACCTTAAGTAGCCCAAGAGCCACATCAACGACAAAATAAACCCCGCAGTTAGCACACTCAAGGCACATTTCGTCAGTGAGTTCAGTATTTTAAAAACAAACTGTTGTAACTTCTCCCTCCCTGCCCCTTACCCACCCCTCTCCTTCTCTCCCTCTTGGTACTGCCCACTCTGCTTCCTGGAGTGTGTGTTAGAATGTTGGGAGAGTCGTGACTGCCGCCAAGCTGGGAGCACCTGTTACTTATGATGAAATAAAGTCATACTTGGAAACCCCTAAATGTAGTGGTTCTTTACTACATTTCCTGGCGACGAGGACGAGGAGCTGAGCCAGGGTCAGCTTGGTGTCTATCCCCCCTGGACAAATTTTGAAGCTTGAGCGGAGTGGTTAATTGAAATGAAGGACTCATCGATTAAATTTGAAGTTCACTGGAGAGCAGACCGGTAAACCAGACTGTACCCACTAATGTGTTCCCGTTCGGGGGACGTCAGATTCTCGATTCCGTAAAGTAAATGGAAGTCGGGTGTGAAGTTTGGGGTAAACGAACTGGTGCCGTGTGGTGAAGGAATAACTGTTTCTTCCTGATTTGATGTCTGCTGGTGTTTCTGGTTCGTACAACCAGTTTCTGGAGAAAATAAGATGATGAAATGAGTGAACAAGCTGCGTCGGGCGTTCAAAGGAGACTCTGAAGCTGAAAAGGAGTAAGACCCGAGTGGATGAACTCTGAAAGGAAAGAAAGTTCGTCAGGTGAGCAGCTGAAGCTTTTGTGGAAAGCTGAACGGAGCGGGAGACGAAATTGCTGATATCGTTCTCACCGCGTATTGAAGTGAAAATATGAGCCTTGGTTATGAGGTAGTAGGTGAAAGTACGTTACGTTGAGCAACTGAGGCGAATGAAGTGACGATCTAGGTCGGGCGTTCCAATGAGAGTGAGGCGGTGAAGAGGAGTAAGACCCGATATGTGGAGCTTTGAAATTGGCGAAATATCGTGAGGAGAGCAGTTGGTACTAAGGATAAAGGCTGAGCGGAGCACAGGATAAGGTGAAAGTCCGAGTGTAAGGGGAAGGAGTGTGACCCAAGTACGCGGCGGAAGCCTGTGTGGTGAGCCGTCCAAGCGCATGTGAAGAGCTGGGCTCAGCGGTGGACGACATTGTTGATAGTAGAAAAAAAAAAAAAAAAAAAGTACATTGAGCTCAGGAAAACGCCAAAGTCCTCACCTGAGGATAGAAACCCCTGCCCGAGAACATCGTAGCCATTCTTCCGAGCATCGCGTCACTTCCCTACAGCACGAAGCAGGACGAAGACAAAGAAAGAGGACAAGTGTAAACGTCCCTGAGGGTGTAGCAGCGGAGTTTAGGCTGCGGAAGGGGGCGGAATATCCGGGGTGTGTACCTAACCTCTCAAAGGAGGCACGCCGCCGTGGGATAAAGCTCTATTAAGAGGTTAGAGGCGACATGCGGATAGGCATGTAGGTCAAGCCGGGGCAGTTCCTAGCCCAGTGGACACCGAGGGCCAGCTGAGATTCTGGGTGAAGAAAAAAACGGGGGAATTCAACAGAGGAATGGAAAAGGTTGAAACTCGGCCTCTGCTGTGAGCTGTGCTGAGGAGACGGTGTGCTCGGCACCTCTCCGAGAAGCGTTCTCAGACAGAATCTATTCCATGGAAGGAGCCTGTCGGTTGAGGTAAGACTTTGTGAGGAAAATTTGAGACTAGAAAATAAAGGTGTTATGAAGATGAAATCTGGGTGAGCTAGTCCCCTCTTCCTGGAAATTTAAGATTACGAAAGTACTCTAGCAATTATCTGAGTAATGAGGAGAGTATACGTGTGAGGAACCTCGGAGAAAAGGGATCGTCACTGGTCCTTAGCTTTACTTCACAGTCGCATTAAGCCTTGGAAACGTTGGGAGGAGCGGGGAACGTATCACATCAAGTGGTAGTCATAAGAAGCTGGACAGCAGCTGTGCATGGAGCTGTGTGAGGGTTGTGCAAGGAACCTCTGTGGCGGAATCAATACTGACTAGAGGCGGCACGTCCTTCTAGGGACACCCTAACTCCTTGTATATGTGACAGTGAATTCTCAAGAGCCATAGATCTACTGACGGCGCGTTCAACACTTATTCAGTGACTCCAGAGAAGGGGAACAAGAAGGGCAATAGAAGGTGGGGTAGGTAACTTGACCTTCACATTTTACAACCCCCAGTGCACACAGCCAATGCATTACTATTAATCGGTTCAGGGCGACAGAGAACTCTTCAAGGTGCACTTCTACCGTCACCTATCTGCTCAAGGTGGACATCATATCTCCACGTGAATTCCCAGATATAGTGTAGAAAATAACATGGAGAGAGCCCTAAGGTATAATTTTCCGCCATCAGCGCCGTGTATGGAGGGAAACAAAAGGAACATGGCAGAATGGGGTGAGTGGAAAGGGTATGTTGAGATGCACATATCAGTTGTTGAGAAAGAGGATGTAGCTCTCATACCAGAGGAAAGGGCTGAAACAGCATTTCACAGTCTAGGAACCGAAGGACGGAAGAAGTACTGCGAAACGAGAAAAATGCTCACGAAGGGGCCACACAGAAATGTGTATAAAGACATCTCGTGCGCATGGGATGGTTATGGAAAACAAGTCTCGTGGGTAAAGGCACAAAGGGTTGAAGTGATCAAGGATAAAATGGATAGCCAAGAGGAAGTTAACACTAGGAAAATAAACCCGGAGTGTACCACCTCCCTAGGCGGAGTGAAGACAGAAATGGTCTCAGTTCCAGGAAAGCAATATAAGTTGGTTAACAAGAAAGAATGGAATAGAGAATTAGCAAAAGAAAATGGGGAAGAATTTAAAGAGACCAACATATCCGTAAAAACATACACTGAGAAGAACTTCAACGTAATAGGTTACACAGTAAAGGATTTAATGCACAAGGGAAAGGATACTTGGAGTGCCCTACATATAACGGAAAGAGGATCCACCATACCAGGGTGGAAGGATCAAAAGAAATTGAAAATAAAAGATAATGGAAGAAGAAAAGAACATGAGATTGAACGGGCGCTGATCCAAAGAGTACAGGGAACTAAAAGTGAAGCACAGAAGACTCATGCGCCGACATCTAAGGGTTCGTGTGATATGGAAGAAGCTGCATATAATAAAGAGTATGGAAAAGAAGTTGAGAGACATGAGAGCAATGACAGAGAAGGAATAGGTGGGGAAAAAGGAGATTTCAAAAGAAAAGGAGAAAGTGTAATCACTAAAACTAATGAACGGCAAAGGATAGAATGTAAGGGTAACCTATTCAAGCACAAAGGGACGTGGCTAAGAATCACATCGTCAGAGTCCAGGAACAAAATGATGGAGGAATATGAACACAAATGTGAACAAGAAAGAGTTATTGACCTCCACAGACAGGGGCGAGAGAAAACAGTTAAAGGGAGAGTGGCCGACATGGTTACAACCAATGGTGAAACATGGATCGCCCACACGGCAGGCAATAAAGGTTGTAGAAAAGTAGTAGTAAAGGATGTACTAAAAAGAAAAATAGAGACGGACCAAAGCTGGGTGGACGAAAGAGAAATACGAAAGAAAGGCGAGAGGAAAGGCGGAGGAAGTGAATTTGCAAAAAACGGAGAGTCGAGAGAAAGGGAGAGTCCACAGAAAATGAAACCTTCGATCGAGGGAAAATAAAATGTAGGAGTAACCACTTTATTTGCAGTGAGATGAGGCAAAGTTCCGCATTGGATGAGTTCATTATTGAAACAAGGGATGAAATTGTGGACTATGGTGGACAGAAAAGAGTAATGGATTTAAGTTGGCTGGAGGAAAAGGATGAGGATAAAGCTAAATATTTTCCATGGCATCATGGCGGTGAGATGGAGGGTGAGAGTGGGAAAAGGCAGGAAATGCTAAAAGGTATCTCACTAAAAGGCATGTCAGGGAAGAAGGGTCCACTCGATAACTATCCCAGCAAGCGGGAATGCCGTGGCCCAGGAAATACAACAGAGTTCTTCCAGGGGAGTCAAGGAAGTGAGCAGGATGACAGACTGAGGTCAGCTGAGGCTGATGACAATGATGCGGAATTGTTTGAAACGGAGTAAGAAAAGGTCTGGACTCTGCTTACGGCAAAGGTAAGGAGGGTAGGAGAGGGACCAGACCAGTCAACGTGGATGACACTGAGAGAGAGATAGAGCCCTATCAGGTCTGAGGGTTCAGGCGGGGTGTGTCGGGGCCCCAGTTACTGCCAAGGACTAATACTGTGGTACCGCCTAGGCACCCTTCCTGATGGATACATGAAGACCTGTGGAGGGGCACAAAATTACAAGTCGGAATTTTCCGCACATTATGTTCACACTCAGAGGAGCCTAGGGAAACATGGAGGTTGCACTCTTTCCTGCCTCCCACCCCTGCCTCCAGACTCATCCCGCTGTCTATAGGGGCGCTGAGGCGGGGTGGCAGAAGTGGACTTCAAGGGACCGGCCCCACCGGCTACACCTACCGTAGTATAAAAGGTGTTCATCCTAAGGGACGGGGGGCAAGGTCAGGACCCGTTACGGATCCAAGTGGACCAAAGGGACCATACGCTCTAGACTGTTTCCTGTCAGTTCCACACTTAAGTTTAAGTGTTAGTGTCACAGTTAGTTGTCTTCTGGTTGCTGTGACTAGCTCCTGCTTTCTTTGTCCTCCTCCCTCCTACCCGCCTCCTCCCCACTCTTCTTCCACTTCTCCTACTTCCACCCCTTCTCCTTGCATCCCCGCTGTCATTCCTTCTCCCCTGTCTGGAGCTTCTCATCTCCCTCTCCTCTGTTTCCTTTAGGGGGGAAGGTGTGTTGTAACTTCTCCCTCCCTGCCCCTTACCCACCCCTCTCCTTCTCTCCCTCTTGGTACTGCCCACTCTGCTTCCTGGAGTGTGTGTTAGAATGTTGGGAGAGTCGTGACTGCCGCCAAGCTGGGAGCACCTGTTACTTATGATGAAATAAAGTCATACTTGGAAACCCCTAAATGTAGTGGTTCTTTACTACACAAACGTTTCAAATAACTTTTTCAAACAGAAAATTATAGCGGGCACTATAAACTGGGAGAACCATTGGTGGCGCACCGGGGAAGGAATCACTGCTTTCTGCTCCTCCTGACCAATCGGATAAACAGAAGGATGAGAAGGCATTGAAACTTTGTACAAAGGGGTGAAGGTGGAGTATAGGTTGTATGCAATATAGCGTTTAGGGCATAAATGGCGATGTAGATGGTGGTATACAGTGCAGGAGTATGTTGTGTTGATATGCGTGGGAGGTTGTAAGGTGTACGTGGAGTAAATGGTGTAGTTGTTAGTGGTGCTGTAGATGTAATAAATGTGATGTATGGTGGTGCAAGCACTGGTGTAGGCTGTATTTATATGGGTCTATGTCATGGTGTGCATGGTGGTGTAGTTAGGCTGTGGTGATGTACAATGTAGGTGGCACAGAGTTCCAGGGAAAGGTTTCAATGGTTGTGTAGAGGGTTGTGTATGATGAGCTGATGTTGTAGATAACAGGCAATATTGTAGGTTATGGTGTAAGTGAAAGTGGTTATGAAGTGGTGTAATGAGCAATAACTATGCAGTCTAGGTGAAAGGTGACGGTGTATATAGTGATATAAATGTAGATGGCATAGGTGAAAAGTGCACGTGGTGGTATAGGAGTATGGCTGTGCTGTAAGGTAAGGTGGTGTAGAGCAGCGGTCTTCAAACTGTTCACCCACTTCCTCAGGGGACCTTAGGTGATCCGTGGGGGAGGGGGACGCCATGCACTGTCCAGGGGAATCATCATGCTGATACCAATGCTTTGTTTTTGCTGGAAAAACCAGAGCAGCAGAAACTCACTGTGTAATGGGCCAGTGCTAACATCTTTTGGCGTTCATATACTGGCTGAGAGTAGGTTTCAGAGGCGGAGGGCCTCCTAAAGATACTTTAGCAAGACCTGGCGACCAGAATAGTATGTTGGCAATCATGTATTTTATTGCATTTTTTTAAAGGGTTAACTGCAATGTTAAATATGTTTATACATTTTCAAACATTGCCATTTCGATAGAATAATTGCAAACAATTGTAGAATAATTGTAAAACAAAAAAGAAGTTTTCATTCTTGGGGACCCCAATGATCCCATGCCAATGCAACTAGTAAACTAAGGGACGAGTCAGTTGTCATGTGGACCCTATATGTGACTTAGATTGAAGCAACATAATAATATCTTTATAATCTAATAAATTAAACATGAGATATTTGTATAGCGTACATCTTCAACTCACATATTTCAAGGTGCTCTCATATGCGATAATAATATAATTGCCACAATCACACAATTTGGTTAAGCAGGGAAACTGGGGTTTATACAAGGTTTTGTGGTTTCCTAATGAACATTTCAGCCACTAGAGAGGAATCTACTTCCATCTCTCCTTTTTTATATCAAAGGTTAATTCTTTGTCTTTAAGTCTTGGTGCAAGAGGTTAGAGCATGGGTGGCAGGCAGAAGCCACATGAAGGCTCAACCTGTTTTGGGCTCGAGAGACCAAGATAACCTCAACTGAGCCAGAAACAGACACATGGCTCAAGCTGTCAGTGTCTCGCCCACCTATAGACTCCTGCACCAATTCAATAGTTTACCTCCGGTGGCTATAAATTCTTCACAATACCAAAAGTAAAATAAAAACTGAACCAAAACATTGGATTGGTTATGATTTCTTTGTAAACAGTAATTGATGCTTAAGTGGCCTCTTTGTGCTGCCATTTGATAACATACAAGGCACACAATAGCTCGTACAGTAGGCTTGGATGAGATTGGTGCTAAAAGATAGGAGGTCATCAAGGCACAGAGAGAGGACGCATGTTGTTCCACTGAAAAGGGTCTACTTACAGCTCTTATTTTTTAGGTCTGACATAGAGACGGCTTAACTGAAAATACTTACAAGTATATACAAAGGGGCTTTTAGTCTGCCCTCTTCAACCACTGGTCTGCTTAAGAATTATTAACATTATATTTCTGCCCTCCAAGGCCTACAACAAGGAGCAATGGGTCAACCACTGGATTTCTTCACTGCGAGTGACAAACTTTTTTCTCTCGCAAGTATGCACTGCCATCTTAGAAAGTAGCCCTCTTCAGTGTCAGGCTGGTATGAAAATCTTTATTTTCAATTGTGCTTTCATTGCATGTATTTTCTTATTTACTTTATTTTAGATACTTTAATTTACTTTTTTACTTTTAATGCAAGTAGGGGGTTCTAGTGAGCCCAAGGCAAGATGGCCGCCCATTAGTGCTGCTCTACCGGCTGGGCGACAAAAATCCGATGAATATCATGCCATCTAGTTTTAAAATACATGAGACGCCGTTCCTGAAGAGTGGGAGTAGCGAAGCATTACTCAAGAACAGAAGATCTTGTGCGAATCCGCCAAACAGGGAAGCGACTGGGCCTGGAGAGTAAATGGTGGCGAAACGGAGAGAGACTGGCTGGCCCCGCTGTGATGTGCTCTGCTCAACAATAGAGTGCACCAACCAGTGAGAAGAACGGCTACGAAGCTTAAGAAATGTGCGTCTGGAGGTCGCTGGAGCCGCTGACAACGGCAGAGGAGCCTGGTGTGGCAGTATTGGGAGCCTGGACCGTGCGGGTCTGGTGCATTGAGGAAGAGGACTGCTTCTGATCCTGAAGGCCAGGCCGTTGCGTAGGGAGAAGGCGGCGGCAAGCGACAATACTGTGGAGGGTTGGCGAGTGGATGCTGATGCACAGTGCCGGGCTCCTTGCTGAGCAAGATTAAGGCGGTGAGTCGGGCCGCAGGCAAGTCCGGGCAGAAAGATTAAACGTCTCACAGCCGCTGCAAGAATCCAACCCTGGAGATAAGCTCGAGCAGTGCAAATCGAGGTAACCACTGAGGTTGTGCAGGGCCCGGAGGACCGTGGCCATTTCTTCACTGTTGTAAAAGGTAGCGCTGCAAGGGGAACTGGCAGTCAGCAGAAGTGGTAGCACTAGGAATTGAAATGTGCCTAAGACGCGAGCTGATCACAATAAATGGAGGCGAGCCATACCATATTTAGTGACAGGAACCCATACAGAAGGTGGGAAGCTTACTGAAAGCTTAAATTGGGCTCAAGGGACATGCCAGCCCGACCAAAGTGTGGTACAGTACGGATATTAGCCCCATGAGCGCGGATAGACTAGGAGCAGGTACCAGGTCCTCGGGCAGAACAACAAAACAGGCACTAACTGAAACTGCTGGCCCACTGAAGCAGCGTTTGGCACTGGAGGCACGCAGGCGACATACCCATGGGGAAATCGGAAAAAAAATATCTGCGCCTTACCTTTGAAGCAAAAAAAAAATCACGAAACCAGCACAGGACGAGAAGAGAGACTCTGATCATGAGCCCAACACACAGGGAGCCCCAGCACTTGAATTGACACTATAGGCCAAGCACCAGAGCCTTATTTCTGTTGATGGTAAAATGGACTCCTTGAATCAGCGCATTGATCATATATCGGCCAAATTAGACAAGCAAGCATCCAGACTCACAGAAGCAAAGCAAAGGATTTCGACGGCGAGGGTGAAATACAAGCCACGATCTAAAAGTGCTCAGATATGGAATAACTCCTAAAGATAATACAAGCAAAAAATGAAGATTTAGAAACATGCTCACTGCGCAAAAACCTGCGCATAATAGATGTTCTAGAACCAACGAATACAGGAAGAATGGAAATATACATGGAACAGATGATTAATGTCTATTTGGCCAGGAGAACATATCCAGTATATTGGTAGTAGAGCGAGCACACAGATGGCTGATGGCAAAATTCCAGCCGGGGGCTACTCGCGCCCTGCTAAACTGCTCAACTACCGCAATCGCAATGCGGTGTTGCGCTTAGCGCGGGACAAGAAGGAACTCAGCTATCAAGGATATCGGGTGAAGTTCTACCCAGGCTCCACTGCAACAGTTCAAGCAGCGAGGAGAGATTATCAGTCTATAAAACGCCAACTACAGAAAGAAGACATACCATATGCAATGTTATACCCCACCAGACTGCGCATTGACTAAGGGGGAAACCAAAAAATATACACAACCCCAAAAGCCGCACTGGACTTTTTGAGATCCATCACAAGATGCAAAAGAAACCAACGCTCTCAAGAAGGTGAAGACACAGACCAGTAAGTCATGCCTATAAGAAATGTGTAACCAAGATAAGAAACTCCACCGGGACAAGGGAAGGAGAGGCACAAATGAATGGGGACTGGGCCATGACCTTGAGCTCCAGAAAAAATAAAAACTGGCGAACTGTCTCGCCCTGGCCACCTCTGGGACTGGAGGGAGACTGAACTCCTGGTGCCCCCCACGCGGGTGAACCCCGATAGAACTGATAGGTATATTGTTATTGACAGACCAAACTATACCCGTATAAATTAGATAGTAGTGTTTTGGGGAATTTGTCTTTAGCATGTTTGGGATGCTGAAGTGGGAGGGAGCTTAAGGGGAGGGAGGTTATGTTTACTTTTGAGGTCGCCATATCTAATCAATAGCGTGTGCACAGCGAAGATATTTGGTTAACATGATTGCAGATACAACAAGCATTTACAATGCAATGGTTTTGCCTTTGTTAAAGTTAGAGCTATTGGCATTGCTCTTGACACTCTGAAGCTCCACTCTGAAGCTCCACTCTGAAGCTCCACTCTGAAGCTCCACTCTGCACTCTGAAGCTGCACTCTGAAGCTCCACTCTGAAGCTCCACTCTGAAGCTCCACTCTGCACTCTGAAGCTGCACTCTGAAGCTCCACTCTGAAGCTCCACTCTGAAGCTCCACTCTGAAGCTCCACTCTGAAGCTCCACTCTGCACTCTGAAGCTCCACTCTGAAGCTCCACTCTCCACTCTGAATCTGCACTCTGAAGCTCCACTCTGCACTCTGAAGCTCCACTCTGAATCTGCACTCTGAAGCTCCACTCTGCACTCTGAAGCTCCACTCTGAATCTGCACTCTGAAGCTCCACTCTGCACCCTGAAGCTCCACTCTGAAGCTCCACTCTGAAGCTCCACTCTGAAGCTCCACTCTGAAGCTCCACTCTGAAGCTCCACTCTGCACTCTGAAGCTCCACTCTGAAGCTCCACTCTGAAGCTCCACTCTGCACTCTGAAGCTCCACTCTGAAGCTCCACTCTGAAGCTCCACTCTGCACTCTGAAGCTCCACTCTGAATCTGCACTCTGAAGCTCCACTCTGCACTCTGAAGCTCCACTCTGAATCTGCACTCTGAAGCTCCACTCTGCACTCTGAAGCTCCACTCTGAATCTGCACTCTGAAGCTCCACTCTGCACTCTGAAGCTCCACTCTGAATCTGCACTCTGAAGCTCCACTCTGCACTCTGAAGCTCCACTCTGAATCTGCACTCTGATGCTCCACTCTGAATCTGCACTCTGAAGCTCCACTCTGCACTCTGAATCTGCACTCTGCAGCTCCACTCTGAATCTGCAGCTCCACTCTGCACTCTGAAGCTCCACTCTGAATCTCCACTCTGAATCTGCACTCTGAATCTCCACTCTGAATCTCCACTCTGAATCTGCACTCTGAAGCTCCACTCTGCACTCTGAAGCTCCACTCTGAATCTGCACTCTGAAGCTCCACTCTGAATCTGCACTCTGAAGCTCCACTCTGCACTCTGAAGCTCCACTCTGAATCTGCACTCTGAAGCTCCACTCTGAATCTGCACTCTGAAGCTCCACTCTGCACTCTGAAGCTCCACTCTGAATCTGCACTCTGAAGCTCCACTCTGCACTCTGAAGCTCCACTCTGAAGCTCCACTCTGAAGCTCCACTCTGAAGCTCCACTCTGAAGCTCCACTCTGCACTCTGAAGCTCCACTCTGCACTCTGAAGCTCCACTCTGCACTCTGAAGCTCCACTCTGCACTCTGAAGCGCCACTCTGAAGCGCCACTCTGAAGCTCCACTCTGAAGCTCCACTCTGAAGCTCCACTCTGAAGCTCCACTCTGAAGCTCCACTCTGAAGCTCCACTCTGAATCTGCAGCTCCACTCTGAATCTGCAGCTCCACTCTGAATCTGCAGCTCCACTCTGCACTCTGAAGCTCCACTCTGCACTCTGAAGCTCCACTCTGAAGCTCCACTCTGAAGCTCCACTCTGAAGCTCCACTCTGCACTCTGAAGCTCCACTCTCCACTCTGAATCTGCACTCTGAAGCTCCACTCTGCACTCTGAAGCTCCACTCTGAATCTGCACTCTGAAGCTCCACTCTGCACTCTGAAGCTCCACTCTGAATCTGCACTCTGAAGCTCCACTCTGCACTCTGAATCTGCACCCTGAAGCTCCACTCTGAAGCTCCACTCTGAAGCTCCACTCTGAAGCTCCACTCTGAAGCTCCACTCTGAAGCTCCACTCTGAAGCTCCACTCTGAAGCTCCACTCTGAAGCTCCACTCTGAAGCTCCACTCTGAAGCTCCACTCTGAAGCTCCACTCTGAAGCTCCACTCTGCACTCTGAAGCTCCACTCTGAAGCTCCACTCTGCACTCTGAAGCTCCACTCTGAAGCTCCACTCTGCACTCTGAAGCTCCACTCTGCACTCTGAAGCTCCACTCTGAAGCTCCACTCTGAAGCTCCACTCTGAAGCTCCACTTTGCACTCTGAAGCTCCACTCTGAAGCTCCACTCTGGCTGAACATAACAGTCTGCAGTTTCACACGTTACATTTGTGTTAGCTGCATTACGTCATAATTTATTGTCAAAGGCTGGTTCAAATATGTTCTTTCAATGTTTCAAGCTGTTTTCAAGCGTTCACGCTTTATTACAAATCACAAAAAGATGTTAATATTTCACTTCTGTTCTTGGATTTTCGTCACAATATAAAACTCTGAATATAATCTTCACAAAAGTTATTTACAAAAGTTTAAGCTATTGCCATTACAAATTAAATACATTATTTAACAATTAATTTAACAAAAAAAATAAAAGCCATTGTTATTTGTAATATCAATACATCTAAATCACGTAAATAAAAAACATGTTGCATTACAAATGCTATAGGTGTCACATTTGCGAAAGTTATAACTATTGGCATTGTAAATGACAAAGCTATTAATTTAGCTTTTTTAACAAACACATAAATAAATAAAAATGCCATTTATAAGACCAATAGCTCAAACTTTCCTGATGCGAGACCTATTGCATTTCCAATGCTTGTTTTTGTTTCACTTTTACTTGCGGCGTTACACAGTGTCCTTGATAAGTCGGTAAGCACTATGTTTTTTGAGTCAGTCGATTTTGATTGACCGCCAGTCCTCAGCTAGTCATAAATCCATCATTTAGAGGCCAACCCTTCATTTGCAAATAGCCGTGCTATTCGAAGGTTTCTGACTACACAGTTAATCAAGTACTAAGGCATCTTTTCTTGACCTGGACTTTTCAGCGCTCAATATGGGGGAGTGTCACAGTGATCATCAATTGCCAGTGGCGCTTCTGTTTATTGAATGTGGCAGAGCAGCCCCGTCTGTGCTCTCCACGAAATAACTGAGCTGTCTGGAAGACTCAAGTAACCAAAATAGTCGCTGCTAACATTTTTTGTTTGCACAGGTCGTTATTTCATATCCGGACTGGGCCGACACGGCTGTTCAATCTTCTGAGGTCGATAAACTGAGTGCTGGTAATGTGCTGCTAATGTGTGCAGTTATTTTCCAACACTTAGAAAGGGACGAATTTGAGATTTTAGGTTCACAGATGCCAAGAAGGTTCAACGTGGAGGCATAATCGTAAGGTAGGTTCAACAACATTTTGCAGCCCACGCCCATCTGTCAGTCACGTTCAGCAATCATAGACACATTATACCCTGTGCGGCTCATCTGTGCGGTACACTGGTCATGCTTTCAGAATAAACAAGCATTTGCAATGCAGTAGGTCTCGCATTTGCTGGGTCTGAGCTCTTGGCATTGTAAATGACAATGCCTTTGTTTTGTTTTTTTAAATCTAAATAAAAGACATTGTAATTTACAATGCTAATAGCTTAACCTCTCGCAAATGCAGGACCTATTGCACTAAATGCTTGTCTTGTTTGCTCGCGGGCGCTGCGGGGGAGGGGCATTGCTGCTTAGTGCGATAAGTTTCACTTCCTGCTAGTTCACCGTTTCGGCATGTCGAGGGTCCGTGAGTGGAGCCGGATATGGAGGTAAGTGCGCCTGGTAAGACCGCAGCCAAGCCAAGGGTCACTCCGCCTAATGCATATTTGCTATTATCACAGCACTTCCCTCAAAATACACTTGCTTGAATCACTGTGCCAGCGATGGCTTTGTGCCGATACTAAGGATGTCTGTTGTTCTGCTGCTCTGTGAACGTTCCCATGAGAGGTCATGGGGTCATGGGTTATCAGCCGTTTACAAGTCACAGACTCCCATGGCTGGAAGCTTATGACCCAGCTTTACTTTAATATTCATGGCAGCCCTGGCAGCTTCTTTTCCCCTCCCTACCTCCTTTCGCTTTTCTTCTTGGTTCCGACAACTTCCGTTTTGTTTGTGTGAGTGGTAAGGGGGCGGAGGGCTTGGTTGAGGGCAAGTGTCTGTTACGGAGCTCTCGCCACGAAGCTCCGCCCCCTCCCCGGCTCCACTCCTCAAACGGTGATTTCAGATCTGTATGCAATATTAACAAAGCAACGCATGGCCGCCCGTGCTTTCCTCGTACTCACTAGTGTTAAGAGGCGGTGGCTTCCGAGTTTCGAACAGCACTTCGCGCTGCAGGAGGTCATTGACAGTCACTAGTCAGCCCACTACCGAGCAGACTGACCCGGACCCAGCCCAGTCCATCCAGGGCTTTCAGTGGCATTCATCACAGTGTCTCACCGGAAGGCGGGCATCAGAGAGAAGCGGGAGGGGGCGGGAAAGGGGGAGGAGAGAGCTGACGACGGCCAGCCGGAGCAGAAGACGGGCACCAGGAAACAAGCGGGAGGGGGAGCAAGGGAGGTGCCGGCAATGCCGGAACAGAATCGGGGGCGTTCCCGGCGTCGCGTGACGTCGGCAAAAGCCAAAGAATGTCGGGAACGCCCCCGTGTCTGGTCCGGCATTGACGGACAGGCCCCTCATCCAATGGCTAGGCTCCATTTATGGAGCCAGCCAATGAATGACGAGGGCCGACCCAAAGCCACACTACAGTTCTCATTAGGTTTTTGCTGCGCAAAAAAGATGCGCAGAGCGCATCTTTTTGGCGAGGCAAAACCTAAAAAGCTCCCACACCTAGATGGCTACAGATCGAATCTCTTGTAAAATCAAGATGTCCTTCATAACATGGAAATTACGAGGCTTTAACAGTCCCAAGAAATGGCCTACCTCACTAGGCATAATATTCAAATAGCACTTCTTCAATTAACACAACTTACGACGTGCAAAAAGGTGTGGTTGGGTACCCACTGGGCGGGAGCCCAGCTAGCATCCTCGTATTCAACATACGCAAGAGTACTACTGACGCTCATAAAAAAAAGCATACCGTTCATGGTCACACATGAAAAAGGGCACTATGCTATACTTGAGGGCCGCATGCATGGCACACTCCTCACAATAGTAAATGTGTACGGACCGAACATAGGTGACCCAGACTTTTACATAGACATACTGAATGCCCTACGCCCACTCCCCAAATCATAAATATATATGGGCGGGGGGGGCAATTAAACACACATCTGGACCCAAGCAAAGACAAATCGGCCCCTCTAGGCTGACACAACAAAAGGTTGTCCTGAATTATCAGAGAAGGGATGGATGACTTGAGAAACCGCAATCCAGTCCGCTTAGAGGGCACTTATGCATCATTGGCCCATGGGTCCTGGTGCCGACCAGATTACTGGCTGGCCACTATAGGAGCAAGCGCTTGAGTGACAGACATTGGGTGATTAGCAAGGAAACTATCTGATCACAATCCCGTCAACTCAGTATACAGCTTCCAACATGTACCCCCTCAGCAATTTACATAGAGATTCAGAGCCAAGGCGTTTCTAGATCCGGTATACAGACCGCTATCAAGGATGCTATTATAGATTACTTCTCTATAAACAAGGGCTCAGTAAGCAACGCCTCTACACTTTGGGAAGCATTTAAGGCCACTATAAGGGAAATATGTATAAGCACAAGCGCAGGAATACCAAAATACATCAGCAGACAACTGCAATGCACAGAAGAGGCCTTAAAACAGTTAGAGCAGGAATACAAAATCAGCCCACGGCCGACACCTTACCAAATATAAGGGAGCACATGACCGAATATAATGAACTGGCAAAAAGGGAACTACAATATCTGGCTAAAAGGCACGTTGTGAGGGCGTATGGGGAAGGGGAGGGGGAAGGGGGGGACCTGGGCACAATCTAGTCACTAGAATAATGGCAGTCAAAAGTCACCATCACATTATAAAGATCACGGATGATGATGGGGAAGATCATTATGACACCACTGTCGGTGACAGCGCAACAGCACGCGAGCCTACCTGCTCGACGGTCCGCCCATCAGCCTGCCGGTCAGCATCCAGGGACCCAGGTCTACCATCAGCCACACGGGACGGGAATCCAGAGCCTCCACTACCGCGCCTGCTGCCTGCTGTCTCCTCCCCCCGCTGCAGCCCTCCACCACCGGGTCTGCAGCTGAGCAGGGGGAGTAGAGACTTCAACACCCAGCAGCCTCCGCGACACGAGCGGAAGTCGCGTAGAGGCTTGGCGCCCGGAGGCGCTGCTTAAGGGGCTGGCCTTCCCGCGTCGCGGGACCGCGCGCGGGGCCGTGCCCGGGGCTAAGCCCGGGCAAAGGGAGGGCCCTCTGTGGCCCTCAGAGGCCTGAGGAGACTGGGCTGGGCACTACCCCCTGGCCAATTCTGCACTGACCACCAAGGTATTACATTTTGTGATTTAAAACATATTGCAAATGGCTCCAACTGTATCCAAATCCACCACTAAAAACATGGCCAAAAAAACGCCCATTAACACCCGTTCTGTTGCAAGGATCACCGCCCAAACCAAAACACCGTTACCAACGCTAACTGCTATTGACCGCATGCTTCAACAGACAATCGTAGTGGTAGCAAATGCCATTGAAAACACCGAGAGACGATTGTCTCTACCACCCAGCGCTTGTCTAATTCACCGCACACCACAACCTGTTGACAGTACTGTACATAACATTAATATGACTGCATTATCAAATGATTCCATTCTGATGCAGTCTTATACAGGCCTCCCTGGGACTGTGCCACCCCCCACAGAAGATCCTTCTACACTCCCCACAATATTCCAAGATAGGGACAGTCGTCTGTCCCTAACTCCTAATCTGCAGATTAATGCAACACCACCTGAGGAACTGGGCCCTAGTAATGCGCCTAGCGCAATATTGATATCCTGCGATAATGAAGATACCACTCATACAATAGACCCACCCAATAATAGCAGCGTCAATAGTACGACAAATCATGGCACTACCCACCGCAGATCTAGACGTACCCATAATAGAAAATTACCAGCTCCTTTTAGGGGATGTGTGAAACAAAGGGGTAGAAGAAAGAAGATAACTTTACCAACACCTCCCACAGAACAACCTAACGGAAGCGAACCACCATTGCCAAATCTAGGACCCGCAGTTAATATGGAGTCTATAATGGCTCAAATCATGGATGCCATGAAGCTCCTCATTGCTCCCCTAAATGACAAACTTGAGCAAATAGGTAAAAAGGTGGAAAACCTGGAAAAACTGGGCTTAGCCAAATTAGACATTCTAGAACATCTAGGCCCACAAACTACTCAACCCATCTTAAATGTACCGACCGTGAATAAGGCCAATATGACTGCCCATACTATATCTAAACCACAGGCTCCACCAGTTAGAAATACGAATCCCTCAGCATTTACCGGTAAAACTGCAAATTTACAAAGTAACGCCACCAATGGCCCTTCTCCATCCACTTCTCACAGAGCAACTGGGGAGGTGCCCAAGGACTACACTTCAGTAAGCAGGAACCCACCGGCGCGTAGCTACTACAATAATATTATTCCCGCCGTGATCAATCTCCCACCAGAAAGCAGGCCTTTCGTGGCAATCCTTGCCAATGTACCAAAACTCAAACTCTCCCAATTCGAAAATAGCGAAACACTTAAAAACAAAATTTTACACTGGCTTGTCCATAATTGTGGTTTCCCCCTAAGTGGTGCAGGCCAGATCATTTCAACCCAAAGGGTAGGATGGGTGGGCCCAAGCAAAAAGGAAATAAATGGGGACTGCGTAATCATAAACTACAAAACCACTGAATGGGCAAGAGACTCCATCCTGAACGCGCCCATCCCTTCAGACAATGATTACAACACAACCCTGTTCCCATTGGACTACTTTTGTAGAAATCTGGTGGGGTTCAAGATTCCGGTGCAGAACTTTAAACATCCCAGAGCAATTAACACACCTTACCCACTTGTACAGCAGGCACCAGTACAATCAGCCGGGTACCCCTCGACCCTTCATGATTTTAGTAATCAGCATGTCCCACAACCACCTATGGAATTGTACAGAATGCCTAACCCCAATTACCTTAATTATCACAATGCCATCGGGCCTGGAAATAACATCTATGGTCAATTCGCAGTCCCAACATCAAACAGATTCCAGATATTTAATTCCCTAGACGAAAACGACTGACTCGCGAACACACTTGTCGGAGAAAGTGAACCCCACACAGACACGTCTGCAATAAGCTTAAACAATCTAACCATGATAGCCAACACCACTAGCACTTGTACTGTTGAAATTCTTCCCGCAAATGAACCTCACATAGATAACCCTGTAATCAGCCCAAACGATCTGACTATGATAGATAACATCACTTGTACTGTTGAAAATCATCTGGGCAACCAAATACTACCGTCAGCCACAACAGATACTGTTCCACCTCAAATATCTAGGGAAGAGTCATTGAGGGTTATCACATGGAACATAGCCGGGCTAGCTTCCAAGGTAAATACACCCGCATGGGATGACTTTCTCAAACAGGGCTACGACATCATATGCCTACAAGAAACCTGGGATAGGGCTGAAGTACATGTCGAGGGATATACCTCTTTCAACGTGCTGGCTTTGGCTTCGCAGGCTGGTCGAGCCAAGGGGGGGTTAGTGACCCTGCTATCTACAACATTGACTGAGTTTTGGGTCAGTGACCAGGCAGTCTTGGGAGATTATGCTTCCGTTTTGCGTGTGGCCCACAGTGGATACAGAGATTTAATAATAGTGAATTTTTACAACAACATTGCCGGGCATAGACAGGGGATGTTTATTTCAGATATCGAGCAGGCCATCGATGTAATGTTATCAAGCTCATCCAAACCAGCTGCAATTTTGTGGGCCGAAGATTTTAACATCAAAACATGCCCTTATGCACTTAAGGGGGCATGCGGCCACAGGGAGGAATACTCTGGAAGGGAAACTACATGTGTATACAATCATTTCCCGCACAACATCCTTGGCAGTGCTTTGAATAATTTATTGGCCAAATACGATCTGGAACTTCTTGAATGTAATATGAATGCAAACAATGCCAGATGTCCAACATTCCATGGAAGGAATAGCCAATCCTTTATTGACCATATCATCGTATCCTGTTCTATAACCTATATTAATGTCTGGGTAATTGAACAAACAGTCAGTGACCACAACAGTGTATCTGTCGAATTACTGGGCTGGGGGTCAAAAAGGAACTCCTATGGTCAACCCATTCAGGACATCTCCGTAGGAAGGCCAAACGGGACAAGGGTGAAATGGACAAAAGCCGACCCTGCTAAAATTGTCACAAATGTAATCACAAACTGCTATGGAGAGGTGGAGTACTGTCTATCCCCAACACCATGCCCAGAAATCTTGCTGTCTAAATTTCTAATTATTACGCAAGCCATCGAGAAATCATTGACACGCAAAACACGGGAGCCAAGAAAAGTTAAGACAGCGTGGTTTGATGACAATTGTGCCCAGTCATTAAAAAGGTTAAAAATTTCGCTTGATGCCAAACCAAGAGACCCTTGTAAGATCAGGGAAGAGCGTTATAATTACAAAATTGCACTAGCCACTCGGAAGAGAGAACTACAGGACGAGGCATGGGCTAAATTAGATCAGGCTGCAGAAACAAAAGATCATAAACTTTTCTGGGACACTGTAAACAGCCCGTTCTTAAAGAACGACAACATTCCCGAACTAACCTCGCATGTCAGTTGCCAAGCCTGGATTGTACATTTCACTGAGATTTTTAACTCTGATTGTACCTTTGATTCTATTCCGGCTCCAGATCTTAATGTTTTACCTGCAATGCCAACCTGTTTTAAATTGGAGAAATTATTGTTTTCGGTATCTTTAAATGAGGTGCGGGACGCAATAGAGAAAAGCAAGGGGGGGAAAGCCCCGGGCCCAGATGGGGTCCCTGTGGACTTTTTTTAAATCCAAGATTGATTTATGGGCCCCTATTTTAACACGCTACTTTAATGCTGCTATTGAGGATGAGCTACCTACCTCATGGGGTCAATCTATTTTGGTGCCACTTTTTAAAAAAGGTTCAAGGGCTGAAGCACGAAACTATCGCCCAATTTCCCTCTTGGACTCGTCACTAAAGATACTAAGTCGCGTGCTTCTGGGAAGATTAGAGTCCTGGGTCGAGGACAAAAATGTCCTGTCACCAATTCAGTACGGGTTCCGCAGGGGCATAGGAACCATGGAGCAGTGTGTGAACCTTGAGCTTATCATCGGCAAGTACACAAAAGCCAAGGAAGGGAATTTGTTCATGTGCTTTGCCGATCTAAGCTCAGCGTTCGATCTAGTGGAACACACACTGCTCTGGCCAACATTACTTGCGATGGGCGCACCCCCTGAAATTATTCATTTGCTGGCCAGAATGTATAGCAGCTTATCAAGTAAAGTCAGATTCGGACCGAATGGAGAATGCACCCCCTTTTTTAAAATTGGCAGAGGAATTAGGCAAGGGTGTGTTCTCGCCCCCTTGTTGTTCTCCCTTTTTATAAACCAGGTCGACCAGTCCCTACAAGAATCTTTTGCTGACGCCCCCATGATTAATGGTAAACAAATACCCGTCCTCTTATATGCGGACGACGCTGTCCTGATTTCCAGGACCGCGAATGGGCTCCAAAAGATAATTGACAAATTTAATATTTTTATCAAGGGCAGAAAGCTTAAAATTAACAAGGGTAAGACTATGACCATGACCTGCGGAAAGAAATTAAAGAAAAGTAAGTCATTTTTCCTTGATGGGGATAAACTTGAGTCTGTGCAACACTTCTGTTATTTAGGCATTACTTTCTCAGGGGATGGGAGATGGGTAAACGAGCAATCCTGTGTAGGCATGAAGATGACTAGAAATATAAACTGTATCTTCAGATTCGCTTCCAAACTGGGGGGGCGTAGAATAAGAGAGATGATCTCCATCTATAATTCCAGGTGCATGTCCTCTGCTCTATACGGAGCAGAGATATGGGGATATAACTCGCAGATTGCCCTATCCATTCAGCAGGAAGAAAATAAGTACCTTAAACGCTTATTATGTCTTCCTGCTTCAGCATCAAACGAGATCACCCACAGGGAGCTGGGCATACATCATGCCACAGATTTGATTGCACTACGTCCCCTTTCCCTCTGGCGATCCATTTGGGCTAAAGATGAAACCAAGTTTACTCAGGAAGTAATTTTAGACTGTATTAAATTGGATCAGCACTCCAAAATCCCTTGGCTAAAACACATTTTCCATTGGTACAATACCCTCTTTGGCCAGGATACTTTTAAAGATATCCCAACAGAATTAGTTTTAACGAAGCGTGACCTCAAAACCACCTATATGGATCATGCAAAAGGGATTAGAATGAAGGGGTATGCTACACAAAGTACATTTAAATTGTACCTGGAACATAATCTAAGCACAGGATTCCCATCTTATCTTACATTTGTCAATATTAACTCCCATCGCTTCGTTCTGGCACGCCTGAGGCTGGGTATAGTTCACCATTTGGTGGCTTTCCCTACTGTAAAAAAGCCCGGGTCATGCCCGTGCCCATGCGACGGGAAATCTAAACAGAGTATCTGCCACTTTTTACTATTTTGTAATTTTTATACTGGTTTTAGAAAGTTTTATTTAAAGCAATTATTTTTTAGAATACAGTACGTGTAATATAAGAGCTGCAATGCAACTGTTGTTTGACCTGTCGTCCCCGAATGTGTGTTACCGCGTAGCCATCTATGTTCTTAAATGCATCGGGCACAGGAAATCAATCATTATATGATCCCCGTTGGAAAAGACACCTATTGATCAACTGTGAGCTACTGTTAAACCACATGCAGTTCTCTTATACATGAACTTTGGTTATTATGTACTTTACCTTTTGTACCCGGGTAATGATTGTCCCCCGGTTCTGTACCCTTTTGGACTAACGCCTTTTTAAATTTCTTGTATACAAATTGCTGCTAAAATACGTAAGAGATTATATAGACATTGCACTTTAGTCATATCCTTGCATATTTTGCACATACTATTGCACTTTATGCCCAGCGTAGGCCTTTCTCTGATTTGTACTACCTCACTTGGCATGTTTTGCACTAAATTTCTAAATTGCTGCTAAATACAATGTTCAATTTTTGCATATTTTGCACATACTATTGCACTTTATGCCCAGCATAGGCCTTTTTGTTTAGTACCATTCCACTTGGCATGCTTTGCACCAAACTCTTAAATTGCTGCTACATATAGTGATTATTTTCTACTGTATACAAATGTGATATATATTGCAGGTTTTAACTTGTTTGGTTTGGATCAATGTAGTTGTTTTTAGAAATGTTTCATTATTCTTTCCCCTTTATAAATGTGACTTCAACTGCATTTATGAATGTTGCTATATGGCTGTACTTGTACAAACCGAATAAAGCATTTTGAAACGAAACGACACCACTGGAAAACTAGCACAAATTAAGCAATTCTATGAGGGAATCTATGCTTCCTGGGAGCAGGTAAATATAGAGGGGGCTAAACAACGACTTATCGGATATTGAGCTTCCCTGGTTATCAAATGGACAGATGGAATATTTATGTCAACCTATTGAAGAAGTGGAGATACGTGAGGCCATAAGCTCTTTACCAAACAGGAAAGCACCGGGTCCCGACAGACTAACTAGCAAATTTTACAAAACATTTGTGGATCTATTGGTGCCACACATTTTAGAAATGTATAGGAAAGCATTTGGAAAGAGAATCCTCCTGTCTACGTTACGTGAAGCCTTAATGATAGCTTTGCGAAAGCCCGACAAGCCCTCAATGAGGTGCTAGTCCCATTGGCACTTATCCCTCATCAATATAGATGCTAAAATACGAGCAAGAATACTAGCCCTCAGACTTCAACCTTTACTGACGACAATGATACTGCCAGACACCACACACAACTTGCGTACGATATCACCAGCTTAATCCGCATCTCAAGGCTGCTGCGGTAATTTTGGACGCTGCCAAATAGTTCGACTCTATAGAATGGAGCTACATGTTCTGAATACTTCAAAGAATGGGGCTTCCAGAGGAGCTCCGAAAATTGATAGGGTTGTTTTACACATCCCCGGTGGCGAGAGTACGTATAGATGGGTACAAGTTAGAGCCGCTCTCTATATATAGGGATGCTAGACAGGGCTGCCCCCTGTCCCAGCCGCTGTTCTCTCTGATGTTAGAACCGCTGGCATGTACTATATGGCAGAGGCATGGAGCATTGGTGCTGCGATTCAGACAGAGGCCAATTAATATTTCCATTTATGCTGATGACATGGTGCTCTATGTCTGGGAGTCAGAGACGTATCTCACGCCAATTCTGGAGGAATGGGGAGTACTCCTGTGTTCAGACAGAGTAACTACGTCTAACTGTAATCTACATATATTTCATTTGAAATATATACAACAAATGTACTACACAACTGCTAGGCTACACAGGTACCGAATCAAAGAAATGATCTATGCGAGTGGTGTGGGAGGGAAGGTGCAGATGTTATGCTTCTGGCATAGGAATGTATTCAGATAAGAGATTTCTGGGAATCTGTGGTTCAAAGTTTAAGGACATGATAGCAGAAACAATACAATGCAACCCGCGTGTCTGCTTGTTGGGCCTGATTCCCAAAATGAAGAGGAGCAAATGTAAATTCATAGCAGTAGCAATGTTAATGGCTAAGAGGCAAGTGGCCATGCACTGGGGGAAAAAGTCACCCCCAAGCATGAACAATGGATTAAGGACATGGTATAATGCAAACAAAATATGGTCCTCTATGTGGAAGAACTTACAGAAACCTCAAGGCCTAAGGACATATGGAGCACGTTGTCAGAGTATCTAAGGGTAAAAGCCGCCTCAGGTAGGGTGACCAGAATTTTAAAGCAAAACACTGGGACATTTCCCAAAAATAGAAGAAGGACTTCAACACAGTGCACGGAATGACAGTGCTCCTTAGCAGAAAATTACAGAAAAGGCAGTAAGAAAATACATAAAATGCAATTTTTATAGCCAGTTGCATGCCTGTTCATTAAATTGCTTTCCTATAACAGCTGCTAACTATCCCTGCTTTGCGTAACATTAAAAAATACCTCTCACCCTTTTCAGCCCACCCTCTAAAAAAAACGGGACATGAGCTTAATTTCCTGAAATCTACTGGGACAGATGTTGAAACCCCGGGACTGTCCCGGCACATCCGGGACGCCTGGTCACCCTAGCCTCAGAGCCACACGATGCTGTCTAAGTGAAAGCATAGGACGATAATATTACTCAGTACAGTAAACGCTGAAGTTAATGTATGTATCTTAATTGACAAATGAATGTTGCAGAATACATGTAGTTATGATGTATGTTGACTTTTTAAGGCATGAAAATGTCAAAACAATAAATAAAAAATAAATATTAAAAAAAATTGTGCCATTTTCACTTGCCTTATTACTGTTACACGTTTAATGTCTGTTGCAAAAAATAAATAAATAAATGCAGGCCTGCCAAGGCAAGACCTATTGGTTTTGCCAATACTAGTTTAAATTTAGGAGCACAGCATCAAGGCACTAGCGGAGAGGACGTTCTGAACTGCGGCATAGCAATTTTTGTAGCAGACCACTGGAGGGGTGTGCCAATGAAATATTTGATGCACAATGCAAAGGAACTTGATCATAATTTTCTTCAGAAATCACAATCAGTGTAGTGACCCACGTGCTGGAGCAAGGTGTTCTCTGCACCCCACGCTGATATCAAGTATACAATAGCATCCCCACCATGCTGCAGAAGAAGCATTAGGCAGTCCAGAAGGTTATATTCATATTACTGATGTAGTCGATAGGTAGCATAACCAACAGAAAAGAGGAAAAGCCAGTCGGGAAAACAAAAATATTCAGCTTGCAAAAGTAGACCTTCTTTTGATGCTTACACTTTGATGAAAAAGAGCAGCGGGGCTCTCTATCGATCTACATTTTCATATCCTTCTTCTTCAATGGGACCAGAGGTGGACAAGTACCAAAAAAGAGGGGTGGCTCTTCGTGTCTATTCTGTTGCAGCAGTTCCCACTAAAAAAATCTTGTTTTTGAAGATGTTCGTTGTGAGAAATTGGGTTTTTGGCTGACTGGGGTGTGAGACCTGGTCAGGCAACAGCCACAATCCCATAGTAAAGTGAACCACAAAAGTCACTAAATTAACCTGTGCTTAAGCCTGTGTAGCTCGGCATAAAAAGAAGTCAGGCTTATCTTAAAGGCAAGGTGTAAAGTATATGCAGCACACAAATACAATTGAAGTGAAAACACAACACAAGAAAAATCCCAAACCAATTCAGTAAATTTTGATAAGTTATTTTAAGCCCAAATGACAAAAATCAAATCAGTGGAACCAGAGTTAAGACTTTTGAAAGTGAAATCTAGCGCCTAAAAGACCAAAGTGCCAACCGCGGACATCTAGTCACGCAGGACTGGGCCAAAGTCGAAAGTTAAAGCCGACCAAAATGAAGCGCAGTTTAGATACAAGAAGTGGATGAGGCCCGGTCAGCGCTTACCTTAAGACTTAGAAACATTTTGGAAGAAAAATGTCTGATAATGTTATGGTCAGCGGTGTAGGGCTGCAGGAGGAGTCCAATGACACACCCTCGACCCCATTTTCGTGGCAGGATCTAACATACATTTCAGCCACACCACCCGGCCCTCTTGGACAGACCACTACTGTGTCAATTTTACTTTCAACACCACCACCGCACCCAAACCCGCCCAAGCCCGCCTCGACGGAACTGGAGTAAGGTCACAGAGGAACACCTGAATGCTACCCTCCTCCAAATCCCCCCCAAGGCCACCACCGACATCAACGCCGCTGCCAGGGAATTCCACCACTGGGTCGCCAGCTGCGCCGACCAGCTGGCACCTCTCCGACAGACCGCCAAACAACGCCCGCCTAAGGCTGCCGGGTTCACCACCGAACTCCAAGAAGCCAGACGCACCTGCAGATGTCTTGAAAAAGCCTGGCAAAACCTGAAGTCCATGGAAGCACATAACAACCTCAAGATCGCCATAAAGGACTACCACCAGCACATAAGGGAAACCAAAAGAACCTTCATCAGCGAAAAAATCAAGACCAACGCAACCAACTGGAAGGAACTGTTCAACGTCATCCAGCAGTTCGTGAAACCCTCCTGCGAATCCACCGACATCGCACCATCCCAGGAACTCTGCAACAAACTTAGCTCATATTTCCACCTGAAAATCATGGCCCTCTACGACAATTTCAGTGAGCCAACAGAAGACAGCATCAGACTACCCACCATCACCGAGAAGCCAGCCATCACCACCTGAGACACCGCATCCGTCGAACTCATCTCCTCAACCATGAAGAAAACTCACTCAGGAGCCCCAACACCTATCTTCCACAGAGACGCTGCCATCGCTCCCGAACTAGCCCATGCCATTAATTCCTCCCTTACGTCCGGCACCTGCCCCGACGACGGGAAATACGCTGAGGTGAAACCCCTTCTCAAGAAACCAACGGCCGACGCTACGGACCTGAAGAACTACCGACCTATCTCTCTCCTCCCTTTTGCAGCCAAAGTCACCAAAAGGCTCGTGAACTCCCAACTAACCACTTTCATCGAAGAAAACTGCATCCTGGACACCTCCCAATCAGGCTTCTGCAGCAACCACAGCACCGAGACCGCCCTCCTTGCAGCCACCGACGACATCCGCATGCTGCTCGACCAGGGCCACACCGCAGCCCTCATCCTCCTAGACCTCTCTGCAGCATTCGACACCGTCTCACACCGCACTCTAGCCACCAGGCTTCACAACGTGGGAATGAAGGTGTTCGCCCTCAACTGGATCCGATTTTTCCTCTGCGGCAGAACCCAGAGGATCAGGCTTTCCCCCTTCCTCTCCGACCCCACTATCATTATCTGCGGAGTGCCCCAAGGATCTTCACTAAGCCCTACACTCTTCAACATCTACATGGCCCCATCGCCAGACAGCACAGGCTCAGCATCATATCCTACGCCGACGACACCCAGCTCATCCTCTCTCTCACCAAAAGCCCAGAAAACACCATATTCAGCTTCCAGGAAGGAATGAGAAATGTGGCGACCGGGATGAAGGACAGCTGCCTTAAGCTCAACTCCGAGAAGACCGAGGCCCTTAGCCTCGGACCCTGCCCCTCCCCGCCTGGGACAACACCTGGTGGCCCACCGCCCTCAGGATCCCACCCACCCCCACAGACCACGCTCCGAACCTCGGCATAATCCTCGACTCCTCCCTCTCCATGAACCGCCAAATCAACTCTGTCTCCTCTGCCTGTTTCAACTGCCTCCGGATCCTCCAAAACACCTTCAAATGAATCCCCCCCAACTGTAGTAAGACCGTCACCCACACACTCATCACCAGCAACGCCCTATATCCAGGAATCAACAATACCCTTCTACGCAAGCTCTAAACCATTCAAAATTCGGCCGCTAGGCTCATCTTAGGGACACCACGTTGCAAACATATGACCCAACACCTGCGAGAACTCCACTGGCTCCCCATCGAGAAGAGGGTCACCTACAAACTCCTCACCCACGCCTACAAATCCCTCAACAACATCGGACCCAAATACCTCAACGACAGAGTCTGTTTCCACACACCCAAGAGGATCTTCCGCTCCGCCGACCTCGCCCTGGCAGAGGTCCCCCTCATCCACAGAAGCAGAGCGGGAGGGAGGGCCTTCTCCTACACCGCAGCCATAACATGGAATGCACTCCCTATAAACAGCAGATGTTCTCCATCCTTGCACACATTCAGGAGGGACCTTAAGACCAAGCTTTTCGACTGACCTGAGCTGCCTTTCCCCCTCCCCCCAGCGCCTTCAGACCCTCACGGGTGAGTAGCGCGCTTTACAAACCACTGATTGAATGAGGGAGCATCATAGTCGGATGACCTTGGGTCGAAGCCAGGGTGAAGGTTTCTATGTTCGGACTCAGTCGCCGAAATGGAAGTCAAAAAACTCTAGCAGGATGAGGCATAAGGGTATAGTCGAAGACAGTTCCACAAGGTCAGATACCCCTTAGGTGAAGGATTGCTGAAACAGATTTGCAGCGGCGGAGAAGAATGTAGTGGGAGAAGATGTGAAGTCAATCAGACCGGCGAAGCACCTCGGGTGGATGGGCGAGCAGGTTGTCCCAGTCTACTCCTGGTTCTCAGAGCGCTTTTGGCCACATTTTGAGTCCTCAGTTTTGGGAAGTGGCCATGTGAGCACCTTTAGCAACAAAACCAAGGGTCCAGGCCTGATGGGACATCTGCAGGAGCTCAGGACTCGCCCAAGGTGGGTCCAGGTGCGGGTTCAAGATGTTGGGAGCCTGTTCTATCCATGTGGATCTAAACAGGAGGCCGGTAAACTTGCCCTTAGCGTCATTTCTGGTAGTCCTATGTGCAGGTGCAGGGCGAAACACCAGAGCTGGCCTCTGAGGGTGCAAGGCAGGCTCCGGCAGCAATGCAGTCCTTCCAGGTACAGCAGCAAAAAGTGAGTGCACAGCAGGTCACAGCAGCAGGAGGTCCTCTGAAAGTTCTTCTGCAAGTCCAGTAGTGAACTGAAGAGTGGGTCTGAAGGTCCTGGTGCCCATTTTCTGGAAAGTTGGAGAAGCTTCTGGAAAGGTTCTTTGAAGTGCATGGGTTTCCCTTCCTCCCCTGTCCTGGCCCCAAGCTGGCTGCAGTTATGTTATGTTATGTTATGTTAAGGGGGGTTTTATATAGCGCTCAGCTACTCGGACCGAGTGTCCCGGTGCCAGGAGGCCTAGACTGAAAGAGCGAAGAGCCGTGGATTACTGTAGGAACAACCAGGTCTTCATCTCCCTCCTAAAGGAGAGCAGGTCGTTCAGCTGTCTGATTTTCACCGGCAGCTTGTTCCATAGTTGAGGAGCCAAGAGTCTGTAAGAGCGCCCGCCAATAGGTGCTCGCTTGATTTTAGGAACAGAGGCGAGGGCCAAGGACGCAGAACGCAGGGACCGAGCAGGGTAATAGAAGTGTACCCTCTTCCTCAAATAGGAAGCTCCTAATCCATGTAGAGATTTGAAGGCAGTAGTAAGAGTCTTGAAGAGGATGCGTTTGCGCACCGGGAGCCAGTGCAAAGATCTCAGCAACGCGGAAGTGCTTGATCTGTGGCTAAGGCCGTAGATTGCCCTAGCAGCCAAATTTTGGACTGACTGAAGGCGTGTAAATAGGTACTCCGGCAGACCGAGGAACAATATGTTAGCATAATCCAACCGGGATCCTATCAGTGCTTGCACAATATTCCTCCTGCGGGAGAAGGAAAACAGAGGAAGAAATTTCTTTAGACACTTTAGAAGACCGTAGCACTGACCAGCAACTGAAAGGATGTGCGATTTGAAATTAAGGTTACTATCAATTTTCACCCCTAGATTTTTTGCCGACTCAGTGGCGGACGAGGGGGGGAACATGTCTGCGGGCCACCAAGATTTCCAGTTGTCATCAGGAGGACATCCCAAAAAAATCACCTCCGACTTATCCGAGTTGCACCTAAGCTGATTCAGTTGGAACCAGGCGAAGACTGCTGCAAGGCAGCCTTTGATATTATCGCTACTGAAGTTAGAGTCTTTGTCGCAGGTGAAAAGCAGCTGCGTATCATCAGCATAGGATACAATACGGGCGCCATGGGCCTCGGCAAGGGTTGCCAACGGGGACAAATAAATATTAAAGAGAGTCGGACTGAGGACGGATCCCTGTGGGACTCCCACCTCAAGGAGAGGGATGGGGGCTGAAAACGGGGGGGCCCAGATCGATTGCTGGCGGCCTCATAGAAATGACGCAAACCATTCGAGTAACGACCCTCTTAAACCTATCTCCTGAAGTCTAGCGAGAAGACGGCTGTGGGGGACGGTATCAAATGCCGCCAAGAGGTCAAGTAAAACCAACATGGCCTTCCCACTGTTGTCGAGTACCTCTTTGATGGATTCGGTTACCACCAACAGGGCCGTCTCAGTGCTCAGATTTGAGCGAAACCCGGATTGGCTGTTGTGGAGGATGTTCCTGGTCTCAAGGAAAGCAGATACCGTTCCGTGTACATGTTTTTCTACAACTTTGGCTAAGGCAGGCAAGAGGGAAATAGGTCTGTAGTTGGCGTGAATGCAAGGGTCCAAACTGGGTTTCTTTAATAGTGGCAATATATGTGCTTGTTTCCATATGCTGGGGACCACCCCAGACTCCAGAGAGGCGTTCAAGACCGGATTAATAATGGGATTAATAATATGGGCCATATTAGCTAGGAATTTTGCAGGGCAGGGATCTGAGGGCGAGCCCGATTTAACCTTCAGCAGTAGATTCAAGGAGACAGGAAGGGACATAGTCGGAAATTTCGAAAGGAAGGGTTGGCTATCCAGGGAAGCGGGAGAAACCGAAATGGGCGCAGATTCCCTGATTGCGTCTGACAGCCCAAATGACGCCTGGATAGTTTTGATTTTGTCCAAGAAAAAAGTGGCCAGTTGGTTAGTCCAAATTTCTGAGGGAGAAAATGTAGGTGTTGAGGTCTTAGGCGAAGTGAACTCCCTAACCATGCTAAAAATGTCCTTACTGGAATTCGAAGCTATCTCAATTTTCTGAGCAAAATACGTTTTTTTTGCACTAAGAATATCCTTGTGATATGCTTTCAACTTCTCCTTATATGTGCATTTAGACAATGGACTGTAGTGTTTGCGCCATTCTCTTTCTGCTTTCTTGCATAATCTTCAGCTTTCATGAAGCGCAGAAGTAAACCACGGCGTAGAGACGCGGGACCTCATAGAGGAGCGCGAAGAGAGGGGGGCAAGATCGTCCAATCGAAGAGTGAGCCATGACTGGAAGAGGATAAGGTCCTCATCCAGGTTCCCTGTAAGCGTGCACGGATGTAAGGTGAGTGCGTCAGCTAACATTCCCGGAGTGACGCGATGATATGAGCAGGTGATATTGGATTGGGAGCAAGGGGCATGAGTGGGGCATTCGCTGAGTTCAAAATATTGAATTTAAGCAAAAAGTGATCGGTCCAGATCAGAGGAACCGGGGAAAAAATGGTAATGTGTTTGGTGGAGAAAATTTGATCAATAATATGACCTTTATTGTGCTTGGCAGAGACGAGAAAAGGAGCGAGGGCAAGCGGATGCGGAGCGTCCCTCAATTTTACAGTGTCTGCATCTTCCGCTTTATCCATATAAACATTAAAATCACCAAGAAGCAAACAGTGTTTATATTTTATGGCAAGTGGAGAAATAACGCTGTGAAGGTCTTCGAAGAAAGCGCCGCCAGGGCCTGGCGGTCTATAAACCAGAAGACCAGCACAGGAGTGATGGGGAGAAAAGGAAAGAAGGAAACCAAGTGTTTCCGCCCCAGTGACCTCGTCTGTAGGAATGATAGAACAGGAATAGCGCGCCTCCACAACAATCACTATTCCTCCTCCCCTGCTCACAGCCCGGTCCTTCCTAAATATATGATAGTTTTGGGGAAAGGCGGCAGATATATCCTGGCCGGAGAGATCACAGAGCCAGGTCTCTGTCAGAAACAAGCAGGCGGGCTTTAGCTCTGAAATCAGACCAAAAAGGTCGAGAGCATGTTTGCTCACCGAAAGTGTATTAAGTAGCAGGCAGGGAAAATCGGTATACTTAGGAGTGCTTAACGTTATAGCCCTGGATGGCTCTGAAGTGGAAGGGATCCTAGAGTGGGAACTGGGAGGTGCAGCCGAAGGTAACCAGCCGCAGCAAGAGCAGGTAGCAATAGTGCTGTAGTTATCAAGAAGATCAGGAATAAGAGGGCAGCGGCAACTATCACCTCTCTCCAGAGATCTCATAAAACCTATATCATGACTGATCACCTGCGAAGTGGAGCCGCTAGCGTCTCCAGAGCCGGGAGCCTCCGGGACGCTGACGGGCGCAGACGGGCTTCCCTCTGGCGGCGCGCCCTCGGGCGGGCTCGCGCACTGCACGCTTGCATTGCCGAATTTAAATAGGCAAGCAGGCGCGGTGAAGCTCAATAAAGCACTAGCCCTACTTCCAGAATAACACCCTCTGGAAGGCAACGATCATCCACACCCAAGATGGCGAAAACTCGGGGAGAAGAACTGTCTCGCTCAAATGGTGAGTGTAAATGCAAGATTTTATAATGCAGGTAAGCGGAGTGAGGAGTGCAAAGCCTAGTGCAGATACGCAGAAAACAGAACACACAGCAGCAAAATACAATTTAAAATTTAGGAGACAGGAGTCGCAGCGAAAATTAAAATGAGTCAGAAAATATTAAAAGAAGCGAGTGGATAAAAATGCAAATGTTGACGCAGGCTCTCGCACACAGTCTATGGATTGCAGTGTCAATACTGTGTTGTTAGGCTCTTGGTGTGAATGCAGAGCAGAGGATATTCACGTGTAAGCGGGCTGTGCTCAGCTCCGCCTCCCCTCATTTGTTTGTGTAACACTCCCATCATCCTGCCAGCAGATGGCCCATTCAGGCACATCTAATTCCCCTATTGTGGGACTGTCTGAGAGGAATTCACAAAGCCAGGCTACAGACACAATAGGGCTAAGGGCAGATAAATACCAACTTTCTAAAAGTGGAATTTTCAAAATTGTAATGAAAAATCTGACTTTAAATCGGGGTTATCATTACAATTTCATAGGTACCAAACATGACATCTTCCTCCTCTCAATTACGAGTTATAGCTTAGAAGGGATAGGCCTCACAGTAGTGAAAAACTAATTTGGGAGTTTTTCACCCCCAAGGCATTTAAAACTTGTAAGTACATGTCAAACCTTTAAATTACACAGTACCCTGCCCTATGGGCTACCTAGGGCCTACTTTAGGGAGGGGTGACTAATATGTAAAAAGGGAGAGAATAAGGCCTGGCAAGGGTGTTTAAATGTCAGGTCTACGTGGCAATGGGGCACTGTATTCAGGCTGCAGTGGCAGGCTTGGGACATGTTTTAGAGGACTATTTAAGTGGGTGGCACAATAAGTACTGCAGGCCCACTGGTAGAATGTGATTTACAGGCACTGGGTATATGTTATACTACTCTACAAGGGACTTAAATGAAAATTAAATATGCCAAGTAGGTATATGCCAATCAAAAATTTTTTAGGGGAGTGAGAACAAGCACTTTGACACTGGTTAGCAGTGGCAGGAGCACAGAGTCCTAAGAACAACAAAAACAAATTCAGCAAAAAGTAAAGGGCAAAAGGTTTGAGGGTGGCCTTGCAGAGAGGGTCAGGTCCAACATTCATCTTGAACCAGTTCTTCAGTATCCACAGACCTATTGCTTCAGTTAGGAGGCAGTTGTTAAAACTCCTTATCTCTTTAGAAGCAACAGATGGAGGTGTCTAATGAACTAATAATACTTATATAATAACTTCTGGCTGCTTTTCTTTTTAATGATTTATTAAATGCTGGTCTGTAGCCCAGGGACAACTTCCAAGCATCACAATTCAGAGAATCATACAAGCACACAATGACTCACATACACAACACAATAATCAACAGAGTTAAGTTTCCAAACCCCTCCTATGCACTTACTTTCAACAGCTTCCCTTCCTTCACAGCTTCATGGGAACGGATTAGTAAGAAGGAAAAAGGTTGGGAAGGCAAAAACCATGCTCCATGCAAACAGATTAGTAATAATAGATTGGTTAATTACAACAACCTCCCGGTCCACAGACACGCAACTGAACTCTGGGACCTACTCGACACTGCGTCACCGGACATCGCCTTCCTTACACACACCGGACATCGCCATCGCCATAGCCATACCGGACGCTTACAAGATTATCCGAAAAGACCGCACCAATCAAACAGGAGGAGGCATCGCCATCATCCATAGAAACACCATCAAAATCACGACCAGCTCCGACGATAATCTTGCAACCGCCGAACATCTCCACTTTCAGATCCACACCGACCCTAGGACCACACTCAGAGGCACCCTCATTTACAGGCCTCCAGTTACCCGTACTCAATTCAGCGATGACATCACAGAATTCATCAGCCCACATGCCCTCGCCTCCGAGAACTACATTCTATTAGGAGACCTCAACTACCACCTTGAAAACAAACACGACAGCAACACTACCACCCTTCTGGACAATCTGGACAACCTCGGACTCAAACAACTTGTTGACACCCCCACCCATATAGCCGGACACATGCTCGACCCTATCTTCACCTCCAGCAAGCACATCTCCTTCGACCGCACCACAGCTCTCCACTGGACGGACCACAGCTGTGTGCACTTCAGCTACAAAACCACCCTGACCCACAACCGCCCACAACCTATTCCTCGGAGAAACTGGAACAAAATCACCTCCGACCAACTCCTCACTTCACCCAACCAAAACCCTCCCACCCTCTCATTGGACCCAAACTAAGCGGCCACCAATCTCAAGCAATGGATCACCCACAGTGCTGACGAATTAGCACCTCTGAAAAAGCACCAGATCATATCAGCCAGAAAAAAGGCTCCCTGGTTCAATGATGACCTAAAAAAATCCAAGAAGCTATGCTGCACCCTGGAGAAAACATGGAGAAAAAACCCAACCACCGACAACATGACCACCCTCAAGGCAGCAACCCGCAAACACCACCAACTGATTCGATCCGCCAAGAAATCATCATTCAAGGATCGTCTCGACAACAACGCTCACAACAGCAAGGAACTTTTCAACATTGTCAAAGAATTCACCAACCCCACCGCAGCATCTAACGACATCACTCCCTCCCAAGACCTCTGCGATGCGTTATCCTCCTTCTACAACAAAATTGCCGACATCCGCAACAGCTTCGAAAATACTCCCAGCGATCAACACTCCCCACCCCCCTCAGATCCTACTCCGCCAACTAACATCCTTAGCGCCTGGATCCCAATCACCACTGAAGACACCATCCGCCTAATGAACTCAATCCACTCTGGCTCGCCAACCGACCCCTGCCCCCACCACATCTTCAACAAAGCCGACTCCATCATCGCACCCCATCTCCGTGATGTCATCAACTGCTCGTTCAACTCTGCCACCTTCCCAGAAAGCTGGAAACATGCCGAACTCAGCGCCCTCTTGAAGAAACCCACAGCAGACCCTTCTGAACTTAAAAACTACCGACCCATATCCCTCCTCCCATTCCCGGCCAAAGTCATTGAGAAAGCCATCAACAGCCAGCTCGCCGCCTTCTTTGACTCCAACAGCTCCCTCGACCCCTCTCAGTCCGGATTTCGGGCCAAACACAGCACCGAAACCGCCCTCATTGCAGCAACAGACGACATCCGAACACTACTGGACAACGGAGAAACAGTGGCCCTCATTCTACTCGACCTCTCAGCCGCTTTCGACACAGTCTGCCACAGCACCCTCATACAACGCCTCAGCAACATCGGCATACAAGGCAAAGCCTTGGACTGGATCATCTCGTTCCTAGCTGGGAGAACTCAGAGAGTCCGACTTCCCCCATTCAACTCAGAGGCCACTGAAGTCATTTGTGGAGTCCCACAAGGATCTTCACTCAGTCCCACCCTCTTCAACGTCTACATGAGCCCACTCGCATCCATCGCGCGCCAACACAACCTCAACATCATCTCTTACGCCGACGACACCCAATTAATCCTTTCCCTCACCAAAGACCCCAACACCGCCAAAACCAATCTGCACGAAGGCATGAAAGAAGTAGCCGAATGGATGAAACACAGCCGCCTAAAACTCAACTCAGACAAAACGGAGGTGCTCATCCAAGGATCTTCCCCCTCTGCCTGGGACGACTCTTGGTGGCCTTCCGCTCTGGACACAGCACCCACACCCACAGACCATGCACGTAACCTTGGCTTCATCCTAGACTCCTCTCTCTCGATGTCCAGACAAGTCAACGCAGTCTCATCCTCCTGCTTCAACGTACTTCGCATTCTCAAAAAGATCTTCCGCTGGATCCCCCTCAAGACAAGAAAGACCGTCACCCACGCACTGGTCACAAGCCGACTGGATTATGGTAACACACTATACGCCGGAATTACAGCAAAATTACAGAAAAAACTCCAACGCATCCAAAACGCATCAGCGAGACTCATACTGAACATCCCTCACCAAGATCACATCACCGGTCACCTAAAAGACCTCCACTGGCTTCCCGTCGACAAAAGAATTACATTCCGTCTCCTCACCCACGCACAAAAGGCCCTCTACAATCTAGGACCCGAATGCCTCAACACTCGACTGTCCTTCTACAAACCCACCCGCCAACTAAGATCGTCCAATCAAGCCCTCGCCGCAGTCCCGCGCATCCGAAAATCCACCATGGGAGGAAGATCCTGCTCCTTCCTGGCGGCCAAGACCTGGAACTCACTCCCCTCTCGACTCCGCCTTACTCAAAACCACATCTCCTTCAGAAAAGAACTTAAAACCTGGCTATTCGACAAATAATGAACCCCTTCCCAAGCGCCTTGAGACCCTCTGGGTGAGTAGTGCGCTTTATAAATGTCCGAACTTGAACTTGAACTTATATTCTGTAGAAAATACCGCCTGACATAAACAGTGTGTCCTAAATATTGTTTGTAGCAAACATTGTCCCATTGGGTGTAGAATTTCTATTATTTATTCCAATGCTGCAGTAGTTAAGAAAATGCTATTTAGGACACAATATTAATGTCTGGCCATATTCTGACCGTGATATTCTGGTCCTCACCACTTGCAGTCCAGCGTTTTAAATGTAAAACTGCCTAGGAAACCTTTAAGTATTGCAATGTTATGAGAAATACTGGCTGATTCAATGAACAACTCGCACCTAATATGACAAAATGTATTAACTCCATTTTTGAATGCAACTATAAGTCTACAACCTGCTTGTTTCAATGCTATTACTAAATGCCACAAAAACTCCCTAAATCTCCACTATTGCTTAATGTAAATAACAGCATTATGAAAAAGTCAGCAATATGGCTGTTTGAACAGCCCTATCCTATCTTTAAGATGCATCACACTGCTGTAGATACTGCAACTGTGTGCATTATGCATGTGAAGGCCTAGGCTGCCGCCAGTAGGAACTTTGTCCTTGCTCGCTTTTTGCACTTTTGCCCCAGTTTCCTGAAGTTTGGAGGGGTGGTGAGGAGAACTCTGCACGAGGCTTGCCCTCTAGTCTGGATGGGGCAAAGGCGAGAAGCTGAAGCTAGTCAAGTCACTGTGGCCAATGGTCTGAACTGTTTAAGCTTAGCATGTTGTCATGCCCAAATATTTTTTCTACACAAGCTTGTATGATACATGGAAGAGACTTGTTTATTTCTAGCACAACATTGGGTGCCCAGGGGGTTTATGGATGATTTGTCTGTGTCTCACATGAGTCAAATTACGGAATTGGGGACGGTTGTGAATGGCGGTTTGTGTGACGGAAATGTTGGCATTCTGGCCTTTGCCTTTAGACTGTCACTGGGATGATCAATTGGCACATTATTTTGAAGCCTGGCATTGTCCGGGTTTGGTCTCAGGTGCCCTCTTCCAGTAATTATATAGGTGACTTTTGTGCTTTATGGTTATTATTGTTGAAAAAATATGGAATGAACTTTACCAAGAGAATCACTGTGTCTAGCAATAGTTTATATTGTTTTTGATCACTTTTAGACGTATGCTGTGTGCAAATGAAGAGTTCAGACCACACGTCCAGTGACAGGATTTTACACAGGTACCCTACGTTAAACTCAAATCCATACACCAGGGTTCTCCTGGAGGGTCGGATCCATGTCAATTCTTAGGTCCTGCCTAGGCAGCGCACATGCGCTGTCTAGATGTCCTTTAGAAATCGGTCAGCTATTTTCAAGCACTCGTGCTTGTGGTGGCATTCACCTTGCGGAAGCGAGCAATGGCGCGCAAAAGCCATCTGTTTGTAATTAGCGTGGTCGCGAGCGCTTCTTCTTCCACTGCCTGTCTCGCCCTCACTCTCCCTTGTCAACTTGTTTTTAAACTTGTCACCATTTGTTTTTCTTACTTGGGTTATTCATTTTGAAAGCTACCATTAACTTGAAACGAGTTGCAAAAGAGAATGACTGGAGCGTAGTCTATGATCCATGAAAGCAACAAAATTAAATCCCACACTAGGCCAGATTGAATACAAACGTGCACCACTTCTAATCACTAGGCTGCCATCTCTGCACGGCTGTCCTGGCTTAAGGGGCACGGATCTGTGGCTCACGCAGAGCGCCTCACTTTTGAAGTTTCTTAGTTTAGGGAGGCATGTCACCGGAAACCCAGGGTTGTTACTGACAGTCACTCCTCGAGGCAGACACTACTGTCAAATCAGCTGATTGCGGTTAGGGAGGATTCATGCACTACAGCAGCCAGAGAAATGGGAATTGTTGTTGACAATTGTGTAGCGCACATTCATCAACATTCATGGTCTCGTGGTGCTATATTACTTTTTCTTTATCACTCAGTCCATCCTTCTATGAATGTCGTTACTGCTGCGCAAAAAAGTTAGATATCGATCGATCTATCTGAGGGATATGTTTGCACTATTGTGGCATTGTACAATTCACACACATATGCATAAGTGTGTACATTGTGTGTTTGTACATCCCACATGCATATATGACTTCTTTGCATTGTACTGTTTACATACAATATTATGGTTTTAATGAATTTAAATAAATAATTTTGACTTCTTTGACTGTTTACATAGAAAGAATAAAAACTGAAGTTCTCTGAAACATGGACGAAAACTAGTAAAACTTTTTTGCCGTTTTCTACCTTGCGCAAAGCTGTCAGAAAGTGACCTCTGCAAACATATATTTCTGTATACAAAAACTTAAAGCGGCGCTAGTGCCGATTCTGCGTCATGTGTATAGGGCGAGGGCTACATAGAACTCCTGAGTGCTTGCATAGGTGGTGAATGTATATTGTCTCTAAAACCAAACTCTTTGGGTTCAAGATATCACTGCGCGCACTTTTCACCAGTTCTTGCAACACGTGACTCCTCAGTTTGCCAGGTTTCTTAACCGCATGCGCGCTAGCGGTTTTCCCGCTGAGCGCTGCGATTTTAAAAATCCTGCGTTACGTGACAAGGTCAACTCGTCACACGCACAGCGCAGCTAACGCCCATGACGAGCTGACCTTGTCACACGCATCGAAGGGGTTAAAGTTTGACCCGTGCTGTGGTAAGACTATGCAGTTAGAGGCCATGATTTCATCAGTGTGTCTGATGAGAGGGGGTTGAGGACACAGAAGATTTGTGAGTTTAATCAGCACAGTTATACTTGCACGGTGTGACTTTGGGAGCATGCAGTAAAATAATATGAGCAATTTGAGTCGCGTTTCTCGCTTTTTCGTATTCCTGGTCTGCGCCCCGTCCTTTTGCTCTAACAGAGTTTACAGACTCTACGGAAAAATTACTTTTTGGATTGTGCGGAAAGCTCCAGCTCTTGAAACATTCGTAGAGAGGTTTAACCCCTTCTGCGTAATTTAGAATGTAAGGTCTTTTGAAATTCAGGAAACCTAGAGTTGATTGTAAGTTTTTCAGTGTTTTTGGAAGTTGGAGCACTGCACACTTTTCTAAAAAGTTGGCTGCCAGGCTTTTTCCTTCACTTGATAACTCATATCCTAGAAACAGGACGTTTAGATGGGCAATTCGTGATTTCTTAAAATTGAATTAGTACCCTTCAGAGGCGAATCCAAGTATAAAGGTATTTACTCTGTTCAAGTGCCTGTCCAAGTCATCGTCTGTTAGATAGATGTCATCGACATATGATAATGCCTCATCATCATAGGTTTGTAGTAACTCTTAGTTACTCTGGCTGAAAATAACCCTGGACTATTCTTGAATCCCTGGGGGAGACGAAAGAATTGATGCTGTTTCCCCATTATTGAGAAAGTGGTCAAATCCCTACTTTCTGGTAAAAATGTTTTTACAAGATAAACCATTAGAAATATCTAATTTGGTTATATATTTTTTGGCACAATGTTATTCATTAGTGCTGCACTGTGTGCATTTTGTACTGTAAATGTTTTGCAACAAGAGTTTAGATGTCTGTAATCCAAAACTAGAGGTGCATGTTTCAATCACCCCTTGGTGTTCAAGTTGATCTAATATATCCCTGACCTGTTTTTTAGCTTCTTGCTTAACTGGATACTACCTTTGTGCAGTTGGTTGATTGTTTAACTGGATTTTATGTTGAGGAGACTCCTCATCCCATCCTACATGATTTTTGTATAATGCAGGAGTCTGGGCTACTGCCCATTTCCTGGTATAAGTATATTTTAAATTAAATGGAATGTGGTTGGAGAAAGCTGGCATAATGATGTTTTCGCCATGTGGGCACTCCCTGACAAATTCAGGTGGCCAATCTTGTTCAGCTAGAAGAATGTCATAACCCTGTGAGAGCCGCTCCCAAAAGAGTGCTCTTATCTTTCTTGTTATGTCCCCCTCCATCTGGAGTGTTACTTCATATTATTTATGTGGGACACTAACCCTGGTATCTACAGTTTCAACTTGGATGTACTCATTCAAGTCCACTGTCTCCAGATGATCCATCAAGTTCTTGCGAGCTATGGTGACTTCTGCTGCGCTGTCTAACATCGTTTGAGCCCATTCCCCGTTCTTGAGTTGTGTCCTCAAGATCCTCGGCATGTCTGATTTTTAGACCTGCTACCTTCTTTTTGGTGAATTGAGTTTTCTTATTTTTTAGGACGTGCTGGTCGTCTTTGGACTTCATGCCTTCTTCCTTTTGTTCTGATCGTCCTCTTCTTTCGGATTTCTGTGAGGAAGTCTAAAAGGTACGAGAGGAACGTGTATCAGTATCTTGATATCCATCAGGTTTTCTCAAATTATCCCTATTCCTGAGGTTATACCTCCTTTCAGAGGGCTCCTTTTGAGGAGCCCTACCTCTAGATTGAGAACGCTTCTCTTTAGAAGTTTGTTTACTGTTCTCCCACTCCTTTTTAGGAGTAGTAGGAGTGTATTTAATAAAGACCTTTTCAGGACATTCAGTCAGTTGGGGTTTCACTGGTTTACCACCCAAATTGTCTCTACCTAGTTCTTCATAGGATTTTTCAATTATTCTGGCTAGTTCTTGAGGTTGCTCAGTTACATCAAATTCTCTTAGCTTCTGGCGGATCGCCACAGATGCTGCTTCACCTTTAATATTAGCTAATATTATTGTTGAGACCTGTTTGAAATCCTTCAGTAGTTTCATACCCAGATTTAAAGCGGGCTCTGCCCCGTATTCATTTTAAATCTGTTTCAGGACGTCAGGTATTACCGCCATAGATGGAACACCATATGTTTTAGTGTAGATTGCAGCAAAGGCTGTACCCCAAGTGTCGCAGTCCTCCAGGTGTGGTGAGATTCCCATAGGCAAACAGATTGTTAGAATTCTGTGTTTCTCATGAGGGGTAGTATCAGGAAATACTGCCTCGATTTGAGTAATTTTTTGAGCTATCCAGAATGTAATTTGTTTCCGTTTTGCAGGTAATTTACCAACGACTAATTGTATAGTCTGTGGTGTAATTTTATTTATGTTCCCCTGGTAAGGGGTGTGTTGTGGAATACTTATAGGAGGTTGGACTGTTAGAGTCCGCATGACATATTGTACCAATTGTCTATAGATTTTAATTAGTTGTTTTAGTTGAACTAATAATTCCTCATTCGACATTTCTTCAATGGCAGGATGTGGTGTATAGCTGGCTAATACCGGCCATGTTGCTCCTGGTCTACCTAGTGGACCGAGCATGGTAATGTGATGTATACGTTTTAGGGCGCTTTTAATTAAAGCGTATAATCTTGGTATGTTAATGGCATTCAATATCCTCAAAAGGAATGTATTCCTCTGGTGGTTCATCTTCTTTGTAGAAGTGAATCACTTTAGTTACTGGATTTGCTTCAAGGAAGACAATCCATGAATAGAATACCTCTGCCTGGTGATATTCGTGTGCCTCTATCACAAAAACTACCCTACCACCTCTTGCTGATAGGCCATTTCGTATAAGTTTTATAGTGATAGCTTTCCTTAAATTTTCTGGAATGCCTACAGCATCCTCGTCGGCTTCATTAAAGCCTGTTATGTTTAAAGCTTGAACGGCTGGATCAGACGCAGCTCTACTAGAACCGGGATTATCATCATCGGCCATTTTGTTTAATTAAAGTTTGCAGAGCAAGTTTCAAGGAAACAAAGATAAGGTGCACAATATTTTGGAACACTGTATCCTTCAACATTAAACAAACCAAAAACGAATACATAGGATTTTCGTCCTACTCAGCTATGGCGAATATTTTATCCTTTTACCCACTCCAGACGTCTATTGGAGTATTTTACGGGAAAAAGGGGTCTCTGAGAAAAGCATGACTGAGTTACTTTAGTATCTAGAGTTAAACTAGTGCCTTACCAAACGTTGGGTGCCATGTAGTGTAATTCCTACATTCCCAATAGGCTCTGCACATTGGAATAATATATCCTATAGATTAGACGTAGGACTGAGGTCAACTAGGTCTCTATCGAATATACTAAACTTAATTGTGTGTGTGCCAGCTAACTCAGAGGTCACTAGAAACTTTCTTGAATACACAAGAAGGGATTAGTTTCTGACAACCGCATAAACATGACAACTTTGTTTCCCAAGAATAAGAAATATATCTCCCAAGAGTCGCGGAAACAATAGATAAGTATTTCACTCAGTCAATCGTGCATGCTTCGTTTCAAAAGAGTTTCCCAAGAATAAGAAATATATCTCTCAAGAGTCGCGGAAACAATAGATAAGTATTTCACTCAGTCAATCGTGCATGCTTCGTTTCAACAGAGCTCGCCGAAAAATAGTGAGAGGCGTTTTCAATAAAAGGGTTTATTGTACAGTCTTCTTTCTCATGCAAGAGTAGTGAAATGCTACAATCGTTATGCAGACTGCAAAGTATAATGTGTACAGCGAGAATAGTATTATAAAATAATATTGTAAAAGCATTGTATGGTTTCTAAGCCATATAAAAATACATGAATACACAGGCTAAAGTACTCAACTGGTGCTTCTAAAATATGCCTACCCCAATGTACCTAACCTAAGTCTAGTACGCAGGAAGAAGTAAGTATTGTGTAGCATAGGTTTAGTTCTTTTTTGCCAAGACTCTACCAAAGGTTTCTCTAGGTTCTAATCAGTCCCATACCGTAGTCAGAATGAAGGAGGTCTGGTATCTCTGTCTCGGGACTCGATTTCCCAACACCCCGCAAGGGGAGCTTGGAAACACTGGAGCTGGATTCTCGGCAGGAGAAGAGCAGCCTCTTGATCAGTGCGTGAGCTGGAGAGTCGGTTTCCTTCGGCACTTGCTGTAGCAAGCTGCGTCGGGCAAGCAGATAGTCGAACTGCTCCAAACCACCGTAGTTTGCAATAGCAAGTGAAGGTATATTTATACCTTGAAGGTGTTTAGGAATGCCATAGTTTGACGTAAAGTCAGGCATAAGAACGTCATAATGAACCCCTTGGGGATAGTTGTTCATTATAAAACTAACTGAGTTCTTGGAGAAATCAATATTCAAGCAAGGGGAAGTTCCCTGACTGCTTAAGCCGATTTTCAAGGAAATCGTTGTGACGTTTGGTACGGGTGGAAGTAGCCATGCCTGTATTTGGGTAGCATGGGCTATGCCTAAATAAGGGCTTGATTTCTATGCCTATATAAGGACAATGCGAATTGTACCTATATAAGGGCATGAATCGGGAAAATTCACTCGGAGCCTAAAACGCCACACAACACTATGAGGTCTCTGTGCACCCCAGTACTGTTCGTGGGGTGGAATGTTCCCACCACACACACAGCGCTGGCAGGGGGCAGTGTCCAGACACACACCTAGTCAGTCTACGTCCCTTAAACCTGTATTTAGCCCCGGGGTGGCAGGAACAGCACACTTTACTCCCACTGAATCAATGCATACAGCGTACATCAGCACACGGAACTGTGGTGGTCAAAACCCCCGGCACACTGCACTACTGCACTACTTACAGCACTTCGACGGACACCTTTAGGCGCACCGAGTACTGCGCCCCACACAGATCTGGAATAGGGACTCCTAGAAGCACAAGGACACAGCAACAATCCACACAACACTGAGAGGTCACATTCCCGCAAATACTGCAACTCACACACAACTGCAGTGGCACACAGAGACACTGCAACCCACCCAGGACTGACAGTTCACATCCCTGCAGACACTGCAACTCGCACAGAACTGGGATTGTGAACCAGAGACACACACAGAGACACTGCAACCCACACAGAACTGGGTGGTCACATCCTTGCAGACACTGCTACTCGCACAGTACTTGGAGGGTGAACCCGAGACACACAGAGACGCTGCAACCCAGACAGAACAGAGACGCCCACCCTAAGGCACCCCAGCCACTGCAACACAAACCGCACCGGGATGGCCAGCTTTACAAATTGAGACACCGCAGCCCACGCACACTGGGAGGTCACATTCCCGCGAAGACAACACTCCAAACAGCACTGGGAGTTCTTGTCCGCTGATAATGCGCGCCTTACATTACAGGGGCAGCCACCCTAAGACTCGCAGAGACACTGCACTCCCACACAGCACTGAGGTCACAGCACCATGGACACTACTCTCCACACAGTAATGAGGTCACATCCCTGCAGACACAGCTTCCCACACACAGCAGCGGTGCGTCCATTGGGGCGTAGGGGCGTAGCCCCACTAAGCCTGGTGGACGCATCTGCTGCGAGCAGCACAACAACGAGCTCCTTATCAAATAAAAACGCTTTCAGCGGGGGTTCCGGCCGGGACACACCCGCTGAAATAGGGAGTGCGCAGGGGGTGGGGCCGGGTTGGTTGGCTGGCTGGCTGCGGCATTTAAACTTAAAGAAAGTAACCAGTTTGAGTGTCGGAGTTGGCGAGATGCGCAATAAGGGCAGAAACTTACCCGAGCATGCGCGTCAGCGTCATGTAGATGCTGGCCTGAGCGCGGGGGGGGTGGGGGGGGGCGCGTTTAGCCGGCCCCGTTGTTTAGAAGGCGAGAGGGCGAGTGCTGTGTGTGCCCTCCTAGCGCCAGGATTGGCTGGTCAACCGCGCCAAGGACATCATTGGATGCCGCGTGGGTGGCTCAGGCAGGCCGCTCAGCACTGTATCCTGCTGGCCAATCACTGTGACTTCAGCATATGAAGCCATTCAGTGATTGGCCATGCGCGCCGCCGTTAGTGTAACTGTAAGACGTCACTGAAGTGACGGTTTACTTGTTCTGGAATCATCCCGACCGGCCGACCCTCTCTCTCTGCTGTGAGACACGAGACCAGTCGCACTCGCCTCGCCGTCTGATTCAGAAGGAAGAAGAGTTCCAATCCCTCTGTTCGCGCTGCCAAGCCTGCCATCGTACGTCGGTCGTACAGGATCTGGTGAGTGACAAACAATTGAATTCCCTTCCCATGTGGTTGTGTAAATTGTTTTCAGGAAGGAAGTTCAAGTTGACTTTATTGCATGCAGATTGCAGAGTGACACGCCGCGGCCTCAGTGATGCGAGCGCCACAGTAGGGCAAAACTGTCTCACTTTCAGGCACAGGCACTGCTTAGTTATTGGCAATAACTATTGGGCAGGTGGTTGCAGAAGTGGCGTACCATGGGCGCCAATGCCAGCATGGAAATCCCCCCCCCCCCCCGAATTCACCGTACCATGTTTGTTGTTAGTTGTTACTAAAAGAGAACCATCATTGGGTCTGTACTGTTCTCCCTCCCTTCTGCCCATTGTTGCTGCTTAGACCCCTTGGTAGCAGGTGGTGGGCACCGGCTCTGATTTCAAAGCCCAACAGAGAGAAAGGCGGAAAAGGGAGAATCGATCGAATAGGATGCTCAAGACTCAAGAGAAATATAGGGAAATGGTGGCACAGGGGCAGGGAAATTAGGAAAGTGACATTATGTGTAGGGTAAAGCCTAAGGAAGAAGGGGGGTGTGCGTGAAATCGACTAGGCAGTTCGGTATTCGGCAACCTTGGAGTTCAGCAGGCCAGCGACTTGCTCCTGAGAAAACGTTGAGACCCCTGGACTTGTCTTAGTATTATTTATTTATATATTTTTACAAAGTTAGCAGTAGTTTCTGGGATAAATACTAACAGCGCCAAGGGACAAAGGTGTCCAGCTGGCGCAAGCATGACGAGATGAAGGGAGTGGGGGAGGGGGTGTAGTAGGGCATTTCTGAAGTGGCTAAGCCCTTTAGCAATGCTCTTGGTAAAATGTGGTCTTTAGAGCGAACACTGAACAACAGTGCTGTTTTTTCAATGTTAAAAATGCTTTGTAAGAAAACGAAGAAAAAAATGTCTCAAGATTTGTCAAAATAATTGTATTATATTTCGCCTCATCCTCAAAATTCTCTTAGCCTTAGAAATGTTTTCTTCTTCGCTTACATAAATGTATTTTGCAAACTGGGATTATTGAAGAGCACAGCAACACAGTACGTAGTTTTAGGAATTTGTGTTTAAGGTGCTCGCGCTCGCATTAGCACTTGAATGTTTCAGTCCACTGCACTGCAGTGTTTCAGTTTGACATGGCATATATATTCAATAAGAGAACTTCAAAGCTACTAATTAATGGAAGTTTCTGTCGACATTTACTGAATGATAAACCCTCAAGTTCCACTGCAGTGGTTTAGTTTACTTGTACTACTTAAAATGTTACATACTCATGATTTATAGAAGGTATTGGGTGTCATTTGGGGATGCCAGGAACACGTCAATTCATGCTGGAGGATTAAACAGTACCATTCCACTCCAATGGATCTGGAGCTCTGCCACCTCTGGGTATTGTGCCAACAGGTGGAATTCCCCTCATTAAATGTGCCTGAAGCTCGACTGTTGTTTTTCCATGTTTCGTAAGGTTTGAGCATGTCGCACAGCCTGATTGGGCAATGTACAGCAAGTGGATTAATATTTTGGCCTGTCAGGTTGACCAGAATACTGAAAACGTGAAACACATACTTATGAGTAAACAAAGTGGAAAGGAAAACCTGCAAATTCCATCCACACAGTCTCTCTAGTCTCTCTTACACTAACACTAATACGCACGATTTTTGGAACTACCATGCATGTACAGGCCTGAGCGTCGAAGGTTTTACCTGTTGGCATTTCTCTGACACTGCTGACCGGCAGAGCGGGTTAGTTTAAAGGAAAAGTAGTTTGGAGAGCCGCCATGGAGAGCTCTGGTATGATGCAGTGCAGTGTGAAATGACTCAGTTTCAGCTTCAATATGCATTCCTTTTAGTGTGTGGTGCAGAAGTGGAGGTTTGAGATGATCTATACACGTGACAAGTCTGGACACTGTTTGAGGTCTTTAGCAGTTTAGGTCAGCCCTGAGTGAGGTGCTTAAAATCTGATTTCAAATGTTATTAGGCCCTATTAGATAACACATTTATACGAGTTTGATTGAGTTTTCTTTGTAGTAAGAATCTAGTGATTTCGCAGCATTTATGTTTGCTATATTGTGGTCGACCAAGACGGTGATAGGAGATGTGGCCTAAGTGCCAGAGTGGACAACTTTGAAACTGGGTCACCAGGTTCGAGTCCCAGGTTCGGCTCAACATCCTGTGATTCTGGGCAAATCACTTACTCTCCCTGTGCCTTTCAAAAAAAAAAATCGCTCTTGTGTAAAGTAATATGGTGCTAATGTAAAGCACCCCAATGTCTTTGGTCTGATTTTGTGCTATATAAATCTGAATAAAATCCTGGCCCATCAAATAATATACAGTGCAACTGCTGACTATCTGAAAAATAGTTTATACATTTATCATCCTTCGAGCCCCTAAGATTTAGCAGTACAGATTTCTTAGCTCCACCCAGTATAAAGAAGGCCTCTGCAAGTGAGTGAGAATTTCCTGCCTAGCCTTTCACTTTGTCGAAGTTATTACCAGACCATCTAAAACTCAATGATCAGTTACTCCAATGTAGCAGGATTACAAAAACATTATAGGCCTCATTTAAAGTTTGACGGCCGGGATACATAACATATGTGGCATTACAAATGCCAAAGTCTATAATGCCCATGTACTAATGCCCCATGTCTTTGATCCATGAATGCTCTTGGTATATATTGTTTTAGAAATACAATTTGATTATTTCGTTGCTGATGATGGTGATTATGATGATAATGATAACGATGAGGGAACACTGATAGTTGGTCTGGGTAAAGGATTGAATCGGTAATGCTGGAAGGGGATCAGTACTAGATATGCATTCAAGGAAATGAGACACTCATCCTAGTCATGAGGAACCTGGGCATGTACCATTACTTAGAGGTAAACCCAATGTTATTGGTCAAAAGTTGTGCAAGTTAAAGACGTCTATGTATCAGCTTGTGAATATGGCCTGTCCAATGTGTGTGCTATTCGTTTTTCTGTAACCAGTGTACATCTCCAACTCCAGAAAAACATGTGCCCGGCTTGAAAGGTTAAGCACTGTTGTTCTTACTACAGAATATTGCAGGACTTGCAGATTGTGTCTATTGGCTTTAGATGCCACTTTCAATTAGAGTTCCTGTAATCTTGTTTTGCTCCAGTAATGGCTCACGTGATTGCAGCCCTATCTGTCTCTTCTAGAAGATACCTGTTTTTCTAAGTATATTGATAATATAGTGATACAATTATGTTATTGGTAAGGTATGTTGTAATGTCATGCATTTTTTGCATCGGAAGTTGTGCAACATACTTGACCCCGTTACAGAGGTGCAGGCATTTGGCTGTATTTTGAGGGTTTGTCATTTGGAATGGAGAGTGCTTTGTAAAGGAGGTTGTTTCTTGTGATGTTCTGCCTCACTTTACTCAACACGTGAGCATGGTCAAGTGAGTAGTCCTAAGCAAATGTTTATGAAATAGGTTATGTAAGGTGGAATTTTCTTCTTCAAAACTTCTGTACAAGTCACTCCTTGAATCTGCATGGTTCTAATGTGATCCCTTCTCCAAAAGATTTGTCAGTAAGTTTGAGAGAGTATGGGTCAATTTGGTTTGTTGTCTCTATGCCAACGCATTTCAAAGTATTGTCTGCTCCTGTGTGTTTATCCCATCTGTAGGGCATATTTAATCTTCACCCTGTCTGTATCGGTTCTTCTGCCCAATTAGTTTCCTATTTCTGTGCCTTGTGTTCTGTACCCAGGATAACTTGGCAATATTGTCATGGATCTACTCCTTGTTTCACTGTCATGAGGGGGAATAAGGTGAGAACATCAGGAAGGATCGTATTGGGTCTAGAGATGCAGAAGAGCTTTGTTTGAAATGTTATATTAATATGGTGTTTTTATGAGGCACACGAACCCCAGTTTCTAGCGCGTTATTGTTGCTTCCATGGCTTTAAGTGGAATGAAAATACAGGGGGTCATTCAAAGGGGCGTGGTCTGTGTAATTAATGGTGGACTTATAGACACCTAAGCTAAAAACCTGTGCTTAGAATAGTGCAATAGACTGGTATTTTGCTGATTCTGTCATTGCATCCAGATATATAATTCAGCATGTAACGCTATACCTACAACAAGCCAGGACCATTGGCTTTGCCAATAATTGTTAGTTGCATGAGCTAAATAAGCAACAACTTTGGTTTTGTTGTATATAATATTGAAAATACTTCACTTCTGAAATGATGAGATTATGAAAGGCGAGGTACTTCGAAGTTACATCAAAGGCAGGAAAGGGTGGTGCTCCAGAGTTTTTTCTTTATACCTGGAGGGTGAGAGCAAAAATGGAGAGCCGTATAGTGGCCCGACTCAGCATCTACTATTTTAGAACTGTCGGTGTGAGAACCGGCAGGACCCTGCCCACTAAAGGCCTGGTTGCTTTGCTGTTTGCAGACCCAATGATGAAACCTTGGCAGTGGCACACTTGGAAGTCGCCTCTCCTCTAAGTGTCGGAGAAATTGTATGTGTGTGTGTGTGCCTGAGAACTAGATGGTTACACGACCTAGTGTGTAAGATACCAAGCACATTACAGTTACACAACAACATTACATAAGGTGTAGCAGATGCATAGCACTATGGGGCGCGAGGTGCTACGTGGAAGGTATATTGGCGGTTGTGCACAAATGGCGGGGATGCAGGTGTTTCTGTCCACACCATGACTGGTGTGGGGTGTCATTTTACTCTAAGCCACTAAAATATAGCAGGGAGGTGCAGTATAATGTGTGACTAATGACTAATAGGGAGAAGCGTGGCTCAGTGGTTAGAGGCGGCAGACCCGGAAGCTGAGATCGACCGTGGACCAGGGTTCGATTCCCAGCCTCGGCGGGTCTCGGGCTCAAAAATTCCACGGACTCGACAATTCTCGCTCTGGTGCCTACTCAACTCACGGGTCACACTCTGCGACTCTGGGCAATAGCTTGCTTAATCTCCACTACGGCCCCTCGCGGCGGGATGACTGGCTTTCACCTTGTGGACACCCTGCCGGGGTTTCTCACAGGGGAATACCAGGACGGGTTCCCTAAGCAAGCGCCGGGACGCTTACGGGCAGCTGTGTGCTTTACAAGTCTAGCACATTTACATTTACATACACAGCCGAGCTTGTGAGAAACAGGGTGCCCACGATATTAAAGATGTATACATTGTGTACTGTGAGAGCTAAGCCGCCCGTTGTGTGACAGGTACACAGCGCAGTTTTGTGATGAATTAACAAGTGAGTCAGTGGGTTACACGGTCTCCATGTGACAAATGTTCCGCTCGCTGAAAAGCAGCCCACAGTGTCGGTGCGTTTGACACTTCACTCCCTGTGCGACTGATGTATCCATTTGTAAGTTTGTGACATGCACGGTCCAAGGTAACAGATATTTAGCCCACTGTTTACTGGAGATCAGTGCTTAATGTGAGCCGGTGCTTGCAGGTGGGGGCCCACCAGCACTCATTTTTAGACTCCCGGGACTTATTTTTTTATCATCAATCATTGACCCGCGTCAAGAGAAAGAAAGGTAGGAAAGGGAGGAGGGAGCGTGACAGAAGAGGGAGAAAAGAGGGGTGAAAAAGAACCTGCAGGGGGGAGATAAAGGGGCAAGTGTGTATGGCGGGGGATGAACTCAGCAAAAGATTGAATTAAGTTTAGCCGTCCTTATACGTTGTACTTTGATTATTGACAGGTTTTTCAGCAAACAAGAAGAGGACCCCTAACCTCCTCCTTTGCTGCTCTCTCACCCGACCCCGGCTACAACCCAGCAAACACCAGTGACCAGTGTTAAAGGTAAGGAAACTGATGCTATATATTTTTTTACATGGGGAGTTAGGGCTACGTAGTATGTGGTCACTCTCCAGTGTCTCTTTCAGTGCCTCCAGCGACCACTATGGCACAGAGAGGCAGTATGGCTGTATTTTGTATTTGTACTGACATTTCATATTATTGCACTGCACCTTATACGTTGTACTTTGATTATTGATAGGTTTATCAGCTAACAAGAAGAGGACCCCCAACCTCCTCCTTTGCTGCTCTCTCACCCGACCCCGGCTACAACCCAGCAAACACCAGTGACCAGTGTTAAAGGTAAGGAAACTGATGCTATATATTTTTTTTTAACTGGGAGTTAGGGCTATGTATCGGGTCACTCTCCAGGCCCTGAAGCAGTGTCCCTTTCAGTGCCTCCAGCAACCACTATGGCACAGAGAGGCAGGAGCGAGTGCGACTCTATTTTAGCAGTCATTTTGTGGGAAGGGGAGCTGTTGGAGATGTATTTGTATTTGAACTGAAATTTCATATTATTGCACTCCACCTTATACGTTGTGCTTTGATTATTGACAGGTTTATCAACAACAGCAAGAGGACCCCAACCTCCTTTGCTGCGCTCTCACCTGACCCCAGCTACTACAACCCAGCAAACACCAGTGACCAGTGTTAAAGGTAAGGAAACTGATGCTATATATTTTTTTTTACATGGGAGTTAGGGCTATGTATCGGGTCACTCTCCAGGCCCTGAAGCAGTGTCCCTTTCAGTGCCTCCAGCAACCACTATGGCACAGAGAGGCAGGAGCGAGTACGGCTCTATTTTTAGCAGTCATTTGAGATGTATTAGGATAATCCACAAGATATATGTATAATGTATTTATACTGAAATTTGATATTATTGCACTGCACCTTATACGTTGTACTTTGATTATTGACAGGTTTCTTTAATATATATATATATTGGTAAGGCCAGCAACACCATCATGAATACAGTACAAGAGCTGATTACAAAGTCATTCCAGTCAAGGCCACTTGAACAAAAACTACAGATAAAACAATTAGGACCTCATCAACCTGAAATAAACCTACAGCAAACTACCCAGGACAGAGGAAAAATGTCAAAACGTACATTCTCAAATGCCTGGTACAAAAAAGCTGATTGGCTTACAGGGTGCCCTATAAGAAATTCTCTGTTCTGCTTCCCCTGCTTGCTGTTTAACGGTGACTTTTCTTGGACACGGCAAGGAATGGTCGACCTGAAGCACATCGCTGAAAAAATAAAGAAGCATGCGCTCACAAGAAATCATCTGGAAAACCTGACAAGACTGGGAATGTTGGGGGAAGACGCACCAATTGAGCAGCAGATAAATGATGCGTATCGCAAATCCATTCAAAAACACAATGAAGCTGTGGATAAGAACAGACAAAATCTATCCAGGATCATTGATTGCATTCGTTTCTGTGGTGCTTTCGAACTGGCATTGCGAGGCCATGACGAATCAGAAACTTCCTCAAAACCTGGGATCTTCCGAGGCCTAGTGGATTTAATGTCAACCATAGACCAGGATTTGGAAAGACATTTAGCACGTGCTACAGTCTTTAAGGGCACCTCTAATACAATACAAAATGAACTCCTTGACTGTATGCTCGAAGTTATAAGAAGCCATATTGTGCAAGAGTTGCAAAACACAGACTTTGTGGCTATTCAGGCTGATGACACCACTGATGTGTCCACTCAAACACAGTCCGTGTTAGTGTTTCGGTACCTTGACAGTGACAGAAACGTTGTGGAAAGATTTTATGGCTTCACACATTTAAGTGACTCTAGTGCAGCAACCATCACTAAAGCAATACTGGATCAACTGGACTTAATTTTCCCGGACCTGCCTCAAAAACAAAAACTTATCGCCCAAAGCTATGATGGTGCGTCCGTAATGAGTGGAAGCCTTAGTGGAGTACAGAAACGAATTCGAGATGTGTACCCTAATGCTCATTTTGTGCACTGTTACGCCCACCAACTCAATCTTATTATGCAACAGGCGGTATCAAAGATCAGAGAGACACGAGTTTTCTTTCAGGATATCGGAGGCATAGCAGCATTCTTCACACGTTCCCCAAAAAGAACAGAAGCCCTTCATGAGATTGTGGACAAAAGCGTACCAAGGGGATCCTCAACTCGTTGGAACTTTCACACTCGTACAGTCAACTTAATCTATGAACAGAGGGAGGGCCTTCATAAATGTTTTGTCGCCATATCATCTAGAGCAGACTTTGATCACACAACTCAGGGTGAAGCCCATGGCTTTATTAGAACAATAGAAGACAAAGAGTTTCTGTTCTTACTGTTTTTATTTCATGACATAATGACTCCTGTTGAGGTGTTATACGATCAGTTGCAAAAAAAAGACCTAGATACTGTCTCTGTGAAAGCCAATACATCTGCATTTGTACAACAGATTATGAAAGTGAGAGATGGGGTTGACGATTTAGAGAGCAAACTGCCGGAGGAATCTATTTTTGCAAACCGCAGACAAAACATCACCTCTCTGGTTCGAATTGGAAAGGAGGTATGTGACATTGTAATTGTGCAGGCAAAAGAACGTTTTTCATTCACAAAACATTTGGTGAGTGCAACTTTATTGCAAAGTAAAGAGTTTGCACAATATGATGAATCCTTCCCTGAGCGTGCTCTGAATCAGGCTGTGGAAGCATATCCTATGCTCATAAAAGAGCAGCTGAGAACTGAGTTATCTGTACTCTACAGAATGCCTGTGTACCGAAAAGCCAAAAGCGCCTTGACTTTGCTGAGTTTAATTCATAAACTGCATATGGAAAACTCACTTACAGAGATAGTGACTTTACTAAAAATTGTGATTACGACTCCAATGACAACAGTAGAAGCTGAACGATGTTTTTCAGCCTTAAAGCGCATAAAGACATTCCTCAGGAACACCATGCTAGAGGAAAGACTAAATGCTTTGGCGATGCTATCTGTAGAGAGCAAGCTAGTCCAAAAGATACCGGACTTCAACATGAAAGTAATTGACAAGTTTGCTACACTGAAAGAAAGACGAGCGGATTTCATTTACAAAAAGTGAATGCTGCTACTTGTTTGTTGAATACAAAAAATTCTGATTGAGGTAAGAAATGCATCTCTGTTTTTAAAAGTTTTGTAGTGTTTGTTCTATTTGGAGACTACACAGATTTGCTCACCTTTGTTCACTGGCCGGACCTGTCTCCCGCAGGGTGAACAATTCGTTGCTTGTGTTGCCTATCAAAACTTTCCCCTTGGCAAATTACAAAAACCTTTATACCATTTATATTTGGGGTATTTGCGTGGACCTATGTGAAGTGTGTGTACAAAGCTCAGCTCAACCAGAATCACGGTAACAGCGCATTGCGCTGCCTCTTTTATATTCAGTATATTGTAAGACTGTTTTTCTTCCCCCGCCTTTCCTTGTTTTGTTTCCCTGTTTTCCCCTTGCTTGCCATTCGTTACTCTAGAGTCTAATATTCAGTATGTTGCAAGACTGTTTTTCTTCCCCCGCCTTTCCTTGTTTTGTTTCCCTGTTTTCCCCTTGCGTGCCATTCGTTACTCTAGAGTCTAATAGAGTCGGAAGGCCGTAGGGGAAGACTGTGGACTTTTCTTCAAGTTCCTGACGCTCCTGCGGAACGAGCCTGGAAACCATTACACTGCTGTGCAACTTCTTCTACTCTTAGAGCTGAGATTTCCATGAAAGTCTTATAGTCTGAATCAGCACCTGAGCATAATAGGACAGAATGTATGAAGCTCTGTGGTATTACTGAATAAGCAGCTACCTATGTTATGCCATCTATTAATGTAATAACTGCACTTTCACAATTGCTTTATTGACCTTCCTGCTTTATCAAATTTGCTTAAAAATGCACGATTTTTCTTCTTTTTTTTCAAAATTTTCTTGGGGGGGGGTTATCCCCCCAAACCCCCCTTTTGGGGTTCGGGCTCGCTCGCTGCGCTCGCTCGCTACGGTGCTCTATGCTAATTAGTTTGCGCCCCACCACTTTAAAATCTCACCCACCGCTACTGCCCACACAGCACTAGGACGGGCGGTTGCATCCTCAGACACACTGAAACCAAGGGCGAAGCTGGGACTAGTGCAGTAGAAGCAGAGTCACAGTGGCCCAGGAATGGATACATGTTGCCACAAACCTGCGGCGTGGGGGTATTTTCCTTGCTTACACGAGGGTTTATGACACACTTGCTACGCCAGCGTTAGAGACACTGCGCTCCACGCAGGTCAGGGGATGTCCCATTGCCAAACACTCCCAGACAATGCATCCACCCCCCACACTGCAGGCGGGAGGAGGGGGGGCGGGAGGGGGGGGGGGGAGGGGGTCACATCACCAAACCGATCGCTCCGTCCCACTATTGCTCCAGCACAGAGCACTGGCCGTGCGGAGATGCCTTTCTGAAAAGTGAACAGCTCCTGCCCTTTTGTTCCCAGACTTGGTAACATCTGCCTCTCTGCCAGCAGCCCTAAGAGGAATGACTACACACCCCCGCCCATCCAAGCCACCCAGAGGCCCTGGCCACTCACCCAGCACCGACATGAGTTTGGGTCACTGGAACCCGAGCTGGCGCGCTGCACCTCTGCTGTACCCCGGAAGCAACCTAAACAGGGGAGAAGTTTGCACTGATGCTGACAGTCCTAAAGACTTCACGCCAATCTGCAACAAGCAAGGGCATAGCCAATAGGTCGCGCTTTTGGGACCTAATAAGTATTTAGTTATGCAGCACAATATCCTTGGTGCAACAACATCAACTGTTGCATGGCTTAACACTTATATGGTTCCAAAGGCGAGACGGATTGGCTTGCTTGTTTAAGATAGCTACATTGATCTAAATGGGGCTATGCTAAAAATCTGGCATAGATCAGGCCCCTCTCGGACTGACTTTGAAGAACCCTGCCATACACGACACTAGGGTACGCAGCGCTTATCACTCAAAAGCTGAATTTTCATTTGCTTGGAAATCATATCTGCCTCGAGGAGGAACAGTTTATCGTCAGGGGCCTGTAAAAACACGAATGTGAATCAACAAAGGAGCGGCCCACTTACCGAGCTGCATCTGCGTAGGTGGACGTGAAGCCGCAGTCAGGCAAGAAGGGAGTGGGGGAGTCTGCGAGACGCATACAGGCCTATCATGCCCCTAGGTAAAGCACCTTCACACCCCGGTCAAACGGGCTTTGCCCTTAAATACAACCATGTGTTGTAATTGTGTACACATGTTGTGGTGGCGCGTCGGGTTGTGTTGTCTGGAATCACCTGGTTTAAGGCTTGAATTAAAGATGCACATAAAGGAATATCAAAAACAATGCTGACCCTATTGGAAGGGAGAGGAGGCTGAGGCTAGCTCTGTGCGTGCTGGACGTGAGCCAGGGGTCAGGGGGCAAAGCAGGGCCTATGATGGCTGTCGGGAAGGAATATTGCTGATATAATTCATTCGTGCCTCTCTGACCAAGAAGATAACACAGCCATGTAGTTATCTGGGGCCATTACAGTCCCACGCTAGTTTGTTTACTAGGTATAGTGATCAAAAAAGCTTTTCATAATGTCTACTTGTATAGCGTGCTGCTGAAACTGAACTGCCTCCAGGCGTTTCAATAACACGTGATCTAATATCGGACTCCACGGTACGCATATACCTCAGACGGATAAAAGGCTGAGTCAGTCTTGCTGCGAAGCATATTTGTGATCCGTAGGTAAATTTTGCATAGTATTCTGCTACCAGAACATTACAACCAAAATATCGTCCAACAGAAATATTGAGTACTAAGTACCGTTTACAAAAATAGCTTCCCACTGAAGTTAAAAATAGTAAATCTACACGGAATGGGACAATATTTTGTAAATGATATTAGTGGCACAATTTTTTTGTAAGACTATATGTTTGCAAACACCATTAGGAAATACAACCCTGTGCAAGTCCTTAGGCGCCCGAGGGAAGGAAATACACGTTGCAGCATTCAGCAAACCCAACTGCTACTGCTATCTCCAGATACCATTAGTACAGAGAATAAAGCAAAGACCCAGAACCAGGCAAAGGAATAAGTATAAAGAAAAAGAGTTCTTGTAATAATTTATAATCTTCAGCTAGTGCGCTGCAGTTAACTCCAAAGTACTTATTTCATCAAGAGGACGGAAGGCCGAGTAGAAGCCAACATTTCTCTTTCTGGTGACATTGACGAGTGGAACAAGTGCATTAGGAAACAGAATTATTTTAATAAGTATCCTGAATAAAAACATGGGTAATTAACAGCGTCTCACAAAATGTTCAGTATGAAGAGAGAGACTAAAAGAACAATAACACTATGTAGAAAGATCTCGTGTGCCCCTCGAGACTTTAGATCACAGAAACATTTCCACTGAGTCCACCCACCTGTACTTTAATTAGACAAGGGGACTGAAGTTCGTGGATGAGACCTTAAAGTGCCTTGAAGAGTGCGCTTGGTGCAGAGTAAAATTTGCCCTGGTTTAATGGTGGAGGGTAGTTGCCTCTTTTGAGAAGTAGTGTACACCTTCCCGCACACTGTTTGTCCATGGGCTAGGAGTATACAGCAGCTTAAGGTGGGCAAAACGGGGATGAAATGGAAGTACCATTGCAGGAAGGAAGGGAAACAAACGGCATCTGTGCCTGCAATCGGCTCTGCTCCAGAGAGGATTCAAGCAGACCGGCTGGATGGACACATTCAAGCTGTAGAAAACGGCACAAATATATGGTTATGTTGTTCTGTTTTATGAGATATCAGGGTTAGTGCAGCTGCAAACCAGCGCCAGCATCCAGATTATCTCCTGCTGTAGGAGCCAGTGAAGGCCTTTGAGGAAGGAATTAGCCCCGTGCAATGCTGTCACAAAACTTCAGGGCTTTAAGGCCGGCGGTCCTGCCAGTGCTGAGCACCTTTAGTAATAAACTAAAATTGACAAAGAGATTAGGTTCCGCCTAGCAGGAGTTATTGACTTTGCCAATGTGTTTTAAACATGTTGTACACTAGCGTGGCTGCTGTTCAGCATGGCTAAAAGTTAGTGGCGTAGAGGAGGTGGTGTGGAGTGTCGTAGAGTGGAATGTCTAAGAGTGGAGTAAAGTGTCATGGAGTCGAGTGGCACAGAGTGGAGTCGTGTAGAGTGGTGTAGAGTAGACTGGTGTAGTGTGCAGGGCTGGACTGGAAACCGAAACCGGCCCTGGCAAACTGCTCGGCCAGCCCCCCCTGGGGTGAGGGGGGTGCAGCCGAGCAGTTTGCTAGGGCCGGTTTCGGACGATTTTGTTACAGGGAACCAATAATACCAACCCCCAGTAACAAAAATGGCCCCCAGGGGCCCAAAACCGACCCCCACCCTAGCTGCCCACCAGGGAAACACCCGGTGCCCGGTACGGCCAGTCCAGCGCTGGTAGTGTGCATTGGCATATGATGTTGCAGAATATAGTGGAGTAGAGTGAAGTGGTATCGAATGCAGTGGTGTACAATGCAGCAGCGTAGATTAGAGTGTTGCATAGTAGAGAGCAGTGGAATAGAGGGCAGTGCTGCAGAGTGCAGTGGTGTAGAGTGCAGCAATTTAGAGCAGAGTGGCATAGAGTGCAGTGCCGTAGAGTGGAATGCTGGAGAGTGAAGTGCTGTAAAGTGAAGTGATGCAGAGTGCAGTGGCGTAGAGTGCATTGATATAGAATACAGTAGTGCAGAGTAGAGTGGGGTAGAGTTCAAAGGCGTAGAGTGCGGTGGTGCAGAGTAGAGTGTCGTAGAGTGTAGTGGTGTAGCGTGCAGAGTAGAGTGCAATGGCATACAATGGAGTGGGGTGTCAGAGTCGACTGGTGTAGAGTGCATTGGTGTAGAATGTTGCATAGTACAGAGGCATAGAGTGCAGTGCCATAGAATTCAGCAGTATACAATGAAGCGTAGAGTGGTGCATGGTAGAGTGCAGTGGTACAGAGTAGTGGCATAGAGTGCAGTGGTGTAGAGTAGTGCAGAGTAGAGTGCAGTGGTGCAGAGTAGTCGTGTAGAGTGGAATGCTGCAGAGTGCAGTGGCATAGAGTACTGTAGTTCAGAGAAGAGGGGCGTAGAGTGCAGTGTTGCAGAGTAGAGTGTCGTAGAAACCAGTGGCGCAGAGTGGCGTAGGGTGCTGTTGCTTAGAAAGCAGTGGCGAAGTAGTGCAGTAGCATAGAGTACATTGACATAAAGTAGATTGTTTCAGAGTAGTGTGAAGTGGCATAGAGTGGAGTGGTGCAGGGTAGAGTGCAGTGGCGTAGAGTAATGTCATTAAGTGGTGTAGTCAGTGGTGCAGAGTTGATTAGAGTGGTGTACAGTGGATTGGCGCATAGTTGTAGCGTGGAGTGGTACAGAGTAGAGTGCATTGCCGTAGAGTGTAGGACCAGGGCTTTCTCAAGCCTTAATAACAAAATTGGTAATTCAGAGAACAATTCTCAAATAACGTAGAACGAGAGTCTTCATAACAAAGTTTCATTCATGCTGATTTCAATCCGTCATGTCAGTGAAGACCCGATAGCAAGCCTTAGGGGGTAATAGAGAGATTTTCCCTTACACATATTCCTTTTGTACCAGTCTTGTTTTGCGCTTAATTCAAGGAACATTGCTACTGGCATCTATGATGGGCAACTAGAATATGTGTACACAAAAGGGCTATGGGGAAGAATTCCCAGTGCCTGGAGGGTTGAGAGGATCCTAGGTTGGAATATAACCTCTCATGTCAAAACATTAAACCACAAACAATACTCCAACAGACCAGCATGTGGTCCGTCTTGTAGGCATCGGGGTGACCCGATGATGAAGCATGACACCACTAGGGTGTGTGAGGGTAACTAAACAAAAAGGAACTGCTTCCTTCCTCACCTTCTGGTGAAGTTCGACATATATCCTTACACAAGATACTTCCCTCTTCGCAGTTAGGTACTCGTTTCTCTGACCACATGCTGGTCTGTTGGGGTATTGTTTGTGGTTTAAGGGCAACTAGAATACTCTTGATTGGCTACAAGGGCTTTTATGCCTATTGCCAAATGTTGTTTCTCATTGCCTATGTACCTGACAGCAGGTGCTCTTGGCTGAGAGTGGTCTTTGGTCAAGGAACTACCTTACAAAACAGTCGACCTAGAGATTGGCTGCTTGGCAGGCATCAGTTTCTGCCTTGTCTGGCAACACACTGCACAACTGGGAAAGATTCTATGTAGGCAATGGAAGAAAGCTGCTAAGACTGAAAATTTTTCGGTCTATTCTTGACGCACATCGTGGACTGATGTTGTTCCTAGCAATGTTTGTTCAGGATAATTGTAAAATGCACACCCTTGGATTATAAATAGGATTAGTTTTTGTTTTAGTGTGTTCCTAGTGATGGCACTTCCAGGATTACAGGGGCCTGTCTTGGCTCATCTTGATTTGGACAGAAATACATTTGGAAAGCGGTAGGAGAAAGGGTAATTAGATTTCCATCTGCAAGTAATAGGTTTAAAAAAAACTGGACTTAAACACCCGCTTTGATGATTCTGCAATGTCGCTTATTATTTTAAAGACAAAAATGTAAAATAATGGCATATAACGACTGCGAGAATATATTTTCAAGGTGGATAGCGCACATACGCCAAGTTTCGCCCCAACCCTGTTAAATTGTCAAAGATGCCCACCCTTTTATCAATTCACAGGAGCAAGGCTTGACATTCTACTCTATGCTGCCTCTGCAGAAATTACCCCGATTGCTTTTTTGCACATACTCCTGCACTGTAAATTCATTCACGCTCTTAGAGAAAAACTCATTGGCTACTTTCCAAATACAGGGATTAATGGAAAGCATGGGGCACTGGCATATACGATCATAACCTTTGATAAGCGACCTAAAATGTCACTCTCGATTGATATTTTGGATAGTTTCAAAGTGCATATTCACTTGTTATGAATATGTAAATCTTATTTTCGATTTTCCAGTGGTGAAGTTTACATGGCTGTAATCAACTCAGAAAATGTGTAAATGGTCCAATTAAAAAAAAAAAACTAGCATTAAGCCTGATTCCAACTGCTAATAATTTTACAGAAATGAAAGGCCTATTCGCAAAGTCATCTTGGAGTAAGTAAAGTAGTATGCCGGTCGTACTCTTCTACACACTCTTACACTCCCTTGAGAATAAGGTCCTAAACATCTAAAGCGGTAATAACATGAGGATTTTCAGGGCTATCCATTATTATTTATAGGTTTATAAAGCGCTATGAATAAACTCCCGAAGGAGTATCTCCGCGCTGGTGACACCAGGTATAAAACATGAGATAGGCCACAGGAAATAGAAATTGTAGCAGGGGACTATTAAGATCCAACAGGATGGATATTAAAATGAGCTGAACAGAAAGGTTTTCAAACATTTTCTGAACTTAAGATGATTCCTACATTGCTTCAAGAGGAGCGGGAGAGAGTTCCAGAGACTAGGACCTACCACAGACAGAGCCCTGCCTCCTAACCTAGCTTTAGTTATTTTAGGAATATTTAGCAGCAGCTGATCACTAGACCTGAGGATACGGGTGGTAGCATATGGAACAAATTTAGTGGCCAGATACTCTGGTCCCAATTCATTAAGGCCTTTATGGATGATACAGCAAGCCTTAAACTTTACTCGTTGCCGTATAGGCAACCAGTGTAGTTTGTGCAGTAATGGTTTAGAGGGGGACATAGGAGGTGCATTAAGCACCAACCTTGCTGCTGTATTTTGTACCACCTGTAGGCGGTCCAGAACCTCTTCGTTAGCTCCTATCAGGAGTCCATTACAGTAATCAAGACGGCTGATAACAAGAGCCTGAATTAAGGTTTTCCTATAAGAGTCAGGGAGGAAAGGAAAAATCCTCCGGGGGAGACCTATAACGTGGAAACATGTTCCTACAGTAGTGGTGACAGGATGTTTCATGGTCAATTCCGGTTCCAATCTGACTCCTAGATTCTTGATTACTGTTTTGGGCTCAGGAACTGGGCCCAGATCGAGAGGCCACCAGTCAGGAGACCATTGGACCTTTGCTTCCCCGAAAAGCATCACCTCCGTTTTTCCAACGTTGCATTGGAGAAAATTGGAGGACATCCACCTTGCAACTGCCTTCATCCCATCGGAGAAAGATTGTATTATCTCCGGTGTAAGATGTTTAAAAGGGAAGAGCAGCTGCGTGTCATCAGCGTATGACACTGGATGGAATCCAAAAGCTCTAGTTACATCTGCCAGGGGGGCCACATAGGTGTTAAATAGGGTCGGGCTTAAGCATGAGCCCTGCGGGACCCCCTTGGTGATGTTAACCTCCTCCGACCTAAAGTCACCCATGGTGACAGATTGGGTACGGTTGGAGAGAAAGCTTTTGATCCATTCCAATGCTGTACCACCGATTCCACTCCCAGACAGGCATTCGATAAGCATGTTATGAGAAATAGTATCGAACGCTGCCGATAAATCTAGCAGCACCAGGACCACAGAGTAACCTTTGTCCTGGTACAGCCGAAGATCATCTGTTATCGACAGCAAGGCCGTTTCAGTACTGTATTTTGGCCTGAAGCCTGACTGTGATGGATCAAGGCTGCCAGATTGTTCCAGATAGGTGGATAGATGTTTATTGGAATGCTTTTCGGTGAGTTTCCCTAAGAATGGTAACAGGGAAATAGGTCTGAGATTAGACAAATTGGTCCAGGGAAGTGTTGTATTCTTCCTGATAGGTCTAACAAGAGCTTTTTTCCAGCATTGAGGAACTACTCCAGATGTAAGAGAGAGGTTCACTAGCCTCTGAACGTCAGGGCCCAGAGTGCTCCCTAGTGGACCCATAAGTCTGGCAGGTAGCAAGTCTGCGGGGCTTCCACTTTTAATATCCGTGAGTAGTCTTTGGACCTCACTCAGTGATATTTCCGGAAACTCATTAAAGGAATGAGAGTTTGTAGCTTTAGTAGATGCCATCTGCATCAAAGCAGAGTTCTCTTGACAGCTTTTATCAATGTTAGATGTCTCTATTTTCTTATAGATGGCATCAATGTTATCAGTAAAGAAGGTCGATATACTGTCACAAAGATGTTGTGAAGCCATATCAGCACTTTCGCAAGCTGTGGGCTTCAGAAAAGTATTGACAATCTGGTACAAGGTCTTAGGATCATTACCAGCTGCCTCTAACTGGGCGGTGATATGATTCTTGCGAGTAGAACGTATGGCTTTGTGATATGTATAGAGAGCCCTCTTATAGTTAGTTTTATCTCCTTCCAAGTGAGATTTTCTCCATGTCTTCTCGGACTTCCTAGCCATTCGTTTAAGGCTGCGCAAATCCTCCGAATACCAGACTTCATGTTTCTTAGTAAGACTCGTTTTAAAAGTCTTTATCGGGGCAATTTGTTGTACTACATCACTAATTGCTAAATCCCACTTAGAAAGAGCGTTATTTATGTCGTCTGTACATGCAACAGGGGGGGAGAGATATTTTTGTTCAAAGATAGAGTTAGTGATTTTATGCCACTGCCTTCGTTTAGATGGAATATGGACATGTGGAATGGGTCGAGGACCATTTATTGGCATGAAAAACTCAAGCATGAAAAGATCTGTCCAGGGGTATTGTTTAGGTACATTGCATTCAATGCCCGGGAAGTTGGTTATTATCATGTCCAAAGTGTGTCCTGCATGATGTGTAGGTCCACTATTGTTTTGTTTTAGTCCCAGAAGAGAGATATCGGTCATGAAGGATTGTACCTCACTGTTATTTTTCTCCTCACTATGAATATTAAAATCCCCAAGTAATAAAAAGTCTTTATCTGGGCTTATATGTGGAGCTAGTGCTTCCACTAACAATTTGGGCATATTTTTTAAAGGGCCAGGAGGACGGTAAACCAGGGCTCCTTTCCTACTACATTTTGAAGAGGAGTCAATCCTAAATGTCAACATCTCAAAATCAGGACTGCAACGTTGATCTAAAACTGAAACAGAAATATCGTCTTTGAATACGATTGCTAGTCCTCCACCAGTTTTTTTTGGTCTATCCAATCTAACAATCTTATAACCCACCGGTATGCCAAGGGTAATAGCGGGGGTAGTGTGTGGTTTAAGCCAGGTTTCTGTTAGGAAACACATATCTGGTTTGTAAGTAGAGATAAGATCCCAGACCTCAGTAGAATGCTTAACGAAAGATCTAACATTACATAGTAGGTTGCTACCTCCAAGAGTTAAAGTAGTCGTGATGTAATCAGAGCGTTGTTGGAGAGAAACGTTATGCGTCGAAAATTGTGTATGACAAGACCTACACGAAAACGGCCCTTCAAGGAGACAGTGAGATGATGGGGAGCAATTTAGCGATTGCAAATTAGGGCGTAAATATTGTAAAGTGTGAGAGGAGTATACCAACCTAGTAAGCGTAATGTCTCCAGGCGGTAGTGCCATAGCCCCTGGCCACGTCCAGTTGCGGACGGGCGCAGACGGGCTTCTCTCTGGCGCGTCCCCGGCGCTTCGCTGCGCGCGACCGCTGCGCGCTTGCTGTGACGAGGGGGCTAAATACCTCCCAACGTGCAGCAAACTAGAGCGCTAACCGCTGTGTGATAGCGGAAGTGACCTGGCTCTGCCTGACCCGCCCTCCGCTCAACGGCACTGGTTGCCGAGTCGGACCGGGGCGGGCAGGACAGAAGATCGAGCTCAGGTTAGGTTAAGTAAATATGTGATGTGCCTATATTACTTTTAGCGTGTAGCGCTGCTATAAATCCATATAGTTTTAATTTAAATAGAAAATGTTGCCGTCTTATTGCACTTTTAACAAACACTGGCAAATTCAACAGAGTGGGTGTTGGCTTTTAGCCATTTGGCTTTATCCATGCAGGTTTTGTTTAGTTATTTATTTTTAATTTTTTGGCAAAACTTAATTGTTGGAGAAGCTACTAAGCCCTCATCATGGTAAAAAAAAAAAAATTTATGAAAAGCATAAAAACGTTTTTATCTCAAAAAGCACACATTGGGATATGGGATATTATCTGTGGCATTAAAGGGAATTACTATGCGTGCGCGTGAAATAGCAAAAAACGGTCACTCGCAGTGAAGTTAGGCAATGGTTGACATAGGCTGACCGATTGACCCATACTGTCTGCTGTAGTGGGTGGAAGAAAAATGTGAATAATACAAAAAAAGACTGAAAGTACCTAATATTAAGTATACTATACATATAATGTTAGTCAAATTCAAAGGTCTTGGCTAATACAATTCCAGGTAATAGGAAGTTAGATGTTTCAGGCATGCATGAAAAAGAGTACTGAAGTGCTACTTAGTGTACTCATTTTTTTTTTTTTTTTTTTTTAAACCTTTATTTACGAATGCACAATACACAGCGTCTGCCTACAACCCCGCAGGGCCGGCCGCTATGACATAAACAGGCTGAGTGAAAAGTATAATCCGAGACAGTACGTTGCTGGAGCAATCTATGACGTCCACACTGTCGGCAAGAGCATAGCATCATACAAGTAGGATAAAAAAGGTTTAATTTTATGTTTTTGTCGAAACGAACACAAACAAACAAACACATGGTATCATAGTGGCAAGGGTTGCTGGAGGTGGGGGGGGGGGGAAGTAATGTGGGAGAAACGGCCATGGCGAGGGGGGGGTGGCGCGCGCAAGAGAACAAAACATGTGGTGAGATTAGGAGAGGAACGCAAATCACGGAAAGGAGGGGAGAGGGACCTCATAGTCAAGCGGAGGAGAACAAATGTCTCCACGATAAGTATTCCAGGGAGCCCAAACTCTGGACCACTTCCCTGGACGCCCCCGAGCCTCATATACCGTCTTTTCTCGGAACATGGACCAGTCCATGTTCTCTTTCCAGGCACTTAGCAATGGTAATCTAGGGGAGCCCCAAAGCTGCGCGATATCCCTCTTTGCGACCATGTTGCCTAGGGTAACCCAAAGTGTCTGGGCAGCATTGCAATCAGACGGTTCCCACACATTCAGCAGGCAACGACGTGCCTCAGGAAGTAATGGGATCCCCGTGACACGACTCATAACATCATGCACCCTGGACCAATACGCTGCAATCATCGGACATTCCCACAGAACGTGAAGAAAGGTACCATCCATCCCACACCCACGCTTGCATCGTCCATCCGAAACCAAACCCATTCGCACCAGACGCACTCCAGTAAGATACACACGGTGGAGGATCTTTAATTGGACAAAGCGAAGTCGTGCCGGAATAGCCACCTCCTTAGGGGAGGACACAGCTGACTGCCAGTCCTCGTCGTCCAATTCAAGTCCGTCAGCCGTCCAGGCAGCCCGGAGCTTCTCAAGCTGGTCAGCCCTGTTGTTAATAAGCTTCTTGTAGATTAAGGAGATGGTACTATCCGGGACGTGGCCGTCTAAAACTCGATCCTCCAAGGGGGAGGATTGCGGAATGTCGGTACCAGGGGGAAAGACAGAAGACAAGGCGTGTCTCACCTGCATGTACCGGAAGTGCTCCCTATCATCGAGTCGGTATTCCAGCTTCAATGACTCAAAGGACTTAACCGCGCCCCGTGCCCACAGGTCCTCCACAGTGCTGATCCCAATCATGTCCCATTTCTCAAACCCTTTCGTCTTCCACAGGTTGCCCAGCCGTTCCGAATCATACAGCGGCGTCTTACGTGTCAGTCTACCACCCCAGCCCGTGGCCACAGTAGCATCCCTCCATGCCCGCACAGCACATTTCGTCGGGCCCGTAAGGAGTCGGAAGGGGGCCTTAGAGTACAGTGCCCTATTAAAGTTGCCACCAGGCAACAATAGTTTATCCAAGGCAAAGGCAGGAGCGGGCTCCGGAGAGTATGTCGCATGGTTGATGGCGCTCAGGTGTGAGGCCCAATAGTACCGTCTAATATCCGGCAACGCAATACCTCCGTCGTACCAGGAGAGCGTAAGCTTGGATAAGGCAATGCGGGCACGACCATCCCAGATAAGTTGTCGCTGTAAACTCTCGACTTCGTGGAAATAGCGAGCTGGAACAGGGTCGAAGAAATTTTGCAGGGCATAGAGGAATCGGGGGAGCGACATCATTTTAAAGAGCGCCGCCCGGCCCAATGGAGATAGAGGCAGATCGCGCCAACGCCGAACGTCTTGCTTCAGTCTACGGAGCGGAGCATACAAATTCCGCTCGTAGCGGACCGAGGAGATCGTGGATACATAGACCCCCAAATACTTAAAGCCGTCGGCCGCTATCAGGATGGGGAACCTGCGGGGGAGAGGCGGCAGAGTACCAGCTATGACGTAGACACAGGACTTGGTCCAGTTAATGACAAGTCCCGAGTTCTTGCCGAAGGACGTGAGAACGTCAAAGAGAACGTTGAGCGACTTCTGAGGGGAAGTGAGATAAAGGAGGATATCATCCGCGTACAAGGAGACACGATCCTCGAGGTCAGGGGACCATCGGATCCCTTTGATCGAGGGTTCCCACCGGAGCCACGCGGCAAGGGGTTCGAGTGCCAACGCGAAAAGGAGCGGGGAGAGTGGACAGCCCTGACGTGTGCCACGGCCCAAGGGGAAAGGGTCTGAGCATCTGCCATTCACCGCGACCTGAGCTAGCGGCTGTTCGTAAAGAAGCTTGACCCATGCGATGAAATTGGGGCCAAAGCCAAATTTAGCGAGGGCTGCCCATAGGTAGGGCCATTCAATAGTGTCAAACGCCATTGTGGCGTCCAGGGAAGCGACCACTGCTGGCTCGGCGAGAATTGGAGCTCTCGCGAGAACGCTGTGGAGCCTACGCAAATTGAGGGCCGTGTTTCTGTGGGGGATGAAACCGGATTGATCCGGGTGGATCAGGTCACAAATCACCGTAAGCAACCGATTGGCCAGCACCTTAGCGAGGATTTTGGGTTCCGCGTTAAGGAGGGAAATGGGGCGGTACGAGGCACAGCGGTCACGAGGTTTGCCATCTTTATAAATGACCACTATGGTAGCGAGGCGTTGCTCAAGGGGGAGGCATCCAGCCTCAACCGCCTCGAGAAACATGTGACGCAGGTGGGCGGCCATCTTGTCGGGACAAAGTTTGTAGAGTTCAATGGGGAGTCCATTGGGGCCCATTGCCTTTCCCGAGCGAAGGGATCGGATTGCGAGGGCAATCTCATCGACAGTAAAGGGGGCCTCCAGGGCGAGGCAGTCCTCATACGACACAGTGGGCAGGGCGATGTCACGCAGCAGTAGCCTGGAGTCGGCCTCATCTCGATCGCTAACAGGCGTGTAAACCGTCCGGAAGTGGTCAACAAAGCAATCAACAATCTCACCCGGATCAGAGACGCTCTCACCAGATTCACGAACAATGGAAGGAACAACACGACTCGCACGTTCAGTCTTATCCAGCCACGCAAGGAGCTTGCTAGCCTTGTCACCCACATCATACAGTCGACCCAGTTGATTAGACCGCATCAATTTAGCAGCATCCGTGACACAGGCTTTATAGTCTGCTTGCTTCAATTCCAATTCATGCAACAATGCAGGCGTGTCATTCCCACCCAACTCACTTTCAAGCGCAGTAATTTCGGTTTCAAGAGCCACAACAGCCTCCCTCTTGACCCTACGCTCAGTGGCAATGAGTGACAGGGCGGAACCCCTAATAACCGTCTTGAAGGCCTCCCAGAGAACAGTGGGGGATGTGACCGAGCCCACATTCTCAGAAAAGTAGCAATCTATTGCCTTAAGCAAATCTGAGCGGAGCCGGGGGTTTCGGAAATGCCAGGGGGGGATCGGGGGAACTCTGTTACCAAGTAGACCGCCCACAGAAATCGTAATCAGCAAGGGGGAGTGGTCCGAGATACCCCGGGGAAGATGTCGAATCTCACGAACAGTGGACAAAGTGGAGGCTAACATGAGAAAATAATCGATACGGGAGAGGCTGCCGTGCGCACCAGAGTGAAAAGTGTATTGTTGGAGTGTGGGGTGTAGTGAGCGCCAGACATCCACTAAGCCAAAAGTTTCAGCCATTTCACTGAGCCACATCTGGGACTGCGGCAATACCCTAGGGGGAAGTCGGTCACAGTCGCCGGACATGACAGAATTAAAGTCCCCACCCAGGACCAACAGGCCGTCAGGAAGCCCAAGGAGAGTCCTGCCCAGATCAGCATAAGTGGTAGCCTGCAGTCCCGGGGGGATATAGACAACAACAAACACGACCCGCTTACCCTCCCACCTCCCCGAAACAGCAGCATACCGCCCACGATCATCAAGGATAACGTCATCAATAGCAAGAGCAAGGGAAGACTTTACCACAATACCCACACCCCGGGAACCCGAGGTGAAACCAGCATGTGCAACCAGGCGATAACCCCGGCGGTCTAAGGCCCTGCAAGCATTTCCAATCAAGTGGGTCTCCTGAAGGAACACAACATCAGGGGCGTGGCGCCTCAAGAATTGCAGTATTGCAGTACAATGCCCCGCTTAATCCTGTCACTCAAACCATTTACGTTCCAAGAAAGAATACGCATTTCACCCCCCCCCCCTTTGCGACAAAGACATTCCACCCCCACCCCCCAGCAGGACCCACGATTCAAAGTCATTGCAAGATATAAAATACCATGAAAACCAAAACAGAACAAATTAAACGAAACACAACCTAGTCCCCAGAAACCAACCCCAAAACCAAAACCCGTTACAACACCCCCCTCCCTGCACCCCTGCTGACTAAGAAGCCACCCCCAACTGCAGTGTGCCTGTCGCCCCATATTATCTACACAAAGAACCCCCCGAGGAGGAAGGGAGAAATCACCCGTTACCGCACCGCCACGGGCAGTGTCATAAGGCACTAAGTCAATTTACACAGTACGTTGCATAGTCTCAATCGGAACCTCCGGGGCCCCAATTACTCCTGGGCCGCTGCACCACCTTCCGCACCACCAGGGCCTCCGCTCCCAAAGTCCTCTGCCGGCAACGAGTCCAACCAGTCGGCTGCACGTTCAGGTTGATCAAAGAAATAGGCACGCTCTCGATATTCGATCCGGAGCCGGGCCGGAAACAGCATGGCGTACTTCAGTCCCCGATCTCTCAGGCGACGCTTCACTCCAAGGAAACCTGATCTTTGTCGCTGCACTTGGGGAGTGAAATCGGGATATATGGAGACAGAGTTATTGTCATATTTCAAGGGACCATGCTTACGGGCGGCCTGGAGGATAGCATCTCTGTCCCGGTAGTGAAAAAGCCTCGCAATGATAGGCCTCGGCGGGTTTCCCGGCTTCACTTGTCCTCCTGGAAAACGATAGGCGTGCTCCACGGCAAAGAACTTACTAAGTCCTGCCGGAGCTAGTTGGGCGACTATAAGTTCCTCGACCAAAAGGTCGGTCGATACAGCACCATCACATTCCGGCACTCCGACCAGGCGTATGTTGTTCCGCCTGGCCCTGTTGTCATAGTCCTCCATCCGCTTGAGCAGCAAGTCGTGCGATGCACGCAGATTACCAATTTCAGATTGCGCCTCAGCCATGTCCGTCACCAGACTCGACGCTTTAAGATCCAGTGCCTTCACCCGCTCATTCGTTTTGGCCAAGTCGGCCCGAATAAGAGTCACATCCACCGCCACCGTGTCTATTTTGGACACTACGGCTTCGAATTGTTGACTCATGTCGGCCTTAAGTCCAGTGATGGCAGCCAAAAGATCCTGGAGCGACACTTCCGAAGTAGACGGTGTGTCCGTTTGAAGTCCTTCAGCACCCACGCATATGGCCCCGGGGGAGCCTCTCGGCTGGGTGTAGCGTTCGATCATATTAGACTGGATCGATCCCCCCCGGGCCGCGGCCTTCCGGCGTTTTTCGGCCTCCGCTTTCGTTGCCATCTCGCGTTCAGTGTCGGCCGGATAGCCAGGGGAAGCGACGAGAAGGTAGAAAAGTCTCGAAACTCCGACGTGCCAATGAGACAGAGGTGTCGCGGCCTCCTTGCCAGTCCAACGGAGGGGAGTGTAGGCTGGGAGGGCAGCAGGCGAAAGCAGAGTAGGAGGAGACAGGAACAAAGGGAAGGAAACCGAAAGTGAAAGCAATACACCTCCGGCGGTCCAGATGCCAGGCAGCCGTTGTTGTTCAATTACAGGTCGGCCACAATGGGCAGCCGAGTCCCCGGTCGCGCCCGTGGGCAGGCCAGAAAGTTGCAAATGTCAGAAAAATGGTCCCCAGGGTCCGATTTCGACCAAAAAAGGATCGTTAGCATCAGTGATGATAGCGCTGCAAAAGCCCGTCAAAATGACCAGGATAGGTGAAGGATAGATAAAGAAGGACGGCGCGGGTCTCGGGAGCTCTCTGCTCACGCGACCATCTTGGATGCCCGCGTAGCTCCTCCTAGTGTACTCATTTATGCTTTTGTCCGTCACTCCCATAGTGATTTACACAGGATCACGTAAAGTCAGGATAATACCCATTCCCACATTTATTTCAGAACAGACAACTTAATGTAGCCATTGGAACGCACTTCCAACTTCCAAAACGAGGAGAATCATAGTGGTGGCAGTACTGCAGCTATTTTTAGGATTACTGTGTGATTCCAGCCATATGCGATCTGTGTACAACCATACCAATTCACATTACAGCAAGTGATAACACTTCCATGGTAAGTCACTGGTAAGTCACTGAATCTTTGTCCAACACAATGGATAATTTGAATTAGAATTAGCTTATAACATAGTAGTCAATTCAATTCAGGACTAGCAGTGAGTACAGAGGATGACTATGCATTGTATCCCACAAACAAACATGCTGGATGATGTCAATACGGCTTCGATCATCCTTTAGGTATAAACATACATACAACCAGGCCCCAGATGATGCTTGTGTTACTAGGAAGGGGTCGGCTACATAAAGCAGCTACAATTTATTACTTAACAAACAAATTATAAACTTGTTTTTAGGTCTCACCTCCGACAGCACATGTGCTGCATGTGCTCTCGCTTGCAAGGGATATTGTATAAAACAAGTGACTAGCAGCCTGCCGATTCGCTCAACATTCTCCAGCTTCACTGTCATCATATTTGCTGCCTTCTACTTGACTAGCACATGCTGGCTTGACTTCTTCTTTGGCTGAAGCATGGACCAAGTACTAATTGCTCCAGCATGATTCTTGTCCTTCCGCTGATCGCGCTATAATTGAGGTACTACATTTATGTTTTTGTCTTCTCTGTTGTCCTTTTTGAACCTCTTGCCATTTGTAGCTACGATTTACTGTGCCACATGCAGTTCAAAGAAGCCCTTTTCTCCTTTGGAATGGATGTTTATTGTGACAACAGTTGTTATCTACTTTTATTGTGACAACAGATGGTATCAGCTTCCAAATGTAGTTTCACTAAGACTTGGAAATGGGTGCAATTCCTTTCTTTATGTGATAGGATTTTTTGCCAAATGTCATTTATTTTTATTTTTCACACTGATTTGCCCAGGATCACAGAAGTGTTGTGCCGAGACCTAACAAGCACTGGCACGGCCAATAGGTCTGCCCTCTGAGACTATCAACTTTACTATTGTCTTTTGTTCATGCTGTACAGCATGGGGCCTCTGATTTTAGCAATGTTTCTAGCTATACTATATAGCAGCATGAATGCTGTACAGAATGGCAAAAAATAATAATAAAAAAAAGATGATGATGCACCCAGTGCTAATGCACTTAAAAAAAGTGATTTAGCCCTGGCTTCCTCACAGCATAATCTTAAATTAGTTTTAGCCACACTGCAAAGCATCTGCACCGCTGTAGAGCATGGCTAAAAAACATTGCCAATGGCTCTCATGGGGGATTATGTATTGGCTTTGCAAGTAATTGTTATATTTCGAAACCACACTTGTTTGTAAGTAATATCTTACGTGAATGAAATTAAGGACTTCTTAATTAAGAGGATTTTATGTTTAACTGAACTTTTTATAGAACACATACTATAATGTAATAGCATTTTTTCAAAGTCATATCGATAGCAAGTGTTACTATTTCGTAATTTAATGGCACTCAATTGTATCTACCCGGGAAGGCTGACAGATTAAGTCGACCTTGCAGATGATCTGAAGATCACACCAGTTGTCAACAGCGACCAATTAGCTTAATGAACCATCTTATCAACTTTAATCTATACATCAAACTTTATCAGAATATTCCTAGATGGTTCAACAATATTACTCATATTTAGAGGCAAAAGTATAAGCCTCTCATACAGTAAAGGATGGTGTGAAGAACTAATGGTCTCAGGCTTCGACAATGTCCAGTCGGTGTAGTATAATATTAACTTGCCATGCTCATATGAGAAATCTTAAAGTGGTAAGGATATTAAAGAAAAAAGTTACCACTTTTAGGGCTCGCCCACCAGACAATGCAAGCTGTCTTGTTGTGAAAGACTTTTTGTGAACACACAATGGACTTGCAGCCGCGCATTTTTACCACTTGCTGTCATCGTCATTTGGTGGCTTCTTATTCGGTGGCTCATCTTTCTCTACTTGTGTTTGTCCTCCATTTAATATAAGCCTCTTTATGGTCCCTTTGATGGGATGACTTATATCCTTTCAATGCTTACATTTAGAGAACTATTTATTCTTTTTCATTCAGTACTCCACAAGAGTGCGTGTGTTTTCTATCTCTCTCCCGTGTGTCCTGCTGTCTCCCCACAAACACCCACCTCTTTGCACTGTGTTGTTTCCTATCCCTCTCAGCTCATCTGTAAAAGCATGCAACAGGTATACTTTTGCTGGGGCAAGGCAAAAGACAAGACTTTGAAGGTTGTTTTGGTTTTATCTTGTACATTTCATATTGCCTGAAAGTACAAGCTTTGGCACCAAAGGCTCTTATGGCGCTAGGAGAAGGGTCCCCCACAGCACCCGCTTAGCTGGTGTCTGAGGCAGAAGGTATACCTAGCATGACACTTCTTGATGAGGCCTATAAATCTGTTTCCTGGGCTACTACGGAAGATCTAATAGCTGAATCCTATTTTAAGTAAATTATGGTTTTGCAAATGTTCCCCTTTACTACTGACACTACTTTGTTCTTCTTTAATTCTGTTTGGAGTTTTCCAAGTCACAAGTATTTGAAAAATAAACCATGACATTTATAAAGATTGAAAACACTGAATTCAGTGTACAGTTGTGAAATGTCACAAGGTGTGTTTGTTTTTCCTCCAGTATTTTTTCCTTTTTTTAACAACACTTTACTTACAAACACTGACAAAGCCAACAGCTTAGCACTTGCATTATAAAGGCAAGACCTATTGGCTTTACCATTGCTTGTTTCATTTGTAACAATGGTGAAAACCAGGAAGGATCTTTTGTTAATAGCAGACCTCCACAGTAACATCTGTCCTCCTGCTCGTGGTTTAACTGACAGGAACCAGAGCTCGAGATATGCAACAGAAGCAGCATGTATTTCCGGGCTGAGAGGACAGCTTCTTTCTCAAGAGCTATAAATAATCCATGAAGGGTGGGCTCGATGAGGGTTCACGCATGACACTGCACCTAAAGATGAACACTGGAGATTTTTTCAACTGACTTCAATCTGCCACCATTTCAATATGGTGGGGTCATTTGTAGGTCTGATGTAGTGGCAGTTTAAGCAGTTTGCAACCTGATGTAATAATAAAAAATCACTAATAAAAAATACACTCATACATACATACATAATGGACTTTAGATTAGCTCCCTTCACCCACTGGTCTGTAATTCACATTTTTCTTCCACAGCATATGGCATAAGAAAATGGGTCAGACCCATCATTGGCTCTCTTGCACTCTACGCGGAGGAATTAATCACAAGTCCACATGTGCGTATAAGAAATTTACTGCAGTGCCCTGGCTTTTTGCTTATCCATTCTTTATCCTTATTTATTTGTGTAGTCATACTTATGTGTTTACCTTTGTCTGCAGATTACAGTAATTCAAAGTGAATAGCACGTTTGTTTTTCCCCAATAAGTAAATTTTTTTTAGTGATCTGGGTTACAACTAAAAAGAGTTTCTACACATGTTCAACGTGTCTGATAAGAAGAATCTGTACAGCTACAGCTGTATTAAAGTTGTCCGAGTTAGTTAATTTAAATTTAACTTTTTCATTAACAGTGTTGCTATTTTTCCATCGCTGGACACCTGACAGGAATTGCCCCCACACACTAACGACTATTGAACACTTCATACTACAATATATCACTGGTTGTGCCTACACGCACGTAACTTCTTTACAACCTCTGGGATCTGGGACTGTCTGCGCTATGTTCTTGTTAATTTACCTGCAAGTTGTGCAGGAGTTGCAACTGTATGTATGCTATGGTACTCCTGATTTATCTTATCATCAAAATGTGAATGGAGGGTCATGGCCCAGACTGTAGCAGGAAAACCAAATAAAATATGTTTTTTTTTTTTTTGAAAAGAAGGTCTCCACCTATTTTAATCTTAAACAAGGAGTACGCCAAGGTTGTCCCTTGTCTCCTTTTCTTTTCAATTTGGCCTTAGAACACTTTCTCTCAAGAATACGCCAGAATAAGTCAATCACAGATTTTGTTTTGTACCCCCAACAAATTAAGTTGGCAGCATACGCCGACGATATTTTAGTTTTTCTCTCCCAACCACAATCTTCACTTACTGCTTTCATGGGAGAGGTGAAGGTCTATGGGTTGGTATCTGTCTATAAACGGAACAGAGGGAAATGTGAGATATTACCCTTAACCATATATACCTTTAAGGATGATTTTAAGATCTCCAACTTTACTTGGAACCCTAAACATATAAAATATCTTGGCATTTGGTTCTCTTCCTCTATACAGACATCTATCTCTTTAAACATGGACAAATATTCTGCAAAACTTAAATCATTGGTCGCAAGATGGCATCCCCTTCAACTTTCCTGGTGGGGTCGTTTAGACACAATTAAAATGATGTTGACTCCGATAGTTTTGTATACCCTTTCTAACATTCCACTTTTCATTCCATCTAAATTCTTCCAAAAGATTAATTCTATTTTGACCTCTTTTCTATGGAACGCAAAAAAATCAAGAATGGCGTTACAGAAATTAACAAGACCAAAATCTGAAGGCGGTGTTAACTTCCCTCATTTTTCCAATTATCATAAAGCCTTTCAACTACGACAACTATCAAGTTGGACCGCCAATCACTCTGTGGATAAACCTCTCTGGGTGGATCTTGAGACCTAATTTTTAGCTCCCTTTTCATTTCGGGAATATCTCTCCTTTACTCGCAAACCACAAAAGCTCTCTACTCCCATAATCAAGTAATCCTGTAAACTACTGTCCACTGCACCCAGCTTAGTAGTCCATAATTTAGACAATTTTCTTAACTCCACAATTTGGAACAATAAACAAATCCTTCTCATTAGGAAACCGATAAATTGGAAGGTGTGGAGAAACAAGGGTCTAATCTGGGTGCACCAATTTTTCGATCAGGGCACAACCATTCAATTTTCGCAATTACAATCTCTTTATCATCTGCCTTCTTCCTTTAAACCTAAATTTTTGTCCTTGCAGACCGCAATACTTGATACTTACGCTAAACTTAAATCTTTCCTTCCTCACCTTCCCACGCTTCTTTCCCGTGACATAACCTTTTGTACATAAACCCCAAAGTGTCCACCATTTATTCCCGGTAAATGATGTCTCCTGTGGTCCGAGATAAAACCAAAGTGCAACTCTTATGGGAATCCGATCTGGAAATGACTTGGACTATTTCTTTTTGGAACAGAATTTGGATGAAACTTAGGAAATCATCCAGAGCAGCCAGAACAATACAAACACTCTTCTTTATTTACAATAGATTGTTCCTTTCCCCCGCATACTTACATAAAATACACAACACAAATCTCAACACTTGCTGGACATGTTCCCAGGTAGAGGCTGATCTTCATCATACGTTGTTCACATGTGCGCATGTTCTTATATTTTGGAAACAGGTCTGGCACCCAATCAACAGTATATTTTACACCACAATTACCCTCTCCCCCACAAACATTTTTCTAGGTGGCTTAACCCTGGACTGGAAAACGAGTCAATCTCAGCTACCACTCGTTGATTTGTTAGTAGCTGTAGCTTTCCAGCAAATATAAAAACTGAAAGGATTCCTCTAAATGGTCCTTTTTAGTTTGGTGGTAAGCCATATGCAACAACCATCGTCTCAATACAGCACTCGTTCAGCCCATCTCTCTTGCTACTAAACGTATTCATCTCTGGGGCCCACTCACACAATTTCTGGATTACACTGTGAAGAGAGCTTCTTTACCCGCTCCCTCACAACAAGAAGTTATCAAGCCTCCCTGACCTTCTACTGTTTGTCTATAATTATGCTTGATTTATCATCTTCTATAATATATGTATATACATATATATATATATTATTTTATTTATTTATTTTCAAATTGTGTATTTCTGTCATATGTTATTATTTATGATTTCTGTGAACCTTTGACTGTATTCATATCAGCTTATATATTATCCTTTTACCATTTTAATGGATATTATACATCATTATTATTCTTAATTACACCCTTATGCATCTTTGTATCAACAAATAGCTGAATCTACGAAGTATTGTTTTTAAGATCATATTAATCTTTTCAATAAACCTTTTCTTGAACTTAAAAAAAAAAGTGTTGCTATTTGGAATCCCAAATAGAACACCTCCTATTGTGGCTTGATAAATCCCTTTATAGGGAAAAGATACTTCTACAGTAGAGCTACTCATCAACTAACTTAAGCATGGATCACCTTGCACTGTTATAAGAGGGCCACAATCCACCATATTTAATGGTAGTGATGTCACAAATCTGGAAAATTATTGCAAATACAATGTGAAGGGAAGTCATGAGATATGGAAAAAATAGAAACCAGTGGCAGAGACTGCTGGGTGGACTGAAGGAAGTTGCCGGGAACTGTGAGATCTGTATGAGAATGAGGTGCTGCTACGTTTAATGAAGCACAACACAGGTTTTCAATGTGACCGGGTCAATTTTTGATACTTGCAAAAATTACTGTGCTGCTAAGTACTAATTGGGGAGGATTCCATGGGCGCTGCCCTTGGGAGTTGGCCACAATGAAAACCATTACCCAGCTCATACAGGGTGGTAAACATATATCTCTAATATACAAGGCATATTGCAGGACCACATACTACGCCCCCTGAATATCCAAACTAAAGGGAAACAAGATCATAATGTCAGTATCGTAACCCAGTTTGAGAATGGAATATATCACAAGAAGGTGTTGCAAGGCTATGCCTCAACAATTTAAGATACTACACAGGGCATATCTCACCCCACACACATACACACACACACTAAGCAGGGCACATCCAACATGGTTGTGGGAATGTTCACGCTGTCATCAGAAAGGGGGGGATTTTCTGTACATGGAATGGTCTAGCCTGTTGGTGCCTTGATGAAGGTACCAGCGGTGAGGGTTGACTGCTCCTTATGCATTATATTTTGGGATTGCAGCCAAAACCTTAAAAGGCTAAGATTCGCTATAGGTTTGTAGTATCAATAGCAGGATAATTATACACTGGCTACAGTCACAATCCCCCTCACTAAAACTGTGGCAAAAGATCCCTTGAGAGGCTACAAGCTTAGGAAGTTGTGATGAAAATGGTACGGAATGAAAATAAATTACACAGGAAGGTAAGCAGGAATGGAATGAAACGACTGATCAACTGTTGGAGGAGAAAAATTGCCCAGCCTCAACACATGTTTCATAATCTTAGGACTGCCTGCCTCAACATGCCAACCCAGTCTGAAATTGCAATCCGTGCCTGCAGACATGTGTGCTAATGCTTTTCTTGTTCTAGAATGAATGTTTTTGGTTGCTCCAAAGGCTGTGCTGTGACAACCTTTTTGTCTATATACAACAAATAAAATGTATTTAAAGAAACCAGTGTTATCAAATCCATATGGCGGCCACATTCAAGAGACAGTACGTTGTTTTTTTCTTTCTTTTTAATTTTTGTGAATATGCAATAATTTTATTTTCAAGTAACTGCACCAGCTACTTAAGGCTCTTCTTTTTACAGTGCTTGTTTCAATTTCAATGCCCAAAGCTAGCTTGTAAACGATAAAACACTAATTTGTGAGGTAGCGCAACCCACTGTGCAGTCATGGATAAGGCACTCCTAAGAAGGGTAAAGCCATGGATCAGCACACGTTGTAGACTGAGTTCGAACCAAATGTGCACAAGCTGAAAAAGATTCTTTAGGTTTAACCCAAAAACAAAAAATAAACAATTGAGAATAATATTCTTTAATGGCTCCGATGCAACTACTGCATAGAAATAAATACTCAGTGGAAGTCAAACGTTTGGTAAAACTATGTATCATGACATTTGCTTCACAATTGTTCTTCAACTATTAGCTATATCGGTCTTTTCTCTGCATTTTACAGTCCTATTATTCTTGAGAATACTGTACTACAACTGGATTCTTTTTTTCTTGATGAAACTAAACACCAATAACCAACGTCGGAAAAGGGCTGTCTTTTTTACGAATATTGGAGGTGAGCTGGCCAGCAGCACTCATCTTTGTTGCATTATACACATTAAGGGCAGATTGTTAAGGTAATCTTAATAATGTGTTACCCAACGCCACATCATTTATCACTCAAATATCAGCTTTAAATATATTTTGGAAGCTCAAACTTTTTTCTCCAAAACATCAGCTCATGAGTGCTGAGATTCTGAAAATACATACATTTTCATCTTGAAGAAACACTTTACAGTTTTGGTATACATATATTAATTCAGCCAAGTAAAAGCTTCAAATTTAGCAGGCTGTGCTCCACGCAGTAGTGCTACTTACTGGAGAGCTACCAGTTGCTCACAACCTACTTGTTGGAGAAGCCTGACATAGACATATGGGTCAAACTCCCCATGCCTATAGAAGGTAGAATTGTTCTCATCAAAATGGTTGTCTTACCCCAACTACTCTATCTGTCACAGAATCTCCAGATTCTGCTAACCTGTGCTTTCTTTAATCAAAGAAAAAACAGGCATTGATCAAGCACCCTCGCAAGATATGTAATGATCCAAGTAATTATCATAGGTTTATAGAAAACAGTTCATTGATAGGAGAAAGACTTCCAAAATACGGATCCAAAGCCAGGTGTTAGACTTCAAATCTTTTATTTCATAATCATTAAAAATTGTTTCCAGCTTGTCCTGCCAACACGTGTTTCATCTCTTTGGAGACTTTTTCAAGGCTGGAAGTATAGAAAGACTAAAATCAATATTTACACAATATACACTATACATATACAATATCAAAGAAAAATATATACATAGAAGTCTAACATAAACATGTATTATCTGAAGGTGAGAACCACCTTAAGGAGAAACCACAAAAACAAGAAAAGAAACCAGTAAGCATATTAACAGCCAAACATGAAGGTGTCCTACGGCATAGTGGAGACAGTTGATGTTCATGATTATTTTCATATATCCTCTTATTCCACTTATCACATTGGGTCAATGAACAACATCTACTCATAATATGCAAGATGTATCATCAATAGAATCCCCTGTTCAAGCCTGGATTACAGGAAACAATTATTGAATGTCATGGTCATGTTACAAAGAATTCCTAAAGGCAATGAGTCTAAGAGTACCTAAAGTAACGGCATCATGTCCCTATATTATTCGATTCTAGATCACAAGTTAAAAAGAAAAAGTAAACATAAACATACCCAAGAAGACGGAAATAAAGCACTGGTATTGAACACCACGAATCTTGTTGTCAAAAGCAGATGAAGCCAAGTTCTATGGTCACACCAGTAATATCAGTCCTAAAAAGTTGAGAATACCAGTTTTTTCAAATTAAGTTGGGGTTACAACAAGGTCTCTACTATAAGGTGACAAAATAATAATTGAAGACATACCTAGAAGAGATATATCTTAAGGACACAATCTTTATAGTTCGGTTCACTGGTGTATAATCTTGAAGAGCATGAAGTGACATCCAGAGCAATGGTTGAAAGTAAGAAAGGAAAGACCTAAGAGTAGGGGCAAAAAATTATTATAACATGTCATGATGAAGAAAAAGTCTATAAAGATATTGAATAATCAACAAACTGAATATTACGAACTAGGGCATAGTTGTTCGCCAATAGGAAATCCCTATATAGAATCCAAGTGCATGAATTCTGGCGGGAAACCAAAATCCTTCGTTTAACACTATTGCAGTGGTACAAAGTCAAGAATATAGATTAGATGTCTACACTTAAAATCGTACGATCAGTGGATATAAAGGGTCCTATATCTAGTAGAACAAACGTGCAGTCTAACTGATAATTCAAATGCAAGATAACAGCAAGTAATCAGTCACTGTATATATCTACTTACTTAGTCAAATATAAATCATGCTTCGTGAAGGTGGATTCAACTATTCTTAATTCTGATTGATGACCATGATAAGTCACTGGATGGTAAGGAAATGGAAAGAAACAAACAGGCGTCAGGGATATACCAGCTGTGGATAGTTATTCTAGGCGTTAATTAGTAGCAAACGGTAGTCACAAATACATGTATGTCCGAGTGTCTTATGATAAAGATGAAACAAGAACGCCAACTCCGTAGTCACGGAAGGACAGACCCTAGTACGCCTGGACCCTGTCCCATAACACCGGACGTTAAACAAAAGGGGCATGGGTAGGCAGACCCTCTTTATTCAAAATAGTACAAAGGAGATAGTTTACCAAAATGGGCATGTTCCCATTGTAAGGGATGCTTACAAAAGTCCTCGAGCGAGCGCTGGGGAATTAAGAGCGTTCAAGCTAGTATACACGAGCAACTTAGTTAGGTATGTTCAAGTACTAACTGATGTACTTTCGGGCTAGTTTAAGGAACAGAAGGGTTATTTAGGATTACCAACAATGTATTTAGAATTTTGGAGCGACCTTTTATCTAACTTAGTTGCTCGTGTATACTAGCTTGAACGCTCTTAATTCCCCAGCGCTCGCTCGAGGACTTTTGTAAGCATCCCTTACAATGGGAACATGCCCATTTTGGTAAACTATCTCCTTTGTAATATTTTGAATAAAGAGGGTCTGCCTACCCATGCCCCTTTTGTTTAACGTCCGGTGTTATGGGACAGGGTGCAGGCGTACTAGGGTCTGTCCTTCCGTGACAACGGAGTTGGCGTTCTTGTTTCATCTTTATCATAAGACACTCGGACATACATGTATTTGTGACTACCGTTTGCTACTAATTAACGCCTAGAATAACTATCCACAGCTGGTATATCCCTGACGCCTGTTTGTTTCTTTCCATTTTCTTACCATCCAGTGACTTATCATGGTCATCAATCAGAATTAAGAATAGTTGAATCCACCTTCACGAAGCATGATTTATATTTGACTAAGTAAGTAGATATATACAGTGACTGATTACTTGCTGTTATCTTGCATTTGAATTATCAGTTAGACTGCACGTTTGTTCTACTAGATATAGGACCCTTTATATCCACTGATCTTACGATTTTAAGTGTAGACATCTAATCTATATTCTTGACTTTGTACCACTGCAATAGTGTTAAACGAAGGATTTTGGTTTCCCGCCAGAATTCATGCACTTGGATACTATATAGGGATTTCCTATTGGCGAACAACTATGCCCTAGTTCGTAATATTCACAGTTTGTTGATTATTCAATATCTTTATAGACTTTTTCTTCATCATGACATGTTATAATAATTTTTTGCCCCTACTCTTAGGTCTTTCCTTTCTTACTTTCAACCATTGCTCTGGATGTCACTTCATGCTCTTCAAGATTATACACCAGTAACCCGAACTATAAAGATTGTGTCCTTAAGATATATCTCTTCTAGGTATGTCTTCAATTATTATTTTGTCACCTTATAGTAGAGACTTTATTGTAACCCCTACTTAATTTGAAAAAACTGGTATTCTCAACTTTTTAGGACTGATATTACTGGTGTGACCATAGAACTTGGCTTCATCTGCTTTTGACAACAAGATTTGTGGTGTTCAATACCAGTGCTTTATTTCCGTCTTCTTGGGTATGTTTATGTTTACTTTTTCTTTTTAACTTGTGATCTAGAATCGAACAATATAGGGACATGATGCCGTTACTTTAGGTACTCTTAGACTCATTGCCTTTAGGAATTCTTTGTAACATGACCATGACATTCAATAATTGTTTCCTGTAATCCAGGCTTGAACAGGGGATTCTATTGATGATACATCTTGCATATTATGAGTAGATGTTGTTCATTGACCCAATGTGATAAGTGGAATAAGAGGATATATGAAAATAATCATGAACATCAACTGTCTCCACTATGCCGTAGGACACCTTCATGTTTGGCTGTTAATATGCTTACTGGTTTCTTTTCTTGTTTTTGTGGTTTCTCCTTAAGGTGGTTCTCACCTTCAGATAATACATGTTTATGTTAGACTTCTATGTATATATTTTTCTTTGATATTGTATATGTATAGTGTATATTGTGTAAATATTGATTTTAGTCTTTCTATACTTCCAGCCTTGAAAAAGTCTCCAAAGAGACGAAACACGTGTTGGCAGGACAAGCTGGAAACAATTTTTAATGATTATGAAATAAAAGATTTGAAGTCTAACACCTGGCTCTGGATCCGTATTTTGGAAGTCTTTCTCCTATCAATGAACTGTTTTCTATAAACTTATGATAATTACTTGGATCATTACATATCTCGTGAGGGTGCTTGATCAATGCCTGTTTTTTCTTTGATATTTAATATTAGCAAAAAAACCCTTTTTGCTAATTTAACACTCCAGGTGGTGGGTGTTTGACAGGACAACAGTGCACCTCACATTAGGAACTGTATATAAGTGACAATACACGTATACGTGTTTAGAGAATTGTATTGCTCATATGTGCGGACGCTTTCTCACCCTTGAGAAACACTACCACCACAATCCTGTACTGCTTTCTTTAATCAACTCCAGTCACTGCTGATAAAAATGATATGGGCAGGTAAGCAGCCACGCGGCAGCCTAAAAATTATTCAAAAGCCATATAACCAAGATGGATTCACAGCAGTGGTGCTGGAACAATTTTCAGAGTAGGAGAGCTGTCATCAATGCTGCATCACTGAAGTCATGAGGATTGGGAAAACTCCAAGTGTCACCCAAAGAAAGTATAGCAAATGAGCCATATCTATTCAGCAGGAGATTAGTAAGGGTCTGGTATGTAGCCAATGGTGCATGCACATTGTCGCAAATATATAACTAAAGCTTGGTGTGAAAGCACCCTGTCATTTACAGATAACACATTTTCCACTAAAATGGCAACACAATTTGCACAGACATGCAGATTTACTGATAAAACATGCAAACATTGATAAGTAGAAATGAGGTTTCAGCAAATATTTATCATCTGCAAGTCACCAAGAAAAGTGTCTCTTGAATTGTTTTGATCCTATTAAAATCTTTGTTGCCATCACACTTTAGAGTCACAAAAGAAAAATATTCTTCATTTGTGCTTTCCTAACTGCGATGTTTTCAAATATGTGTACAGCATATGTTAAAAAACAAAATTGGCATCCTAAAGCCATTCCTTCCACTCGCCCTGTGGCCCAGCAAGACAGTTAGATAGTTCACATTACAAAATCCTCTAACTTTGCAGTCAGAGAATGAAAAGTAAACACCAATCTACATGTTAAAAGAATAAGCAGCAATTTGTCAGAAGACAGCTTGAATTTGACCTCTGTCTTTGAAAGCACAGCAAATGTGACAAGATAAAAACAAAATGTAAAGGCATTGTAATGGCTCATTTACCTTCTGAACTCCAGCATGTTTCCATTGAGAGTGCTGCAGCACCCCTTGCACTCCTACTTCCAGTGCCTATGATTTGCAGCACAAAACCTTGAAATATATTATTTAGTGGCACAAGCGCATGTTGCCAAACAATGGATGCACAACACAAGGCTGGGCCCACACCGAGGGCTAGAATAAGACCTGGCTCAGCCACATAAGCTATTAAACATAATAATGAAAAGCCCTGAGGCCACGGGCTGTAATACACACAGTAGACTGAATGATATGGGCATGGTCACGACTAGTGCAGAAATGCAGAGTGGATATACCATACTCTGCGTCTATACAACTAGTAAACAACTCTAAGCTCTAGCTTATGAGCCACTAATGATGAAAGAATTACACCATAGAAAACTCTTACATTTAGGGGATTTATACATAAACAAACAATCATAGCATGTACTGACTTTCTGAGCAGAGGACATAGCTCTCCACTAGGTATATTCCAAGATTACAAAGAAAGTGAGTTAGTAAAGGACAGCTTTCCATCATACCCACAAGAACTGCTGGACTGGAAACTTTGACACAAATCGCAACGGATCCAGCACCAAAGAAACTAGTTACTATAATGTATAACACAGTAATGCACAACATGCAAACAGAAATGGATTGATCCAGAGATAGGTGGTCGCAAGACCTAGTGACCGTCCTAGCCAATGCACAATGGGACTTCTATTACAGCCATAGAAACACAGTCTGAATGAACCACAGGCATCAGTTGACACACTATAAATACTTACACAAGTTTAACCTACTCCAGTTACAATGTTCAAATATGGGGTTGGGAAAATGCGATCTGTTACAGATGCTCAGCCAAAGATGCAGACTTCATCCAGCTAGCATGGACGTGTCCCAAGATAGCTCATTACTGGGAACAAATGTTCCAGAATGTTAAAGAAATGACTAGTCTCACCCTACAGGTGGAACCCATGCAAACAGCGCTAATATACTTAAATAAGCATTGCAAAGAACTGCTGAAAGTTTAATGTCAACCAGCTGGATAAATAGACAAAATGTTCACAGCTGCATGGAGGCAAGCACTTTTTTTGTGGAAGCACACAACTTCGGCTCAATCAACATATGTACTTTTGGCTCTAGTGATGCTCACATAATTGCCTGGCGACACCAGTGCTGTCAAGTCAGACAATAAGAATATGCTAAAAAGGGCAGAAAGTCTGTGGGTATTGTGCTTTTACCAGGTAAATATTGAATGGCCATGACATGAGGTAGGGGGCAACCCCGAAATCTGCCGATTGGCTTAATAACTTGATTTTCTGTAACACAAACTTCAAAAACCATGGCCAACAGTTATCAGAAGTGGCTGGATCCAAAGACATTTGGGATCTACTACAGACATATTTAGTTGGCAAAATGGCTTAATAATCTATTAGTATGGAAGACAGCAACAGCTGCAACTCTGAACACTAACCAACTAAGCTCTAGCAATATCGGAACAATCGTTCCGGTTACGGAGCTGCTCAGGTGGTAGAGTCCTGTGTACATGATGGATACATATGTATGGAAATGGAAATGCATATCAAATCCTATGCTATAATGTAACATGCATGTTACAGATATATCTGTAATGTTTCCAAGGGAAAAAGCTATAAAGAATTCAAAGAAAATGGTTCTGACATTTCTTTCGTGAAAACATTTTTGACTAATATTTCTTTAGGAATGGTTTAAACTGGTTGAGAAAATCAGCCTGGAGAAAAGCCATTCTTGAAGAAACATTACTTTTTTCAGGTTAGATTACTTTTTGGCTATTTAAAGGGGGCTTCCCATTCTCCTCCTTTCCCGAATCATTTTACTCTCCTCCTTTCCCTTAGTACCCTTAGTGTTGTTCTCCCTTCTCTTCCTAGTGGTCATCCTCCTGCCTCATTCCTCAGTTTTCAGGTCTCTGCTCTAGACGGCACACATGCACTGTCCCGAACCGAGGCTTGCTGCATCTGCATTGTGGGCTTACAACCCGTCCATAGGCTTCCCATTTGCTGGCACCACCATTGCTTCATTTTTCATTCTCCCTATTTGTGAAGAGCATGCATACTTCATGCCTCTTTTGGTGTTTAGCCCTCTCCGAGTGCACCGCCCACCTACCTTTTAACCTATTTAGCAGTAGGCCATGTTTATCCATTGTTTTGGGACTACTTTATTATTTTCTTCAATGTGACATAACATATCCAACGTTTCAGTGTACTTTTGTTTGGCATGCCTTTACTCTACGTGTAACACACCGAGTGTCACTGCCTCGAGTTGAAACAAGTAGTGAAAATCATAAAATGGGATAAATATCAGAAAGTACAACATTGGAACTTATAGTCGCTCTAGAGAAATTGCCTTGAAACTACTCGAAAACGCTGAAGGGCTTATTGACGGTCACTGACCTACTTTCTATAACGTGATCGTATTAGAAACAATTGTGGAGCCATGACATTAAACTAGTATTTTAAACCATTCCCCGCGATTGAGGATATTTCCTTAAGGCTGCCCGCATTTCTTTACTGTATACACATTTGTTTTTTAGTTCCCCTACTATCTGTGCCCACTCTGCCCTTTAAATGCCGACCCTGCCCTGTGCATGGTGCTTTCCAGGTGAATGTTGCCCACAGCACACAGCCGGACCTGTGCATGCTCCCTTTGTATGCTTCCCTGCTGGCTCTGCATTATGCATGCTCTGCGCATGCTCTTCCTATTTCTTCAAACTGCCCTCTCCCCTTTATACTACACTACGCCAACAATATGATGTGGCTAGCAACATCATAGGTTTAGAAAAGATCGTATTTAGCAAAGCTGCACAATATCAGGGATGTCATACACCATGACTAAACCACTGACAAACACCCTTGAGACAGAACAAATAAATCTAAAAGAATCCAAATTACCTACACAGGTTTCACCAACATATCACGAATGAGCAGGAGGCTTTGTGCCCAGCCTAAAAGCCTCCTGCCCAACCTGGCCTAACGATCTGGAGGAAGAGGACAAGGTCTATAGGAGCTGGCTTAGCAGTACATTAGACTGCTGCATTCCAAACAAAATGACCTGTACTAAGCGTACAAAATCCCATGCGTGGTATAATGAGTCTTTAAGGTGGGAAAAACAACATTGCAAATCCTTGGAACGCTCCTGGAGACGCTCCTATGACTCCTCAGCAAAACAACTCTATAGACGGGCGATCAAAGCCTATCATAAGCTTGTTCAAAAGGCCAAAGCCGCATATTATACCAATCTAATCACTTCAAGCGACAATCCCTCTAAAACCATATTTTCTCTTGTCAATGATATGACGAAACCCATAGCAGCCACCAATAATCTCATCTCCTCCAACCAGCACTGCGAAGCTCTAGCCCAGTACTTTATTCATAAAATTGACCACATCTACACTACACTTGATGTGCGTAGGGCGGCACCGGATTCTTTGCCTCCTATCACTATCTTAGACTCCTCTCCCCGTCTTCAATTCTTACCCCCCCTGTCCTGTAAAGACATGGACATCATCTCTAATAAGGTGAAATCCAGCTCTCCTGCCGACCCTGTCAAACCTGACATTTTCAGGAAGTTCCAAGACTGCCTCCTGACTGAGGGGAATGTACTGATTAATAGATCACTCCAGTCAGCGGTGCTCCCCAAATCATGGAAGCACGCTAAGGTCGTTCCAATCCTAAAAAAGTCCACATTGGATGCATCTGCCTCTGAGAACTTCCGGCCCATCTCCTTGCTCCCTTACCTGGCGAAGGTCATGGAATCCCATGTAAACACCATCCTTACCAAGTATTTAGAGGAGAATGAGATTCTGGGTAAGTCACAAAACGGGTTCCGGTCTAATCATAGCACGGAATCCGCATGGCAGTCACAGAGCAGCTGAGGGCGGTACTGGTTGAGGGCGGCACCACAGATTGGTGCTGCTTGATCTGAGTGCGGCCTTCGACGCGGTCTCCCATGTGATCCTGCTCCATCGACTCAGGGAGATCGGGTGTGTGGAATGGCCTGGGCCTGGTTTGCATCTTTTTTATCTGAACGTTCCTTCCAGATACATGCCCCCCCTCATCAGTCCAATATCCATCCTCTCAACTGCGGTGTCCCACAGGGCTCTGCGCTGAGCCCTACACTCTTTAACGTGTACATCCGCCACTCTGGCCCTTCTGGCCAAGGTCCGGGGGATTAAGATGCTATCCTACGCAGACGACACGCAGTTGCTGTTTACTTTCTCCAAAGGCCCCGGCCTAGACAAACTTAGGCTCCAGGAAGACATCCTGGCAATCTCAGATTGGCTGGCGGACATTTACCTCCAACTTAATTCTTCTAAAACGGAGGTGCACCTGTTTGGGAGAGACTCGCACAATTGGAACCACCAATGGTGGCCCGCTGAGTTGGGTCCTCCGCCCCAACCAAAGAACTCAGTAAAAAATGTAGGGGTTCTAATGGATAATTCCCTGCCCTTTGAACTGCTTGCCAAAAAAGTGGCAGGCACCTGCTTTGGCCACCTACGTGGGTTGAAGCCCATCCTAGGATTCTTTGCTGACCCCATCCGTTAGATGATCATTCAATCAGTAGTCTTGTCTCGTCTGGACTACTGTAACGGACTTCTACTGGGTACCTTTAAAATGGTCACGAAGAGATTACAACGGGCCCAGAACGCTGCTGCCCATTCTCGGTTTGCCCTCACTAAATACTGTCACACTTCCCATCTCTTGCGACGCTTACACTGGCTCCCGGTTGAAGGGCCTATGCTCATTGTATGCACCCACACGGGCTCTGCGCTCCACTGATCTGCACCTGGCCTGCACTCCCAGGGTGCGCAGGAGCAGAGCAGGAGGGCGCTCTTTTAGGTCTCTAGCCCCTCTCCGTTGGAACTCTATCCCAATCGCGGCCTGATTCACCCAAGACCACCTGGCCTTCAGAAAACAGATTAGAACCTGGCTGTTCGCTTCCATCTAGCTGGGGCGTTTTCTTGCCCTGCTACGCCCGTACTGGTCTCTCTGGGTTGTCAGTCTTCCTAGCTTCCACTTTACCTTTGCTGCTCGATCTGCCAGCGCTGGGACGCCCCGGTGCTGGGGTAGCCATGCGCTTTATAAATTTTGCTAACATAACATAGCATAACATAACAAAAAATAATTTATTAAATACAGAGGCAGTGGAAAAGCAACTAAAAGACATTTGTATTGGCAATGCAGATAGATCTCAGATTACTGAGACCTATTGGCTTTGCCAATGCTTGTTTATTTCAATATCACCTTAACATACTCCCCTACACGATCTATGACTCCGCAATCCTCTTTCTTTATCTTGTTGCCTGTATTGTGTCATCAGTTTTTTCTATGTATACCGACTAGGTAGCAGTAGACATAAAAGAAAGACTACTGCAACCCCCTTAACCCCCTTCCCCCCCACACACATTTTTTTTTTGTTTTTTTACATTTTCCAAAACAGATAATTCTATTTTTGGCTCCTTGACATTCATCCATAATGGAGTTTCGGTTCCGTTCAGTCTGATTTATTCAGGCTGACTTTACCCACTATGGAAATTTGTCTAAAATAAACAATTGATCCCTATTTACTTATCATTGGCATATATGTGTCCACTACAAGTCAGTTTCCACACTTACAAATGCATCTGATGCCTTCCAAATAAATACATCCGGCTGGAGGCTGCAGTGCTTTGGCATAGTAATGACGAGGATTGTCGTGTCTGTTTGGGCCGGTGTGGTGTGCTGCCATTCTCGAGGAAAAGAAATCACAAGAACCCCCGAAAATCCAAAGATGATCATCTAAATCATGAACCTCTTTTTTATTACTACACATTTTTGTATAAATACAATATATTACACAAGCACCATACTTGCTTCAGGTTGCTGATTACCAGGTCCACAGAGGAAGGGGAACAGGTGTTCTTCAAGAAAAATTCAGGAGCCGCCTTGACTTCTAAAGTCACGAGAAGCATGGGTTTCACGACAGAGCGTGCAATTATTGCCTGGAAAAAGGGGCACGAGACTCGTTTTTAGGTCTCGGCTAGCGTAGGCTGCGCATGCGCAGACTCGCTGGTGAGATCTTATGTCTCTTAGTAGCGAGGTTAACCCTGTCCCTCTTCTCCATTGGCTGGCCTCCTAAACGCTGGCCAGCCATTGGAGAAGAGGTCCCAGTGACGATGTAAGCCCTGTCTTTTTCGGATTGAGGGGTGTGTTTTTTCGGTTCTTTCTCTCAGTCCAAAACACGCCCCCCAGACTGAAAAGGACGGGGCTTATAACGTCACTGGACTTTCAGTTTATCCTACCAGAACAATGCATGTCTCACGAATTGATTTCACTTGCGGTTATCATTTACGGTGTGTGCCTTTGCATCATATTTATGCAGGAGTACGGCCAACAACATTTTTACAAACTAATTTGTTGTACACACAGGATTTGCCTTTAATCACAGGATGTTACGTTTTTTTTTTTAAGTAATGCCGGGGCTTGAAACTGGTTCGCAAGTCCCAAAGTCGGCAGCTCTGCAGTTAGACCACATGTGCTCCTTGAGATAGAAATTTTGTGAAACAACAATGGTCCCGTGCATGAAGCAGTAAACAACCAATAAATATAGACGAAATCAAATCTATATTTTGGAAGGACTTGTCCAGCCGGACAGGGGTCCTTCGAGTTTACTGAATAAACAGAAATTTCAAAAGTTGAACAAGGATACCTTCCACAAAGCCCCTGTGTGGTACACAAGCCTGTGCCCAACACTAGCGGGGTGATTACCGTTGGTGAAAATAGGAAAGGTTTAGAGGCAAAACAAACGTTTTTCTGCTTACATATACATTGTACAGAAAATATCAATAAGCACCGTTACATCAATCTATACAATCAAACATCTGTATAGGGTGCATGAGCAAGTCGACGGCGTTTCGGTTCCCCTAAAGGGTCATGGGAACCATCATCAGGACAGACAGTTATATTGCCTTTTTCATTAAACCTCAAATTGCCGGCGCAGTGCGAGGCAAGTCATTTGTATAAGACTCAATGCTCAATTAATTCGATCCGGCAGCCCCGGTTTGGAGGGCAGGTACCGCGTTACCGAATCGTAACCGGTCGACGCCAGGGTAAGCCGGTAAATGCGGTCATAACGATGTTCCCTTGAGATAGAAAGCCACCCCAGCCCAGGCTCCCCACTGTGCACTCACCTTCATGTAGTAGCTGCCCGTGGGCAACCTCTCTGTATCTGCAAACATGGGGTGCTCTTTGATGCAGCGAATAACGTCGCTAATTAAGGGGTTCACGTCTTCCACAGCCCGCAAGATCTGGTGCGTGCGGAGCCGTACACCATTCGCCACATCCCTCAAAGACTTGCCCCGGTTGCTGTGAGGTGGTGGTCGGGGTGAAATTGGAGAGATTGAGAAAAACTCCCGGGGTGATGAGCACACCGGGGACTTTGATGGTTTGGTCGCAGAACTTGCTACACTGCCAGGGGATGCCAAAGCCTTAGCCACCCAGTCTGTGCTGGAGGGGCCGCTGGCGGGAACAGACTTGCTTTTTCCTCTCGAACTGGCTTTTGTGGCTGTTGTATCATCCTCGCTGCTGTGAGGTGGTGGTCGGGGTGAAATTGGAGAGATGGCGTTCGGCTCCCGGGGTGATGAGCACACCAGGGACTTTGATGGTTTGGTGGTAAAACGTAAGATATCGGTACCGAAGCCTTAGCCACCACGTCTGTGCTGGAGGGGCCGCTGGCGGGAACAAACTTGCCTTCGCACCTCGAACTGGCTTTTTTGGTTGTTGTCTCTGTAGGAGAGTAGGGTCTGCAATCCTATGATCACCCAGATTTTTTGCTTTTGTTTCACTGGTTTACGACTTTCTCTGGCTGTGGGCCTGCCAATCAGACCCACAGCCTGGCTGTTCTCTTTCTAAATTACAACATGTACCCTAGGTGCATTTACCAATTGGTACTGGGCCACCTTATCAGACCCTGTAACTCAGGGCATAGGTGTACCCAGGGCCGCCAGGGGCTGCAGCATGTATTATGCCACCCCTGGCTGGCCTCCTAAATTTGACACAACTGGCTGCATGACAGCTGGGGCGAAGTCGTGTAATCACCCTTTGCTTTAGATATAGTAGCTCTATATCTAACCATACAATGGACACCCGAGTTCCTATCAGTCACTCCTATGGCAGGCCTTGACAATCCTGAAGGCAGAGTGCATGGGCTCATGTGAACTGTGTTCGGGCACGAGCCGAGCCGGTTGCAGCTTGCGGAGACAAGACCCAATGGCTGTTCCATGATAACGCGTGCCACATCGGTAACTTCGGTGTCGCGTTATCAAGACATGTCGAGTAAGGTGTCATACGAATCGGGATGCTGCCCTCTCACCAACTCTGGCGACGAGGTTAGCATTCCGCCCTTCTAGAGGGACACGACATGTACGTAACTGTGAACCCCGGTTAAAGTTAACGAAAGCCTCAGCTCCACAAAATGGACGCTGCCACCACAGACACGAGTCTGACCTCCTGCTGCTGGGAGTCCTTCCAGCGAGGAGCACTTGGACAAAGGGTTTCCTGTCGAGGGCGGTGTTCGCACCGTCCCAGACAGGGTTTGTGTATTCTGGGTAGGTAGGGCTTTTGCGAGAAGGTGACTGCGGAGTGGCACCCCGGTGCTCACTACGCATCTGCCGGTTAGAACCAGTTCCAGGGGCGACAGCCCTGGCCTGGGGAAAGTCCGGCAGGGGAGAGGGGTGTAACTACCCCCCTTCCTGGTCCCACCCTTAGGGCAGGACCTAGTCATGTACCCACCCCTTTCTTTAGGATAAAGGCCGGAGCGGGGACCCTTCCAAATTAGATCATCTTTGAATCAAGAATACTTTGTACGAAAGGACTTCAAGACTCTTCTCAAGATTTCTCCCTTGTGGCTAAGGAGTAGTCACCCTGCATCAGCGGGCACCATCTAAGAACTCTGCGGTTTGCTGTAAGTCCTTCCTCAAGGAATCCGACGGCCCAGCTCGACGAGAACCGGCTTCCCTGGCACCTCTGACCTCTACCCACGTCATCAGCTCAGCTGTGATCTGTGGGTGCGACGAGACCTCGAGGGACCGGCCATCATCAGAACCTGCACGCTCTTAAACCCAGCACGACCATCGAGGTAACTCTCTGGTGAGTGCTCTGGGGTCCGAGAAGCCCCGACCCTGAGCCGCTCCAGCTCCGAAGTGCAGTCCCCCAGCATCTCCACGATCTGCGTGGGGCCCTTCTGCTCGCAGCTCAGCACGTCGCCTGGTCACTAGCCGCTGGCTTGTGCCCTTCTGTGACGACATCCGAGAATCATCACTGCCGGTCTGGTTGCTCCAGACTGGCCCTTGCTTCCACCTTTTCGAGAAGCACCCCGGGCCCTCCTGGTCCACTCAAGACGCCGACAGCGACATCCGTCGTGGGACAGCTCGCACCTCCACCGTGGTCGCCGACAACGCCTCCTGGTCCGTGAGACTGCAGAGCCTAGCGTCGCCCACTCACCTGGTCGAGGTGACGGCCAACCGGTGCCTTCCTGGTACCCTCTGACTACTGGCTAGTAGTACGAACTTGGTCCCCTCTGCTTTCAGGTTTCATCAATCTCCGATCCAGGCTTGGATCTCTACGAACTATTCATCACTGGTCGCCGGCCAGCAACTCCTTTTCTTCCGGCTCCTGGCTCGTCAGCGAAGACCCCGACGCCTGTAAGACTTGTGCAGCCGCAGCCCTCGTGGCTAGGTAACTCGGCATTTCAGTGCCTGCATAGCCTCCTTACTCTAGGGTCCCGAGTCCCTCGCTTCCGACTTGCCTTAACCTTTCCGTGTCCTCGGACACTTGTTTAACTGTGCACTTAAAGTATTTGCTAAAGAGATTTGGTTTGTGCTAAGTACCCTGTCCTCATAAAGAGTACAGGGCTGTTGTGATTCTTAATAAATATACTGTTTATTTTCATAACACTTGTGTGGTGTCCTTTCACTGGGTGTTCAAGGGGTACATGTGTGGTAAACAGCTGGCTTAACACGCCCTCTCGAGTCTTTAGCCTTAGACTGCTCGTATCCACGCTACTAGGATAGCTGGTCTATAGGTTGACTTACAACCAAACACCATAAGGGTCGTTGGAACGATACATAGCGGTCGCTAGAATAGCGAACGTTGCATATCGGGCCAACTTCTCACATTGGTGAGCAGCGGTTGGGATTTGAGCTTGCTGTTGTTTTACCACACGTATCCTAAGAATATCTTGTTGAAAGATCGCGCAAGTACTGTTAGTACATATAACTAAAGCTTAGAATACTCTGAGTTCTACTGAACCAGCTGTTGTAGCTCCTCAAGGCTTAGCACACCTTGGCTACAACTCTTAGCAAGGGATCAGTAGGAAAACACATAGTGTAGGTAGGTGCATCACTTACACCACACTAGAAACAGTATGTCGGGCCAAGGAGGAAACTCTGAGTCTCCCCTTGTGGCAGTTGACCCTCCACAGGTCATCCCTTCAGGATATACTGTGCTGAGCTTCAAGGAGTTAAGACGACTGTGTCACTCCCGGAAGATTCAGCAGGGGTCTAACCCCACAACGTCCTTTCTGATTGGTCTCTTGGAGACTTATGATGCCAGGAGAGCTGAGAAACTTCGTAGCTCTTCTAATCCAGAAGGAGACATGCCTCCCCTCGAGGGAACCCGGGACGATCCTGACCTCATTCACCTCGCAACCGAGAACGAGGATGTGGAGGAGGATGAGGATGAGGATCTCTCTGGGGACGAGGCAGATAAGGGACAGGTAGAAGTCGTCAGACTAACACGGTCCAACTTAAGCAGACACGATAGTGGTACTGGGGGAACCCCGGCGCTGCTGTCGGTTCCGCTTAACCTGGGGAATGGACGAGCCCGATCTCTGTCAAGAGACTCTGGCAGATCCCTTCATACCAACGGCTCTCGCAACTCTTCTCAAAGAGGGATGACGTCCCCTCAGAGGAGAGTGTACGAAGCGAAAGAAAGGGCAGCTAATCTAAGGATCGAAAGGGAAGAACTTGCCCTGGCCAAGGAAAAGCTTGCTTTCGCTAGAGAGCAACAGTTAAGTGGGGCAATCCGCACTGGTGGCAGCAATGTACCTAGTAATAGGGGAAAGAGTTTCGATACGAAACACCTTGGGAAGATAGTGCCCCCCTTTAAACAAGGGGACGACATCCACAAATGGATTACTGCTTTGGAGAGGGCCTGCACTGTGCAAGGCGTTCCCCAGAGTCAGTGGGCAGCTATCTTGTGGCTCTCCTTTGAAGGAAAAGGAAGAGACAAGCTCCTCACCACAAGGGTAGAGGACGCTAATAATTACCAAGTCTTGAAGAATACACTCGTTGAAGGGTTCGGCCTAACCACTGAGCAGTACAGGGTGCTGTTCAGGGATACCCAGAAAACGCAGTCTCAAGATTGGTCTGATTTTGTCGATTGTGCCACTAAGGCTTTTGAGGGCTGGTTGCTGGGCAGTAAGGTTACTGATTACAAAGGATTGTATAATTTGATGATGAGAGAACAAATTTTAAACAATTGTCAGAACCAGTTGTTGCATCAGCATCTTGTCGACTCGGATCTGACCTCTCCCCAAGAATTGGGGCAGAAGGCAGACAAATGGGTTCGTACGAGAGTTAAACAGAACCAGGGCCAGAATCAAGGTGGTCAGAAGAAAGCAGACCAGAAGGGTAAAGATTCTAAGGGGGAACAAAATGACCAGAAGTCTTCGACAGGTCCCCAACAACCCAAAGAGGGTGGGGGTCAGGCTCCCCAAAAGAAGAAAGAAGGCCAATCCAAAAGATGGTGCCAGTACTGTAAAAGTAAATCTCACTGGTTTAGTGAGTGCACCAAGAAAGGAGGAGGGCAGACTCCTGCCACTGCAGCCCCTAAGGCACCTGTGCCCCCTAGTACAGTCAGCAGTGGTAGTGCGCCTCCCAAGGGTTTAGTAGGGTTAACCCTGGGTTCTGAGGGGCGTGACAACTTAGTTGGCACACTCACTCAGGCTGTCCTTGTCAGTACGGGGGACGCGGACGTGTCCCCTGACATAAGTCCCAATACGCTGGGCAAATACCGACAGACGCCTTTCATAAATGGAAAGATGGCTCAGGCCTATAGGGACACTTGTGCCAGCGTCACCATGGTGACGCCTAACTTTGTGGACCCTGGACAGATCATGCCAGGTACAGAATTCCTGGTGACCAATGCAAGCAATGTCACTACCAATCACAGTATGGCAATTGTAGCTTTCTCCTGGGGAGGGGTAACTGGCCAAAAGAAGGTTGTAGTTAGTCCAGACCTCCCAGTGGATTGTTTGTTGGGCAATGATTTGGAGTCGTCACAATGGTCAGAAGTGGAGCACCGGACTCACATGGAAATGTTAGGTTTGCCAGCACATGTGTTCGCTGTGACTAGGTCACAGGTCAGGAAATGCCCCACTGAACAGGTGCTGGATCCTGGGACAACGGACCAGACACCTCCCAAGAAAAAGAGCAGTAGGGTTAAGGCTGCGCCTTCCCCCTTGCCCCAGGTCGAGGATCAAGTCTCAGAGGAGGCTGACCTACAGGAATTGAGGGAAACTGAGCCTCGGGAGTTCGAACTTGATCAAGTTGAATTCTTGGGCTCAGGGGGACCCTCAAGAGAAGACCTGGGGAAGGACCAGTTAGACTGCCCTTCTCTTGAACCCCTCAGACAGCAGGCTGCTGCTGAGGCTGCTGGGAACGCCACAGGTACCCACAAGGTATACTGGGAAGATGGACTCCTGTACACTGAGTCAAGAGACCCCAAGCCTGGCATGACCAGGAGGCTGGTCGTCCCCTTGTCTCAGCGTGGTTTCCTACTTACCTTGGCCCACGAGATTCCCTTAGCAGGTCACTTAGGCCAGACGAAAACGTGGGACAGGCTTGTCTCGCACTTTCACTGGCCTCACATGAATGAAGATACCAAGGAGTTTTGCCGCTCCTGTGTCACTTGCCAAGCCAGTGGTAAGTCAGGTGGCACGACAAAGGCCCCCCTTATACCAATGCCTGTGGTGGGGGTGCCCTTTGAACGGGTGGGGATCGACATCGTCGGTCCCATGGAACCGCCAACAGCATCAGGGCACAAGTTTATACTGGTGGTAGTGGATCATGCCACCAGGTACCCTGAAGCTATTCCCCTTAGGACCACTACAGCACCTGTTGTGGCAAGAGCCCTGGTTGGAGTATTCTCCAGAGTGGGCTTCCCTAAGGAGGTCGTCTCCGACAGAGGTGCAAACTTTATGTCGAGCTACTTAACTGCTATGTGGAAGGAATGTGGTGTCAACTACAAGTTCACTACACCCTATCATCCACAATGCAATGGGCTTGTTGAGAGATTCAACAGGACCCTAAAAGGGATGATTCATGGACTACCGGAAAAGCTTCGGCGTAGATGGGACGTCCTGATCCCCTGCCTTTTGTTCGCCTACAGAGAAGTCCCACAGAAGGGGGTTGGCTACAGCCCTTTTGAACTTTTGTACGGGCATCCTGTAAGGGGACCCCTGTGTTTGGTGAAGGAAGGATGGGAGAGACCTCTCAAAAAGCCGGCAACCAACATAGTGGACTATGTGCTCGGCCTCCGCTCGCGGATGGCTGAATACATGGAGAAGGCATCCGAAAACCTTAAGGCCAGCCAAGAACTCCAAAAAACTTGGCATGACCAAAAGGCTGTCTTGACTGTTTACCAGCCCGGACAGAAGGTGTGGGTGTTGGAGCCAGTGGCCCCAGCAGCACTCAAGGACAAATGGTCCGGGCCCCACACCATCCTGGAGAAAAAGGGAGAGGTCACCTACCTGGTCGACCTGGGAACTCCCCGGAGCCCCCACAGGGTGCTTCATGTCAACAGGCTAAAAGCATATGTCGACAGGAAGGACATGAGTTTGCTCATGGCCCTAGATGAGGGACAGGAAGAGGAGAGTGACCCTCTCCCCGACCTGCTCACTCAGAATCCTGACGATGGCTCGGTAGACGGTGTTGTCTTTTGTGGCAGCCTCTCCGAACATCAACAGAGCGACTGTAAACAGGTTCTTCAGTCGTTCCGACATCTGTTTTCTCTGACACCCAGTCAGACCGATTGGTGTACCCATGAGGTCGACACTGGTGACAGCTTGCCCGTAAAGAGTAAAATCTACAGGCAGCCTGATCACGTTAGAGACTGCATCAAAAGTGAAGTGCAGAAAATGTTGGAGCTGGGAGTCATTGAACCCTCGGATAGCCCTTGGGCTAGTCCCGTAGTTCTAGTGCCGAAACCTCACACCCAGGGTGGTAAGAGAGAGATGAGGTTCTGCGTAGACTACAGGGGTCTCAATGCAGTCACTAAGACTGACGCCCACCCAATACCAAGGGCAGACGAGCTTATTGATAGGCTGGCTTCGGCCAACTACTTAAGTACGTTTGACCTGACAGCTGGGTATTGGCAAATCAGGTTAGCTGAGGACGCCAAGCCTAAAACAGCATTTTCAACCCCTGGTGGGCATTATCAGTTCGTGGTGATGCCCTTTGGTCTGAAAAATGCACCTGCCACCTTCCAACGGTTGGTGAATCACGTCCTTACTGGGCTGGATGACTTCTGTGCGGCGTATCTTGACGATATTGCTGTCTTTAGCTCCACCTGGGAGGATCACCTGGTCCACCTGCGGAAGACATTGGAGGCGCTGCAAGCAGCAGGCCTCACTATCAAGGCCACCAAGTGCCAGATAGGGCAGACACAGGTTGTATACCTGGGCCACCTTGTAGGTGGAGGTCAGGTTCAGCCACTGGAGAGCAAGATACAGTCAATCAGGGACTGGGCTCCTCCAACAACCCAGACTCAGGTTCGAGCTTTCTTGGGCCTGACTGGTTACTATAGGAAGTTTGTCAGGAACTATGGTTCCATCGTGACACCATTAAATGAACTGACAAGTAAGAAAATGCCAAAAAAGGTTCAGTGGACAGCGAGCTGTCAAAAAGCATTCGATGACCTAAAGCAGGCCATGTGCACGGCGCCTATCCTCAAGAGTCCGGACTACTCCAAACCATTCATTGTCCAAACAGATGCTTCTGAGTTGGGTGTGGGAGCTGTTCTTTCTCAACTGAATTTTGATGGTCAAGACCAGCCCATTGCTTTTATAAGCAGAAGGCTGACCCCTAGAGAGAAGAATTGGTCAGCTATTGAGAGGGAGGCCTTTGCTGTGGTTTGGGCCCTGAAGAAGCTGAGGCCATACTTGTTTGGCACTCACTTCAAGATTCAGACCGACCATAAGCCCCTCTTGTGGCTAAATCAGATGAAGGGTGAAAACCCCAAACTGCTTAGGTGGTCCATTTCCCTACAGGGGATGGACTTCACAGTGGAACATAGACCTGGTACTGATCATGGCAATGCCGATGGGCTCTCCAGATATTTCCACTTAGAACAAGAAGACTTACCTGGTCAAGGTTAGCTAGTTGTTCCGACGTTTGGGGGGGGGTCATGTAGGAGAGTAGGGTCTGCAATCCTATGATCACCCAGATTTTTTGCTTTTGTTTCACTGGTTTACGACTTTCTCTGGCTGTGGGCCTGCCAATCAGACCCACAGCCTGGCTGTTCTCTTTCTAAATTACAACATGTACCCTAGGTGCATTTACCAATTGGTACTGGGCCACCTTATCAGACCCTGTAACTCAGGGCATAGGTGTACCCAGGGCCGCCAGGGGCTGCAGCATGTATTATGCCACCCCTGGCTGGCCTCCTAAATTTGACACAACTGGCTGCATGACAGCTGGGGCGAAGTCGTGTAATCACCCTTTGCTTTAGATATAGTAGCTCTATATCTAACCATACAATGGACACCCGAGTTCCTATCAGTCACTCCTATGGCAGGCCTTGACAATCCTGAAGGCAGAGTGCATGGGCTCATGTGAACTGTGTTCGGGCACGAGCCGAGCCGGTTGCAGCTTGCGGAGACAAGACCCAATGGCTGTTCCATGATAACGCGTGCCACATCGGTAACTTCGGTGTCGCGTTATCAAGACATGTCGAGTAAGGTGTCATACGAATCGGGATGCTGCCCTCTCACCAACTCTGGCGACGAGGTTAGCATTCCGCCCTTCTAGAGGGACACGACATGTACGTAACTGTGAACCCCGGTTAAAGTTAACGAAAGCCTCAGCTCCACAAAATGGACGCTGCCACCACAGACACGAGTCTGACCTCCTGCTGCTGGGAGTCCTTCCAGCGAGGAGCACTTGGACAAAGGGTTTCCTGTCGAGGGCGGTGTTCGCACCGTCCCAGACAGGGTTTGTGTATTCTGGGTAGGTAGGGCTTTTGCGAGAAGGTGACTGCGGAGTGGCACCCCGGTGCTCACTACGCATCTGCCGGTTAGAACCAGTTCCAGGGGCGACAGCCCTGGCCTGGGGAAAGTCCGGCAGGGGAGAGGGGTGTAACTACCCCCCTTCCTGGTCCCACCCTTAGGGCAGGACCTAGTCATGTACCCACCCCTTTCTTTAGGATAAAGGCCGGAGCGGGGACCCTTCCAAATTAGATCATCTTTGAATCAAGAATACTTTCTACGAAAGGACTTCAAGACTCTTCTCAAGATTTCTCCCTTGTGGCTAAGGAGTAGTCACCCTGCATCAGCGGGCACCATCTAAGAACTCTGCGGTTTGCTGTAAGTCCTTCCTCAAGGAATCCGACGGCCCAGCTCGACGAGAACCGGCTTCCCTGGCACCTCTGACCTCTACCCACGTCATCAGCTCAGCTGTGATCTGTGGGTGCGACGAGACCTCGAGGGACCGGCCATCATCAGAACCTGCACGCTCTTAAACCCAGCACGACCATCGAGGTAACTCTCTGGTGAGTGCTCTGGGGTCCGAGAAGCCCCGACCCTGAGCCGCTCCAGCTCCGAAGTGCAGTCCCCCAGCATCTCCACGATCTGCGTGGGGCCCTTCTGCTCGCAGCTCAGCACGTCGCCTGGTCACTAGCCGCTGGCTTGTGCCCTTCTGTGACGACATCCGAGAATCATCACTGCCGGTCTGGTTGCTCCAGACTGGCCCTTGCTTCCACCTTTTCGAGAAGCACCCTGGGCCCTCCTGGTCCACTCAAGACGCCGACAGCGACATCCGTCGTGGGACAGCTCGCACCTCCACCGTGGTCGCCGACAACGCCTCCTGGTCCGTGAGACTGCAGAGCCTAGCGTCGCCCACTCACCTGGTCGAGGTGACGGCCAACCGGTGCCTTCCTGGTACCCTCTGACTACTGGCTAGTAGTACGAACTTGGTCCCCTCTGCTTTCAGGTTTCATCAATCTCCGATCCAGGCTTGGATCTCTACGAACTATTCATCACTGGTCGCCGGCCAGCAACTCCTTTTCTTCCGGCTCCTGGCTCGTCAGCGAAGACCCCGACGCCTGTAAGACTTGTGCAGCCGCAGCCCTCGTGGCTAGGTAACTCGGCATTTCAGTGCCTGCATAGCCTCCTTACTCTAGGGTCCCGAGTCCCTCGCTTCCGACTTGCCTTAACCTTTCCGTGTCCTCGGACACTTGTTTAACTGTGCACTTAAAGTATTTGCTAAAGAGATTTGGTTTGTGCTAAGTACCCTGTCCTCATAAAGAGTACAGGGCTGTTGTGATTCTTAATAAATATACTGTTTATTTTCATAACACTTGTGTGGTGTCCTTTCACTGGGTGTTCAAGGGGTACATGTGTGGTAAACAGCTGGCTTAACACGCCCTCTCGAGTCTTTAGCCTTAGACTGCTCGTATCCACGCTACTAGGATAGCTGGTCTATAGGTTGACTTACAACCAAACACCATAAGGGTCGTTGGAACGATACATAGCGGTCGCTAGAATAGCGAACGTTGCATATCGGGCCAACTTCTCACAGTCTCATCTTCAGTTGTTGACTTCTTAGCCCCTGTTGCCCCCTTTCTGCTACCCCTTTTGATGGTATCCCGTGCCTGTCCATCAGTATGCGAAGTTGCCTTAATTTGTGCCCCTCGCCCCTTGGGTGCAGGAGTCTTTCCTCTGCTCCCTTCCCGGCCCGGCTTCTTCTCATCCCCCATGTTATCCGGCAACTGCTCAATGCTGCCCAGTGCAGAGGGCGAACCCGCAAGAAAGGGGAACTGCCAAAAGAGGAGTGAGGTTCAATTAAAAGAAACATAATATTGTTTTCACTATGCAACAGTGCTGGAAAGGAGAAAAAAACACATTGCAGGATCCCATCAATTGACGGTCAAGGTGTGGCCGCAGAAAGGTGTGGAGTCACGAGGGGCGGATTCATGAAAAGGGGAGTCAAATTATCCTCTTCTGCTAAGCGACAGATTGGCAACAAGGTCGGTCACATGTAGCAGTACATTCTGACCTGGTTTAATTAATTTGTCGCAAACAAGCTCTAATTTAAAATAGAAGTTAAGGCACATGCTTCATAATTCTAATTGTGCGCAGCAATTTTTAGGGGATAATAATGCAGGTAAACTAAGCATTCTTAACATATAATGCCTAAAGGTATGAATTATATGTGCCTCCTACACCTTGTATCGCTCATTGTCTTATGTAACATTGTCTGTACATTGGTTTACCCACTGGTATGATTCATTGGTTGTATGGTATGTGCGTTGTGAAGCACTCTAATACCCTACAATGGAATGAGTAGTGCTATAAAAGAAATTAAATAAACAATAGTAAGTGCTATTTAAATAGCCATTAAATGGTTACTAGTATAATCACAATTAAAGTCAGATACATCTGACAATCTCACACCGTATGCATAGCTCTTTTTTTTCTTGCTGCTGATCTTTCCCTGCTTGTCATCGTTTTTTTCTTGCCTCTGTTCCCTGCTTGTGCTCGATATTCTTGCCTCTGTTCCCTGCTGATGATCGTGTTTTCTTCTTGCCTCTGTTCCCTGGCTGTGCTCGGGTTTGTTGCCTCTGTTCCCTAGCTGTGCTCGTGTTTTCTTCTTGCCTCTGTTCCCTGGCTGTGCTCGTGTCAGTTGCCTCTGTTCCCTGGCTGTGCGCGTATTTTCTTCTTGCCTCTGTTCCCTGGCTGTGCTCATGGCAGTTGCCTCTGTTCCCTGGCTGTGCGCGTGTTTTCTTCTTGCCTCTGTTCCCTGGCTGTGCTCGTGTTAGTTGCCTCTGTTCCCTGGCTGTGCGCGTGTTTTCTTCTTGCCTCTGTTCCCTGGCTGTGCTCGTGTTTGTTGCCTCTGTTCCCTGGCTGTGCACGTGTTTTCTTCTTGCATCTTTTCCCTGGCTGTGCTCGTGTTTGTTGCCTCTGTTCCCTGGTGGATTATGGGGCAAATGTTGCAAATCCATAAGAATGCAGAAACACTTGGCGAGGGACTGGGGGCTCCTCAAAAATAACGTTTGACCAAAACCTTAACAAAACAAGCAGTAAAAAAAAACAAAAGGCTGGCAGCAACTGCCAGACCTATTTGTTTAGACTGGAGTTAGTCTTACAGTCTGCACCTTAAATGGTAATAAGAATACTCAACCAAAGCCTTTGCTTTTGATGGTGAGAACAACAGGCTAATTCCTATTCTTTGTGTTAGCCCCTGTCAATATTTCACTTTCTCCTTTGCGATCAAGGTCATCTTTTAGACATTCCCCTATTGTTTCTATGTAGACTAACAATTATGGAGTACACATGCTTGTAAGGGCTTGCACATGCTAGCGACTGGTGGAATAATAACAGGGTACCGAGATTTTCTTCAATTGATCGGTTGAGGCTAATGGGAATGTAGAAGCAGGGTGTCTGGGCACCAATGGCTGCTCAGATAGGTTTATGGTTTGGATTGATTTTTTTTGTATCCGGACTGGAACAGAGATGGATACACAGAGTAAAATCGAAGGAACCTTTACTTAGCAGTGAACAGAAGCAGATGGTTAAACGACCACAAGTAAGGGCCTGACAATACAGTAAAGGTGTACAAAATTCAGGTATCTATGAAAAGACAATACATTCCTTCTTGCAGTGTTTACTGCCATTGAATCGAGGTGCGGCAAAGAGACGCCATTGTGGTACCTAAGGTGGCGACTGTAGGCACTTAAGCAAGGCACTGGCTAAAACACTAAAGGTAGCGTGTGGTTAGCTGCATGAAGGCATAAATTATAAGAATTAGGTGGCAACAACATATGGTGTAAATAGCGCTCCCTGACGAAAGAGGTAAGCAACCCCCTGACATTAACAGGGTACAGGGGGTGATGGTGAAAGTTCTGTGGTAATTGCCCTCCAGAGGCCACCTAGGAGCAACAGACAGAGTACCAGCCCACAGGAATGCACTACAACCCAGTGCCTGCCTTCCCACTGGAATATTTAGCATCCGATTTATATTAACCACAAAAAGTATAGAGGAGCAACCCACATGTGTGTATGGATACAAGAAGCCAGGATAAAGGCTCTTTAGGACAGATTCAGGCACCGAGTTCTCCACAGTGTCACTCAGTGACCTCCCTCATGGCAAAAATATAGTCATCATCAGGGGTTGGCAAAAGTAATAGTACTGAAGTTAGAATATTGCTGGGGAAGGATGAGTGCAGATGGATTTGAAGGAGAGAAGGGGATAGGGAAGGGAATAGGTAGGATGCATGGTCAAGGAGCCGCAGTTCTGGCCCTAGGCCCTGCCTTGCACTAACAGAACCGGCGGAGAGTTTAAATAGGAAGTTTGGGGAGACCAGACAGGGAGGGAAGAGCTGGTCACATGACAGAGTGTCGGTGTTCTGTGGCTACAGAGGAAAGAAGAATTGGGTGGGACGAGGAGGGGAGACGCACCAGCCCAGTAAGGGGTGCTCTTGCTGAGTCTTGACGCCCATTATGGACTCATGAACCCCAGCCCAAGATGGTGGCAAAGATGCATGTCCAAGTCCCACAGCCACTGGCAACAAAGGACCAGGCTCCCCAAAAGCAATCAGATCCTGGAATAAAGACACAGTAGCCAAAACTCAAATTCAGCAATAATGCAACAGGCAATATTACAGATGCAGATGATCATCGGGGAAACGTTGCAATCACCTCCAACTAAATTCCTAGAAATACTTCTGCATGCACCATGGCAGGATGCAAAGGGTCTGCCGATGCAGTTGGGTTGGGGACAGCACGAGCATCCCTGTGGTACACATTAAGCAAGTTAGAACAGGTTGAAGGCTAGGAAAGGTTTGTGAGGTTATGAAGCAGAAACGCAGGTTGGAGCCCTGGGCAACCATATTGTGTGTTAGCATGAGTGAGGCTGGAGGCTTGCACCACACAGAGATGCCATGATCCCCATTTGGTGTTTTTCAAATCATAACAGCTGATAACTCTAAATGAGAAGGGAATGAGGATGAGACAACATGACAGTTTGTGCCCATCTCTTTCCTCAAGAGAAGGCCGGCGCTGCTTCTCAGAGTTTATGCCTCCCTGAACAACTGTGCAAGGGAACCTGAGAAGTCCAACCCTTTTCCTGTGATCATATTGATGTTTGTCCTGATCATTCTCCAAGGATCCTTAATACTACCTTGGCTCATCCCCACAGCCTCAGGGGCAGAGTAACGAGCCCAGTCTTTTATCGCTATTACAGTAGGTCCCAAGTGCTTGCATGAGGTCAACTTATCTTTCCACTCTACAAGAAATCCTTGCTTTCCTTTTCACCTGTTGTGAATGTAACACATGCAGAACAGTTACATTCACTTCCTACATGTTATTGTTTTACAGAATAATGAAGAACTCAGAGGGTGTAGGTTCCCCCCTCTCCAAGCTGCCCTCTCCAGGTAGGTACAGTATATCAACACCAACTAACATTGATCTTTTAATAGGACAACTCTGTGCTGATCAACTCCCCCCCCACCCCCCACAACATAACCTTCAAGAGAACACACCGTTAGTTTTGGCCAAACCTCGGTTTACTCCAACCTCTTCAACAAAGGCTATTTCAATCGTGTCTGCTGCCTCCCTTCCACGCTTACCAGTTTCATGTCTCTCGAAGGTAAATCCCAGAACAAGTTTGATCTTTCCAATCCTGTTCGGACAAACCCTTTAAGTTTTCATGCAATGTTTCAATTCTCATATTATTGACTGATGTTCTGTACACATAGAAACCCACCATGATAAAAAGTGTTGCAGTTCATTAGCTTGTCTCCCACATTCACTTTAAACAGTGCAATCAAACAAAATGACTACTAGTAAAGGGAACACTTCAACATCTGCTGTCTGGCTCGGTAAGGCACTGCACAGGAGTAAATCTAAATGTTTTGCCTCTGAAAAAAGGGTGTCTAAAAACACCCACACCACTAGGAGCACAACCTTAGCTAGGCTTGAAATCCAAAAGACTCACAAAGAATACACACGTCAACGCGCCTGCCTGTTGACTGAGACTCTGGTAGAGCATCCTATTGCATCCTGTTACTTTGTTAATACGTTCAGGAAAGGTCTCAAAATCCACCTCTTCGCAATCTCCCTACAGTGGTAGACTGCATCCATTGCCTCACCGCACTTTGATGCTGTGTACCCGATCTCTTCTGTAATTTTACACATGCATTGTCCACAGTTGCCATTCAAAAAGACTGCATTTTGGCTATACATCCACTTGCAAACTAAGAGACTACACAGATTGGGACTAAGTTTGCACTTTAAAAATAACTCCATCAAAATATATAAATAATGAAGTGGATCTCACCCCCTTTTCATATTTTTGAACTTTTAATTTTGTTAACAGTGAGAACAGGAATAAGCCGGCTTCTGAAGAAGGGCTACTCGTGTTCCCAGACAAGGACTTTAAAAAAGGTGGTAGGAAGGGAGTAATTGATGATCCTTCATGATCCACCATTTACAAAAGCAGCCATTCCTCTTTAACGAAACCACTGAAGAAGGTGCACCCTGCTTCCAAATCCGGAATATCCTTGTTGCAGCTGTACAGCTGAGTGGAAAGTGGGTGTGCCAGTCATGACACCCAGGGGCATAGTTCTCATTTATCAGGTAGAAATATTGTCTTAGCTTCCTTTGTGTACCTGAAACCCAACACCTCAAAACTTTTAAAGGATGTCAATGGGAGTAAAATAGAGCAAGGGAGAGGGATGGTCTAAACAAACCAGACAGAGGAGATACCCGATCCACAGACAGGTTCATACACAATGGGCCACAGTTTGAAAAGGATTTTAATTTTTTCCTCCTAAGTATGAGAAAAATATTGTCAAACAAGGCACTTCTGTTACGGACACTCATTATATAATATATGATTTAATTTACTTGCCTCACACTCATGTTGCAGATCTGTCACACTATTCACACACCTGCTGAACATCAATCAAAGCGATGTGTATTGCAGGTTGTGCTCTTAGAGATACTTGTGAGACCTGCGCAGTGGAGTCCTAGCAAGTGATCACTGCTCTTGGGTATCCAGACTCAATATATACTGTCCTGCCACCAGATGGTACTGGCCAACCAGAACATGCATGGTGCGGATTCCTGAAGAAATCTGGTGAAATGGAGTGGGTCCGTCACAATATAAGGTGGATTGATACTTTTTTCCTGCAGATGCTCGTAAGATACAGCACCAACTATGTATGTGTGTATCTGGGATATCCTGGCCTTTAGTTATTTTGCAGTAGGTTATGTTCTATGTTGGATGACACTTTCGCCACAACAATTTCTTCTTCTTTCTGTATAAATATTTTGTTTACTGAATGTTATGTATTTGAACATGTCTGACTTGAAATAATAAAACAAAGTAGTGGAGCCTCATTCTACCACTGCAATGTCATTTCCAAAGGGTGCCAAATGGAGCATGGTCAAAAATGAAAATGCTTGGTAGAGGGTGTCTTTGTGGTATCTCCCTCCCAGAGAGGCAGGAGTCCCCAGAACATCTCACACCTTGTTGCCTTTGGTCAGACCCCCTAGACTCGCCAGAGCTCACCTGAAAATCTGACAAAAAACAGACCAGCAAACGTCTGCGTATTTAATTCCGCCTCTTCTGTCCCAGTATCACTCTAATGTAAGGAGAATCCAGATTTCCACTCCACTCCTCCAATTTGTAGGATGAGTTGTAGTGCTTGCAGGATGACTCTAGGCACTTTAAAGTCTGATAATATGTGCCATGTCAGTGACAGCAGCCGCTCACCACTCATGTTTTGGCTACTTTGATCAGTTTCTAGGTCTCAGGATCGGTTCACTACTAAATTTCTAGGTGGAACGCATAAAACAAGGTTTTCAAATATAGCTTCTAGAGAAGGTTAGAAAGAATATAGCCAACAAAAATTAAGGGGCATAACGAAGACCGTTTAAGCTTTCCTGTAAATAAACTGGCTGAACCTCACTAGACAGCCACACAAAAAAAAAAAAACTTAAAAACATAGCTGCCACCCGGAGGCCTTGAAAAGAAAGGTTAGCCTCAGCCAATGTCACGTGATATGACCTATGAATTTTCAAAAAAGGGTTCTCGGTGTTTAAATGTTGTGGCAACAATTGTGTTTAAGGTTTTTTTTTACACATGGAAGAACACCAGTTTTCGACCACTGCAGCACGTTCACCTTTTGTGGTGAAGCAACTGTTCAATAATGCAACACGACAGAAGCAGCTGACTCTTGTGCAGAGCACAGTAAACTAGGAAAGTTCTCTTTTGGTCTGGCCTGGCGTCAGCTAAAGTCAGCCTAATGTGTCAAAACATCCATACTTATATAATAAAGAGAGAGCCCAAACCTTTGAGGTGGGTAATCTCAGGAACCACAGCGCCAATCACAACACCCAATACAGCGTTGGAAAGGGCAGTTGCAGCAGAAGGACATAGGCTATGCAGACGCCCACCATATACATTTAAAAGGTAAAAGAACCGTGCCAGCAAAGTAGTCCCTTGTGGGCATGTCTGCGTTGTGCTGTGGGCGTGTGCTGGGGGTGTGACAAATGCTGGTGGCGTGTGGTACGTTCCGCCCTTCATGCCATGTCTCATATCGTGTGCTAATCCCACCCGGCTTCCTTTAAATACCCCTGCACCCCATAATCATAACCCACCCTTACTCCCTAAAATACCCCAACACCCTTAAACACAAACCCATCTTAACCCTATAAATATACCCTGTACCTCAAAACCCAAACCTATCCCTAAACCCTAAAAATACCCCTCTACACCAAAACCCAAACCTACCCCTGAACCCTAAAAATACCACTGTACCCCAAAACCCAAACCCAAACCTACCCCTAAACCCTAAAATACCCCTGTACCCCAAAACACAAACCTAGCCCTGAACCCTTAAAATACCCCTGTACCCCAAAACCCAAACCTACCACTGAACCCTAAAAATACCCCTGTACCTCAAACCCAAATCTTGCACTGAACCCTAAAAATAACCATGTACCCCAAAAACCCAAACCTAGCCCTGAACCCTAAAAATACCCCTATACCCCAAAAACCCAAACCTAGCCCTGAACCCTAAAAATACCCCTGTACCCCAAAACCCTTACCTATCCCTAAACCCTAAAACTACCCCTGTACCCCATAACCCAAAACTATATCTGAACCCTTAAAATACCCAAACACCCCAAAACATATACCTCAGTACCCCAAAACATATACCGCTATACCCATAATTACCTTATCCAAACATTTTTTTTTTAAAACATGCTTTTACCATTCATTCATTTACAACGAATTTTGTTGTAAATGTATGCGTGGCAAAAGCATATACAATTTAATGCCATGCGTTATAATGGCATTGCGGAGTCATGGTACTTTCGTAATGAAAGTATGCGGAGTGATGGTATGCGGAGTGATGGTATGCGGAAAGAAAGTTGCGGAATAATGGGTGTTTAACCTCCCCCGGTAAGTACATTGATGGCACGACGGCCCACATCTCCAGCAACATACTCATTTTTTCACCGCCCATTTGAAAAATGCAAAGGTCTCTCTCATTGATGGCCAGCACCGACATACACTTTTAGACACACCTCCCGCCACAAGTTCTAGAATTGCGAACTTTAGAGCAGGGGAGCTACGTTCGAATCTCGGCATCAGATCAACATCCTGTGATTCCAGGCAAATCGCTTTGTCTCCCCGTGCCTACCACAAATGAATGTGTTCCTCTGTAAAGTAAATTGTGCTCATGCCATGTTGTCGAGTTCGCGCTATATAATATTGCAAGGAAAAATAAAGTGGGGAAACTTGAGTTCACACACTACTGAACGTGCACTCTTAAGTGCATCAGCAGTGCACTGTGAATCGGAGCGTTTCACAGGCCTGTCGCAGATAAGAAATGCTATCTAAACGAAATCCTACAAAACAATTTACTACTGGCTGGCAGCAATTCATACCCGGACAACGTCGGACGGGCTGCTAGTCCATGATAAAGTCACACACACATACAGGAGCTTTTAGTCAGACTTTTTTCATTGGTGTGTTTAAATGTCATTCACATTTTGCTTCAAACGCCCAAAGCATAGAGCATGTGGCAATGGGTCATCCCACTTCAGCCATTGACTTTCTTCACTGTGCGTGACACTATTTGCTTCTGCACAAATGCACATCCACCTTGTAGTGCCAAAGACGATGTGCCTATGTTTGCTGTAATTTTTATTTTATTTTTGGAGTGAGTCATTTTATACTTATTTTTTTTGCAAACATATGCACGCCACCTTAACACAGTGGTATTTTTGCTTTTTACTACTTTTAACCTTTCAATGACTTCTGCATACATTTGAATAAAAATCACAAACCTTGATGCGCCCAACCTGTTGGTTTTGCCAATGCTTGTTTTATTTATCTTTCCGGTTGTTGGCAAGGCTGAAACATTTACTGTGCCAGATACCATCATCTGCTGTTCCCAATTACTTCGCCTGCTGTCCACCATAAAATGGTTTTACACTGATTATAAGAGAAATGGAACGTAAAATTATCTGCCTAAAGACTGATGGGCAGGGACTCCACCTTTTTCATCACATGCTTTTGGAGCTTTTTGATGAATTAATTTCTTTGGCATGCACGAATAATAAATGGAGAACTAGACGCACCAGCTCTCACACTTGTCCCTAAATCTTTCATCTACTCCAGCCACTTCCCAAAGACTAATATTCAGATCGCTTAGTAGCTTGAGCCTGGGGTCTCAATCTCGCCATTGTTATGCTGCTTGACATCTGTGCTGGGACGTCCTTCTATTCCTTGCAATCAAGGAAGAGGGCTTTTTATGTGGGCTATACGCCGCACTCATCAAATAGGGGCAGTCATGTCCCTTATTCACCCCTATCCTATGCAACACTATGCAAAGTGAACATAAGTGACAGCAGTGTTGTTGTTTGGGCTTTAGACTTTACTCTTCAGCCTTGGATGCTAATCACAGGTTGGCGTTCCTTCCAGTTATATTACTAAAATTAAAAAGGTGTATTCCACGCCTATGCCCCACAGTTTTCAATACTTTTCCACTGCTCTTCAAATAATACCTCACCCCTCTACGGAACCTCATACGATCACACAACCTATCCTGCTTCAGCTATGTGGGCACAAACCAGTTTACCATAAATTCAGAAAACCCTCTGGGCCTCAACACATGTTACTTAGGTCAAGCCCCCTATATTCTCTAACCCCCAACACTAACACAAGCAGTGGTGCACTCGATGCTTACTCAATTATTTCACACTCCGATTCTTACCTGGAGAGGCAGGGCAGTTATCAACTCACTCACTGCTACCTGACCTCAGCAACTCTGGCTCCCCACTTCTGTTTGAAAAGGCTCCCTTGAGCCACTGAGCTGACAAGCTTTTGGAGATGCACCTGTGCGTCAGAGAGAGGTACTGCGACCTGAAAGGACTGTGGCAGCTTGCTCAGCAACCCCAAATGAATGTTGCGTTTTATCTCTACTGATGAAGGAGAATATCCAGAAACACATGTGTCTAGAGATTCACAGCACTAACATGCATCAACTTTGGTGAAACTCTTCAGGAAAAATACAAGTAAGCATTTAAAGTGACTGCATTTACCATAATGCTAAGGGGTGAACTGTGCTGGGAGGTGAAGCAGTGTGTGCTCCCAGCCCCCTTCTGCATGACGGAATTGATGACTCTGTTCATGATCCCAAACTCCAGCCTGTTGCATGCTCTACTACAAAATCACATGATCAACAGTACACAAAAAGCAAAGGCTATGCTACATCTTCCCTCAGCTTGGCTTTCCTTACAGGGTTCAAACCACTATCACCTTGGTGCTGTCATGCCTGGATAACACCAACTGATTGTAGCTATCTATTGCAGGCTCCCGAGAAACAAAAATGTGGCTGCCAAGCAACTCGTACATCTACTCATAAGTGACTTCATCGATCTAGTCCTGCAATTTCTCTGCTTTGTGCCTAACGCCAGATGCAGCTCATTCAAGGATCTCTGATGTATCCAAAGGGCTAGCCACAGAATCGGGCTCACTTTCCTCAAACTAAAATAAGAACTATCTGCCAGATTCATCAAAGACCCGTTTTGTGAGTCTTTAATAGCGATTCATAAGGAATCGCTATTACAGACTCGCAAAACGGGATTCATGTAGGAATCGCAATATAAAATGCGATTCCTACACATTCCTTATTTGCGATTAGCAATTTTCTAATCGCAAATAAGGATGCGATTTCAAGGGTGCTAGGGGTGTCCAAAGGAGACCCTGTAGCACCCCTGAAATGTCATCTACATTGGTGTTGCGCACACACATGTCCAAAGGACATGTGTGTGTGCAACATGCAACTTAGAGAAATGCATTTAAAAGCATTTTTCGCTATTTACCACGAGGTTTGACCTCGCGGTAAACAGCGGCCCGAAATTGCGAATTCGCAAATTATAAATGGTTGATGAATTGCATTTAAGGAATCTCAAATAGAGATTCCTTAAATGTAATTCCTCGCAATTTAGCGAAATCGCATTTACCGATTATTGCATTTGGGATGATGAATCCCAAATGCAACAATTGCGCTCGCAAAGGGCCAGATTCTCAGAATCTGGCCCTTTGCGAGCGCAATTAAGCTTCATGAATCTGGCTGAATATCCCCAAAGGATGCTCAATACCAGACTGGCTCCACTCTTGCACCATCCTCCCTTCAGAAAAATGTGTGCCTGTCTGTGCTTCCTTCCCTGCACAGACAGTCAACCCTGAAAATCAATCAATCAGAACATTTGTATGGCGTACTACTCACCCGTGAGGGTCTCAAGGCGCTGGGGGGAGGGATGCTGCTACTGCTCGAATAGCCAGGTCTTGAGTAGTCTTCTGAAGGTTAGCAGTTCTTGGGTCTGCCGTAGGAGGATGGGGAGAGTGTTCCAGGTCTTGGCGGCGAGGTGGGAGAAAGATCGGCCGCCGGAGGTTGCTCTTACGCTGGTCCGGTGTTGTGGAGTGCCTTGTGTCCACTCCTGAAAGGATAAGGATCATCCATGAACACCTAGAATTCAGCCGGGTGGCAAAGCCTGGTTGTTCCAAACTGATGATTATATAATGCTCTGGTTCTTTTACACTTCTTACACTTGCCTTACCCTAGCCATTTTACACTCTTCCAACATACCACACACACAGACACAGCTGCAAGATCACCATACCATGGCTGAGCACACTTTGAAACCTCATGCACAACATCGAAGACTTTCTACATAGGCCAGACTAAAGCACACACCCTACCAACTAAGCACAAGCGCCGGGAAACTTTCTTACACAACTGCATGAAGATGCCAAGTATTTGCAAATGCAACTATCTCGGGTACATCTCTATGCTTTACTCCATGCTTACATCCAGTTAACTGTGACACCATTATGGCACTCAAGCTAACCTAAAGCACAAATCCTCACTTTTCCCACATTGGCCACTCGATAACTCTACGCGCTATTTCATCAAACAGAGTAACCTCTTACCCTACCACCCAGAAGCACTTTAGGCCTGATCCAGGGTCTGGGACACTATACCAATACTACAAACCAATACTCTCTGTTTCAAATGGCCTCTGCTTATCGGAAATAAGGTTTAAATAATTGAGGCTGCCAATAACTCCCGATTGCTGAATAGCAAGTAATGAATTACAGAGAAGAGAAATAGATTTCTCTGCTTTCTCTCTTGTACTTTTTCAACACGCAGGGTTTTCCACATTACCCCCACCACGGGCCAGATCCAGGCCACTTTTTCGGGCCAGTCACCTGGGATAAATTAACAACCTGTTAAACAAAACTAACAATCTGCTTTTTCAGTGAGTATCCTCAAAGTTTGGCATAAACGTGGTCCTCATGGACCAACGTTGGACACCGCATCAGTGTGGAAGGACTCTAATCAGCTATGACCTTCACACACACTCAACCTTCATGTATTGTGGCACTGGAATGAGTAGCTAGGTCTGCCTGCCCATCTGTGCAGAGCACAAGGCAAAAGCGCTGTCTTGTGTATATGACAACACAGCTGAAAACATCTAGATATGTTTCCATCTGTTTGAAAAACATGCAAACGAATCCCCTGCATTCTCAACCCCGCACTTCAGAATTTACATTCGCGCTCGTGCAGCTCAAACACATACTGGCTGACGACACAATTTTGCATGGAGTCACAATTCGGTATTTAGGCCCATATGCATCAACACATTTGCCATAGACACAGAATGGGCAAAACGCTTTGATGCATCTGGCCCTTTGCCTCTAAATAAATTTTCGTGAGTGCTGACTGTAAGCAACATTAATGTATTTCCTTAAACATTTAGGAAATCTTAAAAATGAAATTATAACCTGGACTCCGCTGCTTTGGAATGGAAGGTTAAACATGTGCCTTAATCATAATTTCACTGAATATTTTTGCACCCAATGACGTGAGTGCGAGCTAGTTCATTCTCAAGATCAGACAATTGCCTAGAATACATTACAAGGATTTTTTTTATATTTAATAAAATATTCAACGGCAAAAAGAATATAATTGTGACTAGAAGGATAAAGGGGAGTTTGAGCACAACCAATGATATCAGATTTGAATCCTTCCTTAGAGACCTTAAAAACGGTGAGAAATGTTGTTTCAGTTACTTTGTTTATAGTAGGGGAAGGATAGGCAGGAGTGTTTCCACCAGTCAAAAACAGTAGGCAGCACACTGCCTTTACATCCCAGTACCCAGTCCACTCAGATGCATTCTGGTAAATGTAGTGCATGGTATCACTTGCTTCCATTAAACAATCTTTTGTTTTCAACGTGGCTGGTACAGCCAGAGCTGAGCATCTCTAGACGAAAGTTCATGTTTCAGGATAGTTGTCTTTCATCAGCAGAGAGTAACGCATACAGTTAGTGGTGCTGGAAATGCTACTCCACAGTCTTTTCAGGTCACAGTGCCACTCCTTGAGCACAGGAGCATCACTCAGAACATGTCAGCTCAACCAGCTCCAGGGAGCCTTATCAAACAAAAACAGGGCGAAAGTGCACTGCCTTGTCACCCCACCAATGTTCAAGTGATGATGGCATGGTGACATCATCAGTGTTATGACTGTATTGGATCAGCAGGCAGTTGCCCCGCTTAAAGACAATAACTTTCCACAGACAGTTGAAAGTGGTGGTCTCTGTTCAATTTTATTCAATTTGTTTACTACCCATCAACCACAGATGCAACAAATTGAACTTGGAACTATAGTCCACTCTGTGTTCTGGATAGACTGGACTATCGTAAGCTTCTCCATTGGTGTCTAGGTTTAGGTTCAGTTTCTATTGGTATTTTAGCCCTACATCTGTCCTAACTGAGTAAATGTATTTACCTTCCCGCTCTGGTGAGGCCTTTTCACTCACAGTAGGGATGCCACGGGTGCTCAGTTTCTTTCTGGCCTCCTTCTCAGGATTGGTCTTCACTGTAAGGATCTCAGTTCTCTGAAAGGTGATTCCATCCTATATTCACATGACCACTAAACATGCGCTGTTTCGGTTGTTTTATTCACAACAGGCTCTTTACATAGGCTTTCTCGTGTTAGCGAGTTATGGAGCAGCTAGTATGGGGTCTAGTTGAAGTCAGCTGCATACAGACTTCATACCCAGGGCGCTCTACAGCTCAGCATCGTGGTTCAGAGTGACTAAACATTTAAGTTCAATGCCCTGATAGTTTAAAGTGAACAGACAAAAAAAGAAAAGGATATTAAAATTTCGAAGAGAGGGAAGCAGAAGCACAGGGAAACCAGAATGATAAATCTATTCAGGACAGAAAAAAGTCAACATTTTTTTTTTAATGCTATTATACCATAGAGACTGTGTTCTAACATACTTAAAGGCTCACACGGTAATATGAAATAAAATGTAGCAAGGGAGCAAGCACAAAGAAGAACAACGTTGCTGACATTTAGGGGTTGCAAGTAAGATGGGATGGGGAAGAAGATTAGCAAAACAACTGATTTGTGGAGCAAACGTAAATATACGGTGTTGAACATAATACCTTACTGCGAAAACACAATTTCAAAGTACAATGCTGTAAGTGGATTGTATTTAGATCTTACTGTCTCCTTTTAGGGTAGTAGATTTAGTGCATGTAAATAAAGACAAAATACAAGTTCAAAAGAGTCAGGGACAGGACAATACTACACAACCTGAAGCAATAGCCAGCTTCTAGCTTGATGCTATGGTACAAAACAGGTGTCTCAGCACAACACAACTCCACAAAGCCTATTGAAACTTGAAGGAGTGGTCTTATTAGGGATGAGAACGCTGGTTAAAATGTTGTGTGTGTGTCTACTCGCAAGTCAATTTTCTTCCAAATACATCACAAAATAATCCAGTGCAAGCAGGTAGATGGTGCATGTGTAGCATAGTGTGCGAGTGATGCGACAAGAAAGATCCTCGGACGGGCCACTTTTCTAAGCACTTCTCTCAGTTCCAAAACTATGAAAAGATACATTATCACTGCTGGATATAGTGACATAGCAACTTGATCTCCCATACGTGATTCATGTTATGGGGACGTCAGAAGAGTTAAATGTAGAGGTTTTTAAACAAATTTTTTTATAGACAACGTTATGGAACCTTTGTATATGATTGAAAAATCCTATGTGGCGAACATTTATTTTGTGCATTAATGAACTGTATATTTATTTTTACATTTGGATTTTATTTGCAATTGTTTGTGTGGTTTGATTAAACAGGTGACACAATTTTAAAAACCTGGTAATCCTGAGCTTGAGAATTCTTTCTTTTTTCAAATAATCTAGGATTGATGAGACTGCTAAAGACCTTGTGAGATCATTGTTGCAGGCACTGGTCTTTACAAATCTCCCAACTTATAATACTATTTCCAGGTCTTTCCAAGGGTACTAAACATAAATAACTCTCCCTAAAAGCTGAAGAAAGACCAAGGCAGGTCACCAGCCTAAAGAAATGGATAACACATGTGAGGAAGTGTCTGCCATAGCAGAGCAGGCAGTACGCTGATATCAGGTGTTATTTACACCATGCACAAGGAGGACAGACACCGGTCAGGGTTGGAGGTTTGACTTCTGCATCCCTAAGGAAATGATAATCTGATGACGCAGTGCTGCGGGTGATAACATACCAGGAAGAGGCAGGTCAAGCAAAATACAAACATGAATCAGGAATTTGATACACTGGCCCAGCAGTAGGCAAGTGGGGTGATATCACACCAAGATACACAAAGAGGCTGCGTAAGAGGGTCGGAGCAAAGGCTTTATTTGCTTACTTAACAAAATATCACTAAAAAGTGTGATCAGATATATATTGCAACAGAACGACATACACATATGTAATAAACGAAACAAAGATATATGTATATATATATATATATATATATATATATGTATATAGATATATATATATATATATATGTATATAGATATATATATATATATATATATATATATATATATATATATATATATATATATATATATATATATATATAATATAGGTCAATACAACACACACAAACACAGTTTGGAAAAAATAGCTTAGTAATATTTGTGTTAAAAGGACATTCACTTGACTTGTGCTGCCTGAATATCTGAGTAGCAAGAGAAAGGGCACCCATGAATACTTTTGTTTCTCCTACTGTCCTAAACCCATTCTTGTTATCATCCAGAGCACAAATGTAGTGGCTTAACACAGCCTGTGCTCCGATCACCTCGCATCTAACCAGGATTTTGTACATATTCTTTTTTTGTAGATATTTAGGATTCAACTGTGTTTGTCTTGGAAAAAAAAGCTTTTGACATGAATTGAAAAGTTTTTTATATGAATTGATAAATGTATGTCCTGTGATTTCTGATTGACAACAGAACTCACATAAACTAAAAGATATATAAAAAAAGAGAAAAATAAATTTTATACGTTTTGAATAATTTCAGTAGTTTTTCCATTTTTTTGTCACCTGGTTAGATACTTATAAACTTAGTTGTTTAAGTGAATTAGCAGGCCACCGCAGGAACAATTTCCACATTAGAATTGTTTTTTTCCCCTCTGTTCCTGGGCCACAACGTATTTTTTTGAGGGGGTCCCTTCGTACATGTTGCTACCGATCACCTCGCATGCCAGAACGTCAGAAAACTTGAAAACTCACCTCTTCTGTCAAATATGCAGACTGGAGCCCATTACCCTTCACACTTGTGTGCTTTGATGCTGCCGTCTACTGTGCAGTGGTGCCAGCGATACAAGAAACATAAACCGAAACAAGAAACATAAAATGAAACCCTCCCCGTATACCTAGATTCTAACTCCCCGCATCTGGACCCCCGCCCTACACTCACCACTTGTATCAAACCTTATTCCACGTTCATCCCGTGTCCCGACCAAACCCCACGTTTGACCTTTGACCAGACTCCCCCTCTGCATTTTCCCACTGACTGGCAATTCCCGCGTGCACACACTCCCAGTTTAGGTCGCAACTGATTAAGCCCTGCCAATGTCCACAAAATAAAGCTTCGACCCCCCCAGCATCATTTATAATACGTTTCATCTTAAATCCAAATGGTCCACTCATACAGAAAGAAAACACATTTGCTGAAAGAGGTTTAAAAACAGATGCATAATAGATGTAACGAATACATAACATGGCTTGCCGTTCTGTTCTCGCTGTGTGCGTCTCCCTTAAAAGCCAGATTCAGCATAATATCCTGCCTGACGAAGCACGCGGTAATCTGCAGCGGGATCTCTGCACAGGCAGCCTGAGGTCAGCAAACACTGGCGCAGGCCGAGCAGCAACAGGGGGTTTTCACTATCTCTGAGCCTGCAGCCTGGAAGTATTCAAGGGTCAAACCAGAAGACGGTTACACAACACCCCACCGCCCACCCCTTTACTCAGTTTAACACAAACTAACCTTCCTGGCAGGACGCGGTATTTATCGTTTCACTCTTTCTGTCATCTGTCATTTCTTTAAGCAGAAACGAAACGGAAAATAGATTCTGGTCTTTCCTGGTTGAAGCGAGGCAAACGTGAGAACTCATTACTACGACCCTGCAAACAATAACAGTGCCATTTCTTTTTTCTTGATTTTATCTCTACAGGCTCCATGAACTTGAATGTTTTCTTAATATGCCAGTAAAGGTCACTCCGGGCGGCCATGAGTGCAGCCCCTGTTGATACTGTTTTGTATCGAAGTGCGAGGCCTGGACCCTGCCCTCAGTGCCAGGGCACCTTTACTCAGGGCAAAAGTCCTATAAAAAGAAGTTGGGGGACTGACAATATGCATTTGACCTCATGACGTCACGTGGTGAACGTGTCCTGTTGTCTGAAAATTACACCGGAACACGTTCAGCTTATTTCTGTAGGGCCTTGCTTCTCGGAAGGGGGACGACGTCCACCATGTGAAAAGAGTGGGGGATGCTGTCCACCAGCGTGTACCCCCAACTCTAGCCCTGCCTTTACTGCTCCAGGCCTGACAGATTGGGCCTGCCCTCGGTGCTAGGAGCCTCTAGGGCAAGCCCTGTGTGTCTGTGATCATTCTCCGGTAGAGTGGCGTCGAGTGAGCCGAGACACCCTGGACCCCGACCTGAGTGATGCAATAGTGCTGACGGCCCCCACCCTCAACAGGCACACAAAGACAAGCAGACAAGAGCTGTCCCAGCAGTAGGAAGTAAGTAGATCCGTTTAGAAGATGTGCATGGCTGCATGATCTGGGATGAGGTCTCCCCACCCGATGCCTTGCGGGTTCAACTTTTGCCGCTTTCCCCACCGCCTGCCTGCCCACTTGCTGTGCCTCCCTCCCGTGGGACGACCGGGACTCGCGAGTCTTGTTGCCAGGTACGGGAGTGCAGTTGCCGGGAGATCTCAGCGCTGCGTAATGACGCCCCCGGGCTTTTCTATGCTATCCGAGCCTTGCGGGTGCGCCCTCTTGGACTGCGTTTCTGCCTCCTTCGGTTTGGGACCGCTGCACCTGACATCCAGGCGGACTTCCCCAAGCTCACCCCTCCTGATCATCCCCAGGCCAGAGCCTGTGCACGCATCTTACAGCCTTCCGTTGGTTTTGTGGATGCGTCCCCCCTCTGACTCTACTCAATGGAATCCTGCTCTCTGGGTCCCTCTTCTGGATTCTTGACTTTGGTGACTTTTGTGCATCCCGCCATTTTTGGAGATGGTCTTCATCTATACCAACGACCTGGGCCCACCATTTTGTTTGACCTTTGTTCCGTTCCTTCTTCCCTCCAGACTCCTCCTGATGATCCTCGATCATTTTTTCTCTTTTTGCTGGACTGCCTTAAATATATATATATGTATGTATGTATTATATAATTGTCCAAGCCTAATCGCTGTTAAAATGTAATCCTGAGTGAATTTGCTATTTGTATATATAGAACTCTAACCACTAGTATATGTAGTAGACCTTTGTACTTACTACCATTCCTGTGGGATTTTAGAGTTTATCTGCTTTTATCTCTTCCTTGTGTGACTTTACAACTTGTACGTGTGCAATTTTTTCCTGTTTATATCTCTTCCTTGAGTGACTTTACACCTTGTACATTTGCAATTTTTTTTCTGTTTGTATCTCTTATGTAACTCATGTAATCCAAAGTCCTTATGTAACGCGACTGGTTCTTTTGTAAAGCACTCTGACACCTTCGAGTAATGTTCGGGCTATATAAAATCGTATTAAATAAATAAACAAATAATAAAAAGTAAAAGGGTGCCCTTTACTTTGTTCCTTCCCACACATACTGACGTCAGACTTAACTTTTAATAGGAATGTGACAAGAGTAACTGCAATCATTTATTATAGACGACTCCTGACATCACAACACTGTGCGCCTACTACACTGGCGTTTTATCCTCATTTCCGTACTGAACCGAGACGACATGCAGATGGCCGCCTGTTTAGCGCTCGCCACCAGGGGCGTAACACAGTCACTGCAGTGAGGAGGCCCACTCGGCAGGCGGCCCCCTTTCAGTATGACTAGTGACGAGAGGGGAGCCTCGAGGGCCTTTCATCACTTTTTGCAGATAGGGAGGGGCATCATTTTGCTTCACGCCAAATCCAGCCACATTTTCATTGTCACAAGACCACAAAGTCGATTTAAGCTAAAATAGCTGCTCAAAAAGAAAACAAATAAACTGATGTCAGCGGGGACATGTGGTAGTCAAACCATCCTGCCTCGTGCATGAAGCTGCCATGCCATATCATACAGTATGAAATGGCTACCAAGTCCTCTAAAGTGGTTTGCTGAAGACTTGCTTCCCTTATGTTGTATTATATTAACATTTTACTCTGCATATTATTATATAACTAGTGGCGATGGTGACATAAGTAACGCAAAGGATGGTTGGTTCTCAGTTTCCAAAGCTTCCAGAGCAAGGCTTGCTTGCTACTGGTCTCCTAGACGGGGGTGAATGCACATGGATCTAAATCACGCTTTTAATCACAAATATCTGATTAATCAACTGTCTTCAAATCCCCAGAGATGCAATTCTAAACAATGAAATACTCAGAATCTATTTAGGTCTCGCCTAGGCAGCACATGTACGGCATGCTCCGTCTCTTCAAGACATGCTGTATTTAGGATATGGGTTTCAAAAAGCATCCATCTTTTTAATTGGTTCCTCTTACTATCCTTTAGAAATGTTGGCTTTTCATTGGTTAATAAAGTTAATAGTCCCTCCCTTTGGAATTTTGTATCCTCCCATAAAGACTGTCCCTGTTACATACATGTGTTCTTACTCTTTATGTTAGGTATAGAGAGTACTCTTTTTGGTTGGCCTGCCTCTGCTCGTTAAGTGTTGTTCACTTGTGCGTGAAATTACAGTCCCCTTGCCGTCCCTTATTATCCTCGTGCCTCTCCCTCACCCCTCTCACTACACTGCTCAGAGGTTCCTTGCCGTCCCTTAATCTCCCTGTGCCTCCGCCTCAGCCCTCCCACATCATGGCTCGCAGACCCCACCACTCCTCCGAGGCCACTGCTTGTTTTTTCGTTTGCTTAAGTTTTATTTGCACTGCAGTGCCTCATTTAATCTCCCTTTGCCATCTCCCCCCACAACACTGCTTGCCAGCCCCAACTTCCAAGATCGAAGAATAGATATTTTTTTTAAATTGGTAAAAAAGGGTGCAGTACATTATGTGGCCAAAAGAGTTCCCAAGGAACACCTAATGACAACCTGTGGTACTTCACCCTTTCCCTGTTTCATGCACATTAGAACAGAAATTGTTGCTGTACCCACATTAATGTGCTGCATAGATAAATGCATATAAGGTCGCAAATGAGAGATCAATTGCATTGCAAATGCTTGTTTTTGAAGTGCATATAACTAAGCTTACAACTGCATACAAACAAAATGCTAAAAAAATAGCAGTATTATTCACAAATATTTCATTTAATGTCATTCCTTTTCTTCTCTTTGGTTTTCCAGAATGGCTGTGTAATGTATTTCCCTGGTTTAATTTTCAGTAACTAACTGTACAGTATTTCAGAGGCGCGTGAGTTTAAGAGAATACAAGTACTGTTGGGGGTACTTTATTGTGTTTGCATTATAGTTATTTGTACAGAGATCAATATCCTTTCATAATCAAATGCCTTTTTCTAATAAGGATTTATCACATTCAATTGCTCTTTGCATCTTCTTTAAATACATCTCTTTAGACTGAGATTAAAGGCCCCTAGAAGCCTATCTTCAATTGTAAAAGCTCTTATTATCAATAATATACCAGTATTTGAAAAAAAAGATTTATTCTCAGTAATTTGTTGATGAGACATTAAATACTATACTTCAGATTCGGGAGCAATATGGTCTGACAAAACTATTAGCAGCACAGTACTTACTAGGCAGAGATTTCACTTTTTAATTTGACACTGCGACTACTAATGGTGGAGGCACCTAAAGCAAAACTCAAATAGAGTACTTACACTGTATGCTATTTGATGATTCATTCGAAAGGTTCCCTCAAAAAAATATGCAGAGTCAAAACCACCTGTCATGGTACATCAGCAGCCCTGCAAGATTTAGAATTGTAATTTGAGGCCAGCAAGAAATAAGATATTTTGGAGCTCATGAGCGAACAGCGGATTTAAGGAGAGTGAAGAGTATACTTGCTGGCTTCCATTTTGGATGCCACTAACAATGCAAAGAACATAGTACAATATATTACACGCCTCTAATGCTTCTTATGATCGCCAGCTGGTCATGTAACAGGGATAAGACTAATGAAAGTTGCTGGATGCCAATGATACAATAATTGACATTCAATCCAGTCAGGATTGAGTCTAAGACCAGATCGCCACCTTACCTGTGGTCTGATTGATGGAGCATCCCACCAAATCTGCATGCAAACACCTGCCTTGGGAGATCAAGAAATTCCTAGCTATATATTGAAGCAAGTCTATCAAAAGTGCTGTTTAGCTCATCAATGGGCATATATTTCTCTTCTATGGAGGCAAATTTAGAAGCTGTAAAATCCAGAAGGGAGAGACAAGACCCTAGCTGTTAATTTACAGGCGATCCGAACCTCCAAAACATTAAGTGCAAACAAATGAACGCTGGAAAAAGATTTGCATGAAAACAGCATTACTTCTGTGAAAAGTGTTAGGTTCTCCTCAGACTTCTTTCTTTTTTAGATATTTTCTACATTTACATCTGCCAGTACATTGACTTCAAGAACAAAGGCTACGTTTTTATTAACTTGTTACATTATGAGGATGCACTCTTGATGAAGACTCTGGAAAGCATGTTGTACTGTCCACACATGAAGCACCAGACAGTTTAGTACATGTGGTCCACAGCACACTTCTGCATGTTTTACCAAAAGTACACCCCACCTTGAAACCTGCAAAGGCCCCATTAAGTCACATGTGTGTGCTTCTCTACAGGAGTCCCAGGTCCCAAGGCAGGATGGTTGCTGGTATTTTTTGCTGTAATTGCCTTTTAAATTGATCCCCACAACTTCATTGCATCTACCAACCACGAAGACTTTGCCTCTGCTAGGTTGTCAGGTTAGGTAAGACTGCACACACACATATTAGTATAATTGACTTTATGACAGCTTGCAACTAAACCTAATGGGATTGGGTGAGGGGGAAATCATTGGCTGCCTCTCAACATGTTTGCTGTGAAGTTAAGAAATTATAGGTTTTCAAAAAGTAAAGGAGACAGGACTTTGGTCATTGTACATGACCATATTAAAGACGTAGACTAGAAGGAGGCTGGTCCAATGATTGTCTCTTTAAACGAGGGGCTATGCAAAAAATGAGCTGATGTAATACTCACAGAAAGGTCACTTTATATATACAATACGTACAACTGTGAGGTCATTAACAGCAATATGTGCCAGTAGACAATTGTATCGTGTTGGAGCACATCAACTGTACTAAGTTCTGGCTGCTGAACTTGTTTTGAACCTAACGTAAGCACCTTAAACATAAATTATTCCAAATGTAACCTCAGTAGGTGGTGTGGGTGGCAACCATATAGAAGCACAAACAGGCAAAGTGTCTAATGACTGTGCGGATTCAGAGATTGCAATTAAGTTTTGATACCCTTAGCATGGGTCTTGTGCATATTTCTAACCATATGTAAAATAAATTATTAAAATGTAGTCACTCAAAGGCATTCAACTGTACTGGATTAAAGGACGATATGCTTTTCCACTGGTGTTGGCAAAAGATAATACAAATCTTTTGAATAGTATAAAATTAGCAAAAATAATTTCCAATTTCTGGGGAAAAAAGAATATTTGGGGGCAACTAAGAAATCTGTGAGGACAACAATGAAAATGTAGGTTAACTTTTCAGAATTTAATGTCGAAAGAATTGAAAACCCTTTATGTGAGGGCAGAGTTCAGATGTGGTAAGGTCAGGCGTGGCTCCTCCGCTAAGGCGGAGGAGCGCCGCCCCACTGCTCTCAGAGCAGAAAAAAATAAAATGAAAATAAAGTTATTGGAACATGCACAGGCTCCCTATCCCGGCGCTCAGACCTATCACAACGCTGCATTTCAGTGTTGTGATTGGCTTAGGGGAGCCTGGGTGCTTCCTGGTTCTGGGACTCACCAGAAGAGAAGCAAGGACGGCGGGCATGAAAAGGTAAGTGTTTTTTTTTAACCTCCTTCACTCCCTCCCTCCCCTCGCCCTACCACCCCCATTCCCTGCCAGCCGCCGCTGGGTAAGGTGGCTGCTTTGATTGTGCTCTGTGGATTGGTAGGTAGCCTCGGTCTCTAGTTCATCGTTGCAGAGAAATTATACATACAAGGTCACTGAAGGTGAGCTGTAACTCGATTGGCAATGGCTCTGGTACCTCCTATACTGGTGCCACCCCACACCCCTTCTCTGAGTCTCACCCAGACTTCTACACACTCTGTCCCTCACCCATTACCTGCGCGACAGGGACACTTGTCTAACTATCAATGGAACGCTCTGGCGACAAAGACATGCAGAATGCTATATGATGGTGAGATCGTGCTGCTGCCCTGAAGACGGGACCCTATTTTCAGGAAAGACCGACCTAGGCAGAAGTGGCGTTATGCTCACATAGTGGGGTACTGGCATGCAATTTAAGGGGAGACGCTTAATGGAAGGTAGGGGTGCGCAATCCCCGGAGCACTTTTTGACTCCCGCCACTGAATCCTTTATATGCCTGAGAAGGAGCGAGGCTTTGCACTTTTTACCATATAGTAGGGCAATTTATTCTAACGTTGCATGGTGACTTTTAATGGCTCTGTTCACCAATAATATTCATTTGGGGACAATTTCATGTAGCCCATCTTTGTTTCGAAGTGAGTGCCTTGTGCCTGAGTAGACCAGTTGGTGGGCAGCGAAATCATAGCCTAAAGTGACTACGTTATATTATATTTCTGCTATTTAGTACATTCAACACCACAATGCCCCTGCGACCAACAGTGGTATTAATGTACCCACAAATGCTTTTCTGAGCAGTGTTGCCCCTTCTCACACATCAAGTCAGAAGTCGACCTAGTTGACACTAGAGGCTATTTTGGACAATCTGTGGAGACCCATTTACTTTAGGACAAAATGTGAAATGGATGCATGGCCACTGTACAGATTACCCACACTGGTCTGGCAGACTGCTGGTTGCAATCCTGGAATCAACACAGATCTACGCTGACACCCGAATTTCTGGCATTCATCTAGTAGTCAACAAAGGAGCATGCCAGCGGCTACTGTTGTGTTCACATAGGGGACCTGAGCCTTGATAAATGTGTGACTAAGAGGTGTCCCTCCCCAGTGTTTACAACTAGATTTGAACCCAACAGTATTAGGATGAATTACAGTTGGAGAGCGAGGTAAGACCTGTTCTTACCTCTATGTTCGAATTAGTTACTAAAGGACACAAATAGGGGTACATTTGACTAACCTGATGAAGGCCTTAGACCTTCCTATGAGGGATCTTACCGTAGCTCAAACATATTGCCAAAGGAGACGTAGGAAGGATGTTCGAGACTTAAATTCACGGCTAGTGTTTTGAATCCAGCCTTGGGTACCCCATAATTGAGGTAAAGACTAGGATTTACACAAAGGTCGTTTGATATGAAAAAAAATCTGGACCCTTGTATGACCAGAAGAATATTTAATCTGATCTCCCTCGCAACGAGGTCGAGCCCACCATGTTAGTATCATCTTAACATGGGGGGGACTGACTGGCCTAGGATGAAGCATGCCACAAAGAGTGGGTGAGGCTTTTCCGTTCAAATCTTTTTCACTTCCCATTTTCCCTCAGACAGGACTCTGCTATTCAGAGAAGAATACAGGAATGGGTACTTTGCCATACTGCATACCCTCCCCCTTCCTCCTGCACTCTAGTGCTAATTCTCTGATACACTCGATTACTGAACAAGCATAGGTTCTTGAATCGGATTGAATACCACCTTTATAATATGGCTCAGTCGAGGCCAGTCATGAGATTGAGCAACAGTTCCTAGATAACAGTTAGAAAGTTTAACTCTTGAATGCACAGAATACTCACACAGCACCATGGCTGGGTCGATCTAAAAGCATCACTCATTGTTTCCCTAAGGGTGATATTTGCTCAGCTACAGCACTGACACAGGTGTATTATCACACTGCTGGTCCTGACTCCTGACCCAAAATTACCTCTCCTCACTAATGCTATATCTTTAACAGAATCCCCTTCTGCCCAGACTGAAAGAATATCACACAGCTCTAAAAACTGATACAGACCTTACCTTCCCAAATAACTGAATATCGAAGTTCCTGGTCCTTGCCCTTACCCTTTAATCATCATTCCCGTTCCGCGTTTTAACAAGAAGTCATTAGCACTCCTTAAAATGCTAATGGCATAAAACATTTCATCAAACAAATGAAATTCCTGTACTAATTGAACAAAAAATACTCCAACACTGCATTGCTCTCATACAAGAAACACAGTTATTGGCCTGGGGAATTGACTACACTGAAGTGTGACTGAATGGGAATGATTATTATCAGCCAGTGGTGCTGCATCAACGTTAAATCACTGAACTCACAGAGACTTTGAAAAATCCAAGCATCCCACAAAAAACAAGTGCAACAAATTAACCATGCACAAACGGCAAGAGAGTGGTAGGGGTGTACTAGGTAGGTGGTGGCAAATTCTGAAGCATACTCACAAATACTAAAGCTTGGTGTGGTAGCACACTGTTGTTTACTGAATGCAAATTCTCCATTGAAATGGCCACTCATTTTGCACAGACATGTAGTTTTACTGATAAAACTATATAGCGTACAAACAATAGTGTGCGGAAATCAAGCATCTTGATTTGATTTGATGCTATTAAAATCTTTGTTGCCATTACACTCTAGAATTTGAAAAAAGTGTTTCATTAGTGCCTTCTTAACTGATTATATATATTTTTTAAATATCTGTACAGTTCATTTATAGGCATTTAAATTGTGTTCTGCATTATACATAAATCACACCTTACAGCCTTTCCCAGCAAGATTGTCACACAGTTTCACTTTAAAAAATCCTCTCGCTTTGCAGTCGGAGAAAGTCTTCGCACCGCACCTCAGTAATCACTGAAGGTCTGTATCCCTACAAAACAGATTCACTCATGACAGAGCTAATTGATATGGCTGCTGTCCTTCAAATATTCCCTGCGTGCAGGGGGGGCCCAGTGCCTAAGTCCGTCCTGCACTCAGCTGAACTGCTACTTCAATGAAGTAGTACCTCAATCAATTGCAGAAGGGTTAGGGGTCCAAGTTGACACCTTTCACTGTGTTCGTCCCTACCATGTGCTGGCCGCAATCATTCCCCGTTCCCTTTTGATGCTTCTGCAAACTTTCTCTTTGCCTAGAGAGTCAGGCAGAGATACAAATTCTGCAACTCATTTTCAAAATTTCAAAATTCTTCATGGAATTAAGATACCTAAGTTTTCTGCCAAACAATCTACACCACATATTTGGACTGACTTTAGTAATGGCTATTAAAGAAGCCAGCATCAATCAACGCAACTATAGTGAATCATTTACTGTGGTTTCATACATTTAAGACATTGCCTTTGGGACTTCGACCAACGATTAAAATATACAATGTGTTAAGAGCCTGCAGTTGTTATCTGGTGTAACTTTCGGGCGCAGAGTTCGAAACAAATCACTGCCAATTCGTCAGCATTGCTTCTTTTCAAGCCCAATAATATGAATGCCATTAAACTGAATAACAAAAACACTTGTCATTAGAAATGGCAAACACTGCAACTGTAGCCTATGTAAGAAACTGGTTATGTTATTACATATTTTGATTAACAAATATTTTTGGGAATAATTTATTGAGACCGTTTCCTAAAGAAATGATATAGGCACCTGCTAGGCTCAATTCTGATCATAAGAATTGTGATTAGGTGGAACACGCTATAGATTGAATACCTATGGCTCAATGGGATTCCCTGAGGGAATCAGCCAAACCCAAACTCGGTTTGCACTGGATCTGCAGATCAGAAGTGTCGCATTATATAGATGGGCAGTGGTTTTGTACTAGATTATGGGCTGCGCCATGCCTTGATTCAGAACATTCTGGGAAATGGAGACACGTATATATTTGTTTTATTGTATAGTTAATAAAAACCGTAACAATTTTCTTTTCAGCATTTGGCAAATATTAGCTTAAAACAACCGAAACAACGAAAAACAGTAAGAATAAAATTTCAATAAAATTACTTTCATATTCGTGAATTTACCTAAAACTTAAAAAAGCAATTCTTAAATGGTGTTTACATATGTGAATGAGAGACATCCTTTTGACTAAATCCACAAAGCTAAAGGGTCTTGAAAAAATTTAATTCATTATGGACTTGCTTGCTTTCAAATGTTTTTCATGAGCTTGCAGAAACTGTATCATTCTACAGTTCAATTGGGGGTCAGTTGGGTCCAGGTCACCAATAATGGCAGTTCTGCATGTACGTATTCTCCTATCCAGGAAGGCTTTCTTCAAAAAGGTTACACGCTCAGAGTGCAGCTTCTTGCAATGGCATATTAGATGGATTAAATATTCCTTTACATTTCCACAGAGACGGCATTCTTTTGACTCAATATGCCTCCAGGATGGTTCATCGGCTAAGGTTGGAAGTTTGCCAAAGCGCAAGGCCATAAGTCGTTTTTTAATGTAAATAGAGAAGGTTGTATCCAAGTAGGCCGCTGGTTTAAGAGTTTTATAATTGTTGATCACAGTCCAAGAATGGGAGCGATGAGAAAAAATACCTTTATCGGTTAGCAATGAATGAAGTTTGGCAGCTCTATTTAATGCCTGCTTGAATGATATGAAAGGCAGATTTTTATTCCAGAGGTTAGAAGAACATGTTGCCTCAAGTGCACTGGTCAAGAATTTGTTGGCCTGCAATTTTTTTCTATTTCCAATTCCTGCCATAGAAATTTGTTGAGGTTGTTTTCACTAGCACTTTGCTTGATTCGGGAAATGGGGATACTGTAGTCATGCCACAAATAGGAAGAAAATCCTGGGCTCAGGAAACATGGAAGCAAAGAGGGAGCCACTCACATTCTTTGAAAGCTTGGGTGATTGAATGTAAAGAAGTTGTGTGCTTTTCACTTCAGCACTGACATGTTGTTCTTAAAAGGTAGAGTCAAAATAAAATGCAAAGAAATGCACTGGTTTGGATGCATTTCACATAAATTCCACTATACAAATGTTGTTTTTAGGTCTCGCCTACAGACAGTTTTTACAATACAGATACTTAGAGTGGGCTTTGATTCAGGACAATTGCAAACCATTTGGGCTTTCATGTCAATCTCTTTTGCTTCCTTTCTATTCAATGGCTGTCCTTACTCTTCTTGTGTTTGTCCCACCCCTGGATCATTTCTTCTCCCCCTTCTTTTGGCTGGATGATTTGTATCCTTCCATGACTCTCATAAGGGAACTACTTTTTTCTTGCGCCTTGAGCATTCCCTAGCAGTGTTCTCCATGGTAGTTGTTTTTAGGTCTCGGACCGTAGGCTGCGCTTGCGCAGTCTCGCACCGAGATATAATGTCTCCTAGAGTGGGGCTTAAACCCGCCCCTCTTCTCCATTGGCTGGCCAGCCATTGGAGGAGAGGGGCGTCACTACGTTCAAGCCCCGTCTTTTTCAGAATTGGGGGCGAGTTTTTCCGCTTCTTTCTTGTTTTCTTTCCCTCCTCTTCCCATTGGCTGGAATTTTACCTTCCAGCCAATGGGAAGAGGAGAGAAAGAAAACGACGTCCCCGAATCCGAAAATGACGCGGGTTTCTCCGAGGCATTCTTTCTTCGCCTCGGAGAAAGATGGTGGGGTTGGATCCTGTGTCCCAGAACGAAAGCATGTTTCTGGTGTGTTCCTGTGCTGCTGTAACGACCACCAGGTAACTTATGCTCTTTGTCCTCGTGTTGTTGCCCCCCAGTATTCCCCCCGCCATACTTCGACTCTTTCTGGAGCTGCTCGGCTCCGCTCGCCTCCCCCTTCCCTCTGCTCGCAGCCCTCCTCTGTCCCGCTCTCGCATCCCCCCTACGCCTCTGCCCGCAGCCCTCCTCCGTCCCGCTTTCTGGAACACACGTCGGGGCATAGTAACACCCTTCTTCCAAACCAGCCGGAGACACTCTGTCTCATGCAACGGCGCTACTGGGCTTCCGCGGCACGACCTACAGGACTGCAAGGATGAGTACTGCGCAGAGCTGTTAGAGCCCCAGGGAGAAAATAAACTAGCATTGTTTATGTTGAGCAATGAACATTGGTGTAGCTCTTGGGTGCGTGGTCTGGCTGCGCTGCAAGATGGCCGCTTGAGTGCATGCAGGCATCTTGGTTTCCTGGGCGAAGCCGCTCGCAGCCAGCGTGGATGACCGCTGTTGTGGTACCTGCCCGAGACACTCCGTCTCATGCGACGGCGCTTCTGGGCTTCCGCGGCGCGACCTACAGGACCGTGAGGATGAGTGCTGCGCGGAGCTGTTAGAGCCCCATGGAAAAATAAACAAACACTTCGGGCGGTCGTGAATGTGAGCACACAGCTGAGCTGAGCAAGAAGCAGCTGGCCCGGCGCGGGGATCCCTGACAGTGCATAGCTGCGGCTGGGACCCAGACTGCGAGGTCCCGCCTCACCCCTTCCATTGCGGCCCCGGCGGGCTTACCGGACCAGTTGTATGTATCACACTCGCCCTGAATACAGAAATAAATTGCAGCTGAACGCCACCCTATCCGCTGAGAAGCGTATCACTTCGTTTTGGGAGCTAACCGAGGGGCAGGCACACACGATTCTGGAATCCACGTGTGGCTCCAGATGCAGCCGCCTCGTGTCCTTTTGATACACCATATGGTGGGCCGCTGCCATCTTGATACCGGGTGGACCGGGCCGTCTGGCAAACGGGGCTGTGTCATTGGTTCTGGTTGATGCGGCAAAGCAGGACCAAAAAAAGGTTCAATACAATTGCAGCTCTGCTGGATTAGAGGAATATGCATCGCAAGAAGTCGAGAAGCTGCCGAGTCCTCCGGTGAGTGCTTGCTGTCCTGCCCACTCGTTGCTCATGCTTGCTGTCCTGCCCCCCCCCCTTGTTGCTCGTGCTTGCTGTCCTGCCCCCCCTCGTTGCTCGTGCTTGCTGTCTTGCCCCCTCGTTGCTTGTGCTTGCTGTCCTGACCCTCGTTGCTCGTGCTTGCTCTCCTGCCCCCCTCGTTGCTTGTGCTTGCTGTCCTGCCCCCTCGTTGCTTGTGCTTGCTGTCCTGCCCACCCCTCGTTGCTTGTGCTTGCTGTCCTGCCCCCTTGTTGTTTGTGCTTGCTGTCCTGCCCCCTCGTTGCTTGTGCTTGCTCTCCTGCCCCCCCACTCGTTGCTTGTGCTTGCCGTCCTGCCCCCTCGTTGCTTGTGCTTGCTGTCTTGCCCCTCGTTGCTTGTGCTTGCGGTCCTGCCCCCTCGTTGCTTGTGCTTGCTGTCCTGCCCCCCCTCGTTGCTTGTGCTTGCTGTCCTGCCCCCTCGTTGTTCGTGCTTGCTGTCTTGCCCCTTCGTTGCTTGTGCTTGCTGTCCTGCCCCCTCGTTGCTTGTGCTTGCTGTCTTGCCCCCTCGTTGCTTGTGCTAGCTGTTCTGCCCCCTCGTTGCTTGTGCTTGCTGTCTTGCCCCCCCTCGTTGCTTGTGCTTGCTCTCCTGCCCCCCCTTGTTGCTTGTGCTTGCTCTCCTGCCCCCCCCTCGTTGCTTATGCTTGCTGTCCTGCCCCCTTGTTGTTTGTGCTTGCTGTCCTGCCCCCTCGCTGCTTGTGCTTGTTTTTTTTCCATTCTTCTGCCCTGTTAGCTACTCTGGCATTCTCCAGTTACTGGCGAATATTCACCACTGCCACCCCCACCTATTTGAAATTGCTGTCCTCATTCACCCAGCTTGAATGGGCCATTACCCTCCTTACACACTCAAACCCCTCTCCGGTCCTTCCACTTTCCCCAGCCAACTTGAACTAACTCTCGCCATCGTCGTCTGGCAACCACCCTCCTCACCTGAACCCACTCCTGCGCATGGTGGCCGGTGTGGATCGTCTCTTTTCCTTTTTTTTCGTCACAACCTGCTGTGAGACTGGTGGCCTTCCTTCCAACCAATGGGATTGGAGTGCTTTCATTGCCCAATGGCATTGTGTTGTGCTGTGATTAGCTAAAGACATGCCTGAAACAGGTGGCAAAGGGGTAAGACCAGTTTAGATAGCGGCAGATCTTTTTGTTTTGGAAACATCACGCAATGGCATTTTTAAATGTGCACAGCCAAATCTACCAGCACTTGCAGTAAAATATTTCGAAACGTTTTAGTAACACAATGGATTTGCTGTGCTCCTGGAGTGAGTGCACTCATTAAATGTGGTGTAATTCAGTAACTCTGTGAATTGTGCACTGTGCACTGATGATGTTGCATTACATTTTCAAATTATTTCTGGAAGTGCTTCGAATTTAAATCTACCACTTGTGCTAATGCAATAGCGCTAATACAGGTAATAAATTGGTAGGATTTCTTTGCACCGCCAACGGATACCTATTGATTTACATGATCATTTTTATGACTGCAGTAACTATGTGCCTTGAGGGTAATACTATCATATTGTACTGATAAAGACCCTGCTTGCAAATAACAACTGGGTTCGAAACGTTGGCGTAATTTGTTGGCTGGATATTTAACGTACAATCTGTGGCTCTGTCTGTGTGGCTCTGTCTGTGTGTGTGTGTGGCTCTGCCTGTGTGTGGCTCTGTCTGTGTGTGTGTGTGTGTGTGGCTCTGTGTTCATTAATACTCTCTACTACTCTATAAAGCTCACCTATTGCCATTGTAAATGACAATACCATTTAATTACGTTTTTTTAAAAACAAAAAATGAAAAAAGTGCCATTTGCAATGCCAATAGCTCTAACTTTTATAAAGCCGAGACCATTGCATTGTAAATGCTTGTTTTGCTCTCTGCCCTATGTGCTGCTTTCCCCCTCTGCACTCCCCCAGCTGATCAGCAAAAGCACTGCAAAAGGTCTATTTCTGCCGGGTTTGAATAAAGAGCAAACATTATCATATTGGTTTTGTTTTATCTCATGTCTTCCATCTGTTACATTAAAGCTCATGTTTTGGCACTAAAAGGCAGCATTTATGGTGCTTGGAGAGGGGAAGACTGCTTCAATCAGCCTGTATTTGAGGCAGATTATTTACATAGAGTGACTGGGGTGGAGATGATCTCCTAGAGGCCATAAATCTGCTTCCAGGGCGGATGCAGAGACCAAGTGGCCAGAGCATTTGTTCCAGTTCCGAGATGTGTGGAAAGTAAATGGCAAGCATTTTCTTTCAAAATTTGACATGTCCTCGGAAAGCGGACGCGTTCTTTTAAGTACCTGTATATAGTCCTCTGTGTTGTTTCTAAGATGGATCACGTGCAATGGGTTTTTAAAACTCTAGTCATCCTTCCTGTGTGAAATGTGAAAAAGAGGCTAAGCAGTCTATAAAGACTAAAATATGAATTCAATATTCAGTTTCGAGGTACCTTAAGAAATGTGTGTGCTTTTCCTTCAACATTAAACCATTTTTTCTTTTACTTTCTTTAACAATGTGTTACAAACAGGTTTTGATAAAGCCAATAGCTCTGCATTTGCATTATAATAGCGAGACCTATTAGCTTTGCCAATGCTTGCTTTGTATGTTTGCAAATTGGGACTCTTTATCTTTGCTGTCGCAACTTCTCCACACCATAGCGCAGTGTTTGTCTTTAGACTTCTGCCACTTTTGTTCCACCATTTGCTTGTTTCTTTCTCTCTCAACTTTCTGGGGCGGGGGTGGGGGTCATGCATCCAATGCCTTCATCTCCCACCACTTCCCCAGTGGTGCGGGCGATCAGTGAGTTAGGTCTGTGGTGAGGTATGTCTCAGTTCTGTCTTTAAGAAGGTATGAGGAGCGATAGAGGAGTGAGGGAAAATGTTCCTGCCGTAGGGTTCTGTATCACTGTATGACCTTCCTCCAGAGTGTACAGCAGGGTGGTTGTATTGCACAGAGTAGGGAGAAACTGTCTTCATGCAGTTTGATTCTTTTCTTAAGTGTAGGTATTGTACCTCCGAAATAATAGCATCACAAGGTGGGGTAAGTGGAACTGTTTATTAAGTGACAATTATCTCTACAACAAGAGCGCAGATATCCTTCGGCTAGCCCTAGCGTAACTGACTTCACGGGAACTACGCTTGCAAGATAACTAGAACCCAGAATGCAGGCTAATCCCACATTCCACAATCTCACATAAAGTTCTTGCCTACAAAGCACAACAGTAATATCCTTTGTGGGATATAAACACATATGAACTGAGTTTCTAGTTTGCTGGAAATCCAGTGAAACTGTGTGAGGATAGCAGAACTGTGGCCCTATCCTACGCTAGGTTATGTATTTTGTGAGAGCTCTAGTTTGTGTAGGCCAGAGCCCGAAGACTAGAAAGGTGAAGCTGAGGTTATCAATTAAGGCAGCGTAAGAGCTTGGTTTAAGCAGGGTTTCCAAAGTGTTACGGTGGAAAGAGTGTTTTCAGTTTCTCAAGAAATGTATGGTGCCATGACAGGCGCAAGTAGTTTTTTGTTTATGTGTTGGGAACAAAAACAGTCGAGAGATTTAACAACATTCTCAGGGATTTTGGTTGTAGACTGTTTCCAATTTAAGTGGGAGAGAAGCACCCTAAAATAATGACAAGCTAGAAGAAAAAGAATGTCAATAACAACACCTTTCCAGGTAAGGGGCTCTTTCTGTCCCACACAAGAAATTGAATCATATATTACGAGAGAGGAGACACAAGCATGCAGAATATGTCTCGTTTTAGGGGTGAAATTACTTATGGGGTCCTGCCAGCAATATGTACAAAAGGGACAACATGGCAACAACTTGACTACACTTCACAGCAAACTAGAGTTCTCAAATAAAAACTGAATAAAGGAAAATACAGACAACAAAAGTCTTTCTAGATGTGTCAACAAAACTAGAAGGAAAGATGAACATGGTCTCTTAAAAGCCTGTAAACAATGCACGCAGACTAATGCTCGAAATTGGAAGAAATGCTGAAAAATTGGTCATTCTGGTGAAGTCAGACAATGTGAGAAGCGTTCCACTCTCAATTGTGAAGGCTTTAAAGTGATGGCTTGGGATAATGTTGCCATTCAGTATTAACCCAAGTGAGTAAGACCAATCAATAAAACTAAGAAATATTATTAAGCAACAGCAGAGGGGCTTAAGGCCAGCGATGGAGGACTTGAGACTGTCTTGATCACTTTTTATAACGAATATCTAGGCATATACCCACAGATTTATTAGGCCACAGAGCACTCTTTTCCATGACAGTAACTTTGATACCACGTCCAGAAGAATGGAGACGTTCAACATAGTGATGGTGATCCAAGAATCTATGTTTCATCTACCCAGGCGATGAGTACCACACTAAGACTATGTATTCACTTTCGCTCAAATGGTTGCAGCAACATAATTCTTGGAGAAACTAGGAGTCTTTAAAATAATCGCTAGATTTGGGGGATTTATGATTGCACTGATCGTGTAAAATTATCAAGTCTGTTTCTATGGTATCATCATCTTAATTTCAGCTCACATGTTTACAGCTACTTCCAGCTGCGATAAAGCTTTAGTCTTTGACCTTTGTGCTCCTTAAGGCGATTTTTTATAAATTAGGAACATCAATGGTAAATTATGATTAGTTTAGTACATTCTCGGCCCTCTCTTATGTTGGATTAATAAAACTGCCACATTATGTTGGGTCTTGGGGCAATATAATGTTATAATGGTGCGCAATGTGCATCTATTTGAGTATCATGTGTAATTTAAATGTTTAACACTAAAAGTAATAGGTTGTTGCACTTTTATGGGCACATGGTAGCCAGGCGTTTTTAGGTCTCGCGACCTATCGATGTGCGCAAGCGCATCGAGCGGAGCGAGAATTCAAGTGGCGAAAACATAGTCAAACTAAGGGCTTTCAGCCCCGCGGTTTTCATGAAGTTCTCGAACAAGCACGCGCATTCAGGGCCAGCCCAGCACATCAAAGGGCTTCTCCTCCCCTTTCATGGCCGGCCGCGGGCCGGCCGTACTCTCAGTTTCCCAAGCCCGCCCCCATCCTCCACGCATCTCCTTTCACCATGCCTGCACTCTATACAGCCCAGCACATCAAAGGGCTTCTCCTGCCCTAATTATTCATTAATTACTCTCAGTTTCCCTTGCCTTACATGCAGTGAGAAGAAACAACCCCCCCCAAGACCCACAGCTCAAAATTGTTTAAGAGCTGTACATAATATCATGGTTTCAAAACTAAAATTTCACAAACTGTATATTACCTTGCCCTGTACTTTAAATATTCAGGTTCAAAATAGTGTTTGACTTCGGATTTCTTCCTTGGGTTTACCCCGGTTACCTGCATATTCTTACTTTTTGTTCCTATTCCTCTTTTCTGCCGCAACATGTATTTTAGTACAGTCTATTTTTTTACTAGGGTTCTGACATTACAGTATTTTAATGTGACACCAAATGCTTCTATAGATTCATTATAGTTCTCGCCTCAGAGAGCCACAGCTCCTCCTTTGATGTATTAGTTTCATAACTGTGCATTGCATTCCAAGCCTCGTTTTGAGCCACTTCTTGAAAGCGCATTCTTGCTTCGGACAGTGATGGTCGCTCGCTCGGTCTTTCACAATACTGGGGCACGGACTCCAGAAGACGCACATCAAATGATCTAGCTTACTGTGGGTAATCTACCCATCTTGGCCTCTTCTTTCAGACGCTGCTACTCCGGAGTGGGTAATAACAATGTTGGTGTATGCCTGGTACGCTTTCCTTTTCACTCGTCATTCATTTGTGATGGAATACATTTTAATTATTGTTCTCCTGCCATTACAGACTTAAATTCCAGAGCAAGAAACAGAAGGTTTTCACCCAAAACTTTGGGGCGTGCATGCGCACTTGTTCATATAGGACTTTGAATGGTTATATCCATCCCTTGTCTAGAAGGGGCTTTCAGGTACACTCCGTTGGATCTTTACATTAATTACACAACATCGACTACCATTTTTGACTAAATCGACTCCATTAACTAGTACAGATATCCCCTCCATTTTCGATATCCTGAGCACTAGCGCCGCCAGTGACCATGAAGGATGCTTTTCCTGGACACCGGAATGAGCCATGGCAAACAGTCTGAGGAAGACTCACGCCGCACTGTACAGGAGGTATCGGTTATTGAAACATGGACTGCTGAAAAGTGCCTGCAATTCTGACTGCAGCAGCATAGGCCCCTCCCCAGCTCTGAGCACTTAATCACTCGAACGGATGGTGGCCGCTGAAGAAAGCAGCTTCATGAAAAGGAAAATAAAATCAGGCCATAATGCACTGAATTGTAAAAGATCAAACTACGCAACTACTTAAAAAAAATGAGGACGATCAAATGTAGGGTGCTAGTAAAATCCGAATCACAGCCTTAAACGTGACTTTTAGCCTGCTCTCCCAATGATTTCCACTGTTTAACTTCGTCATGGAGGGGGGTGTTTAATATCGCCACATCAAAGGCATCAATCACCCTCCCACAGGCTTCCCCAGCGCTGCTCCGCCCCCTGCTTCACGGCCAGGCCATCTGTTCTCAGCAGCAGCATTTCTCCTGCGCCAGGCCACATCAAAGGCTCTGTGCCACTTTCACCCACACAGCACCACTATCACCCACGCAACACCACACTCACCCACGCAACGCCACTCACCCAAGCAACACCACTCACACACGCAGCGCAACCCATCCACTCAACCCCACTCATCCACGCAACCCCACTCATCCACGCAACCCCACTCATCCATGCAACGCCACTCATCCACGCAACGCCACTCATCCACGCAACGCCACTCACACATGCAACGCCACTCACCCACGCAACGCCACTCATCCACGCAACGCCACTCATCCACGCAACGCCACTCATCCACGCAACGCCACTCATCCACGCAACGCCACTCACACATGCAACGCCACTCACCCACGCAACGCCACTCACACATGCAACGCCACTCATCCATGCAACCCCACTCATCCACGCAACCCCACTCATCCACGCAACCCCACTCATCCACGCAACGCCACTCACACATGCAACGCCACTCACCCACGCAACACCACTCACACATGCAACCCCACTCATCCATGCAACCCCACTCATCCATGCAACGCCACTCACACATGCAACGCCACTCACACATGCAGCGCCACTCACACATGCAGCACCACTCACCCACGCAACGCCACTCATCCACGCAACGCCACTCATCCACGCAACGCCACTCATCCACGCAACGCCACTCATCCACGCAATGCCACTCACACATGCAACGCCACTCACACATGCAACGCCACTCACCCACGCAACGCCACTCACTCACTCACGCAAAGCCACTCACACCCACGCAGTGCCACTTTCAGACACGCAGCACCACTCACACCCACGCAAGCCCACTATCACCCACGCAACGCCACTCACACCCACGCAGTGCCACTTTCACCCACACTGTGCAGTGCACAATAGGTCCCGCAGTAGGAAAGTTGGAGCTATTGCTTTTGTAAATGACAAAGCCCTTTATGTTTTTAAAATGAAAACAAAAATAAAAGGCATTGTTATTTGCAATTGTAATAGCTCAAACTTTCCTACTGCGAGACCTATTGGCAACGCCAGTGCTTGTTTGTTAAGCTGTCTGAGGAATGGAACATATGGATCATAGGAGCACCATCTGACTGTATATAAGGGCTGCTAGCCTCAGATTCAAGCTACTGCTCTTGATCTAGCTGTACCTCTGCTCTTCATTGCTCCTGCAAAGAGACCATTGTCCACTTTCATTTGGGAAATGTTCAAAGGTGACAAAAATAGAAATACAAGCCTCACCATGCAAAGAACTGTTCGGTTAAACAGTAGAAATGGCTGGAGCTGATCCCCGTACGCTTAAAAAAGTTGGGAGATGTAGATTTGTGAGTTAATGAGTTGGAGAGATGTTTTAATCTGTGCCAATGAGTGCAGACTTGAATGCTTCTAATGGGACTACCTGCAGCAGCAAAGGGGTGGGGAGGGGATGGGGGCAAATACACAAGTTTCGTCGCTCCTTTCGCAGCACCCAGAGCTGGGTTCTAAAGTCCTGGTCAATGTTGAAAAAAATGCACCTGTGCCAAGTAGGCATTTTTATAAGCATTAGCTGGTAGGTTTTATAAAGGCAGTATTTCTGTTAAAATGTAATCTGATTTTACTTTCCCCTGGGGCTTCCCTGGTGAATAGATTATCAATTTCTCTGTCACCAGGGGTACAGTAGCGCTTCACTACGTTCCTATTTCTATTTATTTCTTCAGTTTCAAAGCAAGCTTCTTGGACTCCAAGCGAATGAAGGTGTTCTTTCACAGGGCAAAAACTGTAATTAAATAATGAAAGCGAAAAGGGAGACTCCCGAGGTTCACCCTATAGCACAGGGTTTGTAGTTTAATCAAAAGGTAGTAAGGGGCAAGGCTTAATGTGAGGATTGAGAGAAAGTAATCAACATCTCTCTCAACAGCAACCCTAACACCAGCCTGAAGATGGTATTGAGGGTTGAAGGCTGTCAAACAGGGGAAGAAGACGAGAGCCTGGACACCACCATGATCAACCTCCATACTTAGATTGCTTATAAAACGTCTGACGTGTGTAATAGAGATTTATAGGAATTCCTATTCCATGAATTATACAGTTTGACTAAAACAGAGAACATTGATTTTTGCAATATTTCTTCTTATGAATTAAAAGATGAAAAACGATGTTTCCCCAAAAAGGAGAAAAAAAAAATTCTAATTTTTTATGAAGTGAACAGAGGAGAACAATTGTGAAATCAATTCGATTTTGAAAGTGGGAGGGGAGCAAGACTCTTTAAGGGGGTAAGTAAAAAGAAAAGTGTAAGTGCAAAGACTTTTGCAGTAAGCACGTTGTTGAAGAGATTTAAGAATGGCATGATTGGCCCTATCCTTTAGCAGGGACATGATCAGTGGAGGCTCCTCTGCTATGGCGGAGGAGCGTCACCCCTCTGCCCCAACAACACCAGGAAAGGAAAATAAAACGAGCCTCGTTTTAGTTTTCCTTTCCTGCCGAGTCTTGGTGCCGGGACCTGGGGGTGACAGGCACCGAGGGGAGTGGTAGTGCACTCCCTTCACTGCGCAGAAAGGTTTGGCCGGCCGTCTGAGGCCAGCCAAACCGTCACGTGCAGTGAAAGCTCTCTACAACCCAGCAACGCAGCTGGGTTGGGGAGAGCAGGCACAGACTCCCAAATTGAGGGCGCTCAGGCCAATCCTGATGCTGCTTTCATGAGTGACAGAGAGCAGCTTCAGGGTATTCTGGGAGCATGTGCCTTCCTGCAGTAAGAGGAGTCGAAGAGCGCAGTGGGGACGGCTACAGGTACATTGTAACATTTTTTTACCCCTCCCACGACTCCTATGCCACTTACTCTTGCCCACCCGCCTGCCGCTCGTCCAGTATACCAGCTGCTCCTGGACATGGTGTTGATTGAAGGTACAGAAAGATGTGGGCAGATAACTGTGAATAAGTGAGGGAGAGGTGGTAATGAAGTACACAAATCTAAGTGCAGCATCTTTAGCCCCATATTTCTTTGTGAATATAATATAATGCACCCAAGATGGAGGACAGAATATGTGCCATACCTCAAGTATGCAGAGAAAAACAGGGGAAGCGTGGGATGCTACGGAGAAGCGAATGACAGGGGCCTGGTGCTGAGAAGTGAGCCTAGTTCACTTCCTACTGCCTTAGAACCTTTTCACCAGGTCTCTAGCTATACCTTCCACTACCCCCCATGCCTCCCCTCATGCTTCCTGCTCATATCAGCGGGTCCTCAAACTGTTGAGAAATACAGGTATGAGGATTGAAAAGTGAGGATTAGAAACTGAAACACAACTCCTCATGCCAATCAAGACTTTGGTAAAATGGCAAACTTGTCCTGTTTTAGGCTCTTTTAATTACATCGTCAGGTTGACTGAACCAGCATATTCTACCACCTTCTGACCTACACATCTCTGCCTGCCCCAGCCCCACCGGTGCACCCTGCCGATATAAAAGGCCCGCTAGGACCACTCTTGAAGCCAGAAAAACATATCCCCGGTGCAGATCCAGCCACTAACAACCAACAAAAACTCTGTAAATCTCATCCCTTGAGCAACAGAACAATCCCACCCCTTCCAGGATGCAGTGGCAGGCCGCCTTTAACTGGAGCATTATTTACATAAAACACTATTCCATTCCTGTCCATCTGAGTTCCGCTTGCAAATGATTATTAGTAAACAAGCTCTGTATTGTGCTTTATATTGAAAACACTTTAATCCGCGGTTTCTATCCCGAAAATCTAACTGCAGGCCTGACATTACCCTAGAGTATAAAATTGAGCATGACAAGACTATCAGTTACAGCCACAAGACATTCCTTGCCGTTACCAGCTGTTTTGGTAGAAATTTCAACATTTCTCAGCTAAAATTGCTATCGGGCTGGTCTATTCTGAATACAGTGTGAACCCTTCTGCAGAGGGATTTGGTCACCTTCTATGATTATGTTGCATCATTTTGAAACAACTATTTACTGAGTTAAACAGGTTTTCTTTGGAGAAGACACAGTGACAGAATTTCCACGTTTTTTCCACATTTAAAAACGTCTTATTATAATCTGTATACCTCGAGTGAGGTGTTCTTGGAGGGCTTTTACCCCATGGATTACCATGAAGAATAAACAGTAACTACAACATCGAGGTTCTTTAAAAATCCACAAATTAGCGCATGAATGAACTCCTCATGACAGACAAATGCCCTGTAACACACACGATCTACACAGGTGTACTGAACAAGAGTTCAACATAATTTACACAATGCAAAGTCAGAGGCTTATATACAATGATTATCAAAATGGAGCACCTGAATGACAGCATTCATTGCACAACCAATGGCAAAAGCCCTCCAATGAACGATATCAAGATCTACTTATTGCAAACCCAAAAGGAGCAAGACTGTACTCTATGACTTTTCACTGTATGTAGTTGGTCACACTTTCACGGTATCAAACTCAAGAGTATGGTTCAGTCCTGTCCCTGTAAGGTTAGCACCTGTGGCCGTTTCAATGACCTCAAAAGGGGTGCACTTGACTGACAGATCAGTAGGCCCGGCCGTCATCAATGAATAGAGAGGCGTGGAACTGTCTGACCTGTGGCCATGGCTCCTGACACACATGCTCTATTCAGCAGAGAGGTGGAACAGGTTTTGCAAAGAAGAGGGCAGGGCAGCGGCGGGAACAACGGTCGCCTGGCAACAACAGATGGTTTGTCAGAATTTCCCTAGGGTTGTACCTAGATAATACTCTGTAATACAAACAGGAAACGTTTTTCTCTGCATTATTAAAAGTAAATGTAAAAAAAAAAAAAAATCGAGATTTGGTTCCATTGGTATCATATTCTGAGGGCTATAGAATGGGTCGTAAATGAGGTCTTCCCTGTCCTCGCCCATATATTGTTTGTATTACACAAAATCTGACCTGTGAAAGATGGGTTTCATCATCATACTGACAGCCCCCCTGCAGAAATTAATCATTAGAGCCACTACAAATGAGTAGCAATAGAGAACCAAATTATGAGACAAGGCCTTCTAAATTATGAGACGAGGAAAGATAAATTGTGCTGGATTATGCAGCTCATTCATTCCCTAGTTGCTTTATTTCGGCCCATTTCAGCTAGAAACAATATTGTTAAAATCTGCATAATATGTAGCAAGTATGGTAAACCTGCATAATTCTACCAATCCTGATCACCGTTCTTTGTTTTATCAACAATCTATTTATGAATTAATAAAACAATCTACACATTCTAATTCCAAACAGTGTCCATTTTTGGCTGCACCTTGAAAAGAACAGCTTTAACAATCTGTTGCCTTTCGAAACAGAATGTGTTTTGATACTGCCAAAAGGTGTTCTTTGAAAACTTTACATTCTTAAAGGGAAACTGAGTATTGTGCTCTTCTTTTTAAAGCCGACAACCAAACATTACACTCCAGTAGTTCACTAATTATTTTCACTACACATTTCCCTGTCTGAACCCCCCCCCCCATCAATAAAATAAACTAAAATAAGCATGTATTACAAAAATGACACCATGGATAATTTCTAATTTAGTCGTATATTACCACCTCAGGGTTGTGGAGACCTTCACATACGACATGGCTGCCCTTCTTGTTGTTTCTAATGGCACCTGAACTCTACCATAGCAATTTCAGACCATATTACACAGATATATATATATATATATATATATATACACACACACACATATGTATGTGATCAATGCCAGGACTGGCCGAAATGCCTCATTTCAGCATTGAATATAAAATAATTTTGTGAGCAGGAAACATCGATGTCCACTCCCAAGTTTTTGATTCCACAGTGGCTATATATATATATATATATATATATATATATATATACATACACACACACACACACACACACGTGTCTACATAGCCCCTCTTGCAGCCATCGTCATGAACCACAGACTCAACATCATCTCCTACGTCGATGACACCCAGCTGATCCTCTCCCTCACCAACGAACCCACAGCCGCCAGAGACAACTTACACAATGGGATGAAAGCCGTTGTCACCAGGATGAAAGACAGCTGCCTCAAACTCAAATCGGACAAGAACGAAGTCCTCATCCTGGGACCCACCCACTCTGTTAGGGACAACTACTAATGGCTGGCCGCACTAGGAACAGCCCCCACACCCACAGACCACGCACGAAACCTCAGCATCATACTGGACTACTTGCTCACAATGAACCGCTAGATCAACGCCGTCTCCTCATCGTGCTTCCACATGCTTAATCTTCTTCAAAAGACCTTTGAATGCATCCACACCAAATCCAGAAAGATGATAAACCACGCGCTCAACAGCAGCAGACTAGATGACAACAACGCACTCTACGCCGGCGTCACCCAGAAACTCCTCAGAAAACTACTGAACGTTCAAAACGCCGCAGCCAGACTGGTCCTCAACATCCACCACCGCAGCCACATCACCGAACACCTGAGAAAAGTCCACTGGCTCCCAGTCAACAAAAGAGTCCCTTTCAAGCTCCTCACACACGCCTACACAGCTCTCCATGACGAAGGACCAGCATATTTGAACCACCGCCTCACACTCCAGGTACCCACCAGATGCCTCAGCTTGACCCAATTGGCCCTGGCCGCCGTCCCATAGATCAGCAAGACCAGGAAGATCCTTTTCCTAACTCGCTGCCAAGAAATGGAACACCATGCCTCTCCACCTCAAGCGAGCCTAGTCACAGACCCAATTCACAAAGGATCTTCGACTGAACCCCAATGCCCAGACAGATCAGCAGCCCCCATGCCATGTAAATATTACAGAAACAGGGACAGGTTCAGTGGCATAATACAAAATGATAGGACCCACCACGGCAAGCATGTTAGGCGGCCCAATAAGTCTCTCAGATTGCACAGATATAAATTTGTCTTGAGCGCAATAGGGTCCCACTGAAGGGTTGGGGCCCACCTATACTGCAAATGGCGACCTTGGAAAGCAGAGTAACTTTCCGAGCTCTAATCTATTTCTTAGTCCATGCCATGGCACGTATTCTGCAAGGCATGGCTTTGGGCAGTGAGGGGGCCCTCTCCAAAACAAAGAACCCTGGGCCCCTGCCACAATGCGGGGGATGTGTGGACCTACATTACACGATGAATCTGCATGAAACTTTACAAAGAAAAGTACATCCACTTTTAGTCATAAGATGACCAAAAAACATTGGCAGAGCCACTAACTTTCTCGTAGAGGAGGCCTATTGGGGTTGCCAATGCTTTTTACTTGATCAAGTTATAGCAAATTAGGTTTAGGTGGTGAGTTTTGAATGTCTAACAGAAAAACAAGGGAGTTCTACTGGTTAATAAACATACCAAGTGAATTTGAAAAGCACTAATAACGTCCCGTGAACCACCTGTTATGTTATGTTAAAATTATTTATAAAGCGCACGTACACCAGTCCGTTTCTTGGCGCTGGTGTAATCAGATGTAATGTTTACTGCAATAGTCTAGTATATGTCGAAAAACCCAAAATTCAACAATTGAAGCCAAACAAAAAAATTACATTTTCCATCATAATGGCAGAACACAGTCACTTTTGACCGCTGCTGCAAAAAAACAGTCTTCTAGCTAGAAGCTGCTTATAACTGTGGACATAATATGTTAAGATATTGTCATATTTATTTTCAAAAGATATACAAATATAAACAAAAATCAATCTGACTTTTTTAAAAACACTGTGAACAGGTTTCTCAGTGCGACTGCTATGGTCACCACTAATCCCAAGCTTTCCTCAAGAACACTCACTGTTAAAGGTCATGGCATAATTACCAGAAAACATGTATTTACTTTCGCGTAGCCTAGATATTGTTTATGACAGGGGCAGGCAGGCTCGGTTAGGCAGAGGAAATCTCCTGCAGGAAATAGTATATTATGTTGCTGATCCTTTTTAAAAAAAAAAAAACAGGCAGTTAACTCTTTAGGAGCCTTTGTGCTATTTTTTGAATTTCAATAATTCTCCCATGCAACACCAGTTGTCACAGCTAAAATCTTAACAGTGCCATTTATAGACACATGCAGTAGGCAGATTCACATTTGACCTTGTATGTAAAAAGAGTAAAGGTCATAAAATATTAAATGTGTTTGTTGCAGGGCGCTCCAAGCCCTACAGTTGATTCTCAAAGTACAGAGGTTTATTGCTTGAAAGATTATGATAAATGCAGGAGCGGCCAGAGCAGGTAAGGGCGGTAGGGCCGGGATTCGACAGACTAACACGAGGGAAAATTTAAAAAGTAATTAATTTTCCCTTATTGTCGTCTGTCAAAATGCCACCCCCCCTCCCGACCCCCTGCTCTTACCTGCACGGGCCGCAGCTGGATAAATGGTATTTTGCGGTTCGCTTCCCCTTGCAGGGACGTAGCAGTGAGAGTCAGGAAGTGAAAATCTCAAATTTCCCAACTTAAAAGGCGATGGGCCAAAGGGCGGAGGGGTGAGATGACCATAGTTCGGGATGGACTGTTCATGTGAGGAACAGAGTCAGTACTGACTTGCATTATGTGGACCTCTGTTTAAAGTGGCATAGTGGGTGAAAAATAATGAGTTCAAATAAAGTTTGTGCAAAGTCTACGTAACTTGATTTGACCTAATTACGTGAAATTATAGCAACATTGTGCATAGGTATGTGAAATACAAATCCGTCATTTTGCTTTATATGCTACCATGAAATGCATCTTCACGTCAATTTTTGCTGTGAGGATGCACTTAAACAAGAACAACTGGCACAACAGCCACTCACATACTGTAATTCCTGTTAGCTTGTGGTAACTTTTACTGCAAATTGTATAATTTGCAGCAAATTGCTACCACAAATTGAACCATTCGCTGTAAATATTCACCACGAATGCTGCATGATTACGCATATTGGGGTAACACTGTCATTTTAGGAATTTTGCATAACAAGAGCAATGCAAAATTCCAAAAATTACAGTAAAGCGAAATTTAAATTAAGCCAAGGACTAATTGGAACACTACCCCAAGCGGTTGCCAAGAATGTGCCCCATCACCTTTAGGGTGTCTGATTTACTGTAATATGCCTGGAAACCTGGGAAGGCGCAGCTTTCCAAGCATACTACTACAAAAGTTTGTGAATTCCAAGAATTAGTAAATGTACACACCTTCAATAAATACTTCTATGGGTGCATATGTACCACTTTGTTCGGTAAACCAATTATTATATAAATTTAAGTTCCAGATCTAAATAATGAAGAAGTTAAAACCTCTCACTAAAAGGCTAACAAGAAAAACCTACCCAGACATAGCAGACCCGACCCAGGTCCCCAGGCCCAACTACCAAGGCAAAAATGCATTTATTTGGGGGTGTCACACCCCAAACACCTCCTAAAGCAAATCCCCTGTTTCGTTGCCTTCTCGTCAAGCAGGTAAAAAACAATAAGGTACTCTGGGTGCATCTAGGGTTACTAAAGCACAGTCCTACTGCATACTGCGGTCTCCTAAATGGAAAGGGTAGATTTCTCTCCCTTTTAGCCTTTTCTCTCACTTGATTTCTCCCCCACTTCCGGTCACTTGTCATTCAGGCATTTAGATCCTAGCCCAGGCGTAATCACCTCTCTCTTCTTTTCTTCTGGAGGTCAGACAGTTGTCCAGTCAGTCCAATTTTCTACAAAACTACAGGTGACAATGTGCATTCTATACTGAATACATTAGAACATATTTTTAGATTTTAGACAGCTTTAGCATCTCGCCAGACTAATGCTTTTCCCAAAAATTCATACATTATTTTTATACATAGAGGGACTTTTGGTCAGCGGGCTTCACTTCATCTACTGGTTTATTAAACTGTCATTCATGTTTAGTTCCACCCACCACAGCTTGGGCTGTGAGTCAGCCCACTTTAACTATTTGCTCCCTTCACGTTGAGAGACTACAAGAGTGATGCGAGGCTCCGGCGGGGTGGAGTGTGCCTTACTGGCACTATTGTCTGTTTAACACATTCCCATTGCACATCAAGTTACACCATATCGGTCGTGTTCATATAATGAGAAAAATAGTCAAAGGTACATAGTCTGTGGTGCTAAATGGAAATAATAGATACGAGTGAACCTTCACCACTGTGTACAATCCTCATTGCGTGCCGCAAATGGCAACCGCAGTAAAAAAAATGAAGGAAACTTACATCCAAAATGTTTCACCGTTTTCTACCGGGTTCCCAAAAACAAAACAAGTATTGTCCGTATTGCGGAAACCTGAATGAAGAATAAATGAATATTGGAACAAAATACACACGGCTGCTCGTGATTCACCAACGTATATACGCGGTGCTTAACCCCGAGAAATTTACCTTCGATACACTGAAACACTGTTGTGCACAGTTTGGGTCTAATAGCTTTAACTGTGCTTCCAATTATAAATTGGTTGCATCCCTTAGGGCACACTTTTATGGTGCAATATACACAACCACTGTTTGGGTCTGCCACGCGAACCTGGAAGTTCTGAAAAAGAATGTATCCTATTCCGCTGTAAATGCCTCACTTCATGAACGCGAGTAGAAGTCTGCTCACCTCTAAAGTAAAGCTGAGGGTGCCCCTGTCAACCTTAAATGCGACGAAACGCTGAAGTGCAAAACATTAATATGCCACACGAACCTCCGTGTTCTGTTAAAAAAAAAAGAATACACTTTTATAAACCTGCTACGCTGCTAATGCTTCCCATCACATAGCGGCCCTCTTGAAGTGGTATGAATACACTCAAATCTATCAAGCAAGTCTAAGAATCGCCACATATTAATAAAAAGACGAAACCGTGTTAATGGCTGTAGGGTGGGGGAAAGGAGGGAAGAGAGAGAAGGGGAGGGGGGAGGAGAAATGCGACACGGCGGGCAGGGGAGGGGGCGGAGCGGGGAGAGGGAACAGACGGAGGGAAGGCAGATAAGGGGAGGGGGGAGGAGAAATGCGGAGGGAAGAGAGAGAAGGGGAGGGGGGAGGAGAAATGCGACACGGCGGGCAGGGGAGGGGGCGGAGCGGGTAAAAAAACAAGACGGAGTGAAGAGAGATAAGGGGAGGGAGGGAACTGATGTGCACGCGCTTTTAAGCTCAATGCGCATGCGCATTGAGCTTAAAAGTCACGGGCACTGCAAGGAATCGCCACGATTCCTTGCAAGTTGGATAAAGAGTGGATAAGCCCCCATAGACTCGCAAGCTCGATGCGCATGCGCATCGACAGGCGAGACCTAAAAAGGCTGTGCACATTGTTCACATTCGCCTAAAAACAGGTCAATTTTATTCAATGACATAGCTGGTTCAAAATTACCTTTTTATTATTTTTTTCACTTTAAATGATGGATTCTTTTTTTGCATTCATTTTGGGTCCCGAGTTAGCGAATGAAGTATTTTCGGGTTCCTTTTTAAAGTTGCTGTTACAAAGTGTGTAAGTGACATTGCAACATTGTAACGCCCTGGGAAATGAGTACTCGATCAGGCCTTTATTTATTCTTGTTTCCTTCACAAATAAAAATAATAAAAAGCAAGGTACAACTGAAAGGGTTGTGTTATTTTTTTTTAAAACACTAGTTAAACCGCTGTATCAGTTAATGTTTTCAAGTTTTAAATTTCTATCACAAGTATATGGCAGCATTTTTTCATGGCATATGCCTGCATAGAAAATATACAAAAACTATTGCACCAGCTGGCTACGTCCAAATGTTGGGATTTGCTAATGTTGGTTTATTCACTATGTTATGCCACCAATCTTGTCTCTGAGCCCAGTAAAATAAAGTTTTAACAATGCCCAATTTAATGGCTCTCAATTTACCAAATGCATAAGGATGTAAGGCTGAGTTTGCTTCTCTGGGATTCAAACTGGTCCTCAGCAGGTCACAGTAAATGCCAATGGCAAGCATTTAACTCACTGAGCTAGCTGCCTTGCCAGTTGGGACGTTTATAATCCTCAAGTGCTTTCACAGTGGGTTAAACAAAAGAATACCAGGGAGAAAAAGCCTGGGCGGGAGATCCAAGTGGCTCCGAGTTGCAAAAAAGAAAGCACAAAGTATCAAAAATGCACACTCCCAGGGAGCAGCACTTGGCTACTTATGTATGGCGTGTGTTACTGTGCCATCTCCTCCTCATCTACTCCTCAGTGGATTTGTGTATTTGATACAAAACTCAGACGGACGCTTGACACTGAGATGGGCAATTCCTGGATAGTACGGTCAAACTTTCACTGGCCAACAACAGATTCACTCTCTACTAAAAATCAAACCAGTGCTACCGGACAAAGCAGAGCCAGCTCGAATTTTTAGTAACTCAGACCAACCCTTCCGTTCATGTATTAATTTTGATTTACACGTGCATGAAGGACTTGTTAGGCTTGCCACAAGGCAACGAAGACTTTAACCAGACGTTGAGTCGGTTTGATCTACAGGTATCTGACAAAGACACACACAAAACACATAAATGAGGGTCAACACCTATACAGCACAGTGAAGTGGAGAACGTGTTGCCTCCACATATGGCTGCTTGAACTGTGTATCTTGTTTCTGAGGAGTGAATAGTTCATTGGCTGACTGATGAACACAAATGTTCCTTTACAGGGAATGATGGCTGAGCTGTGAATGGCTCTGAAGACTGAGACCCGTGTCTTCTATTTTCACCTGCTCCACTATCTAATGAGGGTTATTGACACCATCCCTGACTAGCCACTGTGGCTCAGTCACCATCCTTGTTAAAGTATTTCACAACACTTGCTGTCAATTAACATGTCCAATTGGAAAGAATGTACACAGGCAATTACCATCATCCACTGATTGCTAAACTGGAGCATTGACAATTGTCTTGAAGTCTGAAGAGGGCAGAACATTTTAGAGCGTCCACATCCTAAATGGCAAGCCAAAAATGACTAGGGTGATCACAATGTGAAGTTGGCGGATGAAGGATGCCCCGTCTCTGATGCAGGCTTCGGTTCACCGTCTAGAAACATGATGCCTGACAATGACAGATGAATCCAACTGATCACAAAAGGATCTGCAGATCACCTGTCCTCAGCATGGGGCATCACTTTTGCTAACCCAAACTGTCTTAAATCGACACTTGGCTTCTCGCCATCACCGTTACTTCGACTGGCAGGTATCAGAGGGGTTCTGAGGTCTGAGTCACCCGTAGGTTGTGCATCATCCTAGATTTTTCTGTATCTTCAGATAGCAGGTGGGGTCATGTGTTGAGTGGATGGTGACATGTGTAGATCATTTCCTAAACGTTCAAAGATTACTAGATATGGTAGAGCCAAATCCTTCCATGACATTTTCTAAGCCTACCACTGGTCTACGGAGATATCTAGGAAGAGCGGCATCCAGCACACAGTAGAGAATTAAATAATCAATTTCAACAAACAACAGCAAGGAACCAACCACCTCTTCATTCTGTGTGAAATGGGTATGCAGCCATAGACATTGAGGGCTGTAATTACGCAGAACTTCTTGGCTGCCTGCAGCCAATAAGAGTATATAGCTGGAATCTTGATGACTAAGATGAACCTAGTCCTGAAAAACGTTTTTCAGTGTTGCCCTCAAAGGCCTCGTATGGACACCCGAGTATGCGATCAGCTGATTACAGATCTGCAACTGAATCCTCTATTTACATGGCAAGGATGAAAAATATGGCTTTTCTGTATCTTACATATTATACACTATATCATTATAATGCTTCTCTTTGCAGACAGTAATACTGTGTTAACTTGTGACATTGGGCTAGTAGCACAAACAACACTCGTGCACAAATGGTCACAACACTCCATGGCACTAAGTGATGGCATCACTACCTCATACTGACGATGGTTTTAATAGGGATGGCTGCACATCTGGCATTAACAAAGTTAGCTCTAATAATTGCTGCACATCTGGCATTAATGGAGATAGCACAAGCTAGCACTTCAAAAGCTGCAATCCCTGGAATTTACAGAGACAGCACAAGCTAGCACCAATAACAGCTGCACCCTGGCTTTAATGGAGATAGCACAAGCCAGCACTAACAAAAGCTTCAATACCCGGAATTAACAGAGACAGCACAAGCTAGCACCAATAACGGCTGCACCCCTGGCATTAATGGAGATAGCACAAGCTAGCAATAACAAAACCTGCAACCCCTGGAATGTACAGAGAAAGCACAAGCTAGCACCAATAACGGCTGCACTCCTGGAATTAATGGAGATAGCACAAGCCAGCACTAACAAAAGCTGCACAGGCCAGCACTAACAAAAGCTGCAATCCCTGGAATTTACAGAGACAGCACAAGCTAGCACCAATAACAGCTGCACCCTGGCTTTAATGGAGATAGCACAAGCCAGCACTAACAAAAGCTGCAATCCCTGGAATTTACAGAGACAGCACAAGCTAGCTCCAATAACAGTTGCACACCTGGCATTAACATATACAGCACAAGTGGGCAATGATAGTCGCTGCACTCCCACAACAGTGCACCAGAAGACTCGAAAGTATACAGACATGAGATAACAGGATCTAAACTCAATTTGATAAACTCCTTACATCCGAGTTCACTGTTTGACGATCTACCCTACTGTTTCATTGAATGCAATTTACAGAAACATATTCTATCTACAGAATGATCAACTAATACTCTACCCACAGGCCATAATATGCAAGGAGTACTTCTTACTCTGTCGCTCAACAGTAATAACAGATCTTCAGTTTTACAAATAAACAAAATGTACGATGAAATATTTAACCTCCCAGACACTGTCAACATTATGCATTTCATTCCAACTCACAAACTAAAATCCATGGCAATCAGAAATGTTGTAGATTGTCCTGAGTCGATGCTCACCTCACAGGTAATCAAGAACTTATGCAAACTCCTCCTCGAAATTACCTTTCGGACAGAGCCAATGGGCACTTGCACAGGGGTTGAAGTTTAATTATTCACAGTTGGAGAGGTCACCAATGTGCGCAATCAATAGCAAGCATTGGCAAATCCAACAGGTCTGCCTCGCATTTTGCGGACTGACTGTTTAATTTTCACGGTAGCAGGCTTTCTTAAAAATATTTTAAAGAGTGATTGTTTATATTTGAGAAAGAATGAGATATGTGAAGTATCAAGGTACAGCTGAGAGTTTAAGCAGTCCCAGAACGGTTCACCCAACCTGCTAACCAGCCAACAGCATAAGGCGAGAGAGGAATATTCCTCTGGGTAGAGCCAAAGCCCACGTTATGTATGTTTTAATTAATTGATAACAATAGGTCTATACAACCAAGTTGTTAAGCCACACCTAAAAATCACCCTACGTTTAGTAACCATAAATGGAAATGACCCTGGTATGTTTTACAGGAGTCTTTCGTGATCTTACAACTCCTGTTGAGGCTATTTTGGGCCACTGGCCACTTCTGACGAGGTGACAAATTAAAAATAGTAGTCAAGTTCTTAGCTTTGTTAGTAGATTAACTGCATTGATATGATTTATTTTTCATACAGCGACCGGTCGCCGAGGCGCATGCGGTCATTAAAGGACAGTAGAAACAGTAAAATCACACGAGAGATACCAGGCTAAAGACGGCCAACAAAATAAAAAAAGTTCTTCCCAGCTTGCCTAATTAGTAAATGACTTTGGATGGAGTTTATATTCAACTTTACCGGTTTCACAGCCTTGTTAAGCGGAGCAACAACAGGATGCCTGGACTAGTTGGCTTCAAACACTACCTCATATTGCTTTTGACCTTCGACCCACGAGGAGGTGGCTTCACACTCCGATTTCGTAATATCCATATGAGATAAATGTGCATATATTTAACCTAAATTGGCATAGTTACATGGTCAGCGACAATCCTGTAAGCGAGGGCATAACTGTGCACACCTCTGCACTCGAGGGTGTGAACTTGGGGCGCTTCCGTCACTTCTAGGCACTATCCTAATGCATGAGTTTTTACTGGTTTTTGCTAGGAAGAATAGGCAGATGTTTGAGTTCTGGACCACAATCTAAAGGTCAAACCGTCTAAAGCAGGACTGTCCAACACACGTCAAGGTCTAGATCCATGCCGGAATTCCACGATAAGCAATGTATGTAAATGTATAGTTTGTGGATATTTGGCATATATATATATGGTCTTCCTAGACCTACGTTGGACAGCCCTAAGCTAAATATGTCAAGGATACTGTCACATTGTGACATGGGAAACTTCCCATGAGGCATGAGTCAGTACCACCACGACTTTATGTCAACATCTTTTCTGTGGAAATAACACAAATGAATCTGGCACACTTTCGATTTCTGTGCATGTTTGATCTTGCAATGAAAGACTCATGCTTTGTTTTCTTTTTTCACCTTTTTTTGTGTGTGTTTGTTATCGTTCTGTCTGCTTTGTGCTGGTATGGCATTTAAAAAAACAGGCAGTTTACACTGTAGTTCGTGTTACAGTTCACCCCTAGTACTGCTCAATGCTCAGCAAAATGATCTTAAATCGCATGTTTGCCTTGAATTCCCAATAGTAAATATTAACAGGCCTGACTTCGACAGGCTTATTATTTTTGTTAGGCAATTTTCATTTTTGATTCTAATTAGTACCGACGTGCTGCCTACTGAAATCCTAAATTACAAGTGTTGGTTATTTACAAATTAAGAGTGAAAAAAAATATTTCTTTGACACCATTTCAAAATGAGGAACTCAACAGTGCTCACACTGCCCAGATACAGAAAGTGTAGAATGAGCTCTTCGACTTAACAGAACTTATTCCAGCCCAAAGGCCAGACTTAAGCGACTGATTACATCATTAAGTGATTGGTTCAGGAGAACTAAATTAATAAAATAACTACATACTGCGAGGTGGATTTACGTCTTAAAGAGCATTCTACATATCAAGCGTAACTACCCAAGCTCTGCCATTTATAAACAGTTAACTTTCTATTCTGTTGACCACTAAAAAACACTTGGCCGCTCGGCCCAAGTTATTTTTTTCACCTTAAATACTATAATCCCAGGTTATTTGCATAGCGGAACCCAGTGTGATAAAGTGACCCTGCATTATGATGATTCGATGTAGACCAACTGACAACTGAAAGATGGTCCAAGACAAACACTCCAAGGAAAACAGTGCATGGCTTAAGTGGGGATTTGTGTTGCAGTGTTGTCTTGTAATACGGAACCTTGTCTCCTACTTAACAAGGGCAAAGCTCTATAGGGAACAACTAAAAACCCCTGCGCGACTGGGTGTTCTCTAGGAACGAATGTCCTGAAGTAGATTATTCTTGATGCCGAGGAAACTGGGGCAGAGCTGGGGCATCTGGAAGTGCCAAGGCTGGAGCACTGTGCATAGAGCGGGGAGTGGAGGGCAGAGGCTTCTATGAAGAGATCTTTACTACCACCTAATGGCAGCACCAAATAACAGAAAAAAGGTCCATATGTTATTTTTTCAGTGTATGGGGAGAGGTCCCAAGGTAATCAGCTTCTTGCCTAGGATCCTTAAAATCCTTGCTCTGTTCTTGGTAGGATGAGGCGGTCTGTATTTTATTTGCTCTGCAGAACAAACCTGGTATTACGTCCCACTGTGCTCAATGCAAATACAGATGGACAGTTTTTTAAAACACAAATTACTGTCACTTTGGGAAACAGACACATAATTTCGTAACACAAAACTGCACTTGTCAATTGCTAGCGTGATCAGAGCATCTGATTATCTTCAAAAACCCAGCACTTGCATTGAGATGTCCTCTGGGCAAGTTCCTCTTCCAAAAGACAGAATGCAAGACACGCCATACTATTGAAGAGAGTGGTACCGATAATAACAACTGCACAGTTAGAATTTACAATGATCATGTAGAGCTGCCGAAGAATGCCTTAGATCTGTAACCTTTGAAAATGTTAAATATAACCTACTCATTTACACTGGCAACAGAATGCGAGATGCTTTGTTTCCAGAGTAGATTAGGAATATATACATATTTTGGGAAAGGATTACTGCTGCTGTTCATCAAGTATGCTGCAATAAAGGGATTAAGCGATACCGCCTAGAAGAGAGCATTGTCTCATAAAAACAACTTAGTGGAAGACAGAAAACTGAGCACTGGCAGAGAAAAGGGGGCCCTTTATGCACATCTAGAACTCATCCCAAACTCAACATCTATTGGGTGACTATTAGAGGCCCCAGGCTGTCTATCATTATCCCAAGGGTGTGTAGACAGAATATCGAGTAAAAAATATCGAGTTGCACAAATATCGAGTAATAAATATTGTGGTTCAGAAATATCGACAGCAATAATATCGTGGTCAAGAATATCGACTTAAGGTAAGTAATATTGATTTTAAAGATATTGAAGTGTTTAATATCGTTTGCAAAAATATAGTTGTTTAAAAAATATATTTTTTAATTGTTATGTATTTTAGTCTATATATAATATGTATGTGCTGTATTTTTTTGTATAAGAATTGTTTGTATTGTTAATATATGTGTCACATTTTTAGAAGTTATTAATTTTTTTTAATTTGATTTTGTGTTTTTAGTTTCGCAGCTGGTTGTGGGTTTATAGGGGAATAGGGTGGGAATTAGTTTAATTATATTAAATTATTGTATTATTTTTAATTGTTAATATTCGGTATATTTAACTTGTATAGTTTTAATTAGTATATAGTGGTTAATTTTATTTTTGTGTGTGTTTTTACTTTTGAAGGGGTAAAGGGTGAGTATTAAATGCATTTTAATTACTTTAATTATTAGTTGTTAATAGTAATAGTTTTAATTTCAAAATAAGTTTTAATTGTGTTTTTATTATTTTCTAGTTTAATTTAGGTGTGTATTGTGGATTTTATAGTGTTAGAGTGTGTGTAGTCAAGGTCTATTCGTTTTTTTATTAATATTATTTTTTATTATTATCATTAATTATGTTAATTATGGAAGTAAATTTATTTTAAAATGTTAACTTGTTTTGTTTTTGGTGTGGTGTATAGGGTGAAAAATAAAATGTATACATGTACTAATTCATTTTTTGGTTTGTAAATATTTTCTGGTTGAACAAAAACATTTATTTATTATTTTATATAAAATGTGTAGGTTTTTATTATATGTAATTAACATTATATGTTTTCTTCCTATATATTTAATATATTAGATTTTTCATTTTTTAAATATTGTTTATTTATTCTTAGGATTATTTTTAAATATATATATATATTCATCTCAAATGTTCCCGTCGCAGAGGGAACTGCTTGTGTTGGTGCCCGCGTTTGGAGACCAGGAGCGTGTCTCAGTTTATTTCAAAACAAAAACGATCACGCGGCACTCTTCTTGGCAGTAGATTTATTTTACAGGTCTCTTGCAAAAACTCCACCTTCCCTACAGTTGCACTCACTGGGATGGGAATAGTTAATTTTACTCCTCCGCTATCCAAAACTTTCCGTACTGCTGCAATCACTGGAGTTGGAATAGTAATTTGTTCCCCTCTGCTATCCAACACTTTCCCTACTGCTGCACTCATTGGAGTGGGAATAATAATGTTAACCCCTTTGCTATCCAACACTTTCCCTACTGTTGCACTCACAGGAGTGGGAATAAAACATTTTACCCCACCGCTATCCATCACTCATCCTACTGTTTCATTCACTGGAGTGGGAACAGTAATTTTTGCCCCTCCGCTATCCAACACTTTCCATACTATTGCTCTCACTAAGGGGCCCATTATAATGTCAGGCGGATTGCCCCCGCCAGGCTGGCAGTGGCCACCGCCAGCCTGGCGGGCAATCCACCCGACATCCACACTCGTTTCCCCCGCCATATTAGTATGGCGGGGGGACCTCTGCGGACGGAAAGACCGTCCGCTGCTTTTCCGCCCGGTCGCCTTGCGGCCGAGGCGGAAAAGGAATAATATGGTGGCGGTGTCTATCAGACACCGCCAGCCATATTATGATGTTTACAACAAGGGGTGGTGAGGGACAGAGTCTCTGAATTAAGCAGAAAGCTCTCACCCAGTCAAGAGATCAGGGCTAGATCCAACACCGTTTTTTAGCTCACTGCACCATCCCAGTTTCAGAACCTGGCTGTATGCAAATTAGTCTGTTCCTGTCCCAGTGCATGATGGGAACAGGGCAAACCAAACTACAAAAGCCAATTCTTACACTGGGAAGGAAACAAGCTCCCGGGGACCGGTTTCTGGCATTACAGCCGTCTTCAGCCCGGTTTGCTTGAATCCTGATGGTGCAATGAGCAAGGGTCTCACATCTGAGAATACCCTTCCACGCTTAGGGTGGACAAAAATATTTACAACAAGGGGTGGTGAGGGACAGAGTCTCTGAATTAAGCAGAAAGCTCTCACCCAGTCAAGAGATCAGGGCTAGATCCAACACCGTTTTTTAGCTCACTGCACCATCCCAGTTTCAGAACCTGGCTGTATGCAAATTAGTCTGTTCCTGTCCCAGTGCATGATGGGAACAGGGCAAACCAAACTACAAAAGCCAATTCTTACACTGGGAAGGAAACAAGCTCCCGGGGACCGGTTTCTGGCATTACAGCCGTCTTCAGCCCGGTTTGCTTGAATCCTGATGGTGCAATGAGCAAGGGTCTCACATCTGAGAATACCCTTCCACGCTTAGGGTGGACAAAAATATTTACAACAAGGGGTGGTGAGGGACAGAGTCTCTGAATTAAGCAGAAAGCTCTCACCCAGTCAAGAGATCAGGGCTAGATCCAACACCGTTTTTTAGCTCACTGCACCATCCCAGTTTCAGAACCTGGCTGTATGCAAATTAGTCTGTTCCTGTCCCAGTGCATGATGGGAACAGGGCAAACCAAACTACAAAAGCCCCCTTTTTGAATCGTTTTGGCCACTACGAGTGTGGAAGGGTATGCTCAGACATGAGTCCCTTGCTCACTGCACCATCAGGATTTAAGCAAGCCGGGCCGAAGACGGCTGTAATGCCAGAAACCGGTCCCCGGAAGCTTGGTCCTTTCCAGTAAAAGAATTGGCTTGGTAGTTTGGTCTGCCCTGTTCCCATGATGCACTGGGCCAGGGTCAGACTAATTTGCATGTAGCCAGGTTCTGAACTGGGATGGTGCAGTGAGCTAAAAAACGGTGATGGATCAAGCCCTGATCTGTTGACTGGGTAGGAGTGTTCTGCTTCATTCAGATACTCTGTCCATCACCACCCCCTTTTTGAATCGTTTTGGCCACTACGAGTGTGGAAGGGTATGCTCAGACATGAGTCCCTTGCTCACTGCACCATCAGGATTTAAGCAAGCCGGGCCGAAGACGGCTGTAATGCCAGAAACCGGTCCCCGGAAGCTTGGTCCTTTCCAGTAAAAGAACTGGCTTGGTAGTTTGGTCTGCCCTGTTCCCATTGAGGAAATATAAATTCTATGGTCAAGTTGTGTTCCCTAGCGCGTACCCCACCGTCTCCATGTACCAGTTTAAAGTGCATGTAACTTCCCTCCTGTGCCAGCTATGAAGACGCAAATACATTTGCGTCCAACGTTAACATGTCCTCTTTCAGACCCACTGTGAATGGGTTAAATAGTCCGTTCCTAAGTATGCTATGCCAACGTCTTTTTGTAGTGTACCTTACACGTTTTCCAGCTCTGGCAAAGTAGGCCCTGAATTTCTGCCATCGAGCCATTTTTCTGGCTTCTGACTCTGAAAGCCTCAGCCCAGGCTGCCTCTGTACCCGTGAACTCTGACTTACTTCCAGCGCGGCCCACCGCGCTCAGCTCAGCCTGCTGCCTGCCAAGACTGACTATAACCTTCGAATTATCTGTCCCGCTCCTCGACAATACATTCCTGCCTACTAGTTTCAGTAAACATCCTCCTCAGCTGCAGAGCAAAGGGCCGACCTGTCTCCGTGCAAGTAATTCATAGCCTCTGTTACCATGCTCCCATGAAAGGCCCATGCCCCCACGCTTCTCATGCAGACACCCAGGCGCTTATACACGCATTCATAGTCAGTATAGAATAGCTTCTGCCCCAGAGACCTTTTCCGTCCAGATAATATGGTTCCCAAACATCAGATATCAGATATGATAGAAGTACAAGTTGATCTGACATGCCAGACTTCTGTCTCTTTCCGTCAGTGAAAATGTCAAGCCCCCTGCACCCTCCAGTTTCACGTCAATCACACGTCATGCAGCTGCGCGCGCATCCAAGCTTCCGATTTCTGCTGACATTGCAACATTTCTGTTTCGTGCCACCCCCTTGTGACACCTACCTGTGACGTTTCTAGCACACACCTCTAATTCACGCCTAGTCCACGCCTTCTGATTACGTACTAGTAACAGGTGGATACTGTTATCTTGTCTTCTCTCAGCTGTTACGCCTACTATATTGCTTTCTATGGTGTAAATTAAGTATATAAGCTATGTATTGTCAATAAAACTTTGCTCTATCCCTTCTTCCACCCCTGTGGTGGGAAGAACATGATATCCAGGTCTTGACCATTCCTTTTTAAGGAATAAAACCCCTAAGAACTCTAACACCACGGACTCTGTTTTTTTCTTTCCGATTTGAGTTATTATTGATTAAGTACTTACCTGCATAGAAATTAAGACGGTAAATTATATATTTACATCATTTTGGCGCCCGAATAGGGACCCCTCCCCCACCTCACGCGCCGGTTGGTGCGTTGCAAGCTCTGTCCCCTGCCATCAGTTAGAAGGAAAACTACGCGTACCGGCAGGATTTCCTGCATCTCCCTCTGGCCCACGGAGGTGACGAAGACTGCGATCAGTACCCAGACGAGGCGGTGAGGAGTGCGGAGGATCCCGACCAGAGCCTAGCCGAAAGAAGCAAGGTCCGAGGTGTCAAGAGGCCCACCCGTTTTCCGAAGTTTTCCGAAGTTTTTCCGAAGTATCCACGTGCCGAGTCGAGTCCAGTCGAGTTTTCCGAGGCCTTCAGTTTCCGTGCTTCCCGGTGAGTACCATTGCTGGGACGTATCTAGACGGGTTTGGGTACACAAGTCCGGTCTGCACTGTTTTTAGACAGTGTATCTGTACTGTTTAGCAGTACATCCGTTATTCAAGTTTCTGCGCTGTTCTAGCAGTGTATCTGTGCTGTTTAGCAGTACATCCGTTATAGAGGGTAGTGATATATGTCTCAAATGTCTTTTCATGTGATTAATGTCGTGGTATGAATGTGACCGTTTTTAATGTGCATTATTGTGTTCTTGTATAACTAGCTGTATTCAGTATTAAGTAGTTAGGGTTGAGCATTCAGTATTAAGTAAACAAGATGCCGTTTTTCAACAAGTTAAAGCAGATAGGAACTAGGAAAGGGATACTAGAGGAAGCAATTCCTATCCCCCCTAGGGACACTCCAGGAAATTTTATGTACCACAAGCATGGCTTAGATGCCATATTGTATCTAGATTTATGGGCCGACTATACCAAGCATCTAGACGAAAGACACAGATGGCCTGTTACCGGAACATGGGATGCCGAGTGCATCATGAAGGTAGAAGAAGCACTATGGAAAAAGAAAGCCAGACAATCTCAGAAAGACGCCATAGAGTTTTGGCGTAAGGAATCACATAAGCGTGCTGAAAAGGCACTACGTAGAGAAGACAGACTTAAAGAATCAGACAAGGCCCAAGAAAACGAGTTAGTTACCGAGGGGATCCGAGTAAAATCAGAGCAAGTAGACCGCGCACGAAATAACCTCGTGAACGGTATGTATCTCGCAGCCGAGGGTCCGCCTGAGGCCGTTTCAGAAATACCGAAAAATCTGCCGCCACCATTGGTTCCAACTAAAGTAACTCATAGGACCACTAAAGACATATTCCTGAATTCCTATCTAGAGGATGTAGCACCCGCTTACACCAATCTGCCTGTCCGCGCCCTGCCTAACGACAGGGACGGGGGTGGTAACCCGCCCCAAGATCATATTCCGTCAGTACCACAACAGAATGCTGCTGTTCCACCACCTCCACCACTTCCCGTACCTAAAGTTGATCTACCGAAACGACTTCTACCTGATCCTACTAAAAGAAAAATTCAAGTTCAGGTACAGACTCCACAGAGAGATAATGCCCAAGCTTCTGCCTCAGGGGGTGCGACCGGGGGTCTTCACACCCCGCCATTAACACGCAGGTTACAGCTCGGGGATTTGCAGAGTCCTTTCACGTTCAAGTCACCCAGCCTTGACATACTCAAAGAAAATCTTTCAGTTTGCAGATATGATCCAGTGCCCGGCAAAGACAATAGAATGATGATGGCATCACTACGGTTAAGATCTGCTACTGATTTCCTGCTGTGCTATGCAGGAATGAAGGAACGCCTAGATAGAATATATGAGTTTGTTCAGACTGGGAAAGACCCTGACAGTATTAAGGATGCCATGGAGCGTCAGAAAGTTGACGTTCAAGCACAGATACTACGTTTTTTCATAAATTGCCTAATAAGAGAACGAGACAGGCCTGAGACAGATCAGAGTGAGTTAGATGCACTAAACAAGTGGGGTCAAAATATATCTGAAGGAAAACACGACAAGGGGTCCTGCATAGCCAGTATGTACAAGAAAATTAGAAAAGCAGTGATAGATATACACAAAGAAGAAAAAGAAAAGGCTTCCTCCGAGGAGGAAGAAGGACCTGAAGAATCAGAAAAGACTACAGATACTATAGCGTATGTAGGTAAGGGAACTTACCTTAGGAAAGGTATTCGTCCAGAAAGCAAGAGGGTTTTTCTCTCTGCCTTAACCAACCCGAATTCTTCTGAACATCAGTTCCAGGAAACTGATAAAAGACTCCGAGAGAGAATGGGGTACCATGTACTCTATTCTATGGATGAACAAGAACTAGCTCGATCAGCCATATTATGGTCTGAAAATCCCGACATATATAATGATGACACGGTAGCACAGACATTTCTGAACCTTTCCCCGGACGAGCAGAAATTAGCAGGTGTATATATGATTCAGCACCTCCTCACGAAATACAGAAACCAACATTCTGATCCAGGCCCCTTACCCGAAATATTAGAAGCACTACTCATGGATAGATGGAGAGGTCTAAGTACCAAGTTAATACAAATAATTCTAGAACAACGACATAGATATAACACTTTTGTAAGCTCCGAATATGTTCCCGCCCCGCACCCAGAAAGAAAAATGTATCATATGGAACGCCTGAGTGGCATTGAAAGTCAGAACCCCTTACGAGAAGTACACCCAGTCATGGGTGAGGATCATGTCTTGAAACGCGTGTATGTACACACGCCACTGACCAAGTTAGAACTGTTAGAAATGAAGAAACTAGTACCCTGCCATGATAAAGACCCTGCAGGTTTTCACAGAGAACTTAAAGACATGTTACTGATGGGGGATTACACATACGAAGATATCATGAAAATGTTAAAGGTACTGCTGCCCACGGGCATCTACGAGAAATTAAAGGAAAAGGAATGGGAGGTGGGAGAGAAAAAGATTGCATGGGCAGAAATAGAAGATGAAGAGAACAAACGTGTCCCAGGGGTAGGCCTTGGGGAGAAAACTAAAGCATTACCAGGTCTGATAGTACAGGTTCTGCCAAGATTATTGACAACTAGAAAAGAAGACCGGGATGCAATCTCAGCATGTAAACAGAAACCTGACGAAGATACTAGTGACTTTTATTCAAGATTCGAGAAATGTTTTATTATTAATAGTGGTCTTAAACCAAGTAGCGAGTCGTACCCGCATCTTTTTGTATCCAAGTTAGTTGAGAATTCCCTGTTAGCAGTCAAGAATCGTGTATACAAGGTTGAGAGTACATGGCAAGCAAATACGCCATCCCAGATGTTACAAATGTTACAATACCATCAGAATAGAATTAGAGAAGAACAAGATCAGGAACAGAAACGTATGAAAGACACGAAAATGAAAATGTTAGTAGCCCAGTCGGTACATACCGACGGAAACAGAAAGGGTACGACCCAGACAAATCATTCTGCAGCTCCCGTTAAAGGGACATGCAACTATTGTAAGCAGCCTGGTCACTACGTACATGAATGTCCAGTTCTGAAACATAACATCGCAACAGGTAAAACTAAAGACCGCATCCACCAAGACAAGATCAGGCCCAGCAACAGACCTCACAGAATGTACAACCTATGCAGAACACACAGCCTATGCATGCTTCATCTCATACAGCACAGACAGTAGCGGTACCACAGCCCACCGCTTCGACTCAACAAGTTTCCCAACAGATGTACCAGTATGCCCAATCAGCTTATCCAGAGTATCAACGATACACATGAAACAGCCTAGAGAGGGAATTTGGCTTGCCTCTTATTGAAATTCCTGTAGATCAAGAGGGTCCTTATGTACACAGTCAAGTATTGGGAAAAGATAGAAAGTTTTTAATTGACACAGGGGCAAGCCGCACAACAATCAGTCATAATGAAGTCCCAGGGGCACCCCTCTCAGGCTCACAGAATGTTTCCCTTGGTTTTTCAGGACAGCCCATTGTAAATGAAGTATCCGAACCAGTCCCCCTGGCTGTGGGTCCATTATCACGAGTTACAGACTTGTTACTTACGAAATCATGCCCAGAAAATCTGTTAGGAATTAAAACATTGAAGGCTCTAGGAGCCATAATCTGCTGTTCCCCGGAGGGGGTTAGACTCTTCCTGCGGGATTTCAAGGGCCATTATGTCTTACGAGAATTTGATGTCAGATTGAAAAATGTACCAGATCACTTGTGGGCAACAGGCCCAACTGATGTAGGTTGTATGCATATCACACCATACCGTGTTACACTCAAGACAGGAGTAGTTCTACCACGAATCAGACAATACAAGTTACCACCCGATGCTGTAGTGGCTTTACTGGAAATCATTGAAGAGCTCATTGCCCAAGGAGTGGTCGTAGAGACCGACTCCAATATCTGTAATTCACCCATCATTCCAATTCTTAAACGTACTGATCCCAATGCACCGCCAGTATATCGGCTGGTGATTGATCTAAGAGAGCTGAATAAATGCATTGTACCACAGTACCCTGTGGTCCCCGATATCTCTTCCTTATTGACTGCTATTGATTCAGAAGCAACGTTCTTTACTGTAATTGATCTCAAGAACGCCTTCTTTAGTGTACCTATTGACCCAGAGAGCCAATATCTCTTCGGATTCAGTTTAAATGGACGAAGTTTCAAATTTTCCCGCGCACCTCAAGGATTCACAGAAAGCCCCAGCATCTATAGTCAAGCACTGAAAAGACAACTAGATTGTATTCAAATGCCAGTTAACACTGCCTTACTACAATACGTCGATGATCTGCTGATCACCGCACGAAGTGAGCCCGAATGCGAACAAGCATCACTGACAGTCTTACATTTTCTGGCCGACAAGGGACACAAGGTGTCTCCTTCGAAGCTACAATTCTGTGTTCAGCAAGTTGTGTACTTGGGTCACTTGCTGTCCAAAGTGGGGAGACAGCTCACTCCCGATCGCATTCAGTTAATTGTAAATATGCCACGACCCCAGACACAAAAGGAAGTGCGGGCCTTTATAGGCCTCACCTCGTACTGCAGACAATGGATTCCTCAATATGCATTTCTAGCTAAACCACTCATCCAGTTAACGACACAGGAGGCAGCGACTTCGACTGTCCTCCCTTGGACTCAGGAACATACACAAGCCTTTGAGGAACTAAAGAAAGCATTATGTCAAGCACCAGTTTTAGCGACACCATGTTACAGCAAACCGTTTACACTTTTTGTTACAGAACGTGATGGTACAGCATTGTCTGTCCTCACTCAAGATCAAGCAGGTTCACATAAGCCTTGCGCTTATTTTTCAAGTACATTGGATTCAGTAGCCCAGGCACTCCCTGCGTGCTTAAAGTCAGTAGCAGCAACAGCATTAGCAATTAGACAGAGCGATTCAATTGTTTTAGGACATCAGTTAACAGTACAAGTTCCACATTCTGTAGAGGTTCTGTTAAACAGAACCCAGACTCAACACTTGATTATAGCACGACTGACAGGTTATGAATTGACGCTATTCCAGCCACACATAGAAATCAGACGCTGCAGCATTCTGAACCCCGCAACACTGTTACCTACAATTATGACAGATCCAGCCCCGCATGATTGTATAGAAATCATTAATGCAGTAACAAAGCCCCGACGAGACTTAACAGACGTTCCACTGACAAATCCAGATCTGACACTTTATGTGGATGGTTCATGTATGCGAACAAGTACAGGAGAATTAGTGGCCGCATATGCAGTGACCACTGAAACCGAAGTAAAAGAAACACATCGTATTGACACACTGTCCGCTCAAGCGGCAGAGCTTATTGCTCTGACCCGAGCCTGTATTCTAGCCAAGAACAGAAATGTTAATATATATACTGATTCCCGTTATGCGTTCGGAGTTGTACACGACTTCGGAATGTTATGGCAAGAACGAGGTTTTCTGACCTCTCATGGTGCCAAGATCCAACACGGTCCCCTCATTCAAGCACTGTTAGAAGCAATACATCTGCCTTCAGGCATATCCGTCATGAAGTGTAAAGCACATACTAAAGTTACAGATTCTGTTTCCCAGGGTAACGACCTGGCAGACCAGACAGCAAAACATACAGCACTGACTCACACTCAGACAACGGATGTGACAAAGACAATAGGACCGACAAATTGTATGACAGTCAGGGATCCCACACTAGATGTAATCGATATTCAGACACATGCTACTCCAGATGAAATAAAGAAATGGACTGAACTAGGAGGGATCCAGACAGATCAAGGTTGGATGACGAAGGGAAAATCTACATGGTTTCTCCCTGATTCTATGGTTCAAGTCATGATCAATACAGCACATAGTCCAGCACACCTAGGAGAAAAAGCGATGTTAGACAGTTTACAAAATCTTTGGAGCAATAAACACTTACAAGCAGCAGCAAAACAGAAAGTGCGCACTTGCATGATCTGTTGTCAGTTCAATCCAGGTAAAAGCATCCCTGTAGAGCAAGGTGGATTTCATCTTCCCGATCACCCTTTTGAAGTCCTCCAGATGGATTATATCCAGATGGACTGTTGTCGAGGATTCAAATATGTCCTCGTAATTGTTTGTGCACTTTCCCGTTGGACCGAAGCATACCCAGTCCCCGATTACACTGCTCCAACCACTGCCAGGCAGTTGGTTCGTGAATTCTTCCCACGGTACGGCTTGCCTCGTGTCGTGTACTCAGATAACGGTCAGCCATTCTCATCCGAATTAATGAAGCAGGTTTCCCTATTGCTAGGATACCAGTGGAAATTCCATTGTGTCCGACATCCCGAAGCCGCAGGCCTTGTAGAAAGGCATAATCAGACACTAAAGACACGCCTTGCTAAAATATGTCAAGAGAAAGGAGTCGACTGGATAGTCGCCCTGCCAGTGGCACTGTTCTATATGAGGATGGTTGCCCACTCGAGATCAGGACTATCCCCGTACGAAGTGGTCTTTGGTAGACCACCAAATATGTGGGGGACGCCCATTCCTAAGAAAATTACTGATGTCGATTGTAATATGTTGACAGATTACCTTGCCTCCTTGATGTCTGCACTCCAATCATGTCGTTCACAGGTTGCCGCAGCTTTTCCCGACAACACTGATGTAAAGCCACACGATGTCCGTCCTGGAGACACAGTTTTAGTACGGAATTTCGACAGGAAAAGTCCGCTGGAGCCCCGCTGGAAGGAGCCAAAGACCGTCCTTCTTACAACGAGGACCGCAGTGCAACTGGAAGGCAGAAAGGGGTGGGTCCACACGAGCCATATCAAAAAATACAATGAACTGAAACCAGACCCAGGCTCGTCCACCCCCACCAAAGACTGTATCAAAACTAATGACTCTAAAGTTTCCGAACGAGAGAAAACTCCACAAGAAGAATATAGATCAAAGCTCCGATCTAGCAAGTCAGACAGTTTAATTGTTTAAGTCCTCCCCTAGGTGAATCGGTTAAATAGTTTCTGACATGTATCCCCTAGATCGAGATAGAGAGAGAGAGAGGCAATTCAAGAAACGTACATACTGCAAATCATTGCGTAGTCACTGTATAGTGACATTATTAATCATGTTTTTTCTAAGTCTTCTAATTATTGTTGCAAGCATACTTCTCCCTATCTATTACCCTATTTTCAAGCGTGAACAATCTGCTTACAATGTATCTGCTGAACATTCTTTTAGCGAGTTACCTCCACATGAACTTTCTTACAGACTTGCGCTGCGCAACAACACATTCATTAGTATGCTACATCATTCCCATCAGACGAATAATGCTACAAACTGCTGGATATGTGGCCGACTCCCTCCTTACCAGAATTACAAGGGAGCTCTGCCCCTCTTTCCGTACCCGTTCACTCACAATGGCTCCTGTGGTGCATGGTTTAAAATAATTAATTCCTTAGATCCTGATATTGCTGTTTTCGATGGGGGCTGGGTTTGGGGAAACTTGAACTTGGTCCTGCTCGACGTCTGTTCCCCTGATAAGGAGGGACTCCCCACTAGAATAGGAACTAATCTAGAAAATGAAGTATATGGACTAGGTAATTACACAATTAACCTTATGATTCTTACTGTTGAATCCGAAGCTGCACCAGTTCTGCCCGCTATGTCAGTATTACCCGTCACTGGTGAATTATGTGTCAGGAAGAAAGGTTCAGTACACTTAGGTCATAGTAAATGTACTACTGTGGTCGAATTCAGTGATCATGGTAAATCGTCCTTTAAAGCTATCCGTCATTCCTATTTTGTTTGTGGTCATACCGCATACATACGTTTACCTCCAGATTGGGATGGTACCTGTTACATTGCATTCCTTCTGCCACCTGTTTTTCTAGCTCCTCCTGATTATCACAGAAATACAAACATAGTAAAGAATAGACTCAGAAGAGATATCTCACTTGTCGACTACACTGAAACGGCATGGGAGCAATACACCGATTTTAATAAAGGATTCTTTTTCTTTTTAGGCCCTGTCCAAAATAGTAAATTAATACGCAGATTAACTAGAACACTTGAAGCAGTAGTGAATGAAACTGCCTCCGCCCTAGGTAACTTAACCGAAGAGCAGTCCGCCATGCGGGTTGTTGTTCTTCAGAATCGTCTTGTTATTGACGTCATCTTGGCAGATAGAGGCGGAGCCTGTAAGGTCATCGGGTCAAGTTGCTGTGTTTTCATTCCACAAAACGCACCATCTGTATATCAAGCTATTACACGTCTCCATAAAATTGCAAATCAGATACATCAGAATCCAGGCACCTGGACTTGGTCCGGTTGGTTCTGGACAACGTTAACCGCTTGGGGATGGAAGATCCTATCCTTCCTAGGCATTGGCCTAGTCCTAGTATTCAGTTGCTGCCTGTGCTTACAGTGTGGGCCAGCGATTTGTGGACTGTGTGCCACTTCATGTATTGAACATTCCAGTTTCCTTTCAAGACGAAAAAGAAAGAAAGAAGAGCAAATGATGTTACAAGAACAAACTGATCGATTCATGAGGATCGATATATCATGAAGGGTCCGTAGGGAACAAGGAGGGAATGAGGAAATATAAATTCTATGGTCAAGTTGTGTTCCCTAGCGCGTACCCCACCGTCTCCATGTACCAGTTTAAAGTGCATGTAACTTCCCTCCTGTGCCAGCTATGAAGACGCAAATACATTTGCGTCCAACGTTAACATGTCCTCTTTCAGACCCACCCTGAATGGGTTAAATAGTCCGTTCCTAAGTATGCTATGCCAACGTCTTTTTGTAGTGTACCTTACACGTTTTCCAGCTCTGGCAAAGTAGGCCCTGAATTTCTGCCATCGAGCCATTTTTCTGGCTTCTGACTCTGAAAGCCTCAGCCCAGGCTGCCTCTGTACCCGTGAACTCTGACTTACTTCCAGCGCGGCCCACCGCGCTCAGCTCAGCCTGCGGCCTGCCAAGACTGACTATAACCTTCGAATTATCTGTCCCGCTCCTCGAAAATACATTCCTGCCTACTAGTTTCAGTAAACATCCTCCTCAGCTGCAGAGCAAAGGGCCGACCTGTCTCCGTGCAAGTAATTCATAGCCTCTGTTACCATGCTCCCATGAAAGGCCCATGCCCCCACGCTTCTCATGCAGACACCCAGGCGCTTATACACGCATTCATAGTCAGTATAGAATAGCTTCTGCCCCAGAGACCTTTTCCGTCCAGATAATATGGTTCCCAAACATCAGATATCAGATATGATAGAAGTACAAGTTGATCTGACATGCCAGACTTCTGTCTCTTTCCGTCAGTGAAAATGTCAAGCCCCCTGCACCCTCCAGTTTCACGTCAATCACAAGTCATGCAGCTGCGCGCGCATCCAAGCTTCCGATTTCTGCTGACATTGCAACATTTCTGTTTCGTGCCACCCCCTTGTGACACCTACCTGTGACGTTTCTAGCACACACCTCTAATTCACGCCTAGTCCACGCCTTCTGATTACGTACTAGTAACACGTGGATACTGTTATCTTGTCTTCTCTCAGCTGTTACGCCTACTATATTGCTTTCTATGGTGTAAATTAAGTATATAAGCTATGTATTGTCAATAAAACTTTGCTCTATCCCTTCTTCCACCCCTGTGGTGGGAAGAACATGATATCCAGGTCTTGACCATTCCTTTTTAAGGAATAAAACCCCTAAGAACTCTAACACCACGGACTCTGTTTTTTTCTTTCCGATTTGAGTTATTATTGATTAAGTACTTACCTGCATAGAAATTAAGACGGTAAATTATATATTTACATCACCATGATGCACTGGGCCAGGGTCAGACTAATTTGCATGTAGCCAGGTTCTGAACTGGGATGGTGCAGTGAGCTAAAAAACGGTGATGGATCAAGCCCTGATCTGTTGACTGGGTAGGAGTGTTCTGCTTAATTCAGATACTCTGTCCATCACCACCCCCTTTTTGAATCGTTTTGGCCACTACGAGTGTGGAAGGGTATGCTCAGACATGAGTCCCTTGCTCACTGCACCATCAGGATTTAAGCAAGCCGGGCCGAAGACGGCTGTAATGCCAGAAACCGGTCCCCGGAAGCTTGGTCCTTTCCAGTAAAAGAATTGGCTTGGTAGTTTGGTCTGCCCTGTTCCCATGATGCACTGGGCCAGGGTCAGACTAATTTGCATGTAGCCAGGTTCTGAACTGGGATGGTGCAGTGAGCTAAAAAACGGTGATGGATCAAGCCCTGATCTGTTGACTGGGTAGGAGTGTTCTGCTTAATTCAGATACTCTGTCCATCACCACCCCCTTTTTGAATCGTTTTGGCCACTACGAGTGTGGAAGGGTATGCTCAGACATGAGTCCCTTGCTCACTGCACCATCAGGATTTAAGCAAGCCGGGCCGAAGACGGCTGTAATGCCAGAAACCGGTCCCCGGAAGCTTGGTCCTTTCCAGTAAAAGAATTGGCTTGGTAGTTTGGTCTGCCCTGTTCCCATGATGCACTGGGCCAGGGTCAGACTAATTTGCATGTAGCCAGGTTCTGAACTGGGATGGTGCAGTGAGCTAAAAAACGGTGATGGATCAAGCCCTGATCTGTTGACTGGGTAGGAGTGTTCTGCTTAATTCAGATACTCTGTCCATCACCACCCCCTTTTTGAATCGTTTTGGCCACTACGAGTGTGGAAGGGTATGCTCAGACATGAGTCCCTTGCTCACTGCACCATCAGGATTTAAGCAAGCCGGGCCGAAGACGGCTGTAATGCCTGAAACCGGTCCCCGGAAGCTTGGTCCTTTCCAGTAAAAGAATTGGCTTGGTAGTTTGGTCTGCCCTGTTCCCATGATGCACTGGGCCAGGGTTAGACTAATTTGCATGTAGCCAGGTTCTGAACTGGGATGGTGCAGTGAGCTAAAAAACGGTGATGGATCAAGCCCTGATCTGTTGACTGGGTAGGAGTGTTCTGCTTAATTCAGATACTCTGTCCATCACCACCCCCTTTTTGAATAGCCATATTATGATGGGCGTCTGTAGGTGGCTCTCCGCGGCGGCGATGACGCCACGGAAAGGCATGCGGTCTTCACTCTTGTTGCCCCTTGCGGGCCCCCAGAGTGAAGGAGAGATGGGGAGTGCACACGAGGGGTACCACAGGTACCCCCCTTCATTTGCATAAACAAAGCGGCAGGAACCGCGCAGTGCCTGTCGCTTTGTTTATGCAAATGCATCAATGCATTTTTAGCATTGTGGGGGGCGGTGCTGAGAGCACCGCCCGCCACAATGCTAAAAATGCAGGATGTGCCCGCCACTGTGGTGGGCACATCCTAATACCCCCCACGGGACCCCCGCCCTTCTGGCGGGCGGTCCCGAATTCTGACAGGATGGCGGGCGGACAAAGTCCGCCCGTCATGCTAATGAGCCCCTTGGTGTGGGAACAGTAAATGTTACCCCTCCCCTACCCAACACTTTCCCTACTGTTGCACTCACTGGAGTTGGAATAGTAATTTTTACCTCTCCGCTACCCAACACTTTCCTACTGTTGCACTCACTGGAGTGGTAATAGATTATACCCCTCCGCTATCCAACACTTATCCTACTGTTGCATTAGGAGTGGGAACAGTAATTTTTTCCTCTCCGCTATATAAACAGTTTCCCTACTGTTGCACTTTTTGGAGTGGGAATAGTAATTTTTACCCCTCCGCTATCCAAGACCTTCCCTACTGTTGCATTCACTGGAGTTGGAATAGTAAATTTAATTCCTCTGCTATCCAACACTTACCCTACTGTTGCACTCACTGGAGTAGAAATAGTTATTTTTACCCCTTTGCTATCCAACACTTTCCCTACTGTTGCACTGATTGTATTGTGAAATGTAAATTATTTTTTTTTATATTTTAATGTTTTAATTTGTTAAAGATTTGTTTTTTCATATTTTAAATCATTAAAATATATGTTTATATTGTTTTAAAATTTTAACATAAATAATGTATGTTAAATGTATTTTATTTTGTAACAATCATATTTAATATATATTATTTTATTTGATATAAAAGTCAATATTTTATACATCTAGATTTTTTACATCAATATTTTTAGTCAATATTTTGGTACTTACCTGTTTAAGCATAGAAGTCGATATTTTTGTTGGCTATATTTTTTACTCTATATTTTTAACATCGATATTTTTTACATCTATATTGTGTCCGTGAACCTTCTCAAGGTTGCCCACGTCAATGTGACATGGATACTCTTTACTTGGCTGGTTATATTTACCTGCTTCATCCTGAGATAAACTTGCCAAGGTGTCACAGGAGTCAGAAGAAGCAAGTGAGTGGTTCTTATCATTCGTAATAGACTGCATCTTCCTTAGTGTCATGTGCACTCCCACAAGGATTAGCAAATACCATTACTCAATATTAATGACCAGCATTTGCTGACGTTACCATCCAACCATTACTAGATGTGCATAAGCAAATAGTGAACACTTCAGCCAAATTAATACCACAAATGCACAGGAACATTAAAAACTGCGTTCATGCAAAAAGAAAACTACTACCACTTGGCTCCAAACATGGGGCAATGCACTCACTAGCACCAGCTCCAGCCATCCGTGTCCAGGAAAATGTAAAAAGGTTAAGCTGATCCAGAAACAATCACTTACCAGGGACAAAGAAGGTAATACCATTTTGTGTCCCAAACCTTCAACTTCAAACTGCTTTCGAGAAACTAACGGTCTCCGCAATAAAGGGAACAAACATCCAGCCACTAGGTCCTAGGCAAAAAGCTAGATTGTGTTATGATCCATTCTGCAAGCATTCGCAAAAGGCATCACATTACCACTTGTAGAAGACATAAACCATGATACCCCGAGAGTAGGCACTAGACAAGTCCCAGTCTTGATATATGCGAATGACGCAGTGCTTATTGAGCGAACATCTAGGGCGTTGCAAGTGTTAATCGATGGGTTTGTCTCCTTCATGAATACCTTGAATTTATCACCCAATTTTAATAAATCATTCGTTATGGAAATAGAGTGTTGAGGGACTAGCACAAAATCCTACATGGCAGGCGCCCGCTAGGCCAGCTAGAGTTCCGACTTTTACATAGCTGGGTGTTTTATTTGATGATAAACTGAATTGGAATAACCTGATGGAGGAAAAGGCAAAGGTCATGAAGAAAGTCCTGGGAGCCATTGCAAATTACGCTCATAGGTTAGGCACATGGTCTCCGGGTGTGATTTTAAAATTATATCAGTCAATTTGTATTTCCAAGGCTTTGTACGGGAGTGCGATTTGGGGCTATAACGCAGTTGATTAGCTCCGAATCATACGAAATACATTTTTCTAATGGATTTTAAAAGTGCCACAGGGAACACCCGCATATGCAGTACATGAGGAGCTGGGGGTCAAATAAATAACAGATCTAGCTGCAGTCAAGCCCCTGCTCTGCTGGATGAATGTATGGTCCAAAGAAGAGGCTTCTTTTAATCAAGCAGTAATTTTGGATTGTCTTGCCCTGGACCACGCTCTGAAAATCCCTTGGCTTAAATACATTAAAGATTCATTCAGTGCCCTGGAAAGACCTGATATGTTTATGAATCAGGGGTCAGTAAAGAAGGTTGACAAAAAGTTAATTGAAGACCTATTTTTAAAAACAAGTAGCGCAGTGCGTGAAGGAAAGGAGCTTAATAAGCCTATGGTAAGAGCCATGCTCTAGTTAAATCAGTGCCAGGCATGGAACTCTATCTTTCCATTTTAACCGGACCCCACAAGCGTTTTTTAATCACTCGTTTTAGACTGAATATGTTTCCCCACTTAGTTGCCTCTCCTCCTGGTTTTATTGTATGAACTGAGGATAGAGTCTCCTGTGGCTGCGACAATAGGTCTCCACAGGATATTTTACATTTTGTCTGTTTATGTAAATATTTTATGCATCTCAGGCGACAATTTCTTAAACCTTATTTAAAAGAAATGGGATTCAGACAAGCACGTGTTGCTCTCTTGCATTTGCAACTTGTGCAAAACGCTCGTACACTGTGTGTTGTTTCGCATTTACTAAGAGCAATGATACGATCATTGAAATCCAGATTTGACGGAGCACAGGAGGGATATTATGGAAATTGGCTTGGTAGATAACATAATCAAAATGTATTTGAAGTATTATATGATTGATTTCACATGACGGTTGATATGAATAATGTTATATCACAGGAAATATTATGCAATGATTAAGCGTAGATTCTAAACACTCTCGAGAAACTGTAAGAATAGGATTGTTTAGATTTGCTTCAGAAAGATAGCGAGAGGTGTATTTTTATTGTGTGTTGAACTATGTTTTAATGTATTTGTTACTGTTTTGAATGCATGATCTCTCTTATGGCGGTATTACTGCTGAATAAAGATTGTTTATTAATATTATTACATAAACCACAGCATCAAGAGCACTGCTAAAAGATATCATTATGACACCCACAATTCCAACACTGAAGAGAGTCCCTGGGCTCCTCATCATTGAGAAAATCACATCCAGAATCAAATTTTAGAAACAAAATCTCGCCACACCGTAATACAGTCTAGATAATGCTGATCTCTGTACCAGTTGGGGCTGCTATGTTGTTATGTCTTACCAGGAACTGAATATGCAGGATTACATTGTAATGAAATTAAATGGCGTTGAACCAACGTGTCTGCACTTTATTGGAAAAGGCCCCGGTTAACCTACAATTCATGTAAACAACACACAGCAACATCCTTTCTTAGCGATTCCCCAAGAAGAGAGGGCTTTCTGAAATGCCACCAACGCAACAAAAGCCCATAACAAACACGAACCTGCCTTCCGAAGAGATAAAGATATAACTGGGGGACAGGATATTCAAATTTGGGATCTGGGGCATTTAACAAGTTCCTCCAAACCACAGGAAGAAATACGAGTGACACCACCTTCAAGTGGAATGCGCCACCATTGACAACTTAACAGCAGCAGGTGGCCCCACCACCTGGTGACATAAGGGTGTCAGCTTGCTACAAGAACCATATGAATCCTGCATGTCAGCCCGGCTTTGGCCTGATGCGTTGGAGGCAGACATACCACTTAACCTAGTGGGCTGAGTTCAGGTGTGGTTGTGTGCTCTTTTCATGTCAGAGACACCACTGATCAGTTAGGTCCATGTGCTGGTTGAAGTGAGTCCCCCCCTTCACCACCACTGCACCCGCAATACAGCTACCTTCCACTCCCTAGCATATGAGAAGGGGACTCTTACCCTGCACATTCTTCATCTTACCACAAAAAACCTTACATACACAAGACGGGCCTGGAAGTTGCCTCTTATCCTCTTCAAGTGTCTCGTTTCTGGTCGTTCTACATTCCTGGTTACAGAAACGAGCTTAAAGGAGCGCATGCCCGAGTCACAGCTCCAAGTGACAGGTTGCGCTGCTCACAGAGGCGTCTCGGAGGCGACAGCCCTCCACACTGTTTGCACTGCGAAGCAGTAATATGCAACAGGTTAATGTTTCACTGCAGCGCCGCGGCCAGACCCACGCGAGGAATCAAGTGTGCCCCGCTCTCGCCTCAAGACAAAAAATACACGTCTTTAACACAAACAGGAGCCACAATTGTGTTTCGAACACAGCGGCCGTAATTACCGTTCGTGCGACTCGGGAGGTCCGAGGTTTTCTGTCTCCTGCCGGCCTCCTTCCCCGCATTGTGTCTCCGCGCGCCCGGTGCAAAGTTCACCCTCTCATTTGAATGCCCTGCCCTGCTGCAGCAGGTAGGAATGACTAACATGCCCGCCCGGCTCGGAGAACACACGGCGTGCCCCTCCCTGCCTTCGCGCCCCTGCTTACTTATTTACCTTATTTTTTTTATTTGCGGTTTTCTATAGCGCAAACTTGGCCACTGAACAACAAATACCTTCCCAAAATAACATGCTTCAATTTAAGAAGAGCGCAGACAGGCAAATGCTGCAGTAGTTTGATGTGGAAAAGTGGTTGAATAGAAAATATAGGGTTTAATTCTCATTTATGTTTGGAAAAAGTTATAATGTACACAACAACTGAATGGTCCAGCCTCAGTGTGAGGAAAGTACCCCACAATTTCCATTACGGGAGTGCCAAACAAGGGGAGCCATTTCAAGTAGGATTAAAGGGAAATTATGCGAGTTGGGGAGGCTAAGCTGGCCGGTGAGGGGCCTCTACAAACGGTTACTGGGGGCGGAATGAAGAGCGGGCAGCAGCCAAGCCCGGGAAAACGCTGGGCAACGATTGGTTATCTTGATTTAAAGCGACCAATCCGCAGATGCGCAATGCGCATCCCCTGGGTGCGCATCAGGATTTAAGGGTATGCCCCCCCCCCCAAAAAAACATGTGCATAGGCGCCACCATAACGGTGGCGGCCTGTGCTTTGGAGGCGGGTTGCATCAAACATATAGGCTGGTGGACGTTGGATGCCTTTCGGGGTACATATTACCTAGTCTAATATAAGTCTTTCTTCACCACAGGTGGCCCTCGACAGGCGCACAGGGTATGGATTCTGGGACATTCGTATGTCGTCAAGGCACAGCGGTGAGTGACGGCGCGGAGAACTAATGAAGGAATGTGGCTGTGCAACACAAAGGACTCGTTGGATGGGCAAGCCTGGGATGCAATAGGAGCACCTGCTGTCTACCGCACAGAAGGCAATAGGTCGCAGGGAGAAGCTGGGCGCAGTAGTGGTGTACCGGGTGGCTTGATTTGGCCAACCTGGAACGTAGGGATTTGATGGGGGCCAAGATATCAGTACTGACGGTTGTAGCCAGACTCATTAGAACAGCAGAGCTGATATGGCCAGAAATTATACTACAAGTCCTTGTGAAGGGGGCTATAGACAAGGCAGTTGTAGAACGGTCTAGGAAGAAGATGAACAGCACCATGTCCAGATTGTGCAAGGCTAATGGGTGGGGTTTTGTGAGGCATGGCCTCATTAACCTTAAAACACCAGGGTACCACAAACCTTATGAGGAACACTTGTCGCAAGTAGGCATACAGTTGTTCCTCCTCAACACTAGTGAGGGGGGCTAGAGTTACAAGGATTCAAATAAAGAGTGTCAGGAAGAAGCCTGTGAGGGAGCTGCCTGAGGTCGGAAAACCACAAGCAACGTGGAGGGCTGGCTCCAGATAGAGTGCAATAGCCAAAGGTGGAGCCTCTGAAGCCTGTGCCCTAGGGATGCCTTATGGCAGGGACACGGGGTGCAGGCTGCGGGTAAGCAGAGGGCGGACACAGCACTTGCAGCCCGGTCAGGCATGAGGGCCTCCCACAACACTTGGCAGCAAGGTGTAGCCGAGAAGCAGCAAGGGATGTGCTAGACCTGCTGAGAAGGGGCATTCGCTCAGGGCGTTGTCACCAGGTGCTGTGCTGTTAAGGTTTGAGGTCTGGACTTGAACTTCAGGCAAGGAGGCGATAATGACTTGACTTGATTTAAATAGATTATGTGTTCTTTATGGCAATATATAAATAAAAGCTGTGGCCTTTTTTCACCACCACAGAACTGTGTCATTTGTAAGCACGAAGGACGGTGGGGTGCATGTTTTGGCCAGGGAGCTGAAGGGAACCGAACTTGCCCGCCAGGGAGGGGTTCGGAAAAGAAGGCCCTGGGTGAAAAAATGTAGAACAATTTTAATTACCTGTGTCAAATGATGACAAACAATGATACATTTTAACACAGTCACACAAAAACAGTTGAAATATGTCTTGCCCGGATTGCCAAAAAATCCTTAAAATGACATTGGCATTGGATGACAGAGTTAGAGATAACAGAAGGCAGAGAGGGAGAGAGGTCTGGATAGAGAAATAGAATAGACAGTGGTTAAATAGAGAGAAAGTTCAGTGTCACGAGGCTCCATAGAAGGTTGGGGCCCTGATAAAATGCCCACTTTGCCCATGCCTTCAAACGTCTCTGCATTCAACAAATGTGTATGGCAGGCTTTGCCATTACACCGTCCATCTAATCTTCTACACACTGGCTCATGGAGAAGCAACCTGCTCATCTCCCATTTACCTCATACATTAAAACAATAGAAACAAATTATGAAGGCCAGTTTTTAAGTTTCAAATTCGTTCCTGCTGGTTTGATCTTACATCCGGGGTGCATTTAGGATAACTTCTATAAAATTCACAAAGACTTGTAGGAGCATGCCTGCAAATCTAAGCCAGCTGTAGATTTCCGGTATAGCAAATTGCAAAACTAACTTATGTGGTATTTCCATCTTGTAGAAAATTACATGTGTACATGTGTAAATGTACATTTTCAAACGTAACCTTCCTCTATATGCAATTTAAAAATATGAGTGTTTCATCAACATTCCCATCTCTGAAAGACAATTACGCCTGCCTTTGAGTATATTTGTAGAAGTTTCTACTGTGGGAAACGTCCTGCATCTTGATTCTAAATGCCCCAAAACTCACGAATCTGTGGGTGTTTTCTGCAAACTGCAGTCACTCCATTGATATGTGTAGTTTATGAACAGAAAATTCCACCAATCCCTGATATTGTGGCTCACTCTGTGCATTTTACATTTGGAAATTGCGTTTTTTGTACACTCATGAGGAATGTAGTTGATCAAGAAACTTTGTGAACCGAACCGAGCTCAGTATATAACACATTTCTCAAATCTCTAACGAGCTATTCTTGGCAAACAGGGCAAGCTGAAGGGCGAGTTAGTGGGGGCATTATTTTCAAGGCCTTGTGCTGCCAAAGATCGTCACTCTTGAAATGTTGAAGCAAGCCTGCACTGTATATTCATTCACCCACAAGGGATAAAACCACTAAGTGGCAACAAAATACTGGAGCTGTTGCTTGTGATTTTCCTAGGAACAGGTGCTTTGTGACACATTACTGCCAGCCTGACGTTTTGAGCTGGGTCCCGCAAAAACGTCTGAGGTGCCTACTCTCAAGAGCCGCCACTTAGAAGTCTACTTCTGCAACTATTGCTGGAAAAACGTCCCAAATACTAGAGCAATAATGCTCAAGCTAATGCAGATAAAAGTAAATCGCAAGGCGCCGGATACCTTTCGAGGGAGTTTTCCATCTCGTGAGTTTATCTTCCTAGCTCTTTAACCTTCATTTGTCTTAAAATCATTATAGTTGATTTCTTCCCATGTACAAGGTATTCATGTTTTCTTTATTGTCACTGTATTTAGAGGGGACATGGCAGCCTGAGAGTGAATAGGAGCACCAGAGAATAGGCAAGGTGCTACAGAAACCTTTTCAGTCCACCTTGTTGAATGCTTCATGTCTCAATCTGCTATTTGACACCCTCCAGGGAGGTCTGCAACACTTTGCAATTGAGAAAGCTCAGAAGTTTTCCAGTTCTTTATGTGATGCACAAGAATCCATGGGTATGGGAGTAACAGGCCCTTTCAAAACAGATAGAGTTTAATCAGACCATTTGTTAGCCCCCCTCTTACCTCTTTATACTCCTTCCAAATTTGGGGGTTTAAAACTATAAGCCCCTCACTTAGAACCGTAATTGGGATGTTTTAGTAGCGTGAAGGTAATGTATCAGTGACGCCCCAACAATTAGAACAGAATTGCACAGTGACAAACATAAAAGGGTCTACAGGAATGTGAACACTAATAACATAATAAAATCCTCACGCATACTTTTAAGTCTGGCTCATGCAGCATCAGTACTGCAATCATACACATTCAGCTGGAGTGACATCGCCCCATCTATAGGCTTTGACAATGACAGAGGTTAAGAGTATTGACAACTGCAGATAAAACAGCTAAATACACCCACATTCAAAACGCCTCAACTGGCCTGTCGTGTCCGATGTGACAATTGTTGTTGGCTTTACTCAAGCACCTTGAGAGGTCCAATCTCAATTAAAAAATCACAATTATTTGCACCCTTGTTGGAACTGTCAGGAGAAAGGATAACGTCTAAAGCACAACGGAGGCTGAATCGGCCTCTCGGCTCTCGCTCACCAAGACAAGAGAGTGCATGTCAGTGAGCAGTGTTGGGAAGATCTCCCCGATATGGAGGACTCCAGTTTTGAGCACTTTCTATAAATCACCTTCTTAAAACAATGAGGTCCGATGCACAAACAGAAGTATTTGTGCATGTAACTTTAGTTTAAACACAAACATCCTTTTTGAGAATGTAAACTTTTTCAAATCAGTGAAGGTGTTTTGCAGTCATAAAATGTGATTTACTGTCACAAATAACTTTTGTGGGAGCAAATCTGCTCCCTGGGGCGGTGAGTGGGTGTCTTTAAGTGGCTTTTTTTTTACGTCACACGCAGTTTTTTCGTCACATTTCAACTGGTGACAAGACAATGTACACACCCTGAGATGTCTTTTGTCTGTGCCCCACTTCTTGACATTTTAAAGTGAATTTTCCTCTTGGAATAAAGCCACAGTGACCCTTGTCATTCCTAGCGTTGACTCACTGGTTCAGTAAAACAATGGCACAGACCCCTAATTCCTCTGAGCAAACACAGACTCTACGTCAGCTCCAGGCAACTTTTTCCGTATTTTCTGGGGAAATGTTAGCATCCTAAGAAGCTACATCCTTAGGTGACCTTTTCTTAATTACATAAAAGAGCATTGTTTCACTGTCTGCTGTAACTATTATTACATAGCATACCTTAACATGTAATATGAAATATTTGTAGCACATGAGCAAAAATTAGAACACAAACTTGTAAATTCTATGAAAGTCCAAATATTTACTACATATTCCCTGTTTACAGTCTAGTATCCTTCTGCATCCTCTGATAAGTGACAATTAGAACCAACTGTGCTTATGTCTACAATGCAAGTTAGTTCTGCGAGTTTCAATGTTGTGCAATGCTTCTTTTGGCACGGATCACAACCCATTGCAAAGTGCTGCGAAACAATAAGACTGCTGATAAAATCACAGTAAGCCTGAAAAGAAAGGGAATGAAGGGCGCAGCAACAGAAGACTTGGCAATCCCATAGTACCATCGTGTGTCACTCCATATTTGAACTCTTCCCTTGGTCACCCTGTGAAGAACAAGTATCAAAATGGGAAGCACACAGTGACCTGGAACCCCATGTACAGCTCGTGAGTTCAGGCTTTCAACAACTTAACACAGTTATTGGATTTCCATCCTCCCAATCAAAGGGGAGGCTGACTCTTTGATTTTTGATCTTGGGGGCTGGTGGAGTTGGTGCTCAAGGAGTGGTTGCATAAAGCATGCCCATAGCTCACCCAATTCAATTACTCTCTATTTAGGTCTTGCCTATCATACAGCTTTTAGCTGTCTGTAGGCAAAAGCCTCTAGTGGACTATACCAAAAGCTTTTTGTGGACTTAGAGCCCTCTCACTGCTTACAATTGGTTGGTTTTATTGTCACTCTAATTTGCTTTCTTCCTATTCAAGTGCTTGCTTCCCTTTTCTTGTGTTTGTGCCTTCCACGGAGCATACTCTCGTTACCATCCTTTTGGTTCACAGACTTGTGTCCTTCCACCTCTCACCTTTAGGTGAGTACTTTTTTTCTCTAAGCTCTCCACGACAGTGAATGTATTTTCAGGATCACTCCCTTCTGTACAGCTTTCTCCCTGTCAAATCCCTACAGCCTCCTCCCAGAGCATGCCCTGTTGCTAACTCCCACTTGCACTCCTCATCATGTACTGCTTTTTAGGTCTCGCCTGTCGATGCGCATGCGCATCGAGCAAGCGAGAGTATTGGGACTCATCCACTCTTTATCCACACTGCAAGGAATCGTGGCGATTCCTTGCAGTGCCCGTGACTTTTAAGCTCAATGCGCATGCGCATTGAGCTTAAAAGCGCGTGCACGTCCGTCTTGGTTTACCCGCTCCGCCCCCTCCCCTTCCCGCCGTGTCGCATTTCTCCTCCCCCCTCCCCTCTCTTCCCTCCGTCTCGTTTGTTTAATTTAACCCGCTCCGCCCCCTCCCCTTCCCGCCGCCTCTCCCTACCCGTCTTTTTGTTTCACCACAGAGTAGCAGTCTGTTTTCTGTGTTTTTTTCTGTCTACTTTGCCACAGACGCTACTCACACAGCGAAGTCACGTTCCTCAGCAACAAGCTACAGCTGCGGTTCGGATCGGCTGGACTAAATGCCAAGTAAGTGGGAGACTTGGGGGTTACTGTAGCCCAGGCCCCGTCATCAGGCACAGCCCTGCACTAACCTGAACGGGCTGCTTTACTGCAATCCCTCCTTAACCTTAATCCCTCTACTTGAAACCCCTTATCTACCGTCAGAGTGCAAACCTTTCTCGGATCCCTGCCAGTGAGCTTTTGGAGTTTTCCTTGATCACCTTAAATTTGTTTTTATTCCGCATTTAGCAATAGCACAATTACCTCGCATTTCTCCTCCCCCCTCCCCTCTCTTCCCTCCGTCTCGTTTGTTTAATTTAACCCGCTCCGCCCCCTCCCCTTCCCGCCGCCTCTCCCTACCCGTCTTTTTGTTTCTTTTCTTGAGTAGGCCTGTCGGTATGTAGGAAATTATAATGATACATTACTTCTCATGTATTAAAATGTATCGCTTCCTTATTTTACGGTATTGTAAAGACTGCCTGCACTAAAATCGATATATTATCGTTATCAAGTTTTGGGCACTCACTCAGTGGGCTGTCTTGCTGAAATATTATCGTTTGTATCGATCATATTTTATATTTGTTTGGCATAGTTTTCAAGATTCGCTATATTTAACACGCATTCTGGGATGAATGTATTACATACATGGGGGGCTTATGTGCAAACCTCTTGCGCCGCCGGTTCGTCACCTTTCCCCACATTACAAGAGACCCACCGGCAGCGCAAGGGGCTTCTAAATAAGCCCCATAATACCTTGGCCTTGTGCGCTTGTAAACTCACTTCGCACCATTTAAGCTGCATGGGACGTCCGAGCGTTAGTGGCCTGGGGAGTTTGGTGGCAAACATACATCACCCTCAACCCCTCACCCTCAACCCCTCACTCACCCTCACTCTCACTCACCCTCACTCAGCCTCAACTACTCCCCCTCACCCTCACTCACCCAAAACCCCTCACCCTCACTCACCCTCAACACCTCACTCACCCTCACTCACCCTCACTCACCCTCACTCTCAACCCCTCACCCTCAACCCCTCACCCTCAACCCCTCACCCACCCTCACTCACCCTCAACCCCTCACCCTCACTCACCCTCAACCCCTCACTCACCCTCACTCACCCTCACCCTCACTCACCCTCACCCTCACTCACCCTCAACCCCTCACTCACCCTCAACCCCTCACTCACCCTCAACCCCTCACTCACCCTCACTCACCCTCAACCCCTCACTCACCCTCACTCACCCTCACCCTCACTCACCCTCAACCCCTCACTCACCCTCACCCACCCTCACCCTCACTCACCCTCACTCACCCTCAACCCCTCACCCTCACTCACCCTCAACCCCTCACTCACCCTCACCCTCACTCACCCTCACCCTCACCCTCACCCTCACTCACCCTCACTCAACCCCTCACCCTCACTCACCCTCAACCCCTCACTCACCCTCAACCCCTCACTCACCCTCACTCACCCTCACTCACCCTCAACCCCTCACTCACCCTCACTCACCCTCACCCTCAACCCCTCACTCACCCTCACTCACCCTCAACCCCTCACTCACCCTCACCCTCACTCACCCTCAACCCCTCACCCTCACACAGTGCAATAGGTCTCGGAGCATTTGAGTTGGAGCTTTTAGAAATGTTTATGGCTTTTTTTTTGTAATTCTTTAGCATTGGCTACAGGAAACAAAAATGCTAAAGATTTACAAAAAAAACCCATAAACAATTCTAAAAGCACTAACTCTAATGCTGCGAGACCTATTGCATTTCCAATGCTTGTTATACCACAAGCGCTCCATATTGATTTATCTTTCCCCCATCCTGTCAAATGCTTCTTCCTCCTTGGATGTTTTTTACTGTTTAATTATTCTGCCCCTAGTGCATTGCATTCCCCGCTGGTTACTTCTCTCTCCATTACGTCCCCCACTACTTAGTTGCTTCGTCTTGCCGTCACAGTCATTAAAAAAATGTTGGGGGGTTCTAGCAGCTGCCATGTGCTGCCGGGCCACTCCACTTTTAAAGAAGCAGCTTTGCACAGGTAAAATATTTTTTTCATTTAAGGAGACTAGTGGCATTTTTACTCCTGGAAATAAGTAAGTAAGTCAACAGTAGGTCCTCACTCAATATGAAGTCAAGGCCACCACCTCCACAAGGTGAATTAAGGCAGTAGCCTTAGGGTACAACAATTAATGTTATGCCAAATAACAAAGAAAGGCCTAAACAAAATGGCACATTTCAAAAACGACGGAGAGCACCCCAGCAGCAAATTACTACCGTATTTTGACTGGGGTTTTGAACATCCTTGCAAAATTTGTGATCATGTCAACCAAGTTATCTGTCAGTTCTGGTTAGGCAAATCAAACTATCACTCGCAGAAAGAGGTAGAGCAACAAGCATAGACCCATGAAGGGGAGGGGCATGGCATTCTGCATGACCAACTGCACCCAAACAATACATTTGCATTAAGAAAAGAATGTGCTTGCAGTGTGCCCCAGTGTTACAATTCATTTTATTTTATCACCTGGGCTGGGACACCTACTCAGACAAAAGCTAGTGTGTAATTTGTAAGAGAAACACTGTGAGGCGGCTCATTTTTTATTTAGTATTTGTCTCATTTGCCTTAAAACATCCTGCATTCTGCTCTAATGTGCCCCACCTTACATTCAAGGCTGCAACTCCAAAGATGATGCCAGCCTCCCCATGGCTGCGGCCGAAGCGTAACCCCTCTATTACAGAAACCTGCTAAGGCAGCCATGTTTAGTGTGGGTGTCAAGTGCAAAAATCAAGAGTGTCCAACATAGGTCTAAAATGTTCGATCAATGTGTATTTATATAGGGGAAACTAGCTGAAAGGCAGTAGAGTGCTGTATAGGAGAGTAAATCCAGACAGGAAGATGGAGGATTCTGAGAGGGGAGGGCGACTATTCACTGCATTGGAATGTAGTGTTCTTTAAAGGGGCGTGTCTTCAACTCCTTCCTAAACAGCAGGAGGGAATGTATGGTACTGATGGATACAATAACGTTCCAGATCTTGGGTGCGTACATGGAGAAGACCCGTGGACTTGTTTTCTTATTTGCACTTCTTTGCCTCCAGTCTCATGAGGTGTGGCTGCGGGTGTGCCAAGAACCACACCTTGAGGCTGTGGATTTCCAGAGCAGAGGAGGCTTTCGTATAGATTCTACATGCTGGATTGGCAGGAAAGCCACATGAAGTACCTTTGCAGCCTAAAAGAAGCTCAATTAGATAGTCACTAGTTATTCTGAAAATATGTCTTGGATCTGACCGTCATGGATCTTCATACATTGCCAACCATTTTTTAGGGTATACAATTATTTCCTCTAGAGCTGTGAGGAACTTCCTGGGAAGGAGAACCTTGCTCCCCTGAGCTGTAGTCAGAGCTGATGGTAAGACTAGGATGGGAGACCGTTGTGGTCTGCATCTGCGGGGCATCCAAGATGCGTCTGTCTCTGTGACAGGTCCCCCAAAGAACTGCTGCCATGTATTATGCTTTTAAAGTAACAAATAGGGCCTGTTAGCACGGTCTCCAGGCGGTGGGCAGGGCTGATTTTCACATCTCAATAGTTCGAAGGGAATTTTCTTGCCATTAAGACACTCAGCAAATATGTATGCATTTACCATATTTTCGAGCATGTCTTTTTTTTTTTTTTTACACTCTAGCCTTGGTTTGCAGCTACGGTAAAGGAAAAAAACTCTTGAGATTGTTGTAACTCCAACAAGTCATTCTCTGAGCTTTCAATCGCTTTAAAAACATTTAAAAGCAATCAGTCGATCAGTCATTGATTTTGTAAAACATTTTCTCCTCTTTCCCCGCAGTTAATTTAAGCAGCTCTTTTCTTTTGTGCTGTGACTTCTTCTGATGGAAAAGGACTCATCAGAATACACAGGCGCTGAGATCTAGTTAGTGAATGGCTTCATAGAATGCCGGAGTGACTGATACTTGTCATATGTATGTAGCTGAAGAGAACGCAGACAGGATTGCCAGAATCCACGTCAACGGGACACACTGTTCCAGTCCTGGGCTTTCATTTTACACATCATATTTTCCAGCTGTGTTAGTACAGTGGCTTCAGTTCAAGAACACCAAACTGCTTATCCCAGAACGCACTTAAAGGAAAGACCAGGAAGGTGGAAATGGGATCCTTTGAAAGGAAGTGTTCTGGGAACCCTACATGCCACAGTGTTCTGGCATAGAGGAAGAGTGGTGTTATAAGGTCCTCTCGCTCTGACATCACAGTGCTCGTTCATATAACCCTTCTTTCCTTTCTACTGAAAGGAGCTGGAGGGCCATTCAAATAGAACACAAACTAAAAACCGATTGAACACTTGACAGAAAGTGGGCATGAGCGGGAAGAGGTCGTTTGACTCTCTGCGCCTGCCCGAGGCCACGCAGTGGCCATTAGGAGGGCGGGCTCCTAGTCACGGAGGGCTGTCCCGCCCCCGCATGACGCAGTAGTTCCTCTCCTGAGGCAGTCTCCCCTGGTTGGTGGAGACTGGTAGGGATGCACGTCCGGGGCGGTGGGGAGGAGCCGTCTGGAGTACATCAGACCTCGGCCCTGTTGGGGAGGCCTCTTTGCCGCCCCGGACGTCGCAGTTCCATGTTGGGACACTCTTTTCTTCCCTCTGGTCGTCCTCCAGAGGTCCGGTCTTGCGGCGTTTTGCGACGTTTTTCCCGGCGTTCGACGGTCCGTGTTGCCTGTGGTGAGTGGGGAGGACTTAGGCGGGTTGTAGGCAATTGTCTTGTTCGGGGGCACGGGGGTCACAGGTTTGGCCCCGGCGGTCCTCCCCCACGCGTCGGGTATCACTTGGTTATTGCATGGGACTTTTGAGCAGTCCTTGCCCTTAGTCTTGTTGTGCTCGCGAGCTCGTGTATCACCGGAGCAGTTGTTTGTTGTCTCCTTCCAGGGGCGCTTACCTTAGCTCGTGAGTGTGTGGCCCCACGGAGCAACTGATTGTTCCTCGGTGCCCTTCGTTACGTCTCCCTTGCATTTATCCAGGGGTACGATCACTTATGTGGGGCACCTAAGGCGCCTTCCTTCACCGGTATGCATAGAGCATGATGAGGATTGCTAGGCTGCGAGTCCGTTTTAGTTTGTTCAGGCCCAGCGCGTTATGAGAGAATTAGGGGGGCAGATGGCCGTTTAGTCCGTCCCCTATATTTTCCCGAGGTGCTTGCTTAACCTCGGACGCATGTGCGGACACTTGTAGTAGCGCTGTTGTCGTAGGCTAAGTCTCTTGCGCGTTCCCTTCGTGGCGACGGTTATGTCTTAGACTCGAATGTGTATGTTTGCCTGATGAATCATTCGCCAGGTAGGATCCCACTTCCAGGCTGTGTCCGTAGGCGTTCGTTTGATCTGGCCATGCGCCGTGGCGCCCGGGCGCAGTTCTCTCCGTGTGAATTTTGTGGTTGGTGTGTGAGACAGATTTCTGCCATTCCAGGCGCAGCCGTACCGTGTCCCTTCTGCCCCCCCCCCCCCTCTCCTGCACAGCCGGACTCTGTGGAGTCGTGGCGCTTCCTTAGTGACTGTGTTGCCCGCGAGTATCGGGGTGTGTGTTGGATGTTGGCAGCAGGGGGCATTTGCGGTGCGGTAGTTTTCGGGAGGAATATGCTGGGCCCCGTCCGGCGGGCGTTGAGGCCTCGGCTGCCGGTGTCACTGTTCCGTCATTGTTCCGTCATGGTTCAGTGGCTTTTAGCGCATCCTATGTAGGGCAGCGGGTGCGTCGGGCTGTTTCGCCCTTCCGGTGGCAGTAAGTGTTGCGCTTGGGGGTTACGGCCTTTTCGATTGTGGGGCAAGTTGTCGGGTGTCCGGCTGGAGCCCGGGGGTGGTGGTATGGTGCCGAGCGCAGCGTCGCCAATTCTAAGCTGCCCTCCGTCCCGTGGTGTGATTTGCTGCTGTGCCGGACTTGGCTCGTAGGGGTGGATATAAGAGGCATGAGGTCATCTCCACTGCTCTAGCCCCGGGCTATTCGCGTTGTAATGCGGCGGTGCCTGCGGTGGTCTCTTTTGGTGTGTTTCTGTCCGCGGCGCTAATTCTGTTAGCTACCCGATTACGTGGCCTTCCCAGCATATATATTCTTCTGCGTGTGTTGACACACTTTGGTCAGTCTCCCAACATTCAAGGACGGCGCGATTTCGTTTACGCAGTGTTGTTAAGTGCACGCATATATTGATGGGCAAACGTGCAGATGATGCTGGTCGCTGGCAGTTGTGTTCGACTTTTTGTGCACGTGTGTAATGGTGGCCGGGTGCGGCCATTTTGGGGACACCATGGTGTGTTCGGCGCTCAGGGTAATGGCGTCCAGTGCGGCCATTTTCGGGGGCGGCTTGTTTCATTTATTTGCAGCAATTTGGGAGCACAATCCTTCAATAACTGCACATGTGGGTAAGTTCGGCCATTGATGGGCATTTCCGTGGAATGTATGGTTTTAAGGGGGATACAATGTACGGGTCTTTACCAAATTATGTTGCTTTTCTTGCAAAGTGCCCATGATAGTGACACTATCTGAGATATGCGCAGTCTAATGTACGGGCTATTCATGTAGTAGCCCTGTATATGCACGGCCTGCTAGTTCGCACAGCGGGATAGCATTCTGACGATCTGTACAGTGTAGCTATCTGAGGGATGCGCAGTGGCAGGTACGGGCCGTTTTCAAGCAGACCTCTATTAAGCACTGCTTGCTGGTTCGTTCAGTGGTACTCCATTTTAGCACCCAGCTGTCTGTGTAGTATGCCCAGATTAAGGTGCGGCGAAGTGAGGTATTGCCAGCACGCTCCGCAAGGCCAGAATATCATTCCATGGATAGAAAGAATGTCTTCGGCAGCATGGTGTCTTTCGCTAGCTTGTCCCTGGCCGGCTGCCAGTCTGCAGGAGATACAGTTTGTAACTTTGCGGGTTGAGGGGGGGTTGCGGCCCGGGTCGGTTTCAGCTCGGGGATGCATTAAATCTGTGCCCGCGAGGGGACTTCAGGGACTCGGGTGTGTGCCTCGGTGTGGGTCAGGCTCGGCCCGGGGTAGCTTCCTTCCTGTGCACGTGAGTGGAATTTTTGGGTCCCGGGTTTGAGCCACGGCATTGCTTCCGTGCCAAAATGTAAGCGGCAGGTAATACATATTGGAACTATTTCTTCCGAGCCAAAATGTGCGCGGCAGGTAATACATATTGGAACTATGTATTGCGCCGCGTTGTCTATCCCACGCCTCGCCCGGGCCATAAATACCACAAAAAATAATTTCTTATCTGGCTATTCGGATAAGTTCAGTGGTTTCCGCTTTTGTATCAGATAATTTTGTTACTTCGTTTATAAGTTATAATCCTATTGTAGTATTGTGAGTTATTACCTGTCATCACATAGTTGCCTGCGAACTGCAAGTTATAGGATCGGATCCTTTTATGTTTCCACCAGTCTCATTATCCTAATGTTTCAAAAAAAAAGAAAGGTTTGTTGGGTTAGAAATGCACTATTAGTAATGCCAATCCCAACCATTGTTGTGTCTACAAAGTCTGGAGTTTGTGCTTCCCGTTACACGCTTATATACTGTCTCTGCTATGGAGGTATTGCATTATCACACCTTGTTTCCTGATTGTCTTATGTAACTTAGATAATAAGAACTAGGATGCCAGGTTTTGCTAGCAAAAGATGCCCAGGGAGTATTCCGTGGCGTGAGCTAACTGCCCCCCCTGGTATTATTGCTCCCGGCATAGACCCCTTGGTGCCTGAGTCGCAGAGGTCCAAATCGGATATATCACACGACCCAATTATGGATAAAAGCGAACTATAGTGATTAGGTGGCCTGCCGGCATTAAAACCCTACATTAGTCACTCCTACCGTGCTCGGATCCAGCCAGTTAGTTACTCAAAGCTGCATTGTTTGCTTGCATTTGGTGTGTGTATACCAAAACTTGTTATTCGTTGTGTTGGATCACTGTCCTATATAGTTTTGATTTAGCATATTACTGATCATTTCTTTCTTGTGCTTACCGAAACTGTAGATTCGTTTCCCGCATATTATAACAGTTGGTTATACTTAGTTTTCATACATGCAAGATATAGGCCTTAGGTCTCTCCCTGGCAGCACTAGTGCTGTATCGTCACGGCATGATGTAGGCACATTAAGGGCATGATGCCGCCCGCTTCCTGCTCATCTTTTATCGGATCTTTCATCTTGGGTTTCCTGCATGATTTGCGGAAGGAATCCTAGTACGTCCTGCTCAATATTGCTAGTACCAGCCTTTGAGGGTTTTGCCCCTTGTAATTTCTGTAGGTTGTACTGACTCTGGTCTTCATATCGTACATGTATCGGGTTTTCTTTACAGATTTACACTATAGCGTATAACTCTACTCTTATGTAGCGTGGTACTCCCTATCAAGCTATTGATCAGCTTTGCAGGTAATTATCTACGTGGGTGTGGGTGGGAGTATGTCATCAGCATAGCATGGATAGAACTGGTTTGATAATATTATAGCTGGATGCTGGACAGGATTCGAGAGTAATACCCACTCCTGCTGTTTACATGAATAGACTCCCTCACTGAGACAGCCTAACAAGAGCGTAGCTGCAGCGGGTGCAGTGGCACCGAGGACGCCTGTCGCCTCCTTATTGTTGTATTTGATCAGGGCTGTAATTTTCATTCTATCTCTATCATGGGACCCATGTCTTTCCGGTGACAGTGCCTATGACACACAAACTACTCTTTGGCTTGTTCCCCGCACCCACACCTTGCGATTCCAGCTCAAAGAAAACAAGGCATTTGCAGTTATAGATAATGCTGCTCGCCGGGCCATGTTTCGGAAAGTAACCTGACGCTTTGGCAAGGCACGACTAATTTTATTCGATAGTTCCGCCTTGCATCTGTCCCGCAGGTAATCTTAAAGGAAATCCAGTAAAGTTTTATGTTATTATTATTTCCGAAGCACTTTCGTTAACTTGGTCCCATTCACCACACAAGAGGTGGGCATCACACTGATAGGCCCTACGGCTGATCTCTTTTCAGTCCTTTACTATCATGCGGCGAAGTGCTAGAAATAAGACATCATATGTCACACGTAAAATGAATGGATATGCCACACATACTTAGTCTCAAACTGGCAGCTATGTATGGTCCCCGTATTTACTCCAGGAAGTTATACAGGAGGCTTGCTATTATGTTAATACTAGGGGTTCAATTGTTTTACAGGTACAATAAATATTATGTATGGGTGTGAATGAGGTGTGAATATACAAGCCTTCAAACAGTGTATGCGCTAGGGCACAAGTCTTTTTGAGCCGATAATTTCGAGCCCTTGTGGAGCAACTGTTTTTCCCCTCGTTTTCACGAGAAAGCATCAATGTGGGCTATTGAATTTTCACTCATAATTACACCCAATTATAAAATGTCTCACATAGCAGCCTGCACTTGTTTGGATGCGGATTGGGGTCAACTCCCCTGCATACCCTGTAGTCTGTTAGCGCCAGTAAAGGTGTACTGTTCTCAAATGTTCTGTTTACATGCTAACCAACAATTTCTTGCTACGGTAATATACTACATTGTGGGCAGACACCTCCTCCTGGCATGTCCCAGCCACCCAGACTGTACTTTGTGAGTGGATGGGTGGGTTTGAATTGTGCGCCTCACACTTATCATTCTGCTGTAGCCATCACCAGGCTTAGTGCTGTGGCACACCGGAGAATTCTGAATGGGTCCACATTTGAGACTCTTCCCCCTATGATATCTCATTCAAAATAACCTTCTCCCAACTAAATCGTCCCTGTTAGACATGTTTTCTTATGCCAGGCAATCTTAGTGGTGTGGCCATTCTTGGGCTTCTTCTGGCCAGAACCGGAAAGCGATTTTCTGAGTGTTGTATGCTGACTAGGGTAACCATGAATGCAAAAAACTCTGGGAGTAGATAGTACCCCCTCCTGGTATTTTGGGCAGATGAAGGGAGTGCAGCACAAGCGCTTGTGCCTGCTGGTCGGCAAACTTGCCACCCAGTGGGGAGGCAATAGGTATAGCACGCATTGGACACCAGGGCATAAGAACATACGGGACGTTGTCAATGATAGCGCTGGTGTAAGTGCAAGGTAAACACGTGAGAAAGTGTAAGTGCAAAGATAAACACGTGAGAAATAGCAAACAGTGCGTTCAGAGAAGTGGCGTGGCAGGCAACAAAGAGTACCACACACAGGTACATAGGGGGCACTGCAATAATGGCAAACACGTAAAAATGAGAAATACTACCTGTACACTCCTGATAACAGCACATGTGTTGCTCTACCATGAATAGGGAAGGTCGTATGTCAATAGTCTTTTTCCCCCTTCCATTGGTCCTGCTGTCTATCTTTCATCTTGGGCTCGGGTACCTGTTGGCAGCCCACCTGCGGTCTGCAGCCTCAGTGTAACAATCAATTCAGGTATAAGGAGAACATCGGTGGCTTCCGCAGCCCGAGCCCGGACTGTCAATAATCGTTGAGGTGGGTCCTTAGAAGTCCTTTAGAGAATGTTCTATCTGGTATCTTACCCGGTGCCCCCCCCCGGTGTCGGTTCCCTATCCCTATGGGGGGGGGAGGGGGGCCTAGTTAACCTAGGACAAGCTATCCCTGTGGTAGGATAGACTGGCAGCCGGTAGGCCGGACTGGGGGGCATGTGTTATCGGCTGTCCCAGTGGTTTTCTGTTTTCACTGGTAAGACCACGTCGATAGTTTCCTATATATGCATTGCATACTGCAATAGACTGCTGTATTCGGTAGGGGTTATGCCAATGGGTGCCTGAGTGGCTTTTATTTCTCCAGGCATATCCCTACGCAGGTCAGGAGCTTAGGGGGCTCTCCCTTGCAGGCGCAGTTCTCCCCGGGAGGTGGTTGTATGGTGGCTTACAGACTAGTTAACCTATGGTATCATGGCCGATGCTGCTTACCAGCCCTAAACCCAATTCGGCCTTCAGTCTAGCTAACTTATCGATATGTCTGATGCCGCTTCCAGCCTATAACCTAGTGGGCAGGGGATGCCGGCTGTTCGGCCTGGGAACCCGGATTATCGCTTAACTGGGACTCGTTCTAGTTCTATAGTATGTTTGGTGCCCTCCTATTCCCTCGTGTCAGTGAGCATAATTACTATCCCTGCTGGATTATGTAGACAGTAACGCAGATGTATCAGTGACTCCATGGCGCAGTTTTCTGACGCTCTGTGGGAAGGGATAAGGTGGTGTCCCAGCGGCTTGCGCTGGACAGCCTGTTTCATGCTTCTGAGGACCTCTGTGGTAGGGGCCCCTTCCTATCCCTTTAGTTTCCCTGAGGGGTTGTAGGACAGGTTTATTGGTGCCTCATGGTAGCACCCCACGCCTATGGGCGTTGCCCTGTTCCTCCTCTGTCGGGAGGTAGCAATTCTAGGTGTAGGTTGCAGGTAAAGAGCAGTAGTAATGGTGGGGGGCCCGTGCGGCAGCGGGAACCACCTCACGGGCTGTGGCGGAGTTACTGGGCGATCCGGAAGAAGAGAGGTGCAAACGCTGGACGTCAGCGGGCACATAGGGGTGCCAGAGCATAACCTCAGAGCCTAACCTGTTACCTCATGGGAGGTGCAGGAATCCGTGTCGGCGCCCCAGTAGTCCTTCGGGCGGTTGTGGGCCTGTGCAACCGGGGGTTTGCCTAGTCACGCCCAGCAAATGGGCGTGTCAGTATAATTATGGTATTTGTACAACAGTTGGGTGGTTCGCCACTGTGTTGTTTGGCTCAACAGGCGGGCAGGTGGCGAGAATGCGGCCTGCCCTAGGATCGCCCGTAAGCTAACCCACCGTCATTACATATGTTGTATGTAATAAACCTGCAGCAATTTTTTACCCAAACCTAATTGTGTCCTTGTGTTATTTGCGGGTTTGGGCATGTGGGGCGGGGGTTCATGTGGCCCTGATGTGACTATGCGCCTGCCCGAGGCCACGCAGTGGCCATTAGGAGGGCGGGCTCCTAGTCACGGAGGGCTGTCCCGCCCCCGCATGACGCAGTAGTTCCTCTCCTGAGGCAGTCTCCCCTGGTTGGTGGAGACTGGTAGGGATGCACGTCCGGGGCGGTGGGGAGGAGCCGTCTGGAGTACATCAGACCTCGGCCCTGTTGGGGAGGCCTCTTTGCCGCCCCGGACGTCGCAGTTCCATGTTGGGACACTCTTTTCCCGCCCTTCCTCGAACCCAGAGTGTCGGCTTGAGGGGGCTCCGGGGGGAGCTTTTAATGTGTTTCTTTTTCGTTGCAGGCGGAGTTACTGGGCGATCCGGAAGAAGAGAGGTGCAAACGCTGGACGTCAGCGGGCACATAGGGGTGCCAGAGCATAACCTCAGAGCCTAACCTGTTACCTCATGGGAGGTGCAGGAATCCGTGTCGGCGCCCCAGTAGTCCTTCGGGCGGTTGTGGGCCTGTGCAACCGGGGGTTTGCCTAGTCACGCCCAGCAAATGGGCGTGTCAGTATAATTATGGTATTTGTACAACAGTTGGGTGGTTCGCCACTGTGTTGTTTGGCTCAACAGGCGGGCAGGTGGCGAGAATGCGGCCTGCCCTAGGATCGCCCGTAAGCTAACCCACCGTCATTACATATGTTGTATGTAATAAACCTGCAGCAATTTTTTACCCAAACCTAATTGTGTCCTTGTGTTATTTGCGGGTTTGGGCATGTGGGGCGGGGGTTCATGTGGCCCTGATGTGACTACGCAAACAGACCACACCGTTCGCGTCCCTCCCTTTAATTAGATACTCTGTGTCAAAAATGTATGATCGCTTTTCATAACAGCAGTGTATTTATGTGAGTGTGTGTACACAATGGCACTTAATACACACACATAACACACTCCTAAGCTCTCACTTTTCTGCACACTCATGAACAGCCTCCCTGACCGCTCACCGCATGCTATGGTCACTCCGCGCAGCGTCTACACAGTTTACGTTACAAGTGCTACATTGTGGTGCTAAATACCCTCAGCAATATAAATGGGTGACCTCCCTGGAAACTCCCCAACATTCACCGGGCCGAACATACAGGCCGCACCAACCAACACCCCTTCTCTTCCTTGTATGGACATGCCAGAGATCAATATTATCATCTATTTTGCCTCATGTGTAGGTATTTTACCACGATGGAAACAATATCAAAACTGGTGACATATTCCATATTAAATGCTGCTTGTTGTAATGCATTGAGGAAGAACCCAAAGTGCCAGTTTCATGCCGTTACCTCATGGCTTGAATCTGAATGGCTTGATAGACTCTCTTCCATTTTTGACAAACACCCGGGACGCAATTCAAAAAACATTTACACATCCAAATTCAAAGCAGCTGCGCTAAAGTGCCTCCTGTCTGCACAAACACCATATCCTGATTCACAGACTCCGGTTCTCCGGTCAATCCACAGATGAAATTTAGGACTGTGGAAAATCTGAAGGAATGGTCGATTTCACAGTCTCATCTTTAGGGTTAAGGGAAGAAATATGGATGTCGCCAGGGGAGGTGTTTGGGCAGGGGAACCATTAGGGATGGAGTAAACGCCTACAAAGTCATAACTTTGTAAGGTGTTAACAAACTTTATGTTCACACTCAATTAGCCCACCTACACGGAGGCCCAGATTCCAAATTTTACGGAGTAATAGGTGTGTGTACCTGACAAATAATGATACCCAGGGTAAGTTATTTATCAGGTGAGATAAACAGTACCTTAGTGTAAACTTTACCCCGGTTAAATTCCAGCAGGTTTGATCTGTAGGAATTTAACGAAGGTGAGGTATTTAATGAAATGAAGTTACTGGGTGTGTTAAATACCACCCCACCTGAAATTCCAACCCCTGCGCAAAGAGGTTTGGACAGGGTTCTGAAAGCACCGGCCCACACATAATCAGGGCCAAAGTGTTAAAAAGCTGAAGTAGAGTGTAGGAATGTCTCTAAAAGATAAAATAATTTCAAGGATGGAACAAAACGGAAAAAAGTTGCATGCACTATTGTAATATGTGCAAAATATACTAGTGCGTAATGTTCAGTGTAGAGATATAAGTACGAGGGAGCAGTAATATGTAAAAAAATCTATGATTGAATAGATTTCCGGCCATACACGCGTGTTTTTTTAGGGTATTCTAAAAGCCACAAACTTTGCGGTAGCTGTGCAGATCTACGTGGATTACGATACAATGCTGTCTAAGGGTAGGGCCCAGTGGAAAAAAATGTTGTGCCAGTAAAAAAGAGGAAGAGTGAAAACCAGCATATCCTGCGAAACAAGCACAACGTGACAATCATAGGCAGCTCCACCCACAAGCTATCAACATTTGCTGAGACACAGCACACTGTGTTCATGGAAATTGTTTTGATTATTGGTAAACTTTCACTTTTAGCACAGAGCCTCCACTAAGCTGCAATGATCTCCATAGGTAAGGCTCAGAGCTCATTCTTTTTAAGATAGAGCCTGCCCCTGCCAGGGAGTCAGTTTGTTTGATGGATTTTAAGGAGTATCTATGTAAGAATATATTATATGTATGCACATCTGCGGAGTGTAATATGATATTTATTACTTAATTGCCATTGTTCAATGTGGGTAGGGGCAAAACAACAGGTGATGTCTTGAGAGGGCGATGATGACCCACATCACCCTCAACAACGGTGATTTATAGCATATTACACTGCACATCTGCATATAGTTTATGTCATGACATTTTTTATAGCATTTATTTTTCAGCAGTATCACGATGTAAGGATTTATATCTGCGCAGTAAGGTAAAATCACACTGACGAGGACTCATGCTTATTAGCATTGCTATTCCCAATGTAAAGACAGACAGACAGACAAACAGATAGGAAGGGAAGCTCGGCGCGTGTTGTTTGCCACCAAAATTGTGAAAAACTCTGTCCTCTACAAACCCATTGCAATTCCTTGAATTCGTGCACACCTTGCAAAAACTGCCTACATTCTCCACATTTCATTGCACTGTAAAGAAACTTCAGAGTTACATGATTTCTTGCTACAAAAACGTGCCTGTTTGGTTGCCTGCTGGCTACACCACTTGAGAAACATTCAGTAGGTCATGATTGAAGTTGTAGGAAGGACGCATAAGACTCCTGTCACTAGCAGAGTATATGTGGGCATAAATGCATATATTCAAACAAAAATATATATGTTAATAGAAAATTAAGAATAAAAGCCCTCTACAAATGTACATTGACTCAGAACCACAGATTAGGTTAAAAACCCATACACGTGCTATTAGGAGGGATCTCTTCCACATAAAACCAATTCCTAATACGTTTCCAGTGGGCTAAGCTTCTGAATTCTGGGGAAGGAGATACTTATGTGGTTTGTGGCACAGAGTGGTTGCCTGATGCTGTGTTAGCCCTTCATCCTGCTCATTTTCAGTGACACACAGGCAGCAACAAGCAGCTCACCCGATACAGCTCCTCTGCGTGCAGTTACAACTTTCACATCACTACACACCAGTGGTGTAAGGCAACATGGTGGGGCCCTCCTGCAGAATATGGGTGACTGGCACCTGACACTCACATATGTTTATAGACCTGAGGAAGAATGGGTGGCACCCTGAAGGGAAGACCCCTGAGTACGTGGGCCTGGGTTATGCCTCTTGCACACCAACAGGAGGACAGTCTAGGGGCAATGGCAGGTTATGAACTTTAAAAAGAGTGCAGCGTAAATAGCCACACTAAACTGCACTGAGGGAGCAAGCCTACCAGGAATATCTCTTAAGGAACAGGACGAAGCTTCAAAATAGCCACATTTCTGTGGAGCTCCGTCACATTCCCCATTTCTCGAGTTGCACAAGGACAGGCCTCCAACAAACAACAATTAATCCAAAAAAGATGCTTGTGAGCTACTGGTAGTTCTCAAGCTACCCACACTTAGGTCTCCTGTATGTAGCCCAGCCTAATAAATGAGACGCTTTAGCTTGGTTGAAAAAAATATAAGTATATCAAAATTGAAAAGTGTGTATCTGAGAAGAAAATGTGTGTATTTTCAAAACTCAGCTGAAGTTTGGGGAAATGTATTACTAATACTAACTTGGAGCCAGGGACATTGCAGCTATGGCAGTTATGAATTACCCACGTAGAGGCATTCCATAATGACAAAGATATTTTTACATTATTGCTGGGAACAGTGCCGGAGGTACAGATGTGATCACTACTGGTAAACTTGCATATGGAGATCACTAATAGAATCTTTTCTGATGTGGTCAGTAATAAACCTCTACTAATAGTAGCTCAGGATGATGTTCATTGAACATCTGTAGCTCTTACTGCAGAAAAAGTTGGAGACCGTTTCAGCCCAACACTGTCTCCTTTTAGAAACACCGTAGGAAAAGCTGCAGGAGCTGAAGACCATGGAGCCGAAGCGCAGCACGAAGCCTTCCTGATAGAGACCTGATGAGAGTTGAAAAATACTACTCGAAGTTAAGAAATCCACTTGAATGGAGGGTGTGCTTGAGGCCATGCAGCTTAGTCTAACGAAATTCAGGCAAGACGCCCAAGGGGCGTTAAATATGGTGGAATATATAGAGGCCAGAGTCACAGACTTACAAGCATCTCAGAAAACATGTAAGGGATTTCAGGAGTGATACAGCAAACTTAATTGTTCACCGTGAATGGATAGAGGAACATTTGGAAAACTATGCTAGAGACCCTATCTCCATCTTCTTGAAGTGCTAGCTGTCCTAGCTGCTGGATATTTGAGGAACACCGTCCAGGGTGGGATTGATAAATGCTTTGATCTGCTTACAGTTTCCTCAGCTACAATAGCTGTACAAACAAAACTGCAGCTGATCGACAATTCCACAGACGCTATTGTGGGATTCTAGGGTACTGTGCATGAGAGAGGTAACATTATGCACAGCTAATAAGAAAGGAGAGTGGGCTGTAGGTTACCATACATTCTTCCTATTTCCAGAATGAGTAGGAAAACTCAACTGAGAAGGAATAAACTGCAAAAATTAAAAGTGGGATTCTGGCACCGCAACAGCCTCCAAATGGTATCCAGGCAAGTTATGAGCCAGAAGAACACTTAAAGTAATCAGACGCTCTAAGACTAATTTTATCATCATCATCCATGGTAAATACAATGGCACAGTGCACATGTTCACCCAGGCGCAAGCTGCACAGATCTTCACACTCCATGGCAACAGTGAAAATGAAAAGACTCTGAAAGGTAGGCAAAAGAGACGCATTAAGGCAGCCATGCAAGGTCTTTCTGAGTTGTAGAAGAAGAAGAGGTTGAAGGGTGGGTGTAATATTCAGCATAATGAAGCCTATGCTAGCTTTAATGCTGCCTTGTGGTACAGCTTCTTTTTCTGGAGACTTTGGCGGTAAAGCCTCAGGAGAAAGAACAGACCGGCCATTCCTGCACTCGGGCATTTTCCCAGTGGGCTGCAAGGAAGAGTGCTGCTTTTAAGACAGAATGGGCTTCCATCACCAACTACCCTGCTACTTGCGTTTTCCTGCAGCATGGGGCTGGTTCGAACATGTTTGATGGGGCTAAGTTTGGTTTCCACTATAGCCCTGCTCAGGAGGGTTTTATGTTGGACCAATAATTTCAGAGTTTGATGAATTTGCCAAATCAGGCCAGACTTTTGTCATGTTAAATGTTTTTCCCCTACTCCTTTCCCTAACCGCATTAAGAAAATTACTATAAACAAATTGTAAACTACATCTAGCCAACCATTGCCAGGAGTTTGAACTTAATGAGCACAATAGTAACATGAGTTCCTACCTTTCCGTCATAAAGCAGCGCTCCCCCAACAAACTTTACAAAAAGTACAATTCATTTTGCAAATTTTCAATTGTTCTTCAATAGGTCTCTAATTTGGGATGTGTGCAAATGACATCCATGTGCTCGTTGCCTGCATCCTACGGATGCTTGAGTCACTACAGTACCCTCAGACTGCCTGCTACTAACCACGTAAGTACTCAAGGTTTGGTGATCACTGTAGGACCCAGATTTTCTGCTAGTGATAACTGCTCCGGACACCATACTACATGCTGTCCACCTACCTATACTCACCACAGACGTCACAGACTGCCAGCATCCTCTGGGTACCCACTGCAGTATAATGAGCAAATCGGTCTCTGACAAGGCAAGCACACAGTTCTGTCTGCTTTCTGAGTTGGGTAAGCACCCTTATGGCACATATATCTCTTCCCTTGGGTACCCTGGGGCTGCTGGTGACCACACAAGTACAATTAACCTGTCTGCATTCCATGGGTGTGGAGATTTTCCTAGTTCACTGAGGCTGCATGTTTCTAATGGAAGATTTGAAACATCCAATACTCACACAACTACATGCCCTTTAATGAATTACTAGCAGCCTAAGTTAAGCAGAAACATACAACCTGAGCTTTACATATAGCCCCACCACACCTGTAGACTATTTATCCCTGAGACATCCATCGCAGGTTCAATTTAGAGCCAAAAGCAGTGAAACCAAAGAGGCCTTTCCCAAAACCAAGGCTCAAGTGCATCTATTTAGACACAATTATTCATAGACAAAAACAGAGTGTAGCCCCTGTGCACCATGAAAGGACAGCAAGAAGTGCATTACAGAGACTGTATCACCAGTAATACTTGAAGTGATAAACACCTCACTACAGAAATTGTACCTCCCCTACGAAAACAAACTAGGGTGAAAGCTCTTCTGAAAAAAACAAATCTCGACCCTGATGACTGGGCAAATTACCGACCCATCTCTCTGCTATCGGTAATTAGTAAACTAGCAGAAAAACATGTGAATTCTGCCCTCTCCAGATTTCTAGAAGAAAACAACTGCCTTCATTCTTCGCAGACAGGGTTCAGATCCCAACAGGGTACGGAGACTGCTCTCCTAGTCGTGATAGATGGATTGAGAAAAATCCTCGATGCCGGAGGCAGCGCCGCCCTTATTCTTTTGGACCTTAGCACAGCCTTCGACACGGTGAACCATCAACTAATGTTTCATAGACTTAGGGAAGTAGGAATAACCGGAACAGCATTGAAATGGTTACAGTCCTTTCTGGAAAATTGAGTCTTCACAGTCTTTGAAGAGGAATTTGCCTTGAAGCAAATACCTCTGACACGTGAAGTCCCCCAGGGATCCTCTTTTAGTCTAACAATGTTTAATGTTTATATGAGCTCCCTAGCTGGAACCGTATGTTCAGATGGGATACAGATGATCACGTACGCTGATGACACCCAGCTAGTGGTCTCTCTTAATCAGCTTGATAAGAGCGGAACTGGTCTGTCTTCATGTCTTGAGAAGGTATCCAGGTGGATGGACAATTCTTTTTTAAAGCTTAATGGAACAAAAACCGAGCTTATGCTCTTAGGTCATTCGGCTCTATTGTTTGGGCACGCCGCCGGTGCCAAAAAAGCAGATCAAGAGCTTGGGTGTCTGGCTTGATGTCAACCTTAACTTTACGCAACAAGCACAAAAAGTTGCAACCAGCTGCTACGGTCTTCTGAGAATGATTAGAGGAATTCTGCCCCTGCTACCTTTTGGGGCTAAACGGCTATTAGTCCAAGCCTTAATTTTATCATGGCTCGACTACGCCAATGCCCTTTATCTAGGTGCTCCTCAAACTTCCATAAAAAGACTGCAAATTTTGCAGAATTGTGCAGCTCGCCTCCTACTCAATATCCCGAGACACCTATCAGCAAAATCAGCCCTCTACATTGGCTACTAATGCTAGAGAGAATCCAATTTAATTGTGCATTGCACATAAAGCACTTAATGGCAAGGGTTCAATACTAATCCACCCGATAATTCAACCCTACCGAACAAGCAGGCAACTCAGATCGAATAAAAAAGGCCTAATCTCAATACCGAAGATCAAAAGAGCTCAAACTGGAGGCCGCCAATTTTCATATAACGCAGCCAAGAGTTGGAATAGCCTGCTCGACCACATACGGTTTGAACCCATTTATCTGACCTTCTGGAAACATCTTAAAACCTTCCTTTTTCCTTGATTTGTCATAGTTGAAGGGCGCTACGGATAGCACTGGGACGCCTTAGGGTAAGCATGCGCTTTACAAATGCCTTTTTCTTTCATTTCATTTCATTTCTTTCATTGCTGTTCTGCTGCACACAATGTATTTTATTTTCACTTAACTTAAAAACTGATACTTCGGCTCCACTAAAACAGGGCTACAAATCAGTCTTAGATTCGATAATGTGTTGAGTACAAAAGTTAAAATACAACATACAGAGTGCATCTCCCTTCATTTTCTTACTTTGTGCAAGAAAAGTTGTTGAAAGTGGTCAGACAGACTTATATGGCTTGAAAATGACTGCTGTATGTGTGTTATACTTAGAGAAGCATGGTTAATTTATTACCAATTCACATTTGACATCCTAGCTCTGACAGCATCTGAAAATAGCCCCCACCAGGAGAGAAGCATCCCACTCGAAGGCAAGCAAGAAAAGAGCAACCTATGGCTGACACGCAGAACCGATTGCTGTGCGATGACTGCTTAAGGCCTTTTGGGCATCACCACTTTAAGCCGTCATTGATGCATCCCGATATTTGGCCACCAGTTTATTTGTTGAGCCTCATGAAAAGTATCTGCTGATCGCCAACAATTTCCCTTGGTTGTTCATAGAGAAACCATGGATATATGTTTGAATGTATGTCAGGACAATGACCACCAGTAACTTACTTCTACACATTTCTTCACCTGTTATCGTGGACTCTTACCACCGGCAATAACTTGCCCATGTCTTTAACACTTATCCCTAAACCTTAACATCAAGCTACCCTTTACTTCTACCCCTTCACTTTTATACTATCTCTAGCAAATGTCAAATACTTAGTTGTACTGATATGAATTAAATCACATTTAAAAAGCATAATACTTCTAAGTAATTGCAGTTAAAATGATTGTCTAGATCAAAGTAAGGGAGTTGAATTAATGGCACTCCTGCTCATTATTGTGCCTGATTGATAGTTGCATTTATATCGTAGCGCTGATAGCGTTTATATCGTAGCGCTGATAGCGTTTATATCGTAGCGCTGTGTTGCTGAGATGTGCTATCTTAGACATTCGGTTGTGCTCGCATTGCTCCTGCTCATTATTGTGCCCGATTGATAATTGCATTTGTATTGTAGCGCTGATAGCGTTTATATCGTAGCGCTGTGTGGCTGAGGTGCGCTTTCTTAGACATTCGGTTGTGCTTTGCTGCCTTTGCCTGGATTGTTCATTTGTACCTGATTCTGCTGGTACCACTGGCCATTTCATAGCCATTATCTAAGTTTTGCCCCAATCTCGTCCTGTTAGGCTTTTGGCTTGCTGCCATTTTGTTGTTTGTTGTTGTGCCTCCCTGCCTGGCTCTCCACCCCGCTCCCGCCTCCCAGCTGCTCCTCCCTCACCCCCGCCCCCTCCACTATCCACATAAGACAGATGCTTCTGCGCGCAGCGTTCACGCGAAGCGGTCGCGCCCTATGCGCACCGGAGGAGCGCCAAAGGTAAGCCCGTCTACGCCCGTCCGCACCTGGACCGCGCCCAGCGCCAGACCCCCTGGCCCCTGCAAAACCCACTCCACCCGCATAACGTACGACGCCGCAACCCTCTCTGCACTTAACCCCGGCCGACTCCCAAACTGCTACCAAGCCGCCCCAGGACACACCCATGGACCCTTCAACTGCCACTCCTGCAAGTTCGACTGCATCAGGACCCACACCAAATCCACAGACTCCAATCAGAGCTCCGACACTAACCACCTAAAGTGTATCCTGCTCAACACCTGCTCGGTCCAAAGACACGCCATTGAACTCTGGAACCTACTCGACACTACATCGCCGGATGTCGCCTTCCTTACAGAAACCTGGATGAACGCCTCATCAGCACCCGACATTGCCATAGCCATCCCGGACGGCTACAAGATCATCCGAAAGGACCGCACCAACCAAACAGGAGGAGGCATCGCCATCGTCCATAAGAACACCATCCGCATCACTACCAGTTCCGATGACCCCGCACACAATTCAGCGATGACATCACTGACTTCATCAGCCCATACGCCCTCCCCTCCGAAGACTACATTCTACTGGGAGACCTCAACTACCACCTGGAAAAGAAAAACGACTCTAACACCACCACCCTTCTGGACAACCTGGCCAACCTCTGACTCCAACAACTTGTCAATACCCCCACCCACTATGCCGGACACACGCTCGACCCAATCTTCACCTCCAGCAAGCAAATCTCCTTCAATCACACCACAGCTCTCCACTGGAAAGACCACAGCTGCGTTCACTTCAACTACAAAAAGACCATGACCCACAACCCCCCACAACCTATTCCCCAAAGAAACTGGAACAAAATTACTACCGACCAGCTCTTCACATCGCTTCACCAAAACCCTCCTGCCAAATCATCGGACCCAAACCAAGCAGCCACCAACTTCACACAATGGATCACCCACAGCGCAGACAAACTAGCACCCTTGAAAAACCATCAAATCAAGCAAGGTAACAAAAAAGCCCCCTGGTTCAACGATGACCTTAAGAAATCCAAGAAGTTATGTCGCACCCTCAAGAAAGCCTGGAGAAAAAACCCAACCACTGACAACCTGACCACCTTCAAGAACGCAACCCGCAAACACCACCAACTGATCCGATCCACCAAGAAATCAGCATTCAAGGATCGACTTGACAACAACGCCCACAACAGCAAGGAACTATTCAACATCGTCAAAGAATTTACCAACCCCACCGCCGGCACCAACAACATCACTCCCTCCCAAGACCTCTGCGACTCCCTAGCCTCTTTCTTCTACAACAAAATCGCCGACATACATAACAGCTTTGAAAACTAGTCCGGGGACCAGTCCACTCCACCCACCTCCGAACCAATACCCCCCTCTAACAACCTTTGCGACTGGAACCCAATCACCATTGAAGACACCATCCGCCTGATGAACTCCATCTACTCAGGATCGCCAACCGACCCATGTACCCACCACATTTTCAACAAAGCAGACTCCATCATCGCACCCCATCTCCGAGACGTCATCAACTGCTCCCTCAACTCCGCTACTTTCCCGGAAAGCTGGAAACATGTCGAACTCAGCGCCCTTCTGAAGAAACCCACAGCAGACCCCACGGAACTCAAGAACTACCGCCCCATATCTCTCCTCCCATTCCCTGCCAAAGTTATTGAGAAAGCCGTCAACAGTCAGCTCGCCGCCTTCCTCGAAGCCAACAAATCCCTCGACCCCTCACAGTCCGGCTTCCGAGCCGAACACAGCACCAAAACCGCACTCATCGCAGCAACAGACGACATCCGAACTCTACTGGACAACGAAGAAACAGCTGCCCTCATCCTACTTGACCTCTCCGCAGCCTTCGACACAGTCTGTCATAGCACCCTAATACAACGCCTCAGCAACATCGGAATACAAGGAGAAGCATTGGACTGGATCATCTCGTTCCTAGCCGGAAGAACCCAGAGAGTCCGCCTCCCCCCTTTTAGATCAGAGGCCACCGAAGTCATCTGCGGCGTACCACAAGGATCATCACTCAGTCCCACCCTCTTCAACGTATACATGAGTCCCCCCGCATCCATCGCACGCCAACACAATCTCAACATCATCTCCTACGCAGATGACACCCAGCTGATCCTCTCCCTCACCAAAGACCCAAACACCGCCAAAACCAACTTACACGAAGGAATGAAAGAAGTAGCCGGGTGGATGAAGAACAGCCGTCTAAAACTGAACTCGGACAAAACGGAAGTCCTCATCTTAGGATCATCCCCCTCCGCCTGGGACAACTCATGGTGGCCACCAGCCCTGGGAACCGCACCCATACCTACGGACCACGCACGTAACCTGGTCTTCATCCTGGACTCCTCCCTCTCGATGACCCAACAAGTCAACGCCGTCTCATCCTCATGCTTCAACATCCTATGCATGCTCAGAAAAATCTTCCGCTGGATCCCCACCGAAACAAGAAAGACAGTCACTCACGCACTGGTCACAAGCCGACTTGATTACGGAAACACCCTTTATGCCGAAACCACAGCCAAACTACAGAAAAAACTCCAACGCATCCAAAACGCCTCAGCTAGACTCAAACTGGACACCCCCCGTCAAGCTCACATTTCCGGTCACCTGAAAGACCTCCACTGGCTCCCCGTCAACAAGAGAATAACGTTTCGTCTCCTCACCCACGCACACAAAGCCCTCTACGACCTAGGACCCGAATGCCTCAACACACAACTGTCCTTCTACACCCCCACCCGGCAACTACGATCATCCAATGAAGCCCTCGCCGCAATTCCGCGCATTCATAGATCCACCATGGGGGGGAAGAACCTTATCCTACTTAGCGGCCAAAACCTGGAATTCTCTCCCCACCCACCTCCGCCTTGTACAGAACCACCTCTCCTTCAGAAAGCAACTCAAAACCTGGATATTCGATAAGTAAAGTTCCCCCCTCCCCCCCCCCCCCCCCTCCCCCAAGCGCCTTGAAACCTTCTGGGTGAGTAGTGCGCTATACAAATTTCCGAACTTAAACTAGCAAGACGGACAATATGAAAAGCATGACTGGTAAATATGAACATCTTCTATAGTATCATTCAAGCCCCTCTTCGAGCACACAAAACATGTTATATCTACGTTTTATTTATTTACTTTGATGACGTTTATTATGAAAGAATGTGCTTATTTATATATTGTGCTGTAAACATTTAACACTATGTAGTCACCCATGCAAAGTTGTTAGTGTCTGTTATTTTGCTGAAGCGTGGAGGGGCATGAATCTTTTACCTGCTTTTGCTCACCCCTGCACTGCACATGAGTATAATGAATAAACATTACAAATAACCCTCACAATACAATTAACAAAACTTCCAAGCTTGAGCTCATCTGAAATCCCTTGGTCTTTAAACGTGCGGAAATACTGTTGCCTGTCAAAGATAAAGCTGTTCTCACTTCTTAAAAAAAAGAAGTGTTTACAATGGCCCATTTTAATGCGCTTCCATGCACTCCAACCAACAGCGGAAAAGTTGTCACTCCAACTTGCACAGATGAAAACATATTTCTTGAAATCAGGTAACCGTTGTGTTTCTTGACAATTGGTTCAAATCGCAATCTTCGGGCACCTCTTCAAATAATCTAATTTTGCCTAATTCCAAAATTTAACAGCTAGAGAACAGCGCTTACAAAAACCAAAATCCAGATCAGAATCCACAACCAAGCCATGCAACACCGATAAACCTAGATGCCATTAGCTAGCACTAGCTTCATATTAAAGAAGGAAACTCATAGACAAAGTACCTACAATTATTTAGAACTTCATCTAGATCATTGCAACACCCTTTAATCAGTGGCCTCAATTTATAGTTTCAAAGTCTGGCAAAGAACCTTTTAGAAAACTCACTCAGCATTACTGTACTCACAAAATACCCTACAACATAGGTCATGTGTGCATTTCTTTTAGACTTTTCAGCATCCACGTGGACTTCGAAAATCACTTTGAAAGAGGACAGATAAATTCCCTTAAAAGTATGTTTCTGCGGTTACTACAGTACGGCACAGGTGACCAAGCGCATAAATGAGCCAAGACACATAATCCCCCCAGCCATGTTTTTCAACAGGCTCAGCATCAGTCCTCTGCTTAATTCACTACGTCGAAACACAACAATGAAAAAACACAGAAAACATATTTACCTCAGTTATTAAAAACCGGTTTGCTCACAGTTCCGAGCCAGGTTGCGTGTGAAAAACGAGCAGTTAGTTGCCGGTTTGCCGTTAAAATGGCTCCTACAGATTGGGGAAGTGGTTTCTGTGCAGTCTGTGAGTCATACATGAAACAAACTAACAGCCTCCGAGACGGTCACGCCCATGTTGCTGCGAGCCCAATTACTCCACTAGGTCAAACATGCAAATCCGCAGGTACAGGAAAAAAATCAACACAGGCGCACAAGGCAGGCCAGGAAGACAATCCCTACAGTGAAAGAGCCAGCCCCACCTTAATTGCTGAGAGCAAAGGCCGTACAATTATTACAGCGAATGGAAAAGCACTGCAAACACAATATGAAAGTATGACAGCCCCCTGCCAGGCTGCAAAAACAAAGACGACTGAAGGAGAAAGAGCATTACGCTGGGGACTTCTTTTAAGAAGCCGAGTAGGACACGGCAGTGAGTGCCAACAATTCAAATGTGTACCTTTTTGTTCATACATAGAATAAAAGAGTTGCAAGAGGGCTGGGTGCAATTCAAGCCATGAAGCGACTCCCCGCCCCCGCTCTGCCAAGCCAAACACCTGCAATCCACCTGTTCGCCGCATACCACCTGAGGAAATCGTGGGAGGCGCTATTTACACAGCCTTATCAGCAACTCAGCAGCAGCTTGACAACTGCTCTGATCCCGCCCTTCAAACAGACACAAATCAATCACCCTGGGAGGGCCATCGGGAGGTGCTTCATTAAGGAAGAATTAATGCGGAAAATATATTCACATTGATCAAATATTACAAGCTTTACTGTGCTGAAAACTGTATTGTAGAGCAGCCCTTCTTAACCTATTGACTTCAGTGTACTTCTATTCGATCAGTACTGTTAGCCGAGGACCACCGCCAAAGCAATTTCTACGATTTTAAACTCAAAATAATACACCAATATACAAAAACAAGTGTATATCAAACAAATACACAAATCCTGGAATATTTCATTTAATTCACAAACAAAAAATACGCAAAAATCGAAATAAAAATTTAATGGAAAGATTGGAGATTTTCAGAAAGGGGCCCAATGTAAGTGGCTAACACCTGCCAGGCCCAGAGAGGACAGGGGGCACACGAGAGTCAGGGCCGTTTCTAGGCGTTTTGCTGCCCTAGGCGAGTATTAAAAAATGCCGCCCCCTCCCTTTTACTACCATCACTCTCTTTCCCTGTCATCACGGTTCAACTTCACTTTTGCTTTTCAGCTTTCCGGCTCATCCGAGCAGGAAATCCAGTCGATCCAGTGAGCACATACTCAGGAGCGCAGGAGACACAAACATGACCTAATAACGAATATTGGGAGTGGATGTGGCCTAACGGGCTAGGCTGTTGATCTCAAATCTAGGGAGCCCGGTTCCAGTCTCTGCAATGACGCTCAACGTCCTGTGGTCCTGGGCAAATCACTTACAGCCCGATTCATGAAAACCGAAATCTGCGATTTTCAAATTGCGATTAACAGTGAATCGCAATTTAGAAATCGCAGATCGGTATTCATGAAATTTACCGAGAAAATAATGCGATTCGCACGCGGCCGCAAAAAGCGTTTGCGAGTTACGGAAATCGCAGAATAATCGCTATTTTCAGCAACATCCGTGTAGGAATTGCGATATCGCAAATAGCGAGATCGCTAATTGCGAGATCGCAAAATGCGAGATCGCAAAATCGCGAGATCGGGAAAACTGGAAGTCGCATTTCAAGCACAGTGATGACATCACAACCAGGAAGCAGCCAGTTCCCACCCCCATTCACAACTGTGAGGCAGACCTCGAGGCAGCAACTAACTCAGCTCCTACCAGGACACCATATATTTACAACAAGGGGTGGTGAGGGACAGAGTCTCTGAATTAAGCAGAAAGCTCTCACCCAGTCAAGAGATCAGGGCTAGATCCAACACCGTTTTTTAGCTCACTGCACCATCCCAGTTTCAGAACCTGGCTGTATGCAAATTAGTCTGTTCCTGTCCCAGTGCATGATGGGAACAGGGCAAACCAAACTACAAAAGCCAATTCTTACACTGGGAAGGAAACAAGCTCCCGGGGACCGGTTTCTGGCATTACAGCCGTCTTCGGCCCGGTTTGCTTGAATCCTGATGGTGCAATGAGCAAGGGTCTCACATCTGAGAATACCCTTCCACGCTTAGGGTGGACAAAAATATTTACAACAAGGGGTGGTGAGGGACAGAGTCTCTGAATTAAGCAGAAAGCTCTCACCCAGTCAAGAGATCAGGGCTAGATCCAACACCGTTTTTTAGCTCACTGCACCATCCCAGTTTCAGAACCTGGCTGTATGCAAATTAGTCTGTTCCTGTCCCAGTGCATGATGGGAACAGGGCAAACCAAACTACAAAAGCCAATTCTTACACTGGGAAGGAAACAAGCTCCCGGGGACCGGTTTCTGGCATTACAGCCGTCTTCGGCCCGGTTTGCTTGAATCCTGATGGTGCAATGAGCAAGGGTCTCACATCTGAGAATACCCTTCCACGCTTAGGGTGGACAAAAATATTTACAACAAGGGGTGGTGAGGGACAGAGTCTCTGAATTAAGCAGAAAGCTCTCACCCAGTCAAGAGATCAGGGCTAGATCCAACACCGTTTTTTAGCTCACTGCACCATCCCAGTTTCAGAACCTGGCTGTATGCAAATTAGTCTGTTCCTGTCCCAGTGCATGATGGGAACAGGGCAAACCAAACTACAAAAGCCAATTCTTACACTGGGAAGGAAACAAGCTCCCGGGGACCGGTTTCTGGCATTACAGCCGTCTTCGGCCCGGTTTGCTTGAATCCTGATGGTGCAATGAGCAAGGGTCTCACATCTGAGAATACCCTTCCACGCTTAGGGTGGACAAAAATATTTACAACAAGGGGTGGTGAGGGACAGAGTCTCTGAATTAAGCAGAAAGCTCTCACCCAGTCAAGAGATCAGGGCTAGATCCAACACCGTTTTTTAGCTCACTGCACCATCCCAGTTTCAGAACCTGGCTGTATGCAAATTAGTCTGTTCCTGTCCCAGTGCATGATGGGAACAGGGCAAACCAAACTACAAAAGCCAATTCTTACACTGGGAAGGAAACAAGCTCCCGGGGACCGGTTTCTGGCATTACAGCCGTCTTCGGCCCGGTTTGCTTGAATCCTGATGGTGCAATGAGCAAGGGTCTCACATCTGAGAATACCCTTCCACGCTTAGGGTGGACAAAAATATTTACAACAAGGGGTGGTGAGGGACAGAGTCTCTGAATTAAGCAGAAAGCTCTCACCCAGTCAAGAGATCAGGGCTAGATCCAACACCGTTTTTTAGCTCACTGCACCATCCCAGTTTCAGAACCTGGCTGTATGCAAATTAGTCTGTTCCTGTCCCAGTGCATGATGGGAACAGGGCAAACCAAACTACAAAAGCCAATTCTTACACTGGGAAGGAAACAAGCTCCCGGGGACCGGTTTCTGGCATTACAGCCGTCTTCGGCCCGGTTTGCTTGAATCCTGATGGTGCAATGAGCAAGGGTCTCACATCTGAGAATACCCTTCCACGCTTAGGGTGGACAAAAATATTTACAACAAGGGGTGGTGAGGGACAGAGTCTCTGAATTAAGCAGAAAGCTCTCACCCAGTCAAGAGATCAGGGCTAGATCCAACACCGTTTTTTAGCTCACTGCACCATCCCAGTTTCAGAACCTGGCTGTATGCAAATTAGTCTGTTCCTGTCCCAGTGCATGATGGGAACAGGGCAAACCAAACTACAAAAGCCAATTCTTACACTGGGAAGGAAACAAGCTCCCGGGGACCGGTTTCTGGCATTACAGCCGTCTTCGGCCCGGTTTGCTTGAATCCTGATGGTGCAATGAGCAAGGGTCTCACATCTGAGAATACCCTTCCACGCTTAGGGTGGACAAAAATATTTACAACAAGGGGTGGTGAGGGACAGAGTCTCTGAATTAAGCAGAAAGCTCTCACCCAGTCAAGAGATCAGGGCTAGATCCAACACCGTTTTTTAGCTCACTGCACCATCCCAGTTTCAGAACCTGGCTGTATGCAAATTAGTCTGTTCCTGTCCCAGTGCATGATGGGAACAGGGCAAACCAAACTACAAAAGCCAATTCTTACACTGGGAAGGAAACAAGCTCCCGGGGACCGGTTTCTGGCATTACAGCCGTCTTCGGCCCGGTTTGCTTGAATCCTGATGGTGCAATGAGCAAGGGTCTCACATCTGAGAATACCCTTCCACGCTTAGGGTGGACAAAAATATTTACAACAAGGGGTGGTGAGGGACAGAGTCTCTGAATTTAGGAGAAAGCTCTCACCCAGTCAAGAGATCAGGGCTAGATCCAACACCGTTTTTTAGCTCACTGCACCATCCCAGTTTCAGAACCTGGCTGTATGCAAATTAGTCTGTTCCTGTCCCAGTGCATGATGGGAACAGGGCAAACCAAACTACAAAAGCCAATTCTTACACTGGGAAGGAAACAAGCTCCCGGGGACCGGTTTCTGGCATTACAGCCGTCTTCGGCCCGGTTTGCTTGAATCCTGATGGTGCAATGAGCAAGGGTCTCACATCTGAGAATACCCTTCCACGCTTAGGGTGGACAAAAATATTTACAACAAGGGGTGGTGAGGGACAGAGTCTCTGAATTAAGGACACCAGCAAACTTGCTATTCCACACCCAATCTCACAGCAGCAATGGCAGAGGAGGCTGTGCCAGGGCCCAGCAACACCGGGCGCAAGAGGAGAATGAAATTCTCAGAACAGGAGTTGGAGCACCACATTGATGCGGTGGTTGACAACCACTCCAAACTGTTTGGGAGAAAATCAAGGAGGGTGCCTGAGCCGGAAAAACGGCGAATCTGGGTCGGGATAGCGGCCACAGTGAACTCCGTGGGTGTGGCACACAGGTCACTGGAGGAACTCAAGAAGAGGTGGTACGACCTCCGAGGTCGTGCCAAGGAGAGGGTGGCCGAGAGGCTGGGCGAGACCCTGGCCACTGGAGGGGGAGAACCTACAGTCCCACCCAACACCCCCATGGAAGACCGCGTCGAGGATACGTTGGAGCCCGAGGCGTGCATTGGGGTCACCAGATTGGACTCATCCCGCCCCACCCAAGAGAGCCAAGGTAAGTGGCATGCGACTGCGACCCTGTCCCCTATCAATGGCCATGACCCTATAGCCTCCCATAATGTTCCAAACTCATGCCATCCGTGCACATTAGGTAATGCCGTAAAGCATTGTGGGACATGTAGTCTGCCCACAATGTACAAGTACCCCAATGCAGCCAGACAAGTCCCAAAGTACACACTGCCACAGCCAGTCAGGGAATGTCATCCAGCATGCATGTAGCAACTGCACGTGTAACAGATACATGCAACTAATGAACGTCCATTTCCCCTCACAGGTGGCGCAGACAGCAGCAACAGTGACAGGCTGCTCATCGATGAGCAACCAGAGGATGCCGAGGATGTGCCGCCACCAACACATCCTGCACCAACAGGTGCAGCACCTACCCCCGCAGCCAGGCCCACAGCATCTGCGCCTCCACCATCAGGCGCAGCACCTACCCCTGCAGCCAGGCCCACAGCATCTGCGCCTCCACCATCAGGCGCAGCACCTACCCCTGCAGCCAGGCCCACAGCATCTGCGCCTCCACCATCAGGCGCAGCACCTCTGCCTACCTCAACTCCACCAGCAGCTGGAGCCTCCACATCTGGTCCAGCGACTGCTGTGACACAGCGCCCACCCACTGTGGCCAGCCAGCAGAGCAGGCATGGCAGGGCTCGCCTGCAGAACAATGCACGCAGCGGTAGGAGGGGGATGGATGTGTGCTTGCCGAGCATGAGCATTGAGCGTAGGATGCTACGCATTCACCAGCTGCAGGCACGCCGGCAAGGGGCCATACAAATGCAGCTACATAACATTGGGCGCAATGTGGCAGAGAGGATGGAACGCATGACGGCAGCCATGGAGGCCAACACTGCTGCGCTAATATCGCAGCGCAACACCGCCCGCCGCCGCCACCGGCAGCTACTGACGCGGCTGTCCGCATACACCAGATCCAACTACGTGATAGGGAATGCGACGTCCCAGCTCTCGCGACGGTCCCTGGCGCAGCAGCAGCAGTTAATCCAATGCTGTGAGGATGTGGCCAGAGTGTTAGAGCACGTCACCACTGCCGTACTGGCACTCCATCCCACTCTACCAGGCAATGTCGGGGGGGGGACGATACCAGCGAGGGCACATCCAGTGTGAGCAGCCTGTCTGCCTCACAGGTTGCGGTGTTACGACGTAGCACCAGGCCCACTGCAGAGTCACGTGCGGTGGCAGAGGAGGAGCCGGAGAGGCGCTTGGGTGCTGCGCGCCGGAGGCGCACCTGAGTTACATGTACTTTTACAGGGACATGCTGACACTACAAGCCTGCCCTGTGTTTTGGACGCAGCAGTATGGGGCAATACTGATTGCATAGGAAGGATGGCAACTTAACACTATTATTGTGAATCCAACAATAATATTTATTCTTGCATCATACATTGGCGTCCTGTCATTATTTCCATTTGCATGCAATTGTGATTTGTTGGGTGAGGGGAGTGGGTGCACTAGAAACTGTTCATTGTGATGTGCTTGCGGCGTCTGTGGCCTTCAGCTGGGTTCTCCCCGCGTGCATGGCGCACATGTGCAGGTGGCCGGTCGTCCCCTTCCGACTCACTGCCAGAGATGTCTACAGGTATCCGGCGCTTGGTAGCAATGTTGTATAGTATTGCACACACAGCCACAATGCGGCAGCACACATCAGAACTGTAGTACATGGCCCCACCTGTCTTGTGAAGTATGCAGAATCTGCTCTTCAGTAGCCCAAAAGTCCTCTCAATGCAATTCCTTGTGCGTATGTGTGATACGTTGTAACGCCGTTGCTGTGGTGTAGCAGGGTTGAGGTATGGGGTGAGGAGGTATTCACGCAGGGCGTAGCCACTGTCACCTGAATGAGAGGAGCAGAGGGTGAGTGCCTGTGCAGCGCAGCTACTTCATCACAGTGTGACATTGTGGGCAAAGTGTACTTACCAAGTAGGTGTCCTTCCCCGAAGTCTCCCCTGGCCAGTCGTGTGTGGAGGCCGCTGTGCCGGAATATGAATGAGTCATGTGTACTCCCCGTGTACTGTGCCACTATGTCCGGGATGTATGTCTTAGCATTGCAGACCATCTGGATGTTGAGGGAGTGGTAGGATTTGCGTTTGCGGTACATGTACTCCGTTGCAGCTGGTGGGCAGATGTGGATGTGGGTACAGTCAATGCATCCTATCACGTGTGGGAAATGGGCGACATTGTAGAATTGAAGCTTGGTCTCATCCAAAACCTGTTGGCTGGTTGGAAATTTGGTGGTGTGGCTGGGTCAGCATTGCGTCAAGGAAACTCCCTAGGCAGCGGGACATGGTGGGCTGGGATATCCCCCCAGCAGCCGCAACTATCCCCTGGAAGCTCCCGGAGGCCAGGAGGTACAGGCTACACAATACCTGGACATGTGTTGGCACGGCATTGGTCCACCTTGTTGGGTGCTGCATCAGGGGGTCAAGGTCCTGAATTAGCTTGATGATCATTGCCCCATTCAGGCGGTACTTTGCGTATATTTGCTCTCTGGTTTGGCCCAGCAGGGTGACCCGCTGGCGGAATATCCTGTCCTGGATTCTGCGTCTCCTCCGTGCTGCTCGCTGTAGCCTTCGCCGCCTGACCACCATGTACATTCCTGACATTGTGACACTCCTTATGCTGATGCTGCTTCTCCTTAAGTGTGTTTGATCAGGCCAGCACCAGTTGCTGATTGGCCAACGGTTTTTCATTTTTTTTTTTTACTATGGGTTTGATGGTTACCACCTGCTTTGGGTTGTCCTTAAATTGCGCCTCGCAAACTGCGATTTTGGGTTTGTTCGCTAATTGCGATTTTTCATGAATCCCGATTGCGATGATATTGCGATTTCGCTATTTTTTTCGCAGATTCCGTGATTTCTCGCTATTTCCGATTCGCAAATGGTCTACTGGCGGGATTCTGCGAATCTTTTTGCGATTTCGCAATTCAGTGTTAGCGATTTCGCTATAATCGTGGTGAATACCGATTAGGGAAATTGCGCCCGCGATAGCATTTTCGCAGCTATTGCGAGCGCAATTTTGCTTCATGAATCAGGCTGTTAATGCCCACGTGCCCACTGCCCAGTGAAAAATGGGAGTGTCCTGGTTTAACATAACTGGTGCTCATGTAAAACGCTCTGATATCGCGCTATATAAATCTCCGGGGGAAAAACCTTACTATATAATAATACCAAAAACGAAATAACACACCACTCACATGAAAATGAAATATCAGTACAACACAAAACACAGCAGGTATAGAACATTCAACCATCAATTCCTCTATATGATGCACCTCAATAATTCATTCCAGCAACACTTTTGCTAGCTGTAAGTCAGGAGCGCTTGCTCAAGCTAGGTCAGGTGCATTTGATTAGCATGACCTCTGTCTCGTAAACTGCAGGCTAGCTAAGAGCTTCAATTAGTGGCAGGGCATCTTGTTGCAATTTTAGGCCTCACTGTTGCCAACACTGCTCAGAGAACAACATGACGGACAACAAAACCCACGTAACTCCTGCTTTCCTTGCAAGCAAATAAAGCAAACACGTGTAACGTTGCAATACCTTCGTCTCCACCAGTTCCAGCGCTAGGCGGCTCACCGTGCCCAAGGTGGCCTTGTTGTGATGCAGCGTGAAGGATTCCCGCGTGGAGTGGGGTGGTCCTCTCTGTGAGAAGTTGGCCTGATATATGATGCTCACTAGTTCTAGTGATCACCTTGTATCAGTCCAAACATCCCTTATGGTGATTGGTTGTAAGTCAACCTTATAGACCAGCTATCCTAGTAGCGTGGACAAAAGCAGTCTTTAGGCTAAACTCTGAATGGCATGTGAAGCCAGCTGTTTTACCACATACAACCCTTTGACTACCAAGTGAAAGGACACCACACAGGTTGTTATGAAAATAAACAGATATTTATTAACTAACATATACCTCTGAACTCTTTATGAGGTCAGAGGGCTAAGCACATGACAATACTAAAAAGGAAATACGAGTTCGCACAATATTTACAAGTGCGCCTTAGGGGCACGGCAAACCATATACTCAAAACAATGGAATGCGAGGAAGGAAAGTACTGTAAGGAGATCCAGAGGCTGGAGGATCGCTGGGACTACGCTACAACCTAGGTAAGTAAGGAGCAGGAGGCCCACGGGACTCACGTGCAGAGTGGAAACTACAACGTCTATGGATACTACAGTATAGAAAGTTACGGATTGCGGACGAACCCGGCTGGATGGAGGGAAAACAACAGTGGACCTGGACACTAGGATAGTGTACACAGACTTCAGCACCTAGAAGCTTTAGTTACCTAACCCACAGGCTGCGGGCGCATAGGGCTGAAGTTGCGTCGGTTTACTGCGTTGTCCCCGGTGATGCCTGAAACAAGGAGTTGCTGGCAGGCAGCCAGATGGAGGAGTCCGGTGGTTCCAAGGATGGAACTAGGAAGAAGAAGTCCTGAAAGGGAAGGGGACAGAGTCTCGGTCACTAGCCAGTGACGGTGCTGGAACCAGGAGGGAACCAGATGCTGTCGCCGCGTTCAGGTGGAGGAAGGGTCGCTTCTCTCTGTAGCTGCGCGGACCAGGAGCTGTTCTTCACGACCAGGCTGGAGGCACGAGCTGTCCCACGTAGTCTGCTGCTGTCGGCGGTGTCGGATCGTCGATCTGGACAACAGGCCTTGGCTAATGCAAGCCATGCGGTGGAACAAAGAGGCGTCTGGTGCGGACCAGGAGGGTCCGGGGTGCTTCTCCTTTACAAGGAAGCAAGGGCCAGTCTGGGGGACCTGACCAGCAGTGGTGAAATCTTCGGGTCGTCATCTCAGAGGTCACAGGCCAGCCGGCTAGTGACCAGACAACAGGAAGAGCAGCAACCAGGCAAAAGGGCCCCACGCAGATCTCGTGGATGCTGGGGGGCTGGTCTTTGGTGCAGGAGCTGCGTCGGTATGGGGCTTCTCAGACCCCAATGCACTCACTCGAGGATCCCTCGGCGGTCGTGCTGGAAGCGCTGTGCAGGTTTCTCAAGATGGCCGTCTCCACGTTGCTCGTCGCACCCACAGGTCCCAGCTGTGCTGTGGATGTGAGTAGAGGTCAGAGAGGTCTGGAGGTCCGGGTCTTGTCGAGCTGGGTCGTCGGATTCCAGGATGGGAGGACTTGCAGCAAACCGCACAGGAGCTTGATGGTGCCTGCGAAGCAGGATAGTCACTCCCTGACCATAGGGGAGATTCTTCAGTCTTCTAATGTTCAGGAGGTCGAAGGTCAAGAGTTCTTCGTGGAAGTTGTCAAGATTAATCTAACTGGGAATGGGGCCAGCTCCTACCTTTATCCTGCTAAAGGGGGCTGCACTACGACTAGGTCCCTCCTCTGGGTGGGAACAGGAAGGGGGGTGGTTACACCCCCTTTCCTTTGTCCAGTCTTGCGCCAGCTCTGGGGCTGGAGTGCCCCAGGAACTGGTTTAGACCGGTGTATGCACAGGGACACCTTGTGTGCCCCTGGCATGTCTCATTCCTTTCAGCCCTGTCCTACCTAATACACAACATCCTGTCTGGGGTGGTGCTAGCACCTCCCAAGGCAGGAAACTCTTTGTCCGAGCCTCCCTCGCTGGAAGGACTCCCAGCAGCAGGAGGTCAGACTTGTGTCTGTGGTGGCAGCATCCATTTTGTGATGCTGAGGCTCGAGTTAACTTTAACCGGGGTTCACAGTTACATACATGTCGTGTCCCTCTAGAAGGGTGGAATGCTACCCCGTCGCCAGAATTGGCGAGGGGGTAGTGTTCCAATTGGTATGACACCTTACTCGACATGTTTTGATAATGCTATACCAAAGTTAGCATTTGACCGCGAGGTTCATAATGCACTTAAGAGTATATGGTATAGCGTTATCATGGAACAGCTATTAGGACTTGGTTCCGCAAGCTGCAAACGGGCTCAGCTCATGCCAGAGCACCATCTCACATAATTCCAAGCACTCTGCCTTCAGGATTGATAAGGCCTGCCATAGGAGTGACTGATAGGAATATATGTGTCCATTTTAGGGTTAGATATAGAGATACTATATCTAAAGCAAAGGGTGATTACACCACCTTGCCCCAGCTGTCGTGCAGCCAGTTGTGTCAGATTTGGATGGCCAGCCAGGGGTGGCATAATACATGCTGCAGCCCCTGGTAGGCCCTGGGTACACCTATGCCCTGGATATCTAAGGTATGCTGTACAGGGGCTGATAAGGTGACTCAGTATCCAATTAGATATGTACCTAGAGTACATGGAATCCATTTTACAGAGAGAGCAGTGGGCCTGGGGTCCTGAATAGCAGGGCCCCAGGTCAACTAAGTCGAAAAACCAGCAAAACACCAGGCAAAAAGTTGGGGGCAACCATAGTCAAGTCAAGTCAAGTCAAGTCAATAAATTTATATAGCGCGCTACATACCCAGAGGGTCTCAAGGCGCTTGAGGAGGGATGGGGAATTACTTCTCGAATATCCAGGTTTTAAGCTGCTTTCTGAATGCTAGGTGGTTTTGAGTGAGGCGAAGGTGCATGGGAAGTGAGTTCCAGGTTTTGGCCGCTAGGTAGGAGAAGGATCTTCCTCCATTGGTAGTTTTGTTGACGCGGGGAACAGTAGCGAGGGCTTGGTTGGAAGAGCGCAGCTGGCGGGGGGGGGGGGGTGTAGAAGGAAAGACGTGAATTGAGGCATTCGGGTCCAAGTTCGTAGAGAGCTTTGTGTGCGTGGGTGAGGAGGCGGAAAGTTATTCTCTTATTGACGGGGAGCCAGTGGAGGTTTTTCAGGTGACCAGAAATGTGTTCTTTACGCGGGATGTCCAATATGAGTCTGGCTGATGCGTTCTGGATGCGTTGGAGTTTTTTCTGAAGTTTTGCGGTGGTACCGGCGTAAAGGGTGTTTCCGTAGTCAAGGCGGCTTGTAACCAGTGCTTGGGTGACCGTTTTTCTAGTTTCGATGGGGATCCAGCGGAATATTTTTTTGAGCATGCGAAGAATGTTGAAGCAAGATGAGGAGACGGCGTTGACTTGTCTGGTCATCGAGAGTGAGGAATCCAGGGTGACGCCTAGGTTCCGTGCGTGATCCGTTGGGATGGGTGCTTTTCCAAGGGCTTCTGGCCACCAAGAGTCGTCCCAGGCGGAGGGGGAGGTACCTAAGATAAGGACTTCTGTTTTGTCTGAATTCAGTTTCAGACGGCTATGCTTCATCCATTCGGCTACCTCTTTCATTCCTTCATGTAGGTTGGTTTTGGCGATGTTTGGGTCTTTGGTGAGTGAGAGGATCAGTTGAGTGTCATCAGCGTAGGAGATGATGTTGAGGTTGTGTTGGCGTGCGATGGTCGCGAAGGGGCTCATGTATACGTTGAAGAGGGTGGGGCTGAGTGAAGATCCTTGTGGCACGCCGCAGATGACTTCAGTGGCCTCTGACTTGAATGGTGGGAGGCGTACTCTCTGAGTTCTTCCGGCAAGGAAAGAAGTGATCCATTCCAGTGCTTTTCCTTGGATTCCGATGTTTCTAAGTCGTTGTAACAGGGTGTTATGACAGACTGTGTCCAAGGCTGCGGAGAGGTCGAGGAGGATGAGGGCGACTGTGTCTCCATTGTCCAGTAGAGTTCGGATGTCGTCTGTTGCTGCGATGAGTGCGGTCTCAGTACTGTGTTTGGCTCGGAAGCCGGACTGTGAGGAGTGCAAACCGCACTGGCCTAGCGCCCACGCCGACCACCTCCGCACTTATGGGAACGGGGTAACCGTGGCACTAGCCTGGTCACCCACTGCACAACTGCTCACTTGCCTCGCTTGGTCGCCTTATTCTCCGCACACACAGCCTCCACTCGTTGATGCGGGGCCCAGCGGCTCTGACTCCTGGCCTCTGGGTCTCCAGGTCTCCGTGGCTTCAACTGTGGCTCGTCACTTCCGCACTTCCGAAAACTGCCTAGACTCCAAGAGAGACCGGACGGAGTGCACATTAAGTTCTTCCAGTTGTTCCCATTTGCAGGGCCCAATGTGATGTAGGTAATGGACGCAGCACCCAGAGAAGGAAATCCCGTATACCAGGTTCCAAATTTTTATTTTGACCAACATTTAAATGGGTTTTTTTTCTCTTCGAATGCATAAGAGATGCTACAGTCTCTGCTGGATACATCCGGCATTATTTTGAATTTAGTCGCTAGAATTTGCCTTGTTAGTTCCGCTGTCCATAGGTAATCAACGTCTGAAACATCCACGCTCCACCTCTGGATCCGTTAGAAGCCGTTTAAAACTGTTCACCTGAGATTTCCGACAGAGAACACACAGACAAACAATTCTGACAATAATTAATGTGCCTAAAACTAAACTTAATAATTAATGTGCTTAAAACGAAACTTCCTCAGTGAAAGCTTAACACAAAACAAAGATATATTTTGGATCAAAATTAAATGTGACAAATGTAGAACTTTCAAAAGGCAACATTAATGAGATTGTTAAATCGTAGCTGCTACTCCAGTGTTATTTCACACAATGGAGCCAAGGGGATTTCAAAACTCGTGTTTTTTGCCGCCCTCCTCCTTTTGCCGCCCTAGGTAGACGCCTAGTCTTGCCTAATGGTAGAAACGGCCCTGACGGGAGTCAGGATGCAGGGCTCTTCCTACCTCCGAGATGTGAGAAAGCAAGATCTTAGTCTGTGGTGTCAACACACTCGGAGGTCTAGAAGAACGTGCAGGTATGCAAGAGCTTCGTCAGCTGCTACTGCGGTATCTGCCCATATTTTGTACGTTATTTTGGAGTAATTGGTCAACAATGCTGTAACTGTCAGAGTGCGCCTCGAGTTGGGAACCAATAGTTTTCTTTATAAGCCTGGATGGGGGAGGAGGTGGGGAACAACTTACAATAGGCAGTTGTGGGTGATAACTCATTGAAATGTGTATTTCTTGAATATGGGCATGTCGATGTATTGTTTGAAGAGATTGAATTATACCTTGAGTACGGGGTATGGTTATAAGATAAGCTTAGGGCAAGGTCAAATACATCTGCTCACTCTAATGGTTTGGAGTAAGATATCGCTTGCTTTAATGGTGGTTAAGCAACCAGTATGCGAAAGGAGCATGTATTACTTATGTCATTTGGGTGTTTTTGTAGGGGCTTTGTATGATTTTTCTCATTTGGTCAGCAAAGGAGTCTGAATAGGTTGACTAAATTGTAAGTTGTTTTCACTGTTTGGGCCAGACAAGTTGGATTCAGAGCCTTAAAACTAAATATCTTGTTAGATTAATGCATCCATTTCTAACGATAATGGCATTACTCCTAGTCCTACTCCCTCGCCTTCCTTCAGTACGTTTGAGGCCCCGCCTCCCACCCAGACCCACCCCCAGCATAAAAACTCTGCCTGTCCCCACCTCCACCTGTACAACAACAAGCCGAGCTAGCACTCAGTTGAACCGCACCGGAAAGGAGGGTCCTCGAAGGAAGGCGAGGGAGTAGAACTAGGAGTAATGCCATTATCGTTAGAAATGGATGCATTACCTCCCGTCCCTCCCTCACCTTCCTTCAGTACGATTAAGGACATAGCAAGCAGAAGAAAACAGAGACGGACAACTGACAAAGAACACAAAACAGTGCCCCCAAACACAGCATATCAACTTTCCAGGCCCCACAAAGAGGACAAGACCCCGAGGCCCGAACCCCCAAAGGAGGAACCACCCCCACAAGAGGAAGAGCCACCAAGACTGCGGACCAAAACCCACAACCAGAGTCGGACCACAGCCAATAGACAAAGAGACCCCACCCGGAAGGACTCCACAACCAAGTGGCCCCACAGCAAAAGACGCTGGACAGCCAAACTGAGCAAACGAGACTCCACAGCCAAGAAAGGAGCAGGACAGAACACAGGCAAAACCAACCCGTGACAGAGCCAAAACACAGAGCCACCGGAAGGGACAAAGGACGGAACTGGACCCAAAAGCAACAAAGCCGAACAGCCCAGACAGAAAGGAAACATCCAAGACAGGGCCCAGAACACCCCCAAGCGCCCCGCAGGAGCGATGGCAACCAAAAAACAAGGCCCAAAGGCAAAAACCGCAACCCAAGACCCCCAAGGGGCCCAAAGGGATGACTGGACAGGACATCCAACTCCAGCAGCAAAGACCCCGAAGTGAAGGACCGGAGGGGTCGGGGAACAAACACACCAGACCCGGAAAAAAGAACCAGGCAACAGACCCCAGGCAACACGCAAGGAAGCCAGGAGCACCACCACGAAGCCGGAAAGCCGCCCACTGCCCCCGCAGAGGGGCCACCCACAACCCCAGCAGAACCCCAGCCGGAGGGAACCTCCATACCAAAAGGAGGCCAGCACCATGGGAACAACACCCAGAGCAGAACATTAGGACAAAAAAAGGCCAGCAAACACCAAGCACAAGACAGCCAAGAGGAGGACCGAGGGGAAGCCCGCAAGCCACCACCAACCGAATAAGGAACCCCCAACACAGCCAAGTCCAGCAGCACAACCGCCAGGCAGCAGGCGCAAACCCCGCATGGAACCCAGGGGAAGGACACAAAACTCTAAAGGGCACGGAGCCACCAGAAGGAACCACCACCGAGCGAAACACAACCCGGACAGGAGAGGAAAACAAGGAGCCCAAGGCCAATCGGGGGCAACCAACAACCCTGAGCACAGACCCACAGAGCCCGCACCAGAAAGGCCAGAGTATCGTAAAAGTCAGGGCAGGGGGAGGCTCACAGAAGAGACAGAGGTTTAGGAGAGGGCCAGACGCCCCCCTCACCTCCCATAGACCCGGGACCCCAGTCCAGAGACCAGAACAGGGCCACCCAGGCCGACCCCGGCGCCGCAAACAGGACCACCACAGGGAGGCCCCAAAGACCCAGCAACAGGCCAGACACAGGGAAGGAGAGAGAAAACCCAGGAGGAAGGAAGGACCCAGCATAACAGAACAGACACTTACCTATTAGTGAAGAGGCTATCGACCGCACAGCGCACTTTTGGCATCGGCGTGTGAGGCTCCCAGCAGACGACTCGCCGCACCCGCTTCGCGGGTGCCGCTTCGCGGGTGCCGCTTCGCGGGTGCCGCTTCGCTGGTGGGCCCCCGTCCCAGCAACTTTGTGCGTGCTCAAGAGACGACCTCAGTGGAAAGGCGGTAAGGGGCGTGAGGTACCAGCGGGGCTGCGAGTGTGCAGGGACTTCAATTCCCAGAAGTCCCTGCGAGACCACGGAAGAGCTTCCGGTCCGCTCTCCCTGCTGGCCCGTCCCCCGCCCATCTAAAGACCTTAAAAGTGCACTGGCAACTCCTGTCCAGTGGGACACTTACCTATTTGTGAAGAGGCTATCGACCGCACAGCGCACTTTTGGCATCGGCGTGTGAGGCTCCCAGCAGACGACTCGCCGCACCCGCTTCGCGGGTGCCGCTTCGCTGGTGGGCCCCCGTCCCAGCAACTTTGTGCGTGCTCAAGAGACGACCTCAGCGGAAAGGCGGTAAGGGGCGTGAGGTACCAGCGGGGCTGCGAGTGTGCAGGGACTTCAATTCCCAGAAGTCCCTGCGAGACCACGGAAGAGCTTCCGGTCCGCTCTCCCTGCTGGCCCGTCCCCCGCCCATCTAAAGACCTTAAAAGTGCACCGGCAACTCCTGTCCAGTGGGACACTTACCTATTAGTGAAGAGGCTATCGACCGCACAGCGCACTTTTGGCATCGGCGTGTGAGGCTCCCAGCAGACGACTCGCCGCACCCGCTTCGCGGGTGCCGCTTCGCGGGTGCCGCTTCGCGGGTGCCGCTTCGCTGGTGGGCCCCCGTCCCAGCAACTTTGTGCGTGCTCAAGAGACGACCTCAGCGGAAAGGCGGTAAGGGGCGTGAGGTACCAGCGGGGCTGCGAGTGTGCAGGGACTTCAATTCCCAGAAGTCCCTGCGAGACCACGGAAGAGCTTCCGGTCCGCTCTCCCTGCTGGCCCGTCCCCCACCCAAACAGCCACCTACTTAACACCAACTCACTCCCGCAGCGCGGGACGCAGCCCGGGCTAAGACTGGGCAAAGACAGGGCCGTTTGAGGCCGTTAGAGTACGGAAGAGTCCGGTCCGGCCCACCACCCTAACAGCTACATCTCGGCATCTTCAATACAGGTATTTACAAACAACCTGATTCCCTCTACATTCGGTCAACCTATCACCGTCCCCAGGTGTACAATCTCTGCAAAATGAACACGAGATCCACCAGGCAGATGAAGAAATCAAAAAAGAATGGCATAGGCGACCAATTATTAGGTCCAATGGATGACTTCCTGGCCAAAGCTAATACTTTTATAGATCAGAGCATAAGCTTAATCGAGGGCAGAGTTTCTACAGAACTGGCAATTGTGCGTCGTTCATCAATGGGATTACTTGCAACAGCAAAAACCCCGGAAGTAAACCCAGCCTCAACGCAAATGGCGGTGACGACAAACAGACTTAGTCTACCTAACAACGTCGATTTGTCAGCATCTCAAATATCCGTATCCCTCTCAGAAACTGATCTTGAGAACACCCCCGATATCTTTCCCGACCCCACACCCGAAGAAACTAGACAAATGAGAGGCAAGCGGGAGGGGGCTGTAAAAAAACGGAATACTAAAAGCACATCGGATCATACTACAAAAACCATAACACCCAAGCATCCAATATTGCCTACTGACGCAAATGTCCCAGTTGTAACCAATCACTCTGTTCCCTCAACTAATAACGTGGTAACAATTCATCATGTTCCGCGTGATCCCTGTGATTTTTTAATGCCAGATTCACTAACTTCAGAAAATATAGGAAGACAACGAGAAACAGCAAAATTAATTACAGAGATAGCGTTTCTTTTAAACTCCCACATACGCCCTCTAGAAACTAGACTTAGTAACATAGAGAGGCAGCTAATAAAAATCAGTGGCTCCTTAAAATTCAAATCCCCACAACCTCTTACCAAGCCCATTGTAAACCCAGAACACACACACACTGCTCCTAAGAAAACTGCAGCTGTACCTCCCCCACAGTCTAAAAAACAAACCACATTGATCCTTCCGACAAACCCTACCATTCCTAAGAAGTCGACCCCCATGCCTCTGGTTATCCCTTCTCAAGCTAGTTCCCAACCATTATCTACTGCAAACTCTACTTCCACAAAAACTCCTGCTCCCAAAACACCTGCTCCTAAAACACCCGCACCAACAAACCCTAAACTACCTCAAACAAAAAATGCCCCGAGATCGACAAGCGAACAAGTGCCCACTTTTAATTTACCACCTGAGGCCACCCCATATGTGGTAGTTATGACGGGGGTCCCCGAACTTATAGGTGAAGGGACTGAACCAAACTGGTCACTAAAGAACAAGGTCCAGTTTTGGTTGAATACTAATCGTCCCGTCCCGCCACCTTGGAAAAGTAAAATTGCCTCAGTATCCAGGACCTCGTGGGTAGATTATAGGAAAAAAACAATTCGAGGAGACTGTATAGTCATCACGTTTGAGGATCCCAACATAGCCGACTATATATGCTCTTGGGAACGTAACAACTCCTCTGGGGGCATTGTCACAAGACCCCTGTCTTACTTCTACCCGAAAAGGTTCAATAACAATAACTATCAACGTAATTTTGACAACATGTGGAGGAAGCCAATCCCGCAACCATGGGAGCTTGAACCTGCCGCCCCCAATCCTGTAACGCGACTTACCGAACCTATTAACTCTCGGTACCCATCTAATCCGAATTATCAGCAGAGAGAAGTCCCATGGCAGATCGTGGGCCCTCAAAATAGATTTGGAAACTGGGAGCAATGGGAGAGACCACCTTACCAACCTTTCGGTCCCAATTATGAAGGCACCAGTAATGGGCAACACTGGCTAGGATTCCCGACCGCGAACAGGTTCAGTGGCCTGGAAATGGTCGATTGACAAACACCTAAATCACCGGAGCCCCCATCAACCACAATAGCACTCTCACACCCAATCCCAGTGCCTACCCAATCTACACCACACAACCACAATGCCGCACAGCAGCACGAACTCACCCAGCTTTCCATGATTTTCTGGAACGTTGCTGGACTCCGTAACAAGATTGAGGATGGTTCGGCAGCAGTCTTCTTGAACGATTATCAAATCATTTCCATTCAAGAAACATGGGCAATAGCTGCCCTCCATCTAGTGGGATACATAACTTTTACTTCTCCTGCCCTTCCCAGCACCTTAGGTAGACCTAGGGGGGGTCTGGTAATCTACATGGCCAACACAATTGTAGATATAAAGATCATCAAGACAGACCTCTTTCCGAACTTTCAGATCCTCACGCTCTCTGTAGGGAAAAAAACTCGCATATCAATAGTAAACACATATAACAACTTGGACCCCGATAAATTTCTGATCATTCTTGACCAAATTCAAGACAAGTTAATAGAACATACCCACTATAAACAGAAAGCGGACACTTCCTATGTAATTTGGGGTGGCGACTTTAATCTGCATCCCTGCCCAAACATCGATGTCTGTGGAATAGTAGACGAGTCAGATATCCCTTTAACTCACTTCACCCACTCAGGAGTGGGGTCTGCTATGAACAAAATACTATCAGACTTGGATCTCCTTATTTTGAACTCTGTTCAACAAACTACCAATAAACTTGAGCCAACATATAGAGGAAGGGGCCATGAGACCACTGTGGACTATATACTAACCACAGAAGCCCTAAAACCGTTAATTGGAACATTTAAAATTTTGGAAAACTGCCTCAGTGACCACTCCGCCCTTAGCCTTAGTCTCCAATTACATCACTCATATCCTCTGATGGTAACTATAGCCAACACTTTATCACAGAACAGGCTCGAGTTGCACAAGACCAATGGCTTCACAATTAAATGGAATAAAGTGGACCCTAATATTCTTACGAAGAGACTTGTTACTCTCGCCTATAAAAATATTCAGATCTGTCTTGATCCCCAAGCGGAGGCGAATCAAATCTTGGAAAATTTTAATACCATCATAGAATATGTCAAAAACCTGTTAACCAGATCCCATAACCAAAACAAGCTAAAGACCACAGGCTGGTTTAACCGAGATTGTACGAAAGCACAAACCAACTTGAGGAAAGCCCTCGGAGAATCTAATAGAGATCCAACAAAGATCCAAGGCCTCAGAAGAGAATATACTATTGCCAGAAAGACGAGGAAAAAAGAACTAAAAACATCCCTTTGGAAGGCACTACACGAGAGTGCACTCGCGAAGGACTCCCAGGCTTTCTGGAAAATAGTCAAATCCCCTTCATTAACTGATCCCAGTGGACCAAAAATAGACGTGGCCATAGACGAGACCACATGGACGAGCCATTTTTCGAAAATCTTTCAATCCACACCTAATTGCGATTCGTATCAGTCTGCATACAATCCAGTCACCTTCCCTATCTCTCTGGAAGTCGACTTACAAGATTTCGAAAAAGCATTATCCTTAAGTAGGCCTGGAAAAGCTCCCGGTCCCGATGGGGTCCCCGTCGATTTATTCAAATTCCTTCCCGACCTCTGGACCCCAATAATTACGAGAGTTTGCATGGCAACTATGGAACTCGGATTGTTGGACTCATGGTCATCATCAATAATGGTCCCCATTTTCAAGAAGGGGGACAGGCAAGACGTCAAGTGTTATCGCCCAATCTCCCTTCTTGACTCTCTAGGTAAAGTGGTCGGCAGAGTCCTCCTTGGCAAGTTGCAACAGTGGGTAGCGGACGAAAACATTCTCTCTGACCTACAGTTCGGCTTCAGGGAGGGATTTGGAACCATTGACCAAGTATTGAATCTCTCCTTGCTTACATCCAAGTATACCTTCGCAAAAACAGGGACAATTTTTATGACATACGTGGATTTGTCATCCGCATTTGACTGTGTCTCACATTCCAAGCTTTGGCTGCTGTTGAGCAAGATGGGGGTAGACCCCCCTCTTTTGGACTACCTAAGGGAACTTTATAGCGGGGCCACAGCGAGAGTGAGGTTTGGGACAAGAGGAGAACTGACGGCACCGTTTGGGGTAGAGCGGGGAGTAAGGCAGGGCTGCGTCCTCGCCCCCTTTCTATTTTCATTATACACCAATGGTCTCGAAGAGTGTATGTTGAAGGGGGGAAGAGACCTTCCAAAAGCAAAAGATCGCCTGATCCCCGCCCTGCTCTACGCGGATGATGCTGTCATCTTAGCCCGAACCCCAATTGAACTACAGAAACTACTAACCAAGTATGCAGATTTCATGGCTGCCTTGGACGTGCACATAAATGTGAAAAAAACCTTCGTTATGGTTGCAGGCGGCGCAAAAAAACATGCAAAGACCATTTTTCTGAAAGAACAAAAAAATCGAAAGAACCTCACAATACCCCTATTTGGGCATCATGATAGATGATGCCCTAAGTTGGAAACCGGCGGTAGAGGCCAGGAGACATCTTTTTAAAAGAGCGATCATGGCACTAGTGAAATTTTCAAACAGACTAGGGAAAAAACCCCAAGTCGAACTGCTTCAAATATACGCTGCAAAGTGCCAATCCATTGCATTATATGGTGCTGGGATCTGGGGGCATATCAACACCAGCCCCATTCAAAAAGAGGAAAACATCTTTACGCGATTCCTCCTATCAATACCACGAGGCACTTCCATCTATGCCTCACACATAGAATTGGGAATCCCCTTCATTGAAGACCTGATTAAAATCCAACCCCTAATGCTTTGGAGAAGAGTCTGGTTATCCGAAGAAAATAACCTGACAAAAAATATTCTTCGAGATATCATGGAGTTGGACCACACAAAAAAAATACCCTGGCTCACATATATTAGAAATTTCCTCTATGATCTAGGGATCGAGAAATATTATAACAACCCAGAACTAATGAGGGAAATCTCTAAAAAAGATCTAAAACAAACAGCACTGAGCCACCTGGACTCCCTGAGACTAGTAACGATGGCCACACAAAAATCCGCCATGCACGCAATTATGATTCAGCAGACCTTGAAAATTCAGCCATATCTCACACTGGAGATTTCCACTTACGAAAAGATGCTCCTAACAAGGTTCAGATTGAACCTATTTTTCAGACTGGTGACCTTCCCTGACAAGAACAACTGGAGCACCCAAATGGTCCTGTGCCCCTGTGATGATCATTCTCACCAGTCCACCATCCACACAGTATTTTTCTGTAAGTTCTATCACCCACATCGAAAGACATGGCTTATCCCTTTATTAAAAAAATGGGGCCATAGGCAGTGTCGCCCAGCGATGTTATCACTTCAACTTTTGGATTCTGAATGTACGGTATACCATGTACTAAACTTTTTAAAATGTATCATGAGACATAGAAATAACCTGTAAAACCGTAATTCACTACCTTTCACTCTTCGTAACATTTTAAAATTTAAATGTAATTGCTTTTTAAGTGAACGTTTTTATATTATGTTATCTTTTATGGCTTTTTCAAACTGTAAAAACCGAATAAAGATCATCATTATTATTATTATTATAACAGAACTGCCAGCACACAGGTCACCCACAGATGCAGAGAGCCGACAGCCCCAGCACCCAGACCAGAGTCCACAGAAACAGGATGCAGGCAACTAAGGAACAAGGACCAGAACCTGGACCCACCCCGGACGCGGCAAAGGACAACGCCACCGGAGTGTCAGACGGAGCCAACACCCACAGACCCGCAGAGAGCCCCGAAAGGGCACCAGGGCAAGCCCAAAACGCCGCAACAGCCACCCGCAAGCGTACCCCCGGGAGAGCAGCAGGAACCAGAGCAGGAACCCAAACCCAGCCAAGTCCGAACAGGCCGGCAACCGAAGCCACCACAAGTGGAACCGGAGGAGCCAGCGAACACCGAGCCAGAAGGCAACAGCGGCCGAGCCACCAGGAGAGCCCCCCTGTGGACCGACCGACAAGGGCATCAGGGACAACAGACCCCGGAGACCAACCCAACAGGAGCCAGAGGAACAGGCTGAGAAGAAGAAAACAAGCCCAGGGGAAACCGTAGAAGCCAGGCGCCCAGCACAAGCAGCCACAGGACATGCTGGAGGAGCCCCCGGGGCCACAAGGCCCAAACCCATGAAGGAAGAGAGACCAGGCACCCAACGGACAAGGGAACGGGGCTGAGCACAGACTGAAGGAGAGCCACAAGAGCGTCCGGACCAGCGGAAGACCCAGGTCGAAGGGCCGAGGCTGAAGAGGAAGGACGCAACACAGAAACAGGCATAACCCACATAGAACCGCAGGAAACGCAGAAAAGAAGCAGTGACTGGGAAGTGGTCAGAAGCGACCCCAAAACACAGGGCATGCCAAAAACCACCAGGTAGGGCCCGGGGAAAGGCAGCCCGAAGGGCCAACACATGGAAGGGCACGGGCCGAATCTAGGAGCAGACCCCCAGGAGAACCAGGACAGGCACAAAGCCGCCAGACACCCTAGTCCCAGCAACAGAATGGAGCGGCCCCAGACCCAAGCCCCACCGACAGGAACCCAGCAGACGGAACACAGGGCAAGCAAACAGGACTCCCAGTCCAGCGGAGCCACCCAGCAGGAACCGGAAGCAGGCACCGAAAACAGCCAAACTCTCTCCAAACCGGTGAAACCCGCACCAAGCCGACCCAGCACCCAAGAACATACAGCAGTGACAGGAACCCAACAGGGCAAGGCACTCAGACCAAGAGGCAGCCAGCCAGGGCAAAAAAAATTGTCAAAACCGCGCCCACCCGAAAGACGGAGGAGAAAACCCACAGCAGGGACCACGGAGAGGCCCCAGTGCAAGGCATGTGAGAAAGGCAGGATGCCCCAACCAAGGCAAGGCAAGCAGAGGGCCCAAGGAGGCGACACGCAGCCACCACAAACCGCCACCGCGAACTCCATGAAACCCTGCACCAAGGAGGGCACAGAAGAAGCAGAGAACAGGCCAGCCAGTGCCACGGCGGCAGCCAAGCAGAACAACAGGCCTGCCAAGCAGCGCGGCCAGGACAGAGTCCAATAGCACAACTGGAGGAAAGGGGCGACCCCCACCAAGAAGCAAAGCCACTGGATGAAGATAGGGACGCGCAGCCCAGAAGCGATCGTCCCGGCGCAAACTGAGCGCGCAGAGAAACCTGAAACCAATCAGGACCAACACAGTGCAGAAGGAAGAAGGAGGGCTGAGAAGAGACCGCCAACGGCAGGCCGCACAGGAAACCGACAAGCAACTGTCAGCAGGGCAGCACCACAGCGGACAAAGCCACACGCACAACGCACATACAACAAGTACGAGCAACGTACGCCACACACAGCACCAACCCCCAACCCGGCACAAAAAGGGCAAGCCCAACTGGGAGGACCGGGAACACCAAGGAAAGAATCCCACAGGCACCGCCCACCAGGAAAGAGGAAAACCCTGCTGACCAGCACAGGAGTCCAGCGACCCACGGCCCGAACGCTCACCACCCCGGAGCCACACGCAGAGCAGAGGCGGGAGAAGGATCCAAACCTAAGGACCCAGACTGGAACCAGTCGCACACAGGACCAGCCGGTTGAGGATGGGACGCGGAAGGCATCAACCAAACCCCAGAACACAGGACAGGGCAGCCATAATCAAGTCCAGCACCAACATGAGACAAGAAAGGCAGAACACCCCCCCCCCCACGGAGCCCAGTGCGACAATGGGCACCCCAGGGGGACCGGAGACCCAGCAGCAGAGGAAGAGGACACCAGTAGGCCCCCAACCAACCCCATGCGACCCCGTTAGGAGAAGACCCAGTGGCAGACAAACGACAAGGCCACCACCAAAGGGAACATGGAGCAGCAGGACAAGAAAGGAAGCCATCCAGCGAAAACCAGTGCCACCAAAGGTCTTCACTGAGGCACAGCACCAACGCCGGTATACATCATCCACAGGGCAAGAAAAACGCCCAAGCAGGCATTGCGATGTATCTGTCAGCGGCTCACAATTCCAGCCAGCACGAAAAAGGTCACATGAAGCCGAGGAGCCCTGTGGATGGAAAAAAGGCATAGGGAAGCCCCGCATAACCTACACGGTGTACTTCAGAGGAGCAGAGGACCACAGCAAGGGGGCTGGGCCATGCCCAGCCCCTCACCGGGCAGCAGGCAGAGTGTCAGACCCCGGGTGCAAGATGCAACGCGCCCGCCAAGAAACAAAAAAGAAAACGGGCACAAACCCGTCCTACCTGGTCTCCTGGAAGACAGCACACCGGGAGGAGGCAGCCACGCAGCCCGACCCGGAAACGCAGCCCCAGCCACAGGAGGAACGCCCGACACCGCAGCGGATTCTTGAGCCACCGCTCCACACCGAAACACCACGAGGAAGATGAGAAGAGGAGTCACCGCCAGGAGAACGCTGCAGAAGGCATCACTGTAGCAGAGAACCAGACCGAAAACTCCCCGGCACTGCCACAGGGAGGAGCTGAAAAGGTAAGTCTCACTAGGGAGACAGAAAAAAACAGGTGGAGGTGGGAGCGGGCAGAGTTTTTATGCTGGGGGGGGGTCTGGATGGGAGGCGGGGCCTCAATCGTACTGAAGGAAGGCGAGGGGGGGACGGGAGGTAATGGTTGGTATTGGCGAGCACAGTTGCTAAAATTGTATTTTTTGTAGTGAATATGGCTTTCTGGTACTTTGTGGAAGTAGTCCTACATTGTGAAAGATTACATACCGTTGATGGCCACCTCAAGGACGATTCATTGCTTTGGCATACACCTGAGGAATGTGAAAGACTGGTCTAACCAGTGGTGTATTGTCATGTAGCTGTCCTTGAATGAATGACTGAATGAATGATAGAATTTATAAAGCGTGCAGCTACTCTGAGGAGTGTCCCAGAGCTAAAGAGGAAGAGGAAACTCCTGAGGCGCACGACTAATTCTCCAGAGCTCACTGTCTCAATAAGAAAAAAGCCAGAATTTAAGTTTTCTATGGAAGACAGTCTCAAGCAGAATCAAATGCAGGTCCAGTGGGAGTTAATTCCAGGCCTTGGTTGCCTGAAAGGAGAAGACTTGGCTTCTATTTGCTCACTCTGTCACGCTATTCAACTTCTGACCATGGCAGATTTTGCAGGTCTTTCCTTTGATGACGATGTACTACATACAATATTGACAGATAATGCCAGCATCTTAGATGCTTTACCTGAAGTCATGACTAATTTGCAGGATGATTGGCCTACTTTGTTCAATTTGAAGAAATCGCATTCTTGCACTTTTATCCACAGAGCTATAATGGCGGAATATCTCCGAGGGAAATGTGCACCCACTGGGCTTATTGGCACGAATTCCCGAGACTTTTTTTGACTGATAAAGCTTTTTTGAGAGACTGGTCACTAATCGCGTGGCGATGTACGCGTGACTGGCTGATCTTGATCATTAGCACGGCCAAGAGGGTGGCTGATGCCATTCTGATTGAGATTCAGACCTTAGATGGACAGATTAAAACAACAATATCTGGCACTCTGTACAAAAGAAATTTGGAAGAGACCAATAAATCTAATATAGAATATAAAGACATGATCCTTCTGACAAATATTGAAAAGTTCAAGAAGGATTAACTCGCTTTTCTTTAGAAAAAATATATCCATACACAAGCGAGACATATGCACCACCAGAATTTAACAGACGAGGGAAGCAATATGGTCCAACTATTCAACATCAGGCTCAGATTTGAGCTCTAATGATTTAGACACCTCAAACTCTAACACATCACACAATAGAGGTAGGGGCCAACAGAATAGGTTCAATCGAAGACGAGGCACACAAGGCCCGTATCAACAACAGGGAGCGAGAATTAGTGCGGATTCCGTCGAGTGACGCGGGCGAAAACCATGCTGTGATGGATCCAGCAGATTGTTTTCGTCGAGATATTCAGTCAGCACTCTGTTAAGTTGTTTTTCAAGCACTTTTGCGGTAGTAGGGAGACCGGCTATGAGTCGGTAGTTCTTATGTTCTCTAGGGTCTGAGTTAAGTTTTTTTAGAAGAGGCGTGATGGCAGCTATTTTCCAAGTTGCAGGGTAATGGCCAGTGGCTAGAACTTGATTCATAATAGGGGCCATATTTTCGCAGATCTTATGAGCTGCTTTATGCATAATAGGGGGAGAGCAGGGATCACTGGGTGCGCCTGATATTATGGAAAGTAAAAGTTTTTCAACCACTTCTTTGTTCATTGGCTGAAAGCAAGTCAGTTTGCATTGTGGACTGATATTGTGCCTTATCGGGTCTAACGGTCTGACAGGGCCCGAGAAATTATTGTAGATTTCTCTCAACTTCTCTTGAAATAGTTCGCCACTTTGTTACAAAGGTATTGATCTGGCTTGAACGCTTTATCTTGCTGCGGTTTGGCCGGCATGTTAACTGATTTAAACAGTTCCCTGGTGGAATTGCCTGCCTCCTTTATTTTTACAGTAAAAAACTGTTTTTTTTGCAGCAATGATTGCTTCTTTATATATTAGAATAGTACAATTATAGAGGGCTTTTGTGTTGTTGTTGTAGTTTTGCCGCCATTGGCGTTCCTCTCTCCTACATTTAACTTTCAGGCTTTTAAGTTCTGGGGTGTACCAAGGCGAAGACGTTTTGACTCTTTTTACTGTCGCTAACTTTTTAGGCGCAACTTTATCAACTGCTGATATTAGCCAGTCGTTAAACTGCTGAGCTGCCTTGTTGTTATCAGTGTCAAGAGTTGATGGGAAAAGATTAAGTGCCGACTCAAAATCCCCATCCTTGGTTTTGTCCCATCGCCTGATTAATGTCTTTAAGACTTTAGCTTGGGTTCCCGGTTGTGTCTGGGTAAGTTTAAGTTTGAAATGAATGGCCTTATGGTCTGTCCATGGTAGAGCTTGCAGGTTGGAAACCGTAATATCAGGATCACTGGTGAAAATCCTATCCAGTGTATGACCTGCCAGATGGGTGGATCCACTTATCAGTTGTCTGAGGTTGAAAGCCTCAAGATTGTTTAACATCCTAGCGGTGTCTGCGTTGTTATTTGCTTCTAGGTGGTAATTAAAATCACCAAGAATCGTAAGAGGAAGCAAGTCAGTGTAAGATTCCAAGAGTGTCAGGAGGGCCTGAGGAAAAGCCCCTTGCTTCCGCTTGGAGGGTGGAAATCGTTTCGAGCTGTACTTTGAAATGGGCGCGATAAATAATCGCTATCCCTCCTCCTTTGCCTGTCGCTCTATCATGAGAGAGGTAGGATGTTGAATCCTTAAGTACCTGCATCCCACAAGAGGAAACTCTAGAGGCAATTAGAGGCCTTTTGGATGCCCGGGATCTCAATAGCATTACACCTGTGCACTTCATAATGGAGTGTGCCAGATTGGCAATGACCGAGAACTTTTTCAGATTCGAGGAGACAATCTTTTTACAAATTTCTGGAACATCAATGGGCAGCATTTTTGCACCTAGCCTGGCCAATCTATATGTTCATTTGTTTGAACAAGAATGTGTACTTGACTACAGCAATCCATTTCAAGATCGGATTTTGCTGTGGAAAAGATATATTGACGACATCTTTGTCGTTTGGCGAGGCACAGCTGCCACTATTCTGGAATTTCACACCTGGCTCAACACTAAAAACAGTTTCCTGAACTTCACTGTGGAATACAGTAAGGAGAGCCTGCCTTTTCTTGATATCCTAATCTGTCCATCACAGGGCAGACTTGGAAGCGAACTGTACAGAAAGCCTATGGCAAAAAACTCTATTGACCTTCGAGAGTCATCATCCGAAGGCTCTTTGTGAAAATCTGCCTGTGGGCCAGTTCCTGCGAATACGTAGGAACTATTCCAACAAAGCTGATTTTGAGCATCATGCAAAGGCTCTGTCCACACAACTGAAGAACCATCATTACCCTAAACAACTGGTGCGGCGAGCATGGAAAAGAGCTTCTAACAATAACCGGGATTCTCTTTTAGAATCACCAACAGAAAAACCTCAGTTGGGGAGATTAACATTTGTAAACACATTTAGTGTACTAACAAATCAAGTGCAGAAATCTGCGCGCAAACACTGGAAAATTGTAAATGTGGCAAACGAGACTGTCCCTGCCCCTCTCTTCTCATTTAAGAGAGGTGCTAGTCTGTGGGATAGCTTGGTCCACACAAGACCAAAAGATATAGCTCCAGATTCAGTGGGCACGCTCTGGGATCTCCCAGGGGTGCAGGACATTTTCCTTGTGGATCGTGTACAGCATGCCCCCAAACTCAAAAGACAAAAATTGTAGACGTTGGGACTGACAGACCTTGGATTTAAAAAAAAACACACGAATTGCAACACCGAAAGAGTGATCTATATGATCACGTGTCCGTGTTCTCTGAGGTATATCGGTATGACAACATGAAAGGTCAAGCTGCGCATTAACGAGCACAAAAGCACCATTAGGAGCAACAAGCAGTCCACACGTCTGACGAGCCACTTTCTCAGTTTGAAACACAAGGCAGAAGATCTGAGATCGATTGTACTTAAGCAACCGTTTATTCCATCTCATGTTAGCGATGTTGCTAAGTTCTTGTTTATCAAAGAGCAGAAATGGATTTTCAAACTTAAGTGTGATAGCCAGGGGTTGAATGATGATATACCGTGGGTCACATTATGAACACTGTTGCAGTTATGTACATGAGGGATGAGGGTGCTTCTGATTCTTTTCCCTCATTTCCAGGACTCTGTGACCCTCACTAACAGTATTAAGGACATTCACTGTACAAATCAAACTAGTGAGGTTTTTCTTCACAGCTCAAACTCCCTGCTGTTGCGTTCTGAACATGACTGTATCTAGTAAAATCTGTATTATAAATATTTTCTATTTGCAAGACTGGTTGTACCAAATAGATTAGGAGATGTGGAGTAATGAAACATGAAGAGGTGTATCAGTCTGGGTCAGGCACGCTCGAGCTGTTTTCAGAATTTGAAATATATAATATCGGATTGGAGTTGCATCATTAAATATCTGTTGGCACATTGGCCTCACCAAAATAAATCAAAATACGTGAGGTGAGCAATGAAATACTAAGAGGCGCATTAGTCTATGTCAGGTAATCTTGCGGAGGTCTTTGGCTTTTGTAAAAGTAGGCTTTACAGCTTGCAATCATGTGTTGCTGTCGCACTCCGGAGTGCAATAAAGATTTCTCTCAATAAACGAAAAAAGATCGAGGCATGTGGTATACCCGGGAGGAGAACTACATTTCCCAGGCATCCCCAGTTCGAGCGACACGAGGCACACTGACATTGAGGGAATATGCGCAGAAGAATCAGGAAGTGATTACTACACGTGAGAACGTCTTTTTAAATACGCTTCCAGTTGCAAGGAAGCAAGCGTTTTTTATATTTCTGCCATTGTAGAGTATATGTGCATTCAAGATCAGGGTCTGCACGCCCACACAGCCATGGCGGACCTGGGGGAACGCGCAACAGCATACGTGTGAGGAAAGCTGACCTGTTCTAGATTAAGGTAAAACACAAGTTATTTAAACAGACATGCCTGTCCGTCTGGTTACCTCCCCGTCAGCTCAGTTCAACTCGGGGTACGGACGGACAGGTAAGAAGGGAGCAGGCCGTTCTGTAGCATTACAGTTTCTGTACTAAGAACCTAGATATACCCTCGGGTGAAAGGGACCTATGGGAGGCTTTATGTCTAGTAATTGACCCGTTCATGATGGTAGCTAGATACAATCAACAACAAGTTGGTTTTTCCTAGGGAACAAGACATGCCTTTATAGTGTTTTCAACACATGAGAGACACGGTTTTGCAGTGGTATTCGTTACACTAGTATATAAGGAGTCATCTGATAAGGCATAAGTACTTCTTTACATAAGATCCAGTAAAGAGGTTATAGAACTCATTTTTCTAATCATCTGTGGCTTTACACCGAGCTACAGATTAGACTTAGGTTTAACTAGAGACATTACCATGTAGCTCTATTCGGCCTTTAGTTACACATATGAGGTTTTATATGTATCTGAACAATAGGGACCTCTGGATGGTGCCATTGGTTGTTGATGTATTGGGCAACTAACTTTCAGAGATTTCTACTCTGATTGCGATTTTTTATGTTTACCTGCAATATAGAGCGGTGCCTCATTCCCTGAGCAGATGCCAGGAGAGGTGAGGACTACCCCCGCACATAGACGGGTGAGTCAAACAATATTTTGTAAATAGTGATATATACTCAGAGATATATTTGACAATATCAACATCTTTTAGGTAGCAGTTTTCGAAAGATGTGAATCTGGACAGCATTTTGTTCATGTGTTGGGTCTTAAAGTACTATTCATGCTTATTCTGTTCTTTGTAGGAATGAGTCCAAGAATTGTGTGATAATTGACCACATTAGCTCTTTTGTTGTCCTTATTTCTCTGTTTGCAGACCAGTAGTTTCTTTGCTTGTTTTTTTAGGTTCAGAGTGGGGATAGAATACTGCCTGGTCTTTAAATATTTTCCCTAGGACCCTGTGTATAAAGAATTTGTGATATTGAAGGCTTGGCCTCCCCTACGAATGTGTTTAAAATGGGGAAATGGACAAGAGAGAAGTGAAGGAGAACCGCAGTGATCTAGAAGGATGATCCTGTACAAATCTCTTTGCCAGATAACCCGGGCTGGAGAGAAACACTGCCCTATGGACCAGGACCAAGGCTTTGAAACAATCCATTTCTGGATGGTCAGCCAGAGGAGAGCCTTCAGAGCCGATTAAATGGACAAGCATCTGAGAAGATGCAAAAGAAGCCCAGCAGCCGCGTTTTGGACCACCTGAAGGTGTTTCACCAATGCCTCTCAACTCCGAAATTGAGGGTGCTAGCGTAATCAAGTCATGAGATGATCAACACATGCACCACCAGTCTCCTCGTTCCAAAAGGAGGAGGGGAAGGAATTTCTTTACGGTGTGGAGCATGGTGAAATATTGGCCCACTACCGCCGAGATCTCCTGCCACATAGAAAAAGCAGAGTCAAGTTTCACCTCTAAGTATTTAATCACAGCAACTGGAGGGGGAGGAACCAACAGCATGGGGGGGGGGGGGCAAGGTAGAGATCTTTCCACCAGTTAGACAGATGAGAACCAAATGGGATAATATCTGTCTTTCTGTATTTGAGTTGGCTGCCCAGCATCTAATCAAAGACGGCATGCATGCATATGGCGATACCTACACCCGACCAGGAGGGAGGGTCCACATTTTGCACCACAGACGGTCACATGGGCACGATTGGACTACTTCCTCGTCACCAAAGAGATCACTTCGGAGGTTCTGGGGGTTACACACTTGCCGAGAACATATTCTGACCACAGCCCTGTCCTGATGCAAACACGCATTCCTGGGTGGGATAGCCCTAGGCCACAATGGAGATTACAACAGGCGGCACTATTAGACAGCTTGATCCGTGCCGAGCTGGGGGAGGAAATAGACGACTTCTTTCTCAGGAACAAGGGGTCAGTGGACTCGGTCGAACACATCTGGGAGGCCTTCAAAGTCACCATCAGAGGATATTGCATATCTAAAAGTTTTGGCGTCCTGTGAGACATACAGACCACTATTCGTACACTGCATAGGGAACTGAGAGCACTGGAGCTTCGAATGGTGGAGGAAGACAGTCCTGATATACATGCAGAGTTCCGGGACACATTGTCAAAATATGAGGAAGAGGCTAACAGGGAAGCAAAATTTAGGGGAAAACACTGGCAGGCCAGAAGGTATTGCGAGGGAGATAGGCCGGAGAGGGGTCTGGCGATATTAATGCGTGCCCCACTTGACCACAACACCATCCTGGAGCTCATTGACGACCAAGGGCACAAGATTAGGGACTCAGATACACTGCTTGATGCCTTCACTTCTCACTACCACACACTTTACACCACTGATACAACAGCTGATATACCTAATGCAGACTTCCTGCGTGATGTGGCACTCTGCTGGCTCAGCGATGGAGATAGAGCCTTCCTAGCGGCCCCCTTCGAGCTGGACAAAATCCGTGAGGCCATCATGTCACTTAAGAATGGCAAGGCGCCTGGACTGGATGGCATTCCAGCCGAATTCTATAAAACCTACATAGATATTATGGCCCCGGTCCTCCGAGAAGTCTACGAGGAATCGCTCGCTGATGGCATCCTCCCTAGCTCCATGCGGGAGGTAGTCATTACCTCGCTCTTAAAACCTGGCAAGGATCCTAGCTCATGTAGCTCATATCGCCCACTCTCCCTCTTAAATTGCGACATTAAGATCCTAGCGAAGGTCCTGGCCACTAGACTTTCCCTACTCATGACCAGAATTGTATTGCCTGATCAATCTGGGTTTGTCTCGGGTTGGTCCACCTCTCATAACCTGCGCACCTTGTTCTCTCTGCTTCGCACGATTCACCTGGACCTCCCAGTTGCAGCCGTTTTCCTAGATGCCCCTAAGGCATTCGACTCGGTTGAATGGCCCTACTTGTTTTCAGTTCTGGCGAGCATGGGATTCCCCAGACTTTTCATCTCCTGGGTTCAGCTCCTCTACACACAACCCACGGCGAAGGTCCTCATCAACGGTCGCTTATCACACTCCATTGCCATCACCAGGGGTACGCGTCAGGGGTGTCCTCTATTCCCCCTCCTGTTCGCGATCGCAGTTGAGCCACTAGCCTGTAGGCTTCGTCAGCTGCATCGGGAGGGCGTGGTACAATGCCTCTAGCGCCAAATTGATGTGTCACTGTACGCTGATGACATTACGCTTTATGTCAAGCACCCTGACCTACACCTTAACCCTATATTAAGAGAATTCGTGGCATTCGGCAGGATGTCGGGGATACACATTAATTGGTCCAAATTGCAGTTCTTCCCCCTCACCGATGCGGTCACTGACTTCCCCCTTGATTACCTACTTGAGTGGTGTCGGACGGATCTCCGATACCTCGGCATACAGATCTCGCGCGATAGAGATGAGACACTCCGCTCCAATTATGGTGTGGCAATCACAAAACTCACGGCTGCAGTGGATCGCTGGATTACCCTGCCGCTTTCCATGGCTGGTAGAGCGTCCCTTATTAAAATGGTGGTTCTGCCCCGTTTTCTTTACCTCTTTCTCAATATCCCATACTACCCGGGTGCTTTCTTCTTCAAAACCTTTAAATCAGAACTTTGTCCGCTATTCTGGGGAGAAAAAAAGTCCACGGTTGAAATGGTCCACGCTGACCCAGCCTTACGACTCTGGAGGCTTCGATGTACCTGACCTCGAGGCTTATTACCTGTGCGCGCAGGCGCATTATGCATATCACTGGCTGGTCCCCACGCCATTCATGCCACCGCTTTCGGTGGAGGACTGGATTGTGCACCCCGTTCCACTTAATGGCCTACTTCATTGCCCAGAATCGTCAATTCAAACGCCAAATACTTCTGTTTCCTGCACTTTGGATGCGTGACGCCGTATAGCCAAGAGGCTGTCCTCCTGTCTCCCATACTCTCCTGAACTGCCACTAACATTCCACCCTGACCTTGCTCTATTGCAGGAACGAGGCTTTCGTTTGCTTTGCGAACGTCTGCAGATCACCTCCTGGGGCGATCTATTCGTAAACAGGAAATTCAAATCCGTAGAGTTGTTCTTTGCCTCCCAGGATCCCCCCCCCGCTTGATGTATTTTACTACCTACGCCAGGGGATGAAGGACATCCTACCCGAGTTCCCTGATGAGCCCGAACTCCTTCTCCCACTTCATTTCTTGTTATGCTCGCAAGAAGGGCCACACTTGGTTTCTGGCCTGTATCGCCAACTCAGATCGGCTGTCATGCTGCCTGAGGCGGGAGCTCGGGCACATTGGAGTACTGACCTGGCCACCGCGCTCACCGACGATCAATGGCAATACTGTTGTGCCCTCACGGCTCGAATATCGGCCAGTAGTAGACTTAAGATAATACACTACAAATTCTTGCAAAGGCTGTATTATGCACCAGTGAAAAAACACAGATTTCGCCTAGCTGACAATGACAGGTGCGAACGCTGCCATGCCGAGCACGCGGGCTTTCTGCACTTAGACTGGGAGTGCCCTCTTGTTCATATATACTGGCAGCAAGTGACCGACGCTCTTACAGCAATGACTAAGGTAACCATTGATTTGGAACCGCTCCTTACGCTACTTGGACACACACCACACATCCCAAAATCCTGCAGGAAATTCCTAGATACTGCGCTGCTCTTGGCAAAGCGTTGTGTAGCGTGTCGTTGGGGTCGAGGCAGAGCACCTACATTTAAGGACTGGTTGGCAGACGTGACTTACTGTCAGGAACAACACATCACATTTGCTGAATTGTTACCGATCCCTAACTGACCAAAGGATATCTGGGGCCCGCTGGTCGGCTATCTGCTGGCCCAGGCAGATGATAGCGATGTCCCGGAGGGAGGACACGTTAGTGATCAGCTAAACTGACAACACTTGGAGCCAGGGGGCTCTGCTCCCTAATGCATACACAATTTGCTTCTTCTACCCCAGCGCACTGCCCCACAGGTGGTCACCTTGCACAGAACTCCACCGCATGCTATTATAAAACACTGTATATGCAGACATCGCCACTGGGCCCTTGCCCAATATGTAGTCCCCGCCGCCCTGCTCATTCCATACACCCTTATCATCATACTTGGCGATCCCTTGGGATACTGCACATGACCCTTATCCTTCAGACGAACACCTAACACCGTGACTGCTGATATATCACTGTATAGCAATGAACGACCAATGATCCATAAGCTAATCTATTGAGCCGGAATTCCGCATTCGAATGTGTCTACAAGACCTTACCGTTTTGTTTACTGTTGGGGACTGATGAAAACCCTGTTCTACTGCAGTGAATCCTAAGTTACATATTTTTTGACTTTTTATTTTATTTTTTCCTTTTTTCTTTGCACTAGCTACCAGGCACTCATTGTATAACGCTATTATACGCCACCGGGCCTCCGGGATGCCGGTTCCAAGGCTGTGTTACACCGATTATAACTTTCTTATTGATTTGCACATAACGCTGCCGGCCTCCGGGTTGTAGGCGCCTGAAGCAGTGTACTGTACATTCTATACAATAAAGCAGTTTGAACACCCAAAAAAAAAAAAAAAAAAGACGGCATGCATGCATTACATGAAAGAGGTTGCAATTGATGCATGGGAACCATTGCACGCAAAAAGCAGCTGGGTATCATCAGCATATGAGATAATTTGACACCCGAATGGCTCCATCACAGAGGCCAGCAGAGACGTGAAAATATTGAAGAGGGTTGGGCTGAGCGAAAAACCTTGAGGCACACCTTGCTTGACTGCCTAAACGTCAGAGGAAAAAGGGGCAAGCCAGACTGACTGGCCTTTGGAGTCCAGGAAAGACCTACACTAATCTCACACAGTACCCCCCACACCTAAGGCAGACATTCGGCGAAGGAGGATGGAGTGTAGTATGGTGTCAAAGGCAGCAGAAAAATCAAGAAGGAACAAAACTGCGCTCTTTCTTGCATCCAAGGACCATTTATTATGGTCAGATATCTCTAGGACTGCAGACTCCGTGCTGTGACTGGATCGAAAGCCAGATTGACTGAAGTGAAGAAGCTTGCCCTGTTCAACGTACAAGAGCTGCGAATTGGCCAATTTTTCAAGCGTTTTAGTAAAGGCTAGAAGAAGTGATATTGGCCTGTAATTACATAAGGTGTTGGGGTCTAAAGCTGGCTTTTTTAGCAGCAGGGCCACTTCCCTGATTTAAAGGCAGGTTGACAATTCAAAGGATGACATTGCTGATAGTAGTACGTCATCTTGGGAAGTGCTATATGGCAATCCTGAGCTTTTGTTGTTGCTGTTGTGTTGGGAAACACAAGAGCACTTTTTTGGATTTGATCGGTTGTTACACGTGCAGATGTGTTTGAGAGTTGAGGAGAGTGATCATGAAAGAGAAGGAATGGAGGTTTATCCATGACAGAACAGAGTCAAGGATGTTTATTGTTACTCAACTCAGTGGTACTCAATTTAACATCAGAAGGATGAGTCAAACCACTGGATTTGAACCTGAGACCACATGGTCAACACAAGCTCCTGGAGTTGATGCATCAGTCTGCTGAGAAACAAGACCCAACATCCAGAATTTGCCATGAGACCAAATGCCAGAATCCAGAATGTTGATCATTAATTTCTACAGAAAGATTTGTTTGAGGGAGATACTAATGGTTTGTGTGGTGTTACTAACAAGTTGATATTAAACCTGTTTGAGTTTTCAAAGCCAGGACGAGGCAGTCCAGTATTAGTAGGTAATCGGCTAAACATTGAAGTCTACAAGCAGGTTTTACAAGACAGAAGCTGAGCTGAATGAAGAGGAGCTAAAACAAAGAAGAGTTCTAAGATGATCCGAAAAAGTTAACAGAAATAGCATTATGACTGTTTCCTTTCACAGAATGCCCACAGACGAGCAAAAAAGAAATGCTTTGCTGCACTCTCAGTTCCTCCAGCTCCCAATAAAGAGCAGAAACCGATCAAACACATCGAACAAAAACAAATTTCCTGAACAAGGCTGACGGCCATTTATTACTGTACTACGCCCGCCAGGAAAGAAACAAAAGTATTGCACTTCATAACATCTCCTATACCTTTTAGGCATTGGATTATAAAACGATTAGGCCTCCAGTTGGCAGTCCATCTGCAATATGGGCAGCTCAGCTCAATAACGATTCCAACATATCAGCTGCTGTAAGCGCCACTTTCCATTTTGCTGAAAAAAATCAACATCAGTCTTTTCATGAGGAGATGTGTGTTACAAAGCTACCACGATACATGGATTGAACTCTTTTTGTTCCTAGATCCTCGGTCTGACATATATCATGCATCATTTTAGGTTAGAGGAACACACCTGCAGATCAAACAACAATGGCATGCCCAATAATCTGATCTGCGCTCCACTACACGTCTTGGTGTTTTCCTTTTTTGGTTTCGCCTGCACAACCCATGTGCTGTGCTTGCAAAATCTCTTGTAAAGAAAATAAATCTTGAAAGGGGCTTAGAGCACACAAATTACTTGTCTTTACTTACTATTGGTTGTCTCACACGTCACTCGTGTTTCCAGTTGTTCACCGCCTCAAGCTTCCTACTGGGCTTTGATTCTTCATCTCTGCCATGGAGCTTAGACCACGTACAATTTCCTGTGGCTAGTGTCCTTCCACTGGACGCAGGCTCCTTGTTATGAAGGTTAACATCACACAGGAGTCAGTAGAGTAGATACCTTCAACTGTATTTGTCAGCATAGCAGACCACTTTAGGAATTTTTCTCCTGTTTTTTTCCCTTTAATGTTTATGAAAGTCTTGGACGTTTGACGTATCACCCTCAACACCTCAGGTGAATGATGCATGTCTCTATTTCTTCCTAACTTCTTGGACGCCATCACAGAAAGTTCAATACCTTTAGCGATTTCTAGAGTTTCTTCCAGTGAGGCATTCCTACAGCACACAATTCTTTCTTAAATACAATTGTCAGGACAATTAACCACTAACTGATCGCTTAAGTAATTATCCAGCGGCCCTTCAAATTTGCGAGTTTAAGCCACTATTCTCAATTCTGCTAGAAATTAATCTATTGACTCTTGTTGGTTTTGTTTCCTTGTAAAGAACTTGAGTCTTTCTAAGATGATGCTCAAATAATCTTTGAAATGTTTCTCACGTCTTTTTACTGCTTCAGTGTACACATCACATTCAGTGGACGTCTGTAATCTCAATTGGGGCTAGTGATCAAAAATCCTTTGGCCCTCGGATCCTAGGCAACTGTACAAAATGGCTTTTTTTCTGACAGCAGGAAAGTTAACCCCACCAATGGCCAATAAATAGTGTTTAAAGGTGTTGAACTATTGCTTCCACAAGTCTGGGTGCACGTGTTCGGGCAAAAATGAAATTGGCAAATTGGAAGTCTGCTTGTTCAAGGTTTAAATTATGCTAAACTAGAATGAACCACTGTGGAATGGTGTGACTCACTGGTTAGAGGCGGCAGACCCGGAAGCAGAGGACGGCCCGGGACCAGGGTTCAATTCCCGATGCGGCAGGGTCGTGAACCAGGGTCAGTGGACTCGATAATTCTCGCCTCGGTGCCTACTCTAACCAGAGATTACACTCAGCAACTCTGGGCATTAGCTTGCCTCATCTCCACAACGGCCCCCCACAAATGCCGGGGATGCCTGGTTTCACCTTGGAGATACCCAGGAGGGAACATCTCACAGGGAAAGCCAGGACGGGTTCCCCAGAGGTCTATAGCGCCAGGACGCCTCCGGGTAGCAGTGCGCTTTACAAGACACACACATCTACACCCATTTACATTTTCCTGAGCGGACACAACTGCAGTAGGTGCAACAACAACGCCTCTGAGGCTTGTGCTCAACTGAAAAGAAGTGGGAAGGAAGGAAGTTTAATTTCAATCTATATAGAATGTGTATAATGAATGTCTCATTTTAGAACAACCCTGTCTTAAGGCTAGAAAAGTGAGACCAATGAACAGGTAGAGAGGGATGGCCAATCAAAAGTCTTCTCTTACTAAAATAGCTATGGGCCAATCAAAAACCATCTTTAAATAGACTGCAAAAAACACAAAGAAGCTTAAATGGTTGACAAATGGAATGAGGATATGGATTGCAGTATGATGGAGATCAACAGGAGTGTTTATGAATGAGGATGAAAATACTCACAGTTTTTCTGGTTTTTAAGCAAGTGACCCACCAAGTTGGAAGGGCTGCATAAACAGGAGTATAGACTAATGCATTTTAGTCAGGGCATAGGATTAAGGAATTTGGGAGAGAAGGTCAAAGTGCCTAAAATACATTTCCAAGCCTGTTTAAAGCAATGTCATGGCGCAAAATTAACAGTAAATGATCATTACTAGTAATCATAGCTGAATTCAATAAACCTATCACTATAAAATGGTTGAAAAAAAACACAGGATGGAAAGAAAGGGTAAGCAAGATAAAAAAAATGGAAAGAAAAAAGACTAAAGCAAGACTGCAGCGAGATCACTTTAGATGAAGATAAGTCTGTATAGTACATAAAAAAGGTCTGTACATGGAAAGAGAACCATAATCACTTACCTTAAATTGGGCACTAAATTAGGATTCGGAAAACCCAAGACATTCAAGAACCAAATTTAGGGAAAGAGAGTAATGGTGGGAAGATGATACAATTGTCAATATTTATTGAAACAGAAAAGGAATTTGCATGCCATACTCCTTGAGAACAGAGCAGTAAATACTTTTCAAATATTGCCTGTCGGCAATATCCCTCGGAACTTGTGTGAGATGCCGAAAAGATAACCAAAAAGGAGGAGTGTGAATTAGGGCCGGCCTTAGGCATGTGCAAGCTGTGCACCTGCACAGGGCCACCAAATCCCAGGGGCCACCACATCAATATATATCCTTAATATAATAATCCTCTGAGGATGGATGCATATTTGTGTGGGGGCCCCTGGCAGGGATTTGGTGGCCTCTGGCTCTATACAACTTCCAAACACCTTGACCCCCCCCCTCTTCACTGGCCTCCGCGCTCCGCCCCACCCGGACCCCGTCTTCCGGGGCCCCCTACCTACGCTCCCTGCCCAGGGCCACCATGAACCTAGAGCCGCCCCTGTGTGAATTAATGATGAGACTATGCAATACCAATTGAGACATAACTCAAGGAGTTAAAGAAGCCTGCAAACACAAAGGTATAACTGTATAGTTAGCCTCGTTTTAAGTTTTATACACAATTTGGGGCAATCAGAGAACTGTTTACCCATTTATGCCATTCCTCCTATCTGGGCAAGACGAGGTACGGCCATTCTAAAGCACATGGTGGTAAGGAACAGGCAGTTGAAAGTTTCTGTATGGTGAAGAATATTTTTCCCCAATTATAATAGCAATTTTTAAAAAAGGTTGTCAATTTCTACTTTTAGTGGGTTGCTGTACTTTGTTGGAGAAAAACTCAGGCAGATTATAAACATCTAGAAATCTGTCCTTTGCCACATTCTAGATACAACTTGTAGTTCAGGAAAGGGCCACTTTCTCATCGAACTTCCCATCACCTAATTCAGATCATCTAAATGTTAATCCAAATTCATTAAAAAAAACACAGAATAATAAAGTAGGCATGGAAAGCATTTAAAAAGCTTGACAACATTGTTGAAACATCAATATACCTGACGGCCTTCGATTTGGTCCCCAGAAATCCGGACGGCCTTCGATTTGGTCCCCAGAAATAATTTATGGAAGGTTCTTAATGATCTTGGCCTGCCACCTTCCCTGCTCCACCTGGTCATGAAGTTTCATGAAAACAACTACGCCCAAATCCGCTGGGGTCCCAATGGCCAAAAAACCCGAAGAATAGATGTGAACAGAGGAGTGCGGCAAGGGTGTGTTCTTGCCCCAACACTCTTTTCGCTCTACGTTAATGGGGTGGTGGACCACTTGTCAAGGATTCCAGCAGATGCCCCTCGCCTGGCAGGTCGTTCTATTCCCACCCTGCTTTTTGCGGACGATACTTTGCTCCTGTCAAAATCGCCAATGGGCCTACAACAGCTTCTTTCAGGCTTTGACGATTTTTGCAAACAAAGAGGACTCTGTATAAATACAGATAAAACAAAGTACCTTATTTTGAACCCTCCGCAAAAACTGGGCCCTCCGCCAACATTGGGCTCCGTGCCATTGGACAGGACTAAAACCTTCGATTATCTGGGCATCAGGTTGGTGGATTCCATGAAATGGGACCAGCATCTGCTCAAGATGTTGTTAAACCTAAAAAGAGTAACCGGGACCCTGCTAAAAGAGCAGAGAGCAGCCTCAACCAAACCCATAGCTGCAGTTTTGGACATCTACGCGGCTAGAGGAGTAAGCGCCGCCTTGTACGGGGCGGAATTATGGGGAATGTCGAACTTGAAAGACCTTACTCGAGCTGAGAATACCTTCTTGAGAAGCCTGATGTCCCTTGGCCCTTCTGTCCCCATCTTGCCTCTGCAATTGGACATGGGCTGTCGGGCTATCGAAGATCTAGCGAAGATACGCCCTTTACTTCTGTGGGCCCGCATCTGGAGAGTCCCTGAACTCTCAAGTTATGCGGATGGTCTACGGGAGATATTAAGATCGACAGGGTGGGCGAAAATAAAGTGGCTAACGGATATCAAAGCCTTGCTTACCAATCTGGGGCTGGAAGAAGCATGGTACCAACAGTCAGCCCCCCCCCAAATCAACAATAAAACAGCTTTATTGGAACTGGGTAACAAATAGAAGGAACTCCTCCACCTCGATATGCAAGTCGACCAGAAATTTCATGGAGTCCAAAGATACCCCCTTTAGAGAACTGTATCTGGACATTATCTCAGCCCCTTGGGAAAGGTCCCTGTACTTTAAATTTAGAACTGGTCTTCTCCCCGTAATGGAATTTACTAGTCATTGGAAAATCCCATACCAGACTGCTCCGTGGTGTCCCTTCTGCCCACAGCGCCAAGAATCTGTCCCCCACTTTTTATTTGAGTGTCCTGCATATAAAGTCCCACGGTCAAAATGGCTAAAACCCATGTGTCGCACATTGGGTACTAGGCATTGTAACGTGGCTCTAAGGATTCTTCTTTCGGACACTCGTACTTTTTACGCATGTGCCACCTCGAAGTATCTTGAGTGGGCATGGCGAATCCGGTCAAAAAGACTTAGGCAAATTGTTTAATTACACCTTTTACCATGGTCTGTTTTTAACTAAATGTTTATTTTAGGAAACTTATAGATTCATTTATAGTAGAAACTAACGGTTTATTTTAAAAAAATGCACTGAAACGTATTTTTATTGTATGTACGCTTTTTAAGATATTGTTATATGTCGAAATAAAGCCTTTTTGACTTTGACTTTGATAAACATCTAGAAATCTGTCCTTTGCCACATTCTAGATACAACTTGTAGTTCAGGAAAGGGCCACTTTCTCATCGAACTTCCCATCACCTAATTCAGATCATCTAAATGTTAATCCAAATTCATTAAAAAAAACACAGAATAATAAAGTAGGCATGGAAAGCATTTAAAAAGCTTGACAACATTGTTGAAACATCAATATACCTGAAGGATTGATCGTACAGAGTGTTTCTTACTTTGGTTTGCAGACACCCCTTTCGGTGCAAAGCTTTTGCTTAATCATAGAGCTTAATCACGGTGTCTGTGATCTCTGGCTGTGCTCTCTCTCTTGTGGCTGCCAGTCTCTATATTGGACATCCCTGTGCTCTCTTCTTACCTATCGAGGGCTTTTTCTTGGAGTAGGTTTTGTAGTATTGCATCTTCCAAGCGTTTTCTGGGTGTTTTACCACACTGGTTTCTGCCATCGCAGAACACTTGCCACTTGTTTGGGTTTTGCAATGCATTTGCACCCTTCTGCAGCCTATCCACCAGAATGGGGCATCCCATTGTGTGTTATTGTTGCAATACTGCAATCATTCCTGCAACCATTTTAAAACACGTCTCCATGTTTGTTCCTAACCTGCAGACTGCTGTTCATTTCTTTACCGTTCTGTGGGTGTTGGAACCTTGGTATGGGATCCTCTAGGTTGCTTCTAATACTCTTTGCCTGCATGACACTTTAAGTACGTGCCCTTTGATCCTGAAATACTAACTTTTCCAAGATGGGTACCTGTATGTTTTCTAACCAGAGCAAAGTTGCAATATGGAGCGAATAGATGCAATGTCTACTTTCAAGTCAGCAAAAGTAACATGCTTTATGTTATGTTATGTTATGTTATGGTAGGAATATTTATTCAGCGCACAGCTGCTCCAGCGAAGGAGCGTCCTGGCGCTTGACAAGGTATCCAACACAACACAACAAAGAGACAATAAACTAAGAGAGAGCAGGCTCAGAGAAATAACAAAGTCTTGATAGCCCTGCGAAATAAGAAGAGATTATCAGACGCACGTATCTCTAAGGGAAGGGAGTTCCACAGGGCCGCAGCCCGAACTCGAAAAGAGCGGCCTCCAGCTCGGCTAAGTTTGAACCGAGGGACCACTGCCAAATCCTGACCCAAAGATCTCAGGGAGCGGGAGGGACATAGGGCATCAAGAGATTCGTGAGAATCGGGGCAGAGAGGCCCTTGAGAATTTTGTAGGACAGGCAAAGCACTTTAAATTGGATCCTCTGCTTGACTGGAAGCCAGTGGAGAGAACGTAGAGTGTTGGCAACGGAGCAGAACCTGGGCAAGCCCACCACAGATCTGGCTGCCGCGTTCTGGACACGTTGCAAACGTGTAATTTCAGCTTGGTTCACCCCTACCAAAAGAGAGCTGGCCTAGTCAAGCCAAGAGATCACCGTCGCCTGCAACACCAGCTGCCTGGTAGAGGCGTCAAAAAATGTCAGTGCTGGTCTTAGTCCTCGCAAGATGCCAAAACAACTGGCGGCAGTTCTCTTGGTATGGGAGACAAAACTAAGGGCGGGGTCTAACCAAACTCCAAGATTTTTAGTCTCCGTTACCGGAGTCGGGGTAGGCCCCAGTTCCGGAGGCCACCATTTGTCGCCCCAGAGTTCCGGTTTCTTGCCGATGATCATTATCTCAGTTTTTTTTGCGTTCAGCTGGAGATAGTTTGAATTCATCCAGCTGGCAAGCGCCCTCAGCTCATTCTGGAACCTAGGGGCATCCAAATCAGAGTCCCCGCTGAGCGTGACCACCAGCTGAGTGTCGTCAGCGTAAGAGACCATAGTCAAGCCCCACTTCTTGACAACATCAGCCAGCGGCCTCACGTACAGATTAAATAACGTGGGACTCAGCGAGGATCCCTGGGGGACCCCCTGGTCCAGCGGATGGAATTTGGACTGATGGGGAGGAATAGCTACGCAAAAAGATCGATCGGCAAGAAAAGAACGGAATTACTGGAGGGCAGTCCCAGAAAAACCAGCTTCTTCCAGGCGCTGGAGAAGGATTGTATGGGAGACGGTGTCAAAGGCGGCGCTAAGATCTAATAAAACAAGCGCCGCCGTTTGACCCGAATCTAACCCCATGCACAGATGTTCCACCATGTAAAGAAGGGCTGTCTCCGTGCTGTGGTCTGCGCGGAAACCGTTCTGCGTAGGGTCTAGGATATTTGCCCGCAAAAGGTGGTCCGAGAGGACTCTATTCACGTGTGCCTCCTCTACTTTCGTTGGCCACGGGAGAAGTGATATCTGCCGGTGGTTCTCTGGTTTAAGAGAATCTAAACCCGGCTTCTTCAAGATCGGCGTTACCACCGCATGCTTCCAACTGGCAGGAACCGTACCAGTGGAGAGCGAAAGGTTGATCAAAGAGCGCACTGGTAAAAAGTCCAGAGACAACGAGTCCCTGAAAAGAGCCGGTCTCAGTGGATCTGCCGGAGAACCGGACTTAGTATGTTGGGCCAATTGATTAAAACCCTCAGGCGATAAGCAGGGGAAGGTATGCAGGACTGTGTGTTCCTCGGGCCTAAGAGACGGTCCGGCGTCCTGAATGGGAATAGAAAATGAACGACGGATGGCTTGGACCTTCTCCAAAAAGAAGTTTGCCAATGCCTCACAATGTACAATAGAGGCCGTGTCATTGGTAGGGGCCTTTTTTGCCATTAGATCTTTAAGGGCCTTAAAAATAGCTTTGGAGGGGTTAGAGCTGTTGCGAAACTCAAGAGAATAAAAAGCTGCACGCGCTCTGCAGACCGCGCGATGGTAAGCTTTAATAGTGGCAAGATATGACACTTTTTTACTAATGTCATAAGCTTTCCGCCACTCTCTTTCAGCGCGTTTGCACGCACTCTTCAATGTACGTAGAGAGTCATCGTACCAGGGGCTAGGGTCCCTTACGCTACATTTGCTCAGGGTAACCGGGATAATGGAATCCAAGGTACGAGTGATCCACTCGCAAAAAAGGTTGTAGCCCATATCCACGTTATCAAACGGGCCAAGTGGATCCTCAGACAGAGTGCGGTACAGGTCCTCTAATCTAAGTTTGTTCCAGTGTTGTCTAGGGACGACTCTGGCCATGGGTTTAGGGGGGAGCTCATACAGTGGGCACTGGATCCTAACCAAAAAATCGTCAGTCCAGGCAAGGGGGGTAGAAGTTAGAACCCTAGCCTCTGTGAGGTTGGTGAAAAAAGGGTCCAAAGTATGCCCTCCCACGTGGGTGGGGTAGGTAACTCGTTGGGACAATTGATAGGCTTCCAGATCCCCCAGGGTACTACTGACAGCAGGGGTGGTCAGACTCTCAAAATGTAGATTCAAATCCCCTAAAATGGAGATATTAGCACATCCTACTGCCAGCATACCTATAGCATCTGGGAGGGCCTCCCTAAATGCCACGTCACTGACCGGAGGGCGGTAGATTAGCATGCTGGAGAAGGCGAACTGGGGGCTGATGGAAATCTGGAAAGAAGCACTTTCACAGCCCGCAATTTTTAAACCTCTCCAGTCACAGGGATAGCATGATTTGACAGCAAGCGCTATACCCCCACCTCTAGTAGGGCGATTAAGCGTGTACACCGAATATTCCGGCGGGAAAGCCAGGTTGAGGATAGCGGTATCGTCATCCTGCAACCAAGTCTCGGTGATACAAAAAATATCAGGAGACTCATCCTTAATCAGGTCATAGATAGCCTGGTAGTGATTCACCAGCGACCTGACATTCAGATTCCAAATACCAAGCTTGCGTGGGAGGCATTTACTCCAGGGTGCTGTCAATTTACCCATAGAGCAAGGGAGAACGGGAGTACAAAGCGCCCATCTACCACAAACACACTGTTAGGGGCCACACAGTGGGCTCACAGGAACCGCATCACAACTGGCGACCTGATGTCTAATAGATAGTAAATCATCTCTAGAATAGCATATCCCCGTACTCACCGCGATACTGGCAGGATGTAACTCGGACATGACCGGCCCATCCGGCCTGTGACGCGGACGGGCGCAGACGGGCGAAGACGGGCGCAGACGGGCGCAGACGGGCAGGGCTCTGGCACGACTCAGGCTAAGCGAAGGCGCGCCCGCTGCGCGATACCGCTGCGCTTGGCAGTGAGCATTAAGTAGGCTTCCCTCACAAGATCCTGCGCACTAGAGCGCTCGAAGATGCTGGCGTCCGGGCAAACAACACCATTCCAAGATGGCCGCTATGAAAATGACCCCACCCCGGGAACCGGACCCGCTTTATAAAAAGAAGGCTCAGATGTTTCTTCAGCCTCAGATTTTCTGTATGTCTTCATCCCCAGTAATTTCTCTGTAGTATGGGTTTTCGGATACTGGTTTATATCCATCCCGTTGGACAGGTTGGGCCAGCCTCATAGCGCAGTGACCATCTCCTTGTGTTCCGTCACAGCTCTCTTTCTAAGGCTCAGCACTTTGGCGACATAGTGTAGCCTTACGGATCCATAGCTTGGCCAGTGCCAGTAATCAGGGCAAAACTAAGCAGGTCTATTCCTCATCTTTGACGTTAAAATAGGAGGAACAGCAGAACTCCTCCTCCTTCTTCCTCTGATCTTCAAGTTAGTGGTTTCAGTGACACTGTTAGGATCTGCAAGAGGGTTCGGAGGTACTGAGCACTTCTGAAAGGGGTTTCCTGCTTGATGTGGTGCTAGAGGGGGGCTAACCATATTGATAGCTGTAGTTAGGCTAAGGTCTTCATTGTTAAACCATAAATTAGGACTGGGTCCCCTACTGTTTGCCTGGTGTGGCAATGGGAACAGCTGAGACACCTGGCCATCCGGTGCCACTGGGGCAGTCTTGAGGCTGTCAGAACCACCGGCTGTTGTGTATGGTGTCTGCAGCAGGTGGGAGAATTGCTGGAGAGTCTTTAGAGTCCCTAGGTTACCAAGGGACCACCTTGCTTCTATGACCTTCAGAATGAACAAAACGTTCTGCCATACCCTCTATGGAGCAAAAACAAAAATGATCCAAAGATGGATTTCCCCCAAGCGAACGTTCGCCCCACAGTGCCCTGAAGAGTGTGTGCTCCCTCACTAGCCTGGCTGATCTTGAGTGAATCCTTATTGTATGATCTCCTGTAGGAGGGGAGAGCTATAACCAAAGCTGTTAACCATAACATCTCTGTGATGGAAACTAAACTTGAGGAAATGACAGGGAAATGGACTGTATAGAAAAACAGCTTATGGCTTAGAACAGAGGCTGTCAATTGTGGTGCAGGAAGTCGGACCAATAGAGAAGAAGTATTAGGATGATAAAAAAAATTAAAGTTGGATTGGAAATGTGTGGAGTTGAATTGCATGGCCCAGCTCGATCCATCTGTTATGCTGTGTGGGCTGCAACCAAACCTGTTCTGGCCTGGTGCCATAAGCCCACCTCCGATTCCCTTCCTCCTTAAGGCAAGCAACCTGTAGGCTTCATGTGCGCTACAGCATCTAGAATCAGCATGACCCCAGGATCTGACCTAGTAGCCCCTAGCAGACACTGTACTGCTCTGTACCATGGTCTTAGCATTACACTTGTGAGCCCACCTTGCTCTGCAGCGCTCGCCGGCCTCTGGTGAGCAGTTTATCAACTCCAATAGAAGAGGTGTGCTTGTGTATGGTGTGCCTGTACGAGTGCTGGGGGAGGGGAGTGCCTGAATGAATGCAGGGTGAGCCGTGTGCCTGAACAAGACTAGGGTATGCCTTTGTGAGTAAAGGGTGAGACTTGTGCTTATATGAAAGCAAGATTGAACAGTGCCCCCTGTTTAAGTTCAGGGAAGCATGGCTGCTAGGAGTGCCGGGTGTGAGGTGTGTCTCTGTAAGTGAACGCTGTGCCTGTGTGAATGTATGGGTGAGCATTGTGACTGTATGGGTGCAGAGTGATCATTTTGCCTGTGTGGCTGCATGGGTGAGCATTGCGCCATTATGAGTGCAGAGTGAGCATTTTGCCTGTGTGGCTGCATGGGTGAGCATTGTGCCATTATGAGTGCAGAGTGAGCATTTTGCCTGTGCGAATGCATGGGTGAACATTGTGCCTGTATTAGTGTAGGGGAGCATTGTGTCTGTGGGCGTGCCTGGTGGGCACTGTGCCTGGTTGAGTGCAGGGTCAGAGAGGTGTCTATGTGATTGCAGGGCAAGAGGTATGCCTATGTGAGTGTAGTGTGATAGGTGTGACTGTGAGTGCAGGATGAGGTGTGCTTGCCTTGGTTGAGTGCAAGCTGAATGTCAGAGTAGAAGCTTTGCTGTGTCTTCGTGAGTTTGTAGTGAGCAGGGCGCATGCGTGCGAAGGTCTGCTGCACTTATCAGTGTTGGGAAATCGAAGAAAGAAAAGGCATTTTTACAAGATTCAAAACACATGCATACTTGAATGCTCAGAGGGCTGGCATGAAAACATAAAAACGATTTCATTACTCAGCCTCTTTTTTGCTCTACTAAAGCGAAGAAAGTCCAGACGTAGCAATTGCCGAATCTATCTGAAAATGAAACTATTGTGTCCTCTCACAAGAGTGTGTATTTAGAAAAAGCATCACAAGGGCAGCCCCGGAAAATGTAAGAAGCCGCACCCAAACCTTTTGTCTTTCTAAACAATTCTGCTGATTCCACCATTCCATTTCTAGCTGTACTCTTTACAGAGAGGTAAACGCGTGTAACTTTTTTTTTCACCTTTGCATCTTTTCCATTGAACTACTTACGTCTATTGAAGTTTTTTTTTCTTCACAAAATCTTATTGTTAACAGTCAGAGTACGCCTGTTAAGTCCATATATCATAGCAGCAATATATATAGGTCATGTGATCAAGGGAGGGATCTCCAGAAACTCGTTATGGCGGCATTGGCGAAATAAAATAATGCACTAAAAAAGATTGGGTCCACGCTTGTCTGTTCGAAGTCAGATAAAGGAGTGAAGGCGAGTTGGAACAATATATATATATATATTATATATATCAAGGACTTCACGGCCGAAACGCGTCTGAGGGCTTGTATCACGAATGAAATAAAAAACATTTTGGAAATTTGACAGACTGACTTCGGCTACATTTCTTGCAGTTTGCGTACCTGTCGGTGCTAACTGGCACATCCAAGGCAAGTTTGGAGTTTCATATATATATATATATATATATATATATATATATATATATATATATATATATATATATATATATATATATATATATATATATATATATATATATATATATATATATATTACATATATATATATATTACAAGTATTGATGAAAAAAAGTCATATGCATAACAGCATATTACATTAACAATCAACTGAAGTGTCATATATCCAATATGTGATATGTTACATATCGAGTCAACCCCAGAGTGAAGAATTAAATTGTTAATACCTCGATCACCCAACCCTGTGGTAGTCATGAGCAATGTCAATCTACTGTGTGATCCGGTATAGGTTCAAGGTAAATTCCCCGGAAATCTGCCCATCTCCTCCATATCTTGGGACATTTCTGGGGGCAGCCCCGCGCAGCGAATATAGGTATCTCTAACCCCATACAAAAATCTAGACCCATCTTCCAGGCCCCAAGGGAGGGCGGGGAGGTGTCCTTCCAGACCTTCGCAATGTCCCGCTTCACAAGTGTGATGGCCAGTAACAGTAGATGGTGTTTATAGATATTACCCCCAATATCATCAGTTATGTCCAGATGAATTAGTCGGGGTGAATGAGGGATGTCCCAACCCAAGACCTGCGACACACATGCAATGGCACTGTGCCAGAATCTTGAGAGAGATGTGCACGGCCATACAGTATGGAGGAAATTACCCTTGTCCGCCTGGCATCGCAAACAGAGAGGCAATAAGTCCAACCCGCCAGAGTCAATGCCTAGTATAATATACCCTGTGTAGGAACTTAAACTGTATGTATCGTAGTCGAGTCACTATGGCGGCATTTCGAGGGGATGCCAGCACCTCGGTCCAGTCCTCATCGTCTAAAGGGCCCAAGTCTGTCTGTCAAGCCTCCCGTGTATTAGACAGTGTTGTATGGCTATGTGTGACGAGCGTGCAATATATTTTGGTAATTTTGTGTTCTCCCATGAAAACTTTCGCCTCAAGGGGGCTGAAATCAGACATGGTCTCCTGGAGTGCTGGATATGGAGAGAAGGCATGACAGAACTGTAGATATTTATAGATTTGTGATTGAGGCATCGCATACTCTTGCTGTAATTCTTGACAGGACTTCAGAGTCTGTCCATGGAGGACACACCCCACAGTTTAAATTCCTCTAGCTTCCCATCCCGAGAAGCCTGGGAGCCCACCAAGCTGTGGCATAAGGCCATTGTGCCAGAGTGGAGCCTCTTTTGTTATTCTGCCCCACCAACCCAACTGTGAGGGCGTGTGGTTCCACAATTGAAAAACTGCGGGCATCGCCGGAGCCAAGGTCCTCTGAACCGTGTCATAGTAGAGGAACATACGAAGGGACACGGCCTTCATCAGCTCGAGCGTATACGCAGGGTCCGATCTGTTGCCATACCACCAGTCGTTTAATATGAGAAGATGCGATGCCACATAATACGCCTGGACATCCGGTTTTGCCAGTCCATCGCAATATGTTGATTTAAAGCACGTCTTTAACGCCACCCGAGCCGAGCCGCCGCCCAAAGAAAATGTCAGAGATAGAGTTTAGTTGTGTGAACCAACTAGGTGGTCTCAAACATGGGTGGGTTTTGGAGTTGATACAATAGACGGGGCAGGGAGACCATCTTGAAAATGGCCGACCTCCCGAAAAGGGAGAGTGGCAGATGTGACCAAGAGTGAGTCTGCTAGGTTTCTTTCCCAAGACAAGGGTTGCGAGGCAGCCAGGAAGACCCCCAGATATTTAAAACCATCCGGCACCACTGCAACCTCCTTGGACCACCGACCCAGCGTGCCCGCGCTGCGCAGGGGCCACTGTAGGATTTACGGGAGTTCATATATAACCCAGATGTGTTGCCAAAGATCTGCATGATCCTGAGGAGTCTGGGTCCCGATTGGTCAGGTCTGGTAAGTAAAAATAATGCATCATCCGCATAAGAGCTATACGATCAGATACCGCCCCCAGCCACTCAAACCCCCTGATCTGTGAGTCTACCCAAACCCATGCCGCCAGGGGCTCATGGCAAGCACAAAAAGATATGGAGAAAGAGGGCAGCCCTGGTGGGGGCCACACCCGATAAGAAAGGTTGGTGAGACGGTACCCGCCACACGGATGGAGGCTGTGATATCAGTGTAGAGGAGTTGGGTCTATTGTAGCAGATGAGGACCAAAATTAATACGACTAAGAAGCGCAAAAAGCTACATCCAGCTGAGGGAGTCAAAGGCCCTATCCATGTCTGCCAAAAAAAATGCCAGTTCGCCCAGACGGTCCAGTGAGGCAACAGCATTATGGATGTTATGGTGGGTGGTACCGCCCAGCATAAAGCCCGCTTGGTCCGAGTGGCCCATATCAGAGATATGCGGGACTGTACGATTTTGGCAGGTAGCTTAGCCTAAACGTTGAGAAGCGATATTGGACGATATGAAGAGTGAAGGTCGGGGGGTCGGCCTGGCTTCAAGAACACCACTATCTCAGCATGACGCCAATCCTATGGAAGAGATCGGTCAGCTGAGGCGGCATGAAGTGCAGCATGGTGAGGAGCAATAAGTAGGGATTGGTACTTCTTATAGAATTCGCTTGGAAGGCCATTTGGGCTGGGAACCTTGCCCGAGCGCATCCCAGGTAATGCTTCCTGAATCTCTTCTGTCGTTATGAGGGCATCAAGGTCATCCCACACCTGGTCTTAAAGGGCACGCAGAGGTAAATCATCAATAAACTTCCGAACCAGCTGGGGTGATATACTCTCCCGGAGGGGCATATAACTCTGCATAATAATCCGCAAAGCTTGCAGCAATTTGTCTGGGATCCGTGAGAACCCTCCCGTCTGGGTCGCACAGACTCTGGATGGAAGTTGGGCTGAGTGCTCTCTGACACAGGTGGTGCAGTAAAGCACTGGATTTGTCACCCCACGGATATATTCTACTACAGGTAGCCAACCAGGCCACTCAAGCCTCATCCAGCAGCTCACTAGCGTAGACCTGCTGGGTATGGAGCAACTGCCTACGTGAGTCAGACCCATTCGCGCCAAGAGCTGTGCTCTCTGCAGCCAGCAGCTGGGCCTCCAGTTGTACCAGTTTTTCCCGGCGCTGCTTACGCTGTGCTGTGCAGTATGCAATGTCTATCCCTCGCAGCATAGGTTTCATTGCCTCCCACACAACAGCAGGCGATCCCACTGATCAAACATTATGCGAAAAATAATCTGTTATGCGTTATGTATATGCAACCTATATTTATCATCTAGCAGGATCCACGGTTATGAGCGCCAGAGGAAGGGGGGTGTTTGGTGTTGTCGCAGGTCCAGCTGCAACAGAGCGTGGTCTGAAAGACCTGCAGTATTTTGGCCGCCACCAGTCTATGTAGGGCCCCGCTGACAAGAAAATGTAGTCAATACGGGAGAAGGACCAATGGGCGCTAGAGAAGTAAGTGTATCCCTGTTCAGTGGGATGAAAGTCGTCTCCATGTGTCCACTCAATCTAGCCTCTGTATCAGGGATCTCAATTTGGACTAGCGTGGCTCGGCTATATTCCCTGCACTGCGCCATCTGAGTATAGAGGGGCTCATTGTGTCATTCCAATCTCCCCCAACTAGGGACAGCACCGGGGGAATCTCAACCCATAATCGCATCAGGCCTTTCGTCAAGTTCCATGTGAGGGGCGAGCATATATGGATCCGAGGACAAACCATTGGCCGTACAATGAGCCCGTAACAATGACATATCTACCTTGAGGGTCCGTTCATGTTCTCTCATGTACGAAGGGGATTCTACGATGGATTAGTATAGCTACACCCGTGAGCCTCTAGTGAATCCCGAGTGGAAGTCCTGTACAAACCCAAATCGCATCAAACATGGAAGTCTATTCCCAACCAGGTGCATTTCCTGAAAGAGTTTGGATGTCTGCGCCATAACGTTTAGCTTGGCGCAAGATGGCACCTCACTTGACCTGGTTTAGTAGGCCTCTGACATTCCAGCTGAAAACCCGAAGGCACTGCTCCGTGGACCTAGGCATGCTTAGAGGCGGGGTGGACATCAAGGTATAAATTCGGGGACCGCATGTGGTGTTCATAGGCTTAGACATAGCTGCAAGATGGACATGTATATTACAATGAGAAACAAAAAACAGTAACTGTCCCCAACATCCCCCCCTCCCTCCCACCCCAATACCTCAAACGTAGAAGGATCTGTTGCGGCAGGACAGCGCCCAGCCAATGGATTCCCATACGGCTTCCCCTAGACACAACGATGTCTCAAGGTCCAAGGAAAAGCATTAAAAGGTGCAACTCATATTGATATGCTGTCATCAATGGAATTTAGAATATACATTACAAGGAATGACAAGAGAAGATGTCTTTCATGTGGTAGTTCTGTGGGTCAAACATGTGATTTGTTACGATATTTGGAGTGTTTCACGAGGGACCCAGGCAGGCCCACGGCTCGTCCCCAGAAAAAGAGTCTGAATCCAGACTTGGCCATGAGTGTGGCTTGAGCCTGATGTTTTCGTCGGTCCATACAAACACCTCTTCAGCGGAATCAAAGAAGTGTGTCTGCTCTTTATAGGAGACTCAGAGCCTGGCAGGGAACAGAGGTAGTATTGGATTTTAAGATGTCGCAGTTTGGGGAGGATGAGCTTAGCGCGCATCCAAGATGGTCGCATGAGCTGTGAGCTCCCGAGACCCTCGCCGCCTCCACCGTCTATCCTGGCGAAAATCCGGTTTCTGACGACGGGTTCTACTAGCCGCGACTCTCCTGATTTGAAAGACCTTTTTCAGATTTTGAATCGGATGCCGGACGCCCGACTTACTCCGTCCTGAAGCCTTGAGGCCCACACCGTGGCTCATCCCGGGACTTGGGCATCTGGAGCACCCCGAAAGTAGTTGAACAACAACGGCCTGCGGTAGGGGACGGCTACCCGGGGTCTACTTTCGGTTTCATTTTCCCTGGCTCCGAAGATTGGAGGTGGCTGCCTAGAGTTAGAGCAAGCCTGTGACCGCAGTCACTTGATTGATCTTCACCGATGCCCTGCATTTCGACCTCTCGTGGGTTTCCTTCGGGGGAGCCATTCACACCAGGTCCCAAAAGCCCCGGAGGGGCGCGCAACCCACCATGGCGGCCATTCGGAGAGTGACAAGCGGTCTCTCAAGAATGCGACTCGTGGTGGTGGGACTCAACCCACCATTATGGATAAATTTGCGCGCAATAAGGGTTCGCCCAGTGGGACTGGTAAAACTCCGGAGGACCTTGGTGGTGGCCCCCCGGAATCGGAGGAGCCTACACTTCGGGATGTGATGGGCGCCATCGCTAGCATACAATCGTCGATGGGCCAACGATATGAGACCTTGGCAGCCAAGATCGACACAGTGGCGGTGGATGTGGGCCTGATCAGGGCGGACTTGGCCAAAACCAACGAGAGAGTTAAGTCGTTGGATGTTAAGACAGCCAGTCTTACCACGGATATCTCCGAACTTCAGACTGAGATCCGCACTCTTCGATCCTCTAGTGACCAGTTTGCCCGCAGGCTTGAGGATTTCGAAAGTCGCGCTAGGCACAATAATATACGCATAGTCGGAGTTCCGGAGTCATCAGCCGATCAATCGACTGACTTTCTCGTTGAAGATCTGATCATCAATCACCTTGCCCCTAAGGGCCTGAGTAACCTTTTTGCGGTGGAGAGCGCCCACAGAATTCCGGGCTTTTTTGAAAAAAGAGGAAGACCCGGTCACTCGTTTATTAGTTCTGCTCAATTTTTATTCAGGGCAGAATCTTACACTAAGGTGTTTAATCCTTATGTGCAACCTTTGTGTTTTTTAGAAATTCAGGAAAAGTACATGCAATGATTTTTACAAATACTATAACTGTCCGAAGAATTACTTGCTGTCCTGCACTGGAACACATATATTTACAATAACTCAAATTGCACATCACTTAGAACGACAAAAAAGAATTACACATTCATATAATTTTACACAAAAAAACATTTAAGACAAAAATGACTCATTAAGGTTGAAAGTACCCTGTCCACATATTTTCTGTCAGGCCACTGAAAATAAATATTTTTCTCTTTCTTTTGGCCTGATTGCGCAAGGGGCGGCTAGTACAATCAGTATTCAATGTATTTATGGCAAAACACAAGAGCCTTATGCGCAATAAACAAACATTCGGATTTAAGACGAATGAAAGGTCAAGAGCCTGTAAGCCGACGCGTTTCTGAGCCTGTCTATATACTTGTTCAGGCTCGTCTTCAGGGCTGGGTACCTACATGAATACAAATAGAGGGCATGATAAGTTTTTGACCCTCTTTTGTGCGTCACTAAGACTGTTCAGCTTACGTTATTGTTACCTTTTTGTTTTGCAGTGTCTTTTAACTGATCATCTGATCGATTTCTTTTAGGGGACTCCTTAGGTTCTGTAATGGAAACAGTAACATGGTATGTGTTTCCAGAAGTTCTTATCTTACATTAGTTGTTTGTTCTCATCATGTTTTTCACTCACGTGTTTTACAGCCAAAGCGTTTTCTAGCAGGTTATCGATCTCCTTTTTAAAGCGGTGATTGACGCTGGCGCTATAAAGTCAACAAGCACGTATTTAGCAATGTGAAGTTATCTTGATTGTCAATACAAAAATTTAGCGCTATTACACGGGCAGTAGATCATTCGGCACTTACTTTTAAGCGTTCAGTGGGCGCGGAGCGCCTTGCTTCTCTAAAGTGGGACGCCACCTCTTGTTGGTTTGTAATAGTCGGCGCTGAAAGTTTAAGCGGGTGTGGTGTTTTAGTAACTCGTATTACGAGGTTTTCACTGTTTTAAGCGTTTTGGTTGAACAATTAAAGGTAAAACACCTACTTGCACGGTGTAGACGTCGAGCCTATGTTGTGGAGGGCGTTGCTCGATTTCAAGTTTGTTTGCAATAGATGCGGGTAGCGCTGCAATCAATTAATGAAGCGGAAAATAGTTAGGATTGAGGTGTTTGAAAATTGTTAGAGCGTTTCTTATTTTTGTGCGCATGTATTCATTTACCTGTGGGTTAGTCGCTAGACGCTGCTGTTTACTCCAGAGTTCCTCAGATGAGAGAAAGGCTGAAAAAACGCGAGGGTTTGATGTTTTTTTATATCACATGGTGCTTCTGGGACATGTAGTCCAAGAATTTCAGAGTAAATATTGAGGGGTGGTCTGTACCACCTGCGGCCCAGTTATTGGTTTTGGCTTTCATTATGTTCGTTCAGTCCAGCATTCACGCAGTCATATTTCAAAATTAGATATGCCTCCCTTTTTGCCAATAATACTTCTACACTGCCTCCTCTTGCAGGGACTTGAATTTTTGATAACACTGACCACTTTAATTCTTTTTCAGCGTGGCCTAAATCAATACAATGTTGGACCATTGGGGCATTTAGGACTTTTTGTTTGATCCTAGATCTGTGTTGGGTCAGTCTTTGTGACACTGTTTGTGTAGTTTTCCCAATGTAAAGTTTGTCACACGGACAAATAATTACATAAACTACATTTTTACTCTTGCAGTTTGTGAATTCCACGTGGGTCCATTTAACATTATGGTGTTCAAATGTGGTACCTTCAATGGTATTTGTGCACGAGATACAATTACCACACTTGTGATGTCCTTTGACCGGGTCTAATTTCCACAGTGTGGGTAAGTCGCTTTTAGGTCGCTGGGTACCCAAATCAGCTCGAATTATTTGTTGCCCTATGTTTTTACTCTTTTTCAGGGCAAAAAGAGGTTTTGGAAATGGTATGTCCAAATTCGATAACAAATGCCAATTTTTTAGTACTATGGCCTTGAATTTATTAGTTAGTGGTCCGTACGTGGTTACACAAACTAACTGTTCCAATGGTTTCTTGTCCTTCTTTGTCAACAGTGCTTCCCTTGGCGTGAACCATGCACGTTTGGTGGCATGTTTCAACATCTTTCTAGGATATCCCCGTTTGGACAATTGGTCACATAATGTTTCAGCATGTATCATGTAATCCTCTTTCCTAGAGCAATTACGTCTGATTCGTAATAGTTGGCTATAAGGTAGGTTTGCTTTCAAACTTTTGGGATGAAAGCTGTCGTAGTGTAGAATTGTGTTTTTGTCAGTTTGTTTGCGGTGAAGGGTGGTGGCTAATTCTCCTTCCTGATGGAAGACTTCTACATCAAGAAAAGTTAAGCAGGTGTTACTGCTACTCATACTGAACTTTATATCAGGATGTCTGTTGTTCAGCCACTCATAAAATTCTTTTAGTTGTTCCTCAGTTCCTCTCCACTGACACCAGATATCATCAATATAGCGATACCATCTTAGGATGTGTATGCCATAAGGGTTTTGATGGTAAATGAAACGCTCTTCATACAATGCCATGAAGAGCACCGCCATTTCTGGGGCATAAGGACACCCCATAGCGGTGCCCTTCACTTGCATGTAGAAAGTGTCCATGAATCTGAAGTAGTTGCGTTTGAGTGCCAGGCTTGCCAATTCAATGATAAATTGGGTTGGAACTCTATGGGGTCTAGGCCGGGTTTCAAGAAAAAAATCAATGACTTCTAATCCTTCTTCCGGGCGGCAGACGCAAGCAGGGGACCGCTCCGCGACCCATCATTGCGCGGATCTTCAACTTCAGAGACAGGGACGCCATTTTGCAGGCTTCTAGGACTAGCAGTCCCACTAGGTTCGAGAATGCATCCATCAACTTTTACCCTGATTTCACTCCTTCGGTGCAGAAACAGAGACTGGGATTCACTGGAGTAAAGCGGAGATTAAGAGTACTGGGCATGAAGTATGCTATGCTTTTCCCCGCCCGATTGCGCATCGAACATAATGAGCGGGTGCTCTTCTTTGACATGCCTGAGGTGGTCAGTGACTGGTTAGACACATTATCTATGCCACGGGATGAATCGGAACAATCCAGAGGTGCTGAAGGCGGCCAACGGGACCAGGAGGAGTAGGGCACCGGTGCCTGTTACCATCGTATTCTGTTACGGTGGATTTTTCTTCTTTTTGGGTCGATGACTTTTTCTACAAGACAAGCCCTGGGGCGGCGGGGAGTTCGGGGACTTTTCCTCCTCTGGGGGTTTTTTCCTTTTCTACTTGTAGTTTAGTATCTGGGGTAGGGCGACAGGCACACTGCTGAATGGGGTGGTTTTTTGATTTATTGCAGGGGTGCAGGGTGGGGGGTTGTTGTTTTGGTGACCAGGGGGAGGGGGGATGGGTCTTCTTTTTCCTGTTTGCAAGGTTCTTGAGGCTACGTATTGTTGCTTACTTTGTGTTTCCTTCGTGGAGTTTGGGGGACCCGACTGCTTACTTACGGGATGGGGGGTAGGGGGTTGAGAGTCTTGAGTTGGAACGTCAACGGCCTGGGGGACAAAATAAAATGGGGAATTGTACTCCAATATGTGAAGCGCCACTCTCCCGACATTGTATTACTGCAAGAAACGCATCTGGTGGGGAACACGTTCCATGCAATGAATAGGAGGGGCTATAGGTTGGTGGCACACTCGGGGTTCACTTCGGGCTCCAGGGGGGCCGGTGTTATGATTCGTAGTTCCCTTCCCTTGGAGATTGATGAAACAATATTGGATGACAGGGGTAGGTATGCAGCGATTGTTGGGAGGTGGGAGGGGAGAACGGTGACCATCCTCTCGGTGTATGTCCCCCCCGGGTATGCAGGCCACTATATTTGTCGACCTGGGGAAATTGGTTCTGAGGCTTCCTGAGGGGCTTCTGGTGGTTGGTGGGGACTTCAACTCGGTGGTTGATGGCCTAGTAGATCGACATCCTCCCAGGACGCTTACACCATCGCAGTCCTGCCTTAGTGGTTTCTTGGAAACGTTTGGTATGGTGGACTGTTGGCGGATGCTTCACCCACGACAGGCCCAATATACTTTCCACTCCGGGGCCCATGGGAGCTTAGCCAGACTTGATTATCTCCTTGTGCCCGCAGCCCAGGCCACGACGGTGCGAGAGGCCCGACATTTGCCTAGAGGCATTTCGGACCACCCCCGCTATGGACCCATATCGATCTCCATTTGGACGCAGGGGGCCGGATCGCCCCAATTAATCCCTGGCATCTCCGTGTTCCAGAGACTAGGGCGGGGGTGCTTAAAGCTATAGATCACTCCTTCACCGACAATGTGGGATCCGTGTCATCATCCGTGTCCCTTTGGGAAGCCTTTAAAACGGTGATACGGGGCCAGACACTGTCCCTGGTCACCAGCTCTAAAAAGCGCCACAATGAGGAGGTTGAACGGTTGGAATCCGATATAGTGACTTTGGAGAGGGATCTCGAGTGTGGGGTCACGCGTGAAAAATTGCATGTTTTGCAACTGAAGCAGTTTGATTATAAAGCCTTGGTTACGAACGCCGCAAAAACTATGGGTCGAGCACAACAGGGCAGTCTGTATGATGTGGGCGACAAGGCCGGGAAGTTGATAGCTTGGTTGGACAAAAGGGAGAGACTGAATCGTGTGGTGCCTGTGATCGAGCGAGTGGATGGTGTACGTGTGACGGATCCGCTGGAGTTTGCCTGTCACTTTCAAACGGTGTATGCGCCGGTCTCGGACCGGCCAGAGGAGGATTCCCATCTTTTGCTAAGGGATATTGCTTTGCCTTGCCTGTCCGACTCTGATAGAGAGCTAATGGAGGTGGATTTCTCCACTGATGAAGTAGCGCTCGCTATTCGCTCCATCCGCTCTGGAAAAGCTACGGGCCCAAATGGTATACCCATCAAGCTGTACAAGTTGTGTCCGGACAAAATGGCGGCGTATCTTCGCTCGATGTTCTTGGAGTCCAGGGAGAGGGGTTCGCTTCCCCGTGATCAGCGCTTAGCGTCTATAGTGGTGCTCCCTAAAGAGGGTAAACCCTGTGAATTCTGTACCTCCTATAGACCTATTTCACTTCTGAATGTGGAACCTAAAGTCTTGGCGAAAATACTCGCTAACCGTCTGGTTAAGGTGATCGGAGATTTGGTGCACCCGGACCAATCGGGCTTTATTCCAGCCCGTAATACCGCGCTGAATCTACGCCGTCTTCATGGCGTGTTGGCGAGGGCGGAGACGTTGCGTGAACCGGCCATTTTGGTTTCATTAGATGCCACCATGGCATTTGATACAGTGGAATGGCCGTATCTATGGGCGGCTCTGGCGAAGTTTGGCTTCGGACCGGTGTTCATTGGCTGGGTCTGATTACTATATGAGGAGCCCCTTGCCCAGGTGGTCGTCAACGGTCGAGTGTCGGCCCCCTTTGTTCTGGGAAGGGGTACGCGTCAGGGATGCCCTCTTTCCCCGCTGCTTTTTGCCTTGGCTCTCGAACCCTTGGCGGCTTGGTTGCAATGGGAGCCATCCCTCAAGGGTATCAGGTGGGGCCCCCGGTTTTGAAGATCACATTTCGCTTTATGCGGATGATATTCTCCTTAACCTCACCTCACCCCGGAAATCTTTGGGGGTACTGTTTGACGTCCTTAATTCCTTTTGAAGGAACTCGGGACTGGTCATCAATTGGGCCAAGTCTTGTGTGTATTCGTTCACGGACGATACACCGCTCGTACCACGCAACTGCCCTATACAAATATCATCCTCCGGGTTTAAATATTTAGGAATCCATATTTCGCGTGATTCGGCGGTCAGTTATCGGCTCAACTTACTCCCCCCCCTTACTCGCTTAAAAGCAGATGTGAAAGCCTGGAGCAGACTGCCTCTCTCCCTGGTGGGTAGGGCAGCCTTATTCAAAATGATGTCCCTTCCCAGCTGGTCGGACACTCTCACTCGAGCGACTCCGCTCTACGCTGCCGAGAGGTTGGGCAATTTGTGGACTACTAAGGGGTTCGATAAATGGGACCTTATTGGGATTAGTACGGTGGGAGACCTTTGGCGGAAGGACAGGATAAAATCCTTTGAGGAGTTGCAGCTAGAATTTAAACTCGGTCCTCATGAATACTTTCGGTACCTACAAGTCAGACATGCCCTTTCCTCTGCTATACCGGCTGGCACGCCCGTTCCAGAATCCTCACCCATGGAGGACAGGGTACTCGATGGACACGTCCCGGACAGTACGATCTCCCTTATATACAAAAAGTTGATAAACGACCGAGCGGACCTTCTTCTACAGCTCCGCGTGGCCTGGACCGGAGATGGACTGGAACTTGATGATGAGGACTGGCAGGCGGCGATATCCTCCCAGAAGGAGGTGGCAATCTCGGCCCGTTTGAGACTAGTGCAGTTAAAAATCCTACACCGAGTGTACATGACGGGTCCTCGCCTGTTGCGTATGGGGTATGTCTCTGATGATTTGTGTAAACGTGGCTATGGTATGGTGGCTACGTTCCTTCATATTATGTGGGAATGTCCTGCGGTTGCGTCCTTTTGGACTCGTGTGCATGGAGTTATGTCTGAGGTGACAGGTGTTTCGCTTTTGCCGGAGGCCCGACGGTGTCTCTTAAATGTGTGGGAGCCCAATGATTATAATGTGGCCCAGACCCAGTGGGCCACTTTGGGTAACATGATTGCCAAGCGTGACATTGCGCAACTGTGGGGGTCGGCTAGGGCACCGAGTCTATCGGCCTGGTCTAGGAACATGGACTGGTGCATGTTTCGTGAAAAAACTGTGTACATTGCTCGGGGCAGGCCCAAGAAATGGGGGAGGTTGTGGAGTCAGTGGAACCAATATCGTGGTGAAATTTGTACCCCTCCTTTTGAGCCTCCACCGGAAGTGCTACAATCCCCTTAGCATGACGTTCCTTCTGATCTTGATTTTGTCTATGTGTTGCTGGTTACCTCTTGTACCCTCTTCCCCCCCCCCCTCGGCTGCTCTTACTGTTGACTGTGTACAGTTGTGGATGTGGTATCCCCTCCCCAGAAGGATTTCTTATGTTTTTTGCCTTTCATTTAGCCTCTGCTGTTATTTCTTTATATTTTTTGGTTGGTTGTTTTTTAAAAAAAATAAAAAAATAAAAACCTTATTCCTCCTGTATAGTGAAGTATGGCATAACATGATTGGTTAATTGCCGCCGGGCCTTAGGGTTGTCGGCTGAAGGGCTGTGTATTCTTTTATCCTGACATGACACTGGAATTGTTGCCAGCCGACCCGAAGTGGCTATATGACTGCTATTGTATCTTTCTGTTTATCAATAAAGGTTTAAAAAAAAAAAAAAAAAAAAAAAAGATGTCGCAGTTTGGCCTTCGCCTCCATGAAGGACTACCAGCACTGTTGGACCAGCATTGTGTAGTCGGGGAATATCATGATCTTTTGTGAGGAGAACAGGAGGGGATCCTGAAGCCAGGCCTGTTGTAGAATAAGATACCCGTCTTTGAAGTTTAGGAATCGTGCAATCAGGGGTCTAGGTCTTGCCTCCGGTGGCGGCCTCTGCAGCAGGTTCCGGTGGGCGCGTTCAATGATGAAGCAAGGGGACAGGAAATCTGCCACATTGCCGCCCTTAGGAAACCCCACAAAGTGGAGGTTGTTTCAGCGGGCACGGGCCTCTGCATCCTCCGCCTGCAGCGCCTAGCCTTTTGCGATGGATTCCAAGGTGGTAACCTTCTTCTGCAGTGTCGTGACAGAGTCTTCGACCGTCGATATCCTAGACTCGGCTTCAGTTATGCACTGCACCGCATTGCACAGATCCTGTCTGCAGGGTCTAACATCAGACCCAACAGCCCCAATCTTTGCCTAGAGCATGTCAGTGGATTGCGTTATGGCGGCAAGTATGACTGTGTTGTCCGGCATATCTGGTGCAGGACCACCCACAGCCACGCCAGAATACTTATCCATCGTACTCTGCTGACCCGTCGCACTGGGCTTCTTATCCTTAGACATATTGTGGGAGTATGTTGCGGTTGTGGTAAATGCCCCCTAATGGAAGGTCAATGCGAGGGTGTGAACTCTGTGGGGACAACAAGAGGGAAGCACGGGGGGGAACCAGGAGGATCAAAGCACAGCGAGCGCCAGCAATGTAGGAAGTTATGTAGGTAGGGACTACAGCATCGAGCAAGGCACCCCGCTCCGTCTGTTCCCGCTACACCTCTAGATAAAGGCACCGGGTATGTACGCCTTGGGAGGAGGCGTAAGCACCAACCTCGCGTGGCCTTGATCGCCCAGGCGGCTCAGCCAGCACAACACTGACACAGGCAGCAGGACTCCCCCAAGCATGGAGCCAAAACAGTCCACGGGTACCCCAAGGGCCCAGGCCCAGCAACACAGTCACCGAGGCATGAGGAACGCCGTGGCCCGGTATGGCCGCCGAGTCTCGTACACACAGCCACCCGCTACACATTTCCAAAGCCCATGGCACTTCAGGTATTCACCGCCACCACTCAGACCCGCACTGATGCAAACTACGGATCACCAGGCCCCGGCCATTCGCACACACCAGGCTGCGCCCACAGGCACGCAAACACAGGTGGTCCGAATATCAGGCTCATCGCTGACGCAGGAGTCACCCACCGCCGCATCAAAGTAGATCCACCGGGGTGAGGCGATAGCGTGCCGTGGCTTGATGCAGCCGCCGAGACACCACCGGCCAGCAAGTACCACAACCTTACCAGGTGGGAGGGGGACGACCGAGGCCCAGCATGGCCGCCGGCTTCCTCCGGCTTCCTCCGGCTCCCTCGACCGCTGATGGAACTTGATCTTCCAAGGCCCGTCGGGTCTGTAGGGCTCTCTCAGATGCTGCTCCCCTCGATCTCCGGTCCGCCACCACCGAGGGACAGAAGCACAGCAAGACAGAGCGGTGCTCACAGCGGCTCTACACAGCACCCTCGTAGTAATGCCTCCAATGCAAGGGGCGGGGATCAGCAGGCTACTGCTTTCCCCCGGGGCCCAAGCGCCCCCAGGCAGGGCAGACCGGTAAGGCGCGACACAACGAGTGCCGCCAGGACTCAGGAGCGCTCCCAAGGATTGTGAGTCCGCATGAAAGCCAGGGACAGCAGGATATATGATGGATAATTTAGATTTTTCACAGCCTGGTGGGCAGAAAATCTGGATTTTATTAAAGACACGGAGGCTAATATTATGCAAATCTCCTTTATTACTACAGCCCAGTAGCAACAATGAGAATGAGAATATAGAACATTCATGAACATTCTAGACAACTATATAGTCCCTTCGCGACCAGCCATCTTCCTTCTTTGTTATAAACTGCGAGGAAAGATCAAACTTCATGAAGAAAACAGGAATATATTTGAAGACAGCTTTCCAAAGGTCGTCCAAAGAGAAAAAATGTATTTTCATTCTGAAATAAAAAAGTAACATATCAAGTATCTTATCCACAATGGGAGGGATAATAAGAGGAGGGATAATATTAGCCTCCGTGTCTTTAATAAAATCCAGATTTTCTGCCCACCAGGCTGTGAAAAATCTAAATTTTATGGCACGACACGGAGGCCATATTATGCAAGTTTAAAGTGCATTAATAACATTATCAATCAGATTCGAAATTGGTCTAAAATAACAAGTCCTGAACATGCTATCATTCGACCAGTCAGCTGCCCTAAGGATATCTTGTAGACTTCCTCCCATAAAAAAGGCCTTAGAAGCCGAAGCACCTCTAAGAGAGTGAGCTCCAAAGTCAGAGGTATCTACACCACTTTCATCCATAACCTCTTTAACCCATCTTGCCAAGGTCTGAGAAGAGACACCTTTGTGAGGCGATCTGTTTGAAATCAAAAGTTGACATTCATTCATTCTTAAATTTTTCGTTTTTCTTTCATATTCTTTCAAACATTTAACTACACATAGTCTTTCATTCTGGGGAAAGAAAGGGTAAAAGATAGAGGAAGACATTGTTTTAGTTCTTTTCTTGAGGTAGAAGCAAACACCCTCGGGTTGGAAGGCCCTACTAGAGATATCCAAAGCTTTAACATCAGAAGTTCTTCTAAAAGACACCAAACATAACAAAACAGTAAGTTTGTACGAGATGCGTTTAAGTGAAAGAGAGAAATTATCACCCCAAGAGGAGAGAGGTCTAAGAACAAGGGTGACATCCCATAAAACGGAGTATTTGGCAGAAGGAGGGTTGATGACTCTCATGCTCCTCATAATCTTTTTAGTTAGTAAGGTTTGCCCAACAGAGATTCCATTAATAAGAGTTAATAAGAGTGGCCAGCAGAAATTGTGGATCTATACATGTTAACTGTTCTATAAGATAGACCAGATGTGAACAGGTCAGATAGATAGTTAACTACGTGAACTAAATCAGTTGAAACGGGATCATAGTGTCGTTGAAGGCACCAGCGAACCCATTTGCTCCATGCCAATCGATAAGCTTTCCTTGTACTGGAAGCCCACGATTCTGAAATGAGAGTGAGAGCATTTGACGAAAGTCCTGGGATTCGCCATTGTCTCCTAAAATCTTCCATGCCGTCAGAACAAGAAGACCTTGCTCTACCAGGGGATGGATCTCTCCTATTAGACCCCGCAGTATCTCCCTGAAGGGAGGGATCAGGATGGGGAAGTCTACAGCCATTTCGAGAATTATGGGAAACCAAGCTTGGGATCTCCAAAGTGGTGTTATGACGACCATGCTTTGTTTGTCGCGACGAGCATGAAGGAGTAGGCGTGGAATTAGTGCAAAAGGCGGGAAGGCATAAGGGGCTAGACCGGTCCAATCTTGGAGAAAGGCGTCCACTCTGAGAGCTTGAGGGTCTGGTCTCCAGCTGAAAAATGTGGTTAGTTGTGTATTCAAACGATCTGCAAAGAGATTATCTGAAAGGGACCATAATGAGACTGGACGATTAAGAAAATTCGTCTGTCTAGTTTCCAATTGCTGGAGTCCTTGAAGTTCCTCGTGAACCAATCTGCTATGCCATTGTTAAGCCCAGGAATGTGTTCTGCCACTACGGAAATTCCTTTGTTCAAACAGAAATCCCAGAAACCTATTGCAAGGTCCGATAAACCCTTGGAATGTGGACCTCCTAGTTTGCTGACGTAACGTACTGCAGAGACATTGTCCATCCAAAGTGTTACAAAGCATTTGGCTGAATTCTAAGTGAAACAGCGTATTGCAAATTAACCCGCTAATAACTCCAAACAATTGATGTGCAATCTCTTCTCTTGAGGAGTCCATTGACCTACTGCAGATAAGTTCCCACATCTCGCTCCCCATCCTTGTAAACTCGCGTCGGATTCTATTATTAGATCTGGTGTCTCCCTGAAAATGGCTCTGCCATTCCATGCTTCCACATTCTTCAACCACCACAGGAGTTCTGTCTTCGAGTCTAGATCCAGGGAGATCAGATGAGAGTAAGAGTGACCCAATCTCAGGGATCTGGCTTTTAATCTCCGAAGTGCTCGGTAATGTAAGGGTCCCGGAAATATTGCTTGAATTGTTGAAGAGAGTAAACCTAGGATTTTTGCCAGAAGCCTCAAGGGGAAGAGGTGTAGACTGAGTAATTTTCGTATTTCCTTCCTGACTTTCCTGACTTTGTCTGATGGAAGTCTTAATTCTGTTTTTACAGTATCTACCAGGAAACCCAGAAATTGAGTCTGTTGACTCGGAATCACACAAGATTTCTTTGAGTTTATGATGAACCCGAGATGCTCTAAGAGTTGTATTGTGAGGTCGGTGTGAAGAGACACTGTATTCTTTGATTGGGCCATTATAAGGATGTCGTTGAGGTATATAATTAACCTCACGCCCCTTTCTCTGAGCCAGGTAGTTATGGGTCGGAGTACTTTGGTGAAACACCAAGGGGAGGATGACAGACCGAAGGGGAGGCTGCAGAACTGATAAAGATTCCCCTGCTAGGTAAATTGGAGGTATTTTTGGTGAGGTCCCCAAATTGGAATTGTTAGGTAGGCATCTTTTAGATCTAGCCTGGTTAGCCAGTCCCCCTTTCCTTAGAATGTCTCTCAGAAGGTGAATCCCTTCCATTTTGAAGTGTTGGTATACAACCCACTGATTTAGACCCTTTAGGTTTATCACTGGTCTTTGTTCCTTGTTTTTCTTTTCTACTAAGAAAATATTGCTGAGGTAACCTAAGTAGTGAGTTTCGATGATGGCACCTTTCTTTAATAGGTCCTGAACCTCTTGGGAGACTAGGGTTTTGTCCTTTTCTGAAAAGGACATTTCTTGTGGAATTCTGTTTTGGGATGGTAAATCTATAAAATCTATTCTGTAGCCTTTCACTGTTTGCAGGATCCAAGGATCTTTGGTCACTAAATCCCAATTCTGTGCGAATAAACTTAATCTCCCTCCCACCTTTGGAGGGGTAAAAGAAGGGTCTTTCGAGGTTCCTACCTGAAGAGAAGGATCGTTGTCTTCTTTCACCTCTGAGTGTGCCACGATCACAGGATCTCTGTCTTTGGGGATAGAATTGGTGAGATCCGAAGTTGCTTTTGTACCTTCCGCCACGTGCAATGAAGGGTCTTGATGAGGAGTTTCCTCGGCCGGGGAAACGAGCCCGCATGCTCCCGGCCCTGGTGAAAACACGATCTTGGAACATTTTTTTAATGTCCTTTTGAGATTTTTAATCAAATTAAATGCGCCAACATATTTGGCCGTGTCTTTGATAAACTCTTCCCCAAAGAGAAGGCCATTTGATTCTGGTCCCCTATCATTTTTAGCAAGTTCGATAAGTTTTGGGTCTATCTTAAAGAGTACCCCTTTTCTTCTCTCGGTGGAGAGAGCGGTATTGGCATTGGCGACCAGGCATATGGCCCTCTGGATCCACTCTCTTAACTCTTTAGGGTCTACATAAGAGTCTGCCAGTTCAAAGATTTTGGTAAGGGGCCCAATGACGTCATGGAGACTGTCTTGGCATGACTTTAAGCCTTTATCGATGCCCTTTCTGGGGTCTCTTGAAGATTTGGTTGTAAATGCCACGACTTTAGGGTCCAGTTCAGGTGTCACCGTTATCTTATTGGGGAGGTTAGGTCTGGGGCATTCTGAACGTAGCCTTGCTTTAACCTCTTGTGGGATATCCTTCCTTAACCAGTAGGTTATGTAGTCAGCCACATGTTGTGAAGGAGCCCACTCGGGGGATAAATGGTGTTTAATTAATAGCGGATCAAACATTAGATCTCCAAACGGGTCCAAAAGTCCCATATTTGATTGTGAGGTCCTTGAAGCCTCTTCCGAGCTTCCAGTCCCCTTAGGTGCCTCTTCCACATCCGTGTTGAAACCCGAAGAGCATGACAGATCAATCCCTAGCTCGGAATTGTCATCACTGCCTTCGCTATCAATATTAATTGGAAGCTCTGGGCCTGAATCTTGCCCACATAGGGTGCCCGAGGCACCAGCCTTTTCACCGCTTAAAAAGCGTGATGGAGGAGCTGATGTTTTTGCTTTTTTTGGTGCGGAGGACTTGACCTTCTTTGAGTCTTTTCGTTTACCTCCTAGCATCCTCTTTTTGTAGCCTCAACTGCTCCTTATTTTTGGGTAATGGTGGAAGGGCGTGGGGATTTGAGAGAGAAGGCTTCTATTTTTTTATTGATGGTTTCATCAAGAGAGCCTAATGCCTTCTCAAGGGCTTTGTTAATTAAATCTTCTAGTTTATCCTCGATATTAACTTGAGGTTCGGATATTTTGCTTAATTAGTCTATTAATTAATTAATTAATATTCTTGATAACTAATTAATATTCTTGATAAAAAGAAATTCCTGTAATATATTAAATGAGGTGTTGTCACCTGATCCTGAAACTGATGTTGCTTTTTGGATAATCGGTCGTTTGTGAATAAAAAAAACTGTCAAGTATTATTAGGTCGTGATATCCCAAAGTATCAAAATGTCCGTTCTTTGTTAAATGTTCGACTTTTCCCAATGGTCTAAAATGGCCGCCACGCACGTAATAACGTACGTGGCCGCCTGCCCATGTCTTTTCTCTAGCGCGGCTCCTCGCGTTTAACTTTCCGGTGCATCTGAGCGGTGGGGGCGCTGAAGTGAGGACACAGCGCGAGTAGTAGAAGCCAGAAATGCCCGGATGCACATAAATGGTTTACACCTGAGCTAAAAAAACTGAAACTGGAAGTGAGGCAAAAGGAAAGAACATGGCGCTCTCAGTACTGCCCTTTAGCCAGGGCCACATACTGCCTAGCCAGGAAGACATACCAAAAAACCCTACAAAACCATAAAACTACCTATTACTCATCCAAAATCCTAAACGCCACCAATAAGTCAAAAGAAATTTTCAGGATAGTAAACGATCTTTGCAACAACGATAGAACTTCCCCTCCGGTAGTTCCCACACAAACGCTATGCAATTCCCTGAATGACTTTTTCCGCGATAAGATCTTATTGATTAAACAGAACATCTCCACACTTCCAGCTTGCGCCCCAGTGGATGACATCTATTTTAATCCCTCAACTTTACATTCTTTCCCCCTTATTGATTTGAAAACTTTTTTGGGACTACTGTCTAGAGTCAAATCAGGCTCCCCTATGGATGTCTGCCCCCCCCAAATCATGAAAGAAATCGGTCGAGCCATGCCCAATAGCATGATTCCCCTGCTCAACAACTCTCTTACTTCAGGGATAGTGCCTAACAGCTTCAAGCAGGCCTTACTAATTCCCCTCACCAAGAAACCTGGCATTGACCCGCTGGACCTCACGAACTACCGGCCTATATCCTTGCTGCCCTTCCTATCCAAAATGCTGGAGGCGCATGTCACCAACTGCCTCTCTAATTTCGTGGAGGAATCAGACTATCTCCAACCCAACCAAGCAGGATTCCGGCCGGGTCACTCGACTGAGGCAGTAATATTGGCCGTTCAGAACACCTTGAGGTCCAACGCTGATAAAAACCTTCATCAAGCCCTGGTACTTCTCGACTTGTCCGCCGCATTCGACACGGTTGACTATTCTATCCTGGTCAACCGTGTCGAACAGGCGGGCCTTAGAGACTCTGCCCTAGCCTGGTTGAAATCGTTCATTTCTGAACGTACTCAGTCTGTCCGCCTAGGCTCCTTTTCCGCTGCCAAAATCAAGTCTTTCTGCGGGGTGCCCCAAGGCTCTTCGTTATCTCCCTTATTGTTTAACTTGTACATGCGGCCCCTTCTTTTTGCCCTGAGAAAGCACAAAGTCACTGTATACAATTATGCAGATGACTTGCAGCTAATTTTCGTTCTTAACTCCCCAAATGCCGTGGAGGACTTCCAAGCCACTATGACTTTAATCCAGAGTTGGATGTCCTCAAATCACCTTAAACTAAACCCAGGGAAAACTGAGTTGATCCTGCCCGGCAAGAGCGAAATTAGTTGGAGCCCTAACTTCTGGCCTGCTGATATGGGTCTTCCCCCTAAGAAATCTCTGACGGTAAAAAGCCTGGGGATAACCATCAATGAGGACCTCTTGCTAAAATCCCAAATCGGAACCGTGGTTTCCTCTGGATTCTACCAATTGAGGAAAATTAGGAAAATCGCCCATTTTCTCACTCCTTCCGCCTTAATTCAGGTGGTCATGGCCCTAGTTCTCTCCCACATCGACTTCTCAAACAGTCTATACCTTGGCCTACCTGTAGGACAACTTAGAAGACTGCAGTACTTACAGAATCAGGCCGCCAGGCTGATCTGCAAGGTACCCAAATGGGAATCGATCAAATCAGGCCTAGAGACCCTGCACTGGCTACCCGTGGCTCAAAGAGCCGAATTCAAAGTAGGGTGCATCATCTTTAAGGCTTTGCAGGGCAAGGGACCTCTATTTATCAGGCAGCTGATCGGAAGATATGTTCCCTCACGTAACCTGAGATCAGCCCACAAAGACCTACTTGAAGTACCTCGCTTCAAGAAAAACGACAAGGTGGCAGCAGCTTCCACTTCCTGGCAGCTACCCTATGGAACTCTCTGCCACAAGCCCTCAGACAGAGTAAGGACCTCCTTGCCTTTAGAAAGGCATTTAAGACCCACCTCTTCACACAGGCTTACTTGAAATAAAGATTCCTGCAGACTCACCCCTTGTTATGTTTTTTATCTCTTTCCAGCGCCAAGAAGCCTTCGGGCGTATGCGCGCTTTATACATTTTTAATAACATAACATAACAGAAATCGTCGTAAAGAGGGTGCGTGTGAAGCGCAAGAGCATCGGCCTCGGGTGAGTGTTTACATTTGAATAAGCGTACTTGTCAAGGGTTTGTAAGGCTTGTAATTAAATAACATGAGCTATTAGGGAATAAAGTACGAGCACTAATCGGATATACTAAAGGCTAATCCAATGGGACCGGAGGGAAGGGGGTTAGCGAAGACCGGGGATGATTAATCTACAAAAAATTCGACCAGTTAAGCCCAAACAGTGGGAATAAGAGTATACACAGACATAAGGTAATATACACAAGTTGAGAAAAAACAGATAAGGAATTAAGGATACTAGATGAAGGGGGTAAGCATTTCAAAAGCATGAAAATTATTCTAAAAATAGGCATACATAGCCTAACGAGTATAATCAGTTAAAACAGGTAAGGTCTAAACAGATAAAACCTTCAAATAAGGCTATAATAGTTAAAAAGACTATATAAATTAAGTAAGATTATGAATGTTCATAAGGTATTACTTATCTTTCAGAGCAGCAGCAACAAAGAAGTAAGATGGCTGGTCGCGAAGGGACTATGTAGTTGTCTAGAATGTTCATGAATGTTCTATATTCTCATTCTCATTGTTGCTACTGGGCTGTAGTAATAAAGGAGATTTGCATAATATGGCCTCCGTGTCGTGCCATAAAATTGAGGGGCTGCGGGAGCTCATCTAGATCGCGTCCACCATGTTGGAACACTATGCCACACCCCCAAGTCTATTGAACTTTACAGAAAGATTTTCTTGGGAAGATTTCAACAAGAAGTTTAATCTTTCTGGAAAGCTTTTAATTTGTGATTGACGTTATGCTTGCAATTTGATGCTAAAGAAACAAGGACAGCATCCCTCCAAAATGCTGCTCCTGCTGGCTGTACTCCTGCTGCGTATGAACCCCCGCTCCCTTCAGAGCACTGAATAAGAAGCTCAAAAAGGGATGCGTTGGAGACTTCTTTGCGATGAAAGACGCGCCAATAAAATTTCGACAAAATAGAAAAAGTGGTGATGGGCTGGAGGTGGGGGGGAATGGCACTGTACAGGCACGTTTAGTGAACTATGAGCAGCAACGAGTGCCGACACAAGCTGGGAATGGAGCGATGGGCAGGGAGGTGGTGAAGGACATTACAGGAGCTGAGGCAAAAGAAAAAGTAGTGCACCAAACCTACATAAATGGCCAGACGGGAACTGACCCATGTAGCAGGGTCAGACTGCAAGTCTGAACAAAATAGCCAAAGGCAGGACAAATGTAAACTATTCACCAAAGGAATTTTGAAAGGCAGACAAAGGAACCAATGACAAGTGGTGGGCGTGGGGAAAGCCTAAAGAGTAGACAACAGCTTTCCAGAGATAGGTGTGGTAAAGACTGGAAAACGATGGCCCAGGAAAGCTACCTACCCTATCTGGTAAATGAGCGCGGATGATGGTGAGGGTGGAGAGAGGGGTGTCAGCAGCATGAAAACACATCATCAACGATATGCACTGCTTGTAAGCAACTTGCTGCGTACAGTGTAGAGCAGTCTTCTCCAAACTGTAGCTCATGACTGCTGGTAGCTCTCCAGCTACCTGCAAGTAACTCCCGTGTGCAGTTCAGCCAAAGTCTGAAACTTTGGTTGGCTGAATGAATATATTGTACACCAACATTTAATCGTATGTAATTGAGACTAATATGTATGTGTCTTGGAGAAAAATGTTTAATTTTCCAAAACTAATATTTGACTGATAAAGTCAGGTAGAATTGTGAGAGACGTATTACTAGTTTTATTAACCTAATGTCAGAAACCTTGCAGCTATAGTCACAATGTGTTAGCCTCATGTTAAACTCAGTACTACCCATGTAAAGGCATTCCAAATTATTTTTTACATTACTGCAAGTAACACTTCCCGGTGGACAGGAAGTGTTCACTGCTGACAATGATGTGTAATGTGGCCACTAAGTAATATTGTCTGATTAGTCACTACCACAATATTATCATTAAACATAACTCGTTCTTATTAAAGAAGAGGTTGCAGGCCCCTCAGATACAGAAATTCCAGTTCTGCGACCTCATATTCTCTGTATGGAAGGATACTGCTCTCCACTACACATCACTGCGAGGGCAACCATTATAACAGGATCTCCTAAGCTCCGCTCTACCCCATACAATGCGACACAAGTGCAAAACCCTTTTACATGTCTGGCGTCTCTTACGCTTGTAGGTGTGGACTTGCCGGCATGCGGTCTATGCCATTAAAATACAGGTCTAGACCCTGCACACAATGTGCGACCATGTAGTACACACAGTATGCACAGACATCAACCCCATCCTACACAATACTCCTACCTCACCCCCAAAATGTATAGTGAGCAGTAGAACACTCTCATCCCCTCCGTAATATGAGTGACAGTTCAGCGTTCAGTAAGGAAAATAGAAAAAACACGGACACACGCAACGCATAAGCAATGAATGAAAGATGATCAGATTCCCTCTTGATTCTACCCCGCCATGTTAAATGCAACAAAAATGTTATCATAACAAATCAGATAGGCATTGAGGAGAAAAGGGACACGTGGTACAGAAAACGATACTATATCGCATACAAACTGGTAGCTCGCTGTGAAAGCCAGTTTTACACCAGTAGCTTTAACCCCGTCTGAGTACACACAGGAATGCTCTAATGTAGAGACAGGAGACAACAAGGAGAGAATAAGTTCGCTCGCATTCGTGCAGAGTCCTTCATACATTGTACGCGCCTATACTGCCCCGCTACAACACCTCATTAGACTGCAGGTAGTGGTTTCAAAGGCCAGCACTCTAGCCCCCAAAAACACGGTTTGACAGAACTGCCTCAACCCCGTAAATACTACGAATGAATGTCACAAACCCAGCCCCACCCCCTCATAGGTGTAAAGAAGTTCCCCTTGCATGCGTTTTGCCTCACCTCCTCGCTACCCGGTAGAACAGCACTCCCACAGCACAGGCTTTGATCCCCCCAGCCAAGCAAGCGGAAGAACTGTCAGAAAGCAGTTCTTGTACCCGCTCCATGCCACTCAGCTCAAGGTAAGAGAGAACTTGGGTACACAGGCATGATGTTCGCGCGCCTTCACAACTGCAGGTGCATTGGTCGCGTGAGCGGTGAAGTTTTGGTGAGCAGGCGCAGACACCTTCACCTTCTGAAAACATACTCTGTACGGCGAGCTTGTGCTGCAACTGCCTTGCGCTCCTTTACATTCATAATCCAGCTTGGTCCCCGCCCATCTGTGCCTTCGGACAAAAGAACTGACTCAGATTCAGTGCCGTGGAGTGAAGACTCAGGGGGCGGCGGAGGGAGGAAGCCGCATGACACTCAGTGCGAGCCAAAGCAAACTCAAACAGAGGCAAGAGGGAAAAAAAGAGGCTTGAGAGTGGTACGCGTGCACGCCACAGCGAGACATGCTTTAAATGATCGCGCCCGGGTCTGGGCACGATAATTGAAACCACATGACAGCACCAAGCGCCTAATAGACACCAATAGGCCGTGGGAGGAGCAATGCGCCCGCCTTTGCCCAATAGCATGCAATCTTTCATTAAAAGACGCACGCTAGGGCCAATGGGGTAGCTGAAAAGGTAACGCACACGCACAACCTTGTGCAATTCCTAGGTCAGCTCAGATTCCCCATGTTTTCACTCACTAAATGTCTCGCGCTGCGCGAGCACTGCTGCACAGTGCACTGCTAGGCGCGAGACCTAAAAACTCATTCATTCATTCATTAAAAAAGGCAGAGACAAATGCAGGAAGGGAGGGGAATTTGGGAGTAAGAAAGGTAAGAATTAAGAAAATGGATGAAAGTAGAGAACAAGAAATGAATGAGAAAGGGAATAGGAAAGGAGGACATGGAGTGATAGAAGAAAGGTCGCTAAAAATGTGTGCCGGATGAATTGAAAGAAGAAAGGAACAGAGAAAGAAAAGCAGAAGGAAGGATTGAGGATCAGGGAAGAGGAAAATAAGGGACGGAGGAAGGAACAAGAAAAGAAGAAAGTGAGGAAAAAATGGAGGAAGATGGAAGAAAGGTACCAAGGGAGGAAGAATGGAGATTGAATGAGGACTTAAGGGAGCAAGGATGGAAAAAGAAAGGAGGCATAGAGAGAGTGGTTAAGAAAGAAAGTAAGGAAAGGAATTAAAGATTTTTCCCAAATCAGTGGCATTCATTCTCTCTACCTGAGAAAGACTAAAGGATGAAAGGCCACACCAACATTGAAATCTATGAACATGAGATAAAACACAGATCCCAGGCACAGGTCCCAGCCTACTGAACAACTAGGCCCAGCAAGGCATTTCTTGAAATGGAAAGGAAACATAACGTAGAAAGGAAATATTTAGATGACTGTTTCTCAAAATCCTAACTAATTCTGTGGAATTCGACTGAAAGCCTATGGCAACAACATGGAGTATGGGCAGTATATGAAACAATATTTGATAACTCTCTAGAGACAAACAAAATAGGACGGGGGGTTAAAGAACAGACGAACTTCGATCTATTATCAGCCATGAAATAAACAGCCAACTGTATAATAACAACCCCACTTTGGCAACTGACAAGTGGGGAACTCATCAGTGGCACAGCAGTGCTACAAATATCCCTAATGCAAGCATAACAAATGGGCCCCAGGCTGTCGACCTTTCATCCTGGGCCCAGGTACTACTGCACCTGCTGTACTAATAATAGGTATACCCCTGGAACGGGTCAAACTGTCAGTACCCCTTCTCCCTATCCCACAGAAACCTACAGCAACACAGACACCAAACTGAACTTCCCTATACAGAACGGTCAGATGAACTTTCGAAGCGATAACTCTTGCATATATGAGAAGGCGCCTTTAAATACCTAACTACAATGCTTTGCAAGCAGCAATACCAAAGTCTGTGCCTTTCTAAGCTATATAAGATTCACCTTGTGAGGTCGTACTGGACGAGTTCGATTTCACTTTTCATGGGCGAGTTCTCAGTAGATAAGGATAGAAATGATTTTAGTCAATTGCTTCCCTTCAGGTATTCGTGGAGGCTGATATTGTTCATGTTCATCCTTAATCAAGTGGAGGGACTGATCCTATCTTTAGGCCTACACGCGCAAGTTGAAGGTATGTGTTCTAGTATTAAGAATCTTTACCCTGGCATTCCACTCATCAAATCTCACTGACCTATCATGAATACGAGCAGAGTCTCTGTTAGTAATGGTTGCGAAGCCTAAATGGAGCCCTTATGGTGGATTTGTAACATCCTTTTTCTTGCTCTAGATTAACAATTGCAAAACTTGTTTCTGAGCCTCACCGCAACACATCATGGCGGTGCTTGACTTTCTTTGTCTGCATTATAGATAACATCGGACGGTGAACAGCCTATAAGTAACGAAGCCTGTGATTCATCAGCCTTTGGATGTGTTTGACCCACCCAATATTTAGTGGTGGGTACTCAGTGTGGTTGTTCATTTTTTTGAACGATGGAGCATGGGGAATTGATCAAACTTGTTGATCATGCTGTGACACTATAGTTTTTCATTTTGGGCACATTCTCACCCTCCTCACTCTTTCTATCTATATCATGTTTGTATTTGCACATTTCGGGTGTTCTCTAGTGACATTGCTCCCTTAGAATACTTCGTTGTTCCGTTCTTCATTGCCTTCTAGCCCCTACGGTTAACTTTCTTCTTGTTGTTTTGCTACCACTAGGAATTCATTACAGTTTTTCTGTCCAACGTAGATATGTGTAAATAATATGATGAAATCTGAGATAAATGAAAACAAGGCTATTTTTGAAAAATTCTGTCTCGTCTGGGACCATTGGCCTTTATAATGTCATATCTAATATTGAATATTAATGTATTGCACATTAATTTGGAATATGATAATCCATATTTGTTCAAAAGAATGTCGGTCTGTCTTTTTGCTTACAATGTGTATGGTTGTTAATTTAGATTGATGGATCTATGGGTTGGATAAGCTAGCCCATTCTTATCTGTGTATAGTATGTTTTATATTTGTTGTAAGTGTTGTCTTTTTATATGTATATTTGTTTGAATTTAACAGCCCTGAAGAAGTCCTGCACTAGGACGAAACGCGTCGGCTGTACTGTGTGTAGAGTCATAAAAATATGACTCTGTTTTTTAATCTACTGGAAATGGAATAAATTGAAGAACGTCTGTACTGGATTTGGACTTTATAACTGATCTTCTTGTTTAAATTTTGATGTGTGGTGCACCTGTGCTTGTGTTCTGAATTGTTAGGTTCCCGAGGGAACAAGCATTGTGACAGTGGGTGCCATTCAGTGTGCACACAGACCCCAGCTAGTAAGGAGGGGATAAGACTGGTGGGGTTAGGTGCTGGTAGTCAGAAGGTTCCACTAACAGGTTTGCCTGTTTATGCATAATTTATACATACACAGTCCGCCTCTCTTCCAGAGCGCTTTTATTCCTTCAGGCAAAAAGCAATGACATGCTCTTGTAAATTAATTTATCTCCTCCTTTGCAACCCTGCTAAGTGCCACGCATCAAGTGACAATCTCGGAGCCTTGTGGGGATGCAAGAAAATTACAAAAATGCGTTAGGCTAACACGCTATGCGTGGTACTTGAGAGGGGATGGGGTCAGTTTCTTTATTCAGAGCTGTTTCCCTGTTAAGATGTGTCAAAATTGTAACCGAAAGGTCATTCTCCTTTTTGTTAAATTTGGTGGTGGAATGCATAGGAAAGTGGGTTTCTGTTACAGTAACCCCCCACCATTTGCCAAACTACTGATGCACTTTCACTTGATGTGCCCTAGGTCCCTGCCAATCAGGTTCTCAGGGCCTGTTTTTTTCCCCATAACTAGCCCAATTGGCATCTCTATCCACAGGTCAGCCCCTGGTAAATGGTACCACATGTACCCAGGGCACTGTGACCATGAAAGATCTTTAAGGGCTGCAGCAATTATTGTGTCACCCGTAGAGGCCCTGTTCCTTTACACACACACTGCCTTTGCAGGCTGCATGTTTTGGTGCAGAACAAAGTGAAGAGTCGACAGGGCACACACCCTGTGTGCCATGCCTACAACCCACTGCCCTGGCATAGATCAGTCACCCCTCTAGTTGGGTGCCCTGTGCCAGTGGTGAGGCTACAGGTGCATAAGTCCTGTACCCCTACAGTGTCTAAGTCTATTCTTAGACACTGTATGTGCAGTGCTGCCATTAAGAGTATATAGTATTGGTAGCTTGTCATTACAAACTCCACAGCACCATAATGACAAACTTCTCAGCATATTAAACCCACACTGATGCCAGTGTGAGATTTAATGAAAAATGCACACAGAGAGCATCTTAGAGATGCCCCCTGAAAAACAACCAGCCTCTGGTGGGTTCCCTGACTGGTACACACCAGCCTGCCACCACAAGACATGTTTCTGGACCCCTAGGGTGGGAGCCTTCGCTCCCTGAGCCCAGAAACAATGCCTTTCCTGGGCGGAGGTGTTCACACCTCTCCCAGACCACGAAGAGCCATCTGTGGCAAGGGAGCTTCAAAGGCCTGGCAGCCTTTGTAATGCGACCCCCAGCCTCTCCTGCTTACTGGAGCTGGCCCCCTTCCTGTCTCCCCTCCTTTTCGGCGGGAAGACAGGTGGGAAAAACTAGCCAGCTCAGAAGGTGTGCCATCTAGTGTAAAGACTTAAGGCAACAAAAACATTTTAATAGTTTTAGTCATTGATAATAAACCAACATGAATACAAAGGAGAACCAGTTGTATCTGAATAGGTTTACAAAATTGACATAATTTTTATTAGATAATAATATTAGAAAGATTGTTTCGTTAAAAAAGAAAATGTTCCCATACAAACTCAATCATTCATCTTCATTCATACAGAAAACCGCTAGTGTACATTAAAATTTACAACCATTTTACATTTCAGATAGGTACAATGATAACAATTTCAATGTATTAATGAAGGAAAAACAATGTGGCACACAAGTATCAATCTCTTGCGTTCAATGCGCGTTTCGGCTCTAAGCTGTGCCTTCGTCAGGAAAATGGGCCACAGTAGGTCAGGATTGATTTCTGTAAAAAGAACATTGTATATAAGATACATGGTTCTCTCATTCAATGGTAAGACTCTATGTCGCCATAAAGGTGTACATTATTTAGTGTTGGCACTAAGTAAATGAGATAAAAGGCTGTGAATCAGATCAGGGCAACTAAATCATTTGAGAATAAATAATAGTAGAAATAATTACATCATAGAAATATAGTGTGAGGAGCAGTTAAATAGAGAGCAATAATTGAGCTGAAGGATGGAGGCCGTCACCTAAGATAATTGATTTAATTCACAATGGTGTGACCCAATGAACATTTCACCATATGTGTTCATAATTATATCAAAAATTAACCTTATGTCTATTGAATTGATTATTATTACGATCTTCTTTGATTTGCTGATGACTATTTAGGCTCTTCTTGTCCATGAGTCAGATATAAGGATGCACTGGGGAAGTATAGAGACTTGCATTAGTATTGTTGTAAGGCAGTAGAACAAACTTACAGCCATTGAGTTTTTATAGATACCTTAATTGTAAATATTCGGGAACAAGGTGTAGTTCTTTTAGTTTATATTTTATAACTGTATGTCCCTGAATGTGGACAGACCTGGCAGCCAGTAGTAAAATAATCTGCTGTGTAAAATAAAATAAAGCAAATGGCCAGTTATAGATAATTTTATTGCACTGATTGAAATATGGACAGAATAGATCAGGTGCTTTAGTGTGTATTGATGATTTATTTTAATATTGAACTGTTTTGACTGAAGCCTAATTAGATGTCAGATTGCCAATAGGTAGGAATACTTAAATTTTGATATAGATATCAGCAGTTGCACACATGTATCTGTGAAAGATGAGTTAAGAACAAATGATTAGAGTGGCAATCCCATTTATTTTTTAACTACATTGTTTTCATCGCAACAAATGTATTTGGTGTCTAGAATTAGTATGCTCTGAAAAATAGAGCGTCATTCTTATGCTAATATAGCTGCGTGTGACATGGAGTGTACTGGACTTCTGCCAGAAAGGTGAAACTCCATGATCATAAACAGAAAGTTCCGGGATTTACTTTAGCTGCAACCGGGGTTTTCAATTTCTAATACAGCAGCACAGAATCATAAATGATATTGGCAAGATTATAGAATGTGCGGCGCCTACGTCCATTTAACACTTATTGAAAATTATTTATGTCTAATATTTAGCTGCTGCGAAGCTTGCTTTTTAAATATTGTGGTGCTAGAAACATAACTAAACTGGTTATATCAGCATTTACATTTATAAAACTCGATTAACATACATCATAAACACAATGTTATATTCTGTGCTTCTTCTTATTTAGAAAAGTAATATGTTCTGTATCAATGTTTGGCTTAGAATGTTTGAGATAGATTCTATTAAGGGATTCGAAGTGAGGCAGTTGCTGCCGAGCTTCAGATCTAGGCTGGTGTGTGGGATTGGTGCTGTGAGGAACTTGTAATAAAAGTAAGGTTTTTTTTATAAATCTGACCAGAACTAATTTATTGAAGAACCCTGCAACATTTGGCGACGATCAGGATCTCACTCAAAGAACTCTGACAAACATATTTTGAAATTATCTGAAGTTTTAGAGATTCTTGAGCCAAATGGTTTCACTGTAAGAAAAGAGAAATGCAAATTTATGGTGAATAATATTGATTATCTTGGTCATCACATTTCTGAGGCTGGAATCTCTCCTAAACAAGACATAGTTAAAGCCAATGTTGATAGTCCATGTCCTTCGAATAAGGACCAATTAAGGTCTTTTCTTGGGATATGTTAATATTATTCTAGATTTATTGATTCTTCCGCTTTTCAAACTGAACCTTTGAGAAAATTGCTCAAAAAAGGTGAACAATTCATTTGGGAAGAATCTGAGAACAAAGCTTTCTATAATTTTAAAAAACTAATAGTCAATGCACCTGCTTTACATTCTTTCAGAGATGACCTTCAGTCTATTGTCACAGTTGATGCTAGTGGTGTGGAACTCGGTGCAGTTCTTACACAAATAGCAGATGGTGTTTAGTCTACAGTTGGTTTTGCATCCAGATCACTATCATTAACAGAACGACGATACAGCACCATCGAAAGGGAGGTCTTAGCTTGTCTGTGGGCCACTAAACATTTTGAAAACTTTTTATGGGGCAGAAAATGTATTTTAGTAACTGATCATAAACCGTTAGTTTTTTTTTTAATCAAAAAAAGATCATGATAAAGTGAGTCCAAGATTAATAAGATTACGTTCAAGAATGTTTGAGTTTAATTTCAACATCAAACACATTCCTGGGGGAAAAAACACACGTGCAGATTTTTTATCTAGATGTCCTTTACTCAGTGAAGACAACTCTACTTTTTACAACGATGACACTGAATGTGTTGTTGGGTTAGTCGACGGATTGGTTGTTAATGAAGGTACTATCAATTCTTCAGAGTGGCTAGAATGTGTTGAACATGACTGTGTACAAAATTTATTAAAATCTCACATCATTAATGGTTGGCCTGATGAAAGAAATTTAGATACAGGTTTACGCCAATATTACAAAGGTAAGGATGAACTCCCTGTTGAAAATGATTTTGTAATGAGAGGAAGTTTATTGATTCCTCCGAGTAAACTTAAATTACGATTGCTGAATCTGGCACATCAAGGTCATCTTGGCATGACTGGCACCAAGAAGAGGCTAAGGTTGTATTATTGGTGGCCAGCAATGGATGTTGATGTAGAGAATATTGTGGAGCGTTGCATCAGCTGTTCTGATGCTGATAAATCTTTGAAAACTTCGTAATACTCCTCTTCGCCCTGTTAATTTCCCAGAAAGACCTTGGGAAAAACTAGGTATAGATTTTATTGGGTCCATGTACAATTTGAAACCTAATATGAGGTTTGCCTTAGTCATTGTTGACTATTTCTCAAAATGGGTGGAGTGTAAGTTTCTTTCAGAACCTTCCACGGATTCTGTAATCAATTTGTTGAATGAATTATTTTATAGAGAAGGATTTCCAAAATGTATTGTGTCAGACAATGGTGTCCAATTTAAATCCCATAAGATGAGATCATTTTTAAACAATCTTGACATTAAACACATGACAGTGGCTTTATACAGCCCGCAAGGAAATTGAATGGTGGAAAGAGTGAATAAAATGATAAAAGACACTATTCAATTGGCTTCTATTCAGGGTGATTCTATTTTAAAAGCGGTCAAGAGTTATCATAACACTCCACACTCCACTACTGGTGCTACACCTTTCGTCCTATTAAAAAAACGTTTTGGTTTGTCTAAACCTAGCCCTAATTGGGTGTTAGATCAAACTAAATGTGCTGAGAAATTACCTGATTTAAAACAGATACGTGACAATGTTGAAAAGAAGCAATGTAAAATGAAAACAATGTATGATGACAAAATGAAATGAATAGGTTTGGCTTAGAATGTTTGGGATAGATTCTATTAAGGGATTCAAAGTGAGGCAGTTGCTGCCGAGCTTCAGATCCAGGCTGGTGTGTGGGATTGGTGCTGTGAGGAACTTGTAATAAAAGGAAGATTCTTTTATAAATCTGACCGGAACTAATTTATTGAAGAACCCTGCAACACACAACTAGTTCAAAACAATGATATACACCAGCTGAGTATAGATCACAAAAATACTTCACCAGCCGTTTAAACGATCAAATTAATGACCAGCGCTTGATCAGCTGGTAGCGGTCAGTTCATTAAGCCCCTCTGCCATCTCCACTCCTCAGGTAGAGGAGGCGAGATGAAGCCCCCTCTTCAGGATTAGGGATTGTGCTCACTCCCCCACATGGGGTGAGCACACCAAGGGCGTTGTCACCTTAAGGTCAGTAGCACATTGGCTACTGACCCCGAGACCCCTAAAACGCCCCTTAAATACTTAGTATTTAGGGGGCAGGCCTGAACCAAGAAAGCAGATTCCTGCAACCTAAGAAGAAAAAAGGATGAAAGAAGATGGCCAGCAGAGGAGACTGAAGAGAACTGACTTGGCCCCAGCCCTACCGGCCCGTCTGCAGTTTCCAGAGATCCTGCACCAAAAATCATCTTGTCCTGCAGCCAGCAACCACCAAAACCCCTGGGAGGACTGACTGCCTTCAACAAAGACTGGATCTCCTGTGAACAACAGCCCTGGTCAAAAGAAGCTCCGAAAACAGACTATGAGCCTGCTGAGGACAAAGAAACCCCACGCCTGGAACTACCACTGCACCCGTCGCCTACAGCCCGAGTTCGATTGGCCCACCATTCCCAGCGAGATCCCCCAGCACTCCAGAGTCAGAGTCCACTGTGAGTTGATCCCTGCAGGACCCCCCCCCAACCGTGAGTGGCCCGGTGAGGTGAAATCCAACCTCAAAATACACCCCTGCATCCAGCCGCCCTGCACCCTGGAGAAAGGAACCCGAGGTGCACCTACGTCCCAGGGTCCTCCAACTTACCTGCACAGCTGTTGGTTCCTACCGGACGTCTTCATGGACTGAACCTGCAGCTAAAAACCAAAATAAAAATCCCCATTGAAAACAACAGGGTACCCGACGCCAAAACATCACTCTGCACCCGGCCGCCCCAGCGCCGCTGAGGGTGCACTTTTTGTGCTGGCTTGTTTCCCCATTTGCCCTGAGCTAAAGTCTAGGAGCTTTGATCCCACAGCCAAGTGGCCTGCTCGTCAGCAGCCACCGACCAGAGGCCCACTATCCCCCATTGGATTACATTGGGCCTCAAAACTCTGCACCCGGCTGCCCTAGTGCCGCTGAGGGTGTAACAAGAGTGCATCACTGACCCTGGGGGACCCCTGAGTCGACTCCCAGAACCTCAACTCCCACTAAAATACTTACCTCAAAACCGATAACACTATTTTCTCCATAGGATAACTGACTGTTTTTCTGTGAAAAGTTTAAGTGCGCAGTTTGAAAACCTAAAGAAATTCTTTAAAATTTTACCGATTAACAAAAACTATTTTACTTACCTGTTTGCAGGAGCTTCCCCCGTGTAGTATACAGGTATGCTACACTGTGTATGAAAGTAATCTCAAAAGTAACTTACCTGTAAACACTATTTTCCTCCATAGGATAACACTGGCTGTTTTTCTGTGAAAAGTGTGGAGATTGAAAACCTAAAGAAATTCTTTAAAATTACACCGCTTATCAAAAACGATTTTACTTACCTGTTTGTAAGAAATGTCCCAGAGTAGTATCCAGGCATACTACTGTGAGTAAGAAAAGTAATCCAAAAAATGACTTACCTGGTATTTTACTGAACATGCCATTCATGTCTATGTACTGTATTTACAAATCATTGCATTTTTCTGAAACAATACTGTAAGTCAAATCAAAGTACATTTACTATTACAATCACAACTGTTTATAAACTGCACTACTACTGTGAGATAATAAAGTGAGATTAAAGACCTTACCGTCTGCCATAATAACCTGGGTGCAGATCAGAAAGAAAGTTGGGTTACCTAACTTCTCAAATTTTGCTCCTGTGTGGGATTCTACAGGGCAGCCACCATGCTTGCAGGACAGTCTGGCAATCCCCTTAAAGGAGGCTGGGATAACCAGATGGGGAGAGTTATTGGTGGATGGGAGGTTACAAGATTGGGAGGTGTTGAAGGACAGGGTAGGCCCGCCTCTATCCAGGTTCTAAATTCATACAGCTGGACAGTTGGGCCCGAGCAGTACGTAGGAGAGGTCTCCAACTGGGGAAACACAGTCACTTTGAACAACAACTGGTAGAAATGCGAGAGGGAGGTAAATAGGTGGCAACCTGGTATTGGAATATAGTGGAGGAGGCGGATGGGGATTTAACTTTACCAGGCGTGGAGGAGGCGGATGGGGATTTAACTTTACCAGACGAGCTATGGGGAAATGAATTGGTCCTTCAGTGCAAGGATTTATGGATGAGATCCTTCACTTTCCTTTACAGAGTAGTTAAACCAGCGTGGCTGAGGCGCAATCATTTGTTGACTCTGCACCGAGCCTATCTCTCCCCCCTAAGGCTCTCAAAATTTCTTCTGGGAAAGAAGTGTAATAAGTGTAACCTTGTGGCAGCATCAGACATACATATGTTCAAGGAGTGTCCTGCCATTATGCTTTTTTGGGAAGAAGTAAAGGTCACCCTGTAGTCTATCTTAAATATACCATTGAACATCACTCTTCCATTAATAATCTTTGGATTTGAGGAAAGTGTAACCGGCCAAGCAAAGACTCTCCTTTTTTATTCTATTATTTTGGCAAGACGACAAATCTGTAAACACTGGGTGGATTCTAATGCTCCATCACACGCAGCTTGGCTAATGTCGCTATATGATACTTCGAAGGCAGACTTGGCCAGATCCTGCAGTAAAAGAAATCTGTCTTTCTGGGATTTGCTGATCTACTGGAGATAGGAGTTCAGTTTTGTTTTTTTCCCGGGTCCTATGATTATGCCTACTATGCTCCAGGGACCTCGGGACATGGCCCCCTTCAAAACAAAATTATGGGTCCTTCAGGTTGAACACCTTTTGCTGGAGTAAAAAGGGCTTTGCCCATCTCCCTCTGTTCCATCTTCGTGATTTGGTCTTCCGCCAAAAAACAAATTATGTTTGGGAAAGGATATGAGAGATAAAAGACCTCTATGTATCTCAAGGCAGGACACGCATGGTGGTTGGCTTTTCTTTGTGGAAGGAGGTTATGGCAAATGAGGACAAAAAAAAACTGCATTACTACTGTAAAGTATGTATTGCTTACATGTCCCAGGCTTGCTTGGTTCTAGAAAATAACTATAAGAATATTTTTATACAAAAACAATTGGTCTGAAGTTCAGTCTTTGAGTGTGTGAATTCATTTGATGACTGAGTGTGCACAACAAATGCTTAACACTGTCCTTTGATACTGCCTTACTGCTCGACCACACTACCACAAATAGAGAGTGAGGTTATATCTAACTTTACCTCTGCCTACCTTTGGGGTTCCACTGGACTATATGCACACTATACCTCACTTTGGTATAGTATATACACAGAGCCAGCTTCCCACAGAATGTTTTTGAAGCTCTTAGTGGTATATTGTATGTTTCTGTGAACCACACTGGTGAAACTAGACAGCCACACACATACCTCTATCAGAAAACCAATCTGAGTCATCTGTCCCTCAACATAGTAGGCAAAATATTACCACATAAATGGTGATTTGTTTACAGTGCACATTTACATGTTCCACTCACTTTCCAGATAATTATAAAATGTTTTTCCTTAATATGTCTGGACACTTGCACTACCGAAGCGTCTATACTTTCATTCTCATTAATTCGTACAACTGACGTGATCATCTCGGCTACCTCTTAAGCAGCTTCACGATGGTTCATCTGAACTGCTGGAGTATCTGATAAAAAGGACAATAAAGGTGCCATTGGCAATGTGTTCCTCCAGATCTATTGACACAGAAGGCAAACAACTCTACCTGTCTTATGGTCACCCTGTGCTAGCTGGCCATGAAAAGAGGTAGGAGGGTGGATTCCATTTGCTATTTTTGTGCAAAACACTCCATGTTTTCATATCTTTTCTTTGACTCACTGAACAAAATGCAAAGTGGTCCAATACATATAAAATATACTCTTGGACCAATAACATTGGCAAGGAACAATGTTCCATCTCAGGAAGTGGGGGTATGGTGGACTTGTGCCCTTCCAGGCATGCCACACAGAGCCGATTACATTAGTTATTCCAAGATAGACACACCGGGTGTAGTTAAGACTGATGCTGAAGGAGCATCTTACAGTATCCGGAAATCAACAGCAGAAGGCGAAATTGCCCGGGACTTGGATCAGATCCAAAATAAGCATTATACAATGAATTGTAGTGTATTGCAGCATTTATGTAGCGCTACTACAGCTATGTGGAGTGCTGAAACACTTGCCTACATGGGTAGCACACTACACATTGCAGGGTGTGAGGTTGCAAATGTGTGATGGTTTTTTTCATAGTGGTAAGAATACCAAGCACTCTGATGTTAAATGATAAGTTATTTGTACTGAGGCAAAGAACTGTTAGAGTAATCTAAGGGACTTGGGCCCTCATTATGAGTGGCTGAGTTAATTGAGAAATGCGTGGTAGCTTCTGTTACCTCACAAATTGCAATTAGGATTTTGCTAGTGTTTATTTTTGATTGTCATTATTTGCAATTTTTTTAATGTTTACATTATTTATTTATTTAGTTTATTTTTTTTAATTTAAATTGTATTGTTTATTCACTTTATTTTTTAAGTGTGATATATGTCCAGTACAAAGTTTATTGTGTAGATTACTTAAAACCAAAACAATATAAAACATTAAAAAGGCATATTCGGCTAAGAAAAGAAAGAAGAATGATGGGTCCGTGCAGTGGCTGGCACGTGGTGCCCACATATAACATTCAAGGTATGAGACGGTTTAAATATAAGATATTTGAATATTTAAAAACTATGATAAGAAAAAAAATTATTATAATTTTTTTAAGTCAACCGCAAAGTAAACTAAATGCATGACAGATGTTAAGGCTCAAATGCAAGGAGGTCAAACATTACTATGCTTAATGTCCGAAGTGCCAAAGCTAAAAAATGTCAATCCACTAACATCTCTTTGCTTAATTGTGTGTTTGTTTGTATTCGGTCCTGCACAGCTTTGAAAAATGTGCCTATTCTTGCCAGTTCAAGGGGAACCATGGTACTAAAAATCCAGTTAATTGCGTTATTGCATGCTCTTATACCATGGGTTAAAGAGCGGCTTTAATAATGTTCGCCGGGGCACGAACAATGTCGGGCAATTGCAGAGTAGATGTAAAAAGGTTTCGGTTTTGTAGCCACAAAGTCTACACTTGACTATCTTGGAAAGCATTGGCCAGTTAGGGTTGAAGTCTTTAATTTGTAAAGCCAACATCCTTGCTACCAGAATTTGGGTCAGGCAGGCTTTTCCAATAGTGCAATTGAGGTTTGATTGGGCCTGAAGGCCAACTAGGCTATCGTTATTGTATGATAGTGCCAGTGCCCTTTGTAGCGGGGTGGACTTAATGTTTTTTAAGTCCGCAGAGCTCGAGAGGAATCTGATCTGTTTTTTCAATATGCTTTTTACTGCAGTATGCGTTAGTAGTGAGGTATTCAAGACAGACAGGTCGATGAGAAGAGTGGCTGCCGCCGTTGGTAGGTAGGTGGACCACGGGTTATTATTGGTCTTGAATATGTTTTGCAGAATACATTTCAGAGTGCCTGGCCTCGCCCTGATGCATCTGTGGAAGTACTCTATAAAAGACCCCATGCTGGACCATGTGATGCCCTCCAGGCCAAATTCAAGTCTCACCAAGGATCCTCTGATATAATACTGCAATTTAAACACTCTTTTATAGACCTTTAGATGTAGTTTTTCAATGGTTTTAGTAAGTTGGCCGGCGAAGGCCTCACTTCCATAAGTAAGTGCAGATGGTAATACAGCCCTAAGTACTTTTCTAATTGGGGCTGAGGTGGGACTTTCAAGGGCTGTATGTAATTGGCAGAGTCTAGTTGTTATCCTTTAGGTGGCACTTGTGTACTGTAGGTGCGCCATTTGCCGAGAACCATGTACCCAGGTGGATGTAGGATTTAGCTCCTGAGATGTTTCGATGACCCGATGACCAGTTGCTACTTGAGTGTTTTTGCGTCCTTCCAAAGGATAGCACCTTTGTTTTTGAAGTGTTTACTATCATTTTGTTTGCTTTGTTGTATTCGTGCAATGAATGTAATGCTCTCTGTAGACCTATTTTTGAATTGTCTAACAGAACTATGTCATCCTCGTACTGCAGTATTGTGATCTTAGTGTTGCCAATTTTTGGAGGGATTAAGTTTGCATTGTTGAGAGCCCTGTACATGTCCGCCGTGTATAGATTAAACAACATGGGTGCAAGGACGCACCGTTGTTTTAGCCCTTGGTTGTTGGGGATCTTCCTGGTCAGCTTAGTATCTGACAGATTGACTCTCACCCAAGTGGAGGAATATAAAGAAATGATGGTGTTAGGCAGACTGCTTGGAATTCCCCACACCTGGAGTTTTCTCCATAAGATACCTCTTTCCACTAGGTCAAATGCTGACAAATAGTCCACAAAGCATGCGTAAAGGACTGAAGATTTCCGTCTAATTGCCTGGTGGGCAAGATAAGATAGGGTAATTATATTGTCCAGTGTGGAGGAGTTGGGTCGAAAGCCTGTTTGGCAGAATGGAATAATTTCATTTGTTGTTGCCCAAGTCTCCAACTCATTTAGAAGTGCTGCTGCTTCGATCTTAGCCTCAATATCCAATAGGGCTATTAGACGGTAGTTAATAGAATTCTGGCTGTCCCCCTTTTAAATATTGGGTGCAATATTGAACCTCTCCAACTGTCGTGCACTTGATGGAACTTGGCACAGGTGGTGAACAATGGGGAGAGTATTGCAGGCCATAAGGCTAAATCTTCTTTAAATAATTGAGCCGGGAGAGCATTTGGGCCTTATTTTACGTAGTTCTTTTTTAATGCTGTTATTTGTATATATGGTGACACAGTGTTTTGTGTCATCAGTAGACTCTAGATGTTCAAACGGGAAGATTATAGAATGATCAACTACGTATAGTTTTTTTTACGTGCGAGGACCACATGGCTTCATTGATGGTGTTGCTCCTTGCAACTTCCTGTTGTGTTTTGGTTTTGATATATCTCCATAAGTCGGCCTGGTTATGCTTGCTCATTATAGAGTAGATATTCAGCCACTCCTTTTCCCCTTGCTTGTTTTTCTCTTGCCAAATCAATTGTTTATGTTGTTTTCTTGCGACTTGAAGTTCCGATAACAGCACAGCGTTGACTTGTTCATTCAGGGTTATCTTGCGTGCTCTCGTTAGCTTTCGAATGCGCCGGGAGCTAGTCGGTATAAGTTGATTTTTATTAGAGGATTTTAACTGCTGGCGCCCTCGACTTGTGCGGGAGTTCATTGTTTCGTGGATGCCCCCGATTATAGATCCCCAATGCTTTAGTAAATATTCACCACTTTGTGCGTGCAGGGACTGTCTTGTGTTGGCTTTCCATAATGTTAGTTCTCGAAGGTTGACATTTCCCATTTTATTCTCCGAATTAGGTGTACTGATTCGTCATTACAAGAGGTGTGATTTATGTTTTTGTTAACATATCTGTTAACTTTAATTTAAGTTATTGTGAATATTTTAGTTTATTTTTAATTGTTTATATATCAGTTTTACATTATTCAAAGGATAGATTTATTGTTGTTTATATTCATTTTAATTTGTAAATTAAGTTTCATGTTTTTGTTATATATATATATATATATATATATATATTAATATTTTTCATTATATTATCATTATGCATTTGAATATTTAAATAAATTGCATATAACAGTGTTTTTATGAATATGTCAATATACTTATTTTGTCGATATTCTATTCCACAATATTATTCTCTCTATATTTTGGTAGTTTACAGATAAAGTATGTGAACTCAATTTTTTTGTCAATATTTTTGACATGATATTCTGATGCGATAATATTGTTCTTCTTCATATTCTGTCATAGAACCCTACTGCCTACAGCTGCCGACCATGCAACGTGTGAACAAGGTTTGAACATGGGAAAGTCTCCCTGTGTAGGGGGGCGGAGCTAGCTCGCGACGAACATGGTCGCTTGAGCTCGGCTCTCCGCCGCGTCGGACAATAATCCTGAACAAATCCTGCAGTTAACCGGGGACCCAGCCCCCAAACATCGAGGATCAGCGGTCAGAAGGTGTGCAGCAGCCCCAGAGCCGCTCAGAGAGGCGGGCGGTGACGCCCAATGGAGGAATGAGTGCGGCGAACGGAGGGGGCTGGTAGGCCGCAAAGCAATGGGCTCAAGTGCCGGCTGCCTGGGGGAGACGTCACGCCACGTGCAGCAAGTGTGGAGGCCTGGCGGCGTGCGTTGAAAGGGGCGTCCGCGCGGCAGGTCTGAAATCAGCCGAAGCAGGCACTAGTGGAGACGTGCTGTAAGGAAGAGACTGGTGGGCTCAAAGAGACTCCAGAATAGTGATGGAGCTCGGAGACGACACAGGTCTGTGTGATAACCGGTAAAGACCCCACCGAGGAGTGCAACAGCCCAGCAACTCTAAACGCCCGGCAGCTTACTCGATAGAAAACACATAGGCGGCGGACCTCAGCCTGAATGGTGTACTAGAGGGCGTGAGAGGAACCATTGTAGGAAGTGAGACTCGGGGCCTATTCTCTTGCATGAGCAGGCAGCAAAGAGACTCCAGAGGGCATTGACCTCCTTGGGCACTGAATGCTGGTAAGGGGTACTTAAGAGACATCAGTGAGCCTCTGCAGAGGGGCACAGAAGCTGTGTAACATAGCGTAGGGACCCTGCGAGAGTGAGGTTGAGTGCAACGGACGCTTGTACCCCCAGCTGGAGGCCACGCAGCCGAAGAGAGGACTATCTAACTAGACTCCCTAACCACATAACACCGGAAGGCGCAGATAGAACGGTGACTGTTGATACAGATGCAGCCCAGGCCACAGCTCACTAAAAGACCCGGAGAGTGGAAAAACATGCAGTGGCAGACAACTGATACGGCGTAGTGGAAAGGAGTGGAAGTGGCGCACGAATACTCCATTTGAACGCGCATAATTCGAAGGCACGACAAAGATGGTGCGCATCATTGGCGAGAGGGGCAGTGTCGTCGCAGAAATAGGCAGGGGAGACAAGACCCAATCTAAGCTATCTTTCGAACAGAAGCGCTTGAAATACCACGATGGAGCTTCTGGAGAAGACTCCAGATCGCAACCCACAGCAAGTGATGACCCAGACACGACATTCGCACTGTGCTTAGGTTCATGGAGAAAACTTTGCAGAGTGGCATAGCATCACTGGGCACAAAAATATGACGCCCTTTCATACGGGATGGATAGAATGGCGGAGCGTATTGATAAACTCACAGAAAGGTTAGACATGTCAAAAAGGCGAATAACGGAGGTGGAAGAAGCGCATACCACGCTTGATGCGATCACAAACAGCTGGGGAAAGTGATGCAAGTCCTGCAGGAAAAGACGGAGGACATAGAGGCGCGCTTTCGAAGATGCAATCTGCGGATTACGGGCCTGCCGGAAATAACGTCCACCGGTAATATGGAGCAATTCGTGGAGAAGCTGTCGGTAACTCTGCTAGGAGAGGGGGGTCTTCTCCGCGATGTTCATTGTTGAGAGAGGGCATCGAACTCTGAGTCCTAAACCACCTGTGAGCGCCCTGCCTAGCCGATGAATCGCGAAGCTACTTAATTACCGTGACCGGGATGTGGCGCTACACATAGCCAGAGAAAAGAAAACTTAACGGTATGAGGGCTACGGGTTGTTGCTGTAGCTAGACTTCACAGCCCGAGTCCAGGAGGCACGTCAACACTTTGTACCACTAAAAAAGCAGCTCAGAGATATGGGAGTTGACTACGCCATGCTGTATCCTGCAAAGCTTAGGGTGAACAGACAAGGGCGCTCACATATATTTACGGATCCCAAGTCACTGCAGCAGGCCATCAAACTCTGGGCGGAGGAACATCGAGGCAGTCCGGAAAGCAGGCTCCTGGACGAAGCGACCGGAGGTCCACTGGACGAACAGGACTGTGACCAAGTGACTCTGCACATAAGATAAGTAAAGTGGGAGGGGGGGAGATCGGGAAGGGAGCTCAGAGTTTGGGGCCTAGAGGAGTGTCAGCCTTGCATGTATGTATGTATGTATAACACACTTGTAAAGCGCTTGCTGTCACCCAACGGGCATCCTGGCGCTGAGATCTAACAGGTCCTGAAGCACAATCAAGAGAAGGGTCAGAGAGTGATTATCCTAGCCTGGGGAATAAATGAGTTTTTAAAAGTTTTTTAAAAGAAAGGAGGTCTCCCACGCATCTAAGCGATAGTGGCAAGTCGTTCCACAATTTAGATGCCGTGAAACCAAAACAGCGGCCACCCATTCGCTTTCTCCGGAACTTAGGAACAACCGCCAAATAGGCGGAAGCAGACCGGAGAGCTCTTGCGGGGATGTACCATGTGAACATCTCCTGCAGGGGCAACGGTCCAGAGTCATGTAGAGCCCGGAAGACCAAACAAAGCGCCTTAAATTCAATCCGTTGAGGGATAGGGAGCCAGTGTAAATCTCTGAGAGCTGCAGAGGAGGAATCAGAGCGGCGGCGGGAGAGTGCTAACTTAGCCGCGAAGTTCTGCACTCTTTGCAGCTTACCTATCGCCGTAGCAGGTGCCCCCAGAAGTAGTGCATTGCAGTAATCCAGTCTGCTAAGGATAATGCTGCGCACTACTTCTGATCTGGCATTAACAGGGAGCAAAGGAAGAATCTTCCTGAGAGAGCGCAGAAGGCCCATGCAGGTGGATACTGTTTTATCAATGAAACCGTCCAGTTGAAGACTTGGTTCCATTGTCACTCCTAGATTCCGAACCGAGGTTGCTACTGCCGCCGTGCCCTGAAAGGAGGAAGGCCAAAAGTCTTGTGGCAAAGATCGAGGGACCCGGTCCACTGAGCAGTGTAACACCTCTGTCTTAGTGCTGTTAAATTGCAGCGAGTTGTTGCTCAGCCATGTTGCCGTGGTGACCATGCAATGGTGAAAGGTCTCCAAGGACACCGCATTCTCCCCTTCAAAGGAGAAAATGAGCTGGGTGTCATCAGCGTAGTTGGTGACTGAAATGCCAAATGTTTTTATTAACTTGATCAGGGGGCGGAGGTATAGATTAAAAAGGATGGGGCTGATGGCCGAGCCCTGGGGTACTCCCTGACCAACCCTCTTAACGATGGATTTATAGGGGGGGAGGGCAACCACCTGATGTCTATTGGCCAGGTATGAAACCAGCCAATCCCGGGCGGTGCCCGTCACCCCCACCTCCTCCAATCTCCTGGTCAAGATGGCGTGGCTGACCGTATCGAACGCTGCCGACATGTCGAGCAGCACTAGAAAGGCTGCTCGTCCATGGTCGGCACGCGAACGAAGGTCGCTCAAGACAGTCACCAATGCTGTTTCGGTTCCATGCGCTGGTCTAAACCCAAACTGCGCCGCGTCCAGACACTCGTTACCTTCCAAAAAACTGGACAGGTGTCTTGTGACCAGTTTTTCCAAGATCTTGATCGGAAAGGGAAGTAACGATATAGGTCTGTGGTTGGCGGGACAGAGGGGATCAAGTGATTCTTTCTTCAGTAAAGGGGAAACCACTGCTAGTTTCCAGCTTTCCGGGACCTGGGCCGAGCTGAGAGATTGGCAACAAATTGCGTGGAGAGGAGAGTATAGCTCTTCTCGAAAAGCTTTCCAGAGTTTGTGTGGGATTACATCCAGAGGGGACCCAGAGGAAACACTATCCGCTAGGGCACCAAACTCTGCAAAGGACGGGAGCGGGAAACTTTCCAGCCTGGCTTTCCCAGCCTCCAACTCCAATAAAGGAGGAGAAGCAGCCTCAGGTGTCATAGGATTTAGGTTGCTCAAGATGGTCGTGATCTTATCCTCAAAGGCCTTAGCCAAGGAGTCACATGTGTGGACTGGAAGGCGACATGGGTCTTTGAGTCTATAGGACGAGAGACATTGTAGTCTGAACTATATTAGAGACTCTATGTAATGGGGTTGGGTATTAAGCCCTAGATGATGGAGCGGGGTAACAAGATTTTTCACAATGAGAAATGAGGGTCGGCGACTGCTGGTAGGGATTGATGAACAAGTTATATTTTGTCGGGGATGGGTAACGGGACTTACTGCAGCCTACGGTAATCGACGCCAGTGCGGCAGGGCATTGGTTTCTCGCTGTTGGGTGCTACACCTTATCCACGGAGCTACTTCCGCCTCAGAGTGCCTTGCACACCGGTTGCAACTTGAGGAGGTAACGGGAGGTGGGGCAGGGGGGATACTTATGGCACAAGCACGGCCAAGTTGGGGGTGATCAGCTGTTGGGAGGGGAATGGGAGGGCAAAGGGCAGAATTCCTGATTGCGGGAGGCGGGGGAGATGGGGGGGGGGGGGAAAGAGGTTTTTTTTTGGAAAGGAATGGTTCTTTCATGGTTTACAGCACGTTATGTACATGTACACAGTACGCAAGTGGTTATAAAAAGGTCAAAGCAGATAGCAGGCTCATGGACGATGGGCGACACACCTCAACCAAGCACACTGAAGGCAGAATATTGCACAGGCACAACCCAATTACATGGCAGGAGATAACAGTGTAGAACTGAAACCGATAGACAGCTTGAGTGCCTTGACTTGGAATGTTAGGGGACTTAACGACCACGCAAGGTTCGGAGGGTACTCAGTTTCCTACATAGGCACAGTGTTGACGTGGCACTTTTACAAGAGACACACCTTCCACAAACAAGTGCGATACTGAGAAGTAAAGGTCTTCTAGGGAACATTAATACCGCAGGGTACACGACACACGCTAGAGGGGTAATGACATGGGTAAATCCCAAATCAGCTTATACATTAGATTTGTTGGAATCGGACCCTAATGGACGGTTTGACATTTCGCGATACAGGGGCAGAGGGCTGGACCTGCTGATGGTCAATGTATATGGTCCCAACTATGATTGCCCTGAATTTTTCTCACAGTTAGCTTCCATGACACAGAGACTACAGGGTGCGTCGATTCTGTGGGGCGGAGACTTCAACATGGTCAGGGATCCAGGTTTAGACCGGTCGCCCACACAGGAAACCATCAGCCGCTGTGAGGGAGCTGGAAAGGGTGATGACATGCATGGCTCTAGAAGACGTATGGCGGGCACGTTACCAGCTCCCTGGGGGCTTCACACAATACTCAGCATACCATAATATACATACCCATATCGATTTCTGGTTGGCTTCCACTGCGCTGTCGGAAAATATACAAGTCTGTAAGGTATTGCCGCGCACACTCTCGAATCACTCACCGGTACTGCTGACATTGGCCACCCCCAAGAAAACCATACCCCCATTTACCTGGCGCTTTCCACCGTACTCCCTGCTGGACCCGGTCTTTCAGCGGGAAGTAGCGGAAGCTATTGAATCCTTTTTTGAGGTTAATGTAGGGTCGGTAGATAGTGTCCAGATGGTTTGGGAGGACTTCAAGGTTTATATACACGGAATTGCAATGACCAAACATTCCGGGGTATTGAAGGCCATACGGCAGAGATTGGCGGACCTACAGCAGAAGCTAAAACAACTGGAGGATCAGCAAGGGATGGATGGGGAAGGAGGACGGGAGGACGAAATAAAGGTTCTATTAGAGGAATACCATGAGGCAGCGAACATTGAGATGAAACACCTAGGTAAATACGCTACAGCTCGCTCCTACGGGGAGGGGGAACGGCCGGCTCTATATTGGCTCAGATCATGAAAGCAAAACGAGGGAAGACACTGATAACACAGGTGAGATCTGCGGATAGAGACTTGATTACAGAAGAGGTAGACATTGCGGATAGATTCCGGCAATATTATGCAGATCTTTATACATCAAGGTCGGAGGGAGAAAAAAAGTCTCCCTGTGTAACGTAGTCTGTGTCCGCCCATCTATAGTCCAGCACTTTTTTGCTCTTTAGCAAGTTTTATGCTGAGTAAAACTGACAAAAATAAAATGTGGATTCGACCTTTACCTATGCAGTAATCTCCTCTCCAAGAATTAAGGACAAAGAATGAACCTTTGATGTCAGAAAGATATTCCTATCTTGTGCCTGAATTGCACAGTATGAAAAGGGAAAATGTTGAATCAATCTTGATATATCCCTGCTTGACCAAACTGTGTGATCCTTGGCAAATACTTTATTTCCCAAGCCTCATTTTTGGTTATTATCACATATAACAGCATCCTCAAATACGCAAGTCAGGATGTCCAATGTGCAAAAACCTCTCTTGTGTTTAATGTATGTATGTATGTATGTATAGGCATTTATATAGCGCACTACTTACCCGTAGGGTCCCAAGGCGCTTCGACCGCTGCGAAACCCTTCCTGGCTTCCCTGAGAGATGGTCCCTTAATGGGTATCTCCAGGGTGAGACCAGGCATCCCCGGCGGTCTGGAACAGCCTATAATGTTGTTCCATCCACATGTAGGGTACACATGAGAACTGACTTTGGATTTGAGTGGGGCAGGTTGTTTTGGATTCGAGAGGGCAGATTGGAGTGGGGAGGATTGTTTTGGATTGGAGGAGGGCAGATTGTTTTGGATTTGAATGGTGCAGATTGCTTTGGCTTGATTAGGTCAGCCTGTTTTGGATTTGAGTGGGGCAGATTGCTGTGGCTTGAGTGGGGCAGCCTGTTTTGGATTTGAATGGGCCGGATTGCTTTGGCTTGAGTGGGACAGATTTTTTTTAGATTGTTGCGGGTGGATTGGGGAGAGGTGAGGTGGATTGGAATGGAGTGCAGTAGACTGGATTGGAGTGGGGTGAATTGGGAGGGAGTGGGTGGATTGGGGTGCAGTGGATTGGAATGGGGCAGATTGGAGTGGGTGACCTTTAATGGGGTGGATTAGAGTGGGATGGGGTGGATTGGAGTGGGGCCGATGGTTTTGGATTGGGTGGAACAGAATGGAATGAGACAGATTGGAGTGGGGCAGATTAGAGTCGGTGGATTGGAATGCAGCAGACTGGGGTGGGGCAGATTTGAGTGGGGTGGATGAGAGTGGGGCAGACTTTTTTGGATTGGAGTGGGGTGGATTGGAGAGGGGCAGATTGGAGTGGGGGAGACTTTTGGATTGGAGTGGGGCAGATTGGAGTGGAATAGATTGGAGTTGGGCAGACTGGAGTGTGCGGATTGGAGTGGGTAGATTGTTTTGGGTTGGAGTAGGGCAGAGTTGAGTGGGACAAATTGAAGTGGGACAGATTGGAGTGGGGTAGATTGGAGTGGGATAGATTGTTTTGGATTGGAGTGGGGCAGATGGTTTTGGATTGAGTGGAGCAGACTGTTTTCGATTGGAGTGGGGTAGATTGGAAGGGACAGATTGTTTTTGATTGGATGGGCAGATTGTAGTATGGCAGACTGTTTTAGATTGTAGTGGAGTAGATTGTTTTGGATTGGAGTAGGGGCAGATCGAGTGCAGAAGATTGGACTGGGACAGAATGTTTTTGGATTGGAGTGAGGGCAGATTGTTTTTTGATTGGAGTGGAGTGAGTTGGGAGGCCTGGAGTGTGGTGGATTGAAGAGGATTGGAGTGGATTGAAGAGGATTGGAGTGGCGTGAGTGGCTTGGAGTGGATTGGATTGAGTAAGGGGGATTGGCGAGGGGTGAGGTGGATGAACTGGAGTGGGGTGGGGTGGATTGGAGTGTACTGCACGATTATGTGTTAAAGCATAATTTCAGAAATTACACCTAAGAAAGAAATAATGTGCATTGCAATAAAATAATCATCAACTTTTGAGAACTGCGCAATGAGCAAAAACTAAAGAAAACATGAGTGAAAAGTGAGAAAAGAAGACTTTTATCAAAATAAAATAAAGTTAACTATAGAAAATACATCTTTGGAATTGTGTTTGCTCTGTTAGGCACATTTTCGCTGGTTACGCACTTTCTGTTTCCAGGACACAAAGTTAAAACAAAACAGTACCTAAATCACATAGGGAGCAGTGGCCAGACACTGATTAAGTTGAATCGATCAGTGCTTGGTCCCTGCTCCACAGAGAGGAATTACGAGGCTGTAAAGAAGAACGCCATGGAAGCCAACAATTGGTAAGCAACAGGCGGGCTGCAAACCCTTTTGATTAACAACAATGTCTCACAAGCAAGATACATGCCCTAGCTCATGATCTTGCAGGCTCAACCCTAAAAATTAGTCTTGAGAAGCGAGAACGGGGCTAATTAACTTGCTTTTTACTGTGCTGCAGAGATCTTGATATGACATCTAAAAAGCAAACTATAGGGTACGTGAAAGCTGAAGCATATGTAGGTCATAGATCTGAGCTGTAAATTTATATTTTTAAAATACTCCTCACTTTAGAGAACAAACTTTTTCTACACCACACTGAGCTTGTCTTCTCTCCTTTTTGATCATGGAGAAAATATGCATTGTACTTACTGTTGTCATGGTGGAACACTTGTTTATATATATTTCACAACCCAGGCATGGTATATGAAGCACAGAGAAGAGCTCAGCTCACTAAGTTGTGTATGGTTTACTAGGCACCTTTTGCTTGAAGTCTACCGTCCTGCTATTTCCTCAGAAGCAAGGGAGGAACAAGAAAATTAAAATACCCCTCTTCGATCCATACCTAGAATGTCATCGAGTGAGCGAAGTGAATAAAACCTACCCACCCTGGAAGAGGTCTCTTTATTCAAACTTCGTCCACCTAGCTCTCCATCTTTTAGGCCTTTCATTCATCTTGTCATGTTTGCACCCATCCATCCTTTCACAATTCCATCCATCCTTTACCATTCTATCCATCCACCTATTCACCATTATAGTCTTCTCAATCCATCTTTCTAATCTACTTCCAACCATTCATCGATCCTTTTACCCATCAATCTATCAATTCTTTTTCATCCATCGATGATTTCACCCTTCTTTTAACACTCTACCTGTCCATCCTTTCACCCTCAAATCCTGCTTTCCATCCACCCATTCATCCCACATTTCATCAATCCTTCAATACTTTCTTTTGCCCATCCAGTCAAAAATTATTTTACCTTTCCATCCATCAATCCTTTAATTCTTGCACCACTCCATCCTTTTGGCTTTTGCTTCTTGTAACATTGTCTTCCTTTGTATGTCCTTCCTTTCTCTCTTCTTTCCTGCCCTCTCTCTCTCGCTTTCTTTTCCTCTTCATTTAGCAATCTGGTCCTCCTTCCCTGGGACTAACTTTGCATTGTTCACTTCAGTGATTTTTACAAGATTTTTTATGAGATGCAACTCTTCAAACAGAATAATCATAAATAATCAGTGTTTGAATTGTCAAAACCACCCCTGCTAAACATGCTAAAGCGGTAGGTTCAAAACGACACTGAGCAGAAGTATGATGCGCTAGCAAACGTGAGGCCTACAGATAAGCTGCACCACTGTGCATCTGTAATGTACGCTTTTAGGAAATGCCAGGCAAGTAGAAAGGAAATTGGCAGGGACTCATACAGAATGGTATCCTACATACTAGGCAAATGATGGTGTTACTTCTGCAGAGTTCTCTGTGTCTCCTGTCACACTTATGTGAACTTTCCAGAGACTTGTGTTAATGTTGCAAACATATGGAGAGTCACTTATTCAGATGCGTGTGGATACCGTCTGTGTCCTGGATGTGCTCCTAAAGTTTTCAAATTGACCAAAAGAAGTACAACCGCACCAAAGGCTGTGAATAGTATTTGTAACATTGCTCAATATATGGGTATATACTTTCTATTTGCTCTGGGGCATCTAGCGCTCTGGATGAAACAGTGTTAATTAGCATTGCCCCTTAACTCGAGTACAGGGATAATGGATTGAGGTAAATGCCAAAATGGGCCCTGTGTTGGTTTTATGCATATTGGAGTTTCCCAGAAAAGTATGCTTTGATTGACAAAACTGGCATCTACAAATTAAATTGCAGATAGGCTTAATTAAGTCTGACTTTGAACTCTCTGCTGCACCTTCACATAGCTGTCAGTATAGACCAACTAATAAGTAAGAGTTACATTATCACCCAATATCTAGAAAGATGCAGGGAAATAAAAACACCACTACCAGACACCATCTTTCTAAGCCCAACCCTACTGGTTTGGGTAGTAGACTAGTGCTCTTTCAGCGACACTGCAACCTATAGATGCCTTTTCATTGTTCTACTGCTATTGAGGAAGCCTAATATTGACACTGTGAGGAGGTGAAAACTTTGCCCCCTACAGGTACAGATTTATCACCAAATCTCTGAAAGCTAAGAAGTATCAAGGTACCTGAAAAACTATTTTCGAGCTTCGAAAGAAGCAGATGGTGAAACCAGGCGTTTCTTGCTCCGCCACTGTACTGGTGACGAAATCTTCAAACTATTTTGCAACCTTCCCAACACTGGGGCGCATTATGCCCATGACGGCGCCATAGCTGCCTTCAAGGTCTAATCCAACCCCCAAGTAAACACCGAATTCAAGAGGTTAAATCTATGCCAAGCCTACCAACACAAAGGAAAATCCATGGACCTCTTCTATGCTCGCCTACAAGAACTCAAAAGCACGAGCACTGAGGATGACCCACACAAAGAGGCTTGAGAGCAAATCATCCAAGGCTGCTGCTCAGTAACCCTAAAGTGCTACATCCTCCGGCACCATAACATGCCACTGGACGAGATCCTCCCGCTTGCCCAGTTAAACGAACTGTCCAATGACTGAGCTGACCAATTCGAGAAGGAATTCAACAAGCTTCCCACCCACCCTGCGCCTGCCCCATCAAAATAGAGTCAGCAGCTGCCATCTCTAAGGGGACGCCCTCGTCGATCTGCTAACAGACCAATTCAGGCCGGAAAACCTGACAAGGACATGTGTGACTATTGCGGGTTTACCCCACACCCCCTCCCTGAGTACTGCAAAACATGCTCCTTTTGCTGACTCAATTACTATGCGGAAGTCGGCCATGGCTGATATAGGCCATCCGCCTTCCTTGAGCATGACACACAGTGCCACCAAGAGGTGAAAATGGTCACACTCAACCAAGGGCACCTAAGTTGCGATATCACCTATGGGCCACCATGGCACTCCAGCTGTGGATGATGACAAATAAATCTTCCTAATATCATGCACCCTTGAGCTAAGGAATTCTCTGCGATATGCTCATCTCATCTGTCAAGTCACTATCGTCTGCACACCAATCACCTCTGTGATCGACATTGGCGCATCCGTCAATGTAACCTGCCCGGTGCAGTAGCTTGCCATACATACATCTTACAGCCCACATCACCCTAGATCTATGCTTATGACAGCATTAAACCTATACTGCTAAAAGGGTTGTTCCTCTGCTTTGTCTCCCACGAGGGACATGCCTGCCACACCAAGTTCTTTGTCAAGTCCTCCGACTCTGAGATGCTCATCAGCTGCGATACCATTGAGCACATCCACCTCATCCACTTCACAACTGTGGTGAGCAATCTGGCTGCTGAAATAGATCCAATATTCTGTGATTTTCCCTGCTTGTTTACCAGCATAGGATGCCCGAAAAGAACCCCAATTTCTCGACCCCCACTGTCTGCTCCGTCGCCCTACACCGATGGATTCCATTTCATCTCCGACCTGCGGTGGTGGTTCAACTGCAGAAACTTGAAGAAACAAGGGTTGTCCAAAAGATGTTGGGATCCACTCCATGGGTGTCCCCCACCCCCCACTTTGCAATGTACTGTAGGAGGTTCATCCCCAACCGCATTACACTCGCTGCAACACTTGACTAAAACGTCAAACCCTTAGGCATGGGGGAAGATGGGAGAGGATGTGTTTTTAAGTCATTAAGGACGCGCTCCTCTAGGACACAGTAATGGCATATATGACAAAGAAGTCAAGTGGGTCCCTGGTGCATTTGTCAGGATGACCCTCACTGAGACCGAGAAGAGGAACCCCACATAGAAAAAGAAGCACTCACCATTAGTGGGGCTACCAACATTTTCATCAGTATCTCTATGGGTAGCCATTTAAAGTCATAACCAACCATAAATCCCTTGTTCAATTTTTTCGGGAACCAAACCTTCCCCTCTACACATTGAGAGACGGGCATTGCAGCTAAAAAAGTACCCGTTGTTCATAAGCTATTAGCCAGGGTGCAACAACCCAGCTGATTATCACTTCAGACAACCCTGGCTCTCGCCCAGCGGTCTTAGTGGCCCTCAGACAGAAGCTAACAAGTAAGCTCACTGGATTGCAAAGACAGGCTGCCCGAAATCACTGACTCTCCACGACATCGCTCACACCACGATACCAGACTTGTGCCGCCAAAAAACAATAGAAGCAACAAGTTCCAGTCAATGGAGAGATTTTCTAACAGACATGAAACATTACGACAACATCACTCAGCATGACCTCTCTGCCCCGTGGAATAGCAGACAAACTCAGCAACACAGAACAAGGAGTACTCCAGAGAGGCCGCAAATTTGTAGTACCCACTCGCTGGGAGCCTCCATACTGGCCCTCACACACACACTGGCCACCTAGAGCCATCAAGAGGAAAGCACACTTGCAGATAAAGGCGTGTGTCCCCACTCTGGATGTTGAGGTCAATGACATGGTTGCCTGCTTCCACTGGTGCCAGTATTCAAGTTCCTGTACTGGCTCCCTCCATTTGCCAATGACAAACCCAGTGCAGACCTTTGGTGCGATATCAGTGTGAACTTTGGTTATTTTTCTGATGGACGCCACATGCTGGTAGTTTGGATACATTCTCAAAGTTCCTGATCGAGGAGGTTCTTCCAGGCACCACATTTGATCATACAAAGAAGTGCCTTGGCAAAATCTTCACTGCCTTTGGAGTTCGCATCAGCTTTAAAAGCGACAATTTGCCCCCGTTTCAGAACCAGGGCTTTAGGACAACATTTTGTCTCTCGCAATAACGCACAAGAAAATTAACACCTACTGGTCACAAGCCAATGAAGAGGTTGAAAGACTAATGCGCACAATGAACAAGCCATCCATTCAGAAGAGCGGTGAGAGGCAATGCGGAAGGGTGGACTCCTGAACGCCTGGATATGGACGACACCCAACACAGGAGGGAGCTGGTCCAGCTGCACCCATCCTGCTAATCGTGTCTCTTGTTGGGACAGGCTTCTGCTCCCACAAACACTTATCATCCTATGCTCAAAGCCAGACAAGCAAGACCTACCAAGCCACAACTATGCGGCGCGCAAAAAGAGGAACCCCCTCAGCCCTCCCACCACAGTCACTGCACCACGTGGCACCACTACGCATTGGCACCCCACTCAGGCGCCTGGCCCATTCAGCCTCCTCCTCCGCAGGCTATAAGGACTTTGCTACCAGTCTCCATACCCCACCTCAGCAGTAGTCGCAGCCATGCCTCAAGTTGAGCTCCGACCAATAAGGTGATGCACATTAGATGCTAGACCAGCGTGTGTCGCCCCTGCTCCACATCGCAACGTCCCCACCACGTCTAATGCAAGCTCATGCCAATTGGGGTGACTCCAACCTCATGCCTGCCACCCTTAGGCAAACTCAGCGACCCTGCCGTGGCAGCCCCACACTGGCATACATGGGTCGTGGGTTTGAACAATAACTCCAGGGCCACAAAAGAGACTGATGCCGAAACAGAATCCTCCCTGCTTCTACGCTATGCAGGAGAAAAAATCTACAAGCTGTTCCGTTATCTCCCTGACATGGGTGCAGACAATGACTACCACAAAGCCATCACTGATACTTTGACATCCAAATGAACCCCAATTTTGAGAGGTTTAAGCTTCATCAAATTCAGAAATGCGAGGGGTAATCCACTGACCTTTTCTACACCCACCACCGAGAGCTCGCTAGTACCTGTATGGATGACGGTCCACAGACAGAAATGAGAGCCCAAATCATCCAAGGTTGCTGGTCTGCTACCCTAAATCTTCACATATTTACCAGCCCAACATGTTGCTGGGCGATATCCTAACACTTGCACGCCCCCCCAAACTGTTTGATGACCAGGTAGACCAAATTTAGATGGCATTCCACTGAAATCCACTTCGAAGCACCCCGCCCTTACCCCCCCACTCGCCAACAGCCTACCAAACCAGCTCAAACCGATGAATTCTGTATACGGCGGGTTCACCACACACCGCCATGCGAAATGCCCAGCCAGTGGCAAAACCTGCTTGATGTGCCAACGTCCCAACTAGTTTGCTTAGGGTTGCTGTGACAGGCACCGACTTCCCGCTACCCATAGGCGTGGCAAACCCAAGCGCCAAAGTGTGAGAGCGATGACACAAGCAAACGAGAAACCGAAAGGGAGCTGCCGCCACCTCCACCTTCTGCAGCGCTCCAGCCAAAGATGATGATATCTTCCAAATATCATGCACCCTCAAACCAGGACACCCATCGTGACTAGCACGAGTACGTATTGGATACTCATTGGACACACCCCTGTCACAGTTCTGGTTGACACAGGGGCCTCATTCAGCATCATCAGCCTAGAGCAGTTCCATGCCTTTGACCCAAGCCTCACACTGCTGTGCACCTCAGCTAGAATATTTGCCTACGGGAAATCGTCATCCATCCGCTAGCCGGGGTCTTCACCTGCTCTGTCTAACACAGCACCCAAGTCTGGTCAACAAAATTATTTGTCACCTCCACTGACTCGGAAGCACTCCTCAGCTGTGACACCTACAGCTTGTTCACTTTACTGCTGCCATTAGAGACCTCTCCAGCAACATCAACCAATTAACTGCTTGCTCCAAGAGTTCCTGCACATTTTCACAGGCCTGGGTCGCGTGAGAGGACCTCCAATATCTCTCCACATTGACCCCACAGTTCGTCCTGTTGCACTAAAACATTGGAGAGTCATGTTCCACCTCCGCTCTGCAGTTGAGGCTGACCTTCAAAAGCTGGTAGAATCATGTATCAGGCCCCACCCCATGTGTGTTGCCCATGGTAGTCGCAAACAAACCCAAGCAACCCGGGAGCATCCTATCCTGTATGGACATGCGCCTCCCCAACGAGGCCATACATTCGGAATGCCAAATCTCCTCTACAATTGACGGGCTAATTTCCGATATCAACGGATCCAAGAGGTTCTCAAAACTTGATCTGAACTCAGGGTTCCAACAGCTCAAGCTACACGAGGACTACAGCATGTGCATCACAACATTTTCCACTCATGTCGGCCTCAGCCGCTACCACAGATTGGACTTTGGGATATAATCAGCAGTGGAGGTCTTTCGAAATGCCATTTGTGATGACCTTGCAGGCCTCAAGGGAGTAATCAATGTCGGCGATGACATCCTGATCCACGCTCCTACCTATAAAACCATTGCCGCTGCCTATAGGCAGCACTCAAAAGAATCGGCTCAGCCGGCCTCACACTAAATAACAAGAAGTGTCAGTTCTTCTGCTAAGAAATGGAGTTCTTTGACTACATATTCTCCGATAATAGTATCAGGTTCAACCCTGCCAAACGCATGGATATCAAAGAGGGGGGCGACACCATCCTACACTGCTGAAGTCCAAAACTTCCTTGGCCTCGCAGTATACTGTGGGAGATTCATCCCCAACTTAGCGACCCTAGCTGGCCCTATACAGTACATCACCACAACCTCAACTCCCTGGGTTTGGGGGAAGGTGGAGGACGATGCTTTCCAGGCCATCAATAATCTCTGCTAGAAGGCACAGTAATAGCCTATTTCAACGCTGCGAAGGAATCTAAACTAGTGGTAGATGCCAGCCCCTTCTGCCTTAGTCTGGTCTTAATGCAGCATTCCATCCAGTAATGACCACAGGGCACCAGTCCCATTCGCCAGCAAGACTCTCACAGACAAAGAGAAGCGCTAAGCATACACAGAGTTCCAAAAATCTACTCACCCACTTGCTATGGCGAGACAGATTTAATCAGAACAAGCTATTTTTAGGGCATACTCGTCCATTCTGGTGAGCTGACAAATGGTGTTCTTCTTGCTCACAAAGTGAATGAGCAATAAAGATGTCTTCAAATCTTGCTACCTTGTCACATTTGCTCGGCTTTAAGAGACAGAGGTCAAAAGGCAGTTTGTCTTCAAACATTTACTTTTCCTTCTGTAACTGAAGTTAGAGCATTTTATCAAGTGAACTGTGTGACAATCGCGCTGTGCAAAGCATGTGAAATGAAAGGCTGTAAGAACAAAACACAGAAATACCTAATAAGTAAACTGTTCAAACATTTAAAATATATTTAACTAGTTATGGAGACACGTTTTTGTAATTCTGTGAACAAAAAGATTTTTATAGGATCAAAACAAATCAGAATTTTAAATAGTTTTGCTGAAACCCAATTTCCAAACATTGTTTATGCGCTACACAGTTTTATCAGTAAAACTACAGGTTAGTGTGGGTAAGTTCTGTGATCATTTCAATGGAAAATGTGCTGTCTGTAAATAAAAGTGCAGTACCACATCATGCTTCAATAATATATTTGTGAAAAGTGAGTTTTTAAACATGAACTGGGAAATATTCCTGCCAGATGGCAGTGCTATTAGAGAATCAAAAGGCAAGTCGGGGATCATGTGTACTCTATATGTGGGTTTGATTCTTATTACACATGGAACAAATGTTAAGTCTAGTAATAAAAAAATGTTTTGACAGCAGAAATACTGAATTTGAAGAAAAGGCAGCTCCATAAGACAAAATAAAATATTTGCCTAGGATCACACGTTTAGACCAGTTCATGAGTCACATACATCACAGTTAGGTCAAGTAGACTATTCAAGTTAATAGACCTGAAGGTCTAGTACCATTTTAATGAATTTTCCAAGCCCTATTACATCAAAAAGGAAGCACTTGCTATCAAGTGGGGATGCCATCACTTCCTCTTATACCTCTTCCGAGTCATAACAGACCACAAATTGTTCATATCAGTCTTCGCAGGTACCTCACCACATCCACCACACCTTTTTGAGAAGTATGGTTTGCAGCTCGAAAATATCAGCTAATGGTGGGCTACAATCCGAGAAGTGATAGGACAGTCGACTACCTCTCCAGATACCTAGCGGATCCGACCTGTCCAATGCTGAGAAGTAGGTCCACTGGATAGCAGAAGTAGGGTGCACCCGAACTGTCATGCTTCAAGACAGTGAAGTCGCCACCACATCAGATCCCTGTCTCCAGAAGACCTGGTAGGCTGTTGAGTCAGGAAAGTGGAGACTCTTCTGCAGGACTTGGTGAACCGTGATGACGTTGTCCAGCGAGACTTAACCTCATTGTAGAACATCCACCATGATTCCAGTGCCACTGAGCCACTCCTCCTTCTCAGGTGCCACAGACTTGTCATCCCCCGATTACTGAGGCCTACCATGCTGTCCTTCGCACATACAAGACACCAAGAATCCATAAACATGTAAGCACGCCTAAGGCAGAAAGTCTGGTTACCAGCCCTGGATGCTGATGTTGACGACATGGTTGCCAGATGTCAATGGCGCCAAGTGAGCAAGTTGCCAGACCGACCTCTACCAGTATCAACCGACAGCCCCAGCACGCACGCACCCTTGTTGCAACGTTAGCGTGGATTTCGGTGTCCTAACTGATGGACACCACATGCTCGTCATGTCAGATGCCTTCTCAAAGTTGTAGAGGTTTTGCAAAACACCACATTTTAACACACCAGGAAGAGCCTCAAGAAAATCTTTGCACTCTTAGAAGTTCCAGAAATGCTCAAAAACAACAATTGGCCCCCTTTCAGAGCCAAGACTTCTAAGAGTACCTCAAGTACATTGCTATCATACACAGGAAGATCACCCCTGCTGGCTCCAAGCCAAAGGAGAAGCTGAAAGATTCAACAAAATCATCCGGGTAGCATTTGAATAGCAAGACAATGTAGGAGACACTATCTACAAGACCCTTGGCGCCTACCGGCACAATACACAGCAAAACTCAAAGAGCACCAGCAGGCATCCTATTCAGAAGAGCTGTTTGAGACATCATCCCATACGCTGAACACTGGACTCCATAACCCATTGATGTGACAGCCACCAACAGAGGACAAAGCTAAACAACCAGAATACTAGCTTGGCCCATAGCGCTCGAGAAGCAAGCAGGTTCTGGTGCTCAATTAACACCCTTGTGGGAAGTTTCAACTGCCATACAAGACACGTCCACTCCAAGTACCGGACATCAAGTGCTCAGTGATGACTGCAAATAACAGCACAGAGAAGGTCACAGCAGCCGTGGTCCATGCATGTAACAGCCGTAGGGCGGTAGGACCGGGTAAGGGGGGGGGGGGGGGGATTTTGAGCAACGATGCCAAGGAAAAATTAAATAAATAAATATTTTTCCCTCTGCATCGTCTCTCGAGATCCCCCCTTACCCGGCCACACTGCCCCACCACCCTGTTACCTGCACGGACCGCAGCTGGTCACAAGGAATGTGTCTGCCTTCACCAAGTGGCTCCTGCAAACCCCCAGAGAGATCAGAACCCGGATCCACCAGATACCCCACCAAGGGAGTAGGAGGAGCATCGGAAGATGGAACAACATCAGAGTGATACACCTCCCTGCCCAACATCCCAGTCAGCAGCTCCCCTCAACCCAGGAGTAGTCCAACCACCACAAACACCAGAACCTCGCACCTAGCCTGAGATAGGCCGGGGAAGCCCGAAACGATTGCGACCCACCATCAAGAAACCAAAGAAGCCTGAGGACTACGGCTTTGAATAGTTCATTGACACCTAGGACCACAACGTCTGCAAAACATTTACTGTATGGTGAAAATTTGCGAATGGTGATTGTTTTTTGTTGTTGAAGGTTTTGGAGGAATGTAGTAAGGTGTACTCACACACGCAGACCAGTACCGACCTCACATTGAAGTTAGGGAGTGAGCCAATAAAGCGGGGGAAGCCCCAGCAGCGCCAGTGTTGTTAAATTGGGCTATTTATCGCACAAATGGGGGATATTTTTCACCATTTGTGTGTGAAAAAACATAAATGGCTGGAACCTACTTTTTAGGCGTATATTAGCCCGTTGTGCACATTTAATTAAAGCTGTGCGGCGCCTCAGCAATGTCAGCACTGGAGTGGACGCAGAGCTCACTGCGAGGGATGGAGAGGAACGAAAGGTCAGTATGCACGCAGCGTGGAGGTAAGAGAGGAGCCTGGCCAGGGTCACAGACTGGGTGAGGGGGTAGTGGGTGCGCTGTGGAGGAGGGTAGCAGAGCTGGTATGGGCTTGTGGTACTGTGTTTTTATGAGGGAGCGAGTTGGTGTTCTGCACCCTTTCTCCCACTTCAAGAGAGATGGTAGGTATCTCGTATATTATGTTGCATGTAGTACGAGGTGTATGTCGTGGGAGTAGTCATAGAGTTGCATGCCCTCTGGTGCTGTGTCCACAGTGAGGGTACCCTCCATGTGCCCCCGGCTGCCTCTATTATTAGAGGTGCTGCACTCCTCAGGCTCACTGAGCTCCACAGAGAGGCATCCTCCGCCAGCATGTGCCAGGTCCCAGCGCCTCTCACAGTGCAGCTCTCTGGCCAGTTCCTTCAGTTGTATTGTCCATATGGAGACCTACCCTCATTGACCTTGGGGAGCGTTACTGAAAGAGTTTTCTAGGTCTGGAAGATGTATGATAAGACTGACCCAGAATAGCTTGTGGTGAAGCTCACTTCATAAAAGACCAGGGACTGGGCAGTTTGGACCAAGCTGAGATCATTATGGCAATAGAATACGAGTTGGGTTTGAAATTCCAGATGCATATGGCGAGAAGCTCATGACGTCAAAAGAAAGAGTAGATTACATCCCTGATAAAAAGGATATTTACGAATGAGCTGCGAGTGTGCAGATGCAGCGACCTCACGGCACCATTACATAGGTTCTTCTGGAACCTCTATTTAAACATGTCTAAAATGTTTGACCATAATTAGTGTACATGACCTAAATAGGATTTACCTAATTTAATTGTTGTTCTTTAAAATTGTGTGTTCTAAAGTTTGCATAAAAGGTTACTTTAAGCAAGCTCTGTAATGACTGTGATGGTAATGTAAAGGTATGCAAGAAATAAAGTTCCTTATGATAAGGAAGCTGTTTCCTGAGTTTATTTGCTTTACTTCTTTGTCCTGTACTTCTATATTTAATCCTTTGCCTGTGTCAGTGAAGTATATAGGGGACTTCTGAATGTATCTGTATCATGACTTATACCCAGGCTTTGTCAGCACTGCAGCTGTACAGAATATAAGTAAGATAGGTGCCCCATAAATGAAAACATAAGGTATCCTAACTTTGGGCTGGGGTTTTTTAAATAACATTGTACCACTATTTGGACAGAAGGAAACTTGTGACGAAGAACCGATTAATGACTCTACCTCCTCGGACTCATTGCACGAACAATTGTCCCCTCCTCCGCTTTCAGACCCCAGCTCTTTGTCCTGTTGAGCACTGTTCCTTTAAGGCTTCTCTGCCAGCAACTCCCTCTGACGTGGTCATATGATCTCGTCCGCTTCAAAGAGGAAGAGACGGGAGGAATGGAGTTTGCGCTTGGAAGATGCTGGAGAGGAGTATTCGAGTTGTTTGCAGGAGACCGAGATGTCCTGACCTTCATCATGGTGCCGGGACTCAGAGAGCTACAGACCTGTCCCGACGCGAAAGAGGAACTTCAGCTCGTTTGGAAGACGCCATCCGAGGGCGATGCACAGGGGGAGCCGGACCCTTCCCGGCACCGCGCTGAATGCGGCCACGGCCCAGGAGGGTCGTGGCTCCATAAGGTACGAGGCCAACTAGGGGCCGTGTGGGGAAGGGGAAGACCGGGGGTAATGGGCGGACGTACCGGGAAACCAGTGTAGGTGAGCACGCTGAGAAAAGCCAAAGCCTCAGAGCGCCTAAAATCTTAGGAAGGAAGTAGCACGAATCACGGTGTTGGTCGGGTATACAGTCCCTCACTCCCTCTCCCTGACTGGTTGTGAAGCGTAGAACCGCTCCCCTGACTGAGCCTTCCATTTCTTTCTTTATTTTCTGTTTCCGGACCTTCGCATTATTTGCACGGCGGGATCGACCCGTCCTGTCCTCGGGAGCCTGAAGCCCAGATGACCTTGCTCTCTGACGGAAGAGAGTGAAGACGACCTAATCAGAGCTCTACTTTTTGGTTGTTCTAGGATACCGTCCTATAGTGCTGGATTCACGAATAAAACACTATAACAAATAACTCCGTCTCGCTGTCGCCTTCTCCACCACGCCACACTTGGTGTCAGAAGTGGGATTGTTACGTCTCCACATACAGGAAGAATGGAGAACTTAATACAACAGCTCATACATGACCAGAAGAAGCTAGAAATGAGCTGTAGAAAAGCAAATGACAATAGCCCATGCAGACAGGGAACTCTTTAAGGACACTATGACTAACAAGCTGAACGGCTAGAAAAGGTTGCTGATGACCGACTAGAACTTACAGCCCAACTGCAAAGCTGTGCTGGGACCGGGCCCAATGTTTCCCTCCATAAATATATAATGGGCGAAGATCCCGATGCATTTTTAAATAATCTTGAAAGAGCAGCCAAGGCGTCAGGCTTTTTTTGGCTCCTCTTTTTACAGGGGAAGCCCAGGCCGCATATCAAGTGGCGAATGCACATGGCCATACCCCTCACCAAGAGATAAAAAAGATCATTCTGGATTACCTCGGAATGGATGCCGAGGCGTACCGGGATAGATTCAGAAAAGAGCAAGGGACCACCGCTGATAACCCGAAAATCCTGTACTTCAAGTTAAAAGCAGCAGCAGACAAATGGCTAAAGCCCCAAACGAACACAAAAGAAGAAATCATGTTGCTTATGTAATGTTAATGTAATAGTGTATTTATAAAAGTGCCCAGCTACTCCAAGGAGTGTCCCGGCGCTAAAGCAGTTAAGCAAAAAACCCCAGAGGGAGAGCCCAGCGTTTCCTCCTACTGATACTCCCTCTAAATTATTGCTGGAAAAGCCAAGTTTTCAGCTGGCGGCGGAAGCACAGAAGGTCTCTTTCTTGCCTTAAAGACAGTGGGAGCTTATTCCATATTCTGCTCACAACCACCTGGAAGGAGCGACCGCCCCTCCTGGTCAGGCTGAATTTAGGCACCCACAACAAATGTTGGGTAGATGATCTCAGAGTCCTGGCAGGGTAATAGGGCACAATTATTTTCCTGATGTACTGGGCTCCACTGTTATTCAGCGCCTTGAAGGACAACACAAGTGCCTTAAAGACCACTCTGTTTCTTACTGATAACCAGTGGTGTAATTTCAAAAGATTTGTCATGTGGGTTCTGGGTCCCACCATAGAGACTGCTCTAGACTCAGAATTCTGGACAATCTGAAGACGGTTTAATAAGTACTCGGGAATGCCCAAATAAAGTACATTCGCATAATCCAGCCTAGACATTATCAGGTCCTGGACCACTGTCTTTCTATGGGCCACTGGTAGCAGCACTAAAAAATTCCTCATCATTTTTAACATCCTAAAACAAGTTCCAGCCACTGACTGCACCTGTGTCTTCATGGAGAGATCAGAGTCCATCATCACTCCCAAATTCTTCACTGTCGTGACAGGAGAAACAGGCGCCGGTTGATCCGATGGCCACCAATTTCTCCATTCATCTGCTGGGGTATGACCAAAAAAGATAATTTCCGTTTTAGCGGAATTGCAAGATAACTGGCTTTCCCGGAACCAATTAAACACAGCCTTTAAACAAGTATGTATTTGGTTTTCATCAAAGGGCTCCCCTTTTTCATAAGTGAACAGCAGTTGTGAATCATCGGCATACGTGAAAACATTGGCCCCTAAGCTCTCAGCCAGCGCTGCCAAAGGGGATATATAAATATTAAAAAGGGTAGGGCTCAGCACTGAGCCCTGGGGCACTCCCACTCTCAGTGCCGGGATGTCCACTGTAAAGGGAGGTGTCCAAACCGCCTGCTGACGGTCCTTCAAAAGGAAGAAAACCACCTTAAAAATGTACCCCCAATCCCGCAATTCTCCAATCTCTGGAGGAGTCGACCATGGGGCACAGTATCAAAAGCTGCCGAGAGGTCCAGAAGTATCAAAACTACTTTACCTCCTTGGTCTAGCATACCTTTGATATTTTCTGAGACCTCCAGCAAAGCGGTCTCCGTGCTATAACTAGCCCTAAAACCCGATTGACTGGGGTGCAGGACATTGGTGTCCTCAATAAAGTTAGTGATTACCTTGTTTACATGCTTCTCTAGGGTTTTTGCGAAGAAAGGTAACAACGTAATGGGCCTGTAATTAGTGGCCACTAGAGGATCCGCAGAGGGCTTCTTCAGAAGAGGGATAATTTTACCCACTTTCCATCTGGCCGGGACCTGACCGCTAGACAGAGAAAGGTTCAGGGCTTTATTCACTGCGGGGTTTAACACGTCTGCAAAACACCAGCTATTATCTTAGCTGGACAAGGATCATGAGGGATCCAGATTTTAATGTCTTCATAATAGCCAGTGAGGTATCCAAGGTCATAACAGGAAATTCCCGCAATATATCTTCCCTAAGATCTTCCTTCTGAAACAAACAATTTTGATTCTGAGCAACCGGCAAGTCAAAGGTCTCTTGGATTGCCTTAATTTATTTAAATTATTAAAGAAATCCGCAATCGGAGTAGCCCATTTAAGGGTTGGAACAAAAGATCTTTGGATCGCTGAGGGTGAAACAAAGTCTTTCACTATCTTAAAAATCTCTCTGCTCCTGTTGCTAGCTAAATCAATTATTGTAGCCAGGTACCTTCTTTTCTCCTCACGAACCTTAAGATAATGGACTTTAAGTGCCAATTTCTATGTCGGTTTGCTATTGGAATCAAAACTTTTCCTCCACAGACGTTCCAAACATTTACAGGCACTCTTGCTTTTGTTCAGGGCTTCTGTGAACCAGGGGGCGGAGACCTTATCTCTGGGAGTTCTCTGTACCCTAGGGGGGGGCAGATACAATGCCCAATTCTGCAGCCATTCCTCTAGACTAAATGTAATGTCGTCCAGAGACCCATCTCCAGGAATCGGATGGGAGTTCAATATGGTAGTCAAAGCCTCCGGTGTAATAGACTTAAAAGACCTGGATTCCTTAACTTTTTCCCCGACCTTGCCTAGTGTCCTTGGGGTAACTTTCTCCAAATAAAATGTTAGCACACAGTGGTCCGACCATATAATAGGTAGGGGTCCGTCAAGAATAACCTGACATGTGGAGAAGATCTGATCCAGTGTATGCCCCTTTTCATGCGTGGATGATGTTACATACACTCCCATATTAAAAATTTCTAAGCATTCACATAGCTTCTTCGGTTCTGGGGCATCAGTTTGGTCAAAATGGAGATTAAAATATCCAAGTACCAGACATTGGCTGAATCTTGTGGCAATAGGTTCTATAACATGCTCACAGGACTCTAAAAAGCGTCCTTATATATCTAGAACAGTACATAGAGGCCCTACCATACCCTATACAACGATGGCTTAAACAGCACACTCGCCTGAAGGCTGAACAGGATGTTGAAATTGCGACGTCTTTCCATCGGGCACAACCTCGCACATTGCCATGGGACACTGAGAAACCTCTACGCCCCCCTGCTCCAAACCCCGGAAGAGTGCAGCGAAAAACCCTGAAACCAAGTTCCGAACCTTTGAAGTCTCGACACTATCGTCAAGAACCCGTTCCTGTGAGGGGTCCCCAGTGCTTTGAGTACGGTAACCCGAGGAACTGTCCCCGTAAAAAGCCTCCAGAAGAACTAATGGACATAGGCTGTGTCCCTCAGTCCACTTTATTCACTAACGAAATGGGACCCAGCTTTTACGTGAGTGTTTTTGTGGGTCGGGTGTCTATCGGAGTCCTCTTAGACTCCGGCTGTCGGTTATCCGCCAATCCTTAGTAAAACCCTCCTTCCCTAGAACCTGACAAGATGTGTGCATGGGGACGTCAAACTCTACCCCTTGGTCTTTCTACACATCTCCCTTCCAAACGGGGTGACGCTAGAAGCTAATCCTCTGGCTCTGCCTTCTCTCCCAGAAGAAATTATCCTAGACAACCCATCGTTTCTGACACTCCTAAAGAACACCTTACAGTCCAGAGGACCACACTTATCACCACGTCCCTCCCTCCTCACCCAAGCCCCCTGGCTTTCAGATAAAAGTTTTTGCTATAGTCAGTTGAATGATCCCACTCTTCAGCCCGCTTGGGATCATGCCATACAAACCTCACCAAGTCAGAAACCAGTGTACCCCTTAATCCTGTCTGTTTTAGAATGAGCTCCTCTATAGGGTGGCTAAGGAAGGCGATACCCCTCAACTTGTAGTTCCCCAGACCTTCCGGGACCAGGTCTTTTTTTTGCACATTCCCACCTAACAGCAGGACATAGGGGAGCACAAAAGACAATAGACATGCTTTTACAGCACTTTCATTGGCCAGGTATATTTGCACATGTCACCAAGTTTTGTCGAGAGTGTGAAATATGCCAAAAGAAAAACCCATACACTCCACCTCCGGTACCTTTGCAACCCCTTCCCATTATTGATACTCCTTTTGAAAGGATAAGAATGGACCTTATCGGTCCGCTCCCGCTATCCAAGAAGGGCATCCTCCACACCTTGGTGTCGTGGACTACGCCACACGATACCCCAAGGCTTTTCCCTTACGTACTCCCACCAGCCAGAACATTAGCGACAGACCCCTGGAACTGTTTTCCCGAGTTGGCTTCCCACGTGAGATACTCACGGACCAGGGGACCCCTTTTGTCTCCAAAATAATGAGACAGGTATGCAAGCCCCTGGATATCTCACACATAAAGACTTCTGTATACCACCCCCAAACATACGGCTTAAGTGAACGCTATAATCCCACCTTAAAAGTAACGTTGAAAAAACTTCTGAGTGTGGGAGGGAGAGAATGGGATAAGTTCCTCCCTTTGGCGTTATACGTGGTCCGAAGCCAGACTCAATCCAGTCTGGGCTGTTTCCCATTCCAACTCCTCTATGGTCGGGAACCCCGGAGTCTGCTAGAGATTACCAAGTAGTTCTGGGAACAGGAGAAGGAGGAAGAAACCAAATAATTTTTAGAGTACACCCAAGGCCTGCGTACCCGCCTGCAGAAACTGCAGGAGTTCGCCAACGCAAATTTAGAAAAATCCAAATCAAGCAACAACTGTTTTACAATCGAGGAAAGAGAAGGCGCCACCTGAAGGTGGGGGACTGGGTTTTGGTCTTCAAGCCATCCGGTATCACAAAGGTAAAATCAGCGTGGCAGGGCCCCTATCAGGTTCTGAAAAAGGTGGACCTAACCTCCTACCCAATCCAAATCGATCACAGGGAAACCCAGCTATATCACATCAATCTCTTGAAAAAATGGTTGGGTCCTCTCCCCAAAGACCCACACCTTGCTAACCCTATAACCAAACCCGACAGCACTGTCAACCAGCTAGTAGTCAATCAAGAGCTAACCGGAGAACAGAGGAAAGCCCTACATAAAACGCTATCTCTGTATGCCTCCTTGTTCTCTGACCTCCCTGGTCGTACTTCTCTGGCCGAACATTCCATTCACACTCAACCCGGAAAGGTCATAAAACAGAAACCTTACCGCAGGCATAACGTTTATGGGTCCCTGAGGATCAAGCCTGGTCAAGGAAGGCCTCAGCATCCTGCGAAATGCCTGGGAGACTCCACCTCACCTGGAAACCTTCCATGCCAACAACAAGTGGTGCCCTGAGAGTATCAGAAGTGTGGTTGTCCCACTGGGTCCAGCAACAGGTTCCACCGCAATGGAATCAACATAAAGCAAACACATGCCACATTGAGGAGTACTGGAAACCAAGCCTGGGTTTTCCAGAACGGAGTCACCAGAACCATCTCTGCACTCGGACGCCTCACCTGGGAATCAACATAAACGGGGGAAATGCGTAATTCAGGGAGAGTGACCAGTCCTGAAGGAAGCCATCCGTGGCTTGCACTTACGGACTAGGGCTTCACCTGGAAAAGATCAGAAGCTGCCAGTTGAGGCAAGAGGTGAAAAAATCCACTACACAGGGGCCCCACCAGCAGTGAATGATGCAAAAGACTTTTCGGTGCTGTCGCCAGTCACTGATATCCCGTAGGTGACGGGAGGCAAATCTGCAACCAGATTGCATTTGCCCAGGAGATACTCTGCCACTACTGACAAACCATGTTTAAGGCAAAAGTGCCAGAAATCCTTGGCTATCTCTGAAAGCAGACGAGATTTGGTCACGCCCAATTTGTTCACATACCAAACTGCAGAGACATTGTTGTCCATCCGAAGCAGGATGCAACAATCCGTCTTGTCTGTGAAGAGGTTCCGAATTACAAAAGATCCTGCTAAGAGTTCCATGCAATTGAGGTGAAGGGACAGCTCCGTCGCGGATCAATGGCCCCTATGGAGATCGAGCCACATCTCGCCCCCCAGCCTCATTGACTGTCGACTGATTCTATAATCATCTCCAGAGCTGAGCCAAAGATCGCTCTGTCGTTCCAGGCCTCCATGTGATTCAGCCACCACGACAGTTCTGTCCTGGCATCCTCCGATTAAGTCACTTGTTCTGAGTAACTGAGACCCTTGCAGAGGTTATGGATTTTAAGCCATTGAAGGGCTCTACAGTAAAGAGGGACTGGAAAATGGCTTCTATCAATAAAATGCGAAGTCCCATAAGTTGAGCTATCAACCTCAAGGATATTGTCTGTTTGCACAATGCAGACCTCAACTCCTTGATATTCTAGACTTTTTGCTGGGGAAGGACTGAATCAACCTGAAAACTCAGGCGTTCCAGGCGTGGTAGATGGTACAAGAATTGACTTCAGGACATTGATAATGAAACCTAGATCTTGAAGAAGGAGAATCGGGCACTCTGAGTCAAGACTGTTTGAGGACACTGGGCCATAATAATGATGTTCTCTAGGTACACTATCAAACGTACACCACCACCATGGGGGTGGCGGGGGGGGGTGTTGGGAGAAAGGCCAAAGGGAAGGACTTTAAATGTTTAACAACGACCTAGCCAAAGAAACTGCAGAAAACAACGAGGGGCAAATATCAGGATGGTTAAGTACGCGTCTTTCAAATCCAGATACACCATCCAATCTTCTTCTTGCTGGATGTCTAGTAAAAGATTAATGCCCTTTATCTTGGAGTGCCAGTAAACTAACCAAGCATTGGAGGCCTTTAAGGGGAGCACTAGGTGTGATCTGCCCCCTTTCTTCTTCACCAGAAAGACAGAACTGAGAAACCTGGACGGGTAAGCAGAGGCCAACACTATAGCCCCTTTCTTTAGGATAGATTGAATCTTTGAGGAAATGAAATCGCTCTCTTGTTATGAAAATACATCACAGAGGGTTATGACTCTTGGAAGAGGTTGTCGTAAAACTAACTGGAACCGTTGCACGGATTCTAGCACCCATGCATCTTGGGTCAACACTTGCCAATTGTGCAGGAATAAACCAGTTCTGCCTCACCCCAAAGTGATCTCTGAAAAAGGAATAATTCACACCTGCATCTCCAGACTCCTCGGAGGCTTATTGCGTCCTCTACAGTGCCCTGTACGGAAACAATTCCTGCCTCCACTGTTGTGGGAGGGGTAGAAGGTGGAATTATAGGAGGAGTTTTGTCCATCAGCTCTACCCCACCTTGATGATAGCCACGATAAGGGCCTTGGTAGTATCCTCAGCTGAATGTTCGCCCCCCCTGAAGCATCCAGCTCTGCCAAAAATTGTTTGACAAAACACCTTTTTGCAGGACCTCTGGGCCTTATCAAGAGAACTGCATGTGGTGATAAATTTGGAGAGTTTCTTAAGGAACGGGGCTCTAAAGAGGAGACTGTCCTACCAGCCCTGCATCAGAGGAAGACAATTCGTTAAGCTTCAAGTCGCTTTTAATAAGAATGGAGCGCCTTCGCTCTGTGGATATGGCATAGTTTGCGTTGCCAAGCTGGCATACAGCCCTTTGGGCCCATCTCACCAAGAGATTAGGATTGATGGGAGTTGCTAAATCCGTGGCTTAAATGGCTCACTCCAGGTTCCTAATGAGATGGCCTGAAAAGTCCAACAACTTGTCCTGGTAGTTGCGCCCGGCATGATCAAGACCCTTCTTCGGGTCTCTTGAATATTTCTTAAGAAAGGTAACCATGGTGGGGTCCACCTCAGGAGTTTCTGTCACTCTACCATGGAGATCTGGTCTAGGGCATTTCGACCATAGTTGCGCCCGTACATCTTTGTCAAAATTCCGCCGAAATGGGATTGGACATAATCTGACCACTTCTTGTGGGGGGAGCCAGGAGGTGGAACGAGGGTGAATAATCTCAGTCAGTTCGAAATCCAGCACCCTTTGGTGCGTTGGGCATTCTTTGTGGTGCGTTTTCTGCTTGCATTTGCTGGGGCCAGGGTTGTTATCATGCTACAAATTGTCAAAATGAGACGACTTTGAATCTCCAAGTGTTTGAGATGGGGAAGAGGCTCAAACGTGCGGAGCACTATAAGCATGATCACCCGACAGGGGGTGTGCAAGCTTCTCAAAAGCGGCTGAATGAATTCTGTTTGCAGACTTTCCCTTAGATTTGGGTTGTCTTAGAAGGGGGGCTTGAAGTTGACCACCAAGAAAAGATGGGGGAGCAGGTGTCCAACCCTGTTGGCTAGCATAGCCATGGAGACGCTGCGTAACAGGGCTAAGCGCCCTCACCAAGACTTTATTAACCAACTGTTGCACACCAGCATCTAAGGCCTCCACCAAATCCTGTTTGAAGTACTGATCCATCTACACTTCATAAGAATCATACATCTTGATTCTGCAGGCAGATAAAACTATGCACTTTAGAAGAAAATTATAAATATATATGCTCTGCAAGCAGAGGTTCAAGGGGAGTGCACTCAACAAGTTATCTAGACCCCAGGCAGGCAACAAACTGTTCAAGTGTGGAGGGAGCAGCCTGCAGCATTCTTGGCGGTAAACATCCCAGTAATTATACGGCCCTGAAAGATTATGCAGACTTAGGGCGCAGTTGGGGAACCACAGGGCCAGAAGAGTTTCAGCGAGGTTGCATGAGTCGCCTACGCATTACAAGCAGCTGTGCGGACTACAGCCGGCTGCTGGGGGGAGAATGTGCGCCACAAAGCCGGTGTAGTTGTAAAACGAGTCCTGTGGCCGAAGCGGCCCACATGTCCTGGCTCCACAAAGAAAGGCCGCCAGGTGGTAAGAATTCTCCCTAAAACTGTAACAAATCAACAATATCAAAGTGCAGAAACCCCACAGTAAAAACCGAAGGCAAGTTAGAACGGGGGCTCGCCCACAAACAACAAATACAGTAGTAATAGCACTAATTAATCAAACAAATACAAAAGACCAAATCAAATATATACTCAGTTAATATAAGGCACTACATGCCAAATTTACATAATAAGGAAGGGACTAAACACTTAAGTGGCTGTGAAGCAACAAAGAAAGTGGACAGAAAATGGAGCTATATAGGATTGTGGGCTCTATGGTTAGTAGATATGACTGTGTACACTCAGGGGAAATGTAGTATTTAAAGTTTTTGACTTTTGATTGGCTGCTGAAAAAATAAAGGACAGAAAGAGAAGCATAATCAAAGCCAAGGATCCTGACATAGAATGTGGAACATTGTGCCCACAGAAAGGTGGAACTGAAACCAGCCTCCGTGTCCGTACTCAGGCCTGCAGGTCCCCAGCACCACAAAGTTTTCAATGTAATTTCCTGCTTTTCTTTCCCTTTTTTTCTTTCCCTTTTTATGCAGAAAATAACTAATATTGCATAAAAAACCTTCAAAGGAGCCTGAACAAAATATGAAACGTTTCAGTTTCTGTAGGCAAAACGTGTCTTTTGATTTATATTCTCATACTAACGTAAAACGACAGTAATTTCAGGAGATATTACACGATACCGTTTAACCACAGAGGAACGAGACAATAATAAAGCAGGCAAGCAATTGTATAAGATGCTCTAAGCGTAATAGAACAAATAATAACGCAAAAGGAGCTAGGAGATATATTTCTTGCTGCTACCAGATTACTAAAACACACAAGTTATAAAAACAAAATGAAAACATTTCCCATACCGGGAGTCGAACCCGGGCCGCCTGGGTGAAAACCAGGAATCCTAACCGCTAGACCATATGGGAAGCTTGCGCACAAATACGACTAGACTTTCCTTGGCGTTTTTAAACACTAGAGCGTACAGTTCCATGTTAAACTGTCACTAATGTTCTTTCCTTGCGCTGGCAAACTGCCACAATTATCTACATCTAACATGGCCGCCACAAAAGCAGTTCACCTTCTAGCTGCCCAGATACGTCAGATACACCGCGTGACTGCCAACGTCCCTAGCTGTCCCGGGACTCTAAAAAGATGGGGACGCAGCTTTCTTTACTCAGGAGAAACGGGGGAAAGTTTGAACCGGGGTTTGCTGTACATACTTATCAACATGCTATATTTATTTTCGTTCCTTAATCCCCTCCCATAACTACTTCACAAACATCTGCGGTCCTTACGCCACTTTGGTGGAACCACAAATATGAAAGACAACATATCGCTAGAAGTTCCCGTATAAAGTTACAAACTAGTCACCTCTTTGGGACAGTCATGCGCGCGCGTGCCCTGTGCCTTGCCCATCACTCACCTGTGGCGCGCGCCTTCACCCTCCTCGCAGCTCTGAGCCCCTCCCTTTCTTCACTCCAGCTCGCGCCGTGAGCTCGCTTCGCATCATCTACGCTTGCCGCTAAGAACGCTAAAAGCACCGCATTTGCCAATCTGTACAGCTAGGGGGCGCGCGGAAACACAGAGCGTGATTATTTTCCAGGGCCATCGCGTGAACAGACGTGATACAGAACGATAGAGGACGAAGACGCTTACTGGAAGTCAGCGTTTGAGACCCTTCGTTTCGGAATTGGTTTTGAAAGTGAACAAAACGGGCGTATTGCGGCCATTCAGCTTACTGAAGCCTCTGTTTTTCTTAACTAACACATTTTTAATTATATGTATATTCATCGTTTCCCATTCCATCATGGCCGTCTTGTCAGGCTTAATTAGACTCCGTCTTTACGGTAGGCGGAATATGAAACTGAAGTCTGCGCAAGTGTGAGAGAGTGCCACCTACTGTAGCGCATGCGCTTAGATTGTATTTGTCCGAACCTGTATGCACGGGGAATGTTCCTGTTAATTGGCGCTGCGAGTTGTCCTGTGTCCGGCTGACAACGAACGGGGTTACCAGGGGCTCCCTAGAGAAAGATGTGAGTCTACTGAGTCCAGGATTACTTTTTAGCAAGTGGTCTCTTTTGTGGCTCCTGAAAGTCTGTGATAGAAGAAGCTAACGTCTTTCGTGTTAGTTTTTGGCACTGGGACGTTAAGAGTTGATACTTTTTGTTACGAGAGAAGTATACCTTTGTTGATTTGTCATTTTTTTCACCTGGCACGTAAAACTCTTTAACTGGGAATAGTCGTTTTCCGATAGAGGAACGTGATGTTGGAGATGTCTTTAGCTATTCTAAGGTGGGCTAATTTATTAGACAAACGCACGTTGGAAGATTTAAGCAAGCAGTTTTTCGGGGGAATTCTGATAGCAACTTTTCTGTAGAATGTTTTAGCACATACTCATTTACAACTATTACTGTACTATTTTTTAGTATTTGTGGAGATTGTGTTTTTTTTTTTTTTTTTTTTTTTTTTTGCATGTGAGACAGCTGGCTAGTTTGCTAGACAGACAGCATCTGTTGGTGAATTGTTTTTCTGTTTTTTAATCATTTCTGATGTGACCCAGAGGCCGTCGTAGAAAGCTTTGTGTGAAGTAGGGCACAAGTCCTAAAAAGAGAAGTGGCAGGACTAACCTACTTAATCGGAATGCAAATGGCATCATGGTGCAAGACATCACGGCATGTGACATCACAGCACATGGCATCACCGAAAGTGGCATCACAAGTAGAGGCATCAGATCTTAAGCCCTCACATATATGTTTAGCAGGTCTATCATGAGTACATTTGCGCACATTTCAAGTATACTTGCAAACCCTCCTGATTTAGGCAGAAGATTCACACTTTTGTAAGCTTCACATAAACCAATGTTACCTTTTGTCAGCGTAAAGCTTCCTCTACCCATAGTGCTTTAAAATAAAAAAATAGTGATATTTAAATTATTACTACGCCTCTTCAAGGGTAGTAATCGCTATATATATATATATATATATATATATGCTATTTATTCTGTGCAAATACTGGGAAAGATCAACACATCTGACGTTCTTACAGTGCATGCACATCTCCTAAACAGAGCCTGAACAAAGTGAAAAGCTGCCTCTCTTAAGTATGTGTGAAGTGCTAACAAGGTTGAGCCTTGGTTTCGCCTCTGCTGCATTTGCTTCTAGGTGTGAGGCTCATGACTGCTGCCAGCCAGGAGACTCGAACAAAAGGAGACATGATGACCCCTCAAATTCGGCCTTTGTTTTGGGCCCAAAAGGAGTCAGAAATAAGAGAGCCCCATCACGTCCCACCTGCATGTTGTTGCTATAAGTGTCCTGGTGTTTGGAAATTACACCGGGACAAATTCAGCGTCTTTTTCAGTGGGACCCAACTTCTTGGCAGGGTGGACGGCGTCCACCCTGTGAAAAAAGTGGATGGAAGCTGTCCACCCGCGTGTACCCCCGACTCGTGCCCTGGTATGGAGGGAAGTGGAGAGGATTATTCTGAATTAAGTTGTGAGAGCATCGAATGCTGCAACCAAATGTTACCATGTTAGGGCTACTAGATGACTGTATGGCACCAGTAATGTAGCTTTTTGAGTTAGGAATTTCCCAATTCACAAATCGTTGTTGAGGTGTTTTCGTACAGCTAGCTCAACTAAAGCAAGCCAAGGCTACTACTACACGCCTTTCTAAAAGAAAACCTATATCTTTAAATTAGGTGGCCTGGTGACATGGAGGTGTCTAGTAAACTGAGACTAGTGGTGAGTTTTAATTACATTTGGGATGAGAAGCTTGTGTCTGAAATTTCATAGTATGCACCCCAGGATTTTGGGGCCATTTGTACAGTGGAGAGTTTGAGATGGAGGTTTAGTGAAGTCAGTTGGTAGTGAGGATATTTTGAATAGTGAGCAGCATTTCTTAAACCCTGTAAGTCTATTAGAGTATTGAGTTCTCTGTCCTGTATAAAAAGAGCATTTGAAAAGGGGGGCTTATCTGTTTAATTGAGGTTTTCTGTAGCCTGGAGCTTGTCTTTGTTGGCATCAGAGCGTGTTCTAATCTATTACATTTAATTCAGAAGAGTGGGTGAAAGCCATGTTACAGTAGTCAGTGATCATTGCATTTGTGGAATGGTAATAGTTTTTCCGTATATAAAAATGGGATTAAAAGTACATCTTATGGTTAGTAGTTTCATATTTACATAAAAATAGTAGCTGTTCACATGAATCTGTTCTGAGATAGCTTTTTAGGTCTCATCTACACAGCGCGCATGGGCTGCATAGGAGACCTTTAGCCGTCGCTCTGTGCCTTTTGAACCCCACACTCGTTCTTGTGACGGCATCGACCTGGCGGGAGCGATCAGGGGCGCACCACAAGCATGAGTACAGTGCTTGAAAATGAGCAGACTGCGCACGCACGCACCACTCCTGGGCTCACCTCCTGCCCCCTACCTCATCACCAGCACTTTCGGGCAACTCAGTCCTGAATTCTTTCTTTTTGCTGAGAAGATGGCAGCCAAAACTGCAGCTTCAAACGCTCACCCTTGGCTGCTTTTCTGCCTAGATTGCCAGGTTATCATTGGAGCCATATTGTGTCCTCAAAGGGCCGCAGGGCCTGAGAGGAGCATCTGAGTGCTACTGAACTAATTGGGCAGTCATCCGTTTATTGTTTGCAGGAAATTGGCGGCTCTGGAATTTTTTGTTGTTGTAAATTAACGACTCTCTGACACGGGGGGGGATTTTAAGTTAAGGTATTAATAAGGGTCCTGGCAGGTATTCCAGTGATTCCGAGTTGCATTTGCATTGAATTAATCTTAAGGAAAGCTGCAAAACAAACAGCTGTAATTCAAGCTAACATGGGAAATGTGCTACATGAGGCCGCCCGTCCAGTAAGATGAAACACAAATCATTTATTTTATTCTGTGAAGGCGGCAAATGTGTAGCAGATATTTCCAGTTAACCTCTTATAACCCGGTCTTTGCACATGGTAGTATCTAGAAACATTGCAAATGTACGTTGACTATTACTCTGCTATGAAGAAATGCAGCCGGCGCTTCTAAACAACCCATAGTTACATACAGAGAAGTGAAGTTGCAAGGCATAGGGCCCAGGTTAAGGGGTGCTTTCAGTCAGTATTGTTTTTATATCGTGCAGTACTAAGCATGCTGGGACTTGTACAGCCATATCTCTTTAAAAAAAAATTAAAAATTCTTAAACATTTCCCACTTTTTAGGTCTCGCTGAGCCAGCGCATGCGCTGCTCCGAGACATTTAGTATCAGGGTTTTCAAAGTGCTGCCACAGCAGGCTTTTGGTGGCCTAGCGCTTGCGTTCACGCGTGCAGCCGCCATCTGCCTCCCTTCCAGCGCTTCCCGGCTGACCGAGCGTAGCCGTGTATAATTCACAAAGAAGCTCCCGCAGGTGCACATCACCGTCCTATCCTCAATTATAATATACGTTTTTCTGTTCTGATGTCATGAATTGATGTCTTTCATGGTTTATGATGTCACTTAGCACATATTACCGAAAGACATACAATCTTTATTTATGACACTTCAGTGATTGTTTTTGAGTGATTAATTGGTGGTTTTTGCTAATTGCGTTCTCAGTAGCAATCTTGAGCGCTACCTGCTTTTGGGCATTGTCCTATTGCACTCAGGCTTTTTCTTAAATAATTGCTATAAAGACACATAGGACGACCGGCATATACAGTAATGATAAAAAAAAACACATTTCTAATGGTAATATTGAAAGTATCGATCCCTTAGTGATTTGCACTGTTGGGTGAAAAATCTAGTCCGGCTGAATATCACCTGCATAGTGAGAACAGTTAAACACTTTGAGTAATGGACCGATATGTAAACAAGCAGTGGTGTTGGCAAAACTATTGAAATCAGTCCTGGATCATTCCTCTCCTCGATCTACCTTTCTCTTTCCATCAATCCATTCGCCTCTTCCCATTCTGTCCTCTCGCTACTCTCCCTCCCTCTCTCTCTCTCTCTTTCTCGTAGTGGCAGTCAGTAATTTGAAAAGGCGGGGGCCGCACATACATACTCACACTTATCCATTTACATACACCCTTACTCACAATCATACATTCATAAGCGCTCACACATACACCTACCATTATAGGATATGATAAGCATTTATAAAGCACACGAATGCAACCGCGTCTTGGCGCTGGTGTAAGTGGGGGAATATTGCATGGATGTCAAACTATACTTGTGAAAACAGAGTGTTTAAATTCTTCCTGAAAGTTCGATGATTGGGCTGCAGTCGCATGGCAGGTGGCAGTTTATTCCACAGCTGAGCTGCACGATGGGAAAATGTCTTTCCACCCCATCTCGCTCTCCTGATTTTATCTACTTGCATGAAGCAGGCATTGCTAGACCTTAATGTCCTGGCTGGAATATAGGGCCTAAAAAGTCTGCATATTGTTGGCCCCTCCCCATAGTGCGCTTTATGGACAATACATAAGGCCTTGAAATCCACACTTTGCTGTACAGGGAGCCAGTGTAGGGCTCTAATTCCCTTCGACGTTGGACTGCCTTTGGGAATATTTAACAGCAGCCTAGCAGCTGCATTTTGCAAGGACTGTCATTTATTATTCTGGGCTTTATCCATTCCCAGAAGCAGTGCGTTACAATAGCCTAGTTTAGACAGCAAAAGGCCCACTACCACTGTCTTTTGCAGAGCCTGGTCAATGAAAGGAAAACATTTTCTCAGTTTTTTAATAAGGAAAAAGCAGGAAGAGGTAAGGCTGTTTACGTGAGCTGCAAAATTGAGCTGACTGTCAAAAGTCATCAACAACAACCAGTATCTAGGGGTCAAGAAAAACCAGAAAAACTCAACTCACAACTTGATCCTCGAAAAAACCAATAATTATTGGTAACACATGAAACACCCAGGTGCTCTATTGTGCATGGCTAAATACACGTGGGCAAAACAACTCAAAGGGTAGATAAATTATTCCCATCAGTTGCCGATCTGTACCACCCTTATTGCATCATCTGGGGTTCTCCTTACCCAGGAAAAAGAGTGTCCACAGTCTAAAGTTGTGAAAGGCTGTGACAACCCAGTGGTTACTTTAATCAACAAATAGGTGGTGCAGATGCTGAATAGATGTAAATAGACAACTGAAAAAGCAGTACAAATAGTGTGAGTGGTGATAAGATAAAATTGGATAGGGCTGAGTAGAGGTTTAGACTTTAATATTTTCTCTCAGCTCCTCCAGATTAAAGATCAAGTGAAAAAAGAAACAGATTTAACAAATTATCTGTTCAGCAATGGAGTGCAATGTTCCAGTATGGGCCTGAGGCATGGTCTGTCCAGGTCTCGGTTAAAAAGAGGATATCAGGCTTGGTATTCTGAATCAGGTCTTCAATTTGATATTTGTTTCCCCAATGACCGTATATTTATTAACACACACTGAATTTGTTGAGTTGTTACTTGCAAACGTTTCCCATGTGTGTCAGGAGTTGAAGTATTAGGTGGTATAGCTTTACTATCAGAACTTTTACAAGCAATGTTCAGTCCTCCCGCCCCAATATCCCCCTGTTTTTTTTCCAAATTTATTTATTTCATCCAGTTGACATGTTATTTCACAGTACCATTTTCAAAGAGTTACATCGTGCGTTACAAAAATAGAAACTTGATCTATACATTTTACATCAGGCTTTTCCCGGTGGACACATAGGATCATACAGCGGTGTAATGAGTACCAGTAATGTACATTAGGGTTCTCCGTCAATACATATATCTCATTTATTAATTTGTAGAAATTTGAAATGAATGATGCGCAGATTGCAGTTTGATGTTAATAGTTGCAATTGTGTGCAACTGTAGTCCCAATCCTGTACCTCAATAGTTTCACCCAGCAATGCTTCCCATCTAACCAATGCAGCGTTCCCTGCCTCTATTTGTTCTGAATGCAAAGCCGTGTATAGTTGTGTGATTAGCTTCCGTCTGGTCGGTGCTTGTAATAATGATTGTAATGCAAGGAGTGTCGGCGGCTCCTCCGGGTAGGAGGTGTACATATCATTAATCGCCATTTGTAAGCGCATATAGGCGAATATTTTCATTGGTGTATTGTGTACGCTCAGCGATGGATTATTTCGTTGTATAAACCTGCCATGCGGGAAACGATCTTTCATTGTGTGCAACTGCATGTCCCCCAATAACGATGACATAATTTTCTCTTGCGTCACTGATAGTCTCGGATGATTTACTGGAGGGAGTGCTTGGGCATAAATAGGTAGTTTGTTGGCTCTGTTCGCCAGCATGTGCCATGCTTTGGAAGTACAGCGCACTGGTTGAATCATGTCCGTGTGTATATAAGATGTAGGGTTGGATATAACCGCCATCAATGGAGTGGGATGAACACTATCTGTTTCCACCGCGACATGTGGAATGTACCCATGATATGTCTTCCAGTAATGTGCATGCTGCGCCTGCGCGCAATAATAATCAAGCAGCACTATTCCGCTAGAAAGCGACCCTCGGCACCCTGGTACTCAGACACCCTTAGGCTGCTACTGCAGGGTTGCAGGAAGCAAGAGAGGCTCTGGAGATCACACTCTGACCCACACGAAAAAGATAAACATAAAAGCTTACTTAGGGACTGTTCAGCCGCTGTGTTGGCGGAAAAGAAAAAACACTTCACCAAATTGACTGCCTCCCTCTGTTCCCCCAGGGAACTGTTTAAAATTGTTGATTCCCTGGCTGCCCTTCAATCACCTGACCCCATAATAGCAACACAGGAACTCTGTGATCAGATTTCAACCTTCTTCCATGTTAAGATAACTGACATTTATTCAGGCCTAGAAGCCCTTGACCTAGACCCAGGGGCCCCTCCTACTTCAGTAGCAGCCCCTTGGAAGAAGTTTCGGTGAGGGCTCTGGGTTGCGATCTCACTAATTTCCCTCCGCTCACACTGGTGCAACTGAATCTGCACCTGGACAAACTTAAATCCGGATCTCCTCTTGATCCCTGTCCTTTGAAAACTCTCAAAGGGTGCAGGGAAGTTTTACTTCCTCCACTCTTGGAGGTAATCAATCTGGCAATCCACGAAGGCGTCTTCCCGACAGCGTGGAAAATGGCCATAGTTAAGCCCCTCCTTAAGAAGGCCACTTTGGACCCGGTGATTTTAAAGAACTTTCTCCCAATTTCCTTACTCCCAGCCCCCTCGAAAATGCTAGAGGCCCATCTAAACAACCACCTGAGTTCCTTCCTGGACAATTCCAGCCTATTGGAATCCTCTCAGCACGGTTTACGGAGGTCACATAGCACTGAGTCCGCCCTTACAATAGTCACAAACAACATCCGTGCTAAGGTCAACAGTGGCCAGACCACCCTTCTGGTCCTGCTCGACCTTACAGCTGCTTTTGATACCCTGTCCCCTTCCATAGGAGTGGACGGACCACCGCTTCGCCTCCTGACACTGTTCCTTGACCACCGTGAACAGAGGGTCAAGCTGGGTGATTTTCTCTCCCCAGTCAAGCCTGTGCAGTGTGGGGTGCCTCAGGGTTCGTCCCAGAGCCCCACGCTCTTTAATATCTATGTGGCACCGCTTGCCATGCTTGTGAGATCATTTGGGCTGGAAGTCCTTTCTTATGCTGACGACACCCAGATTATGGTCTCCCTCTCGCAATCTGTAGACATCACGGCCAGAAATTTCAGGAACTGTATGGAAGCAGTGGCGGGCTGGATGATAAGGAACTTCCTCAAATTAAATGGGGAGAAAACGGAGGTCCTTATCTTCGGAGGCAAGGATGAGATCTGGCAGATGGAGTTGTGGCCTTCTGCTCTTGGAGCATGCCCCACACCCTCACATTCTGCCCGCTACCTGGGTGTAATTTTTGACACCAAGCTCTCCTTCGACAAGCAAGTCAGTAGGACTGCCTCAACCTGTTGTGGGGTCTTAAGAATCCTGAGGAAAATTGTACACTATCTTTCCATCGAGGCCCGAAAACAGGTCACTGTGGCCCTCATATCCTCAAGGCTAGATTACTGCAATGCACTATACCTAGGAATCAACAAACAACTAGTCCACCGCCTTCAAATAGTGCAAAATGCAGCAGCCAGGTTAGTTGCTGATGCCCCGAGGCTCTTATCAGGCTCCTCCATTAGAAATAATCCACATTGGCTCCCCATGCAGGCCAGGATAGAGTGTAAGGTCCTGTGTCTCACCCACCGGGCCCTGTATGGATCCGGTGCTGAAGACATCAGACCCCTTGTGTCCCTCTATGCCCCCGGCAGGGCACTTCGCTTAGCATATAAAAATCTTCTTTGTATGCCACGAGTCACCAAAGCCAGGTGGGGCGGGAGGGCCTTTTTCTCCCTCGCCCCCAGGATCTGGAACATACTTCCGGCTGAGCTTAAAGGACAAACCTCCTATCCTCTCTTCCGAAAGGCATTGAAGACCTGGCTCTTCAGGGAGGCCTACCCATAGCCGGCGCACTCCTTTCTCCCTCCATACAGCTAGTACCATCCTCAGCGCCTTGATGTCCATGGGCAAAGTTGCGCTTTATAAATCCTTACTCACTCACTCACTCACTCAATTGCATGTCAGGTGCCCCAAACCTGCCCCGGTGGTACGGTTTCGTCAACACTTTCCAGCTTACTCTAGCTTGTTTTCCCGCCCAGGTGAGTCTTTGTAACATTGTTCGCAGTGTAGAAAAGAATACCTGCGTTAACCAGATCGGGATGTTAATAAATAGATATAGAAATTTAGGAAGTACTATCATCTTTTCTAGCGCAATTCTATCTGCCAGCGACAAGGGTAGCTTAGTCCATCGTGTAATCTGGTCGTCTAGTTTAGTTAGTGCCTTACCATAGTTTTTCTTCAATACTTGGTCTGGGTCCCTATGTATCCAGATACCCAGGTATTTGACTTGGTCGGTATGCCATTTGAGAGGGTAGTTCAGCGTTGGTTGTGTGGTGCATGGCGTCAGAGGAATTAACACCGATTTGTCTCAGTTTATACGCAGACCTGCTTAGCGTTCAAAGCGGATATACTCCCTAATCATGCCGTCCAAGTATTTATTGGGGTCGCGCATTAACAGTACCATGTCGTCTGCGTACAGAGATATATTTAGGGGGCCAGTTTCAGCTGTAGGGCAGCTTCGGAGTGGTGTTGGCAAATCTTGCAGGCAAGGGGCTCTAGCATCAGTGTGAATAATATGGGGATAGCGGGTACCCCTGTCTCGTTCCTCTACCTATGCGTATAGGGTCGGATGTCTGTCCATTAATTCTAATCCTAGCAGTCGGGTCTGTATACAGGATGGCTATCCATCTTACAAAGCTCTCCGGGAAGCCCATCCTACGCAGTACCACAAACGTGTATCCCCACTCCACCAATCAAAAGCTTTTGCTGCATCTAGCAGAGCAGCCGCCGCCGGCATCTCCGGATCTAAGTGGTGATAGAGGGCAAAGATGGTTCTCAAGTTTTGGGTAGTGGATCTATTTGGTACAAATCCTGCCTGGTCAGGCAGGACCAGTTTTTCTTGAAGGAGCTGTATTCTAGTGTATTTTATCTCATCTTCTGCATATGTAGAATAGTCATCCATCTTTTCCCTGATTCTACCTAATAAAGCAGGATCGCCAGTGCGTGTATGTTCCTCTTCTCGCTTTCCAATGTCTCTTTCTATAAATGTCAATTGTTGTTGTATGTCTTTTAAAATCCCAGCGTGTTTGCTAATGCAGTGACCTCTGATAGTGACTTTGAATGCTTCCCATAAAGTACCGGCACTGGACACTGATCCGGCATTCAACTCGAAATAGTCTGTTATTGCCTCTTGGAGCTCTGTGTGACATACCTGGTCCAGCAGGGTACTCCCCTGTAAGCGCCAAGTGAATTGTTTAGGGATGTGGGTTGGGATCTCCACTGTAATACACACTGGAGAATGGTCAGATAAAGTTTTGGATAAATGACTAACCGACATTGTTCAAGTGCATGCCTCCGCTGTAAGTAGCCAGTAGTCTATTCTAGACCACGTGTTGTGAGTGGTGGACGTACATGTGCCCTCCCTTCCACCACTATGTCTTTCTCCATACATCTGTCATGTCCCACAATTCCATACCCTCTTGTAGAACTTTAGCAGCTTTTTTTCCATAACGCTCATTACCTGTGGATCTATCAAGAGTCTGGTTCAAGCAGGTATTAAAATCCCCTCCCCATAATGTAGCCGCACTGGGAAAATCAATAAGTTTCGCCCATACGTCTGCATAGAAGTCAGGGTCTTCCGCTTTGGGTCCATACGAAGTCACTACAGTCAAGATTGTGCCTCCAAAGTTCGCCTGTACTATAACGTATCTACCCTGGTCATCGGGAAGTTCACGTATGAGCTGGAAGGGGACAGTGCGTCTGACCAGCAGCATCACCCCTCTAGCGTAATTTGAATAGGATGATGCTATTCGGTATGTCACCCATCGGGCGCCTATCCGCCCGTCCGTGTTGGGGGTATGGTGGGTCTCCTGTACACACGCTACATATACCCTATGCCTATCCAAGCATGCAAATACTTAAGGTAATTTCTGTGGGTTATGTAACCTCCGTACATTCCAGGTTAACAAGGTTAGTTTCCGAGTCAAACTGTCAGCCATACCCTTTTGCGTCTATGTCCACCGAAAATCCTTCCAGTATGCAGTACTGCAGATGCAATGTAAGCACTGTACAAATCATCAGTTGTGTCAACCAGACATTTCCTGTATACCCCAAAATAAATTTCCCCCCTCCGCAAAAAACAGAGACATACCCACAAATAATTCCCCCAAACCACCTCCGCACCTGTCCCCCCGCATAAGTATGCAAAACAGTCACAATAAACAAAGAAAAAAACCGCATACGTGGTGCACACCAAGGGACAGGAGCTGCCAGCCCATTTCCTGTGGTTCCCAACCACATAGGCTTATGCCCAACTAACCGCAACATATTTAGAAACTTTGAACTCCTAACTTACACCGTTAAGTACATGAGCAGGACTACCACGTTATAAATTAAGTGGCAACAGTTATTTGGATGCATAACTTTACAGACTGTGGCCATTATACATGTGTACACCCCGTTCACTGCGATAATGTCACTTATCTGGAAATAATCTGCAGCCGCTGGGCCCTTCCATACAGTGCTCTGCTTCGATCTGCCGTCTCAGGAAGCCACTGTGGCCTCGGCGTGCACTTTAATCAAAATAGCGCACATGTAGCAGATCAGTCAATTCCTTACACCAGTGTCCAAGAGCCTGCCTCTCTCCTGCCATGGTCTTTGGGATTTTCTGCACAGTGTTCTATTCATATGTTCCGTGAATGTTCCCAAGATAGGCAAAAGGTCGCCAATTACCCGGCCGTCATTCAGCTGTGTCCGATGCTGCGTCCTGGCCATCCTGGTCAGTTCTCAGGGATTTCCGTCTCTGGCCTTGACTGTGTCGTTGTTGAATGAATTTCATCACGTCTTTAGGCTCGGTGAAGATTTTTGATTTTCCATCTTCCGTGTTCTTGAGCCGTGCAGGGTACAGCATGGCATAAGGTACCTGTAATTCTCTCCGTTTCTGTTTCGATGGTAGGAATTTCTTCCGTGCCTCTTGCACCGCCACCGTAAAGTCCGGGTATAGGGGTACTTCCATGCCTTGGTGAGAGAGCTTCCCCAGCTCACGGGCCTTCCTGAGAGCGGCGTCTCTGTCTCTATAATTGAGTATGCGGGCTATAATGGGTCTCGGCCGCGAACCCGTCGGGGGCTTTGGCGCAAGAGATCTGTGCGCCCTCTCCACTATAAAAACGTCAGAGAATGTGTCTCTCCCGAGCAGCGAGATTAGCAGCTGTTCGACATACCTCTCCATGGGTCCTGTGTTTGTCGTCTCTGAAACACCCATCAGGCGTATACTGTTTCTCCGGGACCTCTCTTCCAAATCTTCTGCTTTCGCCGCTAGGTCAGCCATCTGCTTATCCATTCGCATCTGTTTGGTCTCCATCTGTACATGCACATCTTCTGTCTCTGATATGCGACGCTCCGCCATCTCCTGGCTTTCCATGTGTTTGTCCAGGCACTCTGACATCCTATCAACCCTATACGTGAGAGAGTCTATCTTTCCCTCAATGTTCGTCAATGCAGCCTGGATAGTAGCAAACATCGCCTGCACGTTGTGAGAAGTTGGCCCGATATGCAGTGTTCACTATTCTAGTGACCACTATGTATCGTTCCAACGACCCTTATGGTGATTGGTTGTAAGTCAACCTTAGACCAGCTATCCTAGTAGCGTGGATACGAGCAGTCTTCGGGCTAAACTCTAGAGGGCGTGTTAAGCCAGCTGTTATACCATCACATACCCCTTGAACACCAAGTGAAAGGACACCACACAAGTGTTATGAAAATAAACAGTATATTTATTAGAATCACAACAGCCCTGTACTCTTTATGAGGACAGGGTACTAAGCACAGAACAAAACTCTTAGGAAAATACTTCAAGTGCACAATTAAAACAAATGCCCGAGGGCACGGAAAGTTCTAGTGGTCTCGGGCGGACCCGATAAGGCAAGTCGGAAGCGAGGGACTCAGGACTCTTAAGTAAGGAGGCTATGCAGGCACCGAAATGCCGGAGTTACCTAGCCACGAGGGCTGCGGCTGCACAAGTCTTACAGGCGTCGGGGGTCTTCGCTGACGAGCCGGAAGAAAAGGAGTTGCTGGCCGGTGACCAGTGATGAATAGTTCGTAGAGATCCAAGCCTGGATCAGAGATCGATGATACCTGAAAGTAGAGGGGACCAAGTTCGTACTACTAGCCAGTAGTCAGAGGGTACCAGGAAGGCACCGGATGGCCGTCACCTCGACTAGGTGAGTGGGCGACGCTAGGCTCTGCAGTCTCGCGGACCAGGAGGCGTTGTCGGCGCCCAGGATGGAGGTGCGAGCTGTCCCACGAAGGTTGATGCTGTCGGCGTCGCTGGGCCCAGGGTTGGGGCAACAAGCCTTGGCAGATTTCAGGGCCACGTGGTGGGCCTAAAATGGCGTCTTGAGTGGACCAGGAGGGTCCGGGGTGCTCCTCACGTAAAAGGGAGCAAGGGCCGGTCTGGAGCAACCAGACCAGCAGCGTTGGTGGTCGGATGTCATCAAGGAGATCACAAGCCAGCGGCTAGTGATCGGACAACGTGCTGAGCGGCGAGCAGAAGGGCCCCACGCAGATCGTGGAGGTGCTGGGAGGCTGCACTTCGGTGCTGGAGCTGCTCAGGATCGGGGCTTCTCGGACCCCAGAGCACTCACCAGAGGATTCCTTCGGTGGTTGTGCTGGATTAAGAAAGAGTGCAGGTTTTGATGATGGCCGGTCCCTCGAGGTCTCGTCGCACCCACAGATCTCAGCTAAACTGACGATGTGGGTAGAGGTCAGAGGTGCCAGGGAAGCCGGTTCTCGTCGAGCTGGGCCGTCGGATTCCTGAGGAAGGACTTGCAGCAAACCGCAGAGTTCTTAGATGGTGCCTGCGGATGCAGGGTGACTACTCCTTAGCCACAAGGGAGAAATCTTGAGAAGAGTCTCGAATGTCCTTTCGTAGAAAGTAGTTCTTGATTCAAAGATGATCTAATTTGGAAGGGTCCCCGCTCCGGCCTTTATCCTAAAGAAAGGGGTGGGTACATGACTAGGTCCTGCCCTAGGGGTGGGACCAGGAAGGGGGGTAGTTACACCCCTCTCCCCCTGCTGGACTTTCCCCAGGTCAGGGGCTGCGCGCCCCTGGAACTGGTTCTAGCCGGCAGATGCGTAGTGAGCACCGGGGTGCCACTCCGCAGTCACCTTCTTGCAAAGCCCTACCTACCCAGAATACACAAACCCTGTCTGGGATGGTGCGAGCACCGCCCCGGACAGGAAACCCTTTGTCCAAGCTCTCCTCGCTGGAAGGACTCCCAGCAGCAGGAGGTCAGACTCGTGTCTGTGGTGGCAGCATCCATTTTGTGGAGCTGAGGCTTCAGTTACCTTTAACCGGGGTTCACAGTTACGTACATGTCGTGTCCCTCTAGAAGGGCGGAATGCTAACCTCGTCGCCAGAATTGGTGAGGGGGCAGCATCCCGATCCGTATGACACCTTACTCGACATGTCTTGATAACGCGATACCGAAGTTACCGATATGATACCCGTTATCATGGAACAGCCATTGGGTCTTGGTTCCGCAAGCTGCAACCGGGCTCGGCTCGTGCCAGAGCCCAATTCACACGGTTCCATGCACTCTGCCTTCAGGATTGTCAAGGCCTGCCATAGGAGTGACTGATAGGAACTCGGGTGTCCATTTTAAGGTTAGGTATAGGGATACTATACCTATAGCAACGGGCGAGTACGCCACGTTGCCCCAGCTGTCGTGCAGCCAGTTGTCAGATTTTAGATGGCCATCCAGGGGTGGCATAATACATGCTTCAGCCCCTGGTAGGCCCTGGGTACACCGATGCCCTGAGTTACAGGGTCTGACAGGGTGGCCCAGTTCCAATTGGGTAATGCACCTAGGGTACACACAGCAATTTAGCGAGAGAACCGCTAGGCTGTGGGTCTGATTGGCAGGCCCACAGCCCGAGAAAGTCGTAAACCAGTGAAACAAAAGCAAAAAGTCCGGGTGATCATAGGATTGCAGACCCTACTCTCCTACACACGTCTCCAGTTGGAACACCACCAGTCGCTCACGAGAGCCCCTGCACGGGTTGCTGTTCTTCAGTATTTTGTTCTGTAGGTTTTTTAGCAGTATCTAAGTTAATTTTGGGTTGGTTTCTGTCTGGTTTGCCCATTGTTGGCGTAGGTCAGGGCTGGGGTTCAGCAGGTCAGTAAAATAAAGCTCGGAGTCGCGGTGATCCTTTCGTTGAACTATGTAACTGATGGTGAGTAGCTGGACCCGCCGGGCTTCCCAAAATGGGCGGGGTAACCGCGTCTCCTTATCGCTGCTATTATATGCTTGCACAATTTCTCTAAGGCACTAGGGCGTCCACCTAGGTATCACGCCCCTACCTCTCAGTCCTGGCGCATTCAGAGGGCCCACTGTATGGCGCGTCTTCAATGGGGAGCGCGCCTTCTATCCCGTGCACAGGTTGGTGGTCACTTTTGTCCTCACCGTATGCTTCCGCTCAGGCCCCAGAGTGTATGGTCCTGCCTGGGGTTACATGCAAGGCTCGCTCAGTGACCGCCGCTCCCTTGGGCCTGTCCAGAAATCCTCCACACCCTGCAGGCTAGCGCTTGTGTGCCTGTCGAGCCTCGCCTACCTCCACTTGTCTATCCGCGGTCAGGGGATGGGGGGGTGTGGAGCCCCCTCCGTTGCACCACAGGGTGGGGGGTATTTTATTCGTTCCGGCCCCATTACGGGCCGCTTCACTGGTCACACTCCTTGACCGATAGCGATGGTCTGTTCCCCCACACACCGAGCGTTGCAATGCTCAATTTAAACCGGCATGGGTACCTGACAGACATGTAGCGACGGCAGTCCCCATTCCGAGTTCGGAGTTTGCGTTTCTATTTGTAGGATTGGGGTGTATTATTGTGGGCTTACTGCGAGGAGCTCTCCTAGTATGCCGCCATCACGCAGCGTGGCAAGCTCCGCCCCCCCAATATCCCCCTGGTTACGGGCTTGAACAGGTCTGTTAGCTCTGTCTACAGAGCCAAAGTTCAACCCAAAAGTACAGCTGCTACAGACAAACGTTTTCCGGTCCTTTCCTTAGGGCCAGATACCAAATGGCTTGCACTCACAATTATAATGGTCCGGTAGCTGCTGTCTACTGTAAGTAATTGCCTGAAAACAACCAGGGGTCCTGGCGCTGGGCGCGTCTCGAGCGCGGACGGGCGCAGACAGGCTTGCCTTCGGGCGCTCCATAGCACTATTTATTTTTCCTGTCAAAAGAAACTATCGCGCCAACCCAGGTGCAGTGCGGTCCCGTTTAACATCCGGAGACTTCCAGGGTCGAGCAGACTAGCCTCTCAGCACACACAGAAGCGGCAGAAGATAATGGCGGTGAGTAACAAGAACAATGTGCAAGAAATGAAGGGAAATGTTAAAATTGCGAAATGCTCGTAGCTTTTAAAACGATTTAAAAAATGTTTGCTTCTAGCCCCATAAATACGAGTGAACTGCTGTAGATGCAAGTATTGACAGAATCACAGCAATAGCCCTACAGATTTACAGGCTGCGCGGTCGCCCCAAAGCGCTATTTATACTTTCTCTCAAAAGAAACTAGCGCGCCAACCCAGGTGCAGTGCGGTCCCGTTTAACATCCGGGTACCGCCAGGGTCGAGCAGGCTAGCCTCTCAGCACAGCGAAACGCTCAAGATGATGGACGGAAAGTTACACCATGGCAAAACATTCACCCCCAGTCACAGATCTGGGTTTAATCCATTGTTATTTTGCTCACCAAGCCACCCCAGTTAAGACATGGCCATATGCAAATCAGTCTTGACCCTGTGCCTCATGGGAACAGTCCAGCCGAACTGCCAAGCCATGTCTTCCCTGGACCGGAATGAAGCATCCTAGGTCCTGTTTCTGGCTATCAGCCGTCTTCAGCCAGGATAGCTTGACTCCAGTGGCTTAGTGAGCACGGGACCCACGTCTGGGCATACCCTTCCCACATAGGGTGAACAGCAAAACACACAAGATGATGGACTGAATGTTACACAAGAAAGAAACTAGCGCGCCAAGCCGGGTGCAGTGCGGTCCCGTTAACATCCGGGCACTGCCAGGGTCTAGCAGGCTAGCCTCTCAGCACACACAGAAGCGGCAGAAGATAATGACGGTCAGTAACAAGAACAATGTGCAAGAAATGAAGGAAAATGTTAAAATTGCGAAATGCTCGTAGCTTTTTTTATTTTTTTAATGTTTTTTTTATAAATCGTTTTATTATTTTAAACAAGAAAAAGGAATAGACATATCCGGTGTCATACATACATATGTTGATAATTGGGTGAACAGGAATGATAGCAGGATAAACATGGAGCAACAGAAGAATCTCCAAGAGGCCAACGGTAATGAACACGGAATAAGACTTGCAACATTACAATCAATAGACAATTTATATGCGGACCCTCAAGACCCTCCCACCCATAAAATCAAAACAGCAGAAGAATCATGGCAACCAGACACTAGAATTTTGTAAAACAGAATTGGGATATTTCGGCAATATTGCTAGTAAAGGAAAAACTTAAAAAGAGATTGGAAAAAAAGGAAAACCATATGAGCGATAACAGAAAGAAAACAAAAAACCCAACCCCCCACCCTGCACCCCTGCAACGGCGATCGCCTAACCCCCACTAGCAGTGTGCCTGTCGCCCCAACTAACTAAATTCTAAAAGTGGAAAAGAGAAACTGTGGGGGAGGGCATTTCCATATAAGCTCCCGGTCCCCTTTCCCCCTGCCAGAGACCAGCACCCCCTATGATGAAAAGTCAATAATATCTATAATCAACAAAAGATAAATTAGGGGGAGCCATGATGCACCGCCCAACCTCCCGCGAGACCAACAGCCACAAAATCTACATCCAGTAAGGCCGTAATACCAACTACAGTCGATCACTCTCAGCCCTGGCCTTTCCGAACCATTATGTGAACCCCTCCCATTACTTCAGCAGGAGAATCAAAGCGAAAAAAGAGTCTGAATAAATGCAGTAAAATACAATTCAAAGTCAGCAAGTTGCCAAGAACTTCAGCAGCACAGGAATACTCCTTCATGGACGGATAGTCCCAATGTAGTTTTCTCCAAGATCGGAAAGTCACCAAAGAGGGAAAAGATGGAACAGAAGTCCAAGGACAACCACCCACAAGATTCTCTGGGAAGGGAACGCAAATTGATTCTCCCAAAGTCAGCGATGATGGTAGGTATGCCAATATGTTCAAAACACTGGGTTCAGGATTTTCCAGGAGACCAACCAAGGGCTGCTGCTCCTCTTGTCGCACGGGGCTCTCTTTCAGAATCAAGATGGTCGTAGCTGAAATCGTAGCTTGCGGTAATACTTGAGATGTAACCGGGTCTGGTTCCACGCACTCCATCACCAATAAGCCCGTCATCATTTTGTGAATCAGGGCATCCACATGGGAATGAAATGCCCAGATGGCTTCCAATATCGTCTTTAGCGACGGCTGACTCTCCGTCCGGTCCGTTTCTCCACGCTCAGCAACAATCATGTTCACTTCCCCCGGGGAGCTGGCTTCTACGGGGGGAACAGACAGGAGCTGAACAGACGGCGTCAGAGGGGACTGGTCAGTTTCTGCGGCAACAATATGTATCTCGCTTCGAGAGCGAAGACCCCGACTCACCGAACACCGGCCAGGCCACCCCGGGTCCGCGGGTCAGGGACCTCCACCCCCGACCACTGTCGTGCCACGTCACTCCTCCCTCAATGTTGGTCAGGCAAGATGAGCGCCGTCGAGATCAGGCAAAGAAAAAACCTCCACCTCGGTGGACCGGACCCTGACTGCCTCTCACGGCCGATGTTGTTCAACTCCGACACTGCCAGAGCAAAACTCGAGGCCCCGGCTCTCCTGCTGGATTAGGCCGCAAACTTCAACTCGACGCAGCTTCGTCACCCAAGTGAATTACGTTTTCGGAATTGCACCATCGGAGTGAGCATCGGTTCATCTACACGGAGGTCGGGCGTGAAATCGGGATTATCAACAGGATCTTCTGGCACGATACGGAGGTCGGCGGAGCCGGGAACCTAAGCGGCCATCTTGGTTGCTAGCATAGCTCCTCCCACATGCTCGTAGCTTTTAAAACTATTTTAAAAATGTTTGCTTCTAGCCCCACAAATACGAGTGAACTGATGTAGATGCAAGTATTGACAGAATCACAGCAATAGCCCCACAGACTTACAGGCTGCACGGTCGCCCCAAACCACTATTTATACTTCCTGTCAAAAGAAACTAGCGCGCCAACCCAGGTGCAGTGCAGTCCCGTTTAACATCCGGGTACCACCAGGGTCAAGCAGGCTAGCCTCCCAGCACACACAGAAGCGGCAGTAGATCATGGCGGTGAGTAACAAGAACAATGTGCAAGAAATAAAGGGAAATGTTAAAATTGCAAAATGCTTGTAGCTTTTAAAACGATTTTTAAAATGTATGCTTCTAGCCCCACAAATACGAGTGAACTGCTGTAGATGCAAGTATTGACAGAATCACAGCAATAGCCCCATTATCAAGCACATACACATGTACTCAGCCATTCGCAGCATGAATGCACTAATACCCATAAATTCTTAGAACGCATTCACCAAACATAAAAAAAAACAAGCATTGGCATAGCCAATAGGTCTCACCTTTGGGATATATGTGTTGGGCCATGCAACAGTTCATGTTGCGCCAAGGATATTGTGCTGCATAATCAAATACTTATAAGGTCCCAAAGGCGAGACCTATTGGCTATGTCAATGCTTGTTTAAGAATACATTGTATAGTTTGTTAAAAAAACTTCTTCAAAATGTGGTACAACAAAATGGTGGAAACATTTAACTGAAGCATAATAGTCTTCCATATAAATGATGACCTTTGATGCTTTAGGGATGTTAGACAAGAGCATGTTTGATTGTATTTACATTTGTATATTGATGTGATAATTCTTTTAAACATAAGTGAATTTAGGAGTTATTTTAGACTTGGCCAATGAGTGCAATATGTATGGCTGTGTAAACTATTCTGTCGTGGAGAATTCTTTGTGCAGGAGGGGCGTGGCCAGCAACCGAACATGGTGGACGTGAGCTGAGCTTGCTCCGTCCACAATCCCCTGTAATCCGGTCATAAATCCCGTTTTCCGACGTAAGACCCCTACCCTCTCACCTGTATCCGGTAAGCCTGCTGTCCGGTTCCTTGTTGGCCGGCTCGGTGAGCTGCAAGCCCTACATCGCAGCCCGCATCCTGCCGCGGCGCCCCGGTGGAAACAGGACCTGGAACAGCGTGGAAGCCGCGGCCCACAGCACTGGGTGAGGCGGACCGGAAGTGGCACAGGGCCTGCCGCGGAGGAGCTGCGAGAGGCGGCTGGACGTCCCGTCCGAATTTATTGCACCTGATCACGGCGGATACCTACGATTGGCCATCACGCAACTGAAGACGGGTCTGGCGGGTCCGGAGGCGCTGTGGGGAGGGCTTACGCCAGCCGAACTACTGCCGACCTGCTACGGAGCCTGCCTATGACCCTTGAGGACGAGGTGTGCTGGCCGGACAGGGTGGTGAGAACTGGAGTGCGGACTCCTGCAAGGTGAGCGCCACTAGACGCGAGGTGCAGCTGCATATGTGGGTCCCTGAGCGGGGACGGACACTGGGGGAACCACATCCCTGCCAAGTGAGGACGCCCTGAGCTGTTGGTGACCATCGCACTGCTCTGACTCCCCCGTGTAGAGGGGTTGGTGCCGGGGCAGCAAGGACGATCCTACGCATACGACTCAGGGAGTTACACATTTGAGGCGGCCGGACCCTTGTGTCCCATTGCCCGGAGGCCATAGCGAAGTGTGGAGGCTGCTGCAGAGTGACATACGACGCTGAGCGCGGGAGTGGCAGGGACGGACTGTCGGTGACTGCGCCTGGACGTGTGAGAGGCCAGGAAAGGCGACTCCTTATTGGCCCGTGGTGTACACCCCTGCGGTGAAAGATGGGCAGGAACAGGATTCCCCGTGCTGGGACACAGAACTCCGCTTCAGACGATCCGCTGACCTCCTGAGGAAGCAGTCCCACCAACGGGCGTCGACGCCCACGAGGCCAAACTTGATCTCATATTAACGGAGATCAGGGCATCCAGAGAGGCTCTTGAGACACGAATCGACACGATGTCGACGGGACTATCGCTCCTGAAGAACGACCATAATAAGCTGGCCGAGAAAGTGTCGGAGCACAAATTGGCACTGGCGGACCTGATTCCGCAACAGACGGAACCCTCCACGAGGCTGGAGAATTTGGTGAAACAGATAAAGGGATTGCGGTACAGGGTGGATGACGCTGAGGGACGCTCCCGCCGCAACAATGTATGCATTTTGGGTGTGCCGGAGCGCAAGGAAGGGACGAATCCTACCCGTTTCGTGGAAGAATGGCTGAAGACTGTTGTGGACCCTGCGGAGCTCCCCCAGATGTACAGTGTAGAGCGAGCGCATAGGGTGCCCCGACCACCGAGCGCAGGTGCTCCACCTCGCCCTCGGATAGCGTGCCTACTCCACTTCAAAGACAGGGACGTGATACTGAAGGCTGCGAGGGAGAACGGTCCTATCAAATACGAGAACCAAACTGTCTCCATCTACCCGGACTTCACGCAGGAAGTACAACGGGCTAGAGCATCCTTTTGGGGCGTGAAGCGCGCTCTCCGGGACAGCAATGTGAAGTACGCCTTGTTTTATCCGGCACGCCACAGGGTCATCCATGACCGCAAGACCTACTTCTTTGACACTCCGGAGGAGGCTTCGGAATGGATGGAGGTGGCTATTACTCCGCTCTCGTCCCCTCGGAGCAACCAGGAGGTACCAGAGACACAGAGGTCCGATGTCCAGGACACGAATCGGGCTCGCCCTCAGTCCCTGCCGGCAGAGGCGGCCCGGGATGACAGATTGGCAGGAGGCGGTGACGGAGCCCAGACAGAAGTGGCGCTGCTGACAACAAACGCTTTGGCGGAACATGATGCGACCAATGGAACGGCCTCGAACAGCCAGGCCAGCTCTCATGAGGCGGCATCAGACACAGACGGAAGCCTGCAGTTATTTCCTCAAATCACAGCGCAGATGGCGGCGGACTTCTGAACATTGGTCCTGTGGCAGCGGGTTTGGTAATGTAATGGATGTTCTCCTTGTTTCACCGGGGGGGGAGGGGTCGAGGGACTTGAACTGTTGCACCTGTAGGGGACTATGGGAACGAGACTTTCTTTTGGACAATTGTCGTGGCCGTTTGACTGGGCTCACACCCCCGGGCTCGAGCACGGTCACCGTACGATTCTACCCCTGTTGGGTATTATGGTTTGGTCCTCCATGTTCCAGGGAGGGGACCTAGCAGTTGGGGTCATGTACGTAACAACAGCACCGAAAATTTACTCTGTGTGGACAGCATTGCTGAGATTAAAGGCGTTGGCTCAAGACGGTCACATTCGGGGTTATGACGTCTCCTAATACATATAGGGTCTGCACTTGGAACGTGCGGGGGTTAGGTTCAATACATAAGAGGCATAGGGTACTAGCACAGCTGAACAGGCGACAGGTACACATAGCGTGTCTCCAGGAGACGCATCTGAATTGGGCGGAGGGCACTAAATTATCCCGGAAATGGAAAGGTCAGCTCCACGCTACAACGTTTTCTGTCTTTTCCCGGGGGGCGGCCGTCTGGATCAGGAACTCAGTCCCCTTTAAGCCGGCTGAAGCAAGAGTGGATAAGGAGGGGCGGTATGTGTTCGTGAGGGGGATGCTGAATGGTGACTGTTGTGCTGGGTAGTTTGTACGCTCCGAATGTGGATCAGGCCCAGTTCTTTGTGGGCGTTAGCAGAGTGTTGGCGGACTGGGCTGAGTATAACTGAGTATTACTGGATTATTGGTGGTGATTGCAATGCGGTACTAGATCTCACATTAGACAGGTCCCCCCCGCCCCCCTCCCTACATGCAACAGAGAGCAGAAAGCAGGCTATAGCGCTGACACAGTGGGCGGATGGTTGGGACTTGGAAGACGCTTGGCGGATCCTTCACAAATTGAATAGAGAATACATGTACTACTCACTGCCGCATAGGCTACACTCCAGAATAGACCGTATCTTCTGTTCCAGGGCGCTTACGTCTTACATTGTGAATGTGCAGCATATGGGTAAGACCCTGTCGGACCACAATCCAGTGGAACTGTCTATACAGTGGGGGAGGTTGTTCACACCCATACCAACGTGGCGGCTGACCACGAGTCTATTGGAGGACTCTGTATTCAAGGCCACCCTTCTGGACGCCAGCACACACTACTTCCAGGAGAACTCAGGCACGGCCAGTTCTCGACAGATAGAATGGGACGCCTTCAAGGCTACCATACGCGGAGTGGCAATGGGAACCAAGGTGGGTATCAAACACATGGTGCTGGATAAGCTTAGGGCAGTGGAGGACAGTCTGGCAATGTTGGAAAATGAAGCCGCTGGCACGGATGGCGCTCTCACGCAGCTACAGGAGGCCCATATCCAACATGCGGAACTCCTGGAGGAGATGAGTGTGCTGGATTACAGGGAATACACTGCGCGGCAACACCCGCAGGCGGATAGGGCAGGTGCACTTTTGGCACGTCTGATGAAAGACAACCCGACGAATGCCCCTATTATGGAAGTCAGAGGTGCAGTCGGTGAACTGATACAGGATCAGCGGGAGATAAACGCTGCGTTCCAACAATATTATTCCACTTTATATGGCCCACACGCCCCGCTTTCGGATCAGGCCTTAGAGGGTTTCTTCTCTGACTTATGTATCCCCCAACTGAGCGATGCACAAAGTGCGGACCTGGCGAAACCTATCACACTAGCGGAAATCAGGCAGGCCATTAAGGCTCTGCCAAGGAATAAGACGCCCGGGACCGACGGGCTCCCGTCGGAATTTACCTGACATACATCGATCTTTTGGCCCCACGTTTGCATGCCCTGTATGGTGAGGCACTGCAGACCGGCGTGCTGCCCTGCACGACTCTCCATGCCCTCATTGTATCACTTCCGAAGCCTGGGAGGGATGCCTTGCAGCCGGAAATCTACAGGCTTCTGTCACTTCTGAATACAGTTTCTAAAATCCTCAGCAAGATCCTGGCGACGCGGCTCTCCTGCTGTGTCCCGGACTTGATTCACCCCGACCAATGCGGGTTTGTACCGGGCAGGAGCACGGCTCTGAACCTGCGGCGCCTTAGTCAATTGATGTCCTCGGATGGTGCGGGCAGGGACGCGGAGGGCTGCATCTCCCTGGACCTCCGACAGGCCTTTGACTCACTTAGGTGGGATTATATGTTCGCGGCCCTGACTAGATTCGGGATCCCGCCGGCCTATCTAGCCTGGGTCTCCCTACTATACCGGAAGCCCATGGCGCGGGTCCGGACCAACAGATGTATATCTGAACAGTTCGAGATAAGAAAGGGCACGAGACCGGGATTCCCGTTATCGCCCTTATTATTTATAATCGCTCTCGAGCCCCTCCTAGTGAAAGTCCTATCTGTTGCGGCTGAGGTGGGAATTACTAGACTCCACACTCACCATGTCGTCTCGGCATATGCAGATGACATATTGCTCTTTCTCAGGGATGTGAACGGGCTGGTGGAACCGCTGCCGCGGATCTTTAACGAATTCAGAGAGCTGTCGGGCCTCACGATCAATGAGGCAAAATCGTACGGGTTCGGCTTTCACGGTCCGGCGACAGAGACACACGTCCAATTCCCACAGTACAGCTTCCAGATGGCGCCCGTGACCTTTAAATATTTGGGTATCCAGGTATATCAGCAGGCACAAGATCTGCTGGACGGCAATCTAGGCAAGACAATGGCCAATTTACGACGGCAGGTACAGTTCTGGAACACCCTGCCTCTGTCGGTGGCAGGCAGAGTGGCTATCTCAAAGATGGTGGTACTGCCACGGCCCCTTTATTTTTTCACGAACCTACCGGTACTGTTGCCAATGCCCCTTTTTAGGACCCTGACTTCACTGCTGACAGAGCTGGTATGGGGGACAGGCAGACGCCGTATAAGCATGGCCAAACTGCAGCTCCCAACGGATGGGGGCGGGATGGGAGTGCCCAACCTGTGGGCCTATAGCTGTGCGTGTCAGCTTCAGTGGCTGGTGTACTGGCTCGCGGGCCGCAACCTACAGGAACTAAGTATGACGGAGGCGGATAGAGGCAGAGGGGAGATACACCGGTCACTACTTCCTAGAGCTAAGATACCATCCACGGCACCGCCCCTTCTTAAATTGGCTATATCATATTGGAGGAGAGCGGTCAGGTATACGGACAGATGTATTGGTCCTGGCACGATGCTGGGGTAGTGCAAATCGGGGACTTTTTCTCGGAAGGCAGGATTTTAACGAACACAGATTTCACTCGGTTGCACCACACACCGGTAGCATTATTTATACAACACGCTCAAGTAACTCGATACATAGGAACACATTGGGCACCGGATGGGATGGAACCTGACACGAATGCACTGATAACCATGCAATACCTTATGGGCACGGGTAGTCACCTGACGAAATGGCTGACCAACGGTATTCGCTCTGGCAGGGCTGTTCCTCTGCAGCCCCTCATATTGCGATGGGAGGGCGAACTGGGCAGAGTACTTAGCGATAAGGAGTGGGACAGAATACTGAAGCTGCCTAAGAAAGTGTCCCGCAATCCAAAGTTTAAATGACGCAGCCGGCACCTGCCCCAGATGCCATCCGGAAGATGCCGACTTCCTGCACATGTTTTGGGATTGTCCTAGACTGGGATACTATTGGGGATCAGTTCACCGTATCTTAAGCACGATGGCGCCGGGCAGGCCATACACAACTGCTTCCTACTGTCTGCTGGGGCTGGGTCACAAAGAGGAAAAACGGAGTGTGGCTACTAGATTTGTGGATTTGGTGGTGTTGTTGGCAAAGCGGGCGGTAGCCATGAGATGGAAATCAGCTAGGCCACCGGACGTAGAGGCATGGAGTGGGGAGGTGGAGAGATGGGGCAAGGCAGAGGGACAGGAACTTCTCAGGGAAGAGCGCAGAGGCCTTAGGAGAACACCCATTTCCTTGGACTGGAAAGCTCTCTTGATAGAGTTTGAACAGGGAGTGCGAGACCACGACGCTTAGATTCTGTGCTGGTTTGGGCGTAGGATCGTGGCGGGAATGGGATTTACCGCCTGTGCCGGGAGCCACGCTCGCACTATCACTGAACCCAGAGTGAGGTCCCCCCTTTGACCAAGATGCAGACCTTGACTGAGATATATATTGCTTGATTATGTTCATAAAAGGAGATAGAAATTCAAGGAAGACATTATGTGAACGCTAGAGATGGGTCAACGCCGTTTTTGAGATTTACTATGATTGAGAAAGTGCTGAGGGGGGAGGGTAGGGAGGGAGTTGGGAAAGGTATTCAATTACTATGCAAACGGAAAATTGAAAATGGAACTGTTGGTTGTATAATGATATGTACACTGTACGGATGGTATGTAACAAAGGGCGTTGGAATTGGATACGTTACAGTGCTTATATGCTGTTAATAAAGAAATTTTCCACAAAAAAAAAGAGAATTCTTAGTGCAGTAGAACGCAGGCTTGTGTTGAACATCTCGCAGGTCTTATGGGCTTGTCTTTAACCACATGGCTGCTGGCCGTTTCCCCCCCCCCCCCCTGTGCTGGAAAATGCCATTTTAGTGGCACCATGACGAGCTGAGCTCGTCATCAGCACACGACACCCGTGGGTGATGACGAGCTGAGCTCGTCATCAGCATCGAAAGGGTTAAAGAACTGCTGGGATGGGCAAAAGTAGCTGTATACCAAATAGAACTACGAGTTGAGCACAAGGCATGGACATTGTCACCTTCTACTGCATTCCAAGTGAGATACTTGAGAAGGTTAATTGTCTGCTTCAGAGATCTATCTATTAGCTATGTGGCCCAAGTTCCAGTGACCTTATTATTTGGTGGCTTAATAAACCATGCATGTCTGAAGCTTTTTTTATATTTTGTCACCTTATTTATATATCTTGAATGTAACCCCATAGAGTTGTGGGTGCTATCCAAAAAACGTATTTATGGCATATGTAGCATCTCCAACTTGAAGTGGTGTACATACAGCTGTTTTTTGGGGCAAGGATGTGAAAAGCGTTCCTGCTGAAATAGTGTGACTCAAAACAGAATTTAATGAGGTGCTGAGAGGTGTAAATTATTTTTAGATATTTTTATTTTACTTTTTTGCTAATTTCTAGAACACAATAGGCTGAGATACAGTGATTTGCCTGGATTTGCACAATATTGATGGCATGTGTTACACTTGAGAGGAGTAGGAAGCTATGAAAAAGAAACCCTAGCCTACCGAATTGCTTCAAATCACTATAATCGTGGAGGATTAACTTTCTTTTCGGTTATCCCTCTAGTCTGAAAGATTAGTGGGATCCTGGCATATCGTAGATATTTTTGTAGGATCCTCACCCACAGGTGCCACCTGTGGCATGCTTTGACATCGAATCCTCACCCACTGCACCTAGTGTGAGTAGGGGGGCTTGACTCGGTTAGTGGAGCACCTTACTAAGAACAAGGGATTTTAAGCGGGAATAACATTTTCTTCTGGATCCTCTCCTTAATTAATTTGAGGTCCTTTGGCAAGGTTAAAAGCAAAGTGATGTATCTGGGTATAATGACCCAAAACATCTATGAGTCGACATGTTTCAGGCTTCTGTGTGTCTGTTTGTCATATTAGGACTGCATTTTCAGGTGCTTGAGATAAATTGATTTCTACCAGTTCCACATTCTACTCTTACAATAGTAGAAGAGGGTACTCTGACTCGTTTGGCAGAAAAATTAGGAACATTAAAGAGAAAATCAAACGTACACATTTGCCGATTATAGGTCTGACTCCAAGTATGGGCTTACTAAAAGGAGACATTTGGAACTATGAATAGATAGATGGAAAACTAAATCAATTAGATAGTCCCACTAGAAAGCAAAGGAGCATTGGCAATGTCAGTTGGTCTGTCTTATGAATGCACTGTCAAGCAAAACCTGAAAAACTACTTGGGTTAATGACTGCCCTACTCCCATCTGTGTTGCTGCCAGAGAAAAACACTATAAATTATCGAGGACACTTTAATAGCATTACAGTGTCACACGTGTGCTCCTGAAAGTTCATCTTTAGGCATCTGGATGAATAAAAGGATGACAGCTATGTGGAGGGCAAGCACTTTTTTTGTGGAAGCACACAACGTCTGCCCAATAAAAACATGTTCTCCTTGCTCCCAATATGTGGACGGAGCCTAAGTCCTCTGATGCTCACATAACTATCTGGCAACAGCTGCACTATCAGTCCATACCATAAATGGGAGTATTGCAAGTCCCCACGTGCCAAACAGGCCTTGCCTGTTGCCACGTGCACAGCTACGTTTTATGGAAGCTTCACAAAGGGTAGAATGTGAGAATATTACAGACAGAAATGTCACCTTCAGTAAAAAAAACAACAACAAAGAAGCCCTTATAAATGAGACTGAACCGTGAAAAGACCTAATACAGAATAGAACTCATTCTGTTTGAAGTAAATGTATTTTAACATTTAAAGGGATAGTTCAGCTTAGCGGGAGCAACCATCTGTAGAAAATATCTTTTGTTATTTAATGTTCTAGGGAGCCCGACATAATCTATTCCTCGGACCCAGTACTCACTGTTAACTATGGTTGAATTCCTGGTAAAGTAATTTGGTGCCCTTTCAGGTTATCTAGTAAAAAAAAATGACGTCAGAGGTGATATAATGGAATGTACCAGGTTGGAAGGGGAGAAATTCAAGCAGAGATCAGGTAGCTCAGCATGACAATTTTAAATCCACTGGAGGCAATTCCACAGTGCAACTTGGAGAGGGTGGCAAAGGAGGTAGATGTCTTGATTACTAGCGGAGAAATTTCACATCAAGTTATGGCCCTAGGTCAATTGTTGGGGTCTATGGGCCTTTTATGCGCAAATGGTAGAATGGAATCTGACCGGCCGGCAAGTCGTACATTCAGGCTGGGCCAGCAACCGTGCCGGATAGATTATGTTTATACACATGCTTGGAGCTTCAAATTAATCAAATATTTCGAATTGGTCAGGGTGGAAGGAGTGATCATTATCCTCTGCTGACTAAATTATATGCAAAAAAGGGAAGATGGAGGGAACAAGTCTTCCAAGTACAGGTTGAATAGCCTAAGCGGCTCACGACCCGTATAACAGATGAGCACATTAAAAAATTAAGTTGTGTTCTGCAGATAATTGTATTAGAAAAATTGCCACATGGGAATGATAATGCCTGGTACGCAAATTCAATAAGCCAATTGGTAGAATGTTTAAGGGTAAAATTTAAATATGGTAAACCTGGAGAAGCCAGGAGTAAAAGATGAAAAATTAATAACAGACTGGTACGAATGCCGTAAAGCGAAAGCTTGTATCAGGCAAAAGGAAAGAAGACTTAGAGGCCGATCTAATGTAGAACGTTTAACTGACCTTCGGAAGCTAAAGATAATATATAAAACAATTATCAGAAATAAAAAAGAAACTTTAAAGATAGATGCTGGGCAAATTTGCTAGAGGCAATTGAAGATAAGAATGTGAAGGGCTTCTGGAAGTTGGTACAAGAAAGCTCTGGTAAATCCCAGGCCTCTTTGCAGTGTTCGGTTCCGGAGGATAAATGGGTGGATTATCTGGAAGAAATCTACGGGAAGTGGCCAATCGATGATAGAGTAAGAACATTAGTATGGCCAAGTGTGAGAGAAGAGCTAAGAGAGCATTTTACCCAAAGCCACATTAGGATGATTATCTCAAGCTTAAATTTACCCCGGGCAGCTGGGCCAGATAATTTGCCGGCCATAGTGTTGAAAACTAACCCAGATTGGTGGGCTGAGTTCTTTGCATATATGTTTCAGGGGATCCTCAACACAGGGATTGTGCCAGATAACTGGAAAGGAGCAATCGTTAGACCTATCCACAAAAAAGGCGATGTCAATGCTCCTAAGAACTACAAATTAATAAACCTTTTGGATATAGGAGAAAAGGTATTCACCAAAGTAATCTTGGGATTACTAAAAGAGTGGGTAGTTGATTGTGCCCCCAGAACAGGGAGGGTTTAAGGAGGGTCACTCATCGGTGGACCTCTGCTTTGCTCTATGGGTAATAGCGCGGAAGTCGATTGAGCAGAGAGGCAGCCTCCTTTGCTGCTTTGTGGACTTCCACGCAGCATTTGACCTGGTGGACGGGGGACAGCTGTGGTCGACCCTGATAGGTTATAATATCCCTGATGACATTCTGAGCCTTATTCGAGCCCTGCATTCAGAAAACTGGGCCCAGATAATCTTAGATGCAGATGGAGGTTTATCCCAGAAAATCGAAATTAGCAACGGGCTGAGACAGGGGTTTGTTCTGACCCCTCTGCTCTTTTCCCTGTTTATTGCAGATCTGCCACAAATTCTATGCAATGCAAGGGGGGTAAGCCCGAAACTAGATGGGAAACTTATCTTGTGTCTACTCTATGCGGATGACCTGGTAATTATGGACCAGACAGAGATCAGTCTACAACGAAAATTACATAGGTTTACAGAATATTGCCAAGTCAAAAAACTTGTAGTTGATATGGAGAAGACTAAGATTTTATGTTTCGGTAGAAGGAAAACTAGGTTCTCCAGGTATCTAGGCAATGAAACATTGGAAAAAGTAACTGAATATAGATACCTGGGGATGTGCTTTCAAAGAAATTTGCATTGGCACACTCACCTGGAGGCACTAAAACTGAGGACATGTTGAAGGGATTAAAAAGATTTAATGGTGTGTATGGGGAAATGTCGGACAGACCAGTTCTAAAAGCTTATTCAGCCATGGTGCCTCCCCAATTTTTGTATGGTGCAGAGATATTATATCTGAGTGGCAAAAATAGCTAGAATGTTGACAAGGGAAACAGTTTGAAAAATCTCTTTTCTCTGCCCAAATCTTCTTGGTACAGGCAGTGAGGCTTGAACTGGGAACCACCTCATGGGGTATTATAACGTGCATGGCCCTACTACGATTCTGGCAACGTGTGTGCTTGGGTCAAGATCTTAAAATCTCACAATGGTGCCAGAATTAAATTATAAAAAGTGATTTAACCTGGGCAAAAGAAACTAGTTATAGTTCGCAAAGCTTACTGTCAGTTAAAGATTGAACTGCGACCCCAGTCCCTTCAATCTGAGATCAATAGGAGAGAGCTTAAGATGCTGGGTTCTGAACTCTCCCGAGCACAGGATCAAGACTATATTTCTAGGAAAAGCTCAGTTCTCCATATGGTCAGAGTGTGGCAAAAAGATCAACATTTTCCTTATATTGACATGCTACCCAGTTGTCAGTTAAGGCATGAAGTGCTAAGACTAAGAATTGGGGTTAATCAATGTTATGCGAGTAAAGAGGTAAAAAGCTTTATGCTAAATAATGAAGGTAAATGTACTTGCACTTTAGGAACAACTTGTAATATCATACATATTTTATTAGATTGTCAGAAGTTGTTAGAACTGCGAATACAATTTTTATGCCCGATTTTTAAAAAGTATGATATTAAAAATAGGTTGCAAGCAGTAAACCTTTTACTGGAAATGGCCAATCTGGACATATCTTGTGCCATGGGTAAATATATAAAAAACGTTAAGGAGTTCCTAAATGATTATCGAGAGGTTTAGGCCAAGCGTATTAGGTCGACGGAGAAACATAAGACTAAAAATGATGTGGTAACAACAATTTTATATTTCAGGATTTTAAATTGAAATTGTGTGTTTAAAAAAAATGCTAGTTTTTAATATTTTGTTCTTTGTGAGGATCTAAGGATGGTTTTCAGATGTTGTTTAGAAGCTGTATATCCTGGATTTTATTAAGAGGCGTTTTATTAATTGGTTACTTTGATGGTTGTAATAGACTGAATAAAGTTTTACTAAACTGAACACTGTCTTGATTACTAGATGGAGGAACCTTCCCCATACAATATACGGGCAAGTCCATTTGATTAAGAGGGGTAAAATACCTAAATTGACATCTTTTTAATTGCATATCTTTAACATTCCTAGGATTCGGAGTAGATAAAATTCAGGGGAAAATAGTATGTTTTATATGGGCATCAAGATGGGCCAGGCTTGCATGGAAAAATAACTGAGATGTAGGCTTGAAAAGGGTTGTTTGGCCCATACAGATTTAAAGCTGTAGGATGCTCCTGGTTAAACCGGTGGCCTTAACGTGAGGAGCTGTGCTGGAAGATGGTAAGGGAGTTTTACTCTGAAGGATTCTTGTATACGTTTGAGGTGAAGAAATTCTTTAAAAAGGTTGGCTTGAAGGGTTCGAAAGCTGCTCTGTCCCTTTGGCTCAGAATATGGGCGATAATGTGTATAGGCTATTTTTCACCTATCTGGGATTCACCGGGGACCCCTGAGTGTCTTAAAGATGGGTTGAGTGTTCCTTTACGGAGAACAGGGATTTAAGTTTGGGGGTAGTTATTAACAGAACCAGGTATATTTATCATGGGTATTCTTAGTGGCCAAGGCTTTGCTGTTTGACCTGATGCTTTTAGCTAGGAGGGAGAATTATGCAGCAAGCGAGGACCAAATTATACAGCAGAATTGTCTAAAGTGCTGCAAGAAAAGGCAAACCGTGCTGCTTGCTGCGCACATTTGGTGACAGTATTTTTAGTTTTACATGTTAACACTGGACACAGGTTTCACCTCATTGGTATCGGGTTAATACCTAATTACAGCATTCAGCAGCTGAAAGGTGCCAGCTAACCTTTTCAAAGGGCCTTCCTCAGCATAGCGACTTCTCTGCGCATTTGTGCTAAATGCATTATTTTTGTTACAATATGCAAAATAAGCCGAAGGTGATGGATTATGTGGCAAGTGCATCAAACTGATTAGGCAAAAAACACCACAGCTGCAGAATTGCACAATTCCAGATGGCCTGCACATAGGCAATTATTTGCTACGCCGGTTTAAATTTTATTTGACCTTTAATTTGATAATGCGTGTTATTTTGTTAGTGTGCTTTCTTTGATTTCAACTCTGTACCATTATATTGATATTGAAAACACAATCAACTGTGTTTGGTTAACAGGTGCCACAGCTACCAGTGCGTTCCTCCACTCTAAATATTTGTTCTGGATAACTATTTCTTTTTAATTGTGGTACTTTCACAATGAAAGTATTTGAAATGATATTTGATTGGCAGAGCCCGGGCAAGATGGCCGCTGATAGCCCTTGAGAGCGGTCGCACTCTTCCCTCTCTCCCGTGATTGAAGACGGATGATTGACCTGAGGTTTGCGGGCCATTGACGGAATGGCGGAATGAATATTATTATAAGATTTACTCAGCAGGCCTGGGCATGGCACTATGCTGACGGTGGAAGCATTCAGCCAACATATATACGACGGATAATAGCCGGCGAGGTGTTCCTGAAGAAGCTCTGGAATCCCTACGTTCGCGCTTGTTTTCATAGTCGGACGACTATTATGGTGCAAAAGGGAGGAAGAACAATGAAAACAAAGGAGAAAGACGCCGAGCCTAATGACCAAAGTGACTCTTGCGCTCCCTCTTCCAATTTATGGGGGAAAACACAGACACCGACACGGAAAGCCCTGACTAAGATGAAAGACGATCCTAACGCTGGGCAACAAAAGGAGAAAAAAGATAAAGAAAAAACGACCGCTGGGAAGAGAGCACTAAAGCAGCAGGTCAACGAAGAAAGTGTGTTAAGGCAACCCACCTTGATGGAAGCTTTTGCAGGCAGTCATACTCCCAAGTGTTGATGCAGGCTCACCCGCGGATATCGCCACGGATTTACAGGAGCAGGAACCGAACCCAGAGTTGGAGACGTTGAATGATGATCAGCTGGTCTCTACGACGCCGCAGGCTACAGAAACGGGCTCAGAGTCTCGGATTGACGCTGCGGTGGTGGAAGACGGGACTACAATCAACTTACTGCCTGGGGTAGAGGAGGCAGGCATCTTTGCAGATGGCGAGGCTGGGACTGACTGAGGACCAGTACGGCAAGACCCTCTGACAGGTACTGAATGCGCTGAGCATGTTGAGAATGGAGAACTGCGGGAAAATACCGAGAGTCTTGACGAACAGGTCTCCCAGTCACGTAGTGAAGGCGTTAATAAGCTACACAGTAATTTTGAAATGGATAAAAATAATGGCTCTAACATTAACCTTGAGGGGAGCACTGTCTTGAATGTGGAGGGGTCAGAGACTATAGGAGCCCCAGGTTTAGAACCCAGTATGGGAGCGAAAGAGGGAGCAGGGGGCCGCGCTCATGGAGGGCATAAAGTATTAAAGACTTATCAATCTGCCCGGCCTAAAAACTTGGCGAGTTTATCCACAATATTAGGAAGAGTGAGAGGGGAAATTGCCCCCCCCCCCCAGCAAAGCGTCACAGCCCGAACGACCAAGACCATGACTGCATTGCCTGGCTCTCCCAGTGATGAGTGCTTTTTCTCACTAAATGATGCGGAAAGTGATGATGAGGAGTCAGATATTACATCAACCCCAGGAGAAAGCTCTCTTAGGAGGTCTCTGAGGAAAATACTATGGATGGGGGTCTGGAGGATAACACAGCACATAGGGCAAATATGCATCGCAAAATGCGAAGCATTTTAAAAAGAGCGGAGAGTCCCACTCAAGTCTCAAAAGAGCTAGACTGGGATTATTCTGCCACCTCCCAAACCTACCCTGAGGGTGGTGCAAGCAGCCATCAAGAGTCTCATACCCCTAATCAAACTACTACTATGGATATGCTGTACAACATCTTGAAGCAAATGCAGCTAGAGGCCAGATCCGAGAGTAGGAGGGCGAAGCAGGCAAATCAGAAGCTACAGGGGTCATTAAGGAAGGTTAACAAGTTATATGCTGACATGGCTTCAAGAGTCACTGAAGTAGAGGAGAGTACGGGACAATTGGAAGATGAGGTCAATACATGGCAGAAATTCAGACCGGATCAGGAGGAGACAACAACTGATTTACAATGGAAACTCGAGGATTTTCAAAATCGGCAGCGCCGAAATAACATTAGACTTCTTGGTGTTCCGGAAGGACTGGAAGGCCAGGATACTCGGTCATTTGTGATTAATTTGTTGAAGGGCGCTTTCCCAGAGGCTAAAATGTGGAATTGGGAAGTAGAGGTGCAGCGTGCCCACCGCTATCCATTTGTACAAAAAAGAGGAAATCCAGCGCCCAATAAGCCAAGAGCTATTTTGATTTATGTTGGAAACTTTTTGCTGAGACAGGAAATAATAGACTAGGCTAAGCCAGTTGCAAGGCGTACTTTTAATGGGGTAATATTCTTTGCTAGGCCAGATTTCTGCCACGCCACAGTTGAGTGAAGGTGGCGAATGCGCCAGTTAATTAATCCATTTCAAAACCTAGGCTGTGAGGCATTCTTGCTTTTTCCTTGCAGGTTGAAAGTAGTGTTGAAGGGGCATGCTCGATTTTTTTTTTTTTTTTTTTTTTTTTTTTTATGTCAGAAATCAAAGCTCAGGACTATTTGGAGGAGTTAAAGGGGCAGACAAACAAGAACACGATGGTAGTCGCTGTAAGACAAGGAACCTCTAAAGAACACAGAAAATGAAAAAAAGAAATTATGCACAGGATATACTGTGGATGGCTGGATGTTACAAAAATTGTTTTTTTTTTTAGTGTGTTAATGTTAATGCTTTGAGAACCTTGTTTTTTTGTTTATAAATAGGCCTGGTAACAAATAACTATGCAGGTTGAATGACGGAAAGTTCGTTGGTTCCAACTTTTAGGATATTTGTAAGGGAGAGGGGGGAATGCTCGGGCTGTGAGCTGTCACATTTTGGTCCGGATTGACCCAATTGCCTGTAATGGGGGGGGGGGGGGGCTGTGGGGTAGATGGGTGTGGGGTGAGGGTGGGGGTGGGTACAAGGCATGATAAAAAGACACAACAATGGGCCAAAACTTGGAGCTTGTCTAGGAGCTTGTCATGAAAGAATTTGCTTTTGGGATGGATGGGGGTACAAAGTGAGCTAAAGGAAAACAGTATAAAGAAAAATCAGGATGTAAAGAGGATGGTGTATGGAGATTTATATGAATGGCAATCATTTAAAATCAAATGAGAACACGAGTAATCACGTGGAATGTTTGTGGATTAAATGATAGGCAGAAGAGGCAGCGGGTGGCAACACTCTTAAAGACTATGAGACCCGATTTTGTGTTTCTCCAAGAAACCCATATAGAAGGGACAAACGCAGGGGTTTTGGAACAGCTAGGATTCAATCTTCTAGCTTATTCAAAAAAAGGGACTAGAAATAGGGGTGTAGCTATTTTGGCGAGGCGTACTGACATTGTAGTAAGAAGGAAACTGGAGGATCAATGGGGGAGATGGCTCTTGCTAGAGTGTATGATTGGGGAAGAATGGGTTACTTTGGTATCGGTTTATGGCTCAACAGAGGATGACCCAGAGGTTATGGAGTTCCTGGATCTTGAATTAGCTACATGGCCCCCTTAGGTTGTTATGGCTGGGGATTTTAATATAAATGGGGCTGGAGGTCTCTGGGGGAATGAAAGAAATATGTATTCTGGGAGAAAAAAGGGGGTATATCGTGCATTAACTAACCTCGTACACAACAATCTACTCAGCGATGTATGGCCATATCTGAAACCGGATGATCTAGGATTCACTTATTATTCGGCTCCACAAAGGTTGTGTGTAAGGTTGGATTATTTCTTTGTATCCAATTCCTTGCTATCAGCGACTAAGATTCAGAGGCTGCCCCAGATCCTATCGGATCATAACCCGCTGATTTTAACCTTGTCAGTAACAATAAAGCAGAAAATAGATAAAGTATGGATGTTTGAAAGAGCTTTGCTGAAGGATGACAACTACATCGAACATATGACGCACTGGATTAAGTCATTTTTTTTTTCTTTTTCAAAAACCTTTATTGCACCATCAAGTTACACAGCGGAACGCCTACAACCCAGTGGGCTGGCCGCTATAGCAGTTCGTAGGTCACATGGCAACATTACAAAATCAGTAGTACATTCTTCAGTATTGTAATCAGTAAGTCAGCTGCCAAAAAGAAAGGGTGCAGCACATGCATATGTATCTCAGAGAGTATTGGTTTTTGGTTTTTCATTTCTTTTTTTCTCCCCCCCCCCCCCCCCCCCCCCTCCCTGAACAACAACAAATCAAAGTAACTGTTAAGAATATTAATGTGGTCGTATGTGTAATAATACTGATCTTTTGTAGCCACCTCACGGAAATATCCCTTTCTGGTTCTCCTCTCATTCTCGCCACCCGCCCCCGACTACCATGCTTGTGCTAGAGTCGACATCCCTCTCAAGTGGTGATCCATGTAGTCCCTCTACTGCCTATCCTGCATGCTAATGTGGCAAGACGCCACTTCCCCGTCCCTGGTTTCCCTTTCTCACAAGACGCCCAGAATACTAGCCCTCTGTCTCTTCCTCGTCTGACTCATCTTGATCGTCCTCTGGCAAGGGATCACAAATCTCTCCTCTGTATACATTCCATTTGGTCCAGATTTTATTCCACTTCCCCGGGCAGGCACGGTTAGAGTATACCGCCCTTTCCGTTATCATTACTTTATCCATATGTAGACACCATAATGACTTGGTTGGCACTTCCGCCACTCCCCATCTTTGTGCAATATCACGTTTCGCTATCATCAACCCCACTGTAACCCAGAGTTGCCCATGCCTAGAAACATCTGTAGGTTCCCACACATTTAAAAGGCATCTTTTCGGTTCTGGCAACAGTGATATTTCTAGTGTTTGTGAGATCGTTCGCAGTATTTGCCTCCAATATTCCTGAATCCGGGGGCAGTCCCATATGGTGTTAAAAAACGTGCCTTCCTCCCCACACCCACGAAGGCAGTAAGGGTGTTGTGTCTGGTTAATACGATGCAGCATTGTCCTCGTGTAGTATACCCTGTGCAGTATTTTCAATTGTACTAATCGCAGCCGCGCTGAGATGCCCACTTCCTTAGGTGAAGCTAGCGCTTCATTCCACTCATGTTCGTCCATCTCACTGGTGTCCCCCTCCCATTTCGCCTTCAAGGATAGTGTTGGGTCTGGTAGGTTGTTCAGTAATTTGCGATATGTGAGAGATGTTGTGCGCTCGACCATAAAGTCAGTAAGGAGGCGGTCTTCCAGCGGGGAAGCCTCGGGCAGGTCTGTGTCCGTGGGCAAGGCCGCTAGCAGTGCATGTTGGATCTGGATGTATCTGTAGAGCTCCCTGTCACTGAGTTCGTATAATTCTCTGTCTATGGAAGGGTATCACCCCTCCCCTTTCCCAAAGATCGCCCACCGTGGAAATTCCTATTGTGTCCCAGTGTGAGAATCCCTTGCTGTTTCTCGTGTTGCCAAGGACTCGTGAGTCCCACAGCGGGGTTAGCTTGGTGATCCTCCCCTTCCAACCCAAGGCCGCCGTCGCTGTATGCCAGATTGCTACCGTTAGCCTGGTGGGTCCCACTATTGCGCGAGTTTTGCGTTGGTCATATAGCGGGGCCAGTAAGCTGTTAGTGCCCAGTTGCGCCCTGTCTGCCTGAAATGCCGGCTCTGTTTGTAGAGTATGAATCCATTGGTTGATGGGTTTAAGGTGTGCCGCCCAGTAGTACAGTTTTAGATTGGGTAAAGCAATACCACCGTCAAACCACCCTCTATGCAGTTTGGATTGTGCGATACAAGCGGGTAGGTTCCCCCATAGGAGGTTAGATACTAATGCTGCGACCTTTTGGAAAAACCTAGGGGCTACCGGGTAGGGTGTATTTTCAAAGATATATAAGAATCTTGGCAGGGCCATCATCTTATTAAGTGCAGCATGCCCCAAAAGCGTCAGAGGGATTCCCGACCAAAATTGAACATCATGTTTGAGCCTGTCTAAGTGGGTTTTCAGATTTTTGTCCATGAACTCCGCAGGGTCAGTAGTGACCTGAATGCCTAGGTACTTAAACGATGTATCAGCTATCCGCAAAGGACAGTCCGCGTCAAGGACCGGGCCCGCCCCTTCAGGACATACAATTCTGATTTGCTCCAGTTTAGCGTGTATCCGGATATCCTTCCGTGAGTATCACAGAGGTGTAATAGAGCAGGGATTCCGCTGTCAGGATTGGTTAGGTATATCAGCATGTCGTCCGCATACAGGGACAGCCGATCCTCCCATCCCTCCTTCCAGCATATACCCTGAAGTTGGGGTGAAGTTCTAATTAGAGTGGCAAGGGGTTCCAGCGAGATCGCAAACAATAATGGTGACACGGGGCAGCCTTGTCTTGTGCCCCTGCCCAAAGGGAACTCCCGTGATATATGCCCATTGGCCACCACCCGCGCTACCGGGTTCGGTGTACAACAATCTCACCCATGCAATAAAGCGGGGCCCGAATCCCAAGCGCGACAACGTCTCGAACAAGTACGCCCACTCCACAAGATCAAAGGCCATTTTAGCATCAAGGGCCAAGATCACTGCTTGAGTCGTCACCAAGTCTGCTCGTGCCAGTACTCCGTGCAATCTGCGTAAATTTAGCGCTGTGTTACGGTGGGGCATAAATCCGGACTGATCCGGATGTATAAGAGACGGTAGGTGGGGCAAAAGTCTCGTTGCTAGGAGTTTGGCTAGAATTTTGGCTTCTGCATTAAGCAGCGATATGGGGCGGTAGGAGGAGCACTCCTCAGGTGGTTTGCCTGGTTTGGAGATGGCCACTATTGTTGCCGCTCTCTGATCCGGTGGAAGCGTACCCTTCCCCAGACATTCCTTGAACATCCCTAGCAGATGTTTACTGAGGGTCTCAGGCATCGCCTGATACCATTCCACAGGTATTCCGTTGGGTTCCGTTGCCTTACCCGGATTTAAAGCACGGATCGCCAGTTGTATTTCTTCAGCGGTAATGTCTGCTTCCAACTCTTTTGATATTTCCGGGGTCAATGTACTGACCTCGATTGGAGCTAATACTTCTCTGGCCATCTCGGGCGTCACTGTATGTTCAGGGGTGTATACCCGTTCGAAGTGGTCTGCGAGCAGTTCTACAATGTGTCCCGAGTTAATGTGTACCCCCCGCGTTCATCTTTCAATCTTTGAATCCCCCTTGAATTCCCTTCTCTTTTATCGAGCCATGCCAGCATTCTCCCCGCCTTGTCGCCCACCTCATAGATCCTATTTTGAGTATCGGCTAGGCTTTCCTTGACATGTATGCGCAGGTGATCGTTGTACAGCTGCTGTTGGAATGTAAGTGCGTGTAAGGTGGATGGAGTGGGATGCTGTTCATGAGTTGTGGTCAATTCGTGCAAAGTTATTTCCAGGTCAACTAGTTCCTGGGATCGTTCTCTTTTGTAGCCCGTGATGGAGTTTATGGCTTGACCCCTTAGAACCGTTTTATATGCCTCCCATAGTACCTCGCCGGGCTGATGAGAGGTGTTACCTCGAAACCGGTCCGGTCCTCGGATGCTTGATTCTGTTCTGGGAAGGACATGGCTTTTGTAGTTCGGACTGGACTGTTCCCATGGGGCAACAGGGTCAGAGCTGATTTGCATATCGCCATTGTCTAACCCAGGGTGGTGTGGAGTGCAAAAAAACGATGGATTTGGGCCCAGATCTTTGGACTGGGATGAATGTGTGACATTGATCTACATTCGGTCCATCACCTGTTTTGTTTGCAATTGCCGCCCTAAGTGCGCTGGGGATGCCCAGACGTGGGTCCCAGGCACTCCACACCACTGGAGTCAAGCTAGCCGGGCTGATGAGAGGTGTTACCTCGAAACCGGTCCGGTCCTCGGATGCTTGATTCCGTTCTGGGAAGGACATGGCTTTTGTAGTTCGGACTGGACTGTTCCCGTGGGGCACAGGGTCAGAGCTGATTTGCATATCGCCATTGTCTAACCCAGGGTGGTGTGGAGTGCAAAAAAACGATGGATTTGGGCCCAGATCTTTGGACTGGGGTGAATGTGTGACATTGATCCACATTCGGTCCATCACCTGTTTTGTTTCCCATAGTACCTCGGCGGAGCGTACCGAGTGAACATTCTCAGTGTAGTATTGTGTCGTCTGTTTAAGAGCCTTGCGAATCTGGGGGATCTTGAGGCAGGCAGCATGTATGGGGTATATGCGTTTACGTGTTTGTTTCTGTGAGGAAAGCGTGAGTGTTAGTGGGGAGTGATCTGATATCCCTCGAGGGTGAATCGCCATTGCATCTATATAATGGAGACCGTCTCCCAGGGTCAGGAAGTGGTCGATTCTAGACAGACTACCATGTACTGCGGAATGAAAAGTGTATTGCTTCACCGCGGGGTGAAGGTGTCTCCAAATATCGACTAGTCCCATGGCTGTCAGGAACTGCTGGAGGCGGGGCACCCCTCCCGTGGAGACTGGTGTCGGAAACCTGTCAAGTTGTGTATTCAGAATTGCGTTGAAGTCCCCCCCCCCCCCCCCCCCCCCCCCGAGGATAACCTCCCCCTCTGGGAGAGATAGAATAAAGTCACCCAGTTTAGGGAGGTGCACCGAGTGTAGATTAAGTCATTTTTTGAAATAAGTAGAGGGAGTGCGAATACAGGGGTAGTTTGGGACGCGTTTAAAGCCGCTGTACGGGGGGAAACCCTAAGTTTTAGTGTCTTTAAACAGGAGGAGAAAAAGAAATTGGAAAATGTAATAATGTGAGTAGAAGAAGCAGAGGGGGAACTAGCTAGAGCCGTGTTGGTAGGGGATCCATTGGACCAAGTCCTTATTAAAGTGGCCAAAGCAAGAATGGAAGCAAATGAGAGTATATCAGATAAGACGGCTAAGATATACCTTATAAATAGAAAAAGATGTTATGAATGTAGTGAAACGGTAGGGCGCACATTGGCAGTTCTGGCAAGGCAGATGGCTGCTATAGGGGAAATCAGAGAGATTAAAGATTCTGCAGGGAAATCTCTCAAAGAGACTGAGGCGATAAGAGAGGTCTTTAGGCAGTTTTATAGCCCAATTATATGACGGGGACACCCTATAAATGCTAGCAAAATAGCCGACTACTTAAGGGATATACCTGGTGAGACCCTCTCAGAAGAGGATAGAGAGATTTTAGAAACAATTTGTGATATGGAGGAGGTTGAGTTGGCCATGCTAAGTCTCCCATCCGGTAAAGCGGCTGGACCTGACCAGCTCCCTGTAGAGTTCTTTAAGACATTCTGGGGAATACTCAAGCAGGATCTTCTGGATACAATCCAACAAGCTCAGAATGGAGTATCAATACCAGCATCCTGGGCGGGGGCAGACATTGTAGTGATTTTAAAGAAAGGGAAGCCAGCTGATGAACCAGGGTCATATAGACCAATAACTTTGATGAATGCGGATACTAAAATATTCTCTAAGTTATTGGCCTTGAGATTCGCTAAAATGATTGGCAAGTTGGTTAGTATAAATCAGCATGGGTTCATACCCGGGAGAGGCACAACCCATCATATAAGGAAAGTTATTACCTTGTTCGACGCCATGGAGATCCCAGGGGACCCGATGGCAACAATGCTACTGGATGCCGAGAAAGCATTTGATCGGGTCTCCTGGGATTATTTATGGGTTATTTTAGAAAGAGCTGGTTGTGGAGCAGGCTCTATAGCAGCAATGAAAGTCTTATATACAACACCAAACGCTAGGGTAAGGGTCAACGCAGGGTATACTCTCCCACTACAAATTACGTGAGGGACACGGCAGGGATGTCCGTGCTCGCCGCTACTGTGAAGTACAGGAGTTACTTGTCCTAGATGCAGCTCAGACCAAGCTGATATTGTGCACATGTTTGCGTCCTGCGCCCATTTACAAACGATCCTAGAAGAAATTGAGATGTTTCTTAAAAAATCCTTAGGAATAGAACTGAAACTTGCACCCCAAATTATTATCTTTGGGGTAGTAGATGCAGAAGTTCAACTAGATTATAGCTACTTTTTGTTTGTCGCTATGGGAATATTACGGTTAGCAATTGCAACGGCCTAGCTGGATAAAACACCTCCAACTTATCAGGAATGGCTAGGCAGACTTTTGTCAGCCTACAGTCTAGAAAAGGCAATATATGCTAGAAAGGGAGAAGAGGGAAAAAAATAAGATGAAAAATTTGGGGCCCGGTGACGAAGTGGAGGGATCAAGAATCTGAGTCTACCCCGTAAAATGAGATGGTGAGCTAGAGGGCATTATATGTAATACTGATACTGATTGATGTGACTTTTTGCTCATCTTTGTTATCGTATTTTGCTGTATTTGTGCTACTGTGTGGTGTTCCCTTCATTATATAACTGACTCTTGGATAAGTGAAAGTATAGTAGAACTGCTATATAATAACTTATGTTTTCTTTATTATGTTCATTTTTTTTTTTTTTTTTTTTACTGTATTTTGATTGAATGCAAAAAATGTAACTAAAGTACATGCCTTGTACCGGGGGGAAAAAAGGGGGAAACATTTTTCAAGAAAAAAAAGAAAAAAAAAAATGAAATGATATTTGATTACATGTCAACGTATTTTTTCCACTAACTACGATTTTAGTAAAATAAATCTTTTCTGAAATGGTACTTGTCAAGAAATGGAGATTAGGTAAAAGTGGGCACACTTTTTTATATGTCTGAAGTGCCCAGTGTCCTTATTTCTAGTTAGCCAGTGCTTTAGCTGGAGTGGGTGGCCACCAAAACACTCTTCCATAAGAAAGTCCAAATATTTACAAATACACATTTAAGCACTCCTCCCTCAGATACTTCATCAATTGAATTCCTGTCTGAATTGTTCTAAATCTTCATTTACTCAATTGTAGCCAACACCTGTTTCGTCATGTACTGACTTCATCAGTGCTTAAATCTAGTTTGCGTGAAAAATGGGGTAGTCCTCCCACAAGTAGGATGAACAATAATGCGTAACCTGATAAATCATTTGTAAGAAAGCTATAATGAAGGGCTAATCAATATCCGCAGCAATCACTGTTAAACTCAGTACAACCACCAAATTCAATGTAATGCTCATATATTCATGTTGCCCTTTTATGTGAAAGTATGCTTTCTTTGTGCGTTTTCAATAAAATATAATGGTATAGAGATAAACTGTCGTTGTTTTACAGTTACCACAGGTATCACTGCTTCCCTAAGCTCTGAATCTTTGTTTCTGGATAACTATTTCCTTTTAATTGTGGTACTTTCACTATGAAAGTATTTGAAATTAAATTTGATTAGATGTCTAGGATGTATTATGTTTAAAAGGTCTTTTTTTTTCTTTTTCGATATAGTCTCTAAAGGCCATCTTGATTAGATTCAGTTCTCTTTTTATTGCACTCTTTACACACAGGACATATGCCAGTCCTCTTAAGTCCAGTCGCTGTAGTTTGGGCCATTTCCACATTCCCAGCAACATGTACGGCCATATTCCACATGCTTGGTCCCCAGTTTGTTCTGCTTCCACGTGCTGAGCAAAAGCTTGTTTACCCTCCCCATGCTAAGCAGCAGTCTGCTCTACATCACTTGGATCTCTCTTGAAGCCTGTACTACGTGTCTGAGATCACCCATTCTTCTTGTGACTCCTTGTGGGTCTAATCCTAAAGCTTACAAAGTATCTGCTTGCCGGACTGAGTATAACATTGGTCTAGTACCAAAAAATACATTTAAAATCTGAAAAAATAGTCGATTTAGTCCCAAGTTAGTAGTTTGTTTTAGTGTGATCCAGTGGAAGCAGTATACATTTTATACACATTCACAATACCTACACTATTATGCATCAAATCTTTATTTCATATAATACACACCGAGCACAGGGGTTTGAGGCTATACGATATTGCACCTATCCACTAGTGTCACATTAATATCTGCAATTTTTAGGTGCTAAGGACAGGAGATCCAGACCCCTAGGTCTCCCTGAGACTAAAAAATCTCAAACAAACACAATTTAACACAATGTCCAGCACTCTACAAAAGTATAGAAATGATCTATTTCTGTATGGTGTAATAGCCAAGGAGACAACAATATTCTTTATGGATAAACACCATATAATTGCAACATTTAATTCATTCAATCAAAGTAAGTCAAGAATCTTCAATGGTTGAGTGGTCAGGTCTTTATTCTGTTCAAAAAAGGCATGGATTCCATCTTCATAAAAGCAATGTTGTAGCCAGTGCCTACGCGTTTCGTCCAAAAGGACTTCTTCAGGGCAGGTAAGTCACTGTTTTGGTCTAATCTGTTGCTTCATCTAAGGAGTTGTCTGCGAATTCCTTTCTCAGCACGGTTACACAAGCATTATGATAAATATCTTGCTTACGGTAAGCGGATGCGGTTACGATGCCATGAAGCTCCGGTTCTACGTTTTCACAACAATGAGTGCGACCTACGATAATCCGGCTCAGTAAATATCTTCACTAAAGACAGCACGAAAATACCTTTTTAAGTTACGGGACCCCCAACGAAAAGACTATATTTACCGATTACAAGATATTTATCATAATGCTTGTGTAACCGTGCTGAGAAAGGAATTCGCAGACAACTCCTTAGATGAAGCAACAGATTAGACCAAAACAGTGACTTACCTGCCCTGAAGAAGTCCTTTTGGACGAAACGCGTAGGCACTGGCTACAACATTGCTTTTATGAAGATAGAATCCATGCCTTTTTTGAACAGAATAAAGACCTGACCACTCAACCATTGAAGATTCTTGACTTACTTGGATTGAATGAATGAAATGTTGCAATTATATGGTGTTTATCCATAAAGAATATTGTTGTCTCCTTGGCTATTACACCATACAGAAATAGATCATTTCTATACTTTTGTAGAGTGCTGGACATTGTGTTAAATTGTAAATCTTTATTTCATCTAAGTGTTTGGGCCCATAGAAACTATTAACAAAAAAAAATATATATATATATATATATATATATATTAGATCTTTGGAGAGCTAATAGGTACTCGGATAATGAGAGATGGATGCTATTTCCTTTATAAGGACCTATAATGAAGAAAAAGCCTAAACAACCATAATAGTCACAGTTAGCTTCAAATATTTCACTATTAAAGACAAACTCTGAATACCTAATAAGTCAGTTTTATCTAAATCATCAAAATTTGAATGGTCAATACAACAAATACATTCAAAATATGAATTGCACTATTATTTCAGTGTTAAAGGTAAAATCACAATAATGAAATACAGTTCATGGTAAATACATCATAATCAATAACAAATGTGAGAGGAGAGAGGAAAAATAATACATTGCAATATCAGTTTGCAATTTCAAGATTCATATGACCCTAAGATCAATATAGTCAGAAGTAGCTAACCCTTCAGCCAAAGAGGTATAGCACCTAGAACTTCACCAGCCGATGAAGTGCAAGGAAAGTCAGGATAAGTTCAGACTCAGACCGACAGCATGTCACATCCAAGGAATATAGCCAGACAGAGTAGCACACAGAGTGCAGCAGCAGTGCTCTCTTCTCAAGAAATCGGCCACTACCAGTTATTTTACCACTTGACTAAGTATACCCCAATATATCCAGAGATCCCCCCCCCCCCCCCATGTTTCAGTTCCTTTGTTCTACACCGTTAATTGGTTAAATTCATGAGGTGATCATTCTCCAGGCTATGTCATCCGGAACTTCAACAGGACAGTCCATTGTTAATACGAAAGAGGTCATCTCCACGGAAGCAGGAAAGAGACTTGAATCTTTTTCGTGGCCTCACGGTCGCTTCCACTTCAGCTTGCAACATAGTCGGCACAATTATTCATAGAGAGAAATACTCTTACCGTAGGAAGGAAATTCTAGTGATATGCTATACACAGCTAAACAAATAAATCAACACTTTGGAAATAACGAAGGACCAAATACATTATTTGTGGCCTGCGTTAAAAAGAAATAACTCTATCAAGTTTCGAGGCCCTCACAGAGAAACCATAAATCGTCGTTCTTCTGCAGAATAAAACACACGCATTACTATTTAAGAAATAAAAAGGAAGAAAATACAAATGGGAATGACAATTAAGGATTCATTATTCTAATTAAATTTATGAACACAACCCACTTTCAAAATGTAAGTTATTATTCAAACAATTACTCTTGTTGTAAAGAAGAAAATATAATTGTGAAGTAAACATTTTCTCTAAGCATTTTCATTATTTGCTAAATTCTACTTAGAAGTTTTGTTTAGCACATTTATTAATTTTCTCTCTCGTTTCATTTTAGTTTCACATAAAAACTTCATATTTTCCATGCTTTCTGCACCGTAAACATTGCAACTTCTGTTTAGTAAACGTGTTGTCTTTCTTGCACATTTTCCCTTTGTATCTTTTGAACGTCTCCAGTGTTATTAATTTTCACACCGTTAATTATGTTTATTAATAGCACAGCAGACTTGATAAAATATGATTATGCAAAACTCTTGCTCCATCAAGTACATGCATTTTTATGAGATAGAAACAGAGTCTATATTTGTAATGTATATTGAAATTACAATTCTGGCCCTATATTATCAGGTAACCACACCATTTGACTTGGTCATGTATCAAAATACCAATCTAATGGCAAAATGTTAAGAGGAAAATAAGGTGTAGTGGTCTCAGTAGGAATATTGTGTACATTTAATGCGGGCATGAAATGTCGTGGGAAAAGCTTCCAAGTTTATCAATGACTTGAAGTAATATACACTAATGCAGCATTACAGTGACATAAGGGTATTATTTACATAAGTATTGTATCTGTTGCAACTGTCAATGCTTTTTATGTGTATTCGCCCCAGAAGAGAGACCAATCTGCTGTTTTCGCTACATGTACGACTGGGTGGGCTACTTCTGTGTAAATAAGCAGCACTGCCAATGCAGAAAAAAACAAAACAAAACTTGTGAAGTGTTCGACTGAAGAAGGTTGGAACGTGGTAGCCCGTTTCAGTAGTCTTTATGCAGGCATTGCAGCTGTCCACATGCTGACGTGAAAATTGGGACCCTGAGTCTCGGTAACGACGCTAAACATCCTGTGATTCTGGGCAAATCACTTAATCTCCCTGTGCCTAACAAAAATGAATGTGTGTCCTCATGTAACGTAACTGGTGCTCATGTAAAGCGCTCTGATACCAGATTCGGTTGCGTGTCAAGTTCGCGCTATATAAAACTGCAAAAAAAAAAACAGTTGCTTGTGTAATTATTTGTAAGGAAAACAACTATGAAAATAAAGATGGGTATCATCTGACAGCTTTGCGTGCAAGTTCCTGATATTTTTGTGTTAAAGACACAATGCTTTGGCAGTTCGACAATTCGAGCTTGACAGTTAACAAAAGAGGCACCAATTCGCATTTCAAGTAAAGTTGGTCACACTTTTGAAAGGTAAAGTGCCTCTTTAAATGCGCAGCCCCACTTTCTTTAGCTCTCCATGCCCAATTTACAATTGAGGGCAGTCTGAGGTTCAGCCACTGAGCAAAGATGCTGCATTCATGTTTTATACTGAGCCCTCTACAACTCTCATGTTGCATTGCAGTGCCCTGGTACTCTTGAGCTATGTGTGCAAGGGTGACAAGGGACTGCTTATATCCAGTGGTCAAAGTGGGAAAAAATAAGTAGGGGAACTGTGGATGGAGCACCAGGAGGCGGGAATAACCAGAGGATTGGGACGGTGGGCGGAGTCAGAGGTGTGGCTAAAAAGAGCAAAACATACCAATTTTTTTATGTTTGGCATTTTGCTGACTGACCAGTTACAGTTTATAAAGTTATTTAATACAACCAATGGATACACCATATTTAAACTCAGACACCATGCGCTACAGACTTACAAGCACACCCAATTTGCAGTGCTAATGTTAGCGCCCCAGATCCCAGAATGCATTTATTGCTTACTAATGCAGCTGGACTAGTTACCATTATTCCCCGGTGGGCCCACCTTTCAGTATATATATTTACCGGCTATTGCTGGTCTCCCTAAGCAAGTGAGGGTGACTATGAGTGTCGCAAACCGTGACCAAGATGCATTATGAAGGCAGTGCGTGTCCCAGAAGGACAGCAGAAGATGCCACCTATCTGACTTATGGTGATACAGCACCGTGAAAGGGTGAAGGATTTCCGGGTTATAAAGTATACTTGTCTAAATTAAAATGAGAAATTATGCGGTATAACACAGGGCATCCTGTGACATTATTAGTTTCCCATGAGGTTATTTTAACACTAATGAATACTGCCAGGATGTAAATTTAAATTCGTTATTACCAGTGTAATATAATTTGAATGCTGCAATCAGTAACTAAAGTTGATTGGGTAAGCTTTACAAAATGTCTAACACTTTGCAACATCACATTGGGCGCTTTCTATAATGAATCTCACATCAGCTCGAGCTAGAAACAAAATTGTTTTCGGTCAGAGCCGTATATTATGCCGGAGAAGGCCAATTATTTTTCATAATTAGGAGGGAAATCTCCACACCAGCACAATCACACACTTCCACGAGCCAGAAAAAATTAACAGGATTGAGTAGTAATGTAGTTGACCTCGACCCCACATAATCCAAAACTTGACGATTTTATCAAACAAACTGCAACATGCATTTGCAATACAATAGGTCTTGTATTCGCGAGATTTTGAGCTATTGGCATTGGAAATGACAATTCCTTTTATTTATGTTTAAAAAAACGTGCAATAAGGTGTTGTCATTTACAATACCAATAGGTCAAAGTTTAGAAAATGTGAGACCTATTGCATTGTAAATGCTTGTTTTTTAAAGCACATAGGTTTGGGCATTGTCTACCAGGAATTCTACATGCTTTTCCTTTCTTTGTGGCGTCATCAGAGGCCGAAAATAAAGGGCAGATGAGGGCCAGTGTGATGCCTAAAATGCATCCTGATGTGACCATTGTATAGGTCAGAGTGGGGGCAGGTAGGGGGCCTCCTCGCTAAATTAGGTGTAAATAGCACTCTAGCGGCCACCAAAGGTTGCCGTTTTCGAGTGCTGGTTAATTACTCCTACAGTGTTGCTTTCCAGGCCCCCACCCCCAGGTACAAAGGATGAGAGGGAGGAGGTTGTAGACGCCATCCTTAATGTGCAAAGCACAGGGCTGAACGATCGCACAATATTGTTTAAATTCGGACCATTCCTGCCGTCCTGGGACGCATTTTTAAAATACAGAAGTAGGGGAACGGACTGTGTCAAATTAAACAAGCATTGGAAATGCAATAGGTCTCGCAGCATTAGAGTTAGTGCTTTTAGAATTGTTTATGGGTTTTTTTTGTAAATCTTTAGCATTTTTGTTTCCTGTAGCCAATGCTAAAGAATTTCAAATAAAAAAAGCCATAAACAATTCTAAAAGCTCTAACTCAAATGCTCCGAGACCTATTGCACTGTGTGGGGGTGAGGGTGGGTGAGGGTGAGTGAGGGTGAGTGAGGGGTTGAGGGTGAGTGAGAGTGAGGGTGAGTGAGGGTGAGGGTGAGTGAGGGTGAGTGTGAGTTAGGGTGAGGGGTTGAGGGTGGGTGAGGGTGAGGGGTTGAGGGTGAGTGAGGATGAGTGAGGGTGAGTGAGGGGTTGAGGGTGAGTGAGGGTGAGGGTGAGTGAGGGTGAGTGAGGGGTGAGGGTGAGGGGTTGAGGGTGAGTGAGAGTGAGGGTGAGTGAGGGTGAGGTGTTGAGGGTGAGTGAGGGTGAGGGCGAGTGAGGTGTTGAGGGTGAGTGAGGGTGAGGGGTTGAGGGTGAGTGAGGGTGAGGGGGAGTAGTTGAGGCTGAGTGAGGGAGAGTGAGGGTGAGTGAGGGGATGAGGGTGAAGGTGTGAGGGTGAGGGGTTGAGGGTGAGTGAGGGTGAGTGTGGGTGAGGGTGAGTGAGGGTGAGGGTGAGTGAGGGTGAGGAGGTGAGGTGTTGAGGGTGGGTGAGGGTGAGTGAGGGTGAGGTGTTGAGGGTGAGTGAGGGTGAGGGTGAGTGAGGGTGAGGTGTTGAGGGTGAGGGCAATAGATGGATAGATAGAGTGAGGGCGATAGATAAAGATTGTGGGTGATAGATAGAGTGTGGGCGATAGATAGAGTGTGGACGATAGATAGAGTGAAATATATATGAAATGTAAATAAAACTAAACAGTACGCTATAAAGAAAAGTAGCCGTATTACAACAGCATACTGTTAAAATACGGTCAAATTTCTTATCTGCTTGTTACTGAAGCGCACATGGCGCTAGTGACATAGCCACCGATTCTATTATTAACAGTTCTTGTACTACAAAGCATAAGGCTTAAATGTTTAACAACAAACACGAAGTTCATAAACGTAGCGCCAGGCGCCATTTAGAAACATGCACATATCCCCCATGGAGGTCAACTAACAACTCACAGCAGATTCTAAAAAGCAATATATAATTTGCTTTTTAGCACCTAATCCGGCGTAATTAAACTAACCACGTGCCAGGCGCCAGCTGTACACGTAGAGATTCTCCCATGGAGATAAAGTAACCCTTCACAGTAGATGCTAAAAAGCAGAAAAATAACAGGCTTTTACCAGCTAATTAAATACAACTACGCAAATAGTAGGCAACATTTTGCTGGTTTGTTTTTGCCTAAAATAAAAGTGGTTTATAGCATTACTCTTAGATGTGGGGTTTTGCTAAAAGGTTAAAAGTATGCTTCACTTGTAAAGTGTAACTACGGCCTCCATACACCACAATGGCTGCGAACTCTGTGCAGGATGCTGGCTGAGCACGTAATATAAAAGTGAGCGGTGCGCACTCTGCACAGACTTAACATGTAACAATTTGCACAAAAGTGCTCACTGAGCCCTCCCTTAAAAGTGCTAAATGTGTTGTTTATGCAATGTGTAAGCCCTTTGTGTAAAAAAAATACATGTGGTTGTGCTATTTTTGTGGAACATGTTGCAGGCAGCTTTTGTGCTGTGTGCTAATTGAGCACTTTTGTTTGCAGTTTGAGGCTCAGTGTTCCTGCCTTTAGCTTTTTATTTGACTGTGGTAAAAAAGATCAGAAGCAGTAAGCTCTACAAACAGAAGATTGAGGTGGTTTGTAGGCATTGGTTATTAGCAGGTAAACTATTAATGACATTAAAAATATGCCGCTTTTGAAGCACGTGCAACAACCATTAACGTGGCATTGCTCTGCGGACGCCTCTCACAGATCCTGCATGACTGAACAACGGGGTTTAGGTGCAGTTGGGCGATGGAGGGGTAGTGTTACCTGAGAGTGCCTAGTACCAATATTCCGCCACAGTTTGCCCGAGGCATCGGCAGACGCTGTAGGTAATAATAATAAAATAGCCTGCTTTCGGGTGTTCAGAAAGGGGGGGGGGGATTTTGCAATCGGGTATAGCAAAGAGATGGCGGGGATGTAAAGGGCTTGACTGCAACTATGCCAATAGTATGCTACACGTTAAACGCGCTGCTGTCAGACGCTGAAGGTAACGAAAATAGGGTGCATTCGGGTGTTTAGGGGGGGTTGTGTAAATAGAGCATAGCAAAGCGGTGGCAGGGAAGGAAAAGATGGATATGTAGAAGAATCCTAGGACTACTGCAAGACAATCACTGGCAAAGCTAAACCGTCTCGGCTGCCAAATGCTCGAGTACAACTCGGAAATCAGTTTTTTTTTTTAAACACATGCAGTGCCTGAGCGTTACAATCACTGGCAAAGCTAAACCGTCTCGGCTGCCAAATGCTCGAGTACAACTCGGAAATCAGTTTTTTTTTTTTAAACACATGCAGTGCCTGAGCGTGTCACCACTGAGGGTGCATGGGGAGGGGGGAGGAGGGAGGAGAAATGCGTCTCGGCCGGAGCAGGGGGCGTAGCAGGGAGAGCGGGCTGTGAAATGCACTTCACACGGCCGGCCGGTCGTGAAACTGAAAGCATGGCCGGCCGGCCGTGAAAGCCTTTGATGCCGCAGGGGGTGGAGCGGCACCAGCTGGGAGAGTAGGCAAGGCAGGCGGCTTGAAACTTATCTTGGGCGTGAGTAAGGTTCTGTGTACTTTTTTTTCCATTTCTTTGGTAAAGCAGAAGATAAAATCAGTCCCTCTTTAACACATCCTATTGAACACATATATTATTTTGTGCGTACAGGTATCTGATTGGGTTTGTCCGTTTTATATGGTGCCCCCTGGCGGTGAAGCAGGATTGTTACTTCCACCTCTAATGGTATATTCATCGGCAGAAGTTTATCTAGTTATTTATATATTTAGACGAGTTTCTGTAGCGCTGAGCATGCCTTCATCACGTTGGAGCGCTATACACTAAAGAATTACAAAGTTGAAATAAGTCCTTGCTGTATACCATACAAGTGCATCGTAGTGGAATTCAATTTAAAAAGAGGTATGCTACACATAAAAGTGCCAAGTAGTAGCATTTGTTTTAAAAACATTTTGCATTTAAATGTTGAAACGAAACATGCATCAGATGCTAATCAGTAGTAAGTCCAAACAGTGGTGGCAGCTCTAGAGCCGTTGTGGTGAGACGGGGAAAGAATGGCTAAAAACAAAAAAGACTAAATCCATTACCTGTCAGCCGGTGTAAGTGGTACCAAAATACGAAACGATTGCATGCGACATGGCGGGGAGGGGGCGGAGCGGGGGAGAGGGTGTTAAGCAGCAGGGCTGCCTGATAGAGTGGAGAGCGGGCGGGCAGAGAGAGTGAGGGGGCGGAGGGCGCGTGTGGGAGGAGTGCGGGAACAGACGGGAGGGGAGGAGAGTAGGAGGAGGAGTAGGGGAGGCACGGCCTAGCGGCCGTGCAGTCAAGAAGTGAGGGGGCGGGAGAGTAGGCAAGGCAGGCGGCTGGGGCTTGTGCACGCGCTTTTAAGCTCAATGCGCATGCGCATTGAGCTTAAAAGTCACGGGCACTGCAAGGAATCGCCACGATTCCTTGCAAGTTGGGATAAAGAGTGGATAAGTCCCAATACTCTCGCTTGCTCGATGCGCATGCGCATCGACAGGCGAGACCTAAAAAGTAGGGGCACGTCGTGCCCTTCCGATCCCGCCCACTTCTACCACTGCTTATATCATACGTTCTAGACCAGTGACACTCAAAGTACGGCCCAGGGGCCGTGTGCGGCCCTCCTGACCTTTACATGAGGCCCCTGGGCAATAGCAGCACTGGGCTGCTGTTTACTCGACTCCGCATTAACATAAAAAGAAATAAACAGCAAGCTCTTATTTAAAGGTTATTTGCATCTATGGAAAGGAAGTAACTAGGCCCTTAACTTTAGGAACACCATCATTTTTAAAGACAACAAACGTATAAAAATATGATAGTCTTTTCAAAATTTAAAAAGTGTATTTCATTAACCTGTATAACAGTTTTACCTTAGTAAATCCGATTATAACTGTGCATTCAGAATTTTTTTTTTTAAATTGCACGTTTTCAAATAAATTTAGAAACGTTCATGCCCTCACCACCAAAGACCAAACCTTTCGGCCCCAGGGAAAAGGTTTGCGAGTACTCATGTTCATTTTGGGTTTGGTAGAAAATTGTAGACTCGTCATTCAAGACCAGTCCTTTTTCTGTTGTGCGTTTATTAATTATATGATATACGTTAATATATTATGTTTGTGTTCTCGTTGGTACAACAAGATGTATTTGTGGCACTAATGTTTTGAATTGTTCATAATGGGAATGGGATAGCTTTATATGTTTCTACGCTGGTGGCTGAAGCTGAGGGGAAGTTGCATAGAGGCTGGATACACTGCATCAAGAGACATTGGCCCTGAGACAAAAGATGATTTATAAATAGCCCAAGAATTTCCTAATAAAATATGTGCAATAGAAAATTGGCGGTGGCAGAAGTTTCCAAAGTCTGAGGTCCTCAGGCATCCCTGTATTCATGGATGCACTAAGCTTAGAAAAACGTGTTGCTATAGAGGAAGTGATATCGGCCATTTGCTAGTCTTGAACCAAATAAGTCCCCCCAGAGCTGACCGTTTCACGTCAGTGTTCTATAATATGTTCTGCCAGACCCTAGTTCCTGTTCTTTAATTAATTGCTGACATCGGCGCCCTAGCTGCCTCCAAGAGTGAAGCCTCCATGTTGATTATCCTGAAGCATGACAGAGTGCTCACGCTACAGGATCATTTCTAATATTAAATGTACATGCTCGACTATTCGCAGGGATCCAGGCACATAGACTGATGAGCACACGTCTTCACTGGGGGACCCCCGACCTCGCGGGATTTATACAGGAAATCAATTACTCCTGGAAGGGTTGAGATTTTGATCAATACCTTATCACTATCGATCTAAAACCCCGGTCTGGCCGACTGAATCTTTATTGCCTGTCATTGAGGAAAGAAAGTGCATCTCTTACCAAGTTAGTTCCCCCAGTAAAGGACTCTGCTTCAAAGGATCACAAACAACTTCTAGCTTTCAAAGATTTATTATAAGTTGCAGGTACAAGCATCTCAAGATGAGATTCACCAGATACACGGGCCCAACTACGTACACGTGTTCTCTGAAAGCCCTCAGACGAACAACGGAAACTATCAATACCAGTTCTAAAAACAATAGTGCTATTAGCATAGACACATATTGAAATCTATCACTCATTTACAGGCGGAAGGAAAATACAGGTTAGGCTTTCCCTACCCTGCTCTAGATGGTATCCCTACTTAACCAGGTCTCAACCTATCAAAGGTGTCAGCAGTGAATGACTCCCAAGGGAAGCCACCCACTCTCGAACTCTTGGTGAAAACCTATAGTTCTCCAATCATGGCCCCTCTCTGCCTACCCATCCGCTCTCTAAAGGGTCCTCAGGCGTCTGCTCTAACTCCACCCAGGGGTGCTGTCCCTAATACAAAAATCCAACAACATTTAGGACGCCCCTCGTGAGACGCCCCTCACGTGGTGTAGCTTCTGGCTTTTTCCATGATGAGGCCTTGTGGTTAGAGTCGACCTTGCTTCTCAGACTCGTCTCCGGCCCGCTGATACCCCTTAAACATTCCGGAACCCTCCTCCATGTCTGGTCCATTTCTTGAACAAGCTTCTATTCATTATATTAATAATTGAATACCCCCTTTTCTCTTCCAGACAGACATCTGCAGCCTAATCCCAATTCTCATGGTCTTCCAACCGCATTGCAACATTCCCCAACCCAGACTAATACGTATAAATCAACATTAAAGCTTTCCAACTCTACAACATTTTATAGCATTCAACTTCTTCTTTAATTATTAGCATGTTAGTACTCATATTCTACTGATTTCGGTAAACACATCTATAAATCAAAAACCTACTCATTAATACTAAACATTAGTGCAATCCATATTGTGAATTTTAATCACCTTCCCCCTCCCGCCTTGCTCTGGCCCTGAGGCCTACCACATTTCAACGTTTCCGTATGCCATCTTACATTTTAGCAGCTACACAACATGGATTCAGGAATTATCACGCTTAATAAAATCGTATTACTTCACACATTTCTGTATTAGTTCCACTTCTATTTAAACTTCTATATTAACTACACATTTCAGAATATAACTATGGATACTATCAGCACTCATGGCATTTCTCTTCATGATTTGTGCTTACTACGTGTAAGTGTGATGTATTTCTACATTTTGGTCAGTTTGCGCTCTCTCAGTTCCCCCCTTTGATGACCTCTCGGGGTCATCATTAATATTCAAACTGCAGTGATTGCTAGCATAACTCGTTTCTGTGTTTCCAAAGCCCTCAGACTCCGGTACTGACTATCTTGTATGGCAGCCAATCTCTGCAGCTGTTTTCTCCGAGCCCTCTCTGACCTTCTTGATCTGTACCATTTGAATACCCTCACCAATCCCCATAACACGATCCCACAGATCAATATTATGATGATAGGTTTTAGTATTTTCCACACAAAGCTTTTGCCTAAGGTGGTGAGCCAACCTCCAGCGTCACTTATCCCTTGGCCCACCTTTTCCCAGACATTTTCTCTGCTCAGGTCTTCGATCTCCTTGTGAATATCAGTTATGTTCCTAATAACCTTTTCAAGGGGCTTCGAATTGTCTGGAATGTAAGTACAACATTCTTGGACCTTCAAAGCCTTACAGACTCCGCCCTCCTTTGCTAATAGGACATCTAAGGCAAGACGGTTCTGAAGAACCATAGCCCTTATCGATTGCATCTCTCCTTCCACCAGCATTAAGGACTGAGCAGTGCTGGCAGACAACCTGTCTACGACTGTTGCTAGTCGTCTAATTTTAACATCATTAAGAATTAATCCCAGAAGAGGGAACACAGCTCCAAAGACATCTCCAACCATTTCTACACCTCCTACATCTCTCCTTCCCCTTGATGATGTCTTGCCCTCGATGATCTCTAAGTCTTGGGCATGGTATATTTTAGGGAAGATAATTGCCAAGTAACATGAGCCATACCAATTATCAGGTAGCTTCACGTAAGCATTTCTTCCACATACGAAATATACATTTGGAATCACTTGCATTCCCTTCAGAAAGTCCTTGGTGTAGTACTCTAAATTGAAAGCATGTTCACAGCTAACTTCTCCCACGTATACATTTTCATAATACGTTTTGGCTCTGTGAAGACATAACTTTCCTCTCTGCGTTCTATCTAAAGCTATTGGACCACTACTACCCTTTCTCTTGTGTGCCTTTTCTTCATCGGTCCAATCTGTTTTCCATTGTCCAGATTTTTTCAAAATCTTTTGTCTCCTATTCCGATCATCCACCTGCCCTATGAACTTTTTCTCGACTTCTGACACCTTGCATGTCAGGTTATTTCTGCGGGCATGTGAAGTATCTAAAGTAATCCAAGGAATGAAAAACTTTGCCAACCTGTCTTCACTCTTCCAGTAGTCCCATTTATTCATTTGTTTATAATTTGGGACTTCTGGTAACACTGCATCATAATTGGAGAAATAGTATTCAAAACTATCTCTCCCATAAAATATACTAAGCAACAAGCTACATGTAATGCCATATGTCAGCGGGAGGTGATGATATCGAATGCCTTCATCGACAGACGCCGGCAACTGCATGCAGACGTAACAGTCCTTGACCTCCATGGCATCCACGTATTCATATAATAATTTTGCATAAGCATTTGACCTAAAGTCACCTTGGGACTCATCCATGTGTAACCTGCGGGCTTCTGCAGCTAATAACGCTTTCTCTTGTGTGTTTTCCCCTTTCCCACCAGCAACGGTGGGAGTAAGCGCCTCTACGGATTTCACATCAGTTACCTTTGCCTCTTCCTCTCGTCCCTTTACATAGGAGACTGTTACTACTAAAGCTATTAATATTATCACTCCTACTATTAGTGTACCTATTATACATTTCGCTCTGCGGTTCTGGGTACCAGCCTCCATTTCGTCAGATAGTGTGGCTCTCTCGTAACTCAGCACAAAGTTCCTTTCTTTTTTCGTTCCTTTACAGTCTCTTTACTCCTTTAGTCTTGAGAACCACGCAACTGGAAGCTGACAACCTTTTCCGCCAAAGTTCCTTTTAGTTCAATATAGACAACCCTAGCCCTTCTCCATCAACTCAGGGAAAGTCCCTAAGATTCTCTGCTTCCTAGGCGCTAGGTAATCTTCTTTTCTTCACGCTTATTTACAAAGTCCTTTAAGCATCCACTATCAGGCGCTCGCCTGCAGCTTCGACAGCAAAATTCAATATTTCCAGACGAAGATTGTGCTCTTCTGCGGCTGATATCTTTGTACCAAAATCAGGGAATTGCAATTCTGTGAGAAACATGTCCTTTATCTTGCTGAGGCGGGGAGGACGGGGGAGCATGAATGTCAGTGACCCTTCTTGTTCGACTCCGGGTACTAACAGTCGTATCTCCACTGTTACGATGGGCTCAGAACTGGACACCACCACCGCTCGGATCCTCCCTGTCACTGGTTTCGAAGCCATCTGTCGCCAGATATGTCCACTCAGGGGTGGAGTATCTTCTGTTAGGCACCCGCACTCTTCTTGACCTCCTCAACTCCGGTGCTTCAGCGCCCTGAGCACCGTCTTCTGGGTCTGAGTCTTCTGATATCGGAGGAAGGGTTCTCTCCAGAGTTGACCTTAGGCTAGAGCTCCTTCTTTGCGGCCAATCAGCTTCTCCGCGTACCCTTCTACTCCGTCTTCTTCTCGTTTGTTCACGCTCTCTGTCAGACCTATCAGCGTCTGACTCGTACTCCCAGCTACTTTCCCCTTCAGTAGCGTCGTCTGTCTCGCTGTTGTACTGACCGTCCTCAGCTTGGTCAGACTCGTTCCCTGCTTCCGCTGGCACCTCTACAGCTTGGCTAGCCCCCTCTATGGCTTCTCGGTCCGCTGCTGGACGTCTATCCGAGAGAGGAGCTGTTTCTTCCAGAGGTGCTGGAACTCTCCGCGTGTGCGACGCGTGGATCCAATTGGGCAGGCCTCCCACTTTCACAGCCGTGTTTGTGGTCAGGATGATCTGGAAGGGCCCACGCCAACGAACATCCAAGCAGCTGCTTCTCACGTGCTTTTTCACCAGGACCCAGTCCCCAGGAAGCAAGTCATGACAAGGGTCCTGGCACGATGGTACCTCGGCAGCCTGCACCTGAAGGGACACAGAATGAATGGCGTCAGACAGCCCCTTACAATAGTCCAGGATCATATCATCTGTGATGCTAATCAATGCAGCAGTTGGGACAGAAGGTAACCTCATTGCTCTTCCCATCAACACCTCGTGAGGAGACAAACCCGTTCTCCTATCCGGGGTACTACGGAGGCTCATAAGGACCAATGGCAACGCATCAGGCCAACTCAAGGATGTTGATGAACACACCTTCGCAATTCTGGCCTTGATGGTGCCATTTATCTGCTCCACAATTCCTGAAGCTTCTGGTCGATAACTGCAATGTAGTTTCTGATCTATATTCAAAGCTGCACAAATCATTTTCACAAGCGAGCTGTTGAAATGCGTTCCCCTATCTGATTCCAAAGAGGCCGGCACCCCGAAGCGCGGGATAAGTTCCCTAAGCAATATCTTAGCTACTGTGAGGGTGTCGCACCTGCGTGTAGGATATGCCTCAACCCATCTGGAGAAAACGCAAACAACCACCAGGATATAACGGAGGCGGCTGCACCTTGGCATTTCAATAAAATCTATCTGCATTCTGTTGAATGGACCTCCTGACCTCCCTATGTGGCTCAGTGCAACTGGTGTCTTTTTCCCTACATTCAACTGCTGGCACGTCACACAACGCTGGCACACTGCTTCGGCTGCTACTCTGAACTTGGGGTTGTACCAGGTCTGTCTAAACACTCTCAGCATAGCATCTCTTCCTAAGTGGACAGGACCATGTATGTGTCGGGCCATTGGGCTCACCATCTCATTGGGCAACACTGCTCTGCCATCTGCTGAAACCCAGAAATGGGCCTCCCCCACTACACATCCTGCCTTTTGCCATGTTTCTCTTTCACAGTCAGGAGCATTTTCTTGCATCTCCTTCAGTTCGTCCCAAGTATCAACAGTTTCCAATATCATAGCTAATTCAGTCCTTACATTTATTCCACCCACTTCCACCTCGGTGAAAGAGTACCCTGTTTCCGCGCAATACCGTGCGACTTCGTCGGCATATCTATTGCCTTGTGACACGAAGTCCATATTTCTGGTATGTGCGGTACACTTCACAACTGCGATACCTGCTGGACATTGCAATGCCTCTAACAACAGGCGCACAAACTCTCCATTGCGAATGGGAGAGCCTGAAGAGGTCATGAAACCTCTTTGAGACCATAACTGCCCGTAATCATGAACTACCCCGTAACCATATTGACTGTCAGTGTATATGGTGACTCGGATCTGATTGCTTGCCAGGCAGGCACGCGTCAGGGCAATAATCTCGGCTACCTGAGCGGAGTGTACTCCTTCCAGGCATCCAGCTTCCACTACTCCAGTAATTGTACAAACAGCGTAAGCTGCTCTTAACTGCCCAACTTCGTCTCTTACACATGAGCCATCGACAAAGAAAATTTCATCTGGGTCGGTCAGTGGCTCATCTACGATGTCGGGTCTTGGTTTGGTGCATAGTTCAGTCACATCGAGGCAGTCATGGTCTGTACATTCATCATCACCCTCAATATCGTTTGGAAGTGGCATCAAGGTGGCAGGGTTCAAAACAGAGCATCTCCTGAGGGTCACGTTCTCTGCAGCAAGAATAACTTGCTCATAGCGCGTGAGCCTGCTATTCGTCAGATGCTGGGTTTTGGTCCTGGTCATCAACAATTCAACAGAGTGGGGCACATGCACCTCTAATGGGTGCCCCATTACAATATTCTCACATCTCTCAATGCTGACACCCGTTGCGGCAACGGATTTGAGACATCCGGGCAACGCTGCGGCTACTGGGTCTAAAGTAGCCGAGAAATACGCGACTGGTCTACGGGCATTCCCATGGATTTGGACTAACACAGACAGCGCGCATCCTTCTCTCTCACAGCAATAGAGCAAAAATGGTTTATCGTAATCTGGCATTCCCAGAGCCGGAGCACGACACAAGTCCTCTCTCAGCTGCAGGAACGCCATCAAACAGTCTTTGTCCCATGGTACCGGATCACTCACCTCCTTGTGCGTCAGTTTTTGTAAGGGCTTTGCTTTCAGTGAAAAATTTGCGATCCACTGTCGGCAATATCCCACCATTCCTAGAAACATCCTGACTTCTCTCTGCGTTTTAGGCGCATTCATCTTCATGATGGCCTCTATCCTGTCTGGTGACACCTTCCGTTTCCCTTTCTCAATTCTGTGTCCCAAGTACTGTACCTCTGTCAGGCAGTACTGCAATTTTCCCGGGGACACCTTATGCCCATTTTCGGCTAGATGGTTTAACAAAGCAATAGAGTCTTCCCTGCAAGCTTCCTCTGTCTCTGACGCCACAAGGAGGTCGTCTATGTACTGGACCAGAACTGACCTCTGGGGCAGTACTAGACTTTCAAGATTTCTCTTCAGGAGCTGGTTGAAGATCGATGGGCTCTCTGTATACCCCTGAGGAATACGACACCATGTTAGGACGCGACCTTCCAGCTTAAATGCGAAAAGAAAATGGCTTTCTTCGTCCAAAGGGATCGAAAAGAAAGCCTGGCAAAGATCAATTACAGTGAACCATTCTGCTTGGAACGGTATCTGAAACAGTATCACGGATGGATTCGGTACCACTGGACAACACGAAACGACTATATTATTAATCTTTCTGAGGTCCTGTACTATCCGAAATTTCCCATTTGGTTTCTGCAGACCCATAATCGGGGAGTTACATGGACTACCCACGATTTCCTTCAGTATTCCCTGCTTAATCATGGACTCAATCACGGGTTTTATGCCTGCAATCGTTTCTGGGGTCAATTTATACTGAGGGGTTCTTGGGAACTCAGCATGTGGTTTCACTACAATTTTCACTGGGTCTACTCCTTTCACCAACCCAATCTCTTCCCCAGTGAAATCCCATACTTCTGGAGCAACGGTCTCTCTCAGATCCCAGGGGAGCTCGTCTACTGTCAAAGTGGGATACAGTTCCACACATATTCTGGAGTTAGCGACTTTAAAGTCAGCATCATCATCATTTGTCAGTACCTCCACTCCTTGCGGTGTACAGTATATAGTGCAGTTCAATTTGCATAAAAGATCTCTTCCTAGCAGACATACAGGACTAGAATCACAAACCACAAACTGGTGCTCATCACTGTACTTCCCTATTTTCACCTGCACGGGTTCCGTCAGAGGACTGGTCATTCTCCTGTTAGCGACCCCCACCACTTGTATGGTCTCTCCAGACATGGGCAGGCCTGGTACTGCGGCTGACCTGATCGTGGATCGGGTGGCTCCTGTGTCCACTAGAAATGTCGTGGGGAACCCTGCCACTTCGGCCTCAACATAGGGTCCCCTCTGATCTACCTCCAGAGCTGCCCCGAGGGTGCAGTCATCCCTTTCTACCCTCTGTCCAGTTAGTGGGTCCACATAATAGCATTCCTCTCCCCCGACAAACAGTGGCATCTGTCTATAGGTCTTACCCATAGTCCCTACTCTGGGTGGCTGCGGGAACTGAGCTCGGGGAGGTGGCCCCCCCCCCTCTGAGCACCTTTCCCTGGTACTGCGTTACCCCTCTTGCAGGTGCACTCTGGGTCACTTCCTCTTCTACCTCTTGGTCTCCTATCTCAACATTATAGGGACACTCGCGTTTCCAATGTCCCACCTCGTTACACTGGTGGCACCTAGTTGTTTTCTTTAAGGCAGTTATATCTATCCTGGGTCTAAAGGTGGAGTTCTCCTCATTGCCCTTGTTCTGACTGTACTGTTTCTTCCCTCCAGTACCGTTTCCTGGTTGCTGTTGCTGCTGTCCCCCCTTCCCAGCTGCCTGCATCTGTACCACCATCAGTTTCTCCTTTAGTTTCTTAGCCTTGGAGTCTATCTCATCACAGCAGTACCTGGCATACCTCAGTATTTCGTCTAGGGGTTTATTTTGCCAACAGATCAAGTGTTGCTGTATCATTAAACTAATATCCGGTCTCAGGCCCAAGACGAACTTGGACACAAATTGCCCTATGTCCTTTGGATCCATTACATCCAGACCGCTATACTGTTTGAACGCCTTCAGCAATCTCTCATAGTATTCGTGAACTGTCTCTTTGGGTTCCTGTCTTGTTCGGTCAATTTTTACCCAATCTATGTCTTGCATTGGCACTTTATCTTTCAGCCAAGTCATTACTCTCTCGAACTTTGCCATCACACTCTCGGACGGCCCATTAGTCTTAGCATCTCTCTCGGGCTCTATGGTGGGCCACTCAGCGCTAACCTTGCATGCGGTCCACAAATCTCCTGGCACTACTATGTCAAACAGTGTGTTCAAATCTATCCATAGGACCTTTGAGATTTTTACGAATCTCTCAACTTGCTTATACCACTCCACTGGGTTTTCCCGCAATTTGGGGAAAGAGGTGGTAAAAGCAGCTAAATCCCCCCTACTCCAAGGGACGTGGACATAGGTCCCATTTGCGACTTCCCTCAAAGGGTATGTCTCTACTCCCTGCTGTCCTCCTGGTGTCATCCCAAGTGTGCTTCTCCTGACGGTCCCTCTCTTGGACCACCTCTCTTCCCACTTATCTAGGGCCCTCCATGTCCTTATTCCAGTGATCAGTTCCCTTATGTGTGTTTTCAATCCGATGGTTCGCCTCTCATCTAGATCTCGGTCTGTGTAATGTAGCCTGTGGTTGCCCTGTAAGGCTTTGGTCCTTGACAGGTCTACCATGTATTTGCCTGCTAGTTCCACTAATTTCTCATGGGTTGCTCTCGCCTTTCGAGTTACGTCCTTTGCCATGAACAGAATTTCACCCTGCTCATACATGTCTATTCTTTCTAAGGACAGGGTACCGTCTACCATGTCATCCAGATCTGACTTTAAGCTTGAGACATCGAGTCTTTTAGCTTTTAATTCTGCTCGCAATATCTCCTTCGAGGGAGGTTCACAGGTGTCTCTCCCATCCCAACTCCGGGCCCTTCGTTTGGGTTCGGGAGAGTTGGGGAGTGCTCTCTCTTGTTCCCATCTCTCCAGATCCCATGCTCGGCCATCCGATCTTGGAAGGTGATGGAACACAGGCCTGTTACCCCCTATCTTACTCTGTCCGTTCTCTCCTCTTTTCTCACAGTAGGACTCCCTGTTATTCTCCCTTCGGTCCCCATCCCCTCTTGGCCTTGTATCACTCAGTATCTGATACGATCCTTCTTGGTTTCCCATATTCCCTGGGCTGCGCTCATGTCCGTCATCACAGGGACTATGGTGCGGCCTCTCGCAACTCCCACTCTGTACTCTCCTACTGGGCACACAGTGGATACATTTAAAGCTGTCCCTGTACTCCCGAACCCTCCTGTCTTCTTCATTAGGTATCGGGCGAGACACCTCCCCGTTCTCTGGGCCCCCATTTTCCAGGTCTGATCTACCTCCAGTCTGGGCCCAATGGGTGCCTCTCCTACTGTCCTTCTCCCTCCCGTCCCACTCCGGACTGCTCTCTCCAGCCCCGCAGTGAGTCCGGGTTCTGCTGTCCTGACTTTCCCTTTCAGCTTCCGCCGCTATGATGCTCTTATGAGCCTCAACTGCCTCATCCCATTTTTTCATGTACTCGTTTAACTCTTGAAAGGATTTCCGTCCTGGTCCCCTCATATCCTCTGGATATCTAATGTCCCCCAGATCTCCTGTTGTGTGTACTGGGGTGCTCCAATCTCTTGGTATCGGCAACTGACTTGGGGAGTTGATCGTATCTTTCCTCCTTGCCATCTCTGCTCTTTCCCTGTCCCTCCGTACCCGTTCCTCCCCTCTAGCCCTGTCTGGATCATATACCGATACTATAGGACCTATGGTAACCGGTACTTGTAGTGCATCAGGTAACGCGTAGGATGTGGCACACTCCATTTCTGGCGCTCTTTGCACCACAAACCTCCCGACCACCTGTTGCACTTGGCTAGGCTGGGACAGTTCTTTCTTTGCAGCAGGATCCCATTCGGAACTGGGAAGCGGCCCATGCTCTCCTGCATTGCCCCCCCCTTTCTCGGCATCTCCCCCTGCTCTGTTATACGGAGGCGGCCTGTCTGTCAATAATCTGTTTATCAGGCTATCCTCTGTCTCGCTCTCGTCATCCTCTTCTAGGGGGTTTTTATTCCCGGGCATCTCTAACACTGGATACAATTTGTTTACTTCCATGTTATGCACCCTCCATCTTTTAGCATCCTCATCCCACTTGGCATCCTGTACTGCTCTTACCGAACGTTTCACTCTTTCTTGCCGTCTATTCATGTTCTTTTCATGCGCTGCCCTAATCCATGCATTAAGGGCTTCGAACTGAGTTGGTCTAGGCAAGGGTCTCGTAGAGGTCATAATTGCTTTTAATCTGTGTAGCACCTCTAATCTATACGTCCCGTACTTCGGGAACGTGAGTTCCTCATTTCCATCTGTCATCTTACTCCACTCTGAGATCCACAGAATCGTGTGCAGCCCAACATTTGTCCCCATGTAATGAGCTGGCGTACCCTCCGGCGGGGCTTCTTCCCCTTCATACGATCCCCTGCGTTCTCTTTTAAACAGCGCTCTTAACCATTTAAAACACTTCATAATTATGCGCAAAATTTCCAGCTTGAATACTCTGTTTACTTCCTGATGACAATCCACCAATCCTAGCGTGGCTTAGCTAACTGGCCTATCACAGCGCGGTCTTTCACCGGCCGGCCAATCCCAGCGCGGCACTTTCTGACGTCACTAGTCTCCGCTTCGCAGCAGCACCCCTCCTTTCTCAGCTCTCCTCGCGGTCATGCATGCGTCCCATTCATACTCCGAAAAATGACTACTTCCGACCAAGCGGTCACTTCCCTCGACTGTACGTCCACAGTCTATCTGTAATTGTCAACACAACTGACGAGATGTCTATCGTCGCTCTGATAGGTTCTTTACACACACAGTAACTTCCGACCAGCGTCTGTTACTCGCGCACTCACTCTTACGTTCCCCCTATCTGGTCCTTCGGGTGGTCACTGGTACCTCATGACCCCCTTCACACTGGTTAACAATTACTCTGAGTGTCCGATACACCCGAACCACTTAAGCCCTCCTTGAGCCTAAGATTTCCACCGGTTGCGCGCGCTCACAACCTGTTCCACAGTCTCTCTACAGTCATTCAACTCCGCCAGACATTACAACATAGATACAATACAAAACGCCGCAATCTTAACACGCATGACCCTTTATACTCACTCTCGACCGATACTGCTGCTTTTCTGCCTCACGTCATCCGGTCCTTCTTCCGCGGGCGGTTCTTCCGATCATCGGTCTCTAGGGGGCTTGGGGTAATCTAACCTGGCCTAGATCACCTTCCTCAAGAAGGCAACCATTCTCTATAGCTACCAACTGGAAGGGTTGAGATTTTGATCAATACCTTATCACTATCGATCTAAAACCCCGGTCTGGCCGACTGAATCTTTATTGCCTGTCATTGAGGAAAGAAAGTGCATCTCTTACCAAGTTAGTTCCCCCAGTAAAGGACTCTGCTTCAAAGGATCACAAACAACTTCTAGCTTTCAAAGATTTATTATAAGTTGCAGGTACAAGCATCTCAAGATGAGATTCACCAGATACACGGGCCCAACTACGTACACGTGTTCTCTGAAAGCCCTCAGACGAACAACGGAAACTATCAATACCAGTTCTAAAAACAATAGTGCTATTAGCATAGACACATATTGAAATCTATCACTCATTTACAGGCGGAAGGAAAATACAGGTTAGGCTTTCCCTACCCTGCTCTAGATGGTATCCCTACTTAACCAGGTCTCAACCTATCAAAGGTGTCAGCAGTGAATGACTCCCAAGGGAAGCCACCCACTCTCGAACTCTTGGTGAAAACCTATAGTTCTCCAATCATGGCCCCTCTCTGCCTACCCATCCGCTCTCTAAAGGGTCCTCAGGCGTCTGCTCTAACTCCACCCAGGGGTGCTGTCCCTAATACAAAAATCCAACAACATTTAGGACGCCCCTCGTGAGACGCCCCTCACGTGGTGTAGCTTCTGGCTTTTTCCATGATGAGGCCTTGTGGTTAGAGTCGACCTTGCTTCTCAGACTCGTCTCCGGCCCGCTGATACCCCTTAAACATTCCGGAACCCTCCTCCATGTCTGGTCCATTTCTTGAACAAGCTTCTATTCATTATATTAATAATTGAATACCCCCTTTTCTCTTCCAGACAGACATCTGCAGCCTAATCCCAATTCTCATGGTCTTCCAACCGCATTGCAACATTCCCCAACCCAGACTAATACGTATAAATCAACATTAAAGCTTTCCAACTCTACAACATTTTATAGCATTCAACTTCTTCTTTAATTATTAGCATGTTAGTACTCATATTCTACTGATTTCGGTAAACACATCTATAAATCAAAAACCTACTCATTAATACTAAACATTAGTGCAATCCATATTGTGAATTTTAATCACCTTCCCCCTCCCGCCTTGCTCTGGCCCTGAGGCCTACCACATTTCAACGTTTCCGTATGCCATCTTACATTTTAGCAGCTACACAACATGGATTCAGGAATTATCACGCTTAATAAAATCGTATTACTTCACACATTTCTGTATTAGTTCCACTTCTATTTAAACTTCTATATTAACTACACATTTCAGAATATAACTATGGATACTATCAGCACTCATGGCATTTCTCTTCATGATTTGTGCTTACTACGTGTAAGTGTGATGTATTTCTACATTTTGGTCAGTTTGCGCTCTCTCACTCCCATAACACCAATAACATCTTACACATACTTGACAATATAAAGAAAACCAACATATTGTAACTGATCATCTGTCAATGCTGAAAAAACGTTCTGAAGGGTGCAATTCCTTACTTCAAAGAAACGACGAAGGCCTTTTGAAGTTGTCCCAAAGTTCATAATTTGAGTGTTTAATGTATAGGGAACCCCTTTGCTAGGTTAAGGGTGAATAGTATATCCTCAGAGACGGTTCCAATTTGGAAAGGTACAAGGTAGGGCTGCCCCATGTCTCCATTGTTCTTCACCCTACACATGTAACCCAGGACTTTAATGGTGAGACAAAATCCCAATATTGTGTGGAAGAATAGGGCCCAATGTCCATGAGATATGTTTATGCATGGATGACATACTTTTGGCCCTTACGGACCTGATCCATTGTTGCACTACTGGAAGAACTCAAATGTTTTGCTCAAATCTCAGGTTTTATAATAATTTTACAAAAACGTTAACACTCCTGTGGATCAAGAGAAAGCGCTGCATGGCAGGGCCAAGGGTAATGCCCAAAACTCGGGCCTTAAAATCACAGTCTTCCTGTTCAAAATGACATCTACTACCACGAGCTAAGTAAGGAGGTTTTGAAAGATCCAAAAGGATGGCAATCGGGGAGACTATCGTGGCCAGACCTGGTGAGATCTACTACTCGCTTGCTATTTTAGGCCCAACTAGCCTGGTCTGGCAAGAGAGCTTGAGCTGGCAAAGAACATGTGTTCTGTTCATTCAGAAAGTGAATGAGCAATAAAGATACTTTTGAATCTTGTATTTGTTGTGCTTTCAAACACCGGTCAAATGTCCGCTTATGTCGTCTTACAGCTTGCTGCTTATTTTATCCTAGAAATGGTGTTAGCTTTTGTTTCTGTTTCTGTGACTGCAGAGCTAGAGAATTTTGTAATGTGATCTGTCTCGCAGTCGTGCTGGGAACACAACATTTAAATAGCTTATACATTAGCTGCACAAGCACTTCAAAATTCATTTCAGTAGTTGTAAACTTTTTTTTTTTATAACTCTGAAAAAACATGAATCAATATACTTTACTTGGTGGGGTGCAAATGAAAAATAATTGCTGAAACTCCTATTTCCACACATTGGTGAATGCTATACACCAATGCGGTAGGGAGGACGGTGGCAGTGTCTCTCCTGATTCCGCTTCTCGCAAACAGACTACAAAGAGCTCTACTCAATGGTGCTAATCTTTTTTTTTTCTTCAAACTTTTTATTGATAATAAAAGTAAACATTGGACAGTTTCAAGGAGTACATTGTACTCAGCAATCGTTCATAGGTAATATGATGACACATGGTGGACACACTATAAGTTTACAAGAGTATCACAATCAGCACATCTCCGCAGCAGCAGCCCCTCAATCCTGAATACCCCCATCTTTCTCCTCTATCCATCCGAATCTGTCTCACTTTCTAACTGGGGCGATTCACAAATATTTACTTTATATTCATTCCAGTTTCCCCAAATTGTCCCCCACTTTCGCGGACATTTCCTATGTAAATACACCATCTTTTCTGCAACCATTGAGGAGTCTAAATCCTTGCTCCAGTCTCTGAGCTCTGGAGACACAGGGGATCCCCAGGCTTTGGCCACATTTCGTTTAGCGTACATAATACCCAACGTTGCCCAAGCCTGCAAGGGGTTACTGAGGTCATTCGGCTCCCAAATGTTCAATAGACACCGTCGCGGCTCAGGGAGCAGCGAAACATGAACCACCTGGGATATAGTTCGCAGTACCTTGGTCCAATAATTAGCAATCACAGGGCACTCCCAGATAGTATGGTAAAGCGTCCCTTCCTCTCCGCAGCCTCTAAGGCAATATTGGTGTGCGACTCTGCCTATCTTATGTAGTGTGACCCTAGTGTAATACATTCTGTGTAGGACTTTTAATTGTATCAGTCTGAGCCGTGATGACACAGCAACCTCCCGAGGTGAGGAGAGCGCGGTCTGCCAGTCTGATTAGTCGAGATCACCTAGGTCTGTCTCCCAGGCGGTTTTAAGTCTATCCATAGGGTCAGGCATATTATTAATTAGCTTACGGTAAACCAGTGAGGTCGCCTTATTAAGCATGTGTTCCGTAAGCAGTCTATCCTACAGGGGAGTAGATTCAGGTAGTTTTCCCTCTGCCGGGAGTACTGACCGCAGGGCATGAGTGATTTGCAGGTAGCGGAAAAGTTCCGTCTCCACCAAGGTGAACTGTGCAGCTAGTTGGTCAAAAGTAAGGACCTTGCCCCGTCTATAAATGTCTCCAATCGTCGAAATACCAATGCGGTCCCAGGCCTCAAATCCCTTACTATTACAAAGACGGCCGAGGCGGCGTGACGCCCAAAGTGGTGTCATCTGCGTGATCGTGTTCTGACATTTGAGACGCGCTGACGCCATGTACCAGAGCTTCACCGTATGGGCCGTAGGGCCCATCAGGGCTGCTACACCACGGGATCATGGAGCGCGGTCATCCCTCCTCCAACCCTAGGTCATATCTGTCCGCCTTGAACGCAGGCTCTGTCTGCGGGGTATGGAGCCAGTGATTCACGATCTTAAGTTGTGATGCCCAATAATATAACTGGACATCAGGAAGCGCGATGCCTCCATCAAACCAACTCCTTACCAACTTTAGTCGGGAAATGCGTGTAGGTTTGTCCCCCCAGAGTAGGCCCGCAACTAATGCATTTATGGACTGAAAGTATTTTGGAGGCACCAGGAATGGGGTGTTTTCTAGAATATACAGAAACCGAGGTAGCGTCATCATTTTAAATAGAGCGGCTTTTCCTAATAGGGTCAGCAGCAGGGTGTGCCAATGCCTCACATCCGTGCGGAGTCGCTCCAGTGGTGGCAGCAAGTTATGGCGATGGAAAATCTCCTGATTCGGTGTCACCCACACCCCCAAATATTTGAATGGTCCGTCAGTAACCCTCAAGGGGCAGTCGTTCGGGAGGGTTGGTGGGGGCCCTTTGAGGACAAATAATACCGACTTGGCCCAATTGATGGTGTATCCAGAAGCCCTCCCAAAAATCTTACAGATGTCAAGGAGGACTATGAGAGAACGCCTGGGGCGAGTCAAATAGAGAAGAATATCGTCAGCGTATAACGATATGCGGTCCTCCCATGATTCAGTCCAGTTAAGACCCGTGATCATGGGGTCCCATCGTATCCATGCGGCCAACGGTTCCAGAATTAATGCAAAAAGCAGAGGCGACAGGGGGGCATTCCTGACGCGTACCACGACCCAGCCGGAAATCCCTGGAAATATGGCCATTGGCCACATGTGCCAGTGGATTCGTATATAAAAGTTTGACCCATGTGCAAAACTTTGTCCGAAAGCCAAGATGTCGCAGCACCGCAAATAGATACGACCACTCGACCATGTCAAAGGCCATTATCACAGCCGGTTCTGATAGGACTGGGATCTGCGCCATAACCGCATGAACTCTACGTAGATTTAAAGCCGTGCTCCTGTTTGGCATGAACCCGGATTGATCCGGATGCACCAGAGTCTCCAAATGTGGGGTTAGGCGCGCAGCGATCCTTTTAGTCAGTATTTTGGCTTCCGCATTCAATAGCGAAATAGGGCGATATGACGTACAGTCGTCTGGGGGCTTACCGGGTTTTGGTATGGCTATAATCGTTGCAGTCCGTTGATCTCTAGGTAGTTCCCCCCCAGCCAAGCTATCGTTAAACATTTGCAATAGATGCAGAGCTACCTTATCTGAAACGCGCTTGTATAGTTCTATCAGGATTCCATTTGGCCCTGCAGCCTTACCCGACTGCAGGGAGTGGATAGCGCTCACGACCTCATCCACAATAAAGTCAGGCTCCAGAAGAACAGCGTCCGCATCTGAAATTGAGGGCATTCGAATATCTTTAATGTAAGTCTGTGCCTCCTCAGAGGACATATCTGAAGAGGATGTGTAAACCGCTTCAAAGTAGTCAGCCAAAGTGTTTACTATGTTCGAGGGGGAAGTGTGCACCACAACATCGGCGGAACGGAACTGTGCTATCGTCTTCCCAGCCTTGTCTTTCTTTTCAAGCCATTCTAGAAGCCTCCCTGTCTTATCGCCTACTTCGTACACAATATGCTGAGTGTGCAGACGCCTTTGTCTGACTTGCATCCGCTGATACTCCGTGAATTCCGCCTGTTTAAGGCGTAGTTGACGCTGCGCCGCCTCAGTAGAAGCTTGATCGTGTTGGGCCTGCAAAAAGTCTAGGTCTCGCTTTAGTGTTACCAGGTCTTCCTGTACAGTCCGCCTGTGGCCTGTTATGGAGCCTATCGCCTGGCCTCTTAGCACCGTTTTATATGCTTCCCATAGGACCCCAGGGGGAGTCCACAGAAATGACATTCTCTTGGAAGTAACTTGCTGTAGTCGTAACTAGGTCTCGTCTAATTTTAGAAACCTGCAAATAGTGGGGTGAGATCGGGAAAATACGCCTCCGGGTTTTTACATGTGAGGTGCATACCATGAGAAGCGGGGAATGATCTGAGATACCCCTTGGGCCTATCTTTACATCCAGTATGTGTGACAAACTGTCAGTAGAAACAAAAAAAATGGTCAATACGAGAAAGACTATTGTGTACCCCTGAATTAAAGGTGTAACCACGCTCCCCGGGGTGCCTGAACCTCCATCCATCCGCAAGACCCTTAGCTTCTACATAGCCTTTCAGCCTCGCCTTGCTCATCCCTGTCATCCTGTTGGGGTGGCGGTCAAGCCCTACATCAAGAATATTAAAGTCTCCGCCCAATATGAGCTCGCCTTCTGGGAGCGCGAGCAGAAATGCACTGAGGGCGGGGAGAGCTATCGAGTGCAGGGCAGGGGGAATGTATACCGATACCACGTTAAATCTTTTCCCTTTCCATAGGCAGGAGCTTGCTGCAAATTGCCCGCCTGCATCCTTCCACACCTGTTGTACTATCACAGGAGCACTTTTACGCATCAGGATTCCCACCCCCCCTAGAACCGGAGGAGAACTCAGAATGTATCACCATCGCGTAACCTCATCTATCCAAAGCCTTACATGTCGACCCCACCAGATGCGTTTCCTTAAGTAGTACCAATGTTGGGGCTGCCCTACGCACATACTGCAACACCAGCCCCCTCTTGATTTTGTCCCCCAAACCTCGCACATTCCAGGTGAGCAGGGTCAGGGGGGTACCGGAGCCACAATCGGGGCATTATCATTCGTTATCCCATCAGCCAAGACCCCGTCCGCCATCATAATTAAAACATCCCTGAAAGCTCAGCAGCATTCCACCCATGCAATCACTTGCATCCTTGAAGTACAGTCCAAAACTAAAGCACAAAACAAAGTGCAACCAACCCTCCCCCCCTCAAACAATTCAATCTGAATTTGTACATAATCATTAGTCATTTTCACCATTATCTCTGTAACATCTTACCCCTAAAACATCCACCCCCTCCCTGCTCCCCTGCCTGTGGACTGCAAATTGCCCACCCCCAACCCAGCAGAGTGCCTATGTGTCCTCCACCCGTACTAACTACAAAGAGGCGAATCGTCCCCTCCCCCCCTCCCTTGGCAAAATTATCTAATGAAGGTCATAACAGTGCAGCCCGCAATCAAGACTATTTGCCTATGAAAAATCGCCATAACATGTCTAAGTAAATACAGTTCACCACATTAAACACCCGGAATCACTACAGTTAAAGATTCAGCTTGTTTAGCAAAAGGCCACAGTTGATTACTACTGTTTTTTCATTTATACAGTCATAAATCACATGTATAATGTTTTAATTGAGGAGTGGTCCGACTTTTGGTGCAAGGGCAAGTGGGAACCTCAACCTGCGGTTCTTCCTCAGGACAGATGTAGCACAAGGTTTGTACCGTAGAATTCTCAGAGTGTAACCTAGGGTAAATTGAGGTAGTGGTCAGGAGTTGTTTAATATATATAGGAACTTAATTATGATTTTAGTTTCCAATTGTATATATTGCTTACCCACAAATTACTAATGGGTGGCCACCCATCTGTCCTGAGGAAGACCCGTAGGTCGAGGTTCCCACTTGCCCTTGCACCAAAAGTCGGGTCGAAACGTCGACGCCCCTTATTTTATGTGCAAATAGGACCACTCCTCAATTAAAACATTATACATGTGATTTATGACTGTATAAATGAAAAAACAGTAGTAATCAACTGTGGCCTTTTGCTAAACAAGCTGAATCTTTAAAAACAGCTGCAATACTTTGGAATCGTTCAAATTTCTCTCACTTGTCACAATTTTTCTTGAGGCTTACACCCCTTCTCCACAATCACCACCTTGCTTTTTCTTTTTCTTGCACTTCTTTAGAAGCAGATTGCTCTTCTTTTTACCGTTAGTAAGAAAAATGTATATAAATGTATATAAATATCAAGCCTAAATGGAGTAATTTATTAAACTCCTCCACTTTTTTCAAATAATCCGTTGGTTTTGTGTCAGGTATTTTGTGTTTGGTGCTGGAGGAAGCATCACTGATTGATTCAACAGAGCAGTTCAATCCAAGAAGCTCACTACAGTAATAAACTATGTGTATACTTTGTTTGTTGATGTAAAATTAATTCGGTTTGGACCACTGTTTCCTTATAGCATTGACTACCCAGGTCCTTGAACCGTATTGGGTTACCCCATTCCAGTAATGGCCACGCATACTTGGACAGCCTTGCTTGGGCGTTATTCTTGGAGCTCCTGTTTCCTGTCGCCATTGTCACCCCTCAGTAAGAGGCCAGCTGATGAGACGCGGCAAGGGAGATGCGTCAGCGCACTGCCACCGGCTTCCAGGACCGAAATAATAATATGCGTCGCGTCTCGGTTCTGACAGATCACCGACGGGCACACCTCTCGCCCTCGGATCTTTTAGCGGCTTGACGCAGCCTCCAGCACCGCACAGTCCACTGAGGAGGGGGGGGGGAAGGGGTCAGGCAGTCCCCAGCCAATCAGTCCAGCAAGGACCGCACCGAGCAAGGCGGAGAGGGCGACACAAGGGTCCCGTCCGTCGCCCAGCGGGTCCCAGTAGTCTCCCAGTAGTCTCTCAGTGTTGCAATATGTCCCAGGCACTGCCGAGGCGTCATCGCTCCAAGCGCCGTCCAGATCCTGAAGGAGCACTCCCGGAGGTCACCAGGAAGTCCTGATCCATGCAGGCTCTGCCGCGCGATATGTGGGTTGCGGGGGGCAGCTTGGTCCGTGCCGCCAATCACCTCCGCCGTCGCGGCGCCTCGCCGCCGTCACTCCGCCCGACTGTAGGTAGGCCTCAAGCCTGGGCCTAGAGTTGCTCCTCACCCCTGGGCCGGCACCCCCGCATCGACCAGCAGCGGCAAGCAGGTCGCTACCTCTTTAGGGTGACCAAGCGTCCCGCCTTGCCAAGACGATCCCTGTTTTTAACCAGCTGTCCCAGCAAATTTCAAAAACTTTTGCTCATGTCCCTGTCCTCAGAGAGGGTCGACTGAAAACGGTGGGAGGTTTTTTTTTATGTTTTACAAAGCAGGGAGAGCTAGCAGTTGTTTCAAGAAAGCAATACGATAAACAGGCAAGCCACTGGGCTTAAAAATTGCATTCTATGTATGTTCTTACTGCCTGGTCCGGAATTCTCTGCCGATGAGTGCTCCCATTGCTTGAAGTAAAATTGTAGTCCCTCTTCTGTTTTTGAGAAATGTCCCGGTTTCAGGCTTTAAAATTCTGGTCACTCTACGCCTCTCCAATTTTTAAACGGAGCCTCCACAGTGCCCACCGGGGCCAAGCCCCCCTGCTCGACCCAACTGTTGGAGGGGGGAGTAGCCAGGAGGTCGCCTAAGGGGCCTGGAGGATCGCGCTCTGCTTAGCGCATCGGGCCGCCATCGTATACCGTCCGGGCGCCTCCTCAGCCGAGGGCCCGAACGCGAGGAAACTGCGAGCCGCCCGCCCGCCGGAAAGTCACCTCACAACCACCACGGGGGTTGCAGCTATCTCGGCGGACACCGCGGGAGGGCTGTTGTACGGGTCATCGGGCTGCGAGACAATTTAGTGCCTCAGGTCGGGAAGAGCCCGTTCAAGCAGAGGCCATTCCTCACGGCCGCTTAGCCACGCCCCGGTGCTAATCTTTTTAATATTTTTTAAAATGCTTACTGCAAGGTGACAAATTTGTGTGTTACTGCTTTTAGATTAAGACCTCTGTGCCATACGGGAATATTAAAGGGTGGCCTGGCACCCACATAGGGAAGCCTGTGCTCAGTGTTCACTCCTGCCTGCCCCGGTCTGACTCGGTAGCCAGTACCGTTGAGCGAAGGGCGGGACAGGGAGAGCCAGGTACTTCCGCCCTGCAGGGAGAGTGCCTAAGATGCGCCGAAGACTAGCCAAAGAGAAGCCCGTCTGTGCCCGGACGTGGCCAGGGGCCATGAACCCTGACCCTCCAGACTGGTAGAATAGAGTACCTAGGCATGTCAGATATTCGACCCCGGAACTATTAGACTTACGAATTGCCCCTTTGCAAGGTTGCGCCGGGGAGACTTGGCCATGTCCGGAAGGTCCATTTTCCTGCCGGCATTGTCAGTTTCAGGCCTCCTATGTCAATCAGTCCTCAGTGCCCCCTCTGGTTACTACATATACACCGAAAGGGTGGAAGAACTTGCTTTGCAATGTTAGGTCCCTGCCAAAACATCATACAGAGGTTTGGGATCTTATTTCCACTGTGCAACCTGAGCTGTGTTTTTTGACGGTGACGTGGCTGAAGCCCCACTCTGTCCCTGCAATCACTCTGGGTATTCCAGAAGGATATAAAATGGCGAGATTGGACAGACCTATTAAAACTGGCGGAGGTATCGCCATAGTCTATAAAAGTGGGATAACTCTTTCCATATTGTATCACAGTTGTACCGCCAATATGGAACTAATGATCTTTAGGATCACTATTTCCTCAAAGGATAGCTGGAAAGGGGCCCTGGTCTATCGCCCTCCGGGCCCTTGTACGGCCTTTGCCATCTCATTAGTCGAAGCATTGGCCCGCATAATGAATCTGGTAATGATTTCCTATTACTGGGGGACTTTAATGTATATAGTGATCTGGTCAACAATGTAGAGGCTCAGTCCCTTCTAGCTGATCTATCCCTACTAGGATTAAAACAGCATAATAAGGGCCCCACGCACTTAGCGGGCCACACATTAGACATGATTCTGTCCAACTCCCTCAATATTGTATGTAATCCTCCTATACAGGTGAACTGGACCGATCATTTTGCAATTGAATTTGCCATGTATGGCATGGCCAAACTCAGCAAAAGGCCCCCACCCTCCCCTTTGTTGCGCAGACAGTGGTATAAAATATCTCAGGGAGTCTTTCAGGAGACACTTGTTGAACCCCAAATTGCAGCTTCGGACAATATTGAGTTGGCCTTATCCAAATACAATCATGCCATCTCCACCGCGGTGGACGCCATAGCTCCCATGAAACTATGTAAGCTGCGCCCTGCACAACGACAGGAAGTCTGGTTTACTGACCAACTACGTTCCCATAAAAAGGCCTGCAGGAAGCCCGAAAAGATTTGGAGATCATCCCATTCTGAGACTGATAAAAACTGCTATTACATTGCCTTGGCCTCATATCATAACAACATCAGATTGGCTCGAAAGAACTTTATTGCTGCACAACTTACTGAAGCGGGCAACGCCCCCAAGGTTTTGTATCGGATTCTTCAATCTTTTACTAAACCCATGGCCTGCGAGAGCCTTGATCTGTCCTCACAACAATTGTGATGACATTTCCTTATACTTCTCTAACAAGATAGACATGATTTATGATAAAATCATTAACACGAGTCTCTCCACGCCCTGCCCCTTGCTGCCATCACAGAAGAGTAGGGCTGCCAACTCCATCTTGCTCACTGAGTTTCCTGCTGCCTCCCTGGGTGAGGTAGAGGCCCTCATTGGCCAAATCAAGAGTGGATCCCCAATAGATCTTATCCCTGCAAAAGTTGTGCCATCTTTAGGCAAGTCACTCGGTCCAATGATCCAGTCAACCTTTCCCTTTCTGAGGATCAGGTACCACAAGAGTGGAAGATAGCTCAGGTGAGACCCATTTGCAAAACTCCACCATCCCTTGGGCGGAATTGTCCAACCTTCGACCCATATCTCTCCTCCCATACCTGAGCAAACTAACTGAAAAGCACGTCAACATCCATCTGTCGAGCTTTATCGAACGGACCGGAGGCCTGGATTATTCCCAGTCTGGTTTCAGGCCAAACTATAGCACCGAATCAGCGCTCCTCTCGGTGACAGATGACATCCATATGTCCCAGGATAAGGGGAACTCAATGGTTTTGGTGCTATTGGACCTGTCAGCAGCGTTCGATACGATATCACATGACATTCTGCTCAGTTGTTAGGAAGAGGTGGGGCTAGAGGGTTTGGCGCTGTCCTGGATGAGGAGCTTTCTATCAGGCCGTACACAGTGCGTTAGTGCATCTGTAGAGCTTACAAAGGGGGAGCCACAGGGCTCTTGTTTGAGCCCTACACTTTTTAACACCTACGTGGCCCCCTTGGCCAGCCTTATGAGATCATACGTAATCATCCCAGTGTCATATGCTGATGACACTCGGCTCCTCTTCCCATTTAAGTCACTCAGCTCGGCGGTTAAACAGTCCTTTTCAGAAGGCATGAAGGCGGTATCTCAATGGATGGCCTCGAATTTCCTACAATGCAATGTGGGAAAGACGGAGGTAATGCTCTTTGGGCATGCCACACTGCTGTGGACGCCGGACTGGTGGCCCACAGATCTAGGCTCGTCCCCTGCCCAAAACAGGTGGTGAAAAACCTGGGTGTGCGGATAGACCAAGGTCTCTCTCTAGAAGAACACGTAATTCAAACAGCTGGGTCCTGTTTCCAGGTAATAGGACTTCTCCGAAGAGTGTTTCCCCTTCTACCGGATACAACTAGGAAAACCCTTGTTCAGGCTTTGTTGCTCAACGGCCTGGATTATTGTAACGGACTGTTGCTCTCAGCAAATGATAGCTTACTTAGTAGGCTCCAGGTGGTACAAAATACTGCTGCCAGGCTAGTCCTATAAATGCCCCACCTAGATCTCCATCACGCCCTTTTCTAGAAAAACTCCACTGGCTGCCGATCCGTCAACGGATCAAATGCAAGACCTGCTGTGTTGGCTACAAGGGCTTACACTGCCTGGGCCCTGCGTACTTGGCAGATAAGTTTGTCCCTTACAACCCTGTACAACCCTCCGTCCGTTCCAGTAATCAGTCCCTCCTTCAAATCCCTACTGCCAAAAGGGCGAGACAGGGTGGAAAGGCACTTTCCTATCTTAGACCATGCCTCTGGAATAAACTTTCAGAGTTCCTTAGGCATTGTACGGACCACTTGGTTTTTAGGAAACTGTTGAAGACTTTCCTGTTCCAACTCTAGCACCTTTCCTAGATCTCTAGTTCTTCCACTCTTGGTCTGTCATTTGCTAAGGCGCAGAGATACTCCTTCAGGAGTCGATTCTAGCGCGGTACAAACCAATAAATGAATAAATATATAGTTCTATAAGTAAAATTGAATGTCAGTGGGAAAGTTTTGTGGCCAATTCAGTGTAATAGGAATGAGCATGTGTTAACACTTTATGCTTTAGTAACCTATTTATTAAAAGTGAGTTTTTAAATATGAACCGAGATACATTCCTGTACCTGTGCTAATGACAAAACTGTAAGGGAACTACGAGGCAAATCAGGGTCGTGTGTACTCTAATATGTCTGCTAGATTGTTATTATGCATGGAGAAAACGTTTAGTTTATTAAACTAAAACGTTTTTTTGTACCTCAGACATACTGAACTTGATAATTTGAAGGACTCTCCTGTGTGATAATGATGAGAAAAGCGTTTCTCTGAAGCAAAATATTTGTCTTGGGTCGCACAATTTGAGATGAGTTTATGGGTCAAGTGAATTAGTTAGGTCGAGAAGATTGTGCAAGTCACTAAACCTGCAGGTCTGGATAATAAATTCTGATTTTTCTAGGCCCGATGGTTGTGAAGATAAGCAGAAAATTATCTTACTGCCCAAAATACTTTTCCTGCGGCAGTCCCTCCGATTCCAATCAGGGGGCTGGGTGGGGAGTGGAAAGAAATTTTTATGTAGTTGGACAGATGACCAGACGGTTGGGGGGCGGTTCCTAATGTGATCAGTTACTACCTTGTGGCTTAGATCTGCTGCATTCTAGAGTGGAACAGACTAGAATCAGAGAAGTACTGGTGCTTCACAGTACAGCGTTGGTGGGTATGCATCGATAGAAGGCCCCTTGGTCCCAAACAAACAGAGAGCGTAGGCCTTTACTCATTCCCGGTAATATGGGGGACCTAAGCGACCTGATATAATGTGGCCATCAAAAAGGGGTTTACAAACCAACCGTCACCAATTGATTCCCTCATAGTCAGCCATGACTTTATCCCAGAAGCATCTGGTGAATCCTATGTGTTGGCAGGTTATAAAAGAAATGGGGATTTCAGTGACCACATGATATTAAAATCATGTGAGCAAATTAAATCTGAATGTAGCCGTACTGAAAAAATAAAGAATACAATATCTCCAAATTAGACATTGGGCCACGGAAAATTCTATCAAGCCATTTGCTGGCAAAAAGGCTAACCGAATTTGAAAGATGAATCTGTATGAAGGCTGGCAATAAAGGCCACCTCTCAGACATATGCAAGTTACTGGCAATCCCTGCCCAAGAAGTCTGTATAACTGTTAGTCTGAGGGATGGGAGCGAGAACTGGGCTGAGCCCTATCTGACGTTCAATGGAAGGATATTCGCTGGAGTACAATTGAGAAAGAGAGCCTGTCGAAAATCAGGGTTACATTGATATTGCACACCTGTCTATACACAAATGTGCCGCTCCAAGTCCCAAGAATGATGGAGGAGATGTGGGGACTGTTGCTTCCTTTTACAGCATCTGTGACACTACTTCAAACTGAAAAGATTCCAGAAGCTGGTCCTCAATAATATAGACTACATGTTTGATACTGAGATTCATACTCCTGAATAGACAGCCCAACCCTGTACTCTCCCCGAAGATCAAATTGATATTAATTAGTCCTGTGTGTTGCAAAGCAAACTATACTCCTACTTTGAGGCTCTGACAAAATACTAGATTACAGGTCCTAGATACATGTTTTATGAACCTGATGCCAATGGAGAAGTTGGCAGTGGCCTTTGAACATGGAGGAAGATTTCGGGCAACCAGTGTTATCCCACTCGCTTTCGATACCAAGCAAATTTTAGGAATTGCCTTGTCCTAGTTTCTTCGGCTCACAGCACGAGTGGAAGACAAACAATAGAAAATCTTACAGAACCATAAGATACGTTGGTTCTATTACGACTTTTATATAAAGTCTGGTTGAGGCCTCTATGTGGTCTCAACTATGTAGTCTGTGTAACTAGGTGTACTCACAAGCTGTGAGTTGAAGGAAGGGATGATAGGTTTTTTACGGTACTGGGTTTCATGGTTAATGCCCCTCCGGCCTTCAGAAATAGACGGTTGTATTTGTATTTTGAAAAACACTCAATAAAATCGATTTAATCTATACACCGGTGGTTGATAAACATGAAGACTAATAGTCTTTCTCAGCTAATTGTAGTCATAGTTGTTAGAATAAGAGTTAAAGGCCATGGGAGCCTGCTGTTGTCCAGCAACATTGCTGAAGTGTGGAAAGCACTTGGTCCCTGCCTATCCAAAAGCCTAAAATTCATACAATTAAGAAAAGGTGGCTGGACTCTGGAAGGGCACCGTCTCTAAGTTATTAGCGAAGACGCTCTTTTCTTCTCTTGCTGTTGCCAGCGTGATGGGGCGTGGGAGAAGGGTTTTTATTAGTGATAAGCACCTCTAGCCAGCCGTCAGCCGCCCATGCCTTTTTCTGCACTGTCATGCGAGCTGCCTGGCAAGCTCCAAAAATGTGTGCTCGAAAATAGGCTACCGTTTTTTTCTGCAATTGTGCAACTGTGCTAGTGAAATTGCAGATCCACGTCCCAGTCCTTACAAGTGAAGGGATCCGTTCAAAGTTTTCTCCCTTACACGTCAAACGCATTCACATGTTTTTAGAAAATGTGTGTTATGAGCTTGATTTTAGATGATGTAATTCACACTTTTCTCTTTTTAACATTAAAGCCACTCTAAACACGTCAAAGGTAACAGCACGTTTCATTGATCTGTATGTGAGACTTTGTGTCTTAAAACATTGCTTTCCAATATGACAGTGCTGCCCTATAACCTCGAGGATCAAGCAATGGAAAATCATTGTACCGTATTGTCCGATGGCACCATCTAGTCTGCCATTACCTCAGTTGGAGGCACCTTCAGTCATTGTGCATTTATTTGTTGATGTTCTCGCTTTGACATTAAGCCTAAAGCTCCGCATAGACTCCTGCCTAGGCTGAGATAGGTTGATTAAAGCAATCTGTGCAAATCTTAAGACAGGCTGATAAGATTTGATCTTTTCTTCCTTATGTAGACAAAGTCCATTGTTGACGTTCTGTAGACTGATTGCACCTTTGGTTCCTGGTTTTAATCCTTAACGAGGTGGATGGATTTTCCACATTCAGGCAGGATTTCTGTCAGTTGCTGGTGCTGTCTGAGTCTCATGGACATCTAGTCTCATGCTCTGGACTCGTATTGCGGTAGACTCTGCCAGCCCACCTTCCGTTTTCAACCATTCATCACCTTTTAATTAGATAACATCTGGCATTTCCACTAGATATGAATTCCACTTTTGCAGTGTGTTTTTGGTTTAAATTTTGGCCATTTTAGGAACAACTGGAAAAGTAGGATCTACTATGCCAAGTTAATTTGGACCTCAAGGGTGGGCGTCATTACGTACCTTAAATGTTATATTTGGATATCAGAATTTTTGGAACCAGTCATTGATGCTATCCCGTAGTACTGTTTGCTGCAGTGGGCCCAATGCAGAATATGCACAAAAAGTGCCACCTTGCTTGATACCACAGAAAGTGCATTAATGATGTAGTGTCAGTGGTAGTAAGTTTAGAGTTAGCAGGTGGACCACGACAATTACAAGGCAACAAAGGACGGACCATTGGAAAGGTCTAACCTTCTCAGTGTTTTATCACCTCTTATCACCATCAAGGCTACCTGACGTGTGCATTTTGGACAAGAAAACGAAACATTTTATAGCAGTAGATGATGAGGGTTTTTTCGTCACTGAAAATATTTTCCATGGAAAAGTTGAAAAAAAAGTTGAGAGGGCGTTAACTGCTGTATTAGGATGAATTGGTGCTTAATTGGTAAAAAAAAATACAAATAAGTGCCAGGGCCCTCATCAGTAGCCCACTGCAGCTTGTACCATCCATTTCCGCCAAGAATGACAATTACAACTCACCTACTAACCATCACACTCTAACAAGTGTGACAATTCATACTATTCCAGGCCCAGAAAACGTTATAAGAATAGCTTGGGTGGCAGTTATTACTCATTGATAATAATGTATACTCAATTAATAACTGTTGTGCTAATCCCTAACTAGGCAGACCTCTCCACCATGTGGCAGGCTGTCTTTAGAGCCGGTGCTGACATGTAAATGCCGGTGCTGAACACTGGAAACCACCGGCTCAAATTAAGCACTGGGATAAATGCCCTAAATATCAGTAATCTATACAAATTGTAGACGGAACATACAGTAATGAGACTTCGGGCTTTTAAAATAAAGCTTTGTGAATAGACCTATGAAGATTGTCTGGTAATTCATCTGATTACAGTGATTTGTAGCTTAGATATGATGTGCTTGTGCGATATCTCTGCATAATTTCCATTGGTGGATCATGAATTGACTCTCCAGGACTATTAGAGTTTACCTTGGCTAATTGTAGTTAACAGTTGTTAGAATAAGTGCATTTTACTTTCATGTGTGCCTGCTGTTCCACTGCAAACTTTCTGGGTTGTAGGCAGCAATTTGTTTCTACCCTTTCCAAAAGCCTAACTTAATGCGATCAAGAGGTGGCTACTATCAGGTAGGTTACGTCTTTAAAACTAGTAGCTGGTGATTGGCCACATCCCAGTTTATGACTCAAAGTGTGGTAAGTTGTTCCTAATTGTTGTTAAACTTGCGGTGTGCCTCAACCTAGACTGTGTCCTGAAATCAATTTTGTAATTCAGATTCTACTTCCATTCAAAGACATAATTTCAAGACAATCCGCCAATTTAACAAGCATTTGCAATGCAATAGGTTTTGCATTTACGAGAGTTTGAGCTCTTGGCATTGTTAATGATAATGCCATTAATTTATGTGTAAAACAGAAAAATAAAAGGGATTGTCATTTACAATGCCAATAGCTTCAACTGCTCTCAGATGAGAGACCCATTGCACATCTGAGCTTAAAATTGCAGCTGAAGCTGACACGTAGGAGCTATCAGACACTGAGAACGTGACAAACCCTGACCCCAATCACCACTTACACTATGTAAAACAGGCACTTCTCTGTAATCATGCATGTGACCTGATGAAACTGCTTACCTTGCATCACCCACAAGTCTGCATCCACCACCACAGCCCCTTTATGTTATTCACACTCTAATCCATGATTAGGGAATATCACAGTAACTATGACCCATCGATAAACAAAAGAAATTTAAGAGATACTTGGAGGAGAGACAGTTATGCAGGGAGGGTGCACGCGGGAACTAAAGACATGTGGGAATGGGAGGAAGGGCATCCGAGTGAGTAGAGGATGAGGGACGGGGATCTGGAGCGGGCACCGGAAGCAAGGGAGGGACAATATGAACTGTATGCCAAACATGTCGCACTGAGCTTGGCTGCATCAGCAAAGTTAAAGTTTACTGTTTGAGAATATAAACATTTCTGTACCTAGAGTTGGGTCGCATAGGCCCCCCTTAGTTTCTTTGATTCTGGACACACTCGGGCACATTTACTGAACTACAGGGCAGTCGGCACAGAAACTGTAGCACGTATGGGACATAACGTGTTTAAGTATTCAGCAACTGAAATGCCATTGTAATAATGTGCTAAATGAATGTGAATGTGTATCGGGCCGTTTGTAGACATGTAACTGGAAAAACGTTTAAAAATTGCCAATAAACAGATTTGACAAAAAAAGCAGGGAGGGTGCACAGCAATCAGGGAGGCTTTGCTATGGAAACTGTGCGTTACACCTCGGGGGTGTCCAGCATCTCACTAAGAGGGTAGGGTCTGCCCCAGATTTTCAGAGCAATCGCTGATTAAAAGACTCTCATTCAGAGGCTTGTATTCAAGTGTACCCCATGTGGATACCCTAAAGAAGGCATTCATGGAGCCTTCAGAAACATAGCTGCCCTGTGCTGAAATGGACCATGAAGTGGAGACCTTCTGGTGGAGGAGGGCACTGCACGAGGGAGGTTTTAGCCAATGTAGTTGTTGCTTCAGGAGCGATATGTAAAGTGTGCAAGTAGTTTGCTAGCATCAATGTTAATTCTATTTACTGCTGCGCTGTGGTGATGCCTCACATGTGTTAGGGTTCTAGGATAAGGAAAGTGTAGGATTTAAGAGTATGGAAATTAACTGACAGGATCTCATCAATATGGACACATGTAAGAGACATCTTGCAAACAGGCTGCATCTCACTTCACTCAGCGTTCAATCCTTGTCAGCTACCAGGAAGGGTGAGTGGCAGAGTTTGTGTTCTCAGGGGTCCAGGGGAGATGTGAAAAGGCTACCCAGTATCTAGCGTAAACCCAGAACTACAAGTCCCAGAAAGCAAATGGTTGGGGGCTCCTGGCCTCTGAGCTGCGATAACTTGAGATGTATGGCCAGGTGAGTGTGTGAGGTAGCATGGAGGGCAGCTGGCAGTTGCAGCTGCAGATGCAAAGGTCTGTGATAGGGATATGGAGAGAGGCATAGCTGCCAAGGTTTCATATTGCTTATGTGTGAGATTTCATAATTTAATGTAATTATTAGTGACATCCAAAGACTATGTGTGAATCAAGCAATGAAGTCCAGGAAAACATATAAATATCAGTTGTGACACTCATTTGAGCAACAAGAAACTAGAAGATCTTATTGCTGCAAAGCACCAGAAATGGAAGGGCTCTGCACTCTGCACCATGGATGGGGGCCTCTCGTGTCCTAATCCTGAGGGGGTGGGGGGCTTCCTAGTAAGGAATACAATCAGGACACGCATACAATTTAGGGTAAACATGGTTTTTCACTCTATGCTTTGTGCAAACAAATATTTTTAATTGTGTAAAATGGACAGATATTCAAACGGGAAAGAAACCACAGAACAAAACAAATAATGTGTTCTTAAAACCCATTGAGCGATATTCTAAAGAGTCGAGTCCCCGCAAATATAACATGCACTTTGCCTATTTTTCTACCACAGTGCTGGGAACGTTTGATACAGTGGAAGTCTAATGAGTTCTCTGTACCCGGATTGTTTTTCGGCTGCGTCCTCACACTCAGCAAGCTGAGGCACAGTGTTTGCAGCAACCAGCCCGTCTTTAGCAACAGCTGTTATGTGGCATATGGTTTACTATTTGCATGTGGCTCAGCCAAAGCAAGTCGGGCCTGGGGGTCTCATCTGTGGATCACGGCGGCTTCAGCGATTGATACATGGAAGTGCATGCCAATCTCCAGAGGAGCAACAAGTAGGGTTGTATTGGAGGAAAGCTTGGACTCCAGCACCACTATTTCTGCATAGTCTTTTTGCAGCAGCAAGCTGTGCCGTGCGCTTGTGAGGACAACTTTCACCTTTGCCCAATCACTGTTGAAGAAGTCTCTGAGCGCCTGGATCCAAGATACAGAATGCAGCTTAGAGTAAGGAATGCCTCCCCCTGTAAATCATCCAAGAGAAAATGGCTGAAGGGCCCAGCGAGCTAGCTTGTCCCAGAAAACTATGCATGCCTTTGTGTAAACTCCCTAAATGAGACGGCATTGATACCTCTGATTGCATGATAATTCTGGGGGCTTGTGGGGATGTGTAAAAAAGCACAGAATGAGTTGTACTAGCGCATGATTAGTGGGACTTGGCATGGCTGGAAGGGGCTAGCACAGAACACCTAAGCAGACAGGAGCTGAGCGGGAGGGGCCTGGGCTGCACTGGGTGGCAGGAGCTGCCGTTCCGGCTCAGGATCTACCCCGCTGCTGCTGCTCGGCCTCTGGGACTTGCTGTCTCAGGCTCCCCCAAACACCAGCGGCATTCTCCTAGCAAAAAGCATTTGCATAAAAGCCGTCATTAAAATTAAAGCTAGCCAATCAGAAAGAGGGCATTTAAAGAGTTCACCAATGGGAGTCGTGGAGGGGACTCTTACGGTTTTGTGGCGTCAATGCGGAGCAGAAATGAACATCAATGCGGGCGGAACAGGCGAACCCCTTAAAATACAACTATTAGTGGAGAGGCTATGGCGCTGCTGACTCGAGAGTGAGAGTTCTGCTTCCAGTCTCTGTTCCGCAACATCCTGTGATTCCCGGAAAATCACGTAATCTCTCTCCCCGTGATAAATTGTCAATATATATGTGCTGCAAAACCAAAGCAAAAGTGAGTAATGAGGTGCTTTCACAAACCAGCGCTAAAACACAAGCATGGCTGTGAAAGTTAACTGAGAGGGGGAGCAGGTGGTGAACCTGCGAGTGGTGCGCACATGCGTGCCTGGAAGAGCGATGGCTAAAGGGCCTAAGAAGAAAGCCAGATGGCGCCTGTGCGTGTAACTGTGCGCGTAACCGCAAGCTTTAGGCCACAAGCAAAAGCGTGTGGTGAGCTTTTTGATGCTCACTTACTAAAAGACTCACCAGGCAGTGAATGCGCTGGCTCAGGCGAGACCTAAAAATGGCACCAGTACTTTGGCGTAGAAGGTACAAAGTACAGAGCATTACCAACAACTGCAACAGCAAAAGGAATTTCTGTGGTGTAATTTGGGAAGGACCTTCCTTAAGGAGCTTCTTGCGACACCTCTTGGAGGATTTAATTTTCCACCGCCTTCTCTTAAGCTGAGATTTACATTGGCTCTTTCTTCTTAAGAAAAAATAAATATATTTCTCTTAGCCAGAGCAAAATACTACAGTATACATAAACAGGTCCCAAAATGTATTTGTGTCGAAAGAAACCAAGGCTGGTGCAACACGACTGCTGAACTTCATTGGCTTTTCAATGGGGATACGAATTATACTGATGGCTAGAAGTTTTTTCCTAATGTCCCACACCTACTTCCTTTTTATTTTTTTACAGCGAACCATTTTGGTGCTTTTGCTTTGTATTAAAGTTTACGTTCACTAAGTTATTTTAGTTTGCTAGATCCCCTTAAAATTACAACAACATCAATAAATTTAAATCTGTCAAATTAAAATATCTACTCTCATAAACCTTTTAGTCTATTCTCGTTCCTCTGTATTTTGAATTTCATGAATATATTTTAAACTTTTGTGGCGTTTAAAAATGGGCTCCAGTTGGTTTTGCTAGCATATCAAGAAGTTGACATGTTAAAGGGTGTGTAATTCTTATGACCCGACCTCCGGGTTATTTATCTGTGGTCAAGGGCAATGTCTTTATGTCCGTTGGACACTGAGACTCTATTTCTTCTTTCTCCCCATCACGTCTGCAGGACTCACTCCTTGACTGTGCTTGTTCAACAAACCACATTATGGTTTGTGAAAGAGAAGTCCTCTGCTTCCAAGGGACATACCGTAAGGCTGCTTCACATAACCATAATACTAAGCAAGATAAGTATACTAACACACAAATTACACAAACTATTAAAATTCTACAGAACATTGTCATGACTTTATTGTTAGCACGAGTGTTGTGAGGAGGTAAAGTGAGCTGCAAGCTCACCATCCATTACTGCCAAATCGATGCCAAAATAAAATGTATAGATTCTTTTATTTATGGTTTTGAGTTGAATAAACATAAGATGCAAAGTACAGGCTCTACCGAGCAATTCCATGGGTTAAGATATAAAACAGTAGAAGCAAAGCCAGAGGGGGATAACCCTAAAAATGCCCTGACATTTCAACTTCCATAAACTCAACCTCAAAAGAAGAGGCAATGGCCAGGGATGTTGGAACACAAGGGAGTGGGGGGGATGTAATGCTGTGAGTACTCCTATGCAGGGGGCTCCACTGGTCCTCTTGCTGGGGGGCAGGGCCTGTTCATGGAGTGGTGGGGGCAAGCGTTAAAGGCCAGAGTCAAGGTGCCCTGTCTAGTCTTGGGAGGCCGGGTTAAGACTGATTTTTATATGTCTGAGTCCAAACGAATGGCGTGGCGAGCATAAAACGATGGTTTTAGACCCAGATCTGTGACTGGATTGGATGTTTGACAGTGTTCAGCATTCCGTCCATCTTCTTTTTGTGTTCCTAGTCTCGGCCTCTTCATGTATCGTCAGTCAGAAACTGACCCAAACATGCTGTTAAATAGCTTGTCAGCAAGCTCTCAGATGATCTTTTCAAAGGCCGCTATCTTAAACATTTTTGTAAGCCATTTAATATGCGTGTGCGTAGGTGTATGTTGGGAGCGTCAGTGTCACAGGGTATCAATATCACCAAGGTTAATACCATGGCAAAAAAACAGCATTTGTTGTGCTCTTTGTGGTGTGTCTGTGAAGTTCTGCAGAAGCGTGGTTTATCAAGATACGGGGGGGGGGGGGAGGAGTGGAGAGGCAATTTCCGGTTTAGCGTGGCTGTCACCGCTGTCTACAGCCTATGGATGTCCGGTCAGACGTACAGAATATAGGGTGTATTGCAGCTCTGTTGATCGCACCACCAGCGATAGTGGTATAAGAGGCCAGACTGCTCCAGTTTGGAGGCTATCCAGTTTCAATCCTGCAACGTTTTGAAGAGGCGAAATTTCATACTGGATTCCAGCACCCATGGTCCACGTTGTCCATGATCTCAATCCAGTCCTCCTCCTCATGCTCTATGTGGAAATTTGGCTGCCGAAATAGGTGTTGGTGTTGCGATTGGGGTAGAGAGTATTTATTCCAAATCATAAGATTGTACAGGCCTGACATTACTACAGATAGGCAGCTATGCGGGAGGACACCGTGTCCCACAGCAGCACCCCTAGATTACTACGGAGACAATGGCGGAGGTGTTGGTACTGCCAATGCTGATGTGGAGGTAAGTGGAATTCCTCTCTGAGAGCTGCGAAGGACTTGAGGGAGCCATTGATCAGATTCTGAGAGAGCATTTGGATACCCGCCTTCCGTCATATAGGTCAGTGGGGCATAGTATCTGTAATGCAGATGCTGGTATTCCCCTAGAATGGGGCCTTGTTGTGCAAGCAGGGTTACGCATAGAAGAGGACATGAACCCACTTCCAGGCAGAAGCCATTGCCTGAAGCATAGGATTAGCAGAACACTCCTTGAGAACACCATACATATAGAGCAGGTAGAGGTGGTGTGATCTGTGGGATAGATTCCTTTCAATCGGTACCAGGAAAGGCTGGGGGCGTCATCCTCTGTTGCATGAAGACAAGTTGGGTGATTTGGCTCGCCAGATAGTAGTGCTCCACGGAGAGTAAGCCCAGATCTTCTTGCTTCCTGTGCGCGATCATCTTGGATATCGCCAGTCTTGGCCTGGCAGCACACAATAGAAATCTCTCAATGAGTCTATCTATGGATTGAAGCAGGGAAGTCGGAATCTGAAGAAGCAGCATTCCTAATACATATGCAAACCTTGGGAGGGTCACCACCTTGACTGCCTTTACACGCCCCCAATTCGAGAGATCGAGGTATGTCCATTTGACAGAGTCTGCATGGGTTTGTTACAGCAGGGGCTCAATGTTGTCCCTCGTCATCTGTGACAGTCCCCTACTAACGCAGATGCACATTAACTTGAGACGTGATGGTGTCCTGCAAAATTGGTAGCCCTGAACTGAAACTACCATTGTGGAGTGGGAGAGGGGTAGTGCGTCGCTCTTCCCCCAAATCATCCAGTACCCTGCTATCGGTGCAAATGTGTCTATGGGTGCCAAAACAGCCAGGAGGGATCTTAGGAGGTCCTTGAGCATCAACAAGATGTCATCCGCATAGAGAAGGATGGATGAGGGTCTACTTTGATGGGAATGCCCACAATCTCTGGCAAATGGTCATAGCTAAAGGTTTTAGGTCTAGCAAGAAAGGGAATTGGGAGAGAAGGCAACCCTGTTGTGTCCCTCATTGAAGGGGGTGGACAGGTCGCCGCCACAGTTCACCTATGTTGTGGGGTTGTCATAGAGCCAGCAGACACATGATATTAAGTCATCTCCCAGACCAAACTTGCATTGGACCGCAAAGAGGTATCCCCATTCTTTGCGGTTGAATACTTCAGCCGACAAAGCAGGGCCAGCGCCTCATCCAGCATGTCCTTGGCCAGCCAGAGGACATGAGCCAGGGTCCTCAGATGAATTGTAGCGGTCTGGCCCGGGACAAACCTGACCTGCGTGTGAGGTACAAACATGGATATAACTTTCTAGAGCCGGTTCACCAAAACACTAGCTAAGATCTTGACATCATCATTCAGCAGTGAAATGGGTCCGTAGCTGTCACAGTACAGCGGGTCCTTGCTTAGTTTGGGGGAGATCCGGTATGAGGGCTTTATTGAAATATGTCCCAAACTGCCCAACTCCTGCCTCCGTTTCTTTTGTTCTGGTTTTTTTTTTCACAATAATATATAACAAGACCGTAAGTTCCCCCCAATATGTAACCCATGTATACAAAGCATCTTAACACGCGAGTCTCAAGAGGCTCTATTAGATCATACATTGCGGTCAAGGACCTTTGTTCATGTATACAGATATGAAATCCGTAGTATCTCCCATGCCATACAGAATTATTGCATATATTTAGCAGAAATAGAAAGATCAGTATATTTTCCAACTTAACAAACTAATCAACATCAGGCGTAACTGTACTACCGGCCATTCCTACATGACGATTACTACACATAGTCACAATGTCATTTATCTAGCTTTTACCAGATAGTGCAGTTTTTCCCTATATATACGCCTATATACAGGTTCCATAATCCCTCCCAACCCAGGAAAAATTGATACCTATCATCTGGTACAGTTTACTTCCCACTCCCTGAATCGTGAGGCGCGTGTACTTGAGTCATGCTGCAAGTTTATTTGGAGTGTTCTGATAATTGAGTTCCAACGATCTGAGAGAGGGAACTTGTGCCACCCCAGCATATCTTCTCTGAGAAGTGGCACACCTTTGGCTTTTGCCCAATTAACTAAAGAGCAAGTCCATGTCAGCAGTGTCGGAAGACCCTGAGGTTTCCAGCGTTTTGTATGTGTCTTTTAGCCACCACCAGGTCCATGTCAAGGAATTGATTTATAGCTGTGTTTGCTTTATTTTTAGGAAACAACCCCAGTATGCATACGTCCCAGGAGTTTGAGATTTTCTGTTCAGTGCAATCGGACAAATGCTTGTCAATCCTTCCCAATATTGTTGCAATTTATGGGACGACCATAGCATATGTGTAATGCCTGCATCTAAACCACCACAAGAGATTCCACCACATCTGTGGAGGTCCATTTTTAAAATTCCGATGGAAAGTCTACTATATTATATTGGAGGTGCAATAGTGCTTCTGGGGATATGCAAGCAATCTCGCACCTCCCAATAGAGGCCCTGGAAACTAAAACCAGAGACAGGCAAAACCGATGTGTGAATTAGAAATGGCCTACCTCTGATACTTTTGTCACCTATGCTGAGATAAAAAACCCGAGGCCTCCTTTTTGCTGCATACTTAATTTGTGGAGTGTTTTAAACCTCTTACTGTTGATTATGGAGTATTGAAGCAATAAATAAATAAAAAAATCTCCAAACTCTATAATGTACGCGGAGGGCCACGAGCAGCATTCGATCATTATCAAAAAAGTTGAACTGATAACAGGAGTTCCCCTGAGCCTAGCAAGTTCTCTGAAGTCCTCAAATATGAAATCGAGTTTTTAAGTAACATCCCTACCGGAATGGAAGTGGGATTGTTTGCCTTCAAAATAAAATGTACCTAAACACATTTGGAACTTGGAAAAAACTGACAACGGTTGCTGACCGTTTTACTGAAGTATCATGCACGTTTACTTCCTTTAAGACCCCTTTACCATTTATCGAAAACATCACTTAAATAAATGCGCTTCGTGTATGACTTTATAAAATAATTAATACTGAAAAGTCAGGTTCAAACCTTAAACGGCATGTACACTCGGTAGAATTACATTTCGACTCTTAACAATACCTGGCTGATTAACAATGAGATGAAATCTGTCAGTAGATTTGTAGGGTGCTTCTTGTCATCCGTGAGGGTATCCAGGTGCTGGCAGTCTCCAGTTGAAATAGCCGAATAGTGAGGTCTTCAGGCACTTTCGGATCTCTGGAAGAGATGGGGAAGTCTGTAGATGAAAGGGTAGCACATTCTATGTCTTTGCTGCTACGGAGGAGAAGGAGCAACATTTACATCTGATGCGGGGGCGAGAGTTGGAGAAAAGGACGTGTAGCGGAGGTGTCTGGTTGGCTGATAGAACTTCAGGCAGTGGCTCAAATCGGCGGGTCTGCAGTTGTGTAGGGCCTTGTCTGCATGGGTAAAGAGCTTGAACTTGCATCTTTTTTTTGTACATGGAGTCAGCAAAGTTCTCTGAGGTAGGGGGTGATGTGGGTTTGTCTAGGGCAGGTGTCTCCAACCAGTCGATCACGAGCTACCAGTAGCTCGCAGCCACCTTCAGAGCAGCTTGCGGCCCTGAGTTAATGGTAGTATGTTTGTGTTATATCTGTAACTGTAGCACTTCTGGCGAAAGGCATGTCCTGTACCACAAGAACACAACAACATAGGCTCTCAGTCACCCATACAGTTATATCCATCCCATTCATACGTACACATGTTCGTACATCCCTAAAGACCACGCTCTCCCTCGCATACATGGCAGCCCAGTCATATTACAAGTCAAAGTATTTGGTTTGAACTATAGTACCTGGGTTTATGGACGTTTGCTGGGCATGGGGGTGTCTGGTATCAATATGCGAGTTGTTTAGCCTTCAGGAGCTCACAATGATTTTCCCTGATAAAAAGTAGCTCCCACTACAAAAAAGGTTGGAGACCCCTTGTTCTAAGGAGGTCCAGGACAATTCTGGCTGCGGCAGTCTGTATGGTCTGTAATCCGAGGAGGTGAGCTGCGATCCCTACGTAGAGAGTGTTGCCGTATTTCAGTCGGTGGAGATGAGGGCCAGGGTCATGGTGTGTCTTGAGCTTTCGGGTAGCCATTTGGATATCTTACGAAGCATGCAGAGGATGAAGAAGCAAGCAGGAGGAGGAGACCGAGTTGACCTGAGTTGTTGCAGTTAGCTGGTTACCCAGAATGATGCCTAGGTTCCTAGCGTGGTCCGTGTGGGTAGGTCTGAGTTCTGAGAGCCACTGGGATGCGTCAGATGGGGATCATTTGTTTCTGAAAATCAGTACCTCCGTCTTGAGCTTCAGGCACTTGTGGCGGCTCCTCCCATGCAGTTGTGTAAGTTGGTCTGGTTGGTGTCTTCGAAGAGGATGAGTTGTAGGTCTCTGCATACGATATGATGTTGAATCTGTGGGTTTTGGCAATGCTGGCCAGAGGTGTCCTATAGGTGTTGAAGACGTTGGAGTGGGGTTGAGTGGGGTTTCTTGGTGTACTCCACAGATGATTCCCTTGGGTTCGGAGGTGAAGGGGGGAAGGCAGACTTTTTACATTTTTTCGGTAAGGAAAGAGGCAATCTGAGAGCGGCTCCTTGGATGCCTATGTTGTGCGGCCTTGTGATGAGGCTGTGATGGCAAACCGTATCGAAAGCTGCTGAGAGGTCTAGGAGGATCAGAACTGCAGTCTCTCGTCAGTCAAGTAGGGCTCGGATGTCGCCGATAGCAGTGATGAGGGCTGTCTCATGCTGTGGTTGCTGCAGAATCCAGATTAAGAGGAGTCGAGTAGGAGATCTGTTCCAGATGTGAGGAGAGTTGTTTGCTTTTTCTAATAATTTGGCTGGGAACAGAAGCAGGAAGATTGATTGCTAGTTGTTGAGTTTGCTGGGCTTTGCCAATGGTTTCTTTAGTAGGGCGTTGGCTTCTGAGTGTTTCCAGTCCTCGAGGAAGGTGGCTGTGGCAATTGAGGTGTCGAAGGCAAGGGTGAGTACATGGCTGACTGGCTTTGCCTAAGTTGAAGATGTGGTGAGGGTATGGGTTGCTTGAGGCCCCAGAGTGGACAGAGTTAATGATGGAGATGGTGTCCTTTGTGTCGAGTTGACTCCATTTGGTTAGTTGGACGTCTGTGGTGGGAGCAGGGTTTTTGTGTTGCTTGAAGCAGTTAAAAAACTTTGTAGATGTTGGCGGTCTTGTCATGGAGGAAGTTTGCAAGGTTGTCGTAGAGTTTCTGTGAGGGGGTAATGTTGTTTGTTGCCGCTTTGGAGCATTTTTTGATGATGTTGATGAGTTCTTTGCTGTTATTGGAGGGCCGTTTTGAAAGTGGTCTTGTCAGTAGTGTCCTTGCTGATGCGCCATCGAGTTTACAGTTGTTTACAGTGTCGTTTAGCGGTTCCGAGGTCTTCAGTGTACCAGCTAGCCTGCTTAGTGGACCTGCTGTGGGCTTTGTTGCTGATGGGAGAGGCGCTGTCTGCGCAGTTCTTGATCCGATTGTTGACATTTCTGATGTTCTGGCCTATTTTTTTGAAGGAGATGTGGGGAGGGGTAGTGTTGAGGGCTTTGATCCATATGTCTTTTGAGACTTTGCTCCAGCTGCGATGCGGGGGGGAGGAGGGGGGGGCGATGAGCAGACTGGAGGCAGAGGGCCATGAGCTGTTGATGTGGAAATGGATGATTGAGTCGTTGGTCCAAGTGAGTTCCGTGGTGTGGCTGTTCCTGAAGCATTGCTGGATGTGAAGATGAGGCTTATCGTGTGATCTGCAGCGTGCATGAGGTCGTGGATGAGTCCGATGTTGTTCAAGCTGTCAAAGAGGTTGGTAGTGTTGATGTCATTGTGGTAGTTAAGATGCAAGTTGAGGTCGCCGTGGAAAATTTAGTTGTTGGAATCTATGGCGTGGGGGGCAAGGAGTCGAGGATGTAGTTGCAGAACGCTGGACGTGGTCCTGGAGGACAGCAGGTGAGGGTGCCACTGATAGAGGTTTAGCTGTCTGTTTGGAGTCGGATGTTGATGTGTTTAAATGACTGGGATGATGTCATTATTAGTGGTGGTGCATTGGCTGGCGATCCTTCCACCAGGCTTGTTGATGCAGTTGCGGTGGGTAATCTTGTATTCTCCAGGTATTGCGGTGGTGATGTCTGGCACGGAAGTGGAGTTATGCTAGGTCTCTGTGAGGAAGAGGAAGTCTGGTTTGAGGGTGGAGAGGAGGTCCTAAATCTCTGGTGTTTTTGCATAGCGAGTGTGTGTTGAGAAGGGCGCATGCGAGTTGCTGTTATTCTTCATGTGGTGTCTGTGGTGTGTTCAGGGTTGGTCTGGTCCGTGAGCTGGTGTCTGAGCTGTGGCAGGTGAAGTGGGTTCAGGTGAAAGTTCCTACCCTGAGGCATGGGTCGGCGTAGTTTCAGTGGTTGTTTTTGCGGTGTCCGGGGTCGACGGTGTAGAGCTTGGCAAGGGTGTATTTGAAGAAGGGAGGAGGGCTCGGGCCGTGGCGCGGGGCATGGACGGGCTTGTTTTGTGCGCGGCCTGTATTAAGTAGGTCCTTGGGTGCGCGAGGCTCCTGTTGATGAGAAGAATGGTGAGTGGAAAAACCCGGACGAGAATACCCATGCAGCGGCGGTGTCACTGGATCAGGCTGAAACAAGCAGGAACTGGTGGCCACAGGCAAATGGCAGGCTTGGTGCCGAGGTGCCCACTAGTGCAGTGGCCTGCATTAAGTAGGTCCTTGGGTGGGCAGTGCTTCTGTGGCGGGAAGAACGGTAAGCAGGAAATCCCGGGAAGGAAAACACAGGCAGCGGTGGTGTCGCTAGATTAGGCTGGAACAAGCAGTAACTAAATGGCATAGAGCAAAGAGCCTGTGAATTTTCAGAAATGTATCCTACACGGACCACATGCATGTTTATATTTTGGAAAAATGAGTAAACTGGCATAATCCAAGCGTTGCTGTATTCCAAACCCTGGCAAAGGCAGTCTATTTAATATCAGCTCTGACATAATTCGACCACTCCAAGAAGACAAGAAAGAGATATCTCGGTTCTAGACAGGATACAAAGGGCAGTCATCAGGACTGTCTCTTGTTGCCCTCACACGCCCCTAGGAATGTCAGGCTTCATCATCGGGTGGGTTCTCTTCGTTGTGCGGTGCTGCAAAGCCCTACAGGTCCCCCAATGGGTCAGTTTAGCGGAGATCTATTTGTTTTACCGCCATTTGAGTGACATGGTGTCCAGATGAGGTGGTTGTGATGTGTGCAACGAAGTGAGTTTTTTTTTTTTTCAAATAAGCTTTATTCGATTTATCAAAAAATCATAAAAGCGTGCAAGTACAATTCATACAAGAATTTAAAATCAATTTTCACAAAAACAAAGTTACAAAAGTAGATAAAACATTTCTCCAAGGATTAAAATCTGCAGCAGTCATTTGGACGGAGGGCCTCATGTTACAGTGATCAGTTGATTTAGACATGTGATACTTAGCTCATTGAGTTTCTGTATTTCATCACTGACATTAAAAAGCGAGAGACAACAAAGATAACATCCTCATCTTCTAGCAGCAATAATTTCAAGTATGCAGATTTACATGTACTTATCCCCCAGAGTTTAAGTAGTGGTAGAAGGAAAAGTTTCCTCGGGCTGGAATACAGGTTACAGAAGAACATGATATGAATGTTACTTTGTGTTGAATGATCATCGCATGGGCATATTAGTTTCAAAGAGGCCCAGTCGTTCTGTTTCGGCAAAGTGACCATGCGGAAGAAGATCCCTAAGCGCAGCCTAGACAAGAGCATGCGAGGGTAGGGTGCTGTTTCAATTTCAAGGTAAAGTTGTAGGCCTTCAGTAGGGGTAATTTGCTGATAGCTCAGGGTAGTGCCTTTAAGTTTCTCTGTGTCCCATCTTGCACTTTCTAGGTGTGTAATTAAAAGTTTTTTGAGGGCCGGCCTAGACAAGGTTTGTAGAGTCTCTGGATCATCATAAAATTCAGGGTGTCCAATGTTAGAAAACATCGTCTGGACGTATCGCAACCACTTGACTTTTGCTGCACCATCCAAAGTCATGCAGTCTTTAATGAGGTTTCTGTTCAGTTGGCACTCCTCTGTGGTCCAAATTTTATACCAAAGCAAACAAGGTGATAATTTTATAATGTCACTGAGGTATTTAAGGCCGGTCTCAATATGAATCATAAAGGTCGAGGTGGTTTTGTGCACACCTAGTAAGTAACAAATGAAAATGTTCTCGCAAGTTTGTAGTGAGGACACGTTCTCGAAACCTCAAAGACCTGCTCCATATGTGGCCGTGGCTATGCACTTTGCCCGGTAGATCTGTAGCATTTCTCTAATGGGTTTACCCCCAATTTTGCCTGCAAAGGTTCGTAGGGCACCTATGGCACGGCTGAAGGCGAGTTTCCTAGCTTTTAATTACGAAATGAAAGGAGGACCCCGCACAGGTTAATTGGGGACTGGGGGGATAGTAAATCTAAAAACGGACTCGGGCGTCCCCTCAACAAAGAAACACACAAGTTGAGTATTTTACCCAAGAACCAGCATGCCGTTATTCCGGCGGGAAAGGTAAAGTTACAAGATTTAGAATATAATCTCTAAAAGCGTACTTCAACTAGGGAGGCAAAATCTATGGATCAACATTCCTATATATCTGCAGTAACCAAGTCTTTAGTGAGTGGCGTATCTAAGAATATATATTTAATTCAAACATAAGCATTAGTCTCTACGAGAATGAATAACACAGATAGAACAATTTAGAGTAATTTAAAAAGATATTTTCCACACCATGAATTTCGTAAACCTCTGTTATACATTTATTGCATTTCAAAACAAAATTGATCATAATACAGTATACAAATTTTTAAAAAACATGATTTATACATTTCATAAAAACAATTTAAAACAAAGAATCACAAGTCGACGCGGCGTTTTGGTATTCTGTATGTCTACCTTCTTCAGGACTGATTCTAGACAAATTTAAAAAAGATTTTAAAAAAACAGGGTTACTTTTCTTACATTGGTGCAGATATCTAGTGAATCAATACTCTATGTGGTCACAATACATAGTCACTATAGTGTACTCTTTTCACATAGATATTTTTAGTAAACAAGGCATTCACCTTTTACATAAAGTCTTGGCATTTCCATATTTCAAAATCTTTTTACCCCTTTGGTTTAAATTAATCCCCCCATTCCGGGAACACATCTAGCTTTATTAATGTACGTTCCTATGCTTGGACAAAACTAATGGTGTTTACCTTTCCCTTGGACTAAAAAAGTCCAATGCTCAGGAGGCCCCATTTAGGACCTCAGTCTATATACTTATTTTTTATATAGGGTTTTCATTCTTACGCATACCTTAAATTAGGTGGGGCAAGTTTCCCCACTGGACACAGTTTACTTCAGTTCTGCACCTTTTTGCCTTCAGATTACTTGGCTTTTTTTCGGGATACTAATTCTCAGTTATGATGTCACTGGTTGAGATAAATACATAAGAACCGTGTTCTTAGTCATGGGTTTCATCAATGACCCACGATGAATTTTTAATTATTCCATATTAGCACCTCTGGGCCTTACTTTCTAATAAAGTAAGGCCCAGAGGTGCTAATATGGAATAATTAAAAATTCCCTAGGGTCATTGATGAAACCCATGACTAAGAACACGGTGGCTCCTCCTGGCAGTCCAAGACCAAGCTAATTTACCTTGAAAATCAGGTACTGACTAAACATAATCTACCTGTTTCATAATTTGAAATAAGATCTTAGCGATAAACCCATAGCGGTGGGATGTATTGAAAACATCGTTCTTATGTATAAAAGAATGGGTACAGGCCTACCATTGACAGCTGGGTAATCGCTTGGCAAAGTTATTAAGTTCTCAGTGATGGAATTTATGTAAAATGTAAAGAGCAGGGGCGCAAGTATGCAGCCTTGCCTAACCCCTCTGTTTATGGCGAATTTTTGAGAACATTGCCCCTGGGTCCCGAATCTTACTCTGGCCCCAGCATCCCTGTATAGTTCTTTAATGAATGTGAGAATGGTTGAGTCCACCCCGATGTGTTCCAATGTTGACCAGAGCTGCGCGTGGTCCACGCAATCAAATGCGGAGCTAAGGTCAACAAAGGTAACAAATAGGTCCCCCTTTTTAGCCTGAGTGTATTTAGAGACTAGTAGAGACAAGTTTAGACATTGCTCCAGTGTCCCTAGTCCCTTTCGGAACCCATATTGGAGCTCCGAGATGACCTTTTTCTCTGCTTCCCAGTGTTGTATCCTCTTAAGGACGATCCTTCCTGCGATTTTCATAAGGCCGTCCAATAGCGATATTGGACGGTAACAAGCAGGGTCGTCCCTATTCCCCTTTTTAAAAATGGGGACTACAATCGCGTCTGACCAGGTGTTATTGAGACCACATTTATTTCCCATATTCAATACGTTGGTTAACAGGGGAACCCAGAAATCCAGATTTGATTTATAGACGTCCACTGGGGTGTCATCAGGGCCGGGGGCTTTGCCTGACGGACTTTCCCTAAGGGCATCTTCCACTTCTAGAATGGTAAATGCCAGTTCGATCGGGTAGGGGGGTACTAGAGGGACAGTTAGCGGGTTATCCTCAGTTATATTATCTGTAGGTAAAGTCACCTTGCGTGGGTTCGGGGCATTACCCTGGCTGTTGGTATGAAGATTACCATAATGTTCTACCCAGAGCTCTGACGTTATTGCTACATCTATAGAATTGTCTCTATCTTTTGAATTATATACGGATCTTATAACTTTCCAAAAGAGATTAGTGTCCTTGTTCATAGCGGCTTTCCCCAGAGCTTCCCAGGCCTCCTTCTTTAGTGTCGCCTTCCGCTGTTTAATTGCAAGCTTATAATCTTGTCTCGCCTGGCGAATTTGAACCCTGTCTTTTGGTTTAGCAGATAAAGCTTTCTTTAGGTTTTTCAGGGCAGATGTGCACCTAGAATCAAACCACCCACGTGTATGCCTCCCATTATCATTGCAATTCCTAGTTAGTGCATTTTTTATGTGTCGCTGAATGTTAGAAAAGGCAGCCATGATGGTCTTTGGGTCAGTATCTTCTTCTAAGCAAACAAGTATGTCTGTGGAACAAGACAATAGGAAATTTTGAAAGAAGGATGTAGGGTTCATTTTCTCCCATTTAATTACATACCCGTTGGTCTTGGTTAGGGTGACCTCATGTGGGTATAAAACCCTACTAGGTTCCTTTACTTTACCCTCCATAAGCTTTACCCCGAAAGTGATGGGATAATGATCGCTCATAGGATCGTCCCCGATTTCCCAGAAAGTTATAAAATCAGGATAAGTGGGTGATATCAGCGCAAAATCGATTGTGGTTTTACAACCTCTTCCATTATACGTTGGGACAAAGGGAACCGGGGGGGAGCATGCCTGGTTGATAAAAATGAGGTCAAAGGTGAATATGACGTTGTTGAGAAGAGACCCCAGATTGGTGTGGGAGAAGTGCAAAGGACCGTCCTCCCCGAGATCTGAAAGGCCGCACAAACCTAACTCAGAAGACGGACAGATGGTACAATTGAAGTCTCCCACCCAGAGCACTATATGATCCCCTGTTCCTTGATCTCTCAGTTTGTGGATATGATGGATCATATTGTTCATATTCGATTCCACTTCACTAATTGGCAAATTATTATAGAAGTTCACAAGTATCACCTTTTGCGTAGTGCCCCATTTAAGTAGTATAATTTGGAAATACTGATTGGAATGAAAATTGTAAACTTTTACATCCCCTACATTCGAGATGTATATGCACAAGCCCCCCTTATTGCGACCCTGGGCTGATGGGACAGCGGGTGAATGAAATGTTCGGTAGCCCAAGATGTGGGCTTCCTCTACAAGCCAGGTTTCTTGGAGACAAAGGATGCCATACTTCTGCACGATCTCCAGCCAAGGTTTGTTGGTGATCTTACTACCCAGGCCTGGTACATTCCAGGAAAGGAGAGAGTGCATAGGGTTTCCACTTTCCTGAGAATGATGACCTTCGTTCCCCGTAGTGCCTTTCAGATCTTGGAAGTGTACCAACTCTATCTGTCGTGTGACCTGTGCAGTAAGAGCGCGCTGTTCAGGGCAGGTTAAGTCTATCCCCATTAGACTTGGATTTTGGGTTGTGGACAATAATTTGTCACGCGTAACGGTATCCATTGGAGGATTATGGGCATTAGTAGGGATTGAGGGAACACTAGTTCCCAGTCAATCCACCTGATCCAGACACTCAAACCTGTTCATGGTGGGTGCTCCTTCCCACCAGTTGTTAGTGGGTTGCCAGCCATGCCCCTGTCCTTTCCATCTACGGTTGTGGGCTATTGACCAAGCCCCAGGTAGCTCAACAGTCTGTTTAGGGGGGTAGAAAAAAGTAAGGGGTCTGGTGACGATAGATTGGTCAGTGTCATATGAATCCCATGTAGTAATAAGTTGGGCTGTGTGGGGGTCTGCAAATGAAACCACTATGCAGTCTCCGGGGATGGATTTATGGGTACGACCCACCCATGGGACTCTCCTGACCATTAGGACCCTGCTCCTGATAGTATTAGGGAGCTGCCTGTTGACGTTAAGCCAGTAAATCACCTTATTCTTTAGGGACCACTGGGTCTCCATAGAATGAGGGTCAAGTGGTGGTACCCCGGCCAGTATGACGACATAGGGCCCGGCGTCGGGAGGGAGATCAATATAGCCCCCACGAAAGTTCTGGTGGCCTTGATGTTGGTTAGTTATACGCGGAGGAGGGGGGGTGTTAGTCTTGTTGGGCTTGTGAGCTGCCTTAGGGATAGTTTTGGGTAGGGTCTGATTCTCGGAGCCTTTTGTCGCTGGCTTTGGGGGTTTTGGTGTGAGAGGAACGGGAACATTTGGGATTGTCCGGGGTTTGGGTATTGGAGTAGGTTTTGGTAAGGGTGGGGGCAAAACCGGGGGCAACATTAGAGGAGCAGGGGGAATGACGTTAGGTTCCGGGGCCGATTGGATGCCATAATCGCCATCCTGGGGGACACCCTCAGCAATACGAGGATAACTAGCTTCCAGTTGTTTTAGGCTAAGAGTGGCCAGGGAGACTAAGGTCTTATCCATCTCGAGAAGATTATTCTCAATACGTGAAAGTCTGAGTTCCAGAGGTGACAATAGTTGTTTTAAAGTAACCCAAACTGTCTTGAGAAAGTCTTCATCGTCGCCCGCCTTATCTCTATCCCTCCCTGGCTCACTGCCCTCCCTCTTTTGGTTTCTCGCCGCATGCAGGGAGGGGCTCTGGGGTAGGGGCAGGGACCATGTTAAAATTGGTGTGTTCTCTATCCCCCCTATTAGATGGTTATCCAAGTTTGGCATTTGTGTAGACTCCCCCGTGATGGGTAATGTTCGCCTATTGTTGAAAAACTGCTGCCTTGCAATTTTTGCTTTTTTGCGGGCGTAGGCAGATCTTGCGTTATTTTTCTTTTTTAGAGTTGGGCCATCTCTATTTTTATTTTTTACTACGGAGGGAGGGGGGTTAGGACTGTCCGGCAAGATGATGGTAGTTCCAGGTCCGATGGGCACAATTCCCTCAGGAGATTTAGAGGGCACAGTAGTTAAGGTGGATAAGGGCTCTAATGGAAGGGAAGAAGACGGGGGAGCATGGTGAACATCGGCATGAATTATCAGTGGGGGAGGGCATGAAGCGTGTTGCGGAGATGCAGCAGACGCGATTCTCCCAAGAGAAGATTTTTTGGAATTGGCAAAGGTTTGAGAAAGCCTACGTGCAGCATCTAGCTCGATTGAAACCCTCTTCTGCATTTTGGTAATTTCGGCGTCAATTGCCAGGTTCGTCTTCACAAGCAAATCATCCAATGTCCCGCTGGGCTTACTCAACCCCATTGCAGTTTTACTGCGACTGCCCCGTGTACTCATGATATATTTCAGTTACAGTTCCAGCAATGTACTCACTGGTAGCGGTGGACAGGCCAGACGGCACAAACCAAGGGGGGTGGGCCAGGCCAGTCCTCTTAGTCCTCGAACGGCCTCAAACGGTCCCGCCCTTGTCCCGAACTTCTCCCGGCGCCCTCCCGCGCGCTCCCGCGCTGCGGGGATGTTACTTCCTCTTTGTAGCTTTACAAAGGTCACCGAGGGGGCGGGGCCGGCAGGGAGAGCAGCCCAGCTGGAAACGGGCGCGCGGGGACTCCTGGTCCGTGGAGTCCACCGCTCTATCCTCGCAGCCCTGCCGGTCAACAGGTGAGGCCCCTTGAGTTCAAACAGCCGCTGCAAGACCGCGAAGCGGCTGCAGCAGGCTGGGTCAGAGGTGCTCAGTGGAGTTCACGGCGTCAGTGACAGAAATCCGCCGAAGGTGCTCTAGGATGCCGCTTAAGCCTTGCGGTGGTGGGGGCAGGGCCGGCAGGGAGAGCAGCCCAGCTGGAAACGGGCGCGCTGGGACTCCTGGTCCGTGGAGTCCACCGCTCTATCCTCGCAGCCCTGCCGGTCAACAGGTGAGGCCCCTTTAGTTCAAACAGCCGCTGCAAGACCGCGAAGCGGGTCCGGCGAGGTGTGGCGGCTGCAGCAGGCTGGGTCAGAGGTGCTCAGTGGAGTTCACGGCGTCAGTGACAGAAATCCGCCGAAGGTGCTCTAGGATGCCGCTTAAGCCTTGCGGTGGTGGGGGCGGGGCCGGCAGGGAGAGCAGCCCAGCTGGAAACGGGCGCGCGGGGACTCCTGGTCCGTGGAGTCCACCGCTCTATCCTCGCAGCCCTGCCGGTCAACAGGTGAGGCCCCTTGAGTTCAAACAGCCGCTGCAAGACCGCGAAGCGGGACTCGCGAAGCGGGTCCGGCGAGGCGTGGCGGCTGCAGCAGGCTGGGTCAGAGGTGCTCAGTGGAGTTCACGGCGTCAGTGACAGAAATCACGAAGTGAGTTAAAACTGAGTAGGGGATGTCAAGACTTTCCAGACTAAACGGGGCATGTATGAAATAACTGACTTAGGGTCATTACTGTGGTCCGTCTGATAACTGATATCACAAAATGCTAAAGTATTATACCGCAAGTTGGGACATGATGTATGTTTGCTTTATATGTTCTTTTGTGTGTGTCTACGTCTGGCAACTACTAAGTACCTGACGAATACGGTCCATGAATAGGGACTCTCTGGTTTATAAGGATGTCCTATACCAGACACACAATAATCTCTATGTTGCTACTGTTTGTTACATTTCTCTTCTCATCCTTACTAGTTTGGATGATCATTTTAACCATGAACAAGTAGGTACCTCCCTTTTAAAGGGGGACCTCTCCTAAATTTTTAAGTGTGGGGTAAGCTTGTTACCCCTTTGGACCTGTAGATGTGCTACGGATCATTTAGATACCACAGAGCCGCGAAACATGTTGACCCGATTTTTACTCCACGTATATACACTGAGCTACTTGGGTGCATTATAACCCCTAAGTAGCACTAACCTATCCTGTTTTTTTTAACCTCGTAGGGGAGTCTATATTTTCAAGGCTGATTTGACATCCCCTGGTGAATTTTAACTTACATCGTTGCACACATCACAACCATCCCACCTGGACACTCTGGCACTCCTCAAACGATAATAAAACTAAAAGATCCCCACTAAAGTGACTCTTCAGGGGACCTGTAGGGCATTGCAACGCTGGCCCAACGAGGAGAACCCGCCCGATGATGACGCATAGTTTTGGAGCATGGGTATGTGGTGGAGTGAGCGTAGCGGGCCGGAAAAGCAGGCGAGGAGGCCGTATGTAGTGGGCAATACTGGACTTTTATTTCGTATGAACAGTAAAGATAGTTCCGACAGTCAGAAAGCGAGGCTCCAGGCGATGGACTGTGGTACGGTTCTTCTCTGCTTCTCGGCGTCCGCCGATGGTCCGGGGATGGCTCCGATGACGGGGAGGATCCAAGGAGGACCGGAAGAGAGGGAAAAAACAAGGGACCGTTAGTCCTATCCAGCAGTCAACAAGGCACAACTGCCCACCATCACCCGGGTAGTGCAAGAAGGGGCGGAAAGAGACAGTGCGGGAAGGAGGGTACCGGGAGTACGGAATACAGGTCGGGAAAATAGAGAGGGTGCCGAGGCGGGACGTGAGAGTAACGGAAGGGGTCTTTGAGTGAGGTGCTATATACGTATTATACAGTGCAGGGGCGGTGAGACTATGGAGAGAGGGATTATTTACAGGGACTTTAACACGGACTCCTAATGAGTAGGGATAAAGAAGGCAAAAGGCACTCACGCGGTCCGCCGTAACTCTCCAGTGAGTTACGGCCGCTCTCCAGCCACCTCCTTGGGACTCCACCACTCTTCTGTCCACACGTCTTCTTCGCACGTCTGTTCTTCTTCTCCGTCTCCAGCCAGAGGGTCCTGCCACGAAACTCCGACGACGTGTTGTGTTTGATCCCCGGTTTTATCCTGTGCTGGCTCTGCCTTTGGGGTGGGACTTCCGGGGTCAGCGTGATATGGTTCCTCCTGACCTGTCACTCGGGTTGGTCCCTGTGGGAGAGAGAAGGGCGGGGTTTCGTTGGTGATGGCTGGTGTTCTGCTTCCTGCCTCTGTTATGGCGTTTTGGCGGTATGGAGTCAGTCCCGGTGGTGCCGGGCAAGGTACGTGAGGGGGAGGGCGGCCTCCAGGTAGGGGTCCTCGGAGGTCGTCTCACAGGGTACTAGACCTTTATTTCCTCCTAGTCCCCCTCCCCCTCTTCTTCCTTTATCAGACCACTGCCATAATTGACACCTCACTACGAACCACCAGGAGCAGTTATGACGTTTTTTTTCAAAATGTACTTGATAAATGATAGTTAGGTTTGGCCTGACAGCATATCTGTCTGTAATATGGCCTCTTTATCCGAATATATAACGTGCCCCTCTCAGTCATGCATTGAAACTTAATCAGTCTTGAGTCACTGAAGAGTAGACCTATATTGCCTGTCATGCTTTTGTCTATTTGGTGTATCATTTTAAAGCCAGAAGGCCTTTGAGGGTGGATTGTCATTACACTACTTTAATGCTTGTAGACTGGTATTTTGTGACAGGGACTCCCCCAGATTACCGTAAAAGGCAAGGGTTTTGTTGTTGGTTACTAGTGGCAAACCCAAAGTTTTGAGAATTCTTGTTATACCATTTTAGGAATGGTTGTGTATTGTTTCGCCTACTGTAATTTTGTATACATTTGTAATTTTATGACTACTGAATGAGAGGTTTTGGCTCTACCAAAACTGTGACATTCTTGAGTACATATTTTGGTTTGTGTTTCAGCTGAAAGCGTGGTTATTTTTCAATTTTTGCCTTATGGAAAACCGTATGCCCAACACACCGGGACTGGGTTGGTTATGGTGCCATGCCTTTCACAGCTACAGGCCTGATTGGTTTATTTGGATATGTTGTGTCAGATCCCATATGTCTGATTTTTTTACAATGTCAAGTTATGATACATAGGTAGTGAACCTAATGTATTTATTGTGAAATGCATAAGTTAAAGCCAGTGGGCCTTTAAGAGTGCATTAACATTACACAGCAATAAGGCCTGTAAATGGGTATTACATTACATTGATTCTCACAGATGAATGTAAAAGGCAAGAGGATGGGTTAACTTGCTGACAGAACTCAGGGGTAGAGGATTTGCACAATGAGAATCAGTGTTAAGGTCTCCAGGCAAGGTTTATATATTTCTGCCAACCCAAATTTGGAATGTATTTCTAATTTCATGAATGTATACTTGATGGTTGATTAGTAGGAAATGTTATACGGAATATAGTAGGTCTCATTTGGTTTTGGTGATTAATCAATGCTAAATGTATATACTTGATAATTTAATTTGGAAACGTTATGTCAAATGCTATAGGTTAGATATAATTTTTTTCTATGAAAAATTAAAATAAAGCAGTGGGCCTGACTTTATTACTGTGCTGGTTAGAGGCCACCGGGTACACTTCGTTATCCCAGCATGGGCATCAACGTTGTTGCTTCAGTACACATGGCTTGAATTTGCTTTCACTTTTCATGGTGTAGTCCGCAACGGCACGCAATTGAAAAGTACAGAGGGTGCAAGCCACATTCTGGTTCATTTGAGCACACTTGGGTGAGTGCCACGGCTTCACGATCTCTTCTTCAGTGGCTCATGCAGGACAGTGCCAGGACGGCAACAGCAGGGTTACTTCAAGCACTCTCAAGTGCCGCGTCAGTGTTTTTCCCTTCTCCAGCAGTGCAGATCTTCCAGGCAGCGCCAGGAAACCCATGGTGTCAGTGCGCTTTACAAGCACCCCTTACAATACATACAGGCAAATGCCACAGCTGCGATGGTAGAGTTGACTGGGAGGATTTGATCAGGAATACTTTGGTAGTTAAGTGCCCTGGATCCTGTGCTTCAGTGACCAACTTCCAGTCATGAGCACACCAGCTTTGCTCTTCAAGAGTCTCTGGTGGACGGATCTTCAGCACCACGGTCAGCTGCTTGTGTCCACACCACTAGCGCTCCTCCTACAGGAATGACTCAATCCTTACCCTTTTGTCCAGGCTTTCCAGAACAGGGAATATAGTTCTTCTCCAGATAAGACTCCAGGTGTTATCACTCACCTGTGGGAAGCTGGCCGTCAGAGAGGCCACAGCTCTGGTTGCACAGTAGTCCTCTGGGTACTGTGTGTGCAACTCCATCCTTAACAGCTCCCACTTTTATGCGCGGTTGACAGACTGGTTGAGCATTCTCTGTCTGTCCTTACCGAACAGGTTCAGGTCTTTTTTCCTTTCATGTATCCTTCTCTGGCTTTCTTCCAGACTCATCTTTGCCTTAAGTGTTGGTCCTCACAGCACAGTGGTATTCAGGCTGGAGCACTTGCAACAGAGGCACACCTGACCTTAGTCAGGAAGAGAGACACAAGGCTGGCCCCCTTCTAAAAGCATCACACTCTGACAGCAGCAGCTACAGTCCCACCCTTGACCCCATCTACCAAATGGCAGTTTCAGAAAGCCTAATCAGAAGCTCTCTGCATTGAAAGGTCCTACTTTAATTTCCTGAAGCTGAAGCCGGTCTCCTCTAGCCCCACTTTAGTGTCTTAAGGGCCATACGAACGAATATCTGGTTGCAAAATACTGGTCACAAACTTGAATAGAATTTTGGTGGTGAGTAAAGACTCTTAAGAACCTACATATGTACTAATAGGCTGGTTCTTAAAAATCCGGATCATTGTGGGTCGGAAACTGACCTACATCATGAATAAAAATAAGATTAGTTGCAAATTGTGAGTCACTACCATCGGCTGCCATCACAGGGATCATTACATAACAACCACTGGAGCAGCCCACAGACCAATGTGGACAGGGCTATTCATAAGCATAGACAACAATGCCCAATAAATATTTACTTTAAAACATTTAACAGGTACTTAAAGTGTATGTTTGAAGCAAAGAATGTAAAAGCCTAACGTATACCAAAAGGAAAAAAAAATAACTGTATGTTGTAATTACAAGGAAACTGATTTATACAAAGAGTAAATGTAGGACATATAATAAATTGCTGAGCATTTATAGAAAATTGATGAATCAAAGTGTGCCCAGTGAACTAAGTGGACACGATGCTAGTGTTAACAATGTTCCGAAAAAGCGATTACAGATATGAAAAAGTAACAGCGGTAGACAATACACAGTTAAATATGGAGAGCGTTTATAGAAAACATAGCTCATAGAATTTTGCTCTACAAAGACATTTTGGACATGTCTTTTCATTGCCATGAGGGTGCCTGCAACGTTTTGGCCCTCTACATCGTGCCATCCTCGGTACTGAAAACAATTTGGCAAGCATCGGTATTAGCTCGGTAAGGTGACGAAAACGTGAAACTGACAAGAAGTACTACGTTCATAGTCTTTTATCTTTCCTTGCTTGTAATGATTTTAATTAATCAACAAATAAATCAATACTTACTCCTTACTAAGTTCATAGTCAAGTGCGCGGAGTTGTTTTGTATTTCAAAGTTTATTTTCACCCCTTGGTGTTAGTGTGTAACAATAAAACTACATTTGAAGCTTCTTAAAGTACATAAGGTGTATGCAGTGTGGCGCCCAGCCGGTGGTCATGCTGATTTACAACCGTGAAACCTTCTATGTTTTTTTTATTGCTGTACCAATGTAAAGTATGTATTGGTATATTTTATGCCACTAAACTTCCCTTTGTGTTTCTATTTTAGGGCCGACTATTGGAAGTCTCAGCCCAAAAAATTCTGTACATATTGCAAGTGCTGGATAGCAGACAACAAGCCTGTATGTATCTGGAGTGTCTTCTTTGCAAATGATAGCCAACATTTATGAAAATCCCTTGCAAAATACTTTGTTTTGTAAAATTCAGAAATCAACCACACATTTAGTTTCAGGTTTCATAGTTTTAGCTTATGCTGAGTAAATGTATTGTCACACCTGTATAGTTCCCCTCTCTTCAGGAAGAAGTGTTGAAGACTATGCCATGGTTAACATGTTCCACTCTTTCTCACCACAGCCTGTTAATGTTAAACAAGGCAGAGTGAATGATTTTGATGCCCTGATATACAGAGAGGCACATGACTAAGAAGATTAATTAATGCCTGCCTGATTCCTCTGCATCTCTAGAACCTGCAGACTTATAGAGTGTGGGTATTAGTGGTCACAGTGTAGTCAAAGAGGGTTGCAAATAGCTTCACGCAGGCCATGTATTTAATTTTTCTCACGTTCAGTCTTTTGAGATCAGGATCAGGGCATTCTGCCTCGAAAAATTAGTTTTCAAAGCACAGTCTTTGTTGCAAAATGTTTATTCTAATAGGAATTTTTAGCATGTGAAAATCTTAAATGATTTACTAGATTTCTTTATCATTCTCTCAAAAGTTTTTTCTTACAACTGTGTGGGTTTGTGCTGTTTCTGTGCTGGGTGCTCTTACTTGCAGTCTACAACCGATCACGACAAAGTCTCAAGGGCAAGAGCTATATCGCCTACCATTGCTTATCATATTGTTATTGTTCATAAACGTTGACATTTGAAATGCAGTGGCGTTAAGCATGTCTTGTTTGTATAAATTGGCTTAAATTAATTTGTGAAAACTAAAAATCACTTGCAGAGGTCTAGTCAGATTGAGACCAGCCTAATACAATTATAGTGTGTATGTGCTAGATATGTGAATTGGAGAACCTGTAATGCAGCAGAAGTGAATGTGGATATTCTTGAAATGGAACTAAAATGTTATACTTGTGTTATGAGGCCCTAAGAGTTAGGAAGCTGGAGAGATTGTACTGAAATGAAAAGTTTTGTAGCGTGAAGTTTCTACTTTGGATTCACACCTTGTCCATTATTCAACATCTAGTAAGTGACTCTGGAAATTACCCCAATTCGTTTTTTTATTTTCGTCGTCGACCAATAGGTGAATAAGCCATTACTCCCACAATACCCCAGTGCCAGTGTGTGATGGGTCTTCAGATAATTTTTGTGCCATTAGGTTTGGATGCATAGTACACCACTTCAAGTTGAAGATCTTAGAAGTATTGGAGGAGGATGTTTAAAAAGAGACGAAAACACCAGAATAGGGAAGAGCTCACCAGCGATTAACAAAGACGTCAAAAAGGGAGAACAATACAGAAAAACCCAGAGATCGTTTTAACTACTGGGCTTTGACCACGTGTCGGAGAATGTTATCCGTGGTACTGAGAATGTACTACATGCCCCTTTTAGGCACCCAGTGGCTCATCTCTACCTCTAGGGGCCCCTACCTTCTAAAAGGAGATGTCTTTACCATATCGTTCTCAAGGACAATTGTGGTCCTTTTCTCCTCTCAGGAGACAAAGTATGGTTATCGAACCAGTCTGTGAACTCCCCTCCCTTTCGGAGTAAAAAGATTCTTAAAAGCCAGAATACAGATTGACCGCTGCATACACAAGTGACTGACACCGAGAGAGCAGTGTAGGATATTTAAAAAGCAGTCAGCATTACACCACACAGTGTGTTTGGTTGGCTCTCCTCTGACATGCAAGGCTAACTAATATGATATTTAGAGATCCAGTTAACAAAGAGACTCAAACAGTGCATGCTCATACACAGTACTTTTCCTTAATTAACTGGTATCTTGACATAGGAAGAAAAGCATTTTGGTTGCATACCCTCCTGTACTGTTCTATGGGTAGGAGAGTGCAACTGGGTTGGGAAGAAAGGAGCAGAGAACACAGTCAAAGGCCAATGGAAGGGGCAAGCTATATGAGAGAGAAGTGGAGCTTGCCTCTTGCACATCTTGCGGTCCTTCTTCCAGGGGCATCTGCAGACCAGCATTCCAGAGCTGATCTGGGTGGGGGGACGAGCTCTGCCTTGCTCTGCAATGAAATTGAGAATAAGGCTAGAGAGTTTTTTAAACTCCAAATATACTTTATAGAAACATAAAACGTGGTACATGATCATGCACTTCTACTTAATGCAGTGATATTTAAAAAAAAAAACCAATATGAAAGCAATATAAATTCCTACAAAAGACTTCAAATGTACCTTCAGAGGTGCTGGTTGTCTGTCGCCCTCATTGTAAAATTAGAAAGGATGGCAAACACCCCTTTTTAGATTCTCAGCAAAATGCCTCCAAAAACAAAGCACAAAAAGACAAACACAAGGTGTGCAACTTATGCTTGTCGGAAGACCACCAATAAGAGATGTGCAAGGTGTGCGAATAGTTCTTCACTAGAACACTTAGGAATGAGAGGTGGGCACATCAAAAAATGACACACTTCAAGCAGGTAATCGAGGACCTAGGACTCCACAGCGAGAAAGAGATGGTAGAATATGCGCAGGGAGAACATTTGATGTTTGTCAAACAACTAGAAGAAGATGAGCCAAAAAAAGACATCAAGCAATATAGAGATGACACAAAGAAGCACTTCCACCACGCCACAGGGTTTCAGTAGAGCCGAGCTCAAAGTTTCAGATTTGAAGATCCTGAAACAATCCTTTACACCAATGCAGCTGAAGGAAAAGTCAAGACACAGGAGCCTTATGGGTCGAAGACAAAAGACATTGCAATGGTAATCATTCATATTCTGACTCAATGCCGAAGGGGAATCTGGATTGGGATGAGTAAGGAAAAAAGCGTAAAAAAGTATTTTAGACTCTGAAGATTAAGCAGTGCAGATGCTGGATGTTGAGCAGAAGAAATGAAGGCTTGAGACCAAAATGGTGGCTTTACTTCAGAAAGTGAAGTGTTTGAACAATTCCCAATTAAACCAAATGGCCCTAGGATGATGACAAGGGTCAGACAGGGTTAGAGCCAACGCTAACCCCAGAACAACAGTAAGAGAAATAGGACCTGTTCATTGATGAAAAGGAGCTGTATGAATAGCCCTTCATTGAAACACCACAGGACCAGAAAGTATGGTAGGGGTTTGAAGCCCACTCCCCAGAGAAAAGGTTTGACTCCTATCCCACCAGGCCATCACCACCAGATGGCCTCTCATCTATAATGCAGTAATTGAGAGGGTAGCAGACACCTTTGTGGTGCAGGAAGGAGAGTAGCCAACAAAGACCCGTTTCGTACTTGATACTGTACGCTCTTCACAGAAGAAAATACAATTCTTACTGGTGCTGCCTAGCATCAATGACCAGAGGAAAGAGGCTTTTCCTAAGCAGTCAAACCTAGTGTTGAGGAAAAACATAAGCCCTTCACATAGGACCCAATGTACGATAAAAACAATGCATCAGCCAATTCATTCATACTGTAACTTGCAAGAAAGGGAGCAAGTGCCTCTGCTTTCACTGGGCAATCATCAGGTAAGTAAGGTAAATTCATAGCAATAGTAGAAAGTTCGATGAAAACGTTAGCGGACACTCAGTGGAGAACTGCCAACTCCTGTGCCCTCCTAAGAAGATACATCTATCAGCAGTGATAGGAAACAGAAGAACTCCTGCAAGATCTTCCAGTACAGTACAATGAAAGGGTCAAGAATCTAATTTAGGATTGGGTCGTACGGACTTACACAAATTAGATGGGGCAATGCTAGGCCTATACAGACTAACGAAGTCCCAAAAGGTGACCAACCGATTCATTGACCTGGCGCTACTTATAATGTGCCGCTCAATAGCAATGAATTGGAAGGCCCATACTCTCCTGAGTGAACATCACTGGCGGCGGCAACATTGAAATGGGGTAGGGAAGAGGCTGAGGCACTAAGAGGAGAAGAGATCAGAAAGTTGCTCTGAAATCCCATACAGGACTGTGGAAGTATATGTTGCAAGAGTTGCATCTACTGCATGGTACCCCATCGGAAGAATAGGGGATAAGCAGACCATAGCGGTGCAAGCAAGGGATGCTGCTTGTCTGAGTTTGTCAGTGATTCTCCGGACCATGTCCTTTGGCTCTGGGGATGAGAAGTCCTTATTTCAGACCCTGTCACATGCCCGATCATTAGCACAGGACACCCACAAGAGTAGAGAGCGTGAAGGGCTACACACACTAAAAAACAGTAGGAATAGGTGCACAATTAGACAAGGGGGGTTCACCATGAGAAATAGAGTTGACAAAAGAAATGAAGACATACATAAATAGTGACTCAACTGTGATCTGCAGTTGGTATTGTTTATTAATGGTTGTTTATGATATACTGAACCTCTTACTCCTGTCTATATCCTATGACTAAGTAAACAAAGTGGAATCCACTCAAGGTGGTGATCCCTAAAGTGATGGGGAGACACACAGTGTTGTTTAAATGCCCCTCACACACCAACAGGCCCCTTGGTGTCATGCTTCATCATCGGGGCCTTCGCACCCCTCTACGGGATGCGGCGTGCTACGACTAGCGGGTACGCAGGAGCACTTTGAAGTGAACTATGTGTGGGGGTGTGTGTGTATATATAACCAAGGTGTGAGTGAGGTGAGGTGAAAAAAAGTGAAAAAGTTAAAAAATACCTGGCACGTGGGAGAAAAACAGAATTTTATTAATCCCCGGCTGGTATTATTAAAAGAAGTGCAGAGCGTGGTTAAGTAGATACGAGTTAAGGTATCAAAAACCACTGTGAAAGTGTCAACATGTTTCGGAGGGCACAGCCTCCTTCTTCAGGACAAGGGTTATGCACACACCCTCACCTTACTCACATGTAGAATGTAAAAGTGTTTCGTTAAAAATTAACACAATGTGTAATATTCCTAACAATGTTATTTAGTGTTAGTGAATGTCGTTGCGCCCAGTTGGCGAGAGAACTTAGAGTTCTAATATGTAAAACCTCATGAGCCTAAGCGTATATTGGGGATCCCTCCTTCCTGCTCAGAAAGACGGTTACTGCACAAGCCATTCGCCTGCCTTCCCTCAACGCGGCCGCTCGGAATAAAAGTTTTTCTCCCACGTGCCAGGTATTTTTTAACTTTTTCACTTTTTTTCACCTCACCTCACTCACACCTTGGTTATATATACACACACACCCCCACACATAGTTCACTTCAAAGTGCTCCTGCTTACCCGCTAGTCGTAGCACGCCGCATCCCGTAGAGGGGTGCGAAGGCCCCGATGATGAAGCATGACACCAAGGGGCCTGTTGGTGTGTGAGGGGCATTTAAACAACACTGTGTGTCTCCCCATCACTTTAGGGATCACCACCGTGAGTGGATTCCACTTTGTTTACTTATACGCATAGGGAGACTGAATCCACTGACTCTCTCTCTCCCCCCTTCTGTTACATTTTGTATATCCTATGACTGTCACAAGCTAACGTTGGCACAGCAATAGGTCTGGTGTTCGCTGCCAGGTTTTTAGATTTCTTATGCTTGTTTTGCTATGATTTTTTGCAGATCTTTATTGTTGGGAAAGCTGTTGGGCACCTATCAATCTAAGGGGAAAAAAATACAAAAGCAAACACCGTATTTTTAGTATCAAATAGCACATATTGCCATAGTAGCCAGTAGGAACTACTTTGTAAAAGGATGTGCTCCTTGTGCAAGGAAAGAATGCAGTCACTCGCAGTGAAGTTAAACATTGACTAAAGTGGACTGGCCCATGCCCTATACTGTAGAGGTTGAAAGAAAAATATGAATGACAAAATAACAGACCAATGGATGATGAGGGATGGCTGAAAATTCCTGTAAGGATATCATAGATAACATTTTGGTGAAATAAAATGTCTTGGCTAACGTGACACCAAAAAAGGGGCCACGCTAACTTTCATAGCTAACATGTCTATGAACGACATTTGCATGGCATCCCTAAAATCATCCATCCATACATTTATGAAATAATAATGTATGTATATACCTCCTTAATTCACTTCACCATTTTTATAACTGATCACTACTGTAATAACCAGTGGTTTCTCCTCCAGGTGGAGGAAAGCATATAAAAAGAAACCCAATGTTGATCCTGTAACGTTCCTAAGGCGGACAATCAAGATATACCACCTCACAACCTGAGACGTGAATGAGGGTTTTCTATTGAAAGACAATAAGAATGCAGAACCCTCGTTACTCAGGTACAAGTGATCCGTTCCCCATCGATTTATTATATTACAACAGGAAGCTGAATGGATCACAGCTCCTTCTTCCTCCCTCTTTTTGATTAGATAAATTAAGCAGAGCAGTCATGAGCTGTTTCTGGTATTGTAGAAGGAAAGAGACTTTTGCCTCCAAGCATACCCTTTGTTACAATTTGGTTGTATCAGCCTAGCAAGGTATTGCAATTCCGACCTGAAGACAGTTTCTCTGCCAGGGATGTCCTTCTCATCAGTTGAGGCCTAGTATTTCTCAGTGATCAGGATCATGCTGATCTGTTTGTCAGTTGTTCAGGTCTTTCCCACACTAAGGCTATAATGTTGGGGTAATGTTCCGCCTTGTATTGTGAGCTATTTCTGTTTGTTGTTTAACTTTTCTTTTTCTTTCTTTTCTTGTGAAGAGTGTCGACTTTCACGAAAGAGGAAAAAATCATAAAGAAAATGTGGCTAACAAAATCAGCGAGGTATTGTAGCCGTTTAATGATTTGGTTTACTAGCAAACATTCTTCGCAGTTAAATGAATTGGGACTAATTTATTTTGGATTTGTAGATTAAACAAAAAAGTATGGCGAAGCTCAAAGAGGAAGCAAAGGCTACAAAGGAATTTGCTGCCATGGAGGAAGCTGCCCTGAAAGCTTATCAAGAAGATCTGAAGAGACTTGGTTCTGATCCAGGTAGCTTTTTTTTTACATTAAAAAAAAAAAAAAGTTAAATGGCTCTCAAAAACAATCTACAACTTATAATTCATTGTTTGAAAATGGCTTGATCTCAAGTGGAAATGATGTTGAACTCCATAGTTCTGCCAGTGGCTTTTCCCCATGACCATGTCCTTAATGATTTAGAAGACTTGTAAAATATAGTTTTCTAAAGTTTCCATGCTCTGTAGAGTGTACCCTGCTTTTGTGATGCATTATCAATTTCTTTACTCTCTCAACTATGAGATTCAGCTGGCACTTGTCTGAAGCAATTATAAACTTCCCAGTAACCAATTAAACTAAATTTATAACAACATATTTTCTCATTACACAATTAATGACAATCCGATCAAATGTTTCTTCGGAGACGAGTGCCTACACTTAAGCTGGTTGCTGGTTGATATGCTTTATTTCGATACATAAAAATATCTTAAAAGCAATACATACAATTAAAAAAGATATGCAACAAATATACATAAGTATACATCCATGAGATAAAAAGACAATAAAACATTGGAATATATACAATTAAAAAGAATTGAATTAGTATGTACAGTTAAAAAGGAATTAAATGGATACAGAAAGCCTATTTGATCGGATCAACCAAGACCATTTTAAAAATGTTGAAACGCCACATACTACAAGGGGGGTGGTATCTGTAAGTAAGATGCGTAGGGCCACTCAATATTGGCGGGTGCCAAATGATCTGCACACAGGTTTAAGCCAGCGCTTTCTTGGGTTGCAATAGTCTGGGCATTCAAAAAAGATATGGGCGACCGTCTCCACCCTCGTGGAACATAGGGCACAATAGGGGGAGTGCTGGGAGGTAGATTTCCATCTTGATGTCAAATAGCCTACTGGTAGAGTACCCACCCTAAGCCTAAAGTACAGAGCCCTATCGAATGCGATGGAAATCAAATCAAGATAGGGTTCGTAAGCCACCACGTCTTTGATTCGTAAGAAAGCTGCTGTGGAATCACAGTGACGTGGGTTGCTAATAAGTTTAGAAGAGACCCAGTCTCAGTACAATTTCTTTAAGGTGGCTTTGGAAGGGGCGGAGCGAGTAACCCATGCTTCGCCCAATCCCAACTCCCCCAAAAGGTTTTTGACATCCCTCAACCACTTTATCTTATGCCAACCCCCCATAGCCATCACCTCGGACAGGCCCTCAGCATATGAGGTGAGTTCTGGGACCCTCCACAAACGAACCCATAACAACAGGGGCCGTAATCGTGCCTGATCCTCAATCGGTCTGCATCCCAAGTCTAGTAATCCAGCGACTGTGGGTGTGCTCAAAGGGAGAGCCATCAGATCTTTCAAATATTTGCTCTCCACTTTGGCTTGTATCTCCAGATTACAAGTGCCCCACAGCTCAGCCCCATATAGTGCAGCGGTGACCCCTCTAGCTTTGTATATGTCAATAACAGGGGCCATACAATGTTTGGGGGAAGAACAGTGTTCCCTAAGTAACGCGCCACCCACTCTTTTATGGCTGAATAACATTTTGTTAATGTGCGGGGACCAGCTCATGGAGTCGCTAAGCCGGATTCCCAGGAAGTCAAACTCTGCTACTTTCTCCAGTGGACAGTTATTCAGCACCGGTGGACGCCCTAGTTTCCTGGGGGGATTCATGACCAGATATTTGGTTTTATCGATATTGATCACCAATCCCCTCAGGGAACAGAACTCCTGGAAGCGGTCGAGAAGCTTTTGCAGGCCTTGGGGAGTCTTAGAAATGAGGAGGGTGTTGTCTGCAAAAAGCAGAGTAGGGATTCGGATGCCCGCCAGAGAGGGTGCATCGGCCAGTTCTTGTTGTAGATACTCCACCACCCCATTCACTTACAAGGAGAATAGGGTGGGGGCTAGAACACATCCCTGGCGGACTCCCCTGCACACTGGGATCCTATCAGTCTTTTTCCCCCCTATGCCCCACCGCACCTGTGCGTAGTTCCCTGAGTGTAGTTTGGTTAGGAGCGTCAATAAGTAGGGGGGCCAACCCCATGGTTTGCAGGACCCTCCACAATTCCTCCCTATGTACCAGGTCAAAAGCAGTCTTCAGGTCTATAAAGGCCAGATAAAGACTGCCCTTGCCCAGCACCAGCATCTTCCAATGCAGGAGCATTAGTCTAAAGGCCTGTTCGATAGTTCCAGTTCCAGACCGGAAACCCGCCTGAAAGTCTGACGATCTTATTATCATCTACCCATTGGAGAAGCCTCCCCAGGATCGCCTTCCCTGCCACCTTCTGGGAGGAGTCTATGAGGCTTATGCGCCTGTAGTTGGCAGGGCTGTCCCGACATCCCTTTTTGAAAATCGGGACAACCTCCGCCCCTTTCCAGGAATTGGGTACAGGACCTCCCCCCAGGATTGCGTTCAGTAGGGAGGCGATCAACTTACCCCATTCCTTGGGGAAGGTTCGTATCAGGTCACCCGGAATTCCGTCTGGTCCTGCAGCTTTTAGTGGGACCAGGGTCTTTATTACAGTTTCGACCTCCCTAGCGGTGAAGGCATCGGGGAGGTCAACCATTGCTTCAACCACCGTGGATGGAATGTCGCTGTTGCCCCCGCCAGGTGAGGAGTACAAGGCCTCAAAGTGGTTGTACCAACTCAGGGCTGGAATGTTACATGTGACCAACGTGGCTACCGGCCTATCCCTATTCCTAACCATGCTCCAGAAACCCCTAGCATCCCTTCCTATACTGGCTGGCAAAAGGTCTGCCCAGAACTTTTCCTCCCACTCCTTTTTCGCTGCCTTCAATGTTCGATAATATACCTTTCTTGCAAGCCTGGTAGCTACTTGGGATTTAGACTTAATTGCACCCACCAAGGCTTTTTTTCATGGTCCTACTTTTGTTTGTATACCAACCCTGTTTGATAGGTGGTCGCTCCCTATTATTAGCTCCCATGCGCCCACCAGGAAGAGTAAATAAATTACTTAGTTCTCTAGTTAGGTTGCAGAAAGTCAAAGAGACCTCTTCAGAGACTTGGGAGGACAAGTCTAGTTTGTTCAAAGCTGCAAGCAGAAGACACCCTACGGCTGCAACTTTCTCTGGGGATAAGGTAAATTTAGCCCACTTCAACCGTCGACCACAGTTAGAGATATCGACTGCCTGGGGATTGGGGGCCATATGGGGGAGGGATTTTGTGGTATAATGTTATTGTTTGAAATGACGCGCGTGAATACACGCGCGTCATCCACAAACAATATGCGTGTGTTGTGATTTAAATGTGTGTATGTCGCGTGGTTGTTGTTCGCGTGCTGTGTCCATGTGGATCTGTGTCTCGTGTGTGTGTGTGTTGTCCTTTGAATGTGTGCGCTTCATATTAAAGGTATGACTGGCGGTTGAGAGCTATTCTAACTGGTACGTTGATGGAGTTAACTTGCAAATAAAGCTCCTCTTACTTCATTCATGGATTTCGTCTATTTCTTCTTTTGAGAAGTCTTCCTTATATCCTACAATACTGGCGACGATCGGGAACACGTTTCTATGCGTGCAACAAACGGATTTTCGAAGGAATTACTGTTTTATTTGTTTCAATCTGTTTTCATTGGTCGTTTTCTTCGACGATTTTTGCCTTAACTCTTTCTATTGGATGTCATTTTATCCTCTCCATTGGATGACTCAAGAACAGATTTGTAACGGTCGTTCTCATTGGATGTTGATCGGTAACATTGGATTTCTAAAAAAAAAAATTTCAGTTGGCTTGAAGATTGTGAATAATATCTACTGTGAGAATATTTACAAGAGGAAAAAAACAATTATCTTCAATACCACAATACAATGAACAGTAAGTGACTTCTGTGATTCGCACACACTGTTGTGAGTCACAAACTTTTAAGGGAGACTGTAAAATAATTTATTTATTCACATTTAATTGCTTAAATTAACCTGTTATTAACTTTTCTACACAACTATGACGGGGATTCAACCTCCTCCATCATTTTTAGCCATTAAGGGCGATCCCCCAATTGAATGGGATATTTGGGAACCAATGTTTTTAGCGTATGTTGAGGTCCTAGAAGAAGAAGATTGTGGAGCAGAAAGAAAATTAGCTTTATTAAAGCATTGTCTTGGAGGGATTGCACTTAAAGAATTCAAAAGTTTACCTTCCTTAAATGATACTTCTAATTTGAATGTATATCAGATTGCAACTAAACAACTTGCTATTAGATATGGAAAAAAATTAACATGGTCATGGATAGATTTAAGTTTTACTCAAGCAAACAACAAACAGATGAATCTTTTGATAACTATGTTTCTGCATTAAGGGCATTAGCGGTTACATGTGACTTTGAACATATTAATTATGATCAAGTACTAAGAGATCAAATTCTCATGTGTACCAACAATAAAAAAATACAACAAAGGTTATGGACAACTTCTGACATGACTTTGAATGCTGCAATTGAGATTGCCAAGTCAATAGAGCATTCTGAAAAATTTGTATATGAAATTCGATCACAAAACAACAATAAATCAGATGTGTTAATTCTTAACAAAGAAAATGACAAACTTAAGGACTCAGAAAAATATAGAAAAACTATCAATACAAGAAATGATAACCAGTATAGAAGTGAAAATAGAAATACATGGCAAAAACCTGATCAGAGAACAAATACTTGGCAAAGATAAGATCAAAGGATGAATATGTGGCAAAGACCAGACTCAAGAGTATACAATATGTATTATTTTAGATGTGGTAGTGGTTACCATCTAGGGAATTCAAAGTTATGCCCATCTGTAGATAAAATATGTTCAAGATGTGAAAAAAAGGGGCATTTTTCAAAAGTCTGTAGATCTGCACCAAGGAGAGTCAGTTTAGTACAAGACCAGGAGCATGAAGGTTCAAGTGATTGTGAATTTGATGTTAATACTATAATGTGCATAACTAAAGAACCTAAAGTAAAAAAAATGTCCTTCTTGTGATATCATCATTGATGGAGTATCCACTAAAGTATTTGTAGACTCTTGCTCATGGTACACTATTCTACCTGACATTTTATTTAAGTCTAATTGGCCTAATGCTAATCTAATGCAACCTGATATTACACCAAGCGGATATACAGGCCATAGACTACAACTCATTGGTTACTTCATAGCTGAACTTAAATTTAAAACTCGCTCTACATATGGAAAAGTGTATATTACAAAATCTGGTGATTCATTGTTAGGTTGGCCACACCAAGAACAACTCAGAATGAAACTTGATCCTAATGCTGATCCTCCTGTTTACTCCATTGATTCTGAACCAAGTAATTCTGTGCCAAGTAAAAGCGGAGAAGATGTTTTGATTTCTGAAATTAAAGGAAAATTTCCTAAATTATTCTGCAATGATTTAGGAAGATATAAAGGATTTGAACATCAGATAAAAGTACATGCGAATGCCTTACCTGTCCGTCATAAAGTTAGGAATGTTCCTCTTTCTTATAGGGAAAAATTAAAAGAAATTCTCAATGATATGTGTGAAAAGAAAATAATAGAACCCATCGAATCATCTCCTTGGGTTTCACCCATTGTGATTTCGATCAAATCGGGGGGAGATCTTCGTGTGTGCATAGATTTACGCAGTTTGAACAATGCTATTTGTGTGGATTCACATCCTTTACCTAATCTGCATGAAATGGTTTCCACTTTAGATAATGCCAAAGTATTTTCTTGTTTAGACTTAGCAAGTGCGTATCATCAAGTGGTTCTTCATGAAGACTCAAGAGACTTAACTGCCTTTATTACACCTGAGGGCTTATACAGATTTTGCAGGATGCCTTTTGGGCTAGCAAGTGCGGCTGCGGTATTTCAAAGGCTGATGAAAGAGACTTTAATTGGTTTAACTGGGGCAATTGCATTCCAAGATGACATTTTAGTTTTTGGGAAAGATAGAATTGAACATGACAAACATTTATTTAAAGTGTTAAATGCTCTATCAGAGAAAGGTCTAACACTTCGTGCTTCCAAGTGTAAATTCAGAAAAGAAGAAGTGGAATATCTTGGACATTGCATTAGTGGAAATGGCATTAGACCTAAAACTTCACATTTGGAAAACATTAGCAAGGCACCTGTTCCTCAAAACAAAGAACAGTTGGTTGCCTTTTTGGGACTTGTGGAATTCTATGCAAAATTTATCCAGAACTATGCAAGTGTAATTGAACCTTTTAGGATGCTTTTGAAGAAAAATGCCAAATTTGTGTGGACTGATTCTATGACGTCAACATTCAATGCTGTAAAGTCAATGATAATTAGAGCACCTTGTCTCAAACCATTTGTGATTGGCAAGAAGTGTATTGTGACAGTTGATGCAAGCAATTGTGGATTGGGTGCTGTGTTGATTCAAGAGTAATGGGGTAAAGAATGGATTGTAGCATACGCTTCAAGGACGTTGAGGGAGTCAGAGCGACATTATTCTGTAATTGAAAGAGAACTTTTGGCATGTGTTTGGGAAGCGGAACATTTTCGATCTTTTTTGTGGGGAACAAAATTTGTCATTAAATCAGACCACAAACCTTTGGTGCATATATTGTCACCGGGTGGAGGACGTACACTTTCGTCTAGATTACCTAGACTTTTCGTCTAGGTTATTAATTTTCAGTATTCTTTAGAATACATTCCTGGGAAATCCAATGTCCATGCTGATTGCATGTCAAGACTTCCATTGGCGTGCAGAGAATCTGATGTGGTTGATAAAGATGAATGTGAAGTAGCACATGTTTTCAGTGATGTCAATTTAGTGTTTTGAGAAAATTCTGTAGTACAAGAAGAGACATGGAATGAAGAAATGAACAAAGATTCAGAACTTAAAGAAGTAAAGGAATATGTATTGAAGGGTTGGCCTGAAGGAAGAGATTTTACCGGTGGTCTAATGAGTTACCATAAAATTAAAGATGAATTGGCGATAGAAAATGGCATTTTATTAAGAGGTGATAAATTTATTCCACCTTTTGGTCTCAGGAAAATGTTTTTGGATTTAGCTGATATAGGGCATTTTGGTATATCAATTACTAGAAGGCGTTTGAAAAACAACTTCTGGTGGCCTGGTATTGATTATTTTGTAGAGCAACAGGTGAAATTGTGTGAATTGTGTGCTAGGAGTGATAAAACAGCTAAGGCTTTACCCACTGTACCACAACCTGTTGAATTGCCTGCCTCACCCTGGAACAAACTTGGTATTGACATTATTGGACCATTTGGTGTATTGCCACAACAGCATTCTTTTGGCATAGTGTTGATAGATTACTTTTCAAAATGGCCAGAAATAAAGATGGTTAGGGAGGTTACTAGTGATGCTATTATACAGTTTATGGATGAAATTTTCTGTGGAGAGGGTATTCCTCAAGAGGTAGTAACAGACAACGGTCCACAGTTTGTTAGTAAGCAAATGGAGAATTATTTTAATAGGTGTGGTATTTTTCATAGAAGAATAGCGGTATTCCATCCAGAGGCCAATGGTCAGATAGAGAGATTCAATAGAGAAGTCAAGGAGGCTATTCAATTACCTGTCAAAGGTGGTTTATGCTGGAATAAAGCGTTACAATCCATGCTGTTGTCGTATAGAACTGCTCCTAATGCTGTTACCTTGTTATCTCCTTTTGAGTTACTGAGAGGGCGTAAACCCAGTACTAATCTGGTTCCTTGGTGATTAAAGAACAAGGATAGTGGTCGCATTGATTTTTCAGAAGTTGATTTTGGAGAAATTTACAGGAAAGTTGATGCTTATAAGGAGAAATTGAAGAAGGATTTGTCAAAAGTGGAGACAAGAGGCTGTGTGTCTATTCAAGTGGGAGATTTTGTGAGATTAAAAAAGGGAGGTTATGTACATAAAGGGTTAGCAAAGTGGTCTGATCCCGTTGAGGTAATTGAAGTATTCAAGAATGCTGTAAGAGTACTGGATGGAAGTGTTTGGCATTTTAGTAGAGTTTCAAAGTTTAATAATAGCAAGCAACTTTCTGAAGATGATTCACCTAATGTGTTTTTGAATGAGGATGATTCATTTAATGTGTTTTTGGATGTCACCGCAGACAGTTCAGGGTTATCTAATTCAGCTGCTGTTTCTGTCAATTGTGATTCTAACACACAAGAGTTGTTGAGAGGTTCAAGAAGTCGCAGAGCTCCAGTACGGTTCAGAGACTTTGTTCTTACTTAAAGAAAAGGAGGGAGGTGTGTGGTATAATGTTATTGTTTGCAATGACGCGCGTGAATACACGCGCGTCAGCCACAAACAATATGCGTGTGTTGTGATTTAAATGTGTGTATGTCGCGTGGTTGTTGTTCGCGTGCTGTGTCCATGTGGATCTGTGTCTCGTGTGTGTGTGTTGTCCTTTGAATGTGTGCGCTTCATATTAAAGGTATGACTGGCGGTTGAGAGCTATTCTAACTGGTAAGTTGCTGGAGTTAACTTGCAAATAAAGCTCCTCTTACTTCATTCATGGATTTCGTCTATTTCTTCTTTTGAGAAGTCTTCCTTATATCCTACAATAGATTACTTCCTACCCTTAAGCCACTGGGGAGAGAGAACAAGCGAGAGGAGGCTGTGATCACTCTCAATAGTCGGAATAATCTCCATATCCCTTAGGTCACCCCATAAACGTACATCAAGCAGGATGTAATCTATTCTTGATGTATAATTTGGCCTGTTGTAGGTATGGGCCCCTTTTAAATCTGATTTAGACCTCCCATTGACTGCCCTCAAGTCAAATTCCATATTGAGGGATTTGATCTGTAAAGCCACTTGAGTCCACCTCTTAATGGGGGGCAAGGTCAGAGCAGGAATCCCCCGCCTTGAGTCGTGCAATTAAGGTCACCAGCCACCAAGATATGGGACCCAGGGGCGCGCTGCCTAAGGAGATCCTCTAGAAGAGCAATGGTGGCCGATTGTGTACCACCCTTAGTTCCTCTAGCGTAGATGTTAAAGATGTCCAAAAGCAGGACACCCCTAGTGTCCTTTAGGGTGATGTTAAGGAGGTTGGGAGAGTTAGTAGGATGCTCCTCCACCTTGTACTCTAGGGAAGTCTCGGCCCAGATAAGGAGACCACCCGAAGGGCGTCCCTTCCCTGCCACCGGGGGAACAGCTGGGACAAAGTGGGTTGAGTAACCCACCTTGTGACAAGGCTCCCTGCACCAGGTTTCCTGGAAGATACAGATGGAATAACCCTCCACGAGGGTATTCCAATCCGGCAGGCCCAACTTCCTGTCAATACCCGCGACGTTCCAGCTGAAAATCCTTAAGACTGGATCCGCCACAGCTCTCTCGCCGCGGGATCCGGGGCCGTCTCTACCCTCCAACTGGTCCTGGCTTCCTATTTCGCTGCCCCTGCTTGATCTCCCATGGGACGCATTATCTCCAAGTACAATAATAGGTGGCATTGGGCTGTCGACCAAGATGTTGCCCACTGCTGGTACTTTTGGGGCTGCGCCAATTTTACCCATACTCCTGTATCCGGGTAGCCTCCCCATTGTGGATGTCGGTTCAATATCCAGGAGGGCTCCATTCCAAACCAGGCCATATAGCACATGGATGGAACTGAGGTCCCACTTGTTTACCAGAGTGAGATGGACCACTACTCCATCCCCTATCAGGATATGGACAAATGGAGATTGCAGCAGGCCTTGGGTAGACATCGGTCAGGTCTACTACGCCAATCCTGGAACCGCCATTTGTATCGCCATTTGTATCCCTGTGGTTGCAAATAACTTGTGCTACTTTACTGTCTTGTAAGTTGACTATCACACAATCCCCTTCAAATTGCTTTTTGCCATACCCTACCCACCCTACTCTTCTTACTCCCAGGATCAGCCCGTCAACCCCCCTGGGAAGTGGTCTGTTGTTTTTTAACCAGTGTAGGGTTTTATTTTTAAGTGTTTGGTGGGATCCGTATTGTCCATCCTTCAGAATTGGTACATTTGTAAGGATGGCGACATAGGGATGACAATCAGGGGGCAGATTAACTGGGGGGCACTTTGGGGTGGTTTTTAGCACAGAACCTTCCGGTTTGGTGGTCCCAGATATACTAGTGGAAGTTGGGACGGGACGTACCCGATCAGGACCCTTACCAGAACCCTTCCCCTTCGATGTGCTCGTGTTATTGCCGGAGCCCTTCCCTCCCGTCGGCTTGTCCTTGCTAGGCTTCGTCCCCTGGACTGCTGGGGGTTTGGTGATACTCGTGGGTGCATGGGCAGTCAGGGTAGTGCTCACTGGGCTCTCCACAACACATACTGCAGGAGCATTGTCAGAACCTGTAGAATTACTGTGTTTGCTGTGAGTGTTGTTGTGGCGGGAGTTAACTGCGGATGATCCGGGATCACCCAGTTACCAGCTACCCCTCCCTGCCCATCCTCCCTCATCCTAGAATGCAATTTGATATGGGATTTCAGCGAGAAGAAGTTATCTAGGGTTGTCTGTTCAAACCTGTCCACCCTTTCCCCTAGCCCCCTTATTCTATCAACTATCGGGGACAGTAATGTGTTCATCATGTTTTCAATTTGAACCAGTGTTATCAGGTCATGGCTGGCACCCAGTTGACAATTAGGAGGGGGGGCTACACATACTTTGTTAACTTTAGAACCGTGATGGTTGCCCCTGTTTTCAGTATCGTTATTGTCCTCAACTAAACCCTCCACCATTGCATTTCCTGTACCCCTACCTCCAAGCTTCTTTGATCTCTTATATAATTTGAAGAAGCTACCTTTACGCGGACTAGCAATCCTTTTCCTTTTGGCGCGAGAATGGTTCTTGGTTTTTATCACCGGTAAGGCCAATGGAGAACCAGAACCACTAGGAGAGGATGCCGGGCGTGGTGATGGTGCTGGAGCTTCCTTGGAACACAAGTCTAATCCACTACCAACAACAGGAGCGGGGATGGGTTGCGCTACCAGATTCTCCAGCCTGTCAATACTGTCCCTCAAGGAGGTAATTCTTAACTGGTCGGATGGTTGTGGGGTTAGGTTAAGAGCGCCAGAGCTGCATACTGGTGACTTGGCCTGGGCTAACAAGCCCAGAGAAGAGCGCTTTGGAGGGAGCTGTTCTTGAGAAAGGCGGCGCTCTGTCATTACAATCTCTTTCTCAATAACTGCAGCTACCCGTGTTATGAACTGGTCCATAGTTCCTATAATGGTACAGGGACCCGCCTCTCCTTCTCCCCTTAAGATTTTCCCCGAGCGTGTGGACATTGGTAGTAACAATTGGAGTATAGCAACACACAAAACCTAACAAAATCCAGCCCTTACAACAGGGAGGAGCAGATGAAAGGGGGGTGACCCAGCCCAGCCCTGGCCAGCCCCGGACGGCCACAGACGGCCCGCCCTTGTCCCGGGCTTCTCCCGGGACGCTCCCGCGTCGCGGGAATGACAGGATGTTGATATAGGTTGGGAGGAGAGGGCGTGGTTTGCTCCCGGGCCAGGTGGTGTCAGGTAGAGGATCCTGGGACTTGTAGTCCGCCTCGGTGTTCCGGCGCGACTTCCAGCAAGCCCAGGGTCCGAGTTTACTCCCCACTGTCCTCAGAGCACTCTCCAGGGGTATCGGCGTTGGAAGCACCACTGTCCTGCAAACAGAATTCACCTGCCTGGTGCTCTTCGCGCTGCGGCTCCCGCGAAGCGGGAGCTGCGAGGTCCTTTAAGGCAGCAGTGAAATGAGGGCGCGGCTTGCTCCCGGGCCAGGTGGTGTCAGGTAGAGGATCCTGGAACTTGTAGTCCGCCTCGGTGTTCCGGCGTGACTTCCAGCAAGCCCAGGGTCTGAGTTTACTCCCCACTGTTCTCAGAGCACTCTCCAGGGGTATCGGCGTTGGAAGGACCACTGTCCTGCAAAGAGAATTCACCTGCCTGGTGTTCTTCGCGCTGCGGCTCCCCTACACTTAAGACGATTTCCTGATTTAATTTTTCTTTTTTAATTTGATTTATATAGTATTATACAGCCTAGGTGCTCTTTAGTGACAATGTTTGGTAAACAGTGAAAATCTTTGTGATCCTAGACAAAGCACCATATTTTTCTCTGTGTGTTTTATTTTGTGTATCTGTAAACAATGAATTAGAGCTGCCATCTCATGCCATGACTTAACCTCATAAGTGCTGTGCCCAGTCCAATGGCCGACGGCACCACTACCTCGGGAGTGCTGCCGTTGGACGTTCCAGCTGCATCTGCGCAATGGAACGTCCAGCACTGGAGCTGGACGTTCCATAGCAGCTAAGGTGTTAATGAACACGGTTACCAGATTCTGACTTTTATTGAAACTACAAAACATTGTTCTCAGGTCTGTGAGTATGTATGTTTAATTAGAACAATGGAAGCAAGTCAATTATACAAGACCCTTCTTGTATGTGATTGTAAAGTGAAAGCCCAGTATTGGGAACACAGTCTGTGAAAATAGAGTCAGGTGGCCAAGTTATTGTGAGTGCTTAGATATCATATGCCCACCTATTGGGCATTATGCTGTATAAAAAAGGCCCACTTTCGTATGTTGATGCATCGGTCATAATTGGCTGTTCATGGAAGTAAAATGCATGACACATGTGGTGGCATCAGTAGTTTCTATACTAACAAGATGTCCCCTTGTGCTTTTTATTTTTCAAAATAGTTGTTGGAGTTTTAACAATGAACTACTCAATTCAATTTCAATTCAAAAATCTTTATTCGAATTACAGAAATTCATAAAAGCACATATATTAATACACAATTCATAAAAAAATTTGCAACAATAAAAGTAGAAGTTTACAATTAAGCAAAAATATTATTTTAGGCTTTTTCCATAATTTTACGTGCATGTACAGCAATTTTTTTTAAAAGTGCAAATGCGACAGATTATTTCCTCGTTATCGAGTGTTAGCAGCAACTGATAGGATTGGTCCAAAGTAATTGGTCTATATTTTTAAAAAAGTGGAATTAATAGCCATTTTGTATATTTCAAGTAGAAATTACAAGAAAAAAGGAAGTGCAGATCATTTTGGTTGCTTTGCCCATTACAAGAGCTGCTAATTTTGTCGGTACTTGGCTGGTGACCCAGGGGAAAATTTAACAGATGCCTAATGGAACCAGCCCTTAGTCGAAACAAGAGACTTTTTTCCCAATTTGTTAATGGTAACGTTCGATACAATGCAAGAGGATATCTGGGTGCCTCTATACTCAGGTACCTAACAACTGTAGTTTTCCCCAATTCAATCCTATGTCTTCTCGATGAATAAAGTGCATATAGTGCTTCCTTTAATTCAAGTTTCTTCACTGTACTAACGTTGCTTGGGTTAATGAAGATATTATCCATGCCTATTTCACGCAAGTTGGTACACACATACGAAAGCCATGGGATCTTCATCCCCCTGTCACAGCTTAGACAATCAGTTATTATCTCTCGTGTCAAAGTCGCCGAGTGATTCCTCCAAACTGAGTGCCAAATTAGCACTGGTCGGGCACTAACAAAGTCCGAGACAAATTGTAAATTTAATTCATTGTATGCCATAAAATTAGATTTAGAAATTGGCACACTTAATAATTTCCTGCAAAACCGATTTTCTTCTTGCTGGATAATGGTACTGTTCCCAATGCCCCATACTTCTGCCCCATAAGTGGCTACTGGCACACATTGTAATTTAAACATTTTGACAATAGCTTTAGTGACGCCTGATCTCGTTGTTCTAGGGATACTTAAAATGGAGTTAGTGGCCTTTGAGAATTTGCTCGTGGCCTCGGCCAAATGCCCAGTCCACGAGCCATTCGCAGCAAAGGTCACTCCCAAATACGGAAAAGTATGGGTTGCAGTGAGTTTTTCCTCGCCAACCTGTATGGAGTTCATCTGTCGTTTACCCGGCCCACATGACATTATAAAAGACTTTTTAAAATTGACTCGCAGATCTAGGTCGTCCATAAATTTTGTAAAATTTTGGACTAGAGTGCGAAGTGAGTTCGGTGTGCGTCCCATTAATACCGCATCGTCTGCGTTCAGAAGAGCGGGTATGGGCTTACCATTTATTAAAGGCACGTCTGGGGTGGACCTTCCAAGATAGTTACTGAGGCCGTTAATATAGATAATAAAGAGCAGTGGTGCTAAAACGCACCCCTGCCTAACTCCTCTTCCAATTTTAATTGGTCCAGATAGTTCCCCTCCCATTCCTATTCTCACTCTGGACTTTAGATCTGTGTGTAAAAAACCTAAAAGGTGAACCAGGGGAATATCCAAGCCATACTCCAATAAAATAAACCAAAGCTTGGACCCGTTAACCAAATCAAAAGCGGATGACAGGTCCATAAATGCTAAATAAATAGGGGCAGAACGAGCCATATTATATTTATCAATAATTAATTTAAGATTAAGGTATTGTTCAACAGTACGACCCTACTTCTGAATCCTAATTGGCACGGTGATAAAATCCCACTTTCCTCTGTCCACGTAATTAACCTATTGTAGATGACGCGACCCAAGATTTTTAATGTATTGTCTAACAACGAAATCGGTCTGTAGTTCGTGGGGTCAGACCTGTCTCCCTTCTTATATATGGGGACTATTAAACTAGTACCCCAAGTGTCAGGCATTGTTGCTTGACGCAAACTATTAAAAACATTCACGAGTATAGGAGCCCAGAGATCGGGTTTCCATTTAATAAGATGTATGGGCCGCCCGTGTGGGCCGGGTGCCTTATTTCCAAGACTCTGGGCAATTGCCTCCTCCACTTCTCCCAGGGTTATCTTTAAATTACTGGTCGCTTCAGGTATATCGAGAGTCGGGTTATTTAATGGGGGGGCATACATTTTTGAAAAGTGTGATTCCCAGGAACTACTAGCAATGGTGCAACTAATTGGAGTGAGTTGTTGGCCCATGTTCCGGGGTTCTTTTACTGCAGCCCTGAATAAATTACTACATTTCGCTCCTACAGTTTCAGCTAGGGCCTCCCAGCGTTCACCCAAAAGTATATCTCTCCATTTATCTAAAGATAGTTTCTATGCTTACCTTGCTATACTAACGTTTTCCCTAACTCAATGAACTACTCATTAACTCTGATTTTATTCCTGCCATTTGAAACGAAATGTTTTGCGATTTTTAAAGCACACAATGCATTTTTTTATTCTTTTATTTTAGTGTTATACGCAGTGGATTTTAAAGATTATTGTGCCAGTAGTATTGATCAAAACTGGATATAATTTAATGCCCACTTTACAGGGGTCTGTTGGTTAAAAGCTACCTGTAAGAAACTGGGTTATTGGTTGAAAGGGGTGAAACCCCACTCAGGCAACCACCACAATCCCAGTTAGTGTAAACCACCAAAGTCCCTATATTTTCCTGTGCTTAACCCTCTGGTATCTTTGCATAAAAGCAGTCCGGTGTAAATTGGGAGCAAGTTGTAATGTATTTATTCTGCTCACAAAAAGTAATAATGTGAAAACCCAACACAAGAAAAATTCCAAATCAATTTAGGGAAATCGAATGAATTTTAATAAATACAATTCTACCAGAATTACAGAAATCCAATCTGTAGAACCAGAGATAGTCTCTTTTAAAGTTGTAAGTGGAAATGGCGCCTAAAAGCACAAATCGCAGTCATCTGGTCTCACTAGATGGGGAAAGTCACAGAATCAAGCCAACAGCGATGAAGTGTGGGGCGCAGTCAGAGTATCTTGGACTGTCATTGTTGTAGCATGAACAGCAGGTTGGGCTTCGCAGACAGTTGTCGCTATAGCGTGAAAAGCTGGTCAAGCGACGTGGACGGTCGTTGCTGTAGCTCCACATTGGCAGTCGTCACAGGCTGTCTTTGCTGTAGTGAGAATTGCAGGTCTCTTGTTGGCAGTCACCTCAGATAGTCCTTGTCTGTGCGAAGAGGAGTTTTCACCACAGCTTCATGTTGGTGGTCGTGTAGGCAATTTTGGTGCGAAAGAACCCATTCGCGGTCACGAGGAGCCCTAACTCGGGATTTCTGCCTTTTCTTTTGGAGAAGTACTCTATGATGCCAGCCAAGGGCCTAAGTCCTGGGGAATCACATCTTGGGGAGGATCCGGACCTACTTCAGCAGAGGCCAACATGGCTCAGGCAGGTGTCAAGTCTAGTTGCAGAAGGTCAACTAGACAGTTGCAGGGGGCTCTAAAGCCTGTTGTCACACAGGAGGCCAGCCATCTGACACTTGGAGTCACTCCGGTTAGCCTGGGTTGAAGGCAAGCAGGTCCAGTCTTTGCAATCAGCAAGGAAATCCTTCATGCAAAGGGTAGTCCTGTAACTTCCATAGGTCCAGTAGTGTTCTGATGAGTAGCTCTGGAGGTCCAATACTTCTACCTGGGGCCAGCCTTTGTGTGTGTGGGGGGGGAGGGGTCTCCCACATCTGATTCTGGAAAGATCCTCCCCTGTCAAGGCTCCAAGCTGTCTGAGAGTGACAAATGGCAAGGCAGGCAGGAGGCAAAGCCTTTTGAGGTGTAAAAGGGGCTGGCTGCAGCCCCTCACCAGTCATGCTGCCAGGATGGCCCATCCTGTTCACACCTAAGCGCCTGTTGTGTCACTGTCTGGAAGCAATACACAAACCACAACAGTAGAGCCATTTGGAACCACGTGACGAGGACACTGACAGAAGGCACAGTTTGTCAAGAAAATGCCCGCTTTCTAAAAGTGATACAAAAGAGGATGATGGACGGAGCGTTTGAGCAAATCAAACACTCACCCCCAGTCAACTGATCTGGGTTTAATCCATCACCATTCTTTAGCTCACTCAGCCACCCCAGTTCAGACATAGCCATATGCAAATCAGTCTGACCCTATGCCTCATGGGAACAGTCCAGCCCGAACTGCCAAGCCATGTCTTCCCTGGACCGGAAACAAGCATCCTGGGACCGGTTTCGGATTCATAATCCTCATCAGCCAGGCTATCTTGAATCCAGTGGCCAAGTGAGCAAGGGACTCACGTCTGAGCATACCCTGCCAACTTAGGCCGAACAAAGCGATACAAAAGGGGATGATGGATGAAGCGTTTGAGCAAATCAAACACTAACCCCCAGTCAACTGATCTGTGTTTAATCCATCACCATTCTTTAGCTCACTCAGCCACCCCAGTTCAGACATGGCCATATGCAAATCAGTCTGACCCTATTCCTCATGGGAACAGTCCAGCCCGAACTGCCACGCCATGTCTTCCCTTGACCGTAAACAAGCATCCTGGGACCGGTTTCAGATTCATAATCCTCATCAGCCAGGCTATCTTGAATCCAGTGGCCAAGTGAGCAAGGGACTCACGTCTGAGCATACCCTGCCAACTAAGGGCGAACAAAGCGATACAAAAAGGGGTAATGGACGGAGCGTTTGAGCCAATCAAACACTCACCCCCAGTCAACTGATCTGGGTTTAATCCATCACCATTCTTTAGCTCACTCAGCCACCCCAGTTCAGACATGGCCATATGCAAATCAGTCTGACCCTATGCCTCATGGCTTGGCAGTTCGGGCTGGACTGTTCCCATGAGGCACAGGGTCAGACTGATTTGCACACTGAAACGCCCCGTCCATCATCCCCTTTTGTACCGCTTTCTAAAAGTGGCATTTTCAGAATTGTAACTTAAAATCTGACTTCATCATTGAAGAGTATTTTAAATGGCAGTTCATTTGAGTAGAAACAGCATATCCTTATCTGTTCCCAATCTAAAGTTTGCACTTATTACATATGTCCATTTAAAAAAATATATAATGCACCCTGCCCTATGATCCTTTAGGGCCTACCTTACAGGTGACTTATCAACATTGAAACGGAATGTTTAGGCCTGGCAAAAGGGTTATTTTGCCTGGTTGAAATGGCAGTTTAAAACTGCATTAAAGGGTGCAGTGGTAGGCCTGATGCATGATTTACGGTGCTACCGTAGTGGGTGGCACAATGAGTGCTACAGGCCCACTAGTAGTATTTCATTTACAGGCCCTGAGTACATGTAGTACCATGTATTGGGGACATAGAAGTAAATTAAAGGTCCCAATTAGGTGTCAGCCAATTTGACCATGTTTTGGGGAGAGGGCACAAGCACCTAAGCATGTGTTAGCTGTAGTAAAGTAACAAAAGAGCAAAAGGGAGGAGTGAAGGCAAACTGTTTAGGGAATACCACACCAAGTGTGTTAGGTCAACCACTTCTTTAGAAATGTTTGTAAAAATAAATGATATACTTAATAAAATATCACATAATAAACCTGTTATTTTAGATAAAATTGGCGATGATGTTGAAAAGCAACACAAAATAGTAATTTTGGTGTGAAAATATATACATTGAGTCCCAACACAAATTATATAATTCTCGGTGCTCCAATGAATGAACAGAGATGTGTCAACACAGGCACCTCAAACATATGTATCCACTCTACGGAGTCAAATGCCATTCGGGTATCGAAGGAAAAGCACCAGTGTGCGCTTCTGTAGGTTTAGCGCCAAGGCATGCTATGAAGGTGTCTCAGGTTGAAGGCAGTGCTGGACCGGTACAGATGGACCAGATCTGTAATCACTTTGATCAGGTGTTACGGCAAGACCTTTGCAAGATCTTAGTTTCCGATTCAGAATTGATATTGGCCTGTATGAGGCGCAGTCAAAGGGCGGCTTCCCCTCTTTAGGTATGACCACGATAGTGGCCAGCCTCTGGTTTTTGGGCAGCGAGCTGTGCTACCGCCTTTCCTGAAAACATTTTCTAGATGTGAGAAGCTAGTTTCTGGGTTGCTGAAATGTATTCATGGTTAAGCACACAAATGGCTTGTCGATCCTGCGCAAAGTTCCTGATAACTGTATATGTTCTGCTTCTCCACTTATTTATCAGTCATCTTGTTACCACTTGCTTCAATTTGTCTCTCAAATCCTCATTTCATGTAATCCAGCCTACTAATATGTGCTGCTTAAGTATAGCTTGTCAATATTTTTCTAAAGTGTGTTGTGTTGTTTAGACCTCCGCTTGAAGAATTCTCCTTCATAGATTCTGTGACTTCCTATTTCAGAGTGCAAGCCCCACCTTTCCGGTTCCAGTTGAAGTCTTCAGTATCCAGTGAATGTTTCTGTCCTCTTCTAGTCCCCTAACACTACTAAGACATAATATGTCAACTAGTTGCTATTACTGAATCGGTCAACAAATTACCCCTGTGCTTAGTTTGCACCTATAGCTACTGTTGATAAATATTATCCTTTCCGACTAGTATCAAAATTATTAGTCTAGATTTTCACAATTGTTTTGGTTTTGCCCTGAAAACTTTCAAATGTTATTTTTTATTTGTTTTTTCAAGCAATCTTCTACAGATTCTTTTACCTGTGAATTAAAGTCTGCCTTAGTAAAAATCCACTACTTGGCTGATCTGTGGTTCATTTTGATCCTTACTCTTTAGTTATTCCATTGACTATTTAACACCCAGGCTAGATTCTAATTTTCCATGTACAATACGGTATATATTATTTTAATGTATTGGCAAGTAATCTCCTTTGATGGATCCATAGTCCCACTGTATTGTTCGGAGTGAAAAATACCCTAAAAATGATAAGACTTGCAGGGCACCATGTTGCCCCTTAGTTGCCCAAACCTTTTCCGAAATAATAATCTGTTTCCTATTAGCAAAGTGCGTGCATCTGTCGCCTTCAATCTGTGCTTGTCCATCCAAGCCAAAGGTAACTGAGGGATGTGTTTAACCACATCTTGTTGCCTCTTGGCCAGGAGCCTGTATGCACAGAGGTGCAGCTCTGATCTCCACGTATACCACAGCACCCTCTTGCCACACGTATTCTGGCAACAAGACTTGCAATACGTACATTGCTCCTCAGCAAGTTCATCATCCCATTACTTAACCGTAAGCTGTGGCCATATAACCAGATCACCAGCTGAAATACCCTTTTCAGCCCAAGGGAAGGTGCACACAACCTGTGTAACATAAACCTAACCATTTAATTGATGTATACCAACTATTTCCCTTGTAAGCAATCTACCCGTACAGATTTACTGTTAACTTCCCAGGCCCAGCTCCCCTCTTACATGGACTGGTTCTCTGACCAATCAGGGCCCTTTTGGACCCAGCTCTGTGTTCCTGCTGCTGACCTCTCGCTCTCCATACTCTCATCTCACACTCTCACCCTTTCCCCTCTTACTCTTTTTTTTAGCTTTTCCTCTTTTTGTCTCTTTGTGCCTTTTCCCCCATTTACTCGTAATTTCACTGAGCTCACTCTTGGTCTTTCCAGGTTTCACCTCTATCTATTGCTTTGGGCCCCTCTGTTGCCTTCTCACTCGTTCCATTTTTTCTTAGGTTTTCTTTTTTACTCCTTTCTGCCTGTTTTGCCTTTTTGCTTTTCCTCACCTCGTTTTGCATCTCACTCCCTTTACGAAAAGCCTAAAGCATTTCTTTTCAGCCCATTAGTTGGGCCTGTGTGAATTTGTTTATGCAGTAGGGCCCCAGGCTTCGTTATGCATCTGCGGGGAGCAATTGTTGTGTTACTTGTGTGTTTATAAAGTGCTCATATAATTTATATCCAGCAATCAAACAAGCTGCAGCATATATAGCAGCTTTTAATGGAGTACGGTCAATTTTGGAAATCCTGTTAGGTGTGAATTTGATTTGTGTAGCAGAGCCCGAACAGAACTAATGACTGGACTAGCTTGTCCAGGGTTATATTAATTTTACCCTATCCGCAACTGTAGCCAAAATTGTACATTGTTGGCAATGCTATTAATGCGTGTTTAAGTAATGTTTCTGTAAAGCGAAGTCTAGGGTTTATGTACAATCAGCAGTGTTGGGTTTACTTTCCAAGATATAGAAGGAGTTGAGCTAGAATGCAACTTTAAAGTTAGCATTCAGTGGTAAGCTGGCAGAAATTAATTTTCTTAAAGTTTTAAGGCATTTTTGTGTCATGAATTTTTGAGGATCAAGGTAATATTGTTGCTGTCTTTTGCAGGTGTGACCATGAGGCATAGTTGAGGATCGTCCGTGTTAACTTAATGGGCAAAGGAACTCCATGGGTGATTCTAGGTAGAGATTTAATATCTTTGGATTTAGTATACAGTTTTGTTGAACACATTTTAGTGAAATGCAACTGGAAGGGCATTTTAAACTTTTATCCACTGATCTCAGTTAATTAGGTCCATAGAAGACAACTCGAGTACATGTCTTTCTGATTGATACTCCCATCTACCTCCAACAGGTGAGGAATCTGGATGTCCCAGATGCCAGACAGCATCCAAAATCCTCTGACATATGCTGGTGGGGGTTTGGACTTCATGTTGGTGCTGGAAGTGAGGTCGCAGTGACGACTCTGGAGCCATATAGCACCCTGATGTCAGTACCTTTTTACCACACTTCAAAGCGAAACCAGAGCTTCTTTTCTCATTCTGTTACTTCAGACTCTCCTCAGAGATTTTTCTCAGAAATCAACGAGATCTTCAATGCAGTGCTTTTAAACCCTCCTAAGATTGTGATAGACAGATGTCCATTGACACATATGAGTTGTGCGTCTGTGGTGCCTCGGACCTAGATGTGATTCGAGGTCCTGTGACCAGTGGTGCAGCATGAATACCAAAGCCATCAAGGTGTACGACGCCAAACCCTTTGGCCCATGATGACCTTCTCTTTCAGTGTTGTTCGTGCTCCAGATCAAGATGTCCTTCCTGTTCTTCACCATCATCTAAGTCCTCCAAAGAAAAAAGAAGGAAAAACAAGTGAAGAGGATGGAATGGGGATTCTCTTTGGCATCGATCACAATTGAAGGGTGTTTCGGCATTCCTCCTCTCCTCTGATGCAGTCTTCTTTGGATGCGGAGTTGGTGAATATAACTCCTCAGGGACCTCCTCCATTGATTCTGATGCTAGTTCCAGCGACCTTTTTTGTCCCGCTGCCTCCAAAATTCTTCACAGTGCTGGCATTGGGGTGCCTGAGTTCCTTGTGCCAGGGGCTAATTCAGCCCTTTTTTTCTCCAAGCCATGTTGGAGATGTTCTGGTGTATATAATGATCCCCATCGGAGCCCTGTTAGGCGCCATCTAACCGCTTGGGGCTCCGCCTTGGGTCTTTAGGTTCTTTGCAGGCACGAGCTGGAGTCATGGTAACTCTGCATCCCTTGCATTGTGTACTCCACCAGTACAAACATTGACGCTGCCACCAGGTCCACTGATGCTGGCACCTAGTCAAGACCGATCTGAACTGCCTGTGAAAACCCAATAATAAGATTTTATTGTATATAGTTAATTAAAACCATTACAATTTTGTGTTCAAAATCATCAATTTTGTCAGAATTTTCCTGTTTAAAAGCAAAAGTCATTTATTCTTAATACACAAGACACTTTTACCTAGTGTCTTGAATGCGGGTACGGCACAATTTAGCTGCAAATTGTGTGTCAGCTAGCCGTTTTTCATTGTTTGTGTGAAAAAAATTCTTTCATGCGTTCTGTAATTGTTCAGTTCTTTGCACCAAAATTTAAAATCAGTGAAATCCCTCTGTAGTCCATGGAAAATGTAAGCAAGCTGATACAGGATTCTAATGGGTGTTACTCATCCTCGTTTTTGTAATTTAACAACTAGTACAAAAATGAAAAGACACGTGTCGTGACAAAACAATAGTCTCTGAGATCGGCCTAACAGTCAAAAAAAGGGAATTTGTATATAGGTTAACGCTCAGCATTAATCGTCCTCAATTTCATATCTGATTCATGTGCAAAACTACAAGTGTAAACTAGATGTTACGGCTCCTTGGTTTCTTGACTAAAAACATGTGCAAAAATGCAAGTATGAACTGTATACAGAATGATACCATTTATTAATGATCCTCACTTTCATGGCTGGATTCATGTGCAAAATGCAAGTATACTAATCGTCAAGTCGGTAGTAATGTCCAAGGTCGACATAATGCCAATTGTACAAGTTAACACTATATATTAATGATCCTCTATTTCATGGCTGTAGTCGTGTGCAAGAATACAAATGTGCTTTTCACTAAGACAATGATAATGTTCAAAGTTATTGCGCTAATGGCCTTAAAACTTGTAGTATGATATGGGGCATGGTTGTTAATATTTCAATAATCGATCATCATCAGAGTCCTGCAAATAATCATGCACTGTGGTTCCATACTAGGCCTTTGGTATCCGCTACCAGAATTCCATGTGTACAACGTATGTAACTGCGATATAGCGCTCATACGCTTTGAGTACTATTTGTTGGATTTTTGTAACAATATGCTAACTTTGTGCAAAAATCTGGCAGCTCTGCATGAAATCTGGAGCGACTGGCTGTTTAGCAATGACATTACGGCCGGTCGACATGATCTAACTTGGAGAAAGCGGAGTGCGTGAAGTAAATACTGCCATCTCAGATTATTCACAGCTGTGCAAATACTCAAGGAATGTAAAATTGTTTCTTCCACCTGTGAAAAACTCTTTCGTGCAGAAGAGAGGTACAAAGGGCTTTGGAAGAAGAGAGACATGGGAAAGAAAGTGCTACTTCTCACCAATGTGAATGGCAGACTATGCATGATCTCTTTTGATCTGACTCTGACCCTAAACAAATGCCGAACAGTCTGCCACATGGCATGGACAACAGCAGTGAAGTGGCCAATCTGCTACTGCCTTTTCCATCTAGGAGATCAGATTGATTGGGAAAACAGGCCCTTAGTGTGGATGCCTCTACAGACATTGAAATAGACCTCCCTTCAGATCCGGCACCTACTGAGATGACTTCTTTCCAAACTCCTCAAAAAGACGGCTGAGGTGCTAGAATTGTCCTAGCCATGGAAAAGAGGTCTAATATTGTGGCTGAAGACCTATAATCCACTTGCAGTTCTGCAGAGCCGTTGTTACCCTTCAACCAGGCACTAATGGAGGTAATAAAAGATGGCTGAGAGAAATGTACATTTGCACAAGCAGTGAGCCATACAATGACCAGAAATGGTGAGCGAAAAAATATGTATTGGCATGCGGCCCCCAGCGATTGCCAGTAGCTGAGATTAATTCGAGCATTTTGTCCATCACCTTGTTGCAGTTGAAACCCTAAGTGTGACGGGTATGCCCAGAAGTGGGTCCTGTACTTACTGTGCCATTTGAATCAAGCTATGCCTGGCTGATGAGCCCTTCTTAGGGTGAAACCAGTCCTAGGTTGCTAGTATTCCAGTTCAAGGAAGACCGGACTTGACAGTTTAGGCTGGACTATTTTATTGGAGCAGGGTCAACACTGATTTGCCTATGGCTGGGTCTAAATTGAAATGGCATGGTGGGCAAAACACAGTGGATAGGGATGTGGCCCAGAGTGATTGCCAGTGGCTGAGATGAATTCAAGCATTTCATCCATCACCATGTCATTGCAGAAGATCTATACTGCACTTGGAGCCCCTGATGTTACTGTATGTTCACCCGTCTCCAGAGAGCCTAGTGGCTCAGGACCTTGTCCCGTACCAAACAGAATCTAAGAGGTTCCCTGACCCACCCACCAGTTAAATAGTCCAAAAAACTGGAGGCAGTGGAAATAAAGATTTTTGTTTGGCCAGTTGCCTGACTCTCCATTCTTTCAATGCTACCTGCCTCCTAAGAAGGTACATCCATGCCCCTTGGAACATGGCAGCCATGATTGTACCTAACCTTCTCTTCCAGGGGATCCTCATCAAAGTCATAAGCATTAGACTAGTCCTGCCCATGCGCGGGACCCCGGAAACACTATATTATATGTGCCCCACATATATATATATATACATATATATATATATATATATATATATATATAATAATATATGTTCGAGGCATGTGGGCTGCTGAATTCATATCTATGCATAGATCGCCGCCTAGTGTTGAGTCCGGATGATTGCACATTGTTGTCCTGGAAGAGTCTTCGAAGTATCACGAGATAGGTGGCTCCTCCCCTGGACTACAGTGCGCATGGGCATCGACTCCATCCCCAGATTGTTTTTTTCCGCCATTGGTTCGGATGTGTTTCGGTTCCCTCTGTCGGAATCGATAGTTGTTTAACTTTCTTTACTTGAGACCAAAAGGTCTTTAGGACTATTGTCTATCATTCGGGTTTGTTTGTTCATCGGCTCCGAACCATTGCTGCCCTTCCGCGTGCTTTCGGCGCGGACGGGCCTACACGACGCTCCTGACTACTTCATCATGGAACGAAGTCCATTTAAGAGGTGCCCATTGTGTGCCTCAAAGTACCCGCACATCGACATGCACCCAGTGTGCAATAAGTGCTTGTCACCGGACCACGACAAGGCCAAGTGTATGGCCTGCTCCAAGTTCCGGTCGAAGAAGACTCTCAAGCTACGCCGGGCGCAAGACTGCAGGCCCAGAGTTCGGCACCCCCTCCGGTGAACATCTTCGAGGAGGATGTTGACGACGACACCATCCAGAATGTTTCGGACTCTAACCTGGCGTCGGAGGTCGAGGAAAACTATGACGCGGAAGACGAGGAGTTCGAGGAAGTCGTCGAGGAGGTAGGGTACGACGACGGGGCCATTGCCACCGTAGAGGATAGCTCGGAGGAGAAGCTTCCTCAGACTGACTCCGGGGCCATCAGCCATTATGAGGCCCAGGTCGAGGGATCGCCTTCGGGCCTTACCCAAGACCTCGATACCCGTCCCACGGCTCCGCCTTCCGGCCCGGCCACGGACATTGGTGCGGCACCACTCCCGGTGCAGAAACCGAAAGTGAAACCATCGGTGTCGACGACACCCGTATCGAAACCGAAAGCGCAAGTCGCACTGGTTGGATCGAAGACTTCGGAGGCCTCGGCGCCGAAGAAATCCAAGATGGCCGTCGAGCTCAAGAGCCACGCCAAAATGGCCGATCCGAAGACTACGGTGTCGAAGGCGAAGACGCCCGACGCGGCTGCGTCGGCGCCGAAGTTGGTCGACGCTCTGAAGAGTCGCGTCGACACCAAGAAGGTCGATGACCATAAGAAGGCCCCAAAGAAGCGGCAGGACGACCCCAAGTCTCTGGCTGCACCGCTTCCACTTGACAAGGCAAAAGGGGGAGCTGCGTCGGCTCCGAAGACTGCGGCCTTGGTTGCCGACCCGAACTCGGCTTCGGAAGACTCTCTCGAGCCGGTCCGTCCCTCCGCCTCATTCACCAAGAAGGTCACGGAGTCCCTTCAGCGTATTCAGGAGGGGGCCGCGGCGGTCGAGCCAAAGAACACTGTGCCGCCCAAGCCTCTACAGAAACCGGCGAAGGCGCAGACGCCGATTCTCTTCACGTTGCCGCCGAAGATGGCGCCGAAGGCTTTCACTGCGAAACCTGGGGCCGGAGTGCCCTTAAAGTTGACTTCGACGCCAAAAGCATCGTTGGTGGTTCCAAACCCGCGCCACCAACCACTGGCGGAGGAGGAGCGTCGAGAGGTGATCATCGACGCCAACACAGGCAAGCTCTCTCTCCTTAAACGGAAGATCACCCCGGAGCCGGCGTTGGAGCATTTCCACATCCCACTTAAAAAGAAGTTGGACTCTGCGGGTGCATCTGCCCCTATGGAGCCTGCATCTCCACAAAGTCAGGAACTCTCACCCACTCATTCTAATGTTGGGGAGGGTGATGGAGACGATGAGGATGAGTATGCTTATCCAGTTTACTCAGACCCAGAGGATGTCACTGAGCCATGGTCTGCCGGGGGCGACCCTGGGGACCCTCATTCGGGACAGGAGCCGCAGCTTTTTGCTGCAAAGACTTCCCCAACAGAAGACTCTGCGGCCTTCAACGCTCTAATTGAAAGAGCTGCAGCCAATCATGACGTCGACCTCCATGCAGACCCAGTGGATGTCGATTTTCTTTTTGATACCTTTTCAGTGGCTGAAAAAACTGTTAAGACATTGCCAATGCTCAAATGAGTGTTAAAACATGCGCCAGAGGTTTTCAAGGAGCCCACCCGGGCAAGAGTCATTAATCCTCGTATTGACAAGAAGTACAAGGCAGCGCCCACTGATCCAACGTATATCAAAGGACAGTTGCCACTAGACTCTTTGGTTGTCTCCAACGCACGCAAACGAGCCAACTCACAGACTACGGGTGATGCTCCTCCCCCAGACAAGGAATCAAAAGTTTTTGAGGCTTCGGGGAAACGTATTGCTGCGCAGGCAGCCAATATGTGGCGCATATCCAACACGCAGGCGCTACTTGCACGCTACGACAGGGCACACTATGACACTCTAGAGACCCTTCTACAGCACTTACCAGATCAGTATAAGGAGGCAGCTGAAATGTTGATTCAGGAGGGGAAGCTTATCACCAATGCCTCAATTAAGTGTGCTCTAGATGTGGCTGATACCGCCTCACGAGCAATAAACACTAGCGTTCTACTGCGCCGACATGCATGGCTCAGAATATCAGGCTTTAAACCAGACATTCAAACTACCATCCTAAACCAAACTGTCAATCCAGACCACCTGTTTGGCCCAGAAGTGGATGTCACCCTCGAAAAAATGAAAAAAGACACTGACACTGCTAAATCTATGGGTGCCCTGCAGTCCCAGCAGTTTCGGGGTGGTTCCTTTCGCCGCTCCAATAACAGAGGCACCTCAAGGGGTCAAGCGTCACAATCCACGCAATTCTATAAGAGTAACACCCAATCCTCATATACCAACAAGGGTCGGGGTGGATACCGTGGCAACAACGTCAAAGGCAGAGGACGTGGAAATAACATCTCCAGGTCCTCCACCGCCAGCAAACAGTGACTCCTTGTCACTGCCCCCGACCACGCAACACCGGTCGGGGGGAGACTCCAGCAGTTCCTGCCCGTGTGGAAGTCCATCACCACGGACAGGTGGGTCAGATCTCTTATCCAATACGGTTATTGTCTGGAGCTCACATCCACTCCACCCAACATACCTCCAAAAAGCCGTCCTATGTCCGGCGAGCACTTGCACTTGTTGCAGCAGGAAGTCCACGTCATGCTGCAAAAAGGGGCAATAGAGCTCGTTCCACTGCAAGAAAGGGGTACAGGGGTTTACTCCCTGTACTTTCTAATTCCAAAGAAGGACGGATCCCTCAGGCCCATCCTAGACCTCAGACCTCTCAACTTGTACATTCTGTCAGAACATTTCCATATGCTCACGCTGCAGCAGGTTCTCCCACTGCTTCGGCAAGGGGACTTCCTGGCGACTCTGGATCTCAAGGATGCATACTTTCACATTCCCCTGCATCCTTCACACAGAAAATACCTAAGGTTCACCATTCAAAACCAGCACTACCAGTTCAAGGTTCTGCCTTTTGGGGTCACCACAGCGCCCAGGGTCTTCACGAAGTGCCTAGCTACGGTGGCGGCGCATCTAAGACGTCAGAACATCCACGTCTACCCCTATCTGGACGACTGGCTCATTCAAGCAAAGTCGGATCAGCAGTGCGCCGACCACGTGTCCCACACCATTCACCTTCTGCACGATCTGGGGTTCTCACTGAATTACCCAAAATCCCATCTCCAGCCCGCCCACATACGGCAGTATCTGGGTGCGACCATAAACACTCTGGCGGCCACTGCGCAGCCGAATTCAGTGAGAGTCGCCAGCATTCAGTCGCTGATCCAGAGATTCAGACCTCAGCACTCGCTTCCAGCAAGAGTGTTCATGCAGTTGATAGGCATGATGGCCTCCTGCGTCTCCATTGTCCCGCACGCGAGACTACATATGCGTCCACTTCAGGAGTGCTTAGCACGTCAGTGGACTCAGGCTCACGGGCAATTGAAAGACCTAGTGTTGGTGAGCGGTCGGGCATACAACTCTCTGCATTGGTGGAATCCACAAAACCTTTGCAAGGGCCGACCGTTGCAGGAGCCTGTGCCACAGATTATCCTGACGACGGACGCTTCTCTCCAGGGTTGGGGAGCGCATGTACTCCATTACACAGTGCAGGGACTATGGACACTACAGCAGAAGAAGATGCACATCAATGTGCTAGAACTGATGGCGATCTTCATGGCCTTAAAGGCGTTCAAAGTACATCTGTGCAACAAGGTCGTGTTGATCCGGACGGACAACATGACGGCCATGTACTACATTCAGAAACAGGGAGGAACACACTCTCCTCAGCTGTCTCATCTGGCTCAGAGCATGTGGAAGTGGGCCATTCAGAGGAACATCTTCCTCATGGCAGAACACCTCCCAGGCAAAGACAATCAGATGGCGGACCTGCTCAGCAGGCACAGCCACTAAATGCACGAGTGGGAGATACATCCATCAGTACTCCAGCCGTACTTTCAAAGATGGGGTCATCCAGAGATAGACCTGTTCGCCACAAGGGAGAACGCAAAATGCCAAAGCTTCGCCGCCAGGTTCCCACACCCGCAATCGCAGGGCAATGCGATATGAATGAACTGGTCAGGCAAATTTGCGTACGCTTTTCCCCCAGCACCCCTGATACCGCTGGTGGCACGCAAGCTCAGGCAACACTCAATGACTCTCATCCTGGTTGCTCCGACGTGGGCTCGCCAACCATGGTACACCACGTTTCTGGAACTGTCCGTGGTACCGCATCAAAGGCTTCATCTCACATCCAGCCTTCTGACGCAGAGCCAAGGCGACATTCAGCACCCGGATCCGCGACAGCTCAACCTGGCGATCTGGCTCCTGAGGTCCTAGAGTTTGGCTACCTTAACCTTCCTCCCAATTGCATGGACATCATTCGGGAGGCAAGAAAGCCCACTACTAGAGCATGTTATGCGGCCAAATGGAAGCGGTTTGTCATTTATTGCGTAAACCACAACAATAATCCACTAGATGCTTCCATTCAGAACATCATCTGTTACCTGTTCCATCTGTACCAGTGTAATTTGGCATATACTTCCATCCGCATTCACCTGTCTGCGATGGCCGCATACCTCCAGAATAGACAGCACCTTTCACTTTTCAAAGTGCCTGCTATCAAAGCTTTTCTGGAAGGACTCAAAAGGGTAATTCCACCACGGACCCCACCAGCCCCAGAATGGAACCTCAATGTGGTTCTTACAAGACTGATGGGTCCTCCCTTTGAGCCACTACATTCTTGCGAACTTCAGTTCTTGACTTGGAAAGTGGCTTTCTTAGTAGCAATTACATCGCTACGGAGGGTTAGTGAGCTGCAGGCCCTCACAATCCAAGAGCCATTCTTCCAGGTTCATGCTAACAGGGTAGTGCTCCGCACTAACCCTAAATTTCTACCCAAGGTTGTGTCTCAGTTCCACATAAACCAAACAATTGAGTTGCCGGTGTTTTTTCAAAATCCTGAGTCACTGGCGGAGCGGATGCTCCACACCCTTGACGTTAAAAGGGCTCTAATGTATTACATTGATAGGACCAAGGATTTTAGAAAGACTAAGCAGCTTTTCGTTGCCTTTGCGTCACACCACAAAGGTAACGCTATTTCCAAGGCTGGTATTGCTAGGTGGATCGTGAAATGTATTCAGATCTGTTATGCGAAAGCTAAACGCACTCTTACAATTCCACCGAGAGCCCACTCCACCAGAAAGTTGGGGGCCTCTATGGCCTTCCTTGGAAACATACCCTTAGAGGACATATGTAGAGCAGCCACATGGTCTACCACACATACATTTACTAAACATTACTGTGTAGACGTGCATTCTAAACAGCAGGCAGCTGTAGGGCAGGCTGTTCTCAAGACACTTTTCCAAACTGCTGCAGCTGGCACGGGCGGCCGCCGCTAATGGAGGGACTGCTATGTATTCTATACACAGAGTGGTCGCTCCCAGTGTCCCTTGCAGACATTTGGTATCGTAGCGCTGCATTGCTTCTAAAATTGCCAAATCATATTGCCTGCTGTCTGCCTGATTGCCGCTTTGCTTGATTTGCACTTTGTTTATTTCATACTGCTGTTTTTAGTTTGTTAGCGCGTTTGCCTCTAGCGCTCCGCTGTGCTCCCCCCTCCGCCTCCATTTTGCTTGTTGTTGTCGTCCTCGTGTGCCCGCCCAGCCTCCCAGCTGAGCCGCCCTCCCACTGACCAGAAATAGCGCTCCCCTACCTGAAGGCGCCGTGACTCGCTCCTCTCTCTCGGGCTGAGTGGTCGCTCCCAGTGTCCCTTGCAGACATTTGGTATCGTAGCGCTGCATTGCTTCTAAAATTGCCAAATCATATTGCCTGCTGTCTGCCTGATTGCCGCTTTGCTTGATTTGCACTTTGTTTATTTCATACTGCTGTTTTTAGTTTGTTAGCGCGTTTGCCTCTAGCGCTCCGCTGTGCTCCCCCCTCCGCCTCCATTTTGCTTGTTGTTGTCGTCCTCGTGTGCCCGCCCCGCCTCCCAGCTGAGCCGCCCTCCCATTGACCAGAAATAGCGCTCCCCTACCTGAAGGCGCCGTGACTCGCTCCTCTCTCTCGGGCTGAGTGGTCGCTCCCAGTGTCCCTTGCAGACATTTGGTATCGTAGCGCTGCATTGCTTCTAAAATTGCCAAATCATATTGCCTGCTGTCTGCCTATTTGCCGCTTTGCTTGATTTGCACTTTGTTTATTTCATACTGCTGTTTTTAGTTTGTTAGCGCGTTTGCCTCTAGCGCTCCGCTGTGCTCCCCCCTCCGCCTCCATTTTGCTTGTTGTTGTCGTCCTCGTGTGCCCGCCCCGCCTCCCAGCTGAGCCGCCCTCGCCCCTCCCCCTCCACTATCCATATATGACAGTTGTTCCCGCACGCAGCGTTCACGCGCAGCGACCGCGCCCCAGTCGCGCCGAAGGTGCGCCAAAGGTAAGCCCGTCTACGCCCGTCCGCGCCTGGACCGCGCCCAGCGCCAGACCCCCTGGCCCTCACATTGCCCAGCCCTCCCGCATTACCTACGATGCCTCCACCCTCCTAGCCCTTAACCCCGGCCGCTCCACCAACTGCGTCCAAGCCGCTCCTGGACACACCTATGGACCTTTCTCATGCTACTCCTGCAAATTCTTCGGTACCGTCACCAACTCCGCTACGTTCACACCTCAGATTCCCGACCCCAACCGCCTACAATGCATCCTTCTCAACACCCGATCGGTCCACAGGCACGCCATTGACCTATGGAATCTACTAGACACCATCTCTCCAGACGTCGCCTTCCTAACAGAAACCTGCATGAACGCTTCCTCCGCCCCAGACATCACCATTGCCATCCCTGAAGACTATAAGATCACACACAAGGACCGTACCGGCCACACAGGAGGAGGAATCGCTATCGTCCATAAAAAATCAATCCACATCTCTACCAGCTCTGATGTCAATTTCGCCAACTCTGAACACCTTCACTTCCAGATTCACATTGACCCCAAGACCACACTCAGAGGCACCCTCCTTTACAGACCACCAGGACCCCGCGCACAATTCAGTGAAGACATCACGGACTTCATCACTCCACACGTGCTCCCCTCCAAAGATTACATCCTTCTGGGAGACCTCAATTTTCACCTTGAAAAGAACAACGACCGCAACACCACCACCCTCTTGGACAACCTCGCCAACCTCGGACTTAAATAACTGGTCACTTCCCCCACCCACATCGCAGGTCACACTCTCGACCCTATCTTCACCTCCAGCAACCACGTCTCCTTCAGCCACACTACGGATCTCCTCTGGACTGACTACAGCTGCGTTCACTTTACCTACAACAAGCCTAAACCCATCAACCACCCCCATCCAACTCTGCAAAGAAACTGGAACAAAATCACCATCGACCAGATCTCCTCATCGCTCCTTCTAAACACCCCAGCCCACTCTTCAAACCCCGACCAAGCCGCCACCAACTTCACCCTTTGGTTATCCAACAGCGCCGACATCCTAGCACCACTGAAAAAACGACAAAGCAAACCTGGCAGCAAGAAGGCCTCATGGTTCAACGATGATCTTAAGAAGTCCAAGAAACTCTGTCGCTCCCTTGAGAAGGCCTGGAAAAAAGACCCAACCACCAGCACCAAGGACGCCTTCAAAAACGCCACCCGCACACACCACCAACTAATCCGAAAGGCCAAGAAAACCGCCTTCAAGGATCGACTAGATAACAACGCCCACAACAGCAAGGAACTTTTCAACATCGTCAAGGAATTTACCAATCCCTCGGCCAACTCCAACGACATCACCCCCTCTCAAGCCCTCTGCGACTCCCTAGCTTCATTCTTCCACAACAAAATTGCAGACATCCACAACAGCTTCGACAACCAACCCGGAAACCAACCCACCCAACCATATGTTGAACATTCACCCCCCTTGAACATCCTTAACGACTGGAACCCAATCTCCACTGAGGACACCATCCGCCTGATGAACTCCATCCACTCAGGATCCCCCACAGACCCATGCCCTCACCACATCTTCAACAAAGCAGACTCCGTCATAGCACCGCACCTCCGAGACGTCATCAACTGCTCCTTCAACTCCGCCACCTTCCCGGAAAGCTTGAAACACGCTGAACTCAGCGCCCTTCTGAAAAAACCCACAGCGGACCCCACCGAACTCAAAAATTATCGCCCCATCTCGCTCCTTCCATTCCCGGCCAAAGTCATCGAGAAAGCTGTCAACAACCAGCTCGCCGCCTTCCTCGAAGCCAACAAATCCCTCGACTCCTCACAGTCCGGCTTCCGAGCCAAACACAGCACTGAAGCCGCCCTCATCGCAGCAACAGACGACATTCGAACTCTACTGGACAATGGAGACACAGTCGCCCTCATCCTCCTCGACCTCTCCGCAGCCTTCGACACAGTCTGCCACAGCACCCTTCTACAGCGCCTCAGAAACATCGGAATACAAGGAAAAGCACTTGAATGGATCACCTCGTTCCTCACCGGAAGAACCCAGAGAGTCCGCCTTCCACCATTCAAGTCCGAGGCCACTGAAGTCATCTGCGGTGTACCACAAGGATCCTCACTCAGCCCCACCCTCTTCAATGTATACATGAGCCCCCTCGCGACCATCGCCCGCCAACACAACCTCAACATCATCTCCTACGCGGATGACACTCAACTGATCCTTTCACTCACCAATGACCCTAGCACCGCCAAAACTAACCTACACGAAGGAATGAAAGAAGTTGCCGAATGGATGAAACACAGCCGTCTGAAACTGAACTCAGATAAAACAGAAGTCCTCATCTTAGGCACATCCCCCTCCGCATGGGACGACTCTTGGTGGCCGGAAGCCCTTGGAAAAGCACCCATCCCGACAGACCACGCACTGAACCTAGGCGTCATCCTGGATTCCTCACTTTCAATGAACAGACAAGTCAACGCCGTCTCCTCATCCTGCTTCAACATTCTGCGCATGCTCAAAAAAACATTTCGCTGGATCCCCACCGAAACTAGGAAAACGGTCACCTACGCTCTGGTCACGAGCCGACTGGACTACGGAAACACCCTCTACGCAGGTACTACCGCTAAACTCCAGAAGAAACTCCAACGAATCCAAAACGCCTCAGCCAGGCTCATATTAGACATCCCGCGTAAAGAACACATCTCTGGTCACCTGAAAAACCTCCACTGGCTTCCCGTCAATAAGAGGATCACTTTCCGGCTCCTAACTCACGCACACAAAGCACTCTACGAAATCGGTCCAGAATGCCTCAACACACGACTGTCCTTCTACACCCCCTCCCGCCAACTACGATCTTCTAACCAAGCCCTCGCCACTGTACCTCGCATCAACAAAACCACCATGGGAGGTAGATCCTTCTCCTACCTGGCAGCTAAAACATGGAACTCACTTCCCACTTACCTTCGCCTTACCCAGAACCACCTAGCATTCAGAAAGCAACTTAAAACGTGGATATTTGACAAGTAATTCCCCACCCCTCCCTAAGCGCCTTGAGACCCTCTGGGTATGTAGTGCGCTATATAAATTCTATGACTTGACTTGACTTGACATATGAATTCAGCTGCCCACATGCCTCGAACTGCAAATGCTACTTACCAATATGCATCTGTTCTTGGCATGTAGGCCTGCTGACATTCATATCGCCCGCCCTCCTCCCCGGCGCCTGTAGCAGCTGCAGTGTTTACATATCATTTCATGGCATGGTCATCATTCACAAAGTTCACTCCATCTCGGCCACAATGGCTAAAAACAATCTGGGGATGGAGTCGATGCCCATGCGCACTGTAGTCCAGGGGAGGAGCCACCTATCTCGTGATACTTCGAAGACTCTTCCAGGACAACAATGTGCAATCATCCGGACCCAACACTAGGCGGCGATCTATGCACAGATATGAATGTCAGCAGCCCTACATGCCAAGAACAGATGCATACTGGTAAGTAGCATTTGCAATATAAAAACAAGCAATAGCAGCCAAATCACATTAGAGCTGAAATATGCTGTGAAGAATTTCCACCATACATGTATAATAAGCATTAGAAACATGAGAAAAAACACCAAAGATTGTTTTGAAACTGTTTTAATGCTCAGAAAGCAGTAGAAATTCTCATAAGTCACTGGAAGCATAGAAAGCTCCCAGGCTGCATTGCAAACACACAGTCTAAAAAGACTGAAAAGCTAACCTGTAGCTGAATAGCAATAAACTGACACCGTGCCTTTAAGGAACTCATGACCCCCTAAATCCCATCATGCCCTATTGGTGACAGTTAGGTCAGTTGTTCTTTCCGGCTCCTTCAGAGAAGGACCCTGGTTACACAGCTCCACTATTTTTCTGGTTTTTGACAGAAAAATACTTCATTTTTGACAACTTTTACTCTTACTTCGACATTTAACAACTAGTCAAGTAAGATACTGCTTTTTCCAGTCAGTTTAGTGAACATTTTCTTCTGAGAATGCCTTCACTCTTTGACAAATGTCCTTCTTGTGGCAACAAGAAGGCAAAATCAGACAACCACGACGTCTGCATCCTATGTCTGCCTGAAGATCATGATCCAGGCAACTGCCCACATTGTGAGCACCTGTCAGGAAGACCTCTCAAAGACAGGGAGAGGATTCGCATTTATGGCCTGGCTCACAGGGCTTCAAGAGGAAGATCACCGGTGAAGAAGGCCTCCAAGAAGGTTCATACATCTTCTAAAAAGAAGTCTTCATACCCTTCAACTTCAGCGTTGGGCTCGGCGCTGAGAGAAGAATCACAGGTGGAGTTTTCCTCTTCAAAACTACTGTCAACGGCGGGCTGGCCTCGAAGAGAAGACCAGGTACGTCGACGACGTTGAAAGATCCGGCTCCGTCGTCGAAATCCCCTCCGCCGACGTCAACCGGGCGACGATCTGCGTCGAGGAAGGCGACCCCGCCGCCGTCAACCGGGCGACGGTCGGCGTCGAGATCCATTACCCCTCCGCCGTTGTCAACCAGGCGACAACCGGCGTCGAGGGAGGTCTCTTCGCCGCCTTCAACCATGCGACGACCGGCGTCGAGAAGTGTGACCCCTCCGCCGTCGTCCAAGAAGCGGCGCTCGGCGTCGAGGACCAAGACCCCTCCGCCGTCGACAGTGGCTCGTCGATCGGCGTCGAGGACGCAGTCTCCGTCAGTGCAGCGTCGGCGCTCGGCGTCGAGGGTGCCCAATACCCCTCCGCTGTCGTCGCACAGGCACTCAACGTCAAGACAGAGAGGACTCCGTCGACGGCAGACCATCGCCGTTCGACGTCGAGGCAGAGAGCTCCGTCGACGACTGGACATCGTCGTTCGACGTCGAGAGAGAAGCCTCCGTCGACGACAGGACATAGTCGTTCGGCGTCGAGACAGGGAAATCAGTCGACGGCCGACCATCGCCGTTCGACGTCGAGACAGAGGAATCCGTCGACGGCTGCTCATCGCCGTTCGACGTCGAGAGACTACAGACCCTCTCATGGACATTCGAGGTTGAGATTGTTTGATCCTCCGACTCCTCGAAGGCGTTCGACGGCGAGAGAAGAACGCTCAACGTCGAGGCATTCAGATGCAATCATGGTGACGGAGTCTGCTTCTCATCATTCATCTTTTCGGTCCTCTGGCTCCTCAACTGAACCTTCAAGGTCCAGAAGCCCTATACACAGATCTCCTGAGCGTCGGCCAGATCCGTCGGCCGAGCGAATCAGATTGTCACCTAGATGGTACAAATCTTTGGACCATTGGCGAGATTCTGGGGCTACCAAGCGTATGCAGGAATATGCCAGCCCACATCACAGGTCTCCGCTTCAGGATCTGGTGGAGGAGATGGACAGGCGTAGTCCTCCCAGGCGCAAATCCCCTGTGAGACCACCCACCAAATCGCCCAGAAGATCCCGATCTCCTGGAAGGGAATCTCGAATGGAAGGTCGGATCAGGTCTCGCTCTCCGAGGTGCAAATCGCCCGTGAGATCACCAGCCAGATCTCCCAGAAGATCCCGATCTCCTAGAAAGGAACCTCGGACAGAAGATCGGATCAGATCTCGCTCTCCTAGACGGGAGGAGCGTTCAAAAAGGTCACGGGAGCGGAGGCACAGTGCTCACCGTAGACGTCGACGTACTCCGTCTACTTCCTCTACCTCCTCTACCAGATCGTCCAAGAGGGACTACTCCCCTACATTGACGGACAGTCCTGCGTCCAGGTCCTTCCCAGTTGATGACATTGGCACGTATCTGGATGTACTGCAAAGAGGAGCACTTAAACTGAACATCGAGATGTCTGTCCCTCAAGTAACAACGACAGTCATTTTTGAAAGTTTACATAAGAAAGCCATCTCCCGGCCCCTGCTGCCTTTAGTCCCGGGGATTATGGATCCTGTCAAGGAGGTTTTCCTAACCCCAGCAGCAATCAGAGCGGTACCAGCCCGCATTCAGAAGAAGTACAAACCGGCGGCTTCTGACCCGGTGTTTGTAAAATCTGACCCTCCAGCAGACTCTGTGATTGTGGCAGCGGCAAGGAAGACACATGTTGTTGCTGGTTCCTCTTCAGTCCCGCCAGATAAGGACAGCAAAACTCAAGACTCCTGGGGTCGAAAGGTTTGCAACTCAGCTGCTTCCACACTTAAGGTTGCTAGTGCAGCTGCGCTTCTGGCCCGATATGACAGAGCCTTATGGGACTCGATGGAAAGATTCAAAGCCAAGCTGCCAAAAGAAGACCAGCAGGACTTTGAAGAGACTGTTACAGAGGGGTGTCTGGTGGCGAATCAGATGATAAGCACGGCTGCGGATGGGGCAGTGCTTTTGTCTCATTCCAATTCCCATGGAGTTTGCGCCAGAAGATCGGCCTGGTTGCGCCTTACAGGTCTGAAACCGGATGCTCAGCATCGGATTCTAAATCTTCCCTTTCTGGGTTCCGCTCTCTTCGGAGAACATGCGGACGAAGAGATGACCTGAATGAAGACTGAGCTGGATACTTTGAAGGGGGTGGGCTTGGACAAGAAAAAAGAATTCAAGCGCCGCTTCAAGACCAACAGGGGGAGAGGGGCTCAACAGAGGGTTCAAACCCCTCAGTGGTCCCAGAATAAAATTCAAGGGAAACCCCAGTTTCGAGGCAAGCCCAGCAGAGGTAGAGGAGGTCACCAACAGTCCTCCCAACACCAAAAGAGGGGGAAAGGCCTGAACAGAGGCTTCCTCTGGCGCCGTTGCCCACTCCTGGGAGGAAGTGCTTTGCAACACCTGGCAGAGTGGGTCAGCATCACAAGAGATCAGTGGGTGCTGAATATACTGCGCAATGGATACAGGATACGTTTCCGTGCTCTTCCGAAGAGCATCCCTCCAAAGAGTTCTTGCCCTCACCAACTAAGATTGCTACGACGAGAGGTGAAAATCCTTCTGCAAAAAAGAGCGATAGAGGAGGTTCCTCCCGCTCTAAGAGGAAAGGGAGTTTACTCCAGATATTTCCTTGTCCCCAAAAAAGATCAGGAGGACAAGTTCAGACCAATACTCGACCTACGACTTTTAAACAAAGACATCGTCAAAGAAAAGTTCCGCATGTTAGCGCTTCACCAAATATATCCACATCTTCACGCTGGAGATTGGATGTGTTCGGTGGATCTGCAAGATGCGTACTTTCACATCCCGATTGCGCAACAACATCGCAAGTACCTGAGGTTTGTCGTAGGGAACAAACACTACCAGTACAAGGTGTTACCCTTCGGTCTCAAGTCCGCACCACGAGTCTTCACCAAATGCATGGCAGTGGTGGCGGCTTTTCTTCACAAGAAGGGTCTCTTAATTGTACCGGAGATGGACCTTTTAGGAGCCAGTCGTCCAGGTATGGGTAAATTAACGCACGATCTGCAACTGTGCCTGCACCAGCTACACAGACTCGGCCTCCATGTGAACCTGGAGAAGTCAGTCCAGCGGCCTACACAGTCCATCCACTACTTAGGCGCCGTTCTGGACACAAGCTTGGGAAAAGCGTTTCCTTCGGAGGAGAGACTTTTTTCCATGAGTCAGAAATGTGGGATTCTGCTAGAGTCTCGGCTTCCAACAGCCCGACAAGTAGCTTCTCTACTGGGGTCCATGGCGTCCTGCATTTTTCTCATCCCAAACGCCAGGCTGAGAATGCGTCCTCTACAACAGGCTCTGGAGGATCAGTGGGACCAAGCGACAGGGCGCTGGGAAGATCGAATCACTCTTTCCCAGGCGACGAAAGAGGCCATCAAATGGTGGACTCGGAGAAAGAATGTGATGGTGGGGGTGCCGTTTCACCAACCCGTTCCTTCCCAGTCTATAGTGACGGATGCCTCCCTGCAAGGCTGGGGAGCACACATGGGTCCGCTTCAGATTCAAGGCCAGTGGTCTGCGCAGGAGCAGGCATATCACATCAACATGCTGGAACTCGGAGCGGTATTCCTTGCTCTCAAAGCTTTCCTACCAGCGATCGAATCCAACTCAGTCCTAGTTCAGACGGACAATACGACCACTATGTTCTATCTGAACAAACAAGGAGGCACAAGTTCTCGCCCACTATCTCGAGAGGCTCAGGCAATCTGGCATTGGATTCTCTCTCGAGGTCTCGCAGTAGTGGCAGTGCACCTTCCAGGCGAGTTGAACATCAAAGCAGATGCACTCAGCAGGCACTTCGAAGATCAGCCAGACTGGGTGCTAAACGACGAAGTAGTAGAAAAGCTTTTTCGTTGCTGGGGTCGTCCATCCATAGACTTGTTTGCAGACGACGAAAACACCAAATGCCACGCCTTCGCGTCCAGGTTCCACCGGCCAGGAACGCAGGGGAACGCTCTACTGTTGGATTGGGCAGGGATGTTCGCATACGCGTTTCCTCCCCTAGCGCTGATTCGGAGAGTAGTGTCCAAGCTCCTCAGGTCGAACATGGAAATGATCCTGATTGCTCCAGATTGGCCTCGGCAGTGGTGGTATCCGGACCTTCTACATCTGTCAGTGTGTCCACACAAACGGCTCCCTTGCAGGCCGGACCTGTTGATCAAGATGAACGGGAGGATAATGCATCCCAACCTCCCATCATTGAACCTAACAGCATGGCTCCTGAGGTCCTGCAATATGGACATTTGAACTTGCCTCCCGAATGCATGAACATTTTAAAGGAGGCTAAGAGACCTTCCACAAGAGCGTCCTATGCATTCAAGTGGAATTTTTTTTACTTGTGGTGTAGAGATCATCTCTTGGATCCGACTAAGGGACAGGAGGACGTCATCTTACCATACCTCCTTTCCCTCGCAACTGTTGGTTTAAAGTACACTTCAATTAGAGTGCATTTGTCAGCTATTGTAGCATACAGAAAAGAAACTGATCAGATGTCTTTCTTTCAGGTTCCAGTGGTTAAGGACTTCCTCCAGGGGTTGAAGAAAGTGTATCCCCCTGTGCGAAATCCTTCTCCTCCGTGGGAATTAAACCTAGTTCTATCCAGGTTAATGTCACCTCCTTTCGAGCCCATCCACAAGGCTTCCTTACAACATCTCTCTTGGAAGGCAGCTTTTTTGGTGGCGATTACCTCTGCGCGCAGAGTAAGTGAGATACAAGCGCTCTGTGCGAAGGAACCATATACTATTTTCCACCACAACAGAGTAGTCCTAAGGGCTCACCCATCTTTCTTGCCTAAGGTCATCTCTGATTTTCATATAAATCAGTCTGTTTCCCTCCCTTCCTTTTTCCCAAATCCTACGACCCCAGCCGAGCGGTCACTTCACTCCTTAGATCTTAAAAGAGTGCTTAAGTTTTATTTGGAAAAGACTAAAGGGATTAGGAAAACGGACCAGCTGTTTGTGAACTATGGCTCAATGAGAACAGGTTTTCCAGCGGCCAAGAGGTCCATCTCCAGATGGATTGTCTTTTGCATTAAGTTGGCCTATCAGCTAGCAGGCAAACCTTTGTTGATGTCTCCAAAAGTGCATTCCACTAAAGGGAAGGCCGCTACAGTAGCTTTCTTGCATGACATTCCAATGTCGGAAATATGCAAGGCTGCAACCTGGAAATCAGTTCATACCTTTACGAGGCATTACTGCCTCGAATCTGATTCCAGGGCCGATACTCAAGTAGGGCAAGCCTCCTTGAGGAATCTGGTTGGGTAGTCTATAGTCTACTCAAACTTATGGATGAGATTACTGTCTTATCATTCCTTTGCCCGCAGGGATGAGGAGAGGCTCGCTACTCTATTCTAATGCTTATGACTATTGATGAGGATCCCCTGGAAGAGAAGGATTAGTTACTTACCTGTAATCCTAGTTCTCTTCCAGGGGTATCCTCATCAAAGTCATAAGCAAGCCTCCCGCCTCCCCGGGCAAAGGATACTCTGTAATAAGGAGATTTTGTTAACCTATTTGTTCTGGGTTTGTTTTTCAGTCTCCGAAAAGAACAACTGACCTAACTGTCACCCCTGGGGCATGATGGGATGCAGGGGGTCATGAGTGCCTTAAAGGCACGGTGTCAGTTTATTGCTATTCAGCTACAGGTTAGCTTTTCAGTCTTTTTAGACTGTGTGTTTGCAATGCAGCCTGGGAGCTTCCTATGCTTCCAGTGACTTATGAGAATTTCTACTGCTTTCTGAGCATTAAAACAGTTTCAAAACAATCTTTGGTGTTGTTTCTCATGTTTCTAATGCTTATTATACATGTATGGTGGAAATTCTTCACAGCATATTTCAGCTCTAATGTGATTTGGCTGCTATTGCTTGTTTTTATAAATATATTATTTATATATATATATATGTGGGGCACATATAATATAGTGTTTCCGGGGCCCCGCGCATGGGCGGGAATATTCTAATGCTTATGACTTTGATGAGGATACCCCTGGAAGAGAACTAGGATTACAGGTAAGTAACTAATCCTTCTGGACTTTGCAGTGGTCTGTGACTACCAGAATGCATCCACACATCCCATACGAGCTGGTCTCGATATGGCGGACACAGTAAGCAGGACTACAGGCTCATCAGTAGCCCTACGTAGAAATGCCTAGCTGAGGTCTATGGGCTTCTTAAGTGTTTTTCGGACACGTTGATTGATATGCTCTTCAATGGAGCGCGTTAGAGTGGAACAGTTATTCTCCTGTAGGGCAGTATATAAACACAAGACCAGCCGATTAGTATTAGAAGTGTTGCACAGGAAGCGACGGCTGTGAAGGAGCTTGGGATCTATACCATGCCCTCCCCAGATCATAAGAACAGACACTGCCAGTGTACAATATAACAGGAGTTAGCCTGCCAGGATATCCTATTTCGCCCATAAATCATCGAATACATGCAATGCACCATCAGCCTATAACGTGCCAACTGTGTACAAACCTGCTGCCTTCTGCTCCAGTGTCCGACCCTCCTCTACCCCTTGTAGTTTCATAATCAGTGCTCCCTATTTTTCATCCAGTTCACCAGGAGGCCAAAGACTGAGAGGACTCGTGCTACCCTCTTTAGGCCGTGCACGGGTTGTGCTGGTAAAGCATTATGTCATCCGCGTAAAGGAAAATAAAATGGGACACACCACGGGCCCGTATACCAGTAAAAGGTAGACAGCTGAGCGTCCTACATGACAATGGCTCTACTGCGAGGGCAAAAAGCAACAGTGACAGTGGGTAGCCCTGGCAGGTGCTATGCCCCTTCACGCATTGTCCTGAGATTGTGCGACCAGTACGGATTCTAAAAACAGGGTTTGTATATGGTAAAAAGGTCCAGGAAAAAAGCGAGGCCCTAAATCCATCTGAAGCATGACCGCTTGGAGGTAGTCCCAGTATTGAAAGCCTCCTCTATGTCCACGAACATGCACTCCGCCCATTCCCGTAGCCGCGGATCCTACCTGAGTGTTGCCAGAAGCCTCAAACACTATAGGAGCTCAGAGGGAATACGGAAAGGGTCGCCCTCCACTCACAATCAACAATACAAAATAAGACCCAGTCCAATGGCGAACTCATATATCAGTGACTCAAGGGGGGTCCAACAAGTCCTACTCCCCACTACTCTCCTATCTACATTATAATGAGGTAATGCACTGTACTCCGCCGTGTTTAAAATACCTGTTCTCCAAGGCAACACAACAGAACCACCACTCAGAGTGACCCAAATTGTAATGGTTCACAATAGTCCACACTCAACATTGGACCTTACTCTAAATAGAGGAAAAAATGTGCGAGAAGCAAATGACCCCTCACGGAAACACCACCATCGGGGTAACTGGTATGCAATTTCCAGACAGGCCCCTGTCTCATCATCGCTGGTCACCTGCTTCTCGAAGAAAAATAAGATGAAAGGAAAGAAGTGTCCAAAACAAACAACATATAAAGTGACAAAGTGAAGTGCAGAAAAATCTGCTAGTGACAAACACACACAAAAATAATTTAGTGCCTAAAAACACACACAGTCCACCAATCCCTTAGCCAATTTTATTCGTAGGGTGGTGATTGCGTGCGGTTGATTATTAAAAAGGCTGGTAGCTAGTCATGCATACCATTACCTACAGTGCCGACATGTTTCACTGCTGTATTGCGTAGAGCAGTTTCATCAGGGCTGCACTCAAGTGCTGCCACTTCCCTCTTTTTGGACACTAGTTCTGTAACGTGCTGCCAAGGGAGAACAGGTACGAAGAACATAATTAAAAACATGTAGACTCCAGGGTGGCCAGAGACATACTCTTAAGGGATAAAAAGAATGGTAATGTGTGGAGTATTACCCGGGAGCAGCAACGCTATGCATACCCGCCGCTCCGGTATCAACAAGGTCACTAGGTACTTCTAACGTAAGTGTGCCCCTTGTTTCTTGATAAAAATATTTTATCTGCAGAGGGAGTAAACATACAAGAATTTGTAAATTGTATTGTGCTGCTGACTTTCAACGTGCCCCGTCGTACCTTATATAAGATACACAAGTGCCCTATGTGAAGCACACAGTGACATGTACATTCAACGCTGCCCCCACAAAGCAATGTCTGGGATTGCTGCCCCCTAGGAAAGGTAAACAACTGAAGCGCTGGTTTTAAATAACGCTGTTCAGCACACCTTACACACTGTCCCCAAACAAATGTTAGACAGTGCAGCCCAAGCGGTCAAACGCCCCTTGCGTCGATCGTGACAGTCTATGCTCCGAGGATGTAAAACTACATGGAGCCTGCGGCAACAAACATATTTCCTTTAGCCCAACAACAGAGGTCAGCTTGATACTTCCCTGGCGCGTGACTAACGAACACCGCCTCACCGTGACAAGCTCGGAAGACGCCTTTCCTCAGCCGTGCCGGTGGCCCGATACCGGAGCATTTAAAAGCAAAGCGCCAGCGAAGCCACGCCCATGACGTTACACCACGTGATCGCGCCATCGGGCGCGGCGGCCATCTTAGCCTAGTCAAAGGGCCAGATACAACACCATGAGAGGGTCCTAAGTAGTGAAAAAAGGCTCGGGAAACACGGGCATAATACTGATAGTTGCCGGCAATCCACCCCATAGGCAGTATAAAAACAGTGTAAAAAACACAGGTGACTCTTGTGTGACACATGGGCAGGAGGCACTATGCCATGTCAGAACCCAAAAATAAGGGGGCATATACTGTTGCCTCTGTAGAGTCTGAATACTTAGGCCCAGCAAGAGCTAGGGCAAAAATGCCCTCACAGAGCCAGGGAGATGTAAACTCATGTGGTTACACAACAGCTGGTCCACGGAATTGAAGGGGTTCCCTTTGAAAACTAAGACAGGCCAACTGGATTTATATTTCAGGGTGAGAGTATCAGTCACAGTTTAATCCTGTTCCATTCTATGATCTCGTTGAGCCCAACTCTGTCCGTTTTCTCATTATAAATCCAGCGTGCTTCTTTGGCTAACAGGATCTCATCAATATTCTGGGGGGAGCCTTTGATCTTCTCAAGCACTGTCCACTGGAAGGTGTGTTTTTCAGTAGAACAGTGCTGGACAAGCTTAGTTGTTAATTTGCCTGCCTTGATAGTGCTCAGATGTTCCTGTATACGCACTTTGATCTTACGCGAAGTCAGTCCTATATAGTGGGTGGGTTACACTATATAGGACTGACTGAGGAAAGGCGTCTTCCGAGCTTGTCACGGTGAGGCGGTGTTCGTTAGTCACGCGCCAGGGAAGTATCAAGCTGACCTCTGTTGTTGGGCTAAAGGAAATATGTTTGTTGCCGCAGGCTCCATGTAGTTTTACATCCTCGGAGCATAGACTGTCACGATCGACGCAAGGGGCGTTTGACCGCTTGGGCTGCACTGTCTAACATTTGTTTGGGGACAGTGTGTAAGGTGTGCTGAACAGCGTTGTTTAAAACCAGCGCTTCAGTTGTTTACCTTTCCTAGGGGGCAGCATTCCCAGACATTGCTTTGGGGGGCAGCGTTGAATGTACATGTCACTGTGTGCTTCACATAGGGCACTTGTGTATCTTATATAAGGTACGACGGGGCACGTTGAAAGTCAGCAGCACAATACAATTTACAAATTCTTGTATGTTTCCTCCCTCTGCAGATAAAATATTTTTATCAAGAAACAAGGGGCACACTTACGTTAGAAGTACCTAGTGACCTTGTTGATACCGGAGCGGCGGGTATGCATAGCTTTGCTGCTCCTGGGTAATACTCCACACATTACCATTCTTTTTATCCCTTAAGAGTATGTCTCTGGCCACCCTGGAGTCTACATGATTTTAATTATGTTCTTCGTACCTGTTCTCCCTTGGCAGCACGTTACAGAACTAGTGTCCAAAAAGAGTGAAGTGGCAGCACTTGAGTGCAGCCCTGATGAAACTGCTCTACGCAATACAGCAGTGAAACATGTCGGCACTGTAGGTAATGGTATGCATGACTAGCTACCAGCCTTTTTAATAATCAACAGCACGCGATCACCACCCTACGAATAAAATTGGCTAAGGGATTGGTGGACTGTGTGTGTTTTTAGGCACTCAATTATTTTTGTGTGTGTTTGTCACTAGCAGATTTTTCTGCACTTCACTTTGTCACTTTATATGTTGTTTGTTTTGGACACTTCTTTCCTTTCATCTTATTTTTCTTCGAGAAGCAGGTGACCACCGATGATGAGACAGGGGCCTGTCTGGAAATTGCATACCAGTTACCCCGATGGTGGTGTTTCCGTGAGGGGTCATTTGCTTCTCGCACATTTTTTCCTCTATTTAGAGTAAGGTCCAATGTTGAGTGTGGACTATTGTGAACCATTACAATTTGGGTCACTCTGAGTGGTGGTTCTGTTGTGTTGCCTTGGAGAACAGGTATTTTAAACACGGCGGAGTACAGTGCATTACCTCATTATAATGTTGTTGCCAGAAGCCGCCTGACATTAAGAGCCGTAGAGCAGCCTGCTATAATCCGAGACTGGTCAGTGTTGATTAATCCAGGCATGTGAGTAAGTAAATTGTTGCTAGCGCGCTGCTAAGAATCTTATAATCAATGTTTAGCATTGATTAAGGCCGGTAGGCAGTCACATCCGTGGCAGGCTTCCCAGACTCGAGGAGAGGGACAATAAGGGCCTCTCGTTTGGTGGTTAGGGAGGGGGAGGGGTGGGGGGTGGGGGGGAGCGTCTTGGCGGTGAGTGCATGTTAGAACAAGGCCACTAAACGGGGGGCAAGGAAGTCAAGATAGGCAGCATGAAACCCTCCCCGGGAGGCCATCTATTTCCAGGACCTTCCCACGGGCCATGCCCCGGACTTAGGCCCAGATCTGTCCCTTTCATTTAATTACGTTTTCTAATTTGTAGAGCGCTTCGTATGTCCAGAGAAGTCTTGGTGCTACCAATGACCAATAAATTGATTACAGCAATAGCTAGTTGTGACTGAGCAGCCAGGTCTTCAGTAATTTCCTGAACCCTAATGTGGAGGTGGCTGTTTTTAGCTCCAGAGGCAAATTTGGGCGGTAAAAATGACAAAATTCCTACCTCCCCAGGTGGCCAATTTGCAGTTGGGAACTACCAAGTCTCTAGCATAGCTCGAGCGAAGAGTCCTGTGGGTTGATACGATCTAAATCTATCTGTAAGATAGGTGGGGACTAGACCCTGAAGTGCTTTGTATGCCATACACAGGCCCTTGAAGACTATGTGCTTCTTCACTGGTAGCCAGTGCAATCTGCTAATGGCTTCCGCAGCCGAACCTAATCTGGGGACCTTCATCCGCATCGGAGCTGCTGAGATTTTTAGAATTTGCAGTTTTTTCAAAGATGGTTTTGGCAAATGTTGATATAAACCATTGCAGTAGTCTTCTCAGATTTGAAAAGTGTATCCAGAAAATCAGGCATATGCAGGATCTACCCTTGACACAGAAACCCAAGAACCCCCTGGTTTTAGCATTTAGTGTATGTATTTGTTTGTTGTTTAGTTTGTTTTGGCCCTGCAATCACCGAAACGTATGTAGGCCGTACGCATCTGAGACCCCCATATTGAAAGTCAACTTTCGTATACAAAGAGAAAGAAGCAAAGACTTGTAGAAAATGTATAAGCCAATAAGTGAATAGATCTCAGGTCTTTGTTCTCATATTAACTTATAGGGGTTTTTCAAGAATAACTTATTGTATGTCTATTGTTTTTTGTTTGATATGTCAACACAGTTCTTTTAGACCGGGTAGCGAATGTGGTAGTATGCATGATGGAATGAATGGTATGAGTTTAAGATGAGTTTTTGGGGTTCTTCTTCTTTTGTCTAATTATGCATTGCTTGGATTGATTTATAGAAAGTGGTGCTTAATTTTCTGTATGCAAATAAATTGTTATGTATTTATTACAAGAAAAATAGAACAAATGGAAAAAAAAACAAAAAAAAAAACAATATGTTTGAATAAATTAAATGTCTTCTTCATATATATAGCATCCTTTTTTAAATGTATTGTGAAGATTATCACTGAAAAAAAAATATAGGTCTGACTAGAGGTACTTTTTTCCTTCAGACCATCCTTATGTCATTCATTCCATTCCGGGGCACATCATAAGCCCTTATTGTTCTTAGACTTTCCATCATTTTAGCTTCCTTGCAAATGAAACATTTGTCCGAGCACAAAACTTCACTCCCTAATCTTGGCAGGCATTACAGGCTTCCTGTCCTTGGACTCTTCTCCAAGAACACGTACAACTCGACCAAAACTGCTTTCGAATTAATATTCAATTGTTCAGCAAAAAGCTCTTTTTTCTGCACATGAGTGATGGCTTCACTCTGGTCAAGTTTCACATAATACTCCAGGCGTCTAGTTTTGTAAAAGAAACTAGCTATTACACTACAAGTAATACCATAAGTGAGGGGCAGCATATTATAAGTAACCCCTTCTGAAACAGAAGCAGGAAGTTTCACACAGATATAACAGTCTTTTACATTCATCACCTTAACATATTCAGATAAAAGTCTAGAAAAGGTATTACTAGAAAAATCACCAACAGATATATCTTGGTGGATCGCTGGTTTGTGCTCAATGACTCTATTAGTCTTACCCACTACATCATGAATAACTTGTTTAGACTCAACTTTATTAGTCATGCTAGCTTTGTACATCTCTTTGTCAATCCCAAATGGGAAAATGACAGCTAAAATTAACCAAACCAAAATTATTAGAATTACACAAAAAGAAGACATTTTGCAACATCTTCTTAAAATAGAGCATCTCGAATTATTGTTAGATTTAGGCATCTTTTACTTGAGACAAGAGCCTTTCAGAAAAAACAAAAACAAAAATTTTAAATTGAAAAATCACTAAATATACCCCCTTATTTTTTTTTTTTTTAAAGAATCCTCTAACAGCTTTTCTTCGACCTTACGTCTTACACCAACTTGTTTTTCCAGCTAACACAATTTCTTCGACCTTGTGTCACCTAACACATTTTCTTCGACCTTATGTCATCTACAGCTTTAATCTAATGTGAAAACAAACTCAATCTATGTCACTTGCGTTATCTATCTCTTCTTGCTACTACTGCTTATTTCCACCACTGGTGGGATTATTATATATGTCCACTCAGGGGACTTGTACTTCTGATTAGGTTTTAACACTCTCTTTGCTCTACTGTTAATCACTTCTATTTTCTTTCCTGCTTGACTTTTCGTTTCTAAATCACTTTTCTGACTTGAAATTTCGTCAACCTGTTCTTTTGATTTATTCACAAATTTGAATTTCAGGCCCTCATTTTCATTTGGCCAATTATCTCCTTTTCTTGAGAGTTTCTTCTTAGGCTCACATTGATTGCACTCAGCTTTCCGCGCTCTTTTCCTACATTTTTTTATTTGAGATTCTTCATCACTTTCATCAGTTTCGCTTTCTGAGATCTGAATTCTAGATTCATGCACTTCTTTACTTGGCAGCTTCACTCTGTTACGAACATCATCCTTATAGCTGGTACTCTATAATTAGTCTTCTTCTTCTTCTTGAATTCCTTCCAATCCACCAGTTTCAGAATTTTCGTCCCTTCTTCAAGAGCTTCCAATCTGCTTTTCAATACTCTCCTGATCTTGATTCACTTCAGACTCTTTTTCTGCTTCTTTTTCTAGCAGGTCTTCTTCTTTGTCAGAATCTACCACTACGATTTCTAGATCTTTTTCATTTAATGCCTCATTCGCATTTGAATCTTCCAGATGTCGACTTTCTTGTCGATCTTCAGGATCTGGATTTCTTTCAGGTTCTTCTTCAGAATCCGAATCAGTTGTTGTGTCACTCTCTTCGTCAGGATTTTCAGGTGGTGGTACTCTAATGGTATGACTCGCATGAATCCACCTTTTTAGACCTTTACACTTTACTACATTTGTTGTGACAAGAATCACCTGTCTTGCTTTCTGCCACCTGGGTACTAGACACTTTCTCCTTCGATGAACCTTTGACCTCACCCAGTCTCCTGGCAAAAGATCATGAGCCTGTTCTTTTTCTCTTGTAAGTACTTCAGTTCCTACCTGATGGAACACAGAAGTCACTACATCAGACAGATTCTTACAATAATCCATAATTGCACTGTCATTAATGCTAGGCACTTTACCTACTGGAACAAATGCCTGTCTCATTACTCTGCCCATCAATATTTCATGAGGGCTTAGACCAGTTTTTCTATCTGGAGTACTTCTCAAAGACATTAAGACAAGTGGAAGTGCATCAGTCCACTTCATTCCTGTAGCAAAGCACATTTTAGCAAGCCTATTCTTGATTGAACACCTGACGCTTCTGGTCTGTAAGCACAGTGCAGCTTTTGTTTTATACCAAGTGCTTCACAAATCATCTGCAACAATCTGTTTTCAAAATGTGTGCCGCGATCAGTCTCGACCATCACTGGAAATCCATACCTAGGTATGATCTCCCTCAAAAGGAATTTTGTCACAGTAACTGAATCATTATGGCGAGTCGGAAATGCTTCCACCCATCTTGAAAACAGACAGATAATCACAAGGACATATCTCAATCTATTGTGTTTAGGCATATCAATGAAATCCATTTGTAACCTGGTGAAAGGACCACTCTCCCGTCCTATGGTTCCCAAGCTTACAACTGTCTTCCTGTTTGGATTAATTTGCTGGCAAATCAAGCATCTCTGGCAAAAGGACTCTGCAATAATTCTGAATTTAGGATTAAACTATGTTTGCCTAAACAACCTAATCATTGAGTCTCTGCCTAAATGTCCTGGACCATGATACATTCGGGCCATGTCAGCAATCATGCAGTTTGGCATTACTGGTCTGTCATCTTTGTAAACCCAAATGCCATCTTCCTCTCGCTGTCTGCAACCTGCTTTTAACCATGTGTCTTTTTCCTCATCATCTGCCTCATCTTGTAAATCTTTTACTCCTTGCCATGTCTCAACTACAGATGTTAGCATAAGTGAGTTCAAAACATGTTCATTGTGTTTCTCCCGATTAATGGACAAATTGTTTTTTGCGCAGAACTTCGCAATTTCGTCTGCTTATGCATTACCTTTGGTCATATAATCATTTCCTTTTTGGTGAGCTGTACATTTTACTACAGCAATTTTCTCTGGCAGCTGAATGCCGTCAATCAGTCTTTTAATTAATTTTGCATTTCTGATTGGTGTTCCCGCAGAGGTTAAATAACCCCTTTGCGACCAAAGCTGGCCATAGTCATGGACTACACCATACCCATACTGACTATCAGTCACTATGGTAATTTTCAATCTGGTTGCTTTTTCACATGCACAAATTAAAGCAATCAATTCTGCTATTTGAGCTGAACGAATTCCTTTAAGACAAGAGGCTTCAACCACATCTGCAACTGTACAGACAGAATATGCTGCACTCAGAACACCTTGTTCCGTTCTCAAGCATGAGCCATCAACAAAGTAAACATAATCTGACTCAGGCAACGGAACATCTTTTATGTCCTGTCTAGGTTTGGTGCAATATTCTAATACATCCAGACATTCATGGTCAATGTCATTCTCATTTCTGATTTCTGTCCCTGTACCATCAGGAAACAACGTGGAAGGATTTAAATTCACACACCTTGCAATAGACACGTTATCTGATCCCAGAATAACTTTCTCATATTTTGTCACTCTATGACTCGTCAAATGCTGAGTCTTACTTCTGGTAAGAAGAATCTCAACGGAATGGGGAACATATACTTTTACAGGAAACCCCATTATTATCCCTTCACTTTGCTCCAGACTCACACTTGTTGCAGCCACTGTTTTTAAGCAACCTGGCAATGCTTTTGCAACAGGATCAAGAACTGCTGAGAAGTAAGCAATTGGCTTTCTCAGTTTTCCATGTCTTTGAATCAAAACTGATAATGCACATCCTTCCCTTTCACTGCAATACAGCTCTAATTCTTTCTCATAGTCCGGCATTCCCAATGCTGGAGCTTCACACAAACCTCTTTTTAACTGTTCAAAAGCCTCTAACTCAGTTTCTGTTAGGGTAATCAGGTCTTTTATGTCTGCTTTTGTCAGTCTCTGTAATGGTTTCGCAATTACCGAAAATCCACTAATCCATTGACGACAATAACCTACCATTCCTAGAAACATTCTGACTTGTCTCTGTGTTTTTGGAGGTTGCATTGCTTGGATCATTTTTATTCTTTCAATCGTCACTTGTCTAATTCCCTTTGCAATCCTGTAACCAAGATATTTTACTTCCTGTTTACAAAACTGTAATTTTGCAGGTGACACTTTATGTCACCTAGCGCTGGAATACTCACGGGTGACTATGCGCTTTATAAATTTTTTTAATAATAATAATAATATGTCCCTCATCTGCCAAATGATTCAAAAGATTAATGGTATCTGTCACACAATTGTCTCGTGTTTTTGCAGCAACAAGAAGGTCGTCAATGTATTGCACTAATGTCGATTTACCAGGCAAATCTAGATTTTCCAGAGATTTCTTTAGCAACTGATTAGAAATAGATGGGCTTTCTGTATACCCTTGAGGGATACAACACAATGCTAAGATACGCTCTTGGAATCTGAACGCAAAAATTAGTTGGCTTTCCGGATGCAATGGAACAGTAAAGAATGCATTACAAAGATCTATAACTGTATACCATTCTGCATCATGCGGAATCTGGTAAAGAATTACCGCTGGGTTTGGTACAACCGGGCAACATGGAACAACTATTTGATTAACCTTTCTCAGGTCCTGAACAATTCTGAAAGTTCCGTTTGGCTTTTTGATTCCCATAATCAGTGAATTACATGGGCTACTCTCAATTTCTTTTAAAACACCTTGCTTTATGAATTTTTCAATTACAGGTATGACACCTTCAATAACGTCTGCTTTCATTTTATACTGAGGAATGTTTGGATAATTTGCTCCTTGTCTCACTGTTATTTTAACTGGGTCTACATGTTTCATTAAACCCATTTCATCTCCTGATAAATCCCAAATTTTAGCATTGACCGACTCTTTTAACTCTTCAGGTAAATCATTTTTGTCAAAAGCAGGAAATAATTTACTTTCTTCTGCTTGAACCATTAACATTGTTAATTTATGAAGGCCATCCTCCTTTTCTGGAGTTTGAAGCTCAATACCATCAGGTGAGCAATATATTTTACAGTTCATTTTACAAAGGATGTCCCTTCCTAACAAGTTTACAGGACTGCTGTCACAGACTACAAATCTGTGTTTGTCTTTAAATTTGCCAATTTCGACTTTAACTGGTTCTGTTAAATCAGTTTTAATCTGTTGATTAGCTACGCCAACTACTTGGATGGTGTCACCAGAGAGAGGCAGGTTTTCTTTTTCCACTGATCTAACAGTAGAACTGGTAGCACCTGTGTCCACAAGAAAAGTGATTTCTACATCATTCACTTTACCATTAACAAATGGACCAGACTGATCTACCTCAAGAGTGGCTCCAAGCACACACTCTTCCTCCTCTCTCAGGCACCGTCATAAGTAAGCATCAGACTCACTTCCATCATTCTCTTTCAACCAATATTGTTGAGAAACATTCGACACATTCACTCTTGGTGATCTGTTTACCTGTTCACCTCCGCAGAATCCTGTTTCAGAATTGTATCTCTGCTCATTAACACAATTTGGAAGTGGCGGTTGTGGAATCTGACTCTGCTGATTCACTAACTGTCGCTGTAGCTGTTGCTGCTGTTTTATTTAGTTTAACTGTCGCTGTAGCTGCTGCTGCTGATTTATCTCAATCTGCATCTGTGGATTTAATGATGTATTTTTGAAATTTCTGGGCGTATTTTTACACTCACGCTCCCAGTGTCCAATTTCGCCGCATTTAAAACATGGGAGTTTCTGCGTAAGTTCTTCAATATTACCTGTTAATTTCGTCTCATTAAAATTACCCTTAAATTTCCCTTGATTCTGATTAACATTTTTATTTTCTAAAGTTGCAATTTGTTGTTTAGCCACTTTCACCTGTGTCCACATTGCTTTTTCTTTTAGCTTCTTTTGCTTAGCATCTATCTCGTCACTGCAGTATTTTGCTTTTTTCAGAATGTCATCAACTGAGAGTGACTGCCAACCAACTATTCCTGATCTGATCATCTCACCAATTTCAGGTTTCAAGCCATATACAAATCTCTATATAAAATGGCTCATATCCTTCTCACTCAGCTTCTCATAACCACTGTATTGTTTAATTACCAGCAGTAATCTTTCATAGAAGGAATATACTGATTCTTTTGGCTCCTTATTTGTTCTGTCAATTTTAACCCAATCTACTTCTTTTTGGGGGAATCTTGTTTTTCAACCACACAATCACTTTATCATATAGGTTTATAACATCAGGTGAAGGTGCACCTGTTACTTTATCTCGGGCAGGTTCTTCTTTGGGCCAATCTATAGAAATTTTACATTCTGTCCAAAGATCTGAAGGAACAACAATGTCAAAGCATCCATCCAGATCAATCCTCAAAACTTTTGTGACCTTAACAAATCCTTCTACCTGTCGATACCATTCCACAGGTTTTTCTCTCAATCTGGGAAAATCATTTGTAAACAGCAAAATGTCCTGCCTTGTCCATGGAACATGAACATACCGTCCACCAGCTATTTCTCTCATAGGAAACTCAGTTGCGACTTCCCCTCTTTCTCTTTTGTCTTCCTCTCTTTTCTTTTTCCATTTTACTCTCCATTTGCTTAATTCACCTAATCTTTTTAGAAACACTATTAATTCTTTTATATGAATTATCCTTCCTGTGGTGTTCATGTTTTCAATATCTTTTTCAGAGAAATCCACTCTGTAATGTTTCTGCAAATTTTTCTGTCTACTTAGATCTACTTCTAATTCAGCAGCCATTTCTTCAAATTGATCATATTTGTTTTTCATTTTCCATTGTATGCTTTTGCAAATGAACAACAATTCATCATCCTGATATAATTTTAAACTGTCAGGTCCAATTGTGCCAATAATTAATTCCTCTAAATCCGCTTTCAATTTTGCAACATCTAGTAATTTGAATTCTGGGGGCTGTGGAGTTCGTGTTTAATCTATTTTACTTAAGCTCTTTTCTGGAGATCCAGAATCAGAACCTGCAACAGTTGGAGATTGATCATTTGAAAAACTTTGATTAAAAGTTAAATCTGGCATTCTTTTCTCTCGATGAATTTCTGAAAATCTGAATAAAATGTTTCAGCTTCTTTCTGAATTTCTGCATTTAAAGGGACAGTCAAAGCTGTATGTCTAATTTCTTTTTGATCAAAAACTGGAACAACAGGTCCAATTGTTACTGGTACCGTTACTGCTTCCATGCCTTTAGTTAACTGTTGTATTAGTTCTTCTTTTGATCTTAAATATTCTGAAATATCAGGAATATCCTCAAGTCTTCCTGCTCTTTTTATATTTCCTGGGATTTCATTTCCCTGAACTAGAGATTCAAATAAACTTGAATTAGTTCTTGTTTCTCCTCTATCAGGAATTTTTGCATTATTCTGATTTAATGTATGTGAAGACTCATCATTAATTTCTCTAGAAGGAGCACTTGGAGAAGTTCCTGGAGGAATTCTTGGGGTAGACCATGAACAAACTGGTTGATAAGATGGCGGGCGTTTTGTCTTTGTAATGTAAATCTCTTCTAAAACTGCAATATTATTTTTCTTAACAGCATTCTTTTGACTTATTTCCTCACCAAATCTTGCTGGGTACAAACAATTACACATATGTCAAAGTCAAAGTCAAATAATTTATATAGCGCGCTACATACCCAGAGGGTCTCAAGGCGCTAGAGGAAGGGTGGGTAATTACTTATCGAATATCCAAGTTTTAAGTTGCTTTCTGAATGCTGGGTGGTTCTGAGTGAGGCGAAGGTGAATGGGAAGTGAGTTCCAGGTTTTAGCTGCCAGGTAGGAGAAGGATCTTCCTCCCATGGTGGTTTTGTTGATGCGAGGTACGGCAGCAAGGGCTTGGTTGGAGGAGCGTAGTTGACGGGAGGGGGTGTAGAAGGAAAGTCGTGTGTTGAGGCATTCGGGTCCAAGTTCGTAGAGTGCTTTGTGTGCGTGGGTTAGGAGGCGGAATGTTATCCTCTTATTGACGGGGAGCCAGTGGAGGTTTTTCAGGTGACTCGAAATGTGGTCATTACGCGGGATGTCTAGTATGAGTCTGGCTGATGCGTTGGAGTTTTTTCTGAAGTTTTGCGGTGGTACCGGCGTATAGGGTGTTACCGTAGTCCAGGCGGCTCGTGACCAGTGCGTGGGTGACCGTTTTTCTAGTTTTGGTGGGGAGCCAGCAAAATGTTTTTTGAGCATGCGAAGAATGTTGAAGCAAGATGATGAAACGGCGTTGACTTGTCTGTTCATCGAGAGTGAGGAGTCCAGGATGACGCCCAGGATCCGTGCGTGGTCCGTCGGGATGGGTGCATTTCCAAGGCCTTCTGGCCACCAGGAGTCATCCCAGGCGGAGGGGGAGGTACCTAAGATAAGGACTTCTGTTTTGTCTGAGTTCAGTTTCAGACGGCTGTGCTTCATCCACTCGGCTATTTCATTCCTTCATGTAGGTTGGTTTTGGCGGTGTTCGGGTCTTTGGTGAGTGAGAGGATCAGTTGAGTGTCATCAGCGTAGGAGATGATGTTGAGGTTGTGTTGGCGTGCGATGGTCGCGAGGGGCTGAGTGAAGATCCTTGTGGCACGCCGCAAATTACTTCAGTGGCCTCTGACTTGAATGGTGGAAGGCGGACTCTCTGAGTTCTTCCGGTAAGGTCCAGTGCTTTTCCTTGGATTCCGATGTCTCTGAGGCGTTGTAGGAGGGTGCTATGACAGACTGTGTCGAAGGCTGCGGAGAGGTCGAGGAGGATGAGGGCGACTGTATCTCCATTGTCCAGTAGAGTTCGAATGTCGTCTGTTGCTGCGATGAGTGCGGTCTCAGTGCTGTGTTTGGCTCGGAAGCCGGATTGTGAGGAGTCGAGGGATTTGCTGGTTTCGAGGAAGGCGGCGAGCTGGTTGTTGACCGCTTTCTCGATGACTTTTGCCGGGAATGGAAGGAGCGAGATGGGGCGGTAATTTTTGAGTTCGGTGGGGTCAGCTGTGGGTTTTTTCAGAAGGGCGCTGTTTCCAGCTTTCCGGGAAGGTGGTGGAGTTGAGGGAGCAGTTGATGACGTCTCGGAGGTGTGGTGCTATGATGGAGTCTGCTTTGTTGAAGATATGGTGAGGGCATGGGTCTGTAGGGGATCCTGAGTGAATGGAGTTCATCAGGCGGATGGTGTCCTCAGTGGAGATTGGGTTCCATTCATTGAGGGTGTTCAAGGGGGGTGAGGGTACGGCAGAAGGTTGGGAGGGTAGGTCACCGGGTTGGTTGTCGAAGCTGTTGTGGATGTCTGCGATTTTGTTGTGGAAGAACACGAGGCTAGGGAGTCGCAAAGGGTTTGAGAGGGAGTGATGTCGTTAGAGTTGGCTGAGGGGTTGGTAAATTCTTTGACGATGTTGAATAATTCCTTGCTGTTGTGAGCGTTGTTGTCTAGTCTGTCTTTAAGTGCAGCTTTCTTGGCAGTCCGGATCAGTTGGTGGTGTGTGCGGGTGGCGTTTTTGAAGGCGTCCTTGGTGCTGGTGTTTGGGTCTTTTTTCCAGGCCTTCTCAAGGGAGCACCAGAGTTTCTTGGATTTCTTAAGATAATCGTTGAACCAGGAAGCGTTTTTGCTGCCTGGTTTGAGTTGCCGTTTTTTCAAAGGTGCTAGGTTGTCTGCGCTGTTGGTTAGCCATTGATTGAGGTTAATGGCTGCTTGGTTGGGGTTCGGAGAGTGGGCAGGGGGGTTTTGAAGAAGCGATGAGGAGATCTGGTCGATGGTGATTTTGTTCCAGTTTCTTCGCAGAGTAGGTTGAGGATGGTTGTGGGATGTGGTCCTTTTGTAGACAAAGTGAACGCAGCTGTGGTCCGTCCAATGGAGAACTGTGGTGTGACTGAAGGAGATATGCTTGCTGGAAGTGAAGATGGGGTCGAGTGTGTGACCTGCGTAGTGGGTGGGGGTGTTAACAAGTTGTTTGAGTCCAAGGTTGGCGAGATTGTCCAGAAAGGTGGAGGCGGTGCTGTCGTTGCTCTTATCTCATATCTTATCTCATATCTCTTATGCTCATATCTGTTTTTCTCCAACGCCGCATTCTATCTTCATGAGTTTCTCGATTAATATATAATTTAGTGCCTCTTCTTACACCTCTGTTTTCTCGTTCTAATTCAAACATCTCATCCTCCCTTTCAGCTAAAGCCTCAAATTCTGTAGGTCTGGGTTTTGGTACGAGAGACATCATTTTTTCTCTCAAGTTTTTCAACAGCTTAATGTTAAATGACCCATCTTCCGGCCATGCCAGAACACCCATCATCTTTAGTGTATTCCATCCAATTATCTATCCAAAGGCAAGTATGATAACCAAATTCACCTTCCATATAAGCTGCAAGTGTTTTATACTTAGGAAAATTGAAACGCGAGGTGGAAAATTACTTCATGTCACTTTTGAAAATATTTTTTAATTTCTGAAACCATGAAGGCTTCTTTTCATCAAACATGTAATAATAACTCATGTTTTTAAACAAATCCGCTTATTTCAAAAAGATCGTAAATATTTTCTTGTTGTTCCGCTACTCTAGCCAATCCGTGCGCGAAACTCACCAACAAGCCAATCAGGTTAAGCCACTTCACTACTCTGTTCAGCCAGCAGAATTACTGAATTACAGAATGTGGCAATCAGGTACAAGCCTACCAAGTCACATGAACCAATCAGTGCGAGAATACTGTGACGTATGCTATCCAATCACAGCGTGAACCTTGTGACGTATGCTGCCGCTGCAGCTTCACTGTCTCCGTCCCACTCCTTGAACTGACCCCTCCTTTACAAAATATTTTCACAGCTCCATATTTTTACAAATCTTTCAATGGAATTCAGTTAGTAACTTCACATAAACAAACCATTTGTCTGTTTCTCTAAAATAAAGAGATAGGTTTTTCAAACAAACAAGTATCCTTCCGCGTGAAATAGACGCTATTTTCACAGAATATTTAAATTTGTTGATAGAAACAAGTAGCCTTGTTCTACCCTTCTAACACACGCAATCAAACGGAAAGAATCCCTAACCATTCATACATTACATTTTTGGTAGGACTTTAACCCGCCAACAAAAATCCTCACTTGCCAGTAAGAATAAACAACGCTTCCTTACCCTTCACTCAAGCTTGGATAAATTCTACTACTCTTTTCGCAGTGAGTTTTAAAACAGGACAGTTGTCCCTATACTCGAAAGGTTCGATTTCAGAGACAATCCTCACTATACATTCGACCTAACAACACTTGTGATATATATATGTCAATACCACTATTTTGAAACAGAACAAATGCACAGTGTAACCTCACTTGTCACACTTAACTCTTTGCCGGCAAACCAGGAATTTTCACACTACTGGAAAAAACCTTTCGACAACATGTAACAACTAAACAAACTTAACATGTTTTAGATATGCATCCTATGTATCATGTCAGTTACCATAGTAACCGTAACTCTGCTACCAAGTAATTGATCCAGCGCTCCTAATGAAAAACTGTCTCAATAACACTACTCATCTGCACAATACTCACCATTAATCATGAATCACAACTAAGGCCCATAAACTGAAGAGACAATTTTGAGCGACTGAATCATGTGACCTAATTAAACACTCTATTCATAAACTATTTGCAAAAATATATACAACTGCAGTTTATAACTTCTTACCATGGTTTTAATCGTATGCCATTTAATTAAGTCACTAAGGCGAATGGATCTAATAATGATAACTAGACCATGAATAAACAAGACCAGCTTGTCATTTCAAAAATCTATTTTTATTAACTTTATTTAATTCAAGGAAAGAGCATTTTTATTCAGAAATCATTATTTTATTAGCAATTTGAAAGCATCATTCAAGGAAAGGCACATTAGTCTGACATTTTAAAAAGGTAAATCAATCAGCATGAATTAAAGCAAAATAAAGTTTCCATTCCCTAAATTCTATTTCCCTGTCTAAAACTCACTTCACCTAAATGAATAATTAATAAAGTCTGCTGTCCTTACGTGCACCAGAAGTCCATCAGCACGTCATTCAGGAATCAGGAAGCAAGAGCCCCCTCCTGCCTGTATGGCCAGTTTTTATACCTTTCTAACTAGCTAAAGTAACTAAATCCTGCATACTCCTCCATAAATCCAAACACATCATTGGCTGAGCGGTGTCCGACCATCCTTATGTCATTCATTGCTGACCAAGTCCGGGGCACATCATAAGCCCTTATTGTTCTTAGACTTTCCATCCTTTTAACTTCCTTGCAAATGAAACATTTGTCCGAGCACAAAACTTTACTTCCTAATCTTGGCAGGCATTACAGGTTTCCTGTCCTTGGACTCTTCTCCAAGAACACATACAACTCGACCAAAACTGCTTTCGAATTAATATTCAATTGTTCATAAAAAAGCTCTTTTTTCTGCATATGAGTGATGGCTTCACTCTGGTCAAGTTTCGCATTTTCAGCACTGCCAGCCACTTCTTAGGCCCACTCGAAAACTAATATTTAAAGAAACACAAGACAATAATTAATTAGAGAATTGAGACCCATTCTGTTACCCACCCCCTCTTCTAAATATTAACCAAGTTAATTATGTTATCTAGCCAAAGCACAAAAAGCAGCTTTATAAAAACCTTCTTCTTTCAGGCCATAAGGATTCTCCACAAGCTTTTGCCACAGAAAAGACACGACAAAACATATTGCATATAAATAATATAGCACATGCCATTAATTAAACAGCCGCATTAATACTGACAAAACAATAGACAAGGTTAGTTTATTATTTTTCCACGTACTTGCAAATGCAACATAAAAGAACATTAGTCCCGCGTGTAGTGTCTGCAATTTTAAAACTAAGTTGATTATCTATTTCAACCCATGCCATTAGTACTGTTATACTTATTATGGAAGTTTAACTTTGCGAGTTTGAACAAAATCTTATTCAATATCTCGCTCCATCACTCCCAATTGATTGTTTTTCCAGAAAGTTTTCCAAACCTAATAAATTCCCGGAGTATTTAGTTTAGACTGGTCTGGGGTCTCTAACATATATAAGGTGATGTCAGAATGACACCAGAACATTTCTAGAACGGTATCGCAACGCATATTCCCAGTGGTGCTGCCTTAGGATATCTGCTAATGGTTCCACCGCAAGGGCAAATAGGGGGGAGAGAAGGTAGGCAACCCTGCCTAGTGCCTCGAGTTATGTCAAATGTTGGGGCGTGCGCTCTGTTAATAAGCAGTTTTGCCATGGTCTGTGATATAATAGCCATACCCATGTGCTGAATTGCGGAGAAAAACTCATGCGCTGCAATACTGACATCAAGAAATCCTATTCCATGGAGTCAAAAGCCTTAGTGGCATCCAGGAATACTGCCACACCGCTTAGCTCCGGATCTATGTCCTGAATAATCGAGAACAATGTTAGTAAGTTGTTCGAGTTGGCCATGCCTGAGATGAATCCAGCCTGATCTGGAGGTCCTGATGAGTGTCACTCAACCATCCAACTCCACTGCCTCCAGATAGGATTTTACGTCTAATGGGACTGATCTCTGAGTGGAGTACAGTGAGGAGTAATATGCCCAAAAGGTCTGTAGTTTCGCCTCTGTGTCTTTTTGGGGTTTCACTTCTGCATCTTGGATTTCCATAACTTAATTGGGGTTTACGTGTCAATTCCGCCATTGCTTTCCCTGGCCTTTCCCCCTCTACATATCTCTTGGCTCTGTGATATTTTCTCCGGAAGAGGCTTTCCTTTTCGGCTGTATTTTGGTATTCAGTGAGTATTTCCCTAATTTTTGCACATATTTTCTCGTCATTAGTTTTAACAAGCTCATTTTCTAATTCTTTTCCATCTTCCCCAGAGTATGCCTGGTGTCTACCAGTATACCCTCTGCCTTAGTTATACATGTGCCCCGTACAGTCACTTTCAAAGCTTTCCAGACGTTGCCAGGGAGGTCACAGAGTCTATGTTGTGTTTAGGAAAGTCTGGCAGTTCCTGCTCCAGTTCTGCTCTGAAGGGAACATCTAGTAACGATTGTGTAATTGGAGGGGTTCCCTGAGGGGACAACTGCATACATACCAGGGAGTGATCAGAGTACGTGGTTGCTAGATGTTGTGTGCATGTAATCCAAGTTCCGAGACCCCTGGACACCAACCAAAAATCCAGCTGAGACCAGCTGGAATGCAATGTGGAATGGTAGGTTCCCTCCCTGTGTGTTTGGTGAGTGGCCGGCCCTGTGTCAATTAGACTGTGTTCTTCTATGTTCTGCTGCAATTGGCATTGGTCCCTTGTGTAGTGTTGTGGCTGGGGAAGATCAAGCCTGGCAGTATAGTAATATTGAAATCTCCACCCCACATAATATAAGTTGAGTCTATGTTTATGACCAACCCCCACAGAGTGGCGAAGAATGTTTCGTCATCTATGTTGGGCCCGAGTACTTTACCAGTGTGACTGAATGGGATGCCACCCTCCCCTACCTCCCTCGCGGGTCATTTAGGGCTCCCTCTGCTACATAAGGGGTGTTTTATCTTATAAGGATGGTAGTTCCTCTCGAGTAGGAGGACTGTGAGGAAATATATCTGTGCGATGCCCATCCTGCGGCAAATGTAGGATTAGTTGCTGGGGCCGTGTACATTTCCTGCAGCATCGCAATGTGTATATTGTGCCCATTTAAATAAGCTAGGAGGGGTCGTCTCTTGCATGGGTCCTCAGTCCCCAGACATTCCACATTAAAAAATGGAGCCCCATCTGCTTTTTGCTATCTAGCTGCTTGGGAATTACGTTTTAGTGACCTTCCTGGGTCTTCTATTGCCTTGGTCTAGTTGTGAACTTCGAACTGCTCTCCTGCATGCTCTATGTACGTTGTGCCATCTACTCATCCCCCTCCCACCCACAACGCTTCCCCATGTTGCCGTGAACTAACCCCCTTCCCTCCCATGCCCCCTGAGTGTCCAACCTGCCCCCATAACAATCAAACATCCCACTGTTGGAGAGTAACAACATCTCTGCTTTGTGTCAGCAGCTATCACAAGTTCTGAGGGATGTAGAGTAAAATCAAAAGAAAGAAACCGAAAAAGTAAAAAAGTGCCAGTATTTAAGAAAAGAGTAGAGAAGTAAAAAAGGGGGAGAAGGTGATTTATCATTAACAGTCTAAGTAACTCCATGTCTAGTTAGAGGGAATCCCTGCCGGGAAGTATCGCCTAGGGGCCAAGCAGGACCTCTCCCCGTGTAGTACAACAAGGGCGAGGGTGTTTGGGACTTTTGTGCGGTGCACCTGGAGTGGCCTTCCCTGTTAGCGGTGCTGTCTCAGTGACTATACACACCCAAACATGTCCTTCCAGCATTTATCTGTGGAAGTTCATCATATTGTAGACACTCATTCATTCGTTCTTGTGCAGTTCTCTTCATACCATAATTAAATTGTGCCTCGAGTTTGAGACTGAGTTGCATCGTTTCTGGGCTTTACATAGTAATTTCTATTTTCTGCATGTTTCTATTACTCCCCCTCCGATGTCGGTGAGATAGCTGTCTCAATGTGGCGAGCTGTTCTGTTCGCCCGGCGTGGACTCCTGGACAATTTGTTTTATGAATTCCATCACTTGCCGGGGGGGATGTGTAAAACATTTGCTTGCCCTGGTGTGTGTGGTCCGTATTCGAGCAGGGTAGAGCATAGCGTATGTAATGTTGGCCTGCTGCAATTTTTTTCATGGCTGCTAGAAACTTATTCCTGGCTTCTGCGCCATACAGCTCCAAAGGGGGTATTTTCCCTTTTATAAACCTTCGTTAAAGGGGTAAGGGCCAACCCTCCGTATTTCCAGTTAAATCTAGTCAAACCGCTAGCTTGCAACAAGGACCTCTGCTTAATACTATCCATGTGTGTGTGTCCCATTTTAAGTTATTCTTTAAAAATAAGGTCTGAATACATATAGGAATTCACTATTTTCACCACCCGAGCATATAGGAACCATCTAAAGCTTTTTACCTTTTTTTCCAAAGACCAACAACTTGATTTCCTTTAGAATGATCTTCAACTGATTCTGCTTAGTGTATACTTTTAGGCAGTGTCATTTTCTCTGCAGGCCACCTGGCGTATAAGCCAGAAGCACAAAGTTGTCTGCATAAAGCAGGCATGAAATGTGCTGATTCCCAAATGTAGAGGAAAAAGACTTTACTTGGATTAAGGAAATTGGGAGGTCGGCTAGAAATAAGCTCGATTGCAGGAGGGCTAGAACACACCCCTGCCAAAGGCCCTTCTTAATGGAGATCTTCTTAGATAGCCTGCCTGATTTATCTAGCTCGACTGGAGCCCAATTGTCAGTATATAAAACTTACAAGGAGGTCTGAAGAAAACTCCCAGGCGGCAAGTTTGTGCCATAGTATTTTCCTGTGTACTGAATCAAAAGCTTTCCCGAAATCAACAAGGCAACAACAAAGCCTTTGGTTCACTTACAGGGCCTGCCTAATGATGGCCCATGGAGCAAATCAATGATCTATGGTTGAATGGCCCTCCCACAAACGCCCTTGCTCATTTGGGATTATCTTATGTTCAAAAGCCCAGTCCTCCAGCTTGGTTAAAATCATCTTAGCAAATACTTTAACTGAGATGTCCAGAAGGCTAATCTGTTTGCAGTGTGAGGTATATGAGCCAGTACCCTTTTTTAAAATGGGTTTCACAAGTGCCCCATTTCATGATGGGTGTGGATGTCCTTTGAGGCTATCCAACGGAACAAAAGAGGGTGCACCCTTGCCCACCAGTTGCTATTTGATATAATTACCACTACCGGGATGTTGTCAGGGCCTGCGGCTTTTAAGAGCTTTAACCTATCAATGGCAGCCTCTACCACTTTTACAGAAAACCAGGTAGGGGGCAGCCCTTTGACCGCTGTACACAAAGATCTCGCTGGTGAGGAAGGACTACCATACACAGCTTTTCAAATACGCTGTTCATACGAGCTAGCATCCCCCTATTCAGGCCACTAGACTTATTTATTCTTGCCCAAAACTCAAGTTGAAGCACTGGTGCATTTAAGGATGCGATACCTGTCTCCAAAGTGCAGGAGGTGCACCACGATGGGGCAAGGTGCCCCCCCAGGAGAAGGCGGGCAGGCTGGCTGTCGATGGGCCCTCTCCAGCGCAGAGAAGGGGGATAAGCCTTCTGGTGCTGCTCTCTCTCTCAGCCATGTCTCAAGAAAGGCCTCCATTTTGTCACCCTCCCATCTCTCTGGCATACCCACCACACTTACATTGTTTCTGTGGCCACGGCTCTCAGAGTCCTCCACCCGGGCCTCAAGAACACAAACTCGACCCACCACCTCCTCCTTCTAAACAGATAAATCCTTAGGCAAGGGGACCACTTCCTGCAAGGTGGGTTCAGTGGCGGCAGCATATTGCCCCCCCCCCACCCCCCAGTTCACGGTGGTCATCCCTCAGGAGGCCAAGATCCACCACCACTTTGTCAAATTTATGCTCAAGGGTGTCTTTCAACTCCTTAATAGCTAGGAGGATAGATCCAACATGTCCTGCGGGACTAACATAGAGTCCTCAATATGTAAAGGGGATTTTTCTGGACCTGCCCCTTGGGATTTCTTTCCACGACCTAGGCGCAGCATGTTAAGAGCTGAGGAAAGAAGCAACAGCCGCCAACCATTGGCATAATCCAAAGCAGGTAAGTCCCCACACGGTGCGCAGACTCCCAGGTGGTACTGTGTTGGGAATGGGAGTAGTAGCAGAGGCTAGTAAATCTTGGCCAGATAAAGGATCTTTTGCTCCTAGAAATGTCCACAGGGGGACTCACCGCTAATTAGCATAAAGAAGGGACAGCAGGAAGTGCTTCACGTATCCTCAGGGGGTGTGGACCCCAATGTCGGCCACGGTAGCCGAAGCACCATGTGTTAGTTCGACAAAAGCCAGGGATAATGGTTCTTGGGGAGACGCAGTACAGGTCAGGAGTGGAGTGGATGTCTTGGGGACCCTCTCAGCCAGCAGCAGGGCTTGGAGACACCAGAGTGGGGGTGGGGGGGGGGGGGTTGGAAGGATTCAGGAGTGGGAGGTACAGTTCCAAACAGTGCAGAGTCCCCACAGTCACCCGGCTCACCTCAACATGGTGTGTAGCGATGCGGGGGCGTGCCACTCCCTGTACTGCGTGGGATCACCAGCAGAGCAGCAGGTAGCCACAGTGGGACCCCGAGGTGAGGCAGTGAGTCGTAAACAAATGGTTGCGTGGGCCGCCGGGCCGCTGTCTCCTGGACTCCCGTAGGCAGCCACTACAGTGGGCCGCACACAGAAGTTGCTGACCGTAGATACTCCATCTATGACCTTCGGACTCTGAGTGAAAGGGCCTTACTGCAGTGCTCGCAGCCGCTCTCCAAAGCTGTACCCAGGTGAAGCAGAGGAGGAAAAGGGCACCTGTCTCGCCGGTGTTTCCTCTTCAGGCCTGAGTTCAGTCTGTGGCTCTCTCCTACATGAGCTCCATATGGTGTGCGGACCTCCTGGCCAGACTCTCCGGCTCGTTCAAAGGAGGGGTCTCCTAATGCGCAACAACGATCTCCCCCTTGGCCAGCCAGGGACCCCAAGAAAGGGGAAGGAGAGGGCGCAACAGACCGTTGGGTCAGACACACTTATGGAGCCCGTGTAGTTCTGGGTGCGAGCACCTGATGGTCAAGCAGGGACCCCCAGCAGGATATGGGCTCCCCCATCACTCTCACCAACACTGACCTCCGATGGAATTCCAAGGGTGGCCCCAGCTCCCAACTGTGGTGCTCATGAGGAGGCGCCAGATGATTGTTTAAGGTAATTCCAGGAAGCCGGCATCTTAGTACAGGCCCAGCAGGGCCCTGTCAAACAAACAGTGTTAAGCAGCCTTGGGCAGCTCCTTTAGAGCACAGAATTTTACTGGGGGTGGGCAGCTCCGTTAGAGCACAGAATTATCCAGGGGGTCCCTGTTAGACCTGTCTGCCCTTTGAGTAGCCCTTCTACTAATTATTTATTTTGTCCCCTTTTTGCCCCTTAAAACCTTTTCAATCTTTTTGTGTCCACTGGATTTTTTGTGGTGTTGGCAGGGGTTAGATGCTCTTTTGCCCTCATAGTTTTACCTGAAGCCTAGGTGCCTTCCCTGACTAGAAGTGAGGGTCACACAAAATGGTGGTTTTCAACTGCCATAACTGCCAACCTCTGAGAAAGCCCCATGGGATAACATAGAGACCTTCCAGAACCTTCTGGACCCTACTGGACCCAGAGTGGACGGACTATAAAAGGGCAGGGGCCAGGTAGCCATTTTGTGCAGTCCAGTGAGCTTGAGAGAGGCAGTGGTGTGGGGATGTGGACGCGCAAGAAGTAGTTAATTTGTCAAAGAGATTGACAGCCTCTTTGTGAAGACGTTCCCCCTCTAGCCCTGACCAAACCCTCTTGTTAGACTTGGTCATCTGAGGGAATCGGCCCGGCAACTGCTGTTGGCCCCTTGAGACCCTCTGACCACTGCTTTCCAAGCTGCTGAGGGGACCCCGCCCCCCCCCCCCCCCTCGCCAGATCATCTTACCGATTGCTCAGAGGAAAAGATCGGAGCGAGTTGTGGCGCTCTGCGCTGCCCGAGGAGCCTCTGGAGCGGAGGCGTGTGTCTGCGAAGGCGGTGCCGGGCTCGGCGCATGAGCAAGGGAGCGCTGAACCTCGCGCAAGCTCAGTAGTGCAGCCATCCGTGGGTGAAACGGAGAAGAGCTGAGCTCCGCGCAGGCCCAGGAGCAGTAAGCGGTTACCAGCGCGAGTGAGGCGGCGCCTGTCAGAGACGCTACTCTTCGGCGCCTGTGCAGTGGCGCGAACAACGAGGGAGCGGCGAAAACAGCGCGGGACCCGTTGCCCGTGGGAGGAGCCACCAGGAGAAGAGAGCTGGAGGTCTGCTCCCTCAACCTGCTCAGAACAGCCCCAAGTAAGGTGGAGGAAGGGGGGGAGATTGACGAGTGACTGGGGAAATTAACCGAGAGGCCAGAAAGGAGTTCTCTCACGCCCCCGATCCCGGGAGTAACTGGAGGAGCTCTCTCCCACCCCCTGATTCCCTGATTTCCTTTAAGACAGCCCTGACAGAGTGAAGGAAGACGGTGTTGGAAAGTCTTCTGGGTTAGAAGTTCAGATGAATAAGTGTAGCAGGGGGACGCTACAGTGCTGAAGAAGTGAACTGAGTTATTGGGACTAATAAAGCTGGCGGTTGGGGTATAAAGTGGGATTCTCTTACAGAGGCGGAGGGAAAGAAGAATCTGCGACTTCACCCTGTGCTAACGAATGAATAAGTTATAACAGAGCTGTTTATAGTATTGCTTCTGACAACTGAAAGCTTGGGGTTACTCACCTATTGTGAGAAAGGTGCCACACAGTGGTTAAAAAGGTAACATTCCAGGGTCCTATGGCCTGTACATTCCCATAGTAGTAGGCTGGAGTGGGTTCAGTTTTAATGATTGGGATTGTTCTTTTGTGTAACCAGAAAACCTCATCTTGTGTGGGCAATCTATTGCTGTAGGAGGTGCTAAAATTGAACGTTGAGAAAGTGCATCCTAGATCAATTCACTGTAAAAAGATCATTAAGCTTCTAAACTGAGTTCTACTGATGTTACAGGATATGTGAAAAGAACGGGTAAAATTGTACAGTGTATTAAATTGTAAAACTATGGAGGAGAGAGAAAAGCTAACAAAGTATTTTTATAAAACAGCTCATATTTTTTAAAACTTGGTGTAGTGTCCTTTCTTTTGAGTGGTGGGATGTTCTGTTACTGATGAGTGTGACGCAAACTTAGCACCTGTTCCGTGGGGTTAGGCCTGCCACTTAGTGCCAAGCTACCTTATGTGACTTGGGATTCCCTAGGTCCAACAGTCCCCTAATATCCCCAGCATCAATATCAGTTTTTTTTATCTCCCTGGAGCTAGAATCTCCAACAGGATGTGGCTGGATGTAGGGGCCTCGCCAGGAGCTCCAGTAGACCATGTCTCACTCCATCGGCTACTGGCCACGCCCCCACCCCCCTCATGCAGATCTTTAATACTGGTTAATATGAGAATTTTGTATATTTTCCATTCTGTATAATGGAAGTAAGATCTTTTAAGGTGGTAAAAAGTGATGATGTAAACTGTGTAAGTGGTTTAAAGTGATACAAATAAATTGGAGTTAAAAAAGGTGATATATTAGGTAAGTTGTATTTGGGCAATGCATCCCGTTGCTTGAATGTCATTTGAAAATGATGCCATAAGCAGGAACCATTCAAATGGAGGTATCTTAGATCATACCATCTCTTCAGTCCCTACAGGTCAAATTGCAACACAGAGTGTACATCTGGAGAGACAGATCAAAACGAAAGCAGAAAAGCATGCATCAACCAGAACAAATGAAATACCAACCAGACCAGAGGAATGGGACGTAAAAGATGAATGGGTGGAAGGAGTATCTCCCGAGGGTTACACATACTACTACAATGCAGCAACAGGAGGTAAACAATTTATGCTGAGTGTTTGGGAACAAACCATATTGGTTTCAGTATTTCACATAAGTATCTTTTGTTCAGCTTGCCCTTAAAACTTTTTTCCTACATATCCATGCTAGCTTCTATGACCCAGCACAATGATACAATGCATTCACACCTGGCAAAGGTGTTTCGTTCAATCTGAAGGTCTGCTTTGAGGACAATAAGCAATGATACAAAATGTACACTGCTAAATATTTACCCTAAATGAATTAAACCACAATAGATCTATAAAGCAGCATAGCACCTTCTATGAAGTAGTTGCCTTGTGAACGTGTGTAGGCACAGACATGTGTGTCACATAAGGCAATCACTAGCTTCAATAAGATAGATCATAATTATGTACAAAACATCAGTATAAGACAAATGAAAAGCTTTCTGGCGCAGTCAGATCAACCTCCATTCACAGACAGGATTAAGATAACACTTTGAAGGAGGCTCAAGTAGGAGTAGATCAAATAGTAAAGGGTAGCTTGTTATACTACATCGGGCCACTAATTGAAAATCACTAGGGATCCACAGGTGGTGGTTGAGAACATAAGGAGAGATCAAAGTAGCTAAGGTGAAGCAAGAATATGTTAATATTTAAAAACAAAATATCAAAAACAATACAACGGTAAAAGGTTACCAGCATAACTAAGAGCAAGATGGGGGAGTGTGGGGGGGGTTGGCGGGGCGTGTGGATCGAGTGCCAGTGTTCTGTACTGATTGCCGGGGGAGTGGGAAGGTATTTAGGCTCCCCCACAGGGAAACAGCCTGTTCGAGCGATATGGGCTGCAGATCACACACTAGTGCATAGATCGCCTTCTGGTGGTGGGCCCGGATGATTACATTTTGTTGTTGTCTTGGAAGAATCTTTGTTTGGTAGATGACTCCTCCTGTAGAGCGTAGTGCGCATGGGCATCGACTCCATCTTCAGATTGTTTTTTTCCGCCATCGGGCTCGGATGTGTTTATCGTTCGGTCCCGTTACCGATCTTCTTTCGACTTCCAGTCCTACATCATACCATCGGTATCGTTTTCAATCGTGATTCCTGCTACCCGCGTCGAAGAAAGGCTTGAGCTTCTCGATTCCCGCAATCGTTGGGGCCCGTCGGGCCCAACTGCGCCATTGGGCCTTTAGCTCATGGAAAGAACACCCTTCAAGAAGTGCCCTGAGTGTGGACATAAATTTCCCCACACTGATCTGCATGAGGTGTGCAATCTATGCTTGTCCCCAGAGCACGAGAGTCTAGATTGCCAGGCCTGCTCTTCGTTCCGTTCCAAGAAAACCATCAGAGACCGTCGAGCTCGAAGAGTCATGGCGCAGTCCTCTTCATCGAAACCAGATCTCATCATAGACAAGGCTGCAATCGATCTAGAGTCCGAAGAACAACAGCAAGACCACATTGTTTCCGAAGCAGAGGATTCAGCTTCCGGAGCTGAAGGACAATTGGAAGACGACGATCTTCTTCCAGCTGGTCAACAGGTCGTGAGTACAAGCGTCGACCCTGTTCACACCCCCCATACAGGGACAGGCTTTTGTTCCACCTCCACCTCCCGGTCCAGGTGCACACCGACCAAAAACTTCCAACGCCCCGCCTTCTGGCTCGGCAATGAAGAATCCTAAAAAGCCTCTAGGCGACTCGGACTCGAGTCAGCCTGTCGGTCCGGACAAGCAAAGGGTCCTCAAACCGAAACTAACTCCGGCATAGAGGCAACCCTTGATACCGAAACCGGTGGAGCCGTAAACAAGCTCAGCACTGAAAACAGTTCCCAAGACTATCGAACCGAACCAGTTGACCCAAAGTCCACTTTGGCACCGAACCACACTTTGGCACCAAACGTTGTTGACCCGAAACTTGCTTCAAAACTAATAATTCCGGATCCGAAAACCGATCCGAATAAGAGGAAAGATTCTGACCACAAGTCTTAGTAACCAAAACAATGGTCTGCTCCAAAGACTGTAATAGACACTGCAAAACCTTCTAAGCAATTCAGCCCAAAGCAAGACAAGTCGGTGCCGAAAAAGGATAGTTCCACAGAAGAGCTTTTCCGCCCAGATCCAAAACAAAAGACTACGTATTCATCCAAAAACTGGACATATAATTACAGTGCCTGACAAGAGAAAGCTAGACCCTCCCAAAACACCTCCAGTTCCTCTAAAAACATGCTCAAACTTCCCCCATAAGAATTTCTTCACCACTGCCAGAGCTACCACTGGACATTCCCCTGTACACTCATCATCCACCACGCACACCCCTGCACCAGAGGATGATAATGACGAGGATAATTATTCAGAGGGGGTAGAAAATAAGCAACCCATCGATGACACAGGTGACACAGGCAATATTCCTGGCCCATCGGATGATCCCTGGCGAGATTATAACGCGCCAGATGCCCCAGATCTGCCACAAGATGATGCATACCCTTCTAGGCCATCTCCTCCAGATGACACTATAGGGTTTACGCAACTCATTCATAGGGCAACCACCTTTCATGGGGCAGATTTACACACTGATCCAGTAGAGGAAGACTTCTTTATGGATACATTACTAGCATCACATAAAACCACAACCACATTACCAATACTTAAGGGAGTGGTAAAACACGCACCAGAGGTATTCAAGGACCCCGTCAGAGCCAGGGTAATTAATCCCAGACTAGAAAAGAAGTATAAAGCTGCTCCAACTGACCCAGCATATATTTATTTATTTATTTATTTATTTTTGTAATTTATTGAGCGCGGCGAATACCCGTGGGCGTCTCAGCGCTAATTGATTCCATTAAATTCCCTCATCGCTCATAGCAGGCTGTATTGGACTACTGATCGAATAGCCAGGTTTTCAATAGCTTTCAAAATTGCATAAGTGAAGGAGAGGTCTTGATGCAGAGTGGCAAGGAGTTCCAAAGCTTTGAAGCCGCAACCAGGAAGCGACGGTCTCCCCAAGATACTGTCTTGGATCGAGGGACCAATAGATGGTTCAGAGTGGTTGATCGAAGCAATCTGGTTGGTTTATAGGGTGTCAGCTTTGCCTTAAAAAATTGGGGAGCTTGGTCATGTAATGCTTTGTAAACTATGCATAAAGATTTAAATTTTATTCGGTTGCGGATCGTTAGCCAGTGATAGTTTTTAAGGGTTAAACAAACAATGGAGGAGTACCCCCTATAGGCAAAAATTACAAAGAAGAGATTCCTTCTGTGTCAGGAGCTTAAGGCTCTGGTTTAGCAAAAGATTGCCCCAACCTTTTTTTTAAATAGGACAGTCGTAGTCCTTAAAGAAGACCCTTCACTCACCAACCTGGTTGGTGACATGCTTCATCATTGGGGTCCCACCCCATAGGCCGAGTGCCTATAGGGTGTGCTGCGACACCTGGTTACAGTGGAGCGGGTTTCTTTGATTTTTATATGTGCAAAGGATAATTGTGAAAAGTGTATTAAAAAGGGTCAAGTCTACTCACACCAAGAATTTATTCTGGAGTGCTTGAACCCTATTAAAATATATGTGGCACCAGTGCCTATTTAGGAAGGTTTAGGTGCCTCGAGACGTGTGAAAAAGGATTAAAAATAGCCAAGTGTGCTATGTGAGTTATTTACAATTAAAAGTAGGTCTACATGTTTCAACCATTGGTAATATTATTTGGTTTTCGTCAGGACCGTGTTGTTTGAACGTGGTGGTCCACACACGCTAAGGCGTGTCCAGCCCTCGTTCAAAAACAGACCATAAATAGTGGTCTGGTGTTAAAAAGTGCTTTTTCCTGGGTTTAGGAGAAAAACCTGTGGGATAGAAAAACATATAAAAGGTTGGGTAAACGTACTGGGGATAACAAGACAAGGGTACATATTACAACAGTTATTGTGCTAGTTGAGTACTCAGGTGATAGTAGAACACCTAACACTTCAGGTCGTACCCGTGGTCTGTCTGTGGTAGTCGACAGTGGTGCTCAGGCGGAGTTTACCGGAGCGAAAAAGTGCTAAAATTGATTCCAGCAACTAGTTAATGCACTAGTTGTAGGTACACGTGACAAGGGGAAGGGGGAGTGTGGGAGAGCAATCGCTACCACTGGTGCGGCGTCACAACACGCCCAGGCATTTCTGAAAGTGAACGGTATCTAAGTTTTAGTACCGAAGGAAGTAGTCATAATCTGTAAGAAACATCACACACATAGGGACTGTTTTGCTTACACTTGAAGCGGTAATTAGCGCCTCATGGGCATCGAGTTGGCCAAGACTGCAGGTGTCCGTCACCTAAAGAATTGCGGCAAATTAAGAGGTTTGTATCCTGTTAGTCTGATGCAACAGACAGGCGCGTCTTGGTCCGAGACGAGTTATTTCCGTCTCTATTCTAAAATTCAGGGCACTTACTTGCGGCTTCTGCTCTTCAGGCCTGTAAACCTACTCGGTTCTTTACTCGGAAATGCCCCGTGGAGTCACCCGTAGCGGTAACGGCGTCCAGAAGTAGTTTGTCAGATACTTCCTGGGTAGGCGTGCCTCCACTCAGAGAGTCCCGAAAGACCAATCGTTGCGCGGCTCGGGGGCGGTACCCGATGACGCTGCGTATGACGTGATGGTCACGTGGGATTCAGTGTTGTTCGGTTGTCTGGGTGATTGTTAAGGCGAACGGAGCTCAAGGAAGAGTCGCGCCTCCCAGAAAAGAAAAACCGGATTTTTAGGGGTGGTGGCTTGATCTTAGAAGATCAATATTTAGGGAAAACAAATTATATGAGCTAAAAGGATATCAGACTTTGCAAAGAACAATATACAGGGCACGCTCCAGCCCGGAATGTTGTTACTCGTATTCAGTTTGAAAACATAGTGTGGGGGGGAGTATGAGGAATTGACTCGCACACTATATTAGCGGAGGTGGATTACCCCATTACTGAATTCCATGGGATATTATCGTTGAGACCAGTTTTATAGGTGGCAAGTCTGTAAACCCACCTTTGTTCCTTCTCAAAAAGGCGTTGGTTTACATTGGTTCCTGGTCTTATTTGTTCTATTATTGTCCAGTGGATGTCATCCGCACTGTGGCCAACCAACAGAAAATGTTCGGTAAGCTTTGTGTTGGTCTTTTTGCACCTGATGGTGCTTCTGTGTTCACCAATGCGTGTCTTGATTTTTCTGCTAGTCATGCCCACGTATCTTAGGTCACATGGACATGTTAGCAAATACACCACGTTTTCACTATTACAGTTCGTATGCCCCCTGATTGTCCACACTTTGTTGGGTTCTAGTTGTAATGTTTTAGCATTGTTGGTAAAGGGGCATACGCTGCAATTGCCACATTTGTAGTGTCCTGTCACTTTTGGCAGCCCCCATATGTTCAGGACAGACTCATTCTCCACTATAGTTGTTTTAGGTCTGGTATTCACCACTGCATCTCTGATGCTCCTAGCCCTTCTGTATGAGAAAAGGGGCTTTTCCAAATGCAGATTACCAGTGTTGAGGATGCTCCAGTGTTTTCCTATAATTTTAGTTACGTCATTGGAAATCGTGTTATATGTTGTAACACATGTTAGTGGAGGTTCCTCTTCTGTTCTGGTTGCATCCTCTAAGAGGGCCGCTCGGTGTTGGTTGCGGGCTCGTTTTTGACTCTTATTGAGGATTTTGTTAGGGTACCCCCGGTTCTTCAGTTTGGTTGTGAGATCCTGGGCCTGGTGTTTATAATCATCAAGTTTGCTGCAATTTCTGCGTAGCCGTAGGTATTGCCCATACGGTAAGTTTTCCCGCAGAGGTCTAGGATGAAAACTTTCGAAGCGGAGTAAATTGTTTTTGGCTGTGGGTTTATAGTGGGTGGCAGTTGATAGTTTACCATTGATTTTCGTTATGGTGAGATCCAGAAAGACCAACGAATTTCGGTCCTTTACACAAGTGAATTTCAAATGTTCATCTCTTGTGTTAATCCAGTTAAAGAAGCTTGATAACGTGTCTTCACTTCCTTTCCAAATTGTCAGCACATCGTCTATATATCTTCTCCATAGTAAGATATTAGAACTGTAGGGGTTTTGCTGGCTCAGGATGTACTTCTCCTCAAAATCATAAACGTACAAACCTGCTACACTAGGAGCAAAAGTACTGCCCATAGAAGTGCCCCCAGTTTGGAGAAAGATCTTGTCCTCATACTGGAAATAGTTTTTCTTCAAGGCCAGTCTTGTGCATTCTAAGATGAATTCTCTTGGGGTTCTCGAGGTCCAATCTTCTTTTTCAAGAGCCCTTTTGAGTACCTCCAGGGTAGCATCCTGGGGAATGCTTGTATATAAGCTCTCAATGTCAAAGCTAACCAAGATGGTATCATCATCTACGGTCAGTTGATCCAGGAGGCGTAGTACACTTTTTGTATCCTGTAAGTAGGTGCTAGTTTTTTGGACCATCGTTTTGAAAAAGACATCACAAAAACAGGACAGGGGTTCCAGTAATGAACCAATCCCTGAAACAATGGGTCTCCCAGGTGGTGGAATTTTATTTTTGTGCAGTTTTGGGAGCGTGTAAAAGTAGGGAATCTTGCCTTCGCTTTTGCACAGGAAATCCGCCTCTTGTTTGGAGAGGTAGCCTTCTGCTTCTCCATGTTCCACAAGTGATATGATCTCTCCCCTGAGGTCATCAGTGGGGTCCATCGGTAGTCTGCGATAATTCAAGTGATCCCCCAGTAATCTGAGGCATTCTGTTTGGTAGGCTGATTTATCCTGGATGACTATCCCTCCGCCCTTATCAGCTGGTTTTATGATAATGGTGTCGGAGTTCTGTAGATTTTTCAGTGCAATACTTTCTTGTTTAGTGAGATTCATGAAAGGCTTCTTAGGGGATATTTTCTCCACCTCATTGAAAACAGCCTGCTCAAACGTGGAGATTTCTACAGGAACCATGTGGGGTGGTGGTGTGAATGTGGACTTATTCCGGAGTCCAGTCTCATTTACATCAGTGCTTTCCTCTGTTGGGGTTCTCTTTTCAAAAAAGGCTTTGAGTCTTAGTTTCCTAAAAAAGGAAGCTAGTTCGCAGTGGAGTTTAAACTTGTCCAGATTTGCGGTTGGTACAAAGCCTAAACCTTTGTTAAGTACTGATTCCTCATCTTTGGTGAGGGGTCTGTTGGAGAGGTTGGTAATTAGGTTCTCCGATTGCTCGGTCCTGGTTGTTGGGCCTTGTTCTTGCCCTGGTTGGTATTCGGATCTTCCGGTGCCCAATGGACTTGATTGCCCTGGTTGGCGTTTTTTCTCCTGCCTCGTCCTCTCCCGCCCCGGTTTAAAAAAGGGGGCATATAAGGATTTTGGGGAAAAAAGGGTTGTTGGAACGGTGGTTGCCATCCATACATAGGGAAGTTTAACAGGATACAAACCTCTTAATTTGCCGCAATTCTTTAGGTGACGGACACCTGCAGTCTTGGCCAACTCGATGCCCATGAGGCGCTAATTACCGCTTCAAGTGTAAGCAAAACAGTCCCTATGTGTGTGATGTTTCTTACAGATTATGACTACTTCCTTCGGTACTAAAACTTAGATACTGTTCACTTTCAGAAATGCCTGGGCGTGTTGTGACGCCGCACCAGTGGTAGCGATTGCTCTCCCACACCCCCCCTTCCCCTTGTCACGTGTACCTACAACTAGTGCATTAACTAGTTGCTGGAATCAATTTGAGCACTTTTTCGCTCCGGTAAACTCCGCCTGAGCACCACTGTCGACTACCACAGACAGACCACGGGTACGATCTGAAGTGTTAGGTGTTCTACTATCACCTGAGTACTCACCTAGCACAATAACTGTTGTAATATGTACCCTTGTCTTGTTATCCCCAGTACGTTTACCCAACCTTTTATATGTTTTTCTATCCCACAGGTTTTTCTCCTGAACCCAGGAAAAAGCACTTTTTAACACCAGACCACTATTTATGGTCTGTTTTTGAAGGAGGGCTGGACACGCCTTAGCGTGTGTGGACCACCCCGTTCAAACAACACGGTCCTGACGAAAACCAAATAATATTACCAATGGTTGAAACATGTAGACCTACTTTTAATTGTAAATAACTCACATAGCACACTTGGCTATTTTTAATCCTTTTTCACACGTCTCGAGGCACCTAAACCTTCCTAAATAGGCACTGGTGCCACATATATTTTAATAGGGTTCAAGCACTCCAGAATAAATTCTTGGTGTGAGTAGACTTGACCCTTTTTAATACACTTTTCACAATTATCCTTTGCACATATAAAAATCAAAGAAACCCGCTCCACTGTAAACAGGTGTCGCAGCACACCCTATAGGCACTCGGCCTATGGGGTGGGACCCCAATGATGAAGCATGTCACCAACCAGGTTGGTGAGTAAGGGGTCTTCTTTAAGGACTACGACTGTCCTATTTAAAAAAAAGGTTGGGGCAATCTTTTGCTAAACCAGAGCCTTAAGCTCCTGACACAGAAGAAATCTCTTCTTTGTATTTTTTGCCTATAGGGGGTACTCCTCCATTGTTTGTTTAATTCTAGTTTAGGGGACCAGGAGTTCCCACCACACATAGACTGTGCAAACCTCCCTTACTCTCTCCTTTGCTATACACATAGTTTTTAAGGGTGTCAGATACTGAGGAAAATTTAGGTGTTCCTGAAAGGAGCCGTGCTGCAGCGTTCTGCAATGACTGAAGCTTGTTTATTATCCTGGTTTGGGCATTTAAAAATAGCCCGTTGCAGTAGTCAAGGGACGTTAGCACTAATGAACTGATTAGTGTTTTTGCAGCAGTAGCTGGGAGAAAAGGGAGGATTTTCTTAATCACCCTTAATTTATGGTGGGCTGTTGCCGCTACCTTGTTTGCATGTGCACACCAATTGTCCAAAGGCAATGCGATATGGATGAGTTGGTCAAACCAATTTGCGTACTCTGTTCTGCCTCTCCCACTTATTCTGTTAGTGGTACGCAAGCTACAGCAACATTCCCTCACATTGATTCTCATTGCACCAATGTGGGCAAGACAACCATGGTACACCACACTACTAGAGCTCTCAGTAGTGCCACATCAAAAATTAAACCTCTCCACATCAACTGACACAGAACCATGGAGAGATCATGCATCCAGACCCCATGCAGCTCAACCTAGAGATTTGGCTCCTGAAGTCTTAGAATTTGGATATCTCAATCTTCCGCCTGATAGCATGAATGTTATAAAAGAAGCTAGACGTCCCACCACTAGAGCATGCTATGCAGCCAAGTGGAAAAGGTTTGTTGTGTATTGCGCAAATAACAACATTAACCAACTAGATGTTTCTATCCAAAACATCATATGTTACCTGCTCCATCTACAAAGATGTAGTTTGGCATACTCCCCAATCAGGTTACATCTTGCTGCTATAGCAGCTTACCTTCAAAACAGACAACATCTGTCATTATTTGGAGTACCCGCCATCAAAGCATTTATGGAAGGACTCAAAAGAATTATTCCTCCCAGGGTACCACCCTCCTCTGTATGGAATCTAAATATTGTTCTCACTAGACTTATGCGTCCTCCTTTTGAACCCTTGCATAAGTGTGTATTAAAGTTCCTAACATGGGAAGTTGCTTTTTTAATTGCTATTACCTCACTTAGAAGAGTAAGTGAGATCCAGGCATTAACAATTCAAGAACCATTCTTACAACTCCATCACAACAAAGTGTTTCTTAAAACAAACCTGAAATTCCTTCCAAAAGTCATTTCACCGTTACACCTCAATCAATCAATCTATTGAGTTGCCAGTATTCTTCTCTCAACCACAGACTATTGCTGAAAGAGCTCTCCATTCATTAGATGTCAGAAGAGCGCTCCTCTACTATATTGATAGGACAAAACCATTTCGTAAAACAAAACAATTGTTTGTTTCCTTTTCTCCTCCACATAAAGGTAATCCCATTTCAAAAGCTAGGATTGCAAGGTGGATTGTTAAATGCATTCAAATGTGTTACCAAAAAGCAAAACACTCTATCCATTCCCCCTAGGGCTCATGCCACCCATAAACTAGGGGCATCTATGGCATTTTTAGGAAATATTCCCTTAGATCATATCTGCAAAGCAGCTACATGGTCTACACCGGACACATTCACAAAACACTACTGTGTAGATGTGCAAGCAAAACAACAGGCTAGTGTGGGCCAGGCTGTACTCCAGACATTATTTCAAACTACTGCAACAGATACTGGTGGTCGCCGCTAAGGAAGAGAACTGCTATGCAATCAATGCACTAGTGTGTGATCTGCAGCCCATATGCCTCGAACGGAAAATGCTACTTACCAGTATGCATCTGTTGGCATGTAGGGCTGCAGATACACACACGCCCACCCCCCTCCCCGGCTACCTATATCTGTCCCAGTAATATCTTAATTAGATACTCTAGACATGGACATCTTTTTCTGTACTCGTACAACTCCATTTCCCCAGTGGCGAAAAACAATCTTAAGATGGAGTCGATGCCCATGCGCACTACGCTCTACAGGAGGAATCATCTACCAAACAAAGACTCTTCCAAGACAACAACAAAGTGAAATCATCCGGGGCCACCACCAGATGGCGATCTAAGCAGTAGTGTGTGGATCTGCAGCCCTGCATGCCAAGAACACATGCATACTGCTAAGTAGCATTTTCCTTATCACGCTGCCTTTACCATGCATGGTAAGGTACGCTTTCACTGAAAAAATCAAAGGCTAATAGGAGTCATAGTTGGGTACACTCAGGGGCACCACTACATCACTCAGGGACACCACCACATCACTCAGGGACACCACCACATCACTCAGGGACACCACCACATCACTCAGGGGCACCACCACGTCACTCAGGGGCACCACCACGTCACTCAGGGGCACCACCACGTCACTCAGGGGCACCGCCACATCACTCATCAGGGGCACCACCACATCACTCAGGGACACCACCACATCACTCAGGGACACCACCACATCACTCAGGGACACCACCACATCACTCAGGGGCACCACCACATCACTCGGGGGCACCACCACATCACTCAGGGGCACCACCACATCACTCAGGGGCACCACCACATCACTCAGGTGCACCACCACATCACTCAGGTGCACCACCACATCGCTCAGGTGCACCACCACATCGCTCAAGGGCACCACCACATGACTCCGGGACACCACCACATGACTGCGGGACACCACCACATGACTGCGGGACACCACCACATGACTCTTGGACACCACCACATGACTCTGGAACACCACCACATGACTGCGGGACACCACCACATGACTCTGGGAAACCCCCCATCACTCGGGGACACCCCCCATCACTCGGGGACACCCCCCCATCACTCGGGGACACCCCCCCATCACTCGGGGACACCCCCCCATCACTCGGGGACACCCCCCCCATCACTCGGGGACACCCCCCCCATCACTCGGGGACACCCCCCCATCACTCGGGGACACCCCCCCCATCACTCGAGGACACCCCCCATCAGTCGGGGACACCCCCCATCACTCGGGGACACCCCCCCATCACTCGGGGACACCCCCCCCATCACTCGGGGACACCCCCCCCCATCACTCGGGGACACCCCCCCATCACTCGGGGACACCCCCCCATCACTCGGGGACACCCACACATCACTCGGGGACACCCACACATCACTCGGGGGCACCACTCAGGGGCATCACCAAATCACTCGGGGGCACCACTCGGGCGCCACCAAATCACTCGGGGGCACCACTCAGGGGCGCCACCAAATCACTCGGGGGCACCACTCAGGGGCGCCACCAAATCACTGGGGGGCACCACTCAGGGGCACCACCAAATCACTCGGGGGCACCACTCAGGGGCACCACCACATCACTCGGGGGCCCCACCACATCACTCGGGGACACCACCACATCACTCGGGGACACCACCACATCACTCGGGGACACCAACACATCACCCATGGACTCCACCACATCACTCAGGGGCACAACTCAGGGGCACCACCACATCACTCTGAGACACCACAACATCACTCTGGGACACCACCACATCACTCTGGGACACCACCACATCACTCTGGGACACCACCACATCACTCTGGGACACCACCACATCACTCAGCACCACAACAGCACTGTCCTTGCTTGCTACCAACAAGCATCGTCATAGCCAATAGGACTGGCATTAGGAAAGTGTAAGCTATTGGCTTTGTGAATAACAATGCTATTAATTTATATATTTTCAAAGCAAACACATATTTAAAAAAAATGTCATTTACAATACCAATAGCTCACACTTTCCTAATGCGAGACCTATTGCATTGCAAATGCTTGTTTCACTTTTTTGGCTCACATTTCCCCTCTACGGCCAGCTTCACCACCGTTGTTGTATGTAGGATTAAATCAGATTTAGCTTTTTGTATAAAGTCACTAAGTGATTGGCTCAGGTAAAGTTTTGAGAGGGAATACAATCACTATATAAAGTTAAATTTTGATTAAGGGGAGCACACATCTCCTGCATCTCAGAAAGCCTTCTATATTGACTGTCCCAAATGTCCATGATTGCAGATAGATGTGTTGTACAATACCGACCAACAGTGCTGGTGATATCCACGTATATGGTATTTCACAGACAATCACATTTTTACTAACTGCTACAAAAAGTTTCCAGATCCAGTCTGGCACATTAGGGGTGGGGGTCGGGGGAGGTGGTTCTAAGGTGAGGACTCTGTGATTTGAAGTATCCATCATAAAGGGCACCATTTTCTGGGTTGCGAACCTCTACACCATCTTGGGTCCCCCCCTCTCCCTTGTGGTACTGTAGAGCTGGCAGTTTGGCAAGTGCACTCTCTAGGGTCCTGGATTACCTGCTATGTGCAGACAGGGCTATTTAAGGGCATCAGCAGCCCAATGTGCCAAATACGTGCATTATGCAAGCTTGTCGGTGCCCCACCCGCAGCCCAGCTGTGGTCAGGATCTAGGGTGCAGCCAGTTACACCAACAACTCATGTTCTCAGGTAAGCAAGTAGCTCATTCCATCCTTCTCCAACTTCCCGTTAAGTAATATTAAACTTGCCAGCTGACTGTGCTCCTGGACACCACTGACTTTCTCAGACATAATCACCATCACTTGTCTTTACCCTTGTGAATCTCTAGTTCTACTCTTAGTGCATCAGCCACTGTTGAGTCTCACTATTTTAAAGAGGCATATCCAATACCAACTAATTGTACTCCTAGTTCCGCATTAAACTATGAATTTGAGCCGCATTGTAATACATTTTTTTTCATGGGTAAATATCCATTGGAGTTGAGGAATCTTTTCGATTTCAATTTGGACATAACTTTCATTACTGAGACTTGTCTTAAATAGGAATTAGCAATCCCTACTGATTACCATGTTAGGTCAGTTTAACGTTTTATACTCCCTGGAGGGGGTGTTGCAGCAACTCCTGGATCGTCTCATGGCTTCAACTTGGGTATTTAATCCGCGTTATGACACTGAATACCTTTTACTTACTATCGCTATCAATCCTAATCATTATTTCAAAGTACTTTTGATTTACAGACCCTGCTGATCCGGTGAAGAATTTTGTTCCATCATTACAAGAAGCTGTTTGTGTTTTTTGCCTATATACTAACAATGTAATTGACTTTGATCACCATGTTAAAGAAGGGGGCTTCTGAGCTGCCACTATGAAAGTACAGCCTTTGATTTGTCTCTTCTAGTTCAATGACCCACTCATCTGGCAGATCTAATATTTCTGCAGCACATCATAGTAGATTCCCTTTCATTATTAGCTCTTACCTGGAGTGGTCATAAGGTTGTTTGCTTTTGAAATCACCAAGTTTTCCAACATTAAAGCCAACCACATCCTGATTTTCAAATCCATGTACTACCGCGTGGTTGACACTAAGTTTCCTAAATTTGGTTCCACCTTGGACAGCACTTCACAGCACTAGTCCACATGAGTATATAAATAAGAACAGCCAGGTCAAGTCAGCTGTGGGCGTTTGCAAATTAACAACCCTAGGCAACAATGGGTCCAAGTAAATAATCAAGGCCTATTTACAACATATTGATAACAACATAGACTCAGTGTTCAACGCTTTCAAATTAAAACCTTTGGCCGCCTGAAATTCTTATAGGACATATCCGACAGCAGGGCCTTGAAGTGTGTACCATAAAAAATGGGTTGTTTATCTGATCCTTTGAACAGCACCAGGATACCCTCGCAGGTGATAATGTGCTTTACAAATACATATACTATATGTTTGCTGGACCAACCATTCTTGTTTAGATAATTTTTGTGATTACGTTTATTTAACATTTGACACGTATGTCCCCTTGCAAATCTTCGGAAATACCACATAGGGACCTTAATTTGATCTTAACATTCGGAAAGTGTGCACCTTTTGCGCCTATGCATAACTGCTTGCTGCGCCTTTTAACCTTAAAGATTGTTTTCCTCTTCGCGATTACGTCCGTTCCTCAGTTGAGTATACTGCAGGCATTGTCAGTCAAACCACCCTACTCCACATTTTGGTGGGTGTCTGTGCTTGATATTTGCCAGGCTGCAAAGTTGGCAATGACTCCTATGTACACAAAGCATGACAGCCAGACCCAGTGGGAAGAACACTTCACCTGCTTGGTTCTAGCAGACTTTTTTTGTCTGACCCCACTCCACAGAAACTGTGGGGAAGGGAATGCTTTTGAATCGAATCTAAGGTGATTAATCTGCAATTAGAAGTAATCATCAGAGGAGCAAGTTACTTAACTTTGATAACACCCTTTTTGGTGAAAACTGATCTAACTACAAATTCCTCACAGCCCTCCTACTTCCCCGTTCCGTGGAGTGGCCTCTTTGTGGCATCTGAAATGGTTGCAAGTGAGTATAAGGTGTACTGGTACCCACAATTGTTCACTCTCTGTGTCTGGAGGCGCAGAAAGAGAAAAAATAAGAAACCAATGCCGGCGCACAGGGGTGGCACTTAAAATGTGCCTCTGCTCCATCCCTTCTGGTACAGTATGGAGTTCATACAGAGCCGCAGGACCCCACCTAGGGGCATGTTGGAACACTGTTTGAAAAACATCTCTAGCTCAAGATTCTAATGTGAGGATCCCACCAAAGATGAGTGACTTGTTCTTAGGATTCCTCTGTCCTCTTTCTACAGTCAACTCCTAAGTGGGGAATTTCTAGTTACATGTCTTTTGTATTATGGCATCTTGCTGCACAATGGTGATGGGTTACAGTGGAAATGTGTAGAGAAACTGTTGAAGCAAAGCTGGAAAACTGAATTTTTCGTACACGACAAAAGAAAGGCATTGATTCCAGACTGTCCATTTGGAAGGTATTGTAGACTGTCAAGGCTGACCCACAGAAAGCACACACTAGTCTGCAGGAACTGTCCTGAAGGAAAATGCATCTTTATTTGCAAGCAACCAGATATTACGGCAGTCTAGTGCTTTATAAGCCTTAATTAGCTAAGTTCATGATTTGCTTTTATTTCCATTTAGAATCTCGGTGGGAGAACCCAAACAGCAATCAGAAAAGCACTGAAGACTTAACAAAGGTAATGCATCTAATGTTGTTTTCTGCTTTTATTTTAATTTGACTGTCAGATAAACAAGTTAGGGACACTGTGAAACGGGTTTTCCTTGAGAAATGGTGATAGTAATGACGATGACATAGCTCCCCCTCTCAAAGCCTGTCATCCTTCCCCAGCAGAATTACTGCCAGAGGATACCACCACATTTCATGCTCAGGTTGAAAGAGAATCAATTACATTTTAAATGCTGATATCCAGGCTAGAAACTGATTGTTTCCTGTATGAAAACAGCCAGAAGATTTGTGAAAGCCGTACTGCTAATTGATCATAATTGGCAGTAAGACTAAAGCTTATTTAAGAAAACACCAACAACTATTGTGGCAGTCGGTCCCAAGACGTAATAAAAAGTACAAGCTCCAGACAACAGTCCTGTGTGCCCTATGGGACACACATGGGCTGATTCAGTTAAAATGCAAGTTGCGCGTAGTGGATCTAAAAATCAAACTACCTCATGTCCAGCTTTTTGCACAGGGAAGGGTGACGGATGGACCCTTTTCACAACAGTATAATCTATGTAGCTACACTTATATGAACAGCAAACGCCGTATTGGGGGAGATACGGCCACCAAATGTGGTCTGAATTTAAGCACCCTCTATTGACCTAGTACCAGAAGCAAGAGGCAAAGGCAACCCTAAGGGAAGGTGAGAGTGTTTCTGCAGTTACTATCTCCTCCACCATACATGTTTTTTAACAAGGAGTTGAGACTGACTGGCAAGATCTGTGGTATTCCACGGACAGGGATGACTCTGTACGGCATCATATAGGAATTCAAAGCCACAGCCTAGCTAGGCCATTTGACGGGGACTCATTGGAAAAGCATTCCAGAAATGCTCCCGAACACATAAACACAGATATGGATTCTGCCCAATTCCATTGAATTGCTCACTGTATGCATCCCTTTCAAGATACTGAAAGGATAAGTCAACAATCATACCATGAAGGCTAGCCAGGGTATCTATGCCTCCTGCACCAACCTCAATCATGCCCATATTGCCCCCGTATCTGTGGCAGCAGCAACAGCCCTAACAATTGCTACTTTCGGTAGCTTGCACCAGCCCACACGAAGTGGAAAGGAAAAAATCAATGAAGGACTTCAGATGCTGGATGATGTCAGTGACTCTTCCTCTGCATCATTAACTCTCATTTCCGTTTCCTGGGATCAAAACCCAGTGGGAGGGGAGGGCATCACTTCCCTGGAAGGAGTGTTCATATATAACATTAAAACAATGGATCATCTGATCCAATATTTAACTCTCCCCATCTTATTCTACGCCTTCCACAAACTCCACTGCCAAGGATAAAACATCAACAATTATTAATGACCAATAATCAGTGGGCTGATTATTAAAGAGGTCATTAGACCAGTTCCCAAGAATCAAGGAAAACCATGTTTCTTTTCCAGATTCTTTGTGAAGAAGAAGAAAACCTGAGGGGAATGGCAACCCATTCTAGACCTTTGGGAACTCAACATCTTCCTGTGGAAGGAACCATTTTGTGTGGATACATTGTAATACGTACTTCAGATTCTCATGGAATGTGCCATCATGGCTTCTTGAGTCTCAAAGATGCTTGCTTCCATCTTCCCATCCCTCCAAAGCATCACTAATTACAGTAATATGAGGCAACAGGCTTCTATTATCAATTTCATATTCTCCCCTCAAGTCTGCACCAAAAATTGTTTACAAATTATATGGCAATGGTGGTTACACATTTGTAATACCTGGTTTATCCAGAGAATAGTAGCTGCAGCACGGATGCTCGCCGAAGACTCATCAAAGGCAAGCGCCAGGAACCCAGGTCTTTCACCTTCCCACCTCTACCCTGCTTCAACCCTCTGCGCCTGAAAGGTTGTTGCTCCTTTGCTTTTTAGGTCCTGAGTTTTGAACATCCTACCAGTCGAATTGTGCTTATGAAATTCTTAAATCACTTAAGACTTGGCTATTTTGAGCTCCTTGAATGGCTTTACTGGGAGCAGATCCGCTAGCACTAGGAAACCCCCTTTTAGATAGCTATACGCTCTGCAAAACTGATTGATTGGAATTCCATGTTGAGCCCCACAACTTCAAAGCTTTCATTGAAGACCTTGGAAACCCAGGCCTCATCCAACGAGTAAAGGAACCTCTCCACGTCACCAGACACCACCTGGACCCGGTTTTCACTATCTCCAACAACATCCAATTCGACCAGCTCACACCAGTCTTCAGTCAAGTTCAGCATTCCCGTCCTGGTCCAATGCACACGCACCACCACCAGACCAGGCCTCTGGAACTGGAACAGTACCACTCAGTAGGACTGGAACATAGCTCTTAATACCCACTAACTCGAACACAGCAACCACCTCCTCAAACCCGTCAAGAATTTCAACAATTAGATGACCTCCTGTTCCGACTCCTTAGACTCCAGGCAAGTTGGCACTAGTCCTGGCCCCTTGATATATCTCCACAAGAAAATTGTTGCCAGAGATTTTCATTTTTGGTTTGCGTTTTTGTATTGTTAAAGAAGTAATTTTGCTTGGGTAAACATTGCTAATCCGGGCCGAATTTTTCTGGACAACATTTTTTAAAATGGGAGATGTGTTGCAGTGATGATGTAATATTTCAGGAACCATGAGACCTATATACTTCATTTTGTTGTCAAAACATAGATTTTGGGGTTCAAGTAGTTTCATAGACGTAGAAAGTAACTTCAGAGCAACCCTTCCACCATTTTCCAAAATGGTGGCTCTTTTGTTTAAGCCATCATATTGGTAACGGTTTTTAATATTGTTTTTAGTTTCAGGTTTTACTAGATTCAAATTTGTAGACATGAGCAAACCAGGTGGTAGCAGAAGATCTTTATCTCCTGACAGTGTTGGTGAACTACAAAATTTGAAGATTCCGAACTACAAAGAAAAAATGTGTTGTATGCCAAACTAATCCGAAAGAAAAGCGAACACCAACTGTGGCTGGGCAGAAGAGAGCTTGAGATGCTGCAGAAACACAGCAAAAGTATGTTCTCAAAAGATTGAAACTGATGGATGAAGAGGATCAAATATTTTATCATTGTACCAACAAGTGCTACAAGTCGTATACAATGAAAAAGCCTGGAAGAAATTCTCAAAAAATAGCAGAAACCAGTGAATCACAACAAGAATCCGAATCTTCTGAGTGAGAAAGTGACGACAGCCAAACCCAGTGCCCATCCACTGAAAAGATCGATGGCTACCCCTCGGTCACCTCCAACAACTGATCAGAAAGCAGAGGATTTTCAATGTGTTCGCTGTGGTTTAGTTAGAACAAGGACCAAAAGGATTGACGAGAGAACAGAGTATGTGAGTCTCAAAGGACAAACATGTTTTTATCTGCACCTATTTTTTCCACAATAAAGCTTTCAGCAGAGTAGCTGATCTAAACTGCGAGGCGATTGTATTTGCCGTGGATTTGTATGCCCACCCAAACTGCACGTGTGCATACATGTGAAAATATGAATGTACAATGAGCTCCCAGGAGCAACGCAACTGCCAGCCTTCAGTTATGTTTGCACTCTTTGAAAAAGCAAATAAAGTTTCAATGCCACTCTTGCTAGCTATGGGTTCACACTCCATGAGATCAGAGAAATATTGATGAAACTGTATTGATCCATAATAATGAAAATATGATTTTTTTGATGCTAATGGACAATGACAGAATTTGTTTTTGTCAGTCTTACAAAAAGAATGAGCCACTTAGTGTTCTCAGCTGATATGACTCTTGAAGTTTTTGCCGCCAAAATAAGATAAAAGAATGCAGTAAAATCAGCAGGAACCATTTTAAGAAACATCCTAAAAGATTTAGATTTTGGACTTGATGACAAATTTTGTGATGCGCCAGAGCTCTGCAAATCCTGGGAGTCAACAAGAATGCCTAATATTGTCTTAAATTATTTCTACATGAATTTTTAATATCAAGTTCTTGAGTTCTGAACAGAAGCCGACATCATTGAGGATGGCTTTGAAGATATGAGCGAAGAAGTGGAAGACAATCCCATTAACCGCCAGGCTTATGCAGTGCAAATGTACTGTCTTTTCCAAATCATGTTTTATGAATTACATCACGACAAAATGAAAATTCTGCTACACATGATGACTGTCCACGCAATCTATGAAAAGTGCAAAAGTAGAGAGCTAATCACTTCAATGAATAGGATTGGTGTATCAGCAAGTTATGACATAGTACAGAGCAGGAACTTGTTAGTAGCTCGTGCTGTAAAATCTTGTGAATCCAACAGCGCACAACTTTCAAGTCCCTTTACCAGGAAAGGATTTGCAATTGCTGCTCTTGATAGTCTGGATTTTGAAGATAGCTCAGCTTTGTCTGGAGCATCCAGCCACGGTGCTTTTTCAAGACTTTGCCAATGAAGTAGCTGTTGGAAAGCAAGCTGTGTCCGCTGTAGACATAAACAAACGAAGCTGCAAACTTATAACCCAACTGCCTTGCCAACATGTGCAAAATCACTACAAGCCATCAACACGTTCCAGTCTGCCAGAAAGTTTCAAAGTGGTTGAGGACATGGATCTTCTTCTATCTGGCACTGCGGTCCGAACAGGTGATTTAACTGAATCTATCATATCGCTTATTCGGTGCGGATAGAAGGATGAAAAAAAGCCAGTTTCTCTGTGGGCTGGAATTCATCCTCTGATTTCCCAGAATACCATCCCACTGAAGAAGGTTAGGTTTTTGCCAGTAATGCCATCTCCAGTCACAAACTACTCAACAGTATACACAGCTCTAAAACAAATTCCAAAATGTGCATGCTCAGCTTGAAGACCAGCCTGTTCTGCCACTTTGCTGTCATCAAGGTGCATTCTGTATTGTAGCTGACATGTTAATGAGCAATCCAATAGAATTTGATGATGTTTATCCAGATTATTGGTGTTTTCCTCTTGACAAAAGTTGTGTTGTGGTGTGCAGGAAGTTATCTCCATGGATGTTTCTTAAACAATGCACTTCTTGATGCTGAAATCTTTGGAATCGGTTCAGTCAGTATTGAGCGGAGCTCATTATATTTGTTTGTTACAATGTATGCTCATTATATCTGAGGCTATAGAAACATTGTATTGGAATGCTCCCTGGAACAAGAATGGCAAATTTGGTTTTCTATATCGTATCTCAGAAGTGAACAAGGCACAGGGTGCACTTCATTCAAAAGCCATAATGCAAATCCAGGCAATGTTCAATGCACAAAGTTCAAAATAAGAAAACATGACAACTAAGTTAGTAGTGTTTGTCAAAAATGTGAAGAAATATCAGAGCTTTGCAAGTACTGGAGAAATGTTTTACACATGATAGCTCTTACGAAAAACTTGGTACATGCTTTTCAGGAGATGTCCCTGAAGACTGTGGAGTCAATGGTTACTGTGTTTAGCGAATTTGATTTCATAAACTAACTGAGATATGGGTTTTGGTATTTGGAAAGAGTGAAGAAACTAGAGGTGGAAAAACCATACCTCTACACAAAATTCATCCAAAGACATTTTGTGGTGAAAGACGGAGCGTGAAGGTTCAATGTGGAGAGGTGTGGAGCAGTGGCCAGGGCAGTGGACTTCAGAGCACAGGGTTCACGGTTCGGCACCATGTGACGTTGGGCAATAGCTCACTTAATTTCCACGTCGGTCCCCAGGGCCTTGAGACCCGTAAGGGTGAGTAGTTCGCGCTTTACAAATACGGATTTATTTTTTTAATGCTGTGACTCCAGATATGAAGCTGGAACAGACGATCCAGAGCTCATAGAAAAGCTCCAAGGTAATTGTTGGTCAGACATGTAAAAGTGAATATGTTGCTCAATGGCAGCTCGTTTACCATGAAGTCCTTTCTATTTGCAATGTTTTGTAAGGATGGCAAATGCAAAATGAATGGGCCATTGTGAAAATGTTCTTCCCCACAAACTTGTAGGAAAGAAAGGGGAACATTTTAATAAACATGTTGACAGCCTTCTTTATTTCATGCAGCAGCAAGGAAACCCCTTTGAAATTACTGAGCCTGAGCTACTACACAACTTTGTGACCAAACAATGAGGATAACGATATACAGAGAAGTCTACTAGATGTCCTGAAACTATATGCAGAACTGAAGGAGAGAGTTGTATTGAAAGAGAAAAAGCTATTTGACATCATCTCTAAAGCTAAACTTCCACACTTTAATTGCCCTAGTAAGAGTTTCATCCAACAAGCCACCACAATACATGTTACAAACAACAACTTTCGCAAGCATATAGATGGTTGTAGCTAAGCTAGGGGTGAATATATCGAGGACATTGCCGCATGATCTTCTTCCAACAAATACACTATTTGATTAAGATGCAGCAACCAAACCAGTGAAGCACAAACTCGTACAAGAGCTAGAAAAAAACCTTTCACCAGAAGAATTTAATTTGAAAAGGTGTCCTCATTGAAAACTGGTGTTGTTGTGGACTATATGTCACAATTATGAATGGTCAGATTTTCATCCATGCAAAACTTCGGCGGACAGTTCAGACTCTTCTACAGATATCAAAGTCAGTGTGCACCTTGCAAGAACTGCACATTGTCTTTGACAGTTATCTTGAACTATCTTTCAAAGAATGTGAGTGAATCAGACGAATTTCTACAAATAGAAAAATTGACCTTGCCTGCATCATAAATTCAACACCTATACATGTGCAACTAGATACATTATGGTCATCAACATCCAACAAGATGAACTTGGAGTTGTTAGCTCGCCAAAACATTGCTGATGCTTCAAGAAAACACTGACTTTCCATTGCAGAGATATATTCAAAAGGTACAGGCCCTATTGCTCAAGAACTTAACAGCAAATTTGAGGACGCTGGCCTTCGGGTTGTGTCACATGTTGAGCGAGGTGTCCAAAATGGTTCCAGTCAAGTCATTGTAATATCAAATAACGCAGATGTTATTATTGTGGTACTTCGATTTGGTGCAATATTCATAAGTCAAGGATTGTCAGAGTTATGGACACGTTATGAAACAAGTGAGAAAAGATACCTAATCCTCCTTCATATTCTGAAAAGAAACTTGACCCAGAGATGCCCAGTGTTCTTATCAAGGAAGGCACATATTCTTACGGGTGATGACACTATGAGCAAAATTGGAACAGAACATGGAGCTTTAACTGCTGAACCTATGATGTTTCAAATAGGATTTTCTGAGACAAAAGAAGAGTGTAACTTTAAAGAGGTAGAAAAATATCTGGTGCGTGAGTGGAAAACGAGTTCTGACTGTCCCACGTTTGACTATATTTGGTACAGTGAGTTCAAGAGTTCGGTCCCGCTAAGTGCCCTTCCACAGACGTCTTTCTGTGCGTGGGCACATTAAAAGAGTGTTCTACTTGATTAGAAGATGTGTAAATATTTTGGATCATGCTTATGTAGAGAAAGATCCATGTGAATTTGTTTGGGAAGATAGTGATAGGGTGCTAAAACCTACAAAACTTCTAAAGCCTCTACCCACAGAACTTACACTCACATGTACTTGCAAACCCTGTGCTACAAAAATATATCCCTGTTGATATGCTCTTCTCAAATGTTCAACATTCTGCAAATATACCACAAGTGATTGCCCAAACAAATATAGTGAACTTTGAAAATCTGTCTGAAGCAGGAGGGATAAACATTATATTCTTTTCATATTCAGATCATAAATATTGTTTGATGTATATACGCTGAGACAGGAATCTCAAATCACCCGCCACCGCGGTTCGAAGGCGAGCCACGCCCCCTGCGAGGCCACGCCCACAACATCGCCATAAATGTGTCGGCCACACAAGCGCAGCGGTCGAGCGCAGCGGGAGCGCCGTTTGCGCGCCGAAGGCGCGCTTAAGGCAAGCTCGTCTGCGCTCGTCCGCGCCTCGGCAGCGCCTGGTGAGCCACTGTCGGCCCTGATATCCCCGTCCACCAGCAACACACCTCACTTGACGCGCGAGGCTCTACTCCTCCGTAGAGACTTTGCCCATGAGGGGCACTTGACCTTCCAAGACACCGCCTATCCTCTGCACGACTTCGCGCGCAAAGGCTTAATCACAGCAGGCTTGCTGAATGTAAGGTCCTTGCCCAAACACTCCCACGAAATCGCCCTGCTCATAGACAATCATCATCTTGATGTTCTATTCCTCACGGAAACATGGACCCACTCCGACTGCAACATAGATCTGGACTGGGCCTGTCCACAAGACTTCAAGATCCTGCATCTCCCGCGTCCTAAGGGGCGGGGCGGTGGTGTTGGTGCAATCTACAGAGCATCTTGGTCAGCCAAAACTATTGCCATGGACCCAGTGGTCGGGACCGAAATACTCGGCCTTTCAATGGACTGTCATCTTGGTACTACCTTCACAGCGGTGATCTGTTACCGTCCGCCGGGAACGTTTAACGCCACTCAGCAGCAGTCGCTTCTCACCACCATCACCAATATGGCTACCTCCCACAATAACTTGATTGTCCTGGGCGACTTTAACCTTTGGCCCAACGGCAGCCTAGATTCCGCCCTCAACAATCTCCTAGTGTCCTGCGAAGGATTGAAACTCTCCCAGCTAGTGGACAAACCCACTCACATAGCAGGGCACCAACTAGATTTAATTTTTTCCTCCCCACAGCTGGCTATTCTGAGTGACATTCTACCAATGTGCTGGACTGATCATACCCTGATCAAATTTCACATAGTAGGCAGCAGGTATGGCAAACCGGCTTCCCACGGTCATATACCTCCATACAGAGACTGGAAGGTCCTAGACAAACTCAGGCTGAATGGCCCAGTGTTTAAGGTAGAGGACACTTTCTCTACTACACAATCGGTGGAGGCTAACTATCTATCCCTTTGTTCAAGGATTTCCAGTACTGCGGATCACCTCGTCCCACTGAAAAAGGGTAAACCCCAGAGACGAGCTCCGGCCCCCTGGTTTGATGACTCTTTAAGAGCTCTCAAACTAGCTTGTAGGCATGCTGAGAGAAAATGGAGGCAGGATTACTCTGACACTCATAAAACCATCTGGAAAACACACCTCCGGAAGTATAAAACTGCCATTGCCCTTAACAAGACTAAACATTATTGCTCCATTATTTCCAATGCCACAAACAGCTCAAAGAGTATTTTTCAAATACTCAAAAATCTGTCCAACCCGGACTGTGTCACCACCACACAACCTCCCACCCAAGCCCTCTGCGATGACCTTGCAGAGTTCTTTATTACTAAAATAAACACTATTATCCATAACCTGGAATCACCCCCCTCACTTGAAACCAATGAATTGCCGAGACCAGACACCAGCCCTCGGAACCTGTCGCTCCCTGGCTCTGGCCCTCTGGCAAGAATGGAGGCATTCCCTCCGATCCCGGCTGTCGAGTTTGAAAGACTTGTGCTTGGTATCACCTCAGGCTCCCCACTTGACCCCCTACCTCCAAAAATATGGAAAAACTTCGGTACGGAACTTTTTGACACCATGCGCCTAATCTGCAATCAGTCCCTGCAGAGTGGCCTTGTTCCCACCCCTTGGAAACAGGCACTAGTCACTCCCCTTTTAAAGAAACCCTCCCTGAGCCCAGACTGCCTTTCCAATTACCGACCCATCTCCCTGCTGCCATTTCCAGCAAAGGTCGCCGAGCGTTGGGTCAGTTCCTGTCTGTCTACCCACCTGGAACAAAACAACCTCCTTGACGACTACCAGTTTGGTTTTCGTCCCGCTCACGGCACAGAAACAGCAGTTTTGACTACCATGGAAGACCTTCGAATGCGAGCGGACAGGAACCAGCCAGTGGCTTTGATACTGCTGGACCTGTCTGCCGCATTCGACACGGTCAACCACGCCAGGCTGATGCAGAGACTTATGGAAGTAGGAGTGGAAGGCACTGCATTGCTTTGGCTTCACTCCTATCTTCGGGACAGAAGACAGGCTGTCTCTCTCCCCCCCTTCCGGTCCGCCTTTGCAGCAGTTCCCCAGGGAGTCCCCCAGGGCTCCTCCATCAGCCCTATCCTCTTCAATGTGTACCTTATACCGCTAATTAAATTGATCCAATCATTTGGGGTCAAAACAATTAATTACGCGGATGATACACAGCTCATTCTCTCGTGGGAAGGTGAAGATGCCATTCCATTCTCAACATTCCACGACTGCTTAAGAGAGACGGCCAGATGGCTACATAGTAACTCCCTCCAGTTCAACGCCGCGAAAACGGAGGTCCTGTTCTGCTCCGGCTCTAAGATACCCCGTCAGTTCCCACATGAATTCTGGCCCCCGGAGTTCAGTGTCAAACCTCTACCAGTGCCTTCCGTGCGCAACCTGGGAGCCATGTTGAACAACAACCTAAGCATGGAAACCCAGGTGACAAAAACTGTGGGGATCTGCACTGCCCTGCTCCGATCACTGCGGAAAATCTTGCCTCTTCTCCCGGCACAAGCCAGGGCGTCGATAGTCAGGTGCACGATACTCAGTCGCCTTGATTATTGTAACGCCCTGCTCCTGGAGTCTCCAGTTACGATCCTGGATCGACTTCAGCGAATCCAATCTGCCGCCGCCAAGCTGGCTCTTGGCTGGACGAGGAGGGCCTCAGCCACAGCTGCTCTGGCAGAGCTCCACTGGCTGCCCCTGAAACAAAGAGTGGCATTCAAGTCCCTCTGCATTGTCTTCAAGGCTCTGCATGGACTTGGACCCAAACCTCTGCAAGTCCTGTTCCAATGGTACACACCTGCGAGAAACCTACGTTCTTCTTCTGCTTGCCTGGTAAAGGTACCCAGATTTAACAGAACTAGAACAGGGGGCCGATCGTTTAGCGTAGCCGCGGCCAAGCTTTGGAACACCCTACCCACTGACATACGTCAGACTCCACAGCTTCTCCCTTTTAGGAGACGCATTAAAACTTGGCTCTTCCCCAAATAAATTGTCAGCCCAACTATTCTCCCGGTCTACCGTCAACAGAGTATTTTCCAGCGCCAGGAAGCCTGCAAGGTGTCAGTTCGCGCTTTACAAATTCTCTAAATAAATAATAAATAAAAGGAGTAAAAAATATTATTTGTTTAATTTTTATATATCTCTTCTTCTCTATTATAGCCGCCATTTTCGAAAATGGCGGAAGGGTTGCTCTGAGAAGTTATTTCATTGTGTCTATAAGACTACTTGACCCCCAAAACCTATGGTTTGACACCAAAATGAAGTATATAGGCCTCAGGGTTCCTGAAGAATTACATCCTCACTGCAATACATCCGCCATTTTAAAAAATGCTGTCCAGAAAAACTCAGCCCGGATCAGTAATGTTTTTCCAAGCTAAATTACTTCCCTAATGATCCAAAAACACAAATCAAAAATTAATATCTCTGGACAATTTTTTTTACAGCTGTATATCAGGGGACCGGGATTTACCCAGGAGGCACTAAGACAGATGAAACACTTCTGCATACAACTGCAGTGCAAATAAAGAATGAACCAGGACGGTGCAGACAGGAGCACATTCAAAGCCGCCTTGAGACACTATCACCAAAAGATCTGGACCGTCATACGTGCCGCTCTGGCAGACCACATCAATGCCAGCAACAACAGAAGCAAATAAATCTTCACCTTTGTGAAGGATTTCATGTTTATGTTTATGTTTATGTCGGTTTATATAGCGCCAAGTCACCGACAGGTCTCAGGGCGCTTTTGACCGCAATGACATCACAGCTCGGGCAGCAACAGGGGGCGAGCTAGGTCTATACTGAGCTCAACGCTGTTCTAAATAGGGTTGTCTTTAGGGCTTTCCTAAAGCGAAACAGGTTTCCTTCCTTGCAAAGAGCTTCCGGCAGCTCATTCCACATTTTGGGCAGTAGAACCGAAAAGGATCTCCCTCCTTTTGTTGCTAGCCTGAACGGAGGACATACAAGCAACTGAGCCTCGGAGGACCTTAGGCTTCTTTCGGGCTTGTATATGACTAGTCTTTCCTTGATATAGGAAGGGGCTTGCCCATAGATGGCCTTGTGGGCTATGCAGAGGCTCTTGAAAGCCGACCTTTGCGTCACTGGTAGCCAGTGAAGATTCAGCAACAGCGGGGATGCATGTGATCTCCTTGGAAGTCTGAAGATTAATCTTGCCGCGTCATTTAAGACTACCTGCAGTCTATTTGTTAAGGCTTTAGGTAAGCCCAGGTAGAGCGCATTTCCGTAGTCCAGCCTCGACAGTATGGTGGCAGAAACTATCGTGCGGATCATGGACTGGGAAAGAAGTGGAACAAGTTTGCGCAGTTGTCTTATGATGCCGTTACAGGTACCTACTACCGCAGAGATTTGATTGGTCATTGAGAGGGCGCCGTCTATTCTAATGCCAAGACTTTTGACCACGATTGCTGGCTTAGGGGTGGGCCCTAATTCCTGGGGCCAGTAGAGGTCACACCAGGGGGAACAGGTGGATGACACAATTAACACCTCTGTTTTCTCGGGGTTAATCTTCAGGAGATTCCTGGACATCCAGTTGACTGTGTACCTAAGAATCTCCTGGGACAGTGACTGGGCCTGTACGGTGTCATCTATGCTCAGCAACAACTGGGTGTCGTCTGCATAGTTGAACACCTGACAGCCCATCTCAGCCAAGGTGCTTATTAGTGGTTGCAGGTATAAGTTGAACAATAAGGGGGACAAGGCGGAGCCTTGGGGTACCCCACATGTCAGCTCTCCTGCTCCTGATACCTCCTCTCCCAGCTGAATCCTTTGGGTTCGCCCGGACAGGAAGGATTCCAGCCAGAGTTAAGCAGAGCCCCGAAACCCAAACCCGGCCAACCTATCCAGGAGTATGGTATGGCTGACGGTGTCAAACGCCGCTGATAGGTCTAAAAGTATCAGGGCGCTTGATTTCTTTCGGTCAGCCAACCCTCTAAGGTCGTCCAGCACCGAGAGCATGACTAACTCGGTGCTATGGTGGGCACTGAACCCTGCCTGCATCTCATGGAGCAGATGGTTAGACTCCAGGAACGCAGCCAGGGACTTCAAAAAATGCTGCTCAAGCACCTTGGATAGAAATGGAAGCTGAGAGATGGGCGATAGTTTTTTAATACTTTGGGATCGGCCCCAGCTTTCTTGATTAGGGGCTTCACTCGGGCCTCTTTAAAGCTAGCTGGCAGCTGTCCCGTGTTCAATGACCTATTTAGCATGGACAGAATGCGTTCTTCTAGGCTGAGGCGGGCTAGGCGAAACACACTAGGGGGACATGGGTCGGCTGGAGAGCCTGACTTTGTTTTCCTCATTAAGGTGTCTAGGCTCAATGAATCAATCGGGGGAAAACTAGACAAGTACATTCCATCTGGAGTTTTAGCAGGATGTAGTTCAGTGGAGCCAACTCTGGTACTTGTTATTTCTTGTAAAATAACTTCAACCTTTTCTAGGAAGTATTTCTGAAAGGTGTCGCAATTAAGGGTGGTCTCTATAGGTTTTCACAAGTTGACCTCGCACACCAAAGGCTGTATAACAAACACAATATAATTGTTCAATCAACATTCATTTTGTGACCAGGGTAAAGTCAAACTGTTCTCCCAAGAAATTAGTACAAGCCAATTTTTCTTCGTTTTGTTCTCTTTATTTGTCGAAACACTCGCAGATAAAAAATAGCCAACGCGTTTCGTCCGAAACCGGACTTCTTCAGGGCTTTGCGTAGTGTGATCCTATATTAAAGGTCTTATCCGTCCTGGCCGGTGTACCAATAGTGAAATTTATGGTTAAAGAGTAGGCAGATTTAGTTAGACATCCTTTCGTTAAGGGATCCGGTAAAGGTTAGCAAGAGAATGAGAGTAAATGCCTTAAATTCGGCGAGTACGTCGTGTGCGCGTGTGGTCGTCTGGTCTCCCGGTTCCATGATCTCTATAGGTTGAGTTCTTTTACTTAGTTCCGTGAGGATTTTAAAAGTTTCCTTCTGAACGTTATCTGCCTTGTTAATGCGAGTTTCGTAGAATGTCGCTTTAGATTCCTGTACATGTTTTTTTATAGGCTCGAAGCAACTGCCTGTATTGTTCACAGGATTCGGGATCTTTTTTTCTCCTCCAGTTTCTCTCAGCATTTCGCAAAGTTTTCCTATGCTCTCTTAGAGCTGGTGTGAACCAGGGGGCTCCCTTCCCACCGCTATTCATTTTCTGGGATTTCACTGGTGCAATCTGATCAATTGCCCTTGTTAGATCACCCATTAGATCTCTACACTCTTGGTCTATGTCGGCGACTGGCGCCATGGATCGAGTGAATTCCCTGAGCGACAGAGTCAATGTTTGTGCATCAACATTTTTCCATTGACGAGTCTTTTTAATTTTTGGTGGGGGCTGTGGGGGTTTTGCGCCAATAGGGACATCGCAATATATCAGGTGATGGTCTGACCAGATACAAGGGAGGACTTTTACTGAGGTGATCTTGGGATCTAACACCCAGACTAGGTCAAGGATATGGCCCTTTATGTGTGTAGGGGAGTCTACCAGTTGCCTGAAACCAAGCGAGCACATTATTGTCTCCAAAGAGCTAGCTGCTGGCTCCTTTTTCTCCTTGTCCCAGTGTAGATTAAAGTCTCCCGTGACTACTATGTTCTTATAACGAGAGCATATATCCGATATGCTGGCCATAAATAAGTCGTTAAAGGCCGAGGTGGAATTTGGTGGGCGATAGACAGTGAGGAGGATTAAACACAAATTGTCAAAAATAACTTTCACTGCCAGCATCATTAGCCGCTTCCAACTTGATTACTAGCTCGCTGGACCTATGCAACAACATCTTTCAATTCTCAAGCAACAAAATCACAGCAATTAACTGCAACCTGCAACCAGACCCGAAAGACCTTGCCATTCGCCTACTGATCTTATTCAAAGACCCAATGCTAACCAAAAAGCCCATCACCACCCCAGAAGGAACTGCAGTCGCCACGAAGTCCATCCACTCAGGGTTTCCATCGGACCCCTGTCCCACCACGCCTACTCTAGAGCACTACAACCTATCAGCACCATGCTCACGACCATTCTGTATGCTTGCACCACTTCCATGACCTTACTAGGTGCTTGGAAATAACCACATTTCTTCCAATTGCTGAAGAAACCCTCTGCAGACCCTTCAGTGCTTGCCAACTAGAGACCAGTCTTCTTGCTGCCATTCCCAACCAGGTTCTTAGAGAAACTCCTCACTGAATACCTCAACCACCACCGACTCCTCAAAACCACTCAGTATGGTTTCAGACCCAACCACAACACAGAAAATGCCCTCATGCCACCACTAATGGTATCTGCATGACTCTGAATGAGGAGATACTGTGGCCCTTATCTTCCAGGACCTTTCCGCACGGTGTGACAGTCTCCCAACCTATCCTCATTTAATGCCTACACATTGGAATCCAAACAAGAACACTCTCTCAGATGGATCTGTTCTGTACTGACATTCAGCCAGCCTAGCACCATGCACCTCGGATACCCATGACCTCATCTGCTGAGTTACACAAGGATCCTCCCTTAGCCTGACCCTCTTCAAAGTATACAGGATCTCTCTAGCCAGCATCATCCGCTCTCATGACCTATATGTTCTCCCCTATGCCAATGAGACACAACTTATTCTCTCTCGGAAGGGCAAGACACCCAGTACCTTGGTCAAGTTCAATGCCTGCATGACTAAAATCACCTTCTGGATGAAGACCAACTGACTGAACCTGAACGCCAACAAGACCAAGAAGAGCACTTCACCATGAGATTTCATACAGAACGAAAATAATGTGTTTTCTGTCTGCATTTATTTATAAAGGTGGATAAATACAGAAATGTGTGCTTCTTTAAGTGAACCTCTGTGCTGGCTTTTATGAATTATAGCCCAACAGCTGAGCAATATGGACAGCATGGAAAATGAAAAAAACAGGATGAAATTTCTTTAAATGATGGCATATGTCAACATATATTTGTGGTATAATGCTAATTTTTACCAGTGGATGTAGTGTTATATACTATTTGGTAGCTGAAATATCGGGAACATGTCAGACATCAAAGTATGAGTGCTCATTGATCAGTTAAATAAATATGGAAATGTACAGTTTTACAACTTAATTTTTTGCGCAAAACACAAAATAAATATGGATAAAAACAGATAAATTGGCCCAAAAATATATATGGCTAAATACAGACGAAAATGTTAAAAAAAAAATAAAAATACTATGAAACTGGGAGCCCTAAACATAACCCGAACCCTAAAATCTCCTTTACGTTCCTTTACCTCTATACATCCTGTTATGTTGAAATGTTATGGCGCCTGGTTACTCCATTCATAGTGTCCCCACACTAAGGATTATTACCACAGAGGCCTGAGACTAAAGAGATCTGATCTAAGTTTGTCTAAAAAGTCATGTCTTTAATTTTTTACGAATCCTGAACCCTACAAATCACCCTTACCTCCCTTTACGTCTAACCATCCCTAAACTCTCAAATCACCCTTACCTCATTTTACATCTACCCACAACTAAATCTTCAAGTCACCCTCACCTCCCTTTTCCTCTGCCTATCTCTGAACCTTCAAGTTAACCTCACCTACCCTTTACTTTTGTCCACCGCTGAGCCCTCAAGTCACCTTCATCTTCCTTTACCTCTGCCTGCCCCTGAACTCTCAAGTCACCCTCATCTTCCTTTAGTTCTACCCCCATTGAGCCCTCAAATCTCCCTCACCTTCCTTTACCCACCCTGAACCCTCAAGTCACCTTTACCTTTTCTTACCCCTGATCCCTAAAGTCACCCTTACCTCTACCGAGCCCTGAAGCCTAAAATAACTTTTTTTTAAAGTAGCACAAAGGGTATGTTATTATTAAAACATACTTGCCTGTGCTGTAAAGCTACAAATACTTACCTGTTTGTACTTACCTGCATGGTGAAGGCTGCAAGGTTAAAAGGCTGTTTTCTCTTAGGCAGGAGACATCCCTGGCAGGAGACATCCCCGCCCCTTCCTTGACCACTCTCCTGTCTTACACTAATACCCCTAAATGTTTTGGGGCCATGTCCCAAAACAGAAACTGCTGTTTTATGTCCTTGAGTATGCTTTGCAGGCACCGTCAACTCTTTCACAGTTTTACCACTTGCTCCTCCCATCACCCTATACTTGAGGTCTCTCCTGAGTGAGTGCATATGCTGTAGTTTGCAAGACATTTTGTTTGATTACAGGGGTCTTAAAACCTACCCATTGTTTACCATTTGTTGGTTTCATCATCCCTCTCATTTGTTTTTTTCTTTGATCAGCTAGTGCTGGCTTCACTTCCTCTTTGTATGTTTGTTCCTACCTCTGATTATGGCCCAAGTATTGCTTCTCTTGCCCAGTATCCCTCCACAGCTCGCCATCTTCAGCAATACCTTTTTAAAAAAAAAAATTTTTTTACTTGCACCCCTCTCCTCCCTACCTCTTGCATTGGTGCTTGCCATGTACTGTGTTGTTGCTTGTCCGGTCTGCCCCTCTCCCTTTGTTGCTTGACCCTTCCCTGAACTTTTGTTGCTTACCCCCTTCCTATCCTGCCAGAAAAAGAGGACCCAAAATTCACGCCAACGGTTTTCAAGATGCTTCAAAGATGGAATCCGTGCTGCGCTCCATGGACTGCATGGCTTTTTTGTCACGGTCTTCATGCAGGGTCAACATGGTGAACTTCAGCTCAGATGCTAAATAATTCAACTTTAAACTTTTTTTTGTGTGTGACGGCAAGGCTCAATCCCCAACTAAGAAAATGGCCCAATGCCCCTCACGGTTAAGTGCTGTCACATCACAGCGCTTTCTTTATCCCATCTATCAGCCATGCTGGACACCAGCCATCCTGCGGCACAACACAGTTCAAAAAAATTGACAAAGCCAGTAGCTGTCACAGGGGGAGACCTGTTGGCCTTGCCAAACCTTGTTTTGTTTTGGTAACCACACTTCTCTGTGTCATTTGGTGCTCCTATGATTACAATCTGTAGCTAAAACCTTTCATTGAAAAAGGCTGCCTACATGCTGAACTTTGAGGTTGGCCACGCTGAATTAAGGTTTCCTTACTGACGCAATGGAGGTATTTTGGCCGGTTGGGTTTTGGATACCACTGATCACTCATGTCGATTCGTAGGGCACTGGTCACCCATATTAGGTCTCTTGACATTGCATTGGCATCAATTCCTTTATGGGTCAAGGTTGCTACCAACTTGTCCTGTTAAGTTTTGATAAGGGATCGAAATGTCAACTTTTCAGTCTCAACCACATTCGCATTGGCTGCTGGACTTTGAAAAGCCTATTGGATTTTTTGTTTTTATGGGTGTTTATTTTGTAATTGATTTTCCGATAGTTAAGATATCTTTGTGATTATGGGAACTATATTTGTTTATTTGCACATTGTTCACTTACATTGCACTCTATCTGTGCCATCACTTGTAACACCTTTCCATACATTGGAATTTTCTTTTTACTTATGATAATACTGAGTAATTAAATTTAAGAATTCTTTGAAACATTTATTTTGATAGCAAGGTCATTGTATGTGATAGTGATTTCCTTTGACGCACTACTGTACATGAGGCTTTCATTACCCTAGTTTCCAGGGTGCTCCTTTTCTTTCTCTGAATATGCCTTCTTGAGCAAGGCTGTGAACTGTATAGCTAAGCTTGACTTCACTACTGCACCCCTAAACACGAAAGATTTTTTGTAAGAAAATTGGAAGTACCAAAAATACCTTTTTAAGTCAGGCATTAGTATAATAAAAAAGTATGTATGCTATACTTGAATATTTACAGGGGCTTTCGGTCTGCCTTTTAATCGATTGGTCTGCTGTGGTGTCTTTCACATTTAAAAAAACGCAAAAAATGTTTTAAAGTGACATAATAGTTGGGTGTTGGGATGATGCATGACCTAACATAAAAGACCACTGAAAAAAACCAGTTATAATTTAGCCAAAAACTAGAACTTCCACTCCCATCGTGTGCTGGACTTTTAACTGGGCCTTGTGCAAATGCCCAATCCACATTCTTGTTATATTTTTTGTTTTACATTTATTCACAGGTGGGGAGAGGCCTTTTTTAGTACCCCCAGAGGCACCTGGAGGTCAGTACCTTGCTCCCTTATGCCATTAAAAAAAAAAAAAACGTTTCCAAGGGGCTGTGTTCTTTAATGGATCGTTGCAGCATTTTCTTCAGAGTTGTGGCTTGCCAAGCAGATCGCTCAGTATTACCACAGGTACTTTGATACAAAAGTATACCTTACTCCTGCGCATCCCACCATTTCATCTCTCAAACACAAATTCTCCAAGAACATCAAAGGCTACTCAGGGAGGAGGTCCAAGCTCTCCTTCTCAAAGTGCCAGAGAACCCATTCCTTACTATCAGCAGGACACAGGAGTATACTCTCTCCTTCCTCAAAAAGACCTTTCTCTTTGACCCATTCTGACCTCAGGTCCCTAAACAAATACACTCTTTCAGACCACTTCCACATGGTTACTCTTCAGGATGTCATCCTGCTGCACACCAAGCCAACTTCATGTCATCTCTCGACCTGAAGGACGCTAATTTCCACATACCAATCCACCCAGCATATCACCGGTATCTCCGGTTTGAAGTCAGTGGAAAGCTTTACCAATTCTGGTGCTACCCTTCAGGATCACCACTGCACCCATGGTGTTCACCAAGTGCCTTCCCGTGGTGGCGGCACATCTGCGCACATAAGGGCATACATGTGTTTCCTTATCTGGCTGACTGGCTCTGCAAAAGTGCCACCCGTCACAACTGTCACGAACGCACTCCGCTCACAATATCCTTCACCAACTTGGCTTTAACATCAGTGCTACAAAATCCCACCTCCAACCCCTCCAGGCACAGCCCTGTCTAGGGGGGGCAATCCTCTACTTAAAAGTTTGCATGGCTTATCCAAATGCTGCCAGGATACAGTCCTTTGAGGCACTAATCCTTATCTTTCAACCAGGCAACCAAGTCACGGTCAGGACAGTTATGCACCTCTTCGGCATGATAGCCTACTGTATTGCCATAGTACTCCATGTCTGGTTAGGCATGCTTCTGCTGCAGTAGTACTTGGCGCACCAGTGGTCCCAAGAGGAGAGCCATTGGAATGATCTAGTTTTGATCAGCTGTCCCACGTGTCACTCTGCACTGGTGGAACACCAACAACCTTTTGCAGGAGCAGCCTTTTCTCAACTCCAGTTTCACTCAGAACCATTGCAACTGACGCCTCCCTTACGGGATGGGGTGCACACTTACAAGATCTGACTGTACAATGCCAGTGGCAACCCAGACAACGGGATCTCCAAATCATTTACCTGGAACTACTAGCTGTTCACCTTGCGTTGAAAGCTTTCCTTCCCACTTGATTGGCAAAGTAGTCCTCATCAAGACGGACAACATGGCAGCCACGTAATATCTTCAAAAGCAGAGGGGCACTAGATCTCCCCAGCTCTCACCTAGCCCAGAACAACTGGCTGTGGGCTTTCCGACACACAATCCTTCTAGCGACGTACCTTCCAGGAATGGATAATGACTTTTCCAACCTCACCCGGATGTGGCAGCAATTACACGTGTGGGAACTCCGCATGCAAATCATTCTCCAGTTCTTCCAGCCTTGGGGAGTCAAGTCAAGTCAAAAAGGATGTTTATTTAGATCGTAATCTTTAAACAAATACATAGCAATTAATTATTGATTTAAAATATTCTCCAACGATCTCTCAAGCAAGTTAAAAGTTAAAATCTTCTACCATTGGTTATAAAATGATCTCCCCCTAGATACAGAACAGTTAAAAAGTGGGTGCTCATATAATTGATTACTTCATTTAGTTCCTATCCTATTAAAATTAATAAAAACAGCTAACTCTAGACAAGGTTCAAATTCCACAATATACAATCTTAAAATATTATTTCTGACTTATTATAAAACTTTGTACTACCTTTATGAAATTCCCTAGGGCAATTGCAATGTCGATACTACGTAATTCTGTGATCAGCTCGATTGCTTGCGCCCGAGTTTTTATACCATATTATACAAATATAGGGCGCAGCCAGACTTTACGTTGTTCTAAGATGTTTATACAGTCTAGCAAAATGTGCAAGGCGTCCCCTTTTTTGCCCAGCCTACATTTACAACACCCGTTAGGATCCAACATTTTGGTTTTAATTTCTTTATTTATTAGGCAAGGGTTAATCCCAATGCGCAGCCTTAGGATCTCTATTCTAAACCACGGGTTTGGTAGGAAGTCCAGGTAGGGGAACCAGTTTTCCTTTGCCCATGAGTTCATCATGAACTCTACCGATATTTTCTTGCCGAGGTATTCCCTATCCGCATTTCTAGTAGCTACTTGTCCATTGAGCTTTAACTCATTCTTTGTAAACTCTACTATTAGGGAGTTTCGGCATATGTCCACTTTCATGTTCTCGCAGGCCTGTACCATTTTCTTCCTGCACATTTTTGCCCAATTTAAGCTACTTAGATGTATCTCTTTCGGACACCATTTTGCAACTTTTTGTCCATTTTCATTTTCAAGGCGTTTCCAAAATCTAATCACTGCTGCTTGTAATTGTACCCCCAAGCTGTTGTGCCTAGTTCTGTTCTTAGTGCTTGCACCATTGCTGATTGGGGCAGGGATAAAAGATTTTTCAGGCATTTTCCTTCCTCTAGGTCCCAGGCTCCCTTACCGCTCAAATAAAGGATTTCTGCACCATAGAGTACTTGCGGTGGAATCATTGCACTGAAAGTTTTTAGTAGTGGTAGATGGGACTTATCCCGATACTCGCGATTAAACATTTTTAAGCCAGCGATTGATGTTTGTGCCTTCGCTTTTAGGGCTTCTTGGTGTGTTTGTCAGTTTAATCTTTTGTCAAACCACACCCCTAGGTAGCGGTATTCATTTACAGATTCTAATTTAAGATCCCCTAAAAACCAATTAAACTTAATCGCTTTTTTCCCAAAGCATAGGATTTTTGTCTTGTCTAGATTTACCGTTAAAATTTTCTTTTTACAATATTCATTAAAAGAATTCAGCTTCCTTTGAAGGCCTATTTCTGTTTGATCCACTATTACGAGATCATCCGCATATAACAGACACAACACCTTTTTGCCATTCATTCTTGGACTGGCACTACCCTGCACCTCTAGCCAAGCCGGTAATTCTGATAGAAATATGGAAAATAGCTGTGGGGCCAGTACGCAGTCTTGTCTCAGACCGTTTTCGATGGGTATTTTTGGCGTCAATGAGCCCTCGGTGTCCCTAATTACTTGGGCCCAGTTACCTCTGTGTAATTCTTTTAGTATAGTCAGCAAATCTCTTGGGATATTTTTGTTAATTAATGTTTCCCAGAGACAGCCCCTATCCACTGAGTCAAATGCGGCTCGGAAGTCAACGAAGCAGCAGCAGAACTTCTCGTTCTGCTCCGTTGACTTCCTTGCCATTGCCCATAAAGAGAAGCAGTGGTCTATTGTTGAATGTCCCTCTCTAAAACCTCCCTGTTCAATAGGTACTATTGAATACTCTTCGACCCAGTTGTTTAGTCTATTTAAGACTAGTTTTGAGAATACCTTTTCCCCTATGTCCAAGTGGTTTATCAGTCTGTAGTTTTGAGGTTCCCCTATGCTGCCCTTTTTGTGGATAGGTCTAATTATTGCATCCTTCCAATTTAGTGGCATTTTACCTTCTGTTACTTAGTATAATTGAGAGAGGAATCTTGCCCACCACTTTGTTTGAGACTTTAATATTATCGCTGGAAGATTATCTGGCCCTGCGGCCCGGGTTAGGTTCAGCTTCTTAATCGTTTCTTCCACTCTCTCTTCAGTGAAATCTAATTTGAATTCTTCTGAGATTTCTTGCCAACCTTGGGGTACTGTATATGCCGAGGGTATTCGGGCTCCATACAGTTCCCTTAGGTATTTATCCCAGGCGGCCTCACTTACTACGCATAACATTTCTCCAGCTGGGGGAGGACGATGCTGATTTTACCAATTTCCAGAATTGTCTCAAGTTCTTAGCCTCAATTGATTCTAGCAGCTCACTCCAGCATTTCTCTTTATAAACCCTTTTTGCATCGGAGACCATCTTTTTAAACTCAGCTTTCAATTTAATAATATAGTTTTTTCTCTCTTGGTTGAACTCTTTCCTTTGCTTTCTAGCTTCTGCCCTTATCTCTCTTTTTTTACTTTGGCAGTCCATTGAGAACCATCTCCGACGATTGACCAATTATTGTACCTATTCTTTTACCCTTTTTTAATTCTATTCTAAGGCACTGTACTACTTGGGCTATTTTCTCCTCATACCACTCCACTTTTTCCCTCTCGTAGTTTACTAGTTCTACCTTTAGTTGGAAGGATTTTAGCTTTTCCAGGTACTCATCTGTTAGTCTTGTTGTCGCCCGTTTTGGGTAATCCACCTCTTGTGGGATCGCCTTTTCTCTTGGCTCCAACCTTCCTCCGTTTAACCTCAGTTGGAGGGGGTTGTGGTCACTACTCTCATTTTGATGTACCTTGAATTCCCGCATTAAGGGGAAGTTCCAGGCTAGCATGAAGGAATAGTCAATTGGGGAGTTTTGTGAGCCTTTTTTTGAAGGTCTTCTTTGCCGGGCAGTCTGTTTTAAACCTGCCATTTAAGCAGAAAAGGCCCTTTTCCCCTAAATAGTTGACCAAGCCCAAATCCTGTTTCGAGGGAACACATACTGGGAAGCTGGCGTAGTTAATTCCATAGGTATCCAATAGTTCTGTATTACAGCGATCTGCCTTCATTGTTTGCAACTTGTGGTTAAAATCCCCCTGTTTCGAGGGAGCACATACTGGGAAGCTGGCGTAGTTAATTCCATAGGTATCCAATAGTTCTGTATTACAGCGATCTGCCTTCATTGGTTGCAACTTGTGGTTAAAATCCCCCAAAATTAACATTGCATCTGAAGCATACATTTCTAAAATAGCATCTATATCCTGTTTAAAGTTCCCCATCTCAGTTACATATTCACCCACTTTCTCCCACTACATATAATCGTTTATGACGATTATCATTTCACATGTCTTATCCTGGGTCAGCTGTTTTTAACAGTGCTACATTACTTAGTATTTTTGTCGAGATAAGTGTCGTGACTCCCCTCGATGGTCGGCCGAATCTTTGCCTCTTGGCCTAACGATTTAGTTAGTGGCAGCCCCTCGAAGTTAGGGGTTTCGCTGCATGCCCAGGTCTCTTGTAGGCAGGCAATTGCTACTTTATTTACTTGTCTCTTTATATGTTCTTGTTTTAACTCATTGCCTAACCCATTTACATTCCACGAAATGAGACTTGGGCTATGCGGCACCCCTCCCTCCAATTCTATCTCACTTAAGCCGCCAGCATCCCCCATTCCATCCAAGTATCTCTCCGAGGGGTCTTCTAGATAACTAGCTTGGCTCTAGTTATCCCACAGGTCCTCTTTTACAGTGTTGTTTATTACTACCTTCAGGCGGCTACACTCTTCTTCGTTAACTTTTTGTAGCCTTACCTGTCTCCTACTCAGGCCTGCATGGCACTTTAGGAAATTCCTTCCAGGTTGTAATTCGCCCCTTAGATCTTTTTCTGTGATCACCCTTACTCCCCCCTTTGAGTATCTCGCTGGCTGCTTTCATAATTGCCATTTTACCAGGTCCGAGTATAGTAGTACTTTTGTTACTTCCCTTCCTGTTGTACTTTCTATGAAGCTCACCTGTCTCAAATCTTTTGTACCAATCCCGCTCAGGCTAATACATTTGGAGAAGACTAACAGAACTTGTTCCCTATTTAAGGGCTTGATTTTCCTTGATTTCTTACCCCTTTGTTCTGCTTCTGCTGGTTCCAAATAGACCCATTTATTGTTCCCCCACTCACATCCTTTCTCTGGGGAAGATAGGTTTATCTGTCTAGTCTCTTCCCTCCCTGTGGTCCCTACTTCTGGCTCATGTGGCTGTGGTGTTGCCTCCAAATTACAATACCTCAGGGTGGTCTGCAAGTAGCTTTTCAGCGATGGGATTAATCTCTGCTTTATAGGCTTGGTTTTTAGTACTTTCTCTTTTGGGGCCTTACTACTCTGAGATTTCTTTTGTGTATTTTGCACATTTCTTATGGCCTCCGTTGCCTGGGGTCCGATAGGTACAAAGGACCGGGCCGAGACATTTAATGTTCCCCCATCTTCCTTTTTCTTCCTATTTTCCCTTGTCACTACCTGTGGTATCTGCTTTTTGCCTGCCCTGCCTTTAGTACGGACCCTTACATGTTCACACCTCCTTTTTACCAGCATTGGGCGCCTAGATATATACACATTATCTAATTGCTCTTCCAGTTCACTTCTTATACTTTGATCAATAGTTTGTGGGGACCCTACTGGTCTTAACATGAGGCATTTGTCCTTTAATTCCTGCCAGCTCATCTTCTATCTTTTTTAGGAAAGACTTTTGGGCATTTAATACACCATTGTTCATCAGTGACACTTCTAGGATTCCCTGAAGGGTTTTCTGCAACATTAGTAATAAGTACATAATTGACGAGGTAGGCGCTGCTGACAAGTCCGAGTCGTGTGGGCTATTTCTCTCTAGGGTTACTTGGCTTCCGGTCTTTCCTTGGTCCTGCTGTTTTGAGTTATTTTTGTCCTCAAGACTGTTTAACACTTGGTTAGCAGGTGCCTCCCAAATAAAACCAGGCTCGAAGTTTTCCCTTCTCAATTGCCCATCATGTCCCGACGTTTGCAGGTAAAAAAGTTTTGGTGATGATGAAAGCCGCGGGCCACCATTTTTGAGTTTTGACTCTGGAGCGATAGATTTATTAGCAAGGGGTCCTCTAACTCAACCTCCAGATCTTTTTCTGGCACTCCCCTCTTGCTTTTCTCCACCTGGAGCACATCTTCTGTTTCTGTACTTATTGTGTTCTCCGGGCGGGGCTCCTCTTCAGATTCCAAGTTTATTGCAGATGAATTTTGGGCTTTGTAATATTTACCTCCAAAGTCTTTTACAGGATTAGAAGATACAGTAATCTTTTTTTTTTTGTGAAAAACCTTTATTGCAACATTCAGAAAGTACAAGTATGGGCCTACAACCGCAGGGGCCGGCCGCTAGTCATAGTTAGAACCCATCATATCGCGGTACAATACAGCTCATCAGCCGACAACCCTGAGGTCCGGCAGCGATTCAGGATTAAACTTGTATTGGAACGCATGAATAGGTCACAGGATATAATAAAGGTTTTATTTTATATTATCTAAATAAACGGATCAGGTGCCATACAATCAAACAAAAGGATACGGGGGACAGGCCAAGAAGCAGGATATGCATCTAGAAACAGCCATATGTGGAACTCTGGCGCCAATGCTTATGGATCGAAGTAAACCACAATACAAAACACAGTTTCGTAAGCGCCGGTTCTCAGGGCCTGCCCACCAGGAAGTCCGATTAACGTAAGAAGCATGAGCACGAAATTCCAGAACACAGTGTAATCAGAATAAAGCACAGACTATACTGACCCGAAAGGAAGAAAGGGAAGGGAGAAAAAGGCCATAGAAAATAAAAAAGGCAAAATAAAAAATAAAAACTCCAACCCCCCACCCTGCACCCCTGCCGATGGCTATAGCCTAACCCCACTAGCAGCGTGCCAATCGCCCTAAGTAACTAAAACCCTAAAAGAAGGGAAAGGAAGAAGAAGAGTGTAGGAGGGCCTATTTGTACGTGCTCCCAGCCCCTTAGTCCCCCCGCCAGAAACAGACACCCCCTATCGCAAAAAGACGGATGTAGAGCGACCCTTATAAAAGAAATTAGGGGGCACCGTGATACACCGCCCAGCCTCTTAAATCAAACAATTGCAGATCGAACATCCATAATGCCATTCCAAACCATCCCGAGTTGATTGATCTTAACCTTGACCCTTTCGAACCAGCACATGAACCCTCCCCAGCGAGACCCAAAAGCACACAAACGAGTCATAGAGGAGAGGGAAGTCATCGAGAGTCAATCCGTTACCACTTGTAGCAAGTAAGTCCACGAGAACTTCAGGCGCAGGAAGTCTCCCTCTCACAACTGGACAGTCCCGATGTTTCTTGCCCCGGGGTCGAAACGTCTCCAAAAAGGGAGGAGACGACCATAAGATGAGAGAAGAATCTACAACACAAGTCTCCGGGGGGGGGAACGCCAGTCAATGCCTCCAAAGTCAATAATGGTGGAAGGTGTGGTAGCACACTCACGACCTCTGGGACACCATCTTCCAGGGCATCATCCGATGCTTCCAATACTCGCTCCCCCACGGGGTCCTCGCGGTGAGTCAAAATGGCCGCGGCTTGAATGGCTGCAGATTGCTTTTCCAACAGTGAGGCAGGGTCCGGTACAACAAGCAGCATCCCAGATAGGCTTGCATCCATTTTAGTCAATAAAACATCCACTTGTGAGTGAAACGCCCAAAGTTCTGCCAATATTGACCTCAGCGATGGCTCAAACACATTTCGATCCATAGTCTCACGCACGAAACCAATCACAATCACCTCCCCGGGTGAATTCGGTATCTCCGGGGGGGACAAACAGGATCACGAGAGGGCAAGCGTGGACGGTGACCTGTCGTTCTCTACAGCCGCGTTCACCCAGCTTAACGCCAAAGGCCGGGGCCCCGACCCGCCGAACCCCGGCGGGAGCCAACACTGGGTCCTCGGGACGGGAACCCCCACCCACCGTCAGCAGCAAGCAAGGTCACCTCTCCATCAATGCAGAGCAAAGAAAACAATCGCTGCCAAATTCGGGCTCAAAAGAAGCCTCCACCACGATTGACTGGACCCTGCCTGGGTCTCTCAGCCGTTGTTGTTGCACTGCAGCCTGGCCTTGTAGATACTCGAGGCCACGACTTCACCGCTGGAGTAGGCCACAATCTTCAACTCCGTGTAACTTTGTGAAACCAGCCGATAAAAATTCCCGGATTTCACCATCGGAGTGAGGAACAGTTCATGCACGCAGGGGCTGGGCGTATAATCAGGATATTGTGCAGGATCTTGTGGCGGGATACGGAGGTCGGCGGAGCCGGGAGCCTAAGCAGCCATCTTGTTTGCCGTCGTAGCTCCTCCCCCAGTAATCTTTTTTTTGGTAGGTATTGCCGTACCCCCCTTTTTTGTTTGCTGGGCCTGTTTAGTTCCTTTTTTACATTTCCCTTTCTTAAGTCGCCCCTCAATAATGTCCTCATGGGAGACCTGACTTTCCTGGCTCTCTTCCCATGACCTTGATCCTGCCAATATCTCGCTAGTTTCCGGGCTGTTTTCTTGAGCTTCCTTCCGTGATTTCTGTTTACATTTTGGGCCCATGTCCTTTTGTAGTTATTATACTAGGGGAGTTCCCGACTTATCTCTACAGCTCTCCCTTACTTGCCAATAAAATCAAATATGGTGAAAGGATACTGCTAATACACTCCACTTTTTATACGTGCACTCCTGCTCACTTACCTCTGTTGTGCCGCTATCCACCAGCCTGCCTTGCCAAAAGTTGGAGGGAAAAACTCCTTCCTCCTCTTTTTCCCTGTTGGTATTATCTCTCAGCTATTGCCTCTCTTTATCGTCTTCTGCCCCTAGGCTAGGGTATCCTGGTGTTTTTTGGGTGGGCTGTGCTGAGTTTTAACCACTAATTTGCTCGTTTACGCCATGTCTGCCACACAACACTACGCCAGCTTCTTTCTGGCAAGCCGCACCCGCCTCCGCCCCGGCTACGGGGACCCACGAGCTCCTGCTCCTCGGCGTCCTCCTCTGTGCCCGCCGATCCGTTGTGCCACACCCCGCTGGGTTACCTCAGCTTTGAACTGGGGCTCCCGTGGGGCTTACGTTGTCTACGCGGGCTTTGGCTAATGCGAGATACGGGGCTAGGGTAGGGGTTAGGGCCCGCTCCCCCGCATCTCCTCCGCTGCTCCTGCTTCACGGCGATACAATCCACGATGTTCGGCGCTCCTCCGCGCTCGACTAGCTGGTCTGCGTACGTGGCTCGGCAAGGATGGGTAAGGCGTGGCCACAGCAGAGGCTCCAATAATTCTTTCAGATGCACCCTAGATGCTGCAGACTCTAGGACGCCTTTGGGAGTCCCAGAGATAAACCTTCTCCACGTCAGAGAACGCCAAATGCCCAAACTTCGCCTCCAGGTTACCACACCCACAGTCCAGGGATAATGTACTGTGAATGAGTTGGTCAGGTATCTTTGCTTATGCTTTTCCTCCTATCCCTGTACTTTGTTTGTCGTTCGTAGGCTTAGGCAGATGTCCATCACCCTCATCCTGGTGGCTCCCACCTTGGTAACCAACCATGGTTTACCACCCTCCTCGAACTCTTAGCGGTTTCACACAAGAGGCTTACCAATAGGCCGGACCTCGTCACGCAAAACCATTAAGAAATCAGGCACCCAGACTTCAGGTCTCAGAAGCTTGTAATCTAGCTGCTGCAGTCCTAGAATTTGGGTACATTACTCTTTTACCCAAATGCATGAGCATTCTTAAAGAAGAGCACAGGCCTACTTACTCTGAGTGCCTCTCACGCTGCCAAGTGGAAGAGGTCTGTCTACGGTCATTCAAAACACATAGACCCCTTAGCAGTCAAAGTGCAAGACATTGTCTGCTACCTACTTCACTTGCAAACCTGTGGTTTAGCTTTCACGTCCATAAAACTACACCTAGCTGCTATGGCCCCCTACCTTTAAAACAGACAACATGGTTCCCTTTACAACATTCCAGTCATTAAAGCTTTTATGGAGGCTCTCAAAAGAGTAATTCCTGCTCGGATCCCACCAGCACTGACATGGAACTACAGTGTGGTATGGACAAGACGTATGGGCCCTCCATTCGAACCCCTCCACTCCTGCCCCCTCCCGTTACTTTCTTGGAAGGTAGCATTTCGGGTCCCCATCTATCACTTTACACAGGCGTATCAGTGAGCCTCAAGCACTAACCTTGGAAGAACCCTTTCTTCCAAATACACAGGGATAGGGTTGTTCTCTGCACCAACCCCAGATGTCTTCCTAAGGTCATCTCACTATTTCACATCGATCAGTCTGTTAAACTTCCTGTTTTTTCCCCCTCAACCAACCTCGTTGCGGAACGGGCTCTCCATACCGTAGATGTTAAATGAGCCCTTGTGTACTATATTGACATAACTAAACCCTTTAGGAAGACTCAACAGCTCTTTGTGCCTTCTCCAAACCCCACAAAGGGAGGCGCTATATAAATCCGACATTGCAAGATGAATTGTAAAATGCATTGAGGCATGCTATGCTAAAGTTAAAAGAACCTTGCCCGTTCCAAATGGAGCCCCCTCCATTCAGAAAAATGAAGCCTCTGTAGCCTTCCTGGGGAGCATCCCTATAGCTGACATCTGTAAAGCAGCTACCTGGTTCACATGCATACTTTTACAAAACATTATTGTGTTGGTTTGCTAGCCCGCCAACATAAATTGTGATGGTTTTCCCCCTTTCTCACTTATGGGGAACCCTGAACTTTAGAGTCTTTACTAAGGATAAGACACGTGGTCCTTGGGAAGATTACAATGGAGTACTTTATTCAAGGCTAACAGTCCGACGGTTTATGTGCACTACCAATACTGTCAACACAATGGAAGGGTAACGAAGTCCTGAAGCATGGTTGTTTAATGGAAGGCCTTCTTCTTCAAGCCGTAGTCATCCAATACTTCAACCAGGGCCGGCGTCCCCCAAAAGGAAAACCGAAATAACACTACCGGTCACTGTCTGGACTGTATTCTTATCACTCTATACTGTGCTCCCCGTCACCATCATTCCTGGGCCAACGAAATAGTGAGGGAGAGGAAAGAACAACTGAAAGGCGAGGGAAGTGGGGTTCTGTGATGAGGTTACCACTCAATAACTTTAAGTGCCCTATTTGTGTCAGAGCCCCATGAAGCCCTTCCCTGCCAACCTTTTCCTCCACCCTTCTTTCCAAGACACTTGCCTGGAGCTACGGTCCTCCAGGACCGCAGTGTCGGTATCGTGGCGCTCTGTTCCCTCGAGGGACGTCCGGATACTTGCACGATGTGTGTTGGAGAACTCGCCCACTTCGGCGCTAGTCCGACGTCTTCCGCTTGCCTCCTACTTTCTCCGACCTTCTTCTTGAAATTCATCAGTTCCTCTGGTGTTTCTTTCCTCGCGCTGCTTCTCTCCTTCCACCTCGCAAATCCTTGTTCTTTCACACCTGTTCTTCCAACCGTCGGTTTTCGCCTCTTCCCGCGACGTCATGCCTTCTGCGTCCCGAGTCTCTAGACCGCTCCATCCGGGCACCATCTTAGATTCCTCGGCTGCTCCGGTCTCACCACAGTCTATATTACACCAAGGTTGGCCAGGCAGTTCTCTGAACACTTTTTCAACCCACTGCAACTTCTTCAGGCTAGCCTCCATTTTTCTGGGAGGCCTGCTTTACAGTCTATTTCACAGCATGTGAATCTACAGCTACACATGCCTCAAATGGAAAATGTTACTTACCCAGTAAGCTTCTGTTTGTGGCATGTAGTGCTATAGATTCACATGCGCCCACCCTCCTCCTCGGAACCTGTGACTGTTGCTTTCCTGTTTCTCGTTTTTTTATCTATTTCATTTTTCTGTGTGGTTTATTAAGTGTTTCAATTATTTTGTTAACACTTTGCAAATGGGTATAAAGTATGTTCAGTGCCAGTAAGTTTGAGCAACTAAAAGTTACAAATCAAGCAATGTTCTTTGGTGTTGTGGTGTAGTTCATTTTAGTCCCAATTTGGTTTCGCCCTGTACAAGGAACGTAGAATGCTCTGGTGACCGTGATGGACGATCTGCGAATGCGAGCAGACAGGGGACAATCGGCTATATTGACTTTGCTTGACCTGTCTGCCGCATTCGACTCGGTTAACCCCGAGGTCCTTCTGGCCAGACTCGAAGAGGTTGGGGCGGTAGGCACTGCCCTGAAGTGGTTTCAATCATACTTATCTTACATTTTGCACGGCGTCCCTCAGGGATCTGCGATTAGTCCAATATTGTTCAACATCTATATGAGCCCTTTAATTGCCGTCATTAGGGCTCACACTATCAATCTTGTGAACTACGCAGATGACAGCTTATCCTGTCCCTAGAGGGAGACCAGTCCATATCTTTGGAAGACTTCCATGCTTGTATGCAGGACACTGCACATTGGCTTAGAGAGAACTCTCTTCAGTTTAATGCCGATAAGACAAAGGTCCTGCACTGTGCAGCTGGGAGGATTCCCCCCCATACTCCCTACTGATTTTTGGCCCATTCCCACAGCCACCCCACTGGTCTCTTCTGAGACGGTGCGCAACCTGGGAGTCATGTTCGATAGTAAACTGATTCTTGAAACTAATGTGAATAAAACAGTTGGGAGCTCTTTCTCCCTGATCAGAGTACTCAGGAAGATTATTCCTATGTTATCAACACAGGCCGTAGTATTGATAATAGTACTATCCTGAGTAGGCTGGATTACTGTAATGCCTTGCTGCTGGAGTCTTCAAGATATTTGACTGAGAGACTCCAGAGAATACAGACAATGGTGGCTAAGTTGGCATTAATGAGCCCACACTGTTCCTCTGCCTCTCAGGTACTATCAGAGCTGCACTGGCTTCCAGTATTGCAAAGGATACAATTTAAGTCGCTTTGCATAGTGTTTAAACCTCTGCACAGTGCTGGACCCAAACCAATGCAGAACAAATTTGCAAGGTATGCCCCCACCCAAAATTTACGTTCTTCTTCCGCCAAACTGGTGAAGATGCCCAGATTCAGAAGAGCTAAATCAGGAGGCAGGGCCTTCAGCACCGCAGCTTCGCGACTTAGGAACAAACTCCCACTTGAGATTAGACAGGTGAATGATCTTTTCCAGTTCAGAAAAAGGATAAAGACATGGCTATACCCTAGAGCCTGTCTTCTACCACTCTCCTAATTTTCTTCTGCCAACTTTGCTCCACCTCATCTACGATCAGCTGGGCACACGTATCATAGGGCCAGGGTGCTCGTAGCATGATAGTGCACTTTAGAAGTGTTGATAATAATGTCTATAATAATAATTATGTTTTTGGCCTTTTTCGTATGTATTACCATAAGTGGAATTGTATTAAACGGAAGCTGCACTTCTGCCACATCACCTGAGTAATTTAATTCTAAATGTTACCACCAACTAAATTCATTACAAGCATGCACAAAATAATATTTATTTTGTCCTTTTTTATAGACGCCAGAAACATCCACATGGGTTGAAGCTGTTACCGAAGATGGTCATACATACTACTATAATGCGGAAACCAGAGGTAAATAAAATTATACCATCATCAAGGCTTTGTCTGAAAACTATTCCATCAGTTTTCATGAGGGCAGTGACGTTCTAGGAATTGAGATTGTGGTGAACAGACTGTGCGAGGTGCGCCTCAATTTCAATATTATCTGCAAATAAACAGCCAATTTCGGGAAAGCCCTAGTTATTTATTTACACCGTTTTTAGGTCGGAGGCCTAAAAGGCTGCGCTTGCGCAGACTTAGGCCGGAGATTTAATGAGACTCAGTAGCGCAGAAGGTCCCGCCTCCCTGCCCTGTCTCTCGTTCATTGGCTGGCTTCCTAAACGGAGGCCAGCCATTGGAGGAGAGATCAGTCACTCCGATGTAGCCCCGTCCTTTTCGGATTTGGGGGCGTAATTTTTGATGTTCTTTAGACAGTGACGTCGTCCGTCACTCAGAACATCAAAACCACGCCCCCAAATCCGAAAAATGCCGTAAGCTTTGTGGCCGCCATTGTTTTCCAGCCAGCGCCGAGTAAGGAGGCCTCCGTTCGAGGCCCACGCATCCCTTTGTCCCATATTTCTACCGGTGACTGCAGGCAGCCCTGATGCGGTGCGTAAGGAGGCCTCCGTTCGAGGCCCACGCATCCTTTTGTCCCATATTTCTACCGGTGACTGCAGGCAGCCCTGATGCGGTGCTCAGCGAGAGGCGGACTGTGTATCGGCAACCGGGAGAGAAGCAAGGACACGCAGCTGCCCTCCACCGCCCTCCTCCAAGTGAATATCTGCCAGTACAGTGTAAGTGCTTACGAAGGGAGACCTCATTCGAACTGACATTTCCCATTCCCGTTTCATAGTATCCTACTTTCCCCAAATTCTCAACCAGTGGACAACTAAAGAGGGGGAGGGGACAACAGATCCGCTTCCGGCCCGGGCGCTCTGTGAGTAAAGCCCAGCTCCGGTTTCAGAGCGCCTGAATTCAGCAAAGTAAGCGCCGAAAACAGACTCCGGCTCCCGGGGGACATTTCAGCCTCTTCCACTACAAAATGTTCTCTCTTCCCCTGCACCTCCCAACAACCGTCAGAGGGGGCTTAAGTGAAATCCATATACACCGCTCACAAGGCCCCGCTGAGCACATCTTCCACGCCCGGCGTCACTTGGAAACAAAGCGGCCCCGTCGCCTCCCCTAGCCCGCCCTCCCCTGTAGCCCTTTCTTGTGCCACGGCTGCGGGTTGTCGCGCTTAGGCGAGCTTAGAGGATTTGGGCAAACACCGCTTCGAGCTGTTGATTAGCTCGTGGCGCTTGGGTTTAATTGGCGCGCGGTGTAATGGCGCGGAATCCGGGAGGTGCTTTAATTAACAGCGCAGAGGCGGCTCCCGGCTCCTGTCAATACTGCAAGCCTTTGTTCTGGGGCCAGGGATAGGTTCTCTGTCGATGGCAGCCGGCTCCTGCGAGATGCCTCAGGATCAAACCGTGAATACTTTACCGGCTCCTCGAGGATAGCTCATAGCAAAACACTCTAGTGGCGTTTTAACTGAGCGCTGACGGGTAGCATGAGACAGACAGCCCGACAGAATGACTTCAATTCACCAAGCCAGGGGGAGGGGACGTGACATCACACACCTCTGAACCCGCGCCCCCCTTTGCTACAGAAAGGCTGACCACCTCTCACACCTTTCACTTGTCGACTCTCATCTGGCTGCAGAGAGATGCAAGGGAAAGAACTCTGTTCAGCAAATATTTATGAAAGGCCTATGTATTTAATTATTTCAGTGTATTGGGGGCGCTCCGGCAGGCAAAATTATATTCTGCCTACACAGACAAAATCTACACCCGGGAAGACGCCATGCTCTACGACAGCTGAGGGGCGGCTCCGGCCTGCCTGGTCTGTAAACTGAGAAAAGCCTGTGTGAAATAAGATATACGGCTTAAGGCGCGAGCTGTTGGGAGTGAAGTGACGCCCCCATCACTTTCACTATAATCTGTTCCCGGGACTACGCATGCTAAAGAGTGAAACCATCATAAATAACCCAGTAACTGCAAATGCTTCTTTCTGAACTGTGCATTAACAAAGCCATCGACTTTTCATAGTTAATGTATTTTACAACCGAGCTGTACCTTTGCACATTTTTTTGTGTTACGCCACGTAGAAAGGGTGCTCTTGAACCTTCAGGTTGTTTTTACCAGTTGCCTCCTTAAAAGACAATGATTGAGAGTGACAGCAGAGTGATGCCCCCCCCCCCGTTGTCTGTGTCTCCTTTCCCGCCCCTCCCGCTGTCCGTGTCTCCTTTCCGCCCACCCCACCCACGCTGTCCGTGTCTCCTTTCCGCCCCCCCACCCCCCGCTGTCCGTGTCTCCTTTCCGGCCACCCCCCCCTGTCCGTGTCTCCTTTCCCGCCCTCCCCCCCCCGCCGTCCGTGTCTCCTTTCCGGTATCCCCCCCCCCCACTGTCCGTGTCTCCTTCCCCCCCTCACCCCCCCCCACAGCTGAGGTGAAGTAAAGTAGGCACCTGCTCTGAAGTTGACATTTGTGCACCGGGGTGCCGGACTGTTGGACCAGGGTGCCGGACTGGTCGGGGGTAGATACGTGTGCACGGGGACCAGGGGGCTGACTGCTGTGCGGTGGGCATTATTGCACGGGGGACTGCTATGGACACTAGTGCAAGTGAGGCAGTGTCCTTCCTGTACCACTTTGGGACGAGCACCGGTGAGAGGGGCCAGGGGGTTGCTCCGCTCTGTGGGAGCACTAGTGCACGGGAACCTAGGAGCTGGCATCTGTCTTTATGTATGATGTGTGTGTGCCGCTAGCCGTGTCGCCTTTCTACTCCCCCCCCCCCCCGCCCCCCGCTGTCCGTGTCTCCTTTCCTGCACGGGGACCAGGGGGCTGACTGCTATGGACACTAGTGCAATTGAGGCAGTGTCCTTCCTGTACCACTTCGGGAAGAGCACCGCTGAGAATGGCCAGGGGGTTGCTCCGCTCTGTGGGAGCACTAGTGCACGGGAACCTAGGAGGTGCACCATCCTGGTGGAACACTCGTGAACAGAAGACGGAGGTGTCAGTCTTCCATCGGCTCTGCAAGGATGAAGGTCCAGGGAGTGTGTCTAACCCTCCTCGCCCTTCCTCTCATCGTTAAGGCGTCTGGAGGAGGTGAGTCCACAGGGGACATGTTGGGGTGTCTGTTTTTGCAGGGTGCATTCTCCCCCCTCCATCCCTTCAGGAACTCTTGCGCATTGCAGGAGTTCGGTAGAGAGGGCAGGAAGGAATCTATCTGCATACACCCACACATTGTAAATCACAAAGCTAGTTCTGAAGTACAATTTGGCCTTATGGCCAGAGCTGCTGACTTTGGACTTGGACAACGTGGTTCCATTCCTGGCTTTAGGTCAACAACCTGTGATTCTGGGCAAATTACTTAATCTCCCTGCGCTTTAAAACAGAGAGTAATATAATCTGGGGCTCATGCAAAGGGCTGTAAGGACCCTGGGCTAAATTTGCGCTATAAAAAAATCAATAGATCCGATGTTTGGGCTTTGGTACCCCTACATTGCTCGTCTACCCGTAGTCTAAAGCCAGTAGAAGTAACAGGAAGTATACTGGGCTGTTGCAACTCTGTTTCCAAACTGTTCCTGGCTTAATGCCCCTATGTAAAGGCCGTCAGGATAGCTGAGTTTAATATTTACTGATGAAACATGCAGTGATCTCCAAGTCATTGAATTCGAATCTTGGCAAGGCTGGCTCTGACTTTCACCCTTCTGAGGTCGGTAAATTAGGTATCATTAAAGTGGGCGATAGTCACATTATTGTTTACAGTATTTAAAAACGGAAGGAGTGTGGTATGAAGCGTTATATTAAGATTAATGTATTCTGCCATGCAATTCTATTCAATATTTTTATTGATAATGGCCCAAAAATTATATATTTGAAGGTTGTTTTTCAGCTGATGTGTACACAGCATCCTGCTCAGACGGTGCTGTGCTGTTGTGTGCTACATGGTATTGACACTCTTCACACGGTCACATCGGGTGATGAGACATTTTTGCACGATGAACAGCCATGTGATTTGGAACACCTTACATGTAGCTTTCCAGGTCTTGGCTGGTAGCTCTGCACTGTTGTAACTCAGTGCAGTGTTTTCAGCTTTGATGGGAGGCAGCATCGGGTACTTTTGGTGGTTCTGTTGGGGTTGTTAACTGTAGTTCCTGAGCTGCTTTGACAAAGTCAACTCTCAAAAGCCACGGCCAACCTTAATGGCTCATGCCCAAACCCTAAAGGATCACACTTTCAAAACATTACAAGTTTGCCAGGCCTTTGTAGGCCAGTGCACCTTCCTGTCTCTCTCCCACTCTGTCTCACACTCTCTCTCTCTCTCTCTCTCTCTCTCTCTCTACACACACACACACTCACACACACACACTCTCACTCACACACACACACGCACACTCTCACTCACACACACACACACACACACACTCTCTCTCACACACACACTCTCACACACACACACACACACTCACACTCGCACACACACTCACTCTCACACACGCACACACACTCTCTCACGCACACACACTCTCTCACACACACACACTCTCTCACAAACACACACTCTCTCTCACAAACACACACTCTCTCTCACAAACACACACTCTCTCTCACAAACACACACTCTCTCTCACAAACACACACTCTCTCTCACAAACACACACTCTCTCTCACAAACACACACACTCTCTCACAAACACACACTCTCTCTCACAAACACACACTCTCTCTCACAAACACACACTCTCACTCACAAACACACACACTCTCTCTCACAAACACACACACACTCTCTCTCACAAACACACACACTCTCTCTCACAAACACACACACTCTCTCTCACAAACACACACACTCTCTCACAAACACACACACTCTCTCACACCCGCACACTCTCTCTCACACCCGCACGCACACTCTCTCTCTCTCACACGCACACTCTCTCTCTCACACGCACACTCTCTCTCTCTCACACACACTCTCTCTCTCTCACACACACACACACTCACTCTCTCTCACACACACTCACTCTCTCTCTCACACACACACACACACACACACACTACTACTCAACACTACTCACTCATAATTAGTCACTCTATACTACTCACTCTTTACTACTGAAACTAAAAATACACTTTGTATATGTAAGGGTGTGGCTGTGCATGTAAATATGTGTGGCTCTAGGACTATTTACTACTCACTCTCTCACTATTTAATACTCACTCATTCACTTTGTACTACTCGCTCTCTAATACTTGCTTTCCTAATAACTCTCTCCTACTCACTATCAACTACTCACTCTACTACTTACTCTGTGTGTGGGTACTAATGCAATAGGTCTCGCATATGCAAGCTATTGGCAATATAAATGATCATGCCATTTATTTATGATTTTAAAAAAAAGTCATGAGCAATGCCAATAGCTCTACCTTTAATAATGCCGAGACCATTGCATTGTAAATGCTTGTTTTTAAAGTCAAGAGAACCCTCCGATTTCAGCCAAATGACTCACAGAAGGTTTGTTGTGAAGGATATTTTACTTCACTCTTGATAATGGAAACACATTTGCTCAGATTATCAAACATTTGTTTGTTGCATACGCTGTTGTAGATCACATACTTTGCATGCTCCTGCCATCTTGTGTTGGATGCAGGAATTGGCAAGTTGTTTTTCTTTGAAGAATTCTTCGATCTTGATTTATCTTTTGGCTGGCTCCTCCCTTGGTCCATAAAGAACCAGACTCCACTTCGGATTGTTTTTTCAACCACCGGGTTTCGGCGTTTCAGCTGGAGTTTCTGGACCTTTCAAAGTTTCGCCTTTTACTTTTGGCTCCAGTCATCGAGAAATCCTCATCTATCATTGGAGGACACATTGAGGATATAGCCTCTGTGAAGCCTGCCTGCACAGGAGTTGATTCTTTGCGTTAACTTCGGATGGAAATAATGACTTTGTTGGGGAGAGGTATGAAGAATATGGTCTTCTAATTTTGCCTTCAATAAAATGTCTAAAACCCGAGAGGTAGGAGCAACATTGAGTCAGCAACCTTTTGATCAAGACCACGACTGTCAAACGACCGAGAGTGCCAGTAAAAGATCGTCTGCTATCAAAGAAACCGTCACTGGGCCACTACAGGGCGAAGCACCAACACCACCCACTTGCCAGCTCTCTTCGGACCCGAAGTCTTCAAGGGAGCCTTCGAGGAAGGCGAGGTCCCATCGGGTACTCCAGTAGCCCAGGAGCAAAAGGCCTGGAGAATTGAAATCTGAGGGCTCTGGCGTCGAGGATGTGCTAGTAACTCTGCAGACAGGACAAGGGCCCTGGACAAAGACAAAAAAACGGAGCCCCCATTCTAAAGCCCACGACCGAGGATTTATCCTCCAGGATCAACCTCAAACGCCACCTCAGCAGGAGGTAGATCTTCACTCCTGAGGAAATCGGGCATCACGCCCTGAGACGGGACACTAGAGGCACCAACCTGCTGGTCCGATCTTCGGATCAGAGTCAGGTTGGCATAGAAACCTCCCTCGGCTCCAGAGAACCATTGAGGGAAAGACACCAAGCATCGGCCCCGGCTGACACTGACTCTACTTAGAGGAAGACAGCAGCCTCCTCCGCATCCACAATTGACTACAAAGAATGTTTCTAAATCGACCCCAAAATCAGCCCTAAAGACGACCTTGATGCCAAAATGAATTGAGTGAGCCCTCTCCAGTCATTGAACTCCCTCAGGTCCCTGATGTTGAGAAACTCAAGATACACCCATCCCTCTACAGGGACAATTCTTGCATGCCCAGCACCTTCTGGAAAGAAACAATCCTTAGATAGCCCCCAGGAAGGAAATGAAGCTAACGTTTGAAGAGGGGATAGCAGAAGATCTAGGAAACTTTGCAATACCCAATCAGAGCAGGGAACAGGCCACTGTCCAGGTACCTCAGTATCCTCTGCATACTCTCCAACTGTTACCACGCACATGAACCAGATCAACGCAGTCACCACACAGGCCATCTTGCCCCCAAGACTCTGTTCCCTTATTTAATTCAGACCCTGGTCACGATAGCCAGTATGAAGTAGAGGATACTTATTTTAAACCTACACCACCTTTGGTTGGAGGTGAAGATGACCCATAGGACGATTATAGAGTTGGGCCAACAGGGCATTATTAACCAGAAACCTTATCCGGTTAAAGCCTCACCTGATGACACTGCTGCATACAAAGAGCAACCGAACACCATATAGTTCAATTCCATGTAGTGGAAGAAGAGGACAACTTCCTGTGGAAACTCTATAAAAAACTGAAAGTATGGTGCAGTATTTGCCAATAGAGCCAAGTACAACAAGATGTGCCACTAAGAACTTCTAGGAGCCTGTTCAGGGGAGTGTGTTAACTCCCATGGCGGAGAAAAAGAAGCCTGCGCCTATTGGGATTCATCAGGGGTCATGTCCCACCGGACTCTTTAGCTGTCCATAAAGGCTGCTGCCTATGCTCTACCTCTTGACAAGGAGAGTAAGACGAATGATGTATCTGGCAAGCACATCACAATGAGAGTATTACACAAGCAGAGGATTGCTCATTCTGTCGGGCACCTATCCTGATAAGACCGGTACAACGGTGAGGAGATGTTGCAGCTGGTTAAACACCTGCAAGATGCATACCATAAAAGTGGGAAAGAGTTCAGGAAGGTAAAATCTTAACAAATCCCAAGATTCAGTGCTTTCTGGAAGCAACTTCCTGCCTACAGGGAAGTCAATACATGTATACGTTTCTGCCACCATTCGTGATTTGGGGTGCCTGGCTTCCACCTCGAGTTTCAATAGCACCTCATCAAAGTGCCATTCGATGAAGAAAAAATCTTTGGGCGTCAGTTGGATAATATGTTAGAAAAGATGAAAAAGAGGACAGGCCATGGGAGTGCTTCAACATATACAGCAAGGGACAATGTGGCCGCGCACTTCAACCTTTGCTTCCCTTCTATGTGAGTAATGGCATTCTGTCACAAACACAGAAAATAGTCCCTTTTAGTGCTCAGATTGTGGTACTTTTTTGTTCCTTTTACTTGCAGGGGAGCTTGAAACTATCAGAGATAAAGCTTGTGCTTTCCGGTATTTCCAAGAACGGAATGAAAACAACTAGCAATAACAAACCTTTGTGGCATGTGATCACTTACAGAAACATACATTTCTGCAGCCTGTTGATTTAAATAATGATGAAGCTGTAAACATATATTCCCATCATTTAAGACTATTGCCATACGGTATATGTTTTACTTATTTGTTGGTTTCCTCCTTCATAGTTTAGAGGATCTTTTTTTCATCATTAAACATAGTAATTTCAAAATGTTTGTTTCACCTTTTTCTCTAGAAGGGTCTCTACCCGCCGTCCCCTCTAAAAAAAATTTCACCCTAACTTCCCTTTCCCCTACCTACCGCTGAGCCAGCAAGTCTCCGTCAACTCTAACTTACTTCTGCCTACCCCTGAACCAAACATCCCTTTATCTCTACCCACCCCTGAATGCTCAAGTCACTTTTACCTCCCTTTACCAAATCTCCTTCAGTCCCACCTCCTTACCTCTACCTACCACATAACCCTCACCTTACCCTTACGTCTACCCACCTATGAGCCCTCAAGTCACACTCCACTCCTTTTACCTCTACCCATCCCTGAACCGTCAAGTCACCCTCACCTCCCTTTACTTCTACCCACCCTGAACTGTCCAGTCACCCTCACCTCCCTTTACTTCTACCCACCCTGAACCGTCAAGTCACCCTCACCTCCCTTTACCTCTACTCACCTCAGAACCCTCAAGTCAACTTGACCTCTACCGACTTTGAATTCTCAAGCTAACCTTGCCTCCCTTTAAATATACCCCCAAACCATCAAGTCACCTTCACCTCCCCTTACATACCACACGATCCTCAAGTTTCCCTCACCTACCCATGCCTCTACCCAACCATAAGCCCTCAAGTCACCCTCACCTCTACCCGCCCTGAACTGGCGAATCACTCTCGATTCCCTTTAGCTCTAACCGAGCCTGAATCCTCAACCAACTCACCTTCTCCTCCCTTTATCTCTACCCAGCCCCGACCCTCGAGTCACCTCACCTCCCTTTACCTCTACCTACCCTAATCTCTCAAGTCACCTTCACCTCTACCCACCCATGAGCCCCCAAGTCACCCTCAGCTCCCTTCACCTCCACACACCCCCAGTAAAGACTGTTTCTTTTCAGGCAGGACATATTTTCGTCCCCTTCCTTAAACCCTCTCCTGCCTTCACCCGAGCACCTGTAAATGGTTTGGGGGCCCTTTTGGTTGTTTTATGCCCCTGAGTACGTTTGCCAGGCACCTTTGCCTTTTTGATAGTTTGCCCTCTCTCTACCCTCACCCCGTCCTCCTCCCATCCTATAGTTTTGTTCTCGGCTGAGACAATTTCTACACATTCTGCTTGCAAGATACTTTAACTACTTGAGGCGTAAAGCTCTTCCATTGCTTACCATTGGTTGGCTTCATCGTCGCTCTCATTTCCTTTCTTCTCTTTGGTCAGCTAGTGCTGGCTGCACTTTCTCTTTGTGTGCTTGTCTTTAGTCTGGGGCATGGTCCAAGTACTGCTTCTCCTGTCCTTCCACTGCTTGCTGCTTTCAGAGGTACTTTTTTCAGACCATTTACTGGCACCCCTTCCTACCTTCACCTCCATGCATTGTTGCTAGGCCCTTAACCTCTCCCTGTGCGGTTGGTTGCACACCCCTACCCTCTTTTTTTGCCCCCTCTTGTCCCACCACAAAAAAGTGCATACATTTTGGGTTTCAAGATGCTGCAACAATACAAATTGAAGTTCATACTCCCTGCTCTGCATAGTCTTTTTAGCGCTGTCTTCATGCAGGGCCATCACAGCAAACTTCACCACAGACATAAAATAACTAAACCGATTTGTTTTTTTGTGAAGGAAAAGAATAATCCCATACTCAGAAAAGGGATCATTGGCTCTCGCAGCCAGCGCTGGTGCGTCATAACGCCCCCCCCCTAACTTTAAGGAGCGCTACACTGCAGTCGCACTGCTTAACAACATGGCTGAAACAAACTGACTAAGCCAACAGCTCTCCGATAGGCGAGGCCTATTAGCTTTGGTAATGCTTGTTTAATTTCTGTATCGTGGCGAAACGTGGGAAACCAACGTGAGCTTGTGAGCAGTGCCCTCTGCTCTGCTGGTCCTGTAGCTTCTGTTGACACTGGCAGTGCCTTTTCCAGTCTCCTGCATGATCTGTTGCCACAGTGTTGCATATTTTTACATTTGCCTTAGACTTGGGGGTATTTTAGAACAAAAGTAATCTGCACAGAGATTTTTGGATTGATCTCTTGGACTGACCTCTTGGGGTGCTGAAAATGTGAAAACACCAGCTTTTGTGCAGCATACAACAATGCATCACAACAATATCTCTACTTACACCAGTGGTGCAAATTAACCAAGGAAATACATGAGAAAATAAGTTTTAATATTAGCCTTTGGCTTTATATTTCCTTTGTGAAAAAAAAGACATGGTTTTAGCTTACACTTCTGAACGTGCTGCTAGTGCAATATCAAGAAGTTAATTCACTGAAAGTGGTAGGTCAAAAGCATTATTGAACAAAAAAAGTTCAGTTTTTCTAGCTGTCCTGTCCCAGCTCAGTGCTATGAGGTAACCACTGACCGGTATTAAATACTAGTCAAATACACACAAGAACCTAACATTATAGTACTTTCTAGAAAGACTGCAATTCAGATTTATGCACCTTTTGTATAGAAGTTCTTTTGAATTAAGGAGAAAATACCAGATTGTTCATACTGAAGCATCAGAAAAATTGTGGGCTGAGGGGCAGAACGTACAATAGCAGGACAGAACTTAGTCATTGTCAAAATAATGCATGACAAAAAATTGATCGTGAAATTAATAAGTCAAAATGTTTTCTAAAATCTTTGTTTTGACTAGCTGTTGGAGCAGTTTTGTGGGGTATATCTTTCTTACCCTTGTAGATTGGAAAATGAGTGCAGCAAAGATTATAAAGTATCAGTGGAAGTGAAACATGCTACTAAATTGTCACTTCTAGAATCCAGATGGGAGAAGCCAGAAGACTTTGTTCCAAGAGAGGATTACCTTCCGCCTCCAGGTACAACCCCCACTGACGTTTCAGAAGCGTGTTCAGAAACTGCTACAACCGAAGAAGACTCAACAGAGTGTACAGCAACTGTGACCACGGAATCAGAATCCACAGAGACTACTGTAATAACACTTAAGGAATCTGAAACCGCAGAGTCTACAGTAGCAGCATCCAAGGAATCTAACTCTGACATCGAAGACGGAGCAAAACAAGGCAAGGAAACTGAAGAATCAGAATCTGCTGCAGAACCTGAGCATTTGGCAAGTACTAATGTTTTATCCATCATTGCAAATGCAAAAGAAACTACACACATTTTAAAAATGTTTTCTGTGAATAAAAGTTCATGAATTGTGGAATCAGCTGCACCCCTTTTTGATCTTTTTTTTTTTGGGACCCCGTTGAGTCTGCCTTATATTGGTAAAATGTAAAACACAACTTACAAGGATACAAGAATAACGTTCCCTACCAAGACATTGTGGCACCCCCTTGAACCACCTTCACAGGCATGGCAACATTTTTTTTAAAAGTCCCTACACTATCAAAACATTTTGGATTGATTGGTTTTCCTCTTGCATCATGCGCATTTCTGTTTAGTTAAATTGTTTTACGTTGTTTCATTTTGTTCAAGTAATTTCTTGAAATGAAGGCATTCCAGTGTAGCAGTATGGAAAGTGCCGTCAAGTGCTTTGGTGGTTGTCCACAGGCTGTAATATATAGTCCAAAGTTATGCCACTGTATACATGTTTTAGGAGTGTGCTCCCAATCCATTCTTTTTTTAGGTCTCGCCTACCAGACAACGCAAGCTGTCTTTAGGCAAAAAGACCTTTTGTCAGTTACAGTGGGCTTAGAGCCCACATATTGCCTACTATTGATTGGATTTACCATCATGTGCTAGTTTTTTAGGTCTCGTCCTATTAATCGCGCAAACGATAAATAGGACAAGAGTATAGAGGCTCAACCAAGCTCTGAAACCATCGCGGATTACGTCGAGTGCATGTGCTCATTCACACGCTTTTTACCATTTGCTCCTCGAGCCGCCTGCCTCCGAGAGCTTCACTTCAAAGGGATCCGCTCCCCCGCCCCCTGCTTCACACTTCAAAGGAATGCGCCCACGCAATACCGAGAGCCACCGCTTCCCTCCCACTCGCTCACTCCCCTTCTCCCCCGCCCCCCACCCCATCCGACTTGTTTTTAATTGCACACTTTCACTTTTAACAATAGCGGCCGTCTCCATACCACCCAGTTCCGTCCTCCAAAGCTTCCATGTTGCTTCCGGACTATAGCGTTAAATGAGCAATGCTTGTTTGTTTTTACAGTGCTTGTTTTTTTAGCATCAGCGTATTACAGTGCGCTTTTACTCTTAACAATAGTGGCATTTCCCATCCTGCCCGGTCCCGCCCTCCAAACCTTCAGGACTCTTCAATCACTTCCTTGCAGTCTGCCTGCTGAAGTTTCACGCCGTGTGCCAAGCACCTTGTTTTTTGTTGAACTTGGCCTTCGGCTTCTGGTACCTCATGGCCCTTGTGGCTGATTACTACTCTGATGTTTTCTGCCACACATGGGAAACGTAAGCTGAGCTAGAAAATAGCACACGTAAATATGCATAACATAATAGGGCATAACAATACACACTAATGCATATTCGCCCCTCACTTGTGCAGAGAACTGTCACTATGCAGAAAGTAACGACTCTCGGATGTGTCAGTCGTACACCTGCAGTTTCATCGCTAAATTACGTCTAGGCACACACATGCAATATTTCAATGTTTAGTTATTTCCCTCTTTGCACCCTGCATAGATGTGGACTCTCAGAAGGTTGTGTAATTGAACGTACATTATATAGCACACTGTAGAGTAGTGTTCTACCTCCACCTAAAGACCATTTCGCGTTTCAGCGACTTTTGATAAAACCGGCACCATGATCTTCTCTACATTTCTAAGCTTTACCTGTGAGTGAGGGGCAAGCACATGTAAGAGTCGAGAAAGATCCCTAGATTCTGGCACCACTTCTTACCCACTTATTTAACCTCTCTATTAGCAAAGGCATTCTGCCAAGTTTAAAAAAAAACTATTGCTCCCACTCTATTTCTGATAACTCCTATTTCATTCTTGAGAATCTGGTAAAAACGACATTGCTTCCGTTACATCATCCCTCATTGCTAAAAGAAGCTCCGTCTGAAATTTGAGCCAAGCGCAGCAGTTTCACAGTGTTAGTTACAATCCTGGAATCTGTCTTAATGGAGGTGAAAATAAAATGTGTGTCACAGTGGTAATTGATCATTTAAAGACCTTCAACAGTTTTGATGATGGCATCGATATTAGGTACTCCCAGTCTTTGGCTTACCTGTAGTCAATTGTATCTAATCCCTTGAAACTGGGAGCAGCGTAAACTAGCATTGATAAAGCAATTAGTTTGGCCTTTAGTATATTGAACATTTTCTGAAGCTTTACTAACACAAAAGCACTACAGCTTGGGTAGCAGAGTGCAAGCTGCTCTCTCACACAGATCAAGTGCAGTGTCGGCAGCAGCAGTGCATGTTAGCTTCACATGCAGGACATTTATAGCATAGATGGCAGCAGGGCAAGCTCCTGTCACGCAGAAATCGGGTGCAATTCTGACAGCAGCAGCTCATATTATTATCGTATATTTACAGCATAGATTGCAGCAGGGCAAGCTGGCCTCTTGTGCAGCTCAAGTACAGTCCTGACCGCAGCAATGCATGTTACAGTCATATCCAGGACAGACACAGTATAGACAGGGGCAGAAATACAGTGTAGCTGCAATACACACTTGTTCTCGTTTCTCATCGTAATGCCCTTCTTATTCGCCCACTTTTCATCTGGCATAACTCGCGACCTCCTCCTCTCTCTGATGTGGCTTTCAATAGTAGCCATTTTTTTTACTTCAACAGCATTTCAACGGTAGCACCCAGAGGCCCTTTCGAGGCCGAAAAAGCGCTCTTTAAAAGACTCTCGTTCTCTAGCTTATTTTGTTCAAATTCTGTTGATTTCTTTTGCCCGCGCCCCGTCTCCATACCTCCTTCATTCATTTACACCTCACACCCTCTACTCCCCGACTCTTGCCTTAGCTCCCTCGCATTTTCTGTCATCCTCTTCCTCCCTTCATTTCTACACTTTCTTCCCAATTTATCATCCAGCTTTTTTTGTGTTTTTTGCAGTTTTATTTCGCGCTAACTCGACTCGAGAAGGTATTGGAGTTTCACACCTGCCCCACTTCTTTCCTCTCTAATGCACTGCCGCCTTCCACTGCCTCCTCTATGACGTGTCTCCCTACTCCTCCACTACCGCCCTCGCGCCTTCTCCTGACTAGACACCCTCACTTCCATTTACTATGTTTCTCTCCCCATCCTTTTATCTCCTGTGCCCAGCTCGTATTCTTCCTTTCCTCTCCCCTTCACCCTCCAGTCCCCCTTCCCTTCTCGTCACCTCCACCAGGTCTGTTCCCTCTCCCCGCACTCCTCTTTCTTTTCAACTTTTTTTCTACCTCACTTACTATCCACCTTCTCCTCCTCCACTACTCTCCCCCGAGAATAAGCCCGTCCCCTCGCTGCCCATCGACGCTCCCCTGCTGTCCCCTTTTCGGAAAGATCCAATATTTTCATCTCCCCTTTCATCACCACTGCCTTCAGCCCTCCTCTTCATCTATTCCTCTTCATCTCCTTCCCTCCCACTACCCTTCTCTCGCCCATCAGTCAGCCCACTTCCCTCCTTTACCCATCTCTTCTTGCTCTCCTCCACTCCACCATTTTCATCCCTTCCTTCCTCCTCTTCTCCATTTCTTTCTTTCTCTTGTCACCTTTTATGCTTTCTTTCATGCTACACATCCTCCCAGACCTCTTACATGAACTAACTTAACTTCCTACACCCCCTCCTACACGTTTTGTTTCGTTTCTCATTGTAATGCCCTTCTTATCCGCCCACTTTTCATCTGGGATAACTCGCCACCACCTCCTCTCTCTGATGTGGCTTTCAATAGTAGCCAATTTTTTATTTCAACCGCATTTCAACGGTAGCGCCCAGAGGCCCTTTCGAGGCTGAAAAAGCGCTCTATAAATGACTCTCGTTCTCTAGCTTTTTTTGTTCAAATTCTGTTGATTTCTTTCTCCCACGCCCCGTCTCCATCCCTCCTTCATTCATTTACACCTCACTCCCTGCCTCTTGCCTTCTCTCCCTCGCATTTTCTGTCATCCTCTTCCTCCCTTCATTTCTACACTTTCTTCCCAATTTATCATCCAGCTTTTGTTTGTGTTTTTTGCAGTTTTATTTAGAGCTAACTCGACCCGAGAAGGTATTGGAGTTTCACACCTCCTCCACTTCTTTCCTCTCTAATGCAGTCGCCTTCCACTGCCTCCTCTATGACGTGTCTCCCTACTCCTCCACTACCGCCCTCGCACCTTCTCCTGACTAGACACCCTCACTTCCTATGTTTCTCTCCCCGTCCTTTTATCTCCTGTACCCAGCTCATATCCTTCCTTTCCTCTCCCCCCAGTCCCCTTCCCTTCTCGTCACCTCCACCGTCCGTTCCCTAACCCTGCACTCCTCTTTCTTTTCAACTTTTTTCTACCTCACTTACCATCCGCCTTCTCCTCCTCCACTACTCTCCCCCCTGCATAAGCCCGTCCCCTCGCTGCCCATTGACGCTCCCCTGCTGTCCCCTTTTTGGAAAGATCCAATATTTTCATCTCCCCTTTCACCACCACTGCCTTCAGCCCTCCTCTTCATCTATTCCTCTTCATCTCCTTCCCTCCTACTACCCTTCTCTCGCCCTGCAGTCAGCCCACTTCCCTCCTTTACCCCTTTTTCCTCGCTCTCCTCCACTCCACCATTCTCACTACAAACTCAGCTGCCCTCCGCCCTATCAACTGAACTTTCCCCTCATTCACATCAAACTCCCTCCTCAGCCCCTTTTTTCCGACTAGCCCCCTCTCTGCTACACCTTTTTAGGTCTCGACTTAAAGCATTGCTTTAGCAATGCTTGTTTGTCGAGATTTCTAGTAAGCGGACTCCACCCTCCAACTCCACCTCCACCCTCCAACTCCACCCTCCAACTCCACCCTCCAACTCCAACTCCACTCCACCCTCCAACTCCACCCCCACCCTCCAACTCCACACTCCACCCTCCAACCCCACCCTCTCCCTCCAACTCCACCCTCCAACTCCACCCTCACCCTCCAACTTCCAACTCCACCCTCCAATTCCACCCTCCACCCCCACCCTCCAACTCCACCCTCCAACTCCACCCTCCAAAGCCACCTCCGCCCTCCACCCTCCAACTCCACCTCCACCCTCCAACTCCACCTCCACCCTCCAACTCCACCTCCACCCTCCAACTCCACCTCCACCGTCCAACTACACCTCCACCCTCCAACTCCACCTCCACCCTCCAACTCCACCTCCACCCTCCAACTCCACCTCCACCCTCCAACTCCACCCTCCAACACTCAGGAACACTACCACATCACTCAGGGACACCACCACATCACTCAGGGACACCACCACATCACTCAGGGACACCACCACATCACTCGGGGACACCACCACATCACTCGGGGACACCACCGTATGACTCGGGGACACCACCGTATGACTCGGGAACACCACCGCATGACTCGGGAACACCACCGCATGACTCGGGAACACCACCGCATCACTCGGGAACACCACCGCATCACTCGGGAACACCACCGCATCACTCGGGAACACCACCGCATCACTCGGGAACACCACCGCATCACTCTGGGAACACCACCGCATCACTCTGGGAACACCACCGCATCACTCTGGGAACACCACCGCATCACTCTGGGAACACCACCACATCACTCTGGGAACACCACCACATCACTCTGGGACACCACCAAATCACTTTCCTTGCTTGCTACCAACAAGTATTGCCATAGCCAATAGGACTCGCATTAGGAAAGTGTAAGCTATTGGCTTTGTGAATAACAATGCTATTAATTTATATATTTTCAAAGCCAACACCTATTTAAAAAAAAGTGTCATTTACAATACCAACAGCTCACACTTTCCTAATGCGAGACCTATTGCATTGCAAATGCTTGTTTTATTTGTTGGCTTGTGTGAGCTTTCATCTTCTTGTGCTTGTCATTCCCCTGAAGCATAAACTCATTACTTGTGTCCTTCCATAGCCTGAATTTCAAGCATTACTTTTTTCTTTTAGGTTAAGCACTCTACTAAAGGGCATGTAATAATAATAATAATAATAATAATAAACTTTGTTTAGTTAATTAAAACCATAACAAAACTAAGATGGAAGAGAATTTAGCATTACAATAAAATCAGTAACATTTCTACATCGTACAGTTAAAATTGCAAACTTTAAGATGATACTGGTAGGAGCTTTATCCGATTGTTCGTGGTTAAAATAGTGAACAATACTGAGCATCTTATTTTAAAATATCAAGAGCTTTCAGCCGCTTTTCAAAGGCTATCAAGAATTTTATAAATTTGCAATTAATTATTGGGTCTGTTGAGTCTAAGGCACCAATGATGGCAGATCTGCAGGTGCGTAGTCCTTTGGCCTTAAAAATGTTCTTTAGAAAGAGTGTTCGCTCCTGGGTCAGTGTTTTGCAGTGGCATATAATATGGATTATATCTTCTTTTGTAATGCCACATAGTCGGCAGTTGTTTGCTTCTGAGCGTTTCCAGATAGGTTCGTCAGCCAGGGTTGGTAATTTGCCGAATCTCACTGCCATCAGCCTTTTTTTTTTAAAACACGGAGTATGTTGATGCAAGATAGGTAGCCGGGATGAGATTGTTATAGCTGTTAATCACGGTCCATGAGTGGGACCGGGCGGAAAAGATGGTTTTATCCATAATTAATTAATGAAATTTGTCCGCTTTTTTTAGAACCTGTTTAAAGGACGTGAATGGTAGTTTTTTTTCCCACCAGGTTACCGTGCATGTTTGCTCCAGAGCGCCTGTCAGATATTTGTTTGCGGCAGAATTATGTTGATTTTCTAATTCCTGCCATAACAAGCTGTCCAAGGTGTTATTCGTAGAGTTCGATTTGATTCTATACCATACTCCAATGCTTGTATAGAGTCTTCTCAGTGTCTCGTTCATCAGGCCAAATTCTAAACGCGTCTGGGCAGGAGAAGCTGAGCGTGGGAGTTGCAAAACCTTCTTGTAGATTTTTGCAGTAAGGTTGTTTAAGGTAATATCATCCTTGCCCTGCATGGATATACTTGCATAGGATAGTGTTGGAAGTACTTTGGTTGCCATCACTGTTAGTAGAGGTTTCAGCGAGGGGCCTTGCAACTTTTTTGCCAGTGAGCGAAGTGCGAATGTTAGTGCTCCGGCTCTCTGCTTCATATATTTTTTTGGGGCGTTCAGAGTGAGCTTGTCATCGAGGTAGTATCCTAAGTATTTGTAGTTTGTTACTCTTTCAAGTGATTTTCCCTCAAATGATATGTTAAGTTGCACTGTACGTCGGTTGGTTATCAACATCGTTTTTGTCTTACATAAATTCAGAGTAAGGTTATTTGCCGTCAAAAATTGTGATGTTTTTACCAGTAGTCTGGATAGGCCCACTTTAGTTCGGCTCATAAGAACAATGTCATCAGCGTAAGCCAAATGGGTAAGATGAAAATTACCAATGTTTCGGTGCGTGCGCATTACAGATGTTTACATTTCTCGAGAGGTTTGATATGAATAAATTAAAAAGCTGTGGTGCTAAAACGCAGCCCTGTTTTAAACCGATCAATGTATATACTTTTCTAGATTGATGTGATCCATCCCCTAACTTGATTTGTGTCCAAGTATCTGTGTAGAATAGGAGTAGCCCCTTTAGTATTTTCTCGGGAATGGCCCAGGCTTTCAGCTTAGCCCATAATAGCTTGCGGTCAACGCTATCGAAGGCGGCCTTCAGGTCGATAAAACAGAGGTTCAGGTCCTGCTTAGAACGCTGGCATTTTTCGGCTATCATTGTTATTGTTAGAATATTAGACGTAGTTCCGATGCCGGCTCTAAAGCCGGTTTGATTTATTGGAATTATTGCTTTATCATCTGCCCAATTTACCAGGTCTTTTAAAAGGAGAGAGGTAAAGTATTTAGCTTCAATGTCCTGGAGTCTTATTAGGCGGCAATTTTAGAGGGTTTGCTCTGTCTCCTCCTTTGTGTATTGGGGTGATGATAGAGCCTTTCCAGCTTTCTGGGGTGTGATTATATCTTTGAACGTCTGTAAAAAGCTCTTCGAGATGTTGTGCCCAACAGTCTGGTGCATCCTTAAAGGCAATTTGTGGGATGCCATTCGGGCCCGCCGCTCCATTTCTTTTTCCCTTTCTTATGATGGTGATGATCTCGTCAACCGTGTACCAGCCATCTGTGGCTTCAGTACTCGTATATGTACTTTGTGCCATTGTCGTGCGGTTAGTGTGGTGATGTTCTTCACAACTGTTTAAATGTGGTTCCGCAGGTCCCAAGATCTGTTCTGGAGCTTTCCATCGGTTTTCTTCAAATTTTGTCGACAGGAAAGTTGACCATACCGTTTCTTGAATATTTGACGACAGAACATTTCGTGGCCTTGTCAGCTGGTTTATTATGGTCCAAAATTTGTTCGAGTCCTGTAACTTAGAGCTGGCCAGTAAGTTAATCCAAAAGTCGTTGTTCGCCTTCTTTTTCAGCTCCCAGATCCCTTTTTTATATAATTTTCTGTGGACAAGAAACGTATTCAAGCAGCTCGGGTCGTTCGCTTTGAATTGCAGATTTTTTTGACTTCTCCGTAAGGCCCTTCTTTGTTCAATTAGTGCCCAGGGCAGTTTTTTAGTCGGGTGCTTAGTTTTTGCCGATGTTTTTGTTGGTTTCATTATTAATTTTAATTTCGCAAGAAAGAGAGACCAGGCTTGTATCTTATCTGTTGTAGCTCTGTTTGCCTCTTGAAGAGCGTCCTTTATTATTAAGGTCCAATTCAGTTTAGTCGAACTGTTCCAGAATATTCGTTTCTGGTTGATTGTTCCTAATTGGCCCTCCAGGGAATACACCGGTTGCACTGTGTCTGAAAGAAAATTGAGTTTCAGATGTTGCATGCTGTGATCGCTCATTGTTGTTTATTCGATATAAAAAGTAAGTACTGAAGGAATCAATGGAAGACTTATTATCGTTAAGTCCAATGTGGATTGACTATAAGGACCGTAGAACGTTTTCTTTGGTAGGTTGTCTTTCTCTGTTCTGCCATTCAGTACTCGCATACCTAGGTACTCTAGGTCAGTTACTAAGTGAGTGGTTAGGCTGACTTTTCGACTCCTTGTTGCACCTGTTGCCTGCTGGGGGACGTTCCAGTGTATGTTATCTGAGGTTAGTATTGCGTCTTCCTCTGGTTATAAATGAGACTGGAGTTAAAATCTCCTGTTAGAATGATGTTCCAAGTTGGTTCAGAGCTCCGAAGTTTTAGTATTTCCTTGCATAATAAGTTGCATTTTGTCTTTTTTACTTGAAGATTCGGTTGGGTGTAATAGTTGATCAATATTGTCGTTTTATGACTAAAGGGCATGTATTTTTCATCTGTCTCCCTTGTGTATTTCTCTTGCCTGAAAACACTGCATGTTCTCTCCCACACTCCGCTTCCTCTGTTGCACTCGCCCTTGAGTTCTGTTCTCCTCCCCCACATTGTTTTCTCACCTGTGTGCTCCTCCCCTGCCTACTTCGTTATGGTTTCTCACAACCGGTTCTTTATCCCCCCACCCTTGCCCTCTGTGTTGCTACCCCTACCCACTATGTCAGTTTATGCCGCTTGAACCTTCTGGGTTGTTTCCCCACCATTGTCCTCAGGGTTGTTTCCCCCACACTCATCCTTTGTGATGCTTGCCACCTCCCACGCTCTCTAAATTGCTTCCCCTCAATTGTGTTTAAACCAAAACATGTTTCACTCTACCTATTTTTTATTTATTAGCAGTTTCAATTCTGTGAATTAAAAAAGACATGGGTGTTTTTTAGACAGCGTCATAGCGCTTTTTTGTTATGTTTCTTTAGCCGTTCTAATAGCCACTGGAAAAGCCAATAGATCCCAAAGGTGAGAACTATTGGCTTTGCTGGTGCTTGTTTGAATACCTGATGTGGTTATTCCTTCCAAATTCACTTTAATTCAAGTTGTACAGTAAATGAACTGTGGTGATATGCTGAAAGAATCATTTTCAAATAGATTGATACTGCGTAGACATAAGAGGGATAGTGTTTCACCTTTCTGGATTGACAATACTGGTTCTGGTTCTCTGGATGTTTAACACTCACTCCAGCTCAAAAGATTTACTAAACAAACTGAAAAAACTCATTAAGTGGAATATGTACTCAACCCAGATGTAAATTCCCTCCACTAGAGTACAGTAAAGTTATTTTCATTCGAGAAAGCCCAATGTTTTGTCATTCCTTAGCTTCCAACTTCTTATCTGTTATGGGTCCAATACAAATGTAAATGCATAAACCTTTCCTGTTGTGTAACTGCACCCATTGTTGACTCATGAGTGCTGTTCCTGTTGTGCAATTACTTTCCCTCTAGTCTGGTCCCCTTCTTTCCTGTGCTGGTACCCCGAGAGTAAGTCCCACATATCTTTAGGGGACGATATGTCTGTGAATCATGTGACATTAAGTGTCTTGTTATTATTACAATACCTTATGTCCTCAGACAGTCTTTTACTTTAAAAGTCAGGCCTAGTCCCCAACAAATATTCACCATCCTCTTAACAAGCTGTAAGCCTATCTGTGTGTGTGAGTGGACCCCAGTAGCTCCCTCAAGTAGCTAGTCGAGCTGTTAGTCGGGTTGTATGATGTTACTACGCATTCCGTTGCAACACGTGCCTTTTCCACGCATGCTTTACAACGCGAATGCCACTACCACGAATATGCTTTACAACGAAAATGCCTTTACCACGCATACCTTTACAACGTTTTTCATTGTATAACTATGCATGATAATGGCATTTTCATTGTAAATGCTTTTCTCAATCCCTGCCCCAATTCCTTATATGTTCACTAAAATCATTAAAAGTTAGTATATAAAAAAAATACTCACAATTTTTCATGTACGGACTTCTCCTTCTAAGTTAAGTGGTTCTTTCTTTATTTTTTTGAAAAGGTAGTACGTAGACGCACGTACGTTATTACGTCGTTAGGGAGGCTTATTTTAGGAAGGACAAGAGGCACAGATGATCGTCTTTATGGTAAGAGTTCACTTTCTTTTTTTAAACTCACTCTTTTTTTGGGGGGGGGGGTGGGGGAGACCGCCCCAATCCCGCCCAGCCCCCTTTTTAATTCTACCTTTACCACACATTCCTGTACTACGTATTTCGTAGTAAAGGAATGTGTGGTAAAGGCTTTGCGTGGTAACCACGCATGCGTTGTAAAGCATGCGTGGTTATGTATAGCGTGGAAACGGCCGTGTTGTAGTGGCTGTTTCCCGTTAGTGGAGATAGATTCATTGGTGTGCCTGTCATGTCAAAGTGTGTGTTGAATATTTGTCACCTTTTGTCTGCCATTTTAGGATAGGTCAAATCGAATGTTTAAAACTAGCCTCTGGGTGATGGCAACCATCGAATTTCTTATCCACCTGATGCTGAAAGATTTCAGTCTCGTAGTACAGTATAGCTTATGTAAATACTTGTAGTGTAGGAAATACGTTTGCTATAAAGATAAATGTCTCTAGTTTGTGAGCAGCAGAATTCCATTGATCATCTCGTAACAGGTGTTACTAAATCTATGTCTTAATGTTACCCAGCCACCATCTCCCTAATCAACCTTGAATTCGCGATAGCATTATAGTTGCAAAATACCGCCTTCCACTGGAAGGCAGGCGCATTGGGCGGCAGCTCCTTATGGTATGATGCAGCCTAAAGAAAAATATTAAGGAGGTTAAAACTAGCCCTCAACCCTCAATTTTGACGGTCATCATAAAAATACTATTTATGTAGAGATCACCCATTTTCGTCAGTCCTAGCTTTAACTTTGTCTAATGCTTCGATGCTGCTGGTACTTACTTTAAGGTTATGGCCAAGTAGACGCTTAGGTGTCTGTAACAGAGTGGTGCACACATTTTTGAAGAAAGATTGATTTGGTGCAACTGGAGTAGCAAGAGAAGGGCACATCAGCCTTGGAAGGATAATTTTGATACAGGCCACTGTGTCCGTCATTGATAGTGACAAGGTTATTTATGCAGCTTTCAACTGATTCCTGTATCTGTCCTATCACCGGACCGTAGAGTCTCACTGAGAATTACATCCAAATCATGGTAGTAAATTCATTGCTAGGTATCTTAACTAAATCCTCGTGCATTCTCAGGAGATTCTGGTTTTGGTTTAGCTGTGCCTCATGTTTGTGGAAATGTTTGTGATGTATTCCTTTATTTAAAAGGTAGATGTAGTGCAGAGCGTGACAAACTCCCTACTAAAAGAAAAAAGATAATGCGAAGGGTCTATAACACATTGTAAAATGTAATTGTTGGAAGTAGATATGTATGTATGTATATATTTTTATTTGATATCCAGTGGCCGTCGGTTGCTAATAACTTGGGTGCTGTTTGGCGAAAAAGAAGTAAATTAACGTATGCTCCTTCTTGGAAACGCTCTTTTAAGGCCAGTCAGTCAACGAAGCTTTATTTGGATATAAAATATCTTAAAAGCATTTATACATTTAAAAACACATTTCATAATAAATACTGTTAAAAAAAAATTACATTAATGATCATTATTACAGTGGGGGAGTAAAAATGTATTCAACTATGACAGCTTTGATAAAGACTTAAAAATTAATAATCGTGCATATTCATCGTAAAGCTTTTAATCTTATGAGCCAAGCCCAACTTAAAAATGTTGCCACCCCGCAGGCTACGGTTGTATTTGGATCTGCTTGGAGCATTCTGAGGGCAGTAGAATGATTCCTGGTTTCAAGCTGTCAGCACACTGGTTTTAACCATTTCATTCTGGGTTTAGTATAAGCCGGACAAACAAAAAAGAGGTGTGGAATATTTTCAACTACACCTACACAATGTGGGCAATCAACAGGTGTTTGGTGGGGTGGACTCCATTTACTCGTGCGTTCACGAACAGGGAGAGTGCCCAATCTGAACTGGAAAAAAAGGGCGCTATCTCTCGGTTTCCGAATGAAATCTAGGTAGAGCTCAAGGCGAGGCACCAGCTTATGTTGGCGAAACTCGTCAGTTAGTCTACCTAGATTGGGATCACTATGTTCCTGGCTATCGATCCATGCCCAAAATGCTCTCTTAGTTTCTCCTTTGGACAGCGGGGTCCCTGACTCCCACACAGTTTTAAAACCGGTGGCCAAAAGGAGCCTTTTTACATTTGCTAGCCAACCAATCTTATGGGATCCCTTAAGGTTCATCACTTCTCTAAGGCCGTCAGCGTATCTAGATAACTCGGGTGCGCCATAATCGAACCCAATAAAGCAGGGTGATTAGATCCTTAATTGAGCGACGACCCAGATCGCTCAAAAGTGGCTTAGTGGGGCTCCCCCTGGGAAGCGAGGCAAGCTCTCTGAAGAACTTATTTTCTGCCATGTCAAGCATGTCTACGTTACCAAAGCCCCAAAGTTCGGCTCCATATAATGCACAGCCCACAGCCTTTGCAGCGTAAATCTCCAAAGCTGGGGCAATGGGCTTTGAGATTGAAGCACGGTGTTCCCTCCCTATCACTCCCACAACCCGCTTATGGCTTAAGGCCATTTTTTCAATGTGCGGCTGCCATTTCAGGTTATCTGAAATTCTAATCCCCAAGTAATCAAAAACGTTCACACGCTCTAGAGGTACACCATCAAGTAAAAGGGTGGATTTGGACGAACTACTAGGGTTGAAATACAAGAGCTTCGTTTTCGAAGTGTTGATTACTAGGCCCCTCACCTTACAAAAGAGGCAGAACCGATCTAATAACTTCTGTAGTCCCGCTGGGGTTTTTGATACCAGCAGTGTGTTGTCCGCAAAAAGTAATGTGGGGACTTTTACACCTGCCAGAACGGGAGCATCAGCATTAATTTCCGATAAAAAGGAGACAACCCCGTTCACAAACAATGTGAACAGGGTTGGCGCCAATACGCATCCCTGGCAGACACCTCTGTTCACAGTAATTTTATCTGTTTTTTGTTCCTGAGTGCCCCATCTAATACGGGCATAGTTTCCTTCATGCAGGCGGACCAGGAGGTTCAAGATGGGCGGGGGAAACCCCATCTCCTGCAAGACCAACCATAGGCGGTCTCGGGGAACCAGGTCAAAGGCGGTCTTCAGATCAATAAATGCTAGATAAAGACCGCCTTTGCCAATGGTTACCACTTTCCAATGTAGAAGTACCAGCCTGAAAGCCTGGTCTATTGTGCTTCTGCATGCCCTAAACCCTGCCTGGAATTGCGAGATAATATTATTCTCCTCAGCCTACGAAAGGATCCTCTCCAGGAGAACCCTGCCAACCACCTTCTGACCAGCGTCAATTAAGCTTATTGGGCGGTAATTGGCAGGGTCCCCCTGGACCCCTTCTTATAAATAGGTATCACTTCTGCTCCCTTCCAGGAGTCTGGGACTGGAGATCCTTCAAGCAAAGCATTAATCAGGAATATAAAATAGGTGGCCCATTGCTCGGCATTTACTCTAAATAAGTCTCCCGGTATACCATCTTGGCCCGGGGCCTTAGCTGTAACAATTTTGTTTATGGCCGCCACCACCTAATTTTTCCCTATGGGGTCAAGGCAGCCAAAAGGGATCGGAATAGATATCATAGGGCAACTTAAAGACCCACAATTCTCCAAGAACTCATCTCCTGCATAGAGTCTCCTAAAGTGATCAAACCACTCCCCATCAGTAATATGGTTAAGGATTTGGTCCGGGTCACGGCCATTGGATCTTCTTACCAGGGCCCAAAAGAGCTTGTCGTTCTTAGACTGGCTCGCTGTCTTTAGGCTAGTCCAATGTGATTCTTCCCATGCCCTTTTCGCCTCTATGATGGGTCGTCTATACTGTAGTCTCGCCATACGCACCTCAACAGTATTGTGGGATTTGATAGCAAGTATCAATGTTGTCTTTTTTATCCTACAATCCTTGTTAAACCACTTCTCCATTGGCTTACTGCTCAAGGAGCGCCTTTTAAGGGACGGGGCCTCTAAAAAAGCGAACCCATCAGGTCAATTGTTTCAACGTAGATTGTCTCCACCACTGGGGACCCAGCCTCATTCGTGCAAGCTACAGAAAGCTTAATGGTCTGATCTCTTAGGATTTTCTTTAAAGTTGTGTTTTTCTGCTCGTTCAGAATACATTTTGGACATTTGAGAAACCTTTTGCAATTAGATGGTATAATTGACTTTGTTAGCATCCCAGGGCTAGCGGTAGGGCAATGCTCCATGTTTTGCCACAGTTCCATTAGGAAAGGGATAGAGAATTATGATCACTATCAATAGATGGTATAACAATCATACCACTCACATATTTCCATAACCTCTTATCAACTAAAATATAATCAATTCTGCTCGGACATGACACCCTGTTATATGTATTTGCTCCCAGGACATCGGAGGGCGTTCGCCCATTAACAGCTCTTAAACCAAGTTCCAACATTAGGGCATTCAATTGGATGACCACCGGCGACCATTTCTTCACTGGCAAGATCGACAATGAAGGTATGCCCCATCTTGCATCTTCATCATGGGTTCCCAGAATATCATCAGTTGCCAGAGGTTCAAACGTACAATTTAGGTCGCCGGCAATCAAAATAAAAGAATCAGAGGGGCAGGAAAGAAGCACTTCTGACAAGATGGATATGGTTGAGGATTTTGCCCCCCTTGAGTACCTCTTGCATAGATGTTGAAGAGTTCTAAAGTGATATTGCCCTTTGTGCCCTTAATTGTTAATCTCATCAGGTCTGGTGTTGGACAGAGGTAGTGGCCGATTTTACAATTAAGCGCGGCCTTAACCCAGACCAAGAGTCCTCCAGATGGGCGTCCGCGTCCAGAAGAGATAGATGGTATATGGAAGCAAGAATAACCGGGCTTATACAATGGCTCGAGACTCCATGTTTCCTGGAATACACACAAATCCTAGTCATCAGTAAAAGTATTCCAGTCCGGAAGAGATAGCTAGTTACGTAGGCCTGCTATATTCCATGAAACGATTTTAAAAATCCCAGTAGAACCACTGCAGAAGGTCAGGCCAACTTGAGATAGATCGGGGGCCCGTCCATTCTCTTTATTAACTCCCAATGTTATTGTAACAGTAGTTGGAAATTCGGGACCTGGACACAGGACTGGTTTAGATGGACTAACAATACTACTGCTGGGTGGGGCAAAAGTGTTTATAGATACCCCTTCATGAACCTGAAGTCAGTCAGCGGCCTCCAGTCCGCTGAACCGATTTTGAGTAGAGGTTTGGCTCGGGACTGGTAAAGACTCCAGCCTGCCCCCACTAATCAGTCCCCTCCCATTCCGCTGTACTAGTATCCACCCAACGTCTACAGAGGGAAAGTAGTCCCGGGGATAGAAATAGGACATTGGGAGGGATAAGATGGAAGCTCCTGGGCTGTAGTATTTCCAGTTGCAGATATACTCCACTGTCCTGGGATCATTAACGAGGACACAATCCCCCCTGATGTCCTTAGCCATGTGTCCCACCCAGGACACCCTTCGTACCATGAGTATTTTACTCGAAATGTGCGTTGGTAGTGGTCTATATTTGTTTAACCAATCTGCAACTTTGTTCCTCAAGGTCGTAAATGACCCTTGGCCGGGTTTGCTCAGAACCGGGACCCCTGCTAAAACCACGTAATAGGGGCTTACTTCCGGGGGCAAGTCGATGTTAATTACCCCCCCCCTCTCCCGGGAGCCTGGACTACAGGATCCCCATCTCCCTCTTTCGGCTGAGCTGGTTTGCACTCAGTTGGTTTATTAACTACTAGTACCGCAGGTGCCTTAGTTAGGGGGACAGCTGGAGCCTGTGAGACAGTAGTCGGAGCTAACGGGGTTACCCGATCATTATCGACATTCCCTCCAAAGGAGTCATTTAAAGGAACATTGACCCTCGGAGTAGTTACCTTCTTTAGGGATTCAGCAATTCCCAATGACGCAAGTTCAATCATGCTTAGTTGCTGTTCAATCTTAATTAGTCTATCTTCGACTGGGCGAAGAAAGAGTTTCAATAGATCACCCATTTTGATCAATAAGGATCCTCCATCCCCACCTTTCTCCCTGGACTCCCTGGACTTTTACCCCCATCCTTGACCCTTGACCCGGTCACTCCACTACCGCACGGCCCCCGTGTGCCCGGAATCGGCTGCCGCTGTCTGCTTGGCCCTCTTGCTGCCGCCTCTCCTTAGGGCCCCTGCTCTCCAGGCTTGCCCTCGCTCTCCAGGCTTGCCCAGGTTTGCCCTTGATCTCCAGGCTTGCCCTCGCTCTCCCCCGCTCCGCTTTCCCGCTCTTTCCACCCCCCCCTCTGCTCCCCGCTGCTGCTCTCCTGCGGCCCGCCCCCTTCTCCTGTCTCCCGCTCCCCATTCGCCGCCCCGCTCCCGCCTCCCAGCTGCACCTCCCTCCCACTTCGCCATAAATGGCGGGGACCGCGCGTACACGCAGCGTCCACGCGCAGCGGGCGCGCCGATTGCGCGCCGAAGGCAAGCCCGTCCACGCCTGGACGCGCCCAGCGGCAGAACCCCTGGACCCCGCCAGAGCCCGCCAACTCGACTGAGCTACAACGCCGCCACCCTCCACGCACTCAACACCGGCCGAAATCCAGCCTGCTACCAAGCCACCCCGAAACGCACCCACGGAGCCTTCACCTCCCACGCCTGCTACTTCACCTGCACTCGGTCCTGCACCGCAACAGCCGCCAACAACAACCACCTCAAGTACATGCTGCTCAACCCCCGCTCCATCCACAGGCACCCCGTCGAACTATGGGACCTCCTAGACAAAACGGCACCAGACATCGCCTTCTTCACGGAAACCTGGATGAACGCCTCCTCAGCCCCCGACATCGCCATTGCCTTCCCGGACGGCTACAAGATCATCCAGAGGGACCGCGTCAACCAGACCGGAGGAGGCATCGCCATCGCCCACAGAAACACTATCCGCATCACGACCAACACCGACGACACCCTCGCCACCGCAGAGCACCTGCACTTCCAGATTCACACCGACCCCAAGACCACCCTCAGAGGAACCCTCATCTACAGACCCCCGGGACCACGCTCACACTATAGCGAGACCATCGCAGACTTCATCAGTCCGCTCGCCCTCGCCTCCCCCGACTACATCCTCCTAGGAGACCTCAACTTCCACCTGGAGAACGACCAGGACAACAACACCACCGCCCTACTAGACAACCTCGCCAACCTCGGATTCAAGCAACTGGTCAACACCCCCACCCATTACGCCGGCCACACGCTCGACCCTGTCTTCTCCTCCAGCAACCGCATCACCTTCAGCCACACCACCGAGCTCCACTGGACCGACCACAGCTGCGTACACTTCAATTTCAGGAAAACAAAGACCCACCACCGCCCTCAACAAACCCCCCGAAGATGCTGGAGCAAGATCACCACCGACCAACTCACCACCTCCTTGCGCCTAAACTCTCCCACCAACACCAAGGACCCCAACGAAGGAGCCCGCAACCTCACACAGTGGATCACCGACTGCGCCAACACCCTTGCTCCACTGAAAAACCCTCCCAGCAACATCAACAGCAAGAAAGCCGCGTGGTTCACCAACGATCTCAAAGACTCCAAGAAATCCTGCTGTGACCTCGAGAAAGCCAGGCGCCACAACCAGTCAACGGATAACATGACAGCCCTCAAGAACGCCACCCGCAAACACCACCAGCTGATCCGCACCACCAAAAGGTCATCATTCAGAGAATGACTGGACAACAACACCCACAACAGCAAGGAACTCTTCAACGTCGTGAAAGAACTCTCCAACCCCAACGACAGCGACATCACGCCTTCTCAAGACCTCTGCAACTCTCTGGCCACCTTTTTTCACCGTAAGATCGTCGACATACACAACAGCTTCGGCGCTCAGAACACGTACCCCACCACCGAACCTACAACCCCCACCACCACCATGTGCGCCTGGACTCAGGTCAGCACGGAAGATACCACCCACACGATGAACACCATCCACTCGGGCTCCCCAGCCGATCCCTGCCCACACCACATCTTCAACAAAGCAGACTCCATCATCGCATCCAAACTTCGGGACATCATCAACAACTCCTTCATATCCGCCACCTTCCCAGAGAGCTGGAAGCACGCAGAGATCAGCGCCCTCCTGAAGAAACCCACCGCAGACCCCTCAGACCTCAAGAACTTCCGGCCCATCTCGCTCCTCCCCTTCCCTGCAAAAGTCATCGAGAAAACCGTCAACATACAGCTGACAGCCTTCCTGGAGACGAACGGCTCCCTCGACCCATCGCAGTCTGGATTCCGAGCGAACCACAGCACCGAGACTGCCCTCATCACGGCCACCGACGACATCCGGACCCTGCTGGACAACGGAGAAACCGCCACCCTCATCCTGCTCGACCTTTTGGCTGCGTTCGACACGGTCTGCCACCGCACCCTGACAACCCGCCTCCGCCACGCAGGGATCATAGGAAAGGTCCTGGAATGGATCACCTCCTTCCTCTCCGACAGAACCCAAAGAGTCCGTCTCCCGCCCTTCCTCGCAGAAGCCACCAAGATCATCTGCGGCGTACCTCAAGGCTCCTCGCTCAGCCCCACCCTCTTCAACGTCTACATGAGCCCCCTCGCAGCCATCGCACGTAAGCACAACCTCAACATCATCTCCTACGCCGACGATACCCAACTGATCCTCTCCCTCACCAACGACCCCACCTCCGCCAGAGCCAGCTTCCAGGATGGAATGAAAGACATCACAGACTGGGTGAAGCTCAGCCGCCTGAAACTCAGACAAGACGGAAGTCCTCATCCTCGGCCCATCCATCCTCGCCTGGGACGACTCCTGGTAGCCCCCTGCTCTGGGCCCCCCCACCCAAGCCCACGGACCACGCACGCAACCTGGGCAGCATCCTTGACTCCTCCCTCACGATGGCCAGGCAAGTTAACGCCGTTACCTCCTCCTGCTTCAACACATTCCGCATTCTCCGTAAGATCTTCCGCTGGATCCCCACTGGAACCAGGAAAACGGTCAACCAGGCCCTCGTCACCAGCCGTCTGGACTACGGGAACGCCCTCTACGCTGGGACCACCGCCAAACTACAGAAAAGACTCCAGCGCATCCAGAACGCCTCAGCACGACTCGTCTTGGACATCCCCCGACACAGCCACATCTCTGCCCACCTGAGGGACCTGCACTGGCTCCCCGTCAACAAAAGGATCACGTTCAGACTCCTCACCCACGCACACAAGGCTCTCCACGACTTGGGCCCCGAATACCTCAACAACCGCCTCACGCTCTACACGCCAACCCGCCAGCTCCGCTCCGCCAGCCTCGCCCTCGCCACCGTCCCACAGATCCGCAGAACCACCACCGGAGGAAGATCCTTCACCTACCTGGCGGCCAAGACCTGGAACACCCTCCCCACCCACCTACGACTCACCCAGGCCCATCTCTCCTTCAGGAAGCAACTCAAGACCTGGCTTTTCGAACAGTAGCAGCCCCCCCCCCCCCCAGCGCCTTGAGACCCTAGCGGGTGAGTAGCGCGCTTTACAAATACTCTTGATTGATTGATTGATTGATCCTCAGCCTGGGGTAGCACTCTCATGAGTGTTTGGTCTTCACTAGGTGCGGCTACAATGACTGGAGTAGTCGCGGCAGCCCGGTCCCCTACGACAGTAGTTACTCAAATATTTTTGGGCAACTTCCCTTTCTTTCCACCAGTGTCTTTAACCTGCCCTGGCTTATGCTTTGGGATAGCCCCTTGGCGTCTCTCTCGTAGTTGCCTGGTGTTGTACTCCTTGACGGGACTAGCCTCAATGGGTAGCTTGAGGGGTGTTATCAGTAACGATTCTAAGACCGTAGACTGGTCCCCTGTGGAAAGATGGTCCAGGACACGAACTGCCAAGTGAACATTTGGTGATTCGGGGATCACGGATACACCAATACCACTGATAGAGCCATGGTGTTCTGGTGTCCGTGCATTGGCGATATACCCCATTGATGACCTTCGGGCAATTGCTAAGTCCTGTGAGACCTGCCTCTCCATCAGCGTAATCCCCTGGTCTATGACAGAATTAACCCTGACGATAAAATTGTCCATGGTTCCAGTTAGGTTTACATTGGCCGCCTTGCTCCTACCCTCCTTAGCTGCCATATTGGTGCCGGTACGACGAAAATGCGAATATGGTACTTACAAGAGGGACCCGAGTGTAAACATGAAAGGGGGGGTGGCCCGTCCCGTCCTTAACCGGTCTTGAATGGGCCCGCCCCTGGCCCGGGCTTTGCCCGGAGCTCGTCCGCGCAGCGGAAGTGATGATGCGCTATGTCGGCGCCGGTCAGCTGCAGATGGATCCCAGGTGTGGGCTTGGTCAGCGTGCCCCCTGGGAGTCGTAGTTCCTGCTCCTGTATTCACCAACAACCAAAAGGGCGAGGCGCTATGTAGGCGCCGGTCAGCTGCAGATGGATCCCAGGTTTCGGCTTGGTCAGCGTGCCCCCTGGGAGTCCTAGTTCCTGCTCCTGTATTCACCAACAACCAAAAGGGCGAAGCGGCTCCCGCGGGAGCGACGAGGCGCTATGTAGGCGCCGGTCAGCTGCAGATGGATCCCAGGTGTAGGCTTGGTCAGCGTGCCCCCTGGGAGTCATTGTTCCTGCTCCTGTATTCACCAACAACCAAAAGGGCGAGGTGCTATGTAGGCGCCGGTCAGCTGCAGATGGATCCCAGGTGTGGGCTTGGTCAGCGTGCCCCCTGGGAGTCGTAGTTCCTGCTCCTGTATTCACCAACAACCAAAAGGGTAAAGCGGTTCTTTTAAGGGTGGGTCTAGGGGGTAATCACAGGCTTTTTTCAGCATACCATCTGGCCCTACAGATTTTTCCAATGTCATTTAAGTTTTGCAAGAAATTAGCCTCTGGACTACAGCTACGTCTTGCCCTCACCATTTGACCATATGGGATGGCAGTAGCTGAAGAGTGCAGGTGGGCACTGGTTGCATGTAGTATATTGTTGCACGCCTTTATAGTATGGCTGAGATACCCGCCACCCCCTCTCAACACAATCCCCAAGGATGGGAAACCGGAAACAGTTCTGAACTTTTGGAAGACGGGAGGGAGTGACCCTCCCGGCCGTATTTATTAAAATATGAAACAAAATTAAAACATTAAAATAACAGTTTCATATTATGTACAATTTCATTACCACATTGCGATGTTTGGCTAACCTTAACATATTCTCTAATACAAAGGTTCTCCTAGCCGAACTAACATCCTACAAAACATTTAACTTGAAATTTTGAAATTGTACATCCTAACGTTTAAGGGCCAACGGCAAGGTCGTAACCGGTGTCAAGATCCCTAAACCAGAAATATCCCCCTCACTTGTGAGGGGCGACCGCACAGAGGTGTACCTCGAGTGCAACTACCAATTTCCCTTGACTTGACGGGGGCCCCAATAAACTCGACGCCACTTAAAGGTCGTCCGAGGACTCGTGTGAGGTATCTAGAAGGTAGCGTAGACCCCCCCCCAAACCCCACACAACTTACTGCATCTGCCGTCGCAGATGACCTGGCCCCGGGAAATTCTCCAGGAGGGGGCTGTAGCCCCTCCTACCCAGGAAGGGGCCTTGACCGCCTTTCCTTTCCTTTCGGCGGCCCATCCTTAGAAGGGACCGCCTACCCCGTTGAGGGGCCAATGGCCACCTCCCTCGAGCGCTCCCATCCGTAATGGGTGACGCCCACTCATAGGGATCTTCCAATTAGTGCTCACCGATCATGACCTTACCGCCCGACCAAAATAAATACGACAGTTCTAAACTAAATGACTAAATTACTTAAAAGACAGTTAAAAGCAACCACTTTATTAAAAGCATGCTACTGATCAACCCTAGAGCAGGATTACTTTATTTGCAAAAGATACCACAATTGACCATTTCTTTATTGCATATTCAAAGTTATCACGATAATAATCCGGTACCTGCAAACAAAAGAGTTATCACATCAAACTTTATTCAAAACCACTTGCTGTCCTCAGGGGCTGGTGGGTGGGTCAAAATTGGCTCTTCGTTCCGTCTCGGGCTCACGTGCAGCGAGGTGGTGCAGCTTCAGAGCACAGGAACAAGAGGATGCTTCCTTGGCTTGTTGCTCCTTTTATCCGTCTTCAGGGCGGGCGTAAACCCGCCCCGGCCTGCCCCGAAGGCGTGGCCCGGCCGCGTCAGTGTCTAGGCCAGCCCACTCCAGGGCGGGAAAAGGCGCGCCCCGGCTACGCCGCTTCGGGCATACCAGCCGAGACTCGCCTCCCGCCCAAGATGGCTTCCCGGGGGGATCGTGGTACTCTGCCATACGTTCGGGGGGACCGAATGGTCGCCCCTTTCCATATGGCTGAGATACCCGCCACCCCCTCTCAACACAATCCCCAAGGATGGGAAACCGGAAACAGTTCTGAACTTTTGGAAGACGGGAGGGAGTGACCCTCCCGGCCGTATTTATTAAAATATGAAACAAAATTAAAATAACAGTTTCATATTATGTACAATTTCATTACCACATTGCGATGTTTGGCTAACCTTAACATATTCTCTAATACAAAGGTTCTCCTAGCCGAACTAACATCCTACAAAACATTTAACTTGAAATTTTGAAATTGTACATCCTAACGTTTAAGGGCCAACGGCAAGGTCGTAACCGGTGTCAAGATCCCTAAACCAGAAATATCCCCCTCACTTGTGAGGGGCGACCGCACAGAGGTGTACCTCGAGTGCAACTACCAATTTCCCTTGACTTGACGGGGGCCCCAATAAACTCGACGCCACTTAAAGGTCGTCCGAGGACTCGTGTGAGGTATCTAGAAGGTAGCGTAGACCCCCCCCCCAAACCCCACACAACTTACCGCATCTGCCGTCGCAGATGACCTGGCCCCGGGAAATTCTCCAGGAGGGGGCTGTAGCCCCTCCTACCCAGGAAGGGGCCTTGACCGCCTTTCCTTTCCTTTCGGCGGCCCATCCTTAGAAGGGACCGCCTACCCCGTTGAGGGGCCAATGGCCACCTCCCTCGAGCGCTCCCATCCGTAATGGGTGACGCCCACTCATAGGGATCTTCCAATTAGTGCTCACCGATCATGACCTTACCGCCACAGGCCGGATAGTTGACCGGCTATCCGGACCCCCCACCACACTCCTACCTAAAGGTCATGTCTTAAAGTCTTTAGCCAAGCTATACAGTCTCCTATGAGTAACTCGTTCCCCACCCGGGACAAATGAACACCATCCCCCAAATACATACTGTCACCAGTAATACAACCATGCGAAATAGAATGCAGTGTATTGGAACGGAACAATCTACTCACTTTGTTATTAATTTTCCTTACTGAATGATTCAGAGCAGAAACAGAAATAGCCCCCGCCATACTTTTCGTGGGATCATATGTGACCATGCAATCGTGCACCCTGGAACTCTCCTCGCCAACCAACTTACAGTGGAAAGCATCGCCTCCAGAAGAAGTCGTCTACCAGTGGTGACCAAATCATTGCCCCCAAGATGTACTATGATTATAGACGGCGGTGACCTCGTCCGCCCTAGCAAACCCTCAAAAAATGATTGAAACTGGTCAATACAGAGTCCGCCCCTTCCGTAGAAGGACACACTGTACCCGTATTCCCCAGCCACGTGAATCATGTCACCTGCTTTGAATACGTCCGCGGCACGCCTCACGTATGAGTGGCCCACGACCCACACCTCCTTTTTCACAGCCGGTGAAGTCTGACCGCTGGCCCGGTGTTGGGTCGACTGCATAGTCCGCCCCGCCTCGTAGGCTTGCGCAACTGAAACCAAACAAAAACAAGAAGCGTGAGTACATCATTACAGCTTCACAACATGTGCAACCGCACATACCTCTTATAACAATTGGAGGACCAACGCCCCACACGTTTAATTTGTTCGACATTCAGACCCCTGGCTGTAGCCTCTGTAGCAGCCCCTATCCGAAAGGAATGGGTCCCAAACTCGCCCGGGTTCAAGCCCGCAGCAGTAATCGACATCGCAAGCACCCGCTGAAACTGAAACCTCGTCAGTGGGGTGGTGTCAGCGTGTCTCAACAAGGTCCCCCCCCATGATGCCACCCTTTGTGCCAAATATTCCTCTACACAACTCACCGGGCACATGGAGGACCCGGGGATCCTTTGTATGATTATGCAATCACCCATCGCACCCTGATCGGTCTTGGACCTGACGAACGAGAGAGTCATTGTCTCCCCTCTGATCTGAACGTGCTCTCGGCACAGTCCCCCCATCACGTCCTGCTTGTTCCTCGCCACTAGTTCGCTTACTCGCATAGCCCCATGGAATGCCAGCGTAAAAGCGGCTCGGAATAACACCGTTTCATACTGGGATGAACATGTTGCAGGGAGTCTAGATAATAACAGGGCCAACCTATCCAAACCTATCGGGCGCCTTTCATCTACTCTGCGACCCTCAAGGCGTTGCCACCCACGTAGCGCTTTTTGCACAACGAAAGACGCTGTCGGGTCCTGGATCCCATGCGCCCTAGCCACAAAGGAAATGGCGGCCCGATGCCTCTGGGCCGTAGCCACTGATTTGCCTGCCTGACGTAAAGACAGCAGGAATTTCACTACCAACTCCTCCTGGCCCCAAAGCTCCCCTCTAGCCGCCCCCAAAAAGGCCCAATAGGAACGGAACGCCCCTTCATATGCCTTCCTCGTCCTGGGTGCTTAACTCTCTCCCACGAGGTTCTGTAGTTCAGGGCACCGAGAGACCAGAGAGCTTCGGGAAAGGGTGCTGCCACCGGGTCCGCTGTGGGCAGAAAACCCCAGAAGGCCTGCATATGAAAACGAGAAAGCGCATCAGCCGCCTGGTTCATCACCCCCGGGACATGTCTTGCCCTAAATAGTACATTCAATTGCATACACAATAACACAATTTCCTTGAGCAATCTCAGAATCCATTTGCATCGTGCTGCCTGGCTATTGATACACTCAACAACGGTCATGTTATCAGACCAGAATACCACAGAGTGATCTCTGAACCCCTCGGGCCAAGTTCTCAGGGCCACCAGTATGGGAAAAAGTTCTAGGAAAGCAATGTTGCTTGTCAGACCACTATCATGCCACCATGACGGCCATTTTTGTGCCGACCACTGAGTGCCGAATATGGCACCAAAACCAATGCTCCCTGCCGAATCTGTCCACAGCCCTAGCTCCTCAGAGGACACGGCCGGTTTGTTCCAGACAATTCGACCATTGAAATCCGCCAGAAATGCCAACCAAATGCGCATGTCCTGGCGAACCTCTGCCGAGAGCCTTGTGCGATGATGACCCTCCCTCAGGCCGACCATGGTTTGAGCGATCGAGCGAGAAAAGGGGCGGGCCATCGGTATAACTCTTAGGGCAAAATTCAACTGTCCCACCAATTGCTGTAATTGATGTAGCTTAACCTTAGACTCACTTATACATATTTGCAGGGATGCCCTGAATCTTAACACTTTGTCACCTGGTAAACGAAAACAACCTTCTTCGGAATCGAGCTTGATCCCCAGAAACTCGAGGCAAGTCGAGGGACCCACAGTCTTACCTGGTGCCAATGGCACGCCAAACTGATTCATCAAGACACAAAATGCAGTCAAAGCCTGTCCACATTCTGGATCCCCGGCTGCCCCCAGAAACAAAAAGTCATCGAGATAATGCATAACATGTTTAAACCCCGTCTTCTTTGTGAAGACCCATTGCAGGAAGCAACTGAACTTTTCGAAATAGGCACACGATATAGAGCACCCCATCGGCATACACCTATCCATGTAATAGTGACCCTGAAACATGAAACCAAGGAGACGCTGATCGTCCGGATGTACCGGGAGCAACCGGAACGCTGACTCGATATCAGATTTTGCCATCAGCGCTCCGGGCCCCAGGCGATTCAATATGGCTACGGCCTCGTCGAAGGATGCGTACCGCACCGAACACACTTCCGGGTCTATTGCCTCGTTTACGGAAAGACCACGTGGGGCTGATAAATTATGTATCAGCCGAAACTCACCCGGGTCCTTCTTGGGGACCACCCCTAAAGGGGAACAAACAAAGTTAGCAACTGGTGGCACATTAAATGGACCGGCGACTCGACCTCGAGCCACCTCTTTCCCGATCTTTTCCTGTACCACGGTCGTATGCTGTAAGACCGATATCTGGTTTTTACATTTTGCTATACCCTGAAACTCCCTCACTGGGATGCGGAAACCATATGAAAATCCGTCCCGCAACACCCCAGCGGAAGCGTGATCCGGGTATTCACTGAGCCAGGGAATCATTGCCATGGTATCAATCGGAGTAGGTAAAGGCGCCCCTCGGACTATGTCAGACCTGTTTGGCGCCTCCTCTACCCCCGTTATCACCCGTTTTGGCTCTGCACATGGACTCAGGATGGGATGATTGCCCACACCCCCCACATTCGTGCCTAAATTTGCATGACCCCTGGGGCCTAGTACATTTCCCCCTGTTAAAGTTCCAACAAACCCCCCTTTTACCTGCGTTGCCGATTGGCCTCGAGTGATTGTCGTTACTCGTACCTGATCGAAAGGGCGTCCCCGCATATTGGCGGGAGGATTCACCCACGTTACTCCCTACCAATGGCACCTTCAACATACCAGAATCCTCCATTTTGGACCATGACACAGAATCATAACAATCCCAAGTTAAGTTTTTATCATGCTCTTTAGCTTTTCTGAAAATATTATCGTAACAAAACCAATGGTTGCCCTCGTGAGATACTGAATACCCCATGATCCGTGATTGATAAATCGGCAATTCGGGCAGCAATTCGGGCCTACGTTCACCCAAGATGGATGTAAAAACCCCCCATGCTTTGCCCCAATTACCAATGTTTTCATTTACCTTAAAGGCGGCCATCTTTGCGCGCCAAACACTCGGATGCATGAGCTCCTTCTGACTCTTAACATGCTCCATCTCATAATGATCGGTAAGCAACGAGAAGATGTTTATATACTCCCCTGCCCATATCTTCTCCTTGATAGCCAGAGGGACATGTTGACCCAACTTTTCCCTTCGAGAGGGTGCCGACTCATCCCTCGCAATCGGCAATGGCCGCTTACCTGAACCGGAAGCTGTATCTGCGACTGGACCTGACCCGGGTGGTTTCTCTACTGCCGCAGCCGGCGATGGTGCCTTCGTCGCTTCCCTTGTTTCCCGCAGCTGCTTCATCAACACCCGCGCGTCGTCAGCCGTGGCGCCCTTGCTACCTTTACCCAACCACGCTGCTAATTGTGCTGCCAGCTCGGGCGGCATATCCTCCCCGGACACGGGGGTGACCACTACGGGAATCGGATTCCCTTCCTCCGGGACCGGAGTGGGTGCTTCGAGTGGGGTACAGGGAACTGGGACGTCTCCCCCAGTTGTTCCCCTCCTGGGCCTCTTGCCTTTTCCTCCTGGAGCTGCTCCCGCCAGAGGACGTTTCGGCCCCCCTTCCTCGTCTTTCTCCGCCATTCGCTTCTTTAGGTCGGTCACCTCTTTCATGAGAACACGCAGCATCTGGTCGGTAGTCATTCGCTTTCCCGCCTTCTTAGGCATTCTCCGACAGAGTATCTGCAAAACAAACAAGAAGATTACAACGCTCAAAATTGGCTCTTCGTTCCGTCTCGGGCTCACGTGCAGCGAGGTGGTGCAGCTTCAGAGCACAGGAACAAGAGGATGCTTCCTTGGCTTGTTGCTCCTTTTATCCGTCTTCAGGGCGGGCGTAAACCCGCCCCGGCCTGCCCCGAGGGCGTGGCCCGGCCGCGTCAGTGTCTAGGCCAGCCCACTCCAGGGCGGGAAAAGGCGCGCCCCGGCTACGCCGCTTCGGGCATACCAGCCGAGACTCGCCTCCCGCCCAAGATGGCTTCCCGGGGGGATCGTGGTACTCTGCCATACGTTCGGGGGGACCGAATGGTCGCCCCTTTCCATATGTGCACCTCTGAACTTGTCTATTACCTAAATATAGTCAACAGGTGCAGATACTCCAAAGTCTGTGCTGTATCTCATTGTTAGATGTACATTGTATTCATTTGGGTTTGGAAAATAACACCTTTTCAGTTTTTTCAGACTATTTTCAGTTCCAGTCCAGATGACAACTATGTCATCTATAAACCTGCCAAAAACAGGATATGCTCATGGTTGGCCCCTGAGCCCCAGGTATGCTTTCTCTAAAAAAGAGATTGCCATTAGTAGGGAGCAAACCCTGAGCCCCTCACAGTCCTCTGTTTGTGTCTAAATAAGGACTCATCATGCAAAAATTCTTTGTCAATATATTTTTAACCATATCTAGTAACGTTTCTATATGGGCATATTGTGTCCTACGGGTTAATAAAAATTGATGTAATGTCAGAATGCCATGCTCCATCTCTTGATACAGGTATACAAACTAGTTTCGTCAAATGTCACAAAATACCATACCATTCTATTACCATTCATTGTCAGTCAATTTGTCAGAAGTTTTGTTTGATTAATTAAAATCGTGAATAGTATAATCATCGTCAGAGCAAATAAAGCGTAGTTCTTAACTCTGATGTGATATAAAACATGCACAGGGTTCAGGCGGCCCTCGTTAAGATGGTATCATCCATAAATCTGTCCCACTATTTAAAATAATGTAATACAATATGCCATGAAATCTAGGGAAGTCTATAAACATAGCCTACAACAGCAGGAACAGCTTAAAGTCTTCCTCCCTTCCTAAGATACTAAAGGGCTACTTTAGTATCCTAGGAGGACTTCACCTTTGCGATTTCAATCCCCAAATCTGCTGTTAAAATGTTAAACAGTCTTGTTTAATACCTTTGCTTATATATACTTTTTGAGATACATGTAAGGTTCATGGAATAATGATGATAGGTGCTTAGACCAAAATTCAATGTTATATTTAAATAGAGAGCCGGTGGCGCTTGACCGTCGTGGCTGCGCTTAGGTGAAGCTCCCGCCGATCCGAGCGGTAATTCACACACCATCCTCATCCTTCTATACATAACGGCTTCAAAATAGTGCCACCGGGCAGTGGACAGCGTGCTGCATATGGCGACCTGTCTGGGCTGACTGGAGACTGCGGGAGAGTGCAGTGACGGGCGGCGGTGCGGCACGGGCAGGATCGGCCTGGAGGAATTGGGCGGCTGAAGTGACTACGCAAGGCCGGGGATGCGTGGCCCCCGCCGCGCTGCCGCTTTAGTTGCAGGACGGCTGGTGGAGGTTGCGGGACGCGGCGGCGCCGCGCGCCCGTCTGACAAACCCTGATGACTCCCTGTGAAGACCGGAGGTGACTGCTGAGGATAGCTGAGGGGAGCGGTCAGAGGCATGTGCACGGCGTGAGGAATCGGGCTGTGAGGCCTGCAGCCCGGTGATCAGCGCAGTAAGGAGCGGGAACGCCTGGGGGCAACAGGGACGCCCTCATGGACATTACAGCCCCGATGCTGGCATAGGATACGCACGGGGTGTGCAGCAGCGTCAGAGGAGGCACGTCAGGTCGAGGTGCCGAACGAGACGCAGTCTGGGCCCCAAGGCGCCATTTTATGCGGAGATCGGGTGTGCATTAGCTGCTGCTCCCCGGCGAGGCGCCTGAAGCACAGAGGGCGTTCTGAATGTCAACGTGACTGCCACAGTCCCTTATTGGTTCCATTTGCTGTTTTTTGATCACTTTAAAGCGAAAACTTGTAGCTGAGAACCCCCCGGACCCCCCCTACATTCATTTTGCGACGACGCACACTGGCTGACTGTCCTCTATTGAGCTGGGTCACTGGCAGGAGGTGTAGGGAGAGGTCACGAGCTGCGGCGGAGAGAACAGTACATTTGTGCAACCTATAGACTGGGACATTCATATCGGCCCTGCGCGTAGAGTATCTGTGACACAAGATCGGACGGCATGGGGAGGACGAAGGCCAAACAAACGAAGATGACCTTCGACGCGCGGAAGACGCCCGGCTCGACCTTCAAAGACCGTACGGATACAGACCCACCAGAATCACGAGAGGGAGACTGGAAGGCATTGCTGGTGGGGATGCAACAGAGTCTTAGTTCCATAGACTCCAAAATGGACGCTATGAATAGTAGACTTGAGGCGGTGGTGGCCAAGATTGATCAGCATGATGAACGGCTCAAGGATGCGGAACAAAGAGTATCGGGCCTGGACGACGGAGCAGTGGCTAACAAACAGCACTTGCTCCAGATGTATAAACTGCTGAAGATCATAGCGGACAAATATGAGGAGTTAGAGGCCCGCTCTCTGCTGAATAACGTGCGGATACTGGGCGTGGCGGAGTCGACAAACACTGGGAGGTTGGAAGACTTCATGGAAAAGCTGGTGGTGGAGCTTTTGGCAAAAGATCCCTTCTCTGCACACATGACCATTGAGGGAGCCCACAGATCACTGGCGGCGCGCCACCCTCCGGGGGCCCCACTGCGCCCGGTGATAGTGCATTTTTTTAACTATCGAGATAGGGACCCTATCCTCCGTTTGGCTCGCGAGAAGGGTGAAGTGCGCTATGAGAACTTCACCTTGGCCTTATATCTTGATTTCACCCAGGCCGTGCAGGAAGCCCGTCGAAAGTTTGCGGCCGTGAAGAAGAAGTTGCAGGCACAAGAAATTACGTATTCCATGCTCTATCCTGCCAGGTTAAAGATCCATCATCTGGGTAAACATCTCTTCAACTATCCTCAGCAGGTGGAGGAGTACCTCAAGCGAGATCGTAGAGCCGTATCCCAGGAGGGAGCTTCCTGCCGGCGGTCCCGGTCCCAGTCGCCACTTTCAGACCCGGACTGATCCGAAGCCCGTGCGGCACGCCACAGAGTCAAGGCAAAGAAATTCCTGAGAAATGTACAGAGTGGGTGATGTATCATTGCTGTTTAATGGTTTTTATGACACTATTACCGTCCGGACGCTCGCTTCCGTCCCGTTAATGCAGCCCGCATAGTTAAGTGGGTTAGCGGACGGGTGAAATAGGGAGGTTGAGTGGGCATGGCAGGAGCTCCTAGTGGTTGAGGGCATTCCCCCTTTTCAGGTATATTGTTTAATATTAGGGGGCACAGATGTTGATATTTGGGCATAATGTTGGGAGGGTGCCTTTACCCGGCGCGTTGGGGAAGCCGGTGTGGGTAGGGATTTGGGTTGTACTGGTGATTACCCAGAGGCTCTATTTGATCTGACTGATTTTGAAGTTTGGGAGGGGGAGGGGGGACGTCCTCGGCCAGTTGGGGGAGTCGGAGCCGGAGTGGGAGGGGTAGGGAGGATCGGGGGGAACGGTTGCACTGTAGGTTTGATCATGCCCATTGCAGGAATCAGAATGGAATAGATAGATGCCATGACTGACGACACAGGTAATAGGAATGATCTCCACATACTTTTGTGGAATGTGAGAGGTTTGAATGATCCGAGGAAAAGGAGCCAGGTGCTGGAATATCTTAATCGCCATCATGTCCACGTGCGCCTATTACAAGAGACCCACCTTCAGCACGGCAGCACACCCCAATTTGCAACACAATGGGCCTCCCACAGATGCTTTGCATCGTATTCAAGTTACTCTAGGGGGGTGGCTATACTTATTAAACGGGGAGTCAGGTTTGTGCTAGGAGGAATGGAAGTGGACCCTAATGGGAGGTATTGCCTGCTTTGGGGGAAGCTGAATTCACACCATGTGGCTATTGCAAATTACTAAGGTCCCAACACAGATGACGTGCATCCCTTACTCATGTTGAGGGGCAAACTTCACACGCTTGGATTCCAGTATGTTCTATGGGATGGGACTTTAATACTGTGGTGGACCCTAAACTCGTTCGCTCTCATGCCGGGGCAGCACACTACACCACTGCCCAACGCACCCTGCATGACATAATACATTCCGATTATTTATTGAATACATGGCGTCACATGCATCCATCACGGAAGGAAGGAACACATTATTCGGCGGTGCATAATACGAGGGCCAGATTGGATTACATACTAGTGACGGTGGGTATGACGCACTGGGTAGACAGGGCGACTCATCTGGCCTGTAGGTATTGCGACCACTCCCCTGTACTTGTGACAATTCGGACCCCGATAGATCATTCCCCCTATCTTAACTGGCGGTTGAACGCTCTACATCTGCAGGATGCAGTGTTTAGAACAGAGATGGAACAGGATATTAAAGATTTTTTCGCTAGGAATATTGACTCTGTAGCAAGTTTAACATTGGTATGGGAAGCATTCAAAGTGACAGTGCGAGGCTGGTGCATTTCCAAGGGAGGGGGCATTTTGAGGGACCTCCGTCGAGATCTACACAAACTGGAAGGTGACCTGAAAACGTTAAAACAGGAAATAAGCGAGGGTGGTGAGACCGGAACGCTGAGAGCTAATTTGAGAGGGAAAATGACAGAGTATGAGGAGGCATCAGATAGAGAATGTAAGTTTCGGGGGAAGCACTGGTTGGCGCAGGTGTACAGTGAGGGAGTCAGACCGGGGAAAGCATTGGCCAACGCGGTGCGCCCTCCCAGATTTCACAACTACGTCACTGAATTGCAGGATGAGCAGGAACTAATGCACAGAACTCTCCCTGAACAAATGACCACCTTTGTAACGTATTATACCAAGCTCTATACCTCGCAGAGAGGACCTCCGCTAGACCTTCGGGGGTACTTTGAATACACAGCGCTGGCATGGCTAGGGGACACGCAGCGTAAATTTCTGGCTCTAGATTTGGAGGTAGATGAAATAACGGAGGCCATTATGTCCATGTCATCATGGAAAGCTCCGGGGTCCGACGGACTTCCAATAGATTTCTATAAAACGTATGTGACCATATTAGCACCTATCTTGAAAGCTGTATTCTACGAAGCCTGGAGGAAGGTAGCCTACCTGCAACAATGAGGGAAGCCCAGATAATGTCACTATTAAAACCCGGCAAGTCCCCAGTCTACTGTGACTCGTATCGGCCTCTATTGCTTCTCAACAGTGACATAAAAATCTTGGCGAAAGTATTAGCGACGAGGCTCAATCTTCTCCTAGAACGGTTGGTTTTGCCCGACCAAGCAGGATTTGTGCCGAATCGGGCCACAGCCCATAATCTCCGGACTCTCCTGGCTGTATTGCAGGATATTGATCCGAATAGCGCTGCGGTGGCGGTCTTCCTGGATGCCACCAAAGTGTTTGACTCCGTAGAATGGGATTATGTGAGGGGAATACTGAGCTATATGGGTATGCTCGACTCCTTTGTAAATTGGATTCAACTGCTATATACGCAACTGTGTGCCAGGGTTCTTCTTAATGGCTCACGCTCTCAGGCCTTCCCGGTTTTCAGAGGAACAATGCAGGGGTGCCCACTCTCCCCAATGCTATTTGCCTTAGCAATAGAGCCACTAGCTGCGAAATTGAGACAGCATCACAATCACAAGGCCCTCCTATCCCCATCCAGGCAGCTATTAGTATTACTTTACGCAGACAACATCACGCTGTACATACATAAACCACAAGCCAACCTTAACCCGGTCTTGCGGGAGATCACAAAGTTCTGGGTCATTGCTGGGGTGCAAATAAATTTGAATAAATCAGCAGTCTTCCCCTTGACAGACAAAACTTTGCTCCATCAACTGGATTATCCCTTAACATGGGAGACCGCGTATTTTAAATATTTGGGCATTTATGTCACTAAAGATAGAGACACACTAATGCAGACAAATCATGGGCTGGCCATGGACACGGTGACAGATTTTCAAATGGATTAAATTGCCCCTCTCAATGACAGGAAGGATATCTTTAATTAAGATGAATATACTGACGAAATTTTTATATTTATTCATAAATATTCCGTATCATCCGGGATACTTTTTTTTCACTATGCTTAAAACACAACTGGTATGCCTCATATGGGGGGGGGGGGTAAGCAAGCATGATTGAAGCTGGCCACGCTTATGTTGCCATATCATCTTGGAGGGTTCGACGTCCCTAATTTTTAACTGCATTATTATAGCGCACAAGCACACTTCGCGGTGTATTGGTTCCACCCGCCCCCTTTTATGCCCCATCTTGCGGTGGAGGATGGGCATATGGCCCGACCCCGCAGTTGGGATATGTCTTTACACCATCCAAAGAAGGGGAAAGAGATCCATCCACAATTGACTGTACAGTAAGAGCTTGGACTGGCTGGCGCGGGCCGAGGGGGTGCACCTGATGTACTCCCCTAGGGTGCCCTTACGACACCGCCCATTGCTGCCAGTTACAAATTAAAAGATCTGCCAAAACTTGCTAGATAAACTGCAGTATAGGACCTGAGGATATTTGTATATTGGGGGAGAATTTCGCACGAAGGACCAGCTTCTCGGGGAGTATGAATACTCATTCGTGGATGTATTCCTTTACACCAGACTCAGACAGAGTGTTAGGGCTGGGACCCCGGATTTCCCGAAAGAGCCGGAGCCTTTCATGTCGCTTCATTTAATGTTACAAGTGGATGCTCCCACACATGTCATCTCCCTGTTACACAAGAGGGTGCATAGTGCGCCTCCTCTCACCCAGTAAGGGCCAGAGGGGAGTGGGATGAGGATCTTGACAGCCCCCTAACTGACGACCAGTGGGAGGGGGCCTGCCTCCAAACAGATGCGGTCTCCGGCAACAGCAGGCTGTGCCTATTACACTACAAGTCTTTACACCGGCTTTACCATACACCGGCGAGGTTGCACAAGCTCCACCTAAGGGAAGATGACAAATGCTTGCGCTGCGGTCACGGCGGGGCGGACTTTATGCATTTGGCATTGGAGTGTCCTCTGGTGGCTACTTATTGGGAGAAGGTATTTATGGGCCTGACTCGCATGCTGGGTACTCAGATCAAACCAACCCCCCTTAGAGCCCTGCTGGGACTGACTGGTGACATAAAGACACCACACCGAAAATTCCTAGTGCTGGGCGTGCTGTTTATGAAGACATGTGGCCTGTAGGTAGGGCAGGGCGCCTAAATTTAAGGCTTGTATCCATGATTTGTCCACCTGGCAGGAATAACTTCATGCATATGCGGAACAATTACCGCTGAAATCTCGCTCCAGGGATATTTGGGAACCCCTGATGACTTATCTCCTGAGTCAGCATACGGGTGATGAGAGTGCGGAGGTAGCTGTGGGGGAATCGATGGGGATGTGATGTGTGTATGTGGTGGGGCAAGGAAAGTTGATGTATAGCTAGACACTCTGGGCACGGGTTGCATGTAGGTCATTGATGGGTTGATAAATTAGCGGCGGAATTTGAGCTCCTTCTATTGGTCAAGAGACATTGCCTCGCCTGGCGAGAGGACTCTCGAGTTTCGAATTTTCTGTATGGATGTCTTGGTGACATTGTCTTATTTCGTTTGAAGTTTGGGGGGATCTGTAGGGTGGGTAGTTGGGGGGATGGTGTGGATCGGGAGGGGGTAGGAGGGAGGAGTATACCACTGTTATTGTATGTATTGCGCCAGATTGACATGACGATTGACAATATGGACTGTATTGTATAACATGCTATTATGTACAATAAAGATTTTTTGAAACTAAAAAAAAAAAATTTAAATAGAGAGCCAGGCAGGCCATTAGGGCATGGAGCAGCATTTTCGCGAATTGCCTGGAGTACCTTTTTAGGTCTCGGCCTGTGAAAGACTGCGCACATGCGCAGTCGAGCTGGCGAGATTTAATGACATATAGTATTTTTCACTAGCGAGGTTAAGCACCGCCCCTCTTTTCCATTGGCTGGCGTCACCGTTCATACTAAACGGTGGCCAGCCGTTGGAGAAGAGGTCCCAGTGACGTTCTTCTTTCTCTTTAAGCCCCGTCCTTTTCAGACTGGCTTATTTGACTTACTGTTGTGGTAAAAGCTTTCTTATCTTCTTTATGGGGCCATCTGTTTAGCCCCATAAAGAAGATAAGAAAGCTTTTACCACAAACTTAAGTCAGGCCAGGCCAGTCTCAAAGGGACGGCAGAAAGAGAGGAAACTGTCTGTTATGGCGAGCGCTTGTTTAGGACTTGTGCCCTGGGAGTAAGTGAAATGCGCTTGCGCTCTTCGCCTGACCCGGTTTCCTCCCCACCACCCTGTTTCTATCCTCTACGCTCTTGTGCTCTCGCCTACTCCTGCGCTATTGTTTCTTGCCCTTATTCCCTCACCCTCCCTGAGTGCTCACCAGCCCTCGTGCTGATACCGGTGCCCCGAGCTCTCACCCGTCCCTTCTCGCCTCCCTCCTCTCGCGTTTATAATAACGCTCCCGCTGCCCTCCGTTCCCCAACTGTTGTGTGATCTCCTCCCCCTTCTTTACTTCCCAATAGAACCAACCCGACCGAGCAGCTGCCTGCAAGAAGGCGCCCTCCCCTTGACGCCACATCCGGTCAGCCCCTGGCAACCGGAATGGCGTCTGTAGCAACCGGGATGCTTGTCCGTGTGCTTAACCCCGCCCACCCTCTGTTGTCCGTGTGCTTAACCCCGCCCGCCCATCCTCTGTTGTCCGTGTGCTTAACCCCGCCCGCCCATCCTCTGTTGTCAATGTGCATATCCCTCTGTCATTCTCCGTGTGCATAACCACACCTGCCCACCCATCGTTGTCTGTGTGCTTAACGCTGCCCTCCCACCCTCTGTTGTCCATCTGCTTAACCCCACCCGCCCACCCTCTGTTGTCCGTGTGCTTAACCCCACCCGCCCACCCTCTGTTGTCCGTGTGCTTAACCCCACCCGCCCACCCTCTGTTGTCCATGTGCTTAACCCCACCCGCCCACCCTCTGTTGTCCGTGTGCTTAACCCCACCCGCCCACCCTCTGTTGTCCGTGTGCTTAACCCCGCCCGCCCAACCTCTGTTGTCAATGTGCATATACCTCTGTCATTCTCCATGTGCATAACCACACCTGCCCACCCATCGTTGTCTGTGTGCTTAACCCCACCCGCCGTTGTCCGTGTGCATAACCCCGCCTTCCAACCCTTCGTTGTCAATGTGCATATCTCTGTCATTCTCCGTGTGCATAACCACACCTGCCCACCCATCGTTGTCCGTGTGCATGACCCCGCCCGCCATTGTCCATGTGCATAACCTACCCACTGTTGTCTGTATGCATTATCTTGCCTGCCCGCTGTTGTCCATGTGCCTAACCCTGCCCACCATTGTCCATGTGCCTAACCCTGCCAGGCTGCTTTTGTTGCTGTGCATAAAGCCAGTTTGTTTGCATAACACCACCGCCATTCTCTGTGTACATTACTGTGCATGTTGTTGTCCTTGTGAATATCCCAGCCCATCCTGCGATGTCTGTATGCCTATCTCCATCCGGCCGTTGTTCGTGTGCATAATCCCACCCACCTGCCATTGTCTGTGTGCATAACCCAACCTATCCAATGTTTTTCATGTGCATAACCCTGCCTGCCCTCCTGCTGCTGTCCTTGTGCAGAATCCCAACCGACCACCCTCCATTGTTCGTGTGCGTATCCACATCTGCACACCCTCTGTTGTCCGTGTGCATATCCCTATCTGCCAGGGTCAACCCCTGGCAACCGGAAAGGCGTCTGTAGCAACCGGGCACCTTGTCCGTGTGCCTAACCCTGTCCGCCCATCCTCTGCTGTCCATGTGCCTAACCCCGCCCGCCCACCCCCTGTTGTTCGTGTGCCTAACCCAGCCCACCACCTGTTGTCCTTGTGCCTAACCCCGCCCGCCCACTGCCTGTTGTCCGTGTGCTTAACCCTGCCGCCCACTGCCTGTTGTCTGTGTGCCTAGCCCCACCACCCCCTGTTGTCCGTGTGCCTAGCCCCACCCACCCCATGTTGTTCGTGTGCCTAACCCTGCCCGCCCACCCCCTGTTGTCCGTGTGCCTAACAGCGCCCGCCCCCTGTTGTCCGTGTGCCTAACCCCGCCCACCCCCTGTTGTCCGTGTGCCTAACCCCGCCCGCCCACCCCCTGTTGTCCGTGTGCCTAACCCCGCCCGCCCACCCCCTGTTGTCCGTGTGCCTAACCCCGCCCGCCCACCCCCTGTTGTCCGTGTGCCTAACCCCGCCCGCCCACCCCCTGTTGTCCGTGTGCCTAACCCCGCCCGCCCACCCCCTGTTGTCCGTGTGCCTAACCCTGCCCGCCCACCCCCTGTTGTCAGTGTGCCTAACCCCGCCCGCCCACCCCCTGTTGTCTGTGTGCCTAACCCCGCCCGCCCACCCCCTGTTGTCTGTGTGCCTAACCCCGCCCACCCCCTGTTGTCTGTGTGCCTAACCCCGCCCGCCCACCCCCTGTTGTCTGTGTGCCTAACCCCGCCCGCCCACCCCCTGTTGTCTGTGTGCCTAACCACGCCCGCCCACCCCCTGTTGTCCGTGTGCCTAACCCCGCCCGCCCACCCCCTGTTGTCTGTGTGCCTAACCACGCCCGCCCACACCCTGTTGTCCGTGTGCCTAACCCCGCCCGCCCACCCCCTGTTGTCCGTGTGCCTAACCCCGCCCGCCCACCCCCTGTTTTCCGTGTGCCTAACCCCGCCCGCCCACCCCCTGTTTTCCGTGTGCCTAACCCCGCCCGCCCACCCCCTGTTTTCCGTGTGCCTAACCCCGCCCGCCCACCCCCTGTTTTCCGTGTGCCTAACCCCGCCCGCCCACCCCCTGTTTTCCGTGTGCCTAACCCCGCCCGCCCACCCCCTGTTGTCCGTGTGCCTAACCCCGCCCGGCCACCCCCAGTTGTCCGTGTGCCTAACCCCTCCCGGCCACCCTCTGTTGTCTGTGTGCCTAAGCCCGCCCGCCCACCCCCGTTGTCTATGTGCCTAACCCCGCCTGCCCACCCCCTGTTGTCTGTGTGCCTAACCCCGCTCACCCCCTGTTGTCCGTGTGCCTAACCCCTCCCGGCCACCCTCTGTTGTCTGCGTGCCTAACCCCGCCCGGCCACCCTCTGTTGTCTGCGTGCCTAACCCCGCCCGGCCACCCCCTGTTGCCTTTGTGCCTAACACCGCCCGTCCACCCCCTGTTGTCCGTGTGCCTAACCCCGCTCACCCTCTGTTGTCAATGTGCATATTCCTCTGTCATTCTCAGTGTGCATAACCACACCTGCCCACCCATCGTTGTCTGTGTGCTTAACCCCACCCTCTGTTGTCCTTGTGCCTAACCCCGCCCGCCCACCCTCTGTTGTCCGTGTGCCTGTGTCAATGACACTGCCATTTATTTATCTGTTTTCAAAACCAACACATAAATAAAAAGTTTGACATTTACAATGCCATTAGCTCTAACTTTTGCAAAGGCGAGACCTTTGCATTGTAAATACTTGTTTATAACTGTTTTATGTTGATGTTCTCTTCTACTTGAGTCAGGCGGGGTTGACGTCAGGGTTGGATTTAAGTTAGTCATGCTCATCGCGGCTGATTTGTATTGATTTTTGATGTAGGCCACCCATGTTTCCTGGAATATACAATTACCTTTTTTATACGCTGTTTCTTTTAGTCTGTTGGCTTGAAGCCAACATTGTGATTGATATTTACTCCCCATTGGTGTGTATAGTTTAATCCATCCCCTATCATAGTATCTTTTCTTTGAGTCCCAGGGACTCTCCCTGTACAGTCTCCTGTTTTTGATTAGGGTAAGTTTTATTTTTTTCATTAGTTTTGTCTTGCCTATAAGCCCTATTGATTTTCCTTAAGGCTGCTTTGTGGTTTTTTTAAGCTTTTTATTGTACCAAGGTTTTCTGCCCATGCCGCTACGGGGGTGCACATGTTTAGATTCAGAGTTCTAACCTGTGCCCGCTAGTGTCACTTGCATGGAACTTATTGTATCTGACCATCTACCTATGGAATTCTTAGTCGTTCTGGAGCTTTGCTGGGTTGAGGTCTGATATGAGTAAGTTTGCCAACGTTTAAGCTGCTCTTCTGTTAATTTGCTCCATTTTATTCTCTTCAATACTCTGACTTTTCTTCCCCATTAGGGGTGCTGACTGCTGTTAGACTTATCCCTTCTCTATATGTAGCATCCAAGCATCCTGCTTATGGGAAGTGATCACGTTGGATGCGAGTTACTTTGTGCCAGTTGTTTTAAATTGAAGTTGCCCATGAGTAGAATCCCATGTGTTGAAATCTACATAATATGTCCTCCAATGTCTCACTCAATGCATTTATTATTCCATCTGTGGGTCTTATGGATATATTCAGGTAGCTTTTTAGCATGAGCGTTGACTTAAATGATTAACCTATTTGGACATCTTCCATGGTTAGTGCTTGGAATATCGAGTTTTGTTCAATTATGTTTACTTCAACATTTAAGACTGTCGAAACCCCCTGATGACCTTCCATGTAAGCAGTTTTTTCTGTTGGTTGGAATACTTTCTGATATCCGTCTAATGGCAGTGAGCTCTGACTCCAGGTTTCTTGAATGGCAATTGCATCCTATCTTGAGGAAGTTTAGGGAGTCGGTGTTACAGGTGATTTGTTTAAGCCTGCCATATTGCATGATATTAAATTAGTTGGTACAAGTGCTTGCATTAGTCATAGTTAATGGGGGGATCGATGCATGACATTATTGTAGTTTCGTTTCCAGGCGTTTTTGCAGCAAAACGAATTCTGGCTGTGTCTTCTGATTGTATGTGCCTTAATGTTGGGACATGTTGTAGTAAGCATAAAATATTTGCTCTGTTAAGTATATCTTCCCTACCTCTTGAGATATAATGTGGGCTGAATGTTGTTTCCTGGAGATGATTCTCTAGCCCATTGCTGATGCTCGTACAACATGGGAGTCTAGATGTTCGTATTGCAAGTGTAGTGTGAAGGGTTCGGAGGTGTTGAGGCTACCAGCTGTCGTTGTACATGGTATGGCTACTGCCATGGGCTGACAAGTGGATTCACAAAGTGCTTTAGGGGCCACTGGAACTGATGCTGCATGGCAAGTCATCTGGTTGTAGCTTGCAGTTCCGGATGGCTGGCCCCCTTCCTTAACGGTGGTTGGGGCAGTCATTTCCTGAAGCGCCCTTTGGCAGGCTATGATGTTATTTTCATGTCTTGGTGCCATTGGATAATATCAATGTATTGGGCCATATTTTCAGTTGGGCACCCATTCCCCGAAATCATTGGCCTTCCTTGTGGAAACACTCCGTTATGTTCACCTTTGATAGACTATATATAAGAATGAACTTTCCAAAACGTATATTCTTTTTCTGGGAAGCCATTCTCCTTCTATTTTGCCAATTGCTTAATTGGTCTATCCGACTATTAAATGAATTGTATTGGAACTCAGTTTCTCATAGCTTTGAGCATTCCACAACTACCTCAAGATTTTGTTATTATAATCCTAATCAACCTTATTCATAATCGCAATGTTCCCATCTTTTTCTTCTTCACATACTACAATTGTATCCTCATTTCTTAAACCTATAATTGTCTACTTTTTAGGTCTCACCTAGTGACGCAGCACATGCGCTGCTTGCTTGCAAGATCTATTGTTGTAGCTTTTGCTTGCTAATCGGGACAGGAGATGTGCACGCTGCGTTTCAACACAGCGCGCGCATGGCATGCTTTCACTTTCCCTCCCTCCCTCGGCGTTTCAGCACAGCGCGTGCATGGCGCACTTTTACTATCCCTCCCTTCCTCCTCCACACACACACAAAATGAGGCGCGGGCACCCTTGCTCTCGCTCTGACCTGCGTGTCACTTCACAGGTGCGCGCTAATAAATGGACAGGTGACGGCTCGCTGACGGTATTCGTATGCTGTGTAGAGAACCCCTCCCTCTGGAGGGCTTCTCGCAATCACAGACATGTCACTGGAAATCCTGCGTCTGCCTCTGAGCGGGAAATGAGGTGCATTCCGCCGCGTGCTTTCTTTACTTGCGCTCTGGGGGAAATCACCTACGATTACCTACCCTGTTCGAGGCACCTGCAGGCTTTCCTGAACTTTTCACTAACAAATGACTGATTGCAGGTGTGCGAGTTTAATTAGTCCAAAGAAAGGAAAACAAGACCACAACACCCAGAAAGCATTAGGCTATCACACGAAATTCCAGGACTAGAAAAAGTGTCATGGAGGGAGATGGTTCCCCTCGCTCCTATCGATCACAAGACAAACTGGTGGACAGTGCAAACAATTTGCTGTAAACCTTCTAGATATCAAAGTAATTGTGCATCCTGACCCCTCGCTACACACAGATATAACCATATATTTTCTTTTAAAGGTTCTACTAAAATTGCTGCAAATCTTCTAATTCTGAGGCTCTGCATGTAAGACACAATTGTAATTTAATCTATAAATCATTTTCTTAACATTTAACATTAACTTGATTAACCCAGCATGGCAGCATCAGGCACTCCCGCTCATGCAGGTAGCTATGTCTACAGCCAGACATATAGCACAGAGTGCATTCGAGGCAATATTTTTAATGAAAAGCCTATAATTACTTTTTATAATGCAGCTGTATATGAACCTCTAGTGCCTCGAGCATGATGTGTTTCACTTTACCTTATTGTTAATGAGTGCAAGGGTTGGGTGTTATACACAAGGGAACTGAATTCATTTAACAAAAGGATAAAATGCTGCTCTGCAAACATTAACGCCTGAAGCCCTGTCAACCGAGCATCTGAAGCGCCCCTCAGGCAGACATGTACTGGTACCTCTTTGAAAGAAGTACAGCTTTGAGGGGAAGAGGGTATCCTGGAACTTGCAGGAGACTGGGGGCCCAGATATCCTTCCAAAAGGACTTCCTGACCTAGTCGCCTTCAACGCGCCAGCTGCAGGTGTCATCGGCTCAAGAGGTGTGTCATAGTGACATATTTTTTCTGAGAGACTGCACGTTTGGATAAGGTGACCTAATGACTATTTACCTTGTCCACTTTTACCAAGAGAAATAAAACTGCTTTTACAGAAACTGAGGAAAGAAATATTTCTACCTGTTGGTCCAACTTAAAATCCTAAATTTTAGGTTGAATTCACATTTACTTTTCATGGATTTAGTCAGAACGGAAAATAGGAAAGGCAGCCATTTTAACGTAATAACTTCTCTCTTCTGCCGTTTCTAAATGCTTTAAATAACGCGTTAGTTATACTATTTATGATTCTCCGTTTACGGCCTTAGCAAAAATGCAAGACTGAGTCGATTTTAATTCTGACTGTTTACCTGACAACAACTGCTTTGTTTGAGTAGTGAATGTTGGTTAAATACAAATCCTTACTAAACTCAGTAGATTAAGATACCATCTAAGACGCCACTGGTCAACCGGAATTTCAAAAACAGATTCAAACTAGGGGATCTCAAACTAATTTTTATTTGTAAAGCAACCCTTGTGTCATTTTTTACGACAGTTTTTATTACATCATAAAACCAACAACAGCATTTAAAACACAGAGAGTTAACAACATATACCCCATAATACTGAAACCATGTTATCTCTTTTTTCTCGTGAGACTGGGTTTTAATTAACCTGCTTTGAGGAAAACGTGCTTCTCCCCCTCTGCCTATACATTGCTCTCTAGCTCTTTGCTGCTGCCCTCCACACTGTCCTCCATGTTATTTCCTCCGAGCTACACCCTCTTTCCGTTATCTGTACCTTCTCCTCCCCCACTGCCCTGTATATTGCTCTCCAGCCAGCTGAACGCTGACCCCACCACCATATATATCACTTTTACAACACTCTGGCCATCCATGTAGCTCGCCCCCACCATACTGCAATTTGCAATGCAGTAGGTCTCGCATTTTAGAAACTTTGACCTATTGGAATTGTAAATGAAATGGTCTTTTAGGTGCGTTTTAAACACATAAATAAAAGGCATTGTCATTTACAATGAGAATAGGTTAAAATCTCGCAATCGCGAGACCTATTGCATTGCAAATGCTTGTGTTATTTTGGAAACAGTGAGTTATTTAAATGTATCATAGGTAGTGCCCTTATTTTCCTCAAGTAAGTACACCTTTGTTGTGACTTTACTATAAAGTTCATCACTATTCACGATATTGGTCCACTGGACCTGATGGCATGTATTTTGTGTTGTGTCTAAGCCCATTTTACAGGCTGGTGACCCCTTCTGTTCTAAACTCACCATGTATTTTGAGTTCTGTCTAAGACCATTTTCCAGGCTGGTGACCCCTTCTGTTCTAAACTCATTCAAACTCTTTCAATATTATCTTCAACATCAGTGAAAAGATAACAAGGGTTGAATTCCAAAAACATCAGCTATAGATTGATTTGATGGTCTGGGTCTATGAACTATAGACTTTACCTGATTGTGTGAATGATTGAAATAGATTTTTTTAAATTCCTTTTCCTGAATTTTTTTTTTTTTTAATTTTAATTTTTGGTGCAAAGATAGTATGTACAGCTTCATCCATCGCGTGATCACACATTACGTACTAGGTGAATGAAGTAACACAGTATACAGTAATGACAAAACGTACATCATCCACGTTAGTGCAAAGCATTTCAGGCCTTATCGGCGATGTGATGAATAGGGATCCACATGTGTCGTAGAAATACAGTTTGCGATTTTGTGTTTTGTTGGCTACTATTCGTTTGAGTCTTGCCTTTTTTATCTTACAACAAACATAAAACAGGAAAAACAGCACACTTAGTCCGGCACGTACTTGAAGTAGTAGCTTTCGGCACTCGTAGCACAGTCCATCTGCAAAGAGAGCAGTGCATTGTATCAAAGCCCCCTAATTCCCACACCCACCCTTACTACCTCCCAGGGCAGGTCCCACCCTGTTCCATTGCACACGCCCTATATACATTTATACACCCCATCAATGCTCCTCGTCACTCTCAGATCCTTCGATGTCATCCTCTTCCAGTGGTTCGCAGATATCCCCTCTATAGGAGTTCCAGGGTTTCCACACCCCATTCCATTTACGTGGGTTACCCCTCAATTTGTACACCGCCCTTTCAGTCAACATAAGCATGTCCATGTTGCGGAGCCATTGGGGCAGCGTGGGGAGATCAGCCGATCCCCACTTCTGTGCTATGTCCCGTTTCGCTGTCACCATCCCCACTGTGACCCAGGTCCTTGCATAAAAGGTGAGGTCAGTCGGCTCCCAGATGTTTAGTAGGCAGAGCCGTGAGTCTAGAGCGAGGGTGGTGTGAAGCGTCTGAGCCATTGTGCGCACTACCCGTTGCCAGTAACCGACAATCAGTGGACATTCCCACACCGTGTGAATGAAGGTCCCTTCTGCCCCGCAGCCCCTAAGGCAATATGGACGATCCGCCCTGTGCAGTTTGTGAAGCAGTGTACGGGTGTAGTAGATTCTGTGTAGGATTTTCAGCTGCACTAGGCGAAATTTAGACGATATGCCTGCTTCACGTGGGGATGCCATGGCTGCGTTCCAGTCAGTTTCATCCAGGTCACCCACTTCCACTATCCATTTGTCCTTCAGTTTCCCCAGTGGATCAGGCAAATTGTTAATCAGTTTGCGGTATGTCAGCGATGTCGCCCCCTCTTGCATGAAGTCAGTAAGCAGACGATCCTCCAGAGGGGAGGATTCGGGCAGGGATGTGTCGGGTGGGATCGCTGCCTGCAGTGCATGTCGGACCTGGATGTATCTATAGAGCTCTGTGTTCCCCAACTCGTATTGTTCTTGCAGAGTGGCAAAGGAGATCACTCCTTCCCTCGTCCACATGTCCCCCACCGTGGAGATGCCGATGCTATCCCATTGTGTGAAGCCCTTAGAGCGCCGCAAATGGCCCAACGCCTTCGCGTCCCACAGGGGCGTAAGTTTCGTAATGATGCCATCCCACTTCAACTTTGCCTGCGCCTTGTACCATATGCGGACTGTATGTTTCGTAGGCCCATTAAGGTTTGCCGCCACTCCACGGTGGTACAGTGGGGCCAGTAAACTGTTCGTACCCAGTTGCGCCCTGTCAGCCTTGAATGCTGGGTCGTCCTGCGGGGCATGTATCCACTGGTTAAGGATTTTGAGCTGGGCCGCCCAGTAGTACATCTGCACGTTTGGGAGGGCGATTCCCCCGTCGTACCATCCCCTGTTTAGTTTGGCGTGAGAAATGCGGGCTGGCTGGTTGCCCCATAACAGGCCCGAAATCTGCGCCGTTATTTTCTGGAGGAAGCTATCCGGCACCAAGTACGGGGCGTTCTCCAGCACATATAGGAAACGTGGCAGAGCCATCATTTTAAATAGCGCTGCACGGCCAAGGAGCGTTAGGGGGAGATCCCTCCAATGGCGCACGTCCCCTCGGAGCCGGGCCAAGGGAGGTTGCAGGTTGAGCCGTGCGAAATCCGCCTCAGTCCGGGTGATATGAATCCCCAGGTATTTAAATGACGTATGCGCCAGTTCCAGTGGGCAGGAGTCCGGGAGAGGCGGGAGCGGCCCCCGCAGTTCAAAAATGATGGATTTGGCCCAGTTAATGGTGTAACCCGAGACTCGCCCATGAGCTGTACAGAGAGCCAGGAGGTTAGGGAGACTCTCTTCCAGGTCTGTAAGATAGATCAGCATGTCGTCTGCATAGAGGGATACTCTGTCCTCCCATAACGGGGTCCATTGTATTCCTTTCAGGAGTTGGGTGGTGCGTATCGTAACCGCCAGTGGTTCTAAAACTAATGCGAAGAGTAGGGGCGAAAGCGGGCAGCCCTGTCGTGTACCTCTGCCTAGGGAAAAGGTTCTTGAAATATGGCCATTGGCCGTCACCTGCGCCACTGGGTCCCTGTATAGCATTCGTATCCAGGAAAGGAACACCGGGCCAAAACCCATACGTGCGAGCACTGCAAAAAGATAGCTCCATTCCACCATGTCGAACGCCATCTTGGCGTCCAAGGAGAGGATGGCAGCCGGTTCTTGCAGTAGTGGGACTCGCGCCAACACTCCATGTACCCTGCGGAGATTTAAGGCAGTGCTGCGGTGTGGCATGAATCCGGATTGGTCCGGGTGGATCAGGTGGGACAGAGTCGGCAAGATCCTGTTCGCCAACACCTTGGCAATAATTTTGGCCTCCGGGTTCAAAAGGGAGATCGGTCTATATGATGAGCATTCGTTGGGGGGCTTACCTGGTTTCGGTATCGCCACAATAGTAGCCATCCGCTGATCTGGCGGCAGTGTACCCTGTGTTCTAGATTCCTCGTACATATTGAGTACCTTTTCCTGAATTTTGATGAATTTGTACACATTCACTTTTGAAAATATTCTTTATTCAACCATACAGAATACAATACCTTTCTTCTTCATTATCTCATGGTCTATTTGACAGATTAATTATTGGAAGTTTTTTTCATAATGATTTTTTGTAGGCCAATCCTGGGAATTATTGTCCTGAATCTCCAAAGTATAAACCTTTTGGTCAGACCCTTCCTTTGTTCCTTTTTAGCCTTGTTCTAGCCTTGTCATTCCAGGACAGTAGTCCAGTCTGGTTCATATAACCCATCTTTCTCAGATTACCACTGTATTTATTTTGTTGTCCGTTTCTCCATGTCCGATGTTCTGTAATGTAGTACAGAGACCACACAGTGTTTTGCCAGGTTACCTACCTGCACACAATAGCACTTTACTCTAGTCCCGAACTTTCTCTAACAACTTCCTTACTTATTCCCTCAATTTTTAGTCAGGTGTCCTATCCAAGTTCCTCACATAACTTTCCAGAGAATTCCAGGGCCAGTTCTGATATCAAGCCATCACTGTGCTGCAAATATTGTGGCATCATGCAATCACTCTGATGCCTGTGGGTGCCTCATTGCTCTACCAGTAACAATAATAATAAAAAACATTTGTAAAGCGCATGGTTACACTATTATCAGTGTGTCCCCGCGCTCTGGGCGCATTCCAAAAGAAAAGCGGAGCTTCAAGCAATCAGCAACAGGTGGAAGTAGGAATATCATACCTCCAGAGTTTAATTCCTCGGGAAAAGGTGAGTTTTAACACCTTGGCTGCTTTGAGTTTTCCCCTCCTATGCTGAGCTTTGATGTTTCCCCATTGTTCATGACGAGCTCAGCTCGTCATAAGCACAGCTCAACCGTGCCTCATGACGAGCTGAGCTCGTCATGAGCAGCGAAGGGGTTAAGTTTCTGGTGGAACCTTGTTTCCGAAGGCTCCATCCGGAGTTCAATAGGCAATGTATTCCACTGTTTGCTAGCTAAATATCTAAAAGAGCGACCTCCCATCCGCGCTTTATAAATACGAGGGACATGGAATTGCATACTTCCAAGAGACCTCAGAATGCGTTTAGGATGGTAGATGGTCAGCAAATTTTGAAGATATACAGTGGCTTTGCCCTGTGCAATGCGGTGGGCTATACACATGATTTTAAACAAGAGGCGTTCCTGTATAGGTAGCCAATGAAGAGTGGCCAAAGCTTGTTTCCCTGATGTTTTTCTGGGCAAATTAAGAACGAGTCTGGCTGCTGCATTTTGAACACATTGGAGTTGGTGAATTCCTTTTTTGTTAAGACCCATAAGCCGAGAATTCCCATAGTCCAGGTGAGGAGTGACTAAGGCGTGTATCAAGGTTTTCCTTGCTTTAATGGGGAGAAGATCTAAGACTTTTCGAAGGGATTTCAAAATGCTATAATATTTGCCTGACATAATTCCAGTGTGTTGTTCAAACGAGAGAAGAGTATCCAGGTGAACACCTAAGTTCTTCACAAGGACGGAAGGGGTGGGTGTGAGGCCTAGTTCCGGGGGCCACCAAGCCGACGACCAGATAGTTGGCCTTTTGCCGATCACTATCAACTCTGTTTTATTTCTGTTGAGGCTGAGGCAATTATAATTCATCCAGCCAGCAAAAGCAGTTGGACAGGCGGAGAAATTGGCTGCCACCTCAATGGGATTTTGCGATAAAGTGATCACCAACTGTGTATCGTCGGCATAGGATACAATTTCCACGGCGTATGATTCCACAATCCTCGCAAGAGGCTCCATATAGAGATTGAACAATGTAGGGCTCAAAATAGAGCCCTGTGGAACCCCCTGCTTTAAACTCCACGGTGTTGATTTGAAAGGGGGGCAATGAACTTGGAAACTCCTGTCTGCAAGGAATGAACATAACCAATTGTAGGCCTGCCCCTCCACTCCGACCTCATTAAGACGAGCTAATAGCACCCCATTGGATTCATAGCCTCTGAAAAGCCTCCCCGAAGATACTGGATGTTCATATGAATTTCTTTGCTTCCTTCTAGTCCGGGGCTCCCACCTTGATATGGATCCAGTTACCTCCACCGCTGAGAGCTTTTCTATTTCAGATAAAGTATTGAAATGTTTCCGCTCTTGGATTTGTCACATTCCACCAATGCAACACACAAAAGCTGATGGGAGGCTACTTGCAGTAAGTCTAACCACTGGCAGTAGCTCGGCGTAGCCCTCCACCCCATCGTTCTTTTGTTCACCATGCCACCTCAGTTTGGACCTAGCTATTAACTTCTCATGGGAACAGTCCAGCCTGAACTGCTGAAGAAAGGATTGAAGGTCCAGGCTATCCAGTAAGATTGTAAGTAGGAGTTTATTGTAGTACAACTCCACCCAGCACAAGGAGCGTCCTTCCAGCTGCAAGTCTAACGGTGACTACCAGTCATCGCTAGAACCTCCAACGAACGGACCCACCAAGCGTGCGCGAGCACATTTTTAAATATTAACAATGAGCATGGTACATAACATGCGCATGTCGAGTGAACAATAAAGAACAATAAAGCATTGCGCGATGCACACTTACCACTACACCACCTTCCCCCTTACAATGGAATGAACAAAAAAATAAAATAAAACAAATATAACAAACAATAAAAAATAATGGAGGAAGGTGGAAAAATAAAATTCTTAATATCTGACAAAACCATCAAATTCTTTAGGGACCTTAATTGTCCGTCCATGAGAAGAACATGCAAAAACATTTTGAAAATTTGAACCACCATAAGAAGAAACAGAGGTTGTCTGAGGTGGAGATTCAACTTTACCAGGAACATCTAACCAGTGACTCCAATCTGAATCCTCTGTTGCACCACCTCGCCTACTCTGCATAATCTCTACTTGTCTAGGGGAAACTTTTACAAGTTGTCGCTTGTTCCACCAACCTTTTTTATCAATAAAAGCAGCTCCTTTGCTAACTTTAAAGACTTGAACTGGGTCAAGGTATTTCGATTCCCCTTTTTAAATTTTGCTTGGCTTTTTAATTAGGACCCAGTCACCAACCAGTACATCCGTATTAAAGAATTATGCTTTTTATCAAAATTAACTTTCATTTGAGTTTGTTTGGCATTCACTTTCTCACAAACTTCTTTCAAGTCAATTTTCTTTTCCTCAGCAATATTTTGTAACCATGTTGGGAATAATACAGAATGTGCTGTCCTACCCCTCAACAAAGTAAAAGGTGAGATTCCGGTGGTACAACGCGGTGCGGTGTTGTAACTCCACACTTTCTGTTTAATGAAGTCTTCAACATTAAGGTTAGAAGCCAAAGCAGTTTGAATCCGCTCTTTGATCACTTAATTTCCTCTCCACCAAACCATTAGATGAAGGAGAATATAAAGCGACCTTAAGTTGTTAAATATCTAACTCGCTTAGAAATATGCACATCTTTTCAGATACAAAATGGGTACCATTATCGGTAATGATCACTTTTGGGGAACCTTCCAAATTGAAAATCTTCCTTAAGAAAGAGATTGTTGAGTCGGTATCAGCTTTTACAAAATCGTGATACATCCACTTAGAATAATAATCGATCAATAAAATGACATATTTCTTTTCTTGATTTAAAACCGAATAAGGACCATAAAAGTCCAGACCAACTTTCTCCCAAGCAGTACATGGAAATTCAGTAGGATGTAAAGGCATTTTTAGGGTTTGCCAGTGCTTGGCCGACAAAAGGCATTCCGGACAATCATCAACAACCTTCCTTACCGGAGTGTCTAATGAGGGCCACCAGTAGTGTTGTTTTATTTTCATAATGGTTTTAGTGACCCCTAGATGACCCTGATGTGCTTCCTTCACAATTGAAGTGCGTAAATTAAATGGAGGAACAAACTTGCCTCTTCTCCGGACAATACCGTTCTCTACTGAAAGTTCTTCAGAAATTTGGCGAATCTACGTAAATCACCATCTAAGCACCTAGGTTCAGGCCAGCAATGGGTAGAATTATCAATGACTTTCTGTAGAATACGGTCTTTCTCACAAGCCGACTTCCAATCTTTTTCTGATAAGACAGAACAATATACACAAACAGCATCCACAACTGCAACGCATTCAATATCCTCAGTAGAAATGTCCTCCTCATCGTCTTTGATCATTGACAACCTTGAAAGGCAGTCTGCACGAAAATTCTTTTCGACCTGAATATGTTTCACATCAAAATGAAACTCCTGTAGCTTGGACACTAACCTCATCAATCTAGCTGACATACAAGAAGAATTAACCTTGTTTAAAAAATATAAATCAGAGATTTGTGATCAGTTACCAGTTCAAATTCTCGACCTCAGATGTGCATTTAAAATTTTTGAACTGCCCATATGCATGCAATGCTTCTCTCTCAATTGTACAGTATTGCCGCTCAAAGGACTTGAGAGACCTTGACTCGAAAGCTACAGTTTGTTCCTGACCTTTTACTCTTTGCGTAAGCACGGCACCAAGTCCTAAAATATTCGCATCTACAGCTATAATAGATGTACAATCATCTCTGAAAACATGTAGAGCTTGAGCAGATGCAATCATTTTCTTAACGTCACTGAAGATTTTGTCGAGATCAGAAGACCAGTTGAAACTATTATCTTTTCTTAATAGCATGCGTAACGGTTCAACTACTTGAGCATAGGATGGAACAAACCTTGCTAATAATCGGCCAATCCTAAGAAAGATCGCAAAGAATCTTTATCAGTGGGGTGTTTAGCATCCTCAATGGCTCTAATAATCGAAAATTTAGGTTTGATCCCTTGCTTGGAAATTGTGTGTCCCAAATATTCTAGTTCTTGGACTGCGAACTTACACTTGTCAGAACGTACAGTCATATTTCTCGACATCAAAATTGACAGAACATGCTTTAAAATTGTATTATGTTCTTCAATAGACTTTGCAAAAATCAAAATATTGTCAAGATAAGCCTGAACACCCATAACTTCACGAAAAAGTGAATCCATAAGTTTCTGAAAGACGCTTCCGGCCGACGCTAAGCCAAATGGAAGCCGTAAAAATTTGTATGCCCCAAATGGTGTAATAAAAGTTGTTAATTCTTGTGAATTTTTTGCTAAAGAAACTTGGTAGTACACTGATCTTAAATCAATCAGCGAAAACCACTTAGCACCTTCGAGGTTTGCAAGTAACTCATGAATCTTAGGAAGGGGGTGACAGTCTATGATAATATTCTTATTCAACGCACGCAAGTCTGCGCAAAGCCTAATTTCGCCAGATTTTTTGCGTGCGACAACGATGGGGGCCACCCACTGTGAAGAATCGGTAGGTTCTATAATACCTTGATCGCACAAATTCTTTAAGGTGTCGTTTAATTCACTCCTCACACTTAAGGGAACAGTGCGTACTTTGTGGGAAATATGTTGGTCCCCAGGGATTAACCTGATCTGGTGTTCAAAACCTTTAACACTGCCTACAGTGTCACTGACCACTGGCTTGAATTGAGAAATAATCTGCTTTATAATTTTAGAATCTGAATCAGACATGCTACATTCAATGTTGCACACTGGTAGTTCCCTCACCTTAATTGGGTTTTCGTCCCCGGGAACTAAATACAAACCCATGCGAGCAAGGTCTTTCCATCCAACTACATTTTTACCTTTCTCTGCAATGTAAATTTTAGTTATAGTTTCCCTTCCAAGACATTGTACTAAACCGGTGAAATACCCAATCATGTTTATGTCTTTTTCCCTAAATGCTTTAGGGTTTACATCAGACTTCAAAAGATCAACGTTCCTTTTCCATAAATCATACAAATCGAGTCCCTCAAGATCGTAATTGGTGATCCTAAGTCAGCCATGTCCTGTAAAGTAACATCATCAATTACAGCAGAACATAAAGGACCCTTTATGGATTCAATTTCACCGTCTCAATCTACAGTGACTATTATGTTGTTAAGAGGATTGCTACATGCTTCAACCTCTGAATCAACATAGTTCACATTAACCGACTATCTAGTATTCCTGCATACCCCTTGAAAATGTCCAATATTTTTACAAATAACACATTGTTTGTTAATGGCAGGAAAAATTGGGGAATTACCAATGTGGTTTTTAGAATCGCATCTATAGCAAAACGCTGACTATTTACTTTCCCAATTTTAACATTTTTACTCTTGACATTTACCGCACAAATGGCATTGTCTTACTCAGTATCTGATGATGAGATCATATTAATTCCACTTTTAGAATAATTCTGAATAACTTTACTAGAGAGAGTGGAACGCTCAATGCATAAGCTTAAGGCTAGATCAATTACCTCTGAAAGAGAAGGATTTTTGCATCCTAAAATCCTCTCTTTAATTTTTCGTGAAGCGCAATTAAAGACAAACTGATCTCTAATATAATTATCAGATAACTGTCCAAAATCACATGTTGTTGACAAAACTCTGAGTGCAGAAATGTACTCTTCAACTTTCTCCTCCTCTTTCTGTTTCCTAGAAGAAAAATGATGACGTTCGAACATAATGTTTTGTTCCTCTGAAAACTGTTTTTTAAGGCGAGCAACAGCTTCAAAGTAAACATTCCACTGCCCATCACCTGCATGAGATGCCGGCGGAGGAAGCAGAACAATACTATGGAAAATTCTTTGTGCAGCTTGGCCTAGGCATCCAAAAAGTATTGCAGATTTGCGAGCAGGAGCCTAAGCAGCAGAGTCATTAGCAACTAAGTGGTTTTCAAAGAGCCTAAACCATTCTGACCAGATAATTTCTGGGCTTCCAGGCTTGCTTTAAAAAGGAGATGGTTGAGTAACCTGTTGCAGTTGTAAATTAGCCATTATTGTAATAAAATCACGGTAACACACTTAAATAATTAATGAATACTTGTAGTAAAACAGCATGGAAAATGCTAGCAAATAAATTAATGGTACAAGTAAGTTAAGTGTGTGTGTCGCTGTTGTTGAATTTGACCACACGATGATTGAAATGAAGTGCTGAATGTTGAAAACTAGACGAAGAATCAACTGTGGCACAGTTAATAAACCGTGCGCCTCGCTGTTGAAGAGCGAGATGCCTTGTATGATGAATCAAAATAATGTAAATACTTCAAAGCGTGTGCGTCGCTGTTGAGCTTATCTGCGCGCAATAAATCTCTTCTTAAACCAAGAATAAATAAGCGTGCGCGTCACTGGTAGTCGAACGAAACGCGCTGTCAATCATTGGCTCCAAAAGACACAATGTATCCAGATCGACTTCAAACAGAAGTGGCGCTGAAGACGCTAGCGAATCAGCATACCCAAAAGATTCAGGTAGAAGTAATAATTAATGAATACTTGTAGTAAAAGAGCATGGAAAATGCTAGCAAATAAATTAATGGTACAAGTAAGTTAAGTGTGTGTGTCGCTGTTGTTGAATTTGACCACACGATGATTGAAATGAAGTGCTGAATGTTGAAAACTAGATGAAGAATCAACTGTGGCACAGTTAATAAACCGTGCGCATCGCTGTTGAAGAGCGAGATGCCTTGTATGATGAATCAAAATAATGTAAATACTTCAAAGCGTGTGCGTCGCTGTTGAGCTTATCTGCGCGCAATAAATCTCTTCTTAAACCAAGAATAAATAAGCGTGCGCGTCACTGGTAGTCGAACGAAACGCGCTGTCAATCATTGGCTCCAAAAGACACAATGTATCCAGATCGACTTCAAACAGAAGTGGCGCTGAAGACGCTAGCGAATCAGCATACCCAAAAGATTCAGGTAGAAGTGATTGGTTCCTCAAATAATCTTCAAAGACAGTCACAGGCGGACAAAATGAGCTTGACGCTTGCAGCCAATAACAAAGCGCCTCACACAATGAAGAAAAGGAGGGCCAATGGAGGACTTTAACAGTTAAATATCCACGTACCTTTTCCGGGTCAAACCTTTGAAGAAAAGCGATGTCCAAATCCTACCGGAGCATTCGGGAAGGAAACGCCGAAAGCGACCGAATTCATGGAGATGGTAAGCCTTTATAGGATGACGAAGGATGTGGAAAAAATATACAATCCTCTGCGCGGGTATGGGTGGAGTTTCCCCGATCGTCGCCAAATGTAGAAAGGATTGAAGGTCCAGGCAATCCAGTAAGATTGTAAGTAGGAGTTTATTGTAGTACAACTCCACCCAGCACAAGGAGCGTCCTTCCAGCGGCAAGTCCCAATGGTGACTACCAGTCATCGCTAGAACCTCCACTGAATGGACCCACCAAGCGTGCGTGAGCACATATTTAAATGTCAACAATGAGCATGGTACATAACCTACATAACATGCACATGTTGTGTGAACAATAAAGAACAATAAAGCATCGCGCGATGCACACTTACCACTACAACTGCCAAGGCTGGTCCTCCGTGAAGGTATTTGAAATATTGCTAAGGAAACATTGAGTAGGATTTATTTTGATCTCTTCAGAATGAAAGTCCATTAACCTCCTTTATTCTTTGATCCTTTATTTAAGGTGGTAGAGTACATTTTCTACCATTCCCTTAATCTACTAGCCTGTAACATTCGTCTGAAGGAAGGCGCTTTATGCAGTCTAAACATCCTTCATCCAGGCTGAAGATATTGCATGCAGATAGTATAGTCTTCCAAATCTACTTAATGTGTAAGATGCTGCATATCTCATTAAAGCTGTTGTTTGTTTACTTTTTGATGATGGATTATATGGCTATTACTGATCAATCCTTCTACTTGGGGCAGACCAGGCTGAAATACTCCGGATGCAACGTGTCCAAAATGCCGCAGCCAGAGCCCTGGTAGGTCTCCCACGATTCTGTTTTGCTGCTGGTACCATCCAGAGGCTGCATTGGCTTCCTATGGAGAAGCGTATTCAATTTAAGGCACTGTGCCTATCTTTTAAGATAGTAAAACTTGCTAGCCCCAACTTGTTAAATATCTTGCTTACTCCTTATGTTCCCTCCCGCAGGCTGCGCTCGGCGGGGCAGCAGCTGGTTGTTGACCCATGGGTTAAGCGCTGCCGTGCGGGAGGCCGGTCCTTCCGTTACCTGGCAGCTAGGCTGTGGAATTCTTTGCCTGATCTGATTCGCGGCTCAGACTGTCTACTCGCCTTTAGGAAAGCTGTTAACACTTTTCTTTTTCCTTTAGCTTAGTTCACAGTGTTATGGCAGCTAAAAACGATTTCAGGTTGTTGTGTGTGTTATACTTGGTAGCTGTAAGCGCCGGGACGCCCCTACGCTGGGGCAGCTGTGCGCTATATAAGATACAATAACATAACATAACTATAGCTGGAGAAGTGTGGCTCACTGGTTAGAGCAGGCAGACCCTGAAGCAGAGGTCAGACCGGGACCAGGGTTCGATTCCCGACGCGGCAGGGTGTTGAGCTAAAATGTCCACGGACTCGATAATTCTCGCTTCGGTGCCTGACCTAATCATGGGTTCACACTATGCAACTCTGGGCATTAAGCTTGCTTAATCTCCACAACGGCCCCCCTGCGGCGGGATGCCTGGCTTTCACCTTGGGGATGCTCTGTAGGGGCTATCTCACAGGGAAAAACCAGGACGGGTTCCCAAGGCAAGCGCGGAGATACCCCTTCGGGGGTCGATTCTGGCGCTATATAAGAAATGCAATAGCTCTTTTTCAGGGTGTTCACAAAGCTATTACGATGTAAAGAATCCACAGACATGAGAAATCTATAGACCGTATTCTTGACAAGAGTCATTCAAATGGTTGCTACAAATCTTATTACTATTTTGTTCATATTGACAAATCACTCATATGGGCTCATGATTTCGTGCTGTTATACAGTTTTTGATTTAGAACCTTCCTAGTTTGGCAGGTTGGGGAGCTCCTGAGCCTTTCAGTTTCTAAACCATTCATAGTTTTTCAAAAGGACAAAGCCATCCATCTGTTATTCTAAACATGCTCAATGATTTCTCTTTATTTGACCATGTGCTAGTTGAGCGGAGGCAATTATTGACCTTTCACCTGCTCGTATGTATTACTTAGGGTCGTTTTTCCAAGGCAAGCACCATTCTGCACTTGCTGGATCATTTCCTGCACTTCCCAATGCTTTAACTTCCGATGGTCACTCCTACCACTTGATGTCTAAGCTAATTTCCTCTGTGCTCAGGCTGACTGTACGTTTCAGTAATGGGGCGCAAATGCAAGATTGAGGTCTGGCATACTGCTATGCATTCACAACCTTTCATAGTCTTTTGCAGGATAATTCTTCCCGCTTAGTTGCTATTAGAACTGGCAATATGAGTGAATAAGGATTCTGTACTTACTTGGTATCTCTTGAACACTTGGTCCACAGACTTTCCTGTTATCAATGACCATTATACTTCTCTGACTATTTCATCATTTGATAAGAGACTGCAGTGTGGTCGACCACTCAGAAAGGAAAGGACACATATGCCGTTAGGGATTATGTGTTCATATTTCATTTGAACAGGTTTTTGAAGCAGCCTTGACGATCATTCTCAATAGTTAGGAATATGAATGAGTAGAAGGAGTAAAGGCATTGGAGTGGCTGAGTAAGTAGTCTTTCCTTTACACTGACTAGAAAGGGGTTAGATGACTGGGGGTAACGTCAGGACCAAAAGCTGGTGACTGTGCAGGTTATTGGAGACTGAAGGTTTAAAGGTCACATACAACGCATCTTACAGTATGGAACTTAGGACCACTGTAGCATTGTTAGCTAGTTATGACATAAGTCAGTAGCATTAGATAGAAGATCTACTTGATCACCTCAAAAAGTCTCGTATGCTCGAGGTACAGACCTTTGTGTAGAACGGGACAGCTTTTTGCAGGCACCCATAGTCTACAATACTAGAAGATGATTATGGCTCTGTATGAACCTCAGTCTCGTATCCCTGGCACAAAGTCCCTCTCTATCTAATAACACTCTGTTCTAGTTTATACATTCTATCTAAAGATTTTTTTTTTTACAACATCTGTTTTATTAACCCCCCAGACGGGGGTACGCACATGAAATGGTGACCTTCACACAGCGTTAAGCCTACAACCTCCAGGGGGCCGGCCGCGGCACACAACTTGATGTACAATAGCTTTTTGTGCTTGCAGGACCTGCAATTCCGTCAGTCACACATTCAGTGTCCTGCTTGCAACCCACTCAGGCGGCCATGTGAAAGGGCATTTTGTGCAGTCAACCACGCCCAATTGTCACCACGCGTTAGGTTCAGCCCTGAAGGTCGGGCAGCAACTAGTGGGCCAAACATAAAACAAACATCAGACCATAACAGTCCAACACACAACCAGAGACCTAGAAGAAGGCAACAGAGGAAATAGAGACAGTGTCCAGGGATAGCAGAGAGAAAGGTGGGAAAAAGGTAGCCAAGATAGGGGGAGTGAGAGGACCCGAGGAGGGGCAGTCTTCGGGGCACGCTTCCGCAACTCCATGTCGGACCCGCAGGCCATTATCTCAGGGTGCTACGGGGGGTAAAGGGGATCACAGCATCATCCACTAAACGCAGCGCTCGCAGCTTGGGGGGCATGCTTCTAGCATGTTCGCTTTTGCACAGATAAGTCACCAGGGGCTGCCAGACTTTCTCAAAGCGTGTAGTGCGGGACTGTAGTCTCGCTGAGATCATCTCCATAGTGATGACCTGCCAGAGTCTCCCAAACCATGCAGCAAGGGGAGGAGTCTCCGCTTTTTTCCAGTACAGGGCAATAAGTTGTCTGGCGGCACCCAGCATTTGCAACGATATACTCCATTCATTACGGGTCAGGGCAAGCAAATTGGCAGGTTTGATTCCCAGCAACACTGTACTAGCGGCATCGGGCAAGGGGAACCCCAGAACCCCCCTTATGTGGCTCAGTACCTCTTTCCAGAAGATAGCGATCAGGGGGCAGGTCCACCATATGTGCAGGAAGTCCCCAGGCCTGTTATGGCACCTCCAACAACCGGGAGAGGAAGAGGAGAACATTCTGTGTAAGCGCTGTGGTGTGTAGTACCATTGTGTCATTACTTTGTACGCGTTTTCTTGCTGCAGTATACTTTGGGGATATCTCCCCAGAGGCGGGCCCACTGCGTCGGCGTAATATCCTCACCCAGCGTCGCATGCCATTTTTTCTGATACGGCTGCGAGGGGGGAGTTTGGGGGTGCTGCAGAATTCGATAGATCTTAGAGATTAGGCCCTTCGTGTCGGTGCAGGAGCGGGCAAGATGCTCAAACGGGGTAAAGGCCCTGGTGGCCCCTGGGTATATCTCGTCCGACAAGGCCCAATGACGCAATTGGAGAAATTGCAACTCGGCCTCCGGCGGGAGACGGAATTCCTCTCGACAATGGGCAAAAGTCTTAAGGGTGCCTCCATCAAATAGATCTGTAAGGACTCTACAGTCGCCTTGCGTCCATGTACGAAAGGCAGTAGTGCGGTTAGCCGGAGGAAACCACGGGTTGTCTTCAATAGGGGTGTGCGGCGAGGGGAGGGTCGTAAGACCTCTCCGTACCGCTGTCTTGTCCCACACATTCAGAACTGTTTTCGTGGGCACCGCCAAATATGCACGAGAGGATCGTCCCGCTTTATGAGTCTAGGCCAGATTCCAGATGGTGCGGCCCGTGACCGCCCGGTCCATATGGAGCCACCCCTTCTCACTCCGCCTGGTGCCCCATTCAATCACAAAGCGCAAGTGAGCGGCCCAGTAACAATCCACCAGGTTAGGGCACGCAAGCCCTCCGCGATCTCGCGGGCCATAAGAAGTGCCTGAGAGAAGCGGGGTCTCTTACCTCCCCATATGAATTTAGTGCAGTCTTTTTGCAGGGCTCGGATGTTCGGCAAGGGGATAGGTGTGGGAAGGCATTGGAACAGATAAAGGAGTTTAGGCAGGATAGACATTTTAATGCGTTTAGCCTTCCCAGCCATGAGGGGATAAGTGGTTTCCAGCGTTGCAAGTCCTCAAGGATGGATTTGCGGCAATCTGCCCAGTTGAGTGCCGACCAATCTTCCAGGGAGGGGGTTAGGGATAGGCCGAGGTATCGAATATGGCGAGCCGTCCAGCGATAGGGGCATAACTGTTCCAGCGAGGGGACATCGGCTGGGGGGATCGTAAGGTTAAGTATCACCTTGAAGCAGCAGAAGGCCTGGACCCCTCTCAATCCGGGTTCAGGCCAAACCACAGCACCGAATCGGCCCTACTAGAAGTGACCAATAACATCAGGTTGACACCGGATAGTGGGGGGTCTATGATTCTGGTGCTGTTGGATTTGTCTGCTGCTTTCGATACGGTGTCTCATGAAGTGCTTCTCGACCGTCTGAGGGGTGTAGGGCTGGGAGGGACGGCCCTGTCGTGGGTTGAAAGCTTCCTTTCCTGCCGCTCTCAAGAAGTCAGGCTGGGCTCCCATAAATCCATCTCTAGGGAGCTCACCAGGGGTGTGCCACAGGGCTCATGCCTTAGCCCAACATTATTTAATGTGTATGTGGCCCCCCTGGCCGACTTGGTGAGGCCATATGGGTTTACCCCAATATCCTACGCTGATGACACCCAGCTGCTGTTCCCCTTTAAAACTTTCACACCTGCCCTGCAAAAATCCTTTGCAGAAGGCATGAGGGCTGTGTCATGCTGGATGGCTGAGAACTGCCTACAATGCAACGTGGGCAAAACAGAAGTGTTATTGTTTGGGGAGGCAGCAACACTATGGTCCGGAGAGTGGTGGCCCACAGAATTAGGACCAGTTCCTGTCCCAAAGCAGACTGTCAAAAACTTGGGGGTGTTATTTGACCAAGCCTTGACCTTTAAACATCATGTCAACCAAGTTGCGGGCACCTGCTTTAGTGCCATCGGACTATTGAAAAGGGTGTTCCCCTATATACCCGATGGTCACAGGAAAACCCTAGTTCAGGCACTAGTGATCAGTAGATTGGACTACTGCAATGGCCTTCTTCTGTCAGCTAATGAAGGCCAATTAAACAAATTACAAGTAGTCCAAAACACGGCGGCGAGGTTAGTTCTCAATGTTCCATCTAGAACTCCCTCCCGCCCTCTACTAGCTAAACTTCACTGGCTGCCAGTGCGGCAACGCACTAAGTTCAAAATCCTATGTACCATTCATAGGTGCTTGATAGGAAAGGGCCCCAAATATTTGACTAAAGCTTTTTTACCCTATGTGCCAGGCCGATCACTTCGATCGAGTAATCTTCACTTACTACAGGTCCCTAAAATAAAAAAATCTCGTCAGGGAGGTCGTGCTTTGGCACACACAGGACCCGTCCTTTGGAACTCCCTTCCCCTTCAACTTAAACTCATCACTAACCATTTATCCTTTCGCAAAATCCTTAAGACCCACCTTTTCACTACCAATTAATCAGCTTCTGATTCACTATCTCTGTTTATGACCAGGCATGGGACAAATTTCCTTATTCAACACCAGCGCAGAGATATCCCTTCGGGGTTTTAGTCAGGCGCTATAGAAGCACATAAAAAAAAATATAAAAATAAATAAAGTGCCCACGATTTATTGTGGTTGATTTTCAGGCCGGAGGCGCCCTCAAAGGAGCAGTTCAATAGAAACAGGACAACCCACTAGTCCCCAAGGAACTGGGTAATTTAAGTTAAATAGAAGAAGGCTCCTTGAGGAATTATTTCCAATATCTCAATAATTTCTATTAAGTCTTATACAAGTACTTTACTTCAAAAGAAAACAAAAGAAACATGGTATCTCCCAAATTTTTTATATATTGTTTAGAAAATGATCTTTTAAATTTTTTACAAGATTCTAGGAGTTCAAATGATAGGCAACACAAACAACACTACAATTTCCTGTACATTTCCTGTAGTGTGGTACACCGTTGGTACAGTATGTAATATACAGATATATACATAGGGTGCTCCTGTACATGCAGTCAGCTAATCCATCAATATAATATATACAAATCCTTGTTTGGATAATTATGAACCAAACGGTGTATATGCGTCGACGTTTCGGTCTCTATTGTATGCTTTTCACCGAGACCATCCTCAGGACTAAACGTTGCACATGGAATCTACAAAAACATATACAATATATACACAGTCAGTATAAAGGATCCAGCTACTTATGTCCAATATTTGATCGTCTGCTTACATTAAAATACCATCAAAGGAGCAGAGCGCTGCATGGAGCGCTGGTAAGGACTGTCGGGGCTCCGTAAGGGTAAGGATGAGATCGTCAGCGTACAACGCCACTTTATTCACTTGTCCCCCCCATCGTAATGCCGTGGATGCCCGGGTCTCGCCTGATCATATCTGCCAGAGGTTCAACCGCCAATGTGAACAGTAGGGGCGAGAGAGGGCAACCCTGTCTAGTCCCTCTCCCGATGTCGATCGGGTCTGTCAACCTCCCATTCACGCGGATCCTAGCCTTTGGCGCAGCATAAGGTGCCATGATCCTGGCAACCATCAGTGGACCAAGCCCTATCTTACAAAGGACCGCTCGGAGGAATGACCAGTCCACGCGGTCGAATGCTTTCTCAGCGTCCAACGAGAGGAGGCACGCCGGGATACGCCAATGGCGCGCCTTCCCCACCAAATGTGCAACTTTCCGCACGTTATCGGCCCCTTGGCGGTCATGAATGAAGCCCACCTGATCCGGATCTAGGAGGTCAGGCATGTGGGGATCCAATCGCATGGCCAGCACCTTGGTGTATATTTTAAAGTCAGTATTGAGCAGCGCAGCCGGGCAATACGACGAGCAGAGCGCAGGGTCTTTCCCAGGCTTTGGGATTAAAGCTATTTCCGCCATCCCCATGTCCGGGGAGGGCCCTGACCGCCATCGAAAGAGGCAAAGAGTCTGAGGAGGTATGGACTCAGCTGAGATTGGAATAGGCGATAGAATGAGAGCGGCAAGCCATCAGGGCCCGGTGTCTTCCCCAAATTTAGTTCTTTAATAGCCGAGGTCACCTCATCCAGCGTTAACGGCTCCTCCAAACAGTCAGCCGTAAGGGGGTGCAGCCGCGTCCCGCTATAGTGCTCCAACACTGCCTCCGACACGGCGGGGGCAGGTGGGTCCGCCGTGTAGAGTGAGGCGTAATAGTCCCGAAACGCTCTCAGCTTGTCCCCTGCCGCCGTCGCTCGAGACCCATCGGGGAGCATCACGTTCGCTATGTGGGATCTGGCCGCTTTGACCCTCAGCCGTCTCGCCAATAGTTTCCCCACCTTATCCCCTCCGTCAAAGTGCAGTTGCTTCAGAGCCAAAAGGGAGCCCTCAGCTCTGTTCGCACGCAGCAGCCGCAGCTGGCCCCGAATATGTGCCAGGCGTCTCCGCGTCCTCAAGGTGGATCCTTCCTGATCCCGCGTCTCCGCCTCTTTCAAGTCCCTCACCAAGTCGTCTTCCACCACCCTCCTCTCTCGTGCCCTCGCAATCGCGAGGGACGTAATGTGGCCCTGTGTCGTTGCCTTAAAGGCGTCCCAGACCACCGGAAAGGGCGCCTCTGGTAGGTCGTTTAACTCAAAATAGGAGGTAATGGCTGCGCGGATGTCCTCAACAGATGCTGCATCTCTAAGGAGGTGCGGGGGTAAATGCCATTTCCGTTCTCTGGGGGGCCGGTCCCGCGGGTCCCTGAGAAGCAACTCCACATGAGCATGGTCCGAGATGGATATGTCCGACATCCCAGCATCCACCATGTCATGGAGTAGGTCATGGGACAGGAAGACATGTGTCTAAAGATTTTTGAACATTTTCAAAGTAAACAATTAGTGGTGAAGCGCTTCAAACCTTTTGCTTAACTTACATTTTGTGAAACCTTCCTCATTTAAAAAACAAAAAGTGAGAACTCAAGATTACATTTCTATGAAGCCTTTTTCATTATTTAATAGCAATTACTTAAAGAGAATTCAAAATGCACAGAAAAAACAAGAATATATTCAAGCAGACTCCATTATTTTGCCGTCAATAACATTAATTATTGTGTATTCATATTTGTAAATGTAAATGTTTAGGCATTTATATAGCGCACTACTTACCCGAAGGGTCCCAAGGCGCTTCGACCGCTGCGGAACCCTTCCTGGCTTCCCTGAGAGATGGTCCCTTAATGGGTATCTTCAGGGTGAGACCAGGCATCCCCGGCGGTCAGGTGGGGCCGTTAGTGAAGATGAGGCAAGCTAATGCCCAGAGTTGCCGAGTGTGATCGCTGATCAGAGTGGGCACCGAGGCGAGAGAATTATCGAGTCCGCTGACCCTGGTCCAGAAACCTGCCGCGCCGGGAATCGAACCCTGGTCCCGGGCCGTCCTCTGCTCTCGGGTCTGCCGCCTCTAACCAGTGAGCCACACTACTTCACTTGCCTATTTAAAACATGCATGTAAATAAACAAATATATATAATTAAAAAGAGGGATACCTAAGGGAGAAAATATCATGATTAAGAGAGGGTGTAACATAAGGCAATGAAAAAATGTGGGAAATAGGATGGAGAAGGGTAGAATAGTGATGGACACAATGAAGGTCAGATAATAGGAGGGCATTAACACACCCTGGGTGTTTTCTAAGGCTCTCTGGCTATCTCAAAAAACCGTTGAGACTAAGCTGAAGCATCATGGGCCCCCATCCCTGACTTTTCCCCATATTCGTCTTTAAGGCTTAGAGAGCCAGCAGGAAATGGGGCTGGCAGTAACCTCCATTGGTAAGTCCTCTAACTTCATGATAGCCTCTAAAGAACGCAATAAGCGCCTTGATGTTATGTGGCCTCTGCCACACCCTGCTGTATGGCGAATAATGTTACTCTGATCCTGAAGACCCTAATGACCTGACATTGCTTCTTTTGTTAATGCTGTATTGTACCACAGAGGGTGACTGGACCTACAGGTAAGTTATTATTTGATACCCACTTCTGGCTTCCATCTGTGTGGGCCGGTAATAGTACTAGGGTGCGGGCGGCGTCTATCATTAGGATGGTGTGCTGTTGTTGCCCTGCCTCTGAATGCTGCCACGCAAGATTTTCACTCCGTGGTCATTTAATTAATCTTTCAATCCATATGAACTGTTGTCAACAGTAATAGCACAGAGATCTATTGCTGATGCTTCCCGATTTCGCCGAAATTCCTCCCCTTTGCCTAAGAGTTTATGCAGAAGCTTCATGACCGTGACAACGCTCTTCTCAATTATGCTGTAATACTGGAGTCTTGCAGAGGACATTAGCTTTGTTTGTGGGGCGCAGGAGCATGTTTGATTGCTTGGACTAATGAATCATTGGAAACTTCTCCTTTTGCCGATATTGATAGTCCCAAATACTCAACTTTGGTGTTGAGAAAGTTGCACTTCTCAGCACATAGAACCAGACCTTTTTTAGAAAACATGGAGCAAACTTCATGTAGGCTGTTTTATTGCTTTGCAGTATCATTTTGTAGAAGCTAAAATGGCACCCAGGAAGCATTTTGCACAGTTATCCTTATTCTATAATAGGTGGAATACAGATACTTCAGACACAAGACTAAGTGGCATCCTTTTGTATTGAAACAAGCCTAAGGGATTTATGAAAGCAGTGAGACTTCTTAATTCATCAGCTAGTTCAATTTGGTTGTAGACATTTCTCAGATCTTGGTAGAGAGGATTGAGCTTCTTCCAAAAGGGTGATCATATCATTTATTTTTGGCAATGAGTGTCTGTCAGTAATGATGCGGGTGTTTAATGCGCTCAGATTCACATATGAGTTACCATTGTTTTTCTTTGCAAGGACAGTGGGTGAAGTGCATAGGCAGCTGTCTTTTCTGTTGGAGTTTTTCCGATAGGACTTGTAAAACTTTACAAACTCTAATGTGCCCTCTCCTTAGACTCTGTTTCACAGATGTGGAGCCTTCCTTGAGTTTTCCTACAGTGCACAAACCCTTGAAGTTTTCCTAAGCTGTCATAGAACATTTTTCGGTAGGATTGAACAATTTGGGGGCTCATGTCAAAAACCATTTACAGCTGAGACGAGTTCAGGGCGCATCATATTTGCATGAAATGTAAGTGGTGCGTTACAGAAATTTGGTAAATAGATATATAGCGGCTAAGGTAAAACATTCAATCCACAAATAAAGAGCAAATGGCCCACAATAAAAAAAAACAGTAACCTTCGGATTAACTGTGCTCTGCTCTATCTGTTAAGTACCAGCTTGCCATCATCTGTGATGTAATATTACATTTTGTAGATTATCGAAAAAAATGTTTGTAAAAGATGTTAAATGTGTTTAACTCTATTTGAATTATGTTGTTTGTCGGAAATCTGTCTTCACCCCAGGAAGAAGAGGAGATAAAAATGCAGGCAGCCAGTGATGGAGATACAGAGACTGAACCCCCGTTAGGAACAAGTGAAGATGTCCAAAAGCCTTCTACCACAGGACCAGTCGAAGCCAACATCAGAATAGCAAGGAAGCCTACTGCCTACGGGACCTGGGAAGAAATCAAAGAGGAAGAAGACCCATAGTACGTATCAGTATAAATCCAATTGTATCATTGTTTTTTGCTTTGTGCATTTTATTCTTCATCATCAGATTGTCAATAATATAAACTGAGAATTAGCCCCACCAGTAGGCAGTATCCCAAGAACACTAGATTATCTCAAAGAGAAAGATTCAATTTCTAAAATAAAGAGCAAATGTGTTAAACACTGTTTTTGAATAGCAGAATTGAAAAAATAAGCCAGTAATCAATGAAACAACATTTATTTAAATCTATCCTAAAAAAAAGAAAAGATTTTCAAAAATTAAGTCAGATATGCAGAAGCCTCCCCAAAGAGGAATTTTACATGGTCACTTTGAGAGAGTATGCTTCGGGGCCATGCCATATTGCAGGGCTAATTAAAGTATATTTATGTCAAGCCAAGATCCCTACAAAAGATTCTCTATCTATTTTTCCAAAGAAATACATTTTTGAAAGAGAAAGCAATTCAGAGGGAAAAAGAAGTCTGCAACCGTGCCTCTAGAGGGGCCCAGAAGTTCAAATTAAATCCCTGGAGATCTCTGTATTGTTTTAGTCTGCCAGGTCTGGCTTTCAGCCAATGCCACTAGACTCAGAGTGGTGAAGGACAGCAGTGCTCCTCCTCTCCCATGTCCACCAAGGCACCAATGCTCCAGTCGGCATCTGACCTCGGTGGCAGTAATGATTTGTCTCAGTAAGAGAAATAGCACTCTTTCTGCTCCTACAAATGGGACAGGGATATTATTTCCACAATGTCCTTGCATGTAAAAGTGAAGCGATCACTGCTTCCTCTTGAACAGGACTTGAACCAATCCCTCCTTTACAGTAAAACAAGATGCTGACTTTGGCTCAGGTGCTTGCAGCTTTCCAGCAAAAGTAATAGTTGTGCTAGTGGACCTTCAGTGTGGCTGTTTCCCTAAGCTTGTCTTAGCCGAACAAAGGAGGTACTTCAGATTCACAGTGGGAAGTCAGCAGCACTAGAAAGGATGCTGCCTTCCCACTGTACATACAGGGCTGTGGCATAGTATAGAGCACCTTAAGAAAGGTGAGCAGATCAGCAAGTCTCTAGACGTCTAGTATGGAGTTTGATTCAAGTAAATCTTGCATCTCCGTATAGAAGAATATTTGAATAATTGTGCTTTCATAAAGAATATTAGTGATGGGTCTATATACTGTAAATTTAGCACTCTTTAGTTCGTTTATTGCTGATTGTAAACTGATGGTACCTCGGCTACCTCCTATAGGTGAGGTTATCTGCCTATATGAGGTATTCTTAACCCCTTCTGTGCTCCCGTTAGCTGACGGGAGCACTCCCTCCCCAGTGCTGCGCATGACTGTTGGCCGTTGCAGCCCCGCCCACCCTTTATAACGCCCGCACTGCGGCGGAAAAAACGCTGCGGTTATGTTCTTTTAATCAGCTTTTTTCACTTGATTTTTACTTTTCATTTGTTTTATGTGTTGTTTGATCTAGCTAATGCTGTTACCCCTTTTTCACCTGTAGTAGGGCCTGATTGTGGACAATGGAATAAAAGTAGTTTATGAAAAATTGCTCAATTAATTTGAGACTTTTAGAGAGTGGGTGGCTTTTGATTCTGCAGTTGCTACATGGTATGCCTTCTGAACATGGGACCTTGTTGTCTAGCAGTCTTCCAGGCCATCGTATTAACAATACTGAAATACATGGCAGGCTGGTTATCCAGAATAAAGGGGGGGTTGCTTTCACCTTGATAAGACTTTAGATGCTAACCATGAGTTTTATAACGGGTCCTGTTGAATTGGTAAATCAAATGAAAAGTTGCTTAGGTTCTAAAGTCTTAAGGGTCTCCACTATGAAGTAGCCTGATAGAGTTGTAAACCAAATATTAGTCTCCTAGTATTATATGATTGTTGTCTGATATTATGGCATGGATTGTTTCACAAACATCAGGGAAAAGGGGGTGACATTTTCAGGCCCATCGAGGAGGATACTGTGAGTGGAATTAGTAGTGAGCCTTGATTGAAAAATGCTGGTCTTGTACTTTTGTCATTGGAAACTAGTGTGCATTTTTAAGTCTGTGTCTAGCTTTTATGCTGTTGCTAGCCCCACTGTTCTCCTTTTGCTTTTAGGAGATTCTAGAGACACTAGACAAGTGTGATAGTTTCGTGTACTCAGTGGCCTTGTCTCTCAAAACCAGTATTTAATTGTGAGTAGAAAGTCTAGGTTTTCTCCGACAAGAAAGTCATAGATGTATGTATGCTTGATGTTTGGAAACTGATCTAGCACTGATAGTTTGCTGTTTTTATTTTGGGATGCTATCCGACCTGTTGGTTCATTGGTGGTAGCATCCCAGAGGCTTTGAGATGGTTTGAAGGCAACAGAGTGAATATTAGAAGCAAGAAAGGTTTCTGTTCAATTGTAGTTTTTAATGATGATCTTTGGGACAGGGATCAATGAATACTCCCTTATTCTGTTGATGAAGTGAATTATTTGTGATGAACCTATTATGTTGGACATTTACATAATGGAGCATGGTTATTAATGTTGGTATGTTGCCATTTTGTTGTACTAGTAACTTGAGAGCAGTATTATCCTGCAGTAGGAGAAAAAGATTTGTGAAAGGATTCTTGTGATTGAGCCACTCTGAATCCCAAATCCATTTTCTTATCAGATGAGGCATATAGGTAGTGGGTTTGTAGGGTGTATGGTCTGTTGTAATGCTAAAGGTGTTTGGGTTGGCTGGTCATTGTGTTGAATGGCTGGGTCTGAGCAGAGGTTTAATTTTGGTGTTACAGGTTTGTTTTTATGTGGGAGAATGTGATTTTAGCTATGGATGAGTGTGCGTTTTCTAGCTTACTTTCATAAAGTGTATTCTGTTTTTTGTAATTTTGTATATTTTGTTATGGGGTGTATATTTTTTATTATTTTGTTATGCATTTTTATAAACGCAGACATTATTCAAAGGTGTTAGATCACTTTACAATAGACAAAGGTCATTACATCAGACCCAGATTACACAGTAATCATTACATGAGGCACAGAATTACAGGTGTACATTTTACAGTTTACAACTGTCTGCTTAACAATAAATAATTCTACCAAGTCTAACTTTTAAATGGCCGATGATTACATAAGGCACAGAATTGCTACTGTTTGAAGACGTAGGTATGGCAAGTTCCACGCGGGGTCTAATTTAGTAAATCCCATGGTCAGTGGTTGAGACATATAGGTAAAGGAGCATGCTCACCTAAAAGGGGAAGCTAGGATGTCATTAGATAAGATGTCATTGAAAGAGAAGGGCTTCCAGCTCCCTGTTTTTTTAGATCACCAGCAAGGTGGTGGTCTGTAGTTCCGGGGATAAGGAGTTTTATATTCTGGTTGCATTTCCTGAGAAGCGTTGTCTGAAATCCGTCTTTTTTAAAAGGTTGGAGTTCAAGCAGCTGAGCTTCGGCATTTCACTATGCTGTAGTGCCACCAGAGAGTATTTGTCTGCCAAATAATGAGAAGTGGATGAGGGTAGGGCCTTATGAGTGATAGCGGAGTCTTGTATATGAACGTGGCTTTAATGAACAGCCAGAGTAGGGTCATCAACATAGGTGAGATGTGGTCATTCCTTTTGGTCTGATAGACGAAGCGTGCAGCTGAATGAAGAACTGATTTCAGAGCGGTGAGATGGCTCATGAGGTGTCCAGTTGAGAGAGCGACAGTAGTCCATTTTTTAGAACGCCACTGATTGAACAAGAGATTTCAGGTCTTTCTCTCAAACATATAAGCAGATTCCCCAGAGGAGACTCTGGTGAGAGCACGTGTTTCTGACCACTATGCTGGTTTGTGAATGTAAGTTGAGTATTTTATTTAGGATGATCCTTGAAGATGTGGCACTGTCAACAACAGTGTGTTTGCTTGTAACAATGTTGAGTGAGTCCATCCAAGATTGTATCAGAAGTGTTGATTTTGCAGAGGAGATGAAAAGGAATTCAGTTTTGGCAGGGTTCAATTTGGAATTATGAGAAGTCATCCACCCTTGAACGAAGTTTAGAGTGATGGCAAGATGACCGCTAGAGACAAAACCTTCACATACAGTTAGACATCTTCTGCATATCAATGACAGAAGATCATGCCTTCCTTATTAGGACTCCAAGAGGCCTGACATAGAAGTTGAATAAGGTCAGAGCGAGGATCGAACACGGAAAGGAATAATGTTGCCTCTCTTCATACGAGGATTAACCAAATTAGTATGTCAATCTCAACTTTCTTGATTGGAGAATAGAATATAGCTGAGGAATCACATGAGGTAGGTAGGGTTGCCACCAGACCTATTTCTACCAGCAGCACTGGTATTTTGATCAGGCCTGTGCAGAAATAAGCAAAATCACCTAAAGATGGTATTTTTAGCTTCAAACAGCAAATATATTAGAAAATTATTTTAAATGCCTGTGCAGACTTTTAAAACAATGGTTGGTATTGTTCTATTGGAAAGGTGGCAACTCTGAGGATAGGAAAGCTCAGGGCCCCATTTACATTTTGATGCGCAGGGTACAGTGGACTTTACATAAATACAAGCCCCATTACAAGATGTGATGTTCCTTGTCTATTCCATTGCCAGCAGGGGAAGTCATTTTTCTATTTCGATGTAGATTTAAGAAAACAGTATCTGGTGAGGCAATTGTCTTGTTATTTTTCACTAGCAGCAGAAGTCTTGCTTCTATTTCGGTGCCGATCTATAGGTGGTGGCCTATGCTTTTGTTTACTAGCAGTGGTAGTCCTTTTGCCCCAGAATTGGAACTTTCATAGATTCCCATGCTTTGTATCATTCCCCGTCGTCGGAATGGGAGCCTCTGTAAAAATAAATAACCTAGTAGTAAGCACAAAAGTGAATAAATAGGCCTAGGCCTCATCCCCTTTTGTAGCTTATCCACCTCTTTTTGTAAAAGAGACCAAACTTCTGCAATGCGCAATCAGAGCAGCCTCACCCCATAGAACCTTCCTGAGAGAGCCTCAGAGCCTAAGATTTTCTACCGCACGTTGTGCTAGGGAGTCTCCATTGAGCTCTGCTCAATTTTCTTCAGTTTACTATTCCTATTTCAACTTTTTTCTTCAGTTTCAAGAATGTCTGACAAGGAGAGAAAGGCTCTTTTTAGAGCTTGTGCTACGTGTTCCAAAAAGAGGCTGTTTGTGGAGGACAAACATGAAGATTGCATATACTGTTTGTACCCGGACCACAAGGCCACTGAGTGGAAGATTTGCAGGACCTTCTCTACTAAAACCTTAAGAGACAGAGAAGGCCGCCAGGAAAGAGGCTGTTTGTGGAGGACAAATATGAAGATTGCATATACTGTTTGTACCCGGACCACAAGGCCACTGAGTGAAAGATTTGCAGGACCTTCTCTACTAAAACCTTAAGAGACAGAGAAGGCCGCCTACTGACCTGGCTTCACAAGATGAAGACCCGGAAGGACGTTATTTCTTCAGACAGTGAGGGTTCTTCTTCGGCTCCGTCCTCGAGAAGATCTAAGAAAAGGGGTCCTCCCCCTCTACATCTACTGAGCCCCCTGTTAAGGCCTTACTTGGGACCTCTGATAGGTCTGAAGGGCCTGCTTCCCTAAAATCTCCTCACCGCGGTGAAAAGGAGAGGCAGGGACAGCTTGAGGAGTCACAGACTGCGAAGATGACTAAAACATCTTCAGAAAAGGAGAAAGGTGGCAAAAAACCTACTTCTACTCCTCAGGAACTGCATTTGGACAAGAAACAGCGCCCATCGACGGCAAAAACGACAGGTACGTCGACGATTCCAGTCAAGAAAGACTTGCCTTTGAAAACAGCCTCGCGACGGGCTCGTCGACGATGGCAACGTCAACGACGATTAAACCGGTGTCGACGTTTAAGGTACCTGATTCCTGTTCATCGTCGACGAGGCTAACATCTTCAACGTCGACGATGATGACGACGAGGTTACTGTCGACGGCGATGACGACGACGAGAACAACTTCGACGACGACAGCTGCTATGATCATGACGACGAGCTCGTCGACGACACCGTCGACGATCCATCCTTCGTCGACGACAACAATTCCATCGTCGACGATCCACCTTTCGACGACGAGTCCAATCTCTTCGCCGACGGCTCCATCGACGACACAGTCGGCGAGGATTCTTCAGTCGACGACGACTCCGTCGACGAGTAGAAAACTTTGTATTTCCATCAAAAAACGTCGAGTCACGCCCTTACCACCCACATTATTACTGGATGAGGAATCTGAAGAGGAGGATGAGAGTCCTTATGGACCGGCTTATAGCCCATTGGACCTAAATGTCAAGTGCCAGGACTCAAGTTCTGACGAGGGCTCAGTGGAACATCACTATGTTGCAGGAGACCTATGTTCACCATGAGAGATCTACTGTGAATGTACGCCCTCAGAGGTCTCCACAAAGACATCCACAGGACATGGTAGCCATGCCGTCCTCACTCATTTCAGACTTGCAGTTATTGTTGCAAGATTACAGGCGCAGATTTCCAACTCAACCGGAGGTACAGCAAGTACGTGCTCCTTTACCTTCAATTCCACCGCCGCAAGCAATGGCGCAGACTTCTTTGCCCTTGAGGGTGGAGGAACCAGTGCCTAGGGATCCTCAGCGACAAGTGGTCCATATTCAGGATGAGGATAATGATGATGCTTCATCAGATGCTGATCGACAGGTGGATCCAGACCAAGATCCGGATAGAAACTGGGACATTGATGGTCCTCAAGACCCAGATGTTCAAGTGCCAGATAACACTACCTCCCCTCCAGCAGACATTTGAGGTTTTCATAATCTCATGGAGAGGGCATCAAAGAGGTTTGGACTTCCAATTACGATGGTCCAATCGGACTGTTTATTATATGATTTCAAGGAACCTTACCAAAAATCGGTTCGCTCTATTCCCATCATAGAGTATGTTTGGTCTGAGGGTATAAAGGCCATGCAGAATCCAGCGACGGTCCTCCCAGTTCTTCCCCGGCTGGAGAAGAAATATAAAGCGCCGGAGGGCAGCCCCGCTTGTCTCACTGGGCAGCCGAAACCAGACTCTGTAATCTCCCAGGCAGCACAGAGTAAATCTAAAAATCTATCAACGCCACTGACTACACCACCAGATAAGGAAGGGAGGCGTCTAGATAATGTCGGAAAGAGGTTCTCGACTATGGCCAGCCTTCTTGTTAGAGCGGCGAATGCTCTGGCGATCCTGGGGAGATATGATCGTCAGATGTGGTGTGACTTGTCCCCATTTGTGGAGGAACTTCCTGATGGGTCAAAGGATGAAGTAAAAAAGATCTTGCTGGAGGGTGAGCATGCCTCTTCGGAGGTAATAGACTGCGCTATGGACATAGCGGCAACAGCCTTCCGGGCGCTGGCAGGTTCGGCAGTGTTGCGGCGTCAGGGCTGGTTGAGAGCTACGTGGTTTCGCCAGGAGGTGCAAAATAAGATTCTAGACTTGCCCTACGATGGTGAAATGTTGTTTGGCAAGCACGTGGATGATGCCCTGCTAGGGATAAAGAAGGATACGGACACGGCCAAGTCCCTAGGAACTTTGACCTACCGTAAAGTCCCTTTTAGGGGTGCAAGCGGAAGAGGTTTCTCATCCTACAGAGGCGGAAACCAGCAGCGCAGTTCTTCCTACTCACAACAATCATACAAGCCCCAATACTCTCAACGGCAAAGTCAGTCGGCGTCTTTCTCTCGCCAGCCATCAAGAGGGCGTCAAGTCCGACAGGGGAGAGACAATTCCAGGAAACAATAGCGGCCCTGTGGCTCTTTCTACTGTTCCTGTTCCCTCGTCAACATCAGTGGGGGGCAGGATTGCCCATTGTCTATACAGCTGGAAGGTCATATCATCAGACCAGTGGTTTTCTGAATATCATCAAAACAGGACACACTTTGAAGTTTCAAAATCTTCGTCCAAACAGAGCTCCAAACGCCATTACGTCAAAACATCTGGGACTTCTTCGTCTCGAAGCCCACCAACTCTTCATCAAGGGGGCAATAGAACCTGTACCTCACTCCCAAAAGGGGAAAGGGTTTTATTCCAGGTTCTTCCTGGTTCACAAGACAAAGGAGAAATGGCGTCTGATACTAGTTCTACTGGAGCTCAACACTTATCTCATCAAGGTGTCGTTCAGGATGGTCACCCTTCAAGACATTTTACGTCCTCTCAATCCAGGGGACTACATGGCAACTCTGGATTTGGAGGATGCATATTTCCATGTACCCATCCACCCAGCTCACAGGCAATATCTACGGTTCACAGTAGGCAAAAGCCACTTTCAGTTCAAGGTGCTGCCCTTTGGTCTGCGGTCCGCACCGAGAATTTTCACGAAAGTACTAGCTCCGGTGGCGGCTTTTCTCAGGAGGCAGTCTTTGGAAGTCTTCCCATACTTGGACGATTGGCTGGTGAAAGCTCCTTCATTCCAGGAAGCTTTCAGGGCTGTCACAACCTGCAGGACACTTTTCGAACAGTTAGGACTTCGACTCAACAAGGAAAAGTCGGTCTTGCGACCATCCAAGGCGACAAAGTTTTTAGGGGCGATTCTGGACACAGATTGCTGCAAAGCTTTCCCGTCGGAAGAACGCCAGATGAATCTCACTCTGTCAGCTCGCATTCTACGATCAAGGAAATTTCTGTCAGTACGTCGTTACAAATCCCTTCTAGGATCGATATCATCCTGCATACTATTGATTCCGCTCTGCAGGCTAAGGATGCGTCCACTGCAGGAACAACTGGACAAACAATGGCGTCAGGCAACAGGTTCCTTCGACGACAAAATCACTGTCACGCCGGTCATGAAAAAAGCAACCGACTGGTGGTCGAGGAAGGAGAACATTTCAGTGGGTTTAACATTCAAGCTTCCTCCATCTCCCATGGTGTTAACGACGGATGCCTCTATGGAGGGTTGGGGAGCGGTCCTCTAGGAGCTCAGTCAGTGGCCACTGGAGCGCAATCCAAAGCAGGTTCCACATCAACCTGCTAGAACTTATGGCTATCAGTCTAGCCTTGCAGGCTTTCCTTCCAAGAATCCAATCCCGTTCAGTGCTGGTTCGTACGGACAACACCACGGCCATGCATTACATAAACCAGCAGGGCCGGACGAGATCCTGTTCCCTTTTCAAGGAAGCGCAGAGAATTTGGAACTGGGTAATTCAACACAAGATTACTCTGTCAGCGGACCATCTCGCAGGGACGCTCAATTCCACAGCGGATGCTTTGAGTCGCAAGAGGTCAATCAGCCACGAGTGGGAATTGAATCAGACCATTCTAGAGGAGATCTTTTCACGTTGGGGGACCCCAATGATCGATCTGTTTGCGACACCTCAGAACGCCAAATGCCAGTGCTACGCAAGCAGGGATCACCATCAGGGATCCTTGGGGAATGCGCTTTTCATTGCTTGGTACAGCGCATTTGTCTACGCCTTTCCACCAATTCCTCTAATCCCAAGACTGATCAGGAAGCTCAAGGCGGAGCCGTGCAGAATGATATTAATAGCACCAGCATGGCTTCGACAATTCTGGTACACAGAGCTTCTCCTACTCTCTCAGGACCATCCGATTCTTCTGCGGCCTGTTCCATCGCTGTTGTCAATGACTCAGGGTCAGGTGCTCCATCCAGATCTGAACTCTCTCCAATTAACAGCGTGGCTCCTGAGTACAGAGAATTCCAGCATTTAAATATCCCAGGAGAATGTAGGGACATTCTGGCTCAGGCCCGTGCGCCTAGTACAAATAAGACCTATTGGGCCAAGTGGAAGAGGTTTTGTCTTTGGTGCCAGAAACAGGGGGTACATCCATATATGTCGGCCCGCACCAGCTTTTGCTTTACATCATTTCTCTAGCAAAATCTGGATTGCCGCATTCGTCTGTTAAAGTTCATCTTGCAGCCATTTCAAGATTTAGACGCACGTCATCCGGCCCTTCCCTTTGATCGGCAAGGATTGTTCAGCAGTTTCTGAAGGGTTTATTCAGAGTTTTTCCTCCAGTCCGGCCTACACCACCAGCCTGGCACCTTAATTTGGTTCTGTTACACCTGATGAAAGCTCAGTTCGAGCCTATTCACAGGGCGGATATGAAATTTGTGTCATGGAAACTTGCTATTCTCTTGGCTTTGACATCAGCTCGAAGAGTTAGCGAACTTCAGGCATTCACAATTGTGGAACCCTTTCTACAATTCAAAAATGATGTTCTAATCCTGCGGACAAATCCTAAATTTATCCCAAAAGTCCCTTCAGAATTCCATCTGAATGAGCTGGCGATCTTAAAATCTTTCTTTCCACGGCCCTCTACGCCAGCAGAGAGGGCACTACATTCTTTGGACATTCACAGATGCCTGAAATTTTACTTGGAACGGACAAGGCCATTCAGAAAGTCTCCTTCAGTGCTCCAAGGAGGGGATATCCAGTTCGTGCTCACGCTCCGTCCACAGACACGCCATCGAACTCTGGAACCTCCTAGACGCCACAGCCCCGGACGTTGCCTTCCTCACGGAGACCTGGATGAACGCCTCTTCAGCTCCCGACATCGCCATCGCTATCCCAGAGGGCTACAAGATCGTCCGGAGGGACCGAAACGCCAACCAGATGGGAGGAGGCATCGCCATCATCCACAGGAACTCCATCCGTCTCACGACCAGCACCGACAACACCCTGGCCAGCGCCGAACACCTGCATTTCCAGATCCACACCAACCCGAACACCACCCTCAGAGGCACCCTGATCTACCGACCCCCTGGACCACGCACGCAATTCAGCGAGGACATCGCCGACTTCGTAGCCCGCATGCCCTCCCCTCCGCTGACTACATCCTCCTGGGAGACCTCAACTTCCATCTGGAGAACAACAACGACCACAACACCAGCACCCTGCTCGACAACCTCGCCAACCTGGGACTCAAGCAACTGGTGTCCACCCCCACCCACCTCGCCGGACACACACTCGACGCCGTCTTCTCATCCAGCACAGACATCGACTTCAGCCACGCCACAGAGCTTCAATGGACGGACCACAGCTGCGTCCACTTCACCTTCAAGAGAACGACGACCCACCATCACCAGCAACAGGCCGCCCGCAGAAGCTGGAACAAGATCACAGCAGACCAGCTCGCCACCTCCCTGAGCCAGCACCCTCCTGCCAGCTCAGCGAACCCCAGCCAGGCCGCCGACAACCTCACGAAGTGGATCAGCAACTGCGCGGACGAACTCGCCCCGCTGAGGACCCCGCCTAGCAGACCCGGCAGCAAGAAGGCCCCATGGTTCACCGACGAACTCAAGAGCTCCAAGAAGAACTGCCGAGCCCTCGAGAAAGTCTGGAAAAGGGAACCGACACCGGACAACAGGACCTCCTACAAACTTGCCACCCGGAAACACCACCAGCTGATCCGCGCCGCCAAGAAAACAGCATTCAAGGACCGGTTGGACAACAACGCACACAACTGCAAGGAACTCTTCAACATCGTGAAAGAGCTTTCCAACCCCAGCGCAGGAAACAACGACATCACCCCATCACAAGACCTCTGCAACTCCCTCGCCTCATACTTCCACAACAAGATCACGGACATACACAGCAGCTTCAACACCATGACCGACCAACCCCCCCCCCCCCACCACCACCCTCCACGCCTGGACCCCGATCAGCACCGAAGACACCATCCGCACGATGAACTCCATCCACTCCGGATCACTGACCGACCCCTGCCCTCACCACGTCTTCAACAAGGCCGACGCTGTCATCGCACCCCACCTGCGAGACATCATCAACACATCCTTCGACACCACCATCTTCCCTGAGAGCTGGAAACACGCCGAACTCAGCGCTCTACTCAAGAAACCAACAGCGGACCCCACCGACCTCAAGAATTACCGCCCCATCTCGCTTCTCCCGTTTCCAGCCAAAGTCATCGAGAAGACTGTCAACAAGCAGATGGCCGCCTTCCTCGAGACGAACGGATCCCTCGACCCCTCACAGTCCGGCTTCCGAGCCAAACACAGCACCGAGACCGCCCTCATCGCCGCCACCGATGACATCCGAGCCCTGATGGACAATGGAGAAACAGCAGCCCTCATCCTCCTAGACCTCTCCGCGGCATTCGACACGGTCTGCCACCGCACCCTAGTACGGCGCCTCAGCAACATCGGAATCCAGGACAAGGCGCTGGAATGGATCATCTCCTTCCTCGACGGAAGAACACAGAGAGTCCGCCTACCACCGTACAAGTCAGAGGCCTCCGAAGTCATCTGCGGCGTCCCCCAAGGATCATCTCTGAGCCCCACCCTCTTCAACATCTACATGAGCCCCCTCGCGGCCATCGTACGCAAACACAACCTCAGCATAATCTCCTACGCCGACGACACCCAGCTGATCCTCTCCCTGACCAACGACCCCGCCGCCGCCGCCAGAGCCAACTTGCACGAAGGGATGAAAGAGGTAGCCGAGTGGATGACGACCAGCCGCCTGAAACTGAACTCGGACAAGACGGAGGTCCTCATCCTGGGCTCCACACCCTCCGCCTGGGACGACTCCTGGTGGCCTCCCGCCCTGGGCACCGCACCCAAACCGACAGACCATGCACGAAACCTGGGCTTCATCCTGGACTCCTCCCTCTCCATGACCAGGCAAGTCAACAACGTCTCCTCGGCGTGCTTCAACATCCTGCGCATGCTACGGAAGATCTTCTGGTGGATCCCCACAGAGACCAGGAAGACCGTCACCCAGGCCCTCGTCACCAGCCGACTGGACTACGGCAACGCCCTCTACGCCGGCACCACCGCCAAGCTCCAGAAGAGACTCCAGCGGATCCAAAACGCCTCAGCCAGACTCATCCTCGACATCCCACGATCCAGCCACATCTCCGGACATCTGAGAGACCTTCACTGGCTCCCCGTCAACAAGAGAATCACATTCCGCCTCCTCACCCACGCACACAAAGCCCTACACGACCAAGGCCCGAGCTACCTCAACAGCCGAGTCAACTTCTACGCTCCCAAACGCCACCTCCGATCAGCCAACCACGCCCTCGCCGCCGTCCCCCGCATCCGAAGAGCGACTACAGGAGGAAGGTCCTTCTCCTACCTGGCCGCCAAGACCTGGAACTCCCTCCCGACCGACCTGCGCCTGACCCAAGACCACCTCTCCTTCAGGAAGAAGCTGAAGACCTGGCTGTTCGAGCAGTAGCGGCACCCCCCCCCCCCCCCCCCCCCCAGCGCCTTGAGACCCTACGGGTATGTAGCGCGCTTTATAAGTGTCACTGATTGATTGATTGATTCTACGAGAGCGATGGCTTCATCAGTGGCCCTCTTCTCAGGGGTCCCGATAAAGGACATCTGTAGAGCGGCAACGTTGAGCAGTATCCACACCTTCACTCTGCACTACTGCCTGGATTCTTCGGTGAAGCAGGATGCAGCAGTGGGCCAAGCAGTCTTGAGGAACCTTTTCCAATATGACGGTGAGCTTTCCTTTCTATCCCGCCTTCCTATTTGGCATATTTTGTATCACTAGTAATTTGTTCTTCTGCTTGGTATGACAATGGATATATATATATTACCTACTGGCGGTAGCCAGTAGGTATATATAGTTAGGACGTAGTTTCCATAGGAAATCCCCAGCATTCTATTGGGAATAACTTTGGCGCTGGTTGATGAATCTTCGCAAATTTCTCAAAGAAGATGGCTCGCTCCGCTCCGCTCCTTCCCTGAAAGTTTGGGGGGGGATTCGTCAAGTGGGGGCTGAGAAAAAAGGGGGGTCCCAAAACGTGTTTTCCCCATGTTAATTTCCATAGGACCTTTAGACTCGGCTACAGCTGGAACCGCTGAAGGGAATTACACCAAACTTGTCAAAACGGTAGTGTCTGGTACGCAGATCACACTTTTGGTAAAATAGTGTAAATCCCTCCAGTGGTTCCTGAGAAAAGTAAAAGAGAAACCAGTTATATATCTATAAGCGCGCACGCGTGCGCGCACCCCCGCGAATTTTCAGAATTTGTTTTTGGGGGGGGGGGGCTTGGGGGGCTTCTGTCTTATATTTTATTGTGTTTTATTTCATTTTCGAGGGTGCCCACCCCTCGTTTTGCCCCCCGAGATCACCGCCGCCGCCCGAGCTGCCTTAAAATGGCCGCCGCCTGGTTGTGGGCGGGGCCAAGAGAACGTGGTTTCCGCTTCCCCCTGCCTGGGGGAAGCCTTTGCTGTGCCCGTCCGGTCTCCCGTGCCGAGGGGGAGACCGGGTGATGTTGACTTGCCGGCCAGTAACTATCTAAATTAGGAAGACGGAGGTAATGCCTCAGTTACTACTCCGTGAGGCAGCCGAGGCGCGGCTGACCGGCGAGGCCCCGGAGAGGAGGAGCCCTGCCCGCGGTACCCGAGGAGCTTGCAGCTGGAGAAGGAGCCGCTCTCCGATCAACAGAAGCCGGTGAGTGCGGCGTCTCTGCAGAGAGCTCCTCAGCTCTTGGGGGCATAGTTGTTTCGAGTCCCCCGAGTGGGACTGCAACGAGTGGGAGCATTTCTTCTGAGCCCACGAGAGGCTCCAACAAACAAACAGAACGCACACCATACTCGCATTCCTCACATCGCACACACCACGCATTCACCACGCAAACCATTACATCGGACTCCGCATTCACACGCATGCAAAAGACGTTTTCATCACACACTACGACGACGCATTCTATCAGGTGGGCTAAACAGGAAGGTTTACAGCGGGAAGATCTAGGGAGAGTAACCGTTAAAGAATTCCAGCCGCCTGAGAGATGGGATGTGTTTTGTAAAAGTACAGCGCAGGTACGTGAAACAGCATGTAAAAGTTTCAGAATCTGTGTTAAAGAACTAATTTAAAGGCTTGCCAATGCACGATGAATAATGAACACTGTATGTTTTTAATAAGCTCCGGTGAAATATGCATGTTTGGAAAATAACAGAGGGCAAGCCACCGTCAGTGAGCTATCGGCAGCTAGGCACACGTATAAAGGTTAAAAGCTGGGTAAGCACGTGATACATCCAAATGCTTAAAATAACGCGTGTATTTGCATGAGAAGTTCAAAAGCTAATCCCTCGAGTATGCTGATAAAAAGAGAAAAGTAGAGCGAGAACTCAGAATAATGACCGTTATTGCTATGGCATGTTTATATAAAGCAATCATAAACACTTAAGTTTATACATCCAGAGGAGGTAGCGAGGGTTACTTTTTTCTGGTCTGATAATTGTGGGGTTACCACTGACACCTGCTACAATATTAGGAGGAGTTTAATGTAAAAAAACGTTAGTGTTGTTTTGCGCTCAATTGTTCAGATAATAATTTATGAACTGAGTCTTGTTACTGTTTTTTATATTTATAGTGACCCCTGAAGAAGTGCAACTGTGCACGAAATGCATTGGGTTTTTAATTAAATAAACACTGTCCTGAACGAAGAATGCTTCATATATATATATATATATATATTACCTACTGGCGATAGCCAGTAGGTATATATAGTTAGGATTTTTGCACATGTGGATTTTGTCTAATTAAGGTTAAAAAAATATATATATCTGTAAGCGTGCACCGGCGCGCTTACGTTACGGGTTTTGTTTGCGCTGCAGAGCTGATACGTCACGGTTATGCGACGCGTCATGAGGCGTCTCACGTGGCTACGTGATACGTCACGTAGAAAAGAATATATTTTACAGCTATAGATATTAGCTTTTAAAAAACCAATGAAATTCACTTAAAAAACCCATAGGTTATAGACCATATATAGTTAGGAATTTGCATTTACAAAACCTTGAAAATTCACTGAAAAAACCATAGGTTAGAGACCATATATAGTTAGCTGGACATTTTATTGACATAAAACCAATGAAATTCCATATATAGTTAGTTGCACTAACTATATATCGCGCACCCGCAATCCACTGCTGATGATGTCACATATTACATCATTCATGACATGGTCAGTGACCTCACTGATGACATCATCCAGTGACTGTGGGTTTCTGTAAAGTTTAAATATGTTTTACATATTGAAGAATGAGTGGATGTATAAGTGTCTGGATGAAGGATTTAGTAGGTGCGTGACTGACTCAGTGAGTGAATAAATGTGTCTTACTGAATGCATGGGTTAGTGACTAAACTGTCTGAAAGTGTGCATCAATATGTCTGTTGTTGTGCAAGCTCCTGCATGTGTTGATCAGTAGCTATATGAGTGGCTATATGGGTTATTGATTGGTTGCCCAAGTATTTGTATGGAAGACTGAGTGTGTGTGTGTGGCTGGCTGGGAGGTGTGTGACTCTGTGCAGATCAATCTGTACTTGTATCAGTAATTGTATAAGAGAGTAAGTATGTGTTAGTATATGTTTGTAAAAGTAAGGTGTTCTGTGTTTAACTGTATAGATGAGGAAATCGAAGTGTGATTGATTCTTTACAGGACTGACTAGGTGTGTGAGTAACTCCATGGATGAGTGGCAGTGTGTGAGTGTCTGCATAGGTGTATGAGTGCATATGATAGTGTTGGAATAATGAGTGACTGTATGTATGAGTGATTGTATGGGTGAATGAGTGAATGTGTGTGTACACGTAGGAATCAGTGAGTGCGTATGTAGTAACTGGTATTGGTGTGTCATGATGTCATCAGTGATGTCATTTGAGATGTCATTAGTGATGTCATCAGTGATGTCATTTGAGATGTCATCAGTGATGTCATCAATGATGTCACTGACCATGTCATGAATGATGTAATATGTGACATCATCAGCAGTGGATTGCGGGTGCGCGATATATAGTTAGTGCAACTAACTATATATGGAATTTCATTGGTTTTATGTCAATAAAATGTCCAGCTAACTATATATGGTCTCTAACCTATGGTTTTTTCAGTGAATTTTCAAGGTTTTGTAAATGCAAATTCCTAACTATATATGGTCTATAACCTATGGTTTTTTAAGTGAATATATATATATATATATATGCAAAGAACAAAATATGCATTATGTGTACTGCTAGCTACTCTGATACAAAGCATGGGAATCTATGAAAGTTCCAATACTGGGGCAAGAAAACAAGTTACTTACCTGTAACTTTGGTTCCCCAGTAATGGTAACTTTCATAGATTCCCATGCGCCCACCCGCCTCCCCTGGGAAAGCTCAGCCTTCAGCAGATGTGGTGACTGTTACACAACGGCTATGAAAATCTGAGGCTCTGAGGCTCTCTCAGGAAGGTTCTATGGGGTGAGGCTGCTCTGATTGGTTATTGCAGAAGTTTGGTCTCTTTTACAAAAAGAGGTGGATAAGCTACAAAAGGGGATGAGGCCTAGGCCTATTTATTCACTTTTGTGCATACTACTAGGTTATTTATTTTTACCGAGGCTCCCATTCCGACGACGGGGAATGATACAAAGCATGGGATTCTATGAAAGTTACCAATACTGGGGAACCAAAGTTACAGGTAAGTAACTTGTTTTCTTACTGTTTCTATGCCGACCAAGAGCACTGCAGTGAGCAAAGATGGCCACCTCCAGGTTGATAATCTCTTCAGCCTACCAGTTAGTATGGTCGTCTTCATTCTTCCTTCTCTGGTGTAGTGCAGGGTACGTACACATGTACTTCTTTTAAGACCAAAAGAATCCTCCTTAAATAAGCCTGAGGAAGAAAAACACAAAAAGGCACTTAAATAAATTGACAGACCAGATTCAACAGACAATGAACAGAAAACCGGTATTCATCCATTACTATGCCTCCACCGTTATCTAAAGCGAACATGACAAAATGGGTTCCACATACCCTCCTCTGACCCTCAATGATGACATGGTGTTCGTAATCCTCCTTGCACTATCTCACATCCATCAGTATTTGGGTCTAGATATTGTGTTCGGCATTAGTGCTGTTGATGTCTTGGGAAATAATTACTATTGCTGTGTTGCATCATCCTTAGTACCTCTTGGTCAATCTTCGGTGGATGCACAGATACCGCTGTCAGTGTTAGTTTATGTTGATAATGTTGCACATGGTACAAAATTATCTACCTGTAGGGTGCGTACTTGGGGAAGAAATCCTTCTTTCCATGCATCTGGAAATCTGGGGTGCATAGTTAGGCCACTACTTGCTGGTCTATATTTAAACCCAAGACAGACTTCTCCTATTAGTAACCTCAAACTTGGAATACCGTAATTCTCTAATATCGATGACCTTTCTTACTAGAAAGATAATGGAACTTTTATGTAGATGTATTCTTTTCACAGGAAAGGTGATGTTCCCTATTACTCTGTTATCTACTAGGCACTGTTGGAGCAGGTGTGTGCAAATTGTAAAGATTCGATACATATAACTTTGGATCGCATTTCACGTTCAAATCAACATTGTTCTCTTTCACTCAAAACATGTTTACACTTTTTCGTTATTTTTCTGTGGTTAAAAAGTTCAACGTCTCAATGTCATTCACTGTTCCTACTTCGGAATAAAAAGGTGTTGGTGTGAAATCCGCAGGCACCGTGACTAGTACTGAGGCACCTACAAAATAGTTGGTACCCATGACCATTTTTTAGCGTGCCTGGAAGAGGTGAATTTAGGCCCAGATCCTTGTACTGGGGTGAATGTAAGACATTGATCTACATTCTGTCCATCAAATTGTTTTTTGTAATTTTCTCTCTGGAAGAGGTGTCAGGCATCGTTATCTGTGTGGATGCCCAAAGTAGACTCTTGAAAAAAACTAGAGCTTCCAAGAAAATCTCTTGTGCACAGTGGTGTATTATTAGTACTACGCCAGAGGTCACCAGTACTTCGCGCAATACTAGGTAACTTTTTTAGAGTGCAGGTTTTAACAGTGTGGCCCAGGTAAAACTGCAGGTGATGAAATCAGTGACCCTGGCTGTTGTTGCGGCTACGATGCCCTCTTGGTGTGTGTGTGTGTAAGTGTGTGTGTAATGCTCCCAGGATGTAAGCCCTTCACATTTGACAGCTGTGGCAGTTGTCAAGAGGACCTGGAAGGGCTCTTTCCACCATAGTGGCAGGCAATGGTGTCTGGTGTGGGCTGATGACGATGTCACGCTGGTATTGTTAAGTCAGGAAGGACCTGCAGCACCTGATGATGAAGGTAATGCAACATATTTGTTAGTTTCTTCGCAGCACTGTAAAAGCAAGTTATCAGATACGGATAGTAAAACAATGGGCATGTGTCCTGGCCTGGGAGGTGTACAGGCAAACAGCATTTCATGTTGGTTCAGTCTGGTCACTCTGTCAGGTGGTCGTGCATCAATTTGGGACAGCTCTGTGGCTGCACAAATCTTACTATTCCCCCTGCTGGAGGATGGTAGGCAGAGTGCAGTTTATGCAGTACCCCAAGTCCCTTACAAAGGATTTTTTGATCAGTGGTCAAGGCTCCTAGTATGAGCAGTTGTAATGAGATTGCCCACTTCTTCTCTGATAAAATCTCATCCCTATAGGCATCTTTTCCTGAAACCACTAAGAAACACCGCCTCGTTTCTTCAATTAGGAATTCCGATCCCTTTCCAGATGGCTCCTTCAAGATTGACAGCATCTCAGTGAAATATCTATGCTCCCTACCGGCAAAAATCAAATTTGGCTCACCGCTAGACCTAGCGCTTCTGGCTATTTTGAAACTGGGGCTAACTGCACTTGCTCCCATATTATGTTCCATGCTTAATCTGTCGTTTGAAGCCGGCCTACTTCCGGCTGAGTTTAAACATGCAGTAGTGATTCCTCTCCTCAAAAAACCATCTCTTGACTATTCTAAACCAGAGAATTTTCGCCCAATCTCCCTGCTTCCTTTCTTGGCAAAACTGACTGAAAAGCATGTCAATTCTCAACTGACAAAGTTCATTACAGAGAACAGTCTCCTTCATGAGACTCAGTCAGGTTCCAGGCCACAGTATAGTATGGAATCTGCCTTGCTTCTGGCCTCAGAGACACTACGCAGGGTGGCAGACAAAGGGAAAACTGGGTCTTTCATCATGCTGGATCTTAGCGCAGCGTTCGATACAGTCTCGCACACTGCTACTGGAACGATTGTGGACCCAGGGCATAAAGGGTAGAGCTTTTGACTGGATTGCAGATTTTCTCTAGAAGCATTCTTTCCAGGTAACTCAGAAGCCATAAACCTCTAATAGTATTCCCTACAGCGGGGAGGGACCCAGGGATCAGCACTGAGCCCTACTCTTTTTTAACTTCTATCTTCGCCTATTGGCTGACGTATTCGAGGGCCATGGAGTGAGATTGGTGTCGTATGCTGATGACACTCAGCTAGTTATTACACCAGCTAATGATGACGACAGGGCTGCAGTAAATTTCAAGTCATGTCTCGCCGACCTAGCAACATGGTTGAAGGCTAACTGCCTGACGTTAAATGCAGATATGCATACAAGAACGAAGGTACCCCTTGATAATTAATTTACGTGGTCTGGTAGGAAAGGGGAAATCAAGATGCAAAAATATATACAAAGGCCTCCCACTCGACCAACAATTATTTTCTCAATGGCTAATTTTAGCTCTTACGGGTTCTCCCTATGTAATCAATAGCAAAAAGACAGCCAATAATTCATTATTTCATGTATTTTATTTGTCTCATTAAATCTTTTGTTATGAATTCGTTTATATGCACAATTATTTCCATTTAGAATTTTTTTTTCAGAATTAAAAAAAAAGTCAATATCTTATTGTGTTTTTATATACAGTGTAAATCATACAAATTCAACCAATGAAGCACAATTCCCTAAAATATACAATTGGTACAGGATTAGGCATTATTAAACATACAATTAATCATATTTGGTTGCAACCCCTTGCACAGTCATGAATGAACTAACCACACAAACAGTCACCTCATCCCAAACATGCACATTCGCTCATCACAATCATAAAGATCCCAGCTTAATTGGTTATCCAGGTTTCGGCACGCCTGGTCCCCTTGAATCAGTGTGGCTTCATTTCACACAGCACACAGAGTCCACTTAGCTCTTACACACTCCCAATACCCACAATGCTCTATTGTGTTAATTCCCATTGATTTCGAAAAAGCCTGCAGTTTGCTGGACTGGGCGTTCCTGGAAGAGGTACTGCTAAGTTGTGCTTTGGGCTCCCTTTTATGCTGTCCGTGTACCATATACACAGCCACGAGCCCAAGCCTGAGTGATTGGTGTCCTTTCCCCCTGGTTCCCGATTCATAAAGGGGACCAGACAGGGTTGTCCCCTCACCCCCATCTATTCTCACTGCCCGTAGACCTGCAGGCGATGTGGGCACTATGTGACACACAGGTCTGGAGTTTCGATTGGGGTTGCCAACTGAGGATAGGATCACCCTGTATCTGCATGATGATCTTTTATTCCTGCCTTGCCCTGCTATTACATGACCCCGTCTAATTCACATCATGGACACTTTTGGTGAGGAATCTACCCTTCTTGTCAAATGGGCCAAAATTCTTCCTTATCTCCCTGAGAGGGGATCATGGGGGAAAAGTCCTGGCAGCCGATTCTCCAGGTATGTTGTCTCAGTTTTCACAATTGGGCATGCACAAGGCTCCGGAACCATATCTAACCTAGAGCTTGAACATTCCACTACTTCTAGGCAAATCCCGAGATGACCTGGATAGAGGGACCAAATTACCAATCCGTATCTTGAGCGGAGTAGCCCTGTTCAAGATGATGGTCATACAGCCCACAATTTATGTGCTCCAGAATATTCCTCTCTTCATTCCACAGAACTGGCTGGTCCCGTGCCTTGTTGGCCAAAGTGCATCTGTTTCTATGGTCGAATAAGCCCCCTAGGACATCCTTTGGCAAGTTCATACAATCATACAATCCACATTTGATGGAGGGCTCACCATGGCGGATATCCTTCTATATGACTGGGTGGCGCAAACACTGGATGTTACTGATTGGCTGCACGGGGGATGAAAGGCCCCCCTCATTTAGGGAGAGATAGCGTTGATTGGCCTGGACAATATATTGGACCTTTTGTATGTTGCTCAATTACCAGGGCATTCCTGGAGGTGACCAAGGCATGGTCCTCCAGGCGTGGAGGTCGATGCTGGTATGGGACCAGCTGTGGCTGAAGGATGACGCACGTAACTCCCCTCTGGAGAAGCAGCTCATTGGACCAGGTGGTGCGACTGAAGGGATTTAATAGCTGTGACCAGATAGGAATATTAAAGGTCAGTAATGTTCAAGAGGGTGCACCCATGAAGTCCTATTAGGAGCCATGGGTGCAGTGATTGCTAAGAGAGACCTTGCCGAATACTAGCGCTCCACCGGGGCTGTCCCGCACCCGCCACTCCCCACCATGCAGGGCTGCGAAGTAGGAAAAACATATAGATCTATATTCGTCTGGGCTTGAGGATCCGACGATACGGCCTGAGCCTTACACTCGGGTATCGGGAGGAATGAGACGGGGTGGGGGGGATGTTATTCGAGAACACAATAAGGTTCCCACACACAACCGTGACGTCAGCCCCTGATCTAGGTGGCCCGATATTTGTGGGATTCATATACTGGGGGAGGTTTGTGGGCTGGGGAGGGACAAAGGGTGTGTCTGCTTGCATTTACGTGCTACCCTGTTCCCTCCTGCTTTGGACGCATTGCGGGCTGCATATACATCTTTTGGGTGCTTTGTTGTGCATTTGGGAGACACTGCCTGTTCGCCCGCTCTGGAAGACTCCACTGTTAATATTACTGTTTGTTTCTGATTGTATATTCGATTTTGCTAGCGTGCTTGGAATGGAACAGATGAAGCTACATTTCCATCGTCCAACATAATCCATGTCCTTGCTTTATTTGTATTGAAAACAATAAAATGCATCTTTGAAAAACAAAAATAAAAACATATATGCTGCACGAGGATGTCCTTCGAAACATTTCAAAATTTTGGGAGTGGTGGGCAAACTGTGGATGGGGTTAATTATTTTTGGGTGCTAATATGGCAGTATATATATTGCTGAGTGATTAGTAGATGTTGCTCTTTTGTATTAATTGGCTATGTTCAATGAGCAGTGTTGTTCACCTTTACTACAACTAAAATTCAAAATTGTTATTTAAAAAAAGTGTGTGTTGGAGAAGGGAGCGGTTGTGAGGGGCAAAGATGGGGGTGAGGATTGAGACGCTGTATGTTTGGAGCAAGGTGTTCCACATCTAATGGGCTAATTTACTGCAGGTTTCTTAAAAATCCATATTCAAAAGAACATGGGTTAGTGCTTCAGAAGGTGTTTTGAGTTGGAAGAAGTATATGAATGATATTGGTACTAGGATTCTTCTGGTGACTGAGGGCCTAGTAAATTCAGTAATACTTACAGAGGCTCTTCTCCTCTGTTGTTTCTGTTTCAAGACAATGAGGCAAAGTGCTTTGCATTTTACTACTTTCTGTCTCAATGTTGAGAGCAAATGTACCTGCTCAAGTAGCTTTATTAGATCTGCAGTATATGCCCTCCTCCATGAGGGATGTCACACCGCCTACTTTAGTTAGGTGAGAGGGGTCTTGGGTTAGAATGGGTACAGTATCTAAAAAGATATGGTAGACCTACATGAATAGTTTGAGCCTTTAGTACACAGCCTTTTCGGGGTATAATATATGTTGCTTTTGCTGATACCTAAGCGGGTTAACTCTACTTCATGCTTATTTCTAATTGAATGGGATTACAACTTTCTAAACTACTGTTTTAAAATCTTATAAGTTAGACACAGCAATATATTCCTTTTAAATTCGCTGACATGTAGTACATCTTAAGTTTGAGACTTAAGACTTTGTAAACCCAATCAAGTCTGAGTCCACAATGATGCCTATTATAAACTATCAGACAGGAATGCACCTTCGTTCCAACCAACTACAGTCCTACTAGCAAGAGGTTCCTGGAGATAACATCTATATTGAGGTGAAATGTAAGCTTTTTACTTTTTACTTAAACAGAGGACCAGGTTTACTTTATCCTGCATAAAGTAAGTGAATTTCCATCGAAGACTCCTGCTCAAGACCTTTAGAGAGGATTTTTACACAGCTAAAATAAGTGTGTAGGGCATACAATCACTAAAGTATTTATTTCGGTGTTTAGTAATCCTGGAGTATGTTTTTACATTTATATGTTGTCTTTAATGTTGTTTTATGTATATATTTAAATGTTTACTTACATAAAGGTTACTAATCCCTATACACACAAAAATTATTTTTTTAATACTTATTTAGAAATGTGTGTGTGCTAAACTTTACAATTTTTTTTATCTTATTTCCGGAAACAGTGAAAAGGTGGATTTGGAACTTCCCACTGTGGAGTATGATTATTTTGAAGCAACAGAACTTGATGTTCCTCAAGAGCCAAAGGTGAAGTTTAAGGAGAAAACAATCACTTCTTTGGGAGATGCTGGAGCCATAGGAAATCCAGTGTTTAAGAAGAGGAAAACTGAAAATGGGAAAAGCCGAAACATCAGACAGAGAATCAGTGATACTTAAGAGAAAATTAATTTCTAATTCCTGGTGTGATTTGGACTTGTTTTTTAAAGACAACCATGGTAAATTCAAAGAAGAAATTACTTAAGAAGTATTTTGGAATTGAAGTGTTTTACATATTATTTTCCTGCCGAAAATAATGAAATTGTGCGAGTGACATGTTTTTTGCTGACCGGGTAGAAATACATCTTTATTTAATACATACATTTTAAAGAGCTTTCTGGCAGGAAAAAAAAAGCTGTGCAACTGAACTACACTTTCTCACTTGGCAACGTCTTCATGCATAACAAGATAAGCATGTCAAGGCTTTTCTTTTCACAGCACTTTGTGCTGCCCTGCTCCCTCTGTTGGACCAAAGTGTGTTTTTCTCATTTAAGTTATTAAAACAAAGAAAGTTGTTGGGGTTGATATTGTCTGGTGCAAGTCTCTCTGTTACAGATTGTTTCACTAAATTTAAATAGAAAAATTGGTGTACATTAACTTGGTTTACAAGTAGTGACCGCAGCGACACAGAGTACCAGAAAAGAACCCTATTTCATATTACAAGTCGTACTAACAATTGCTATATCCCAAAATGCTCGTGACCCCTTAAATTGACAGTGAGCCCTACACTGGTGTAGCAAGGTAAACGGGCACACTTACGTGGTGAGTATTGCAAGTGTTGGGGAAGAATGGAGTTTTACTCAAGAAATAAGATTTAACACACATTGAAGCGCGCTCTGTGCATTTTATTTATTGGAAATTAATTTTAGACCTGTGATCTAGTATGATGACTGAATTGTGTGCTTCAACATACCCATGTAGAGAACTTTTCAGACTGTAAGGGCAATAACCCAACACATCATACTTTGAATATTGACCGTTTCAACTCCCTGTTCTGAGCTGCTTTCCCAAATCTCATCTCCTTCTCATTTGTTTCCAGTATATTTTTGTTTATTTTCTAATATCTGAAAGAAACAGGTTAATATTAGATTCCTTACCTTAGAATATCCCCAGGCGTCAGACTGGATCCGGAAACTTTTGCGTAGCAGTACCCTTGCGCATCGGTAGGCGTCATCTGCGGCTCCGCGTCCGTCGTTGGCGCCGGGATGACGGCGCCGGAGTACATTGACACCGCCCTCGCGCGCTGACACCAGTTCTTCTTTTTTCCCCACCAGCAAGCGCCGATCCGGAAAAAGTGGTACCCTTAGTCATTTTTTGACTAAACTTTTTCGATAATTTTTTATCCCTTTTCGAAGTCAAACGACTCAGACGGTGCCGGTAGGGATACCCGAGTTCAAACCCTGCGAAGGTTGCAGCCGACTGATGTCGGTTACCGACCCCCATCGCCGGTATCTTCATTGCCTGGGGCCCAACCACGATGACAAGTCGTGCCCCGACTGCCGGGCCTTGACGTCGAAGAATAGGCGGGAGCGGTCCCGCAAGCACCTTGAGCTCTGGCAGTCGGCCCTGCGCTGCTCGATGTGCCGGCCCGGAAGGAGGTCGAGGGACGGGTCGCGGGGCTGGAGTCCTCACGGCTCGGAGGATCGACACCACTCCTCGAGCTCCAAGTCCTCAGGTAAGAGGCACAAGAAGTCAAAGAAGCGACATCGCTCTTCCGACTCCCCCCGACGCTCATGAGATGCGGCCGGGGGTTCGGGCGACGCCGCCCACGCGGCTCTGCTGGAGCCGCGGGCATCACGGCCTGCTCCATACCCGCCGGGCCCTGGGCAGAACGCAACCCCGAGGAGATCGACGCCTTCCTCACGGCCATAAGGTTACTCACTCCTCCGTTGGGTTCCGCGGCCCGACTGGGAGCTCAAGCAGGCCCGGTGCTTCGGCCCCGGCGCCATCGCAGGGCCCTGCTGGATCTGGTTCCGGATCCGGGTCGTCGCCGGTCGACCTTACGACCTCGCCGGCGCCGGCCCCCAAGGTGTCTCCCCCGGCGGCGTCCCAGGACGACGTCATCTCCGGTCCTCCCCTCGATCCGGGCCCGGCGCCGAAGCCGCTCTCGGCGCAGGTGGAAGACTTCTACTTCTATGACCCGGCCCCATCGTTTGACCCTGAGTACCAGGAGATGGGTGGCGAGGCGGATTGGTAGGGGTCTGAGGACCCTCTGGCACGTGAATGCTAGCCATATCAGGACTGGGCAGGTGAATTAGGGTATGCCAGTGGCCAGACACTGGTTTTGTCTCCCCCCCCACCGTGGCTACGGAGAAGAGGGCTGCTTATAGTGTGGTGTTGACGCGGGCGGCCAAGGCCTTATCCCTTGAACTCCCCGTCGCAGCCGTGAGGACTAACCTCCTCACTGATGTCCTTAAACCGCAAGCAAGCTCTTCGGAGCCTCTGTTGTCGTTTAATGAGGCCTTGTCTGACGTTCTTCTGGGCACCTGGTCCAGCCCCGCTACAGGTCCCCCTGGAGATAGGATAGTGGCCAGACGCCGGCTCCTGGTGACCCTTGCTTCCTATCCACCCACCCCACTCCTGAGAGCCTGGTCATACAGGCCTCTAACTCCCAGACTGCATTCCCGACGACTCCCCCCGCTCGGGAATCCAAGAGGTACGAACAGTATGGAAAGAAGATGTTCTCCTCACTGAGTTTGGGGTTGCGGTCAGTTAACACCGCGTGCCTCTTGGGCCATTATACCCACTGTTTTTGTGGGTCACGGTCACGGACGTGCTGCCACAATGTCCGGAGGAGGCCTGGACTAAACTCACTCAAGCCCTTGTGGGGGGTCGAGATGCGGCACGGTACTCCATCCGATGTGGGCTGGATACAACAGACTCGCTAGGCAGAGCGATGGCAACGATGGTGGCGATTCATCGCCATGCCTGGCTGAGGTCTGCCAACTTTTCAGCCGATGTCCAAAACACATTTATGGAAATGCCGTTTGATGGCAGTCGCCTTTTTGGCGACAAGGCAGACAGTGCGCTTGAGCGCTTTAAGGACTTCAGGGCTACGGCCAAGTCCTTGGGCCTATCGGCCCTGCGCCAGCAGCCTGCTGCCTTTCGCTCCTTTCGTGGCCAAGGAAGCGGCGCCCACACATGTCCTGCCAGCCTCGGGCCGCAGACTAACATCCAACGCGGTGGCGGACGTGGTAACCGCCTCGGCGGTGCCCGGGGACAACGGCGAGGCCAGTCCACATCCACCCCCGCAGCATCCGCCTCAAACCCCTCCTAGTCTGAGCTTTCAGGCCCACACGACGCCAGTGAGAGGCAGGGTTCGCCATCACCTCCTTCATTGACGCTCCATCACTTCGGACAGGTGGGTGCTGCAAATCGTCCGAAGGGGCTACTCCCTCCCCTTCGAGGCGACCCCTCCAGCCATGCCACCGCAGTACCACCGCGTGTCGGGGGATCACTTGGATCTTCTGCAAGAGGAAGTTACGGCCCTCTTGGCCAAGGGGGCCATCAAGCACGTTCCTGGGCCAGAAGTAGTGTGTGTTTGTTATTCCCACTACATTCTGGTTCCCAAGAAGGGCAGAGGGGGCCTACGCCCTACCTTGGACCTGCAGAACGTCAACAGCTTCCATCGGAAGAAGAAGTTCAAGATGCTGACACTGGCTCAGGGCTTAGCTGCCCTGGACCCGGGAGACTGGATGGTAGCGTTGGATTTGCAGGACGCTTATTTTCACATCCCCGTCCTGCCAGCCCATCGGCGTTACCTGCTGTTCATGGTAGGCCATGAGCACTTTCAGTTTACTGTGCTCCCCTTCGGCCTTACCAGCGCCCCACGGGTTTTCACGAAAGTGATGGCGGTGGTCGCAGCTCATCTGCGCAGATTAGGGGTTTCAGTCTTCCCCTACCTCGACGACTGGTTGTTGAAGGCGGGCTCACCCCAAACAGTCGTCAGCCACCTCCAGACTACGGCCGACCTCCTGCACCTGCTGGTGTTTTCCATCAATGTGTCGAAGTCGCACCTGTGTCCCTCTCAAAAGCTCCTCTTCATCGGAGCGGTTCTAGACACGGCGCAGTTTCGGGTTTATCCTCCCGAACAGCGGGTTCGGGATATTCAGGCTCTAATTCCGACCTTTCAGCCGTTATCCCGAGTCTCGTCAGGTTGACGCTGCGGCTTCTGGGGCTGATGGCCTCCTGCATCCTTCTGGTGCATCACGCCAGGTGGCGGATGCGGGCTCTGCAGTGGGACCTGAAGTTTCAGTGGGCCCAGCATCAGGGCAACTTGTCCGACCATGTCTTGATCTCGGAGGGCACTGCAAGACGGTTGCAGTGGTGGCTCATGGACCGCGATTGGGTCAGCGGAAGATCTCTCTCCCTACCCCAACTGGAGCCCGTAGTTGTGACGGACGCGTCCCTCCAGGGCTGGGGGGGCCACATGGGAGAGGCGGAGATCAGAGGCCTCTGGTCTCTGGCGGAGTCCCGGCTCCACATCAACCTTCTGGAGCTGCGAGCGATCAGGCTTGCACTGAAGGTATTCCTCCCCTCTGTCCGGGGGAGTGTAGTGCAGGTGTTCACAGACAACACCACCGCCATGTGGTACTACAACAAACAGGGCGGGTGGGATCGTGGACCCTATGCCAGGAGGCTCTGCGCCTCTGGCAGTGGCTGGAGCATCAGGGCGTGACCCTGGTGGTTCAACACCTGGCAGGTTTCCTGAACGCCAGAGCGGACAAACTCAGCCGTCGGTGCATGATGGATCACGAATGGCGTCTGAACTCGGACGTGGCGCAAGGCCTCTTTAAGCAGTGGAGAGTGCCTTGGTTAGATCTATTCACCACAGAAGAGAACGCGCAATGTCATCAGTTCTGCGCATTGGAATTTCCAAGGCGGCACTCGCTCGGAGACACTTTTCGTCGCGATTGGAGCTGCGGTCTGTTGTACGCCTTTCCACCTATACCACTTCTGCCCAGAGTGATGAAGAAGATCAGACGTGACCGGACCCAAGTTATTCTTGTGGCTCGGGACTGGGCACGAAGATACTGGTATCCCGAGCTGCTCAGCATGTCTGTCGATCCCCCGATTCGTCTGCCTCTTCAGGAGGACCTTCTGTCGCAGCAGCAGGGGACAGTACTCCACCCGAACTTGTCCAGTCTCCACTTATATGCGTGGAGATTGAGCAGCGGCAATTGAGGCCATTTGACTTGCCTCCTGAAGTCTGTAATGTGATTCTGGCAGCCAGGCGTCCCTCCGCGAAATCGGTAAACGCCTGCAGGTGGAACAAATTTGTGGCATGGTGCACAGCAAAGGCTGTGGATCCCCTTTCTGCCCCTCTTTCAGAGGTTCTCCTCTTTCTTCTTTCTCTTGCCCAGCAAGGCTCTGCTCTGGGCTCTCTAAAGGGCTACCTCTCTGCCATTTCCGCCTTCTTAAGGCTCCCTGATCAGCCCTCTTTGTTCAAGTCCCCAGTTGTAAATAGGTTTTTGAAGGGCATCACTCATATGTTTCCTCCTGTTCCTTTCGTGATGCCTCAGTGAGACTTGAACCTTGTTCTGACTTATCTGATGTGTGCTTCTTTTGAGCCACTTCATAACTGTCCTCTTCGTCTCCTTGCTCTCAAGACTGCATTCCTGGTTGTCATCACCTCTGCCAGGAGAGTGAGTGATCTCCAGGCTCTTTCCTCTAATCCTCCTTTCCTTTCTGTCCATCGGACAAAGTTGTGTTGCGGACACGACCTTCTTTCCTGCCCAAGGTAGTCACAGCCTTTCACATCAGGCAGTCTATCACCTTGCCCACCTTCTTTCCGCCTCAGCATCCCTCGAAAGAGGAAGAGAGGCTCCACCGTCTGGACCCAAAACGTGCTCATTTGATCTGGATCGCACAAGCCAGTTCCGGGTGGATGACCAACTTTTTGTTGGGTACGTGGGCTCTAAGAAAGGTCGGGCGGTGCACAAACAAACCATCTCTCGTTGGGTCGTCTTGTGCATCAAGGCGTGATATTCTTTCGCTAAAAAGGAGCCTCCTGTTGGGCTGAGGGCCCATTCCACTCTGGCCACGGCGGCTACTACTGCCCTGGGTCGGGGAGTCCCCTTGCAGGACATCTGTCAGGCAGCTATGTGGGCCTCGCTGCACACGTTTGCAAGACACTACTGCCTGGACAGCCAAGTCCGGAGAGATGGCTTCTTTGGCCGTTCAGTTCTCCAGGACTTTCTGGTGTGATCATTGGTTTGCAGACCCACCACCGGGGTTGGTATTGCTGGGGTATCTATTCTAAGGTAAGGAATCTAATACTAACCTGATTTTTTCAGATGCACAAGTTACTTACCTTTGGTAATGATATATCTGTAAGAAACAGTAGTTGGTATTAGATTCCTTACCGCCCCAACCATCCTCCCCGTTCTGCGAACCGATATCTAGGGTTAAGGTCATCCCCTTTCAGGGCCCTAGTTTAATGGCACCAGTGTTGGTTTTTATCATGGCTCTGCGTTTCTGGCGCGGGAAAGCTGTGTATCAGAACTGACGTCAGCGCGTGAGGGCGGCGTCTAAGTACTCCGGTGACGTCATCCTGGCACTGACAACGGACGCAGACGACGCCTACCGACGGGCAAAGGTACTGCTACGCAAAAGTTTCCGGATCCAGTCTGACACCTGAGGATATCCTAAGGTAAGGAATCTAATACTAACTACTGTTTCTTACAGATATATTGTTACCGAAGGTAAGTAACTTGTGCATTATGCATATTTTCGACAGAGCCAATACAATAAAAGTAGACATGGTAAAGAACTTTTATCGCGAAATTCCTATTCTTCAAAAGGAGAGCTCTACTGCGATTCCCCGAGGCGACCGTGATGCGTCCTCCGGGGGACGTATCGTGGTTGCCTGGGGGAATCGCATTTGGAATCCTTGCCACACGGTCCAATCTCAGACCGGTAGATCATGGCACTGCATTATATTTGCATCATTCCCGTCGATCTGAGAACTGTGATTGTTCATGACGTTCGGACTCTAGATAGGAAACCGGTTTATTACACGATACCAGATGGAACTCTGACTGAACCAGTAGAGGTCTCCTTTTGAGTGAATATTGATTATACCTACGGGACCCCTTTTGGATTTATCATTATTTCTTGTCATCTATAGAATAAGGAGACGCTTTTCTTTTTGTCACTCACGGTGCCTCTGTGACCAGATTGGTGCTCGCAGAAGATTGACATCATTTGAAGAAGTCCCATGTTGGGACGAAACGCGTCGGCTGTGTGATGCTTCAACAGTGTTGTTTGAAATAAAATCCTATTGAGGAACAACACTCTTCGTGACTTATTAAAGTCTATATATGCAATGCTGAATGTTGTGGTGCACCCTTGCTGTCATAGTTAATGTATGAAGTTCCTGAGGGAATAAGCATTGTTGCAGTGGGTGCTATACGTTGTGCACACAGCGACCCATCGAGTAAATTGGGGGTTTCAACTTGTATGTGGGGGTATCTCCTGTTAGGTGCTGGTCAAAAGAAGGTTCCACTGCTAGGTTGCTGTTTCCTGTCTTCGAAACATATGTCCGTTTTTATACCACACTAATTCAGTAATTGATGATCAAATGCAAGTCCTGATGAGGCTGCCACAATACTACCCACAAATCTCTGCACCAAAGCTACAAATTCCATCTGGTAAACTATTCTTTATCTACTTTGTTTCCTTCAATGGACCTGACAGTCTGTGATCCCTCCCTTCAAGGAGAGACTTGCCTACTGTTCTTTCTTGCCAGGCTATGAGGTTTATAGTATTATATATCAGGGTGCAGGCCTTTTTGCCAGCACACACCTGACAGCCTTACTAACATGGATGGTTGGTTTACGTATGGGGCAGTTTGTCTGAATTCCTGGTGAGATGTCCTTTGTCCATGGACATTGGAGTGTTCATATCATTTTGTTAATTACTTCTCTTCCTGTTACTAGATTTGGTTGATACATGCGTACTCCTCATCCGTTCAGATGAAAACGTGCTTTTCCTATCATTGCAGCCAAACTCACTGATATCTGCTTATTGCTACTGTCGCCAGGTCACCAGAGCTCTCGGGCTTGACTGGTGGGACCTGAATCAACAAATAACCTGGACCAGTTGTAACTGAGCTGCCCTGTGACTACCTTTAAATGCCTGCCAGTCAATGGGCAAAGACCGAGATGCATCTATGATTGGAGGAAGATTTCAAACTTTACACTCATTTTGCCTGTGCCACCAACGTTGGGCCAGAAACCCAGATTTTAGATGAACTTCTCAAAGGGCCTACACAGCAGTGTTTGGAAGGTTGACATCCAAGAACATAATCTTTTCTACAGGCTGTACCATTGAGGAAATGGATGAGCACCACTTTATAGCATACTTGCAGCTGTGATTATTGGAGACGAAAGGAAGACTTATTGCTTTACCATATTTTCTAGGAAGACCCTCACAAGGCCCATTCAGTGAAAGATCTGCAGGGAGCATAATTTATGGTCTCGCCCATCCAGTAGTCAGATGATCTGTGAAACGAGGCCAGGATACAGAAACTACTAAAGATCACCACATAGTGAAAATGCATAGACGCTTTGCTACCTTACAGTGCCAGTATTTACCACCATGATTGTTTTTGCCTTGTTGTGACCAAATTCACTGAGTCTCAAATAGTTTGAACCATTTCCATTATTCCTATGGTTGAAGCTATATTGCAGTTTTAAGTCCCCCTTGAACCCTAAACACTACCAAGTTGGGCTTGGATGAAGCTCTGGGTCCAGTATTTGCCCTTGGTCCTGTGAGTAACCCTACTGCTGCAACTCCTTGACAGCCAGCATGGCATTTTGAGGTGTAGACCCTTAAGGTTCCTACATTGTTGAAGCTCGTTTCGGTTGCTGACCTATGGCTACCTCTGCCCACTGAAGAGTGTTAAAATACTGAGACAAGTTTGCTCCTTAAGAGGTTTTGAGTGAGTGATGGGTTTCAGGAGAAGTGGATTTTTGAACTATAAACTGCACGGCAGGTGTCAGCGACCACAGTTGTCCAGTTAGCACACAGAAAACTGAAATCAGAGAAAACCTATCATAGCAATGCCATTCTGTTTGGCTCCACTTCTTCATTGACTAGCTTTATTTAAAAAGGCTACTGTAAATTAGATGTGACCTGAAGCTCCCAGGGAACAGCCGAACACTCCCCTATAGGGTAACATAAGGCATTAACTCTCAGTGTAATTTAGAATTCTAGTGTCAATAGCACCAACACTGCAACCAGCTTTGTGGTTGTAATAATGGTCCCAGAAGAAGCAAGCACTTCCTGTTTTTGGACCTGTGTGAATAAAGGCTATAGTTTACTTACTGTTACCAGTTATTGTAAACACCAGTACCCACACAGCATACTGCTGAAATCCCCCCCAAAAATCTTACAGATCTGCTGTATTTGTGAGGTTGGCATAATCAATCGAGAGCCCACTGACTAAATATAGCCAAGAAGACAGTGCCATTGGGTTTCCAACACTTAAGCATGCTGTGGGATCGCAGACCCTGCCAACACAAGTTGACTTTCATGCCTAGGATGATCTTTATGCCTTATCTGACTTTCACAGGGCTTACACCCCTAAATCTCTTTTCGTGAACACCACTTCACCCCAGCTTTTGTGTGCAGTGTACTTGCAACACTAAGACCATTGCTGGATAAACATGGACAAGAGATTGTGTTCATAATAAGTGAGAATTCCCTTCTGCCTACCTTTTTCTGTGGACATGTCAAATAAAAAAGCTGTAGGTGAGCAGTAGGTCTGGAGGATATGAACTCAAAAGTCCCCCTAAGCGCAGTGCTGTTCGATTCAGAGAACATCTCAAGGAACATCTAGGCGGGGAGATTGGTCTGAAATAGGAGTGAAGCGATGCCGTTAAGTTGACGTTCAGAAAAAGGCACGTGGGATAGAGAATGAAATCTAGTGGGTTTCTAGCAGTGCCCCTGAAGTCGGCAAGTTTCTGTCGATCTCTGGATTTTCCAGTCTCTTTAGGCCCTCCTGCAAAGATGAGAGGTAATATTTAATTGGGGAAAAGTAGCTTGATGATCAGAGACACGAAGTTTCATTGCAGACCATATTTTACTGCACAGGGGACTGATGAAGGACAATGATGTCAAGGGAGGCTTTAAGCTACAGCCAGACTTTAAAGCTGCAGCTAGTTTTACATACAGTGTTGGGTGGTGAGCTGAATCGCCTCTTGATTTTTTTTTTTTGTTGGTTCCCAGCTGTACCAGTAAACCTCGTGGTTGGCTTCTGTGACGTTTAGGTGATGCTCTCTACATTTCTTTTGCACATCCACTTTGTCTCAGGCTTTAACACTGGTCATGACTCTTGCAATTCTTGGGAGAAAGTGCATATTTTACAATGATGCTGGTAGGCAGACCAGCACATGGAGGCTTGTAGGCCAGGCACCCATCTGCACACAGTGGTTGTTGCTAGGAGTGTTTAGTGTATCTGTATTTGTATGCGTAACATTGGTTGCAAGCACATGTAGAGGTAGTAGAGCACATTTTTTTCCTTTTTCAAGACGTCATTTAGGCACAGGTTGTAATTCTTGTTTCCAGAGACTATTGCCTTTTCCTCATGCAATCAAAGCATTGACTCCATTCTTACATATAAGCCAAGACTGATCCATCCGCCATCAAGATTGCTTAGCAGCGAGCATCTCTTTTTTTTTAAGTGATCTTGCTTTAGTTTCCAAATTACACAGTATTCAGCCACAGCAGCCACATTGCACTCGCAGCAGCTTACTTAGTCTATATGTCAGGATTGTAAGCATTTTGTACATCTTGGGTAGCTCAGTCTGTGAAAAATAGATCAATACTGCTATCCCTGCGCTAGCTCCCATGTGTTGTTCCTTCCCAGAGACACACGCACATCCTAGCGCAAAACACCCAGCTGTTCATGTGATTTCTTCTGCATTGTTATGTTATATTGTTATATTGGTATTTATAGCGCGCACAACTACTCATGAGTATCCTGGCGCGAAGCAATAATACTCCTATGGCGAGAGAAAATGAATTAGTAGGCCTGGCTGAAAAGATGAGTTTTAAGAAGTTTTTTAAAACATCTTATATCCTGAGTGTGTCGTAGGACTATAGGTAGGGCATTCCAAAGAATGGCTGCTTTCACAGAAAAAGATTGACCACCCAACCTGGCTCGACGGAAGTAAGGAATTACCATCAAGCGCTGGGCTGCCGACCTTAAAGATCGCCGGGGGTTGTAGAAGGCCACTCTCTTCCTAATGTAAGAGGGGCCTGAGTCATGTAGGGCTCTGTGTATTAAGACCAGGGCCTTAAATTGTACTCTCTGTGCCACTGGCAGCCAGTGTAGTGAGGACATTTGCGATCTTATGCTAGTTCGTTTAGAGATGCCCATGAGGAGTCTCGCCGCAGCATTCTGTATGAGTTGTAGTTGTACCATCTCATACACACGTACCGCCTTGCAGTCACACACAACCGTTCAATCTATTTCTCCTGAACTGTACCGTCTCTCAGGTATACATGCATCCTCCTGGTGCACACTACTCAGTGCAAGCCATGGGTCGAGTTAAGCACACAGTAGGGGAGTTGTGTCAGGATGGGCCAGGAAGCACCACTCAAGTGACACAGGAAAAATGTACTTGTTCACTCTACTGATCAATAAAAACACGGTATGCTGCCACCACTGTGGTCATGCTACTTAACTCTAGGTAAAAGCAGTAGACTTACACTGGGTGTAAAGCTTTAGGTTCTCTTCCTGGTCTAATTTAACCACCGTCGATGAGACAGGCCTAAGTCACAGCACACATGCATGATCTGTGTTCATCAAGATCAAAAATCATTTCCAAGGATACAGATATCACAACAACGGGGGCACTCTGGGCAGGAGTACAAATCTGTCACCATATAAGCGACTTTTCTTTCCCAACATTGGGGTTATCTAAATATTTTTCCCCTTCCATTTAGGGACCTGCAACGTTACCTCTCCTCACATTCTTATACAGGACCACATCATGTGACTGAAAGTGACCTGTTCCTCAATACATCAATAGCAAGTATGAGTTATGTTTGGAAGCATGGCCTGTAAGGTTTGTGGAGTTAGGTATGGGTTGTATGATGGAACAACTACCACATGAACAACTACAGTCTAAACAACGACTCCTCAACCACTACTTAGTCTAAACCACTAAAGTTTGAACAACTACTGTGCCTTTACCAGGATTGCCTTTACCCCATTAATGTATCTATTTTCCGGGTAAGTATAAACCCATATGTTTGTGTGTGTGTATATGAATATATAGTGTGTATGTGTGATGGATTTGTATTTACCTGTAAAAATCTTACATTTCGTGCAAAAGGCATGCATGCTAAACACATATTCGTTGTAAATTTAATGTTGATCGGTATTAACACTATACATACACACATATATATATGTATGTATGTATATATACATACACACACACCCCTATACCCACTGTTAATGTTAAACATTTCCTTTCCACCCAAAAACCTACACCCACCCCATACCTTAAAAATTCCCTTTCCACCCAAAATCCTACACCCACCCCAAACCCTGTAAATACCTTTGCAATCCCAAAAATCAATACCTACCCTAAAATTACCCTTGCCACCAAAAAACCCACATCCACCCTAAAATTACCCTCGCCACCCAAAAACCCATGTCCACCTTTAACCCTAAAAATAAATTTGCCGCCCAAAAAAACCCATACCCACCGTAAAATTACTGTTGCCACCCAAACACCCATACCCACCCTAAACCCTAAAAATTCCCTTTCCACCCCAAAACCCATACCCACCCTAAAAATACCCTTGCAATCCCAAAAACCCACACCCACCCGAAATCCTAAAATTATCCATGCCACCCAAAAACCATACCTAGCATAAACACTCAAATTACCCTTTCCACCTAAAAACCCATACCCACCCTTAACCCTAAAAATACACCTGCCACCCACAAACTAATACCCACCCTAAAATTACCTGTGCCACCCAAAAACCCATTCCCACTCAAAATGTAAAAAATTGCGTTGCTACCCAAAAACCCACACACAAAATAACCCTAAAAATACCCTGCCACCCAAAAACTCATACTGGTCATACACTTGCCACTATATATGTTATGAACAATCCAAGAGTGGCATCTACTGGTCCCAGAAGGTAAATTTAAACAACATACATTAAATAGTAAGATTGCAAAAATAAAAATAGAAAATGTAAAACTGTTAATTATGTTTACACAATGTTACACTCTATGAAAAAAACAAATCGGACTGATTTAACTTACTACAACAAAAGAAACAACTAATCTCTTCATGCAGGTCGTTGTTTAGACAGGTCGTTGTTTAGACTAGGTAGCTGTAAATGCAGTAGCGGTTGAGGGATCGTGGATTAGGCCCCTCGTTGTTAAAGAGTAGTGGTAAAGGTAGTTTCCCTCTGGAGACAGGACAAATACATTGAATAGCTCGTAACCATTCCCCATCGGCCACTGCTCCTTGTATGTCCTCATTCTATTTTGTTCTAAGGCATCTAAACTCTATTTATGTGTACCTCTGATGACTCCATTTAGTGTAGTGATTAAATGGTACCCCTTAGCGACATGGAGAAAATCTGATTCACTGCATTTACTTCCGGTTCAGCATGGTCAGTTGCTCTATTACTGGTTCAATAAGACCCCCTAACCGCCTCCCTATGAGTAAAAATGTCTCAACGTCATCTGCATACACTTGTGTTAATTTTGGCTGGGCTTACCCTGTACCTAGCAATGTTTTATTTCTTGATTCAGCTTAGCACGCTTCGCATACAGCCCCACAAGGCTGAGGCCTTCCGTGAGGCAAATAGCTACGAAGTTTGTGTGAAACATTGTCGTAAGAGCCATCCTGGCCAATAAATGCTCACCTTTATCATGTCTCAATGACACATTCTCTCAATAGTAAAACAAAGTCTCTCACTCCTCAAGGAGCAGACCGATGGTACATGAGCCGTCTGCTATATTAGCGCTTAAGGCTCTAGTACCTGCATTTCATTTTCCAAGCTTCAAAAATGATCATTCAGGACTTTCCTCACTCTGTGTGTTCTTTATCCATAATCCCCTCATGTATATTTAGTTTCAGACAGTGTCAAGGGGTCTTCTGACGAGCCGTCTATGCTGTTAAAGTACTGTGATAGTTCCTTATTAGGTTTAGCCTGCACAGTGCTTGCACTATGCTTACAAAATCTCTTGTAAACAAATCAAAGCTTAAAAAGGGGCTTAGAGCCTGCCACTTACTTACCATTCGTTGGCTTCAATTTCACTCTGGTTTCCTTGCTTCTTATTGGTCACTGCTTGCTCCTCGGGCTTCTGTGTGTGTCCCTTCCATGGAGCATGTGCCAAGTACTACTTCTTGTCTGCCGCCAGTGTCCTTCCACTGGCTGCAGATGCCTGCAGATACTCTCTTATTTCACTTGTGCACATGCACTCCCTACAGAGTGCATGTGTCTGCAGTCCCTCACGCCTCTGCCTGTTGTTTCACCACCCCATGCCTTCTCCCCGCTGTCTGTTTTTTCTCCATACCCCTGGCTGTCCGTTGTCTCCCCGCCCCAAGTTGTCCTCCCGGTGTCTGTTGTCCCCACCCCCTGTCTGTTGTTTAACCCACCCATGCCTTCCTCCCTCTGTCCCTTTTTACCCACAGTCCACCCTCCTGTTGTCTGGTGTCCCACACCCCCCTCCTCCTCCTCATGTTGCTTACTTTTAAATTTAAAAAAGCATAAAAAATTAAATGCTTTGAAAAAGTTAGTGCTGCTGGCCATGTGAGTGCTTACTTGGTTTGTTTTTACTTTTAGTCATGTTGCACAGTAGCCCACGCTGCTGTGCAACACGTAAAAAAGAAAAACATTGACAAAGCCAATAGATAACAGTTAGACAAAACTTATTGGCTTTTCCAATGCTTATTTAATGTGTTTCTGAATACTGCATCCTCAGGGGCGGCCGGCATGGCTCGCGGCTAGGGGGGGCAAACGTGGAGGTTAGGGGGGGGGGTAGGGGGGGGGGGGGGGCGGCGTGTTCTCCATGTGTATTGCAGCCTGCATGGAGAACAGGGAAGTGCGCATGACTGTCTTTGGCAGCCAGAGAGGCCGACCGAATAGTCATTGCACACTTAGGAGTGGGCAAACCACTTCTCCCCCTGCTCCCAGAGCAGAGCAGCACTGCCCATCCACCCGTAATGCAGATGGACATGAACCATAAAATGATAATAACGAAGTTATTATCATTTTAGATTTCTAAGTTGGCACTGCTCTGAAGCAGTGGGGCGACGCTCCTCCGCCATTGCAGTCTCTGATCTAGGTTTGAGCTCCGCTATTCTGGACCAGTTGCGTTTTCTTTTGGACAATTGCGCCCTGTCAAGATGGAAGGACCAAAGTCGAACACCTATTTTGATGGACAGTTTTAATGCCTGCTGGGGTGGGTTGGAACCCCAGTAAACTACAACGTCAAGCAGTTTTAAGGAGTGTTCAAGGTAACGTCAATGTTTTTGACTGGTTTGGCCAGCTGATATTTCTTGCTACAGCATGGCCCCCAGGCTTTCTTCACGCGAGTTGCTTAATCTGTGACACAACTTTATGAATACCCGACACCCTGATGAATAAAGAGACCAAACTCGAGCCTGATCTGGGCTGGTGATGTTGATTTCGGTAAGTGCCAGGCTCGTTAAAAAATTCTAGTTGTTGTTTTATTCAACATTGTAGAATTGCTCCCCAACATTATCTCTTGACCATAGGTTAAATAGTTTGTGACCTTAGCCTTCATATCTGTCAAAAGGAGAGATAGGCTAGGGCCGAGTAGCTGTCTTGAGAGTTTCATAAATGCTGCTTCAAGAGACAGTGCTAGTCTGCGTATAGCAGATTGCTAATTCGGGATCTACCAAATTGGGGGGGAGTGGGAGTTGACATTATCCAATAGGTGAGATAAATCTGAAATAAAAACATTAAATAGGAGGGGGGCCAACACACATCCTCGTTTAACCCCACAGAAGGTCTGTAATTTTTTTTTTTTTAAATATGTGACACCTCACCCAGCTTTATGCGGATCCAAGTATTTGAGTGAAGGTGGATTATGGACTTTAGCAGGTCACGGGTATTCCCCATTTTTAGGTCTCGCGCCTGGCTTGCAGTGCACAGCATTGCTCGCGCAGTGCGAATCATTTAGTAGGTGAAAAACGGGGTTTGGAAGCTGACCTAGGAATAGCGCACGCTTGTGCGTGTGCTTTTCCTTTTGTGGCCCGCTATTGGCCTTTGCGTGCGTCTTTTTATAAAAGACTGCACGCAATTGGCCAAAGGAGGGCGCATTGCTGCGCCCATTGCCTATTGGTGTCTATTACACGCTTGGTGCGCGTAATAGAAACCAATAGGCCATGTGGTTTCAATTATTGTGCCATGACACTGGCACGATAATAGAAACCACGGCTGTTGAATTTGGAATTACTCTTGCAAAGTGCCAGCTTAAATAGGCAAATGTTTGCCCCACGGATAAGATGCATCTGAGAACTTTAAATAGCAGATTATCGTTTTTTTCTGTACCACCATATTAGAAGGAAGATCGACCGTTTCTAGTGTAGGATTCAAACAGACAATGAAAATTGCACCGGACCACAGGTGATAGATCACGAAACGGAGCTTAACTGCATTATATGCGGGAAAGCCTTGTTCTTTCTTCAGCAGTTTGGCGACCTGTCAGGGGGGGGTGATATCTTAGCCCAGTCATCATTACACTGCCGACAACCCCTTTGTTCATGCTAATTGATCGGCTCCTCTGTTCCCCTGTGATGTGGTCAAGAACCCGAGGCTCAGTGCGTGCAGTGGCGCTGTGGTTCCGCGCATCCCACACCCCCCTCCGCTGCTCCCGCGCGCTGCCACCAGCAGCGCTGCGCTCTAGATCTTTTTGTCCTTCTCACTCGCGGCCTCTATACTAAGTGGTTTCCCTGCTAATCACTGTCATTCAAATCGGCAAAAGGTGCTCTGCCTTCTGAGTAACCCTGGGCAAAGCACTATGCTACTCTCGCGTAGTTTGTGAGGTTTGCGCAACTTCAGACTACGCGAACTGCACGTAGCACAGTGCAAACATGCGTAGCGGTCATTTTTTGCTTGCTCGCGGTCCTCAACTTCAAGTTGGCGACCGCGAGCAAGCAAAAGGACATCCTCGCAAGACTTTTTCCTCGGTGGCGATCAGCAACATCAAGTTGCTGATCGCGAGCATGGAAAATAACCTCCCGGCGAGATTCTCAACGCGGGGAGGTCACGTTTCTCATTGTGAGTGATGGCGCATGCTCGGGACCGCTCGCGATAAGAAACTACCATTCCGCGTTGAGAAAGCTTCAGCTCAAGTATACAAATCTACTCGAGCGCCAGAAAAGTACAGCTCGCACTGTGCAAGATGCCGTTTTCAATGATTGCACAGTGCCAGATGCTTGTCCGCACTGTGCAATCATTGAAAACGGCATCTTGCACAGTGCGAACATGCTACTACGCAGTTCGCGTAGTGCTACACAGCTCGCGAAGTGCACTTTGCATAGCTAGGTGTAGCGCTACTTCGCGAACTACGCCCACCCTTACTTCTGAGATCACACGCCAGAGTCTGATTGCTTTTCCTTTTGTTCCGAGCAGGGATTTCACAGCCAATACTTTTCGATGTTCTTTTCCTGTCAAAATCAAAGCCTCTGCTGTTGCATAGGTCTTAAATGGATCGCTCGGTCTGTGGAGGCTGTGATTATACTGGAGATATGTGAGCCTGAGCTCAGGTCAGCCAAAAGATGCGGCCAGGGCATTTTAAAGGTTTTTTCCCACACACCTTTGGACAGATATGAAACATTCGATGTTCTGATTCTTAGACAATTTTACCCCGTTGCCAGAAGGTAAAAACATATTTTCGAGGAAGATGGCTACCATATTGATATACGCCCGTTCTTTCTAGTTACACAACATTCATCTACCGAGGTTTGAAAATGCTGACTCAGTCGGTTTCCGGTGGGAAATAACCTGGCAGACTTTTTTTTGCAGATTTATATAGCACGAACTCGACCCGAAAGAATTGGTATTATTACACTGTGCATTATGTTTATGGAAATGTACCGCTTGGCAGCCCTTTAGTTTCATGAGCGGCAATGTCCGTCATAGGTAAAGCGCAACTTTTTCCTATGAAAATTAGTGATTTTTGGGAGGAGCAAAGTTTGGAAGGTTATTAGCATGCTGGATATGTGGTGTGTGCACGCACCCACTCTGGTCTTCCTACGAATTAAATCTTTTAGTGCATCCACTTTACATGAGAGTAAAGAGAAAGAAAGACCCGCACATTAAAGAAACTCATTCCGGTGCAGACTTTGCATGACACACCTGTCATTCCACAACCTGTTTCTTGCACCTTATGTACTTTTGAGATGCTACACCTGCTGGCGAAAACCGCACTCTAAATCTCGCTCACTCCACTGCTGCGCCCCTTCTCAGCCCAGCGTAAGTGTGGTGGGGTGTCATGTACGGGTACGTCCTTAAGGGAGCACCCAAAGCCTTACCTCACAGCTTTGTGGCAGCAGCACTGTTCACAGCCTCCGGCTCTCCAGCAGACAGGGCCTTGGCATTCTTTCTCATTCGGATTCTGGTTGCCCCTGTGAGTATCGCCAATACCGCCTTCGGTAGACTTATCGGGGGGAAGAACGGTTTAACTGATGACGCTTCCCTTTTATCAGGGGATGGGGCTTCATGTAGCTGCTTCACCCCATAGCAGAGTTATTCCATGTAAGACTATCTTCTTGTCAATCACCAAGACTTGCTCCTGTGGCTGCATGCATTTATCCATTCATTCATCCTGTAAGGTAGTCTCTAAATTAGTTCCGTCTTTTGGACCGCATTCATGTTTGATATAACACTCTATCACACAAAAAGGCTGAGGCCTACTGTATTCATGTTTCAGCACCAGCCCGAACCCTCCATTTAAACCCAGGGCACTTTCTATGGGTCTCACAAACTGGAGGTCTCTAGAACTAAAATAGTACAAGAATGTAAAAACCAACCAGCTGGCGTCCCCAGTACTTAAGCAAGCAGTCCACCAGTCTATGCCACACTATGTACAAATGTCTCAGTGCTCCAGTTATACTTTAAGATCCTAGTTTCAAGGCTGTGGATCTATCTACAGACAGCAGGTTGTGTTCAGTGCATTGATCAAGTAATCCACCCAGCCAGCATTTTACATGACTGCCTCTTTTGCAGCATTTCTAGCCTTTCAGAGGTCTGAGGAGGGGGAAATGCTTTCCATGTGTACTTTAACTGTGTTGCCCTTATAATCCATTCACCTGAACTGCGTGCGATACGACATCTGGTCTGGTTCTGTTAGGAATATGAGAATAGCAAGGACCCCTGAACCATGTATGCAATGATTCCAAGGACAGGGATTTATCATTTGACTATTTTCATTCCTAGGCAATCTGCAGTCCAAACATTAGTATGTCACACCATACATAATGTATGAAGAAGGAATATACAATTAGAAAGCAAAATAACAGAAAAATATAAATAGGTAGAGAGATTTTTGTAATAAAAGGGTTACCGTTTTTAATGGTTTGTTTTAAAAATCCTCAGAATAGGATATACATAATACATAAATCAATAAACATCACATAAAAGAGATACCCATCTCATACTGGTTCATCTAGAAAATTATACTTTAAAAGTGGCAAAAATTATTTTCAATATTCTTTCGACGCGCGTTTCGGCGTTTTACACGCCTTCTTCAGGAAAAGCCACAAGAATGTCTGTTATTGAAAAAATGCATAAAATATAAACATTAACATTATATACCAAAAACATGATGCCATAAATTATTTACATAATAAATTCTTCATATATAAAAAAACCATTTCAGTTATAAAACCAATCATATCATAACCATTTACAATAATGCAACTATCTCTACTTTTTATAGAAAGAACCTTCTTCAATGGTGCCATTGGTAAAAATATTACTAGTCATATACTCATTTGGAAAGCTCTAAAACTCTCTTGTATTTAGTAGTAATGATATTTACATAGACATCCGATAAACTCAACATCTAATTCGTATCAGACATATCATGGAGGTTAAACTTTCAGACAGATTTAAACAATTTTTAACAGTTCCTATTGACTTTTTAATTTACTTGAATATAGTAAAAAGAGGAAGTCTACTATTCATAGAGAAGACTTCACTCGACATCTGATTTGTATCGGACATATCATGGCGCTCCATATACTCTCAGACAATTTTAAACATTTTTTAATGGTTCCTATTAACTGTTTACTTTACTTGAAAACTTGAATATAGTCAATAGTCAATTTAATTTCTACTGCAGGATAATTGTTAATGTTAATGTTAAAGGGAATTTATTGAGCGCACTGCCACCATGAGTTTCCTGGCGCTGATTGGACACCAAAGCTGTGTAGGAGGAACTTAGCGGGGATGTGAAAAGAGCAAAGTTTTCAAAGATTTCCTGAATGATAAAAGAGAACACGAGGTCTTAAGTGAGAGCGGAAGAGAATTCCACAGCTTGGGAGCCAGGTGAGTGAAGCTACGGCCACCTAGTTTGGTGAGTTTGAAGCGGGGGGTGACCAGAAGCTGAAGGTGAGTGGACCTCAGAGTGCGGGGGGGACAGTAGGGGGTGATCAAAGACTTCAATAAAGCAGGGGAGGAGCCAGTCAAGGCTTTAAAGACCAGGCAGCAAACCTTGAAGGCTATTCTTTCGCTGACTGGCAGCCAGTGTAATTGATGAAGGAAAGGTTTGGCCGACTGCCATCTTGGAATTTTAAAGGCCAGTCTAGCGGCCTGGTTTTGGACGATCTGTAGCCTAGACAGCAAGGATTTGGAGAGGCCATGATACAAGGAGTTAGAGAAGTCCAAACGGGACATCACAAGTGCTATCAGGACTTGTAACAGGGCTTCAGGAGTCAAAAGGTGGGCGACTTTCCGTATCCTGTGTAGCTGGAACATACAGGAGGATGTTACTGCGCTCACCTGGGCCTTGAGAGTGAGCTCAGAGTCCATGATGACCCCGAGACTCTTTACACAACCAGCAGGAAGGGGCGGTGGTCCAAGCTCAGTTGGCCAGTACTGGGGACCCCAGTGGGAGACGCTCCTCCCAGGGAGGAGGAGCTCAGTTTTCCCAGGGTTGAGCTTTAATTGATTTTGATTCATCCAGTGCTGGATGTGTGTCATGACCGCCTGAAAATTGGTGATGGCGTCCGGAGTAGTGAGGGGAAAAATAATTTGCAGGTCGTCGGCGTAATTGAATACTGTGACGTCCCACCTACCCAGGGAGTGAATAAGGGGTTGAAGATATAAATTAAAGAGAAGGGGGGATAAAGATGATCCTTGGGGGACACCGCAGAGCGAAGGAGCGCTGGTAGCTCTGAAAGGGCCCAAGCTAACTGCTTGAGATCTTCCCTCTAGGAAAGACTTGACCCAGGACAGGGCTGGCCCACGGACTCAGGCTGACTCGACACGGTGGAGGAGAATGTTATGGTCCACCGTGTCGAATGCCGCCGACAGATCTAGTAGGACCAGTGCCTGGGAGAGTCCTTTGTCGGCATTGCCTCTGAGGTTGTCCAACACGGCAAGGATCACAGCCTCGGTGGAGTGGGCTGGTCTAAAGCTGGCTTGGTTTATTTCCAGGAAGTTGGACTCCTCGATGAATTGCGAGAGGCAGGCAGTGACGTGTGCCTCCAAGATTTTAGATAGGTAAGGCAAGAGGGAGATGGGCCGATAATTGGCGAGGACCGCTTTGTCCGCGCCAGGTTTTTTCAGCAAAGGTACCAGAACGGCCTCCTTAAAACACCTGGGGACTGTGCCAGAACTGTAGTACACATAATTGTAGTAACATGGACCCGTTTTCAGATACAATCCTATATATAATTAAAAAGATATTGCTAATCGTTGATCTTTGCATGATTACTGTCAGTATAACATCAGTATCCTATATTTAAAAATAGAATTTTACCTATTTATGCTTTGATGAAATCTAATCTATTCATAAACTTGAAAGTAGACAGGCAGTTAAAAATTCGAATTTCTGTATACAGGATATTTTTCGTTCTAGATGAAGAAACAGAGTTTTATTAGTTATTAAAGTTCCTTTTATACTACATGGGTAAATTACGACTACTTTTAAATTAAAAATCCTTTTATACCTTTTTGTTTCGTACGTTCACTCGAGACGCAGGGCGATATCTCGCATCTTCATTAAGTACTCGCAGTTATAACAACGGAATCTTTACTAGTTCAGTTAATGACGAACTAAGATAAAAAGAGCAAACAACCAAAGGGTAACAAACATAAGTGAACAGTAATAAATAGCTTGTTCACATCAGAACGAGTTCCCTATATTCTAATTGTTCTTATATTTAAGACTGCTCCAAGGTTAGTCTCAAAGTACATACTATCGCGTTTCTAAGAGAACTAAAGCTTTTTGTAGTTACCTTTTATAATTTCCGCAGCTAACACCTTCGTCGGATGGACAGAAGCGTTTCTAGCTATGAATTCATTCGTAGAATTCACGGTTGGACTTCAGTACAATCTGTCGGAAATAGTTAAATAAATCAGTCAGTCATTCCCAAGGACTTGACTTGGTTAAACTCTTGTATCGCAATGGTGTATAATTACAGCTGCGCAAATAGCAAGTACCTGATGTGATTCCTGAGTCTCTTCGGTAAACCGCGACGCCTATGCCGATAGGGAAACAGGCTTGTAAGGTCTGCAGTAGGTTTTATACTCTAAGGTATGCGTAGCGGTTACTTATTTTAATTAGTCATGTGAACCTCCAATGGCAACAACAACGTAGCTTGGTTGGAACCGCGCAGTAATTAGCCGCGTGGTTGGAACTGCACAGTAGTTAGCCGCGTGGTTGGAAAAGTGTGTATTATTATCGCCATGTTGTTTAAAAAGGGAAAACTGATCACTAAAAGGGTCATCATATCCGATCTTTATATTTTTGATGTAATTTAAGTAAGGTTTACATGTATGTAGACAGAAAAACAGCTAATTCTGTAATTTCTAATTAACTCAATATAGTTATATTATAGCATTTTCCCAAGGTATATCGCAATTAAGACCATGTTTAAAGGTGTCAAGAGAAAATATCCAACAAAACTTCGCGTTTTTTTCAGATTTTTGGGCCACCTTTATGTTCTGGGGTGTTTATTTTCTCAAGAATTCTCCATCTCAGATCTTCAGGGGTGTGATTTTGTTCAATAAAATGTTTAACTAGGGGGGCTGTTAATTTGTTAGTTCGAATAGCTGAGCGATGCTCAGTTATCCTGGTCTGTATTGCCCTAGCTGTTTCCCCTACATACCCTAATTGGCAAGGGCAAAGAATAAAGTAGATAATATTCTGGGTTTTGCAATTCCACATATTAGATGCTTTAATATTAAAACCATTGTGAACCCAAGTTTCACCCTCAATTATTGAGTCACATGATCTACATGAAGAACATTTTACTGTGCCCCTGATAGGTTTGTTATTATTGATGGACTTTTGGATACTCATCATTGTCTTTGGTTCTTTTATTTAATCGTGAATGAACGATCCAATCTTTTATATTGTTGTTTCGCCGATGGGCGAATAAAGGTTTAGTTAATTTCAAGTCCTGACTAGGATTGCTATTTAAGATGTGCCAGTTAGCATTTATTATCTGTTAAACTTTCAAATCTACAGTAGAGTGCCGTGTTACACACACTAATTGATTGTCATTGTTCTTGGACACTTTTTAGGTATTTGTGCCTAAAAGATGGTCTCTGTCGAAAAATCGCGCACGTTTATAGGAGTCCCGCACCAGCAGGTGGGGATATCCTCTCTCTAGGAATTTTTTCCTCATGATAGATGCCTGTATGTCAAAGTCTTTAATGTTTGAACAGTTTCTAGGAACTCTAAGAAATTGCGAGAACGGTATACTTTGTTTTTGGTTTCGGGGGTGAAAGCTACTAAAATGCAGCAATGTATTTCTAGCTGTAGTTTTCACAAATCAATCAACTTTTAGTTTATCTTGATTTTTTATAATAATATCTAAAAATTCCACACTATTTGTACTTTTATGAGCTGTGAATTTTAGGTTTTCATCTGTAGCATTAAGCCATTCGAGGAATTCAGTTAGAGAATCGTTCCCATTGGTCCAGATAAAAAAGAGATCATCTATATATCTGGACCAATGGGAAACCGATTAAAAAAAAAGGGGCAATTTCATTGTATATAAAAAAAATTTAAAAGGCGGCCACGTATATATTCGCCACAGAGGGTGCCACTGAGGCACCCATATTTACGCCTTTGATTTGACGATATAGGACCTCATTAAATTCAAAGATGTTCTCAGATAGAACTATCTTCAGGCATGCTAGAATAAAACTTTTTGCACATGGGAATTGAAATTCATTAATAAACCACTCAGTGGCTTGCATTGCTTCTACCTGAGTGATATTACTATAAAGAGACTCAACATCTAAGGTCACCATGATGTCTCTTTGTGGATTAAAAGATAGCTCCTCAATTTTATTGATCATGTCTCTTGTGTCTTATATATAAGAGTCTATTTTAGGGATATATGGGCACAGATAGTGGTCGACGAATTTCGACAGAGGCTCGGTCACAGTACCTATGGTAGACACAATGGGTCTATATGGAGGATCAATGGCATCTTCATGTACTTTCGGTAAACCATAGATAAAGGCCGTTTTGCCCTTGTTGAAATTCAGAAAGTCGTATTCTTTAAGTGTGGTATCTCCTTCTATAAATGCATTATGAGATAACGTTTGGATTGTTTTTGAGATCTTTGTCAAAGGGTTATGCTTAATTTTTACATAGAAATCCTTATTATTCAACATGGTGTTCATTTTTTGTTCATAATCTATTGTGTTAATAACAGCTATTCCTCCTCCCTTATCGCAACTTTTTATGGTCACGGTATTATCAGTAGAGAGGGAGTTTAGGGCTTTAAATTCTTCCTTATTTAAATTATATAGAGGTTTGGGAATGAAGGTTAACGCTTGTTCCATGCATTGCAGCACTACTAGTTCGAAGGCTGCTACCTCTGGGCCTAACTGATCTAATGAAGGAGTAAAGGTAGAAGGTAAAGTTACTTTTCGATCAAGGACAATAGGACTATTCTCTTCATTCTTATTAAAGAAGAACTTTTTAAATCTCACCTTCCTGAAGAATGAGATGATGTCTTGGTATAGCTCGAATTTATTCAAATAGGCATGTGGTACGAATGATAGTCCTTTAGAGAGATGGGAGATATTATTGGAGTCAAGGATGTGGGAAGAAAAATTGAAGACCGGAATTACATTCCCCGTTTCCAATACTGTTTTTTGCGGGTCTCCAATAAGTATTGGGGATCTGATTTCAAATGTTTTTGTGGATGATGTTGAGGCTGATGTTGATGCTGAAAGTTCCCACGACCTTGTGGCTGAAACCTCACTCTCTGTCATCTAGGGTGACCAACTGGCATAGGTGCAAATTCAGGACGGTTAGTGTAAAAATTCAGGACAAAGGGTCAAAATTCAGGACAAAACTTCGGGTCAAAAGGTAAGTTTTACAGACAAGTCAGAGGTGGTCGCGCAATAGTATATAAGTAAGTAAATAGACAACCATCTAAGTACAAGTCAAAATAGGGTTATATTAGGTTGAGACAATCATGCACTTCATGGTTTTTCAGTATGGCCGCAGCTTGCTGCCTTAGACAATTCAAAATTCGCATCTCGCTCCAGCAGGTACATTAGTCACCAGACAATGGTGAACCACACCTGAATATAAGTAAGGCCGCTTTAATTGTTGATAGAAAACTACTGGACATACAAGGAACTTTGCAGTGCCAGCCCCCAGTAACCCCCCCCCCCCCCCTCTTCCAGCCTCCCAGGGAAACACCCGATGCCCGGTCCGGCCAGTCCTGCCTTGCTTCCACCCTTCAATGGTGCCCCTCATCTTCACTTAGACCGTCTCTCATGTGTATTTAATTTCTCTAATAGTGTTATTCATCCCAATTATGTAGGGCAGGTTGTCAAAGTGTGCTACATCACACACATTATATAGAGCCAATGACTCATATTAATGTGAAAGTCAATGTATAGGAAATGCTACTTATGATAAAGGGTGCTACAAGGTGTAATCATTCTTTTATCTATTATTCAGTCGTTCACCATTCATTCTGTCCTTCCATCTATGCGCCCATTTATATCCAAACATATTCAACCATTTGCAAACCTTTCCACCATATATCCTTCCATCCATCATTTCACTCATCCATCCCTCCATCCACCCTTTCACTCATCCATCCATTATTCATCTACCCACCCTTTCACCCCATCCATCCGTACAGTCATCCATCCACTCTTTTACCCATCCATCTATTCACTCATCCATCCAGCCATTTACCCTTTCACCCATCCAGCCATTCATTCATTCATTCACTCATCCGTCCACCCAGTCACTTATCCTTCCACCCATTCTCCCTTTCAGTCATTCAGCCTCCCTTTCTCTCTCCTTCCCCCTTTCAATCATCCATCCATCCATCTACTCACCCATTCATTAATTCCATCCATTGATCCTATTACTCATCCATCCTTTCACTCATCCATCCATCCGTTCTCTCATCCATCCTCCCTTTCACTTCTTCACTCATCTATCCATCTTTTTGTCCATCTACCCCTTTCACTCATCCATCCATTCACCCGTTCACTTATCAATTCAATCCATCCATCCTTTCACTCATCTATCCACCCATTCACTCTGCCATCATCTAAGCTTTCACTCATCCATCCATCCTTTCTTTTATCTATCCATTCACCCTTTCATTCATCCTTTCAGTAATCCATCCTGCCATTCACACATTCCTTCACTTTTTTACTCGCACACCTTTTCACATTATGAGCTGAGCCTTTGTCTGCAGAGTTACAGACAGAAGAGGCCCATCAAGAACTTCACCCTAGCTGTAGTTCCTAAAGCAAGGGGTGAGGTGAGGTGGGGGGAGGGTGCACATAGGCAGTCTGAAAACGTAGAAGTCATGAGTCCTGCATGATGCAGAGTGCCAGGATGTGAGGTGACTGTGACATGGTGTTGTTTCCAGGGCTTTAAGTGGTGTAAAAAAACTGAGGGTCTCTTCATAGGGGGTGTTCGATGTAATTAAGGGCGTAGTTTAAAACACCTAGGCTAAAAATCAGCACTAACATAGTGGTCTACCCGACTGGTATTATGTTGTTTATGTCATTGCATCCAGATATATATATATATATATAATACAGCAAGTATCATTACACCAACAAAAACCAGGACTATTGGCTTTGTCAATGGTTGTTAGTTGCTTAAAATAAAAAAGCAGCAGCCACGGCTTTGTTGAACATAATATTGAAAATACTTCAGTTAAAAAATGATGAGACAGTGAAAGAACGATAACCCGTTCTTTTTAACTTATTGTATAGGCTACTTTATATAAACTGTTTTCTAACGTTGCTAAAGTTGCAGCATTAGCGTTTTACCATTTATTTTACAGAATGCCCTGCTGTACACCGAGGCAGGAGGCGGCGGTCACATGCTTTAACAGCCCAGACTGCCCCATTGTCACTCTGTATGTGGCAATCAGCCCCATACAGAATGTCAATGGGCGGGGAGGGGCTGCTCTTGTGCCCCAGGAGGAGCGCGAGGCGGCCCCTTCATGAAGGTGAGTCCTCTCACAGGGGATCAGTGCTGCTCCCTGTGATGGCCAAAATTACGGACAAAAGGCGTCCGTAAAAGGGATCCTCGCGGACAACGGACGTGAGGTCCAAATTACGGACTGTCCGTGAAAGTTACGGACGGTTGGTCACCCTACTGTCGTCTCCTGTTAGGAACATGTTAACTGTGTAAGGTATATCTAAATCTGGTAGGCTAGAGCACAACGGCAATGGTAGGCCTGCATCCTGATGGGGCGCAGGCTTCCTTGACCCAGTCCTTACTCTGGTGCAACAGCTCCTGTTTTGTCCTTGTTCTCACTAGGCCCATCTGCCTTAGGCGTCTCTCAGTATGAATAATCCTTTCAAACATATTGTGGTGCTAGCATGATACTGCTGTCCTTCAGCAGTGGCAGCTCAACTCTTTCCTGTACCAAAGAGTCTCTGAGATGTGATATCTTATTGTGGACTGATTCAGGTCCACCAGGGAAGTGGGTCCCCCAGATGGCTTATGCATCCTGGTATGTGTTGAGATGGCATCTGACTGGGGAAAACCAGAATCCTTTACCCCATCACTGAAGCAGCAACCCTGTTTGACAGCTTCTTTTCTGTAAGGCTGGGACCTGGCCACACTGTTCAGATCCTGACACTGTTCGGCACTGGTGTGCAGACTGTTCGAGGGTTTAAGATTGCTCTACTCTGGTCTGTCCGAAATACCTGGCTTTGCTCCACAGCAGAGGTTAACTCCATACGGAATATCTCACCAAAACTAATAGGCTACCATGGCATTTGTTGGAGGTGTTAGCTGGTTCTTAACACGTGGCAGGTGGCACATGACATTTTTATGACACTGGCACTCTCTAAGCTTACTGCCTCTTCACTTTGCTTTTGTCTCTGACGTATTTACGAATGTCTTTGAGTGGGACTGCTGTGGTTCCAGTTGCCAGTGACCATTCAGGGGCTTCCACCTCTCAAAGTTGCTCCAAAGACAAGTGACCTCTGTGTCGGGTTGTCAAAGTTTAGTGTCAGTGAGCTCAGTAATCAAACTCACCATTTCTGCTATGTTGGATTGCACCATGACTGGATGCTATGCATTGCTTGGAGGTAACCTACAAATTCAAAGACTGTTTTACTCTGGCTCTTACACTTACTGTGGGAGGTATTTAAAAATCATTGAGGCAGCAAGTTATCTTGGAAGCATGTGTGGGGTCAGTTCCCCCATGTCCACCCTTAGTCCACTTAAGTATCAAGCTATGCCTGTGATCTTAGTGAATGCACAGAGTGTCACCATGGCTGTGGGACAAAATACGAAGATAGGAACTGGCTCTAGGAACTAAGCTCTGTCCAGTGTTCATGAGGTCAGGAGCTGTTTATGGCGATTCACTGCACATAGTACGTTTACTGCCCACCGAAAAACAACACCCTGAGTACAGAAACTCCTGTCCACCCTTTGTTCCTCAGTGCACTTCTCAACAAGCATTTGCAATGCAATCGGTCTCTCACTTACGTGATGTAAAGCTATTGGCATTGTAAATGACAATTACTTTTATTTATGTTTTAAAAACGAAAATAAAAGGCATTGTTATTTGAAATGTCAATAGCTCAAACTCGCATAAATGCGAGACCTATTGCATTGCAAATGCTTGTTGTAGTTTGTGCCATAACAGGCCCCTGGCCACCCGATCGAAGGCCGCTTTAAGATCAACATAGCAGCAGTGTAGTGACGTTTTTGAAGATGCTGCTTTCTCCAGAAGAACACATAGGGCCAGTAAGTTACTTGCGGTGCCCGATTTGGCCACAAAACCAGTCTGGTTAAATGGCAAACTCTGAGGTTTGAACGCCCAGGACAACAGCTCTTCCAGCAATAAGCTAGCATAATATTTAGAGTTTACATCTAAAAGGGCTATCATCCTGTAACTTTTGGGATCATCTCTCCTGCCTCCTTTAAAGATAGGGTGAATTATAGCTCCTTTCCACCATTCTTGTATGTTGTGTGTGTACCAACAATGCAGACACAGGGGGGCCAGATGGTCAGACCAAAGTTTAGGGTCCGCTTTAAACAGTGCCTGCGGAAGCCCATTAGGACCTGGAGCCCCGTCCGACTGGGCATTTCTGATGCAACACGCGATATCTTGTCTCATGCCTTCCTGGGCTGTCCGGGACTTTGAAAGCAGATCGTCTTGCTGGTTCACGCTTTCCATAGTGTTGGTAACTAAAGCGAAGGTGATGGGTTTATCATGCGTGGTTAGTGTACAATTACTCGTTTCCATTGATAGCGGCGTGGTATCCTTTAATGAATTGATGTTCAATCGATCCCCTCCATTATTATGGTGTTTAAAGTGCTCTGTTAAAAAAAGGCCCATTCTGCTTCACTTAGGTTTGCACTGCATTGCTCGCTTACACCCAGTGTCCTCCTATTCACAAGTGACCAACAAAAACTTTGGGTTAGAATTTTCACTGATGTGTACTAGTTTCAACCAGAACTGATCAGGTGCTCTTTGTTTGTCACTATTGATGTATATCCTAAATGCTTTTTGAGCTAGCTTATAGTTGTAAAATGTATGAGCATATCCCGGGCATTTCCTAGCGTGGCGTAGTGCAGAATTGCGTTTGGTCTTTAGTTTTTTTGTCTCAGTTGTGATGCGTATTTGATTAGGTATTGGTAAATTACGTACTGAGGCTGGGACTTGGCTGAGTAATTGTTAAACAAGAGAATCCCATACTTTGGTTGGGACGACTTACGCTGTGCACTATTCACCTGGGAGAGCTCTGCATTTATTCGTTATTGCGGGGATTAAATGATCAGTCCATTTCAATCTTTTAAGATTCTCTGTACATGTGCCAGTTGCGGTGTGGCCGACTGCCGAGTGATTGGGCGACGTTGAAGGATATACTTACTATTTGAGGGCGTTGATCGCTAACACCCGGTGATGCAGTGTAAAAATTCTCTATCAGGGAGGCATTTCATTATTGCTTAGGGTATAGTCTGGAAATGAGTGAGTATGACTGTTTGATCATGTCCAAGCTGATGGAGAGTCTGTAGAAAAACGCCTGTTCAATACAATGTAACCCATGCTGTTGAGTTGTAAGACTACATATTCACCCAATTTACTCAACCTGTTACCCGCAGGTTTGAGTGGAAGCGCTAGGTGCGATGGGACGGCTGAACGTATATCATTATCTTCCTCTGGGGTGCTTAAAAAGAGATTTGTGTTAAAGTCTCCAGAAATTAAGCAGGGGACAGCACCATGTTCACTTATCAGGTTGGACGTGATTTCAATCAGGCGGTCAAATTTGACCTTTTTTTCGCTGGAGTGAGGTGAAACGTACATGTCAAGCAGAAGCAATTGTCTAACCGAGTTTGAACTTCTGACTCTGATACCGGTGATCCAATCTTCATTGAAATCTAGCACGTTGATATTTATAGATAATTTACAGGTGACATAGATCGAGAGGCCTCCTTGAGGTCGGCCTTACTTGTGCACTCTTGTTGGTGATGACCTAAATTCAAGATAGCTTTCTATTGGGGTACTTGTTACAGAGCAAGTTTCCTGGAGAAGATGATGTTCTATATTTTCAGGAATTCGAGAATGTCTGAAGATTGAAGTTTCGTAGCAAGGCCATTAATGTTCCAGGAGCATATTGTCAGACTAGGATGAATACTATTTCAATCTTTAAGACCTCAGGACAAGGCCGCTGTCAGCCAGGCCCAGTCGGGCCTTGCGATGGATTGACCCTCTGTGGCTGGCTCATCAAGATCTGATGGGGAGCTACTTTGAGCTGATATTAGTATCGAAAACTGTGGGTTTTCTGATTGAGTGGAAGGGGCCAGGGCGATAGCTAAAATTGCGGGGTACCGGAGATCGCTGGGTGTTACTAAATTAATACCCCAGCTATTGAATTGAGCTGTCTGCGATTGTACCAGTTCCTTCATTGCCTTGGAAACCAGAGTTATCAAAGTTGTTTTGGTTGATCGATTTCTGTAACTGGGTTTAAATTCAATTGATATTATATCATTGGATTCCAAATTACTTAATTCTGGTATTGATTAAAAAGTCTGAGGATGTTCCCGCGGTTCAAGATGTTGTGCTGGCCTTAGGAAATATACTCCGGTACTAACAGCAGTTTGGTCTGAGTGCTGTCAATAGACAGGTTTTTCTTTGTAGGAGCGGTGGAAAACTCTGTTGGCTTTGAAAAATGGTCTGATCTCCATTGATTTGTAAATGTTCGTTGCAAAGGAGCTACGTGATCGCTGGTGAAATTTAGGGTCACTTTATTAAAAATTATTTTGCTCTTGATCACAGGGTCCGGTATCGTGGATGGTGTCAGTGGGGACCTTGCCTCGACGCTGTGGCTTGAATTACCTATGGGGTGTTCTATACCCACAAAATTTTTCCCTGGTCTCGACTTGCATGCTGGTGTCATGATAAATGGGCTAGTGCCAGGGCTGGGCACTTGATGATTTTTGGTGTGAGATTGATGAACCAAAGACTGACTACTGGTGATACTAGTTGTACTTGTCAAGTCCGGTGATGAAACAGGAGTATTTTTTTTTTTTAAGTAGTTGCTTATTGTGTTTTGCGCTTCGGCTACTTGTCTGTTACGTTTTTTCTGAAGTCTTTTTTTTCCCGGCTTGCTCATCCTGTGAATTTGCACAGTAATCGCAATTTTACCAGCGGCCGTGCCGGTACATTCAGGCGCCCTGTTGAAGATGTTCTCTTTGGCACGATCGCCTGAGCTTGTCTTAGAGTGTTCAAATTTGCATTAGCTAGTGAAGGTTGGCGGGTTAAGGGGCTCTTTGTGTTGGCGTTTTGGAATTCAAGTATAGGATTAACGGCATCAGAAACTGTTTGGTTGACTGACATCGGACGGTCAGGTCGAACTTAGTTGCTGACAAGGCCTTGATTCTTGTTGTTTGACTTCTGAGCAACTAAGTCGGTTACAACAGATGAACAGTGAACCTGATGTGTAATACAGGTCTGCCCTGATAACTGAAGTTTCTTGTCTTCAGTTAAGACTGACGAGAGAATTCAGGTAATGAGGAAAGGCTGTCAATTATTGGAGAGCAGCAGCATACTGCCTGTGCTAAGTGTGCTTTGGATTGTGCTTTTATAATCAGAGTGTTGAGGCCCTCTAGTTTTTGATTGATCCCGGCAGTGTACATGGCAAGTATGTTTAAAAGATCAACCTGCAGATCCACTTTGTCAGAATGATAATTTAACGCAGAGACTGTTGATTGGAGGGTTTGCAAAAGTTGAGACCAAAGTACATTCTCATCGTTCGAGCAGCAACTCACAAGAACTGGTGGCTTTTTATGATCAACATTGAAAAAAGATAGATCAAGTGAATTATTGATGTTATGGCTGACATCTGGTGAGACCGTACGGGTACCCTAGTCAAACAGGTTTGGTATAGTTTTTGTGGGCGACAATTGGACCTTGCATGGTGATGTCCTTATCTGTTGTTCAATTTGAGCGGTTAATGCTGGTTTGCTCCCTGCCTGGTCTTCCGTGGTGGTTTGTAAATTAGGTGTTAAAGGTGGAGGCAAGCTTGGGTTGGTGAGGGGCTGGATGTCCTCCCTTGAAGTTGTATTTAGAGGCGGGACTGACGCTTTCGCTACATCGACTGGTAGCAGGTCATTGGGGAACTCATCAGATCCCTGTGATGGTGAACAGCACTCAGTGACGTTTTGAGCAAGATGTTCGTCCTTTGTTAGGGCGCTTGATGGAGGTGGACTAAAGCCTAGCCTACTGGGGCCATCCTGAATCATGGCCTCAACTCGTGTTAGATACCGGTCTGATGACAGATGGGCCTAGATGGTGCGCTACGTGAAATTAACCCTGGCTTTTTTATTGCAGCAGCGTTTATGAAAAAGTCCCTCAACGTTGCCTCTTTAGAGGCAGTCACCACTGGGACTGCCACGCCGAACTTTAAGTTGGTGAGATTGGGACTGGCAGATGGTGACAACCCGACGATGTTTGTAAGGCAGAAGTGCAGTGGGGGGGTATGGGGATGGAATAGAGATAGCTGAGCATGTCCCACTGTCACACAGGTCTGAGATGTGTCCAAAAGTGGGGCTTCCGCCATGTCCAGGTTATCACGGGGGGACTCTTTCCTTGCGTTTTTGGTTATGAATTTTAAGTTGCTCTTTCCTGACCTCATTGCAGTGTTGAATACGTTTGAGCAAGTAGATATTACGCTTCACCTCGGTGGTATAACAGAGGACTAGAGGATAAGTGTTATCCACCTTAGCAGCTTCCCAAACTTTCCCCTACCGTAAGGGTATTAGGAGGTGATTAGGGGGCGGTCTCTTCAATTGAAGGTGGGAGCGATGCCCCTGTGGTGCCTCTGTGATGCCCCTGTGGCGGGGTGCCCCCCTCCACGCCTCGCACCCCTAAACGGCACTACACGTGCATGCACACACTCACCGGGTGCCTTGAGGTGCCTTGGGTTGCGGAGAAATGCTGGTGTCTCCGCTGCGGCTGCCGGACTTGCGAGGGGGTTTGGCGTGCAGAGGAGTAACGGGGGAGCCGGGGGACCACACTTGTGCGGCACCACAGCACGCCCCCAGCTTGCTTCGCTGCTTAGCCCCTGCACCTGGGGATGACACGACACCTTATGGCTCAGGGCTCCAGGTTTCGGCTTTGACTTAGCTCCTCCACTCCAAGCTGCTCCATGGTTTCTCCGGCGCTGCTACTTCTCTGACTCAACTCCGCTGTGCTTGGCTGACCAATAGAGAGCAGGAAGTAACAACACCCATGACATCTGCATCTTGCAGGTAGTATGCAAGTAATGCTGTTATGTATTTTAAGTGAGCTGCATGCCCCACATTAGGGGACTGTAGCTCAATATTGTTCAAAGGCCTCTCATCTGCCACTATTCTCTTCTACCCTGTATGGGACACCAAGTCGTATCCAGACAAGAATACCTCTTGCATATGCCTAATATGTTTTACAGTACAGCTGCCACTTCCGCCTATGTTATGCATTATACTCTCACCTCTTCTGAGGTGTGTTGCCTGCAGAAAAGCCATGTGTACGCTCCTGCATTTAGGTGCGAATGTAAATGGTTTCTCTTAGTTAATTTTCCAAGCCTCCTAACATTCCAGGTGAACAATCTGTGACCGCCAGTATCTGTTGTCATATTTCCCTTGCCAATCAAGTTTCAGTGGTCTTAACTTAAAACATCTGTCCCCTCAGCTACACCACAAGTGTGGTCCTAAGGCCTCAGCTATCTGTTATAGTTTATTGATGATTTACTTGTACCATGCCATTACCAGCTTCATTCCATTGTTTAGTATAGTTTTTGGGTATCTTGCTTGATCAAACAACCACAACTAAAACTCTCATATCAAGGCCAGGCCTAAAACCCTCCTATGCCCAATGTTCATATAACATGCCCAGCCATTGAAACACAAAAGAAGGGCCAGAGGAGATTTAGAGACCAGCAGGAGTTAACTCCCCAATATAGTCCTATGTTACACAATTGAACCCCTTGTTCTAGGCAAAAGAAAATTGAAAACAGAATAACATAATTGAGCCAGAGTACCCTGTTTGAAGTATGATTTCCCTCACCTGCCATAGGTGGCGTGCTTCACCTTTGGGAACCTCCTTGTCCTATGATATCTAGTCACGATGCGGACTACAACCCCCTCACTAAGAGAGAGGAGCAAAGCGGATGTTTTCAGAGGTATAATAAATACTTTTTAATGAGCTTGGGTTAGTGAGGTAAGCAGAGCGTACGAAGGAAAATGTGATAGTTAAAACTGGCTTCGGAGTACGCTAACACCTTTATTTGTGTGTCTCTGAGTCAGGATTAAAAAACAGAACTGCAGGAAGAATTAAACCTGCTGGGATGTGTCACCAGGGTAGGTCAACATTTTTAAACCAATAATCCTCAGATGAGGTGTTGCAGCATTAATCAGGACCTGTAGTGATAATGCTTCTGCTACGAGGTTGTGCTAAAAGAAAAATATTTAATGTGAATCAATACAAAACCGTCCAGTGGTCCTCTGTGAATCCAAGGAAGGGACCACCTGAAAGAAAATATATATATAGGTCCTTGGCACCCGACATCGCCATAGCCATCCTGGAGGCTACAAGATCACCCACAGGGACCGCACTAACAGATTAGGTGGAGGAATCACCATCGTCCACAGGAATACTCTGAGTCTCGACCAACACCGACGGCACCCTCAGCACCGACGAACACCTGCACTTCCAGATCCACACCGACCACCAACACCACCCTCAGAGGAACCCTCGTCTACAGACCCCCTGCACCCCGATCACAGTTCAGCGACTTCATCGCCGACTTTGTCAGCACACACGCCTTCGCCTCCATGGACTACATCCTACTCTGGGACCTGAACTTCCACCTCGATAACAACAACACCAACTCCACCACCCTGATCGCCAACCTCTGACTCAGACAACTCATCACAACACCCACCCACTCCACCGGCCACACGCTTGACCCCATCTTCTCCGCAAGCCCCCACGTCACCTTCAACCACACCACCGAACTCCACTGGACGGCCCATTGCTGCATCCACTTCACCTTACGGAAACCCACCACACACCACCGCACCCAACAGATGCCTCGCCGCTGCTGGAGCAAAGTCACTGAAAACCAGCTAACCACCACCCTCGCCCAGAGCCCACCCGCTGACTTCACCGACCCCATTCGTCGATCCAGACAGTAGATCGACAACTGCGCCAACACCCTCGCCCCGCTTAAGAAACCCTCCAACAGCCATACCAGCAAGAAAGCCAGCTGGTTTACTGAAGCCCTCCAGGCCTCCAAGCAAACCTGCTGAAAGTTAGAGAAGAACTGGCACTGTGAACAAACACCGGGCAGCTACGCAGCCCACAAGAACGCCATCCGCAGACACCACCACCTCATCAGATCCACCAAAAGGGCCTCCTTCAGAGACCGCCTAGACAACAAAGCTCACAACAGCAAAGAGCACTTCAACATCGTGAAAGAACTGTCCAACCCCAGCTCCAACACCAACGACATCCCACTCACTGGCCACCTTCTTCCATCGCAAGATCGCAGACATCCACAACAGCTTCAATGCCACGACCACCCCGACAACTACTGAGACCTCTGCCCCCACGACCACCATCCGCACCAACCGCCTGCTCTCCTGGACCAACATAAACGACGACAACACCATCAAGATCATGAAGACCGTCCACTCCAGTTCTCCGTCAGACCCTTGCCCACACCACATCTTCAACAAAGCCAGCACTGCCATCGCACCCCATCTCCGAAAGGCCATCAACATTTCCTTCGAGACAGCTACCTTCCCGGAGAGCTGGAAGCACACTGAGATCAAAGCCTTACTCAAGGAACCCAAAGCGGACCAGAACTTCCGGCCCATCTCCCTGCTCCTGTTCCCAGCAAAGGTCATCGAGAAGGCCGACAACAAACAACTGATCCGCTACCTTGAGGAAAACAGCAACCTGGACCCGTCCCAGTCCAGGTTCCGCAGCAACCACAGCACCGAAACGCCCTCATCACTGCCACCGATGACATTAGTACCTTGCTAGACAACGGAGAAACCAAGGCCTCATCCTCCTGGACCTGACAGCCGCCTTCGACAGTGTCTGCCACCGCACACTACGCACTCTCCTCCACAACGCCGGGATCCAAGCGGAGGCCCTGGACTGGACCATTGATTGAGTTACAAAAAGAACATAAAAAAACATACAACCATGAGACTCCTCATTGCATCATTACATTATACGTCTCTCCTGTATTCAGCATATGACCAACAGTAGCAAATGATGCTGTAACAAATAAATCAAAGTGCAGTGACAAGCTCATAGTTCCCATCAGTTACTTTGACCATCTTAGATGGATGTATGATGCCCTCAGCACGTTATGATGTGTATCCACAGCAAGCCAAGTGTGGCCTATTCCACAGGTAGGTAAAAGAAATCCCCAGTCCGGTATAATCAAACATCATGTTTGTGAGGTTTACCAATTAGCGCCGCTGGCAGCCATGTCTTGGTAAGTGTTGTACAATTTCCAAAAGTTTTTAGGCCTATTGCGTGGAGGGAGAAGCTTGCTGAATATCTCTGTCTGTGTGGATCAATATGTCATGTCATTCTTCCATTGTGCGAGTGTAGGGAGAGGGCCACAAAACCAGTTAAGTGCGACCCTGCGCCTGGCCATTAGCATTCCCATGTCTGAGCCTGCGAACCCCCTTTGGAATTAACTCTGAGTAACCCAACAATGCCAGTGCCGGGTCAGGATTAAGGGGCAATTTAGCGATCTGTCCAAATTCTTTAAACACCAGTATCTTGAATGCAGCAACACCCGGACACGTCCAAGCCAGATAGATGAAATCCGCAAACCCTGCCCTACAACAATCACAATTCACATTCTCCCGTAAACTGTACCCGACCACCTCCTTCCTCTCGACAGAACACAGAGCGCCCGCCCGCCCCCGCCTTTCCTCTCCCAAGCCACCAAGATCATCTGAGGCGTACCCCAGGGCTCATCCCAACGCTGTTTAACATCTACATGGCACCGCTTGCCCACGTCACCCGACTGTACGACCTCAACATCATCTTTTACGCTGATGACACCCAGTTGATCCTCTCCCTCACCAAGGACCCCCACACCGCCAAAACTAACCTCCACGAAGGAGTGAAGGCCGTCGCCGAATAGATGAGGAACAGCCGACTGAAGCTGAACTCCGATAAGACGGAGGTCCTCATCCTCGGATCCACCCCCTCGGCCTGGGACGACTACTGGTGGCCGACCGCACTGGGAACAGCTCCAACACCCACCGACCAGGCACGCAACCTAGGGGGTCATCCTCGACTCCACCCTCTCCATGGCTAAGCAGGTCAACGCTGTCTCTTCCTCCTGCTTTAACACCCTCCGCATGCTCCGCAGGATCTACAAGTGGATCCCCACCAAAACGAGAAAAACGGTCACCCAGGCCCTAGTCAGCTGCAGGTTGGACTATGGAAACACCCTCTACGCAGGAGCCTCGGCCAAACTCCTGAAACGGCTTCAATGCAACCAGAACGCCTCTGCACGCCTGATCCTTGACATCCCCCGCCGTAGCCTCGTCACACCCCACCTGAGAGACCTGCACTGGCTCCCCGTCAACAAGAGGATAACCTTCAAGCTCCTCACCCACGCACACAAGGCACTCCACAACACCGGACCAGCGTACCTCAACAGTTGACTCAGCCTCTACACCCCCACCCGCCAGCTCCATTCCGCCGACCTCGCTCTCGCCACAGGCCCCTGCATCTAAAGAGCGACCTCCGGCGGCAGATCATTCTCCCACCTTGCCGCCAAGACCTGGAACACCCTCCCCGCCCACCTACGGCAGACCCAAGACCTGCTGACCTTCAGAAGATTCCTTAAGACTTGGCTTTTCGAGCAGTAGCAGCATTCCCCACCCCCTTGAGGCCCTCACGGGTAAGTAGTGCGCTTTATAAATGCTATGATTAATTAATTGATTGATTGATGTATAAGTAAACAACTAGGTTGTAGGAGGAAGAGAGCCACCATACCACCAGACACAGCAGAGTATTGTACACCTATTTTTGACACAGATACAAAAAAATCGCAAGAGTAGAGTGTAATACAACAGGAGCAGCTAACTCATTTATCAAAATAGGCTCATGTATAATACAATTTGAAGTGAGGCTTAACCACAAGTGTCGGGAGTAGTGCTTCAACTCTGACCCTGGAATGGGGCTCACGGTACTCTCTGTCCCACCCAGCATTATAGGAGAGAGAAAGGGAAACCAGCAAGAGGAGAGAAAGGAAAAAACTGGATATTTCAAACTAAAATTAGGTATAGAGTGGCAAAATGCTACATAGAAAGCAATTTCTTTCAAAATAGAAGTATTGATATAGAAATATAGAAATCTTTTGGCTCCAGATCAACTCCATAGAACTGTGATGTAAGTGTTACGGTGGAATGCACTGAAGGCTGTTTTAGAATGCTGAGTTTGTGGTTAAACACAGAAGAAGAAAGACGTGTATGACAGCTCTGTGTGTGGCGTAGTCCTTTGCAGGTACACAGGCAGGGGAAGACACTACAACTGGCAACAAGTTAGGGGATAAGTAACCCAAAGGTCGACAGTGCTCTCTTAGAGAGTTTGCCCTGGTCCAGACAAACTGCTCTTGCGTGCCACATATCTTGCAGTCGAGTGAGGAACTGAAGCTTAACACATGTGGAGTCAAAGCGGAACTCCAGCCGCCGTAAAGAATTATGAAAGCATTGCAAAGAAATATTTGAATCAATGACCGAGAACTTGCTGGTCAGATCATACGTGCAGGTACTACGCAATATACAGTCATATGTAATTCTGAAGTGTGAATGCTAAAGGCAGATACAATCAGGTCGTCGCAGAGCAGTTGATAATCACCAAGTGCAAGATAACGTTACAATTAGAAAAGTGGTGAAGACAAAGAGTGCACAGATAGACGCCTTAGAATAAAACAGTTATTTACTCACAGAGCCTTAGTAAAGTGAGCCAGTACAACCTCAGCGCCAGGCGCCGTATCCCAGGTCAAGCACAGGGGTTTTATTTGGCAGGTGAACGACTATCACCACAGTCTCCAAATATCTTTAGAAGAGTGAAATGTTTCAGTGGGCAGAGAAGGAAGCCACGTTTCCAGCTATCTTTAAAGTGGATCCTGAGGCCATCAAGTCACAAACCATTGCTGCTGAGTCACAGAAACCAAGCCGCAAAGGTTCATACACCGTGTCATTAAGTTCTACACTGGTCTACAACACTTCTGCTTTCCATAAACCACCATTGTTGTTCGATACCTCCAAAAAGCAAAATATTGGACTGCTTGAATAGAAACGCTTGATGATTTCATCGATGCTCTTAAAGAGACAGATGATAAAAAGATTATCAAGTATCTCAAAAATCTTGCTGTTGATGGTGTAAAAGAAACCATAAAGAGAATGCCATGAACCGATGAAGGAAGTCAGATTAAAGAAGTGTTGAATCTCAAGTTTAATCCAATGTTGATTACAAAAGATATATCTTCAACCAGGAATGACAGAAAGTTGGTGAAACCATTGATGAATTAGTGTAGAGACTACACACTCATCCGATACTGTAAGTTGAATGAATTTAAGGATGAAGAAGCTATGTGTCTGATAGTTATTGATGGATGCTTATCAGATTCATTCCGAAGACGAATGCTGAGAGAGAAACTATTTGTCTGGAGCAAGTGTTAATGGCTGCCAGAGCTGAGGAGCGTGCTGATAGACAAGCTGCCAACATGGAGGCTGGAGGTGCCCAGAATGAATCAGTCATGAGTGTGAAAAGTAAGCTTAAGCCATAGACTGAAGGACACAAGGTGATGCCTACCCGTAAAAAGAAGTTGTGTTTTAGATGTGGATTTTTCTTTCCCCAGGAAGGTAAATGTCCTGTTCTCATGCAAATTTGTAAAGGCTTTGGGAAGGAGAACCATTTTGTGATAGTTTGCAAAGCCACAAGAAATGCGAGTGCATCATGGCTCGAAAACAAAAAGGGCGTAGAAATGTTCAAGAAGCAACGTTTGAAGCACACCCACAAGTCCATGGGGCAACATCAGTTAAGACAAGTCAACACTGAATGATGTTGATCGTCGTCAACATCATTGTCAAACAATTCCTCTGTATCAATGTCAAGTGAGAGTGAAGGATATGATTGTGCCAGGTTGATGTTTACTTCAGGAAAATGTGCGCTTCTTGGGCTGGCCGCTTGAGAAAAAAATGTCAGTTAACCCCTTCCACGCTCATGACGAGCTCAGCTCGTCATGAGGCACACTGGAGCTGTGCTCATGACAAGGTGAGCTCGTCATGAATAATGGGATCCTTCATTTCTCAGCGCACAGCGGGAATTGCCTTAGCATTCAAGGTGTTAAAGAAAGATCGACATCACCTCAACACCTAGGCCATTCAAACATTGCCCCAAAATTACACTGAAAGAAAATGGTTTATCGATACCTTTCATTATCTACAGTGGTGCATCAATAAACATTATGCCTGAGGAGAAATACAATGAATTATCTCCATTACCGCAATTACGCCATAAAAAATCAAAGTGTATACATGGGCTGCATCGATAAATCAAGTTTCGTAATTAGCAACAATGAAGCAAAAGAAAACTAAGGTACAAGCACCGATCCATCTGATTCAAAGCACAGCATCCAGAGCCTTTCTACTGAGTTTCAGCTCAGCCACTGATATGGGACCGATTTCTGTGGATTACAACATGAATGCTCGCCACGAAATAGCACGTCAGTTCCCTTCATTATTTCAGGGTTTGGGAAAACTTAAGACTATGAAAGTGAGGTTGCATATTTATGAGGACGTTTGTCATGTTGCTCAAAGACATAGACAAATTGCTTTTCATTTGCAAGAAGTTGGTGAAAAAGAACTTGAATCATTATTTAAGTATGATATTAAGTGTTCCATCAGTACAATGCCATAGGTTTCTCCCATATTAGTATTGCCAAAAAAGGACAGTGAAGGAGATGTAAGCATATGTGTTGACTTGCGTCAAGCTAATAAGGCATTTGAACGAAAACGACATCCAGGTCCACACATTGCTAACATGATAACTCAATGAAATGGTGTAAAAGTTTTCTCTCGTCTTGATTTAAATAAAGGTTATCATCTGCTAGAACTTGAAGAAGATTGCAGGTACATTACAACCTTTTCTACACTTGTTGGTGTGTTTCGAATCAAAAGACTATGTTTTGGTGTGTCTTTGCTGCAGAACTGTTTCAAAACGTCATTCAATGTATCATACAGTCTGTCATGAATGCCTTCAATTACAATGATGACATATTGGTTTTCAGAGCTACACAAAAAGAACACAAAAAAGCTCTTACACAAGTATGCAGTTTACTTGCCGAAGCAGGTTTGACTTTGAATGCAGACAAGTTTGAGTTTCATAAGACAAGGTTAAAATTATTTGGCCATATCTTTACTGATGGTGGTATAACACCAAATGCTGCTAAAGTACAAGCACTGTCAATGCTGATCCCCACATGATCTTTCCATTATGCGTTCATTTCTTGGCGCGGCTAGGTACTGTTCTAGATACATACAAGACTATGCCACTATAAGTGCTCTGTTGAGTGACTTAACGAGAAGCTATGTTTCCTTTCTTTGGTCACATGAATGTGAGAAAAGTTTCAAGAAAACTAAACAAGCTCTTGAGATTGCTACTGAAATGACATATTTCAATCTGAAGTTTCATACAGAGGTTGTTGTTGACGCTAGCCCAGTCGGGTTAGGTGATATTTTTGCACAGCATAGTGGGCACCAAATGCTCGAAGGCATATTGTGGCATATGCAAGTAGAAGTTTGTCCCAAACAGAAGATGTGTACTCACAACCTGAGAAGAAAGCTTAGACGTGGTATGGGCTTGTATATATTTCCATTTATTCTTCTACGGAAAACCTTTTATGAACATCAAACTTTATTGACTTTATTTGGCAATCTAAAGGGCAAAATGCCTCCTTTCATTGAACCATGGGGACAAAGGTCCCAAGAGTATGATTAAACCTTTCTGCATCGTTCAGGAAAGGAAAACCCTGTTGACTACTATTTCAGAGTGCCTATACAAGGTCATGGCACTCCATCCAAGACAGCTGAAACCTATATCAATTTTATTGTAAAATCAAATGCACCAGCTGCCATTTCGTTGGCTCAGATTATCACTGCCACGAGCCATGATAGTAATATGTTAAAGTTGAAGGATATACTTAAATCAGTCATGGAACCAACACACTCAATCGCTCTCTAGTGATGGGGTATATCTAAAGTATAAAAAATGTATGAATGAACAGTCCAGAACTCAGGAAGGAGTTCTATTACGAGGGTCAAGAATCCTGATTCCAGAGTCTGAGACTAAAAATAATTGACGTAGCCCATGAAGGACATCGTGAAATTGTTGCCACAAAACAAGCTCTCCTAGATCGAATTTGGTTTCCTTAACTTGATTACATGGTTGAAAAGGAATGAATGCAACTGTCTTTCTACAAAAACTATTCACCACCCATTGAACATGTCAGAACTCCCAAAGCATACATTCAGAAAGAATAGCCATTTGCTTTTTTTGTTTTACATGATAATGGTCATCATCTGTTGGTGAATGCTCACGATTTCCACTAATTGAAGATCTTTTATCTGCAACTCAAGAACAAATCATTGAAAGACTAAATGGCATATTTGCGACATGGGGTGTTCCAGCCATAGTGAAGTCTGACATTCACCCTCCTTTCACTAGTTGAGAGTCCAGAGATGTTTTTGGGGCATTTGAAAATAAAGTATCAAAAGAGCACACCTCTGTGGCCACAAGCCAACAGACTTGTTGAGCGTTTTTTGAATACGCTAAAAAAAGTAGTGTAGCGTGCCACTCTTGAAAAGCTCAATTTGGAAACTGTATTGAAATCTACCTTAAGAGCTTATCGTTCAACACCCCACTCAGCCATAGGTGAAAGTCCTGCGACTTTGATGTTCGGGAGAGCAATGAATACTAAGTCACCTCTTTGGACCAATCAGAAGAAGTAAGATGTAACTACAACTCATTAGAAGGAATTAGTCAACAAACAAAAAATTAAAGTACATGCTGACAAAGGACGACATACAAAGAACATCGTCTTTAAGAAAGGAGATTCAGTTCTCTTATGACAAATACAGAAAAGCAAAGCTAATACTCCTTTTGATGCAGAACCTTACCAAGTGGTTTAAACTGAGGGTAACATGGACTGCCCAGCTCCCTGGGAAGTCTATTACTTGAGATTCTTTTCATTTGAGGTACTTGACTAATCGTTTCTCAGAACTAATAATTGAGAGAGAGACTGGGTCTGAAACATCAGCATCTGCTGTTGCTTCCATACCATTGACGCAGATCCTGGACATCGGTGACAACACCTCCCAATTTCCCAATTTCCCAGACCAAGGTCAGGTGAAACAATTAAAGTGCCAAGAAGATTGATTAAAGAGATTTGAATTTATATGTCTATCTATATAAATAGTTTGTAAAAATGTATAATTTTTTATTTAACAGAGGTGGTGATATAATGTCTTGCGAATTAGAAATGATGAAACCCTTTTGGCTCCACATGGATTCCGTAGAGCTGTGACATAAGTGTTAGAGCGGAATGCACTGAAGGCTGTTTTAGAATGTTGAGTTTGTTGCTACACGCAGAAGAATAAACGTGTAATGTTAAGCTCTTTGTGTAGCGTAGTCCTTTGTGGGTACCCAGGCTGGGGAGGATATACAGTTAGTACATTATGGAAAAGTGAAGTTATAACTGTCTTCCTTCCTCTCGCACTTGTTTGTTCTCGTTTATTGGTTTATTCATGTAGTTGGGGAATTACAGTCAATCTTACGGAACTGACGGCTTCCCTTGTTTTCCTAAGTCCAGAATTTCTGCTGCTGATCAACTTTTGGTCCAAGCATGTGCTCATTTATTCATGGGTCAATGCACTCGATTATCGAGAAAGACACCTGTTTACTCATGCACCCAAACACTAACTTGTTCATTCATGAGCTCAGTCATTCAAGCAACCAGGCTACTTTATATTTTAATCAACCCATTGACCCATTCCACTGTTACCTATCTCCACAGTCTCTCACACAACCAAACTCAATCAGTGAAAGAATATTTTCAGTTATAAAAAAAGCCAGACTTATTCACTTTGTTTATGTTTGTTAATATTTTAGTTTAGCCTTTGCACCAACTTTACATTTTAGTAGGGCACTTTACTAAACAGATGATACCTGTGAAGGGGTAGCTTTGTGTGCAGACACAGTAACTCCCCAGGGAATCATTAGCTCCCAGTGTACGCTACCAGGCCGTTGGCCAAGAACAAAGTGCAGTATTTACTAATTGTGCCCACTGGGCACGTCCCCGGTGGGCTAGAATCTTTGGAGACTGATTTGTAGGTCAGGGGCCGCTCCTAGTGCCTCTGTCACTTTCTCCAGCTTCCCTGAGTAAATACAGCAGGCACAGGGGGGCTTCAAGAGAGAGGAAATAGAGAAGAGAAAGTTGAGAAACCAAGGAGGAAATGGGGGCCAATGCTGCCTCTGGCTGCCAGTCTGACCTTCTTATTTACAAAGGAACTACGTGAGGAGAGATAAATCGTTGGTGCTAGTGCAGAGAGCTGTGCAGCTCCTGCTGATTTAAAATTGATTTGATTTTAAATTTGTAAAGCGTAGCAATTACCAAAAGGCATCAAGGCGCTATAGATCACCGTCCGGAAAAACCAGCTCATAGTCCAAAAAGGAAGATGACTACAAGGAGAATAACCATGTCTTAAGAGCCTTTCTGAAGGGCAGGAGATGAGGAATGGCCTTTATGTTTAGTGGAAGGGTGTTCCAGAGTTTGCTAGCGGCTGTAGAAAATGCTCTGTGGCACCATTTTCTTCTTTTGGTTCTTGGCTGTAGTTGAAGTGAAGAACAAAGGGGTCTAGCTGGGAGTTAACGGTCATAGTTTTCAATCTTGCTGGGTATGGAAGGTGCAGGGCCTTATGGACCATGCAGAGAGATTTAAATCTAATGTGCTTGTTAATTGTGAGCAAACACAAGGAGATGATGGACGGAGTGCTGAACATTGCAAACACTCACCCCCAGTCACAGATCCGGGTTAAATCCATCATCGGTCTTTAACTCATTTTGCCACCCCAGTTCAGACACAACTATATGCAAATCGGTCTTGGCCATGTGCCTCATGGGAACAGTCCAGACCGAACTGCCAAGCCATGTCTTCCCTGGACCAGAAACAAGCATCCTGGGACCGGTTTCTGGCTAACAGCCGTCATCAGCCAGGCTAGCGTGAATCCAGTGGCAAAGTGGGCAAGGGACCCACGTCTGGGCATACCCTGCCAACTTAGGGTGAACAAAGCAAACACAAGGAGATGATTTACGTCTCCGAACAAAGCAAACACAAGGAGATGATGGACGTCACATTTCTTTACAACACAAAGCTGTGGAGGAGCCTTCTTAGACTTCAATTTTATTGATAGAGCTACATGTCTGTCAAATAGTCACCTCAGCAGCTACTACATGAACATCCACCGCTACATTCACCTGGGAATCCCTGAAAAATATCAAGGCTCTATAGAGAGGCTAGTAAAAGCTAAAGAAGTAACTTGGAATATGTCAAAGACTTCTAAGTTCTATGGTCAGATAGTCTGTCACTTGGGGGTATATTTACAAGCCGCTATCGCCACAGGAACGCCACTTTTAGTGATGCAGGCTGTGCCCTATTTACAAGGCAGTGTTAAGCCACTTAATGTGCAGTGGATCCGTACCACGCTATGCCCGGCAGGGCTTTCGGAGGTCTTTGTGATCGAACATGCCCATAGAGCGCTGATCCCACCACCGCGGCCTGGGCCCCCGCCACGAGCCCTCATCGCAACAATTCTGAACTATCGCAACAGGGATTGTATCCTAAGGGCAACAAGGGAAACGGCGGACCTCACGTTTGAGAACTCTAAGGTCTCTGTCTATCCGGACTACACCCGGCAGGTCCAGGAACAGCGCAAATCCTTTTTGGTGGTTAAGCAAAAGCTACGGGACATGGGCCTCCAATGTATGTTATTGTACCCCGCCAAACTTAAGGTCCTCTCCCAGGGCAAGGCCCATTTTTTCGAAAGTGTGGGAGTGGCTTGAAACAGGGGTGATGCACTCCCCCCTGAGGAAAGGGGTCTCTCTAGGGCTACGTGGGGGGACGCGGCCTGCGAGGAAGCGACAATCCGGACGGCGGCGATCCACTGGCACCTCTGAAGATGCTGATCAACGAAGAGTCACGGTGGGAGATGATGGGGCACTCCGCATGGAATCCACGGGGGCTGAGGACTTGCTGGCAGCGGATGCGGACAGCACGCGGGATGATGTGTTGGTACCGGACACACTGCCGCCGCAGCTGGACGCCCTACCCCCACAGTCGACACAATACCGCAGACGATCGCTGATGCGGCCGCTGCAGCGGAGGTCCGGCCCTGAGGGACATATCCTTGCTCGATAGCTGGACCTTTGAGCTGAACCCCCTTTTTTCCCCCTTTCCCTTTCTTTTCCTTTTCAGGGTTTTGAGTGTTCTGTTTGGTGTGGACTGATGGTGTGCGGGGGGGCTCTGGGGGTGGGGGAGAGTGCACGGGCTGCAAGTCCTTTGTAATTTGAAAGTCTGAGGGGCGCAGAGTATATTCAGGGGGTTAGCTGTGCCGGGGGATGCTTGGGGGGAAGAGGGTGTGTTTGTTCCTCAGTACTGTTGGGGTGATTGCTAGGGTTACAGGGATGGGGTTGCTGTGTACGTCTTGGCACCAGCAGGGAAAGGGCATTTCAGCAAGTTTAGTTGTTGCAGGAATATTGCTCGTGGGAGGGGGAAAGAGGGGTTGCTGGGGAGGTTTGCTGGGGGGGTTTGTTACAGGCATCAGTTGTATTACAGTGCGGACACGAAATAGGAAAATTACAGGATGTGATGATGGGGCCCTGGTGGGGCCCGGCGACTGGTCATGGGTTATAAGTTTTTAACGTGGAACGTGAGGGCTCTGGGCACGTGCGCTAAGCGACATAGAGTCCTTTCATTCCTCCGTTGACACGGCGTCTCCATTGCATGCCCGTAAATTGGGGCGAAAATGGCGAGGCCAATTGTTTCACTCTTCCTTCTCCTCCTATGCTAGGGGGGTACTTATCTGGGTAGCTTCCGGGGTTCCCTTTGCCATTCAATACATGGAGGCGGATATACAGGGCAGATACTTGCTTTTGAGGGCGAAGCTGGATGGGAGAGACCTCACGCTTTTGAATTCCTATGCTCCTAACGTAGATGACCCTGGATTCTTCCTAACTCTTCTGGAGGTGCTGGGCCCGGATCTGGAGGCCCCTCTGTTTTGGGTGGGGGATATTAACTGCGTCCTGGATCCCATACGGAATCGACACCCTCCCGGTGCGGGCACGAAACCGCGCATGACAAAGCAGCTCGGCGAGGTAATTGGGAATCTGGGGGTGATGGATATATGGCGCCAGCGACACCCGACCTTGAAGCTCTCTACATGTTTCTCCCCCACTCATAACACATAGCAGGCTGAACAGGATTTTAGTCGCCAACGTTGATGCTTCCATATCGCTTTCTGTCTGACCACTCCCCTGTGACGTGTGCTGTGCGGTGGGAGGGGCGACCTGCCCTCCCTCGAACCTGGCAGATGCCGGGGGATCTGTTGCAAGACCCGATAGCGAGGGACTCGGTCCAGAATGCTCTCAACAGCTACCTAGAGTTGAACTGGCAGGAGGGGTCCATTGCTTACGCCACCAAGTGGGAAGCCCTGAAGGCGGTCGTAAGGGGTGAGTGTATGGGCCTCACTTATGAGGTCAGGAGGCAGCTTCTACGGGAGCTGCGGGACGCTGAGGGTGACTTATTGCACCAGCAAACATTGCCTGACCTGGACGAGGCATAACAGGAGGCGGAACGGGCGGCCCGAGCCTGTGTACATGACATCCTAGATAGGCTCGATAAGTACACTTTAGGCCAATTTAGACAGCGGCTTCATAAGGAGGGTGATAAGGTGGGTCGAATGCTGGCCTGGGTTTTGCAACGAGAATTTGCGCCGGAGAGGATAGTGGCGCTGCGGGACGTGGCGCATGGTGCACTCTGAAGAGGCTATACTCCGGGTCCTTCAGTCCCATTTGCGAACGGTGTATGCGGCCGACCCTGCGGTTACTGAACACACGTACCTGCCGTATTTGCAGGATTTAAACTTGCAGTCCCTGTCTAGGGACGCAGTGGAGGACTTAGATGCGGCATTGACGTTGGGGGAGGTGCGGGTCGCTATGGCTGGTCTCCCGAGAGCCAAGGCTCCGGGGAGTGATGATTTCCCCCCGAAATTTTATCAAGCATTCGCTGATACGGTTGCCCCTAGCCTGTTGCAGGTGTATGTTGAGGCGTTTGAGAGCGGTGGTCTACCGCCTACCATGAAGCAGGGCGAGATCTGCATGATTTTGAAACCAGGGGGTGACAAATGTGACCCGGCAGCGTATAGACCAATAACTATGATTAATACTGACGTCAAGATTTTGACAAAACTTTTGGCGGCCCGATTAGCGCCGCACATGACACATTTGATCCACTCGGATCAATGTGGCTTTATTCCGGGACGTAATACCGCCATGAACTTGCGGCGGTTGAATCATATTCTGCATGAAGTTCGCGATCGGGAGGAACCATTGGTTGTGGTGTCTATCGACATCGCCAAGGCGTTTGATACTTTTGATTGGGGATACCTCCTGGAGGTCCTCCGAGTGGTGGGCATGGGCCCCAATTTTCGCCGCTGGGTCCGCCTGTTGTATACAGCTCCCAGTGCCAGAGTACGGTTTGGCGCAGGGCGTTCTGCGGAATGGCGGCTAGGTCGGGGGACGCGGCAGGGGTGCCCCCTCTCACCGCTCCTCTTTGCGCTGGCTATAGAGCCTTTTGCGGTCAAGGTCCGCGCATAGATGGCACAATGGGGTATTCTGGTGGGGGACACGTATAATGTGGTCTCCCTGTATGCGGATGATGCTCTTTTCTATTTGAGGGCACCATCTGAATCGTTGCCCGTATTGTTGCACCACCTCGACCACTTTGGGGAGGCCTCGGGTTTGCGAATCAATCGTAACAAGTCCTTGATTTTCCCTCTGGCGGGTTACGGGGAGGGACTGGCGGCGGGCTTCCCAGACCTAGGACTGCGCTGGGAACGGGAGGCTTTTCGGTATCTGGGAATTCAGGTGGCACCGACGGACTCACAGGTACTGGCTCGAAATGACGGTCGGATACTTACGTCCTTACAGTCTTCGGTAGTCTTCTGGAATACATTGCCGCTCTCCCTTATGGGACGGCTTGCTGTTGCAAAAATGGTGATGCTTCCCAGGATATTATATGTCCTCCGGAATTCGCTCTGCCCTATCCCACCTCGAATATTTTGTACCCTTAATACCTTGCTAACGTCACTGCTTTGGGCGGGACGACGTAGCCGAGTTGCGCTACACACCCTGGTTCAGAGCTGGGAGGAAGGTGACCTGGAGGCTCCGAGGTTTGATCTATATTATTATGCAGCACAACTGCTGCCAGCAGCAAGGTGGTTCGAGGATGCGGACGGTTGGGAGATGCAGCTTTTGGCTGGAAGTGCCACTGAGCGACATTACAGGTGGCATTAATGAAGGGGAGGGGAGCGGACGCGACCCTACCATATGTGGTGCGCCACACGGCTGCAATCTGGCAAAAGTGTCTGGACTGAGTCCTGAGATGGGCCCCCTTTCACAGGGAGTTGCCAATCTGGATCTTGGCGCCCATTGTGGCTATGGAGGAGCACATGTCCTTTAGGGACTGGAGAGATGGGGGATGCAAAACCTTAGTTGACCTCTATCCGGGCGACTCGTTTGTCTCCTGCGAGGAGGCCTTTGGGTTGCGGGGGGGACAATTTATACATTATCGCGGCATTCAGGAGGTGGCGAGGGAGTCGTGGCCTCAGTTTCCGGAGGCGCCTCAGACTTCCCATACATTGAACATCATTCTCTCATGTGGCAGGGGCCATAGGTTGATTTAGTTGCTTTACTCCGCAGCTTATGTTGGTTCTGGCGCGGCGGAGAGTGGCCATTACCTGGATGGGGCGGAGTGCCCCGGAGATTTCCACAAGGCTGAGGGATGTTCGAGAGTGGTCTCTGGCGGAGGAGACTCATATGCAATGCGCGCGCAGGGATGGGAGACTGCAGGAAGACCTGTTGGCTTGGAGAGTAATGTGCACTGCGGGTCTGTCCTTGAGTGATTCTGAGGGGACTAGTGCAGAACTGTTTACACCTGAGGGGTCCGGAACTGACGGGGAGGGGGAGGATAATGGGGACGAGTAGATCTGGGTTGTCGTTTGCGCTCGGCTGCTACCTCATGTTCACTGTTGCTATGTCCTGATTGTAATGTATGGTTCTTCTTTTAGTCCCAATGTCCGATTTTTGCCCAGTGATATTGTCCCCCTAATGTGCCTTAATGAGGTTGTCGTTCTGTATGTAGCAGTTCTTGTATGACGCCGCAATTGGGGGGGAATGTTTGTGTTCTTTATTGCACAACCAAAATAAAGTTTTTTTTAAAAAGCCACTTAATGTGGCTTAACGCTGCCTTGGACATAAGGCACCCTTTCAGACTATACTTTGTGTGAAAGAGGTGGACAATGGGTATTGCTGAGGGCGTTCTGCCACAACAACCATTGATATTGGTATTGCCCCCTATTTACAAGGGTGGAATAAATTTATGTATTTATTTATTTATTCCATTTATATGGCGCAACAGCTACCCTGAGGGTTTCCCGGCGCCTGGATCTGTTATACTTAGAGAGCGGAGTGAGCTACTATTGATTAAACAGCCACGCTTTCACTCCCTTCCAAAATTGAAGGTAGCAAGGTTGCAAGCGAAGTTGGAGTGGAAGTGAATTCCACAGTACTGGGGCCAGATGGGCAAATGAGCGTCCGCCCAATCGTGCCCGTTTGAACCTGGGAACAGCAAACTTGGCCTGATGCATGGATCGAAGAGTACGGGAGGGAAAGTATTTTTGGGCCAGTTTACATAAATATGTTGGTGCTTCCCTGGTGCTAATCCTAGACATGTAGCACAGTGCTTTAAATTTTACCCTGTTAGCGATCCTCAACCAGTGTAACTTCTTGAGGTGTGCTGACATACTTGTGCGACATGGGAGATTGAGGAGCAGTCTAGCTGCGGCATTTTGAATGACTTGAAGTCGGTTCAATGTATCTTTAGTGACTCCTAAATAGAGGATATTCCCATAGTCTAATCTTGAACCTACTAATGCCTGTAGGACTATTCTCTGAGCCCCATCCTGTAATTGCCACAATATTTTCCACAACCATTTAAGGATGAGAAAACACGTTGAGGCTATTTTGGCTGTTTGGGCAAGCATAGACAACTTATCATCAATTATTACCCCTAGGTTGCGAGGAGATTGTACCGCAACCGGGGATGGACCCATTTCTACCGGCCAGTGGATCGGGCCCCAAAGGTCCTTTTGATTACCAAAGATGAGCAACTCCGTTTTCTCTCCATTTAATTTTAACTTCTTTGAGTGTAGCCAATGTGCCATTTTCAAAAGTCTAGATCGAAGGGGAGACATTCCGGATTTGTCAGTGGAAGTGAGAGAGAACACTAGTTGCGTGTCATCTGCGTATGAATAGATTGTGAGGCCCATTTCTTCTGCAATTTTGGCTAGCGGAGTGACATATATATGAAATAGCAACGGACTCAATATTGAGCCCTGGGGTACCCCATAGGGGGAGTTCAGGACATCCGAAGTATTATTTCCTGAGAAGACCTGGAAAGTCCGATGTGAAAGGAACTGTTCCAGCCACTTCAGTGCCTTTCCGCTAACCCCTATATCCTCAAGTGCCTGAATCAGGGTTGTGTGGGAGATGGTGTCAAAGACGGCACTCAAATCTAGAAGAATAAGTGCCGCCGTGCCACCGTTATCCAGTTCATGACGGATGACCTCGGTGACCCCGAGTAAGGTGGACTCCGTAGAGTGACCCTTTCTGAAGCCTGACTGAGAATGGTGTAGTAGCTTATTGTCATTGACAAAGTCTGATAACTGTTTATTCACGTGTTTTTCCAGTACTTTTAAGAAAATTGGCAATAGGGATATAGGGCGGAAGTTGGAAAAAACCTCTGGGTCACCATTGGCCTTTTTTAGCAAAGGTACAACCATGGCGTGTTTCCAGTCTCCGGGTATCACAGCTTCCTCAAGGGAGGCATTTAACAATGATCTGATTATCTCTAGAATGGATAGATCCAGCTGTTTCGTAACATGAGCTGACATAGGGTCCTGAGGTGACCCTGATTTTAAACTATTTAGTACTTCCCCAAACGTCTCGGTGTCCAGAGGTTGCCACACCATAAGTACATTCTTGAGGGGATACTCCCTTTTATCGCTGTCACCACTAGGGATATCGGAAGTGGATGGAGAATCAGTAACATCACCGTCTAAGTTAAAATGTGCATAAATTGTAGATATTTTCTCCTGGAAAAAATTGGCGATAGAATTGCATTGCATGGTGGACAGGGTTGGGGGCTCAGTTTGGGCTGCCACTCCTGCTAAGTTCTTTAGAACTTTAAAGAGAGAGCCTGGGTCATTTTGTGCATCTAAAATGATGTTTTTGGTGTCATTTTCCTTCGCTATTTTACAGGACAGATGGTACGCATTGAGTCCTTTTTTATATGTTTCCTTTTTGCTAGAGTTATAGTCTCTTCTCCACTGCCTCTCTAATTTTTTACAATTGCTTTTTTCTTCTTTCAGTATCTCCGTAAACCACGGGACCGGGGAATTACATGCTTTGCATTTACTTTGAGTGGAGGGTACTATAGTATTTGTGGTGCTGGATAACCAGCTGTTGATCTCCTTGTATTCTCTGATTTTAAGCTCCATAGAATCAATACCTGGATTAGATCGAATTAACTGTTCATTTAGGTCATTTATACAGAGTTTTTTCCAATTTCTGAACCACACCTCAGATCTGGTAGGGTCTTTGTTAGTGGAGGCCCAGATATTAAACTTAATGAGGAAGTGGTCAGACCATGTGATAGGTAATGCGGGCTCACACTTAATACAATCGAAATTTGCAAAAATTGGGTCTAATAGATGACCGGCTATGTGTGTGGGGCCGGTATTCCATAGCTGAATATTGAGTGCCTAAATAGGAGGTAGATCAAAAATTAAGACCAAAAAAAAAACGGTCTCAACATGGGGAAATGAGAGATGTTTTATTTTTCCTCCTTTTTGCTGTTTCTATGTGTGCAGCACACCTAGAAACATCAAATCGCCACTTATGATTTTTTATGCGCAGGAAGGGAAACCTTCCTATATATAAACAATCATTCCCCCCCAACGCAGGCACCAGGGCCGGACTAGGAACCAAAACCAGCCCTGGCTAAGTGCTCTGCCAGCCCCCCATGGGGGTTGGGAGGTGCGACCGAGCTCTTTGCCAGGGCTGGTTTTCGGCCGATTTTGTTATAGGACCGAATTTGCAACTTTGCTGCAAAAACGGGCCCAGGGCCCCAAAACCGGCCCCCACCCTTGCGGCACACCGGGGGATTGCCCGTTACCCGCAACGACCAGGCCGGCCCTGGCGCTAGGCAGCTGAAATTAGCGCCAGTGCAGGGAGAAACACAGGGCTGCACCATATTGTTGTAAATACAGTGCAGCCCTGCATTTCAGAAGTGGCAGAGCGCAGTGTTAAGCCAAGAAGGCTAATGCCGCACTCTGTCACTTCTTTGTAAATATGCCTCTTAGAGTCTTGAGGCCTCGTACTGCACAGCATAGTGAAGTGCCTTTTACTAAGTGTTGGGTGCGTGGCTGCTAGAGTGATCGAAGTGCTCTGTGAGTTGCTTGATGCCCTCGTGCAGGCGTCCTTCTACTGTTGTTGGAGCCGCAATTCCAATTAAGTGACCTGATCCAGTCCTTATGTATGGTGAACAACTGTATTGTCTAACTTTGTCAAGATCCTAGTTCTTGTGTGGTAATTTTGTTCATTCTGGTGTATTAGCTGGTTTGTGTACTCGAAGTGGCATAGCAAGCATGCCATAGATCCCATCCCAAGGAAGGATAATGTCCCTCTTAACCTCTGGTTCAGTAGTAAAAAACTGTCACAATTAGGGTGCACTGAGCCCCTTAACTCTTGGGCACCGGTGCCACTCCACTTGCTGCCCCAATGATAGCTATACCCCCGTCTTCGGTTTGTGTGCCGCCCTGTTCTATTGTTCGCCATCTTAATTTTCCACTAAGGGGTATCAGAATAATTCTAATCATTGGAAAGACCAAAAGGTATGGTGTTAGTGTACTCACTTGTAAACGCAACATGAAAGCAGCAATGGACAAATAAGCAAAGAGTATATGTGTGCTGTATCTCTGCGCACTCTGCCCCTTTCTGGGCCTCCTATGCCTGTGCTGTGTTTTTTTTTTTTATATTTCCCAAGCTTGGTGTGCTGCATGGCATTGACACCACAATCATAGGGGGGAAAAAGCAGCAACACACCAAGTTTGTTTAAATAAAAAATTACAGGCCACCTGTATTAGCACATTAAAGACAGACCTGGCGGTTTTGCCAGTGCTTGTTTACTTTGTGTTGTCGCTGCCTAAGTGACGTGGCGATGAGCAGACATGCTTGTTTTACCTGAGGATTTAAACTGGTGACTTTGAAGTGAATCTTACCTTGGGTCTCATACAAGAAGTGGCTTTGAAATTCAGGTCAGACTGTTACTGGTTTGAAGTGGCAGTACTTAACATTGAAATTAAAAGTGCCTGAACTCTCAGCGTAAATGAACTACATTCCACAGAGAAGCAGAGCAGGCTTTAGGGCAATGAAAAAATCTGGCCACCACCAGAAGGGATAGCGAGATTGTTCCTAACAAGCAATGACGTTCGTGGTAGGAATGGTATAAAAAATAAGCATAAACATCAAAAATAAAGATGTTCCATACTGACAATCCAGACAATTCACAACTGTGGGCTTTTCTTTATGGGACACACTGTTTTACTATTATCTTGGCTGCGCACTTCCAAAAATGACATGGTATACTTTTAGGTTTAAAGTATTTTATTGAAGCAGGGTGGGGTAGGACACAAAGGGACAGGGAACAGGTGAACCACAAGATCCGCGCACCAATGCGCATCATACAGCCAATACAACAATGCAGTTACAATTGTGCAAGAAGCCCCGTCCGACTCGGGAGCATAGCTTTCGCACCTGTGGGCACGGACAGGCAACAAGGGGAGGGGGGGGGGGGAGAAAGGGAGGGGAGGGGCGGGATGGGGGGAGGAGAGAAAATCAGGAGGGAGGGGACAAGAGAGAGAACGAATGAAAAGAACAAGGGGAGAAAGGAAAAAAAAAAAAAGGGGGGGGAGGGAAGGGAAGAGAGGAAAAGAAAAAAAAAAAAGGGGGGGGGGTGAAGGGAGGAGAAGCAACCCCGCTCCAAAAACCTACCTAACCAAACTGAACCCCCAACTACCATACCCCAACCCACCCCCTGTACTGTGCCAGCATCTACAGTCTCCACTACTGTGAACTCTCCATGAATCTCTACTATACAATACCGACCCCACCCAATCAAGCAGGCGGGTTCGGCGGCGGCGTCAGCCTCAACAACCGAAGATATCTAGGGCAGGTGATCTCTCGAAACTCGGAACATAACAGGCTGTGAAAGGGCTCCCACAATTCCTCAAAGGTATCAGTATCCCCCAGAGCTACTAAGGACATCTTCTCCATTCCAAGAACGTGCCATAATCTGTGCAGCCAACCAACTACAGAGGGAAGTGTTGTAGTGCGCCAGTGTATGAGAATATTCTGCACCGCTGACCCCAGCGCGATTGCGATCTGTCCACCCCTCTTAGACCTAAGGGGATACATCAACCCATTCGGCAACCCCAACAGGACATAGGCCGGGAATCTAGGCAGTTCTATCCCAAAGCATTTGTCCACCTCGCTCAGGACCTCTTCCCAGTAAGGAGCCAGCAGGGGGCAATCCCATAGTATGTGTGTCAGTGTACCAGTGTTGCCACAGTTGCGCCAGCACGTCCCTGGTATCGCCCTATCCATCTCGTGCAATTTCTCCGGAGTGCGGTACCAGTAGGTCGAGATTTTAGTAAAGGTCTCTGTAAGACCCGTGTGGTAGGCCGAGTGGCGCGCGCGGTAGGAGATGTGGTCCCATTCTTTATGACTCAGCTCGCGCCCGAGCTCTCGCTCCCAACGTTCCCGACCGGGGTTGTGAATGTGAAATGAGGGGGGCTGCAGCATTTTATACAGGTCTGAGATCAGTTTGGCGTCCGACTTGCGAGTAATTAACCAACGCTCATACTCCGTGATTTCCCGGTGTGCCGCGTCGCGCACTTGGGGTTGTAATGCCCAGTGGCGCGCCTGCATGTATCGCATGCGCTCCGTTTCGGGGAGGCCATAATCCCTCCTCAAGTCCTGGAAGGAGACAACTCCCTCAGGGGAGTACAAGTGGTACAGAGTGCAGCAGCGGGCCACCCGCCTGCGCTCATAGGCACCCTGTTCCATCCCCGGGCCGAAGTCCGGGTTGCCAATGAGCGGCGTGAAGGGAGAGGGGAAGGTGGTTAGCTCGCATCTGGCAGCCACCGAGTCCCACGTCTGGAGCGGGACCCGCGTTACCAAAGACGCGTAAAGATTGGGGGGCCGATGGGCTCGCCTCAAGAATGGCACTTCCTGCAGCGTCCTACCCGCCACCGCCTGATCCTGGAACAACCAGTGTTTATCAGACTCCCACCGGCTCCATTCCACGAGATATCGGAGCTGAGCGGCCTGAAAATATTTCCGCAAGTCCGGTATCCCCAGCCCTCCGGATTCCGGTGAGAGCATAGCGATGCCCCTCTTGATCCTCGGCCTGCGGCCCTGCCACACGAACCGTGCAATGGCAGTCTGAGTCTCCGCAAGCCACCCCGCAGGAGGATGGAGCGGTAACGCTCTAAAGAGGTAAAGCACCTGAGGCAGGAGGGTCATCTTCACCGCGGCCACCCTACCCAGTAGCGACAGTGTGCCCTTATCCCACCGGCCCAGCTCCTCCCTGATTTTCGTGCCTAGAGCTGCGTAATTGGCCGTAACCATCTCCGGGAGGGAGGGCGCCAACAGGATCCCCAAGTACGGGATCCGGTCCTTGGACCAGCTCAGAGGGTAAAGCCTCTGCAGTTCCACTCTAGTGGCAGCAGTAAGCGAGATGTCTAGGGCGGCTGACTTACCCAGGTTCACCTTGAAGCCCGCCACGTCAGCGAATAAGTTCAGTTCCTCCACACAGGCCGGCAGCGATCTCCGCGGGTCATCCAGCGTCAGAATGACATCGTCCGCGTACAGGCTAATCGCATGACGAAACCCACCCATCTGGACGCCGATAATGTCAGGGTTCTGCCTAACCCTCTGGGCAAATGGCTCCATGTACAAGGCAAAGAGCAGAGGGGAGAGCGGGCACCCCTGTCTCGTGCCCCGCTCAATGGGGAAGGGTCGAGAGCTGCCGCCGTTCACCCGGACCACCGCAGATGGGAACCGGTAGCAATTGAAAATCAGATGACGAAACTTCTCCCCTATCCCAAATTTGCTCAGGACTTTCTCAAGGTAGGGCCAGTGCACCCTGTCAAAAGCCTTCTCCGCGTCTATGGACAGGAGCATCCTCTCTCCAGGGATCCTGGAAGCCTTCTCGAGAATGTGTGTCACCCTTTTCGTATGATCTACCGTTTGCCTACCGGGCACGAAGCCCGCTTGGTCCGAGTCAACCATGCCGGGGAGGTGCAACGCCAGGCGTGCAGCTAAGATACTGGTGAACACCTTCAAATCAGTGTTCAGCAGCGAAATGGGACGATAGGACCCGCAGGCGGTCCTGTCCTTGCCCGGCTTAGGGATCACTGAGACCGTGGCCTGGAGAAATTCGGAGGGGATGGCTCCCGGTTCTGCGAAGGAGTTAAAGAGGCGAGTCAGCAAAGGCGCCAGTTCCTGACAGAAGGTTTTGTAAAACAGCGGGATGAAGCCATCCGGTCCCGGGGCCTTGCCCAGTTTGAGCCGGGATATCGCCGTGACCACCTCCTCGACACGTATGTCACGCTCCAGATACTGAGCCTGATCCGGTGTCAGCGACGGGAGCGGGACCGAGTCCAGATAGTCCCCCTCAGCCTGGGCCGAAGGGGGCTCCCCGGAGTAGAGGTCCGCATAAAAGCCGCGGAAGACGTCCGCTATGTGCTCATCGGTCGTGACTCTGCCTCCGGCCGGGTCCAGTAGTTCCTTCACTCGGTGCTGCTGGTGCTGCACCCTGAGTTTGTTAGCCAGGAGCCGCCCACACCGATCGCCCCCTGTGTAATATTTGTGCTTCAGGCGGAGCACCGCGTACTCCGCCCGATCTGTGTCAAGGGCCGCCAGGAGCTTCCGCGCCGCCTTCAGCTGCCTCCACACCCTGGGGGCCCCTGTCCTGTGATGAACCTGCTCCAGCTCCCTCACCTGCCGGGTAAGCTCATCTCTCTTGAGTTGTCGGTCCCTATTCTCGGCAGCGGAAATCGCGATAAATTCGCCTCGGAGCACGGCCTTCAGGGCTGCCCACTGTGTCGCGCGGGAAGTATCCCCATTATCGTTCACGGTCTGAAAAGCCAAAATGGCCGCCCTGATCTGATCCACCACCGACCGCCTATGCAAAAGCGTGTCTCGGAGCCTCCAGACCCCCCTCGGCCGAGCCACCGGCGGAAGAGTGAAAACGCCCTCCACCGGAGCGTGGTCAGAAAGAGAGAGGACCCCCATGTCCGCATTCGAAGCCAAAAGGAGCAATGGGCCCGACACTAGGAGATGGTCTAAGCGCGCATAAGATCTATGGGCGTGTGAGAAGTAAGAGTATGCGCGGGTGGTGGGGTGGAGGCGGCGCCACATGTCATGCAGGTCCAGCTCCTCAAGTCGAGTTCGAATCGAGCCCGAAAGCTCACCCAACTGATGGCGCCGCTGCACAGACCTATCCAGCGCCGCGTCGAAAACCAGGTTCAAATCACCCCCCAACACTATGTGCATATCAGAGGTGGATGCAACGTCGTCCAAGGCCCTGTGTAAGAATTGGTCCTGATGATCATTGGGGCAATAAACGGAGCCTACAGTCAGTGCTAAGCCCCCCACCTTAATCCTATATACTAGAAGTCTCCCTTTCTGTTCCGCTACCTTGCTCACGACCTCACCCCTGAACCCTCTAGAAAACAAAATGGCCACCCCTGCCGTCTTGGAGGTACTAGAGGAGAATAGCTGCGTGGGGAACTTGGGGGTACGCATCCGCGAGCAATCCTTAGCCAGCAAATGGGTCTCCTGCAACAGGCAGATATCCGCTTGTGAGTTTTCCAACAGGGATAACACTGCCCGCCGCTTAACCGGATTATTCAGCCCTTTCACATTGAGAGTAAGCACCTTAAGAGCCATCAAAGAGGGAGTTCAAGGAGCACATATCAAGAAGCAAAGCCCTGCCAGCAAACACAGAAGGCACCCTTCGAGGCCTCAAAACAGAGCAACTTAGAATCAACCACTGGCACAGTACAGTCCCCGAACCCCAACACCCCACAACCAAAACCCCCCCCTGCCCCTGCACCACCAAATCCACACCACCCCCCGCTACTGGCCCCCCCTCCAGGTCCCAAAATCAAAACATCTGCCCGCCCGCCCCAACCCCTTTCCCCGCTTCTCAAACTTTTCAAAAAAGACATTGTCCCAGTCCGGCCCGAAACGGGCAAGGCCGTGGTAAGTCAACCTAGTGGACGTCCAGCCACCACCTCCAGCACTCGCCCTTCCTCCCAGCCCACCCCCCGGATCCCCGCACCTGCAATAAGAATGAGCTAAAGTAGACTCCCCCCGGAGTGAGTTCAGGCCGTCAAGGCCACTTCGCCATTCGCCGCCACTCTGGAGGCCTCCTGGATGGCAGCCGCCATTTCTGCCTGGATTGCAGGCGAGCCCGGGCGCTCCGCCGGAGGAGAGGCCCCCCCCCCAGCTTGTTGCCATCCATTACGAGTGCTGCGCCTCCGCCGTGGGGCCGGGGTATCTGTGTCCGATGCGGTGAGGCCCAACACCGCGCAGACATCTTGAAGGGACCGAAGCTGATGCAAGACACCGTTCCACCTGAAGATCAGACGGAAGGGGTGCCCCCAGGAGTACTGTGTCTCATGCTCTCGAAGGAAGTCCGTGGCGATCTTGAAGGATTTCCTCTTCTGTAGCGTGACTGTGGATAAGTCCTGAAACAGGGTCACAGGGTGGTCCCGGAATCGGAAAGGTTGCTGCCCTCGTGCCTCTCGGAGGATCCGCTCCTTCAAGGGATAGTTCGGGAGGAAGGCCAAAATGTCCGGAGCGGGCGCCGTGGCTCTGCGGGGGCGACCCACCCGATGTGCCCGGTCAATGCGAATCTGAAAGTCCTCCGACTCTCCCAGGATCGCACGGAAGAGGGCCACCAGATATGCAGTCACGTCTTCACCCTCCTCACCAGACGGCACACCGCGGACCCGTATGTTGTTCCGCCTGGACCGATTTTCAAGGTCCTCGGCGTGGGCCTGTAGCTCAATCTGTTGCTCCCGTAGCCGCAGGACCTCCTGCTGCAGATGGGTGATCTCCTCATCCCTGGAGTGACCCGCCTCCTCCACTGTGTTCACACGGTCCCCCAGGGAGTCCATCTCTCTCCTCACTTCGCGGACCTCCCCGGCCACCTCACTCTTGAGTGTTTGGAAGTCCTCCCGAAGGGAGCTAAACAGGGACTCGAGAAATGACCTCGTCACCGGGGGCTCTCCACCGTCTGCCCCTCTGGTTGGTGCCGGGGAGGTCGCGGCAGGCTGGGCACCTCCGCTACGTAGGGCGCCCCGTCCCAGCATTTCCGGCAAGGTCCGGTCGCCCCGTCGTTGCCCCCTGGCATTCGACATTGTAGATCAATAACGGACACTGAGGCTCACTGAACAGCAAAGAAAGCAGCTATATGCCAGCCGGGAGCAGCCCACACAAAGAGCACCAGGAGGGCCGAGCTGCCCGGCCGATCTTCACAAAATGGCCGCTCAGTAGTGTCGAGGGGACAACGCCCAAGATGGAGACCCTCTCTCCTTCTCCGATCTGAGATCCAGAAATCCGGCCAGTGGGCTAAGTCACAATGCAACGTTCGCCGGGGTCCACTGCTTCAGGGAAATATCTTCCCCGGGAGACTCGTTCCGCAGTCCCGCACAGATAACTAGCCGAGGCGATCTCCTCCAGCGGGCCTCGTCAAGCCACGGGCTGGCGTAGTGAGGTGATGCCGACTCCGCCTCCGCTCTGCACCTCCGCTCCGTTCCGCTCCGTACAGCCGCTGTCGGGCAACTCCGAGCCGCTCGCGGAGCCGTCGCCGACTCCCACTCCAACAGCTCATGCACCGCTGCGGGCTTCACACCTCAGAGGCCGGTCGCTTCGTCGCGCTCCGAGGGTTGGGAGACTCGCGGCTTCCAGCTCTCACTCGGGCCGTTCAGCGGGTTCCGACCTGGGCTTCACCGGCCAAAATCTCATCCCCGATGGCGCAAACCAGGCTCAGCAGGCTCTCTACACCTCCACCGCGAGCACCAGGCTCAGTTGCCGCTTGATCCGGGGGGGAATCAGCGGTTCCAAGCGGTGCAGGAATTCAGGGGTCCGGGAGCTCTCGGCAAGTGCGACCGCTCAGCCCGCCATCTTGGCCACGCCCCCCCCATGGTATACTTTTGAGGCATAATGAGCCATTAACAATGTGCAAAGCCGGATAGGATTTTCATACATATTTACCAGGACTGTCAGGATTATGGATCAAAAGGAATGTGAGGTAACATAGTTGTAAATGAGAGACGGATATTGCCAGTTCCCTCCAGCCTGTTTGTTTATACACAGGTTTACCAGGACCTTCATGCCTAGAGACTCTTGTGCTCCTACAGTAGTAGTGCACTTTTTATTGGGCAGCCACTCCCTATTTGGGGCTAGCCATTCTTGCATGCCCTATTGCCAGATGTCCCAGTCTAAGCCTAGCTAAGGTTCCCCGCTTTGCTGGGACCCTACATGGACACGTCAGTGCTGTCCCTTTAAAAGTATGGCAAGCCATCTTAGCTGGGCCCATGCGCATGGACTTCAATTAGAGGTCACCAAAGGTCGCCTATGCTACCCATGGCTTTTCATTTTTTTTTTTTTTAATTTTTGAAAACCTTTATTAAGAACAGAGCACACAGCTATTCAGCCTGACATCCCGGAGGCAAGGCAGCATGGGTCATAGGAGGACATTAGTGCAAGAAGATCAACACATAATCATTGAAGGTTAATTTTATGTTATATATGATGAACTGAACAAGGACGCCCTAGGGCGCGAAAAGATGGCAATAGAGTCCAGTATGAGTCAGGGTGTCAGGGACAGGTATGGGCGGAATGGCAGGGAAGCGGCCAGCAAGGAGAGAAATCAGAATGGAAAGGAGGGGGGGGGGAAGACAACAGGAGAATGCAGTACATCAAATCACAGTTGGCGTCACAGGTCAGGGTGACACATGTTCATCCAGAGAGATAGGTTCAGGTGGCAAGCACACGTCCCCCCTATATGCGTTCCAGGCCCCCCATACTTTAGTCCAGGTACGAGGTCTTCCTCTCGCCACATAGACTGTCTTTTCCCGGAACATACACCAATCCATATTGGCTTTCCATTGTACCACCAGGGGGGCCGCGGACGCACCCCATTTCTGAGCAATATCACGTTTGGCCACCATGTTCCCCAGGGTCACCCACCTAGTCTGCGCCGTGTTGTGGTCGGACGGTTCCCATACGTTAAGTAGGCACCGCCGAGCTTCTGCGTGAGCGACCACACCCGTGACTTCATCCATAATTCGGTGCACCCTCCTCCAGTAGGAGGCTATTACTGGGCATTCCCACAGGATGTGGAGGAAGGTAGCAAGGGTTCCACAGCCTCTGCGGCAGAGCCCGTCAGGCGAGTACCCCATGCGCATCAATCGGGGGCCTGTTACATACACCCGGTGCAAGATCTTGAACTGCACTAGGCGGAGACGAGAGGAGATTGCAACCTCCTTAGGGGAGGAAACCGCGCTCTGCCAGTCCTCGTCATCAAGTTCTAGGCCATCCGCCACCCACTGGTCCCGCAAGCCAAGGAGAAGATCTGTACGCACGTTTATCAGTTTCTTGTAAGAAAGGGAGATCGCGCTATCTGGCAAATGCCCATCCAGGATCCTATCCTCCAGAGGGGAGCTCTCGGGGATGTCACCGTCCGGCGGTGTGGCCGAGAGCAGTGCGTGTCTCAGCTGGGCGTAACGGAAAAACTCCGTAGCACCCAACTGATATTCGGTTTGCAGCTGGGGAAAGGTCTTAACAGCGCCCCTGGAAAGCATGTCCTCCACTCTGGTAATGCCAATGAGGTCCCACTTGTCAAAACCCTTGGTGTGCCATAGTCTACCCAGGATGTCCGATTCAAATAGAGGGGTGAATCTGGTCAGTCTACCCTGCCAACCCTGCGCCTTGGTAACCGCCCGCCAAATGTGGACCGCCGTCCGTGTAGGGCCCGACATCTGCCGATCTAAGGATCTCGAGTACAGGGCCCGGTAGTAGTTGCCGCCACCCAGAAGCCATCTATCCATGGCGTAGCCGGGATTTTCCACAGGACCATAGAACCCGTGGTTAAGGGCAGCAAGTTGGGAGGACCAATAGTACCGGCGCACATCCGGGAGAGCAATGCCGCCGTCATACCATGGGAGCGTGAGCTTATGGATAGCGACACAAGATCGACCGTCCCAAAGAAGGGTCCGCAGGAGACCCTCAAGCTCACGGAAATAGCGGGCTGGAACCGGGTCCTGAGCGTTCTGCAAGGCGTATAAGAACCTGGGCAGGGACATCATCTTAAACAATGCCGCACGGCCGAGGAGGGAGAGCGGGAGTTTACGCCAACTGTCCACGTCACGCTGTAGACGTTGGAGAGGAGGGAGCAAATTGTGGTCGTACCGCACTTTCGAATTTCCGGAGATGTAAATGCCCAGGTACTTGAAACCATGGCTGGCGATCTGGATATTGCAGCTCCTGGGAAGTCGCGGAGTATCCCCCTTAAGTACGTACAGGGACGACTTGGCCCAGTTTATAATCAGGCCTGAGTAGCGTCCGAAATGTCTGAGTACGTCGCAGGCCACAATGAGGGACTTACAAGGGGAGGTCAGGTAAAGCAGGATGTCGTCTGCGTACAGGGAAACCCTGTCTTCAAAGCCAGGGGCCCAAGTGATACCGTGTAAGTCAGGGTGCGTACGCAGTAGGGCCGCGAGCGGTTCAAGGGCCAAAACGAACAGTAGAGGCGACAGGGGACAACCCTGTCTAGTACCTCGGTGTAGGGGGAAAGGCGCCGATAGGCGGCCGTTGACCGTGACGTTAGCCAATGGCTCGGCATACAGCAACTTCACCCAGCCCACAAAGACCGGCCCAAAGCCGAGTTTTGACAACACTGCCCAGAGATAAGGCCACTCAAGGGAGTCAAAGGCCATCGTGGCGTCCAGGGACGCAAGGATCGCTGGCTCCTCGAGAGTGTGGGCTCTAACCATAACGCCGTGGAGTCGGCGCAAGTTGAGGGCGGTATTCCGGTGGGGGATGAAGCCCGACTGGTCGGGATGTATTAGATCTCCAATGACTCCAATCAGTCGATTGGCGAGCAGTTTGGCAAGGACCTTGGACTCCACATTAAGGAGAGAAATGGGGCGGTATGATCGGCAGACGTCCCGTGGTTTACCCTCCTTATGGATGACCACGATAGTGGCCAACCTTTGATCCGGGGGAAGACGGCCTTTCTCAAATGACTCCAGGAACATTTTCCGCAGGTGCGGGGACACCGCATCCAGTCGAATCTTGTAAAGTTCGACCGGAAAGCCATTAGGACCAGAGGCCTTGCCGGTGCGCAACGAGCGGACCGCCAAGGCAATCTCGTCAGCGGTTATCTCTCTGTCTAAGTCTGCGCTTTCCTCCTCAGAAAGGCGGGGAAGTTCTACATCTGACAGGAAGGCCGTCGAGTCAGCTTCGGAAAGATCCGAGGTAGAGTCATAGACCCCCCGAAAGTAGCCAGCAAAGGAGTCGACAATGGCGCTCGGGTCCGTGAGGACAACCCTGTCATCACCCACAAGTTCGGGCACCACTCGGCTGGCCATCTCCTTTTTGTCTAACCAGGCCAGCAATTTCCCGGCCTTGTCGCCTACGTCATAGATACGGCCTTGTTGTTCCTTAGCCAGAGTCAGTGCGGCATTCGTTGCAAGGTCATGGTATTCCGCTTGCTTTAGCGAGAGGGCATGCAAAACCGAGGGGTCCGGCTCGGGTCCCAATTGGGACTCAAGACTCAGGACCTCCTCCTCAATACACAGTAAGTCGGCCTCCCTAGTCCTCCGAGCCTCTGCGATGAGGGCCAGGGCCTCACCTCTGAGCACCGTTTTAAAGGCCTCCCACAAGGTAACGGCCGAACCGACCGAACCCACGTTTTCGGCAAAATAAAGGTCAATGGCCTTGGCCAGAAGGGAGCGAGTCTGAAAGTTGCGGAAATACCACGGGTTAATCGCCGCCGGTCGCCCCGACAAGGCCACATCAAAGTCAAAGGAGACCCACAAGGGAGAGTCATCAGAGATGCCCCGCGCTAAAAAGCGGGCCTCAGACACGGCCGATGCATGCGCCGCCAGCGTGAGGACATAGTCAATACGGGAGAGACTCCCGTGTGCGCCTGAAAGAAAGGAAAAGTGACGGAGCGTCGGGTGGAGAAGACGCCAACCATCCACCAGGCCCATAGACTCAAGGAAGGAAGGCAGCCACAGCTGTGAGCTACGGAGGTCCCGAGGCGGTTGACGGTCAAGGGAACCAGAGCAAACTGAGTTGAAGTCACCCCCCACTATCAACAGACCAACCGGCAAAGACAAAATGGCACCACCAAGGTCCTGAAAAGTACTGGACTGCAGCCCCGGGGGGACATACACAGAGAACAACGAAAGGGAACGCCCTTCCCATCTTCCCGCCACGGCAGAATAACGCCCCCTGTCATCAATCACAGTGACATCTATCTCCAGGGGAAGGGACGCGCGCACCAGGATACCCGCCCCCCGAGATCCGGAAGAGAACCCTGAATGGGCCACCATCTTGTAGCCTTTGCGATTCAAAGCTTTACACGAGTTGCCCACCAAATGTGTCTCTTGAAGAAGAACTATATCAAGCATATGACGTTTAATCAATTGTATCACCACCCCTCTTTTGACCCGATCACCCAACCCGTTAACGTTCCAACTGAGAACTCTTAACTTCTTACCCCCCATCACCCTGCAGCCCGCCCCACCCAGTCCCAAAAGACACCGACATCGAATATGGTTCAACAGAATACACGACCCATTGCCAGATAGAAAGAGGAGAGAAAAAACCAACCAACAAGAAAACTCGTCCCAACTTACCCCCCACCCTGCACCCCTGCATCAGACTAAAAAGCCCTCCCAACCAGCAGTGTGCCTGTCGCCCCATTAACTAATCTACCAAAAGACCCCAGAGGAGTAAGGAATCACCGTGAACACGTCCCGCCACCCACCATGTGAACACCAGGAGAGTTAAGTCAAATTACGGATACCAGCACCGGCAGTCATTCGAGGCGGGGGTGCCACAAGTCCACCGCTCAGTGTCACTATCCCACACCACCAGAGGCACCTCCATCTTGATCCGCTTGTTCGTCCCACTGAGGAGAGACCGTGTCCAGCCATTCACTGACGTTGTCCGGGAAGTCAAAGAAAAGGGCTCGTCCCTTATGTTCAACGCGAAGTTTGGCGGGGAACATCATCGAGTATTTGTATCCCATTTCCCTGAGTCGCCTCTTCACTCCCGCATAGCTCTGTCGTTGGCGCTGCACCGTCCTGGTGAAGTCAGGATAGAAGTGCACCTCCGCATTCTGGTAGTGGAGTGGCCCATGCGATCTGGAAGCTTGCAGGACAACGTCCCGATCTCTAAAGTTGAGGAGGCGCGCCACAATCGGTCGCGGCGCCACTCCTGACTTCGGCGGGCCACCCGGCACCCGGTGGGCACGTTCCACCGAGAAAAAGTTACTCAGTCCAGTAGATGCTAGATGAGTTTGGATCAATTCCTCCACGAACAGGTCCGTCGCAGCCTTCTCGGAACCCTCCGGTACGCCAACTATGCGGACGTTCTGCCGCCTGGCTCGCCCCTCGAAATCCTCCAGTCGCCTCGAGAAAAGGTCCGTTGTCATCCGCAGGTTGCGGACCTCGGTTTGCAGTTCAGATACATCAGAGGTTAGGCTGGAGGTCTTAATGTCCAGTGCCTTCACACGCTCATTGGTCTTGCCCAAGTCGGCCCTTATAAGAGTAATGTCAACAGCCATTGAGTCTACCTTGTGATTCAGAGTTTCATGCTGTTGTTGCATGTCGGCCCGAAAACTCGTGATGGCACCCATGATGTCGCTAAGGGTAGGGTCCGATCCCTCAGGCGAGCTCGTTGAAGGAGGGCCCTTAGTCGTGGCCCCCGCTGCAGGCGGTGACTTTAAATTGACATAGCGCTCAATGCGGTTCAGTTGCGTCTGCGACTTGCCTCGGCCGCCTTTATTCGATGCCCTGTCCGAGTCACCTCTGCCCGCCATGATGGGTTCGCAGAGAACAAAGGCAAGGCGCCACCCAAGCTAGGGTCCGCAGCCAACGGGCAAGTAGGGCCGAAGCAGCAAGACCAAGATGTAGAGAGCACGAACTGGAGACACTATCACTCCGCCGGTGGGGACAGCAGGCAGCCGCTACGCCTTCCAGTCGTGCGAAGTGGCGAAGTCCGGAGGGACAATGACAACGTCCCGGCGCGGAGTTCAGCTCGACGTATCTCAGCTCTGGAACCACCGATTTGGAGGCGGAAGGCAGTCCCCGCCTCAGCAGACCACCAGCAATAAGGCTCCACCAACGTGGATCAGGATTTCGAGCAGGATATTTGCGGCGGGTCGGACGGTCCACGGAGCTCCGAGCTTACGCGGCCATCTTGGTTGCCCGCGAAGCTCCTCCTCCCATGGCTTTTCATTTGATACCAAGTGGCACTGAATATTTCACTTCTGATCTGTGGATTCCTGAAGACGCTAACAGGAACAGAGAGTAAACAGGACTCTACTTTAGACTGCAGGCCCTTCTTCTCCAAGACCCTCTCCAGCAAATAAGAGGCACTTGAAAGGGTGAGGGTGGGACATTTGGTTAACCGTGCCATGTCATCTGGGATCAAAGTGTGCGTGGTACATCTTTTGTAACCCATGGTATTTTAGTGGACTGACATCCGTCCCAATGTGGTGCATTTGCAAAAATTAGACGTGTATCTACCTCAAGCCACCAAGCACTAGACTTGAGGCTACTTCAAGCCACCAATGACTTTTCCAACTGCTACTGAAGAAGAGCTCAGGAGCGTCCTGCTTGGTGTTTCCTCAGTACTGAAACTGAATACATGAGAATTTTTTTTTGCGGTTTTTCCTTAAATTTTAGCAATCCTGCTGACTTCACACTGTAGAAGAAACCATTGGCTGTTTTGGGTTTTCTGCGACTATCCCCATTATGAAAGAGCAAGTGCTTCTCGCTCCAGAATAGCAAGAACTCACCCACCTGGTGGGATAGAAACAAACAGGCCTACTCTAGACACTGGCCTACCGCACTGCGTCTATGTACAAGACTGCCTGCTCACTAAACATGAGAACAGTTGCTTTAGAAAAGACCAGTGTTTTACGGCACCACTTCCAGGGGCGGCTCCTCCACTAAGGCAGAGAACTGCGACGGCCCACTGCTCACGGAGCAGGGTAAAATAAAAAATAAAATGATAATAACTGGAGTTATTTTATTTTTAGTATCATCCTGGGTGGGGGGGGCTAGGCTACCCTGAGGTCGGGGAGGAGGAGTGGTTGCTGCACTCTAAAGTGCACATGACTATTACACCTAGCATATCTTGGCGTGATTACCCTTGACTTTTTGCCTCTGTCTCCTTTGCAATTTAGATGCTTTGGGTACTTTGCCACTGATGATCAGTGTCAAAGTACAAGTATTCCCTATGTAAAATGTACTGGTGATTGGTTGGCCATGATTGGTATGTTTGCCTTACTAGTAAAGTCCCTAGTGATGTGCACTGTGTGTGCCAGGGCTAGTAATGCAAAGGCGCGCCGAGAAGGAAACTCAGGCCTGCAGTGTAGGGCCTGCGCGCAGAGTGCTAAGTTAGCATGTTTTCCTGACAAGTGCAACCACTTGTCAGGCCTAACTTCCCTTTTACATACACATGGGGCACCCCTGTGATAGGTCCCGGCAATCCCTGGGCAGGGTGCAGTGTAGGTAAAAGGCAGGACATAGACTAAGGTGTGTTATGTCCTGACAGTGAAAAACACTCCATTTCGTTTTTCACTGCTGAAAGACCATCTTACCCATAGGACAGAATAGGGGAGGCTCAGTGTTTGTTAGCCTAGTTTCCAGTCAGTTTATAATGGAGAGTTGAAGTTTAGTATGTATGAACTCACAGTGTCATAACACATCTTTCAGTGAAGGTGGTTTTGTCAATGTATATATATTTATTTGTATATTTGTGGGGTATTTATAGAGAGCGACGTTCGCTCCGGAGGGAGCATCTTGGCGCTAGTTGTGTGTTAGTTGCTAATGTGTGTTCAGAAACCACTCTTTTAGAAAGTGTCTGAGTTTTGTGGTCTAGGCATTTCTGTATGTCTCTGCTGAAATGTGGATTGTCTGTCTGGAACTGAAAGGTGAGGAGCGGGGAGAGGTCTTGACCCAAGGAGGGGTTGAGATGGCACCAGGCTGCCCTGTATCTGGAGAGTAGGGGGAGGAGAAGCCCAGGAGGTGAAAAGGCCTGGGCTGGTGCTATAAACCAATTGACCCTTCTCCTGCTGAATGATTAAGGAGACAGTCCCTTACTATCAAAGGGAGAGAGGTGACACTGGGAGGGAGACACCCAGAACTGATTTAGGGAGGGTCCGGGACCCCTGAGCACAAACGAACTTCAAAGACAGAAAGGGGTATAAAAATGAGAGCTGAAACCCCTGAACGTTGGAATGGAACAGACATGGAATGAGACTGAAAAGGCTTGCACCCATTCTGTGGTCAAGACCAACCTCTGCTAAAGAAGTAGCAACTGAAGAGGCTGCTGTGGAAAGACCAATCCTTGCTTCATGATCTGGGGCTGGTCTGCAGTTTGCTGTTCTAACTAAAGGAGAGGCTGTTGGGATGGTGCATGGAGGGGCTGGGTCCCCCTGCTTGAAGAAGACTGTGCTTTGTGCTGTGTCTTGTAACCCCAAGGGCCCGAGGTGAGCTGGCTCCCTGTTTGGAAATACAGGATCATAAAAGTTTCTGGAGACGTTCCAAGCAACTCGCTGTGCACGTGCTTTTGAATCTTGAGACCCTCAGAAGTGGTACCTTGTGATCGTGGGCATGCAGGAGTAAGCTGAGTCTCAGACGTGTTGGCTGCGTGTCGTGGTGCAGGCAAAGGTGTTGGTGAGGAGCTCCTGGTCGTGGTGTGCACGGGGAGAAGAAGTGAGACTCGGACGCGCAGTATGCGTGTCATGTTGCAGCCAGGGCGTTGGTGAAGAGTGCCTGGACATCCTGTGCACCGAAAACAAAGTGAGTCTCAGACGTGCAGCGGGCGTGTCGTTGTTCCGCCAGGGCATTGGTGAGGAGCACCTGGTCATCATGTGCACCGGGAGAAGAGGTGAGACTTGAACGCGCAGAGTGCGTGTCGTGGTACAACCAGGGCATTGGTGAAGAGCCCCTGGACATCGTGTGCACCAGGAGAAGAGGAAAAAATGGCACGCCCAGGGTGTGTGTTGAGGTGCAAGCGGGGACTTGGTGAAGAGCGCCGGGTCGTCGTGAGCACCAGAGAAGAGGTGAGTTTTGGACGTTTGGTGTGCGTGTCGAGGTGCAACCTGAGGTGCTGTTGAGGAGTGCCTGGGTATGGTGTCCATCGAATTTGAAGTAAAGTCTCTACACTGCTGAGGGCTGATCTCGGTGTTGCCTGAGACCGCCGGAAGGAGGGCCAAGTCATTGGGCCCTCGTAGTAAAGCAGCAGCGGCATGGACCGGCAGCCCCGGAGGAGCTCAGCAGCCGGCCCGAGTCCGCCTCACCCCGTGACATAGTTCTGGATCAAGGCCCAAGTTGCTGAAGTCAGAGAGGAGAGTGGGGTCGCGCCCCCCCCAGGTAACTTGGATCACCACTTGGGGTGGGGTGTGGGTCCGGTGGGACACTCTCTCAGCCTTTCGGTTCTGTCAGCTGCGCAAGCCTGTTGCTTCGGCTCGGATCTCGGCTGTACTGGGGCCGGAGTGGGAAGCAGTACTTTTGTGTCATCATTGGTCCATAACCGGGGAACCTAAAACTGTCGTATTACATTTGCATTATTGCTGCTAACGAACTATCAAACTGTCGTATGACGCCTGACCTCATTTGTCCCTGATGAACTACATGCTTGGTGCTCTACGCACTGCGTTATTTTTCCCTTGCAGATTACCTTATTGTAACGTGGCACATTACATTATTTCTTCATTGCACAGGCTAGTAGAAAAAAACAATTTATTAGCTTCTCTAGATGGGAACGTTAAAAAGGGGAATTTTTAATTTTGCATTCACATATATAGGTCCCTACACTTCACTGATATCACCCACATTGCACCACACATAGCCTATCGTCACATCAACTAGTGCTCCCATGTAGCTCCTAGGTCGTAGCACGCCCCGCCCCGTAGAGGGACGAGAAGACCCCCATGATGAAGCGGTTCTAAGTGTGTGAGGGGTATTTTAAAAGCACATAGTGCCCTCGTCTTGTCATCTCAAGAGAGAGCCTAGTTCCCCACTTAGTAGACACAGTAGACAAATTAGACAGGTAATGGAATAATTAACAAATGGGTGTCAACATGGGCCACATTTACATTATGTAGAGCACAACATCACCATCTTATACCCAAGGCTACTGGCATTATGTGTTGCAGCAGCTGTCTTCACAGAACTAGGGGCCTGCATCATTAGCCATTCTACCCTGACTCCAACTCTTGGTCTGACTGATAGAGTAGAGCCTGACGAAGACCTGGCTGAACCACTCCTCAGCACCCGACAACGCCATAGCCATCCCGGAAGGCTACAAGATCACCCACAAGGACCGCACCAACGGAGTAGGAGGAGGAATCGCCATCGTCCACAGGAACACTTTCAGAGTCTCGAGCAGCACCGACGACACCCTCAGCACCGCCGAATACCTGCACTTCCAGATCCACACCGACCCCAACACCACCCTCAGAGGTCGCCTCGTCTACAGATCCCCCGGACCCCGACCGCAGTTCAGCGACTCCATCACTGACTTCATCAGCACACACGCCCTCACCTCCACGGACTACATCCTCCTCGGGGACCTGAACTTCCACCTCGAGAACAACAACAACCCCAACTCTTCCACCCTGATCGACAACCTCACCAACCTCGGACTCAGACAACTCGTCACAACACCCACCCACTCCGCCGGCCACACGCTTGACCCCATCTTCTCAGCAAGCTCCCACGTCTTCTTCAACCACACCACCATACTCCACTGGACCGACCACCGCCATATCCACTTCACCTTCCAGAAACCCAACACCTACCACCGCACCCAGCAGATGCCTCGCCGCAGCTGGAGCAAAGTCACCAAAGACCAGCTAACCACCACCCTCGCCCAGAGCCCACCCGCAGACCCGACCGACCCGACTCTGCAGCCTGCAACCTCAGACAGTGGATCAAAGACTGCCCCAACACTCTTGCCCTGCTCAAGAAGCCCTCCAACACCCACACAAGCAAGAAAGCCAGCTGGTTCACCAAAGACCTCCAGGCCTTCAAGCGAACCTGTCGAAAACAAAAAAAAAAACTGGATCCCTGATCAAACTCCGGAAAGCTACACAGCCCACAAGAACGCCACCCACAGACACTACCACTTCATCAGACCTGCCAAAAGGACCTCCTTCAAAGACCGCCTAGACAACAACGCACACAACAGCAAAGAGCTCTTCAACATTGTGAAGGAACTCTTCAACCCCAGCTCCAACACCAATGACATTCCACCTTCACATGACCTGTGCGACTCACTGGCCACCTTCTTCCATCGCAAGATCACAGACATCTACGACAGCTTCAATGCCATCACCACCCCGGCAACGCTGAGACCCCTGCTCCCACGACAACCACCCGCACCAACCGCCTGCTCTCCTGGACTAACATCAACAACAACGACACCATCAAGATCATGAACACCATCCACTCCGGATCCCCGGAAGACCCCTGCCCTCACCACATCTTCAACAAAGCCAGCAGCACCATCGCACCCCATCTCTGAAAAACCATCAACATCTCCTTCGAGACAGCGACCTTCGGGGGAGCTCCGGGGAGCTGGAAGCACGCAGAAATCAACGCCTTGCTCAAGAAACCCAAGGCGGACCCGAAGGACCTCAAGAACTTCTGACCCATCTCCATGCTCCCGCTCCCGGCGAAGGTCATCGAAAAGGCCATCAACAAACAACTGACCAGCTTCCTCGAGGAGAACAGCATCCTGGACCCGTCCCAGTCCAGGTTCTACCTCAACCACAGCACCGAAACTGCCCTCATCGCTGCCACCGATGACATCAGGACCCTGCTGGACGATGGAAAAACCGCGGCCCTCATCCTCCTGGACCTGTCAGCCGCCTTCGACACGGTCTGCCACCGCACACTACGAACACGCCTCTACGATGCCAGAATCCAACTGAAGGCTCTGGACTGGACCACCTCCTTCCTCTCCGGCAGAACACAAAGCGCCCTCCCCCCCCTTCCGCGCCAAAGCCATGGGGATCATCTGTGGTGTACCCCAAGGCTCATCCCTCAGCCCAAGGTTGTTCAACAACTACATGGCACCGCTTGCCCACGTCGCATGATGGCACGACCTCAACATCATCTCCTACACTGATGACACCCAGCTGATCCTCTCTCTCACCAAAGACCCCCACACCGCCAAAACCAACCGACATGAAGGAGGGAAGGCAGTCGCCGACTGGATGAGGACTAGCCGACTGAAGCTGAACTCGGGCAAGACGGAGGTCCTCATCCTCGATCCACCCCCTCAGCCTGGGATGACTCCTGGTGGCCGACTGCACTAGGAGCACCTCCTACACTCACCGACCAAGCACGCAACCTAGGGGTCATCCTCGACTCTACCCTTTCCATGACAAAGCAGGTCAACGCCGTCTCCCCCTCCTGCTTCAACACCCTCCGCATGATTCACAGATCTTCAAGTGGATCCCCACCAAACCAAGAAGGACGGTCACTCAGGCCCTTGTAAGCAGTAGATGGAAATGCACTCTACGCAGGAGCCCACGGCCAAACTCCTGAAACTGCTCCAACACACCCAGAACGCCTCCGCACGCCTGGTTACTGGCCATGTAAGGTTTGTGTCTTAGCTTGAGGGCCAGCCATTGTGTCAGCTGGTTTCTACTTTAAGGGTCCAGAATGTGAACAGGGCTGTCTTCTTTTATAAACTTAAGCCATGTGAATGATGAACAGGGTTGTGATTAAATCTGGAGGGCCACGTCAAGGGTGTTCACATGCAGCCAGCAGCTCACACATTACTCGTTTGAGACCTGTGGTCTATAATATTGTGCACTTCACATCAAGTAAAGATCACGTGGAAGGAAGCATAGATGTGAGGGAAGTTTTGAACAACAGGGAGAGTACCTTGCTGGTTGTTAACTGAAGGCAGGTTGAATGACGTTTGGCTTGTCATGCGCTAGGATGGATGGAAAATATTATCAATTGAAGCAACAATAGGTAGGTTAATAAAAAGTAATTAAACTCATAATCATGAATTGGCATACTATGGAGGTTTAGGGTCCGAGAAACTGAGATGACTCCTGATTATCAGGAAGTGTCAGGGCTATTCAGAAACAATCCAAGAAACACAGAGTACATCCAGTGGATAAGCTATCTGGGTGAATTTGCGGGAGGGGACTGCTAAAATAGCTGGGGCCTCACATGTTACGATGCATGTTCTGTGCAGACCCATAAGTTGACCGGCTGTGAGATGCTCCACACCCTCCTAAGTAACAGGATGAGCTAACGTAGGTGTGTGGGAAAGTCTCAAGTTAAATAAGTATGCCTTTAGTCTCTGTATTAGACTTGTCACTTTTGCTGAGCTTCAAAGACAGAGGAGAATAAGAGGCTATGTCTCCTGACAGAATCTGCTTTAATTTGCTTTATTTTAATACTGGATGTGGTCCTCATAACTCCTTCATTTGCAGTTAGAGAAAGAAAAGGTAAAGAAGTAGCTGCGATGGACTGGGCACACCCAGCAGTCATGAAAGGAAAAATGAAGCACATTTCTTGTAATTATGAAGTTGTGACAGAAGAAATTATTTTAATACACTCAAAACAAATCTAGGCACTCTAGATGGCAATGTACAAAAGACAAATATTCACTGGAACCGGTTAACACATCATCAATTTGTTCGCTATAGTATAAAAGGTCTGCGCAAATTCAATGGCCAATCCAATAGAAGTTGTGCTCTCCGTAAATGAGAGTGCATGTAACAGGATGCTTCAGTTAAGCTAAAAATCTCCTGCCTCACCGCCATTAAGCTAGGCAGGTTGCGCACGTTTGCCATTCTAAAAAGTGTGTTGTGGTTCCAAAGGTTTTGGGGAACACTGGTTTACAGCACAAATGCTGAAAATGTATTAGAACACATTTGGCTTTACCATAATTGAAGAAACTGCAGTAAATTGCATTTATATGTTGTATGCAACGTTGTCACCATCCCTAGGCTTTTTATCTTTTGACTGCATTCTGGTATAGCTTTAGCAGACGTTTGGCACCGGGCTCCCTACGCTAGGCTGGGGACACCAGTATGAAGCCGCAGCATCTAAAGGTCACAGTCAGACTGTGATGGGTCTGCAGGTAGAAGGACTTGAAATGACGCAGAACCCATAAGTACATCTAGAGGGACCGCCTGTGTTAGATACACCCTTGCGTTGGTTAGGCAGAAGAGGCACTCCAGGCATCCTCGAAAGGGGGAAACATCCATAACAACGCGGGCATTACCCCACACTGCTAATACAACGCTGCTATTACAATGCAAGTCGTTACAACGACTTGCGCTGGAGGGCGCTGTAGGATAGGGAATAGTTTAATTTTCTATCCAACACCTTCCCTACTATCAACGTGGGCTGGAGTTGGAATAGAAAATTAAACTATTCCACTATCCAGCACCCCCCAACGCAAGTCATTGTAACGACTTGCGTAGTAAAAACTGCGTTGTAATTGCATGCGGGGTAAAAGCCCGCGTTGTAATGCCGTACAACCCTCGAAAGGACATGACACTGCTTGAATTTCCTGAGACATGTGACCAAATTCCTATGATTGGGAGGGTCATACCTAAGGTGCTAGCTTGAGCAAGACTGGTACTTTTATTTATTTTAATTTTAATTTTATTTAAGACGTTTTATATAGTGCTGGCCTAACTTGAAGGTATCGGAGCGCTTTACTGGCACAAGACTCTACACTGCATTGACCCTCTCCAGTGGGTCCATATCAGGTGCTGGTGCTTTGTATTGTTATCAGTTTGAACCCTGAACTTGGGGCCTTGTTTAGTTTTGGGGTAAACAAAGGACTAAGCCAATCCCTAAATGTAAAAGGCTGAAATTTGCAAACAGTGCACAATAGAGTATATTACACCGAACTGTGGTTAATGAAGAGTGCAGTAGTTTCAAACAGTCCCAAGGGGCCTGCTGTTGAAACTGACAAACGGTGGTAGCGGATAAAGATAACTGAATTGGGTGACCGTAAGCAATAACTTTTTTTTTTTTTTAACTTTATTTTTGTAGGCGAGGAAAATAAAGAGGCACAAATTATACAGTTAACAGAGCAGTTGACACAGACGGAGCAGATAGACCAGATCCAAAAAGGAGGTACACAGCCAGGTGTGGCCCACATCCCGGAGGCAGGGCGGCATCTCGTTAAGCCTGCGAAACTATGAAAGGAATATGCTCTTGTGCTCCCAGAATCCCGTGATCAATATCAATACCGTCGCCAATTTTCTTTTATGATGCCGTACCAACCCAAACAACAATATAACAATAACAAAAATCCCCCATGAATGGCATTTGTGGCACTGATGCAATCCCATAAGGAGATGTAGGCAAGGGCCCACTACAAAGCGGTCCTCATAGTAGAACGTGGTCGATGGTAATCACTATGACAGACAAGCGTATGCAACAAGGAATATCGGCATGGCTCAGGGGACTGCTACACTACCTCATGACATTCCGCCCTGGATCCCTCCCCACCATCATCAGATTCCGAGGAAGTGGAGGAAAACAGCTCCGCACTAGTAGCGTCAGAGTCATCCTCCTCCATCCCCTCGATACACATGGTCCTCCAAGCGAGTAAGTCATCCTGGAGTTTCCCATCCTTGCGTGTGCTCTGCATATGTGTCTCCTCCGCCAAGGCCCATTCCCTAGCGTCCCGTAACCAACTAGAGACTTCAGGCGCCCTCTGTCCCATCCAAGTAATGGCCACCCGCCTCCTCGCCAGAACCAAGAGGAGTTGCAGTAATTTGTAGGACAGTCCCCTCTTCCTGGGCTTGGGTACTAGGGCCAGCAGACAGTGAAGCGGTTCCAGCTTGATCATAAGGTGTGTAATCTGGGTAATGTGTGCTACCACCGCCACCCAAAAGTCATGTACCAAGGGGCATTCCCAGGCCAGGTGAAGGAATCCCGCCCGTTCTGCACTACACCTCGGGCAATTATGTCTTCTGTCCGAGGAGATACGGTGGAGGGAGGCAGGTGTCATATATGTGCGATGGAGAAAATTAAAATGTATCAATTTGAAACGCGCATTGCAGGACACTTTACGAGTCAACAGCCCTATTCGCTTCCTCTGGGCCGGATCCAATTCAATCCCCAGGTCCGCCTCCCAAGCCCTCCAAGCAGGCATCAATGGGGGAGTCGAGTCCCTGCGCATCGCTGAGTAGAGAAGGGAAATTAGTCTCCTACCTCTGCCACAGGACAAGATGATGTCCAGGGTGTTAGTGAGCTCGGGCGCCTCTGGGAATTGGGGCCATGTCGTCCTGGCCACATCCCGGAGACATCCATAATGCAGGTACTGGCCCTCACGCAGTCCAAAGGAGTCCGCTGCTCTCTCAAAGGACACAAACGAGTCGTCCGGATAGAGATCCGCAAGAGTCTCCTAACCGCTCAGGCGCCACTCCCGGAAAGACATATTCGCCTCCATCGTGAGTATTGGGGCCAGGATCCAAAGGGAGAGCTCCCTATGGAATGGCGCACGCCGCAAAACTCGCTCAACGAACTGCTGCCAAATGTGAGCCGTATGCCTGACGACATAGGGCAGTGCGTCATCGGCGCCCCGACCCTGCATTAGAGCTTCCTGTAGCACCCTGTCCTAGGCCACTCCCGCCAACAATGCCAACTCCCAGTTCTCGGTGTCAGCAAACCATCTGGCCGCCGGGAGAAGTTGTGCAGCATAATAGTATAAATCAAATCTTGGGGCCTCAAGGCCTCCCGCATCCCAACACTGCGTCACCGTGCGCAACGCAACTCTGCTGCGACCACCCGCCCAGAGAAGAGACGTAAGTAGCGAGTTCAGTGTGCGGAACACCCGGGGGGGCAACGGGCATAGGGTATTCTGCAGCACGTAGAGGACTCTAGGGAGCATCACCATCTTGGCAACTGCTAGACGGCCCATAAGGGAGAGAGGAAGCGTATTCCAGAATACAACGGACTTGCAGAGAGCCACAAGAATCTTGTCTATGTTATGGGTTAAAAGAGCCTCATCAGAAGCGGCCACCTGAATACCCAGGTACCGGAACGCCAGACGTTCACACCGGAGGCCCTCACAGTAAGAAACCGCCGCCGGGGCGAGATCCTCAGGAGTCAGCGGGAACACCAGGGACTTATTAACATTCATGCGCAGTCCCGAGGCCGCACCAAAGCGGTCCAAGAGGCGCAACAGAGCGGGGAGGGCCCAGAGCGGGGAGGGCCTCCACCAGAGAGGTCAGGTAGAAAAGCGCATCGTCGGCGTAAAGGGAGATGACATTAGTGGTGTCTCCCACCACAATACCCCATTCATGCAACTCTTTACGGGCAGATATGGCCAGGGGCTCAATTGCGAGAGCAAATAGAAGGGGGGACAATGGGCAACCCTGTCGGGTACCCGTCCCCAACGTCCACTCTTCAGAGCGGGCTGAACCCAGTCGCACCCTGGCCCGGGGCGTTCTATATAGGACCCGTATCCACTCCCGAAAGCCGGGACCAAATCCCATCTTGACGAGTACATGCATCAGGTAACCCCAATGCACTGTATCAAAGGCTTTAGCCAGATCAACGGAGACCAGGACATGGGGAGTGTCCCGCCCCCGGACCTCGTGCAAAATGTGGTTCAAGCGGCGCAGGTTCATCGCCGTATTACGACCAGGGACAAAGCCACATTGGTCTGGATGGACGAGCTGAGCTACGTGTGGGGCAAGGCGATTGGCCAACAGCTTGGTCAGAATTTTCGCGTCCGAATTAATCAAAGTGATAGGACGATACGAAGCAGGGTCCGTGCTGTCACCACCCGGTTTCAGGATCATACAAACTTCACCCTGATTCAAGGTGGGTGGGAGGTCACCCGTGCGTAAGGCTTCATTGTAAACCTGTAAAAGGAGGGGGGCCAGGGTGTGCCCGGATGTATGATAAAACTCTGCAGGGAAGCCATCCCCGCCAGGGGTTTTGGCTCGTGGGAGGGCGGCAATCGCCGTAGAAATCTCACCTAGCGTCAGTTTGACATCGAGGTCTTTCGCCGCTGCCTCTGGGAGGGTCGGCAAGCCGAGGTTTTCGAGGTATAGGTGGTAAACCTACTCAGATATAGACCGATCAGCCTCATACACAGCCCGCAGGTGGTCCCGCAGAACCGTGAGTACAGCAGCTTCCGAGTGGACCATACCGCCATCGGGCGCCCGCAGGGCTACAATACGCTCAGCCGTAAACTCCCGGCGAAGTATCCAGGCCAACAAACGGCCAGATTTATCCCCCTCTCGATGCAGTCTCTGTCTATATTGGCCCAGCGTAAATCTATCAAGCCTCGTGAGAATATCATGGATCGACCCAAGGGCTAGTCCCTCCACGCGTTGATCCGAGGAGTCCGGAGCAGGGCGGGCCTGGACGCGCAAGAGCTCAGCCTCCGCAGTTTGTAAGTCTGAAAGCAGTTGTTTCCTGACCCCGTACGTCAGGCCCATGCACGCACCGCGGACGACCGCTTTCAGTGCCTCCCATTTAGTGGAATAAGACAAGTCACTTCCCGCCCAGTTAAGGTCCAGATAATCGGAGAGGGACGGTGCCACATGATCCCGGGCTACCTGGTCTTGGAGCAGATCAGTCGGCAGTCTCCACGAGCGGGGACGTTCCGTCTGGTCAGGCCATTGCGCCACGCACGTGACCGGAGCATGATCCGATAGGTATCGGGCCTGGTGTGTGACCGTCAACGTGAGAGAGGAGGGGAGATTGGCCGCCAACACCCGATCTAGCCTACTGTGAGTGCCATGGGTCGGGGATTAACAGGTGTAAAGCTTCTGTGTGGGGTGACACGCGCGCCAGACATCGATCGCCCCGAAATTATGCATCACGTCCCGCAAACACGCCGTCATACAGGGCTTAGTTCCCGCCCGAGGTGGATTACGATCCATGATGTAGCACACAGTTAAAGTCCCCGCACCAAAGGAGGGGCGCGTCACGGCTAGGAGCCACCAGATCCTGCATCCGGGAGAAAAATGCCGGGTCATCTACGTTCGGCGCGTACGTATTAAAGACCAGAAGGACCTTATCGTCCAATCTGAGCTTCGCCAATATGTACCTGCCTTCCACATCCGCATCAATATATTGGACAGCGCATGGAACCTCAGGGGCCACCCATATTAGGACCCCCCTAGCGTATGTAGAGTAGGAGGAGTGAAATAGCTGGCCTCTCCATTTCTTGGCCAGTCGCTGCGCACCATCATCATCTAAGTGGGTTTCCTGTAAACAAGCAACTGAAATCCCATGGCGTTTTAGGAAGGTGAGGACCCTGTGTCTCTTAGTGCACGTACCCAGGCCACGCACATTCCACGTCAAGAATTTAAACCCCGTGACCACCATTCGTGCCCAGCCGGGCAGCAGTGTACACACAGCCTAGGCTGTCGCCAGTAGGCCCTTGCCACAGAAAATTTCAAAAATGCATCACACAAAGCAAGCGCCCCGCTAAGTAGGGGCAACATGCGCCAAATGCCAGTGTCATCATTGTCACACCCAAAATCCCACCCCCCAACAACCCCAACATACGAAATTTTGACTGGAACCCCCACAACCCCACCACCCACGAGCAATAGGATAGCAACAACCAAAAACGCCACCCCGCCCTTCCCCCGCCAGTGCCAGGACGTGCACAGCCACCCCATTCAACACTCTCCACTCACACTCACACACAACAGAACAACCCAACCCACACCCCCTTCCAGCTTCCCAAAAGACCCAACGAATCCGATATGCGGACCAGGACAGCTATCCCCCCCTAAGTCAGCAATGCGGGAGGAGCAGCCCACACTCACAGCTCCCAGCACTCGGTGCACACTCAACCCGGACTCCAAGTACGAGGTACCGAGCAGTGAACAATCACTCACAACATTCATGCTGAACGAGTAGAGATCTAAAGAGCTGCCGGGCTATAGGGAACTACACAATAACAGCAACCGCACAGCAGAGTCAGTGTAGGCAGGGCAAGGATCATTCCAAGTCTAGGGTCTGCAAGGCAGTCTCCGGGACCACTGGGGCCGCAGAGTCCACGTTCACCGGCGTCTCCTGCAATGTGTCCGGTACCAAAATGTCATCAGGTGCAGCCTCACCGTGCAAACGTTCCCCAGTCCCTTCAGGCGAGGTCTCCATCAGGATGGCCCCATCCGGACCGACCGTGGGCCGAGTCTCAGGAGGACCACGGGATCCAGAACGGCGATTCCTCCTGCCACGCCGTCGTCTCTGCGGCCTGGTCCCCCATACATCTCGCGATCCCCCTCTCTCACCCGGGGGCAGATCATCTCCTCTGATCTCGAGCCACTCCCATACCTCTGCTGACGTCTCAAAGAAATGTGCCCGGCCCTGGGAGAGCACCTTGAGCTTAGCGGGGTATAAAAGCATATATTGTAGCTGCATGTCGCGCAACTTCTGTTTGACCCCCAAGTAGGACTTCCTTTGCTCCTGCACCTGCTGAGTGTAGTCGGGGTAAATTGAGATTCGACTGTTTTCAATCATGTGGGGCCCCGATTCTCTCGCCAACTTGAGGATGCAGTCTCGGTCTTTATAGTTGAGGATTTTTGCAATGAGGGCTCTAGGGGCCTCCCCAGGACGCGGAGGGGGCACCAGGGCCCTGTGGGCCCGCTCCACAATAAAGACGTTGGACAATCCACTCGGACAGAGATGCTCACGGATCCAAGTCTCCAGGAATCGTTCAGGGTTTCCTGCCTCCAGCCGCTCCGGGACCCCCAGGACTCGTATGTTACTTCGGCGCGCCCTACCTTCTGCATCCTCGGCTCGTCTCTCCAATGCTCGGGTAGTAGAGGCAAGTTGAGAGAGTGACTTCTGTAGGGACGCTACCTCCCCTTGCAGCTGAGTGATGTTGCCCTCCGCGTCTGAGACTTTATCCGCCACTTTGCGAAGGTCAGTCCTTAAAAGGTTCACATCCACGGACACCGTCTCAATCTGGCGTTCCAGGGCAGTGTGCGAACCCTGTATAGCCTTAAGAATTTCCGCTCTGGGCGGCTCCGGCGGCTCCCCATCCCCATCTCCAGCGCCCGTTTGGCACGTAATTCTCTGCGGCGGCAGACGAGGGGTAGTGTACTGCGTGATCGTGTTGGGTTGGGTAGCCTTAGGGCCACGGCCAGTCCGGCCCGTCATATCCGCTGCGCCAAGGGTCGACGTTCTCAATGGGGCCCTCACTGAAGCCACCCAAGCAGGGCAGAGTATGCGCCACCACAGCGCCGAAGGGACCGGGCAAGCGATGTACGGGTCCACAGGACCAAGACCACAGTAGGCAATGCAGGTCACAGAGCGGGTGCCACCAGAGCGCAGTGTCACGAGCCCACCGCCTCCACAGAGCAGGGCAGAGTGGGGCACAGATGCACTCCTCTATCGGCTGCCACCGATCCCAAGGGGCCGCCCAAGACCAGCTCCAAAATGGCGGACCGCCGGGGGAGGGGCGGTGTTTGTCCACGAACCCAGCAACACCTCTCCGGGAGCTCCCCCGACGTCCCACAAGTGTTGGATATCCCGATCTGCTTCAGGGCACAGGATACTGCCCAGCGGGAGGGGGTACAGGAGTGGCAGAGTCACTGTAGTTGGACCCCGGCAGGCACACAGCAGCTCAGGGCCCCCAGGCGCACCCCCGCGCCACAAGGGGGGGGCCAGGGCAGATGGGTTCCACAGCCCCCACTCCCAGTTGAAGGCGCTCCGCCGTCCGGTCGTGCAGCGCTATGAAGCAAAGAGGGGGGGGGGGCCTCCGCACTCCAGCCAAGCGAGGCCGCGCAAGATGGACGGCACCTTCGTCCCGTTCCCCTCCTCACCACTTCTCAGTAGAGCCTCAGTCCTCCGGCGCCGCAGTCTTCCGGTCCCGGGACGGGGATCCCAAGCAGGCAGCCGGCGGGCATCCGATGGCGCACCGAGGCTGGGGTCACCACTCGCTTCCTCCGCCGTCCGGCCCAGTGAGTAGGCCAAAGCCGCGGCGCCGCGTGAGAGAGCACGCCGGCGCCGCCGTCAGGAGCAGCCAGGCCGCAGGTCTCGGCGGATTGCCGACCACGGGTCCGTTCCCCCAGGCACAGGAGCTCGGCGGGACTTCCACCGCCTCTCCGACACGCTTTCTCGGGGTCGAGAGGGTCCGGGCAGGAGAAATTAAAGGATTACTTCGGTCTTCGGGACGGAGCTGGTAGAGCTCACGTCCTGTCTGCCATGCTGCTTGGCCACGCCCCCCGCAAGCAATAACTTATTAACTAATCACTTATGATACTTTGAAACAATCTCTCTCACTCAAACAGCATGACTGGGTCGGTGCAGTTTGGTCACAAAACGGCAGCAGAGACCAGCGGAGGGGGCAGGCATTTCTCATTGGTGGCTGACCATCACTGCCCTGGGGCGCTCCACGCTAATCAAGCCAATGAGGTTTACTTTGGGTGAAATCTGTTAATTCATGGGGCACTGTGAGCTAGGATTGTCCGAGATAATCCTGTGCAGGGTACGGCATGGACTCAGATCTAGGGATGCCATTGCACTCCTGCAAAAGGGTAAACAGCGCCAAGCGCAGGTTGACAGAGCAGAAGGGTTTTGGCTTCATAAGACCTGCACTAATCCATGCCAGCACAATGGGTAATTCCAGAAGGACAGGGTACACCTGTCAGAGGTTGGCATGCAGGGCCGGTCCTAGAACTTCTGGGGCCCCGGGCGAAAGGGAAGATGTGAGGCTCCCCTAATTTCCATGTAACGTCCAGTTGATGCTGGCATGATGCACGGGTGAAGGGTCTCGTGGGGGTTCGCGGGCGAGGGGGTAATACAAAAAAAAAAACTTACCTTCCCAGGTCTCGTGTCGTCTCTGCTCCTGACCTGCTCTCCTGCTTTCCTGCCTCTTGCAGGAACAGGAAGCAGGCAGCCTCCCTCCCCTAAGCCAATCACAAGACTGCAATGGCAGCATTGTGATTGGTCGGTACACCAACCAGCCAGGCGCCTATGGGGAGGCCTTTTTCTCCATGTAGGGCGCAGTGCCCATGACTGGTTTGGTCGGCCCTCAGTCAGCGCCTTTAGCAGTGGGCAAGGGACTTATCCCCTGCCCTAAAGCAGACCCGCCCGCCCCCAACCAAACACTTCTGCTTTCTCGCAGTGCGACAAGCAGGAACATTTTGTGTTTCTGCTTCTCGCACTGTGAGAAAGCAGTAGGGCGACGCTCCTCCGCCCTAGTGGAGGAGCCGCCCTTGGTAACATCACAAGAAGTGACATCACAGAAATTGACATCTCAGCACAATTGATCTTATTTGGCATCCCGAAGAGACCTAACGTGGATATCAGTAACATGGACAAAAAGATAAATATACATATAAAATAAGTCCATATATTTTAAAACTGTATTAAATGGATTACATTTGTCACATTGGATGGAAAAGCTAGGTGCAGTTCTCACAAAAAGGTATAATATTTACTCCTCGTTAACTGATTGTTTCCAGATGAGTGCAAGATTCAATTTCCAGTTCTGCCTCATAAAGGGAGGAGATCCTGTTGAGGTAATGAGGGGCAGGATCATTCAAAATATAAAATGACACAAGAGAAAATCTCTGACACCATGGATATAATTGCAAATTTGAAAAGGCTCCCTTATCTTTCTGTGCCATTATTATGCTACCTTAGGATGACTTAATTTGTTTTAACATAAATACTCTCACCAGTATCCCGCATACACATGCTAAGAGATATAGGACAATCTTTTTTGTGTGTGGGCTCTTTACTCGCCAGAATTATGTTAAGTGCAAAAACACAACGCATAGTACAAAATTACAAGACACCATTGCAAACAAATAAAGATTGTACAAAATAAAAAAAGACTTGAAACAACCAAGACCACTGCTAAATCATACATTGACTTGAAGGTACACTTCAGATTCAAGGGTTTTCAAATCAAGAAGTGGCCGTCTTTAGCGCTGGTGGAGCCCTGTGTGACAATGTTGGTGCCCCTCAATGACTCGCTCTTGCAAGGATTCCCTCACTACCACCCTTTAACAGTGCCAATCAAGTCTCCATAACCACATTCTCGCTCAGATGCATTTAATTTGATTTACAGCACCACTGATACCAGTGTAGGGTGTCAGAGAACTTTATATCACACATTACATGGAGACAATCAATCCTACGTGTGTAAATCACAATAGGTAATGTTACATAAGACAAAGCACTAGGAGTCACATTACAATCATACTAGTAGGCAGTAAATCAAATCAAAAAGTACTTTATTCTGGGTTTTTTGTACAAAACCATAAAAGTTCACATAACATTAAAACTAGCAGTCCAAGCTTGCAGATAAAAATACACAAGACAAGTTACAGTTTATAAAATCCAACTATTCATATTGTTAAATGTTCGGCTGTTGCACAATCGGAGGGGGCAGAAGACACAGGGTTTTACTCTTAACAGTCTTACATATCCAAACATTTCCTATACTTCATACTACATTTTAAAAAACCAGCCACATGAGGTATGCTTTCTGAGTTCAACATTTGTAAATAAAATAACGCAGGACGAGCTTGTGCAAAATTCATCCTTTTTAAAATAGGTTTAAGATAAAAAGCCCTGGGGAATTCATAGTATTTACAAAAGAAGATGAAGTGAAGCAAGTCCTGTGGAGACAGGTTGTCGCAGCCACAGGGTGCTAACACCATCCCCTTGTGACACCCCCTAGGGACTGCCAGTAAAAGGTGAAACAGGTTAAACCTGAACCTTATTAGAACGTTGGAATGTGTGGAGCTCCATTGCAGACAATGGAGTGCTGCCTGCTTCTACGGGCCAGTATAGGCCCGCAGAGCAACATTCCAATGTTCTACAAAGGCTTCTCGAAGCTCGGGGGGATTTATATCATCTCGAGCTTCGAGAACTCTTTGTTTAATTTGTTAGAACATTTTGTCCTCTAGTGGCAGAATGTTCTAATAGCCTTATAGCTCTTCGTAGCAGGGCTATACCGCCAATTAAAGTCCTGCTGTCTCGTTAAAGTCCCTCGCCTTTGGCTCGGGCCTTTAACGATTCAGCGGGCCTTTAATAGCCGGTATAGCCCGCTACGGTGGGCTATAAGGCTATATTAAAAGAAAGCGCTCATATGCTGGTAATGTCCAGAGTAAGTACTGCTCCTCAACAGGCGAGGTTATTAACATCAGATGGAGGCGCAAGTTGTGCTTTAACAAGTCCCTTTCCTCTCTGTCCAATTTCTTGCGGATAATGAATGACTGTTTTATAAGTGTGAGATCTTTCCTCAATATTCCTGACGGGTTTTCAAATAAGTCCGGTCGCCCCTCTATGCGGAAACTATCTCATAGATATCTCATCCAGGGTATTTTGGGCATGTGTTCAAGGCTCAGGGTTTCTTTTACCAGGCTATGTGTTAGCCCAAGATGTTTGTTGAGCCAACACTGCATCCAGAACAAAAGGGGACGCAGTGATAAAGTGTCACTGATGAAAGGCATGCCGGTTTCTTCGTGAACTGATGTGTTCGGAGTTCCCTGGGGGACGCACAGAAGTTGTTTTAAAAATTTATTTTCAGCGACTTGGAGACCCTCGGGTTGCTGTATCACCATAGTTCGCTCCCATAGGTGGCTATCACGGTGCTCTTGAAGCGGTAGACCTTTAGCATAGCCGCCACCGGTCTATTGCCCATTCTGGCTGCAAAGTCAAAGAGCGCAGCGTTAGCCCTGGCTACTTCTCCCCTTTTCCTGTTCATAAGTGCAACCCAGTTCAACTGTTTGTCTAAGAGTACCCCCAGGTAAGAAAAGGTAGTGCATGTGGGCACCCTAGTTCCATTTACCCTGAATGGGTGCTGTTTTCTGGCTGCCTTCCCCACCTGCAGCACATAGGATTTGGTGTTATTTATGTGTAAATCTCGTGACAAAATAAATCCATAAAAGGCATCCAGTAGTGTTTGTAGTCCTTTGGGGGTGCGAGCTAAGAGGACGGCATCGTCGGCATACAGTAGGACTGGCAGACCCCGTCGTCCCACGTACCGATAGTCTGCTCCCATCTTAACCAGCTGATCTTCTAGGTTGTTGATATATAAGTTAAAAAGAAAGGGGGCCAGGATACACCCTTGCCTGACCCCCCGACAGGTTCTAAAACTTCGGCTAACCTTGAGATCCCTGGTATATCTGACATTGGCCTTTGTGTCACTATGTAGGTCCATCAGGAAGTTTACCAGGTGTTGCTCTACCCCCATGGCCTCCATGGACTGCCACAACTTTCCCCGGTTGACACAGTCAAAGGCCGAGGAAAGGTCCATGAAGGCCATGTAAACAGTTCCTGGTCGTGCAATGGTATATTTTCCCAGTATTAGGTAGAGATTGAGGCATTGGCCATGGTGGAATGTCCTGCACGGAGCCCGTACTGTAGTAGGCAGTATAGTGTATTAGTGATTGATCTGGAAAAACACAAACTCTGAATTTAGAATGTAACACCATGGTTCAGGGTTCTATTTAATAACCAGAATTGATTTCTGTCCAAATGAACCCTTTTTGCAACGTTGGGATAATCAAAGACTGGGGAAAAAAACATAACGCTGTAATTTATACCTTGCAGTTTGCATGCAGCTCTTAGATGACAGTTAATAGCTCATTGTTCAATGTTAGGATTTTGACTTATAAACTGCAAGTAACAATGGCATCTCTCTGACAAAAGCAGTAACCCATTGGCCTATTTAAATGATGTGGATTTAGGGATCGGCATGGTACATGTTCTTTGCAGCAAGCGCATTAACCCTCTGCGCTACCTTTTAAAGAAGTCAAAACTTCTACTTGACAAAACTCCATCTCTCTCTAGGAAGAACATTAATCATCGGAGTATTCATGACATTTTTATTGTTGCCAAAATTGTTGGAGGCCAGGAAGGAGGCAACAAGGGATTTTAGAAAAATAATATACTCGCAAACATGACGTCCCCACCCGAAGTCAGCACTCCGTGTGATCTCATAGGTCGAACCGCCCTAGAGCCTTCCTGCTCAAGGGTCCTATGACCTCAATGACAGAGTCACTAGGGTGTGCTGCTTCGAAGGCCTGCCCAGAAGACTCAAGTTGAGCGTCAATAAGGGTTGTAATGGACAGGCCTTCAAGTTTAACCCTCACTTGCCACCGCTATGGTCCACCTGCTGGTGCTCAGACACCATTCTTCTAAGGTCTTTCGGGGCCTACTAAATGTGCTCTCTTAGGAGAGTGGTCTGGTGGACTGGTCATGAAGGCTGAACCTGGCTCCCCAGTTCCAAAGTTGGCAGCTCTGACCATAGTGCCACATCCTCTACCCCACTGAACACCATACCGCCCCACTGGGAGAAACTCGCACTGCCTTCAACTATAAATCCAATTGCGCCCCGCTATAAACACCTGGAGGCGACCCAATTCAAATTAGGCACTAGACAAGCAATCAATCAATCATCGTATTTATATAGCGCACTACTTACCCAGAGGGTCTCAAGGCGCTAGGGCGGGGGGGATCTGCTACTGCTCGAACAACCAGGTCTTGAGTTGCTTCCTGAAGGCGAGGTGGTCCTGGGTCAGGCGGAGGTGGGTGGGGAGGGAGTTCCATGTCTTGGCGGCGAGGTAGGAGAAGGACCGTCCCCCTGTGGTGGCTCTACGGATGCGGGGGACGGCGGCGAGGGCGTGGCTGGTCGAACGAAGCTGGCGTTTGGGAGCGTAGAAGTTGAGGCGGCTGTTGAGGTATCCTGGGCCTTGGCTGTGTAGGGCTTTGTGTGCGTGGGTGAGGAGACGGAAGGTGATTCTCTTGTTGATCGGGAGCCAATGCAGATCTCTCAGGTGTCCAGAGATGTGGCTGCGACGGGGGATGTCCAGGATGAGTCGTGCTGAGGCGTTCTGGATCCGCTGGAGTCTCTTCTGGAGTTTGGAGGTGGTTCCGGCGTAGAGGGTGTTGCCGTAGTCCAGACGGCTGGTGACGAGGGCCTGGGTGACCGTCTTCCTGGTCTCGGTGGGGATCCACCGGAAGATCTTACGCAGCATGCGCAGGATGTTGAAGCACGACGAGGAGACGACGTTGACTTGTCTGGTCATGGAGAGGGAGGAGTCGAGGATGAAGCCCAGGTTGCGTGCGTGGTCTGTTGGTTTGGGCGCACTGCCTAGGGCGGGGGGCCACCAGGAGTCGTCCCAAGCGGCGGGTGAGGATCCCAGGATGAGGACTTCCGTCTTATCTGAGTTCAGTTTCAGGCGGCTGTTCTTCATCCATTCGGCTACCTCTTTCATCCCCTTGTGAAGGTTGGTTCTGGCGGTGGCGGGGTCGTTGGTAAGGGAGAGGATCAGCTGGGTGTCGTCGGCGTAGGAGATGATGTTGAGGTTGTGCTGGCGTGCGATGTCGGCGAGGGGGCTCATGTAGATGTTGAAGAGGGTTGGACTGAGCGAGGAGCCTTGAGGGACGCCGCAGATGACTTCGGTGGCTTCAGATCTGAACGGGGGGAGTCGGACTCTCTGTGTTCTTCCGGCGAGGAAGGAGATGATCCACTCCAGTGCCTTCTCCTGGACTCCGACGTTGCTGAGGCGTTGTACTAGGGTACGATGGCAGACAGTGTCGAAGGCCGCAGAGAGGTCGAGGAGGATGAGGGCCGCTGTTTCTCCGTTGTCGAGCAGCGCTCGGATGTCATCGGTGACTGCGATCAGGGCGGTCTCGGTGCTGTGGTTGGCCCGGAAGCCAGACTGCGAGGGGTCGAGGGATCCGTTCGTCTCGAGGAAGGCGGCCAGCTGCTTGTTGACGGTCTTCTTGATGACTTTTGCAGGAAACGGGAGCAGCGAGATGGGGCGGTAGTTCTTGAGGTCGGTGGGGTCAGCCGATGGCTTCTTGAGTAGAGCGCTGAGTTCCGCGTGCTTCCAGCTCTCCGGGAAGGTAGCGGTGTCGAAGGACGAAGCAGCAATATGCTGCCTAAAAAATAGTGACAACATCCTGGAAAAAGCAAACACTAATAAAGAATGTAAGATTAATTAAAAGCATGTGAAATGTAAGCAGGAACAACATGGTTACCTTAACCCTTTTGCACTTATTATTCAGAAATCAATGAGTGCTTTTGCATGAAAAGTTAAGGCCATGACTACAAGGCCGGTAGGGGCCAGTTTCAATGTCCATTGCTTATATCCTTACAAAACTTAAGCAATATAGTTAAAAAGACCACATTCATTATTACAGAGCCTCGGCATGCATTTTGTTTTCCAATCCGCCCATCAAGCAGGTATTGCAGTACATCCAGGAATGGTGCACTTCCAAACCCAGGGAAAACAATGCTGTTCAGAGAAAGACAAGAAAACAAAAGTAGTGCTTCACTGGCAAACTCTGTAAAGTGGCACTAATGTGTTTTGGGTGTGAATAAAATCAATCTGGCCCCTTTTCGACCTACTCTGTCTTGCTTTAGTTATTTTTTACATTTTGATCCTTTTATTTCTCTCCATCCCAATGCTGCAGGTTGGAAGTGAAAAATGTCAGAAAAAAGACGACCTTTCCAGCAACTGTTTTTATTTTTTGGATTCATTTCACTGGAGAACAAATAAAGGAGTACTGGTTACAAGGCCCAGGGAAAGGAGCCCCCACACCTGGACCTTGCAGCTTTCTATAGTGCTTAGAGACCCAGGGAAAGGAGGCCCCCTCCCCTGGGCCTTTGAAGCAGTGAGTCATTTCGTAAAACACTGCCCTAAAACTGGCAGTTCTACATACATTAAGTTAGCAAAAGCCAGTTGATCTGGCTGCTCCCTCCTCCCCTAACCCACCTCCCTTACCTGTGTCCGGCTGGTCCTGGAAACAAAGGGACCTTCTGTCACCTGGCAACAAAATGCGGAAAGGGAATGGCCGGTACTTAACACAGGTGCTCCCCCGCCCCTGACACTGTGATGCTGGCCGGCTGCTCTGCCTTCCCCCCACACCTGCACCCCCATGAATGCCAACACGCTGTGATCAGCAAGGTCGACTCCAGGCTTGCTGTGTGTATTGTATTGTGATTGTGCAGGGTTGGGGGGGGGGGGGGGGGGCCCAGGAGGAGCAGATGGGCAATCTGTGAAAGTGTGGCCTTTCACAGTGAAGCGGTGGGGGCCCCCTGTCTTTCAGCCGAGCGTGAGGCCCTGGGCAGCTGCACACACTGCCTATGCCTAGTGCCGGCCCTGTTGGCATGGACCTTCCTGTTGGATCTGGGAGAAGCACTGGTAATGGCGGGTTGTAGGTAAATTGAGTTGCCTGCCTTGGTGGAGGAGCGGCTGCCACATCCAGGGCGTTGGCGGAGTTACATGGCGATCCGGAGGCTCATTGGTACATAGGTGTACCCTCTTAATGAGCACAGCAAAGGTGCTCTATGCCAAACCCCACGAGTCTTTATGGCAGGACCCTCGATGGAAACGTTGGTTCCCCGTTAGTCTTTTGGGCTGTTGTAAGCCTGAGCAACCGGGGGCTTGCCTTGCAATGCTCCACCCTTAGAAAGGCATGAGCAAAGTCATGGACTGGTGGGCCACAGTATTTGAGAAAGAAAATCCCCAGATAAAATGGTGGCACCGATTGGGTTGGCCATGGTGCCTTTTGACTAATTAGACAGGTGGGCAGCGTAGGTTACTCATCGCTGCCTGCCCTTGGATTGCCCGTAAGGTATGAAATGAAACTGCAGCAAACTGTTTTTCCAGCAAAATTTGAGTGGCGTGATTATTTAATGCAGTGTGTACTATATACCACTACTATCCAGCGGGGAGGTTTGCTGATATCGGCACTAACATAAATAACAATAGTCATATACATTTAGTAACAAGATGTATCTTAGAGAAGAGCCCCGGGTGAACGGGTTAGAACTCCCCTGTATCAAACTGCAACAGGACTGTTACATTAAGAGACTGCCACCCCTTGGTAAAGGTACTTTACAGGAAACGCATCAGCCCCTGGGAGCACTGTGACATTGTGGGGCTGCCATTCCTTAGTAAAAACACTTTACAGGAAACGCATCAGCCCCTGGGAGCACTGTGATTGTGGGGCTGCCATTCCTTAGTAAAGACACTTTACAGGAAACGCATCAGCCCCTGGGAGCACTGTGATTGTGGGGCTGCCATTCCTTAGTAAAAACACTTTACAGGAAACGCATCAGCCCCTGGGAGCACTGTGATTGTGGGGCTGCCATTCCTTAGTAAAAACACTTTACAGGAAACGCATCAGCCCCTAACAGCACTGTTACGTTCAGAGACTGACGTTTCTTGGTAAGGGCACTGTACTGGAAATGTATCAGCTAGTAACTAACAGCAGTGTTACATTATTAGACTCTGGTTATTTGGCACTTTGCAAGAAACGCACCAGCCACTAATAGCACTATTACATCTTGAGAACACCGTTCCGTCGTAAAGGCACTTTACAAGATACACACGCACCAGCCACTAACCATCACTCTTACAACGTGAGATGGCGTTCCTGGGTAAGGACACTTTACAGGTAACGCATTAGCCCCTAACAGCACTGTTACGTTCAGAGACTGACGTTTCTTGGTAAGGGCACTGTACTGGAAATGTATCAGCTAGTAACTAACAGCAGTGTTACATTATTAGACTCTGGTTATTTGGCACTTTGCAAGAAACGCACCAGCCACTAATAGCACTATTACATCTTGAGAACACCGTTCCGTCGTAAAGGCACTTTACAAGATACACACGCACCAGCCACTAACCATCACTCTTACAACGTGAGATGGCGTTCCTGGGTAAGGACACTTTACAGGTAACGCATTAGCCACTTAAAGCAATGTTACATGGTTAGACTGCCGTTCCTTGGTAAAGGCACTTTACTGGAAACGCATCACCCACTAACAGCACTGTTACATTGTAAGACTGCCGTTCCGTTATTAAGGAACTTTACAGGAAACACATCAGCTACTAATAGCACTGGTACATTGTGAGACCTCCATTCTTTGTGAAGGACACTTTGCAGGAAACATGTCAGCCACTTACAGCACTGATATACTGTGAAAGTGACATTCATCGGTAAAGCCACTTTACAGGAAACACGAACCACATCAGGGCCGGCTCTAGGCTCATGGTGGCCCTGGGCAGGGAGCGTAGGTAGGGGGCCTGGATGAGGGGGTCTGGGCGGGGCGGAGCGCGCAGGCCAGTAAAGAGGGGAGGGGTCAGGGAGTTTAGAAGTGGAACAGAGCCGGAGACCGCCAAATCCCTGCCAAGGGCCACCACACAAATATGTATCCATACTCCGAGGATTAATATATTATGGATATATATTGGCTTGGTGGCCCTGGGGTTTGGTGGCCCTGTGCAGGTGCACAGCTTGCACATGCCTAGAGTCGGCCCTGACCACATCACCGCGGACAGCTTATCGAGAAACCCTCTCCGCACGGCTGCCTGCAGAAGTGGCCGTTTACAGCAACCTGCAATCCACGAGAAAAAGTCATGGCCTTTTTTAATTTTTAACAGAGTGATTTTTTTTTATTTCTTTGTTGTAGTCACCACCTAGCAACGTACAGAATGCAACTAAATCGAGATTGTGTGTTTTGTCGTCCAATCTCCTGCGGTAGAGGTCCGTCTAGGCTGCTGCTTTTCCAAAAAAGCTAACAATTTAACGGAGGTAAGTGCAATAGGCCGCCTTTAAGTTAAAACGATGCAACGACGCATGGTGTTGGATGTTACTGTCAGTATTTTTTAGAACCTGGATTTGGTCGATGTACAATCTATCATTGGTGCCTGCCGCTATCTCGCATGTTTTCAATTAGTCGAATGAGTAATTGTAAAAAGTTTAACATCTTTTTGCACAACCTTTGCCTAGATTAAACATCAAGCTGCTAAAATATATTTAAAAGAACGTTATAGAATATTTGGCACCATTTACTACGTGCGTTCTGTAAGAATGTCGCCCTTGCCTGCCTTTGGGGGTCTCGATGCGGTGATATTTTTGGCTACTTTAGTAAAGTGGAACAACGGCTGAAGTATTTATTTATTTATAAAGTGTTGTATAGCACTGCAATCGTCGTACACAGATTGAGGACGACAGCTTTCTCGCAGGGTGAGAGGAAGGTTTTACTATGAAGCTTAACTGAGTATAATTCTATTGCGCAAAAGTTGCCTTATGTGCACAGGTACATATTAGGACCAAAAAGGTATCCTTTTATATATATGGTATTTCTATAGTGCCAACATAGCCAAAAGGCAGCGGAGAGCCTTACAGGACAAAACACAGGCAGAAAGTCAACGAGTGAAAAGAAGAGCAGCTGGTTTGTAGAATGTTATTGCATTGTGGAACGAAAAGGGAGAGGGAGGGGCAGGGCTTTAAGTGGGCCGGGTCTCACCGGTGCTGAGCACCGGCAGTTTTTTAAAGGGTGCCTCGAAACGGGTCACTTTCGGGCTCTGGTTCGTGCCCTGGAATAGGCGGTCTGTTTTTCCCCGGACTGCAGTGACAGCCAGCACATCGATGCGCGCGTGCTCACACTGCTCACTTCTGACTTGTGGAGAGGTTACGGCATGACGTCATGGCAGGTGAGTGTTGTAGGGGAAGGGACATCCTTTAAAGAGAGTAATTTTCTCGTTGGATTTCCCTTCTCTTTTTGAAACTCAGGAGTAGCAACATTGCCTTGGTGTCACCAGGGCTTTAAGTGGAAGCCTTTTCAATAATAACTACAAACCATAGTTCCTGCTTATATATGTTATACAACAAGCAACCTTTGACAAAGCTGATAGTCCTCACTTGTTGTAGGTATGATGTTACTTGTTGCATCATATATCTGGATGCAATGACAGAAATAGCAAAATACAAGTCAGGCGGCACAATATGCTAAGCACAGATTTTTCACATACGTGTTTTAAGCCACCCCCTTATTTACATTGACACGGCCCCTTTGAGAGACCCCCTAGTTTTTTTTTATCCCACTTAAAGCCCTGGGGAGGGGGAAGGGAGAGAGACAGAGCGAGAAAGAGAGAGAGGGAGGAAGGGAGAGAGAGAGAGAGAGACAGACTGACTAGGGTGACCAACTGGCATTGGTGCAAATTCAGGACGAGGAGTGTATAAATTCAGGACAAAGGGTCAAAATTCAGGACAAAAATTCAGGACAGGAGGTCAAAATTCAGGACAAAACTTTGGGACAAAAGGTACGTTTTACAGACACATCAGAGGAGGCCGCGCAATAGTATATAAGTAAGCCCATCCATATCCAAACCTATTCAACCATTTACAAACCTATCCATCATGTGTCCTTCCATCCATCATTTCACTCATCCATCCCTCCATCCGCCCTTTCACTCATCCATCCATTATCCATCCATCCACTCTTCCACCCATTTATCCGTTCACTGATCCATCTAGCCATTTACCCTTTCACCCATCCAGGCATCCTTTCACTTACTCATCCATCCACCCAACCAGTCACTCATCCTTTCACCCATTCACCCTTTCAGTCATCCATCCATCCTCCCTCTCTCTCTCCATCGACCCCTTCGCTTAGCCATCCTTCCTTCCAACCATCCACTCACCCATCTATTGACCCTATCACTCACCCATCCTTTCTCTCATCCATCTACCCTGTCACTCTTTCACTCATCTATCCATCCTTTTGTCAATCAATCAATCATTTGTAAAGCGCACTACATACCCGCAAGGGTCTCAAGGCGCTGGGGAGTTGGGGGGGGGGGGCGCTACTGATCGAACAGCCAGGTCTTGAGTATCCTCCTGAAGGTCAGCAGGTCTTGGGTCTGTCGTAGGCTCAGTGGGAGGATGTTCCATGTCTTGGCAGTGAGGTGGGAGAAGGATGGTTGGTTGTTCTTCAGATGCGCGGGACGGTGGCGAGTGAGAGGTCGGCGGAGCGTAGCTGGCGGTTGGGTATATAGAAGGAGAGCCGTCTGTTGAGGTAGGCTGGGCCGGTCTTGTGGAGTGCTTTGTGTGCATGGATGAGGAGCTTCAAGGATATCCTCTTGTTGAAGGGAAGCTAGTGCAGGTTTCTCAAGTGGGGGGTGATGTGGCTGTGTCGTGGTACATCGAGGACAGTTGTGCCGAGGCGTTTTGGATGCGTTGTAGTCGTTAAGCTTGGTCGGGGCTCCCGCGTATAGGGCGTTTCCGTAGTCGAGTCTGCTGCTGACGAGGGCCTGGGTGACTGTATTTCTTGTATCTGTCGAGATCCATCTGTAGATCTTGCGGAGCATGTGGAGGGTGTTGAAGCAGGAGGAGGAGACGGCGTTGACTTGCTTGGTCATTGAGAGCGTTGAGTTGAGGATGATTTCCAGGTTGTGTGCGTGGCCAGTGGGTGTCGAGGCTGTCCCCAGTGCCACCAGGCCACCAGGAGTCGTCCCAGGCTGAAGGGTTGGAGCCGAGAACCCCGTCTTGTCCGAGTTCAACTTCAGACGGCTGATCTTCAGCCAGTCGGCGACGGCCTTCATTCCTTCATGGAGGTTGGCTTTGGCGGTGATGGGGTCCTAGGTGAGGGAGAGGATCAGTTGAGTGTCGTTGTTGTAGGAGATTATGTTGAGGTCGTGCTGTCGGGCGACGTGTGCGAGCGGGGCTATGTAAATGTTGAACAGTGTCAGGCTGAGGGAGGATCCCTGGGGTACGCCGCAGATGATCTCGGAGCCTTTGGAACGGAATGGGGGAGGTGGACGCTCTGGGTGCTGCCAGAGAGGAAGGAGGTGGTCCATTCCAGAGCCTTGTCTTGGATCCCTGCGGCGTGGAGGCGTGCAGGTAGAGTGCGGTGGCAGACGATGTCGAAGGCAACGGAGAGGTCTAGGAGGATGAGTGCTGCAATCTCACCGTTGTCCAGGAGGGTCCTGATGTCGTCGGTGGCGGCTATGAGGGCAGTCTCTGTGCTGTGGTTGCTACGGAACCCTGAATGGGAAGGGTCCAGGATTCTGTTTTCTTCAAGGTATCGGGTTAGCTGTCTGTTGACGATTTTCTCGATGACCTTGGCCTGGAAGGGGAGCAGAGGGATGGGCCGGAAGTTCTTGAGGTCTCTTGGGTTTGCCTTAGGTTTTTTGAGTAGGGCGTTGATCTCGGCGTGTTTCCCGGAGTGGATTGTGCTCATGGTCTTGATGGTGTCATCCACGCTCACGCTGGCCCAGGCTAGCAGGGGGTCGTGGTCGATGGTGTGCGGAGGGTCTGTTGTGTTGCTATCTGTTGGGGCTGTCTGGGTGTTGAAGCTGTCGTGGATGTCTGCAATCTTGCGGTGGAAGAAGGTGACAAGGGAGTCGCACAGGGCTTGCGACAGCGGGATGTCGTTGGTGTTGGAGCTGGGATTAGAGAGTTCCTTCACGATGTTGAAGAGCTACTTGCTATTGTGTACGTTGTTGTCGAGGCAGTCTTTGAAGGAGGTCCTCTTGGCCGCCCTGATGAGGTGGTGGTGGTTGCGGATGGCGTTCCTGTGTGCTGCGTGGCTGTCCGGAGTTTTTTTATTGTGCCATTCCGTCTCTAGTTTCCGGCAGGCTTGCTTGGAGGCAAGGAGTTCTGGGGTGAACCAGCTGGCCCTCTTGCTGGTGTCTCTGTGGAGGGGTTTCTTCAGTGGGGCGAGGGTGTTGGCGCAGTCCTCGATCTAGCGTCTGAGGCTGTGGGCAGCATCGTCAGTGTTGGAGGGTTCGCTGGGTGGGCTGAGAGCGAGGTTTGCATGTAGTTGGTCTTCTGTGGTTTTGCTCCAGCAGCGTCGGGGGATCTGTTGGGTGCAGTGGTGTGTGGTGGGTTTCTGGAAGGCGAAGTGTATGCCGCGGTTGTCGGTCCAGAGGAGTTCAGTGGTGTGGCTGATGGAGACGTGCTGGCTTGAGGAGAAGAAGGGGTCGAGAGTGCGGCCGGCGGAGTGGGTGGGCGTTGTGACAAGTTGCTTCAGTCCGAGGTTGGCGAGGATATCGATCAGGGTTGTGGAGTTGTTTTTGTTGTTGTTCTCAAGGTGAAAGTTCAGGTCTCCGAGGAAGATGTAGTCGGTGGAGGTCAGGGCGTGTGTGCTGATGAAGTCGGCGATGGAGTCGCTGAACTGAGGACGAGGTCCGGGGGGTCGGTAGACGAGGGTGCCTCTGAGGGTGGAGTTAGAGTCTGTGTGGATCTGGAAGTGCATGTGTTTGGCGGTGCTGAGCGCATCGTCGGTGCTAGTCGAGACCCTGATGCTGTTCTTGTGGATGATGGCGATTCCTCCTCCGACTCCGTTGGTGCGGTCTCTGCGGGTGATCTTGTAGCCGTCTGGGATGGCTATGGCGATGTCGGTTGCGGAGGAGTCGTTCAACCAGGTCTCTGTCAGGAAGGCGACGTCTGGGGATGTTGTGTCGAGCAGGTCCCAGAGCTTGACGGCGTGTAAGTGTGCGGAGCGGGTGTTCAGTAGTATGAATCGGAGGTGGTTGGGGTCTTTCTTGACTGGTGGTTCATCGGCTCTGAGGCTGGTGTAGCTGCAGTTTTGGCAGGTGAAGGGACCGTGTGTGCGTTTCGGGATGGCCTTGAAGCAGGTGTGGGTTCGTCCGGAGTTGAGAGTGTGCAGAGTGCTGGCGTGGTAGTGGCGGCGGTCGTCTGGCTGGTGCGGGGGCCAGAGGTTCTGGCGCTGGGCGCGGACAGGCGCACACAGACTTGTCTTAGGCGTGCCAGTGGCCGTCTTATATGGGGAGGTGGGATGGAGGAGCAGCTGGGAGGCGGAGGCGGCGAGTGGGCAGTCAGGGGGGTGGGTCCGCAGGGGACGCAGCGGCGGGGGAGGTGAGGGACGATGAAGGGAACAGAAGGCAAAAGGGCACAAAAAACAAGGGAAAGCGAGTGTCACAGAAGGCAAGAGGGCAAAGAAATACAGGGAAAAAACAAGTGGCACAGAAGGCAAAGAGGGCACAATAATACAGGAAAAAGGAGTGTCACAGAAGGCAAGAGGGCACAGAAATACAGGGAAGAAATGAGTGGCACAGACGGCAAAAATGGCACAGAAATACAGAAAAAACGAGTGTCACAGAAGGCAAGAGGGCACAGAAATACAGGGAAAAAACGAGTGGTACAGAAGGCAAAAAGGGACCAGAAAGAAAGGAAAAAGGAGTGTCACAGAAGGCAAGAAGGCACAGAAATGCAAGGAAAAAACGAGTGGCACAGAAGGAAAAAAGGTCACGAAAATACAAGGGCAGCTGAAAAACAGATGGCAAAAACGGGCAGAGAGGCACGGGGGCAGCGAGGGCAACAGAAGGGAAAACCGGGCTGAGTGACACGGGGGCAGCGAGGGGTACAGAAGAAAAAAACAGGCAGAGACACGGGGGTAGCGAGGGGTACAGAAGGAAAAACTGGGCTGAGAGACACGGGGACAGCTAGCGGAACAGAGGGAGGAAAACGGGCACGGATTACAAACAGGCAGAGGGGGAAGAAAGAACAACAGCAGTCACAGACATAACAATGAAATACAGGTGATACAATAAAACAATAAAGCGGAAGATAAACACATGGCCTACTACTGGCCACCAGGGATGATGGGCAGGTGGTAGCCTGCGGGTGGAGGAGGACCTCAAACTTCCTCAGCAGCGGCAGCTTGGGCAGGGACACACAGACGGTGCAGTGCGGAGGGGGAGCGACCTACCTGATCGGGTCAAGGATCACTCTCCTCACCGCGCAGCAGCCGCCTGTGTGTCCATCTACCGTCCCTTTCACTCACTCATCCACCCTTTCACTCATTAGTCCATCCATTCAGCCTTCCACTTATCATTTCATCAATCCTTCCATCATTTCACTCATCCATCCACCCACCATCCACCCTTTCACTCATCCATCCATCCTTCCACTCATCCATTCACCCATTTACCCATCCATCTACCCTCCACCCATACATTCATCTATTTACCTTTTCTCATGCATCCATCCATCCATCCTTCCACTCTCTCATCCATCTACCCATTCTCTCTCATTATCCATCCAGTCAACTTTTCATTCATCCATTCACCCTTTCACTAATCCATCCAGCCACCCACTCACCCACCCATCCCTAAATGTACTCACTCGCCCACCTTTTCATATTAATTATGAGCCGAGCCTTTGTCTGCAGTGTTGCAGACAGAAGAGGCCCATCAAGAGCTTCACCCTTGCTGTAGTTCCTAAAGCAAGGGTTGGGGTGGGGTTAGGGTTCACTATGCCCCTGTACATAGGCAATCTGAGTAATGAGTCATGCATGATGCACAGTGCCAGGCCACAAGGTGACTGTGACATGGTGTTGTTTCCAGGGCTTTAAGTCGGATAAAAAACTGGGGGGTCTCTCCAAAGGGGGTGTTCGATGTACTTAAGGTCGTGGCTTAAAACACATAAGCTAAAAATCTGTGTTTAGTATAGGGTACTGCCCAACCGGTATTTTGCCTCTTCTGTCATTGTACCAGATATATACCACAAAAAGTAACGTTACACCTGCAACAAGCCAGAACTATTTGCTTTGTCAATGGTTGTTAGTTGCATAAAATAAAGAAGCAGCCACCATGGCTTCGTTGAATATAATATTGAAAAATGCATCAGTTCTAAAATGAGACTGTGGAAGAAGTTCTGCGCCTTCTTTTTGACTTCTTTCACCAGTTTTTTTTCTTGAACTGGATTCTCAAGTAGAAGCATTGGCGTTTTTGCACATTTCTTCCATCTGACAGAATGCCCTGCCCTAGACATAGGCTGGGGGAGGCCATCATATGCTTTAACAGCCCAGGCTGGCCCATCGTCATTCTGTATGTGGCTATCATCAGCCGCATACAGAATGACAAAGGGCAGGGTGGGGCTGCTCTTGTCCCCCGAGGAGGAGTGCAAAGGCTTCATGCAGGGGGACAGTGCTATTCCCCAATGCCCAAAATTACGGCCAAAAGGCATCCGTAAAAGGGATAGTCACGAACAACGGACGTGAAGTCCAAATTATGGACGGTGCGTGAAATTTACGGACGGTTGGTCACCCTAAGACTGACTTGGAGGCACCTTCGAATGGGTATTTATCCAAATGTTTGTAACAACAAAGAGCTCCTCCTTCCTCTAGAAAGCATAATACAAAGTGAATGAAATATGCATTATTCTGTTCATTTGCATTGTTTTGTTTTGGTTTGATCTGTTTCACACATCGGCTTGAAGCTGGTTTTAAATGCACCATTTGTTTTCTTTTTGTGAAGGATAAAACATGATTCATTGTGTAGGAAATATTTGTAAAGGGTTTTACGTCATGCACTACTCTGAGATAACCATTTCCCCCAGACAGTAGTACCTCATTCAGGGTCCTTTAACCGTATTCCTGCCATCAGACAGTGATTAGTAATACTGTTCCTGGCTAAGGGCACAACTAAACCCAAAGTTTGGGGGGGGGGAGCGGAGGGCGAGTTAAGATTTAGAATAGTGAGGGCGGAGCCAGCTTCAGAGGCTGAGTGAAAATTTTGATTTCCCTAGTAATTTATTATGGAAAGTCTTAATTTTATTAAAGACACAGGCGCGCATGTTATGCTATCTTAACTTGCTTTCATTCATTAGAAGCAGCCAAGAAAAAGATAAAAACTACAAATCCCATGAGGCTTGGGAACAACAAACTTAAAGATCACTAACCAATAGCCTAACAGTACACTGTATTACAACCTATTTGACAGCAAACAGCCCACTTTTCTTTAGTGAGAAGTTAGAAAGGACCACAAAATAAAGGAAACATTATTAAACAATGAAACAAGCTACAGTAAACATAAACAATCCCTGGCAAGAGTTCATGAAAGCAAATCGCCAAGACGGATCCAAGGAAGCACATATCCAAGTGGCGATGCAGGAGAGTAAGTAACAGTTGAAGGTTCCACTTGAGCCAAGACATCTTTAGGAGGCAGAAGGTGACAATGTTAAAGACGCTGTTAGGGAGCAAAATAAACATATGTTACTAAGTATTCAGGTGGGGTAATACTCGCCCCCATGTATTTAATACAATTAAGACTTTCCTCAGTGGTGGGGTGGGAGAGGTGGCGGGGGACTGGCCTGTGCGGGTGGCACTCTTTTTGGGGGCGGAAGAGTTGAGGAAGTCGTGGAGAAGTGTGGCTCACTGGTTAGAGGAGGCAGACCTGGAAGCAGAGGTCAGCCCGGGACCAGGGTTCAATTCCCGGCTCGGCGGGGTCTTGAGTCCTAAAATGTCCATGGACTCGACAATTCTCGCTCCGGTGCCTATTCGATTCACGGGTTCACACTCTGCGACTCTGGGCAATAGCTTGCTTAATCTCCACAACGGCCCCTCGTGGCGGGATGCCTGACTTTCTCCTTGCGGATACCCTGCCGGGGTTATCTCACAGGGGAATACCAGGACGGGTTCCCTAAGAAAGTGCTTAGAAACCGGTTGGTGATTTGCGCTATATAAATTCCTGTACATTTACATTTACATATATCTATCAACTACCCCCATACACCTGCCTCCCCCCCTGCCTCCCGAAAACAGAGTATAATTCTGTTATGCAGTTGACTTTTGCTCACAGTTCTATATTAGGGAGGGAGGGCGAGAGAGAGACTTGTTTTAGAAGCACCGTTTGTTTTCTTTTTATGAGGGACAAAACATGATTCATTGTGTAGGAAATATTTGTAAAGGATTTTACATCCAAAACTCATCATGCGCTACTCTGATATAACCACTTCCACCATGCAACAGTAAGTCATTCAGGGTCCTATGTGTTCCCATGCGCGACATAGCCATGTTTTCTGAGAAGGGAGTATCTTCCAGGGGCAAGATTTAGAGGTAAGCACAGCTGGTGACCTGAGGACTGGGGAAACAGACAGCTGAGTGCATTGGACTGAGTGCATACTACTGAAATGGCCCTTGCCAGGAGCAGGGCTGAAGCGATGCTGAGGGCAGAAGGGACATTACATTCTCCATTAGCCGCACCTTTGGTAGTCAATTGATGGTTCAGGGTAGAGGAGGGTACACAATTGTTCACCAGTCCCACCTGTGTAATGCACTCCGTTGGAATGTCAGCTTTAAGGGCAGGGGGCTATTCAATGACCTACTGTAGTTGCAGTATTATGCTGCTTATGACCCTTGAGGAGGCATTGAAGTGCTTTATGCTGAGCAGCCGGTTGGTAGCGCTCATGGTTAATTGTTAATCCAGTGGTTATTGGTTATTGTTAGTTATAGGGATTGGTCTTGTGCTCACAAGGAAATCATCCAATACATGTACTCTAGTTTCCTTATGGTAGATTAAATTAATAGAAATGAGATGTGATTTTCCAAGGATAGACTTTGTTGGTGGGTGAGAGCACACCGAGGGGCCAGATTTGCACTGCTCTTTGCTGACTATGCCTGCTGTTTTGCATAATAAAACTTGCATGAACTAAATCCAACAGCCAAGGTAGCACATTCTAGGCGAGGCGCGGAAACACGTACACCAGACTTCTGAGGGAGGTTGTCCTTATTATCTGTCTCGAAAGATAAAGGAGAAGATAGAGGAAGTGCGACCTGCATTAACAGGATCCCAAACAGGCTTCCGTGGGCAACTGGTCTTTTGTAGTCATTATGAATGTGCCAGTGTCCTCAGTAGTGTATGTGGCTTAACCCCTTCGCTGTGGGGGTTATTTTCCCGCTGTCCTGGGAGAGAGGGGGGTGCGCACGGCGCCCGCATGCTCATGACGATCTGAGCTCGTTATGAGGCACGCCGCTCCTGTGCTCATGACGATCTCAGCTCGTCATGAACACACCCGTTCCCGTGGAACGCTCAGCACAGCAGGGGAATTATCCCCTCATGCGAGCATACCACGGCTCATGACGAGCTGAGCTCGTCATGAGCATGGAAGGAGTTAAAGTGTCCTCTCCTGTCACTACCTGCAGTCTAAAGCCTCTGCAGGATGCTTCTTGCAGCTTTGTACTAAGAGCAATGCCGCTGTTAACATCTTCAATGTGTTTAGAGCGTGTCTGCTCTGGTTGCGGAAGGGAGGTCCGTTTCTACAGCTGTGTTCAGCGATACCTATACAGCTCTCCAATATAGTGTTTTATTGCCAATTGTTGGTGGGTACACAGTTGTGTTTCGAAATTTCACAACAGTTTTACTGATGTTATTTATTTATTTATTGAGTTTGTAAAGCGCGACACACTAATTGCTGCTGTCTGCACTAGCAAAGTTGCCAAGAGCCTCTTCTGTTAAAAATTTGCTGTCAGTCCCCTAAAACTGGGACTTTCCTTCAATGTATGTGAAACATAAATGTTGAATATATGTTTACACTATTCATTTGTAGTGGAATAATTGTGAAGCATATGTGCTGTGATTCACTACAACAAGTACCCTCAGAAGTTAACACTTTTGAGATAGCAGTACTTAAAGAATATGATTCTAGTTTAGACATTCCTAATTAAACATTTTGCAATATCTCTAATGTGGAAAGGAAATGTATCGAAGATTTGGGCAACAACATTTATGTTACGAGCAGCCATCATTATGGATACTGTAGTTTATCGTAGGGAATGTCTAAGACAACTGAACGACCCGAAATTCTATACTCGGATCCTACAGGATCCCACATCGAGACTACAAATGCAGATTAAATCTCTAATGGACAAAGGTAGAGAGTCTAATTGGATCACTAAAAGTGAAGCAGAATTTTTGATCCTGAGACATCCCAGAGTGCTGGCATTTTATATTCTCCCGAAAATACATAAAGAACAAAGACCGCCACCTGGGAGGCCAATAGTGTCGGGTATTGGTTCTTTTTTAGAGCCACTATCCAAGTTTGTGGACCATTTCCTCCGACCTATAGTAGCGGAGATGCCGTCATACTTACAGGACACTAAACATGTTCTCTCTCTTCTAGACACAGTGTCTTTTGATACTATTGTAAATGTGTTGGTTACATATGAAGTTGACGAACATTCCGCAGGTTGACACTCTTGAAATTATAGAACAGTTACTTGAGAGTCATCCTCGCGAGCACCAGACCCCTAACTCTTTTGTCATGCAGTGTGCCAAGATGGCACTTAAAGAGAACTATTTCAGTCATGACGGAGATCTATATTGGCAAACGACTGGCACTTCAATGGGCAGTACGTGTGTCCCCAGTAAAGCAAATTTGTATATGTATGGTTTTGAAACTAAGGTCATATTTGCGTCTGGCAACCCTTTTGTACAACGCCTTAAATTGTGGAGACGATATATAGGTGATATCCTGGCCATCTGGGAAGGTGACCAGGATTCTCTAGAACATTTTTCCCAATGGCTGAATTGCCAAGATTCCAATCTAAGATTCACTGGTGAATCCAGTAATAGGACTGTGTCATATCTAGATTTACAGCTGTACCCCAAGAATGGGAAGATTCAGACTGAATTATATCAGAAGCCTATGGCGAGGAATTCTTTGCTTAGATATCATAGTTTCCATTCACGAGCTTTATTGAACAATCTTCCGATAGGACAGTTTCTAAGGTTACGTAGAAATTGTAGTGAAGTCACAAGATATAAAGTACATGCAAAGAATTTAAGTGAGGAATTTCTGGCAAGGAACTATCCTCTCAAGCTGGTGCATGGAGCCAAAAAGAGAGCCCGCAACAATCATAGAGAGGCACTCCTTGAGTCGTATGAGAAACCTGAGAACAAAAGGATGGTTTGTGTGAGGAACTTCAGCAACTTGACCGATAAGGTTAAAAGGGCAGTTAATAAATCATGGCACATTTTGAAAACAGGGACCTTGTCCCTGGATAGACCCTTGTTTGCTCTGAAACAAAGTAATAATCTTCGCAATCTATTGGTGCATACAAGACCAAGGTGTAAACTACAGGAGACTAGACAAACCACATTATGGGGAGCCCTACCAGTGACAGGGCACTTCCCATGTGGGTCATGTTCTGCAGGCCCATTCACTAAACCTGTGACACAATTGGATTTAGGCCTAAGAACTCCTTGGGTACTAAATTCACATACAAATTATAACACGAGTGGGGTCATTTATATGATCACATGTCCGTGTTTACTAGTATATATTGGGATGACTACCAGGAAGGTGAAACATAGGATGGTGGAGCACAGAAGTGCTTTTTGATGCAAAAAGACAAATACCCGCATGACAAGACGCTTTGTTGAAATGACACACACAGAGGACAATTTTATGTAGTTTGTCATCGATAAACCGAAATATGGCATTAACATGGGGCCCTTAGATAAGGTACTCCTGCACAGGGAACAGAGATGGGTGTTCCGCATAAAAAGTCATATCGCAGGATTGAATGAAGATATACCATGGAATGCTTTATAGATACATATTCCCATGAAAAGTACCTCCCAACTTCTGTTCACAGTCATATTCATGTTCACATTTTAATGTGAATTTGGGTTTACAATTGGGTGGAGTGCAATCTAATTCTGATTAGAGCACACAGACTTTGAGAGGAAAGGTGTGTTGCTTTCCACCTTTCCTCCACCCAATGCTTGTGGAAAACAGAATAACTACATATCCCATAGTGCATTAGGGAGGATGGGACGTCTACACCTCAACATTAGGCGCGTGCTTGTTTTGACATTTCAGGCCGATAATATATACGTGAAAATATGGGGCACTCAATTTGAGAACGGCGCCATTACATAATAGCTGTCTGGCTCTTTATAGGCAACTGTAGTGCAGTATGCGGCATAATTGATATTTACGCGCTCTGCGACCCGGAAGTGGTATGTTGTACTTCCGGAGCAGGAGACGCGTAAACAGGATTTCAAGCGGAGGCAGGAAATACACGTTCTCCCTTTGGCCTCTATTCAAGGACAATATATGCCGGGATATTCGGTGATTCGGACAGACAAGTAGCCATAGAAGTACTCAGTTAGTGACTTTTGCCTAGTGACAGATTGACCGTGATATACGAGTAAGATCTCTCTTTTGTGAGGGGCATGGGACAGTTCCGTGTAATTCACAATGTGGACGAACATTATGATGCATTGGGTTAGACAATTTTGAATACAGACATTTTATGAAAGACACATAAACGGGTGACCCAAGGCGTATTTTGCGAACACCTTGATTTCTCCCCCACATGCATTTTGAACAGCTGTGATGCTGATAAAGGGGAACACTAGGCTATCCTTTTACCATATATAAACAGTCTTGGCATTAGGTGTGATTGAGAGGTACCCCCCATTTTTTTATACTAATTTGCCACAGCTTGTCATAGTTTAAATAATGTCACTAGTATAGCCTAGCACATGAGAGATATTGACGACCTAATGTAAATACATATACATTATACCAGTATTGAGTTTTCTTTCAAGAGTGGTTTTTAATGACTTTAGATGTGTTAGTGTAAATGATGGTTATCCTTATGATTCTGCCTTTAGGTTCCCACATATAGATAGAGGACCGGTTAAAGGTTAAAGGTAGAGGCAGACAATTAGTCTGCTACTGGTGGGAGCATTGATTCACCCGTGTGTGTTCCTTCGCATGTGTGGTGGTTTGGCACAACTTCTCACTTACACCCGGCTACCAGCCATTGGGCATGAGTGTGAATATATTTTATAACACAGGAATATTTTTGTGTGTTACAGCAAGCAGGCCAGACTGAAGTCGGTCCTGAGAACACCCATATAAATAAATAAGTATGGTTTTTCGTTTATCACAATGTTTAGCAGAGTGACAAGACATTTGTCCTGAAGAATGCCACAAACCTCTGGTCACCTAGCAGAAACATGTTGACCTAGTCAGATAGGGAACATCCTTACCCATATCGTTACACTGCTTTTTAATTCCACTCATTGGTGATACTCATTAAAATATTTTTTCCCCCATAGGGGATGGTTTTAATACACTTTTGATATTATTTTTGCACTTTGCCCCTTACTCACATACAACATTGGAGTGGAAAACACCTCACGCTCCTCTCCTGAAGGAGAGTTGTAGCCCACACAGTGCACTGTGTGCAAGAGGTAACCCAATGATGAAGCATGTCACCCTAAAGGTGAGTGAGGGTTCTCGTCTTTAAAAAGCAAATGCCTTTTTTCTTTAGTTTTTCTTAGTTTGGTTTGTGCACACCCATATTCACATTCTAGTTAAGAAACCATCGGGTTACCTTTTGTGTGTATTACTTGTCTGTGGTAGACCAGGAATCCATCAGCATAAAATCTTTATTTCGGTACAGAAAGTACCATAAAAGCACAGGTTTGAGAAGACATACACCATCATATATTACAAAATTATTATAAAAACACACAATTAATTATTACAATCACAATAAAATCAGATTAACATTTCTTTCTTTTTTTTCCCCCTTAAAAAAAAGAAAAAAGAAACAGAGGGCTCATTATTCGCTATTCTAAAGGGCAGGGAGACCAGGAAAAGCCTCAATGAAAAAATATTTTGTTTGTTTAATAAGGTACGCTTAACCCTAGATACTTGAGGATCTCCTTATGCGCCACATAGCTGCTAAGAATTGCGAAACTGCAAAGACAATGGGGCCTGAGGTATCATTTTGCATTATCCTGAGTGCTTGCATGAACTGCCGAAAGCCAAGATTTTTGCAGAGTGGGACAAGCCAATATTTCCTAGGTTTGTGGTATGCAGGGCAAACGAAAAAAACGTGTTGCTCTGTGTGACGGGGTGGGTCGGGGTCCCGATGAACAAGAGGAAACACAAGATTGTTTGTCGGCGGTGCCACTCTCACCAACTTATGTCCCCTTTCAGCAGAACGATGCCCCTTACCAGAACGAGGAGTGGATCTCGGACACTCTGCAGTTGTGGAATAATGGAGACGAACAGGGACAAGCCTCCTTTAACTGGGGCTTCCAGCAAGACGAAACTTCACCCCTGTATGACGTCACCTCGGAAGGCACGTCAAAGGAAGAAGGATACCGGGAGAGGACGGACGGTTTTTCCCAGGAGGAGGAAGGCGATTCGGTGTGGAGGAGAAGAACGGGAGTAGAGCCCAAGGAGGAAGAAGTAGGTGAGGTGTACGAGAAGCGGAATAACCCCAACATTCCAGACAAGCCAGGAGGCCACCGGCACCACAATTCGCCCTGCCACATTCCCACGGGAGGAGCATGACTGGAACAGGTACGGGGCAAAGTGGCAGGTTGGATTGGAAGACCAAACCATCCTACCGTATAAAAGAGCCGTACCTGAACCGCTTGTATATTTTGTAAATAGTGCCTGTACAGTCTGCTACCCTGCCCTTCATCACGAGCACCAGAGCATTCGAAGAACTGAAACAAATAATCACTACCAATCCCGTCCTAATTTCACCCAATTTCTCTAAAACATTTATCCTAGCTACTGATGCCTCAGAAGTAGGAATAGGTGCAGTGTTATCGCAGATTGGTGAGGACGGGCTACAGCACCCCGTGCTCTATGCACGTCGCAAACTGTTCCCAAGAGAGTGTAAATATCCCACAGTGGACAGAGAGTGTCTGGCCAGTAAATGGGCCATTGACAAACTACACTACTATCTAGAAGGGAAGCCATTCATCCTTTATACTGACCATGCTCCCTTGAAGTGGATGTATAAGAATCAGGCGCAGAATCCGCGGATCCTCAGATGGTTCTTGTCCCTGCAGCCCTATTCCTTTACTGTACACCATAAAAAGGGTACAGATAACGTGAATGCAGATTACCTGTCCAGAGTCTTTCCTCTCCCCGATCAGGGGAAACCAGGGGGGGGGGGGGTGACGGGGTGGGTCGGGGTCCCGATGAACAAGAGGAAACACGAGATTGGTGGTCGGCGGTCCCACTCTCACCGACTTATGTCCCCTTTCAGCAGAACGATGCCCCTTACCAGCACGAGGAGTGGATCTCGGACACTCAGCAGTTGTGGAATCATGGAGACAAACAGGGGCAGGGCTCCTTTAACTGGGGCTTCCAGCAAGAGGAAACTCCTCCCCTGTATGACGTCACCTCGGAAGGCACGTCAAAGGAAGAAGGATCCCCGAAGAGGACGGACGGTGTTTCCCAGGAGGAGGAAGGCGATTTGGTGTGGAGGAGAAGAACGCGAGTAGAGCCCAAGGAGGAAGAAGTAGACGAGGCGTATAAGAAGCGGAATAGCCCCAACGTTCCAGACAAGCCAGGAGGCCACCGGCACCATGAGCCGCCCTGCCACGTTCCCACGGGAGGAGCGTGGCTGGAACAGGTATGGGGCAAAGTGGCGGGTTGGGTGGGAAGACGGAACCATCCTACCGTATAAAAGAGCCCTACCTGAACCGCTTGTATATTTTGTAAATAGTGCCTGTACAGTCTGCTACCCTGCCCTTCATCATGAGCACCAGAGCACATTACTCCGCCACACTCGTGTGAATACTTGAGCACTCGGTTCCCCTCACTCCTGGCCCCTCGTGATCCTGTGTAAGGACGACCGTCCTAATCTTTGTGTTTATTTTTGTTTACGTTTGGGTTCCGGATACCGAGGGAGACCCCGGACTTCCGCGGGCCTGTCATCTGAGCCAATATCTGCAGCCCATACAATCTGGATCCCCCAAGGAGTATCAAAACGGACCCGGTGGCCTTTGCAAGAGAAAGACTTACAAGCCAGCAAAGAAAAGTGTTTATGAAAATAAAGCCTTCACTTAAACGCACCAGTAACCTCTCTGACTCAGTCACTGTTACCCCGCCACACTCTGTTTCACTGTTGCATTGGCATGAGGGGCATTTTTTCGGTGAAGACATGCTCCAATTAGATGTAAAAGCCCGTATAGGTAATACACCATGCCGCCATTGCACGTAAAGTTTTCGTGCTATGACGGGATAGATAACATCCAGGAAGCCCTAAAAGTGATATATATCTTTTACCATAAGAAAGGATTCAGTTCTGGAGCCGTGCTTAGGATTACGCATGGCCATATCCAAGCTCTCAGCCCGATATCCTTTCGCGAGCATGGTAGCCGAAATCTGACTACATCCCCTCTCAGGGTCAGTCCATATGTTTGAGAGCCCCAGTCTAATAAGTTCCTTCTTAATAAAGGCGAGCCACGGTATTTTAGATGCACTACTACTAATGAGTACTTCTTTAAGCTCTTGCCTATAATTGACCAGCTCAGGTGTAACCCATAAACGGCACCAGTAACTTAGTGGTCTTAAAGCTAGCTCCTCCTCGATTGGGGTAATCCCCAAATCAAATCTCAATGGGAGGAGCGGAGTGCTGGGTGGAAGAGCTAATACATTTCTTAAGAACTTATTTTCAACCCTGGAAATTTTGGATTTGTTACAGTGACCCCACAACTCGCTACCATACATACTTGCGCCCCTAGCCTGTGATTTGTAGACCACCATTTGAGGGCCCAGCGGTTTTATCGTTGAGGCATTGGATAGCCGCAAAATCCCACACGTTAATTGGGCAAGCTTTAGCTGGGATTTAGTTACCTGGGGACCCTACGACAAGCTCTCATTGATCGTGACCCCCAGGTAAACAAAGGTGCTAACCCTTTCCAGTATTATTTTACCCAGGGTGGGATTAGGTCTTGTGGTTCTGGGAGGGTTGAAGATCATAAATTTTGTTTTTAATGAGTTGATCTCCAAGCCCCGTATGGTGCAAAATTCTACAAATCCATCCAGTATTCTCTGGATACCCATCGGGGATTTCCAAAGCAATAGGGTATCGTCGGTGAACATTATCGCCAGTACCCTATTCCCAGTTATCTTTGGCGCATTATTATTCAGCACCCCATTCAGATGTGAGATAACTCCATTGACATAGAGGCAAAACAGGGTCGGTGCGAGCACACAACCCTGCCTTACCCCCCTGCCAACGGGGAATCTAGAAGTAAGAGTGCAACTCTTCCCGCATCTGACTTGGGCAAAATTTGCCTCATGTAACCTAATAAGGACTGAGAGGAGATGGTCGAGGATGCCCAGATCTAAGAGGACTTTCCACAATTTGCCTCTGGGTACAAGGTCAAAGGCAGACCGCAGGTCTATGAACACCATATAGAGGCTGCCACCCTCTATAAACACTGTTTTCCAGTATAATGTTACAAGACGAAAGATTTGATCTATGGTGGAGGTGTTCTTCCTGAACCATGCCTGATAGGGGCTAAGTATTTCAAAATCCTCTATCCAATCTTGCAGTTGATCTAAAATTAGTCTCACAAAGATCTTCTGCGGGACATCAATGAGACTTACTGGTCTGTAGTTGGATGAGAGCAGAGGCGAACCCTTTTTAAGAAAAGGTACTATCTCTGCTCCCCGCCAAGTACTAGGGGGGACCATCCCTCTCAGGATTGCATTAAATACCAGACAGAGATAGGGGCCCCAGACTTTTGGTTGGTGTTTGAAGAGATCGCCCGGAGGAAGTTTATCCAAACCGGGTGCTTTATTTGATGCAAATCTGTCAATGGCAGTGCATACTTCGGCCACCGTGACCAAACACTCCTCAGGGCAGAAAGTACTCAAGCCATAGTGTAATGAATCTGCAGACACATCTTCAGGGGTGGCCTCGCGGGAATACAGAGTCCGGAAGTGGTCTTCCCACACTTCAGGGGCTAGGTTTGGTTCTACTGCTTGTTTTGGTTGTCCTGAACCTACACTAATTATAGACCAAAATGTTTTGAAGTCTTTACAGTTTAGGGCAGTGGATAGGCTGGACCACTTTTCCTGGTCCCATTCTTCCTTGGCGCACTTAATTTTTTTCTTGTAGAGAGCCCTCTTAACTTTTATTAGTGCACTATTATTATCTTTTACAGCAGCCACTAATTCTGACTTCACTTCCCTGCATGCCTTATCATACCAGGAGGAACAGGGGGTATTGTTTCTTTCCATGGACACCCTGGGATTCAGTACTTCTGCCAGGCTGCATACTAGGCTCCCATGAATGGCCTCTATTTGTACAAGAGAGTCAGGGGATGGTGGTAAGTCATTCAGAGCAGCAGCTTCCATCAGCAGCGGAACTGCCAGGTTATATAATTTCGCAATCTGTTCTGGTTTTTCCTTGAGTCGTGACCATCTAATTCTGTGCCTATTATTTGTCAGGGTCAGATTGTTAATACCTTCGCCCCTCGTTAAATCCCCAGGTCTGCTGATCCTTGGGGAGGCCATTTCTAAGATTAAGGCGTTGTGGTCGCTGTTCTCTCTTGTCGTTACAGCAAAATCGATAACATTCGGCCATAGCCTGGTTTCCACCATAATGTAATCAAGATATGATGTTCGTCCAGGTTTATTGTATGTGTGTTTGGCTGGAATATCTGATGATGTACGACCATTACAGGCTCGTAGGGAATGGGTGATGGTTAGTGCAGTGATTTGGACAGCTAGGGGAGACCAAGCCCTGGCGTACGGGGCCTGGGTCATGGGGATTGACCAATGGTCATCCTCTGCTGTAAGGGCACCTTCATTTAATCCCTCTAACGGCTGGAAGTGACAGTTTAGGTCGCCCCCTACCACTATATTGAAGTCATTCGGAATAGTTGGAATAAAGGTGGAAAGATCATCAATGGTACTAGACTCACTGCCTACTCTAACTGGGCGTGAGTATGTGTTAATCAATGCTAGCTTATATCGGTTTGGCCAAACAAGGACCACGCATTGTATATCTCTGGAATTGGTGGTAAGAGTGCTAGCCTTGCAGCCCAGGTGTATTTCAACCCAGGTTGTGAGGCCGCCAGAGGGACGCCCCCTCCCACTCCCAAGTGCCGGTACGTGGAAGGAGGCAAAACCCACTCTAAGTTCCTCCGTGCGTGCCCAGGTCTCTTGGAAAAGGCACACATCATTTTTGTCTATAAATGATCCTCATTCTGGAATGTGATTTTGTTGTATAGTCCAGCGACATTCCATGACACAATTTTTATAGATTCTAACTTTATGGCAAGGGCTCTTCTCTCAGTTTGTGAACCATTCCCCACTTCTATAGAACCAGTTCTACGGCCATTGCCAGTCATCGGCTTGCCCCCCCCACAGATATCAATTTTAGGCTCCCTATCTAACTGAGGTTAGAGTACTTCTGCTGGGCTTAGTAAGGTTACCGCACTGCATGTGTCCTTCCCTTTCATTTTATTTCCTGCCTGGATGCTTCCGACCATTTCCAGCCCCTCTGTTTGACTTTCACTATTCGCCCCCTGTGTGCCCCAGGGATTGATATCCAAATCATGAGGGTTTAGTCAATCCACCATGTCTAAAGGGCTAATGCCCAGATGCATCAAGCATTTTTGGAGTCGCAAACGGTGCGATTCCTTAAAGTCGGCCGTTTGCGACTCCAAAAATGCTTTTTGATATGCATCATTACTTTTTGTTAAAATTCGCTAATTTTGTGAATTTCTTAAATGCGATTGCATTTAAGGAATCGCAATTGTGCGATTCCTTAAATGGAATGCATCATTGTAAGAAAATTAGCGAATTTTAAAATTGCAAGTGCAAATTACCACGAGTTTGAACCTCGTGGTAATTTGCACAATTGTTTAAAAAAGCACAAAAATGAATTTTTTAAACTGTTAAGTTACAGACACACATGTCCATAGGACATGTGTGTATGTAACTTACATGTAAAAGTGCATTTCATGGGTGCAGGGGGGGGGTCCTTTGGACCCCCCTCTCCACCCTTGAAATGCTTTGTTGAATTCCGATTTTCAAATTGCGAATTCGCAATTCCCATTCATTCCTATGGGCATTTCAGCCCATAGGAATAAATGGGAATTGCAAATTCGCTATTTGAAACTCGCAATTTTATTGCGATTCGGTAAAAATTGCGATTTTTACAGAATCTCAATAAAATTGCGAAAAAAATGATGCATTGCCATTTGCGATTCCTTATTTGCGATTCCTTATTTTTCGCAAATAAGGAATCGCAAATGGCAACGTTGATGCATCTACCCACTAATCTGTTATATTAGCACATGTCATCTGCAGGCTGGGATTCACTATGTCTACCTTGTCTTGTTCCTATTCTTGTTTTGGGGGCTACCCAGTTCCAGCCTGCATCCCTTTCAATGATATTATGCGCTGGGACAGGTGGAACAGGTGGATAGAAGTAGGAGAGGGGAAGGGACTGAATGGCAGTCAATGGTGTGGGTTGGGGCCACTGACAAACATGGGAAACTGTCCGTGTATCCCTAAAATTAATTAGGACACAGTCTCCCGCAAAGTCCTTAGTTCTTAGGCCTACCCATGCTACTCTACGGACCATCAGGATTTAGCTATTAGCATCTTGAGGTAGTGGTCTACTTTTGTTTAGCCAATCAGTGACTTTGTTCTTAAGGGTGGTGTATGTTTCTTCTTGCCCATTTGTCAGTGATGGCACACCTGCAAGGACCACTACAAGGGGACTACATTCTGGGGGTTGGTCAATTCGTACACTCGGGATTTATTCTTACTGAGGAGTTTTGGGACAGCGTTTGAATTTGTGCTTACTGTATCCTTGGTTTGGGAGTGGCTATCCGGTCCCTTGGCTGCGGCCGCTGTTGTAGCCTGTTGTAAATTCCCATCCACTTGGGTGTGTGTTCCCAGCCTACTCCCTCCAATCCCTTGTTTAGCCGATGATGTATTCCCGACCCCCTGTGCACTTTGAGGGTCTATCACTGCCCTCACTCCAATTAGATCATTTGCACTGTCGGGAGTTAAGGACGGTCGCTCCCTGGTAGGGGTTCTTCGGATTGTTTGCGCGCCGGGGATTCTGTCTAGTGCATTAGTGAGTGAAATTAGGTTTGCTTCAATGGCAGCCATTCTATTCGATAGGGTCAATAGGCACTCAGCAATTATTGACCCCACTTTCTCCCAGAAGCTACTATTCAAAGTGACCACAGAGACCACAGGTGTGTCCGGTATAATTGGAGGTGGTTGCACCTCCACCATCTCAAGCGCCACACTTTGGTCCACCATCTCTGGCTCCCCTGTTTCGTCCACATCTTTTCTCCCCTTCCCCCCACGCTTCATTGGCCTCCTGTCACCCCTAAAGTTATTTCCCTTCTGTCCATGGCCTCTCCTCCTCTTGGTTTTTTGGCCTTGTTTGTCTTTCAGAAAGTCCAGCCTTTGCTTGCTCGAGGCCGTCTTAGATCTGGTTGTTGCGCGACCTGACTGATTAGGTGTACTTAGTTCTTGGGAGGGCTCCTGAGTCATAAATACGGTGTTACTATCCACTGGGGGGAGCTCATTACTCGATGCGTTTAGGGCCTCCGGGGAAAAAGTGTTCTGGACTTGTCCATTCTCCATAGGGCGCCTGACAGTTCCCAAACCAAGTGAGAGCCGTCTGTCAGTCACCTCAATCTCTTTTGCGATCACATCAGAGGCTCTAGTGATAAAATAGTCCAAAGTTCCCATGGTACCTCCCCCTTTTGGCCCTTTCTTCACTGCAAGGTTAGCCATGGCTGAGATTAATGACCCTCCTTATATGTTTTACACCATACAATTAAGTCTTACCGTGGGCAATCAACGTTCCGGGATAGAAGTTAGAGACTAGGCCCAGCCCGTCCGTCTCACGTCTCGAACGGGCTTCGCCCGGCGCGCGCCCAAGCGCGTCCCGCGGGACAAAGATGAGGAACTGAGTAAGTACGCCTATTGTGGTCAGGGGCGTGGCGGTGATGCAGCACTTGGCCCGGTGTCTCCTGTGGATCGTAGTTCTCCTCTGTCGTGTGCCCCGCTGTTGCTGGCTGCAAGGTCCGGTAAAGTCTACGAGCGTCTCCCGCAGAGCGGGAGACGCAAGAGGTGATTAAGCAGGTGAGGTCAGGGCGTGGCGGTGGTGCAGTGCTCGGCCCGGTGTCTGCTGGGGAGCGCGGTTCTCCCCTGTAGTGTACCCCACTGTTGCTGGCTGCAAGGTCCGGTAAAGTCTACGAGCCGGAATCCATTTTTGATCTCCTGTGTGCAAATAGTACACAATTAGGAGGCTGGATGGAGCCTGTCAGACAGCAATGTGTATTGCAAGGTTCCTGTAAGGCATTCCTATTGTCCTTTGAGATTAATCAAACTCTAGGAGACAGGGGGGCCCCTTGCATTGCACCAACATTCCTTGCCTCCATCCGGCTCTATTGTTCTCCAAAGATGTTCTCCGCAGCGGGTTGACAGGTAGATGAAACCCCAAACCTCCTCCTGCTTACACTAGAAGACAAAAACTATGGTTTGACCAGTCTGAAAGGAATACACCAAAAGTCAGAAACTTCCTTAAATCATTACCAGCGCTGGACTTGAGGAATAACCAGTCTCTGTCTGCAAACTTGGTGTAAATAAGAGGCAGAAACCCCAGGTCATTGTGCCAGGATTTCTCATTATGTAGTGCCAGAGGTCACAGACTGGTAGAGTCAGAGAAAGACATCAGAGCTTCAGTGTTGAGGTTGCTGACTTCCAACTCTCCTTTACCAGGTTCAGAAATAGGAACCTGGAATGTCTGCACCAAGATAGGAGATGCTGCCTTGAGACGGCTTGAAGGAAGGAGCTCACTGACTGCTTAAGAGCAGTACTGGAGGTATCCGTGCATGACGGAAAGATTGCCTAGAAGAGGAGGACCCAGAGAAGCTGCGCAGGAAACATTTGATATTGACTCCAAGGAATGACTGCACTGCTAGGCCATGAGTTGAGGCTTGTCACCCGGGTCCCCCTGCACTGTGCCCTAGAGCAAGCCAACTTACTAGCTGGCTCTGTGCTTTCAGTAGGGCACCTAACCTTTCTCCCGATCACTCCACGGAGCGAGGGTGACTATGAAACCAGGGTCATCCAAAGAAACAGGAGCACCTGTGCCGGCTTGGTGCCAGAAAAAATTATAACCATGTGTAACAGTTGAACTTCATACTCCAGCAATATTGCGAAGATTGTGGGGCTGTTCATTTAGGTGGTGTTCTGGGCTTTAGACCCAAGGAAAATTTCCTTTCCCTGACAGGCAAAAACGAGTGTGGTTTATCCCTACTTTTGGCCGCACAGTCTGTAACAGATTCAGCAGACGCTTAAAGTTTAAAGTTGGTGCTGGCTGGCTACCCATGTTTCCCACATAATGATGTGCATTTTTCCCTTCTGCCTTTCATTTATAGTATTTAGTTTCATGCTATAAATAAAACTATTTTCTTTTAACTCATTGCACCCGCTGGACAACTATTAATGACTTGGTATTGCCTGCTAACAGAGCTCTCAGGGGCATATTCTCAAGAACGTGTGATAATCATTGCAAAATTAGCCTAATGCAACTCTTCACATTGCAGTCTATCGCGGGAAAATAATGCTGTTTTAATGTTCTACTCAGCACGGCGGTACCATGCGATAGGCTCAGGATAGCGTGTCAAAAGACTGCGTTAAAATCAACGCGACTCAGCAAAAATGCAAAACACAAACGCAAAGAAAGCTGCGGTGAGGCCAATTTCAATACAAAAATAAGCGGTAACCAGTGACAGGCCTGCAATTCCCACGTGCCATGCGGGAAAATGCACCATAGAAGCAGAACAAAGGGAAAAAGAAATATACTGCGTAGCACCATGAATGCACCCGGACCAAGTGCAGAGACCAACGCAAACCCCACAAGCCCTACAGACCACCAGCAATGCAACCCAGTATGCAAACAGAAATGTCCGTGAGTTGCAGTGCACTGAGGTTGGGGAGCTAGAGCTGAGCGTGCTCACGTGAATAAATTGTCTAGGAATGTGTCCCTTTGGGATATTCCTGATACAGCTGCAGTGGGGTGTGTTACACCGGCATCATCTTCCTCATCATCGACCCAGGTCCCACACTGCCTGAGGAGAGATTGCTGCTTGAGCTGTCCACAGAACAAACCTCCATCAGAAATGTTCCATGAGTTGTAGTACACTGAGTTAGTGGCACCTGAAGAGCTGAGCAGGGTATCAAGCAGATGATGGTATCCACAACAGGTGTGAGCAACTCTGATAGTCTGGCAGTAAGTCTCTTTCGACTCTGGCAGTTGTTGGTTGGAGGTGGTGCTGGCGGTGGTGGCCTGTGCATTCTGTAGTAATGCGATGTCCGGGCCGGTGAGGACTCAATTTGATATGTGATCCCTGGTGGACCACAGTTGAGGCCGGAGGCAGCGGACAGCGCAGGGCCACAGACACATGGCGTTGATTACCCCAAGGCAATCGACCCAGAAGCCATACAATATTCTATCAGACAGGGTCCCTGACTTGAGCTGCACAGAGTTAGTGGCCCCGGTTGCATTGCGGCCGGCACAGGCACACCACCACGGGACAGTGACTTGCGGTGCACTGAGGTAGTGCCACACGAGCTGTGCGGGTCCTTGTCGATGTCGACGGTGAATGTCACGGAGGGTTGCGGGGGACAGTGGAAGGTGTCCTTACAGGGCATGATGCAGAGGGCAGGAGCCAGCCGAAACAGGCAAATGGAGGAGTGGAATGCTACAGCTTCACATTTTAGCACCAAGTCAGTAACACTTACCTGATGAGGAAGACAACTTCCAGGCCATAGACTCAGATGCTACTTAGGTTCAACCAGAGAGTGTCCATGAATGTCGGGGCACAGACATAGTGGCACCGGAGCTGAAAGGGGATGCAGTCTGCCATGAGGCCTGTACAACAATATAAACTCTGCCATAAATAACTCAGTTCCAAATGTGTGACCTACTCGACCGCAGTGTAGGCCGGAGGCAGCGGCCAGCAGGGGACCACAGTCACGTGTCATGTGCTTGCGATGCACATAGTTAGTGACACCAGAGAAGTTGCTGGTAGTGTTCGATCACCTCCTTAACGATGATCCTTTTTTCCTCCGGACTGAAACGTGTCTGCCTCTTATGCCTCTCCTTGCGTGTAATGATATGAACTCTGCCATTGAGAAATCAAGACTCAGTTTCAAATGTGTGACCTACTGGACCGCAAGTTAGGCCGAAAGCAGTAGTCAGCAAAGGACCACAGACACGTGTGGTTGGAATGCTATACACAGAGTTGGTGGCACCACATCGAGGGAGTACAGTGATATCAAACGCCCCATGAACATATGAACTAGGACATCCAGGATATCAAGACTCAGTTCCAAATGTGTGACCTACTTGACCGTAGTGTAGGCCAGAGGCAGTGGTGGAGTACGTCAATGAGAAAGGAGTACTGTGGGCCTGTGTCGCGGAGGCCGTGATGGTCTGAGGAGGCTGCCAAGCTCACGGGCCTCGGTCTTGGTACCGGCACGTAATGCGCCCTCTTTGACACACGCCAGTGTCGGCAGGTGAGCAGTGAGGCCTGGGTGCGCAGTGGCAGGCAAGACGGGTCCGGAGACCAGTGGCCCGATGTGCAGCAGGCTCCCAGGATTGTGGGCAACACCACTCACGGCGACGGTGCCGGCCTCGTGCAGGGTGAGAGGCACCGCCCTGGCAGACACGTTGGGCATTCCAGAAGAGAACCACGGTCAGAGCTACATGCTTTTTATTCACACCCCTACGCTGGTCTGGCGTACGCTGGTCCAGCCCACTCCGCTCACGCTTACAGGGGGGGACGTAACAAGCTACATTTCTGCGATCTTCCCCACTGGCTGGGTTGACATTGTTGCGTCCACTGTTCACTACACTCCAAACACCAGCAGTGTATGTCGACATGGATATGTCTGTGGTCTGCATACTGCAGTTTGGCCAGCACATCCACGCCACACTTGGCATTGTGTACATTCTCATTCATGGGTCACTTGCCTCCTTCGCACATGCCTAGTTCCCGCCTCTCCCCACAATCTGCTATTGTGTGGCTGAGGTGCCATGCAGTTGATTGCTCATGTACATGGCTATCCCAGGTTACCACAGTACGTTGTGCTGTCGTGTCTGGTGGGTGGGCATGTTGTATGTGAGTTTGTAACATGTGCATTCCCAGATTTGTGAGTTGCATGATTGTGGAGTTGGGGTATGTGGTGTGTTCATTTGTTTCTTGACAACGAGCAGAGCATTTCCGTAGGTGCCATCCTGGAAGCGTCATTTGATAATGGACTGCCGGAAGATGTAGGAATCATGCACACAGCCTGGGTAGTTGGTGATGACATTTGTTTAGAGTCCCCAGTGGTCCACTATTGCCTGCACATTGATGGAATGCGTGTGCTTTTTGTTGTGGTAATTGTGTGCAGTATCGGCAGGGAGCACAAATAGGACGTGTGCAGTCAATTGCCCCCATCACGTGCGGAAAGCCAGCTATGGTGGTTTCCAGCTGTTCCTGCACAGTGTGGCTGTAGTGAAGGTGCCGGGGTACCAAGCTGATGATGGCATCCAAGACAGTTGGGATGAACTTTGATGGGCAGGCTGTGAGACTCCTCCGACTCAGGCAGTTGTTGGTTGGAAGGTAGCAGAGGCCAACTTTGTCTGAGGTGGGATGCTGGTTGTCCGCTGTGTTGGTACCGTCAGTCTGTGGGGTATGATGTTCAGGATGCGGAGGATGGTTGTCCTTTTGAGCCTGTAGTGGGCAATGACATATTCTGGTGTTAGGTCTGTGAGGCTGGTGCGTTTTCTGAAGGTCCGCTGTCTTTGTCTGCACTGCCTCTGTGGTAGTCGAGTGGGGGGGGTGAGGGAGGCCGGTCTGGGGGTGGTGGTGGTGGTGGGTTTTGTGGCCCTCTTGGGTGTCTGAGCTGCATGATCAGTAGCTCCATGGCATCTGTTGTTCTTCAGGTGTGGCTCTGGCCTGGGCTCCCTTTTCTGGTGCAGGTTGTCGTCTGACTTTACACCAGGTCAGAGCAGGTGTTAAATTCCTGCTGCTAACGCGCCTTTTCGCCTGTTTTGGGATCTTATCGCCTATCTGGCTGGTCATTGAGAATTTTTCAGAATGGTTTTGTCGCGGCTTTTGGCACGGGAACGCCTACTCTGCATCTCATTAGCGCTAGTTGCTGGGGTCATCTGTGGTGATGTTTTTTGCAGCTGCTATCGCAGGTAAATTGGTGAATTGGGCTGTTAGCACCAGCTTGTGAATGGGGCGATAAACTTCGATTTGGCTGCGATAAAGTGCCGATAACTTGGCGATAAGTCCTTGACAATATGCCCCTCAGTCTCTATTTGACAGCGCCTTCTTGAGTAAGCCTTAGACCAATCTTCCATGCTCACATGTGGGCCATGTTTCAAAGGGGCATACCAGGTTAACAGTAAGTGCCAAGCCACTCTCATTGTCAGAATTTGAGCCTAGTAACCCTTGGGACCTGAGACTCCGAATACACTCACAAAGGCGTTTTCTTGAGCCATGATTACATACTTTTCTTAATCAAAATGTACTTTGCTAGTCAAAGGCAGACTTTTATCAACATTCAGAGGTGCATTTGTTGTTTTTTGGGACTGATTTATCGTGAAGAATTTGACATTCTCTATTGATGTTTGACAAAGTGGTGGTATATGACAATGCTATGGCAAGTAAAACAATTGTTACCTAACAAGGATGCGCCTGGTGATGTGGCTCATGTCTATTTCCTCTGAAAGTTAGCAATTTCAAATGTAAACACTTTTGGAGCTATGCATAGGTTGTATAGATTAGAAATGTCATATTTTGCTAGATCTGACAGCGGTCTTGAATACAGTGAGTCATGCCATCCAACCTTGAGATGGTGTCCACAGTAGTCAGTATCCATCGTAGCCCATGCTGACCAGAAAACTTTTAAAGTCACTCAAGGGTACACTCTGACCACCCATACTTTTATATATCCGTATTACTGCTTTACTTAATATCTTGGATCCAGTAGTAGCAGTGCAATCTTGTGAGGATGCTATTCAGGAACACTATACATTTTCCAATAACTCCACCACCATGGAAAGCCTACAAATATCTTGAGTGAAATACATATACGGATGAGTGCATACAGCCTACAATTGAACAGTTCAAAGACTAAGCTCATATTTGTTGGTAAAAAGGCAGGTCTAGACTAAATTCTCTTGTTACCCCTGAACTCTTTGGTCAGTATTTTCCTGGATCATCCCTGCATAAAACCCAGGTTCCCTCTTAGTAAAGATTAATTTCTCAATGACCAGATCGGAGAGAATGGGAGTAGCCATGTCCATCCATATGCAAATTAAAGCATTCACCCTGTTGCTTTCAAAGAAGCTAAGAGATATCATGGTTAGCAATGTAATCAGTTCCCTCTTGAACTACTGTATACTTCTTCTGTAGGCTCCAGAGAGCCCTGAAAGTGGCTGTGTGACATTAAGGGACCATGTGTCCACAACCTGAAGAACTCTGCACTGGCTTCCAGTGCATGAACGAATACAATCTAACTTTAGCTGCCCAACATTTAAATGTTTACACAAACTTGCACGGGGGTATCTAGTTAGTATTTCCAAAATGGATCCCTAAAGCCAGCACCTCAGGATTCAAGCTCTCGAGCATCTATTTGCCCTTCACTGCAAATTGAACTGAAGAAGGGAAGGCGCTTTGTTTACCCAAAGTCCCCGTTCTCGAATTCCCTCCTTATTGAATTCTGCAAAACTGAATCTCTAGCAGTTTCAGTAAAACTCCAAAAATTAATTTATTCTATGGAATAGCAAGACTCACGGCAAAAAAACTATTTGAGAATAGTGTGTATGCAACAAATGCGGCGAGTGAGGTAGTCAGCAAGTTTGTCAGACTTTTTTTGGGGTAGAAAAATTGCTAATTAAAAATACCATAATGGAAGTAATGATTCTTTGTTGGCAGATTGTGCCATTTTGCATCACTGTAAATAAGAGTTGCTTACATTTCCCAATGTTGGGAGTACTCATTTTATTGACCTCAAAAATAATATATGTAGCAATATAAATTTGAAACTGGTCTCCTTATAACGTGATGCTCAGAAAACTGGGGGACTTATATAACAGACATATACTGACGATACACTGATATTGGCAATAGTCAAGAAGGTCTTCAGAATCCAGTAGATTATTATGATTTTTACAAGGATGACTGGGATTTCACCACTAACCTCGGTCATTTTAAAGTTTTGTCTACGTTCAAAAAACATGTAAAACACGTTGATGGTTCAGAAGGAGCCCATGCTCACGAGGAGCATGTATTTCCTTATTTTAGAGTGAATTTAAGGACAAATTGAATTGACGGTCTCATAGTGTGAGATTAATTGAAAAAGCCAATGATTAGACTTTTTATTGACAAGTCCAAAAAGCACAAATATACTAATGCAATGTTAAAGATCTACAAAGCCATGTCCATTCTTATTGCCTCCAATGGAAGTGAGCAATGGGGGTTTATTGTGCTGTTAATCGTTCAAAAAGAGGAAACGCGTTGTATGCATCATCTCCTATGTCTTCTGTATTCTTCTCTCATATTTATATATCCATTAGAGTGTGCACTTGATTACATCTCTAGTCCCTGTAAACATCACTGCTATTGAGGGTATCAATCTGGGCTAACAAACATGCAATACTCGCTCAGTCCTTGCTTCAGGACATCTGTAATTCACTAGACACACTGAGGACATGGCCCAAGTGTCAAATTAGTACAAATTAAAAATGGGGCCATCTAAAGATGATGTGCATATGGCTGCTACGAAAAAAAACATAGAAAATAACCCGTCACAAAAATAACAAAAAAAGCATGGAACAAAAGAAGAACAGAAAACCAAGATTGGCCTCACTGCCCTCCTCTCCTTTTTAAGAAGGTACGGCCCAAGGGATTGGGTCCCCCGAGCTTATGAAGGCTCTGGGAGGGGGCTGCACTACCTCCTTCTCCCTTTATTTGTATTCCTCCCGCTGGGGATGGAGTACCTGGGGCCGAATTAGGGTCAGGAAGGGGGAGGTGCTTTCCCCCTTTCCTTATAAATGACATGGCCCCGGGGATGGGGTGTCCAGGGCTACTAAAGCACAGGGGGGCAACATCTCCTCCTCCCTTTCTTAAATTCTCTGCCACAGGGGATGGGGTCCCCAGGGCCTAAAAGGCTCGGGTGGGGGGGGGAGGCACGTGACCGCCCCACATATTGCATCATTCGTGACAACTTCTTTGACATCATTAATAATATCACTGCAACATTTGCAATTAAATTATTGATGAGAAAACTGTGCATGGTTGGGTGTGAGCTATAGTTACCATGGGCACAAGTTATAGGTACTTAAAAGAACTATACCTGGTGAATTTCTGTGTTTTATAGAGTTTAAAGCGTCACGTTGCAACTGAACATTTCACCTAACTATAATGTTACTTTAACCTTTGTTTTTTCCAGTGAAATAAATATATATATATATACATGTCGAAGTTTATTGACTCATTTCTGGCCCCAAGGGTATCCCAGTTGAGCTCCTATACGAAGGACACCAAAGACTTCCTTAGGCAAATACAAGACGTGGTGTGGGAAGATGATTTGGTGATGATAACTATGGATATTTCGAGTCTCTATACGAGCATTAGACACCATGATGGGATTGCAGCAGTTAAGACTTTTTTTAACCTACGACCCGCCCGCTACCTGGAGCATAGCAGAATGATATTAGACTTTATATCTTTCTGTTTAAATAATAACATCTTTATTTTTCAGAACCAGCGATATAGACAGGTTAGGGGGACTGCGATGGGCACCTGCTTCGCCCCCAGCTATGCGAACCTTTTCGTAGGCTGGTGGGAGAAGCAGGTGGCCTGGGCAGATGACAAACCCCCATGGGTCGACAGGGTGATATGCTGGAGAAGGTATATCGACGACCTCTTCCTCATTTGGAGAGGGTCCGAACTCTCAGCACAGGAATACATTAAGGTTCTAAATCAGAATGATCTTAACCTACAATTCACGTACAATATGAGCAAGAAAGAGGTCTACTTCCTAGACCTTAGAGTCTTCGTTGACTTAGGCACTATCCAGACCGCCCTTTATAGAAAGGAGACGGCAGGTAACTCTGTCCTACATGGAAGCAGCAGCCATCCGACCTCCCTAGTTAAAAGTATCCCCTACGGGGAACTGTTGAGGATAAAGCACAACAGTTCCCTGGAAAGAGATTTTACAGAGGCCGCACAAAAGAGCGTGAAACGCTTCAAATCTCGCGGCTACTCTAGAACTGTCCTCCAACAGGCTGAAGAGAAAGCTAAAAAAGTCAAAAGACAAACCCTATTATTGGATAAAAAGACTAGTCCTCCCAAGGGAGGTAATGGCATCATTAGACTCATTACAAACTATTTGGTGGCAGCGAATAAAGTGAGAGCCATTATGTCGAAAAATTGGGGGATCCTTCAATCAGATACGATAATCGGGAAGGACCTGCAAAAACACCCAATGATAACATTCAGAAGAATAAGATCATTAAAAGACAGACTGGTCACAAGCCATTTATCCAAAGAGAAGTCCAAAGGGGAACTGCACGCCATGCATGGCTCATATCCATGTGGGAAATGCAAGGCCTGCAGTAACAGCCAGAGGGTACTTACCTATCAGGTTCCACACAAGGATTCTAAAATCAAGATTAACAAGTTCATCACTTGCTCTACCACATTTGTGGTGTACTGTCTGAGGTGCCCCTGCGGACTGATGTACGTGGGGAGCACAATGAAGGCAGTTAAACTGAGAATCCTTGAGCATCAACGGGCAATCGCTAACAAGGATGAAAGCTATCCGATGGCCCGACATTTTGCTAGTCATAATAATAGTGATAGGACCTTACTTAGCTTCTTCAGCCTGGACTGCATCCCCCAAGACATCAGGGGTGGAGACCTGAAACGTAGACTTAGACGCTTGGAGTCACGATATATTATCGATCTCCAGACGAAGTCACCAAGAGGACTAAATGCAGGGGAAGAATTCTTATCACACTTATAACATGATTACCATATGAATTGAACTGTGTCACTGTCTGAGAGATTTTCCATCTACGTAAAATGCTTTAAGAAATTGATTTGGTATATAGTTTGATCCTTTATGATGAATTAATATTTGATTTTGAATTATTAGTGTTATGTAAGGATCCGGTTAACTATGATTTACAGTTTCACTAAGATGGCCATCCAGGCCCTAATCACCGATTTATTCATCAAAGGCTTATTGGTTAAAATTACTTCAAACTGCTTACCATGCACTATACTGATTAGCCTTGCAAGGTAACCAATGCTGATTAAGAAAACCAGACTACAATTTTGAGCCAATGAATTCGCCCATCCAGGGCTCAATGTTGACTTTAGACAATTAAGTTTAAATTTTCACTGAATAGAATTGAATGAATTGTTCAGCATTATGAGCATCGCTATGAAATTGATTTGTTTTTTTGTTATTTGCGTTATTTCACCATTCTAAGATGGCGCTTAAAATTGTGTTATTGTCCGCTTTTACTTTCAATTGTTTATGCCTTATTTTACTTCCGCCTTGCCGTCGCCAGCTGACACTGACGAAGGCAAGTGCTGAAACGCGTCTGTTCTATCCGATTGTGCGCAAAATAAACCGAATCTGGTTTATACTGTTGTGAGTGCTGATTTATTGCCGGTTTCCAGCCTGCGGAGCGTGAATATATACATATATATATACATGCACAGTTCACTTCCTTTGAGAAACCGGGACCCTCGGACTGCGGTGCACACCAGGGTCAAAGGCACCCTGTATGTCTTGCGTTTCACCACACGCTAAAAAGCGTGAAAATGCACTCGAAATCCAGTAAATCTTCACCATCCAATTATACCATCCAACAAGGTTCGTGGGTATATATTTTATTCCAGCATGGAACACAGTTCATGGACCTAAACCCCCAACGCGTTTCAGCGACAACTCGCCTTGGTCACGGGTGAGTAGTGTTAGGAAAGTAAAACATTAAATAAAGTTTTTAAACCTTCTTGTATAAACATAAACAAAGGACAATGTGCATAAAATAAAACACAGCGGCCATCTTGTTGATAGTTTGCAACAGGTGACAGCATATATTATTGCAAGAGCTAGACAGTCGAATGGCTATGTCTTTCACTTTGGCACATTATCATTAGTACTTGACCATGCCAAGATGGCAAGTTCCATGAACTGTGTTCCATGCTGGAATAAAATATATACCCACGAACCTTGTTGGATGGTATAATTGGATGGTGAAGATTTACTGGATTTCTAGTGCATTTTCACGCTTGTTAGCGTGTGGTGAAACGCAATATATATATACATATATATATATATATTACCTACTGGCGGTCATCAGTAGATAGTTATAGTTAGGACCTAGCTTCAATAGGAAACACGTTTTTCGACATACCTATATCTTTGGCACCATTTGACGACGCCACACATTTTTCAAAAAAAGTGCCCAGCTGGTCTAGTTGTGCATAGAAAGTTTGGGGGTAATCCGTCAAGCTTGGGCCAAGACAAAGGTGGGGGGTCAACAAAAGTGTGTTTCTCATGTTAATTCCAGTAGGGATTTTAGACATGACTACAGCCCCAACCACTGTACGGAATTGCACCAAATATGGCAGAAGGCTAGATTGTGGACCAAACAGCAACCTCTTGCAATTTGGTGTAAATCCGTGCAGTAGTTTTTGAGATATTAAAGAAAATCCAAATTCCTATATCTAGTGTCGTGAGGCCTCCACAAATATTCAGGATCTTGTTCAGAGATCTGATTAGCTGCCAACACTTCAACCAGGAAGTGTTGTCTGCCATCTCGGGACTCGGCCTCAGCCGAGTCACACAAAAAACTCCATAAAAATAAAGAAAAGCGGGCAGGGTAGGAAAACTATGACCCCCTTGCCTTGGTGCTGTGGTCCACTCTGGCTCCCACCAGGGTAAAAAAGCATATATATTTTTTTTTTTTTTGCTATACAATCATGGGGATTCACAAATTCGCTGTAAATGTTTTAAAAAAACAAGCACGGTCTCCCGCCCTTGTTTACACTTTGGCCCCCAGGTGGGCCAGGTCCCAGTGTGATTGGATTGTGGCGTACAGTTCGAGCAGTCTGCCCTGTGACAAGTAATTGTGTAATTACTAAATTAAGAATAACACAGACCATGTTGGTGCACAGCAGACCAGCGCTGCAGTATGAGCCCTTGAATCTAATCGCTACTCCGGCTGGTTCATTTACTGCTATTCTGGCAATACAAGGGTGCCCAGTGGGTGGCGCTGTTAATATGTAGCCGTGCATTTGTACCGCCACCCTCCTTCACAAACACACCGCATATAATCTGGCAACAAAGTAAGATTGTTTAAAGCAAATAGTGACAGCATGTATAGCGCCCACCAGAGCATAACTGTTCTGTCGGCGCTTGAACTTGACACGCGTGCCCTCGACCCAGAGGGATGAATGACTGGCCATGCCTTGTTTAGATGCGAGGCAGCGACCTGAAGGTCTCAGAGCACAAAGCTGGGTGCAGCAGAGTGGCCCTTTCTATCAAGAGACAGTTGTTGCTAGTCCAAGCAATACCTATTATCCACGTTATATCACATTGCGATATCTAGTGTAACAGTCCACTATTGTTATTGATCCGCAGGGGTGAGTGTCAGGCTCTCCCCGCAAATGTGGTGTTGGTGGTTTGTTCTGCATAGCGCTGAACGTAGTTAATAAATTCCTATATGCGTATGCTCTGCGCCAGAGCGGGGACACGCGATGGGTGCAAAACGAATGCGGTGTGCTGTCTTTATTTCTGCTGCCTGCACCACGTGGCAGAAACCCCCAGAGCAACGCTCAACTCACCCTGTCAAGCATCCTTGTCCAGACTCGGCACTTGATGAGCCAGGACATAACATTGGCGATGAAGTTGGTGACCACAAATTCCGTGTGGCGGCTGCACACATTTCCATCGCATGCGCAGTATTCGTGCCGCGGCGACTAAGCTCCCAAATGCTGTGTGTCAATCTGGGCATGGTATTGTTGTGTCAGCCGGATGATCTCTGCCTCATACCTGGAGGTGGCCTAGGGACCACAAGCTGCACACCCGGTGGGACAGTACTCGCAAGCCGACTCCGGACTTTGATGATTGGGCTCCCTCGTGGGCGGCTGGAGGTTTCTTTCTCAAGCAAAGACAATACTGTGAGTAGTGACGCAGTGTGCGGTCACCCGAGGGGTGCGATAAACAGTGCCTGTCCCCACGTGCTTAGTGAGTAGTTGAGTGACTCTGCGGAGGTCAGTCTCACAGCGTGCCCTGCAAAGGGGAAAAGATGCACAGCCTGTGGCAAAATGAACCATTTCATGACGGTCTGTAGGTCACGCAGGGGACGAAATGGGAGGCCCCAGATAAACAGGATCCCCGAACCACAGACGCCAGGCAGTGACATGAATGAGGATGCTCAAAAATAACACACTGTGCACTCGGTGTTCACTGGGGGGTCGGTATCTAACTCCGTGAGTCGACTGCCACAGTGCCAGATTCTAGTCGGAGGGCACATGACAACAGCCATAGTAGACACCGGGGCTATCATCAACATTATGTCCTGTGAAGCTCACCAGGAAATGAAACATCCACCAACTCTGAATCTCGCAAAGATAATGGTGTTTGCTTATGGGCAATCCAAACCCCTCGCAATCAAGGGGAGGTTCAAAACTACTTTGGCATATGACCAGAGCAAAGTGGAAGTCGTGATTTACGTCATGGATGAGGGACGTGGCATTCTGCTTGGATGCAAGTCGGCGGAGGCCCTTGGAATAGTCTTGTTTGCCTTCGGAATTCACCAGGAAGGGGTGAGTCAGATATTAGAAGAGTTCACAAAAGTATTCGAGAGGATTGGATGCCTCAAGGACAAGCAAATACGCCTCCACATTGACCCCTCAGTACAACCAGTGGCTCTTCGACACCGGTGAGTCGCATTTCATCTGAGGCCCCTAGTCGAAAAAGAGTTACAGAAACTGGAAGAGGCAGGAATAATAGAGAAAGTGACAGGGCCGACCCCCTGGGTCTCACCCATCGTGGTCGCAAGAAAACCCAAACAACCCGGGGAAGTAAAGATTTGCGTGGACATGAGAATTCCCAACACAGCGATCAAACGGGAGCGGCACCTGACTCCTACAATTGATTATCTCATAGGGGACCTGAGTGAAGCTTGTTGGTTCTCGCAGCTGGACCTTCAGGTTGGATATCATCAACTCGTCTTAGATGAACAATCCAGATACATAACGACGTTCTCGACACATGTTGGACTGAGGCGTTACAGAAGATTGAGTTTTGGAGTATCAAGTACTGCTGAGGTGTTTCAGAACACCATTAAGAGCTTCTGGAGGACCTCCCAGGAATTGTCAATGTGAGTGAAGATATTCCCATCCATGCAAAATCAATACCGAAACACAATATTCGACTTAGACAAGTGGTCCAACGAATTCAAGACTCAGGACTTACTCTTCATCTAGAAAAGTGTGATTTCCTCCAAAATAATCTGCAATTCTTTGGGTACATGTTCTCAGTGGATGGAGTTGCTCAAGATCCAGAGAAGGTCCGAGATATCAAGAAGGCTCATGCTCCAACCAATGTGACCAAGATGCGCAGTTTCCTAGGGATGATCAATTATTGTGGTTGGTTCATCAAGGACTTATCCTTTTTGACCACGCCCTTGAGAGAACTAACGAAGACAGACATCCCATGAGTTTGGGGCCCTGAGCAGCAGACTGCTTTTCAAAACACCAAGGATGCACTCTCAAGAAATACCACACTTAGGTATTTCGATCCTAGGCTACAGACTCAGGTCGCCGTGGATGCAGGGCCAAAAGGCCTTGGAGCTGTTCTCCTGCAACGTAAAATGGAGGAAGATGAGTGGGATCCAGTAGCTTTTGCGAGCAGGTCACTGACGGACACCGAGCAACGATATTCGCAAATAGAGAAAGAAGCGGTTGCTGTACACTCGGGGTGCCAGCACTTCCATCTTTATGCGTATGGGAAACCATTCTTAGTCAAGTAACCCTTCTGGTGAATATTTACCAGTGTAACATTTGCATGTTACAACTCAATTACCAAGTCCAGCCCAATGCATTTCGAGATGATATTCATCCCTTCTTCAGGGGCCACTACGAGAAAAACAGACACATCATCAATGTTTAAATATAAAGTATTTAGAAAGAACATTTTAAAAAGCCACCATTCACAGTCGTCTCTTGTTCAGTTTCATTATTTATGACCAGGTTTTGACCATCAACATTTTCTTTCACATAATCTAAACACAGCACTATTTTATTTAAGTTACTTAACTTTTTTTCAACATTGCCGTGCGTAAACTCATATTCAGATATTATTCTTCATACTGCCTCGCCTGGGCGCTAATTGTATTGTTTTAAAATAATTATTTCTTCTTTGTAAATACTTCATATTTAAACATTGATGATGTGTCTGTTTTTCTCGAAATGCATTGGGCTGGGCTGGGTAATTGAGTTGTAACATGCAAACGTTATGTTATTCAGAACTACTAATGTACTGAGTATTTTTGTACATCATTGTTGAATTTTCATTTATGTGTTTATAAACATGTGTTGATATTAGACCTGATTTCAAGGTTCTATGGCTATTATACATTTCTTGTACAAAGCAATGGAATGATCAGTTTTCCTTTTATCTCATAACATTACAAAGTGTTGATTCCATATTTTAAACTGTGCATCCAGTACACTGGTGAACATTCACCAGAAGGGTTACTTGTATTATGAGGCTCGCTGCCTCTCACTGGGTAGCACGCAACTTTGTTTTAAATTGGAAAGAATTTTTTCGCTTTCCCAAAATAGGAGTGCGCTGACCATATATACAAAAATCCATTCTTAGTCACCATGGATCACAAGCCCCTTGTCCCGTTGTTCAATGGAACGGCATCCATACCACCACCTTGTATCGAGAAGTGGATGTTGCAGTTGCTGGAATAAAAATGCATGATCGAATATCAACCGGGGTCCAATAATCCTGTGGGCTATCTGTCTCGCCATCCTAGAGCTGCCACGAGAAGTGAAATGGAGGAGGAGGAAGAGACCGAAGAATATGTGAGATACATCTCAGACAGATCTCGTCCGCTCCCAGTTGCCATAGATGAACTATGCAGTGCCACCAATCAGGAAGCCTGACTGCAGAAAGTTTTAGAGGCTGTAGGGGACAACAAGTGGCATCAACTCCGAAACTAAGAGACAATCTGTGAGAAGTTAGCCTGGTATATGATGTCCACTATTCTAGTGGGCACCTTGCACCAGTCTAAACGACCCTTATGATTGTGGTTGTAAAGTCAACCTTATAGATCAGGTATCCTAGTGGTAGCATGGACCAGCAGTCTTAAGCTAAAACTTCAGAGAGCATGTGAAGCAAGCTGTTTTACCAATTATAATCCCTTGAATATCAAATGAAAGGACACCACACCAGGTATATACAAAATATATATGTATTTATTATTAACACAACCTCTCTGAACTCTTCATGAGGTCAGAGATTGAGATACAGTACAAGTTACTCAATAAGCATACTTTAAGTTGCACACATACAATTCTGCTCTAGGGGCTTCACGAACCATATACTAAGTAAGTGGTATAAGAACCACTTCAGGAAAGGTGAATAGGCCTAGAGCCTAGGGAGTCGCTGGGGCTACACTGGACAACCAAAGGATTAGAAGTAGGAGGCCCACAGGAGATGCGTGCAGTGTCTGTACACAGTCGCGAGTTACAGTAGAGTTATAATGGGAACATAAAAGTTACACAGTAGTAGATTAAGGACACTTCTGGATGGACTACGGTAAAACCCTTTTAAACTAGGACACTTCGAGAGTCAACACCCATGGGAGCACCGGAGTACTCGAGTTACCTCACCCAGGGAAGCCGGGTGCATCGGTGTTCTTTCGTGTCGGGTTTCGTCACTGTATCCTATGGAAAGCTGCAAAGAAGAGCTGCAGGCGACCAGGAGAAAAGTGTCCGGGTGGATCCAAGGGTGGATCGGAGTAGTGAAGAACCTGAAAGCAGAGGGGACAGAGTCTGGGTCACTAGCCAGTGACCAGGAAGAAACCAGGCGATGTCGAGATGCAATCAGGTGAAGAGGTGAAGCTTGTCTCTACAGCCACGAGGACCAGGAGGTGTCGACGACAACCAGGAGCTGGATTCGAGCTGTCCCACAAAGGATCTTGTTCACTGCGGTGTCGGTATCTGGATTGGACCCAACAAGCCTTGGCAAACGCAATCCATGCAGGATACGAAGATTGGCTTCAGTTCAGACAAGCAAGGTCTGGGGAGCTTCTTCTTTGCAGGGAAGCTGGAGCAAGCCCGGAGCAACCAGGCAAGCAGTGTATTTTCAAAAGGAAGTCTTCGGAGGGCTCACTAGCCAACCGGCTAGCAACTGGGAAGATGCGTTGAGCTGAAATACAGGCACAGGCCCACGCGGCACTCGTGGAGTGTGGAGGGCTGAGCTTCAGTGCAAATGCTGCTCGGGTTTGGGGCTTCTAAAACTCCAATGCACAACTTCAAGGGTACCTCAGAAGCTGCACGGTTAGCAAAGAGCCGGTAGTCCAGGGTGTCTGGTACCACGTCTCTCATGCCCGCCACGGGTCTCAGCTTTGCTGTGGATGTGGATTGGAGTCGGAGAACTCTGGAAGTCCAGTTCAGAGTTGCTGAGTCTTAGGGTTCCGGTGGGAGCGTCGAAAAAGCAAACCGGCAAGTTACTGGTGGTGCCTGTTTGCACAGGGTGGTCACTCCTTGACCACAAGGGAGATGTCTTCCAGTCGATATGGAACGTCGATGGTCCAAGAGTTTTGTTTCAGAGTTTCAGTCCAGGATAATCCAATGTCTCTAGACACAGCTCCTATCTTTATACTAAACTAAGGGGCTGGATTACCTGCTAGGTCCCTCCTATGGGGGAACCTGGGAAAGCAGTGGTTACACTCCTTTCCCTTTGTCCATTTTTGTACCAGAGCTGGGGCTGGAGTGGCCCAGAAACTGGTTTGTCCCACAGGGCTATGCATGGAGCACCTTGTGTGCCCCAGGCAGTGTCTGGAAAAGCATCTTTCCATTGAACCCACCCTGCCCCAATACACTACAGGCTGTCTAGGTGTCTTGTCGAGGGAGGTGCTAGCACCTCCCTCGACAAGAAACCTATTGTCCAGGCCTCCCTTGTTGGAGTTTCGTCCAGCTGCAGAGGTCAGACTCGTGTCTGTGGCAGCAGCATCCATTTTGTGATGCTGAGGCTCTGTTTAACTTTAACCGGATAAAGCAGTAACTACATGTCTTCTCCCTCTAGAAGGGTGGAATGCTACCCCCGCCGCCAGAACTGGTGGCGGTGGGGAGGTAGCATTCCAAAGTGTTTGTCACCTTACACAACATGTTTTGATAAAGCCAAACCAAAGTTAGCATTAACCTTGAGGTTTATAATGCACTTAAGAGTATATGGTAGGGCTATATTACAGAACAGCTATAAGGACATGGTTCCGAAAGCTGTAGAAGGGCTCAGCTCATGCTAGAGCACCCTCTCACATAAAACCAAGCACTTTGCCTCCAGGATTGTTAAGGCCTGCCATAGGAGTGACTTATAGGTATATATGTGTCTATATATAAAGGTAGATATAGGTATACTATATCAAATCAAGGGGTGATTACACCACCTTGCCCAAGCTGAGTGATCAGCCTGTGGTGTCAGTTTGGATGGCTAGCCAGGGGTGGCATAATACATGCTGCAGCCCCTGTTAGGCCTTGGATGCACCTATGTCCTGGGTACCTATGGTACACTATACAGGGGCTCACAAAGGTGACCCAATTCCCAATTAGGTACGTACCAAAGTACATGGTATCAATTTAGAGAGAGAATATCTGGGCTGTGGGTCTGATTAGCAGGCCCACAGCCACACTAAAGTCGAAAAACCAGAGAATCACAGCAAAAAGTGGGGGTGACCATAGGAAGCAGACCCTACTCTCCTACACAACCCCCCCCCCCCCCAACGCAGGGACATTAAACTATTAAACTAGCCTTGACCAGTTGAGTCTTCATGTTCTAAGTGGAAATATCTGGAGAGTCCATCTGCATATGCCATGGTCAGTTCCAGGTCTATGTACCACTGTAAAGTCCATCCCCTGTAGGGAAATGGACCACCTGAGCAGTTTGGGATTTTCACCCTTCATCTGGTTTAGCCACAAGAGGGGCTTATGGTCTACCTGAATCTTGAAGTGAGTACCAAACAAGTATGGCCTCAGCTTCTTCAGGGCTCAAACCACAGCAAAGGCCTCCCTCTCAATAGCTGACCAACGTTTCTCTCTAGGGGTCAGCCTTCTGCTAATAAAAGCTATTGGCTGGTCTTGACCATATTTATTTAATTGTGAAAGAACAGCTCCCACACCCAACTCAGAAGCATCTGTTTGGACAATGAATTTCTTGGAGTAATCTGAACTTTTCTGAATAGGTGCAGACCACATGGCCTGCTTCAGGTCATCAAATACCTTTTGACAGCTTACTGTCCACTGAACTTTCTTTGGCATTTTCTTTTAGGTTAAGTCATTAAGTGGTGTCAAAATGGACCCATAGTTCTTAACAAACTTTCTGTAGTAACCAGACAGACCAAGAAAGCTCTGGCCTGTGTCTGGGTGGTTGGAGGAGTCCAGTCCTTTAGGGTCTGGATCTTGCTCTCCAGTGGTTGAACCTGACCTCCACCTACAAGGTGGCCCAGGTACACAACCTTACTCTGCCCTATCTGGCACTTAGTAGCCTTGATAGTTAGGCCTGCCTTTTGCAGGGCCTCCAAAACATTCTTCAGGTGGATCGGGTGATCCTCCCAAGTGGAGCTAAAGACAGCAATATCATCAAGCTAAGCTGCACAATAGTCATCCATCCATCCATCCAACCTTTGGAAAGTGGCAGGTGCATTCTTCAAGCCAAAGGGCATCACCACAAATTGGTAATGACCTCCTGGGGTCGACAATGCTGTTTTAGCTTTTGCATCATCAGCTAGTCTGATCTGCCAGTAGCCAGCTGTCAAGTCAAATGTGCTCAAAAACTTGGCAGACGCCAATCTGTCCATGAGCTCATCTGCCCTTAGTTTTGGGTGGGCATCTGTCCTAGTGACAGCATTGAGACGTCTCTAGTACACACAAAACCTCATCTCTCTCTTACCATCTTGGGTGTGAGGTTTATGCACTAGGACTACAGGACTGGCCCAAGGGCTCTCTCAGGGCTCAATAGCTCCCAACCCCAACATCTTTTGGACCTCTGTCCTGATACAGTCCCTGACATGATCAGGTTGCCTGTAGATTTTACTCTTCACGGGCAGACTGTCACCAGTGTCCACCTCATGGGTGCACCAGTTTGTCTGACTTGGAGTCAGTAAAAACATATGTCTATAGGATTGGAGAACTTGTCTGCAATCCTGCTGCTGTTGGTCAGTGAGGCCGCCTGCCAAGGCTACACCATCAACTGAGCCACCGTCAGGGTTCTGAGAAAGCAGGTCTGGGAGAGGGTCACTCTCCTCCTCCTGTCCCTCATCTGTAGCCATGAGCAAGCCCATGTCTGCTCTGTCAACATATAGTTTCAGCCTCTTGACATGAAGCACCTTGTGGGGGCTCCTGGGAGTTCCTAGGTCAACCAGATAGGTTACCTCTCTCTTCTGTTCAACAACAGTGTGGGGCCTAGACCATTTGTCTTGGAGTGCTGCTGGGGCCACTGGCTCAAACACCCACACTTTCTGTCCTGGCTGGTAAACAGTCAGCACAGCCTTTTGGTAATGCCAGACTTTTTGAAGTTCCTGGCTAGCCTCCAGGTTTTTAGGTGCCTTTTTCATGTACTCGGCCATCCTGGAGCGGAGACCAAGTACATAGTCCACAATGACTTGATTAGGCTTTTTGAGAGGTAACTCCCATCCTTCCTTCACCAGACAAAGGGGTCCTCTTACAGGGTGCCCAAACAGAAGTTCAAAAGGGCTGTAGCCAACCCCCTTCTGTGGGACCTGTCTGTAAGCAAACAAAAGGCAGGGCAGAAGGATGTCCCATCTTCGCCTAAGCTTTTCAGGTAAACCTTTGATCATGCCCTTTAAGGTCTTGTTAAATCTCTCAACTAGACCATTGCATTTGGGATGGTAGGGCGTGGCGAACTTGTAGTTCACTCCACACTCTTTCCACATAGCAGTTAGGTATCCAGACATAAAGTTTGCACCTCTGTCTGAGACAACCTCCTTCGGAAAACCCACTCTTGAGAAAACTCCCAGGAGGGCTCTTGCCACAACAGGTGCTGTTGTGGTCCTTCGGGGAATAGCTTCTGGGTATCTGGTGGCATGATCCACTACCACCAGAATAAACCTGTGCTCAGAGGCTGTTTGGGGATCCATTGGTCCAACAATGTCTATCCCAACTCTTTCAAAGGGAACCCCCACCTTAGGTAGTGGTATTAGGGGGGCCTTTGTGGTGCCACCTGATTTGCCACTGGCTTGGCAGGTGACACAGGAGCGACAAAACTCCTTGGTATCGTCTGACATGTGGGGCCAGTGAAAGTGAGGGACAAGCCTGTCCCAAGTCTTGTTCTGGCCAAGATGTCCTGCTAAGGGAATATCATGGGCTAAGGTAAGAAGGAAGCCCCTGAATGCCAAAGGCATGACCAACCTCCAGGAAGCACCAGGCTTGGGGTCTCTAGCCTCTGAATACAGGAGCCCTTCATTTCAATACACTCTATGGGTACCTGTAGCATTCCCAGCAGCCTCAGCAGCAGCTTGCTGTCTGCGGGGTTCAAGAGCGGGGCAGTCCAATTGTGCCTGCCTCAGGTCTGCCCTTGAAGGTCCCCCTGTCCCAAGAAACTCAACCTGATCAGGTTCAAGCTCTTCTAGGACAGTTCCTTCTTGGGTCTCACAGTCAGATTCCTGGGAAGACTGATCCTCACCCTGAGGCAAGGGGGAAGGCACAGCCTTAACCCTACTGCTTTTTTTCTTGGTAGGCAACTGGTCCATAGTTTCAGGATCCAGGGCCTGTTCAGTTTTGCACTTTTTGGCCTGTGACCTGGTCACAGCAAGGACATGTGCTGATATGCCTAACATCTCTGCATGAGTCCTATACTCCACTTCAGACCAGACTGAAGATTCTAGATCATTGCCCAACAAACATTCCACAGAGAGGTCTGAACTTACAAGAACTCTTTTGAGGCCAGTTACCCCTCCCCGGGAGAAATTAACAATTGCTATACTATGGGTGATAGTGACATTGCTTGCATTGGTCACTAGGTAATTATCACCTAGTATAATCTGTCCAGGGTCCACTAAGTTAGGCGTCACCATGGTGACACTGGCATATGTGTCCCTGTAGGCCTGAGCCACTTTATTATTAATTAAAGGTGTCTGCCTGTACTTGCCCAGGTTACTGGGCTCAAAGTAGAGGTCATAGCCATGTCCACATCACAGACAAGGACAGCTTGAGTTGGTATTCTGACTAGGCCAGAATCCATCTCAGTTCCCAGGGTTAACCGTACTACACCCTTCTGTTGAGAATCACCACTATAAGCTGTACTAGGGGGAACAATTGCCTTAGGAGCAATGGTGGCTGGAGCTGTCTCCTTCTTGGTGCAATCACTGGTCCAGTGAGTATTACTCTTACAAAAATTACACCATGGTTTCTTTGGACCTTCTTTCTTTTTGGATTTCTTTGAACCCCCTCAATAGAAGCTTTTTGGGGACCTGGCACTGAACAGCAACCTATACTGCTCAGTGGTTAAGCCAAATCTATCTATCAGAGCACTCTTCAGAACTTTGTAGTTATCAGCATCCTTATCACTAACTGTGAGGAGATTATCTCTGCCTTTATTTGAAAAGGAGAGCCATAGTATAGCTGCCCACTGACTCTGGGGTACCTGCTGTACTTTGCAGGCCCCCTCCAAAGCAGTTATTCATTTGTGGATGTCATCCCCACTCTTGTAGGGAGGGACAATCTTACTTAGGTTTCTATGGTCATATGATCCTTCCCTATTTCTAGGGATATTGCTGCCACCAGTGGACTCTAGTCCACACAATTTTCTCTTTCTCTCAAGAGCCAGGGTCTCTTTATCAAGGGCAATTTCTTGCCTCTTGATTCTAATCTTGGATTCCCTCATCCTAGCCTCATGCTGCCGTCTCTCAGGGGAAGTCATTCTCCTGAGAGCTGAGGCATCTGACCCTATTGAGTCACCAGAGTGGTGAGATTCCCTGGAAAAGGATTTCCTCCTTCTGTGCTCAGAGTTAAGCCTGCTTGGGGGCCTGGATGGGACTCTCCCTTCTCCAGCCCCATGTAGGCTTAGGTTGATCTGGTTAAGTTCTCCTACTTCGACCTGATCAGCATCCACTTCATCATCATCATCCCCTAGATTGTCATCATGGGAATCTTCTGTTGAGGGATGCCCCCCTCCACTACCTGTCTGATCTGGGGTTGCTGCCTTTTCAGTATCATGCTCCACTAATAGATTTATCAGGTGCCTCAGGGTTGGACTCTGTGCTTGTCTCAGTTTCCTGAGTGAACATAAACTTCTAAGTTCATTAAAAGTAAATGTATCATAGTGAGAAGGTGCCTTAGGAAGGTCAACTTCTGCTGGAAGAGACTGACTAGGTTCTGCTCTTAAGGACATTTTCTAGTGAGGTGTGGTGTGTGCACCTACCTACGTTAAGAGTTATCTACTAAACCCTCTCTAGGAGTTGTAGTCAGGGTGTGCTAGGCCCTTTGCTCTACAACAACTAAGTTCAGTAGAACTTAAGTATTCTAAGACTTGATTTATATGTACCTCTAGGTACCTTAATGTGATCTTTCAAATGATATCTTAAGATTATATGGTAAAACAACAGCAAGCTCTTATCCCAACCGCTGCACACCAATGTGAGAAGTTAGCCTGGTGTATGATGTCCACTATTCTAGTGGGCACCTTGCACCAGTCTAAATGACCCTTATGATGGTGGTTGTAAAGTCGACCCTATAGATCAGCTATCCTAGTGGTAGCATGGACCGACAGTCTTAGGCTAAAACTTCAAAGAGCACGTGAAGCAAGCTGTTTTACCAATTATAATCCCTTGAATATAAAATGAAAGGACACCACACCAGGTATATACAAAATATATATGTATTTATTACTAACACAGCCCCTCTGAACTTTCATGAGGTCAGAGATCGAGATACTGTACAAGTTACTCAATAAGCATACTTTAAGTGGGGAACATCCTTTACAACGCGGATATTACACAGCAGTTCCCTTACGACGCAACTTTTACAACGCACGTTGTAACAACGAATTGCGCTGGGGGGCGCTCCAGGATAGTAAATAGTTTAATTTACTATCCAACTCCTTCCCTACTATCCACGGGGACTGGAGTTGGAATAGTAAATTAAACTATTCACTATCCAGCCCCCAATAACGCAAGTCGTGGTAACGACTTGCGTTGTAAAACATGCGTCGTAAAGTACTGCGATGTAAAACATCGCGTTGTAACGACATACATCCACTTTAAGTTGCACAAATACAATTCTGCCCTAGGGGCCTCACGAACCATATACTAAGTAAGTGGTATAAGAACCACTTCAGGAAAGGTGAATAGGCCTACAGCCTAGGGAATCGCTGGGGCTACACTGGACAACCAAAGGATTGGAAGTAGGAGGCCCACGGGAGACGCGTGCAGTGTCTGTACACAGTCGCGAGTTACCATAGAGTTAGTAGATTAAGGACACTCCCGATGGACTACGGTAAAACCCTTTTAAACTGGGACACTTCGAGAGTCAACACCCATGGGAGCACTGGAGTACTCGAGTTACCTCACCCAGGGAAGCCGGGTGCATTGGTGTTCTTTCGTGTCGGGTTTCGTCGCTGTTTCCTATGGAGAGCTGCAAAGAAGTGCTGCAGGTGACCAGGAGAAAAGTGTCTGGGTGGATCCAAGGGTGGATCGGAGTAGTGAAGAACCTGAAAGCAGAGAGGACAGAGTCTGGGCCACTAGCTAGTGACCAGGAAGGAACCAGGAAGGAACCAGGCGATGTCGAGATGCAATCAGGTGAAGAGGTGAAGCTTGTCTCTGCAGCCATGAGGACCAGGAGGCGTCGATGACAACCAGGAGCTGGATTCGAGCTGTTCCACAAAGGATCTTGTTCACTGCGATATCGGTATCCGGATTGGACCCAACAAGCTTTGGCAAACGCAATCCCCGCAGGATGAGAAGATTGGCTTCAGGTCAGACCAGCAAGGTCTGGGGAGCTTCTCCTTTGCAGGAAAGATGGAGCAAGCCTGGAGAAACCAGGCAAATGCTGTATTTTCAAAAGGAAGTCTTCGGAGGGCTCACTAGCCAATAGGCTAGCAACCGGGAAGACGCGTTGAGCTGAAATGCAGGCGCAGGCCCCACGCGGCACTCGTGGAGTGCGGAGGGCTGAGCTTTAGTGCAAATGCTGCTCGGGTCTGGAGCTTCTAAAACCCCAATGCACAACTTTGAGGGTACCTCCGAAGATGCACGGTTAGCAAAGAGCAGGTAGTCCAGGGTGTCCGGTCCCACGTCACTCGTGTCCGCCATGGGTCTCAGCTTTGCTGTGGATGTGGATCGGAGTCTGAGAAGTCTGGAAGTCCAGTTCCTGAGTCGCTTAGTCTTCGGGGTCCAGCGGGAGCATCGACAAAGCAAACCGGCAAGTATCTGGTGGTGCCTATTTGCACAGGGTGGTCACTCCTTGACCACAAGGGAGATGTCTTCAGTCTTCCAGTCGATATGGAACGTCGAAGGTCCAAGAGTTTTGTTTCAGAGTTTCAGTCCAGGATAATCTAATGTCTGTATACAGAGCTCCCATCTTTATACTAAACTAAGGGGCTGGATTACCTGCTAGGTCCCTCCTATGGGTGGAACCTGGGAAGGCGGTGGTTACACCCCTTTCCCTTTGTCCAGTTTCGTGCCAGAGCTGGGACTGGAGTGTGCCAGCAACTGGTTTGAACCGGGCTATGCATGGAGCACCTTGTGTGCCCCAGGCAGTGTCTGGAAAAGCATCTTTCCATTGAACTCACCCTGCCCCAATACACTACAGTCTGTCTGGGGAGGTGCTAGCACCTCCCTCGAAAGGGAAACCTATTGTCCAGGCCTCCCTTGCCGGAGTTTTGTCCAGCTGCCGGAGGTCAGACTCGTGTCTGTGGCAACAGCATCCATTTTGTGATGCTGAGGCTCTGTTTAACTTTAACTGGGTAAAGCAGTAACTACATGTAGTCTCCCTCTAGAAGGGTGGAATGCTACCCCCACCACCAGAACTGGCGGGGGGGGGGAGTATTCCAAAGTGTTTGACACCTTACACAACATGTTTTGATAAAGCCAAACCAAAGTTAGCATTAACCTCGAGGATTATAATGCACTTAAGAGTATATGGTATGGCTATATCATAGAACAGCGGTTCCTATGGTACACTATACAGGGGCAAACAGCAGAATTCAAAGTTCCCCAGGGAAAGTGTGACAGAGTGGAGAAAGGAGTTGGTATCAAAAGTAACGTGACTGGAAGGGTTCCCTTGTCGGATTTTAGAGAGCCTCACACACCCAGAGTATTAGGTGTGAAACACACCCTGACTGGAGGGTGTCCAGTGTCATCATCGACTCACTGCCCCTCGACAGACCGGCGCTGCAATGTCTGACGGAGTACCCAAAGGCACTCTTTTGGCGGGGTTCTTTTGTTCCTTGCCGATGGTGGGTGAGAGTGAGGATGGAAGAAAGTGTAGTCGGTGCAAACGTGAGTGAAAGTTAAAAAGGGTGCTCAGTCCACACTGACTTTTATTAACATGGCTGATTCCCTGGTTAAAAGGGGTGAGAGGGGAGCTAGAGACCGTATAGGTATACAGAAAACTAACTCAACCCCCTGGTGTGGTCAACATGTTTCTCGCCAACCGGCGATTCGTCAGGACCTCAACAAGGTACTACACAAAAACACATATGAATTAGATGCTCATTCACTTTAAAGAAGGCAGATACAACCTCTCTGGGTCGGAGCTAAATAGGGCCACGGGTCCTGCTCTATTTAGGCGACCTAGAGGTAGGGGAAAAAATAGGTTAAAAAAGAAGAACAAGTCAAGTCAAATCTCACTTAAGTGACTCTTTACTCAGAAGATATAACGTGACTTCAGTGAAAAATCTCCACACTGCGAGGGGTGAGGGGGGGTACGTGTGAAGGGAAAACAATCGTAACGGTCATTGGGTGGAAATTCCCTTCTAAATCGGTCTATTAATGGCACGATTAATGTCTCACATTGGAGGTTACCCAGAGTGCTTTTCAAACACAAAACTGAGGTGTGATGCCAAAACTTTCAAGAGGACACCCATTCCTAGGAAAAAAGCAAGCATGTTCTTACCCTAAGGGAAATGATTAGGGCCTCGCAGCATACTCCCGTGAGGCCAGCGCTGTTAGGTTAGATGAACCTGTGGGGTATGTAAGGGAGGTATAGATTGGCATATAGTCCAGCAGGGTAGGGTTGAGGAAATATAAGGTAATGGGGGCTGGTTGGACAAGTGACCTCCATGGTGGAACCCCTGGATAGCGTTAAGTACAAATGCCAAAATAAATGCCAAAATAAATTCAGATGACATGGAGGAGGGGTGCCCACTCTATCAACCCCAGGGTTGTCTGGAGAATGATTCTAAGATCACACCGCATACTCCATTATCCAGCGATATGCTGAAACCGGCGCTATGGTGAAGGACTTCAACGCGTTGATCACAGCCTACCGAGTGAACATAGAGGAGGGTAGGGGTCTGTGCAACTCATGCATAGCGCTTGTCTGTCACTCGCGCTGTGTTAATAGAGTGACCCGTGCCGGATTTAGCTTACAAAAGGTAGAGTTAACCTGGAGGCATGGGGGAGAAGAGGAACCAACGAAGAGGGGAGGAGGAAACACACCAGGGTACTACCCGTACTCCGTTCGATTCTAAGCCATGGTGCGTGGGAGCGGGAAGCGGTAATGGTAGGGTTGGGCGTAATCTACACTTCTGCCAGTGCCCACTGACTTGCGGGACAGAGTGAGGTGGTAATAGAACTACGGAGACTCGCAGCGATTTTGGTTAGATAGCTTGGAGCAATTCCGGCTGATATCCGTGGAACTGGGCTTGAGGCAACCGCACGAGCCTCGGGGATTTGAGTAGGAGCTTACCTTTAGTCAGGCGCTGTATAAAACACTATACAGGTGCTCACAAAGGTGCCCTATTCCCAATTAGGTATGTACCTAAAGTAAATGGTATCAATTTAGAGAGAGAACAGCTGGGCTGTGGGTCTGATTAGCTAGCCCACAGCCACACTGAAGTCAAAAAACCAGAGAATCACAGCAAAAAGTGGGGGTGGCCATAGACAGCAGACTTTACTCTCCTACACAATCCACGCCCCAGAAGCCAGAAAGGTGATTGAAAGCCTGTACCAAGTGAGGCAGGAACTGAGTGCGGACCCAAATGGGTGTCTCCTTTGGGGTCACCGGCTAGTGATTTCATCATCCCTGGTCAACAGAGTGGTTGGGCTGGCTAATGCTGGATACCAAGGGATGGTCAAGACAAAAGGGAGATTACGGACAAAGGCCTGGTTTCCCTTGATGGACGCTGAGGTCAAGGAGGTAGTCAGATCCTGTCCATGGTGTCAGGCAACTGGTGAGCTGAATCCCCCTGCTCCCATCATGATGGAGCGACGCCCAGAGGGCCCATGGATACAGGCTAGTATGGACTTTGGAAGTCTCCCGATGGGAGACACTCCATGGTGATCATGGACGATTACTCTAAATACCCATAAGTGGAGTTGCGATAATCTTTGAATGCAGTAGAAGTCATTCCCAAATTAGAAAAATTAATAGCTACCCATGGCCAAATTAAAGAGATCAGGACTGACAGTGGTCCACCCTTTCAGGGACAGGAATTTGTGTCCTATCTGGCATCGAAAGGGATCACTCACAGAAGGATTACCCCTAAATGGCCTCAGGCAAATTGAGAAGCTGAGGGGTTTATGAGGACATTGAACAAGGGGATCCGCATTGTTGTGGCTAATGGTGAGCTGGTAGAACAATTAATATACTCATTACTACGGGACTACAGGCAGACGCCCAACATGACCACCGGGCATGCTCCTGGGCAGCTGTCGATGATGGCGCTTCGTGACTGATTCTATTCCTCATCATCCCACACTGGGTCCCTGCCGAAATTGATGACATTGCTGTTGAAGTGAGCAAACGACGAAGGGCTGAAACATCCTATCTCGGAGTGGGGGACCTTGTCCTAGTTCAAAACAGGCACCCGGGAAGTAAGTTCAGACTTCCCTTTGAGAAAGATTCATGGCCCATCATTTGCATTCAAGGCACGCAGGTCATGGCCAAAAAAGGACTAGAAATAATTACCAGAAATGTCTCAGCCTTCAAGAAGAATCATGAGTCTCCCCACTTGAAAAGAGACCCGAGAGAGGGATTGCAACTGGGAAGAATGGACTGGGAGTGATCCAACTGCTTTGCACCTGGGAGGTGTAAAGGCATCGCCACAGTCCACTGACGTTCAACATGAAGTCAGGAGGCCTTCAGTATTGTCGGAAACGCGTATCGAGCGCAGAGAAAATTGCACGCAGTTCAGTCTACGAGAAATCCAGCACCATCCAGCAGATTTCGTGATTTTCACTGCTGAACTGAGACTGGTTTGAACTAGAAGATCAGTGGACTGGTTGTGAGTAGTTTCAACATGATTGCCACATGATTTGGGCACTATCAGTGTATTGTATCTCAATGAACATGGTAGCTATTCAATTTTTGGGACGAATGTTGTATCGCGATATCTAGTGGAACAGTGCACAATTGTTATTGATCCGCGGGGGTGAGCGGCAACTCTACCCGCGTACGTACGTACGTACGTGGTGTTTGTGGTTTGTTCCGCATAGAGCGGAACGTAGTTAATAAATAGCTGTACACGTGTGCTCCGCACCAGAGCGGGAACAATCAAGGAGTGCAAAACTATGGGCCAGATGTAGGAGCCAAAATACCGGTCGGTAACGGCCGATTTCGGCCGTTACCGACCGGTATTAAGTATTTGGCATGTAGGGGCCCTATTTTACCGAATCGGTAAATTTACCGAAACTGTAAAATACCGAATCAGTATTTTTACCGATTCGGTAATTTTGAGATGTAGGTGGGACTCTTCTGAGTCCCACAGGCCTTACCGAATCGGTATTTTACCACCCAATCCAATTGGGTGGTAAAATACAGATTCCAGGTGTGCATGCACATGTGTGCATGCACACCTGTGGCATGTGACAGACAGACATGCCCTTAGGGCATGTCTGTGTGCCACATGTCACACATGCCTGAATTCGGGGTGCTAGAGGGTGTCAAAGTGACACCCCTTGCACCCTTGCAACATTCGGTATTTACCGAATCGGTAAATACCGATTCGGTAATACCCATTGATTCCTATGGGCTTCAATGCCCATAGGAATCAATGGGCATTACCGAATCGGTATTTACCGATTCGGTAAATACCGATTCTTACAGAATCGGTAATTCAATTACCGATTCTTCCTACATCTCCCCCCTTCTATTTTACCGATTCATAAATACCGAATCGGTAAAATTCGGTATTTATGAATCATTAAAATATACTTACCTACATCTGGCCCTAGATGCGGTGTGCTGTCTTTATTTCTGCAATTATGATTCAGAAAAGGGGGTGGTGATGGACAGAGTATCTAAATAAAGCAGAACACTCCTACCCAGTCAACAGATCAGGGCTTGATCCATCACTGTTTTTTAGCTCACTGCACCATCCCAGCTCAGAACCTGGCTACATGCAAATTAGTCTGTCCCTGGCCCAGTGCATCATGGGAACAGGGCAGACCAAACTACCAAGCCAATTCTTTAACTGGAAAGGAAACAAGCTTCCGGGGACCGGTTTCTGGCATTACAGCCGTCTTCGGCCCGGCTTGCTTGAATCCTGATGGTGCAGTGAGCAAGGGACTCATGTCTGAGTATACCCTTCCACGCTTATGGTGGACAAAACGATTCAGAAAAGGGGGTGGTGATGGACAGAGTATCTAAATAAAGCAGAACACTCCTACCCAGTCAACAGATCAGGGCTTGATCCATCACCGTTTTTTAGCTCACTGCACCATCCCAGCTCAGAACCTGGCTACATGCAAATTAGTCTGTCCCTGGCCCAGTGCATCATGGGAACAGGGCAGACCAAACTACCAAGCCAATTCTTTAACTGGAAAGGAAACAAGCTTCCGGGGACCGGTTTCTGGCATTACAGCCGTCTTCGGCCCGGCTTGCTTGAATCCTGATGGTGCAGTGAGCAAGGGACTCATGTCTGATCACTCTGTCCATCACCACCCCCTTTTCTGAATCGTTTTGTCCACCATAAGCGTGGAAGGGTATACTCAGACATGAGTCCCTTGCTCACTGCACCATCAGGATTCAAGCAAGCCGGGCCGAAGACGGCTGAAATGCCAGAAACCGGTCCCCGGTAGCTTGTTTCCTTCCCAGTGTAAAAATTGGCTTTTGTAGTTTGGTTTGCCCTGTTCCCATCATGCACTGGGACAGGAACAGACTAATTTGCATACAGCCAGGTTCTGAAACTGGGATGGTGCAGTGAGCTAAAAAACGGTGTTGGATCTAGCCCTGATCTTTTGACTGGGTGAGAGTATTCTGTTTAATTCAGAGACTCTGTCCCTCACCACCCCTTGTTGTAAATATGTCTTTATTTCTGCAGCCTGCACCACGTGGCATAAACTCCCAGAGCAACGCTCAACTCAACCTGTCAGGCATCCTTGTCCAGGCTAGACACTTGATGAGCTAGGACATAACAATCCCCTACACCTCGCCTCCTCTAGTTCCCCCCCAAAACAAAAATCTTCTTCGAGAAAAAGTTAAATGCTCATTAGTTGACTGTCTGTTACCATTTAAAATGTTTCTAAAATGCCACAAATGCTGCCAGTGCTTTCAAACAGCCCCCTCACACATTTATTGTTCAATGGAAAGTGACAATATTTGTGATATATTGTGAACACTGTAAAGAAATGCACAGGTTGTTAGCCCAACTTTTAAACACTTGTAATACATTTGTTATTCCTTCATAGTACTGTCCGCAACAAAATACTGAAATAATAATGGTAGGGTGTTTCATAGTAACTGTCCTTGTACAATACGGATGCACATTTCCCCCTTCGCGCTCCCCTCCCCCTAAATACACCTCTGAAAAACGCGAATTCCCCCTTTGTGTATTATGAGACGTACTGGGAATTAATAAATCAATACATAAAATACGAGGCATACACAAAAAGCTTTATCGGTGAAAATCCACGTTACTGTGCAAATAACAGAGCTTTTTTAAAAAGTATTCTAATTATTGTTTGAAGATGTCATTTGGAGGTGAAATGCTTAGATTTGCAGAATGGCTGAATGTGATATAGGTAGGCAAACCCGAGGCACCCAGAGTGATAGCGCAGAAACCGCGTTATATGGCAATTACATCTAGTGACTTGCTGTACGCTTTATAATGCCGTATAGCGCAGTGACTCCCTTAGATGATAATACCTCTATACACAAAGGGGCTTATTTATAAGCCCATTGCGCCACCAGTGCGTCACTTTTTTAACGCACCGGCAGCGAAGTGTGCCTGCCCATATTTACAAGGCCACGTAAAGCCAATCTGAGTGGCTTTCCATGGCCTTGTAAATATGGCCCTCTTTCACGCATTACTCTGCGTGGAAGGGGTGTTCAATGGGTGTTTGGTGTGGGTGTTCCCACGCAACATTCATGGGACATGCCACATTCCCGGTTTCCAAGGTTTCGTAAACAAAGGAATGCATCAGATTCATACGCCTCCCCAGGAGAGGTGCAACGAGGAGAAATACCTTTATTTTCCTTTTGCAGCACATATTGAAAGAGAAAACACCTCTCGTTATTGTTTTTGTGCAGGAAGGTGTCCCTTCCTGCACAAAAACAATCACTTCTACAACGCAGACCCCCTTGCACCATGGCACAAGAGTGCCTGCTTTGGCACATGCAAAAACAACAGTTGATGGACAGAATGCAGATCAATGTCATACTTTCACCCCAGTACAGAGACCTGGGCCTAAATCCATCGTTTTTTTGCTCACCATGCCATTCCAGTTTGAACCCAGCCATATGCAAATCAGTCTTGACCCTGTGCCCCATGGGAACAGTCCAGCCCGAACTGCCAAGCCAGGTCCTCCCTGGACTGGAAACAAGCATCCTAGGACTGGTTTCGGGCTTTCAGCCCTCATCAGCCAGGATAGCTTGATTCCAGAGGCATGGCGAGTACGGGACTCACGTCTGAGCATACCTGTCCCACTCGGAGTGACAAATGCAAAAACAACAGTTGATGGACAGAATGCAGAACAATGTCATACATTCACCCCAGTATAGAGATCTGGGCCTAAATCCATTGTTTATTTGCTCACCATGCCTTTCCAGTTTGAACCCAGCCATATGCAAATCAGGCTTGACCCTGTTCCCCATGGGAACAGTCCAGCCCGAACTGCCAAGCCAGGTCCTCCCTGGACTGGAAACAAGCATCCTAGGACTGGTTTCGGGCTTTCAGCCCTCATCAGCCAGTATAGCTTGATTCCAGTGGCATGGAGAGCACGGGACTCACGTCTGAGCATAGCCGTCCTACTCGGGGTGACAGATGCAAAAACAACAGTTGGTGGACAGAATGCAGATAATGTCATACATTCACCCCAGTACAGCGATCTGGGCCTAAATCCATTGTTTTTTTGCTCACCATGCCATTCCAGTTTGAACCCAGCCATATGCAAATCAGTCTTGACCCTGTGCCCCATGGGAACAGTCCATCCTGAACTGCCAAGCCAGGTCCTCCCTGGACTGGAAACAAGCATCCTAGGTCCGGTTTCGGGCTTTCAGCCCTCATCAGCCAGGATAGCTTGATTTCAGTGGCATGGAGAGCACGGAACTCACGTCTGAGCATACCCGTCCCACTCGGGGTGGAAAATGCTTTGGCACATGGCAGCCCATTGTGCGCCACCATAGGGGAAAAAGAAAGGAATGCACCAGTGCTCAACAAGATGAGTAATTAAGTGTTGATGGTTTTGTGGTGGTGTGTAGCATAAGTGTGCAGGGCTCTCCCAGGGAGTGGCTGCTTTGCACATCTGTATCAGAGGATTGTGTCACCAGAAGTGTAGTGGTGATTACCTCTTTATCTGGGATTGGATGGGGAGCTCAAAAGTGCATACAGAAATCCCCTCCAAAAATTGAACACAAGTGTCTTGTGAAGTCGGAGCACAAGTGTCTTGTGAAGTCGGAGCACTGCTGCAAAAGGCCAGGTGCACCAGTCTGATGAGAGATGTTTGTTTTCCTGAAGCACAAGTAATAAATCCGAAGCAACAAACAATATGATGGAATTGAAATCCAAACTATGTGTTTGGCTGATGCATATATATATACAAACTTAAAGTCCGTCTCTGGTGTCAGTTTGCAAGCAGCACCATTTTGAAACCTTGTAATCCATGAAAGTTACATATTTCTGGTGAATTACGGATTTGTAATCTAGTGAGAAGCCTCAAAACATAACGGGCCCTATTCACAAAGGTAAACTTAGACCAAACGTTTAAGTTTAGGCCTGAAGTTTAAGTTTAGACCTAAAGTCTAACTTTACTAAAAGTAAAATTAGATTGGTGGTTTAAGTTTAGACCAAAAGTCTAACTTTAGTAATAGTAAAGTTAGACTTTAGGTTTAAATTTAGACTTTGGGTCTAAACTAAGAACAAAAGTCTAACTTAGACTTCAGGTTTAAACTGATGACATGGTCAGTGACATCACTGATCACATAACTAATCACATCTCACATTACATCACTGATGACATCATCCAGAGAACCATTCACTAATTGACTCACATTCCCACACACTCTCATATATCCTCTCACACACACATACAACCACTCAAACACCCACATATTCACCCACAGAGCCAATCCCAAACCCACTCACTCCCACATACAGCTACTCATCCATTCACACCTACTCACACAGACCCTCACCCAGGCCCTCACACAGTCACTCACTCACCCATACAGCGACTCACACACCCACTCCCTTACCAATGCAGCTACTCACACACCCAGTCACTCACCCATACAGCCTCTCAACAGAGCCACTCACCCACCCACCCACACAACCGTTTACATACCGATTCACACTTCTATACAAGCACTCAAATGTCTACTCTCTCACCCATACAGCCACTCAACAGTCACTCTCCAATACAGCCACTCCCACACCCATTCAGTTAACCAAACACCCATACAAACAGCTACTCACCCACCCATATAGCTACTCACACACCCAGTCCTTTACCCATACAGACACTCACAAACCCACAAAGTCTCCCATACAGTCACTCATGCAGCCACAAAGTAACCCAAACAGCCACTCACCCACCCATACAGCCACTCTCATACCCATTCATTCACCCATACAGTCACTCACACACCCTACAACCACTCAGATACCTACTTCCACAGAGCCATTCACACACCCACTCGCCTACTCACACAACCACCCACACAACCATTTACATACCGATTCACACATCTATACAAGCACTCAAATGTCTACTCTCTCACCCATACAGCCACTCAACAGTCACTCTCCAATACAGCTACCCCCACACCCATTTAGTTAACCAAACACCTATACAAACAGCTACTCACCCACCCATACAGCCACTCACACACCCAGTCATTTACCCATACAGTCACTCACACACCCACAAAGTCACCCATACAGTCACTCACGCAGCCACAAATTAACCCAAACAGCCACTCACCCACCCATACAGCCACTCACACACCCTACAACCACTTAGATACCTACTTCCACAGAGCCATTCACACACCCACTCGCCTACTCACACACCCACTCACTCACCAATACAACCACTCACACACCCAGTCACTCACCCATACAACCTCTTAACAGAGCCACTCACACACCCACACAACCATTCACATACCCATTCACACATCCATACACTCACACATCTACTCACTCACCCTTACAGCTACTCAAGTTACTCTGCAATACAGCCACTCCCACACCCACTCAGTTAACTAAACACCCACTCAAACAGCGACTCACTCACCCATACAGCCACTGTCACACTCAGTCCCGCACCCATACAATCACTCACACAGCCACTCATTCACCCATACAGCCACTCACACACCCAACCATACTGCCACTCACACACCCACACAGCCACTCACACACCCACTCACTCACCAAACCTGCTACTGACTCACCAATACAGCTACTGACTCACCCATACAGCTACTAACACATCTACTTATTCACTCATACAGCTACTCACACACCCACTTAATCACCCAACCTGTACAGCCACTCACACATCCACTCACTCGCAGATACAGTCACACAACCACTCCAATAATATGTTTGAAATAGCAACACTCATTTGAAGTACACAAGATATACTAATTACACTTTTAAAGTACCTTAGTATATATGTTTAACCCTCCAAAAACGTGTACGAAACACTCACAATCACTGGAGGATGTCATTAGTGATGTCATTTGAGAGGTCATCAGTGATTTTACTGACTATGTCATGAGTGAGGCAATATTTGAGGTCGTAAGGAGTGCATTGCGGGGGAGTAAGTCACAGTTAGCTCAGTTACCTATAACTGCTGAATTTCTATGGGTTTGTACAAATATTTAATCTGAACCTATAACATACGTGTAACCTTTGTTTTTTTCAGTAAATATAAATATATATATATATATATATATATATATATATATATATATATATATATATATATATATATATATATATATTCACGAACAGTCCACTCCAATCAGGCTAGACAGAAGACCAGCACGCCATACCTTCAGCTTCCAAAGTTTATTAAATTCGAGCCCCTACCCCCACAACAGACGCGTTTCGAAGCCTCCGGGCGAAACGCGTCTGTTGTGGGGGTAGGGGCTCGAATTTAATAAACTTTGGAAGCTGAAGGTATGGCGTGCTGGTCTTCTGTCTAGCCTGATTGGAGTGGACTGTTCGTGAATTTGTAAGCTGCTCACCACCGCTGACCGAGCACCCGGGACGAAGAGGAGCGACGGCGGTGAGGACTCTGTGGCGCAAAAAAAAAAATATATATATATATATATATATTCACTGAAAAAAAATAGGTTTCACACCAGTTATAGCTACCTGGAAATTTTACTGACATAAAACCATTGAAATTCCCACGTTATAGTTAGTTGGACTCACTATAACTTGCACGCCTGCAATGCACTGCTGATGATGTCACATATTACATCACTCATGACATGGTCAGTGACATCACTCATGACATCACTGATGACACCATCCAGTGAATGTGTGTCTTTCTGAAAAATAAATGTTTTATATATGTATTTGTAAAGGTCGATGGAAGAATAAATGGTTAAATAAGTGTGTAAATGGATGTTGTTTAAAAAAAAAATGATTGGTTAACTGCCTTATTAAGTGTATCTTAGTAAATACATATATTAGCGAGTAACTTTTAAATATTGAAATATATGTATCAGTGTTTCACTTTGTGTATAAGTGGCTGCATGGGTTGGTGACTGACTCACTGTTTGTATGTGTTTTGAAGACAGCATATGTGCAGGACTGTATGGGTGGATGAGTGTGTATATGTGTGTGTTAGTGAGTGAATGTCTGTCTAACTAGTGTCTTTATCAGTAACTACATATGTTTTAATCTATTATATGTGAGTATTGATGTATATAAGTGAGTATATGTGAGAGCAAGAGATTGTAAGAGTTCCTGTTTAAATAAGTATGTGTTTCTATAAGTGATTGTTTAAGAGAGTAAGTATGTGTAAATTTTCATAGAAGTAAGGTGGTAGTGTGTGTATAGTTGTATATGCAAATAAATGGATGTTCAATAGTTTATTTGCATGTGTGAGTATGTGTGTGAGTAACTTTTGGATGACTGTCGGTGTGTAACAGGATGTATAGGTGTATCACTACATATGATGAATGAGTATATGTATGAGTGACTATATAGAACTGTTGGTGAATGAGTGGATGTGTATATAGATTGTGGAATTACTGAATTGTTTGTTGTAACTGGTATGGGTATCTCCATTTTTTTGAAAATGTTAATTTCTATTTTTGAATATGTGTTTTAAGGGTTACATTACACTGAAAGGAGGTCTGTCACTCTGTCACAAGAATGGTGTCATCAGTGATGTCATGAGTGATGTCACTGACCATGTCATGAGTGATGTAATATGTGACCTCCTCAGCAGTGCATTGCAGGTGCGCAAGTTATAGTGAGTCCAACTAACTATAACGTGGGAATTTCAATGGTTTTATGTCAGTAAAATTTCCAGGTAACTATAACTGGTGTGAAACCTATGGTTTTTTCAGTGAATTTAATAGGTTTTTTAAATGCTAATTCCTAACTATAACGGGTGTGAAACCTATGGTTTTTTCAGTGAATTTCATAGGTTTTTTAAATGCTAATTCCTTTCTATATCGAGTTTGGAACCTACGATTTTTTTTAATTTGCTGTTTTGTGTGAGTATTAATTATAATTTTTTATTTTTTATAATTTTTAATTTTTTTTAAATCATTTTTTCCTGGGGCGCTCTTGGTGCGCGCACCAGTAAGCTCTCCGGAGAGCGCACCCAGATTATTAATTGCGTTCATGAAAAAAAATATGAATGAAAAGTAAATAATAACGCAAGACATTTAGTACCATACATATAAAAGCAGTTTTTTTGAATAAGGAAATGAAAATGATTTTGCATTTCCGTGAAACTATCAAAACGTCACTTAGGCGCGCCGAGTATGCGCCCCCGGAAGCGCCTTCGTTCGCGCCGGGTATGCGCCCCCGGAAGCGCCTACGTTCGCGCCGCGTGAGCGCCCCCGGAAGCGCTTCGGTGCGCGCAGCGTAAGCGCGTCAAGTCATGTGACCTTAAAATAACACTTTTCATTGGTTGCTAACAGTTTTTTTTACAAAGAATGAAATCCCCACCTATTTCCTTCACTTCTTCTTTCACTTTTGTGACTGAAAGACCTGTTTTTTGCTCTTGGATCTTTCTTGGATTACCAAGGCTGCCAGAGAATCCAGCAGTGATGAAGACAGAGAGACATTTATTGATGAAGAGGTTCCTCCACCGGGTAAAAGAACACTTCATATGGAAGTTTTTTTCCATACCAGAAGACCAAAAGAAGGTAAATGCACAGTCCTGTCACGGGGTGACCCAACAAAAAAATATTCTTTTGGGAACTCCACAATGATTCGCCATGTGGAGAGGAGGCACCCCCAGAAATTTTCCCGGGAAAGTGTCAGGGCTCTGGCACAAGAGGTTCCCAGTGATGGGGCGTCTACATCCACCGGAGGACCAACAACATCGGTGAGGGGGAGATCACAAGAGCTGTTTCCGAACATTCAGCCTGTGGAAATTCACGAAATTGATGTACATAAGCGGCGTTCATTTGTCTTTTCCCGTTCCCCTCCCTGTGCGCACCATGAATGTCATGGGACGTTGACCGCATCATTCTGCCAGCAAAGGCCCATGCCCGTATGTACCTGACAGCCATTTTAGGCACCATGGCCTCTTTGCCCGCTCATTTGGAATCCCCGGCTTCCCTCCTGCACGCATTTGAACACCCCCACCCATTCTCGAATAACCCTCTCCCTCTGCGCGACCCTGCTCTGAGAAGTAACCCTCCTGCTTGACCCACGCACCCCCCCCATCTCCTCTCGAAGAAGCATCCTTCGCCTCAGCTGACATAACCCCCCCCAGCTGTACCTGACTGCCCCCGCTCTCTCATGTACGGGTCATAAGACCTCTCTCTCTGTGCGACTCTGTCCCTGTGCGCACCCTGGCTCCCCCCTCCTCCCTCACATGGGCAAGTCATAAACCTTCCTCTTCTGCAAGACTCTGTCCTTGGGAGTCACGCTCGCGCCTGACCAAACACCTCCTTTCCTTTTATGAATACCCCTCTGTTGGTAAACTCTCCCTCTGCGCCTGATTGTCCACGCGGCGTGAATACCTCTCCTTTGATGACCCCTTCCACCGAGTCCGATTGTCCACACAGGTCCGAGGCCATCGCCTAAGCCGGGAGATACAGTTTACTGCCCCCTATTGTATGGAGTCGCTCCTCTTCAAAGGGCCCACTATTGATCCTGGCCTCCCCACCCCCTGGGATACGATCAGGCGCACACATCCTAAGAATCGGCGGAACACTCAGCTGCGTGATAGCCCCCTCCTCTTATCAGCAGGTTGAGGACCTCTATTGTGGATGTATGTGGGGGTGGGATTGACACGAGGATTACGGGGATGTCTTTTCCTTGTTTCACAATGTCGTTATTGTAATAAGGAATGTTTTGTAAGGTATAAAAGGCGATGTCTCAGAGAACTTGTTAGAGCACCTCCCGATGACACCTTGTTTCGTGTCTGAAATGACAGGCTCTCCTCATGAGTAATAAATCCTGTTCTTGTGATTCCTGCTTCCAGCGCCTGTCTCTTTATTTGGTAACTATTCAGAATGGGAACTAAGAGGCGACTTGCGCCAGCAGCCCGGGCATCGATAGTAATTTGGGCTCACTTTCCACAATTGGCGCCCAATGTGGGGCCCATCAGTGACATAAGGTCCAGTAAGAGAGATCCAGACGATGAGGTGAACATCTAAATAATTGGAGTATACCTGCCTTGAGAGGGCCCTCGTCCGGCTGCCGATTGAAAGAACTTCGCCAATTCTGAACGGACCTCTCTCGAGTGACCTATTGTCCTGACTGGAATCCCACAGGAATGCTGCATGGAGTAAGAGAACGATCGGGCGCTGGAGGAGGAATACAAAGAACTGTCCATATGGTCCGGTCCGGGTAAGGTCGCGTAAATGCGACAAATTGTGAAATGATTGTTTGATTTGGATAATACTAGTATTACTCTTTTGTTGGTTCCTCTGGAGATTCACTGTCTGCAAACGGAGAAACAACAGGCTCTCCCTTTGCAAGCAGTGAAGGATAGGTAACGCAGACTTTTGTCCCCGTTGTAATCCGTCGTGCCTATCTTCCTCCCCCACTGTTTCCCGAACTGTTGTTCGTGGATTATTGTCTGGAGATTCTCTGTCTGCAAACAGGGAAGAACAAGGTCTCTCTTTGCAGGTAGCGAAAAGGTAGGTAACGCAAACCTTTAACACGTCGTACCTACTTATTCTCCCCACTGATTGTTTGATTGACCGAACATTGATTGTTCGAGATTGGTTCTTTTGAGGTATTCACCGCCTGCAAACAACGAAGAATAGAAATATTCTGTCTAGTCTTTGCCCGCCGTGATAAGATAGGTAGTGCAGACTTTTGTCCCCGTTGTAATCCGTCATGCCTATCTTCTCCCCACTGATTGGTAGCCTGTTTAGCCCGGACCGCTTATTAGAGATGAACCATCCAGCCCCACTGGAGGGCACACCTAATAAGGACATGTTCATTAAGTGTGGACTAGTCGCTATAGCTTATAATAGGTTATGGCATAAAAAAAATACAAGAAAAAGAGTCGAGCAAAATCAGTAGGCCACTGATGAGTTATCAACTTCGCTAAAAATAAAACAAGAAACGTTAGAAATAACTTGCAATAAGAAACATAAAAATGGCGAGGGAAGACAAGCTTGACACCAAGGCAGACACGAGGTAGATTAGGCTTCACCGCCCCTCACTGCTCCAAACATGTCTATCCCACCACCCGCCACGCCCAATAACGGTAACATGGAATAGATACAAATCAGCATACACCTACCCCCATTCCGGAAGCTCCCGAAGTGCAACAGGTCCACGGTTACGCCCATCCGGAAGGCGAGGCCTCGATGCGTGCAGGGCAGGGCCTGGCTGGCCACCATTGGGAGGGGAGGCTGTAGGGCGGACGGCCCGAAAATCGTAATGGTCTCCCCTTTTCCCCTCTTCTGCTGCCCTGCAGGCCACGGGGGGGGGGATGTCTTGCCTCAGCCACCGACCCCCCCCCCCCTCTCTTGCCTGATCCGGCCATCATCAAAGACCGAAGCCAAGGCGAGGTCGGCAGCGCTTTTTCAATTATGGCTTGGACAACTCTGGAAAGTTGCAGGTGGTCCCGCCAGTGGCAACCCTTGAGAGTTGCAGGTAGTCCCGCCACAGCGGCAACCCTTGAGAGTTGCAGGTAGTCCCGCCACGGAAAGGGGGGGATGTCTTGCTGCCTCCGACCCCCCCCCCCCATCTTCATTGCCTGGCACGGCCATACCAAAGCGCTGGAGCCAAAGAACGGCGCGGGGTCGCTGGAAGGGGGAGGCGGCGCGAACGAGCCTCCCCCACCTCCCTCCAGGTGGAGGCTTTCAGCAACACCCCAACGCTCCTGCTTGACGAGGGTCCATCTCAAAATGCGGGTTTTTTGCCCGGGACGGGCACATGCCCTGTGCTCCTCAACCTTGAAGATTCTAAAAGAGCCGGGGGGGCCGACCTCTCCACGAGGTGCCCCCCGCCCCCGTCCTCCGATGGAGCCACGAGACGTCGGCGCACTCCTGCCGGCGCCAGCCTCAGTTTGGAAATGACTAAAATGCAGCAAAGATACAGACTTGTTCAGTTCCGGTGGAACACCAGAATGACCCGGTAGGAAAGATTGTTGCCTCCCTCCCCACTTTTGACTGATGGTTCATAACGCTAGTCTGTTACCCCATTGCGAAAAACTTTTTGAACTGCCAAAAGAGGTTCTGGTCCAACCACGAGTCAGTGGAGGCATTCTGACTATACTGGGACCTGCCTGACCTCGCCCAAAATGGCGCCGATACAAAATGAGACTTTCAAACTCCTTGTTGCACCCTGATTGCTCAGCTTTGATGCTCCAAGATATGTATGCAGTTTTTGGACAATGAAAGTAGATAAGATGGATATTGATTATGTGCTTGGAAAAGAAAGCGATATAAGATGGATGTTGATTATGTGCTGGGACAGTGAACTGATTTAGGGTGGGTACTAATTATGTTTGGAAGCAATGACTTGGTATAAAATAAGCACTGATTGAGCATTTGGACAATGAATTGATAAACGTTAGGTTTTGAGTAAATAGTTGGACAATGAGATGATATTATTGAAAGATTGAATTCTTGGCACGCATTATACTCGCCCCTTGAGAAAGTCCGATACGATTTTATTGCACTGCTGCACTTTACGAAATGAATGGCCACCGACTTCGTTCCTCTTATGCACAGTCCCAGTCTGCTCCGTAGCCGGCCCACTGGGTTGTAGGCCTGTATTTGTGCGCCAACATTTTCATTAAAGGTTTTTTGAACACGCAAATATAATCATAGTGTTTGTATTGATAAGTTCCGAGATATATGGCTACTGTCACCGGCATAAGTAAAATACATGCAGCATGATTAAGGTTGAAGGTTAAAAAGGCCCGATACTTAGCAGCTACATTATGTGTCACAGGCAGCCGGGAAAGTGTTTTAGACGCCCTTAAGCGATACCAAAGAAATGCCACTTGACCACCACCCTTGCACATGACCTAAAAGGCCACGATCAAGTGATTCATGTAGATACGCAGACCATCGACGATTATCTATCTAAACACTACTGGTCCCTCTGGGCTTAAACGCCGAGATGGTAGAGAATGCACCCCGTGGAGATAGGTCGAGTATGTGGTAGGTAAAAACATTTTCGGACTATTGCGCGCTGATATGTTTTGAATGCTGCCCCCACCCCCTTCTTTCTCCTCCCTTCTGCAGGTCACGTCGGAACATCGGTTGAAGTATGGAAGAGCGATGGTCGAACGACCGACAGAAGGAGAAAAAGGGGATCTGAGCATAGTACTTATGCTAACGAAGCCTTGAAAGGCGTAGACTTAGATATGATTGTGCCTCCTTAGAAAGTAGCAACTGGGAGGATGGACTGACATAGAAACTTGACGGGTTAGTACTGTATGACAAAATTTGACTCGAACCAGCACGCCAGATAGTGCAACTATGACGTTTTACTAGATAGGGAAAGGACAAGGAAAAGTTCCGGGGTAAGGTTTACCTAGGCACCACCCGTCTGGAAAAGTAGGAATGATGTTGATGTTCAAAAATGTACCACCTCCTTCTCGCACTTTTATAGATATAGCTAAGCTGTCCGACTGTTCTCCCAATTTATGCCCTCCGTCGCCTCAGCCTGGAGAACCTTTCCGCCAAGGGGAGAAAAGGAAAAATGACTCAAAGATCCCACCATGAGTAGTAGCCCAACCAGGTTAATTCCCGACCAACTGACCGAGGTGTAAGTATTGGCAACCGAGAACATTCGCAGAGATAGCAAACGAGAGGAAAAGGAGGAAAGGTAAAAAGAGCTCAGCACGTAGATAAATAGGATACTAAAGATGCGCAGCATGCAGAAAGATCTTTTTGGCCAATAGCTGTTTTATGTTTTGTCATGAACCTTTTTTGTATGAGATACATGTACTGTCTTTCTTTGAATGAGTTTGTGTGTATGTAATGTATGGGTTTATGTCTCCCCTCTGTTCGCGTCTCTGTGTTACCTGACCCCTGCTGTTCTGTGTTGTGAGCGCACTAAATGACCCATTACTGTACACGTCTCTCTCTCTCTCTCTCTCTCTCTCTCCCTCTCTATCTCCCTCTCTATCTCCCTATCTCTCTCTCTCTCTCTCTACATGTCATACGTGTACCGAATGGCTCGTTTAGGTTGCGGACGACTCTCACTCTCTATGGGAGTCCCCCTGTTCCATCTTCCTTTTTGTGGTAAAATTGTGCCCCGCTGGCACCAGTCTGATTGGATACTTATTGAACGCAAAGGTGTTCAGCGAAATTGACAGAAACTAAAACGATTGTAACTTGCCATATTGCTGCCTCTCCTTTCCGCAAAATGAATGAACTCGAATTGGCTAAGAAAGAAAGGACAGGTGAGACGACTAAGGTCCCCTAATCTGGTCTTTTATAGGGGAACTATATGTCAATGGCACCCTATTTTTCAGTTCGTTAGAGACAAGCGCCAATGTCCAGATTGACCCCAATGCCCAAATTGCCCCACCCCTTTTTCACTCAAGCGCGAATGCCCGAAGCGTCCCCGCCCCACCTGATTGACCCCAGCTGCTATCACCGATGCATAACTAATGACCATGACCAACTGTCGCCCCTCGAGAAAAATGCGTTAACACTGTCCTTCGATGATTGCACCCCCGCTCTGCTTGAAAGAGTTAGCCAGCTCTAAAAGGGAAATGTAAGACTATTAAGGCTCGGGTCGGAAGGACGAGTCTCCCCTGAATGTTTATTTTTGAGTTTCTGATGAAATACGCAAGTGATAGGAGTCTGACCTCTGTCCATATGTGTCATGAATGAACGCCGATTAGACTTGGTGTGAACACAGTAGAAATACCCATATACTTACTTCATGGTAATAGACTTCTGACTATGACCAATGAGCATGACCCCAGGTGCTAGGATTGCGAGTGGAATTCAAATGTAAAAATCTCTTCTCCTGCCAGTTCTCTAAAACTTGTTTTTACCCATTCCAAGATATACGATCATCGGAGGAGAAGGGTCGGACGTGGCGCACAGCCTGGCTGCAGATCATGAGACACATGCGACCTCGACCAAAGGTGGAGCCGCAGCGCAACAAGATACGGGACGAGGCAGCACTCTCAAACGCGGTAAACGAAAGGATGAAGGGCTGTCCTGAAGCTCTCTGTCCACTACCCCACGTGTGCCTGAAGCCTCCGTCCCCCTTTTCAAGCCCGATTGATGGGCCTGCTTGCTTGTTATCTTTTGCTCCCTTGGTCCCTTTGGTGTGTCCCAGGAAATCTGACCCCCACTCCGCCCTCACTCCCATCGACTATTGAACAACATACCCTCTTTTCCACGTGACTTTTTGCCGAAAGGAAGAACAGCATTTAGGTGGAAATGGGGTTATGCCACGGAAATGTAGGTGCCAAGCATAAGGCGCCACTAAAAGGATTTGTTAGGGAACAGGACTGTGGTCTAACAGCAGAGGACTGACCACACCCTGCAACGCGTAAGGATAGATCCGAGCTGGACCTATAGCTCCACCGCCGGTGCTCAACAGCGCCAACAAAAGGACACGGACTAGAGCCTACCAGTGATGGCTCACTGCTAAAAAGACACTGTGACGAAGAGATCTTATTGGACTGAATTCCTCCCTCAACTACTTGGTCAAAATGTTCATTGATCACCCTTTTGAGAAAGTCAGAAGCATCTATGCTATGTAGTATGTTTGCAAACGCAATTTCCTATGTGCCGCATTCTGCCAATCACATCAACTGTTCATGATTATATGCAATATGTTAGTATGGACAAATGCTATTTCATCAACCACACATGTGTATATGTACACCCATCAATTAGGAAATGAACTTTGTTATGTAAAAAGCGGCGACTGTGGAACTTCACGAAATTGATGTACATAAGCGGCGTTCATTTGTCTTTTCCCGTTCCCCTCCCTGTGCGCACCATGAATGTCATGGGACGTTGACCGCATCATTCTGCCAGCAAAGGCCCATGCCCGTATGTACCTGACAGCCATTTTAGGCACCATGGCCTCTTTGCCCGCTCATTTGGAATCCCCGGCTTCCCTCCTGCACGCATTTGAACACCCCCACCCATTCTCGAATAAACTTCTCCCTCTGCGCGACCCTGCTCTGAGAAGTAACCCTCCTGCTTGACCCACGCACCCCCCCCATCTCCTCTCGAAGAAGCATCCTTCGCCTCAGCTGACATAACCCCCCCAGCTGTACCTGACTGCCCCCGCTCTCTCATGTACGGGTCATAAGACCTCTCTCTCTGTGCAACTCTGTCCCTGTGCGCACCCTGGCTCCCCCCTCCTCCCTCACATGGGCAAGTCATAAACCTTCCTCTTCTGCAAGACTCTGTCCTTGGGAGTCACGCTCGCGCCTGACCAAACACCTCCTTTCCTTTTATGAATACCCCTCTGTTGGTAAACTCTCCCTCTGCGCCTGATTGTCCACGCGGCGTGAATACCTCTCCTTTGATGACCCCTTCCACCGAGTCCGATTGTCCACACAGGTCCGAGGCCATCGCCTAAGCCGGGAGATACAGTTTACTGCCCCCTATTGTATGGAGTCGCTCCTCTTCAAAGGGCCCACTATTGATCCTGGCCTCCCCACCCCCTGGGATACGATCAGGCGCACACATCCTAAGAATCGGCGGAACACTCAACTGCGTGATAGCCCCCTCCTCTTATCAGCAGGTTGAGGACCTCTATTGTGGATGTATGTGGGGGTGGGATTGACACGAGGATTACGGGGATGTCTTTTCCTTGTTTCACAATGTCGTTATTGTAATAAGGAATGTTTTGTAAGGTATAAAAGGCGATGTCTCAGAGAACTTGTGAGAGCACCTCCCGATGACACCTTGTTTCGTGTCTGAAATGACAGGCTCTCCTCATGAGTAATAAATCCTGTTCTTGTGATTCCTGCTTCCAGCGCCTGTCTCTTTATTTGGTAACTATTCAGAATGGGAACTAAGAGGCGACTTGTGCCAGCAGCCCGGGCATCGATAGTAATTTGGGCTCACTTTCCACAAGCCTGCATTTAATAAAGGCGTCCTTAAATGCAGATACTGTGATCAGCTACTTTGCTATGGGGAGCAAAGTGTTCTGCTCATGGTTCGATCATTGGAGAACCATCGCTGCCGTTCCCAGCCCTAATTATTATTTTTGTTTTTGCTCCTGTTGAGCAGTTTCCATTCCCTGTTTTTGTTTTTGTTCTAAAAAAAGAAAAAAAAAAAGTTCTTTTCAGAACTACCTCCAATTCTCATCAAAGAGCTATGTTCTTAAAAAAATGAAAAAGAGTAAGTGAAGTGGAGTGCATTGATAAAGGAAAGGAAAATGAGTAAGAAAGAACAGAAAGGTATGAGAGGGAAAAAGAAGTGAAGTAGGGGGACTGAAAGAAGGTGAGTGTTGGGAAGGAAAGTAAGGAGAAAGAGAGTGAACATGGGGAATGTGGATATTCAAGGAAAATGTAGAAAAGGAACAGGGGTGTGGAAGGGTAAGAAAAGATGCATTGCTGGAGTTGCATCATTTTTGTGACGCACTCCAGCAATGCATCACTTTTGTGCTTACAGATACGTCTGAAATATTGACGTATCTGTAATTACTTGCGACATAATGCGTCATATATTGAATATGATGCATGAGTAGAAGACTGAAGGCCTGATTTATGAGGCCATGCGTCACTTTTACGCCACCGGTACATCACTTTTTGTGACGCACCAGTGCTGTAAAAAATGCACCTTATTGAGTCATATTTACAAAGTGACGCATCTAGGTAGATGCGTCACTTTGTAAACCCCTGTGCCACATTATACCTACGTCAGGTGTAATGTATGCAAAAGGGACATATTGACGCAAGAGGTGATGCAGTGAAATCTATGAGATATCACTGCGTCACTTTTATGACGCTGTTGCGTCAAAATCTTGCGCCTGTTTCACAGCAGGCGTAAGACTGATGCAGGCCCTTTCACATGGGCCTAGGCCCCATGTGAAAGGATGCATTGCTGGAGTTGCATCATTTTTGTGACACACTCCAGCAATGCATCACTTTTACGCTTACAGATACGTCTGAAATACTGACGTATCTGTAAGTACTTCCGATATAATACGTCATATATTTAATATGACGCATAACTAGAAGACTGAAGGCCTCATTTATGAGGCCATGCGTCACTTTAACGCCACCGGTGCGTCACTTTTTGTGACGCACCAGTGCTGTAAAAAATGCACCTTATTCAGTCATATTTACAAAGTGACGCATCTAGGTAGATGTGTCACTTTGTAAGCCCCTGCGCCACATTATACCTACGTCAGGTGTAATGTATGCAAAAGGGACGTATTGATGCAAGAAAGGGTCGTAGAGGTGACGCAGTGAAATCTATGAGATGCCACTTTTATGACGCTGTTGCATCCAAATCTTACGCCTGTTTCACAGCAGGCATGCAGGCCCTTTCACATGGGGCCTGGCCCCATGTGAAAGGATGCATTGCTGGAGTTCCATCATTTTTGTGACACACTCCAGCAATGCATCACTTTTGCGCTTACAGATACGTCTGAAATATTGACGTATCTGTAAGTACTCCCGACATAATACGTCATAAATTTAATATGACGCATGACTAGAAGACTGAAGGCCTCATTTATGAGGCCATGCGTCACTTTAACGCCACTGGTGCGTCACTTTTTGTGACGCACCAGGGCTGTAAAAAATGCACCTTAATCAGTCATATTTACAAAGTGACGCATCTAGGTAGATGCGTCACTTTGTAGGCCCCTGCGCCACATTATACCTACGTCAGGTGTAATGTATGCAAAAGGGACGTATTGACGCAAGAAAGGGTCGTAGAGGTGACACAGTGAATAAACTGGGTTTTCCCCATGCTACGCTCCCCAGTCCGCTCCCCGGTGCGCGTACCGGGCGCTCCCCCCCCGCAAATCGTAAATATATATTTTTTTCCCCCGCGGGACCCTATTATAGCCCCCACATCAAACCTAGGGGGTCAGGGGGGGTCTACCCTGCCCCCTTATGATCATTTCCCCCCTTTTTTTTTGCCACCTCTTGTGTCTCGATCCTACCGAGACACAAGATGGCGGCCGCTCCGGACTGATTAGAATGTTTACAGACACCCAACAGCCAATCAGAATTCCGCGCGCAAGTCGCGTAGCGCGCCCGGTGCGCTCCCCGGTGCGCGCCTATAGATATATATATTTTTTTAACCTAAATTACTCAAAATCCACTGGAGCACATATCTTGAGACATAGCAAAAGCACATCGGGCTACCAGTCCCTACAATTTTGCCAAGTTTGGTGGAAATCCATTCAGCCGTTCGGGCTAAAAGTGAGTTCGACCGCCCTATGGAAATTAACATGGGGAAAACACGTTTTGGGACCCCCTTTTATCTCAGCCCCCGCTTGACGATTCCCCCCCAAACTTTCAGGAAAGGACCGGAGCTCCGCGAGGCAAATGTGAGGAAATTTTGAGGCAGATTCGTCAACCGGCGCCAAAGTTATTCCAAATAGTATTTTGAGATTTTGCATTGAAAAAAATCCTAACTATAACTACCTACTGGCGACCGCCAGTAGGTAATATATATCCAACAAGCACACACAGTGAGAGAAACGCCCACTCAGGTGCGCTGTTACCAAAAGTTTATTGCCGAGTACTCGATGTGTTTCGACCACACAGTGACTTGTTCATGATTATGGCATACAATACCTAAGTGCTCTATATGTACAGTGTTTACCCAGTAAACATAAAAGGAGGACAAAGCTCATTCACTATTATGGTCACCATCTAATATGTTGTTTGCTTGGACAAAACATATGCTTTTGTTACGGTGCCCTAAAATTCAAAATATGAAACAAGGGAACCCGTAAAGGTAGCGGAGGACCTCGGGTAATAATTGATTTTGAAGCTAACAAAGGTCTTAAGCTTTTAGATGCCTCGAAGAATAATAAGCACAGGCTTTAAATAAGAACTGTGTGTCTTTATCCTCCAGTGTCCAGCCGGACAAGGAGGTGTTTATTTCAAAGGATGAGAGAATATATACAGAGTTTAGAAGTGGAACAAGCCACAAATTAATAACTGGGCACAAGCCTGTACCAAACAGGTTGGAGAAAAAGGTGGCTTACAGTACAGTGAAATCTTACGTATGCTCTAACCAACAGTGACTGCAACACATATTACAATTTTTGCCCCAAATCTGGCTGTGCTTTTCATGGACCAGCTTGAGACCAATGTGATTCTCAATCCCTCCAATCCATTCTTCTCAGGGATAGGGTTTTGGCGTAGGTATATCGACGATATTTTCATCATCTGGAGACAGGACGTCGATTGCCTACGCCAATTCCTTCATTGGATGAATAACAACTGCATGGGACTGACATTTACCATCACTACAAATAATGAGTCAGTTTGCTTTCTGGACCTCACAATTTTTCACAATGAAGGTTTTCTACTCACGCGACTTTACTGTAAACCCACTGAAAAGAATACTCTCTTGGCCTATAACAGCAATCACCCAAGGGCCCTGCGTGACTCCCTCCCCTATTACCAATTTTTGCGGATCAGGTGCAACTGCTCATGCAAGGAAGACTATTTCCAAGAAGCTGCTATCCTAGCATTAAAACTGAAAGAACGCGGCTACCCTAAGAAAATAGTCTAAAATGCCTCCAAACGGGCCTGGTATTGTCCCCGTGAGATCTTACTCACCCCCAAACCTTAAACTGATTCAAAACGTATTGCATGCGTTTCCACTTTCTCACCTGTTTCCCATCAGTTGAGGAAAACCATACTCAAACATTGGCCCATCATTAATTCTGGCATCCTTACAATTGATAAACCATTGTTTGCCTTCAAGAAGAACAAAAATCTCAGAGACCACCTCGTCAGGGCAGCTCTACCTAGTACACCACCTGCTTCCACTCTTAACACTGTATGGGGTCTGTCCTCCATTGTTGGCCACTCGAAATGCGGCGGTTGTAATAACTGTAATTTTGCAATGGAAGGCAAAAGTTTTACTATCAATAACGTCACTGTACAGAGTTATTCATTCTCAAATTGTAATACAGCAAACATTATATATTTGATCCAATGTCCTTGCCTAAAGGTTTACATAGGGCAAAACACCCAGAAAGTTAAGATCCGAATTGGACAACACCGAAGCCGCATCCGTTGCTTGACCCCGAACGCACCATTCGTTGACCATTTTACAGCATTCAAACACTCTGAAAATGACATCAAGTGGACTGTACTAAAGGTCTTGAAACTTCCGCCCAGAGGTGGCAACATGGGACAACTGTTGAACAAGGAAGAACTGAAGTCCATCATCCAATTCAACTCCATACAGGATGGCCTCAACAGAGCAGAGGACTGGACCAGCCTAGTGTAATTTCCTTTGTACCCTGGAACTTTGTGCAAAACCAAAAGACACATAGGAATCCGACTCTGTTGGATATGACTTCTGCTGTGAGCACCAATGAACTGCATGCAAACCCATCAGTCGCAAGTAAATGAAATTCTTATGAACTGCACTTGAGCAAAGGCGCACAGAACATTCTGTTCAACTTTACCATTCTTACTGTCATTACTACAATTTGTTGTCTTTTTGAGCCTGGTCAATTGCAGTGAGCTAAAAACTTTTCATGTCACCACGTCTCACTCACTCCCCTACCGATTCACCACTCCAAGATGGCGTGCATGCTCCAGCCGTGCTCTGGACCCGTAATTAGATCTTTCTCAATTTTCATGACCCCCGAGAGGGGTGTTTAACACGCACATCCCCCTAAGCTGCATGCAACAGCTACCACGCTCACCAGACGGGACCCACTCACCGTCCCATGGCGATCACATTGCGGTAAGATTCACTCCTTTCCTCGCGCCCACCGCGCACTTTCGAAATACCGGCCAACTGATCCACCCACTTTTATCTTGCAGGATCGCAAGGAACAGGCGTGCCCCATTGTGCGCGGCCCTTCCCAAGCCTACGAAGCCGGCAGTTAATATACTACTGCTAAGGTAACCCTCACCTCGGTCTAATCTTGTCGTGACCCGCACTGCCCTTAGGCACTGCCCTCTGGCACTGCCCACTAAATACCACTACTTTTTTCATGCAGGTCACACTACCAGTATCTGGCCGGACATACCATTGAAGTTTCCCCACTGAAACGCGAAGCCGCCTAACTCTAACCGCTTGGCGTCCTAGGTAATCCAGTCATACGACCCCCCCATTTAAGCCAGCCTTGCTCCACTGCTAACGCTAACGGTCTCCCCCTTTTTTCACCCCAGATAGGTTGATGCCTCCACCCGCCTCAATCCCGTCACCGTCGTGACCGCACTACAATTTAGTGCCTGGTTAGTACGCTGACCGCTAAAGCTAAATCACCACTACCGCTTCCTTGATCGGCCGCATTAGTCACTGGCAAATTTTCGTGTTGCGCACTGCAGATCGGCCATAAGCACTCTTCACGCGTCGCACGGCCAAATCTTGGTTTCCGGCTCACCCTGCCGTTTTTCCACCAGAATGAGCACAACTTCAATTGTGCGCTTTAGAAGTAACCATGCACCTTTTCACTATTGCCCTATGTAAAGTGACCATGCACTGCCTCATTTTCACCTGCACGGTCTCCCACACGTGTCGTCGGTTTTTCATTAAAAATAAGCACATCTCCACCTGTGCCCTTTTGAAATAACCATGCTCGCACTGTGCACAGTAGCCCCTGCACTGTCTCTACACATTACGAAATTCGTACTGTATAGAAATGTAACTGACTTGCTGTGAATATGTAAATATTTTCCCCTGAGATAATTTGTCACTTCCCCTTTCCTCCCTCCTGTTTAAATCCCACAGGCTTGTATAAACACAATCAGGCAAAATTGATATTTGTAGTCCTGAAGATGATCCCAATTTAATTTTGGAGACAGGGATCGAAACGTTACATCAACTGTTTGTACAGTACTGCTTCCTTTTCATTTTGTAATATGTGTTGCAGTCACTGTTGGTTAGAGCTTACGTAAGATTTCACTGTACTGTAAGCCACCTTTTTCTCCAACCTGTTTGCCTGTTATTCTTTTCCCCATGTATTGTTTTTCTCTTTGACTTGGTACAAGCTTGTGCCCAGTTATTAATTTGTGGCTTGTTCCACTTCTAAACTCTGTATATATTCTCTCATCCTTTGAAATAAACACCTCCTTGTCCGGCTGGACACTGGAGGATAAAGACACACAGTTCTTATTTAAAGCCTGTGCTTATTATTCTTCGAGGCATCTAACAGCTTAAGACCTTTGTTAGCTTCAAAATCTAAAATTCAAAATGGCCTCTCATGTTCTCACAATGATTCATAACTCAAAACCTCGTTCAAACCAAAGTACCAAGATATTCTCACAATAAGTTAGTCAAGCTTATTAAGTCCATAGTCAATACTACGACAAATTAAACATAAACACACCATTCTGATATTTTCATCACATCATCTCAAAGGTACACCACCCATATTATTAACTGTAGTTTCACGATTATTTTTTGCTATTTTGCATATCCCTCTTGTTCTCATTTGTACTCTGCAATAAATTCAAAAATACACTTCCACTTAATGGTGCTCCCAGTGGGCAAACTACTCTCTTCCAACAAGTATTTCTATACATTTCCTAAATTGTGGTATACAATCATCTTGGAACAAGTCAAATATATGCAAATGGTAAATAAATATCTACTACTTTAAATCAAAATGTTGGCTCGTTTGTGTAAAGAGGTCAGTTCCCTGTAGTAGAGTTTGCAATTCAGACAGCTGTCCCGCTCCTGGCTTCTTTGTCCAAATCCCCTTCCTCTACTTCCTGAAAGAATATATAACATAAATTAAACACAGATTAAAATCACCTCATTTCTCCAGAGAATAAAAGAGAAATGAAAGAGAAGTCAAAAGAATACAGGCATCTGCTACATATCTCTAATCATCTATATGGACTCTAAGCTCCTCCTCAGTGTTGAGTCCTGTTGGGTTCTTCGTTTTCAAATCAACTATACATTCCGATTCCTTTCTTCTCAATGTGAGGGCTATATTGCCTCCTCTTGGTTCACTGTTTACTTATTCTATGGCATAGTATTTCAGCATGTTTCTATTACTGAAATGGTATTCAGCAACATGCAGAGCAACAGGGTAATGTTTATCGTTGTTATCTATTTCCCTCATATGTTCAAGGACGCATTCTTGTACAGGGTAAATGGTACTGCAGACGTATCCTTTTCCACAGGGAAATATTAGGAAATAGATCAAAAAATGAGAGTTACGGCTCAAAAATTGCTTAATTTCTTTTGTAATTTTACCATACGGAATAGAATATTCCCTATCGCTTTCACTATTTTTATAAGCTTTACAATTTTTACATGGATGGAATTCCATCAAATCTTGTTTAATCTGCACTGGGGTCCCATGAATATTTAAGTGATCTCTCTTTCCTATATGTGATGATAGGTGTGTCATCTATTGAATTTTGTACAATGAGATCGCATTTCAACATCTGCCAGTTCAAAGATATTTTTTTTTATTTTCATTGATTTCTCATTTAATGTGATTACAAATCTGACTTCCCCCTTCAAGCTTTCTTGGGTTGTTTATACTTTGATCAAATAACAGTGACTCCCTTGTCTTTGATTGGACCCCCTTCATTGCTTTCTCATGTAAACAGTAAGGGTATTCCCTCTCTCTGAATCTCTAAATCATATTGTTTTGTTCTGTGATAATGGCTTCTTCCATTTTACAATTTCTAGGTGTCCTCAGGTGTTCCCCATATGGGATGCTCCACTTAAGAGATTCCAGATTGTCACCCGTCGCATGCAGAATTGTGATTAACTGCTGTGAATTTTCTAAACAGCTTGGTACAAATCCTATAATTATATCTTTCTGTTTGAACATCCAAGAAGGTGATATTTTGTTTACTGATTTCTGCTGAGAACCTGATTCGTGTTAGATCAAACATTTAGCATTTTGCTGTGCAGTGCTGAAGGTCATGCAGGTGTGGGGTTGCCTGCTCACCAATTTTTTAATATAGGTCATGTCTAAAGGATAGACCCAGTGGCCAGCCAACGCAGCATACAGTGGAAGGTTCTGGGCAGCCGCAATTGCTCACCTTTGGAGGCATGGGTGAAATGCCTGGGCATTGGTCAGGCCCTCAGCCAACTTCCACTGGATATGGCAGACGGAGATGTGTAGTGGGTGTTGGTCACCCATGGAGAATTAGTTTTAGGAGCTTTCTGAAGACCAGGCCTTGAAGTCACCCCTTGCTATGCTTTACTGAAGGCCTTGTGCAGTAGGGGTTGGTCACCCATGAAGTGTTGGACTCAAGAACTGGGCCTGGTCCTGTAGTCAGTCCCTGTTACTCACAGGCTGAAGGCTGTTTGCAGTGCAGGGTTTTTGCTCACAGACAGTTGAGCACAGGGCCAACAATTGTTTGGAAAACAAAAATATTCCAAGGGGCCTCCGTATTTATACGACCCTATCGTATTCAAACCCTAATCCTGAAATACTACAGGAATAGGTGGACAATTCAACACAATGCTCTAAAACTATTTTGAGAATTTCGATAAAATATGCACGGCTGGATCCTGAGAGAATCCTAAAAGAAATATAACAGATAACAGAGTAGCTTAAGAAGAGACCAGAGAATGAGAAGGACAGATATTGATAGAGTTCTTAAAGAAATGAGTGTGAGACTTGACACATTGGAGGAGGGAATAAAACCACGCACACAGAGGAAATTTCTGAGGGACGTGCAGAACTATGAGATAGGTTCTATATTAACATTTAACAACAAATATTACTCCCTGTACTAGGAAGAGGTACAAGCAAGAAATCAGGCGCAAGTAGATTCAACTAGAACAGAGAAGGAGGAAAAACTGACAGAAGATTTGAGCAACCAGCAGAGAAAGAGGAATAGTGGAAACAACCCCAGTAGGAAGAAAAAAGAGGGGCACATCACATGAACCATAATGGATTTTGTAAACAAAAGAATAATTAATTTATATACTAGAAACTTACTGCTGAAGAAGTTAATAGGTTGGCTTTAACATTCTGTCCCACCATTAAATTTGATTATGTACAAAGAAGAATAGACGTATTCAAATGAGTTCGAAAGTTGACATTGAAAAAGCACGTTTTGTTGTGAACGTATCTAGGACCCTAATTAAATATTCCCGATTTATGCCCTTATGTGGTTATAACAAATCATATCCTTATAAAGGCATAAGAATCATATCCATATTTAGTCATTGCCAATGCAGTGCAAATACGGCAAGGCTACTTCCCTAAGACTCCTAGAAAGTACAACGCGTTCTTTAAACAAACCAAACCTACAGTAGCCAGGGAATTCCCCCTGCTTTTGTTTTGATTTGTCCTAGAACTCCTGCGAGTCCTGAAAGAACTGCCAGTTCTTAGTGACAGTTCTTAGTGACGTCTTATGTCCAACCTTTTGTCAAACACGGCACCTTCCAGGTATAAATATACCAGCATTTGCCTTAAGCAACACACAGTGGTTTGGAGCAGAGCGGCTATCTACTTACCCAAAGCCCAGCTGATGCGAGTGCCGAAGGAAGCCGACCCTCCCATTTGACGCACTGAGAGAGACGCTGTCTTTTCTCCTGCCGAGAAATCCAGCTCCAGTGTTTCCAGTCACCCTTGCAGGTTGCTGGTAGATCGAGTCCTGAGAACGAGATACAAGACCTCCTTCCTTCTAAAACCAAGGTACAGAGCTGATTAGACCCTTAGAGAATTCTTGATTCAGATTCTTGGTAAAACTAACTTAACTTAAACTGCAGCTCACTTACTCCTCCCCACGTACTAGGCTTAGGTTAGGTACACCGGGGTAGGCGTATTTTAGAAGCACCAGTTGAGTACGTTTAGTCAACTTTTATCATTATATGTAATTGTATATATTTTATCCGTGTTAAGTATCATATGGCTCAGAAACCATATAAATGCTTTTACAGTATTATTTCATAATACTCCTTTTACTGTACTCACTTTACTTTATGATAAGTATTGCAATTGTGGCAATTCATTTCTCTTGCATGAGAAAGCAGACTGCTCAATAAATACAACTTTTATTGAAAACGCCCGTCTCTCTATTTCTCTGCACTCTGGTGAAACTAAGCATGCACGATTGACTGAGTGAAATAGCTATCTATTGTTTTCACACGACTCTGTTTATGCGGTTGTCAGAAACTAATCCCTTCTTTTCTAATCAGGAAAGTTAACTCCTTCCTGTTCATTCGAGAAAGTTTCTAGTGACCTCTGAGCTAGCTGGCATACCTAATTAAGTCTAACATATTCAGTAGAGACCTAGTCGACCTCAGTCCTACGTCTAAACTGCCGTTTATGTCATTCCAATGCGCAGAGCCTATTGGGAATATAGGAACTACACTACAGTTTTATCTAAAATCAAAACCAAACTTGATAGTGGAAATGTAATCTTACCGGATGATCACAGCCTTCAGATAAGTGATGTGAACATGGTTATAACACTACATGAACTGGAAAGTGGTAAAACAATAGGGGAAGAGAATATAAAAAAGTTTTTTTGTTGACTTAGGGATTGTATATGATAGAAGTAGTCCAAGCCTTTTCAAACCAAGATCAACATTTACAATGCACTCATCATATTATATGATAGATGCATTCCATTAAAATACAGGGTGTTTACCCTGACTCCCTCTGTGCCTTTTAATTTAATATTTAGGGCATGCAGACCGAATTCCTACGTCCTCTAATGTTGCCTGCAGCATTTGTCCTGATGCTGTGGCCAGCCAACAAAAGTGCTTCCACTGACCCGAGTTTGGGTTTGCGGAACCAAAACATTTGACAGGGGAGAGAGCTCTTGTCCAATCAGATTGTTTTCTTTTTTTAATTTTAGATCTGTGAAACTAGATATTTGGGACTCCATGAATTAACCATACAGGTACCTCTAAATTTTAACATTTTCATACCCAGCTGGGAACTGGGAACACTTTTTAAATGCTGATTCCTCAAACACTATGGAATGGATTTACACAAAAGTAGAGCAAAACGCTTCGTTGGGTAAAGTTCTAATTTCATGGCAAGATTGATGTAATTCCTTTCAGCCGTTTTTTATGTATCAAACAGCAAAGAAGCCTTTGGGTGGTAAATAGGAAATGTCCCTTTTGATACCCCACTTTTTTTGCTTATGCTTGACAAATCTGCACGAAACTTACCATGAAGAACCCAAAGTGAATGCATTTTTTTTCAATTTCGTCTACATTTCTTCGAAAAGATTTCTCGAGGTTAGACCTTAAAAGTGGAGATCTGAAAAAGGCATGTACTTATTTTTAGTTTACCAAATAGAACAAGGTGGAAAAACGAAAATTATGAAACCAAACAGTGAGAGCTTATCTCCCTCTTGATGTTCAGTGGGCACGGAGAAGTACTTAATTGGTTAGGACGTATAAGTTGGAAACTCAAAATTAGTTTTATGATAAATGACCTACCATTGCCGGCAAGCTGAGCAGACTGGAGGAGCTTCCTGTGATCAAGCTGCGTGTCTGTTCAAACCGTACAGTCTCTTAGGAAAAAAATGTGTTGCTTTTTGTACACATAACTCAGTCTTGTAAAAAAAGTATATGGTTTTGGTCTTTAGACAGGGTCGCCTTCCATATGCCTTTTGTGTTTTTTACTGTAAGAGCTACTCAGATCTGCCTGGCTCTTGAAAAATCCTTTTGCCTCATTGCAATTCACTGGATTTATGTTTAAGGTTGCATATAACTGCCTGGATCCATTTGCTGATGCTTTTAAACGCTATGATACATTTTATTATTTCCCTTCTACCTGATTCATGTTGTGTGAAATCTTTATGTGCTGTAAATCCGCTGTAAAAAGAAATCCGAATTTAATTTAATTTAATTGAAAGGCTAAGTCAGCCCCACCTGTTACTTGGTCGTGCACATAGATCTCAATAGTAAACTCGTAATCACTGAAAGCCCCACTTTTATTTTTCATTTTGTATGTTAATAACGTACCATGTTTTTCATGATTATTATTATCTTTTTTAGACAAAGAAAATTCACGGATGTAAAAGTGAAATTCTAAGTAAAATGCCGAACAAAGCACAAGAGGTATGAAACCTGGTATATGCGATTCAAGTTTGTTAAAGTACATTGGGATATCATTCTGTCTTTGCTCATATGTTGGACTGGGAAAACGTTAGGACGCTGGTGCTCTAGTCCCTTAGATTATATGCTTTACGCACTCTGTGTGAGATTGGGCACACCAATAATTTATCAAATGTTTTTCGTTTTTATTTGTTCAGATAGTTTTTATTTAGTCTACAAAAATAACCAAGAAACAGAGCACATAAGGAAGCCGTACACTCCAGATGTCCTAAGTTATGAACGATTAGACATCAATCTGCATATGACAATATTGAAAACGGTATGTACGAAAAATGTACAGATGGAAGAAAACATGAGGATGTCATTCCAAGTAGGTGTGGAAGAAGTCACATATGACATTGATGGATCGAATCAGTCACAATAGAGGCATACAGATTGGAGTGTACCGCAAACCAAGTCCTCTCCTCTGGCTCATGAAGGAAAAGAATGAGAGAAAGGATGGGGGAGAGTGAAGGAGGGAAGAGGGAAGGGTACGGCTACACTGAGCAGCGTAGGGATAAGTCTAAGAAAAATATCCAATACAGAGAAAGTCTAAAGTGAATGCTACCACACAGGCAGAAGAATGCAGGAACATTAAGGGATTTATGGTGGTTTGTTCTTCTGTTTGTACTCGCCAAAAGCATGCCATAGTCGTCGCGAATGGCCATGGAATCTGGTTTGTAGGATGTTATCAGCTCCCCTGATTGAACAAAGTAGGTTCCACCATTTATCAAAGGTTTTGGGGATGGTGGATTTCCAGTCCGAGAGAACAGTTTTGGTGCCTAGGGAGAGCAGAAGGTCTACAAGCAAAGAGATGTGGGGGTCAAGATCTCTCGCATGGGTGTTGGCATATAGATCTAAGGCTGCTGTTAGGAAATCAATTTCTATTGCTGTTTTGGTAATTTGGCGCAACAGGTCTTGAATGTATATCCATAATGGAAGGGTTCTTACAGTGGTAGAGCTTGTGGTGTAGGTCCCCGCATCCTTACTCACAACATCAACATAAGGCAGAGTCCCTCAACCCTAATTTGTGTAGTGTGGATGTGTTGTCATTTGGCAGCGATCAGGGTTACCATCAGCTGAAGCCATCTTGTTTTCCGGCAGCCATCTTGTCTGTCATGTGCTACCACGTGCTCACCATGTGCTCTTTCCTACCTTTCTGTTGTCTGCTCTTGTACTCTACCTAGAGACAGGTTATATTTAGCCTCTTTCACTTTGCACATGCTCAGTCCATGCAGCTGTTACTAGTCTGTAAGTGTCAGGATGTGTTTGCTAGAGTTAGCCACTGCTAACTCCTCCTACATATTGACTGTGCATTTTCTGTATGACCTTATATGTACCTAAAACCTTCTCTTTGTACTTGTACCGCCTTCTTTTGAGCCCCTGTGTGGGTATAAAAGGACCATGCTCCTTCTGTTCAGTGTGCTACTTCATACACTACCGAAGGGTGTTGTGTGAATGTAGTTCCACCTCATGAGGTTAATAAACTATTTCTTTTATATTCCAGTTTCTGTGCCAACTTCTATCCTATTGGTCTGAGGACTTTGTGCAGAGAAGGGCGTACCCCTAGCACTGGTAGGCCTTGCTGAGGCCCACCACTACAGATGGGGTCCAGTAAATTTTGGGGATGGACCAGATTCTGGACTGTGCCAAGGCAGGGGTGATTTTGGATTCGAAGGGGGAGCTTCATATTTTTTGCCAGGTCATTTGGCAGTACGAGGATAGCCTGTTGATTGGGAGTGTGGTTCCCATTTCCTGTTAAATATTCTCTGGGCCTGTCCGTTATGTGTGCCGAGTATTTTATGGAGGTGGAAAGCGGTGTGGCCTTTTCTTCTGAGGTGCCTAGCAAAATTAGAAGGTCTGGATCATGTGGTGGTTTCAGTTTACCGAGCACGCTCTTGAGTCATAGGAATTCATAGAAGTTAATATTAGGTAGATTGAAGTCTTGATGTAGAATGGAGAAGGGTATCGGATTGGCAGGTGTCCGAGGCTGAGTATGGTATTTCTATCCTTTTGTCCCCAAGGTCCCAAAAGAGGGGTTTCCCATCTAGTTTAACAGAGCGGTTATATCATAAGGAGGCTAGGGTCGAGCCACCTGTTCCATTTAGTAATCGTTTGTCAAGAAGGAGAAGTGCTTTTACAGTGTCCAGTGTGGTTTGGTTGGAGTGTATGAGGGGGAGTTTCAAGATGTTATGGACTGTAAGGGCAGAGTTAAGGGAAAGTCGTGAGATAACGTAAGTCTCAATATTAAGCCATGGAGGAGGATTGTTTTTTTTGGCGTTCAGCCACCACACACCCTGAGCAACCAAGTAAGCGCTTTAATAACATTAGAGGTCCAGGATGTTTATACCTCCAGAGGTTTTATTCCTCTTCAGGACCTTCACAAAGATCCTTGTTTTTTCCCCTTCCAATATGAATTCTGCAAGTGCGATCTCCACAGATTAAAAGATGGCGAGGGATAAGGACACCGTGAGCATGCTGGATATGAAATGAATCAGGGGAGCAATCATCATCTTCACCAAGCCAACTCGACTCCACCAGGTAATGTTTTTGGGGGACCATGTGGAGAGGAGTTCTTTATTTTTGATTAGTGTATTTTGCTCATTCAGTGCCACAGCGTGTTAGAGGCCTAGGGAGAACTGCATTCCCAGGTATTTAATGGCAGTTGCTTGCCATTTCAGGCCTAATTTACCAATGACTGCAGCCGTGCAATTGACATGTAGAGGAAAAACCTCAGTTTTGTCTTTATTTAGAGGGTAGCTAGCAACCTGTATCTGTTCATTTCGTCCATGATGTTTGGAATGGCTCGTGGGCCATCTTCAGTGAATAGCAGGATGTTGTCTGCATAGGCGGCAGCAACTTTCCTGGACCGGGTGCCTTCCCAGTTTTAAGGGAGCATATAGCCAGTCTGATTTCCTCATTTGTGATAGGTTTGGTAATCGTCAGTTGGTCTTCTTGAGAGATGTTGGTGAGGGTGCATGAGTTAAGATAATCATTTATTTGGGTGAGGGAAGTTGGGGTAATCCAGTTATATAGGTCTGTACAGAACTTTTTGAAGGCCCCAAGAATACCAGAGGTGGATATGGTAATTACTCCATCTGGATTTCTTTTGGTCAAAATAAGAGATCGTTTTTTAGTTTATTTGAGATCATTTGTGAGGGATTTACGTGCTTTATTATTTTTATACAGTTTACCTGCCTTGATCACGTCATTTTTGGGTCTCTGACTCAGGATTTTATCATACTCATACTGTTCTGCACTCAATTTTGAGAGGAGGGCCAAGCCTTTATTTTGTTTGAGTTGAATGCTCAAGGAATGGATAGAGCATTCTAGCTCTTTGAGATGGTTTGAGTGTGCCTTATTTTTAGCAGCTGTGATATTTATCAGTATCCCCCCTTAATGTGGTCTTGAGAACATCCTAACGTGTCATGGAAGTTGTGTCTTCTGGGGCGTTTTGTTTAAGGAAGTTGGTAATAGCCATTTTTATTTGTGCTACATTGTCAGGGTCATCCAGAAGGTCATCGTTCAGGTGCCATTGACGAAGTGGTGGAGTAAGGTAATTAAGTGAGGTTTGAGTTGAGATACAGGCATGATTAAGGGGATCACAATTGGCTTAATCATCAGGGAGTGGGAGAGATGGAGTAGCGAGCTACTTACATGATGTAGTCTATTCATGTAAAGGAGAGGTATGGTGAGGAGCAAAAGCCATAATCACTCCCAGTAGGCTTATAGAGATGTCATATGTCCATTAGGTTATTATTTTTACATCAGGATGCCATTTGCTTATGCACTCTATTAGCTATAAATATGTGGGCTGAAACCCTATATAAATTAAAGTCTCCACCTAGGATAATGCCCAAGCCGTCTGGGAGGTCCTAGATTTGTCTATCGAGAGCCCTCCAAAAGTCTGAGGCGTTAGCATTTGGTGCATAGATGTTTATGCATGTATGTAGAATTCTAGATCCCGCCTTTTCATCTTGGAGATGAGCCCCCATTCTTTTTGTGCGGGCTGGGGAGATGCCAACATCTGAAATCCAAAGGCTATAGAATTTTGTGCCATGGATGGATTTTAAGTGGGTCTCTTGTAGGAGGATGATATCCCCTTTCAATTTTGACAATAGTCCGCCACAACTCTTCGCTTAACTGGTTGGTTGAGTCCCTTCGTGTTTCATGTAAGTATGTTTAATGTATGGGCCATTGGGGGAGTCTGGGTTTCTAAGATTAAATTATAACAGTAGAAATGGCACAAAACCTTTAAGTAGGGATAGGTAGCATAGTATGTGTTTCAGATTATCGCAGATACTACTTTGTGGAGGTTGGTAGTCATGTGGAGGAGTAAGGTTAGGGACTCGCTCAGTGGGGAATGGCAGAAACACTGCTCAGGTAACCGGGCAAGTGGGTCAGCCTGTTAGAAGCATGTTGGACGGAAAGAAAAGGGTGGAAGGCAGGTTAGAGGAGTAATGAAGAGAAGAAGAACCAGAAGCAATAATATAACAAAATTAACAAAAGCAATCACTAAAACTCACCTACCTCCAAACCCCGGGAATGCGTAGGTGAAGCAATCCCCCACCCATGTTCTAAGTGGGGAGTTTTCGGCCACAAGGAGGCCTATCCCAAATCCGGCTGGAAGGCTACCCAGCCCTGTAGTTGCTTTTTTTTTAAAACAATTTTTATTTATTATCAGTGAATAAAGATGAAAAACAAAGGGAAAAGCAAAAGACAGTAAGGGGTTCCGTTACATACCCCAGTTTTATAGTAGATACATATGTCAATTCAGATTATTAAGGAACGTCAATGGCTCCACAGGCTATTCATACCTCCTGCCCTGGCATAACCCATGAGTGAGCAGATTGCTAAAGTCATTATCCAACCATTGGAAATTCCCAAACCCAACTACCCCCCAATCCCCCTCCCTCCCCACCCTCCCAGGGCTGTCACTTAAGTGCTGGCTGCCAAAGATCAGGAGAGCTAATGTTGTAGTAGTAGGTCTACCTATTGGAAAGAGAGAAAGTTGTGTGAGATCAGGCATATCTCCAAAGCACAACCACCAATTGTGAGGAGATAAAACAAGGTGGGTTCAAAGCTGATTATGTGTTAACCTATGGCTTCCACAGAGTCATCCGCAGTTGCATCCACCGCATCATCCTCAGGGGATTTGAGAGCTACAACAAGCATTTCCAAGGCTCTCGCCCTCTCCATTACCTTCTCACTCCCCGTGCGATTAGCCATTTGTAACCTAATCCCTCCCTCACACTCAGCCCATTTCAGGAAGTCTGATTTTCACTTAGTGATGTTAGGGCCCTGCTTCGCTTTCCATTGTGTGGTGATGATTCTATTGGCTAGTAGGAATCCCAAATCTATTAATTTACTAGTGATTTTGTTCTTTGAGGTATGGGGAAACCAATGTAAGATACAGTGAGCCATGGGGGGGTCTAGGTCCCTATCAGTGAGGTCTGTCAGTAAAGCTGTCACTTCCTCCCAAAAGCTGTCAAGGGACGAGCAGTCCCATAACATATGTTTAAAATCCGCTTTGTCTGCAGAACATCTTGGGCAGGGCGCTGACTGGGTCGGGAAATATGTGTTGCAATCATGCCCGGGTAAGATATTCTCTGTGTAGAATATGAAAGTGCATGAACTGAATCTTCGCATTCCTCGTGCTCTTCCAGTCTCTTTCCACAATTTCACCTCATGCCCTGTCTGAGATGATCTTCCCTATATGTGTTTCCCACTTGAGCTTCAGGGCTGTCAGGGGGGATAAGGATTCCAGTGTCATAAGTCTATAGAGAAATGTCACCGCCTTAAAGGTGCCCGCTGCCATCACCACATACTGGCACCCCATAGAAGTGGGTGGCTCTGTTAGTACTCCACCCCAATGTTTCCTGATGGCCGCCGTGAGGGCTGTATATTGCAAGAAATCACCCCCTGGCAAGTCGTAGCGGGCTGGCAGATCGTCATACTCCAATCTCTACCTATTGCCCCCATGTGGCAGGGCCCTGCACTTCTTTAATGGTATTTCCGGCGCATAGGGACTCCTAATAGAAGCCCTCCACAGATATCTGTTCCAGCATTTCTGCGCCATGGCAAATTCTAGGATGAGGGATGTGGCACAAAGCCAGAGTCACAGTACTATGCGGGACATATCCTCCCTGGGCTCCTTTTCCCCTCTGGTGGCCCTCGCTACCCACTGTGTGACCCATTGAAATTGTGCTTCTAAATAATAAGTCTCATATTCCGGGACCGCTAGGTCTTCCTCTGCTCGGGGTCACATGAGTGTGTTGAGGGCTACCCTGAGCCTGCCCTTGCCCCACAGAAAATCAGCGCTCATTACACGGAGCTGCTTGAAATAGGTTGCTGAAATCCAGACTGGCAATGTCCCAAAGAAATATAGTAGCCGCGGGAGGGTCACCATTTTGAGAAGCGCCACCTAGCCTGCCACTGACAGTGGCAGAGAGACCCAGAATTAAAAGTTAGCTTTTGCCCCCATAATTGCCTTTCCAATGTTGCCCTCAAGAATATCCTCCTGTCTGTGATAGATCAGGGTACCCAAGTAGGGCAAGCATCTGTCCTCCCAGTTCCCCCCCCTAGGTGCACTGTGGGCCTATTCTATCCCTGTGCGACGGGAAAAGACATGATTTTCACCAGTTTCTTTTAAACCTGCCACTCAACTTAGAGCATGGAGCAGAGTTTTGGCCCCCAGTGAGGCCTCTCCCGAATCAGCCAGGAAAAGTAAAAGATCATCTGCATAGAGTGCAATATGATGGACTTGTCTATGTACGTCAAGCCCTCGATATGCCCGCCCCAACCTAGCATGTGCCGCCAAGGGTTCCATCGCCAGGGCAAACAACAAAGGGGAGAGGGGACACCCCTGCCATGTACCCCTCTCCACTCTGCACGCCTCCAAGATCACTCCCCATGTTTTGATCCTATTAGTGGAGTCAGCGTACAAGAGAGCTATCCAATTCACGAAGTCGGGGCCAAGCCCCATCCTTCCCATCACATGGAACAGGTACGCTCACTCCACGCTGTCAAAGGCTTTTTCTATGTCTACTGCAAAGATCAGAGCAGTGTCAGCGCTGTAAGAATCCGTCAGTGCTGTAAGAATCCACCTCCAATAGATGCAAGACTCTTCGAATATTGAGCGCTGTGTTTCTGGTGGGGATGAACCCGTATTGGCCAGCATGTATGAGAGTGGTCATGTGGGGGAGCAACCGGGTGGCCAGGATACCGCTTAGTATTTTATAATTGAGATTGAGCATGGATATAGGGCGATATGCCGTTTTATCCCATGCATGCTTGCCCGGCTTTAGTAGAATAATAATGATCGCCTCTCTAGTGGAGACAGGTAATCTGCCAAGCATCTTGGCATAGTTATATAATTGTGTGAGTTGGGGAGCAAGTAGGTCAATGTAAGCAAGGTAAAATTCTATTGGAAGGCCATCCGTGCCTGGGGTTTTGTTACGGGCCATACTTTTGATGGCACCACGCACCTCCCGTACTTCGATCCCCCAACCCAACAAAGTTGCCGCATCTTCATCCAGCAAAGGCAGTTCAACCTCTCGTGTGAACTCCTGCGGTTCATCCTCTGAGAGGGTTAGCCGGCTTCGATAGAGCTCAGAGTAATAGCCGAAGAATAAATCCTTGATCCCCTGTTGGTCATATCTAGCTACACCCATCTGGTGTCAGAGTTCCAGTATTACTGATCCTCGCCTAGCCGTATTCGCCAACCAAGCGAGGAGGGCTCCTGACGTATCCCTTTCAGAATGTGCCCATGTGATGTAGGTCTTAGCAGCGCAGACTTTCCACGTGAGCTGCCACTGCCTCCCTTGCCTCTAGCAACTCTGGGTGCTTGCCCGGATTCTCAGGTCGATCCTTCTCCAGGGCGTGCAACCGCTTATCGACACGCTGAATATCCTGAAGGAAAACCTTCCTGACCCCAGCCAGTTCAGATATACACTGCCCTCAAATCACTGCTATACAGGCATCCCATTCCACATTTGTGGACGTGGCTGTTCCCTTGTTAGCCTGGAAATATTCAGTGATAGCTGTTCAAATAGTGGTGCGGAAAACCTGGTCATCTATTGCCTCCGTTCGCAAGCGCCAGGTGGGGATCTTGGGGCATGCACGTGACGATTGCAACTGAGTCAGAGAGCACCCTAGTGATGAATTTGCTGCTGCTAATCCGCTCATGGACATTGGGTGAGCATAGGATGGCATCGACAAGGACATGTAACTCATGAAGGGCTGAGAAGAAGGAGTAATCCTGGGCTAAAGGTTGCTGCACCTGCCACGTATCTATTAATCCCCATTTCTGTTGCCAGTTACAGCGTGACTCTGCCAGCTTGTGGGCAAGTGCATTAGGGAGTGGGGCCTGGGAGCGGTCTAGGGTGACTTCAGTGGTGCAATTGAAATCGCCCACCAGTAGTAGTGACCCTGTGAGGGTGGTTGCCAACCTTCGTGACAATAAGGAGAAGAAGGCCGGCTGATCCGCATTAGGCACGTACATGGTACCCAGGGTAAGGTCCATACCGTCTAGTTTCCCCGTTAATACCACAAATCTGCCCCCTGGGTCAATCACCTGTGTTGTGCATTGGAACGGGACCCCAGCCCTTATCCATATCAGTACCCCTCTCGCAAAGGCAGAGTATGAGGGTGTAGTAAACCTGACCCCTCCAGCAACGCTGCCGCGCCTTCTCCTCTTGTGCCAGGAGGTGAGTTTCTTGAAGGAATGCAATCTGAATGCATCTGCGTACCAGATAGGAGTGTATCTTGTGGCGCCTGACCATAGAGTGCATACTCCTCACATTCCACGAGAGACAGGCCAAACCTAATGGGGGTCCCATTGCAGAAAGGTACACATACATTTCTTTAAAATTCCCTCGCCATGACACACCTGGATCAGCCCTGTTGCTGCTTATGTTGTTTTGAAAGTCTGCGGGAGGACTAGATCGAGGGATAGATTGAGGGGAGTTGTAAGAGGGAAAATAAGGCGAAGCACAGGGGAAGAGAGTGTCCTGGTGCTACGGCAGGGGAGGCATAGGAGTTACGGGTCGGTGGTCTTGATTGGTGAAGTTTAGACGTGTAAGCGCTTGGGTAGTGACAGTCGGGTGAGTTTCCTATGGAATTTGGTGACAGAGCAGTAGGAGTCCTATGGCCATTCAAGAGCCAACATTGGATCAGGTGTGGGTGTGCTTCTGGTAAATGTATGGTGTCAGGGGTAGGAGATTGGAAGGGTGTGGAATGGTTAGGAATCCTGGGGTGAAGTAGAACCCAGTTGTAACGTTTAGCTTCAGGCAAGCACACAACAGATATTGACAATATAAAACCTGTACCAGAGTCTATAGTAACATGTAAATGCATACACTACAGGGTCAGTACCAGATGAAGGTTGGTTGCATAGTATACATACACATAGATATACATAAATATGCATACCATGCTTATAACTATATACATATATATCAACTTGCATTTCTTACGTGACTAGTCCGCAAACATAAAGTGCTCAGATCACTTCGTAAGGCCAACTCAAAAAGGCAAACCCTGAGTGGTAGAGTGGGTTGCATCTGTCAGAGCCTAAAAGAAGGCGAGTATACTGTCAAAAACTCAAGCTAGAGTGGTTACGGGGGCTTAACCCTGCCAGGATACATGTAGAACGGAAGACCTCATGGCACGATGATTGAGCCTGGCTGCCACAGATCCCAGTACCACAGAGCCTTGTTCACCTATCATTGGTCACTGTTCATTAAGCATTGTTCACTGTTCATTGTTCACTTTTCAGTGCTCACTGCCTTCAGTTCCACAGAGCACTGATCAACAAACACTGATCATTGTTCGTAGTTCAGTTGTTCATTAAGCATTGTTCAATGTGAGTGTTTCACAGATCAACATTTCACCATTTGATGATCATTGTAGATGGAGCTTTCTGGTGTGGATAGTCAGGTGAACAATGCGGACGGAACAGAGGAGTTCAGGAATTTCTTCAGTTCATTTGGGTCAGTGAATATCAAGGTTTTCCCATTGACGACAATTCGAGTTTCGAAGATCAGGCAAATCCGTATTGAATGTTTTGAACCTTCAGAGAAGCCTTTCCTGATTGTGACCGTGTCCTTTGAATAGTCCTGCGCAATGTTCATTTTTGAGCCACTGCAGGTCGATTGTTGAGTTTTTCTCCCGTGGGTAAGTATGACTTCTGTGTGATGAAATCTACACAGTTTAAAAATCATGGCTCTGGGTTGCGCATTGGGAGGAGTGGTGAGCAGGTTTCGCCTTGAGACATGGTGAGCTCATTCTATCTGGAAGTCTCGATCGAACGTGATGCCCAGGGTGCGAGGTAATCAAGCTTCCAGAAACTCCACACACGAGTTTGCGCCGTCCTCCGCATTTTCTGGTAATCCAAAGATGCGCAGATTTCCTCGCAATTCCGATCCTCCAACTCTGAAATATCTTTCATGAGTGATTTGATTTTGTTGGCGGTCGGGTCTACTCTGATCTTTTCATGTGTGGCGGTGTCTTCCAATGAGCCAGTTCTTGTTTCTGCTTCTGAAAACCTTCCTGACATGTTCTGAAAATAGTTTCTATGGGCTTGAATGTCATGATGCATTGCATCTGTACTCCCTTTTGTCTCTTGAGCCAGATCGTGTAATGCGCTGAGGCGCTGGAGTATTATTTCTAGGCAAACCCCGGAGTCTTGTTTGGCTTTGACTGGAAGGGGAGGTTCCACCTTTTATTGTTTTAGGGAAGATTTTTTCTCTTTGTTGTCTTTGGAGTCCTTACCCCTGTGGTCCGCCACCTTAGTGTCACTAGGAGATATCACCTGCTGGAGATGGAGCGTCGGTATTAGAATCTTGTTTTCTTTTTCTTTAGGTATCTAGATGTGGTTACAGCAACCTCCACTTAATCATAGGCGGAGCGGGTGTCGTTTGATGAGCTGGATAGCTGGCTTTCTTTGTAGCTCAGCTGTAATTGGCTGAGTGTGGCTGAGTGATGGTGAGCAGGGTTTTGCAATACTTAGTGGAATAAAATGGCAGGTCAAAGAAGGATGATTTGTGAGTGGCTGATGATCTTGATAAAGGCTGAATGACAAGGAAATCAAAACAAATTAAAATGACACTCATGTGAATGAGTGAAAGTTAATACTTTTAAATAAAAATTCAATTTTCAAAATATTTTGAACTTATTATAACTTTTAAATCTGGTTCTGTATAATGTTATGGCATAGACACAAAATAATTAAATAATGAAGGTTCACAGCTCTTTATATGATAGTCAGGGAGGAACAAAGAACAGTGTAGCCATAATATTCTTTAACTAATAGTTTCTCATGTTATGTTACAATTTATTTGCAAAGTGCTCATATGCAGATACTTCTTAGAGCTTTAGGAAGACACAACCTTAAACCCTAAGGGGTACTGGCGAAAAGGCCAGAAGATACTTATTAAAAAGCTAGGTTTTTAAGTGGCATCTAAAACAGAGTAAATTCATCTCTGCCTCAAAACTCAAAGGGAGACAGTTCTATGGATTGGCTGCTGCTGAAGAAAAAGCACGGCCTCCATAAGTGGCCACTCTATATCTAGTGTTTGCAAACAATAATTGGTTTGCTTATTTGAGGGAGTGGGATGGTTGATAGAAGCAATATTCATTAGCCAGAAAGGAGGGTGATTTAAGGTGTAGGGCCTTTTGGACAATTGTAGGGCCCTAAAGGCTAACCAAAATTGAATGGGAAGCCAGTGTAGAGATAGCAGTACTTGTGGCATATGCAATCTTTTGGCAGTTTTGTAGCATTTGTGCTGCAGTATTCTGAGCAAGTTGATGTAACATTTTTAGGGGAGATCCAAAGTAGACTGACTTATGGTAGACAAGACAAGATTGAATGATCGTGTTCACTACTGGTATACAGAAAGAAGGCTCAATAAATGGAAGAATCTTTTTTTAAAAGCAAAGGTGGAATAGACAGGTGTGGGCCATATTTAAGTCTTGGGCTTCCAGGGACAGGGTACTGTCCAACAGAATTCCTACGTTCCACACCACTGTGTAATATCTGTGGGGCCAACCATTATACCTGGACGTAGGTTCAGGTCCCATTCCATTAGAAGGTAGACGTAATTACGTTTTCGTGGTTTTTACTTTCATCTTCAGAAAGTGGACAGCCTTCCATCGCCTAACATTGGTGAGAGCTTTCATTAAAGGTTTCATCTTTTGGTTTAGAAATTGTTGGATTCCAGATCGTTTAAAGATAATTGAATTTAAATTAGGAAGGTTTTTATGATTGTGTCTTTTATATCAATATCAAAAGTGTTGCATTCACCAAATCTCGTATCTGCCTTGCATACAAAGCTTGAGCTACTACATAATTGTTTGCCTTTCTAAGGATAGTGTAAGTTCTCCCAACTGTTAAAACGTAACCTCTAAATTCATTTTTTGAAAGTCTTTTGCAATGAAGATCCTTCTTGAATTTATTTGGAACATCCTCCATTATAGTTTCTTTACAAAGTTGCCTTTCCTTGTAATGGTGTGATTTTTAATTGTTCATTAGTTCTTTTCTTAGTGTATTTTTCTTTACCATTTCACTCATCCTTAATTGACCAACCTCTCCTTTCTAGGAAAATCCTTTCCTTTTTCTATGTGTGGCTTATCTATTTTCTGTTCATGGCCACGGTGCTGGAATTTCCACCTGTCAGGAACGTGCCATTATAAAAGGGGTGTACTAACAGCCTAACATTTCTTTAAAATGGCACATTCTTAATACAAAGTTTTCAAGGTATTTAATTTATGTATCCTCCTTGTTCATCCTTATTTAATTTGTGCTCATTTATGCATGTTTATTTATATATGTTTTGTGATGTGAAATAAATGCTGCAACAGGGGTATTTCTGCATTTACTGGACAATTATGTATTTGTTAACTGATAAATATGTGCTCATACCTAGCTACTTGATGGATTTTCATATAAAATGTAGCCATATATGATACTTCACTACACTAAGATGAAAACATTGCATTGTAGTACAATCACATGTACTTCTGTCGTTGTGTAAGCCTCAATGGAAAACCCTGTCTCTTTAAAAAAAAAAAAAATCTTTATTGATTTTTTTTAATATAGGGCACTTGTATTTTAGCTTTGGAATTTAAATCAATCATCCATAGCCCTTAGTCATACAATAACTTTAAAAGAAGGACACATTTCCCCCCAAACAACAGGTACAATTTGGTGCATAGAAAAGAGAACGGAATTAAAGAGTGATATAGCTAATTATTGCACCACTTCCCCAGACATTTGATCGACTACTTTGGGGGGCATGGAGAGAGGCATAGATGTTTTTGCTTAGTGAAATACTATCAATAGAGTCTATTGTGTAGTACATTTGTGTTATAGTACATGTTAGTTGCTCCCTAGCCAATACATACCCCAGTCTAATAAACCAGAGGATGATGGGTGGGCCTCTCGTCTTCCAAAATAGGGCTACAGGTTGCCTTGCTACTCCCAGCATGTGGGAGTTTAAGACCCAGTTATGTGAGTTAAACCCCTCAAGAAGCACTGAGGTCAGAGCCAGGAACACAGTCATCGGATCTGTCAGAATGAATTGTAAATCCTACCACCTCTTTGATGTGGCTTACGACTTCCTTCTAGAATATCTGGTGCCAGTGGGGGACCATCAAACATGGATAAAGATTCTACTGTCGTCTCTGCACTACCCAAAAAGTTCTTATGCAGTTGAGAAGATGCAATTTAAGCACACTGGGGTCATGCACCATTGGCACATTTAATTGTATGTGGAGTCCAAGTGAGAGATGTAGCTGTATGCCTTAGAAGTGTCTGACCAGAGGGACTCCGGTACTTTGTAAGAGATTTCATTCTTCAAGTTACTTTTCCACCTACGCCTATGGAACCATGTCTGCCTTTAATCAGAGATGTAATGCTCAAATAGGTTGGTGATGAGGCCGCTGGTTCCCAATTAGAACTCATTAGCTTCTTAAAATTGGTACACTCTCACGGTTGCTGTTACTTTGGTATGGTGGGGAGCCTAGTGCTTAACTTGGCAATATTGGAGTCTGTTGGGTTCCTGGTTGGCTTACTGTGCTTTACATTGTATAAATATATTTATTTTCCCTCATTAAAAGATGTCTGCATTCCCCCTTTTTCTTCCGTGAATGCCAGTGTAGAATTAGGTTTACAATTGATCTGAGTGTGTAGTGATGTGAAGGACCTGAGGCCCCCCTCTCAGCTACTTGGTGCCAAACCTCAAACACAGTTTTAACTGGAGTTGCCAGGTATGTGTTTAGGGTATGCTGCGCCCTCCCCAACCAAGTGAGATCCCAAGGGGGGGTCCTACTGTCACTCAGTCCATAAAGAGCCCTTTTTCTCATTTTCACTAACTGTCCTCCATAAGATCATGATCCTCCTAACACGCTCTTGACATCTGCAACAAGATAAGAAGAGTCTGCGGCAACTTTGCACCCCAACTGGACATTTCCACCCTGGCAGCCCTCCGACACAATGAGGAAAACACACCAGAAACAGTTCTGATCTGCCGGACCACCATCCCCTCTATGAAACCGCCACCACCATGTGCACAATCCACCCAGGAGCCCTTACAAATCCCTTTCCACATGTCACTTTCTCCAAAGGGCTCAGGCCAATCTGCACTGCCTCACCCCATTCCTCAATGACTCCCTCACCACGGTTACCTTCCCAGACACCTGGAAGCACACCACCATCCTTCCGCTGCTGAAAAAGTCCTACAGAAGAACTGAATACACCAATAAACTACAGACCCATCTTCCTGCTACTCTACGCAGCAAAAGTCTTGGCAACAAAAGACCAGCAGAACACTTAAACAACAAGAACCTCCTAAACACTTCTCAGTCAAGATTCTACTGACATCTGCCTCATCATGGACTACGGCCTGGGTCTCATCCTCCTCGACTTCTTCACTGTGTTTGACACCGGATCCTCATCCAATGCCTCCAAGAATCAGAAACTCACAAAGCAGCTCGCTCTCAATGGAGCAGGTCTTTCTTCACAGGAAGCATGAAGGAGGTCAGCCTATCTCCCTACACCTCTGAACCTTCCAACCTGATGTGCAGCATCCCCCACGGATCTTCTTTCAGCATAGAACTCTTCAACAACATGACCCCGCTTGTGAGAAAGGTCAGAACACATGATTTCAAAATCAGCTCTTACGCCGATGAAAAACAGCACATCCTCTCCTTTTCCAAGAAAACCCCTGAGATCCAAGAAAAGTTAATTGACTGTATATCACACATTACCATCTGGATGAAATCAAAATGCCTGAAGCTAAACTCAGACAAGACGAAGGTGGTACTCTTCAGATGATACACCAGACTCTGGTCCTCAACCTAGTGGCCATTCGAACTGGGACCAACACCCACCCTGTGCAGCCATTGCAGGAGCCTAGGTTTCACACTTGCCAACCATATATCTATGTCCAGCCAGCTTAACTCAATCACGTCCTCCTGCGTTCACATCCTCAAGATCCTCAAAACGGGTCTTCAAGTTGAATCCTTTCAATTCTTGTCGAACCGTCACTCTAGACCTAATCACCAGCAAGCTAGATTGCGAGAATTCACTCTCCATAGAAATATCCACCCTTCTTACCAAAAGGCTAGAGATCACTCAAAATGCAGCGTTCAGATTTACCCTTAATTGTCCACCACCACCCACATATCCAATAATCTCAAATACCTTCTCTGGCTCCTAATCCACAAGCACACCCTTTGCAAACTACTCACACAGACACATATACTAAGCACTGCACAACGTAGGTCCCACTTACCAGAACAACTGCATCAGCTTTCACACCCTCACCAGACACTTTCACTCCGTCAACCTTCTGCTCCTATTTGTACCTCACTTCCAAAGAGCCAGAGCCGGCTGCTGCACCTTCACATACCTTCACATACACCTCTTTCACAGTCGAGACACCGGCTTAGTTCTAGAATTCTGAAAGAAACTGAAAGTGTGGCTCTTCCAATAGGTCCCATCTATGACTCCTCCACTTTCTCAAAAGGATGCACTCTCACCTGATATTTGCCCTATACATAACATTGCATCATATTGAAGCTACTGTGAAATACAACTCAGATATTATGGTTACTTGTAGGTTTGGGGGCCCACAAGAACCTGTTTGGGTACCTTCCAGCTCCATACGGTCCCACCACTTAGTGCTTGGTCCCACTCCTGTCCTTTAAGCACCCCATAGCCTCGAAATTAAGGCCACCGCAATGCTCCAAAGATCGTGACTGTCCTGAAGCCCACTAGACTCCACCACCCTCAAGACTTCTTTTACTATCGGAAGATCAGACTTTCTTATTAAATCAGTAGTTTAAAACAAGGAATGGCAGTTCAACGTGTACGTCTTGCCTTGAAAATGACTCAATAAGGGCACCATAAGACCATTTTTCGCTTGGCACACCTATCTCACCGTTTCTGGCTCAGTTCCCCCAGTCATTAGCAGCGTTTCCATGGGCAATCACAGTAACATGTTTAGAAATCTATTTACAGCCACAGTAACCATGTAAGATTTTCCATAAAACCAAATGCAAAGGTAACACAATCTGCTGTTTGTGCCAAATTCCTACATTTCTTTCCAATTTCATGAAAATAGAATCCTATCTCTTAAAAACAGACCCTCAAGTAGTGATGAACGGCTACACAACAGAGACTACAACCAGCTATTGAAAATTATACTGCATGCTTAGTCCTTCCTCAAGCCTTTGTCTTGGATTTAGCAATGTGAATTCCAAGATATTTCCTTAGGCAACAGACATATAAAGTAACCAGGCATTGTTTTAATGCCTTATCTGTCCATGCAATGAAAACTTCATAATCCGCAAAGAGCAGAACCGGGATATCCAACTCCCAAACCTTGGATTATCTCACAGTGCCACCAGGTCTGATGATTGTCAGTGTTTTCATTTATTATTCCTTTTCTGCAGTGGTCTGATACACGTGTGCCTTCACCACACTAATTAGAAAATTTAAATAAATAAAAATGAATACACTTCTTGTAAGGGTATCCATATGGTATTGATAATGCCTAAAACTCTTTTCTTGCCGAGGAAAACAAGTCCTCTTCCAAAATCCATGTATACATTTTAGTTCTGTTTATATTTCTGTATGTTGGTTTTGGAATGAATATATATGCACCTATTACAAAAATATACACTCATAGAAGCTTTTTGTGTGATTTACTTGTTGTTTTAAGATTGTCATTAATTAATAAGAGCGATATGGTGTTTTTAAAACTAGGATGCTGTGATTAACCTGAAGTCAGTACAAGAAGTGGGTAATCAGCTGGGCTTTGAGTGGACAATCGTAGCCAATGAGTTGGGATTCAGTAGAGCTGAGGTGAGGCAGTTTCAAACCGCGTCAGAGGAAAAGAAGATCCAAGCGCAGAAAATGCTGGAATGCTGGTATGTAGCACTGAGAATTAACATTTTCAGAGATAATTGTATTATTCCCTACCAATATCTGGTCCATTTGCATTCGGTTGACTATACAATTTATTGCACCTTCATAATCCTTCTCTATCACTGGTAGAACATTTATTTATTCAAGAAAAAATATCTCTTCATTCACGTTTTTGTTTCAACTGTTAAATATAGAAGGAATTTGCTAGGACAGAATGTCTGCTTCCAGTAATTGTCTTTTGCCTGGATATGAATGAATTGTTGGCAGCAACATTTTCTAAGGAATACAGGCATGCCGTAAATAATGTTAGGGACACGCAATGCGGCATGACAAAGCCTAAAGTGAACCCTTAGAAATGTTTCTGGCACAGATATTATCTTTTAATAAATCCTGGCGGGATGCATACAGCACACATTACATGACTACACATAATAATAGTTCAGATTGGTGGGCAGGTCTATTGCCACACATACCACAATGCCAATCCTTGCAACCACCTGCACCACATGGCGGCACACCGTGGCAAGTCTTGGCAGTGATAAAAGCTAAAGTAACATGAGAAGCCGGGCACAAGTCCTTCCTGTCACAATGAAATAACAAGCATTGGCATAGCCAATAGGTCTCCACTTTGGGACCTTACACATGTTTTGTTATCCAGCACAATATCCTTGGTGCAACAACATAAAGTGTTGCATGGCTAAACACTTATAAGGTCCCAAAGGCGAGACCTATTGGCTATGCCAATGCTTGTTTTGAGTGAGTGGCTCATGCAGGTATGCCACTGTGAGGTAGAGATGCTGCAAGTATTTATACAGGAGCCCCTGTGACATTGCTCCTCTTCAAAATGTATCTTGGGTCTGGTGTAATACTTCTAGCCCCTATTCCCGTCTTCACGCACCCAATGCATCCTTATGTGTCCCAAGTACAGCTGGGATTGACACTCCTATTACCCCTGCTCTCCAGTGACACTTTACCTGTCATGGGTGGTGGTGGACATGGTGGTGGTGGTGGATGTTGTGTGGTGGATGTGGTGGTAGTGGACGTGGTGGTGGTTGCGGACATGGGGCTGGTGGACGTGGTGGTGGTGGTGAACATGGTCGTGGTGGTGGATGTGGTGGTGGTTGTGGTAAACATGGTGGTGGACGTGGACATGGTGGTGGATGTGGTGGTGGACCTGGTGGTGGTGGTGGATATGGTGGTGGTAGACGTGTTGGTGGTGGATGTGGTGGTGGTGGTGGACATGGTGGTGGTGGAGGTGGTGGTAATGGTGGACATTGTGGTAGTGCTGGATGTGGTGGTGGTGGACGTGGTGGTGGTGGACATGGTGGTGGTGGATTTGTTAGTGGTGGTGGATGTGGTGGTGGTGGTGAACGTGGTGGTGGTGGAAGTGTTGGTGGTGGTGAACGTGTTGGAGGAGGTGGACGTGGTGGTGGTGCATGTGGTGGTGGTGGATGTGGTGGTGGACATGGTAGTGGTGGACGTGATGGTGGTTGATGTGGTGATGGTGGTGGATATGGTGGTGGTGGTGGACGTGGTGGATGTGGGGGTGGTGGAGGATGTGGTGGTGGAGAGCATGGTGGTGGATGTGGTGGTGGTGGATGTGGTGGTGGTGGACATGGTGGTGGTGGATGTGGTGGTGGTGGACATGGTGGTGGATGTGGTGGTGGACATGGTGGAGGACGTGGTGGTGGAGGTGGTGGTGGACTTCGTGGTGGTGGACATGGTGGTGGACATGGTGGTGGACATGGTGGTGGAAAAGGTGGTGGTGGAGTGGTGGTGGACATGGTGGTGGTGGACGTGATAGTGGTGGATGTGGTGGTGGTGGATGTGGTGGTGGTGGTGGATGTGGTGGTGGTGGACGTGGTGGTGGTGGACATGGTGGTGGTAGACATGGTGGAGGTGGACATGGTGGTGGTGGATGTGGTGGACGTGGTGGTGGTGGACGTGGTGGAGGATGTGGTGATTATGGAGGATGTGGTGGTGGTGGACATGGTGGTGGTGGACATGGTGAAGGTGGATGTGGTGGTGGTGGAGGTGGTGGTGGATGTGGTGGACATGGTGGTGGTGGACGTGGTGGTGGAGGTGGACATGGTGGTGGTGACATAGTGGTGATGGACGTGTTGGAGGAGGTGGACGTGGTGGTGGTGGATGTGGTGGTGGACATGGTAGTGATGGACGTGGTGGTGGTTGATGTGGTGATGGTGGTGGACATGGTGGTGGTGGTGGACGTGGTGGATGTGGGGGTGGTGGAGGATGTGGTGGTGGAGAGCATGGTGGTTGATGTGGTGGTGGTGGTGGTGGACATGGTGGTGGTGGACATGGTGGTGGATGTGGTGGTGGTGGACATGGTGGAGGACGTGGTGGTGGAGGTGGTGATGGACTTTGTGGTGGTGGACATGGTGGTGGACATGGTGGTGGAAAAGGTGGTGGTGGAGTGGTGGTGGACATGGTGGTGGTGGACGTGATAGTGGTGGATGTGGTGGTGGTGGATGTGGTGGTGGTGGTGGTGGATGTGGTGGTGGTGGACATGGTGGTGGTAGACATGGTGGAGGTGGACATGGTGGGGGTGGACATGGTGGACGTGGTGGTGGTGGGCGTGGTGGAGGATGTGGTGATTATGGAGGATGTGGTGGTGGTGGACGTGGTGGTGGTGGACATGGTGAAGGTGGATGTGGTGGTGGTGGAGGTGGTGGTGGTGGATGTGGTGGACATGGTGGTGGTGGACATGGTGGTGGAGGTGAACATGGTGGTGGTGACATAGTGGTGATGGACGTGGTGGTGATGGAGGATGTGGTGGTGGTGAACGTGGTGGTGGTGGACGTGGTGGAGGACGTGGTGGTGGAGGTGGTGGTGGTGGACATGGTGGTGGTGGACATGGTGGTGGTGGATATGGTGGTGCTAGATGTGTTGGTGATGGATGTGGTGGTGGACCTGGTGGTGGATGTGGTGGTGGTGGTGGAAGTGGTGGTGGTGGATGTGGTGGTGGACGTGGTGGTGGTGGACGTGGTGGTAGTGGATGTGGTGGTGGTGGATGTGGTGGTGGTGGATGTGGTGGTGGTGGATGTGGTGGTGGTGGACGTGGTGGTGGTGGACATGGTGGTGCTGGTGGACGTGGTGGTGGTGGATGTGGTGGTGGATGTGGTGGTGGTGGAGGGTGTGGTGGATGAGGTGGTGGTAGAGGATGTGGTGGTGGTGGACATGGTGATGGTGGAGGATGTGGTGGTGTGGGAGGACATGGTGGTGGTGGACGTGGTGGTGGATGTGGTGGGTGGCGGTGGTGGACATGGTGGTGGATGTGGTGGTGGACGTGGAGGTGGTGGTGGATGTGGTGATGGTGGACATGGTGGTGGTGGACGTGGTGGTGGACATGGTGGTGGTGGATTTGGTGGTGGTGGATGTGGCGGTGGTGGATGTGGTGGTGGACATGGTGGTGGTGGATGTGGTTGTGGTGGAGGACATTGTGGTGGTGGATGTGGTAGTGGTGGACGTGGTGGTGGACATGGTGGTTGACATGGTGTTAGTAGATGTGGTGGTGGTGGACGTGGTGGTGGTGGACATGGTCGTGGTGGATGTGGTTGTGGTGGACTTGGTGGTGGTAGATGTGTTGGTGGTGGACGTGGTGGTGGTGGTGGATGTGGTGATGGACATGGTGGTGGTGGTGGATGTGGTGGACGTGGTGGTGGTGGACATGGTGTTGGACGTGGTGGTGGTGGTGGACATGGTGGTGGTGGACATGGTGGTGGTGGATGTGGTGGTTTTGGACGTGGTGGTGATGGAGGTGGTAGAGGTGGACATGGTGGTGGTGGTGGACATTGTGGTGGTGGACATGGTAGTGGTGGAGATGGTGGTGAATGTGGTGGTGGACGAGGTAGTGGTGAACATGGTGGTGGTGGACATAGTGGTAGACGTGGTGGTGGACGAGGTGGTGGTGAACATGGTGGTGGTGGATGTGGTGATGGTGGACGTGGTGGTGGTGGTGGATGTGGTGGTGGTGGACGTGGTGGACGTGGTAGTGGTGTACATGGTGGTGTTGAATGTGGTGGTATTGGATGTGGTGGTGGTGGACATGGTGGTGGTGGATGTGGTGGTGATGGTGGACGTGGTGGAGGACATGTTGGTGGTGGACATGGTGGTGGTGGATGTGGTGGTTTTGGACGAGGTGGTGATGGAGGTGGTAGAAGTGGACATGGTGGTGGTGGTGGACATGGTCGTGGTGGACATGGTGGTGAATGTGGTGGCAGACGAGGTGGTGGATGTGGTGGTGGTGGACATGGTGGTGGACATGGTGGTGGTGGATGTGGTGGTGGACTTGGTGGTGGACATGGTGGCAGTGGACGTGGCGGTGGTGGATGTGGTGGTGGTGGATATGGTGGTGAATATGGTGGTGGTGGTGGACGTGGTGGTGGTGCACATGGTGGTGGTGCACATGGTGGTGAAGGTGGTGGTGGACATGGTGGTGGTGGACATGTTGGTGGTGGATGTGGTGGTGGTGGACGTGTTGGTGGTGGTGGTGGACATGGTGGTGGTGGTGGATGTAGTGGACATGGTTGTGGTGGATGTGGTGGAGGACATGGTTGTGGTGGATGTAATGGTGATGGACATGGTGGTGGTGGAGGACGTGGTGGTGGTGGATGTGGTGGACGTGGTGGAAATGGTGGTGGTGGACATTTGGGTGGACCTGATGGTGGTGGACGTGGTGGTGGATTTGGTGGTGGTGCACGTGGTGGTGGTGATGGTGGATGTGGTGGTGGTGGACGTGGTGGTGGTGGTGGATGTGGTGGTGATGGATGTTGTGGTGGTGGTGGTTGTGGTGGTGGTGAACATAGTGGTGGATGTGGTGGTGGACATGAATGTGGTGGTGGATGTGGTGGTGGTGGACACGGTGGTGGAAATGGTGGTGGTGGTGGACGTGGTGGTGGTGGTGGATGTGGTGGTGGTGGATGTGGTGGTGGTGAATGTGGTGGTGTTGGACGTGTTGGTGGTGGACGTGGTGGTGGTGGATGTGGTGGTGATGGTGGAAGTGGTGGAGGACATGTTGTTGGTGGACGTGGTGGTGGTGGATGTGGTGGTGGACATGGTGGTGGTGGACGTGGTGGTGGTGGAGGACGTGGTGGTGGTGGTGGACATGGGGGTGGTGGACGTGGTGGAGATGGACATGGTGGTGGTGGTGGACGTGGTGGTGGTGGAGATGGTGGTGGATGTGGTGGTGGACGTGGTGGTGGTGGACGTGGTGGTGGTGGACATGGTGGACGTGGTGATGGACATGGTGGTAGTGGACATGGTGGTGGTGGACGTGGTGGTGGTGGTGGACATGGTGGTGGATGTGGTGGTGGACATGGTGGTGGTGAACATGGTGGTGATAGACATGGTGGACGTGGTGGTGGACATGGTGGTGGTAGACGTGGTGGTGGTGGATGGGTTGGTGGTGGATGTGGTGGTGGACATGGTGGTGGTGGACGTGGTGGTGGAGGATGGGTTGGTGGAGGATATGGTGGTGTTTGACATGGTGGTGGTGGACGTGGTGGATGTGGTGGTTATGGTGGATGTGGTGGAGGACGTGTTGGTGGTGGATGTGGTGGTGGTGGACGTGGTGGTGGTGGTGGACATGGTGGTGGTGGATGTGGTGGTGGTGGACATGGTGGTGGAGGATGTGGTGGTGTTTGACATGGTGATGGTGGACATGGTGGATGTGGTGGTGGACGTGGTGGTGGTGGACATGGTGGTGGACGTGGTGGTGGATGGGTTGGTGGTGGACGTGGTGGTGGTGGTGGACATGGTGGTGGTGGATGTGGTGGTGGTGGACATGGTGGTGGAGGATGTGGTGGTGTTTGACATGGTGATGGTGGACGTGGTGGATGTGGTGGTGATGGTGGACGTGGTGGAGGACATGTTGGTGGTGGACGTGGTGGTGTTGGATGTGGTGGTGGACATAGTGGTGGTAGATGTGGTGTTGGTGGACGTGGTGGTGGACATGGTGGTGGTGGACGTGGTGGTGGTGGACGTGTTGGTGGTGGTGGACATGGTGGTGGTGGTGATTGTGGTGGACATGGTCGTGGTGGATGTGGTGGTGGTGGTGGACATGGTGGTGGTGGATGTTGTGGTGATGGACATGGTGGTGGTGGAGGACGTGGTGGATGTGGTGGGCGTGGTGGCCATGGTGGTGGTGGTGGTGGTGGACATGGTGTGGACCTGGTTGTGGTGGACGTGGTGGTGGATTTGGTGGTGGATTTGGTGGTGGTGATGGTGGACGTGGTGGTGGTGGACGTTGTGGTGGTGGTGGTTGTGGTGGTGGTGGACATGGTGGTGGACATGAATGTGGTGGTGGATGTGGTGGTGGTGGACATGGTGGTGGAAATGGTGGTGGTGGTGGTGGACATGGTGGTGGACATGGTGGTGGTGGACATGGTGGTGGTGGACATAGTGGTGGAGGTGGACATGGTGGCAGTGGACATGGTGGTGGACGTGGTGATGGTGGACATGGTGGTGGACATGTTGGTGGTGGACCTGGTGGTGGTGGACGTGGTGGTGGTGGACATGGTGGTGATGGATGTGGTGGTGATGGATGTGGTGGGGTTGGACATGGTGGTGGTAGATGTGGTGGTTGTGGATGTGGTGGACGTGGTGGTGGTGGACGTGGTGGTGGTGGAGGACATGGTGGTGGTGGATGTGGTGAGGTTGGACGTAGTGGTGGTGGACGTGGTGGAGATGGACATGGTGGTGGTGGTGGACATGGTGGTGGACATGGTGGTGGATGTGGTGGTGGACGTGGTGGTGGTGGACGTGGTGGTGGTGGACATGGTGGACGTGGGGATGGACATGGTGGTGGTGGATGTGGTGGATGTGGTGGTGGTGGACGTGGTTGTGGATGTGGTGGTCGACGTGGTGGTGGTGGTGGACATGGTGGTGGTAGACATGGTGGACGTGGTGGTGGATGTGGTAGTGGACGTGGTGGTGGACGTGGTGGTGGTAGACATGGTGGTGGACGTGGTGGTGGTGGTGGATGGGTTGGTGGTGGACGTGGTGGTGGTGGTGGACGTGGTGGTGGTGGACATGGTGGTGGAGGATGTGGTGGTGTTTGAAGTGGTGGTGGTGGACATGGTGGTGGTGGATGTGGTGGTGAACATGGTGGTTGTGGTGTAGGACATGGTGGTGGTGGACGCCGTGGTGGTGGACATGGTGGTGGTAGTGGACATGGTGGTGGACATGGTGGATGTGGTGGGGGTGGATGTGGTGGTGTTGGACGTGGTGGTGGACATGGTGGTGGTGGACGGGGTGGTGGTGGACATGGTGGTGGTGGACGTGGTGTTGGTGGTGGACATGGTGTTGGTGGTAGACGTGGTGGTGGTAGATGTGGTGATGGACATGGTGGTGGTGGACGTGGTGGTGGACGTGATGGTGGTGGACGTGATGAATGTGGTGGACGTGATGAATGTGGTGGTAGATGGGGTGGTGGTGGACATTTTGGTGGTGGTGGACGTGTGGTGGTGGTGGACGTGGTGGTGGACGTGGTGGTGGTTGTGGACGTGGTGGTGGATGTGGTGGTGGTGGATGTGGTGGATGTAGTGGTGGTGGACGTGGTGGTGGTGGATGTGTTGGTGGATGTGGTGTTGGTGGAGGACGTGGTGATGGTGGACGTGGTGGTGGTGGTGGAGGACATGGTGGTGGTGGACATGGTGGTGGTAGTGGACGTGGTGGTGGACATGGTGGGGGTGGACGTGGTGGTGGATGTGGTGGTGTTGGACGTGGTGGTGGACATGGTGCTGGTGGTGCTGGTGGACGTGGTGGTGGTGGACGTGGTGGTGGTGGACGTGGTGTTGGTGGTGGACGTGGTGTTGGTGGTAGACGTGGTGTTGGATGGTAGACGTGGTGGTGGACGTGATGGTGGTGGACGTGGTGAATGTGGTGGTGGATGGGGTGGTGGTAGACATTTTAGTGGTGGTGGACGTGGTGGTGGTGGACATGGTGGTGGACATGGTGGTGGTTGTGGACGTGGTGGTGGACGTGGTGGTGGTGGATGTGGTGGATGTAGTGGTGGTGGACGTGGTGGTGGTGGATGTGGTGGATGTGATGGTGGATGTGGTGTTGGTGGAGGACGTGTTGGTGGAGGACGTGGTGGTGGTTAACGTGGTGGTGGTGGACGTGGTTGTGGTGGAAGTGATGGTGGACATGGTGGTGGTGGAAGTGGTGGATGTGGTGGTGGTGGCGGATGTGGTGGTGGACGTGGTGGTGGATGTGGTGGTAGTGGAGGTGGTGGTGGAGGTGGTGGTGGACGTGGTGGTGGTGGACATGGTGGTGCACGTGGTGGTGGCGGTGGACATGGTGGTGGTGGAGGACGTGATGGTAGTGGAGGAGGTGGTGGTGGTGGAGGACGTGGTGGTGGTGGACCTGGTGGTGGTGGACGTGGTGGTGGACGTGATGGTGGTGGACATGGTAGTAGATAAGGTGGTGAACGTGGTGGTGGTGGACGTGGTGGACATGGTGGTTGTGGTGGTGATGAACGAGGTGGTGGTGGACGTGGTAGTGGTGCTGGACCTGGTAGTGGTATTGAATGTGGTGGTGGTGGACGTGGTGGTGGACATGGTGGTGGACATGGTGGTGGACGTGGTGGTGGACATGGTGGTGGACATGGTGGTGGTGGTGGGCGTGGTGGTGGACGTGGTGGTGGATGTGGTGGTGATGGTGGATGTGGTGGTGGTGGTGGACAAGGTGGTGGGCGTAGTGGTGGTGGGCGACTATTGGGTAGGAGGGTGCTGGCAGAATGCAGAAGGAGAGGCGGATCTTGAAGGGGGAACACGGGAGAGTCTGTTTTTTTGCTATTTACAATAGAATTAATGCTATCACAGAGACCGAAAAAGTCGCAGCATCTGGTTTACAAACCACAACACTTTGCTCCCAGCAGCTAATTAAGTGCGCACAGTGGATGGTGTGATAGATAAGATTAACAGATTCACCTCCTAGACAGCAAACAAAGTGCTGGGGGACATGTCTGTCCAGTAAGAAGTATGTAGGTAGGCATACGTTTACCAGCCCGCACATTTAATATTCAGGAATGTACTAAAGGTGCCTAAACAGGGTATTATCGCTCCTGGATACACCCAAAAAATGCATGCTGCTTTGACATAGAAAGCGCAGTTAGGAGATTGCCTTATGAAAGCAAAGTAGAGAAATTATCGGCTAAACACCTGTAAGCAGTGGTTTCAGAGAGGAAGAGGAGTTTGTAAACAGCCCTGCCCCAAAATGGAACAAGATATAGCTAAAGAAAGCACAGTTATATCGATTGTTGTAGATTACAGTGGGAGCTGTAAGCGGGATACCACAGCATAGACCCTACCCAAAAGCCACACAGCAGCGATCGGCGGTCTTCACTTTTGAAGCACTGCACTCGTGCTTGTGGCGGCATCCACTTAATTAACGTTGCCGCGCCCCTGCTCGCTCCTGCAAGGTGATGCCGCCACAAGCACAAATGCAGGGCTTCAAAAGTGAAGACCGATGGCTAAAGGTCCTCCTAGACAGCGCATGCGCGCTGCCTAGGCGAGACCTAAAAAAGCAGGTGTATTGGGGGTACCACAGTTAAAAACAAACAAAAAAGAAACGCATATCAAAGGAAGTTAGTCACTGAGGCCGGAAAAAGGAAATCTTCTGGGTTATGGCTTATCCATTGCATCAAAACTTAGAGAGGAGAGCAACATAGTAGCTAAAAACATAACGAGAGAGAGGGGGCTAGGGAAGGGAAGTGTCAATGAATGGCCTGGAGTGAAATACCCTAGAACCGCTCAATTTGACACTCCAGAATATTACAAAAAATAATGGGCACTTGCAAAGCTACTGAGAGATTACCCGTGGTTTTTTTTGGACGCCCTTCCTGCACCTTCCAGCACCACTCCTAGCTGCACCCGCTCCGCGGGTGCCGCGTCGTCCACTGGGGCATTACCGGCTGTTGGGAGCTTTTCCTAGCTCACAGCCTCGGCGTGGGAAATCAGCGGGGGCACTTCCATCCTTAAGTCGGCGGCAGAGACCGGTGCTGTAGCAGGGACTCGCTCTCCCAGGAGTCCCTGCCTGCACAGCACACCTGGTCCGCGCTGACTCGGTGCCCCGCCCCCAGGACGCTCTGCAGGCAGTGAAAAGCCTTGCTCTGCCATCTTGCTAATGGGACACTTGCAAAGCTACTGAGAGATTACCCGTGGTTTTTTTTGGACCTTCCAGCACCACTCCTAGCCGCACCTGCTCCGCGGGTGCCGCGTCGTCCACTGTGTTTTGACACGACAAGGGAAACCCAAAAGGAATCACACTAGGGTCCTTGGGCAATAGGCTATTTTACAGAACATGGGACCCTAGACATTGAGGATCAAAGTAAATAATAGACATATACTGAATAGTATATATGACCTCTGCCCAGCCGGGCAGGTTTCTTTAATTATCCAAAAAATTTTTTATGTTACTCAATGTAAATGACAATTGTACAAAAGTGGGCACAGCCTGTGACCCACAAGAAACAAGAACAAAACAAGTGACACAAACAATTATGTAGAAATGCTCAAAGGCGGTCTGTACTCATTCCATGGTAATACAGACTAGTATACAATCACAACAACCCATTGTTGTTCAGAATTTATGTAGTCAAATCAACATATGGTGCATTTAGGTCGACGACGTTTCGATGCAATTACACAATACTTGCATCATCATCAGGACAAAAAAATATATGTCATGTTTGTCTTGGAAATTGATTACATTCACGAAGCCTCGTAATTTATCAGAGTGGCTCCACAGTAGGCATTCCTCGGAGCGTTAAAAAGATAGTTTCATTTCCGTGAGGAGAATTGGGAGGTTGTTCAAGCCGTTAGTCGCGCTTGGTCCTGGTTAGTACTTCTGAGGGATAATTAGGTGCAGCATGATGGCTGAAGGAGGGGGTTCTGGCGGAGATCCACTGGGGCATTACCGGCTGTTGGGAGCTTTTCCTAGCTCACAGCCTCGGCGTGGGAAATCAGCGGGGGCACTTCCATCCTTAAGTCAGCAGCAGAGACCGGTGCTGTAGCAGGGACTCGCTCTCCCAGGAGTCCCTGCCTGCACAGCACACCGGGTCCGCGCTGACTCGGTGCCCCGCCCCCAAGACATTTTCGAGCCTATTTAGCTACATCCAGCTACCGCAGCGCGGGAGCGCCGGGCGAAGCCCGGGCAAAGGGCGGGCCGTCTGTGGCCGTCCGGGGCCAGCAGGGGCCGGGACCGGCCACTCCTCTAACAACACAGGTAAAACAGAGGATTGCTTTGCTGGGCTATACAGTACTGATCATTTTGTTGTCACGATCTATATGTCTGCATATTCCCCAATGGCTACCCGTTCAGGTAGATGTACACGGAAAGGGGGAAATTCTACGCTAGGGACCATGGATAATTTCATAACTCGTGCCGTTTCTGTTGTAGAGGAGGAAATCCTCCTAGCAGAACGCAGGCTATCACAGGAATATTTGGCACATAAGCGCTCTTCCCTGGGGACACTTGTGCAGGCCAAATCCCCAATAAACACTATTCCATCAGAATCCTTAAACCCCTTAATCCCTAGCGACTTGCAACCCTGTGTCGTTGACCTGAGATCACATAGTGACCTTTTTGAAATTGTTTCTGAACCAGCACCCATAAACAAAACTGCAGGTAATACTGATATAAGAAATTGTCCTGCCACCATAGTGCCTGCTCCACCGGCTTTGCCAGTAATAACAATACATGATATTCCAACAGGACAAGCTTTACTATCCCCCCCGCCAAAAACTAGTAGGGTTGCAGTAAAAAGGAAGAGACTGGTTACCCCACGCAAAGCCTATAGATTAAAGGCTTTAAAGAGAATTCGAAAAAACTATATGAATGGGGGAGCGTACTGTAAATCCCTAGATACTGATTCTACGAACATTGGGATAGAATCAAGTGAACAACAAGAGGGTGACCTATTAAATGTCTCTGCTAGTCCTGCCCCGGACATTGAACTAGCCAATTGCCCTAAAGATCCACCAGCAGCCAACTCGCTTATTGAACAGATCCAATCTCTCATGACAACCTTATTGCAACCGGTAACTGAAAGACTGAAAGGGCTATCGGAGCGCTTGGATAAATTCGAGCAAACTTCCTTGGATAATTTTTTTGCCCTAAAATCACTGGTTAAACTTCATTCCAAGATTGGAGCAGATACCGTAAGGATGGAATCGAGCCCAACGCTTTCTAAACCAGCGCAACAAACTCGACCACCTAGGAAAGACAAGGTGACAGACCAAAGTAGGACTAATGCTGTATTGGGAGGATCACGAGTGGAGCCTCCGAAAGTGCAACCAAACAATGGAGGAATTCAATTGGCTGTCCCCCCAAAGCCTGCACCACGCAAAGTTAAACAGGTAATCAATACTACCACTTCTCAAACCTCGGCGCCTTCAAAGCCAACGGATGGGACAGGAACCACAGTCTCCACATCTAACTATGGCCCTAACAACAATATTCAAACATCTGACTGCAATACAGGCAATTCAGCGCCGAAAAAGGTTCCAAACGCACACCTCCCACCGGGGTGCCAACCGTATGTGGTAGTGCTTACAGGCGTCCCTCCTCTGAAACCTAACAAAAGGGAGTCCTATGATGAATTAAAAAACAAGACCTTATATTGGCTGAGAGAAAATAGACCTCTACCATACACTGTCAATTGCCAGGTCATCCAAGTCCGAAGAGTCAGTTGGCTGGGTATTAGGCCGAAAGATATTGAAGGGGATTGCATTTTGGTTAATTTTAAAGACCCCTCAGTCGCGCAGCTCGTGTACAGCCAACAACCGCGAAGAGGTAGCCTAGGAATCGGAACCTGTGACCTTAGTTACTTTTACCCAATGCAATGGAATCAAGGTAATAGAGTTCCATTACAGCCAGGTTTGATGAATAATAGATTCTCATTCTTTGATCCTCCGACTCCTGTTGGCAGAATATATCCACAGAATATGGACATGGACAAAAATTGGTCATGGTGGGGTCATTGACAAACAAAAGACTATGGATCTAACGGAACTTTTTCCCCTATGTCTAGTGTGCATCTACGGGAATCATGTGTATCATTAAACCCAGGTACCTGTGTAATGCCCTCTGTAACTGAGACAGTTGAAATTATACGGGCTGAAATTTTGTCTGACAGCACCCTGGATGACCACCAAGGGAGGGAAACATCTGATTCCTGCATTGTCGTGGACCAAGATATGTTATTAATGTTAAACAATGAGCCCGAAGATTTGGTACGCAGAAACAAGCTTTTGGAGGCCGCCAATGAGGAGGAAATACCAAATACATGCAATAATCACCCGGGTAACCCAGTACAATACAACCCAAAACCAGACACAAAAATCCTGTCATGGAATATCGCAGGGTTGTCTAGAAACCTCTGCGACAGGAACTGGAGTGCTTTCTTGGAGGAGCATGATATCATACTCCTACAGGAAACTTGGGCAATCAACATGGTGCATAGACTTGGTTATAAAGCATTTCATTGTGGGGCGATTGCATCAGTGAGAGGTAGACCCTCAGGGGGTTTATTAATTTGGATAAGAATATCCCTGAATGTTGTTGTATCGCCTTTGTACCTTGCTTCTAACGATTTGCTTGGGGTTAAGATAGCCACGAAAAACATGGGCGATGTCTATTTGATAAATATTTATAATAGACCAAACCCACAAAATAAAGAATCAACGGTTGTAGAGCAACTTAGCTCGTATTTGTGTAATCTAGAGGCAGACTCCAAAATAATCATAGGCGGGGATTTTAACTGCCAATTCGAGCCCGTACTGGGGCTTGAAAATTTGTTAGAAAATGAAGATAGGGCCCATGACATCCCTCACCTAGACAGCGTAAAACTAGTAAAAAGCTCAGTGGCAGCTATACAGATCTATGAACTGACTGTATCTAATGATTTAAGGGCATGTAACGGGCGATTAGATCCAGATAAACCAGGTAATTATACATATAGCAAGGGGTCATCTAAATCATTGATTGACTTTATGTTGATTACAACTAATCTATGGTATCTGTTGCTGATGTTTAAGGTTGTGAACAGACCAGAAAGTGACCACTTTCCCTTACAATTGGGGATGTTACCAGAACCTTTTTTTACATCTGATGGCGAGACCGAACCTAACAGGGAGGTGGCCGAGGTCGATGTTTCTAATAACAGGAAAGCAATAAAATGGCCACATATCCTAGCAAAAGAAGACACGCTCTTGGGTATTTATAATACCTTCTCAGACATCATCCCCCTATATGATAACTTGAGGTTGGGATCTCATGAAGTTCTTAAAATGCATTACCACTTAGTAGAGTCATTAATACCCCTTCTGAGCAAAACTTGTAGTAATAATAAAGACAATGTAAGACGGCAATTGGAACTAGAGACACCATGGTATAATAAACAGTGTCGTCTAGCCAAAAGTAATCTAATTAATGCCGTGAAATCCAAGGATCAGACGAGGGTTAGAGAGTGTAGACATGAATATAAAAGACTCCTGTGTAATGCAAAAAAGGAATGGGATGATTCGATCTGGGAAGATCTTTTAAATGCTGCTAGGAAGCATGACCAATGTACCTTTTGGAGCTTGATAGCCAAAAATAATAAAACGGGTAGCTCCAATAGGGATTTTTTCCTGGATGAAAAAATTTGGTTTGATCACTTTGTAAAACTATATGATCTGGTCGGGGTGTCCCCAGAGCGAAACTATCTTGGATCTCTCCCCCGGTGTACTAATCCACTTAAATTTAGCACTGAAGAGACTTTGTGTGCAATAAAGGCAATCAAGGCGGGCAAGGCACCAGGCCCGGACAAATTACCTGGGGATTTATTTACTCATAACATCGAAGTATGGTGCCCCTATATAAACTTTCTGTGCAACTCCATCCTGTTGGGAACTCCGATCCCCGAAACATGGAAGGGGGCAGAAATAGTTACTATTTACAAAAAAGGGGACCGCTATAATCCAGGTAATTACAGACCAATTAGTTTAATTGACATTTTACAAAAAATCTTTGCCAGACATATTTTAAATCGACTTTTAACTTGGATAGAGGAATCTAAAATCCTCTCAAAATATCAAGCAGGATTTAGAATTGAGACAAGCACTGTGGACCAGGTGCACAGGTTTATGTGTATTTGCTGGAAATATATTCAAATAAAGAAGTGTAGCATATATGTAGCATTCATGGATTTACGCTCAGCGTTTGATCTTGTCCCCCGTTCCCTATTATGGGATACTTTAAGGAAGATGGGTGTCCCGGATGAATTGCTGGATAATCTTATAAAGCTTCATACTGATAATTTTGCTAAAGTAAGGTGGGGAAGAAATGGCGAACTCACCCAAGCCATACCAGTAAAAAGGGGGGTACGGCAAGGGTGCGTGTTGGCCCCAACCCTTTTCTCCCTATTTGTAAATGATATCCCCCTTTGCCTGGCACAATGTAATCATGATTCCCCCAAACTGTGTAATGAGGCAATTACAGAATTGTTATTTGCGGATGACACCATTTTAATATCACAAACACCTAAAGGTTTGCAAAATTTAATAAACCAATTCCATAGTTACTGCGAGCTAAAGGGGTTAGAAATGAATTCATCTGAAACCAAGTACATGGCCATTAATCCCCCTAAAACTTTTAAGAAGAACCTGGCCCTAAATAACACTAAATTAGAGTACGTGGAATTTTTTGACTATCTGGGTATCAGGCTTGACAGCAAAATGTCTTGGACGAATCAATCAGAAAAAAGTAGGCTAACACTTAAACACAACTCTCTCCCCATCTTAAAAATCCATGGAGGGAGTTCCATAAAAGCTATAACTCCTGCGATTGAAGTGTTTAAAGCCAAAGCGCAATCTGCCTCCTTGTATGGGGCCGAGATGTGGGGGCCTTATTCAAATAAAACATTTGATACTGACGAGAATGCGTTCTTTAGACGCCTATTAAAATTACCAGTAAGAACGCCTTTAGTGCCTGTTTATTTAGATATTAGTCTAAAACGTACAGATCATTTGTGTTGGCTGAGGCCATTGCTTTATTGGGTAAGATTATGGTCTACCCCGGAACTCGCTGACTATAGAGCGGGTTTGTTGGAAATTAGGGAACTGGACACTTTTAACTCAATCAAGTGGCTGAGACATATATCCATTTGGCTTACAAAAATAGGTCTTTCACACTTCTGGAAAACCCCAATCACGTCAATCACCTCGCTAACTATCTGCAAAGAACAAGTAAAATCTGCTTACTGGAATTATGTGAATATCAACGCATATGAACGTGCTACTGGTTCTTTAACACACAAGTTTTTGCAATTTAAGGACACCCCCATATTTGAACAATTTATGGATAAAGTTGAACCACCCTTGGCTAAAACCGTATATCTACAATATAGATATGGGGTTTTACAGATAAACGCAAACACTTGTTGGTGGGGAAACTCCAAAGGAAATGACCCTTTTTGCAAATTGTGTGACTTGAAACAAAAAGAAGACGAGGCCCATATCCTCTTCTTTTGTCCGTTATACAAATTACAACGTACGAAATGGATTAGACCCCTTTGTAAAAATCTGGGCACACGTTCGTACAAAGAGGCAGAAAGGTTACTTAGATCTTCAACCACCAGGTTGATAACATTTGGAGTGAGCAGGTATCTCCATAGTGTCTGCTTGATTAGAAAGAAATGTGGACTGAAAATATAGAATATAAGTGTGTTTTACCTGCTGGCATTTTTAATTATTTATAAACTGTACTTAGCTGTTTTAATATCTGTTTGTGTAATTAAATGGAAGAAAGCTCGATTGTATGTTATAAATAGTGAACTAGTAATGCATCACCCTAAAACAGCAAATAATTTGTGATAATGGTCTGGGACCTGCAAATATTGCACTTTAATGTTCTATGAATGTTTTGTCAAATGTAATTTATTTTTTAAATTTATGATTATGTATGTATTTTATGTGTTGGCTTTATGACAAATTGTCGAATAAAAGCTTCTACAAACAAACATTGGCCAAAGAAATCATAAATCAATTCAATAATATAGAATGTGTTTTTGTTGAAAACCAAAAACTGTTTTTCCATTCACTTTGCCACTCTTAAATATACAAAACCATAAATGTGTTTGAGCCCTATACACTTTCTTATCTTTGGGATTTTTTCTTCTGGAGCCTTTCACATTAAGATTGTCACTAGTTCAGATATGACTTTTGTGAACTTATAGGGTTTGGAATTATAGAGGACATATAATATGCCTAAGGCACAGTGTGCGCACATATGTCACTGTAACATATTCCAGGTCCAAGAGTGCAGGATCGTTACCAGGTGTTTAGCATAAAACCTGACTCTCCATACTCACTCTGAGTAAGTGAGAAGTCACGTGATCAAGAGAGAGATTGGGTTGTTCTACAGAGTTTAGGTAGGACAGTGGAGGTAGTTTGGGGGGAGTAAAAGGGGAATTTTGCTTCTACCAATAACAAGGTGTGCATGAGAAAAACTGCATATATTTTTTGTTGCTACTGTTAGAAATTGGTTTACTGGTTGACTGGGGTGCGAGCCCTGGTCAAGTAGCACCCACAGTCCTAGTCAGGGTAAGACACAAGCAAACCCCAAATTAACCTCTGCTTAATCCCCTTGTAGCTTGGCACAGAGAAGTCAGGCTTAATTTAGAGGCAATTTGAAACGTATTTGTGCAACACTTCAAAAGGGAAACAGCCATTACATTGCAGCCATTATAACACATCTACTTTTACCACACATCATTTAACAATGATTATGCCTTACCACGCATACCTTTACAACAAATATTGTTTTGATGTAATGATTGGTAAAGGCATATGCATGGTAAAGGTTAGTAGTATAGCCTGGCATATGCCCAGGCTGTACTACTAACCGGGTGGCTCTCATTGACCGATTCCCTTCTTTTCTTAGTCTCCAGGCAATTTATCTCAGTTCAGGATACTAATGTATTTTGCTGATAGGATGTTCATAATTGAATCTCCTTAATTGGTTAGTAACAAAATAGACATGGACACTAAATTAAGAGGCATCCTTCAGAAAAACTCATGGTATTTGCTAACAGTTGCACTTTGAACATGAAACACAGTTACAATCGAAGCATCAATCCTTATGAAAACACCTAGGTTTTTTAAAAACTATTCGTAACAGCTTATTAGGTAATGGGTAGACGCTGCTTTATCAATTGCCAGAAGGCACCAGACCAAAGGAGTAACCTAGTTAAAAATCCACTGGCCTGAGAACAACTATACAACAGGAACCCTAAAGGAGTATCATATATAGGCATATATAGAAATTCACTGGGCTGAGAGAACAGGGATCATAACTCCAAGGTAGCAAATCTGCTTTCATCTTATCTCGCACCGCACAAGCTCATTGCATACGGCATACTTTATACAGCTTCTGCTATAAGAGTCTGGAGCGCTGTCATGCAGCATGCAGAAGCGGAAAAACAAGCTAATGGTGGCTCCGAAGATGGTTCTGACGTGCGTTCTTAAGATTCATTTTGACTGGCATAAAGTCCTCCTCAGGATTCATAGAGACTAGCGAAGGCTAGCATTTTGCTGCTTTTATGATAAAAAAGAAATCTGATAAGTCTTATTTGATAATGATGGTGGTGCAAACACGTTCATGAATCAACTTGGACTCTGAGATGTGATCGAAAACTATCAAACACTCCAAGATGGCTGCCATTTTATCCTTATTGTTTAACCCAGCACGCATACACCCAAAATGGCCGCCAAGTTAACACCCTCCTATGATGGGGTAGCGCTCCAGGGCACCCGCGCAGGCAAATTTTCTGCCCCTCTCACCGGCTGTTGGCAACCGGGACTATATCTTGGCCACGAGGAAGAGGAACAGTACCTCCCAGCCTCAGCAGCATATGGGGAGGTCTCCCGAAAACCTTGCGTTTTTGCCAAGTGAGTACTATCTCCTTCTTCCACTGGGAGCTGAGAGGGACCCATTCATCACTCCTCCCTAACGAGATGAGTTTGCGCATGTAGGACTACGTGGCAGCAGACACGTTCTGTACCACCAGGGGCTCACTCTTCCACCAGGACCAAGGGTATATCACAGACACCATATCCACTATCCTGTCACGGATACCAGGCACCCTTATATTTGGGCAAGGTACCGAGTGATTATGGGAGTGAGATGCAAGTCTCGACACAGGCCGAGCCCCGAGGTGACTACAGCTTCCTCCTGAAGGGCCTATTTTTAACTAGCTCACCACCATCTTTTGAGAGTGTGTTTATTGATCCTTGTGCTGATGAATACACCACTACCTGAGGTGCATTACCGACCTAATTTTAGCTGCACCACCAATAACCTCCTTTTTAGAACTTTGGAATTGCCAGGGGTCTTTACCTGCCGGGAGTTGATGGTTCCATACACCAACCAATTTTGGGTGAGTTCGCTGTTCTCATGACACAACAGTTACCATGATAGCACGGGATATGTAATCCATGTGTGTTTTTAATTATCATACATTTCTCACGAGCACGTCATAACTGTGTGAGGCATGGTTTGTGGCACCATGATTTTACTGTGTGTAATGCACCATCATCTATGTGTAGCATACATGGTGAAGCTGATAAGGGATGCAAATGTTGAATAAGTAATTACAAGTATCCGGTACTGTTTAACCATCTTTGATTTTCTCTCATTAGGTTTACCATCGCATTTACAGGTACCACATTTGATGTACATGGTGTGGTGTATCACAGTTAATCAACTAGAATGCCACAATCAGTGTAAATAGACATTCCTTTATAGGTCCTGATGAATTGCCGCTAGATCAATCTGACACATAGGCAAGAAACACGTCGACCCCATGAAGTTGAGTGCAATATCCTGACACATTATATCAGGAAGGCGCCACTCTCCAATTTTTTTTAACCAGGTTGGAAGCCAGTCTCATTAAAATTATTTTGTTTGGACTTCCATTTCCTATTTTAACCCTTGAACGGTCCATTGACCTTCACTTGGTACCGCCCTCATCGCGGCCACCGATGACATCCGAGCCCTGATGGACAACGGAGAAACAGCGGCCCTCATCCTCCTAGACCTCTCCGCGGCCTTCGACACTGTCTGCCACCGCACCCTAGTGCAGCGCCTCAGCAACGTCGGAATCCAGGAGAGGGCACTGGAGTGGATCATCTCCTTCCTCGACGGAAGAACACAGAGAGTCCGACTACCACCGTACAAGTCAGAGGCCACCGAAGTCATCTGCGGCGTCCCTCAATGATCCTCGCTGAGCCCCACCCTCTTCAACGTCTACATGAGCCCCCTCGCGGCCATCGCACGCCAGCACAACCTCAACATCATCTCCTACGCTGACGACACCCAGCTGATCCTCTCCCTGACCAACGACCCCGCCGCCGCCAGAGCCAACCTTCACGAAGGGATGAAACACGTAGCCGAGTGGATGACGACCAGCCGCCTGAAACTGAACTCAGACAAGACGGAAGTCCTCATCCTGGGCTCCTCGCCCTCCGCCTGGGACGACTCCTGGTGGCCCCCCGCCCTGGGCACCGCACCCAAACCGACAGACCACGCAAGGAACCTGGGCGTCATCCTGGACTCCTCCCTCTCCATGACCAGACAAGTCAACGCCGTCTCCTCGTCGTGCTTCAACATCCTGCGCATGCTACGGAAGATCTTCCGGTGGATCCCCACCGAGACCAGGAAGACGGTCACCCAGGCCCTCGTCACCAGCCGACTGGACTACGGCAACGCCCTCTACGCCGGAACCACCGCCAAGCTCCAGAAGAGACTCCAGCGGATCCAGAACACCTCAGCCAGACTCATCCTCGACATCCCACGACACAGCCACATCTCCGGACATCTGAGAGACCTGCATTGGCTCCCCGTCAACAAAAGAATCACCTTCCATCTCCTCACCAACGCACACAAAGCCCTACATGATCAAGGCCCGAGCTACCTCAACAACCGCATCAACTTCTACGCTCCCAAACGCCATCTCCGATCAGCCAGTAACGCCCTCGCCGCCGTCCCCCGCATCCGAAGAACGACAATATGAGGAAGGTCCTTCTCCTACCTGGCCGTCAAGACCTGGAACTCCCTCCCGACCGACCTGCGCCTGACCCAAGACCACCTCTCCTTCAGGAAGAAGCTCAAGACATGGCTGTTCGAGCAGTAGCAGCACCCCCCCCCCCACCCCCCCCAAGCGCCTTGAGACCCTCCGGGTAAGTAGTGCGCTCTATAAATGTCTTTGATTGATTGACTTAGCACATCTACAGCTTTAGGTCCCTCACACCCACAGCACCAAACGGCCAGGAATAAAAGATCTCTGCTGAAGAGCCCCTCATAGGGAACCCGTCAGGAAGTGAAGCGCCGACCTGACGAGGCGATAGCCTTTTGATAAAGCATGACATTCAGCTGGATAGGTGTTTGAGGGCCCTAGTTCCGGAAGGAGGGATCCCCCTTTCCCTCCGTCATCAAGGGACAACCTACTCTTCTTAACTTACCTCGCTCCCCCTGCTTTATCAAGAAGTGCATACCCTTTTTTGTTAGACACAAACTCTGAAGATATCAATTTTCACATCACTCCCTAGGAACCAGGCAGTTGCCGGCTGCTGGGTTGCTGTAACAATGGAAGGAAACTTGATTCTGTGCACGACCTATGGAGAAAACTACAATAACGGCTTAAAGCTGCTGGTATACTGATAAATAGCTTCCCTCCTCACCCTTCCTCTGTGAAACCCCTCCCACAGGAAAGGCACAACGCAGTAAAGCATTACCACATATGACCATATGACACAATTTTGAGGTAAAAGTATGCATTGTAGTGGCATGCGTGGTTATTTTATGCATGGTAATGGCACTTTTAATATGTCCTAATGAATGCTCGTTGTAATGACATGCGTGGTAATGGGGTGCCTGGTAGTGGGTCATGCGTGCTAGTGTAAGCATTGTAACGGCATGCATGCATTGTTGCCTCATACAACCCACTTTAAACACTAAAAGAGGGAAAACACCTTACAAAAACATCACACCCTTGGTTAGAAAAATAGAGCTTAATTCTATAAATAGACCAAGACCAAAACAACAAACATCCAATCAGTAGAACCGGTGTTATGTATTTTTAAAGAATAAACTGCAATATAGCACCTAAAAGCATGAAGCATCAATCCTGGCTATATCTGGTCATGCTGGACTGGGTCAAAGTCAAAAATTCAGGTTGACCACGATGGAGCGCAGGTTAGATAGAGTCCCAGATCAGTCCCTCTTAAGGTTTAACATTTCAGGTTTTGTGCCAATAGTCCCATTGGCATTGGAGAGGGTCGTGAGGAGCAAGGACAGAGTTGTGTGAGGTGATTGGCATAGTGAGATGAGCAGGCAGAATGTCACGAACAGGTGGGCTGGTGCTTAGCATTGGTGGTCCACTGCTGGCAATCGAAGCTTGCTATGCAAGAAACAGGCTGGTGGCGGCTTGTGCAGAATTTCGTTGCAAGCAGCACCTGCCTCGTTGCGAACGGGTACATTTACGGTCACAAAGAGCCCAAAAACTTTATTTAAAGAGCGTTGAGCCAGGGCCCGAGAGGCACAACTTGGAGATCAGGAACTCGCTGCAGACAGGTCCAGGGGCTATTGGTGTGTGTTTTATGTCCATGAGGCTTAGATCAGGAGGTCAGCAGACTAGCCCTTGGAATTACTCTGGGGTCGAGGGTTTAAGAAGTTCCAAGTTCAGTTCTTCCTCCGCAGGCAAGAGGGTAACTGGCAGAAGGTCTAAAAAGCAGGCAGTAGCTCCTTCACAGTAGCAGTCCAGCAGAGTGGCAGCCCTTGTATCAGCACAGCAGTTCTTCTTACTGGCAGAGTATCCACAGGTCCAGAAGTGCACTGAAGAGTTGGTGTCTGAGTTTCTTTCTTTTATACACAGGTGTGCCTTTGAGTTGGGGAGAAGCTTCCCGAGGCATGCCTGTGAACTGCATTCCTGGCCCTGGCTCCAGAATAATTGCAGGGGAAAGGCAGTCCTTTGTGTGGAGGCAGAACACAATCTATTCAAGTGTAAGTGGTGTTGTGCCCAGTTCATCCCTTTCATTTTCCCAGAGATGGCTCATCCAGTCACACCTGAGCTTCCATTGTGTGTGGCGGTCTAGGAGGAATACAACAGTCACCTCACCCAGTCATGTGACCCAGAGACAGGCTGCAGGCACCAAATGGCTTAGGCAAGAACATGGCAACTTTCTAAAAGACCTAGATAAGACCTAAGTAGTTATTTGTTAATACTACTTGCACTGTTTTTTAACCTTGGGTGTGGGTAGGACCCTAATAAACTCTTCTTCCACTCCCACAACCCAATATTAATTTTTTCACTATCACATGCTACAGCGAGAACTTATTGCACTGCTTACCTTTATATTTTCTTGTGCCCCCTGATACCACCACATAGTTTATACACATACATCCCGTATTCCTTCACATTTGATTAGGCCACAATCTACCTAATCCTAAGTGGTTCTTTCCACTTCCTTCGGGTGAAGGATCCCAAGTGATGTAGGGCGGTACAGGACGGGTATCTGATGGGAACATATTTTTCACCAAGAATACCTTGGATTCAGGGATTGTGTTCTTTCAATACACACACAGTCATTTAGATAGCTGCACAATTTGCTTGTTGACCCATTGTTACACTTTGTTTTTTCAACTTTCTAAAAGTGGAATTTTCACAGTTGTAATTTAAAATCAGACTTCCCCATAAGTTAGAATTTTAAATTAGGATTCCAGAGACACCAAACATGAACTGATTATCTCTCAACATTTGTAAATTACATGTATAAAATGTAATAAGACAACTGCAAGCTTATCCTTTGAGAGAGATAAACCTTGGAGTAGTGAAAAACTAATGTAAGAATTTCTCACTACCAGGACATATAAAACTTAAAAGAACATGTCCTACTTTTTAAATACATTGCACCCTGCCCTCTGAGCTGTCCATGGCTACCACAGGCCCTTATATGTATTATAAAGGAAGATTTGGGCCTGGTAAAAGGTTTAATTTTGCCATGTTGAAATGGCAGTTTATACTGCAGACACAGGTTCCACAATGGCAGTCCTTATACATGTTTAAAGTGCTACTTTAGTGGGTGGCACAACCAGTGATGCAGGCCCACTAGCAGCATTTATTTACAGGCCCTGGGCACATGTAGTACCACTTTACTAGGGACTTACAAGTAAAGTAAATATGCTAATAGGGTATAAGCCAATCTAAAATGTTTAGAGCACATGCACTTTAGCACTGGTTAGCAGGGGTAAAGTGTGCAGAGTCCTGAGGTGAACAAAAACAAATTCAGCAAAAATGGGAGGAGTGAAGGCAAAAAGTTTGTGGGTGATCCTGCAGAAAGGGCCACGTTCACCAGCTACCTATCGGGAAGTTAGCACAATCTGGTCTAGTTGTTCTATATTTACTTCTAATTGTATACTATGCAAGCAACCTAAAAAACGTAATTCACTTATTTTGCATTTGTTGCTATCTCACAAGTGATGAACAAAATATCAGAAAGCATATTGAACAGTTATCTTATTATATCTTGTATTGTCACTGTATGTTTTATGCAAAGTGGTCAGATAACTAATTGAAATTCTATACGTGCTCTAGATTAATTACCTCTTGCAAAAAAAGTAATTGGGTTTGTAATATTCATTTAGTAATTTCCGATTGTATTCTATGCCAACATTTTTATAAACTGTATATTTTACTGTAGTGTGAGCCATCTCCAGATTAATAGGGTTTTGGTTTCTGTATTGAAGGCTGGTGTATGATTTTTTGATTCAGTTTTTAATAAATAATCGATACATTATTAATTTGCTTCCATTATCATCTCAGAAAAGGAATGGGAATGGTTGATGATTAGGTACAAGTTAATTTCAGTCGAGTCTAATAAATAAACATTAGATATTGGATACGTTGCATGGTTGCAGTCCTTATATTAATAAAAAATATCTTTTCACAACCTAGGTATGAAAAATCTTGGAATAAGCTCAACAAGACGAAGATCCTGCAGGATGCTCTGGAACGAGCTGGAAGGAAGGATCTGGCTGACAAACTCCGATGCCTCCACTGGGGGCATCAGAAGTTAAGCAGCCGGGTTGAGCTGCCCTCTGCCTTTCCATTCCTTATCACAGTCCACAAAACCATCAATAACAAAGAAGGCCTTAAAAAAATTAACGAGCTGAGTCGCAAGTACACCTAAGCTAGGTCCTATATAAACACTATTTGGTTTACTGGCCCTATTACTTCATGATGTGTATAGTGGTGATGTGTAACTGCATTTCAATTCCGAGGGTGTGATTTAAAGGCGCACAGTAATACAAAATCTGCATACTCTCTATGAATGTATGAATGTATATTTTGCATACTCTCCACAATAGTGGTAAATCCATCATTGGCGAGATTACCAGTGGTGGGAATGAAGCCACTAGAATCAAGACCTCCATGTTGTAATATGGTATTGACAGTAACCGATGACCGTGATTATGATGATGGATGAGTCAGTACATCCCTCCGGAATTGGTGGATTTACATTGCTACAGATCCCTACATCAAACCCAAAATCTTATTAAGGAGATGTGTTTGTTGTTTTCTAGGATATTGAATCAGGAGCTGGAATGCTTGAATTTGCTTGCTTGAATAAAATTCAGCACCCACCGAGAAAGAAAAATTATCTGAATGTTGATTAGTAATCACCGCATTGTCTTAGCAATTGCACTTTTTGCATGCAAATCACTGAATAATAAATGAGTAAGTTAATACAGTAAATATTTTTTTGAAAACTATATAAAATAATCCATCACTATTCTGAAAGTTTAAGTAATATGTTAGCCACTATTATAAAATAAACCTAGGAATATGTCAATTCTATCTAAAGAACTGTTAGTGTTTTAGTGTATAACAATATTTACATTTATTATACAATTTATGGTTCATGTCTCAGAGTTAATCATGCTCTGTAAATCATAGCAACAGCTGCCAATTCATTACTTAATTATGCTCACCTATGAATACCACGACTTGTGAAGGAAAAATAAATGCATTTTTACTGTTGAAATGTTCTTTTGTCGAAATGTATTCGGAGGAGCTCTATCATTTCTGCTGTGTGTGGGTAGGGATTATCACTTGGAATGCAAAGAAAACACAACCTCTAAGGATGAAATAATTTGTAAAAGGACAGAAATTTAAAAGGATGATCATACCTCATGTTTTTTGTGCTCTCAGTGTGTCTTCTTTAGAAGCAACAATGGGGTGGCACAGTGGCCCTCAGAACCTGGGATTTAAGTTTAAACAAAAACAAACGGTTCTGCGGGTACAACAATTTCTTTTTAGATTCAAGACACTATTTACTTGTAACACATCCAAAATGTTTAGTGAAAGAACAATATAACACACACCGGAAGTAAGTTTCAAATCATATATTTGAGATTTTAATATCATATATTGGAGGCTAGAACAATATACATATTTAATTGCGCAGAAAGGGAATCAAGTGATTGTGGTGACTTGTGGTGATAGGTGATACGAAAAAAACACACTATGTACAATACATAAATTGAAGTGCAGTGAACAGGGGGAGAAAATTCTGGGTTGTCTTTACAATTTTATACATACGGCCCAGAGACCATTCAATGGCTGCCTTGTATTCATGGGCAATGTAATGACAGATGGTATGCGTCGACATTTCGAACCCAAATTGTTACGCAAATTGATGCGCCTGGTGGGTCTTTTTCAGGACAGGGGGGGGGGGGGGGGTGGAGGTATGTAGCCTGTTGGTTTAATTAAAATTAGAGTCAGGTGTGTGTTAAAAGCGGAAGCCAAAGTGAAATATTAGTGGTATAATTTGGCTTACCGAATTGCAGAATGCTAAATAGTCTCTGCAGAAGGGGGTCTGATCCGGTTAATGGTCCGTGCAAGTCAGTCAGAATTACCTGGGGGGTTAATAGTTATTGGACCAGTACCTGCACGATTATTTGGTGCTTCAAACGATTATTTAGAGCTTCAGACATAGGACAGTGATCCATAAGTTAACTAACTTTAATTAATTTCTTTCTTAGACGTCAGAACTCCACCGTTCGGTTGGAGTCTGTGGCCAGTCAGTGCGATTTAATGAAAAACATGGAAGTGATTGCCTCATAAATTAAGGTGCCAGCAAAGCGAAGACGCCTTCGTAAAGAGATAAACATCTCTCTCCCTGAAATGCTACTAACAACGCGAGGCCGCGTTCGTGAATAGACAAGAATCTCTCTTTGCCTTGTAAATTAACAACGCAAAGACGCGTTCATAAAGGGATAATTGTCTCATGTTTCTTTACCGGGATCAAGCTGCATCCTGCCGTCTCTCGCTCTGCGGTGAAGAGTGAGGCCGGGGCGCGAAGCACGTTGAGAGGGAGGAAGGGGGGGGACAAGCACACGACCATCATTTGTGTGTGTAAAAGGCCGCTTTATTGAAACAGGTGCACATCACACTTTATTAAACTGGCAATCTGCCTTACACAACTAAAACCTCTCTAAACATCGAATTACCTGCCCCCCCTTTACTTTTCCTCCCCCCACCCCTATGATCCCCACATGATAAAAATCCCCCACCCTGCAAGATACAATATATAACTTCAAATACATTACATAATACACAATTTTATCACATACATTATAACTCCAAGCCTCCCAAGACCTACAGTCCTATTTGCCTTCTTGCAACTGTAACTAACTACCCTCTAATGTAACTTCCAAGCTGCTTAACCTTTCCCCGCTCCCGTTCCCCAACTCCCCAAACTTAATGATAACCTACCAAACTCCAGCCAAACTTGGCCAACTTCAAAAACAACTCCGCCAGCACCTGTTTCAAGCGACAACTATACATAACATCTCCCTGTGCACCTGTTCCAAAATAAAGCCCCCCAAACCACAAATCTGCCAGCAAAAAACGCCTCCCCAAAAACCCTAAGCCCAGGGAGGGTGGGCGGGGACCAGAAAAAACACCTCACTACCACGCTCCCAGCCACCAGGTCACCAGTACCTAAAATGGTGGCTGGGAAAACACGTGCACCCCCTATATACCCATTGGGCGTGGAATTCTGAAGTTGGGCTGCCTTTGGGCTACTCCCAGGCAGTCCAAAGCAGCAAGATGGCCACTCTCGCGCTTGCCCCCCTTCCCCCTCCCAAATCTGCCCGGGGGCAGACCTCGCGGCTCGGCTGCCCCCCAAACCCCCCTTGGGAGGGAGGAAACACACCGACCCCCATTTGTGTGTGTAAAAGGCTGCTTTATTGAAACAGGTGCACATCACACTTTATTAAACTGGCAATCTGCCTTACAAAACTAAAACCTCTCTAAACATCGAATTACCTGACCCCCTTTATTTCTCCTCCCCCCATCCCTACGATCCCCACATGATAAAAATCCCCCACCCTGCAAGATACAATATATAACTTCAAATACATTACATAATACACAATTTTATCACATACATTATAACTCCAAGCCTCCCAAGACCTACAGTCTTATTTGCCATCTTGCAACTGTAACTAGCTACCCTCTAAAGCAGGGGTCTCCAAACCGGTCCTGGAGGGCCGGATCCATGCCATATTTTTTGGATATCCCCATTGAGATACATGTAGTAATTCAAAAAATCTGGCATGGATCCGGCCCTCCAGGACCGGTTTGGAGACCCCTGCTCTAAAGTAACTTCCAAACTGCTTAACCTTTCCCCGCTCCCGCTCCCGTTCCCCAACTCCCCAAACTTAACGATAACCTACCAAACTCCAGCCAAACTTGGCCAACTTCAAAAACAACTACGCCACCCAGGAAAAGGTGGAAGGGTAGGTGATTACACCGCCTCCCACTTTTCCTGCCCCCCCCCCCAAGTAGAAACTCCAAACTCCCACTGGCCCCTACTCCCGGCACACACCCAACAACCTGGCCAAAACCTCCCTGAGTTCTAACAAGTACAGGTCCATACCCATGTGGGAAAGGTGGACCCCATCACCCCTGAATAACTCTGGCGCGTCGTACTTAATATCCCGAGACCAAATACGAGAGAAATCCAAATGCCGACAGAAACGCACCATCTCCACATTAATCTTACGTCGCGCCTTGTCCACTGCCTGCGGCTTCACCGCACCTCTCCAAACTCTCCGCGGGACCAGCTCGTTCCAAACCACAGTACATCCTGACCATGTCCTCCGCAGCTCTGCCAAATCCCTTTTCATGGCCCGCATCAAAACCAAACCTATTTCTTGCACCATATCGTTCTCCCCCAAGTGGAGAACGTACACGTCCGGACACCACCACCTTGTCACCAGACTATTCAAGGTACTTATCAGCTCCTTCCAGCGCATGTCACCTCGCCCTGACCAAACAACCTGAAACAAAGCAGGATTAAACCCCAGATTTTCGCCGAAATAGCTATCCTGCGCTTGCAGCTTGGCCCTCTTCACAAAGGAGTGGCCCACAATCCATATCAACATGTCCCAGACAAGGGGACCAGCCACAGAACCTGAAACGAGAAACAAGATTAAGTACATAGGTCACAACACACACCGCGCGTTCAAAGAGCCTCTGCGCTGCGCATGTATCGCTGATAACAGCTTTATGACCACCTTCCCAGCCGCATGATGTCCCCTTGTCCACATGCCCGCCTGTGCGTCTCCGACGCTGCCCCAATACGAAACGAGTGCGTGCCAATGCTCCACTGGTCTGTCTTAGACTTACGCAACCAAAAGCGCACCTCCCCTGCTGCAACTGCACCTCCGACCACCGCAGCCCCTGACCGGCTCTCGAACCCAGCAACTCCGATACCCAAAAAGCCCCCGCAAACCCACGCCAAGGATCCTAGAACCAGCTGCAACATCCTGTGTTGCCCATGTACCACATCTGCGGCGTCCTTGGCGTCGGGTTCTGATCCGCGTCCTTGGCTAACCCACGGAATCGCTTCCACTGCGAACGAGACAATGCATCCGCAACGTCATTGTTAATCCCGGGAACATGCACCACGCGGAAAGCAATGTCGTGGCGCAGGCAGCCCAACACAAACACTCGCAACAACTTCAACACTTGCTCATCCCTGGCGGACTGGCGATTAACCACTTGGACCACTGCCATGTTATCCACATTGAAAGTCACCCTCCTGTGTACCAACACCTCCCACAGCGAGACTGCCACCAACAAAGGGAAGAGCTCCAGGAATGCTATGCTCCTTCCCCCGCCCACTCTGGGGACAACTGCTCCACGCACCACTTCCCGTGCCAGTAGAGCCCGAAACCGCACTGCCTGCCGCGTCCGAAAAAATCTGGATATCCCATACCATGTCCTCTGCTCTCTGCATGGGGACCCCGTTAAAGTGCTGCAGAAAAATGTGCCACATCCGCAAATCCTCGCGAAGGCCCGCTGACAAACGCAGGTATTGATGCGGGGGCCTCTGCCCAGCCAAGGCCCTGCCCAACCTCCTACAGAAAGTCTGCCCGACCGCACCATGATGCACGCAAAATTAAGGTGCCCCAACAGCACTTGAAACTCCAACACCGTCAGTTTGTGCTTTGCCACCATCACCTCCAGCAGCCCCAGCATCTGCATCTTCTTTTCCACTGGTAAACGGGCCTCCATCGACACCAAGTCCAGCTCAATACCCAAAAATGACAGCGCCGTGCCTGGCCCCCACTGTCTTCTGCAGTGCCAATGCCACCCCAAGGTCGGCCCCAACAGCACCGGAATCTCCAACACTGTCACTTTGTGCTTTGCCACCATCACCTCCAGCAGCCCCAACATCTGCTGCTTCTTTCCACTGGTAAACAGGCCTCCATCGACACTGAGTCCAGCTCAATACCCAAAAATGACAGCGCCGTGCCTGGCCCCACTGTCTTCCCCGGTGCCAATGGCACCCCAAGGTCCTCCATGATCTCCTGAAACCTGTCCAGGGCAACCTGGCAGTCTGTGGCGTCTGTGGCCCGACCGAGAAAAAGTCATCCAGGTAGTGCGTAACTCCTTGGCGACCCGTCCGTTCCCTAAAACCCATTGCAGGAACGTACTAAAACATTCAAAAAACGCGCACGACATCGAGCAGCCCATCGGCAGTGCCTTGTCCACCTACCTCAGCGGATTCATTCGGCTCTAGCACCAGATTGATTCAGGTGCTGCACCGGTACGATACGTTGCGACCTGGACCCCTCCGGCTAATATCACTGCTTCATTTCTGATCGCTTGGACCCAATTCTCTACACGACTGACAACCTTCCATGTCAGCGTCCTTCAGCACCCTGATCCATCACCAACCCTGTCCTGAAGAGGATCCCAAATCACTGAGGATCGAAACGCCGTCAACAATTACAGCGCAATTCCCTGGCGCACTACCTCTAGGCTCATAACTGTGTTCAATTCAAACAGTGGAATTATATGTACTTAATGTGGAGCCTATTTCTGATTTTGTTCAGTCACTTTGTGCCGACCACGCTGTTCACCACGTTCACTTGCGTCGTCACTTTCACTTTGTTATCACATTGTCACCAAGTGCTTTTTGGGTTGCTTCATGAATGTTTTCATGTACAGTGCTGCTTTTTAACTGTGCTCCCCAATTCAAATAAGTTGGCAATTAATAAGTCCTTCACAAATGTACTGAGACTCCTTGTGGTTCTTTACCTGTAATGCTTGATGCATGCATCTTTGAAACTGCCTCAATCATTGATACCTATTGGGACACTGTACTCTATATATTTTGTCCACCTACCAGAGGCCGTTAAGCTGGATCCCCAGTAGGCACCAGTCATCTGGGTGAACCGGAAGCAGCCGGAAAGCCGACTTGATGTCGCACTTAGCCATTTTTGCCTCTGCTCCTGCCGCCACCACCAAGGCCATGGCCGCATCAACCGATAAGTAAGACACTGTGGTCTCCCACTCATCAACCCACCCTCCGGCCATGAGAAATGTTGGATAAGGTGAAACTGCCCTTCCTCCTTTTGCCAGAAACCGGTCCTCGGAAGCTTGTTTCCGGTCCAGGGAAGACATGGCTTGGCAGTTCGGGCTGGACTGTTCCCATGAGGCACAGGGTCAGACTGATTTGCATATAGCCATGTCTGAACTGGAGTGGCAGAGTGGGCTAAAGAACGGTAATGGATTAAACCCAGATCTTTTGACTGGGTGTGAGTGTTTGATTGATTCAGATGCTCCGTCCATCACCACCCCCTTTTGTTCCACTTTTGGCCACCATAAGTGTGGCAGGGTATGCTCAGACGTGAGTCCCTTGCTCACTTTGCCACTGGAACCAAGCAAGCCGGGCTGAAGACGGCTGGAATGCCAGAAACCGGTCCTCGGAAGCTTGTTTCCGGTCCAGGGAAGACATGGCTTGGCAGTTCGGGCTGGACTGTTCCCATGAGGCACAGGGTCAGACTGATTTGCATATAGCCATGTCTGAACTGGGGTGGCAGAGTGGGCTAAAGAACTGTGATGGATTAAACCCAGATCTTTTGACTGGGTGTGAGTGTTTGATTGATTTAGATGCTCCGTCCATCACCACTCCCTTTTGTACCGCTTTTGGCTGCCATAAGTGTGGCAGGGTATGCTCAGACGTGAGTCCCTTGCTCACTTTGCCACTGGATTCAAGCAAGCCGGGCTGAAGACGGCTAGAATGCCAGAAACCGGACCTCGGAAGCTTGTTTCCGGTCCAGGGAAGACATGGCTTGGCAGTTCGGGCTGGACTGTTCCCATGAGGCACAGGGTCTGACTGATTTGCATATAGCCATGTCTGAACTGGGGTGGCAGAGTGGGCTAAAGAACGGTGATGGATTAAACCCATATCTTTTGACTGGGTGTGAGTATTTGATTGATTCAGATGCTCCGTCCATCACCACCCCCTTTTGTACCCCTTTTGGCCGCCATAAGTGTGGCAGGGTATGCTCAGACGTGAGTCCCTTGCTCACTCTGCCACTGGATTTAAGCAAGCCGGGCTGAAGACGGCTGGAATGCCAGAAACCGATCCTCGGAAGCTTGTTTCCGGTCCAGGGAAGACATGGCTTGGCAGTTCGGGCTGGACTGTTCCCATGAGGCACAGGGTCAGACTGATTTGCATATAGCCATGTCTGAACTGGGGTGGCAGAGTGGGCTAAAGAACGGTGATGGATTAAACCCAGATCTTTTGACTGGGTGTGAGTGTTTGATTGATTGATTGATTCAGATGCTCCGTCCATCACCACCCCCTTTTGTACCGCTTTTGGCCGCCATAAGTGTGGCAGGGTATGCTCAGACGAGAGTCCCTTGCTCACTTTGCCACTGGATTCAAGCAAGCCGGGCTGAAGACGGCTGGAATGCCACAAACCGGTCCTCGGAAGCTTGTTTCCGGTCCAGGGAAGACATGGCTTGGCAGCTCGGGCTTGACTGTACCCATGAGGCACAGGGTCAGACTGATTTGCATATAGCCATGTCTGAACTGGGGTGGCAGAGTGGGCTGAAGAACGGTGATGGATTAAACCCAGATCTTTTAATTGGGTGTGAGTGTTTGATTGATTCAGATGCTCCGTCCATCACCACCTCCTTTTGTACCGCTTCCTCCTTTTTGGGCACCACCCCGATGGGGGACACAATCAGGTCCTGCAACAGCCAGTCCTCAAACGGCCCGCCATGTGGCCCTCACTGACCTTCTTCTCCAGTTTGCCCTGCACCACCTCCGGGTACTCCCTTGCAGGCCGCAAATTGTCCGTCCATCTCCTCTGCCGAGGCCCTGCATAACCCAACCGAAACCCGTCCCGAAACCCGATCCTCAACCTATCCGCGGCCCCCGTGTCCGGGTAATTCTCGAGGGCCGCTATCAACCGATCTACCCTAACCGGAGTACGAGCCCTTTGGCCCAGACCCTTTACCTCCTCTACCACTGCCCGACTGCTGTGTGTTGCCTGACTGCGAGCTCCCGGCCGGGCCCTGCTGAACCCCGTGTTGCTGCCCCAGGGGCCCCCAACATCACATCACGGGGTGGCCGTATTTTCTCTAACTGGAACACTCATGCTTAAAGTGGCAATGCTCCCTGGCGCACGCCCCTTTATTAAAGTCCCAACAGGCCCCCAACCAATCTGACTGGTTTTTGTACCCGTCCCCCACCCCTCCTCTGGTGGGGCGCCCCTGAAAGGGCTGGTATATAATAGGTAATCCGCTGGCCGTAAATGTGGTCTTGCCAGACCCCGCCAACCCCATCGTATGCTGCCAGAGATCGCAATCCAACTCTCCCCATTTTGCCTCAGGGTCCCACGCCATCCGTGCCCGAAACTCCTCATTGTACTGCGCCCAGGCATATCCCCCCCGTGATCGGCGCCTTCCGAATGACTTCAATGTATTTGAACAAGGACACCGAACGCTCTGGAAATGTTTCGCAATAAGCGCTTGCAAAAATTAAAAATGCTGCCGTCCAGTTTTCTATCGTCGTAGGAACTTCTGCAGCTCATACTCTTCTTCCTTCGAACCCTCCTTCGCCCGAACATCCCGATGCAGCAGCTTCGACAACTCCACATATTCCCTCTTCCATATCTTTTCTTTAGTGGACAGCGTCAAATGCGCCCCCCAGCGGCTTTGTCACTCCCATATACGGGAGCCCCTTAATCTTTAATTCCTTGCTCTCTGGTTTTGCCGCGCCTCCCGCCGCGTCCTGAGACGCCGCCGCGTCCGACCCGCGCGAAGCTCCCCCTGAACCAGTGCCGCTAGCACCCTGCGACCCCGGCCCGCAGGCCCCACACCACCCTTCTTGTGATCATCCTCCCCCCCTTTGCCCCAGGTGCCAGCGCTGCCTCGTCAGGCCCCACACCCCGATCCACCACATACTTCCCTTTACGCAACCGATCTCCCCCAGCCCCCTCCTCTCCCCCACCCCCTCAGAGGCCATGCGCACCACGCCCCTCCTATTACCAGGAGTCCCCTCGCCCCTCCTCGCCTCTCTGATCCAACGCCGTCCTCCCCCTAGAATGTGTCCAGGCCATCGCTTTCCCCAGGCCCTGTGACACCTGCAAAAAGCTACCAACACCATTACAGGACCCCTACCGCCCTCGCCATCCCTAAGCTCCCCTTCCTCCAAACTGTCCCCATCGTCAATTGATTGCACCCCACAAAACACGTAACTTTGGCTGGCGTGGCCCCGACGGAACCCTGCCAGAGACCAACGCCCCTTCCTGCACCCCGCTTAACACACAAAAACCAGTTGTGCCATTGCTCCACGTCCGTCGGTGCTCCCCAAGCCGATGCGGCCCTGTGGGTGGAGGGATCGGCGAGCCCGCTGCGGGCCTTCAAGTGCTGGCCGCGCCACGATCCCTCGCTGACTCTGGGCATGCGGCAGGAGGCTCAGCCCTCCCTTCTCCTTGGTGTCGCGGGGCCATCCCCAGCCCTACCAAGTCGGCAGCCCCCCCGATGGCTGTCTCCCTGCAAAAGAAAACCTTTTGCAGGGTCCCTCCATCTGCGCCCCCGTGGCCTCCTAATCCTCGCTCCAGCTTAACCCCGACCCCTGCCCCCCTCATATGATGAATCCCCCCATCATCCAGGCCCCTCTCCCTTGTCCCCCCCAACTGCCCACCTTGCTCCCCCTCTCCCCGACAGCCCTGCCACCACCCCGTCACTCCCCACGCCACCCCCAGACGTATACCGCGCCTCCCGCACCCCCTCCCCCAAGACTCGAAAACGTCCAGACCACCCCACTCCTTCTCACTCTCCCCTGACTCCAACAACAAAGGGGAGGAACCCACCCCCGCCTGCTCCTGCTCCCCCCTGCCTCCGGACGCCCCCCCGGGCCCCTACACCCTTTCCTGCCTCCTGTCGCTTACCTGTGCCCAACCCCACTTCCTCCTTCCCCCTCCCACCATACCCCGCCCTACTCCGGGCCCTGCATGGGGTCCCCCTCCTGCCCCCTCACCTGCTCCTCCCCCTGTCCAGAGTAGACCCCTGCCTGATGGGCGAGGGGCTCTCCTGCCTCCTTCCCTGACCAGAGCCTTGCCGGCCTCCTCGTTGAGCAGCCCTCTTTCCCCCCTCCCCCTTCGGGCTCCACGATCCCTAATTGCCGCCCCCACCTCGCCTGGGTGGCTATCCACCACTCCCGCCTCTGAGGGAAAACGCCTCCCACCCGCCCCCTCTTCCAGCCACTCCCCCGCCTCCTTCCCCGCCCGCGTGGCTGCTTTCCCCGAGGCCCCGCTCTGACGTGAAGCCTCATTGACCGCCCCAGAGGGACCGGGGCCGTCGCATGTCTTGCGGTGTTTTCGCGCCTCCCCACCGGGCGCGCTCCCCGCCCGAGGCCTTCTCCCCCCCTCTACCCACCCCCCCGGCCCGCCCTCCAGACGACACTTGGGGCTGCGGCGAGGAGCCGACGGCATCGCTCCTCGCCCCACATTTTCCAATGCATCAGAAACCACCAGGGCCGCGCCCCTGGCATCTGCGCGGCCCTGCGCACCACCTGGAGACGCGCTGTCTTGCGTGGCGGCGAGCAGGCAAGCACCACCGCCACCATGCCCGCAGGCGCGCTGATCCCTGCGGACCCACCAGGAGGTCCATCCGCCCTGCTTCACTCAGCAGGCGGATGGCCTCCAAAACTCGGATATCATCTACGGAAACCATCTTCATTCAATAAGGGAAGCTCTCGCTGCAAACCACACTCCCACAGCCACGACAAAGAACACCTGACCAGAAAAAACAGCTCACTACCACGCTCACAGCCACCAGGTCACCAGTACCTAAAATGGTGGCTGGGAAAACTTGTGCACCCTCTATGGAATTCTGAAGTTGGGCTGCCTTTGGGCTATTCACAGGCAGCCCAAAGCAGAGAAATGGCAGCTCTCGCGCTCTCCCCCCTTCCCCCTCCCAAATGTGCCCGGGGGGCAGACCTCGCGGCTCGCTGCCCCCCAAATCCTCCTTAATGTAAGCATCCAGGCTTGCATGCAACATGCATGCCTGTCAGTAGAGTCATGTGGGGGCTGGGCGTACGTGTCATAGTGCTCGTAGCAACCCATGTGATTTGCGCAGTTCAAGGAATGTCTGCCAGAATGTGTATATGTTTAAACCTTAGAGAGTTAAAAAATCATATTATGAATGCTATGGTCTGCCGCTCAGGAAGCCCTTCATGGCAGAGAGGGCGAGAGAGGATTTTAGTCAATGGACCGTGTTTGCATCTCTCTCTGGGCTTGGTTTGAAAGAAAAGTGACTACATTACAATTAAATGCAGAACATTTACATTTACATGTCTCACTGGTTACAGAAGGTAGACATATTATTAAAAAAAAATCTTACAGTATCAAAACACATATACAGAACCAATGTCACATGTTACACCAAATAGCAGTTGGAAATCACATACAATATAAATGGTTCATTAGTTTGGGCCTGGAAGAAACACTTAATAAAAGTTGTAGTTATGTTATGTAGGTTTATGCAAGTGTGAGGTTAACCATTTGGTTGGTGTTCAGGTGATGTGGATGGCTGAGCGGTGGAGGAAGTATTTAGAGTGTGAACATTTGTTTGTAAGTTTCCTCAAGCTCATTTAACCCATTCTTAACTGAGTCGAGGAGATGGATCCATCTGCACTCCTTGTAGTTCAACAGCTGGAGTATGCTACCACCTCTGGGGTGCAGAGTAGCCTTTTCCAGTACCCAAAAGCGTGGGTCTTGTGCGTTGTGGTAACTTTTCGTGAAATGTTCCACAATGGGTGCTCCTTAGACCCCGCAGCGAATTCTACTTTGGTGTTGGAGAATCCTTGTCTTTACTTTTTGGGTCGTTTGTCCAAAATAGATTTTGTGACAGAGACATCGTATGGCATATATGACGTTCTGACTGTTGCAGTTACTGTGTTGTCTTATACGGCAAGTCTTTCCCAAATGATGAAAAGTGGTGCCAGTCTCTGTGAATCCACAAGCTTTTCAGGAGCTACATTTGAAGTGGCCGATTAGTGGTGGTAAATTCAGATGGTGCCAAATGTCTCTTGGTTTCTCAGTTTCCAGATAGGAACTCACAACGTAGTCTTTGATGTTTTTTGCTCTTTTATCGGCAAAGAGAGGTTTTTCGTGGGTCTCAATTTCAGTGCATACTAGATTCCAGTATTTGGATAGTACTTTTTTAGTTCCTGGCTGCATGTGTTGAAGGTAGTTACACATACTAACTGAATGTTCTCTTTTATTGGTTGTATCTCCAGAAGCGTCTCCCTTGGGCGGTACCATGCCCTTTTCCTTGATCGGCTTAGTAAACCCTTAGGGTATCCACGCTCCCTCAGTTTGTTGATAAGGATATCTGTTTCCATGTACAAGTGGCTCCTTTTTTGAACAATTACGCCTTAATCTTAAAAATTGAGCACATGGCAAATTGTCTCTGGGACTTCTGGGATGGTGGGAGTCATATTTCAGTGTGGTATTGCATGCTGTTGGTTTGGTATATAGCATGGTGAAGAGTCTTCCTTCTTCTTTCTGTATAGTAATGTCCACGATGTTGATAGCCTCATTACTATAGGACATGGTGAATTGTATATCTGGACTGCATGCATTTTGCTATGTTTTAAATTCTGTGAGGCTTTGTTCTGTGCCAGTCCACACCATAAGCACGTCATCAGTGTAGTGCTTCCATATTGATATGTTGTTCAGAAAGGGATTGGTTGCGTCATACAAATGTGTGTCTTCGTAGTCATCCATGTAAAGGTTAGCCAAGCTGGGGGTGAAGCCTGCCCACATAGCCTTTGCATTGCAGATAGTATGCGTTTTGGAAGGTGAAGTAATTCTTTTTCATGGCTATTTTAAGAAGCTGCACTAAGAATTCAGTTGGAATCCAAGTTGGTGCTAGCCGCTTGTCTAGGTTTTCTTTACTACTTCAATGGCTTGGTCCTAGGGGATGCTGGTGTACAGCGAGGAAACATCCAATGTTGCTAGGAATTGTGTATTTTTATTGTTGGGTTGGTCTTCAATCATTTGTATAGTATGCATGGTGTCTCGTAAGTAAGAGCGTGTTTCCACCACGAAAGATTGTAGAAAACTGTCTAGAAATTGGTTGAGAGGCTCCAATATAGATCCGCAGCCTGATACAATTGGGCGGGCCAGGCGGGTTATGGAGGTCTTTGTGGATTTTTGGTAAAGTGTAAATGGTCGGTATTCTTGGTTCTATTTTGTTGAGAAAATCATGTTCATGCTGTGACAGAAAGCCTTCTGTCAGCCCTTGATTAGTGAGGGATCGAATAAGACCAGCAATTTCTCCTGTGGGATTCTTCGGAATTTTTTGATAGCTCTCTACACAGCTCAGTTGTTGGTTTATTTCTGCGATGTAGGCATGGGTATTTTGAATCACTACTGCGCCGCCTTTATCTGCTGCTTTCACTACAATTGACGGGTTCCTGTTGATCGAATGAAGGGCCTCTTTTTCATCTTTGTTGATGTTATATTTAATATATTTGTTCGTGCTGAGGAGATCCATCACTTCTTCATCACGATTTTTTCATATGTAAGGAACTTCTCACTCATCAGGTAAGCTGCAGGGAGAAAGGTTGAAGTGGGTCTGAATCCAGTGGCTGTTGAGCGTTTGCTCCAGTTTTCGTTTTTCTTAAATATTTGAGGCGTATCTTCCGAAAGAATTGCTGAAGTTCCAGTTTGATGTTGAAGTTGTTCGGTGGAGACGTGGGGATGAATGATAAGCCTTTACATAACACATCATGTTCACTTTGTGTTATTACGTGATCTGAGATGTTGATGATGGGATTTTTTGGGTTGATTGTTCCTGGTTCTTCTGTGTTTATTGTAGATCCTTCCTCTCCTGATGTGGTTCTTCCTTCTATGTTCAAACTTGCTGCTTATTCTGGGGATTCTGGGTTGGTTGTTGATCCAGGTTCCTCTGAGTTGGTTGTAGATCCTTCTCCTTTTAATGTGGTTTCTCTTTCAATGCCCAAATTTGCTGTTTCTTCTGGGACATCTGAGTCGCTTATTGGAGTCATGCTTCCACTAGAATCTGTTAGTCTTTCCAATTTTTCCTCTGCTGGGGGTTGTTCTTGTTCCATGATCATTTCCTCCCTTATTACCACATGTAGGTCTGCCTCCTCGTGCTGATTTCTCCATGGTTGTCGATTCTCCGGAAACGTACTCTGGTGTTTCCACGTGGTCTGTTCTGTCTTCGGATCCATCTTTCTGGTCTGTCCCAGTTTATGTCTCTGCTCATCCATATCTGCTCTCCTAAAAAAGGAACACCGCCTGGTGGACCTTGGAAGCGTTGTGTTTGTTGGTATGTTCTATTGTCCGTGCTAGTTGTAGGTCTGTCAGTTTTGCTGTCTGATCCTCTTCTGAAAGATGAGTTGGAGAGGTTTGCGTATCTCCGGTAACCTTGCCTACCAAGACTGATGTCTTCAGCATTTGTGTTTTCTTAGACAGACACTAATTTCATTTAAACCCACACTGCTTTTGGTGCACCAAAACCGCTGTATGTAAAACAATGATTAGTTAAAGCAAAATGCATGTTATACATATATTATAAATTTGTTAGAGAATTTAGCAAAATGTTTTGTTAAAGGATGAAAAGTAATAGGCAGGTAAACATCTAGTAACCAAAAGCACCAACAGAAATTGAACACAATGAGAATTTTCAAAACAAAAGCAGCACTAATCAAACTTCTGTTAGCATGATTCTTAATATATATTAACCAGTGATTTGGATCATTTTAAAAGAGCAAACGTAAATAAAAAATGCAGGACTTAAAAACAAAAAAGAAAGAAGGTAAATGAAATAGAATGTTTGAAAGGGCACAATATCCCCCCTGACCACATACCCCTCGTGTCTGCTTACTGAAATTTGCACATGCTTATCGCCAGTTGTGTTCTTGGGCTTATCCTGCAAGACTATATTGATATCTATGATGGAGTTAATCAGCTTACTCACACTTAACAACTGTAAAAGAGGATGGGGATTTACCAAATACATTTACAAAAATATTGATATTAGTAGTGCTTCTTGCGTATTTTTCACAATTGCAAACATCTATTGCCAATCTTTAACAAGCTTATTTATCCTGAATCACCAAGTACAAAAAACCTCTCTGGCTGCACACTGTCTATACGATATATGCCATAGACCTTAAATGCCAGACTCTTGTGACTTCAGTGGGAATGTCTGGATGTTGATGATACTCCATCTTGTCCACATAGCTCTCCAAAATCATTAAATCGGGAACATGAATGTGAGGATTGTGCATTTTCTTAGCAGGTATTAAACAACTGCCAAGCATGAATGACTGTAAGTCAAATATAATGTGCAAAAAACATGGGGCCATATTATCAAGCAAGGGCGATAAATTATCGCTGCTTTTATCGGCAGGGAACTGCTGCAGATAGAGCGGCGATAATGAGCTTGATAATATACTCCCTTGTGAATCCCCATTGCAGCCCAGGTTAACACCAGAACCTGGGAATATGGGAATTCACAAGGGCATATTATCAAGCCCATTATCGCCGCTTTATCTGCAGTTTCCTTCCGATAAAAGCGTGGATAATGTATCGCTCTTGTTTGATAATATGGCCCATAGTTCTTTGCAGAAAAACTAAACCTACAACACTCCCCAGATGGGAGTCTATCCAATAACCGCCCAGTAGACAGAATAAATACTAGTGACAATTGTAGTGCTGCATCTTCTTGCTGCAAGCACTTCATCCCATGCAATGCAAGCCTTTACTCTTGCTTCTCATACGCAACTAAAACAAAAGGAGTAACCATTCATTCTGGATCATTCATTTTGGGTCAATCATCTGTTTAACCAAATGGCAGAGAAAGCAGTAAACTAGCGAAAATAAACATGTATGGATGTACATTTTGAGTATCATTGCCATTAAAACCATTATAAGAGTGAAATAATCTTCATCTATTTATTCTTTATTAGACCTGAAAATTGTTATTCACAAATGATTGACGATGTTTGCTTATATGACTGGACCAGAGGTTTAGAATATGTAAGTTTAAAGCTCTTCAAGAATTATTGAAAATCGATTACTTGCCTGCTTATGATAGAATTGTTTGAAAGTAGATTCTGATGACCAATCAGTCGTGGTTCCTCAGGCAGATGGTGTTACAAAGAAGTAGGTATCAATCCCGGGCCTAATAAAATTCTTCGTACCCATCTGGCTAATGTGGATGCTGGCACTGGTCTGTAACGTAAAAGCATAAGAATGAGAAGCTGGCCAGAAGGGTAAGACTGGAGTTCTCTCGTGACACTCTCATAAACATGTAAACAGTCTATTGCACATAGCTTGTGGTCTGGAGGAAATCCAGGAAAAGATATCTGGTTTGAATTTGCTTTTGTTCTCTTAGCAAGATAAAGGTAACACCTACCGGTGTAAAATACCTACCTGCCAAATCCAAGGAGTTCTCATCGGTAACTCTCTGGTAGGATGCCAAACAAAGGAGCATGGTAAGTTTGGCAGACAATTGCTTATGGGATCATTTTGAAAAAATCTTAGAACAATATTAGCACCCCCAAAAAACAGAATACTTGAGCCTAGGGTGAGAAACTAAAATAATTCCTTAGAAATTTGGAAACTAAATCAATAATCTGTTCAGTTCACCAGGGTGTTCATCTATCCCATGCCTATCAATAGTGACTGTGAATGGAGTCAAACCACTCCTTGTCAATTAGGAAGAGCACATGGCTCAAACGTCATGGCACTTGCCAACGATACATGAAGGGTTGCATGCTACCAACTGTTGATTCGGAATGATCAAGGGAGACGATTGACTTGATGGGTCCAAGAGCCAATTCGAAGCGGAAGGCAGGTGGAGGGAAGACTTGCAAAACAGCTCTAATAAGATTGATTATCAAGGTTGTTATCCTCCATAATGGCAATATCTAGATGACCTTTGCTGCTGATCTTCTGATCTGACAAGCAACTCTGTGAATCAGTGCACATCTTTGTGAGTCCTGTCCACTTCTGAAGAAAATCACAGGTTGTCAGGCTAGAGAGCCTGACCGCAAGCTGTAAAATAATGGGGTATGAAAGGTTAATCTAGAGGCAATGAGGTCTATCCTGCAGGGTCCCACTGTCCATCAGTTATGAGGATAAAAATAAATGGAGTTTCCACTCTCTGGAGTCACTGAGGAAACCTGAGTTCCAATCAGCAATTTGTCCTTGCCAGGAAAGTGAATCGTCAGTGCTGTTGGTTAGGTAGAACTGTTAACCCTCCTTTGCAATGTCTGCTACACTCTGAAATTGCATCATTCCCTAAGCAGTTGATATATTGTACTGCAAAGGATTTGTCCATCCTGAAATGTATGCAGTCAGTACTCAGAGTCAGCAAACAGATTTCCCAAATTTCTGCCAGATGTTTGAGGCATTTGATGTGCAAGTGCACTGGAGTCTTCTTCACATCTCGCTACCCAGCTGAGTTTGCTGACATCTGACTTAATCACTGTTAGAAATGGGGGTCTCTAGTTGGCAATGGTTTGGACCTTTGTCCAAGTAGGGACCCTTCTTCCTTGTCAGGGTAAGGGAGTTACACTCCTAAAATAAACCCTGCTCACTCCTTTGGTGGCCTGGCACGAGCAGTCAGGCTTATCTCAGAGGCAGTGTGTTAAGCATTTGCACATAACCAACAGTAATATAGTGAAAAACACTACAAAAAGACACCACACCAGTTTAGAAAAATATCCAATTTAAAACAAAAAAATGTTTATTAACCAGTTGCTTGATACACATCAATATACATTATCAATAGAGGCTGGAATAGGGCATCCTTAGTTTAGGGAGTAGTACCATTTCAAACAATTAAATCTCACAATTCGTAGCCAATAATCTTGAGCATTAATAGCTTCAATTGTAACAATTGCCCGGCTCCTAGGGTCCAGACTTTCTCCCATTTTTTTGGGCATCTTCTACTCATACAAACCACTTTTTTGGCTTTCTGACACCAGTCTAGGTCTCGTTTCCAGCCCCCCCCCCCCTTGGTGGCTCAGCTGCACCCCATGCTCTCGCTATATTCCTCTTTGCAGCTCCAGAGACCAGTGCAAGTCATGTTTTAGTATGCTTGGGTCAGGTTAATTCCCCTGCCACACCCAGTAAGTGCCATCGTTCTTCAACTGGAAATTGCATACCCACCAATGCTGCCATCACCCGGGATACCCCGTCTCAGTACTGTCAAATCTTGGGACAAGCCCATAGGATGTGGGAAAAGGTGCCCACCTCCCCCAAAACCTCTAGTACATTGACTGGAGTCCCAGCGGCCCAATATGTGTTGCAGCGTTTGGGTAATGTGTGACCTGTGCAGAATCCTAAATTGGACTAATCTAAATCTTGCACTTATAGCAATTTTCCTAGTCCTCTGTATTGCCTACTCCCAGTAGTCATCTTCCAATAGTCCTTAGTCCGACTCCGATGCCTCCCTCAAGGGACCCAGAGGGTCTGATAGGTTATTCATGATCTTACAGTATGTACGCGAAACAGCCTTGCCCACCATTGGGTCCATCAGCAATTTGTCTTCCAGTGGGGGATAGTCAGGCAAATGCTCTCCCTCCAGCATATGGCACCTAAGGGCGTGTTTCAGCTGTAAAAACCGGAACCACTCTCCATCCGCCAGCTTATATTCTATCTGCAGGACCTTGAATGTAATCATTGTCCCGTTCCACCAGATGTCCCCGAGCTTGTCGATCCTGATGATGCTCCACCTACAGAAGCCCATCAACCGGCCCACCTCAGCCAGTTGACCACAGTCCCATAATGGGGATTGTTCCAAATATTCAATATTTTTATATATCTAAAACAAGACCAAAACAACCAAAATCCAGCAAACAGCACTTTAAAAATATACACTTTGCACGAATACTTTAAAAACACAGTTTCTTGAAGTCGGTAGCTCCATCTGGTGCAACCGCAGTGCTGTAAATAACAGAATCCAACATTTCCGTCTGACTGCGTCGGTCAGGGGCATCGACAGACTCGTAAACAGTACCTTTTGTGTTGCAGGCGACCCGTTGGTGCGAGCCGGTCGTGGCAACGATCTCAGTTGCGATGTGAAGCTTAGGGGTGCAGCGTGCAGCGCCCTCAATGCGCGGTGCAGGCAGCTGCTCGGTGATGGTCTTCCATCGGTGTGAGTGAAACCAGGGCAGCGGTGTGGAGTGAAGGCGGTGCTCCATGTGATGCTGACAGATCACAGTGCAGTCGACAGAGCCAGTTGTGGGAAGCTGGCTTTGGGCGGTCCGGACTGCAGTGTGAGACGGGACGTCATGTTGTGTGACTTTTGAGCGGTGTGTTGTGTGTTGATTTTGATTCTGTATGAATTTCCCGATTCATGCCCTTCTATAGGTACAATTCACATTCGCCTTATGTAGGCATAGAATTCCAGTCCTTATTTAGGCATAGCCCATGCTACCCAAAATGCAGGCATGGCTACTTCCATCCGTTCATCTATCTCACAATGATTTCTTGGAAAACCAGACTCTTAAGCTGTAGGGACTATCACTTGCCTAGATATTGATTTCTCCAAGAACTCATTTATTATGCATGAACATCTATTCATTAGGGGTTCATTCATGACGTTCATATGCCTGACTTTTACGTCAATACTGGAATTTCTGAACACCTTCAAGGTATAAATATACCTTCACTTGCTATGGCAAAGCATAGTGTGGTTCGGTGCAGTTCGACTACCTACTTGCACGACACAGCTCGCCACAGCACATCCCAAAGGAAGCCAACTCTCCAGCTGACTCACTGACAAGACACTGTCATCCCCCTTGCGTAGAATCCAGCTCCAGTGTTTCTGATTCCCCTTGCGGGTGTTAGAGATCGAGTCCCGGGAAAGAGATACCACCCTCTCTCATTCTAAGGTGTGGAGCTGATTAGAACCTAGAGGAACCTTTGGCAATTCTTGGCATAACTAAACTAAAGCTAAACAGCACCTACTTCTTCCCTAGTACTAGATTTAGGTTAGGTACACTGGGGTAGGATTATTTAGAAGCACCAGTTGAGAACTTTGACCTATGTTATTTATGTATGTATTTGAATGAATATGTGATAGCCACAAAACCATTCTATTACAATATTATTTTATGTTACTGCTAACGCTGTACATAGTCTATTTCGAATTCTGTTTTTCGATTGCAGCAGTTCATATCTCTTGCATGAGATATAAGACTGTTCAATAAACCCTTTTATAACACCCGTCTCACTATTTCTATGCAACTCTGTAGAAACGAAGCATGCACGATTGACTAAGTGAAACTGTAATCTATTGTTTCCACGACTCTGAAGATATTGTTCTGATTCTAGGGGAAACAAAGTTGTCATGTTTATGTGGTTGTTAGAGACTAATCCCTTCTTGTTTATTTGAGAAAGTTTCTAGTGACCTCTGACTTAACCGGCGCACACACATACAATTAAGTTTAATATACTCGATAGAGACATACTGACCTCAGTCCTATGCCAAATCTATAGTGTATGTTATTCCAATGCGCAGAGCCTTTTAGGGATATAGAAACTACACTACATGGTGCACAACATTTTGGTATGGTACTTATTTAAAGCTAGATACTGAAGTAACTCAGTTGCGCTTTTCTCAGAGACCCCTTTTACTCATAAAACTCCAACAGACGTCTGGAGTGGGTAAGGGATAATATCCGCCATAGCTGAGTAGGACGAAAAAGCCTATGTATTAGCTTTTTGGTTTTTTCAACGTAGAAGGATTTAGTGTTCCAAAATATTGTGCACATTATCTTTGGTCCCTTGAAACTTAGTCTGCAACTTTCATTTAAATGGCCGACGAGGATAACACCTCGACTGGAGCTGCAAGCGACAACGCCGTACCAGCTTTTAACTTAACAGGTTTCCAAGAAACCGATGCGAATGCTGTAATCATTCCTCCAAATGTAAGGAAAGCCATCACTATAAATGTATAACACATGGCCTAACATCAAGAGGTGGTAGGGCAGTTTTTGTGATAGAGGCATTTGAATATCACCAGACAGAGGTATTCTATTCATGGATAGTCTTCCCAGAAGCAAATCCAGTAACACATGTGTTCCACTTCTACAAAGAAGATGATCCACCAGAGGAATATAATCCTTTCGAGGATATTGAAATTCCACTCACATACGAGGAGCATGAGCTCTGGTTTAAAGTCACCCTAAAACATTTAAATCACATTACCAGGCTCGGTCAACTAGGTAGACCAGGAGCAACATGGCCGATTTTAGCAGGTTATACACCTCATCCTGAAATCGAAGACATAACAGATGTAGAGTTACTTACTCAACTCAAAGAGTTAATCAAAATCTACAGACAATTGGTCCAATGTCAAGCGGACTCTCACAGTCCAACCAACAATCGTTATTCCACAACAAACCTCTCACCAGGGGAATATACTAAAAATTACACCACAGACTTTACACACAGTCATGGGTAAATTGCCCGCAAAACATGAACAAATTCCATTCTGGATAGCTCAAGAAATTACTCAAATCGAAGCAGTATTTCCTAATACTAGCCCTCATGAGAAACACAGAATTCTAACAATCTGTCTACCAATGGGGAGCACAACATATCTGGAGGACTGCACCACTTGGGGTACAGTCTTCGCTGCGATCTATACTAAAACATATAGTGTTCCATTTATGGCGGTGATACCTGATGTCCTGAAACAGATTCAAAATGAATACGGAGCAGAGCCTGCTCTGAATTTAGGTATGAAGTTACTGAAAAATTTTGACAAGGTCTCATCAATAATATTATCTAATATTAAAGGAGAAGCAGCATCAGTGGCGATCCGCCAGAAATTAAGGGAATTTGATGTAACTGAGCAACCACAAGAACTAGCCAGAATAATTGAAAAATACTATGAAGAATTAGGCAGAGACAGTTTGGGTGGTATAACAGTTAAACCACAACTGTCTGAAAGTCCTGAAAAGGTCTTTACTAAAAACACTTCTACCACTTCTAAAAAAGAAGTGGGAAAATAGCAAGCAAACCTCTAAAGAGAAGCGTTTTCATTCCCGAGGTAGGTCTCCTCAAAAGGAGCCCTCTGAAAGTAGGTGAAACCTCAGGAATAGGGATAATTTGAGAAAACCTGACAGGTATCAAGATACTGATACACATTCCTCACGTACCTTTCAGATATCGTCACAGAAATCCGAAAGAAGAGGACGATCAGAAAACAAAGAAGAACGTGTGAAGTCCAAAGACGATCAACACGTTCAGAAAAACTAAAAGAAGGTAGCAGGACTAAAAATCAGACATGCAGAGGATCTTGAGGACACAACTCAAGAACGGAGAATGGGCTCAGACAATGTTGGACAGCGCAGCAGAAGTAACAATAGCTCACCAGAACCCGAAGGGACTTCTGGAGACAGTGGACTTGAATGAAGACATTCTAGTTGAAACTGCATATACCAGGGTTAGCTCTCCGCAAAGGTTGTATGAAATAACACTCAGGATGGAGGGAGACATACCAAGAAAAGTGAAAGCACTCTTTTGGGAGCAACTTTCGAGGGGTTATGACATACTTCTAGCAGAAAAAGACTGGCCAGCAGAATTTGTCAGGGAGTGCCCACATGTCGAAGACATCATTATGCCAGCCTTCTCTAACCATGTTCCAGTACATTTAAAATATACTTAACCCAGGAAATGGGTAGTTGCCCAAGCTCCAGCATTATATAAAAATCATGTAGGATGGGATGAGGATTCACCTCACCAGTTAAACAATCAACCAACTGCACAAAGGAAGTATCCAGTAAAGCAAGAACCTAATAAACAGGTCAGGGAGATTTTAGATCAACATGAATACCAAAGGGTGATTGAAACATGCATGTTAGATTTGGGGGTCTCTAGTTGGCACAGGTAGGTACTTGTGACAAATAAAGACCCTCTCCTCTAGTCAGGGCTTTCAGCCGTCCTGGCGCTTTCAGTAGCGGTCGCTCCCCAAGCTCTCTGCTGCATTCCTGACATCGTTTGAGCTCCTTGCTGCACTCGTGGTATTGTTTAGCTGCGCTCTGTGCCCTCATTAGAGAAGTGCTCATCTGCTTATAAGCGCGATATACTGAGATAAGCTTTGCCTAATTGCAGTTTTATTTATACCTTCAATCGCTCACTGTGTTGACCTGATTCTCAAGTGTTGCTTTGCATTGTGGTAGTGCTTTATTGTTAGAGCGTAAAAGCTGCTTTATTCTGGCTTTGTGCCCCAGCCTCTAGCCAGTTCCGTTTTTGTTGCTCCGGCCATTTTGTTGTTGTTGTGACTCAGAGTCCGTCCCCTTCACCTCACACCCGCCTCCCAGCTGATCCTCCCTCCCACTGATCGCCTAGCCCGGCTCCCGCCCTCGGCAGCGCTGTGACCGTCCTGACGCTTTCAGTAGCGGTCGCTCCCCAAGCTCTCTGCTGCATTCCTGACATCGTTTGAGCTCCTTGCTGCACTCGTGGTATCGTTTAGCTGCGCTCTCTGCCCTCATTAGAGAAGTGCTCATCTGCTTATAAGCGCGATATACTGAGATAAGCTTTGCCTAATTGCAGTTTTATTTATACCTTCAATCGCTCACTGTGTTGACCTGATTCTCAAGTGTTGCTTTGCATTGTGGTAGCGCTTTATTGTTAGAGCGTAAAAGCTGCTTTATTCTGGCTTTGTGCCCCAGCCTCTCGCCAGTTTCGTTTTTGTTGCTCCGGCCATTTTGTTGTTGTTGTGACTCAGAGATCGTCCCCTTCACCTCGCACCCGCCTCCCAGCTGATCCTCCCTCGCCCCTCCCCCCTCCACTTCTCCACATATGACAGATGCTTTAGCGCGCAGCGGTTGCGCCCCATGCGTGCCGAAGGTGCGCCAAAGGTAAGCCCATCTACGCCCGTCCGCGCCTGGACCGCGCCCAGTGCCAGACCCCCTGGTCCTCGCAAAACCCACTCCGCCCGCATAACGTACGACGTCGCCACCCTCCTAGCCCTCAACCCCGGACGCACCCCACAATGCTGCGTAGCTACCCCAGGACACACCCACGGACCATTCGCAGCCTGTGAGTGTACCCAACTTGTGAATTACCCGACTCACCGGGCGGGTCACATTTTAGACGGCGTATTTACTAATGATTCAAGACTTGCTGTGGGTATTCCGGTGCCTCTAGTCTGGTCAGATCATTTGGCCGTTCCTCTTTCACTTGCTTATGCCCCGGCAGAACTATCTGTCTTAACCACTTGCACCAGAGGACCGAAAAGGAGTTTTAGGAATATTACTAATGATACCCTTGCTCCATATATAGAGACGAGCAAGTACTCTCCCTCGAGAGATGTGGACGAGGCAGCTGATGGGCTTTCTTATTCCATCACTAAAGCAGTTGAGGAACTGGCCCCTTTATCCTGTCGATATTCGGCTCGTCGTAAACCCTCTGCCCCATGGTTCACTGAATCATTAAGACTTCTGAGACAAAGTTGCAAGAGACAGGAAAGAAAATGGAGGAAGACCTGGGATCCTACTGAAAGGGAGGTACACAAGTGTCTGTTAAGAGACTATAAAGCCAGTTTCATAAGGGAAAAACAGCAGTTCTTCTCGAATCTCACTACCTCCCTTACTTCTTCTAGGGAGCTCTTCAAGATTGTCGACTCCCTCTGCTCCCTCCAGATCCCGGACCCTGTCGTGGGCTCGCAGGAGCTATGTGATAAGATCTCAGAGTTCTTCCATAAGAAAATTGAGGATATATATCTTGCTTTGGAAACTCAGAGGAATACCTTAGGGGATCTCTCTCTCCAAACTCTGGTCAATCTAGAATCTCGGCCTAAAGACCCCTCCAAGAGTCTAACAGATTTCCCGCCACTTACCCTTGAAGGGCTTGAGCTCTTGCTGGATCGGACCAAATCGTCATCTCCTCTGGACCCTTGTCCTCTGAAGACCCTAAAGGAATGTAGGCTCACACTTCTTCCGCCTCTCCTGGAAGTGATGAACGGGGCCATAACTCAAGGCATTTTCCCCTTAGCTTGGAAAAGGGCGATAGTGAAGCCTCTTCTTAAGAAGCCCACACTGGACCCAGAACAGTTGAAGAATTTCAGACCCATCTCACTGTTACCCGCTCCCGCAAAAATGCTTGAATCTCACCTGAATGTACATCTCTCCACCTTTCTGGATTCGTCTGCGTTCCTTGATAGCTCCCAGCATGGATTCCGAAAGGCCCACAGTACGGAGTCAGCTCTGACTATGGTGGTGAACAACATCCGCCTGAAGGTTGATTCAGGCCAAACCACGGTGCTGGTCCTACTGGACCTCACAGCAGCATTTGATACCCTGTCTCCCTCTACGCTTACATCACGCTTGAGGGAGGCAGGGATTGCGGGTCCGGCTTTGAACCTTCTGCACTCCTTTTTACATCTCAGAGAGCAGAGAGTCATGCTTGGCGAATTCCTTTCCCCTGCCAAATCCTTGCAGTACGGGGTGCCACAAGGGTCGGCCCTGAGTCCGACCCTATTTAACATTTATGTGGCCCCCCTTGCGAGGTTAGTTAAATCTCAGGGGATGGAAGTGGTGTCATACGCCCATGACACCCAAATCATGGTGTCACTGGCCCACTCTGTTTCCACCTCCGCCACCAACTTTAGGACCTGTGTGCAAACAGTCTCGGACTGGATGCTTCAGAACTCCCTAAAGTTGAATGGCGATAAAACTGAGATTCTGGTTGATGGCAAAGACCAGGATGTCTGGTCTAGAGAGTGGTGGCCGTCAGCTCTGGGAACCTGTCCATCTCCTTCTCAATCAGCCAAAAATCTAGGCGTAATTTTTGACACCTCATTGTCCATGACACTACAGGTCAATCGAACAGTGGCCACATGTTGGGGGGTCATAAAAATCCTCAAGAAAATTCTTCACTATCTCGCTCCTTTAGCACGCAAGCAGACGGTGGTTGCATTGGTGGGTTCCAGGTTGGACTACTGCAATGCACTTTACGCAGACTCCAACAAGGGACTCATTCAGTGCCTTCAGGTCATACAGAACGCGGCTGCTCGATTTGTTTTGGCGCTTCCTAACACCTCCTCCGCAACAATGGCCAGAAAGAGTCTGCACTGGCTCCCTATACATCTGAGGATCTCTTTTAAGATCTTATGTCTAGCATATAGAGCTCTCGCAGATGGGCCATTGGACCCCCTAGGTGCCCTTCTGACTCGCCATGTGCCCAGTAGACCCCTCAGATCTTCGGAGATGAATCTGCTGGTGGTTCCTCGGGCCAGAAGGGTACGCTGGGGTAATAGGGCTTTTTCCATTGTAGCCCCTAGGCTGTGGAATTCTCTTCCCCAGGAGATTAGGACCCAACCCTCTTTGTCCCTTTTTAAAAAAGCGCTGAAAACCTGGTGTTTTATCAAGGCCTACCCACAGTGAGAGTATATTTTATTTTAATAGCTAGTTTTCATTTGGTTAGGCACCTTGACGCCCATTGGGCTTAGTAGCGCTATAGAAATTTATTTTCATTCATTCATTTTCATTCACTTCTGCAAATTTACCAGCATCAAGATCCATACCATATCCATTACCCCCAAACACAGCTCCGACTCTAACCACCTGAAGTGCATCCTGCTGAACACCCGCTCGGTCCACAGACACGCCACCGAACTCTGGGACCTACTCGACACTGCTTCACCTGACGTCGTCTTCCTTACAGAAACCTGGATGAAAGCATCATCAACACCCGACATCGCCAAAGCACTTACAAGATCATCCAAAAAGACCGCACCAATCAAACATGAGGAGGCATCGCCATCGTCCATAAGAACACCATCAAAATCACGACCAGCTTCGACGACAACCTTACTTCCGCAGAACACCTCCACTTCCAGATCCACACCGATCCTAGAACCACTCTCAGAGGCACCCTCATCTACAGGCCTCCAGGTACCCGTAAACAATTAAGCGAAGACATCATTGACTTCATAAGTCCACATGCCCTCGCCTCCGAGAACTACATCCTACTGGGAGACCTCAACTTTCACCTGGAAAAGAAAAACGACAGCAACACCTCCACCCTTCTCGACAACCTGGCCAATCTCGGTCTCAAACAACTTGTTGACACCCCCACCCATATAGCCGGACATACGCTCAACCCAATCTTCACCTCCAGCAAACACATCTCCTTTGATCACACCACAACTCTCCATTGGACGGACCACAGTTGTGTTCACTTCAGCTACAAAACCACCTCGACCCACAACCCCCCACAACCTATTCCTCGAAGAAACTGGTGCAAAATCACCACCGACCAACTCCTCACATCGCTCAACCAAAACCCACCCGCCCTCTCATCGGACCCAAACCAAGCTGCCACCAAATTCAAACAATGGATCACTCACAGCGCTAACGAATTAGCACCCTTGAAAAACCACCACACCAAACAGAACAGCAAAAAGGCCCCCTGGTTCATTGATGACCTTAAGAAATCCAAGAAGCTATGCCGTACTCTCGAGAAAACATGGAGAAAAAACCCAACAACCGACAACATGACCACCTTCAAGGCAGCCACCCGCAAACACCACCAACTGATTCGATCCACCAAGAAATCAGCATTCAAGAATCGACTCGACAACAACGCCCATAACAGCAAGGAACTATTCAACATCGTCAAAGAATTCACCAACCCCACCGTAGCCTCAAACCACATCACTCCCTCCCAAGACCTCTGCGATTCGTTATCCTCCTTCTTCTACAACAAAATTGCCGACATACACAACAGCTTCAAAAACATTTCCAACGAACAATCCTCTCCACCCCCCTCCGAACCTAAACCGCCCTCTAACAACCTCAGCGCCTGGAACCCAATCACCACTGAAGACACCATCCGCCTTATGAACTCCATCCACTCTGGCTCGCCAACCGGCCCCTGTCCCCACCACATCTTCAACAAAGCAGACTCCATCATCGCACCCCATCTCAGCGATGTCATCAACTGCTCCTTCAACTCTGCTACCTTCCCAGAAAGCTGGACACACGCCGAAGTCAGCGCCCTCCTGAAGAAACCCACAGCAGACCCCTCTGAACTTAAAAACTATCGCCCCATTTCCCTCCTCCCAATCCCTGCCAAAGTCATTGAGAAAGCCGTCAATAGCCATCTCGCTGCCTTCCTTGAATCCAACAATTCCCTCGATCCCTTACAGTCAGGCTTTCGAGCCAAACACGGCACCGAGACCGCCCTCATCGCAGCTACAGACGACATCCGAACACTACTGGACAACGGAGAAACAGTGGCCCTCATTCTACTCGACCTCTCAGCCGCCTTCAACACTGTCTGTCACAGCACCCTCATACAACGCCTCAACAACATCGGCATACAAGGAAAAGCCTTAGACTGGATCATCTCGTTCCTAGCTGGGAAAACTCAAAGAGTCCGACTTCCCCCATTAAAATCAGAGGCCACCGAAGTCATCTGCTGCGTACCACAAGGATCTTCACTCAGTCCCACCCTCTTCCACGTTTACATGAGTCCACTCGCATCCATCGTGCGTCAACACAACCTTAACATCATCTCCTACGCTGACGACACCCAGCTGATCCCTTCCCTCACCAAAGACCCTAACACCGCCAAAACCAATCTTCACGAAGGCATGAAAGAAGTAGCTGTATGGATGAAAAACAGCCGCCTAAAACTTAACTTAACAAAACAGAAGTGCTCATCCTAGGATCATCCCCCTCTGCCTGGGACGACTCATGGTGGCCTTCGGCTCTGGGCACAGCACCCATACCCACAGACCACGCACATAACCTTGGCTTCATCCTAGACTCCGCACTCTCGATGACCAGACAAGTCAACGTCGTCTCATCCTCCTGCTTCAATGTACTTTGTATGCTCAAAAAAATCTTCCGCTGGATCCCCTCCGAGACAAGAAAGACTGTCACCCACGCACTGGTCACGAGTCGACTAGGTTACGGAAACACCCTCTACGCCGGAATCACAGCCAAATTACAAAAAAAACTTCAACGCATCTAAAACGCGTCAGCGAGACTCATTTTAGACATCCCTCGCCAAGATCACATCACCAGCCACCTGAAAGACCTCCACTGGCTTCCCGTCAACAAGAGAATAACGTTCCGTCTCCTCACCCACGCACACAAGGCCCTCTACAAACTAGGTCCCGAATGCCTCAACACTCGACTATCCTTCTACACACCCACCCGCCAACTGAGATCCTCCAATCAAGCCCTCGCCACGGTTCCGCGTATCCAAAGATCCACCATGGGAGGTAGATCCTTCTCCTACTTGGCGGCCAAGACCTGGAACTCGCTCCCCACTCACCTCCGCCTTACACAGAACCAAATCTCTTTCCGAAAGGAACTCAAAACTTGGCTATTCGAAATTCAATGACTCCCCCCCCCCTCCCCCCCCCCAAGCGCCTTGAGACCCTCTGGGTGAGTAGTGCGCTATATAAATTCTTGAACTTGAACTTGAACTTGAATTACACACCCAAAATAACCCCTGCTCACCATCTAGGTTGCGTGGCGCGAGCAGTCAAGGCTTATCTCAGAGACGTTGTAAGTTAAGCAGTTGTGACCACATACAGTAACCCAGTGACAACACTACAAATGGACACCATACAGGTTTTATATACAAAATAAGTTGATTTTATATAGAGTTACCACAAGGCCATAAACGACAAAAATACACACTATGAGTACTTTAGGATGGTAGATTTAAGCTTAGTTCAGTTCAGTTCTTGGATGCGACACTCTGCGTCAATGTACCTTAAGTTGCTTTGCGCTTCCACGATAAGCAATGTCACAGCGATGGGAAATGCAGCAAAGTTCAGATACAAAGAAATAAAGACGTGAAGATCTTCCAGATGCGGCATGCTTCTCGGGGATGCAAGAAGCTCTCGGTTCGATGCGTGGACTGCAGCAGCGACACCCTTACGATGCGACGGCAACAGCTCCAGCGGTGACGCTCTTCTCCATGATGCGTGAAGCTTCCGCTCGATGCGACATCTACAGCGGCGACATCCAAGATGCGACAGCAGCAGCTCCGACGGCGGCGCGCTTCTCGGGTATGCGAGGTGCTCTTGATCGATGCGGTGAAGGGCGACAGTTCTAGCGGCGACACCCTCCTTCTCAGGAGTTGGACTGGCAGGCACAGCGACGGCGACACGCTCCGACCTCGTTGCGAGATTCTTCTCCTGATGCGGTGCAGTGCGACAGCTCCAGCGGTGACACCCTCCTTCTTTGGAGTTGCGATGGCAGCAGCAGCGACGGCGACACGCTTCCTCTTCGTTGCGGCACGCTTCTCTCCGATGCGGTGCAGTGCGGCAGTTCCAGCGGCGACACCCTCCTTTCTCCGGAGTTGCGACGGCAGGCACAGCGACACGCTTCTTCTCAGTGAGTCGTGCTTCCAGCTCCTTGCTACACGCAGTTCCTCAGAAGGCCCAAAACAGCAGCAGGCACTTCCAAAAGAACGCTGGGGAGCTGGGGGGTGAAGTCTGTTGTCCATGAGACTTCAGTAGGAGGCAAGCTCTTTTCCACGCCCTTGGAGATCCTTCACAAGTTGAAAGCAAAGTACACAAAGTTACTTTCTCCTTCCTTTGGCAGTAAGGCAACCACTGCAGGCAAATCCCCCAAGTAGCACTTCATCTTGGGAATAGTCTCTCCTCAGTTTCCTCTCCTCAGTAAAGGTTTCTTTTTGTTGTTCATAGTGATCTAATTTCATGGGATCAGGGTCCCAATGTTTATACTCCAAAATCCTTTGATCTCTGAGGGGAGAGGGGCCTGTGCCTAGTCCAAACCTGTTCCTGAGCACTTTGTTTACCAGACTTCTCCCTTCCTTTCACAGTGCAGAGCAGAAACATCAGACGCCCCACAGGAGGTGGAGCCAGCATTGTGGAAGGCAAGTAAAGTCTTGGAGCACTGTGTTGACAGGACTCCTTCTCTTCTTTCAGTGTGCAGGGCAGAGACATCAGCCGCTCCCTGTGGGGTGGAGCCAGCATGGTGGAAGGCAGGCACAGCCCTATTCAGAGTTCAGGTGCACTCATCCCTCCCATCAAGATGTAGATCTCTCCATTCACCACTGGGTGACTCAGCCTGTGTCCTGGAATTCCCCAGCCCTGTCACTTCATGAAACCAGACATAGGAATCCACAACCTAGCAGAGGCAGGTTTGAATGGTTAAACAAGCAAATACCTACTTTCTAAAAGTGGTATTTGCAAACACAGAATACTAAAATTAACTTAACTAAAAGAACTATTTTATTATTCTGAGTTCAGGCATACTAAACTCGAATTTCTACCATGTTCTCTGAGCCTGTTAGGATTATAAAATGTAACAATTCTAACAGGCCATTCTGACCTATGGAGAACAGGTAGCCTTGCAATAGTGAAAACCGAAAATGGCTGTAATTCATTATTAGGACATGCCACACACATCAGGGCTTGTCCTACCTTATACTTACAATGCACCCTGCCCTTGGGCCTACCATAGGGGAGACTGATTTGAAGAAAGGGGAAGGTTTAGGGACTGGCAAGTGGGTGCACTTGCCCAGTCAGTATGACAGTACCAGACAGCACACAGGCTCTGCAATGGCAGACCCTAGACACATTTTACAAGGCAGCTTCTGTGGGTTGGCACAACCAGTGCTGCAGGCCCACCAGCAGCATTTGGATTACACGCCCTGGCACACTCAGTGCACTACACTAGGGTCTGACTGGGTCTGACAAGTAAACCAAATAGCAAACATGGAACCACTGATTCATACATCAATTTACAATAGGGAGCACTTGCACTGTGGCACTGAACAGCAGTGGCACAGTGCCCAAAGCATCTAACACCAGCAAAAACACACGAGGCAACAGCAAAAATGGAAGGGAGACCCATGCCAATGGTGCCAGGTCTTACACGTGTCCCCTCCAGCTGAAAAGTGGGGAGAACTGCCCTAACTCCTGGGAGTTCTCTTCACTAAGGCAGAAAAATCTGGACAGACCATCAGCGTTGGCGTGTTCTGTACCAGGGAGGTGTTCCACCATAAAGTCCATACCCTGTAGGGAGATGGACCACCTCAACAGCTTTGGATTCTCACCCCTCATCTGCATCAACCATCTGAGGGGCCTGTGGTCTGTCTGAACCCGGAAGTGAGTCCCAAACAGATATGGTCTCAGCTTCTTCAGTGCCCAGACCGCAGCAAATGCCTCACGCTCAATAGCACTCCACCTCTGTTCCCGTGGAAGTAACCTTCTACTGATAAAGGCTACAGGTTGATCTAGGCCCTCCTCATTCATCTGTGACAAAACAGCCCCCACACCATGCTCTGAAGCGTCTGTCTGGACAATGAACTCTCTTGAGAAGGTGGGTGCCAGGAGCACGGGCAGCTTTCAGGGCCTCAAAGGCTTTCTGACAGGTGTCAGTCCAAATCACTTTCTTGGGCTGCTTCTTAGCAGTCAGCTTTGTCAAGGGTGCAACAATGTTGCCATAGCCCTTGACAAACCTCCTGTAATACCCTGTGAGACCTAGGAAGGCTCTCACCTCTGTCTGGGTTTTGGGTGGCTCCCAAGCCAGGGTGGTTTCAATCTTGGGTTGTAGGGGCGCCACCTGGCCGCTCCCAAATAGGTGTCCCAAGTACACCACAGAACCCTGCCCGATCTGGCACTTACTCGCCTTGATCGTGAGGCCGGCTGTCCGCAGTGCCAACAACACTTCCCAGAGGTGGCGCAGACGTTCCTCCCAACTGACACTGAACACTGCGATGTCATCCAGGTAGGCGGAACTGAATTCCTCCAGTACAACCAACACCTGGGTGACCAACCTCTGAAAGGTGGCAGGGAAATTCTTCATCTCAAAAGGCATAACACGGAACTGGAAAGGCCCATCTCTTTTGACCCATCAGTCAAGGCGATCTGCCAGTACCCAGAAGTTAAATCAAATGTGCTGAGGTACCGTGCAGCCCCTAACCGATCAATGAGCTCATCAGCTCTAGGGATGGGGTGCGCGTCAGTCTTCGTGACTGAATTGAGCCCTCTGTAGTCCACCCAGAACCGGAGTTCGGGTGTGGCACCCTGCGCTGCAGTCTTCAGGACCAAGACCACTGGGCTGGCCCAAGGACTGCTAGATGACTCAATCACCCCAATTGCAACCATCTTTGAGACCTCCTCTTTAATGCAAGCTCTTACCCTGTCAGTTACCCTGTAAGACCTGTGCTTCACAGGTAAGCTGTCTCCTGTGTCCACATCATGGACGCACCAATCTGTGACACTAGGAACCTGGGAGAACAGATCAGAAAACTGCCCCAGCAACTGGCGGCAGTCATTCTGTTGCTCAGGGGTCAGGGTGGAAGAGAGGTTAACACCATCCACTGACCCATCTTGCTATGAGGCTGACAGGAGGTCAGGAAGAGGCTCAGTCTCCTCCTCCATCCCAGCATCTGTTGCCAAGAGCATTCCCACTTCAGACGTCTCTAAGTGGGGCTTAAGGCAGTTGACATGTAGGACCCTCAAGGGGTTCCTAGGAGACCGCAAGTCCACCAAGTAGGTAACAGGACTCTTGCGCTCCACAACCTCAAAAGGTCCGATCCACTTATATTGGAGCGCGCAGGGCTCCATTGGGGCCATGACCCACACCTTCTGTCCAGGCTGAAGCTCTACCAGAGTGGCATTATGGTCATACCAGCACTTCATCTCCTCCTGGCTGACCTCCAGATTCGCCTGAGCGAGTTCACTGAAGCGCCTGGTCTGGTTCCTGAAGGTCAGCATGTAGCTAAATACATCCTGGGGAGGTTTCCTGGGAGATTGCTCCCAGCCTTCTTTAACAAGACTCAGATGTACTCTGACTGGGTGTCCATAGAGAAGCTCAAAGGGACTGAACCCTAGAGATTTCTGTGGTACCTCACGGTATGCAAACAACAGGCATGGTAAGAGGACGTCCCACTTACGCCTCATGGGTTCCTAAAGACCCATAATCATGCACTTGAGGGTCCGGTTGAACCTTTCAACCAACCCATTTCCTTGGGGGTGGTAAGGAGTTGTGAACTTGTAGGTTACACCACACTCCTGCCACAGGGACTTCATATACTTGGAAATGAATTTGGTGCCCCGTTCAGACACTACCTCACGAGGGAATCCCACTCGGGAGAAAACTCCCATTGATGCTCGTCCCACCACGGGGGCCATCACTGTCCTCAGTGGTATGGCTTCCGGGTACCGGGTGGCATGGTCCACCAATACCAGGATGAACCTGTTGCCCATGGCTGTCTGGGGTTCAGTGGCCCCACAGTGTCAATCCCCACCCGCTCAAAAGGGGTACTGACCACAGGCAATGGCTGGAGAGGAGCCTTGTGCTTCCTCCCACTCTTTCCACTTGCCTGGCAAGTCTGACAAGTCCTACAATGAGTATCCCAACTCTTGCGCATTTGGGGCCAATGAAAGTGGGTGACACGCCTCTCAAAGGTCTTGTCCTGCCCCAAATCTCCTGCTAATGGCACATCATGAGCCAGCCCCAGTAGGAAGGCTCTGAACTTCTGGGGTACCTCCTGCACACAGGCTGACCCAGGTTCAGCAACCTTAGGCTCACTATACAGGAGACTATTCTCCCAGTCGATCCAATGTGATCCTGACTGATCACCTGCTGCCTGGCTTACAGCCTGTTGCCGCAAGCCCACAAGAGAAGGGCATTCTTTCTGCTCCTTGCAAAAGTCTTCCCTGGATGGGCCTCCTTCTTGCTGCCAATGGGTCAGCTCAGGCAGGTCTCCCAGTTCAACTATCTGCTCCCCGGTAGGCTCCATGGCATCCACCTCTTGGTCTTCCTCCTCCTGGGCCATGGGAACTTCAGGGGCCGGCTTCCCACGCCCCTTGCCACTTCTCTCTTCAGCAGGTACTTGGGCATCCCTCTCAGGCTCCAGGTCCTCTTGAGAACCCCTACTGGCTGACATTGACGGGTGGTCACGCACGCCCAGTCAGGCAGTCCAACCATCTTCAAGTTAGTTGTTTTCTCCAACCTTTCCCAAGGGGAGCTCTCCAAATCATTACCTAACAAACAGTCAACAGGCATGGCGGGCCTCACAGCTACCTGAATAGTACCAGAGACCCCCCCCCCACTCAAAGGGAACCTGAGCCATTGGACAATGACTCTCTGTGTTGTCGGCGTTAACAACTCCGCAAAATGCATGAGGTACAATCTGCTGTTGAGTCACCTGGTGACACCTGACCGCTGTCACACTGGCTCCTGTGTCTCTAAGAGCCTCCACCTTTTGGCCATTGATGGTCACTGGCTGCCCATATTTTTTTGTGTTTCTGGGCAGCAGAGCTTCTGAGACGTCTCACAGCCTCCTAAAGAGACAAGGGTCATCCGTGCGGGACCCCACCCACCTTGGACATCCATCTCCTCCCCCAAGTCTACACTAGCCATCTGCCGGGGCAGAGCACCAGTGGGTGCTTGTTTACCAAACAAGCGGCACCTGGTATTATTCGCCTTATGACCCAGGTCACCACACTTGTAACATTTCGGGGGCCCCTGGGGAACAGGACTACCTGTCGGGCCCCTTGCTTTCTCTCAGGGGGAGGCTGGGAACCTTTGACAGGGTTCCCCTGGGGACTACTTTGGGGCCCTTTGTGGAACTCCTTCTGTTTACCCTTGTCCCCCCCACTCTTCTGCTGGGGACCCTGCCCTCCTTTGGCTGAGTCTCCCATGTGACCTTTGTGGACCCTGGTACTGACCCAGCGGTCCGCCTCCTCAGCAAGCTTCCTAGGGTTAGTCAGCTTGCTATCTATCAGATGCTGGCGCAGCTCTGGAAAACAATTATCAGACAAGGGCTCCCATGCAATCAAATCAAAGAGACCTTGAAAATCATTAACCTTTTTTTAAAACATTTTTTAGTATTTTATTTTTATTCACCAGGCAGCAGTACAGGGTACACTCAGCACATTATAAAAAATGCCTGTACAAATTCGAAAACTCATGCCTTCTATACTCGTCAGATAAAGCACATATAATCAATGCAAATATACATAGTGACTTCTGGCATTTGATGTAATACTTATACAGAAATATTTACAATTATGGAACCGTACATTTAAATTCTCCATTTCTCAACTATGAGCAAGGTAATCTAACATATCTATGGTAATGTACCAATAGGGTCTCACGGGATAGCATTTTCGCTCTCTCGTCAGTGCATCGTACTCCGCTTTACGATTAAGAGTCATTATCACATTGCTGTAAATAATCTACCAGTGGTTGCCAAAAATCTTTAGGTCTGGAGGCCTGAGGTATTTCCTCCTCATAAGCGTTTAGTGTTTCCTTACAATATAGTAAATCAGTTATCCAGTCCTTGAATCTGGGTGGGCGTTTGCTGCCCCATTTAATGTCTACTTGCCGTTTCGCGAGTAACAGTGCCACTGCCATCAGCTTTCGACTTTTAGCCAGTTTGAGTTTGTAAATACCCAGTAGGCATACTAGTGGTATATTTGGGATCTGTTCAGTCAGCATGTGTGTGAGCGCAGCTGTCACCTCCTGCCAGTATTTATACAGACCGGGGCAAGTTCATGCCATGTGCAGAAAATCAGCCCCTGGTGTGGAACAGCGTTGACATTTATAATCAGCTCTAAGGCCGTAGCGGTGTAACTTGACCTGCGTGTAATAGGTCTGATGAAGAAACTTAAAATGTATGATCTTCAGGTTGCAGTTTGATGTGAGTATGTGTAGTTGTGTGCAGCTATAGCTCCATTCGTCTTCCGATATGTTCTCCCCAAGGAGCTCTTCCCATCTCTGGAGGGATCGGTCAGGGCCTAGGTTCTGTTCATTCTTGGAAGCAGTGTATAAGCGTGTGACCAGATTCTTGCATGTGGGAGCAGTTAATAGTACCTGTAGGGCCTGTAATGGTTCAGGTGCAGCTGGGAATGAGTCATATAAATCCTTAATTGCTGCACATAATGTTAAATATGCGAACATTTTTAGCGGCGTTTGATGTGCGCTTAAGGACTGGCTGTGAAACAGGATAAAAGTATTGTTCAGGAACCGCGCACCCACCGTCACAAACCCCATATCTCCTAGCACCGTTCTCATCTTTTTTTCTTGCGTCACCGATAGTTTAGGGTGGTTTGCTAACGGGAGCGCAGGGGCGTAAGGCGTAATCGTAATGTTAAATATGCGAACATTTTTAGCGGCATTTGATGTGCGCATAAGGACGGGCTGTGAAACAGGATAAAAGTATTGTTCGGAAACAGCGCACCCACCGTCACAAACCCCATATCTCCTAGCACCGTTCTCATCTTTTTTTCTTGCGTCACCGATAGTTTAGGGTGGTTCGCTAACGGGAGCGCAGGGGCGTAAGGCAGTAGCTTCCGCGCTCGCAGCGCCAAGGTGTGCCGGGCCCTGGATGTGCACTTTCCCGGGTATATTATGTCATTAGGGTAGCAACTGGTGGGGGCCGATATGTATTGTGTTAAACGGTTTGGGTGAACACTTTCTTCTTCTACTGCTATATGCGGAATATGTGAGTGCGGTTGTGTCCAATAATGCGCATGTTGGGCCTGTGCACAATAAAAATACAGCTGTAGGTCAGGGGCCGCAAAAGCATCCTGTTGGTATGGCTTTGTGAGTGTCCTCCAGCCTACTCTGGGCTGCTTTCCAGCCCATGAGAGATGCTGTAGTGCTGTGTGGAGTCTGGAAAAGAAGGTTTGTGTGAGCCGAAAATCATTAACCTTGCTGCCCTTTACCCAACCATCCAATGCTCTGCAAAAGAAAGTGACATATTCAACCCAAGTGCTGTTTTCTAACTTTTTGCATTTCCTGAACCTCTGCCTATAGAGATCAGGTGTCAAACCATATCTAGACATCAATGCATTTTTCATGTGGCTGTATGAATTGTGGACTTCAGAAGACAAGTCTAACAATGTATCCCGCCCCTCACTAAGGAACATTCCCCACAATCCCGCTCCCCAATCTCTCTCAGGGACCCGATGGGAAGACATGGCTGCCTCATAGGCTCTGAACCACTGGCCAATATCATAATTTTTGTAAAACTCCTTCACCACATCCTTGGGAATATACATTCTACTTTCTGTATGTACTGACGGTAAGCTGCCACCAGAGGGAGTCATTTCCAAACTTTTAGCTTTTAACTCCAACTCCCTCAAAGCTTTTTCATGCTCCAACTGTATTTTCTTTTCCTCATGATCCAACCTTCTATTTTCTATTTCTAGCTGCCTATTCACCTTGAACTTGGTTATCTCCATTTCATGGCTTCTTGATCTCTCTCTGTTTTCCAACTCCTCTGGAGACAGACTCTTGTTAGAACCAATGCTACCTGTGGGGAAGGCGGCTTCCTTCCTCCTGGGCCCAATAGCCCTTCCTGTTGTACAATTGCATTATCATCCTCCTCAATCATAGGAGCTTTCCTTGCTTCTACCCTGGCCCTCAGCGCCTTGTAGAACTCTTTCTTCACTCTGAACCCAGAGGTGGAAACATTGAATTTCTTGCAAAAGTACTTCAGCTGCGTTACTTTGTAGCTTTCTAGCTTCTCTTCTTCCCATTCAAGATCAAGAGAGACTATGGATTCTGCTCTCTCTACTGAGTTAGGCATCTTTGCAAAAATAGGCAATCCAAAAATTCAAAAAGGAATCTACCAAAAAGTATGCGGTATCGTTATGGTCTGCACTCACTAAGTAGTGTTCACCAGTCACTGTACATGAGTCACAAATGCAAATTCAGAATCCCTTCCGCTGCCTACCAATGTTAGATTTGGGGGTCTCTAGTTGGCACAGGAAGGTACTTGTGACAAATAGGGAACCTCTACTCTAGTCAGGGAAAGGGGGATTACACACCCAAAATAACCCCTGCTCACCCTCTAGGTTGCGTGGCGCGAGCAGTCAAGGCTTATCTCAGCGGCGTTGTAAGTTAAGCAGACGTGACCACATACAGTAACCCAGTGAGAAAACTACAAATGGACACCACACAGGTTTTATATAAAAAATAAGTAGACTAGTTACCACAAGACCATAAACAACAAAAATACACACTATGACTACTTTAAGATGGTGGATTTAAGCTTAGTTTGGTTCAGTTCTTAGATGCGACACTCTGCGTCAATGTACCTTAAGTTGCTTTGCGCTTCCATGACAAGCAATGTCTCAGCAATGGGAAATGCGGAAAAGTTCAGATACAAATAAATAAAGACGTGAAGATCTTCCAGATGCGGCACACTTCTCGGGGATGCGAGAAGCTCTCGGTTCGATACGTGGACTGCAGTGGCGACACCCTTACAATGCGACGGCAACAGCTCCAGCGGCTATGCTCTTCTCCACGATGCGTGAAGCTTACGCTCGATGCCACAACTACAGCGGCGACATCCAAGATGCGATGGCAGCAGCTCCGACGGCGGCGTGCTTCTCGGGGATGCGAGGTGGTCTTGAACGATGCAGTGCAGTGCGACAGTTCCAGCGGTGACACCCTCCTTCTCCAGAGTTGCGACGGCAGGCACAGCAACGGCGACACGCTCCGACCTCGTTGCGAGATTCTTCTCCTGATGCGGTGCAGTGCGACAGCTGCAGCGGCGACACCCTCCTTCTTCGGAGTTGCGACGGCAGCAGCAGCGACGGCGACACTCTTCCTCTTCGTTGTGGCACTCTTCTCTCAGATGCGGTGCAGTGCGGCAGTTCCAGCAGCGACACCCTCCTTTCTCTCGAGGCAGGTTTGAATGGTTAGACAATCAAATATACCTACTTTCTAAAAGTGGTATTTGCAAACACAGAATATTAAAAATAAATAAACTTCACTAAAAGATGTATTTTATTATTCTGAGTTCAGGCATACTAAACTCGAATTTCTACCATGTTCTCTGAGCCTGTTATGATTATAAAATGTAACAATTCTAACAGCCCATTCTGGCCTATGGCGAACAGGTAGCCTGCAATAGTGAAAAACGAAAATGGCTGTAATTCACTATTAGGACATGCCACACACATCAGGGCTTGTCCTACCTTATACTTACAATGCACCCTGACCTTGGGCCTACCGTAGGGGTGACTGATATGAAGAAAAGGGAAGGTTTAGGGACTGGCAAGTGGGTGCACTTGCCCAGTCAGCATGACACTACCAAACTGCACGCAGGCTCTGCAATGGCAGACCCTAGACACAGTTTAAAAGGCTGCTTCTGTGGGTGGCACAACCAGTGCTGCAGGCCCACCAGCAGCATTTGGATTACACGCCCTGGCACACTCAGTGCACTAGACTAGTGTCTGACAGGGTCTGGCAAGTAAACCAAATAGCCAAACATGGAACCACTGATTCATACATCAATTTACAATAGGGAGCACTTGCACTGTGGCACTGAACAGCAGTGGCACAGTGCCCAAAGCATCTAACACCAGCAAAAACACATGAGGCAACCGCAAAAATGAAAAGAGACCCACGCCAATGGTGCCAGGTCTAACAATGCACCTCCTCAATGAACAATCCTTTGTTTCCTGTCTCCAACTTAGACAATACATATCGCCTAGTTTTGGATTACAGACATCTAAATTCTTGTTGCAAAACATTTGCAGTGCAAAATTCACACAGTACAGCATTAATGAATAACATTGTGCGTAAAAAGTACAAAACCACATTAGACATTTCAAATGGTTACCTTTGTCAAAACATTGCACCTGAAAGTAGGTATTTGACCGCTTTGTCAATAATGGGGACGTAGCGTCACTTCTGTCATCTCCCACAAGGATTCAAGAAAAGTCCTGGGTTATTCTCAGGAGGGGAAGAGAGTTACTACAAACTTATGATGAAGAGGCAATGTAATATGTCGATGACATCTATCTGACAGACAATGACCTGGGTAGGCACTTGAACAGGGTGAACACCATTATACTGGGCTTCGACTCTGAAGGGGACATATTCAATTTTAAGAAATCAAGAATTACCCATCTCACCGTCCTTTTTCTAGGATATGAGGTAAAAGCCTGGAAGCCAACTTTTTAGATAAGAGTGCGCTGCTCCAATCTCAAAAAATGCTGAAAAACTTAGTCAATTCTAGGTTTCCTGAATTTCGGAAGAACTTACATTCAAAACTACGCAGAAAGGGTTAAACCTCTCTATGAATTAATCAAACATGATTTTAAAACAGTAAATTGGACACAAAAACACACAGAAATTTTGAGTTCACTCCAAACAGACATGTTAACAACAAAACATTTGCAAACACGCGTAAACGTACGTAACTTAGTGATCCGAATCATTCCGGGTCAATGCGGATTCACCTACTTAACTTTTAACGAAGGTGAAAAAGTACCAATTGCTTACAAATCACATTTGTACACACAAGCAGAAATGAAATTTACAACAGAAAAAAATCTGACAGCTGTTCAAACCGCTGTAGCAAAAGAAAGAGCCCTAGCACAGGGAATACAAATTATGGCCGTGACTCCTGTACCAACCTTAGACGCAGTGAAAAAAGCGAGCATTCCAAATGCTAAAGCTTTACATCCAAGATGGATACAATGGGTTAATTCTCTTGCTGCAACAGATCTTGAATATGTTTTTGATCCTTATTTAAAAACACAAGCATTTCTGCAATACGAACAAGAATGTCCTCTGCCTACTGAAATTCTCGCTCTTGACCAGTATGAATGTATAATTTATGCTGACGGATCAGCTCAACCTGCTACAGGGGGTAAACAAGCTTATAGTGCGGCATGCACAATCGTTAAAGGTCGTATGCGCGATGGCAAATTCAGACCTATGGTCACAAAAACGCAATCTCTAGGAGATTCTACAGCTCAGCTAGCTGAACTACAAGCATTCAAAATGGTACTTGAAAATACGGATCGCAAATTCCCCACACTCATAGTGTGCGATTCCTTTTACTGTGTTCAGTCCTACAATGAATATTTACAGAATTGTCTTCAAAATGGTTTCAAAGATGCAAAAGGTGGCACAATTAGGCACAAGACGCTTTTGGAACAAGTAGTTCAGTTACGAGAAGGACTACAAAACACTCATGTGATACACACGATGAGTCATCAACGTGATGACGCTCACGTTGAAGGGAATTCATTGGCTGATGAAGCCGCAAAGGCAGCTCTGCAAACGGTTTCAGTAGCTGCAGTCACTCGTTCAAAAACAAAAATAGACAGTGAAATATTACTGACTGTCAATGCTACAATCAAAGGCAGCAGAGTAGCGTTACCTAAAGGGTTTCCTCTCAAATACTCATTTATAACTGATACAAACAATGTACAGTTTGCTCGAATACCTGGAGTGTGGGATAGAGTAATTCCAAACATGGAACATAGATTAGGACTAATCCTAGCAGCACAGGTGTTACCGCTACAGTATCGTTATTGAAACAGAGATACTGGTGGCCCGGCATTAGGAAATAGACCAGAAACAATGGGCCTGATTAGGATCGTGGTTTTCCCGTATCCTCCGGGCAGGCGGAAGCCACCGCCGGCTCGGAGGATCCGGGAAAACCACTGCGGAGGCACAGAAGACCCACCGCCAAATTAGGATGACGGTGGGTCTCGAAATCCGTCCGCTGCTTTTCCGCCGCCGTCGCCTTCCGACCGAGGCGGCAAAGCTCTAACAAGGCTGGCGGTGTCTGTCAGACACCGCCAGCCATATTAGGATAGCGGAAAACATATGCTTTTCCAGGGCGGCTTTTCCGCCGTGGAAAAGCATACGGAGAGTGCCTTCGGGGGCCCGTTGCGGGCCCCATTGGTGACAGGAGGGTGGGGCACATGGGGGGTACCTATGGTACCCCTTGCATTTGCGTGGACAAAGTGGCGGGCACCGCGCGGTGCCTGCTGCTTTGTGCACGCAAATGTTGTGCATGCTTTTTTATCATTGGGGCGGGTGCAGCTTGAAGCTGCACCCGCCGCAATATTAAAGATAAATAATAATAATAATAAAAACATTTATAGAGCGCCTGGCTGCACAAAACTGTGTGTCCCCGCGCTAACTGCTTACAATTCATAAACTGAGGAAGATGAAACATGAGGGAGTAAAGACAGCAATTATTTAGGGAATAGAAGAGTTTTCAATTTGGCCCTAAATAGTGTTTCGGAGGGTTCCATCCGAAGAAGAAGTGGAAGGGCGTTCCAATATATAGTGGCCAAAAAACGGAAGGATTTACCTCCCATTTTGGCTCTCGTAATGCGAGGGAGTTTGAATTGCATCATTCCTGATGATCTTAAGTCTCTTAACGGACAATGGATGGTCAGAAGGCTTCTGAGGTAGGTGGGGCCTTTTTTATGAGCTATTCGATGGGCATAGCAGAGGCTTTTGAATCTAATTCTTTCCTTGACAGGAAGCCAATGTAGCTTGGTTAAAGCTGCTTTGGTAGATGTTCTTCTCGAAAGGCCTAGCACCATTCGAGCCGCTGCATTTTGAATACATTGTAGCTGGTGCAGGCCTTTCTGATTGAGACCTATCAGGAGAGCATTTCCGTAGTCCAAGTGGGGAGTTATGAGAGCATGGACTAATGCTTTTCTAGCTTTGGTGGGAATAAGGTCGATAATTTTTCGAAGAACCTTTAGTGTGCCGAAGCATATTCCTGTAGTTTTATTAACTTGGGATTTGCCAGAAAGATCCGAGTCTAGCATGATCCCTAAGTTTCTTACCGATTTAACGGGACTGGGTAGTTCTCCCAGTTCATTAGGCCACCATGCGTGAGACCATATGGAGGTTTCCTTCCCTACCACCAGCACCTCTGTCTTGTCGCCATTTAAACGGAGACAATTGTTGTCCATCCAGGTGGCTACAGCCGCCATACAGTTGGAAAAGTTGGCGGCATAGTCTTTACTATCCGGTGTTAATTTGAACATTAATTGAGTATCGTCAGCGTAGCTGACAATGCCCACCCCAAAATTCTCTACAACGTGTGCCAGGGGTTCCATATAGATGTTGAATAAGGTAGGGCTTAAACTGGAGCCCTGTGGAACCCCATGGTTCACGCTGCGAGGAGATGACTTGAAGGGTGGGCAATACAGCTGGAACGATCTATCAGTAAGGAAGGATTCCATCCAGGCAAGAGCAGATCCTGTCACACCTAAATCCGAGAGGCGAGACAACAGCGTGGAGTGCAGCACGGTGTCAAATGCTGCACTGAGGTCGAGCATGACCAGCGCTGCCGTCTCGCCCTTGTCCACCATCTTACGGATGTATTCTGTGGAGTACAGGACTGCGGATTCGGTGGAATAACCTGGTCTAAATCCCGATTGGGATGGATGGAGTAATGTTTCTCCCTCCAAAAATGCCATGAGTTGTTTATTAACTATTTTTTCAATAATTTTGGCACAGTACGGGAGAAGGGAGATTGGTCTCAGGTTTTGAAGCTGAGAAATGGGAATATTCGGTTTTTTCTTTAAAGGAATTACTTGGGCTATTTTCCAAGCCTCTGGAACCAGACATTCCTGAAAGGATAGCGTAATCATATGACTGATATGATTAATAAGTGTGTTTTCCATAATGTCCTTACTCCTTTTCTGCGGACACACATCATTTGGGGATCCTGAATGTATTCCATTTATGATCTTAAGTAGATCCTTTCTGTCAGGTGTAATGAATTTGTTAAGTGTGAGATTGTGTGTTAAAGGAGCTTTAATAGGTACATTAGTATTAGTCAAATTAGTAGATTTAGTAAAAGTAGAATGGATTTTCTCTACTTTTTCTACAAAATAATCTGCTATTTGTTCGCATATTTCCGAGGAATATGTGTCTTGGGTATCTAGGCGTGAGGAATTTGTTAGTTCTTTAAAAATACAGAACATTTCCTTCCTGGGATTATTTGCCTCCTCAATTCTATTTTTAAAGAAAGCACTCTTCTCTTATCAATTTATGATATTCTTTAAGCTTAGTTGTATACTCTTTCTTAAGTTCAGGTGTATAGCTTTTTCTCCATTTGCGCTCCACTGATTTACATTGAGCTTTAGCAAGTTGGAGTTTTTCAGTGAACCACGGCTCTGATTTCCTTCTTCTGACTAGAGGTTTGGTGGTCCATGGTGCTATTTTGTCCAACGCCTTACTTTGCCAAAGTTCGTAATTGTTCCATGTCTCTTGTAAGGATTGCCCCATGACAAAAGGTTGTTCATCTAGTGAGCTTTTGAAACGGTCTGGGGTATAGTTCTTCCAATTGCGGCGTTTATGAGAATAAGTTTTAGAAGGTGCAGGCATAGTGAGACTATTAGATATTTCAAAATTTATCATATAATGGTCAGACCATATTAACGGAATAGGGGGGAATATGTCGATCCCTTCCCAGCTAGCAAATATTGGGTCTAGAAGGTGTCCATGTTTGTGGGTGGACTTAGTGGACAATAATTTTAAGCCCGATGAGTTGAGTGCGGTCTTTAGTGTTTGTGCTTCTTTTGCATTAATATCTTCAAAATGAAGATTCAGATCACCTAAGATCATAAGGTTTTTATGTCTTATTGCCAGCTGGGTCGTTACTTCTACAAGTTGATCACAAAAAGGACCCAAAGATCCAGGGGGTCGATAAATAAGTAAAGCTGTTATCGTATTAGATGCATCTAATTTTATGGAAAAAACACCGCATTCACTGTTAATGATGGTTTTAGTATTTAGAGTGCACTCTAGCTCTTTTTTACAAATGAGTGCAAGTCCCCCACCTCGTTGTTTGTACCTGTCGATTCTAAGAAGACAGTAGTTGGGTGGTATAGCTTCTAAAATGTCGGGGGAGGATGACTCTTCTAACCATGTTTCAGTAAGGAACATTGTGTCAAAGTCATTGTTTATTAATAAGTCGTGGATTTCCGATTTATGCTTTATCATTGATCTGCAATTTAACAGTGTCATCTTCAATTTCACTATTGGTTCAGTGATATTATTTAATGTAGGAAGTGACATGTTACATATATTGCAGTATGCGGGCAGCATTTCAGGGTCTATGGTGTGGAGGCAGGCTTGGGAACTATTCTTACCAATAGTAAGGAGGTCCGTTTTGGTATAATGAATACTATGCTGGTCTGCGTCAGATGTTTGTTCTGTGCGAGCATGGAGTCCTGCCCCGCGCCCCGGTCGATCGCGGACGGGCGCAGACGGGCAGGACTCTGGCTTGACTCCGGCGCGCGATCGGCGCGCCCGCAATGCGCGTCCGCTGCGCGGAGCCATTGACGTATGGTTTTATGCACTCGGTAGCGCGACGTGCAGTGTGAGCCCTCAATAGATGGCCGCTTTCTATCTCAATAGCTCCGTTAGTCCCCAATGATGACGGTCAAAGATTCAACCACACCCCCAGGGCAGGGCGAGAATTAAGTCGTCAGACTAAAGAGCAATGTAAATTAAAAGACAATCGCCTTTGCTATGTTGTACGTTAAAGAAGCAGTCAATGCTCGATCAGATAAACGCTAAGGGGCTAAGGGGAGGGAAAGGACACACGGGGAAAAGGTAATACAATTTAAAATCAGCAGCGAGATAATTTTTAAAATAAATGATCCTCCTGGCTCAAGCCTCAGGAGTAAAGTGCAGGCAGATTGAGGATATGACCGCCACCCTGGCGGTCACATCCTAATCTGCATGGAGGGACCTCCGCAGCCCCTGCGGACGGTCCCTCCTACTCTATGGTGGCGGACGGACTCAGGTCCGTCCGCCATCATAATCGGCCCCTATGTTTTGGACTGCGAAATATGCCAGAAGATGAAAGTCTCTACTGTGAAACGTCCTGCGCAGATGCCCCTGTTAATTTCAGATAAACCATTAGGTTGCGTTTACCTGCACCACTGCGTCCCTTACAAAGAGATGGTAACTACAAATATATCATGGTCACAGTGGATTCGTGTTCTAGGTTCATTTGGATGTGGCCTCAGCGCACGGCTGATGTGCAAACTGTTATAAAAGATTTGCAAGTCTTTATCGGAACAACTTGCCAAGAAGTTCTCTAGGGAGTATCACTCCATATGAGGTCCTTTTTGGGACAAGAATGTTGGTTTATGACCTTTATTGTCAGACATCAGTGGGGGAACCAAAGACATTTGATATCAAAGATTGTTTTCCTTTTTTACAGGACTTAAATGAACTAAGAACAAAACAAAGCAACGTGTTCCTGAAGCCAACCACCACTGGGGAAAAACCAACCATCCCAGCAAGGCCTGTCTGGATCCCAAAGCTTGGTGATATAGTCAGAGAAAAGATCGCAGACAAGAAGGAATTTGGGCCTTTTTACAGACAACAAGTCCCTGTCCTAGCAATCCAAGGATCCAGAACAATTTTACTGCCGCCCCTTGCTGGTAAAAAGGAGAACAGTTTTATGTACATCGACCTGATCAAACCACACAATGTGGCCGATACTAAGCAGTAGGCCAAGTGGACTCCTCCAATGTAGCAGACGACTCCTCTAGCTACAATCCAAGAGGTTCAAACTGAAAGACTCATCACCATTGAAGATTCTACAGTGAGAAAAGAAGGACTAAGCAACAAAGCTGTGGAACTCATTCCTCTTGAGAACCAAATAACTGTTCGTCAAGAAGCACCTGTTTACAATGAAGTAACAAGTGATCAAGTGGTTCCAGCAATTTTGACAAATCCGGATGCAATCCCAACCATTAACAGAACTGCCTCTGGCTATTTCATTAACTTTGATACGTTTTCTGAGGATCCCAGTGAACCTGAAACGACGCCAGCAAAAAAAACTTTCAAAGAACAAGCAACTGACTTTTTTCATCACCTGGAAAAGACTTATCTGGTTTCACCATGGAATGAACTATGGATTGCTTTGGGAATATTTTTTCTTCTACTTTGGTTTACTCTGGTAATAACTCTGGGTATGCTGTTAAATGGAAGATATGTCAAAATGGACACAGCATGTAAGAAAGTCAACTTACCCCTCAAGCGACACAAATCATTCCATCATGAACAAAGAGACCTGTCATCAGTGAACATCACAGCCGTTCCTATACCTGGTGGTATAGCTTGGGACAAAACAGAATATGAAATTTTTGGCCCGTCTGAGCTGTTGAAGATTCCACACTAATTCAAGATTTTATTAAGTGACTTTGTTTCATCTAGTACCTTTTCTGATGATTTGGACTTCGAGACTGTTAATAATATGATACCTGATCTAGAAATGTCAGCAGTATTCACAAATCATGAATATTTAGAAGGTTCCTCAGACTATGAACAAATGTATTGTTATAATCATTATGGTCATCAGTTCTTGCACAAATCTGCAAGTCCTAGAAATGTATTAATGTATAACTAATGGGAACATTGTCCTACACCTCCAAAGGGTATCTCAAAAACGTTTGCTATGAAATTTCCATACTTTTCATGGTTCAATGTATTCAATGCAGAATCGTTTTACTTTAAAAATGTAAACAACACAGGAATGAAAAGTATGTTGATTTATTCTACAGCCTTTTATGCCGAACAGTCTAAACAGGGTTTCGAATTTTGGAAAGACAACATTGAGACAAAAACTGTCTGGGGTATAAAAGATTGGCAAGTGCAGGGGGTAGAATGAATGAAAAGTTTGTTGATTTATTCTGCAGCCTTTTATGCCCAACAGTCTAAACAGGGTTTCGACTTTTGGAAAGACAACATTGAGACAAAAACTGTCTGGGGTACAAAAGATTGGCAAGTGCAGGGGGTAGAAGCTTTGTTTAGAGCCTGTCTCATCCCTGAGCAAATTATGTTTTTGAATGACACTGTCCAACAGACGTCTTGCCTTGGGATAGCCAAGGTCAATGACTTGAACAATCTGTCCATACCTACAGCTACACCTGATAGTGATAAAACTTCAGAGGGGGAGGTCAGCGTACATACTATTTTGCATCCCAACAGAACAGATCCAGATTGGAATAAATGGTTAATCTGGCTCACAGACACAAACAACTGTCAGGATTGATTCCTGAACAAAACACAGGGTTTCAAATTTAATAGGCGAGACCCAAGATATGTTCAAAGACAGCATCCTGGAATACTAACAACATACAGTGTAGGGAAACTCTGCCTTGATTGGCTACAGAAATCTACACTTAAGGATGTAAAGCAACACTTATCTTTACTTAAAGATGGTGCAGATGTTAGGGAATTCTTGCTAGGACCAAGAAAACAGCGTCAAAAATGTTTTATATATGCCGGTATATATGCTTCATATAATGAAATATGGAAGATTACGGAAGCAGAGACTGCAGAACGAATACGAGAAATTGATCGTATTAATTTGGAGAAATCTCTCTCTAGTTAACAATGGGTTAATGACTCTGTCGTCCAGGATATATTCATTGGACAGCATAGTGTCTTCTGCAATAGACATCATGGAACAGGACTTGGTCATGCTGCAAAATGGTCAGTGGCAATTACGTTCTATCATGCTATTAGGCTGGACGTTGCAAAACCTTCGTTCAGGCTATGTGCCTTGGCGTTTAATCAATACTACGTCACTGTTTTCAGTATTCAATCTCACCGATAAGCAGATCAAACTGGCACAAAGGGGAGCAGACTATACGCTGCTGAGCATTGAAAAACTGGAAAGATTGCCGTTCATGGTAGCAGAAAAACCAGCTACTGAATGGTTAAACATGGACCAATCACTCTGCCGGGTACAATTTTCCCTTTTCAGTATTGCCTAAAATTGCCTAAATCACATACCAGCAGGCACATATGAAAGGTTGGATATAGAATACATCAAGACATCCTGGGATTTACCATACACACACAGATGTGGGAGTGGGGGGAGTGAGGTGTTTCTTAGCGGTTCAAACTGTGAAAACGCACTAAGCGGTTCTCTCCTTTGTCAGGGTATTCATTTATACTGGTCCTGCGATGGTTCTTCTAACTTATCCTGCCACCTGCAATGTTCACCAGCTGCAGTGATTAAGGAATACCTAGCCATTCATTCATATGGCTAGGAGGCCCACAGGAATGAATGGGAAGACATTCACTATTTGATATTTCCGAATCGCAAATAGCGGGAGGTATTTCAAGGGTGCCAGGGTGTCCAAAGGACACCCTGTAGCACCCCTGAAATGTGCATGTGTGCACATGTGGCATACATACATGCCCTGAGGGTATGGATGTGTGCCACATGGCACTTTTAAAAAAGCAAAAAAGTGCTTTTTTAAAGGAAATCGCTACTTACCACCAACTTGAAGTTGGTGGTAATTAGCGATTCCTTAAGGCTGAAGTGCACTATTTTTAGTGCTACTTACATTACATTTAAGGAATCGCTATTTCCGATTCCTTAAATGCAAGAGCAAAATAACGAATCGCTATTTAGCGATTCCTTATTTTGCATGTAGGTTTGAACTCACCTACATTGCTCCCAGACAAATACCGGTCGGTAACACAGAAATTCTGCGAATTTCTGCCATACCGCTCGGATTTTGGCCACCTACATCTGGCCCACACTTTGGAACTTTTTCCTATGATTGATTTTTTTTCTTCAAAATTATATTTTACATTTTTTGGCACAAGTAATCTGCTTATAGTAGAACTGTTCATAGAGAGCAAGAATTCTTTGAATACTTCCAGCGACAATATATGACCTTGTCCACAAACAAACAGTTTTATGTATTCTGACATGAAATGGTTTCGGCCTTTTTTCTTCTGTATTTACGAGCCATTTCACAAATGTATATTTTCATGATTCATTCAGTTAGCATTCAAATGTCAAAAATATGCTTCGAATGAAACATTGCTTTATAATATGTACAGCACCATTGCATTTATGCATCGCAACAGTTTAGTGCATTTTTTAGAAATGTATTTTAGACATACGTGTAGCACTTCGTGTGTAATATATTTTAGATATGTTATCATGTTTAGAATTTAGTAAAGTCGTACACACGAAAGCGGAGTGGGTGTTGTGTGTCGATTTCGATTCTGTATTTCCAGATTCATGCCCTTATATAGGTACAATTCACATTGCCCTTAAATAGGCATAGAAATCCAGTCCTTATTTAGGCATAGCCCATGCTACCCAAATAGAGGTATGGCTACTTCCATTGGTTCATCTACGTCACAACGATTTCTTGGAAAACCACTCTTAAGCTGCAGGGACTTCCCCTTGCCTGGATATTGATTTCTCCAAGAACTCATTTATTATGCATGAACATCTATTCCTTAGGGGTTCATTCATGACGTTCATATGCCCGACTTTACTTCAATACTGGCATTCCTAAACACCTTTAAGGTATAAATATACATTTACTTGCTACGGCAAAGCACGGTGTGGTTCGGTGCAGTTCGACTACCTACTTGCACGACGCAGCTCGCCACAGCAAGTCCCGAAGGAAGCCAACTCTTAGCTGATGCACTGACAAGACACTGTCATCCTCTTTGCCGAGAATCCAGCTCCAGTGTTTCTGATTTCCCTAGCGGGGTGTTAGAGTTCGAGTCCCAGGAAAGAGATACCAAACTCTCTCATTCTAAGGTACGGAGCTGATTAGAACCTAGAGGAACCTTTGGCAATTCTTGGCATAACTAAACTAAAGCTAAAGAGCACCTACTTCTTCCCTAGTACTAGACTTAGGTTAGGTACACTGGAGTAGGATTATTTAGAAGCATCAGTTGAGTATTTTAGCCTATGTTATTTATGTATGTATTTTAATGAATATGTGATAGCCACAAAACCATGCTATTACAATATTATTTTATATTACTGCTAACGCTGTACATATTCTATTTCGCATTCTGTCTTATGATTGTAGCAGTTCATATCTCTTGCATGAGAAATAAGCCTGTTCAATAAACCCTTTTATTGAAAACGCCCGTCTCACTATTTCTATGGAACTCTGTAGAAACGAAGCATGCACGATTGACTGAGTGAAACTGTAATCTATGGTTTCCACGACTCTGAAGATATTGTTCCGATTCTAGGGGAAACAAAGTTGTCATGTTTATGCAGTTGTCAGAGACTAATCCCTTCTTGTTTATTCGAGAAAGTTTCTAGTGACCTCTGACTTAGTTGGCACACACACACAATTAAGTTTAATATACTCGATAGAGACATACTGACCTCAGTCCTATGTCAAATCTATAGTGTATGTTATTCCAATGTGCAGAGCCTATTAGGGATATAGGAACTACACTACAGGTGCCCCTAAGCCACGATACATCACTGAAGTCGCGGTCAGCATGCAGAGACAGCATCGGTAAGACCAGGGCGGCAAGTGAAGCGAGGCGGTGCGGAGTGCTGTGCCAACTGCTCACGGTACAAGCAGCGACTCGGCGATGACAGTTGTAGTTGTCGGTGAAACCAGGATAGCGTGCAAGATACGGACGGTGCTGTCTGCGCTGCCTTCGAGACAACGAGCCGGCGACGGACTCGGTGACAGAGTTGGTTGCTTTTCCCCCCTCTCTGGCGAATGATACCGCAGTTCCACAAGCGGTACCCAGAGGTTGATGAAGTCTTTGCAGTGCCTGAGACTTCAGAACATGAGGTAAGCTCTACTTCAACCCTTGGAGATACTCAGCACAAGTAAAGTTCAGTCCAGTCATTTCACTGCCCAGGGCAGAAGCAGAAACTGCAGGCCAACGCAACAACACAGCTTAGGGGCAGTACTCCTCCTGCCAGTTCTTCCAGTTCTTCTTCTTGGTAGGTTTCTTGATTCCAGCGAATTCCCTGAAGTCTTATCTCCATGAGACTTCCAACAGGAGGCAAGCTCTACTTCAAGCCCTTGGAGAAAACTCTAACTGCAGGATGATGAAAGTACAATCCAGTCCTTTCCCTGCCTAAGACTGAAGCAGCAAACAACAGGCCAACACAGCAGAGAACGCAGCAAAGTGGCAGTTCCTCAGGGGGCGCTGAGGGCGAGCTGAAAGATAGCTGCTCTCTGAAGCTGCTCCGCTGGTCAGGGACAGAATCGGGCATTTATATGCTTTTATGGGTGCCCAATCTTGCTAAAAAGCACTGCACGATGTGTCAGAGCGGCCGTGCGCGGTGCGGAGGACACTGATTCCCTAAACGAAGGGATATACGCTGAGAAACGGACCTGGATTGCCGTGTGGCAGGAGCTGTGATCGACGATCCTAAGATGGCGGCAGGAGTTGGAAACTAGCTGCGGGATGTGTGGTCAGGTGCAGCTACATCTCAGGAAGTGGCGGCAAGTACACGGTCTGCTGCAGATGTATTGAACTGTACACTTGCTGCTGGGCCGGGGGTAGCGGTTTTCGATCTATATTACGCCACTGTAACGCCGCTCCCAGCGCTGTGCCTGCGGATTGAGCAAAATGGCAGGCTTAAGATTTGAATGCGTAGCCAGCGCATAAGAATGGGGATGAGTGCCTGTAACCACACAGGTCTGAACTATTGTATAACTGTCATCTAAGCCAGCAACTATACCATCCCATGGCCCTTCTTTAGATTTTTGTTGAGGTGCCCAGCTGCCGTCTTGCTTGCTGAAACCAGCGCACTTCATACTCTGCAGGTCAGGCATGGACACCTCGGAGTAGCGTTTTCCCGCTTTGGGTGTCATCTGTCATTGATTGCGATCCTTGCATACTTGGCGAAATCATGTGCTCTGCACTGTAGACGCACTCCAGGAAAGAAGGCCGCGTTGGTGCCTTATGTCGACTGTGCTCATTTTGATATGACCGGATGCCACTTCCCAATATGTGCAAGTAGAAGCCGGCCTGCGCCCTGAGGCTCCTTCGTGATGGGAAACCGATACACAGAACTTTGTTAATGGCAGCGCATGTAAGGGTGATGTGTACTACTCATCAGCACTATTAGAAAGTTGATCACAGTTGCACAAGTTTCACTTTTCGCGCAACAATATTGGGGTGCTGAGGGAACTTAGACTGCATGGCGAAACATAGCCATTGCGGTGGTTACTGATGTGCGAGCTGGGGCGCGAGTTAACTGTTACCACGACGATCTAACAGAACAGTGTCTGAAAATACAGCACATCCTGCAGTCTCTAGCTAGTTCTTTCATTCCAACGAGATGGGTAAGCCAGACAAACAACAGACAAAGTTACCATTCGACACCAGGCACAATCAGAAGGGGGCGACTGAGAACTCGGATACTGAGATGGATGCAGATAGATGCTGAGCAGACCACCAACACAGTCAGGGAGACGGCCCTGCAGGCCATACAGGCCATACAGCAAAGCCTTCAGGCCATTAACGGGAAGCTGGATTCCCTCACCCAGCGGGTAGACAGCATATTGTGTAAATTGGACAAGCAAGGCGAACAGCTTGATACAGCTGAAGAACGTATATTCGCAGTGGAGGATGAAACCCACAACACATCGCGCAATTGTACTGGCATGGAGAAGGTTTTGGAAGTGATCCAAAGCAAGACCGAAGATGTGGAGGCAAGATCGCAACGCAGTAACGTCCGCATAGCAGGTATTCCGGAAAGTACAGACACAGGAAGACTGGAAACCTATGTGGAAAATATGTTACGTGATATCTTTGGGGCCGACAACTTCTCCCCAGTACTGATCATTGAACGTGCTCACAGATTGTTGGCGCCCAAGCCTCCTCCGGGTGCCCCGCCAAGGCCCATAATTGCCAAGATTCTAAACTAAAGGGACTGTGATGTCATTCTGAGACTTGCCCGGGAAAAACAAAAAATCAATTACCAAGGCATTCTATCCGGACTTCACAATGGCGGTACAAACTGCTCGACAGGAGTTTAATCCTGCCAAAAAGAAGCTATGGGTAATGGGAATTAGGTATGCAATGCTATATACGGCCAGACTGCGGTTGACCTATGAGGGACATGTATCCATACTACAATCGCCGAAAGCTGCACAAGAAAAAAACACTCACCAGAAGAAAGAGACAAGGTGGTGAAGAAACGGTTCAGGACTCCGATTAGATCATTTTCAACTATAGCCTGGTAATCTGGCGCAAGTACGCTTATGGCTCTGGCTCAGTTGAGATGGCGTCAACGTTCAAAAAACTCTTGAACCTGTGATATACTCAGTTTGTGCCTCATGCTGACTGTTTTGACAAGGGGCGGCCAATATGGTGCCAGGTTTTTGAACAGATATTATGTAATGTACCCTGTTGCCCAGCCTTTACATAGACCCGGAAATGGGCTGGTAACAGGTCTGCACGGACATTCAATGGCGGTAAGTCACAACCTGCATGAGTGTGGGACAGCTCTGAATATGTGGCACACCAGGCAGGTTTATAACCCCATCAATTGGTAAAATTTTCCATTAACCGGCAGAACTGAAACCGTTGCCTGCTGTCTGGACACCATTGTTAAACCATGGTTCTATGTTACAGGGCGTAGTGATATGTGGGCGTTATAGTGTTGCCGCTATGTGCTGACCACTAGATGTGAGGTTCATTGCAGACTGAAACGCTGGCAAAAAACTAGATAATGTTCCTCAATTGTTTGATATTATCCTCGCACTGGCACATGCATCCAACTAGTTAACGTAATACCTGACCATATCTGCCTAGGTGGATGTTGATGCGTGTACTCGGCGGATCCCCCCATGAGGGAGCTCCCCAACACAGTTCTTGTTCATCCAGTAATGTTGGAATGGGTATGGCTTTGGTATGATTGGGATGCCACAGTGGGTGGGGGTGGGGAGGGCGGGGAATGTTTGTTTTCTCACATGCTTCCTAAACTACATGACACCACTAGGTTTAATTAACTACTGTTTCCAAATTTTTAACATTGTGCAATTTACAGTCGTAGTGACCATCCGCAGCTTCCATGTTCGATGGGATCATGCTCCAGAGATAGTTTGCAATAACACAGATGGATAGTTTGCAACACTCACAATTGAATCTACTGTCCTGGAATGTCCGGGGATAAAATATCCCCAGAAAGATACGCCAGATTTTCGCATACCTGGACAGATTGCATATACATATAGCACTCATACAGGAGTCGCACATATCCCCCTCTGCCAACAGTACAATAGGGCGCAGGTGGGCGGAGACGACCTTGACATCCTTCTACTCTTCCTACTCAATCAATCAATCAATCAATACATTTATAGAGCACGCTACTCACCCGCGAGGGTCTCAAGCCGCTGAGGGGAGAGGGGGGGGGGCTGCTACTGCTCGAATAGCCAGGTCTTGAGGTGTTTCCTGAAGGTGAGATGGTCCTGGGTTAGTCGTAGGTGTGCGGGGAGGGAGTTCCAAGTCTTGGCGGCCAGGTTGGAGGGGGGGCTGCTACTGCTCGAATAGCCAGGTCTTGAGGTGTTTCGTGAAGGTAAGATGGTCCTGGGTTAGTCTAGGTGTGCCGGGAGGGAGTTCTAAGTCTTGGCAGGCAGGTAGGAGAATGATCTTCCTCCGGTGGTGGCTCTGCAGATCCGTGGGACGGTTGCGAGGGCGAGGTTGGCGGAGCGGAGCTGCCGGGTAGGAGTCTAGAACTAGAGGCGGTTGTTGAGGTATTCGGGCCCCATGTCGTGGAGTGCTTTGTGTGCGTGGGTGAGAAGTCTGAACGTGATCCTCTTGCTGACGGGGAGCCAGTGCAGGTTTCTCAGGTTGGCAGATATGTGGCTGTGGCAAGGAATGTTGAGGACGAGTCGTGCGGAGGCGTTCTGTGTGCGCTGAAGTCGTTTCTGGAGTTTGGCTGTGGTTCCTGCGTAGAGGGCGTTCCCGTAGTCCAGTCGGCTGGTGACGAGGGCCTGGGTGACCGTCTTTCTGGTTTCTGTGGGGATCCACCAGAAGATCTTTCGAAGCATGTGCAGGGTGTTGAAGCATGAGGAAGAGATGGCGTTGACTTGTTTGGTCATCGTGAGAGAGGAGTCCAGCATGAATCCCAGGTTGCGTGCGTGGTCTGTGGGTGTCGGTGCGGTGCCCAGTGCAGTGGGCCACCAGGAGTCGTCCGAGGCTAATGGGGATTGTCTGAGGATGAGGACCTCCGTCTTGTCTGAGTTCAGTTTCAGCCGACTGAGCTTCATCCATTCCGCAACGTCTTTCATTCCTTCCTGGAGGTTGGTTTTGGAGGTGGATGGGTCTTTGGTGAGGGAGAGTATCAGCTGGGTGTCGTCGGCGTAGGAGGTGATGTTGAGGTTGTGTTGGCGTGCGATGGCGGCGAGGGGGCTCACTCCAGGGGCGTAGTGATTTAGGTATAATCAACATATATGGATCTAATGTTGATGACCCTTGGTTTTACAAATCCGTGTGGAACAAGTTGGAGGATTTCCCTGATATAACAATACTGTGGGGCGGGGATTTTAATTTATCGTTGAATGAACACCTAGATAGATCAGACTCCTCTAGGGAACCACATAGGCAAGCGGTAACTGCGCTGCAAGCTATTATGTCAGAAGCCAAATTGGTAGACGTTTGGAGGGCATGACACCCCCACCATAAAGAAGCCATGTATCATCCTACTGCCAGGAATAGCTGGTCTCGCATAGACTATTGGATAGGAACAGAGGGGATTATGAATTGGACTACGCAAATTAAACATTTGCCCAAAACCCTGTCCGACCACAAACCAGTGATGCTCATTATTGACATTCTTCATTACACGCCACCACCATATGTGTGGGGATTTAATTCCAAAGCTTTACTGGACCCCCTGTACTCTGAGGCTATAGCGCAGGCGATTACTGAATATTTTAATATCAATCAGACTTCTACAGATGCCCCTAGTTTACTATGGGAGGCTTTTAAAGCCACTATTCGGGGGGGTCTGTATTAGTGTTAACGCAGGCCTTCTCAGGGATATCCGCACTCAACTCACGCAACGTGAACATAGACTTAGTGCCTTGGAGCGAGAATATGAGCAGACCAATAACATGTCCGTTCTCTGGGATATTAGAACAACTTTGTCAGAGAATCAAGAATTTGCTGAGGACGAACTCAAATATATCTCAAAACGGCACATAGCACTGACATGTGGCAAGGGAGGCAGACCGGGGCATACTCTAGCAAACAGACACCAAACAAAAAAAGTGGCAGCTCCTCCTGGCAGATTTTCCAGGCCTTCTTCCTGGAAGATTCCTTAGTTCAGCATTAAACTAAAGTTCTGGGGTCTGGAGCCTACTTTTTTTTAGCACAAATTGCTTTTTTCTCTGGTGGCAGAGAAGCTCTTTGCCCAGTCAAAACCAGTTCTGTCCTCTCTGGTGCAGCTGCCCGGCAGGAGGTGGAGACACCATTGTCCAAGGCAGACCAGGCCCAATCAGGTGTAAAATAAATCTCCTCTCCCTACTCTGAATGCACATCCCTAGCCCCTGTCACTCCAAAGCCAGACAGTCAACCCACAAATAAGCAGAGGCACACAGGATGGCTAAGCAAGAAAATGTCAGAATAAGGAGAGAGTTACCCCTTTTACCGGAAAAGGAATGGGTTATAATATCAAGAAACAACAGATTTTCCTTTTGCACAATTTTTTCAAGGATTACAGTCCAGTCGGGTCACTAGATATTAAAGCGCCCTCCCCGTCAAGAATGAATAGAGTCTTTGCGATAAAGTAAAAAAGAAAAGAAAAGAAAAAAGAAAAAGAAAAAAGAAGAAAAAGAAAAAAAGAAAAAAGAAATTGGTTCTTTTTTATTTTAACTGTAGTGTGACCAAAAGGAAAAATATATTTTTCTGTAATAAAATGTGTACTTGTATGTTTTTAATGAAACGTTTTTTATAATTGTAATCACTGACTTTGGAATTTATGGACAATATGACTTCAGTTTTATATTGATATTTTATAAGTATTTTCAATAAATCAATGACATTTTAAGCTCATGTGTAAGAATGTGCTCTTGTTGAACAACTGTTACATATAAGTTTGCACATTTGGTAACTCTCGCAAAGACTCTATTCATTCTTGATGGGGAGGGCGCTTTAATATCTAGTGACCCGACAGGACTGTAATCCTTGAAAAAATTGCGGAAAAGGAAAATCTGTTGTTTCTTGATAAGCAAGAAAATACCCACTTTCTAAAAGTGGTATTTTCAAACACACAATATAAAAATCATCTTTACTAAAAATGCATTTTTATAGTCTGAGTTCAGGCATACTAAACTCCAGCTTTCTATCTTGTCCCAATGGCAAGTTATATTTATAAGATGTTATAAATAAACTCCCATTCTAGCTTTGATCTTTTGATCTGGGAGGGAAAGGGTAGCTGTGACTGAGTTTATGAAGAAACACAAAAACTCTATCTATTAGTCAAGGCCAAAAGAGATTAGCTCGGGTTTCAGGGCCATTTTAAGGATTTTGTGGGGCCTGATTCAAATATATTTTGGAGGCCCCTGTTTCAAACTGCTTGGAATTTCTGACCCAATTTCAGTTCTTTCATGCCCTCTTTGTCACCGTCACTGGCGATGCACAGGCTCAGTGGTCCAATATTATTGCAAATAATCTCTGTGGCCCTTCCTCCCATTTCTCATATGTGAGTTCTTGTTTTGATCTAAAAGAAACATTTGTATGTATGCTGTATGAAACTTGAAATCCTTTCTCTGCAATATGTCTTAAATAAATTAAAAGAAAAGGGTATATAAAACAATCCGTTTAAGAATTTTCATGGTCATCAGGTATGGACTCTCTACTAGAGCTGGCTATGTCTGTCCCCGTCTCCCCGAAAGGCTGAGGCCCTGGGCCATCATTTACTTTGCCCATGCCTTAAAACGTTCTGTCTAGTTGACCACAAATCCCAACTCCTGTAGGAGGAAGAATGTCAAATGAAAATGCTGAGGTAACAGAACAGGGTTCTGTGCCATAATCAAGATGTTGTAGATGTAGATTATCCATCAAATCCCTCTCGCTCCGAGAAATTAAACCACAGGTTTCATTAACTTGGTGAAACACCAAGGGGCTGATGATAATGCAAAGGGAAGCACCAATAATTTGTATGTTGAAGCTTTCCAGTGAAACTGTAGGAATCGGCGGTGAGGGGTGAAATGAGAACCAAGAGATAGATGTCTTTGAAATATAGACACACCAACAGGTCTCTTAGGAGATGAATGACCTTTGTTTTGACATGTCTACATTATATAGTATGACAAAATCTTTGACAATGGCTAACCAATTACCTCATCCCTTATTGTCTGCAAGACAAATATTCCTCATAAAGCCACTGGATGAGAGGAAGTGAGCTAAATAGTTTTCTTTTGATGCAAGAAGAGAATATCTTGGTCTATAAACTCTTGGTTCTCTAGTGAAAACTATACTGGGATTGAGAGAGGACTGATGCAAGGTTGCGTAAAATACCAAATGGAAATCTCTCACTGTCTGAAATAGCCATGCATCCTGAATTATATGAGCCCAAGCACAAACGAACAACTGTGAAGTCTCATCTGACAATGAGGAGGAGAAGTTTACTCTTTGGGATGGTCCACCAAACCTTTGGCCTCCGGTTCTGAAGAGTAAGGAGACATCTCTTCATTGATAATCTCTCCAGCAGCCTCTTCTCCAAGGAAAACCACTGAAGGGATGTGGTTGTGTTTGGGGGAAGTAAATGTACTCTGGTTAATTCAAAGGCTGCTGCCTTGGTATATCACCATTAACTAGTTAATAGATATTTTGAAGTAAAAGTAAATTAGGAGATACTTGACTGAAATATTGACTTCTAGGAAAGAGTCATAGATTATACAGTGGATGGGTCTCAATAATCTGTAGAATGACGAGACGCACAGAGCCTTCTTGAAACAGAAATATCTGGCACTTGTATTTTAGATATGTACTCTTAAAGATCTGCATCCTTGGCACACTGCTCACCTAAAGTTCAAGGTACATACCATCTAAAAAATCATCTACCTTGACAACACTACAGATCTCTTTTTTATCTAACAGGTACTTAACGATAAAAGTAAACCAAACTGAGCAGTGCAATGATTCCTTGTGCCTTCCAATGAATACATCCACATACAATGAACAACAGTTAAACTTTGTGTGTTTCGCACAATGACTAGATCAGGAGAGGGCAAGGGGTGGACCTAAAATTTCACCTTAACATGGTCCTTTTTTCACAATGTTCTCTAATATGCCAGCCCTCATGAATCCGCATCCATCAGGTACAGAAGCCCCACATGACTTTCACAAAAAACACAGTTCCCCTCTGCTCTGCCCTTGTATACTTCATTTGCATTGATATTCCTAGATCCTGAGATCCACTTCGGATGACAAATGCAAAAAGCTCACTGTAAGTATTGGTTCTGTACATAATAGGTCTTGTAGACTAGACTATGCCAAAGCCATCTCTGATAGTTGTTTCCGACTTCATCATTGGCTCTAAAGGTATGGAGTTGCTTCTAATGCTGCGCTGTACAAGATACCTACTACTATTAGGTATCTACTACTACTAGATACTATCTACAACTACTACTCTCTCCAAGTCACCTTGCAAACAAATGCTGATTTCCTGGCAGGAATATCTGCAAGCTGAAGTTATCAATATGCAGAGTTGCGAGAAGGAAACTCGACTCAGCTTAAGACTTTGCAGCCTACCCCAGAATGAAGCCTTCTGAGAAGAAAGCAGTTTTCATGGCCTCCTCAGCGGTAGAGAGCCTGGGCAGTGATTCAAAGATCTCATGATCCACTTGCTATTTACTGAAGAGTTGAAAGGGTTATATTAAGTTTGTAGAGTACGCATCCATGACGGTTTCTTTTTCATACTCATCGTTTTCATACACTTTTTTTTATAAATACCAGAGACACTCATATTTTTAATAACATCTTTGTTTAATAGTTCGTAGTTTGTACCTTGTAACATCTTAAAAGAGCACCACCTCAAGAATCCAGGTTGCACATGTTTTATGAACACAGGGAGATATTTGAGACCATTGCCTGCAGCCATACATCTGCATTCCTCTTCTTTTGATTAGCGATAACACGTGGGATTGGGCTTTCCAGCACCCTATTAAAATGGAGTAGGGAGAGAAAGTAAAATTGATTTTTACATTCGTTTCACAAAGCAGTAGAACGCAGGGGTCACAGCACAGTTTTCACTGTGTTCTGGTGTTGACCTCATAGGGAGAGATTTTCAAAGAAGTCACGCAATGTAGCAGCCAAAAATGCTGCACTGTACGGCCCATATGGGAGGGGGCTACAACTTATATGCATAACGGGCTAGGTAAACAGATCAACCTCACTCCATAATTGGGGCTTCTTAATGCCTGAAAAGCAACTGACCTCCCAGAAGTGGAACAACAACTAGCCACTCTGGGGTACACACTAGTGAAGAGAGCAATAGCAATGAGGTGGGGGGTGGTAGAGAGCCCCATCGATGGGTGCCTGGGTGACCAAACTGGATAAGTGCATGATCGCAGAAAAAGAAGTGTATAGCTCTCGAGGGTGCCCTAAGAAATGGGATAAAAAATGGATTGGGTGGAATGCATATCGAGGGGACTTATGTATATCCCCGACTGTAGAAATGGCACTGTCTAGGAATAAGGTTTGTTCACCTGCCATGCTTGACTGAGTACATGTTTGCTGCTACATACTTACACAAAATGTCTCAATGTCGAACTGTATGCATACTACTGTCCTGTGAAGATTGGAAGTCATATTCAATAAGGAAAGTATTTTTTTTTAAATACTGCACTGCATTGCTGACAGGAAGGGAGCAGCAGAATGCCATATCTAAAGAAATATGGCTCTCTCCACCGCTCTCCCGAATGCGGCGTTCGGATTGGGAAGGTGGGCATTCGGCCAGTGCCCGAGTCCCAGTGACTGAGGCTTGATGAGGGCCGTTTTTTTCCTCATCAAAATTTGGGCCTGCTCTGCTGCTCTGAACTCGCATTGCCTGCAGCAGCACCTTCCCAACCCAGCACAGATTATTGCAGCCCTTTGTCAAATATAGAATGACAATGGGCCAGCCCCATCAGACACAGCATGTGGTGTGTGTGCTCCAGCCCTGGACTTGTGGTAGGACAGGGAGGCCTCACCACAGGAATCAGTGCTTCTGAGCGGCAGAGTGTTCACTTTCCTTGGAAGGAGAAGTGGTGGGGGCACAGGATGGCCACACACACATTCATGGAGACCAAACAAGATCCGTGCTGCTCCACCAACCTCTCATCTCAAACCCGGAATTTAACTGGAAAACAACCCCCTGCATTACCTGTCTTTTGCAGATTCGTCACTTAATTAAGAGGCTTTGTCCTTAACTGATGTGTTGCATGCTGTGATGCTGTTGGCCAATATTTTTGTGGACTCTAAAAGACTTCATGTTGATCCTAGCTTCGGAAACCTGTGATCAAGGTGCTTACGTACTACTGTATGCTGTAATGTTTGTTTTCAATGTCATGACAAAAGTTTGAAACAAAAAGATCTCCATACCTTTGAAAGACCTACCTGAATCTAAAGAACTTGGGGCCATATTATCAAGCAAGGGTGATACATTATCGCAGATTTTATCGGCAGGAAACTCCTGATAAAGCTGCAATAATGGGCTTGATAATACGCCCTTGTGAATGTGTTAACACCAGAACCTGGGCTGCTATGGGAATTCACAAGGGCATATTATCAAGCCCATTATCGCCGCTTTATCGGCAGTTTCTTGCTGATAAAAGCGGCAAAAATGTATTGCTCTTGCTTGATAATATGGCCCTTGCTTTTGTTTTTCTCCAACACGTGGTGCGTATTCATGGTCTTCCTTCTGTTATTGTGCCGGATTAAGGCCCCCAATTTGTGTCTAAATTCCGGAAAGGGTTGAATGCCTTGTTACAAATAGATGTAAGACTCTCTTCTGTTCATCACCCCCAGATGGCCAAACAGAAAGGGTAAATAAGTGTATTGAACAATATCTAAGGTGCCAACTGTAGCACGCAGATAGTAACTGGGATACCTTTCTTTGGACTGTGGGAGTTTTGCATATAACAATGGTGTACACTCTTCCAAAGGCGTATCCACTTTTTCTGTGAATTATGGTTTTCAACCCTGTTGTGGGCTCATGTCTACTCCTGTTCCTACTGCCACTCCTGCTGCCTTTGAACTTGCGACACATCTCCAAGATATCCATACTAAGGCCAAATGAAATCTGGAGGAAGCAAAAAGTAGGTATAAGGATGAAGCTGATCACCATCGGAGACCACCTCCCGATTATACGGTTGGTGACAAAATCTGGTTGTCTATAAAGAAATATTAAGGTGAAAGGGACAAACAAATGTAAACCTCACTTTATTGGTCCCTATGCTATCTCTAAAGTGGTAAACTCTGTTGCCATGAAATTAGACTTACCTGCCTCCTTGAGAATCCATCCTGTTTTTCATGTGTCTTTACTGAAGCCTGTAGTTCCTGGTACTCTCATACCTACTCAGCCTCCCCCTGTTCTGGTAGACGATGAACCTGAGTATGAAGTTGACTATATTATAGACTCCGGTAGAGTACGGCGTCTGCTACAGTATTTGATCCACTGGAAGGGCTATGGGTCTGATGAACGGACTTGGGAACCTGCTACTCATGTTCATGATCCCTGCCTTTTGCGGTTGTTTCACAGGCGTTATTCCAACAGCCCAAACCTGTTCGGGGGCATCTATAAGTGGGTGTACTGTTGTGCTGCCGCCCCGTCTGCAGCCTCGCCCACAACCCCACCCCCACCCCCAGCCTTATTCGCATGCCCCGCTTGCCAACACATGTCAGCTGGGGAAGGGTGCGCTTAAGGCTTTCAAAAGGGGGTGGTCTATGACGGGACCTGGCGCGGACTTCAACATGTACAACCCTTCTGGCATTCACTCTCCAGTGAGTGTCATGCTGGGAGTTGAAGTGCCGATTCTTCCCTTTCGTGGGGGCTGTTTGTTTTTCAAGTTCTTTTTTACTCCCAATCTGTGCAATTAAGGGTCGTACATGTTGAAGTGCGTGCCAGGTCTTTCATCTCTCCCTTCCCTATGAGTAAGGTGCAAGCTGCACCCAAACGCGTCAGAGAAATGCCATTGTGGGGGTGTGTTTTAACCGTTTTCATGAATAAAGGCTCAGTGGGACCGATCCATGGTGGAGTTATCGTCCTTGATGCATGGAGGCTTTTGGTTTGGATATATATATAGGCTGATGGGAGGAGCAGGTCCTTAAACGCATACACTTCTCACAGTATGAGAACCATGTACAGCACTGGTTCAGGTTCATAGACGATATTTTTATTATCTGGAAAGGAGATGTTAAAAGTGCTATAGATTTTATTGATAAAATCAACAAGAATACTTAAGTTTACCTCCCAGATAAACAATGAATGCATAGAATTCTTGGATGTCAGGGTGTTTGTGAAAGAAGGACAAATTGCAACTACATTACACAGAAAAAGCACTGCTGGAAATGCGACTCTGCATGCCAGCAGTGCTCACCCCAAACACCTAATAGACAGTATTCCTTACGGTGAATTACTCAGACTAAAAAGAATCTGTACCAACAAAGAAGACTTTACTATATGCTGTGAGGAGGCCTTGGATAGATTTAGAAAGAGGGGATACGATGAAAAGAGGTTGTAGGAAGCAGTAAACAAAGTGAATAAAAAATCGAGAGAATCTATTCTCCCTACACTTACAGAAGAAAAGATAGATGTAGAGGAGGAGGTACATAGGCTTATCAACACATACAACAGACAAGAAAGGAAAATCAGGTCAATTATCAGGCGTAACTGGCCGATAATAATGACAGATGGTGTATTAGCCCCCAGACTTCCCGATCAACCGACCATTACTTTCAGAAAAGGGCCATCCATGCGCACACAGTTAGTGAAAAGCAGTCCAGAATTAAAGAACCCAGGCAGTATGTTGACAAGCAGACAGAGATTTTTTAAATGCACCTCATGTGGGGCGTGTACATTTGGGGTACATACATCTGAATATCTCACTCCGTTTAGTCCCATGGCCACCAAGATAAAGGGCAATTTTGTCTGTAGAACGGAATATGATGTGTATGTTCTGACATGCACCTGTGGCTTAAGATATGTGGGAAGTACAAAGCTACAGGTGCATGTCATTAGTAATCTATTTATTTATCTTACCACGTTTGCACTAGGTTTTACATTAGTTTTAAATAATATGAAATACATTTGTTTTAGGTAGCACTTGCACTTTTCTTTAGGGTAACACTATATTATCATGGAATTTTCAAGTCTGACATGATTGTAATTTTAATAGTCTTACTATTAATAGGGTCCAGGATAACTTTTCCTTAAATAGAGTAGGATAAAGTCAAGGCAAATCGATTATTACATAACGATAGCATTGCGACTTTGCACAGTTAAAAATCATTATTACTATGTTCTTAAATCTATATTTATACATGGTTTTAACTATGGAATTTTGATGTTATGAGTGATGTCACTGACCATGTCATGAGTGATGTAATATGTGACGTCATCAGCAGTGCATTGCGGGTGCGCAAGTTATAGTTAGCTGAGCTAAATATAACATAGGAATTTCAAAGGTTTTCTATGAGAGAAATGTTCAGCTAACTATAACGTGTGAAACCTATAGTTTTTTCAATGAATTTGCATGGTTTTTTAAATGCTAATTCCTAACTATAACGTGTGTGAAACCTATGGTTTTTTCAATGAATTCGCAAGGTTTTTTTAAATGCTAATTCCTAACTATAACGTGTGTGAAACTTATGGTTTTTCCAGTGAATTTCAAAGGTTTTGTAAATGATAATTTTGAAATATACTAATTATTATATTTCTTTCTTTTTATAGTAATTGCCTACATTTTTATTATAAATACTAGTATTTATTTTATTTTTAAAGTTACATTTCATATTTTTAATGTGCAATAATAACAAAAGTAAATTAAAAAAGAAGGCACTGCTAGTGAAACTGCCTGGGTGAATTTGTAACTGTTTGTTAGGAACAGATTTACCTCACCCGTGTGCCTCTTTTACACCACCGTTGCATCACTTTTCTAATGAAGCGCTGGTGCAAAAGATGCACCATGGTATGTGGTATTTAGAATGTGATGTATCTGGGAGGAACGTCACATTGTAAATCCCTGTACAAGAAGGAGACATTCCTACATGGTGGTGGGGGGGGGGGCGTTCCGGCGCAGGAACACCTCCTAAAAGTGGCTCACTAAAATCTATAAGATTTCACTTTGTTACTTTTGCACTCATGCTGTGTCAAAACCCTGCACTACCTTGAAGCAGGTTTAAGGATTGACACAGCAGTCTGAGCATAGGGCCCCCAGACCATTGCTGGAGATACGTTGCACTTCCAACATAACTCAAACAATGCACCACATTTACAGCACAGATACATCACATATATGTGTCATTTTTGTCGCATGCTACACCGCATTGTAAATACGGTGCATCCATGGTGGTAGTGTCACAGAGCACAATAACTGACATATTCCTGGGGATATGCCAGTTATTGTATATGTGCCCATTAGTGTTTTAATGTAGTAATAGGATTACTACATACCGATGAATGAGTCACTACAAAACTAAAACAACAGTGACAGAGTGCTTGCTGGAAGTGTAACGATACAAACTAGTAAATTGAACGTATAAAACACAATTTTGCAAGTACATAGAAGACTGCATTCATCGTCTATAAGTGTTTTGAAGCAGTCTATGCCCTAAGGCCTATTTTAAAGCATGAGTACTTAGATAGTGAGTGGATGATTAAGAGACTGCAAGGAAAGAACCTGATTGAATTTATAACAGCCTCAGTTGTACCACAGTATACAGATAAACACATACTGCTGAATGGCTCACTACAATATTGAAACAGTAGTGTGAGAATGTTTGCTGGAAGTATTAGGATACACATTGTGGAATTGAACGTATAAAACATACGTTTGCTGGTGCATAGAACAGTGCATCCACAGTCCAAAGAGATTTGAAACAGCCTATGCACTAAGTCCTCTTTTAATCCATGACTATGTAGATACTGACTGGATCATTACACTTCTGCAAAGAAAGCTCCTCACTAAATTTATTACAGCTTCAGTTTTACCACCGTACAATCAAAAATAACATACTGCTGAGTGGCTCACTACCATACTAAAACAGCAGTGTCAGGGTGTTTGGTGGAAGTCTAAGGATACAGATTGGGGAATTGAAGGCATAAAACACAAGTTTGCACCTGCATACAAGACTGCATGTATACTCCATAGGGATTTAAGCAATCGATACCCTCAAACTCACATTGCATATTTTAAATCAATACAAACATTTAAAGAATATATAACTGAATCTATAACTGCTTCACTTTTAGTACAATAAATACATTAGTAGATAGTGCTCAAACCTTTATTATTTTTCAACAATAAATGTATTCTTCTAACATCTCATAATTTAACAGACATTCCAATACAACTTCATCAGATATGTCATACAGATCAATTTCCTCGTCAGCAGGTTCTGATTTAATGTGTTCTAAAATTTCAACATAATTTAAAACTTCAATGAAATCTGTATCAAAGCTTTCGTCTTCAAAATCACAATTCATGTCTGCAGCACTAATTTCCCCTTCTTCACTCTCATTGCCTGTGACAGATACGATTAGTTCTTCAATTATACTCAAAGTAATATCCAAAATCTCCTGAATATGAGGCTGTTCTCTTTCCATAATTTTTCCTTTATGTTCTTGCTCCTTGCATAAAAATATAAACAGTTAATGTTATCACTTTTCCTAATATATAATACAAAACTACCGTTTTCACCTATTTTGGCCTACAAAAAATACCATAGAAATACCATTATCTAATAACATTCCATTAGTAGACTTTTAGTCCTTTGCAAAATTATACAACTATAATTACTTATAGGGATATCCTATTCTTATCTTTTCTTAAATTTTGAAAGCAGTCACTCCTTATGACTATAGGAAAAGACTCAGGCTGTTATAGAAAATACACTACTAAAAAATGTACAATATGTCTACTCACCTTACCCTTTCCAAAATAGTAAATGTGTTTTACTATAATTGAAAAGATACTATTTATTGTCCTGAACAACACTGTGTATCTCTTTATATTTAGACATCATTATCACACTACTTTTTGAATACTTCATGTGTTTACTCTATCTCTATTCCTCATCTATAACTTAGTCTAACCCTACTAATTACCTACCCCTTCCAATTTCAAACTAGCCTCTTCTCTAGTATTTATCTGCAACCTTGTACCTTACGGTTCTTTATTTTTCTCACTGCTTTTAACCTATAATTACCTAACATTCATTAACCTAGGCCTCTCAGTTTATTGTCTAATTTTTATATTATTAATTTCCTTCTGTTCTTCTACTAACTTTTCTTTATGCAGTTGCTTGTTATCTATTCTGTCAATTCTTCAATATCTTGGTCCCGATTCACAGAATGAACTTACTACTTTTGGCATTCACAGAATGCACTTACTACTTTTGGTATTCACAGAATGAACTTACTCATTTCGGTATTCACAGAAGTTAGGACTACTAACTTTAGGACTCCTAAATGCCTTCTGTGAATACCGAAAGTCTTAAAATTAGGATTTATCTCAATTTAGTAGTAGTAAAGTTAGGACTCCTAACTTTAGGATGCCTAAATGCCTTCTGTGAATACCGAAAGTCTTAAAAATTAGGATTTTTCTCTATTTAGTAGTAGTAAAGTTAGGACTACTAACTTTAGGACGCCTAAATGCCTTCTGTGAATACCGAAAGTCTTAAAATTACGATTTTTCTCAATTTAGTAGTAGTAAAGTTATGACTACTAACTTTAGGATGTCTAAATGCCTTCTGTGAATACCGAAAGTCTTAAAATTACGATTTTTCTCAATTTAGTAGTAGTAAAGTTAGTAGTCCTAACTTTACAACTACTAAATTTAGAAAAATCCTAATTTTAAGACTTTAGGTATTCACAGAAGGCATTTAGGCATCCTAAAGTTAGGAGTCCTAACTTTACTACTACTAAATAGAGAACAATCCTAATTTTAAGACTTTCGGTATTCACAGAAGGCATTTAGGAGTCCTAAAGTTAGTAGTCCTAACTTCTGTGAATACCGAAATGAGTAAGTTCATTCTGTGAATACCAAAAGTAGTAAGTGCATTCTGTGAATGCCAAAAGTAGTAAGTTCATTCTGTGAATCGGGCGCCTTGTGTTTTTCATTAATGTTCCTTCTTAATTCAAAAGTCTTTTTACTATTCCAACTCAATGTGTTCTTTTCCCTTAAGACCTTGCTTAACACAAATCTTATCGGTTCTCCTTTTAAATTAGACAAAATACATTGACTGAGTACATTCAATATTGTCTATAATGTCAGGTAAGTTTACTTACTCACTAACTTGTCAAACAACGTCCTTTAACTCTCACAGAAAATTTTTCACTTTCTCTTCACAAATGTCTAAAGACCAACTGAAAACGAGTCTAAACTCCTAAACTTCTTTGGTGAAGTGCGCACTTGTTAGTGAGCGAGCGCCTCACTAAGGATTCCCCACATCTCTGTGGTAAATAACTAGATCTCAGCTGGGGCTTGTGCACAGAGTTCCAATGGAGCAGGCACGCCGGGCGTGGGAGGGGCAGGGTGAGGGGGGATAAACAAGGGAATCTGCATGATTGCAGGTAACTAAACAATTACATTAATAAAACGAATTTCGGGCCATATTATCAACAAAACGTGATATCAACAAAAGGCGACACATTATCCCCGCTTTTATTAGCAGGAAAGTGCAGATAAAGCGGCGTTGATCCATCTCGTTTTGTTGATAATATGACCTGAAATGCATGCTAATGGCTTCGTGATGACAATCACGCGTGGTTAGGGGGTCGTACATACATATTTAAGCTCTATTTTTGTATTTTTTTTAACTCCTTCGCTGCAGCGGCTTTTCCGCTGCGGTGCTAAGGGGGTGGGGCGGCCGCGCGGCGGTTCCGTGCTTGTGACGAAACTGCTCCGTCATGGCTCGTGGGTGAGCTGTGCTTGTGATGGAGCGGTTCCGTCACGGCCCCGCCCGTTCTTTAGAACGTCAGTGCAGGCGCAGAATAGCACCACGCAGGCGCGGCGGCAGGGCCGTGACGGAACCGTTCCGTCACCAGCACAGCCCACCCGTGGCTCGTGACGGAACAGTTCCATCACGAGCATGGATGAGGTTAAAGAAAAATCGCAGTGTACGCGTACAGAAATATATACAATTACGAGCAGGAGCTGCATGCTGATTGGCTGTCAATACTCCAAACCAGGAAGTGTTGCAAGCCATCTTATTTGTCACGGCAGCTGACTCACAAGGAAACAGTAAAACAAAGTTGACAAGTAAGGAAAGGGGGCACAATAGAAACATTCTGAACCTATAGTGTTACTCAGGGGGTGGTAGATTAATTGTACGCATACCAACCACATGTGGACGATACAGCTGTAATGTTGAAAGTCGTCACGTAAGCGTACGTAAGCAAGAAAACTAAAAATAATTTTAGATACTTATGAAGTGTATTTGTTTATGTGTTGTGTGGCTCTAAAAAGAGACGTTGTGTTTATTACGAGATTTTAGTACCTACAAGTAAGTACCGATGCAGAGTCTTAAGTTTATAAGGAACACTCTGTTCCCCTCATCTGTAAAATGTACATCATCTCTCCTATAGATGCCATGCATATTGAAACGCAGAATATTGTTGTAAATGGACCCCATTCAGTAGTCTCGGAGAAAGGCAGAAACAGATTTATTCACATGTTTCCTAGCTTTTTTAAACTGTGGACAATAATGGTTGGGCCGCTTCCATCTCTGCCTTTAGCATATATTAGAATATACAAAGACAGTTTTGGGGAACAGTGTCATCAATTGGGCAAAGGTGTCCTTCATGAGCATTTCCAGAGCTACCCCAGTCAAAGTGCCTAGGTCATTGCCACCACAGTCCACAATTATGAGGTCAGGGTGTTCGAGATGCATAAAGGATTTCACCAATGGCACCAATTGGTACAACTTTAATCCTCTCTATCTAATCCATTTAATGTCTACATTTGGTAAACCTAGGTCCTTGTGAATTATTTTCTGTCGTGCGTACCTTTGACTCCAGAAAATATAGCTGTGTCCCACAATCCACACTGTAAGCATTTTGATGAGAGGTCTGGATGCACTCTGATAGCGTCTGTAAATGAAATGCTAGTTTCAAAAGTAATTGTTTTCTAAAATGGTGGACAACATGCAGTTTGCAAAAAAAGAAAATAAATGATTGGTTGTTTGACAACATTTTACAGAAAACTAGGTTACATGTTTCTGTTTTTTAAAAGCCTTATTTTTATTGGTTAGGATAAAGTGATAAAAAAGAACGTTACATAAGATAAGCTGGTATATTCTCCAGTCAAGCACACTTGCTGTTTTCATTTGCAACAATGTATGATGAACTGCAACAATGTATGATGAACTTTTCATCTGTGTGCTGAGTTAGGTGTTCCCTGAAGTGTTTCTATGGTAACTGGCAGATTCTGGAACGGGGGAAGGGTTAAAAGTTCTATTAGTTCAAAAGCTTTGGAATGTTAAACCAATAGAAATGTGTGTTTTCTTTTGAATTAATGTGAACAGGATTTTAATTGGTTATTTATATGTATGTATGCGTAAAATGAGAGGGAAAATGTTCAATTTGACGGTTCTGCTGCAAACACTGAACTCCAGAGATTTTGTAGAAGTATATCCACTGTGTGAGTGGTATTCTTGTTAATCTAGAATTCAATTTGAAAGGTGAGTTGAAAAGTTGTATGGGAGTGCGTGTGTGCGGTGTATCTGTACATTAACGAATTATAGGGTATATTATCAAGACTCGGCGATACAATTATCTCCACTTTATCGGCAGGAAACTGCTGATAAAGTGTTGATAATGTTATCGCCTGTATTGATAATATGCTCCTATATTCATCCGTTGTTTAACAATTTATAGTAGTAAATGTGTTTTGCTACAATGCATGCTGTTATGTTTTTTTCTTTAATATCATTTTGTGCCTCTGTACATTAAGGGATTATTGTCGTTTTTATCTGCAGGAAAATGCCAATAAAGCGACGATAATGAGCTTGATAATATGCTCTTGAGAATTCCCATACCAGCCCAGGTTAACACTAGAACTTGGAATTCTATAGCAATTTACAAGAACCTATTATCAAGCCCATTTTCGCCGTTTTATCGGCGGTTTCCTGTCCATAAAACGTCGATAATTTTAACACTGGTCTTTAATAATATGCCCGTCAGTGCCATATTATCAGTAAAGGGCGATACATTATCGCCGCTTTTACCGGCAGGAAACTGCACTAAAGCGGTGATAATGGGCTCAATAATATATCCTTGTGAATTTCCATAGAAGCCCAGGTTAACACCATAACCTGGGTTTCTATTGGAATTCACAAGGATATATTATCGAGAGCATTATCACTGCTTTACCGGCAGTTTCCTATCGATAAAAGCGGCAATAATATATCATCCTTTATTGATAATATGGCTCATAATCTATCGCCTTTTGTTGATAATATGTCCCGAAATTCATTTTATTAATTTAATTGTTTACTTACCTACAATGATCCAGGGGGCATATTACCAAGGGGGGCGATAGGCAATTACCACCGATTTAGCCTCCGTTTTCGGCCGCTAAGCGGCGATAATTCTATCACCCTATTAGCAACCTGCCCCTAACTGATGTTAGCGACAGCTTTTAGGCGATAGCGAGCAGTTTGGGGCCCGCTTTGCATGTGAGCGATGTTTATCGCTAATGACATGCAAACTGGGCGTACCCAACCAGTTAGCGACTGAAAGCAGTCGGTAACGTCGCTATCGCCTATTAGCAAGGCAGGCGTACCCTTGGAAATATTTGCACTAACCGCGAATATCTCCAAATACTAACACCTGCCCAGACCAATTCTTAGCCATATTATCCAATGACAAGTGGATAACATGGCTAAGACCATTTCGTCTCTAATGTGTGAATATCGCTGTATTCTCAACGATATTCACGCATTTCGCCGCTATCGCTGTATATTTTAGCACAATGAAGAATAACGTTGCTAATAGCATGTTTTCTCCACTAACATATCCAGCGATAGGCAGCGATAAATAAATCGTCGCTAACCCTATTTACCGATAAATATCCCCACTTGTTGGTAATATGCCCCCAGATTCTGTTGTTTATCACTCCTCACCCTGCCCTCCTTCGACCCACCTGCCTGCCCCATCGCAACTCCCTCCATGGGTCGCGGCTGTTTCTATATTCCGTTATATTGTACTGTCTATTTATACTCTCATTTTTTATTAAATTTTCCTTGCTTCATACTACTTGTTCTTTTATTGTAAGTCGTCTTATTTTTATACTCCGAGGTTTGTCCTCATACTCCCTCTGTTCTTGTAAGTAATATATTAGAATATTTGATATATATTTTTTTTAATGTTATATATATTTTTTTACTATAGGTTGTGTTTATCGATACTAAAAATACTGCATCATGCCAACGAAACACCAAAATAAAAAGCAACTAAAGAAAAGTGTGTATTTGAAGAGAACTCACCAAGAAGATTTACATGAAGAAGAGATGTCTTAACAAACCGAAAGAAAGTCCTGGTAAGAGCAGGAGCACTTTTTTTGAGGAAAACACTAAAGACTAAGAGTAGTGTTCAGAAGCAGAAAAATGTCTTTAGTGTATCAGCAACGAAAAAAAAACTACTAATAAACAAAAGAATAATGGAAAATCAAGTGCAGACAAAACTGTGTATAATACAAGGAGGAAAAATCAATTCATAGAAATTTGGAAAAAAATGTTTTATAATAGATTGGTATCAAATTTAATGAAAGAAATTAAGGTATATAAGAAAAAACAATATTTTATAAGAAGAAGAAAGCTACAGAAAATGTAGTTGAGAAGCTTTGGAATTGAAAAGAAAACTCTTTATTTTAGTAAACAATAGAATTAGATCACTAGATAAACGAATCCATTTAATGAAGGGCAAAAGTAGGCGGAGAAGACTAATTAACAGAACTAATTTTTGTGAGTTTTTTTAGGTCAATGGAAACATAGTTCAAGTTCTGAGCCTTTTTTTAATGAAGAGAGTTATCTTCAGAGTAATGATTTGTTGCATGCAGTTGACACTACTGGTCGTGCTTATGAGGTTAGAAATGGTTGTCCTATTGAGAAAGAGAAAATTGTTCCTAGAAATGCAGAACACGTGTTAGCTGGTGAAGTTTTAGGGAGACGTCCTAAAGCTCCAGTGTACACTTGGAATTGTAGTAGTATTTGCAGTGTGCGGCAAGAATCTATTGATTTTTTACGCAATTTCCTACGTAATTATACCAAGAAAAGTGTTAAACAAAAGATTAAGATGTTACAAGGACTAGACCCTTGCAGAGTGAGAGAAAATACTGGTTTGCCAGGTCATTCTCAGCCTTGTGTTTCTAAAAAAGTATGTCAAAGTGTTTTCCACCATTTCAGGATGTTAGCAGTTCATCATACTCAGATGAGGAAATTAGTCAGAACATTGTATTACGCGAAAAGGCCAGCACTGATGTTAAAAAAGTTGAACAGTGCTCTTTTGCATGGATCTGCATCAGATGTAACAAATGTTTGTGATGAAATTGAGATTAGTTACTTTGGTCCTCAGGAAGACAGTGCAGAACAGTCTCCTTCAGTAAAGGAGCAGGATGTTAACATTGATGCCCTCTGTGGTCACCTTCAGCATAAACTGGGGAGCGCCATTGATTTGGTGGCACCCCTTCGTAGGGTGAAGAAGGTGGAGAGAGGAGCTGGGGCCCCTTGGTACAATGATTCCCTACGGGATATGAAACGTGGGGTGAGGAAGAAAGAACGGGCATGGCGAAAAGAGTATGACGCCATTGCCAAGAAAGAATACATTTCATCCTTAGCGAATTACAAACTAGCCATCCAAACTAGGAAGGCTGCTTTCTTCGAGGAAAGAATAGTTGCAGCTAGAAATCCACAGAAGGAAATCTTTCGGGTCCTGGCGGAGCTCAGGATAAATAAAGAGCAAAGTACTGAGTTCACCCAGGAGGATTGCCAGAGGTTCCAGGATTTCTTCGTGAATAAGATCTCCGATATTCTGGGAGAAATTGCTGCAACTACACCCCTCGAATGCCCTTGCACACCGGACCTCACTGCCTGCCAGATATCTCACCACTAGTTGAGTTCTCCCCAATCTCAAAGCAGGAACTATTTACGATCACGGACCGAGTCAAATCGGGTTCCCTGGTGGATCCATGCCCTCCTGATGTGTTCAAGTTGGCATTGCCAGGAATTGAGGAAGAGGTTTTGCATTTGCTGAACACCTCCCTTCACACAGGACAGGTCCCTCTAGCTTTTAAAGAGGCTCGCCTGATTCCTCTACTAAAGAAACCCGGATCGGACACGAAGTGTTTGAAAAACTTCCGACCCATCTCCCAGTTGCCTTTCCTGGCTAAGGTGATCGAGCAGCATGTGTTAGTACTACTCTCAGGTCATCTAGAGAGCAACAACCTGCTGGAGTCCAATCAGGCAGGGTTCCGTGCTAACCATAGCACGGAATTAGTCATGCTATCAATCCTGGAAGAACTAAGAACTCGGGCTGATGTAAAAACACCGAGCGCCCTGGTACTACTGGATCTCTCCGCGGCTTTTGATACCGTGTGTCATGAACAGCTCTTGTCGCGGTTGAGATCTTTTGGTATCAGGGGAACAGCACTTGCATGGCTTATATCATTCCTGCAGGGCAGGACACAAAGAGTACGGTTGGGAGACTTACTTTCCACCTCTGCTCCCATCACCTGCGGGGCTCCACAGGGATCTGCCCTGTCACCCCTACTCTTTAATATCTACCTGCAGCCATTAATCGCACTCCTGAATAGGATGGATTGCCTAGTATACAACTACGCCGATGATACCCAGATAATCATCCGGCTGGATGATGGCCCGGGAGCGTCCACCAGGTTGCAGGATATACTTAAAGCCACGGTTAACTGGATGTCCAAGAACTCCTTAAAAATCAACCCGGATAAGACGGAAGTGTTGCCCATTTCCATCTCGGGCAACCCCTGGAGCGAGAAATTTTGGCCTGTGGAGCTGGGTGCGCCACCGAAACCGGCGACTGCAGTCAAAAGTCTAGGCCTATATGTGGATGACAAACTATCCATGAAAAAGCAAGTCACTACGGTAGCGGGTACTTGTATAGGCCTGATACGACAATTAAGGAAGATCTCTGCATTACTCTCATTCTCTACCTTGAGACACGTGGTCTCAGCCACAATCCTGGCTAGGCTGGACTACGGGAACTCCCTGTATATAGGTTTACCCCAGCGGTTGCTGGATAAACTACAGGGGGTTATGAATGATGCAGCCAGGTTGATCTATAAGAAACCCAGGACTGCCCACTCTTCCCCCCTGATGCAGGAGCTACATTGGCTCCCGATTCGGCAGAGGGTTGTATTTAAAGGACTGTGCATCGTACACAAGGCGCTGTATGGTAAAGCACCAAGATATTTGAAATCCCGCCTATTCCCATATATACCGGGCAGGACCTTGCGCTCGTCGGACGCTACCCTCTTGTCCCAATCCCGTTTCAAACTGGCCACGGTGGGGGGACGTGCTTTCTCCAACACACTCCCAGCTTTGTGGAACAAACTGGCCCAGAACTTAGGAAGGAAAGCAATTTGCTATCCTTCAGGAAAAAATTAAAAACTGTACTTTTTAAGCAAGCATGGAGCAGACCCTAGGCGCTCTACTGGGATCAAGTGAATGCCATACCTCACTACGTAATCTGGACAATACAGCGCTTAGAGACCCCGGTGGTTATAACACGCTATATAAGTTAAATAAATAAAATAAATAAAGTGAGACATTAATAGAAGAAAATGTGGAAGAGAATGTAGGACAGTGAGGTGTAGAAAATTTTGAGCAACAAATTATACAGTTTAAGGTGATTTCAGGTGAAAGGCCAAATTATTCTTGTATCTGTTGTCGACAAATTCATTATAAAAATCAGACCAGGACTGTTGATCTGTATTTAAAAAGTGAAAAGGAAAATAATAATGAGTGGAAGGATTTTGAAACTTATTTGTTAGTAGAGAATTGTTTTGATTTGGGTTCTGATCAGCGTATTTGTAAATATTGTTATAACAAATTAGAAGAGAACAAAATGCATGCTAGAGCTGTGCATAATAATCTTGAGTTAGTAAATATTCCTTCTGAACTGATGGATTTAAATACCTATGAATCTATTCTTATTCAATGTGTGCATTCATTTCAGGCTATTGTTCGTATGGAGCCTAAGACAGGAAAATTGCCTCCTTCTGATTTACAGAGAGGGTTAAAGGGAAGAGTTGTATATTTGGCTCTAGATTTAAAGAAGAATATTGAAACTATTGGTGTAGAAAATGTAGAAGATGAACCTTTAGTTATTCTTGTTAATGGTGTTCCTACTAAGAGTAAGAAAATCTGGCAAGAATTAGTGGATGTTAGAAAAGTGAAAAAGGCAACGTTGTATCTGGTAAAAAATAATCAATATTACAAAAATGTGTATGTGGGAGAAGAAGAAATAACTGTACAAGGAGATACTGACTTGCCATCTGGACAAATTGAAAAAGTGGATGTGTCCAGAACTGAAGAAATCTACGAACATTACAGTGTTCATCCATTGCATTCCAAAGAAATGACGGGGAATGTCATAGAGTTATTTCAAATGAAAGAAGCAAAAGGAAGTCCCATTAGTGTATGGGAAAAAAGCTTGGAAGCTTGTTGTTTCCCTCAGTTGTTTCCTACAGGAAAAGGAGGACGATATGATGAACGACCTGTGCAGATTCCTGCATCTGAATACCGGACATCAAGATTATATGCAAAAGATGCAAGTTTTCGACAATGTATTCCATATTTGTTTCATCTTTTGTTTCAGAGTGATTTGTCTGGACTTTCTTTTGCAGTAAACCACATATTGAAAACAGGTGTACATCTGCAAAATGTTTCGGCAAAGTAATTTATGGATAAAGTACAGCAGAAAGATAATGTTTTGGAAACTCAGCTGATTAATCTGATGGCATGTCAACGTGGTACTAATGAGTACTGGTACCATCGTCATGGAGAACTTAAATGTATGCTAAGGAACTTAGGAACTCCTACATGGTTCCTTACTCTAAGCTGTGCGAAATATGCTTGGGATGATTTACTTCAATTTCTTCGAGAGGCAAATCCAAATATGTCAAATATCGTATATAAGACACCTGGAGAATTGTGCTCTTTAGCCAGTTAACCGCGGCGGTAATTCCGCCGCGGTGCGGGCCTTTTTCGTGCGCGGGTGGAATGCCGACGGCTAATGGCCGACGACATCACTGGGGAGGTAGTGCTGCCGTCGGCCAATGGCAGGGAAAGGGTTAGATCCTGTTAATGTATGCAGGTATTTCAATCATAGATTCGAAGCTATGATGTCTTTCATCACCAATAAAACAAATCCTCCTCTTGGAGAGGTTCTGGATTTCTTTTGGAGAAAGGAGTATCAAGAGAGAGGTGCTCCTCATATACATATGCTATTATGGATCAAAGATGCTCCCAAATTTGGAACAGACTCAGATGATGTTGTCTTTTATTGAACAATATGCTACATGTGAAGTACCCAAAAGTATACAAGATAAGGACTTAAGACAACAAGTCTTACGATTCCAAAGCCATCGTTGTGGCAAATACTGTCGTCGAAAGTACAAATCTAAGGACAAATTCTACAGCAAATGCCGTTTTGCATTTCCTCGACCTGTAATATCGAAAGGAAGAGTGAACAGTTTTATGTCATCTTTGCGACATAATATCACAAGAAAATCTCCCAAAAATACTACAACTTAAGAAGAAATGAAGAGTCAAAATACATAAATGACTATAACTCAGTCATTTTGTCTATGTGGAATGCTAATATGGATATTCAATATGTTGCAGACAATTCCATTGCTGTTGCTCGATATGTGACATCGTACATAACAAAGTCAGAAAAGACGGAATTGAAGGAAATGTGGGAAGAGATTTCCCATGAAAAGAATCTAAGTAAGAAATTATACAGTTACAGTTTGAAGATGTTATCTCATCGAGAAATTGGAGAGTATGAATTCTCGGATCGCTTATCAGCTGCAAGTCTATACTCCCAATCTAGAAGAATCATTTGGGTGAGTCTAGGTCTTGCTGCAACACGAAACCGAGTTCTTAAATCTGTACAAGAAATTGAATATTTAGCTGAAAAAGCGCCAGAAAGTACTGATATTGTGAAAACAAATATTTTGGGTACATATTATCCAAGTAGAAGTCATCATCTTGAGAACATTTACTGGTGATAATGGAGTGGTGCACTACCAAGGTATTCCAATGTTAATAAAGAAGCTCGATCAGTTTCTTCGTAGCAAAAAAGTCTTTTATTTATATAAATCCTCAGCATAAAAAGCAACAGCCAACGCGTTTCGTTCAAGGAACTTCGTCAGGGCTGGAGATAAAAACATAAATACAATAGATGACGATCCAAACTCCTACATTGATATTCACATTACATATACATACAATACAAAATTAAAAAGCATAGTGAAGTTGCGAACCTATCTGTAATAACAACACCAAGGTTCCACAATTTGCTCTTAACAGACAAACATTTAACACAAAAATTCTAAATCACAATCACATGTTTGCAACACTGAAGTCTATGGTCCATACGAATAAATGTGTGGTGGGAAATGGGCCATACATTGCTGGGATTAGTACTTCCAAGATAATAGTGTCACAAGCATGGTGGTTTAAAAAGAGGTGGGAAAAGCAGAACTGTGTGCGAAGGATGAGAGTGTGGGACAATTTGGAGAACGAGGGGGAATACCATAGAAAGCCTACAGTAATCATAGTAATTGTATACCAATCAGGTCACCCCGCGCATGACAACTTCTGAGCTAACGTATTGCCATGTTGGGCTAATTGAGGTTCATTCAAGTGGGCATATGGGGCCGGGCAATGGGTAAGTTCAAATCCACCCATATTCTAGTGCTGATAATATAAAGAATAATACTTGTTCTTATTGTTACCATAAAAAGAAAAGGACGTTTATGTACAGTTATTCTCTGAATTCTCAAGTATTCTACCAATCGTTGATAGCCATACGAGCTTATGGTTTGTAATGTAACCACGAGTCTGGCATTGCAAATATCGTTTCATTAGCCATTAGGATATTGGACAAGATATTTATTTCTGCACTCATGATTCTCATACTCACCGATAAGTCAAACATTAAAATCTGACTGACATTGTGGTTCTTATCCTTAGCAGTGGCATATTACAAAAAGAAATTATAAATTAAATGGACTCATACAGATTGAGCTGTACATACCGATAGTGTGTAGTGGTCTGATAACAGCTTGGATCACGCGGACGATCGTATTTCACAGTCGCCGAGCCAGGAATGGTGCGTAAAATGAGTGGGCCACCTTGATAAGGGCCACGTCGTGGCGCTGCAACATGAAAATAGTAAGCATCATATTACAATTCCGAACTGCCTGAAAGGCTCGCATGTCCAGAGAACCGCTAATATGTGAGGCATTTATCCTGGAGAAAGACCCCAGGCATGGTCAGATAGTACTGTAATGTATTGTGTGGTATTCTAAGAAGGAAGTTCCGGTAAATGGTATTAGTACCAACGGATAAAAGAGAATGGAGCATCAGTGAGTGCATTTGCAAAGGGGTACGGTTTTCATTCCCTAACATCTGTATCCTGTCCATTTATAAAGTCCAAGCATGCTTGTCACCCATTCTTATTAAATTGATATGCCCATAGGAAACCCGGTAGAAGGATTACCAAAAGAAAAAAGAAAAAGAGACTACACGGCCAAGGTATTTGACCTGCTGCGGCGGCCAGACGACATCCGCTGGGGGCTGTTCGGGGGTTCCTACATTTAATCGTAACTCCCCATTCGAGCCGGCAAGATCAGCGTCTAATCCATAATATGCAAAGAGCCCCCCCCTCCCAGGGCGAGCTAACACAGGGGTAGGTGCGGCACCTGGTGTCCACCGTTGGCTTTCTGCATCTTACTATTTATCTTGAGAACATTTGTCTCTATGAAGTGCTGCAAAACTATATTTTTAAACAGAATATTACCGAAAACATTAATAATGGTATATATGCCGTTATTGGTTCTGAAGGATGTCTGGTGAAACAAAGAAAAGGACATTTGATTAATCACCGTAAACTGAGTTGTGAAACACCTGACAAAAGGGAATTTTACTATTTAGCTCTTTTGCAACTTTTCAAGCCATGGCGTTCAGAATTGGAATTACTTGGAAGTTTTGAGAGCTATGAAGATTCCTTCAATGCAACTAAGGATACTATAGAATGTCCTGTTTTTGCTAATTATATCAAAATGTTGAATGACAAAATTGAGCAAGAAGGTACAATTGCAGCTGAGATTGCTAGAGGCAGTTCTCAAGACAGTGAAACTTCTGCTTCGTTAAGTCAGGACCCACTGGGAGAACCAATTGTTCTAAATGAAGCAGCAACTGCTATGGAAGAGGTGGAAACAGTAATGTATCAAGGTCAAGAACATCTAACAAACTTAGGAAACTTGGAAGAACAACTAAATCTTGAGCAGAAAGAAATATATGAGCAAGTGAGAGAACAGATTGACCATGGATTTCTTCATGAGAAGAAAGACTGCTCTTGGTCATCATTTGAACCTATCCGTATGTTTGTGAGTGGACAAGCTGGAACAGGAAAAAGTTTTTTAATTTAAGTAATCACAAGTTTTCTACAGAAAAGAACTGACTCGCATTTGTCTTGTGTTGTCACTGCTCCAACTGGGTTGGCGACACACAATATTAAAGGAATTACTTTACATTATTTATTAATGCTGCCAGTAGAGCATGACAACAAATTACAATACCACAAGCTATCTGGAGAAGCTTCTTATGAAGTTTCAAGAGTGTTGAAGAAAATGAAGCTTCTCATTATTGATGAGGTAAGCATGGTCTCAAACTTAATGCATACCTTTGTGCATTTAAGAATGCAGCAAATTCCTAAAACAGAGTATGACGTATTATTTGGAGGAAAACACGCCATAGTCTTTGGAGATCTTCTACAACTTACTCCTGTAAAAGGACTGCCAGTGTTTAAAACACTGGTGCATGAAGATACTAGAAAGTCTTTGGGGAGTATAGGCAATGTAAACATTTGGTCATATTTTCAGTATAAGGAACTTACTACAAATATGCGACAAGCGAATGATGTTTATTATGGAACTATTCTTCAAGATATAAGAATTGGAAAATTGACCGAACATGGCAAACAAGCTTTACAGACACAATTACTTTCCAATTTGTTTCCAAATGCAAATATTGTCCCAGAGAAAATATACATGAGAATTGCAGAAAACAAACCTGTAATCTGCTTAATGCCAACACTGCGTGAATGTTCTATATTCAATGAAGAAATGTTAAAGTTGGAAAATGAAGAAATTATAAAATTAGAAGTAATTGATAAAATACAACATGAAGGAATCAGTATTATTTTGAGTGAAAACTTGAAGAGGAAATTGGATTGTTTAGAGAAATTGATAAGTAAAACTGCTGGTTTAGAAAAGAATTTGTATGCATGTGTAAATTGTAGGGTAATTTTGCGACGTAATTTGCAAAAAGGTTTAGTAAATGGAGCAATGGGTAAAATTGTTCATTTTGTTAATTATGTAAACAGACCTGTTATTGAATTTGTAAAAATCAAATTTGATGAAATTGCTGAAGTACAACAAGTTAGTCATTGTGCAGCTCGTTTTTTGCTTGTAAAAGATTTGTATGTCTGCAGAAAACAGTTTCCTGTTTGTTTGGCATATGCGGTGACCATTCATAAATCTCAAGGTTTAAGTGTAGATTGTGCTTTAGTAAATATTGGAAGTACCGTGTTTAAAGAAGGGATATGTTGCTTTGCCTCGAGTCAGAACTTTATCTGGATTGTACTTGATTGATTTTGATGAGACAAAGGTTTCTGCAGATGCAAACTGTGTGAAAGAGTATAATAAGTTAAGAAGAGAATATGCACCCAATTTAGGTCAATATCCAGTGATTAAAAAGCGTGTGGTAGGTAGAAAAAGAAGATTTGAGAATATCTGTTCTGAAACTGTAGAGAAGGAAAAAAAACAAGATGAAGTTGCGCCTCCAAGCAAAAAGACAAAGGACAGTGTTGAGGAGAATGTTGGTTATCGGTTTGAAAATAGTTCTGGTGTCAACTGCTATGCTAATGTAGTTGTTAATGTTGTTTTTTTTTCAAAGTTTCCAACAGCAAATTGTAGAAAATCGGGACAAAAGATTCTGTTCATTGTTGAATTCTGTTTATGAGAAATGTACTAGTGATAAAAGTAAAATACAAAGTGCTTCTGATATTCAAAATGTTTTGGACATATGTTCTGGTCCAAGTAAATTTACACAGAATATTCAGCAAGATTGTCACGAATTTTTAATGTTTATGCTTGGTGTACTGGAAGATGAAGGTATAGATGTTGAAAACCTTTTTGGTCTTTCTTATAAATGGCACCATGACTGTCGAAATTGTTTGTTTACATGTAGCACTGGCATAGACACTGAGAGATTCATATATTTGACTTTACCTGACTGTGAATCAGTGTCTTTTAATAATCTAATTAATAATCAAAACATGGACTGTAGCCAATGTAAATCAGAAATGTCATCAACATTATTTATACAAAGATATGGACAGTATGTTATTTTAATGCTGCAACGTTGTAGAACTGATGGAACAAAATTGAAAACTAATTAAAAACTTTGTAGCTGGTCAATGTTCAATATCAGGAAGAACTTTTATAGCTGTTACTATTATTTTTCATGATGGACCTTCTACCACATCTGGACATTACATTGTGTATTTAAAATGTCTGAAAAGGTTGGATACAGTGTAATGATACTCAAATAGTTTTTAAGCAACGTTTGCCCGAAGAGTTACCAAATTCTTACCTAATATTTTTCAAGACAAACTTTTAAGATCAAAATTTGCCCTTTAGGATTACTGCTGTTAAGGTACATTAGTCTGGTGTTGTAGAGTATTTTGTAAGTGAGGGGGAGGAGCTTGAAGATGATCCTTTTGTTGATATTGAGGCACTGTAGGTGTATCAGTTGGTGGGTGATGTATGCAGCTGGGGACATTGAGGATCAGTCACGTAGAGATCTTTTGGATTTGTTGTAGTTGTTGTAGGTGTTTGGCTAGAATTCATGTGTAGAGTGTTTTGCCACAGTGTAGTCTGCTGCTGATGAGGGCCTGTGTCACTGTTCTTCTTCTTTTGGTTAGGATCCACTTGTAAATGTGGCGGAGCATGTGGAGAGTGTTGTAGCAGTACGAGGACACGGTGTAGACTTGCTTACACATGGAGAGGGAGCAGTTGAGGTTGAATCCTATGTTGTGCACATGGTTGGTAGGTGTTGGTACTCTTCACACTGTAGTCAGGTAGCAGGAGTTGTCTGAGGCTGATGGAGTGGGTCTGAGGATGAGTACCTTCATCTTCTGCCAGTTTGTGTTTACAGTTCTGCTCTTTATGTAGTTAGTGCCGTCCTTCATTGTGTCGTGGAGGTTACTTTTGGTAGTATGTGGCTTCTTGGTGAGAAATAGGATGAGCTGGGTGTTCTTTGTGTAGGAGATCTTGTTGAAGTTGTGATGGTGGGTTACTTGTGTTAGGGTGGCCATGTAGATGTTGAACAGCGTCGGACTGATGGATGAGTCCTGGGGGACCCGTACATGATGTTGGTGGTTTTGGTTTTGGATCAGAAGGCTGGGAGGCGGACGTTCAGGATTACTATTGAACATCTTCCAAACAAAGGACTTGATGCATACTATTTGGCCGTAAGGAAAAGTGTGCAAAACCATTAAGGACTTTTTGCTGTGTATTTTGTCAGCATCTATTTGTAAGTAACATTATTTACAGTGTAAGAAAATTAATCAGAATGCATTGTTATTTTATGATTCTTTGAGGTATGTTATATTTACTTAAGAAATTGCTCTTAGAAAAAAACATTTAAGATGTTTTATTTCTATTTTTTATATTGTTATTGAGAATACTGACTGTTTTTTTAAGATATCCTTATAGATTGTATTTTTTTTGCCCGCTGTTATGTGATGAGTACTATTGAACTCACTATTTATAGTGAAATTCAATATATTCTGAGAACAGAAAAAAAGGCAAATGAAATGTTTTACAAATTATTTAGAGTTGTAAAATATATCTAGTAACTGTCTTTTTTTCTATCCTCCACAGGTGACAATTTAATAATATATACTTTTCTTATTATTTATTATGCTTAAGGTAAGTACCAATAACTGATTCAGCCGTGGCCCGTGGAGGGAGTTGTGGTGAGGTAGGCAAGTGGGGCGGGGGAGGGGCAGGATGGGGGGGTTATAAACAGCGGAATGTGGATGATTGCAGGTAAGTAAACAATTAAATTAATAAAATTAATTTTGTATCCTGCGCCCTGCATCGCAAAATACGATGCAGGACACGAAACGAAGTGGCATATTATCAACTAAAGGCGATACATTATTGCCGCTTTTATCAGCAGGAAAAATTCTTATAAAACAGCGATAATGGGCTTGATAATAGGGCCTTGGAAATTCCCATAGCAGCCCAGGTTCGGGTGTTAACTTGGGCTGTTATGGGAATTCACAAGGGCCTATTATCAAGCCCTTTATAGCCGCTGTATCGGCAGTTTTCCTGCTGATAAAAGCGGCGATAATCTTAATACTGTCTTTGTGTTGACAAACACGCATTGTAATGGCTGTGATTTACGTCCTTCAAATTAGTTTTTAGGTATACGTGGGACCAAGTCTGATAACATCAGAGTTTAAGGACAAACACTGTGGTGTCTGTGCCTCAAAATCTCGTCGATCACAAAGAAAATAGGAGGACGATAAAATGAAAGTAACAGATATAGTAAAAACATCGGTGAAAAACTACTAAAATGGCGGTGGACGGAGTACCTCATCAACTTTTGGCGCCTCGACACTACGTTCCAAATAAATGTTGATAAAATACGATTATTAATACATTACAAAAGTACAACAGCGGATGAGACGCACGACCCGGGAAAACAAAGCGCCCAATGTAATACCTGAAATAAAGAAAGCTTTGTTTGTTGAAATTGAAGAACAAGAAAAAAACGTCGACTTTGAAACGAGGCTGCGCATGCGTGGTGAGTACAACTGCTACACAAAAAAAAGGAAAGTTTTACATACTATCATAGAAATTAAGGGGCATATATCAACAAAAGGCGATACATTACCGCCGCTTTTACCGCCAGTAACTGCCGATAAAGCAGCGATAATGGGCTTCATAATAGTCCCTTGTAAATTCCCATAGCAGCCCAAGTTCTGATTTTAACCTGAGCTGCTATGGTTATTCACAAGGGCATATTATTAAGCCCATTATCGTTTCCTGCCGATAAAAGCAATGATAATGTATCGCCTTTTGTTGATAATATGGACCATTGCTCTTCTTTTGACCAGTAAACTTAGGTGCATATTATCAAGGACCGGTGTTATAATTATCACCGTTTTATTGGCAGGAAACTGCCAATAAAACGGCGATAATGATCTTGATAATACGGCATTATTATTTCCCTTAGAAGCCCATGTTAAAACCAGAACATAGGCTTCTATGGGAATTTACAAGGACGTATTATCAAGCACACCCTCCCAACAGTAATAAAAAACTCCACACAATGCAGGTAGCCGGAGCTGGAAGATCATTTTACATATCACTGCCCCAGAAATGTGGTGTTCCCCGCGACGTGAACGGGGAGAGAGAGAGAGAGCTCAAAACTTTTTTTTTTTTAAAAGAGACTGCGGGGAGTACGACCGTAACCCCCCCGCATACTTCAAAATAAAACCAGAGGAGTGCCGTTACCCAGTGCTCGGGACACCTTACATGCCCTCATTATGCAGTAAAATTGCCCCCGTAGTTTCCCCCCCGGGACCTAATGAATAAATCAAACTTCTACTTTTTTTTCACCTTTTCCATCGCGTACAAGTACTGCACGAGTACCCCACCATTTTTTATTTAAAAAAGAAAATTGAGCTTAAAGATCCATGTACCACCCCCTGACCAACACTATAGGGTCAGAATGTTTCTACCCTGCCCCCTTTCCTTATTTCTCAACTTTCTTTTACTGTTTTCTTGTGACTCTGCTCTCCCGACAAACAAGATGGCTGCCAACATTTCCTGGTTTGGAGTATTAACAGCCAATCAGCATCCAGCTCCTGCTTGTAATTGTACGTATTTCCATACGCGTACGCCGTGATTTTTCTTTCAAAAATATAAAATAGAGCCTAAACATCGATATACAACCCCCTGACCAAGCCTAGAGGGTCAAAATGTCTCTAGCCTACCCCCTTCCCTTATTTCTCAACTTTGTTTTACTGTTTTCTTGTGACTCGGTTCTAGCGAGGCACAAGATGGCCGCCAACACTTCCTGGTTTCGAGCGTTGACAGACAGTTCACAGCCAACCAGCATGCAGCGCGCGCTCGTAATTGAACAGATTTCCGTACGCGTCCTAAACTCCGTCTCTAGATATCGCTATGATTTTAATTGCAATTTTCTCAGAAACTACTGAACAGATTTACACCATTTAACAAAAAGCACAATCTGCTAACAGAACTCTACCGCTCTGCCAAATTTGGTGTAATTCTGTTCAGCCGTTCGGACGGGTTATCTCTGCCGTCGTAGGGTGCAAACTGGTCGTACCTGAATTCTACCCGGGCTACCCTTGTCCTCTCTACGAGTTTTCTGGTGTGCCCGACTTCTACCTCTCATCGAGCCTCTTCCTTGTGAGGGGCAGGAGGACCCTGCGTGAGTTTCCAAACAGGATTCCGGTTGGCCAGATTCGTCCAGCCATTCAGTCACTTCCTTTGCTGAGAAAAAGAAAAAGATTCTTCCTTTATGTTGCACCTGCATCTTGGCTGGATAAAGAAGGCTGTATTTCATCCTGATATCATGGAGCCATCGCTTAACCGCCAGAAAAGATTTTCTTTGGTCCTCGACCCTTTGTGTATATTCAGGGTATCTGGTAATGGCGTGACCTTCATAAAGATATGGTCCCTTAGTACGAGGAGCTTGCAAGATAGCGTCTCTATCTCTATAATTGAAGAATAGCTCTATAATAGCTCTCGGTGGAGCCCCGGGTCGTGACAGCGGAACAAGAGCTCTATGGACTCTTTCCACTGTAAAAAAACTTTGAGAGCCTTTTGGGGGCAAGATCAGAGATGATCCCATTCTCTAGAAACAGTTCAGCCGATGGACCATAGGCTTTTTAGGGAAATCCTATCAATAGTAAATTATTCCTCCTTGACCTACCTTCAGCATCCTCAGCACAGTCCTCCAATTGTACCACTTTTTTGGCAGTTCATTGACTGTATTCCTGAGCGAGCAGACCTCTTTTTGCATTACATTGACATTTCAATCACATCTTAATAGGTCAACCTCGATTGCCGCTGCATCAATCCTATGGACCATATCTTCCCAAGTGGATTGAAACGCCTCCAAAATGTCTGCAAGAGAGGGTTCCTGATCCGGGGGGCAGTGCACATGCTCCACTTGCTGCTCCAGTGCCACATCTTGTAAGTCTGGGCCCTGGGAGCAAGGCTGCGCATGATTTGAGATTTTATTAGCTTGCACCTTGTTGCCTTTGTCTATCACCATTGTACCTGTCTCTCCAAATCTTTGCTCTCCCTCCGTTAGTCTTCCGCATTCTGACCTAGTAGGGACTGCTGCTCGTGTCAGCGGTCCAAGCGACTGAATATCCCTCCGCGTTATGTGTAGTTCCAGTTTGTACTGTTTATTGATCTACTCAGGAAGTTTTGAGGCATTCAACTGCTACAAGATTGGCTTTGTCATATTTTAGGGATCAAGATCCATAGCGTATCGCTGTTATCCCTCAGCTCCTCCTCTCCCGTCGTGAATTCAGTTAGGTCCCGCTGCCAAGATCAGCCAAGGTGTGATTGCTATGCCATGCCATCCATGCCCCTCCAGGTGGTCAGTATCCTCAGTGCATAACGTCTCCCTTGGGTGGCCACTAAATACACCAGGGGTTTATGGTATTTGTTAGAGGTGCCTCCCCAGTGCTCACAGGTTAGGGTGCCCCAGACTGCCCTGAAGCCAAAAGAAACAGCTGTTACCCACCACTCTTCCAGCGCAATACAGTGTGGTATCTCCAGACGTTAGATGTTGGATGGGGCCTGCGCACACCAGAATCATTCCAGTCCATCAGACGTCTCATCCTGAGTAGCCCCTCCATATCCCCCTCAAGGGTTTCCTTCGTTGGGGGTCAAGATTTTGTTGTTTATTTTACCCTCCTCTCTCCCCTTTCAGTTGACTCCTGAACTCGTTTGATCACAGCCGCCGGATTTGCGGGCCACGCCTTTCACCTTATGGGCTTCCGCACTCTGGGTCCGCTCCTCTAGGGGAGAGGGCTGTCTGCTCCGCCACAGCTCACTATATCTGCAACCACTCAGAAGGGTCCTCTCCACTGCAGTAGACCCACCTCCTCGGCAGCCGCAACTTCAGCTGCAATTTCTCGGGTATCCTTTGTTGCGTGGTCCTCTCTCTTATGGCCACCGAAGTACACTCCGACCATAGAGACTGTTCGGGTGCCGTATTCAGTCATTTCCCTCGATCCAAACTCAGTATTTTAGAGGGTACAGCCTCTCCTAAATTTAGATGGACACCTTCAATCGTCTGCGTGCCCGATGGCTGTTATGCGGAATCTGGGAGCGTATGATTATGGCAACACTTCCTTTTCAAGATGGCACAGTGGAGGCTTTGCGTTTGTTTTCTCGCTCCAGCAAACACGTCTACCGGTCCATCCGCTCACGCTACACCCCTTGACAGTTGTATATTCACCTGCTTCTACAAAATTTTGGATAAGGCTTGCAGCAAGGAGAAACGCCTGTAATTGGCCAGAATAGTAGGGTCCGCCACTGGCTTTTTAATAAGTGGAAGGATCTTGGCCTGTTTCCACGCACTAGGGATTGAAGCAGTACTTATTGAGGTATTTAAAATCCAGCTTACAGTCGGATTGATAGTCTCTGCCACCAAAGACAGCAGTTTTGGGGGGTTGGGAGAGACAGATTTGATGGCTTTAGGAGCCTTCGGCGAGCAGTCCAACTAAAAGTGTCAAAACTGCTCAGATTTATCCTAGCCGTTGGGATCTTCCTAGCAAGCTGTAGGATCTCGGAGCCAACCTCGGGAAGCCATCCTGTAACTAGGGTGGCTTGAATGCTAGAGATCTTATTAGTAAAGAACCTTGCCAGAATTTCACACCAGTCAATCGAGGCGGCCTTGGCGTAAGTGCAGGCCGCCGGGATCATAAAACTCTTAACTGTAGATAAAATCTATTTTGAGCTGTTTCCTGCCTGTGCAATGCGCTCCTCGAAGTAAGCTTAATTCGCTTTGGTTATAGCTGCATAGTATGCCTTTTGAGCAAGTTTTAAGGTCTATTTTTCAGCTGAGCAATAATCCTTCCTCCAGTGTCTTACAGTGTTTTTTCTCTATTCTGAGGGCAGCCGAGAACCATAGACTGGAAGTTTCTATGTGTTCTGCTGTGGAAAACCGGAGCCAGATCTTCTGCAGCGTTTCTGATCCAACTGTCATATTTTGTGAGATCATCGTTCAGTATTCCAGATAACTCTGGGTAATGTTGCTTTAGTATATTCGAGAATTCCTGCGGGTCTATTCTTTTGAAAGCTTTCCCATTACGCGTCAGAACGCTCTGGGAAGGAGCCTGTATTACTGGCCGTTGCCATGAGAATCTGATTAAGAGGTGATCCGACCAAGACAGTAGTTGTGGTTCCTCCATCTGTATTAACACATTGGAACAAACTTGATCCAGTGTGTGCCCTCCTTGATGTGTTGGTTTCACCAAGTACAGGCTTAGATTAAGCAAATTTATTAATTCTTTCAAGACTGAGGCTTCCCTGTTGTCTGTTTTATGTAGATAAATGTTAACGTCTCCGAAGATGGTGAAATATGCATGTCTAAGGGCTAGATGTGTGATGGTTTGATCAACAGATTTCAGAAAAGACCCTTTGTACAAGAGACCTCTGCACACGTTGTAGTAGTATGCAGAGCAAATTCTGCGTATCTGAAATTTTGAAATATTGTGAAAAATACGACAAAGACAGTAAAACAGGTAATATATAAGAACACTCCAAGTATTACGTGTTCTCTGCATTTAATGTAGATCGATTGCCCAGCTAACACATGTTTTGTCAGGGGGGACAACCCACGACTTCTTCAGGGCTAAAGGTTGTACAATGGCATAGTATCAGACACTATACCACATTACATTGTAAGTGCAGATACTTGGCGACATTTGACTTAGTGCAACAACACTCTGGTTGGGTTGGACTTTTTCTATTCCAAAAAAAGAGAATTGTTTGTAGGGGCCTTGGGCTTTGCAACTCATGGCATGAGTTGCCATCGGGTATCTCACATCCCCTTGTTTAAGTGCCCATGTGTGTTCGCTGAAGCGACCTTTGAGCATCCGAATTGTGCTGCCCACGTACTGCTTATGGCATTTGCACACAATTATATATACGATGTAACGTGTCATGCAATTGATATTCTGTTTGATCTTGTATTCCCTCCCATCCGGGCCGTGGAACCCTGTAATATTATGTGTAGCCCACCTGCAAACATAGCAACTTCCACATTTATGGAAACCCAGTGTACATTGTGTGAGCCAGTCATTTTCTTTGGTGATTGTAGGGACAGTCGGACTAAGTATAGTTCTTAATGTTCTACCTCTTCTATATGTGATAAGAGGTCTGTGTGTGGTGAAGGTGTCTAGAGACTTGTTTGCTTTTAAAATGTTCCAATGCTTGTGCATACTTTTGGAAAGCATGTTTTTCATTTCATTATGGTTAGTGTTGAGTCTCACAGGTTGTGTGGATGGGTTCCTGGTCTCTTTCTCTTTAAGTGTCTCTGCTCGTGGGAGTTTCATGATATGCCTTTCTGCCTTGTCTAGGGATGCTCGCTGGTAGCCTCTGGCTTTGAACCTAGTTTTCATGGAGGGTAGGCAGGAAATGAACTCCTTCTCCTCACTACAATTCCTCCTAGCTCAGGTGAATTCTCCATAAGGGATGGCCTTGATTTGATGTGGAGGGTGAGCCCTGGTGGAATGCAAAACAGCATTGCATGCTGTGGTCTTGCGGTAAAGCTTACTGTGTATCAACCCCTCTTGGACGTATAGTTCCATATCTAAAAAGACTATGTTCATACTAATGTGGTGATGGGTGAATTTTACTCCAAATGTTTTGGTGTATAGGTACTCATAGAATTCCTGTAGTCTTACTTCGGTCCCTGACCAGAGTAGTAAGCAGTCGTCTAGGTACCGGCCCCAGTATACAATGTATTGGTTAAACAAGCTGCCCCTATCACTCCAGATCCCTTTTGCTTCAAAGCACCCCATGAAGAGGTTGGCAAATGAGAGCGAAAATTTAGAGCCTATGGCCACTCCTTGTATTTGCTTGTACCACTGGCCCTCAAATATGAAGCAGTTATTGTTCAGTATGAGTTCTGTCATGGATAGAAGCATTCTGGTATGTTGCCATTGTGTTGCTGGTTTCTTGCAAAAATGCCACTCCATGGCCTGTAAGCCAATTTGTGGATTGATGTTGGTGTAAAGGGAGACAACATCTAGTGTAGCTAGGATGATGTCATTCTGCCAAGTGAGATCATTGAGTAAGCTAAGGATATGTTTGGTATCACTTTTGTACGCAGGGAGATTTTGTACTATGGGCTGTAGGAACATGTCCACATATTCTGCTAGTCTCTCTGAAGGGCCCCCTATGCATGAAACAATCGGTCTACCTGGTGGAAAGGGAAGGTTCCAGCTGGACCTGGCGGCCTGTAGATTAGCACCCCGCCTACTGAGTGTTGGTGTGATAGGGAGATACAAAAGCCTGTGGCTTCTGCATTTAAAAAGTCATCCACTCCTATGTCTTGGAAACCCCATTCTTCTCTGAGGATAACTGCTAGACCACCTCCCCTGCCTTCTAGTCGGTCTTTTTTTTAATAAATTTTGAAGCCCTTTGGTATGACGATTGCAATTATAGGGTTCAAGACTTCTGATAGCCAGGGTTCTGTGATACATAGAAAGTCAAGACTGCCTCCCTCTAGGAGGTTATAGATGCTGTAAGTGTGTTTTTGCATTGAGCGTGCATTTATCATTGCAGCGTGCACTGAAATGGTAGCTTTTTTAGAAGAACGGGTCGGGCGCGCTTATCCGTTTCAGTGCCCCACGTATGATCGAAATGACCGTCTGAGCAGTTTATCTCAACCCCCACCGAAAGGACCCTAGTCTCTATCTGACACTTGGTCAGCAGCGCGAGATCCAGCAGAACACCTCTACTGTAACTAAGTTCCCAGGCAGCATCTTCTGGGACGCTGATGGGCACACCAGCTGTGCGTCGGCTCAGCGTGACTGCTTTAGGGTGGGCTTAGTTCGCGAAGTAGCGCTACGCGAAGCTACTCAAAGTGCACTTCGCACTACGCGAACTTCACGTAGCACTACGCGAGCTGCGTAGTAGCATGTTCGCACTGTGCAAGATGCGTTTTCAATGATTGCACAGTGCGGACAAGCATCCGGGACTGTGCAATCATTGAAAACCGCATCTTGCACAGTGCGAGCTGTAGTTTTCTGCTGCTCGAGTAGATTATGACTCGAGCGGCAGCTTTCTCAACGCAAACTGGTAGTTTCTCATTTAGAGCGGTCGCGAGCATTCGCAACCCCTCACAATGAGAAACCTGACCTCCCCGCGTTGAGAATCTCGCCGGGATGTCATTTTGCTTGCTCGCAGTCGCGAACATGACGTTGGGGACCGCGAACAAGCAAAAAATTACCGCTGCACTACGCGTGTTCGCACTGTGCTACGTGCAGCTCGCGTAGTGCGAAGTTGCGCAAACTTCGCAAACTCCGCGAGCGTAGTGTAGTGCTTCGCCCAGGGTTACTTTTCAGCATGAGACCCGATGACCACTAGAGCACACATAACCAAACATATTGCGTCTCTAGTTTTTCGACCGTAAGGCTCCTTTCTCCTCCCTTTCTGTGCAGAGCAAATTCCCCCTCACAGAGCCCCAATCTAAATAGCACCGTTAAGATCAGATATCATAAGTTTCACAAATGTAAAACTAGCAAACTCATTAAAACAGTAAAAAAACAATTCAATACAATAAAGTGCAATTTGCAATTTCACAACGAAAAGTGCTGTGCTAGAACATGGACCGAACTTCTACTTATACAATACTGACTTGTATATGGCTGGGTCCAAACTGAGGAGGCATAGTGTGCAAAATAAAGATAGCCTGGGATGCAGCCTGAGTAATTACCAGTGGCTGAGATTAATTCAAGCATTCCATCCATCATTTTTTTGTAAGTGCTAACTTATACCATAAATTTGAATGGTGTGAGCGTAACACATTTTTTTCATTTTGTTTGCTACATGTGACGTTTCATTTTCTGTTCAGTTTTTTTCTGGCATGTTTTTTTGTGTGACTGGCTTTCTGAGTATAGAGTGTTCTGGGTGTAAAAGTAAGTAATGTCACTGGGGTAAACAGGCCAGCAGGAAGGTTGCCTAAGGATTGACGTGCAAGGAGTGATCTAAGAGTTTTTCGTGTTGTTTTTTTCTTGCTTTGGATAGGGAGTGAATATGTAAGGCTGACCTTGCTTCCTGTACTGGCAGGCTGGGGGCGCAATGAGGTCATGAAGCTGGCAGGGTTTAGAAGGCCTGTAGATCTGGCAAAAGAGGAGAGTAGGCCCCGGAGGTAAAGGAAGACCTGTAGGTCTAGGGACGAGAAGGAAGGGTAACGTACAGTATCACTAATTCACAAATGATAATTTTGATAAGTAGACCATATACCACACTTCTGTTTTAATTGATACGGAAATGTTACTGAATATATGTTCAACTCACTGAGCCATCCTGCAGGGACAAATGTGACAGGAAGGCTAACAGTTATACTTAATAGGACCAGGCTTTAGTTATAATAATTTATTGATAGATAATTAAAACCATTAAATATAAACTCACTACTCTACACATAAAGTTCAATTAGTGAAATAATTCAATTACAGCATCACACTAAAATTCCTTTATAATAGCACATATTTTGTAAAGTGTAGTTAGTAATTTGTTGAGCCTCAGTAGCATAAATATACAGTTTGAGTTCAATTCATAAGTAAATATTCTACGATTTTTCTGTGCGCTTAAAAACTATGTCCGAAAATTGTATGAAGCTGCTAATGAGCATGCATTGTTGATGCCAAAGCACAATTAAACTGCTGATGAACATGTTCTTACATTGACTTCACTTCAAAATGCTGGAAGCAGAAGTTTTTTTCTTTCAGTTTTAATGGCTGGACAGACGAAACTGACGTGGGCTAGCAACTCTTTATAGTAAGTGCTGAACCAACATGCCTGGTTAGCTCCTATGTATTTTTAGGATTGCCATGTTGCCCTCATGTGAAACAATCCACAATGAACTCTTAAGAATTTAATGTTTTTCGCTCATGTAAGCGTGAGGTTCAAATAGGTTTGGAGGCCAGGTTGATATATGTGTCCGCTAATAACTGGGAATTCTGCTTTGTTCAAACTTCCATTAGACCCATTTCTCTTGATTTTGCGATGAGCTCTCTCCAGAAAATCATGTTTAAATGTTTCATAAGATATACTGCAGTCGCACAGTGGTGACACCAGAAGTATATTCAGAATAGACACAATGGATGTTGACCAAGCGGTTCCCTTAGTCTTCTTCGTCCTAGCGAAGAAGGTATTTAAGTGTGCCTTACTCCAATTGCTTTAGTTTGTGCAATAACCACACTCCATGCTGTTATGATCGAGTAAAAGACCATTTATTAGGACAAGGTTGTTCACATACTATAAACTTTATTAATATTAACAATAAATTCCTACATATGAATCATTGACATTACCCAGACAGTTCAATTCCCCCGCAACATTCACCACTCACCCGCTTCCACGTCCCCCATAAGACCATATCCCTTGTTCCACTCTTCCCCCTCTCAATCACTGACCTCATTCCATCTACCCAAACTTTCACTCGTTTCTAAACATCCTCCCTTGAAGATCCTTCCCTTGCTCGTCGCACACCGCCAACAGATCCCTGTGCAGTCTCCCCCCAAGGGGGGGATATGCCCTTATTGGACTCACCACCCCCTAAAATACCACCAACCAGGGAACCCCATAGGGTGGTTACCTGACCCAACAACCCAAAAAACCCAGAGCACCTTTCGCGGACAACAATAAGATCCGCAGCACCAAATCAGCTCGCTCCACAGAGCACTCACCACATCCCTCATTTCCATTATGTAATAAGCATTCCCTAAACGTAAAAGCTGCACCACATTGTCTCTAAACAGACATGATTCCTCCTCAATCATCTTGATGTCTTGGGCGAGGCAGAAAACCCTCATTGTCCTATTAAACGTCCTCTGAACCTAATCAATTGCCACACGCTTCACAGCCCCCTCCAGATCCTGAGTTCAAACCACAAATGTTCCAGAAAAATTCTGTTTAATCGCCTCCAAGTCCCTTTGCAAATGTTGAAGCCACGTCAAACCAGATAATCGCACCAAGTAATTTCCCCCCAGGTGGATCATAAGCATATCCCGGCAGCCCCACTGCGGAACCAACTTTGTCAGACAAGGCACTAACGCCCCCCATCGTAATCCCTCTTTTCACCACCAAAACACCTCATGGTGGCTGCTCTTCAAGCCCATTTTCCGTCCATAGACCTGTTGGTCCGCGTACTTGGCTACCCAGTGTACAAAGGAATGCCCCACAATCTAGGTAACTGTTTTGGTTACTGGCCCGCTCACACATCCTGCAGTAGAAAAAAGAGACAATAAGCTCAAATACAACGCACTCTCCAGGACAAAGCCCGTACTATTTTCACATATAGCGCTCACAGCACCGTGACTTCCATCTGCCAATTGTTGAATTCTGCCCCAAGACCAACCCAAGCATGCTGCCACTGCCCCTATCCAGATAGAATGTGTGCCAAAACTAGTGGGGTCTCTACCCAACCTGCGCAAAGCCATGCACAACACTGCCAACAACTGAAAAGCAGTGACCCTGCTACCCTCCACATGACAAAATACTCCTGATAAGCATTCCCCAGTCAATAACAAAAACCATTTGCCCCTACCTGCTTGATCCATTTTCGCTTGATACATTTTCGACAGTCGCAGCCAAATGCCTAATTTGCATTGGCCCAAACGTATTTCTAACCTGCCCCTGCTGTTTTGCCTTGTTAAACTGTTTTTGTCAAATTGTATTACCTGTTTTTGAAGTCTTGTGTATTTTCCTTCCTGTTTGCCGCTGTTTTTGCCGCCGTTCGTCCTCCCTCCCCGCTTCCCGCCACCGCCGTGAAACCCCGCCCCTTTTGCCTTCTGTACCCTCCCCGCCTCCCAGCTGCTCCGCCCCCCCGCGCACTTGGCCATATATGGCGACCGTGCGACGCAGGTGAGTGTGACCTAGCTCTAGGACACCCCCGCGTCGCACGGCCACCAGCTGCTGCGTGTGCTCTCCCTGCCTGACTGCCTCGCTACCGCCGCGTGACCACGCCCCCTGCCCCCGAGCGGCGTGGTCCCTGCTCTCCTAACCTGCCCCTGCTGTTTTGCCTTGTTAAACTGTTTTTGTCAAATTGTATTGCCTGTTTTTGAAGTCTTGTGTATTTTCCTTCCTGTTTGCCGCTGTTTTTGCCGCCGTTCGTCCTCCCTCTCCGCTTCCCGCCACCGCCGTGAAACCCCGCCCCTTTTGCCTTCTGTACCCTCCCCGCTCCCGCCTCCCAGCTGCTCCGCCCCCCCGCGCACTTCGCCATATATGGCGACCGTGCGAACGCGCAGCAGTCACGCGCAGCGGTCACGCGCAGCGGGCGCGCCGATTGTGCGCTGAAGGCGCGCCAAAGGTAAGCCCGTCTGCGCCCGTCCGCGCCTGGACCGCGCCCAGTGCCCGGACCCCTGGCCCCCGCCTAAGCAAGACGACCCGCCGGACCTACGACGCCGCAACACTCTTCGCACTCAACACCGGCCGAAACCCGGGATGCTACCAAGCCACCCCGAGACGCACCCACGGACCCTTCAGCTGCCACGCCTGCAAGTTCACCTGCATCCGCACCTGCCCGGCACCAGCACCGGCCAAGCCGAACACCAGCAGCAACCACCTCAAGTGCATCCTGCTCAACACCCGCTCCATCCACAGACACGCCATCGAACTCTGGAACCTCCTAGACGCCACAGCCCCTGACGTTGCCTTCATCACGGAGACCTGGATGAACGCCTCTTCAGCGCCCGACATCGCCATCGCCATCCCAGAGGGCTACAAGATCACCCGGAGGGACCGCACCGCCAACCAGATGGGAGGAGGCATCGCCATCATCCACAGGAACACCATCCGAATCACGACGAGCACCGACAACACCCTCACAACCGCCGAACACCTGCACTTCCAGATCCACACCGACCCGAAGACCACCCTCAGAGGCACCCTGATCTACCGACGCCCGGGACCACGCACTCAATTCAGCGAGGACATCGCCGACTTCGTCAGCCCGCATGCCCTCCCCTCCGCTGACTACATCCTCCTAGGGGACCTCAACTTCCACCTGGAGAACAACAACGACCGCAACACCAGCACCCTGCTCGACAACCTCGCCAACCTTGGACTCAAGCAACTGGTGAACACCCCCACCCACCTCGCCGGACACACACTCGACGCCGTCTTCTCATCCAGCAAAGACATCGCCTTCAGCCACACCACGGAACTCCACTGGACAGACCACAGCTGCGTCCACTTCACCTTCAGAAGAACGACGATCCACCACCACCAGCAACAGGTTGCCCGAAGAAACTGGAACAAGATCACAGCCGACCAGCTCGCCGCTTCCCTGAGCCAGCACCCTCCTGTCAGCTCAGCGAACCCCAGCCAGGCCGCCGACAACCTCACGAAGTGGATCAGCAACTGCACGGACGAACTCGCCCCTCTGAGGACCCCGCCCAGCAGACCCGGCAGCAAGAAAGCCCCATGGTTCACTGATGAACTCAAGAGCTCCAAGAAGAACTGCAGAGCCCTCGAGAAAGTCTGGAGAAAGGAACCCACACCGGACAACATGACCGCCCTCAAACTCGCCACGCGGAAGCACCACCAACTGATCCGCACCGCCAAGAAAACTGCATTCAAGGACCGTCTGGACAACAACGCACACAACTGCAAGGAACTCTTCAACATCGTGAAAGAGCTCTCCAACCCCAACGCCGGAAACAACGACATCACCCCTTCGCAGGACCTCTGCAACTCCCTCGCCTCCTACTTCCACAACAAGATCGCGGACATACACAACAGCTCCAGCACCCATCCGACGCACGCCACAACCACAGCAACGCCGCCCACCACCACCATCCGAGCCTGGACTCCGATCAGCACTGATGACACCGTCCGCATGAACTCCGTCCACTCCGGATCTCCGACTGACCCCTGCCCTCACCACGTCTTCAACAAGGCCGACGCTGTCATGGCACCCCACCTGCGGGACATTATCAACACCTCCTTCGACACCGCCACCTTCCCCGAGAGCTGGAAGCACGCCGAACTCAGCGCTCCACTCAAGAAACCTACAGCAGACCCCACCGAACTCAAGAACTACCGCCCCATCTCGCTACTCCAGTTTCCAGCCAAAGTCATCGAGAAGACCGTCAACAAACAGCTGGCCGCCTTCCTCGAGACGAACGGATCCCTCGACCCCTCGCAGTCCGGCTTCCGAGCCAACCACAGCACCGAGACCGCCCTCATCGCCGCCACCGACGACATCCGAACCCTGATGGACAACGGAGAAACAGCGGCCCTCATCCTCCTAGACCTCTCCGCGGCCTTCGACACCGTCTGCCACCGCACCCTGGTGCAGCGCCTCAGCAACGTCGGAGTCCAGGAGAAGGCACTGGAATGGATCGTCTCCTTCCTCGACGGAAGAACACAGAGAGTCCGCCTGCCACCGTACAAGTCAGAGGCCACCGAAGTCATCTGCGGCGTCCCTCAAGGATCCTCGCTGAGCCCTACCCTCTTCAACGTCTACATGAGCCCCCTCACGGCCATCGCACGCCAACACAACCTCAACATAATCTCCTACGCCGACGACACCCAGCTGATCCTCTCCCTGACCAACGACCCCGCCGCCGCCAGAGCCAACCTGCACGAAGGGATGAAGGAGGTAGCCGAGTGGATGACGACCAGCCGCCTGAAACTGAACTCAGACAAGACGGAGGTCCTCATCCTGGGCTCCACACCCACCGCCTGGGACGACTCCTGGTGGCCCCCCGCCCTGGGCACCGCACCCAAACCGACAAACCACGCACGCAACCTGGGCTTCATCCTGGACTCCTCCCTCTCCATGACCAGGTAAGTCAACGCCGTCTCCTCAGCATGCTTCAACATCCTGCGCATGCTACGGAAGATCTTCTGGTGGATCCCCACGGAGACCAGGAAGACCGTCACCCAGGCCCTCTTCACCAGCCGACTGGACTACGGCAACGCCCTCTACGCCGGAACCACCGCCAAGCTCCAGAAGAGACTCCAGCGGATCCAGAACGCCTCAGCCAGACTCATCCTCGACATCCCGCGAAACAGCCACATCTCCGGACACCTGAGAGACCTTCATTGGCTCCCCGTCAACAAAAGAATCACCTTCCGTCTCCTCACCCACACACACAAAGCCCTACACGATCAAGGCCCGAGCTACCTCAACACCCGAATCAACTTCTACGCTCCCAAACGTCACCTCCGCTCAGCCAGCCGCGCTCTCGCCACCGTCCCACGCATCCGTAGAGCGACTACAGGAGGAAGGTCCTTCTCCTACCTGGCCGCCAAGACCTGGAACTCCCTCCCGGCAGACCTGCGCCTGACCCAAGACCACCTCTCCTTCAGGAAGAAGCTCAAGACCTGGCTGTTCGAGCAGTAACGGCACCCCCCCTCCCCTTAGCGCCTTGAGACCCAACGGGTAAGTAGTGTGCTCTATAAATGTCACTGATTGATTGATTGATTGATTGATTTCTTCATACATGACCCCCCTTTTGAGCAAAACCCAAAAGTTCAGAGACCCAAAATGCCCCAAAAAAACATCCAACTCATGCACAGTCGAAACAGGGAAACTTCAAATGGTCTTAACAATACAGAGGCAGGGCCCCCACCAAATTCGAATTTCATAGACTCCCATAACACTGACCTCCCCCCTCCACATTGCCTTCTCAACCCTTACAAGATTTTTCCCAGAAACTCCTCCTTGGCAGGGTCGAAACTCAAATACAGCTTACCATAGAACAAAATCCCAGCCAACTTGCCTGCAATAGTGGTGTTCAACAAGCCTTTATCAATGCAGAATAAAACAAAACTCAAAACTCTCTGCTCAGTGTACTGCCTTTCAAGGCACATCAGTTCTAAAGAACGGATCAAACCAAAAACTCCTCAAATTCACTGCATGCCAGCCTGTAACTTCTCCTAGTGGATTCTGACCAATCCAACAACTCTCACTCACCCCAGGTCCATGTGTGCACTGGCAGTTCTGCACCGAAAGCAATGCCACTGCGAATGAGACAAAGCATCTACGATATCATTGAAACACCCTGGAACGGGCTTTGCCCTGAACACCACATTAAGCTGCAAACACATCAGCATGAACCTCCTCAATAGCCATAACAACCTCAAATACCTTGTCCTCTTCCTGTTCAACAAGTTCACACCGTCATATTGTCAACATGGAAAAACACAGTCCTGTTCTTCAGCTCATCAACTCAAACCACCAGAGCTACCAAAAGTGGGAAGAACTCCAAAAATACAATGCTGCGTCCTTGACTCAACCAAATGGTTCGGCCACTGTTCCTGCTTACCATCTCCCATCCCAAAACAACCCTGAGCCTGAAGATCCGTCAGCATCCGAGAATATCTGTACCAGAAGGGCACCCCATTAAACTCCTCCGGGAAAGTTTGCCAAACGCACAAGTCTGCTCGTACACCCAAGGATGTGTGCGCCCTGTGGTGTGGCAACACTACCCCTGACATGGCCATGCCGAGGCACCTGCAAAAGTCCTCCCTGCTCTCACCACTCAGCATGCAATGTTTAAAAAACCCAACAACTTTTGCACCACTGTCAGCTCATTCCTTTGTTCCCTTTTCACATGCAACAGAAAAGCCTGGATCTCCTCCACTTTCCTACTCAGCAGTCATGCAACCCACTGCACCGAATCCAACTGAACGCCCATGAAAGTCAGCACCACATCAGGCCCCTCTTTTTCTTTGGAGCCAAAGGTACCACAAACTCTTGTGCCAAAGCTTCAAACTGGCTCAATGCCTGGACACACTCACCAGACGCTCATGTCTCCACAAGCAAGAAATTGTCAAGGTAGTGCAGCACCTCCAAATGTCCACTGCTTCTGCTGAACACCCATTGCAAAAACATACAGAAAAGTTCAAAAAAGGCACAGGAAATAGTACAACCCATCCGCAGCACTTTATCCACGTAGATGGCACCCCCAAATTGTTCTAGAAGCACACCCTGGGCTCTTGAAAAATTCACTGTTCCGCATGGAACAATGGTGGGTCCTACGACTCGCAACTGATCGTTCAGGACTGAACGAGAACAACCCCTGGAGTCTCTTGACTTGAGAAGTCTAATTCCCACGACAATACTTCCCTGTCAGTAAGCTACTCTAAGGATGTACATACAGCCACCGTTGAAACAGCACACAACACGACACATACTGTCGACATAGGGATCTTCCCATGACGTACTACATGAGTGCATGAACAAGCGAGTTATGACAGACAACTCTTGTAGATGTCCTATGATGATGGGCTTATTTATACAGTTAATTCACCTTCCATTACTATAAGGGAGACTTGACAAACGCTCGGTTGGTCTTCTCATCCATTCAGATTGGGAGTAGCCTACACTTCCATCACTGACACCTTAGATTCACACTACTGTCATTAAATATAAAATTAACTTTCATACCGGCCCACGTTATTCAACTCCATCATGCCGGTTTTGTTTTGCCTTGATGAACACCACACTCTCTGTCAGGATATTTCTCACCTGATAGACGATGGGCCTTAACCAGTGATGCCTTGACATGTAGGCACATTACATATATGACTCATACAGGCCAGGCGGATTGTAGCGGTCCCTGTGTGTTGTTGCCAGTGAGGTCACAAGCCCACAGTGCTTCCGGGTCGGTACAGGTACAGAACAGGTAGCCTTGCAATAGCGAAAAATCGAAAATGTCTGTAATTCACTATTAGAACATGCCACACACATCAGGGCTTGTCCTACATTATACTTAAAATGCGCCCTGCCCTTTGGCCTACCATAGGGGTGTCTGATTAGGGACTGGCAAGTGGGTGCACTTGCCCAGTGAGCATGACAGTACCAGACTGCACGCAGGCTCTGCAATGGCAGATCTTAGACACATTTTACAAGGCTGCTTCTGTGGGTGGCACAACCATTGCTGCAGGCCCACCAGCAGCATTTGGATTACATTCCCTGGGCACACTCAGTGCACTGTACTAGGGTCTGACAAGTAAACCAAATATCCAATCATGGAATCACTAATCCATACATCAATTTACAACAGGGAGCACTCGCACTGTGGCACTGGACAGCAGTGGCACAGTGCCCAAAGCATCTAACACCAGCAAAAATACATGAGGCAACAGAAAAAATGGAAGGGAGACCCACACCAATAGTGCCAGGTCTAACAGATATCCATCCTGAACCATGTTAAGAGCCGTCTATCAAAGCTGCCTGGTACAAATGTTAGATACGACTGCATGTCAAAGGAGATTAAAATTAGCTGGTGTTGCTTTACAATTTTAAACCCTCTCCCGACAGTCTTATCATATCCAGGTGCTGGAGCTCCTCCTTTCGCAGTTTCTTTCTAGGGATGTCTTGCATAATATTAGGGTCGGTAAAATATTCTGCGTGCCCTAGGTCGCTCATGAAATTTCAGACGTACCTGACCCAGGGAATTCTTAAAGCCCCCTCAAGTGTAAGACAATCTTGAAGTATCTCTCTCTATTTAACTTAGTTTGCTCTACTGTCCATATTCTGTGCAATAGCAGGATGGGTTAAAATGTTATGAGGTCCGAGATATATGGAGGACACAATTTGTCATAGCAGACAAAAGAAGTGGTACTAGCTGGGACAGATAAAAGATATCTTAAAAGAGAATTTTCCACTACTTGGATTGGCTGAGCAGCAGCAAAACCCCACACTCCCGCCCCTATATTACCGTTGAGGTACATTTGGCCTTATAAATTTGGATAAGCTCTGATGGGGGCTTCCTAGCTTCTTGAAAAAGGAGGAAAGGGCAGCTGTTGTCTTTGCCAATGAACATCCTTTTTGTTTGTATTGCTTGTGGCCATGAATCGCTTTGATGGAACATAATACCAAGATAGGAGAAGTTCTTGGTTATAGCTAACTTCTGCCCGCCCACGTACATGTTTCTCAGCCTATTTCTTCTCCCACTACAATTCATAATATAGGTCTTTGACTTGTTAATTGAGAGACCTAAGTTCGCCATAAATTCTGTAAAACTATCTAAGGCCCTCTGCAGGCCGTTTTGAGTTCTAGACATCAGTACTGCGTTATCCGCAAAGAGAAGTGCAGGTACTGATCGGCCACCTGCTATGGGGAAATCCTAGTTATTGTCAAGGAGTGCTCATTCCAACCCATTAATATATCAATTAAAAAGAAAAGGGGCCAGTACGCAGCCTTGCCTTAAACCCCTTTGGATGGGGAAGCGGGCTGTGCGCTCGCTTCCTATGCCAAAGCGCACAGTAGCGATGCGCCATTGTACAAATACTGTACAAAAAGGGATAATCTGAGAATCCACTCCTAAGGCCTCAAGTATCTCCCATAATCTATAATGTCTCACCGAGTCAGAGGCCGCCGTGGGAACCACGAATGCCAGAAACAAGGAGCCCTTCTTTAATCTAAAGTATTTCCCCACCAGTAGTGCAAGGTTTAAACTCTGCCCAATTGTTCCCAATCCTTCACAGAAGCTGTACTGTATATCTGAAAGGATCTGTCTAGCTTCTGCCAACGACTGAAGGCGCTCTAGAAGAACTCTCCTGGCTACTTTTATCAATGAGTCCAGCAGTGATATTGGCCGGTAACATCCGGGGTTGTTACGATGCCCTTTTTTAAATATTGAGACGATTACAGCTTCCACCCAGGTCTTAGGAATTGCTTCCATACTGCTGGCATTAAAAACCTGGGTTAATATAGGCCCTCAGAGATCGATGTTTGATTTAAATAAGTACACAGTACCTCCATCGGGGCCCGGAGCTGTACCTCCCTTACTCTCTGCGATAGCTCTCCCCACCTCCTCCAGTGTGAACTTCAGGTCTGACTTTTCCCGCTTCCCGTTTGTGGTAAGCATGCGAGATTCATTAATGAGCTCCAGCTCAGCATAAATCTTTGAGAAGTGGCTAACCCAGGATTCCTCAGGAATGGCAGATATAATAGAGGGGCCCCCACTGGTAGTAGGAATGGAGTTTTCACTGCTTGCCAAAATGTGGCACTATCCTTCTGAAATGCTGCATCGTGAAGTGATTCCCAAGCTTCCTTTCTCAGGACACATTTTCTCTCGTTGAGTGCCTGCCTATACTCCTGTCTAGCTTTCTTAATGTTATCGGTGATTCTGGGCTGCCTGTTTACCTAATTTTTAAGGGTGTTGTACGCACACGCACAGCGCTTATCAAACCAGCCCTGGGTCTTGGGTTTATTACGAGGTTGCACTAATAATGACTCCCTTATCCCAGCTACTAGTGTCTGAAACGAGGTTAATATGCTATGGGGTAACGCTGACTCACTCAAGTATGTGTCAATGAAGGTTTTATACTTGGTCACTAGCTGGTTCATGACTGCTTCGGGATCTACCTTAGACCATCGTAATAAGTAACCATTTGTTTTGTCCAGTTTTATTGTTCCTATATCTTCTGTGGGGACGGATGTCCTTTGTGGCCTATGTACCTGAAGGCCAATTGTGAAACAAAGGGGAAAATGATCACTCATGGAATTATCCCCTACACTGAAGGCGTATATCCTCAATGCGTGATTACATGATGCAAGGTCAAAATCTATAGTAGATGATAAGCCTCTCCCGTTAAATGTAGGAGGCATAGCACTTGGGTTGGTCAAGAGATCGTTTACAAACTCCAACTCATTACTGACCATGAGGTAATTAAGAAATTCCCCCGACCTTGTGTGGCAAAAATGTGTGTTACATAAACCTTCTCAATCACTAAAAACACAGGGCCTCATTTATGAGGCCGTGCGTCACTTTTACGCCGCCGGTGCGTCACTTTTTGTGATGCACCAGCAGCGTAAAAAATGAGCCTTGTTGCACCATATTTACAAAGTGACGCATCTAGGTAGATGCGTCACTTTGTAAACCCCTGCGCTACATTATACCTACGCCAGGTATAATGTACGCGGGGGGGGTTCTGGCGCAAGACAGGGTCATAGAAGTGAAGCAGTGAAATCTATAAGATTTCACTTGCGCCACTTCTAGGACACAAATGCGTCACAGCAGGCGTAAGAAAGACTGACGCAGGCCCTTTCACATGGGGCTTGCCCCATGTGAAAGGACACATTGCTGGAGTTGCGTGACTTTTGTGACACACTCCAGCAATGCGTCACTTTTGCGCCATACAGATACGTCCGAAATATTGATGTATCTGTAACTCCTTGCGCCATGATGCGTCATACTGTAAATGTGACTCATCATTGGTCTCGCAAGGAGGGCGCAGTGAAAAGTGACGCATCGCAGCGATGCGTCACTTTTCATAAATGAGGCCCACAGATTCTATTATCCTGATAGGCACATGGTGAGCAGTTAAAATACCCCGTCATGATTATCATGCTATCTTTACCACCATCAGAGCTGGCCCTTTTGAGGTCACTACCAATATTTCTTACAACGTTTTCCAACTCAGATGGTAGAATGTTATTATAGAAATTAGTCAAAAAAATGCAATGGGTCAGGCTGGTGTATAATTCGATCACTTGATAATATCTGTCCCCCCCCCTTAATTCTGTGTTGGCTAAGGGTAATTTGTTCGATTGATATACACAGACCTCCCATTGCTCTACCCCGCGTCCCCTTTACTGCGGTCAAGTGTAATGTTTTGAATCCATTAATATGTATTGGATCCATCAGCCACGTTTCCTGCAAAGTATGTCAAAATCTCAAATTAAATCACACCACATTTGCTTATTCACCTTGTTGCCCAACCCTGCAATGTTCCAAGATATAATCTTGCACAAAGTGCGGTCATAACTTGACATAGGTCCCCTTCGTTCTGACATTGTAGCGGTAGATATTAAGTCTACCATGGGGGATGTTATGTTAGTTTGGGGGTCGCACAAACCAATTATTGGGGGTGGACTACTTGTTGTATACACTCCCTGAGGCTGTTCCAGCTCTAATGTAATGGATGAAGGATTTGACAGTAATTCCTCCATGTCTATGATGCTACCTTTGACGAGAGTTACAACTCCATCTGATCTAGAGGGGCCTTTATCCTGCACTGGGTCACAGCTTAGTGGGGCCAGTCAATCGATGTCCTCTAGAGTATGAAAGACATCGTAGTGATTGGTGACTGAAATAGTGTATCGAGCTTGACTCAACCCGAGTGATCTATCTTCCTCGTACATAAACTAGGAGAATCTATCTGGTTGGTAAAAGAAGCCCTGGGGTACAATGCTTATCCTTGATGTATTCACAGACCCGTCACCCGTCTTACCTAGTATGGTACGAGTCAGTGCTGGAGTCCTAAAGGTTAGGACTACACAAACTCCATCTAAGGACTTTTTGGAATTACCTACCCAACCAATCCGCTGAGCCATCTTCAACTCTGCGAATAGGGTGTTAGTGATACCCCGCGCCGATTTTTGAAGCGCCTCCGGAGGCGTCAAAGTGATGGCTGCAGCTCCTGTTGCAAAGATTACTGGGCTCTGAAGTCTACTGACTGCAGTAGGCTCCGCCCGCCAGTAACACCACCATCACCAGGAACCAAAGCGAGACTGACATGGGTCATTAAGACCGTATAAACATGGTCTCAAGCACACTAAAACATACCCTGCCTCCAAAAAACATAGTTAAATAGGTTGGTGAGTAACGTTTTTGTGAGTGTGTGAAGGACCAGGTTGCAGAACCAAGTGACAATCTGGATAGAAAACTATAACATAGTCAAGGGCTCTAGGCTACGCTAGTCAGCGTTATCCCACCGGACCAGCAGTCCAAGACACAGGCGAAGCGGGCCTCTCAATCTCGCACCACAGCAACGACACGGCTCACCTGGGTCACCAGGCTCCTGCAGCCCAACAGTAAGTCTCAGCCACACACTCACAGGCCAGAGTCAGCAGAGCAGGCCCGGCCGGGCATGGAGTGGGCCCCCCAGGTACATTCCTCACCACTCAGTCGCCGCAGACTGCTCGTGTCCCACAGGCCACCCTGCAGCGGTCCCTGCAGCACCTCTTACTGGGTGGAAGCCCAGCCGATCTCGCTGCACCCGCTCAAGCCAGGCAGTGGTGTGGTCTGTCTTCGCCCCGGGTTCCACCCAGGGTGTACGCCGGCAAGACCCGCTGCAGAGCCCGCCACGGGCAGCATTCAGCCTTTCGAGGGCACTTACAGGGCACTGGCCACAACCGCTACAAGCCCAATCACCGCAGTTACAGCCGGGGCGCCCGGGTTCCACAAGACCAAGCTCCGGTACGTCCACCATGAATCTACAACTAGTCAGCTTCACTATGCCACCGAACTGTGTTTTGTGCTCTGTTGATGTTACAGGTTGGAACTTGAAGTACAGAATGAACATTTTTGTAACATAAATAACTCTGCTCTCTGCTCTCATCAATTATCAATGTGTGATACAAAGTGTGCAGAAGTTCTGCCATAGCTTCACAGTGTATTACGCTATTGATGGCCTCAAGGAACTCAAAGGCATAGTTCTTACTCCTCCAGCTGTCAGGTATCTACACATACAAAGCTAGGTGGTCAAGGATGTCTTGTACAGATAACATTGAAGTATTCATCTTGACTGCCAGCAACACGTTGTTGATGAGAATCTTTATCTCCTCAGCCATAGATCTTTGGCGTTCATTTACCTCCATTCTATTTGCTTTGTCAGTGGCAGTTTCTGTCAGCATTGCCAGCAATCCATAACCAAACCTGGCAGCAGCTGTTTCTTAATATCACCATGGCAGACTTGTGTACTTTGCTAAGTAGATGGTCTTTCATGTAATCCAGTTTCCAGCCATCACTCCATTTCTTCCCTGTAGAAAAATCCCCAACAATCTTACCTTCGGCAAATGCTTTGCAAATCAAACCCACGTCTGGACTGTATTGAAATAGTTCCCCGGGTTGCATGCAAACCTTTCTTCGTGATTTCTGTGTCTCAGCCTCCACAATATCTTTCATCCACTCTTCCTTGAATACAAAGCAACATTTCTTCCTTTGTGGTGCAGCACCGCACTCTCCCAAAGTTACAGCTGTGCGCTTGAACATTTCCGTGCCCGCCGATTTGAACCTGCTGTGCCACAAACCCTGCAAAATAAGGAACATGGCTTACGTTGATGCCCAGCTCATGAACGCAATCTGTTATACTTCAATGTACTAAATGCACCACAGTTTAACTCTACCAAACTATTACCTCTTCTGCTTGAACTCACGTACACCTGTTTAAATGTATGGGGTTCTGTCTGCGAAACCTGCATCAGAAGAAACCATAGGTAAGTATATTATACTACAATGTACAAGATGCACCACAGTTTAACTCTACCAAACAACTACCTCTTCTGCTCAAACTCACGCCCGTTTAAATGTATGGGGTTCTGTCTGCGAAACCTGCAACAGAATAAAACATGGGTAAGTATGTTATACTACAATGTACTAGATGAATCCACAGTTTAACTCTACCAAACAATTACCTGTTCTGCTTGTACTCACGTACACTTGTTTAAGTGTATGGGGTTCTTGTTGCAAAACCTGCAACAGAAGAAAACATGGGTAAGTATATTATGCTACAATGTACAGGATGCACCACATGTTAAATTCTACGAAACAATTACCTCTTCTTCTTATACTCAAGTACTCCCGTTTAAATGTGTGGGGTACTGTCTGTGAAACCTGCGACAGAATAAAACATGGGTAAATATTTTATACTACAATGTACAAGATGCACCACAGTTTAACTCTACCAAACAATTACCTGTTCTGTTTGTACTCACATACGCCCGTTTAAATGTATTGTAGTGTAGTTCCTATATTCCTAATAGGCTCTGTACATTGGAATAATATATGCTATAGATTTGACGTAGGATTTATGTTAACTAGGTCTCGATTGAATATACTAAACATAATTGTGTGTGTGCCAGCTAACTCAGAGGTCACTAAAAACTTTCTTGAATGTACAAGAAGGGATTCGTTTCTGACAACCGCATAAACATGACAACTTTGTTTCCCAAGAATAAGAATATATCTCTCAGAGTCGCGGAAACAATAGATAAGTATTTCACTCAGTCAATTGTGCATGCTTTGTTTCTACAGAGTTGCAGAGAAATAGAGAGACGGGCATTTTCAATAAAAGGTTTATTGAACAGTCTTCTTTCTCATGCAAGAGATATGAACTGCTACAATCGTTAGACAGAATATAAAGTATAACGCGTACAGCGAGAATAGTATTATAAAATAACACTGTAACAGCATGGTTTGGTTTCTAAGCCATAAAATACATACATAAATAACAGACTAAAATACTCAACTGGTGCTTCTAAAATACGCCTACCCCAGTGTACCTAACGTAGTTCTAGTGCGAGGGAAGAAGTAAGTATTGTTTAGCATAGGTTTAAGTTCTTTGCCAAGAATGTACCAAATGTTTCTCTAGGTTCTAATCAGCTCCATACCTCAGAATAAAGGCGTTTGGTATCTCTTTCTCGGGACTCGATTTCCCAACACCCCGCAAGGGGAGTCAGAAACACTGGAGCTGGATTTCTCGGCAGGAGAGGGCAGCTTCCTGATCAGTGCGCCAAATGGAGAGTTGGCTTCCTTCGGCACTTGCTGTAGCGAGCTGCTCGGGTAAGTAGGCTGTCGATCTGCTCCGAACCACCGTGTTTTGCTATAGCAAGTGAAGGTATATTAATACCTTGAAGGTGTTTAGGAATGCCAGGTTTGACATAAAGTTGAGCATATGAACGACATAAATGAACCCCTGGGGAATAGTTGTTCATTGTAAAGCTAACTGAGTTCTTGGAGAAATCAATATTCAAGCAAGGGGAAGTCCCTGACGGCTTCAGCTGATTTTCCTAAAAATCGTTGTGATGTTTGGTGAACGGATGAAGTAGCCATGCCTGTATTAGGGTAGTATGGGCTGTGCCTAAATAAGGGTTTGATGTCTATGCCTATATAAGGGCAACGTGAATTGTACCAAACAATACTTGCATACAGCAAGTGACCCTGGCTGACACAGCTATGAGATAGGGTAAACCTGGCAACATGCCACAACAGCTGTGATCATACAACATGAGGTAACTTCCATTAGAAATTTGTCCAAAAATTGGGTCAATCACCACAGCTGGTGAACCTTGTAGGTGGGTATGCAGTCAAAATATCGAGTTTTTTTATTTCGACTGGACAGAAAATCGACTCCAGAATATCGAGATGGCAGTAATATCGAGGTAAGTAATATCGATGTATTTTTTATCGATTTCTATGTTAAGTAAAAAATATCGAAGTTGAAAATATCGACTAATTAATATCGAATGTTAAAAATATTGTTTATTTGTATTAGTAAAAAATATCAAAAGTTAAAATATAGACTGTTAGAATATCGACTGTCAGAATATCGACTGTCAGAATATGGACTGTCAGAATATGGACTGTTAGAATATCGACTGTCAGAAAAACGAAATATTAAATGTAGACTGTTTATAATGTTGCAATATTTATGTTTTTGCATAAAATAAATAAAATGTTAGTTAATTTAGTGTTATAAAATATATAAATATTTAATTCAAAAATTAAAAAAAATAGTAAAAATGTATAATAATGGTTAGGAGCGGGTTGTGGGTTTTTAGGGGAATAGGGTGGGAAGTGTTTTAAAATATATAATTTTAAAAAACAGTAAAATATAGCAAATATTGTACAAATTAAAAAAATATATTTTGTTTTTGTTAATTTATAATAATTTTTAGGAGCGGGTTGTGGGTTTTTAGGGGAATAGGGTGGGAAGTGTTTTAAAATATATAATAAAAAAGTAATAAAAGTTAAAATTTATGTACAATATTGGTAATATTTATGCTTTAGGAGCGTGTTGTGGGTTTTTAGGGGAATAGGGTGGGAAGTGTATTAAAAATGTAATATTTAAAATTTCAGAACTAAATTTAATGTAAAAATGTAATAATAATTTTAAAATTTAAAAAACAAAATTGAAAATAATTTTCAATTTAAAATTTCAACAAAAATTAAAAAGGAGTGGGTTGTGGATTTTTTAGGGAATAGGGTGGGAAGTGTATAAAAAATATAAATAATCAAATTTCAAATATGATTTTAAATTAAAAAAATTAAGTAATATTTTACAAATTAAAAAAATAATTTTAAATTAATTTCAATGTTAAATTTCAAATTAAATTTTAAATTTAATTTGTGTATGGAAATATTTTCTTAAGTATATTTAAATAGCAAAAATAAAAACAATTAAATGTTTTAATTTTTGTCTGGATTGTTTGTAATAATATTGTTTTTTGCTATTATAGAGGAACAGTTTTTGAATTTTTTTATAATTTAAGAAATTTAAATTTTGAAATGTATTTAAAAAAAGAAAATTTAATTTTTGCAAATATTTAGAAAATCGAAATTTCATTTAACTGGTAAAAGGTATGATTATTTAGGGCTCCATTAGGATGTCGGGCGGATTTCCTCCGCCAGGGTAGCAGTGGCCACCGCCACCCTGGCAGAGGCAATCCGCCCGACATCCTTCCCTGCATTCCCCCCCGCCATATTACGATGGCGGAGGGGACCGCAGCGGTGGGAAACACCGCCCGCCTGTTTTTTGCCCCGGTCGCCTTGCGGCCGGGGCGGAAAAGGGATAACATGGTGGCGGTGTCTATCAGACACCGCCAGCCATATTAGAATAGGCATTTTCAATGCCTGTCCATGGCGGCAATGCCACCACGGAAAGGCATGCGGTGTTCACTCTAGGGGGCCCCTGCGGCCCCCAGAGTGACGGCCAAAGGGGGGTGGCACACGGGGGGGTACCTGTGGTACCCCCCTGCATTTGCATAATCGCAGCGGCAGGCACCGCGCGGTGCCTGCCGCTTCGATTATGCAAGTGCGTGCATTTGTGTTTAACATTGTGGCGGGCAGTGCAGTGAGCACCGCCCGCCACAATGTTAATTTGAAGAATGCGCCTGCCACTGTGGCGGGCACATCCTAATGCCAATGTCGGGACCCCCGCCTTTTAGGCGGGCGGTCCCGATTTACGATGGGATGACGGGCGGGCAAAGTCCGCCCGTCATCCTAATGGAGCCCTTAGTGATTTTTATTTGTAGTAGTGAAATGAATGAATATTTTGTGTATTTTTCTAACCATATTTTGGTAAAAATGTATAAAAATGTTAAATATATATTTCAAAAGTAAACAAAAAGTTCAAATATTTTTATTACAAATTTATATATTTTAATTTAATTTGAATTTAACAAAATTATGATTGGTTTGTGTTTTAGTATGTTAATAGTCTGGTTTAAAATAATTTATATTTGGTGGTTTAGGAATAGTAATTTATATGCTTTTTGTGTCCAGCACCTTCCCTGAGTTTATACTTGGTGAATTGGGAATAGAAATGTATATGGGTTTAGTGTCCAGCACCTTCCACGAGTTTATACTTGGTGGAGTGGGAATAGTTGCAGATCAGGGCCAGGTGCTTTACCCCCCAAGCTTGCATTTATACTGGCACTGACTTCTTCCCTGAGTTTATACTTGTTGGAGTGGGAATAGTAAATTATATGGTTATAGTATCCAGCACCTTCCCTGAGTTTATACTTGCTGGAGTGGGAACAGTAATTTATATGGGTTTAATGTCCAGCACCTTCCCTGAGTTTATACTTGGTGGAGTGGGAATAGTAATTTATATGGGTTTAGTGTGTAGCACCTTCTCTGAGTTTATACTTGGTGGAGTGGGAATAGTAATTTATATGGGTTGAATATCCATCACCTTCCCTGAGTTTATACTTGGTCGAGTGGGAATAGTAATTTATATGGGTTGAATAGCCATCACCTTCCCTGAGTTTATACTTGGTCGAGTGGGAATAGTAATTTATATGGTTATAGTGTCCAGCACCTTCCCTGAGTTTATAGTTTTTGGAGTGGGAATAGTCATTTATATAGGTTTAGTGTCCAGCATCTTCCCTGAGTTTATACTTGCTGGAGTGGGAATAGTAATTTTTATGGGTTTACTGTCTAGTACATTTTTTGAGCTTAAAATTGGTGAAGTGGGAATAGGAAAAGATTTGTACATAATTATTTTTTGTTTGCTACAATACTACAAGATTCATTTGTATAAAAATATAAAAAAAATAGTTGTAATTCTAATTAATGTTAGTTTACTTATACATTAATTAATAAATCATAATAATTATGAAATTACAAACATTATCTCAAAATATTAGATACACACAGGGTTAAATGGAACAATTGAAATACAGTTTATTGAAATGGAAAAACAAATGAGAAGTAGAGAAAATAATTTTATTAGCAAGAGAAATTAATAAGTTGATACTGTTTATTATCACAAAAAATATAGCTACTAAATATATACATTTATAAAAAAATATTCAATTGGATTTAAAACATGTTTATGTTTATTCACATTTATTTTAACTGTAATTTTTAATAACAAACATAATAACATAGTGTAGATTTTATTAAATAACAATTATTTTAATCACATACAAAATAGAAATATTTTAATAATAAACTTGTTGAAAATAATTGTTATATATTTGTTGTATGTACATTTTTTCATGTTTTAAAGTAGAGAATATTGATAGATACATTTTATAAACTTTTTACAATAGTAACATTTATGTGGGTTACAAAATGGAAATAGATTAATTTAGAAATTAATAAAATTAATATTGAAAATATTAATAATATTAATTTTTACATACGTTAATAATTCAGAATATATTTAAATACATAGGTAATTGTCAAAATAAAATGAACATATTTATAAACATTATGTTTAACACAAAGTTCCATATAGAAGTAATTTTTACATTTAAATTAATTACAAAGTGTACATATAAATAATAATTTTCTTTTTAACAGTTAGCTAAATAACAGTGCAAATAATTTTTTTAAACAAAGAATATTTTTTAAATATTTAAAAAAATAATCATGAGTAATAATATATAATGTAAGGCTTTGTTTTTGTGATATGGATAAAAATGTGTTGGAAACCCATACATGGTTGGAGAGGGCAGTTGACACTTGTCTACCTATTGCCAGGTGTAGAGGGAATGTACATCGCCCACCGGCTCCCTGGTACACTGAGGATCTTAAATTAGAAAAGACTAAGTGTAAGGCACTTGAACGGAAATGGCGCAAACACTACGACCCTCTAAAAAAAGAGATCTACCGTAAGGCCAGAAACCTTTATCACTTGGCTTGTACGAGAGCCAAAGCCTGTTATGTAACAGAGACCATTAACACTGCTGCTAATAAAGCACGGACTCTCTTTAATACAGTCAAAGAACTAGCTGGAGCAAATTCTATGGCTGCTGCATGCCCCCTTACCACCCAAAAATGTCAAGACCTTGCCACCTATTTTGTGGAAAAGATTGAGACCATTATTGCCAATATCAACCCTCCTTTGAGGGACGGCAGAGAAGTTCCACCTCCAGTTAGGTCAGTAGGATGCCGGCTTGATTCCTGGCCACCTATTACTTTGGAAACCTTGAAATCTTTAGCTATCTCTATTAAGTCAGGCTCTCCTTGTGACCCTCTCCCTATTAGCATTCTGAGCCAACTGGATGACTCTGCTCTGAAGATCATTTCTGAGACATTAAATGCCTTTATTAATCTGGCAAAGTTCCAGCGTCCTGGAAGCACGCCATGGTCAGCCCTTTGCTGAAGAAGCCTTCGGCTGATCCTGAGGTGTTGGCCAACTATCGCCCCATCTCCCTGCTGCCTGCTTTCTCAAAAATTTTGGAGAAACACATTCACGGTGTACTTACCATATTTACGGAGAATAACAACCTGCTCCACTTCTCCCAGTCAGGTTTCAGGGCTGGTCATTCCACCGAGTCCGCCCTCTTGGGAGTCACCGAGAAGATCAGGGGGCTCTTGGACGATGGGCAAACGGTTGCACTTGTCTTGCTCGATCTAAGTGCAGCCTTCGACACCATCTCACACGACAGGCTGCTTACCAGGCTGAGTGAGGATGGTGTCGGAGGGGCAGCGCTGGATTGGATTGAATCCTATTTGTGCAACCGGACGTTTCAGATCTCGTCTTCACAGGCCCAGTCAGACACATTTTTTTCGCCCCATGGCGTGCCTCAGGGCTCAATCTTGAGTCCGCTATTTTTTAATCTGTATTTCCGCCCTCTAGCCGATCTAGCGGAGCGAGTTGGTCTAGAACTAATGACCTATGCGGACGATTCGCAGATTATCTTTTCTCTCACCAATTCGGATCCTTCATCCCCCTCTGTGTTGAAACTAGGTCTTCATGAAGTCTTCAGCTGGATGTCAACGAACCAGCTGAAGCTCAATGGGGAGAAGACGGAGATCCTTCTCTTAGGTAAAAACAGAGACCTTTGGCAGGATATTCACTGGCCGCCATCCCTGGGCGTTTTTCCTATTCCAGCTACCCATGTCAGAAACTTAGGGGTGCACATCGATGACACACTATCGATGAAACAGCAGGTCAACAAAGTGGCTGGTATTTGCTTCACTATCCTCAAATGGCTGCGGAAGATTATCTGGATGTTGCCTGTTGATACCCAGAAGACCGTAGTCAATGCCCTCATTACATCACGGCTTGACTACGGTAACATCCTTTACCTGGGTTCCAACTTAGCCGTGATCAGGCGGCTTCAGCTTGTCCAGAACTCCGCAGCCAGGTTGCTGTGTAAAATCCCCAGGACAGCGAGGATTTCTAAGCACCTTAAGGACCTGCACTGGCTCAGGGTGGAGAACCGGGTTCGGTTCAAAGCCCTGTTTAAAATAAAGGCAGGAACCGCACCAAAGTATTTGGAAAAATTAGTTAGGCCCTACTCTCCTGCACGTAATCTCCGCTCTTCAAATGCAGCAAATTTTGTGGTACCCAGATTAAAACTGGCCAGAATGGGAGGGAGATCCTTTTCCTATCTGGGACCAGTCCTCTGGAACTCCCTTCCCCCAGCCTTACGAAAGGAGGAAAACTTTGCCAGCTTTAAGAAAAGCGTTAAAACCTGGCTTTTCAATAAATAATTGTGGTCTCTGGCCATTTTGCTTTCTGTGCTGTTGGGTTCTTAGTCCTGGCGCCGGGAAACTCTTTGTGGGTATCTGCGCGCATTACAAATGCAAATAAATAAATAAATAAATAAATAAAAAATTACTTTTAAAGTGTAGAAAAATACAAATTAAATAGCCTTTTCACATATACAGGGACTATTTTGTTACCGAGTAATGTTATTTTGGCTCATTTGGTGGCGGAACAGGTCGCGGTTGGATGCTGCTTCATGTTGGAGAGGGTACGTTTGTTTTCATTATATTTTATAAGTTAATGAAGTTATTTTAAGTGTATGTGTGGTGTGTTTAGGTTTAGTTAGATAGTATTATTGATCCTAGATTGTGTTTTAGGTGTTAGTTAGAGTGTACGATATTTGGTTTTTACCACGTTTCAGTTGTAGGTGTGTGAGGTATGCTAATATGTTTAAATGTTTGTAATGGATATGTTCAGAGCATAAATATGTGTTTTTATATCTGTATGGGTGTATTTGTGTGGGTGGGTATGTATATTTCTATTTTTCAGGTTATTGTCGCGGTTTAATGTTTTGGAGTAGGTCGATTTCTTTTTATAAAGTTGTGTGACGAGTATTATATACTCTTATTTTTACACACATACTTTGTTTTTCGGGTTTTCCAAGAGTGTTTATTTTTTTAAATTACTATTTTCGAGTTTTGAAGGGTACATCCTGTGGATTACATTGGAGAGGAGTCGCCATGGATTTGCTTGTATTTTTCCATTTTTTTGGGGCTTCCTTGGATTGTATGGATATTTTTAAAGCTTTGCTATGGATTGTTTGACATTGGATTACTTTTCAAGCAGCGACGGAAATGTAAGTATTTAAATAAAATGTTTTTGGGTGGGAAAACTGTTTACATTTGTTATATTGTTATGTTATATGTAACATTTGGTAAATAAATGATCATAATACATTTAATATATGTTTTAATAATGTATTTGATAATTTAATTACAATTTGTTACATATAATAAAGGTAGGAAATGTTATATTTAGAAGTGGCTAATGTTGCATGTATATTTATCTTATATTTTATAGAATAGTTTTAGCTATCATTGAGAGATATTCCAGTCCTTTGCTAGTTGGATAGAGGGTAACTTGCCTTTGGAGTGTGTTATACATTTTTTTAGTTTCTTTGCTTAATTTAGGTCCAATCAGGGTTACTGATTACTCCATTCGGAGCTCTTGGTAACTCTGCTCTTTTTGTAAGGATTGTATTAATTTGTGAAGGGTTGGTGTCCCTCTGCCTGTAGTTGATTGGAAGGCATTATGCCACCCTTCAACTGCATTGTTGGTTTTAGCTTCCTTGTTTAGTGTGCTAAGGTAGACATTCCACCAGGCTATTTGATATTTCGGTTGTCTTCTATGGCCAGATCGGTGTAGCCTTCCTACCCATGTATCTTCAAAGTAGTCAAGCATAGGGCTTAGTCTTTCTTCGTTTCTTTTATAGTAGGGGCTTTCTATTAATAAGTTATAGTATTCTGCAACATCTGTCACAGGCACATAGACTAGGGAAATTCGTTTTTTGATTTGATAAGCAAAGGTGCTGTCTGTGGCGTATTGGACACTTAGGGCCTCATTAGGATGGAGGATTTTCCGCATCCTCCGGGCCGGCCCGGATGATGCGGAAAATCCTCTGCGGACCCACCAAAGACCCACCGCCACATTAGGATGGCCGGTGGGTCCTGGTTTCCGTCCGCAGCTTTTCCACCGCGGTTGGCTTACAACCGCGGCGGAAAAGCACTAATATGGTGACGGTGTCTCTCAGACACCGTCAGCCAGATTAGGATGGGCTCTGAAACATGCTCTTCCGCGGTGGCTTTTCCACCGTGGAAAAGCATGTGTAACTTCACTGCGGGGGCCCGTTGCGGGCCCCCTAGGTGAAGGGGGGTGGGGGGTGCACATGGAGGGTACATATGGTACCCCCCTGCATTTGTATGCAGAAAGCGGCAGGCATCGTGCGGTGCCTGCCACTTTCTACATACAAATGCAATGCGTGCATTTTTAACATTGCTGCGGGTGCAGCTTGAAGTCGCACCCGCCGCAATGTTAAAAATAGAGGATGTGACCGCCAGGGTGGCGGTCACATCCTAATTGCACAGGAGGGAACTCCGCAGCCCATGCGGAGGTTCCCTCCTACTCTATGGTGGCGGACGGACTCAGGTCCGTCCGCCATCATAATGTGCCCCTTAATGTTGATTTTTGGAGGTGTCGCCATATACATTGATTGAAATGATAATAGCAACCTTGTATTGCTGTGTGTGGGTATGTTTTAAGGATGCTGTTTATCATTGCTTTCTCAAAGTCAATGATTATTCTTTGTGGAAAATAGTCATTAGTATGTTGTTTGACTTGGGTTAGTATTTCAAGATAGGTAGATTGCTGTTTGTTTGGTATGAGGGCATATAGGAAGGGAATATTTGCATTTTGGAAATGACCGTGGATAGTGTACATCTGGTAAAAAGGTTTAGGACATACTGAAAAAGTACCGTCCATCATCCAAGTTTGGCATTGATTTAGTTTAGTCATGTTGTTTTCTGTGGCAAACAGAATAACTCTTTTATCTTTAGACTTGTTGTCATAGAGGATAAATGGTTCTTTACTGTGAGTTAGAGAGAGTTCAGGGGGAATTTGCACTTCTTCGAAAGTTGTAGGTGTGGGAGGAGTAGTTGATGTAGCTCTTTTTTGTCTAGCTATAGTTCTTTTAAGGCATTCTATAGATGGTAGTTGGCTAGAAGCGTGTTGGGGCAGTACCCTTAAATGTTGTTTCAAAATAGCAGTTGTTTGTTGATCAGTACTAGAACTAGCTTCTTTGAGAGAATCAAGCATTTCTCTAATCTCTATTTCAGTTACATTGGGTGGGTGATTATGTTCCTTAGCATAAGTAACAGTGGTCTCCTGAGTGATAGCTCTACCATAACATTTGCTAGAATAGTACTTTGTGCACTTTCATATCTTTCTGTTTCTCCTGAGTGTAAACATATCCCATGTAACAAAGAAGCATTTTCCCTTTTTGGGAATAAACACATTTTGCTCCTTCAGTCATGCTTGCCTGTTTGTGCTAGGAGAAATTAAAATTTAAATATTAGGAAAGTATATAAATCATGTATGTTCTATTCTGAAAACACAATGTTGCACATTTATTATTTACCTGTATATTTCTATGTTGATTTCAGGTGTTGCTTTTCTTCAAATTGTTCTTTTCAGGTGTTGCTTTTCTTCAAATTGTTCTTTTCTGTGTATTTCTTTTGTACCTATGGAGATTGAGAAAATGTGTTACAATCTTTTTTAAAGCACTTATGTTTCTTTGGTTGTGCTCTGCTAGCTAGTTTGTAGTTTGTTACCTCTCGATTAAGGTTTTAAGTCATGTTTTCAATTATATACTTACTTTTTATATTTTTTCTTAGAAGTGCAGATGTTGTGTAGGTCTTCTTTATTTAATTTTCCTCTGTAGAAAATAGAGTAGAAATAAAAGATTTGTTTTAGGTATTTGTTTTTTAAATACAGGTTTGAGCATTCAGAGTTAGGTTTTGGATATATATAAAGGCGGTAGTACTTACTTTAGATAGGTGTAGCTGGTTTTCTGTTAAAGTCAATCAGTTTTCTTTCACCAACCCTGCAGAGATTCCCCTTCCTTCTGTTTGGAGATTTTGACTTCAATTCTTGCTGGTTTTAATCGTGTTTTTATAGCATTAGTTTAATTGTTTCTGAAAGTTTATTGGTTGTTTAAATTGATAGCTTATTCCTATTTGTGCATTTGAATTTTTTTAAATTTTATGCTAATTGGTTTTCTTATATGGGTGACACCAATTACTATTTTTATTATGTGTAAGTGACTTTATTTCTGTAGGTAATGCCTTATTTTATATTGAAAGTGCAAGAATCGATATAATGTGCGGTACTAAATGTTTTATAATTTGCAAAAGTTGTTTATGAGTTTTAAAATGTTTGTTTGATATAAATGTTTATCTTTAACACTTTGCAATATTTATTGTGTGTTGTTTATATTTTAAAAAAGAGTTTATGGTTATTTGAGAATAATAGAATAAAGATATTTAATTATAAAGTGCATTATTTATGTTTTTTGTAAAGTCGATAATGTTTAAATGACGATATTTTTGCATTCTATATTTTTGTGGTCGATATTTTGGCTATGTTAATAGTAAGATGTGAAAATCGATGTTTTTAAAAGCGATAATATTGTTGGTCGATATAGTTGTAGTCGATATTAATTATAGACGATATTATGATTTCGATATTTTTGTGTTTTCTTATTTAAGTAATGGGAGTCGATATTTTTGTAGTCGATAATTTGGCAACGATATTTTCTCTAGTCGATATTCGGTCATTCGAGGTTATGTCAGTGATCCTTGTAGGTGGCAGGATAAGTTGTTAGAGGAACCATCGCATGCCCCGTGTAAATTAATACCCTGACAAAGGAGAGAACTGTTTAGTGCGTTTTCACAATTTTTCCAGTAAGGCACACTTCTTTCCCCCCTCTCCAGAATCTGTGTGTGTATGGTAAATCCCAGGATGTCCTGATGTATTCTCCACCCAACCTTTCATATATGCTTGCTCTTATATGTTTTAAGCAATACTGAAAATGGAAAATTGTAACAGGCAGAATGATTGTTCCATGTATAATCCATTCTGTTGCTGGTTTTTCAGTGACAGTTAATGGCAATCTTTCCAGTTTTTTTCAATGCTCAGCACCGTATAGGCTGCTCCCCTCTGTGCCAGTTTGATCTGTTTATCAGTGAGATTAAATTCTGAAAACAGTGACATAGTATTGATTAAATGCCAAGGCACATAGCCTGAATGAAGGTTTTGTAACGCCCTGCCTAATAGCATGATAGAACGTAATTGTGACTGACCATGTTGCAACATGACCAAGACCTGTTCCATGATGTCAATGGCAGAGGATACTATGCTGTCCAAAGAATATATCCTGGATGACAGAGTCGTTAACCCATTGTCAACTTCAGAGAGAGATTTCTCTAAGTTAATACGATCAATTTCTCGTATTCGTTCTGCAGTCTCTGCTTGCGTAATCTTCCACGCTTCATTATACAGGGCATACATACGGGCGTATATAAAATGTTAATGATGTGGTTTTCTTGGTCCTAGCCATCTTTCAGTAAAGATAAGTGTTGTTTAACATCCCTAAGTGTAGATTTGTGTAGCCATTCAAGGCATAGTTTCCTTACACTGTATGTTGTTACTATTCCTGGATGCTGTCTCTGAACATATCTTGGATCTGGCCTAGTGAATGGGAACCCCGTGTTTTATTCAGGAATCTATCTTGACAGGTGTGTATGTGGGCCAGATTAACCATTTCTTACAATCTGGATCTGTTCTGTTGTGATGCAAAATAGTATGTACGTCAACCTCCCCCTCTGAAGTGTCTTCACTATCAGGTGTAGGTATGGACAGGTTGTTTAAATCTTTTATCTTGGCTAACCCAAGACAAGATGTCTGTTGGACAGTGTCATTCAAAAATATAATTTGATCTTGGATGATACAGGCTCTAAATAAAGCTTCTATCCCCTGCACTTGCCAGTCTTTTGTGCCCCAGACAGTTTTCGTCTCAATGTTGTCTTTCCAAAAGTAAAAAGCTAATGTAGACAGCTGAGCAATAAAGGCAGCAGAATAAGTTTGCTTGGTATTTGTCAACATATGTTTCATTCCTGTGTTGTAAAACGATTCTGGATTGGAAGTATTAAAACCTGAAAAGTATGGAAATGTGCCCAAAAATGTTTTTGAGCTACCCTTTGGTGGCGTAGAACAATGTTCCTATTGATTATACAGTAATACATTTCTAGGATTTGCAGATTTGTTCAAGAAATGATGACCATAGTGATTATAACAATACATTTGTTCATAATCTGATGGATCTTCTAAGTATTCATGAGTTGTAAACTTTGCACACATTTTTAAGTCTGACATCATATTATTAACAGTCTGGAAGTCCCAATCATCAGAAAAAGGTACTAGTTGAAACAAAGTAATTCAAGGAAATCTTGAACTGGTGTGGAATCTTCAACAACTCCGCCGGGTCACAAATGTCATAATCAGTTCTGTCCCAAGCTATACCCCCAGGTATAGGAAAGGCTGTGGTGTTCATTGAAGACAAGACTCTTTGTTCACGATGAGATGATTTGCGTGGCTTGAGGAGTAAGTTGATGTTCTTACTTGCTGTGTCCTTTGTGAAACAAATCTTCCAATTATCAGCATTCCCAAAGTTATTACCAGAGTCAACCAAAGTAGAAGAAAAAGCACACCCAACACAATCCAAAGTTCAATCCATGGTAACCAGATAAGACTTTTCCAGGTGATGAAAAAGTTCTGTTGCTTGTACTTTGAAAGTTCTTTTTGCTGGCGTTGTTTCAGGTTCGCTGGGATCCTCGGAAAACGTATCAAAGTTAATGAAATAGCCAGAGGCAGTTCTGTCAATTGTAGGGATTGCATCAGGATTCGTTGAAATCACTGGAACCACTTGATCACTTGTTACATTTGTATAGTCAGATGCGATTTAATTGTAGACAGGCGTTTCTTGACAAACTGCTATTTGGATTTGAAGAGGTACAAGTTCTATAGCTTTGTTGCTTAGTCCTTCATTTTGCACTGCAGATTCTTCAAAGGTGATGAGTCCCTCAGTTTGAACCTCTTAGATAGTAGCCAGATCTGGGCATCTGCTACATCTTTGGAATCCACTTGGCATCCTGCTTATGATCGGCCACATTGTGTGGTTTGACCAGGTCGGTTGACACTAACATGTTCTCCTTCTTTCCAGCAAGGGGCAGTAATACTCTTCTTGATCTGTGGATTGCTAGGACAGGTATTGGTTGTCTGTAAGAAGGACCAAATTCCTTCTTGTCAATAATCTTTTCTCTGACTAGATCCCCAATCTTTGAAATCCAGACAGGCCTTGCTGCAATAGTTGGTTTCTCTTTAGTGGTCGTTGGCTTCAGGAACATGTTACTTTGTTTCGTTCTTATTTCATTTAAGTCCTGTAATACAGCCAAACGTTCTTTTATATCAAAGGGTTTTTGTTCTACCACTGAAGTCTGACAATCAAGATCCAATATTATCATTCTGGTCCCCAAAAGGACTTCATATGGAGTGATACCTCCTAGAGAACTTCTTGGCAGATTATTAAGACTACGTTGGACACTTATTAGATGTTTGACCCACCCGTCACCCTAGCCTAATACTCTAGCTGTTATAGATTGCTTCATGTCCCGGTTTTTTCTCTCCACTACCAAATTTCCCTCAGGATGGAATGGACTAGAGTACTGCAATGCAACGCCCAGATTGGACATGGACTCCTTGTAAGCTCGAGAGCTAAACGCAGGACCCTGGACAGAATATAGCGTGACGACTGCGTATGTGCTGATGAAGACTTGCAAATCTTTTATAACAGTTTGAGCGTCAGCCGAGCGTGGAGGCCACATCCAAAGGAATCTCGTCTTAATATTTGTGGGACCGCATTTGTCCACAGGGACGGCTGCATGTAGAAAGTCTAATGCTGTCTAACAATGGAGTCTGTACTGGGTTGGCTATGTTATAGTAAGGTATCTGGCGGCTCTATCTGCTGCGATCTCTATTGCAGTCATGGCAGTTAAGTGCAAATGAATGAATGTATGCATTCATACCTGGCCACCAGTACATCTCTTTTAATTCTAATAGAGTTTTAGAGATCCCCTGATGTGTCAGACCCTCTCCCATATGTGCTTCGTGTATCAAAGCTACTCTACGTTTCCTGTTTGGATTAACTCTATCACCCACTCCAGGGATTCGAGCAAAAGGAATGGAGTTTGCATCAATTATGTATGAGTATTTGAGTGGCAACCTATTGGGTAACGCTGTGCCGCTGCCTTTGCTTGTAGCATTAACAGCTAGCATTATTTCGCCGTCTATTTTCTTTTTTGAACGAGTGATTGCAGCTACGAAAGCTGTTTGTACAGCTGCCTTCGCGGCTTCACCAGCCAATGAATTCCCTGCAACGTGAATGCCATCACTTTGATAACTCAATGTATGTATCACGTGAGTCTTTTGTAGGGTGCACAGACATAATATTGAGTCCAAAATATCGATTGGAAATAATATCGAGTTGTAAATATAGATTGGACAAAATATCGACAGGACAGAATATAGATATCCAAAATATCGTCTTTAAGGTAAGTGATGTAATATCGACTGTTAAAAATATAGAAAGTTAAAATATCGAAGTATATAATATAGATAGTTAAAAATATCGATTTTTTTATAATATCTAATTTTTTATACTGTATTTTTATGTTATAATATGTGTGAAAAGTGTGTATTCATGTTATAATTAATTTTAATTAATGTATTTTGTTTTTATAATTATTGCGTAATTTAATTCTGTACCGGTTTGTGGGTTTATAGGGGAATAGAGTGGGAAGTAATTTAATTATAATTAATTAAATATGTAAATTTATTTATTGGTAGTAATTTTTAATTAATTGTTAATTAATTTATGTTTGTTAATTAATTAAATTTTAATTGGTAATTAATTTTAATTAATTGATTAATTGGTAATTATGTAAATTTTACTAATTTATTTTCTGTAGTGGGTTGTGGGTTTATAGGGGAATTGGGTGGGAAGTAATTACATTATTATTAATTAAATATGTAAAATTATTTATTGGTATTTATTTAGAATTAATTATTAATTAGGTTTTTATGGGTAATTATACACATTTTATTTGCCTATTAATTTAATTTAATTGATTAATTGCTAATTATGTTAATGTTAATATTTTATTTTCTGTAGCGTGTTGTGGGTTTATAGGGGAATAGGGTGAGAAGTAATTTATTAATAATTAATAAAAGAGTTAAATTTATTTAATTGCATTTAATTCAAAATAATTGTTAAATAATTTTTAATTATTAAATAATTGTTAATTTGTAATTAATTTGTATTAATAGGTAACTAATTGAAATAATTATTGTTAATTAGTAATTGTAATATATTAATTATTACATTATATTAAATTGTAATTTTTTTAATTCATTATTTATAGATATTAATTTATAATTTTTGTAAATAATATATGAAGTATTTACTTTCCCTAATGTTGTATTCTCTGGAGTGGGAATAGAAATTTTAACCCTTATGCTATCCAAAGCTTTCCCTACTGTTGCACTCTTTGGAGTGGGAATAGAAATTTTGACCCCTACACTATCCAACCCTTTCCCTACTGTTGCACCCACTGGAGTGGTAATAGTACATTTTACCTATACGCTATCCAACGCTTTCCCTACTGTTGCACCCACTGGAGTGGGAATAGTAATTTTAACCCCTTCGCTATCCAACCCTTTCCCTACTGTTGCACCCCCTGGAGTGGGAATAATAAATTTTACCTCTACGCTATCCAACGCTTTCCCTACTGTTGCACCCACTGGAGTGGGAATAGTAATTTTAACCCCTACGCTATCCAACGCTTTCCCTACTGTTGCACTCTTTGGAGTGGGAATAGCAATTTTTACCCTTACGCTATCCAACGCTTTCCCTACTGTTGCACCCACAGGAGTGGGAATAGTAATTTTTACCCCTACGCTATCCAACGCTTTCCCTACTGTTGCACTCTTTGGAGTGGGAATAGTAATTTTTACCCTTACGCTATCCAACGCTTTCCCTACTGTTGCACCCACTCGAGTGGGAATAGTAATTTTTACCCCTACGCTATCCAATGCTTTCCCTACTGTTGCACTCTTTGAAGTGGGAATAGTTATTTTTACCCTTACGCTATCCAACGCTTTCCCTACTGTTGCACCCACTGGAGTGGGAATAGTCATTTTTACCCCTACGCTATCCAACTTTTCCCTACTGTTGCACTCACTGGAGTGGGAATAGTAATTTTTACCCCTACGCTATCCAACGCTTTCCCTACTGTTGCACCCACTGGAGTGGGAATAGTAAATTTTACCTCTACGCTATCCAACGTTTTCCCTACTGTTGCACCCACTGGAGTGGGAATAGTAATTTTAACCCCTACGCTAGCCAACGCTTTCCCTACTGTTGCACTTTTTGGAGTGGGAATAGTAATTTTTACCCTTACGCTATCCAACGCTTTCCCTACTGTTGCACCCACTGGAGTGGGAATATAAATTTTTACCTCTACGCTATCCAACGCTTTCCCTACTGTTGCACCCAATGGAGTGGGAAAAGTAATTTTAACCCCTACGCTATCCAACGCTTTAGCTACGATTGCACTCTTTGCAGTGGGAATAGTCATTTTTACACTTTTGTTATTGTACTCTAATAATATTGGATATTATTTAATTATATTTTGTTACTATATACATATGTTTTAACAAATATAATTTTTTTTATAACTTTCATTAATTATTTAATTATTATACGTTAATTTAAGTATTTTTAAGTATATTTTAATAATTAATTTTTAATATTAATTTAATTTAACATTGTTTTTAGTAAAGTCGATATTTTTTTAAACTATATTTTAGTAAACGATATTTTTAACTCGATATTTTTGTTCTTACCTGTTTGTAGATAGAAACTCGATATTCCGTCTGTCGATATTTTTTCAACTATATTCTTGATGGTCGATATTCTGTCCCTCGATATTATGTCAGTGATCCCTTTTGTAGTTCTTGTTGTACCTGAACTACTTGTTCCCAAAGCAATTTATGCTTGATTGTGCCTCCTTTTGCATCTTTGAACCGTTTTGAATCCAGTTCTGCAAGTATTCATTGTAAGATTGAACACAGTAATATGAATCGCACACTATGAGTGTGGGGAATTTGCGATCCATATTTTCAGGTGCCATCTTGAATGCTTGTAGTTCAGCTCGCTGAGCTGTACAATCTCTTAGAGATTGATTCAATTCAAGAGGCTTTATTCGAGTGATTCTCATAAAAGCACATTACATACATACATTTAAAATATCATTAAAACATCATTAAATGGACGCCTCCAAAAAATCAATTACAATGCATAAAATATCATTAAAATGGCGATTTACAGGTAGCAAAAGTTTCCACCGTTGATCAATTATGTGCAAATACAACAATCCCTATATGGGTAGTCTCTCGGCTATAGCCTTCTGCCTGATAACCCATGCCCACCCCAAATATTTACCTGTTGCTATAGCTAATGGCAAGCAGGAGCTAGTACAGATAATTCTCAGTGCTACTTAACTACTAGAGGTGCCTAAATTCTTACAGGCAGGTGTTAGCCAAATTCGCCTTGAAACGACATAGGCCCTACAAGAGAATAGAAAGTGCCCAATAGTTTCTTTTGTGGCTCCACAGAAAGGGCAGGTGGTGTTAGGTCCCTAACTGGCAGGTGGAGGGGATCATCTATCAGGAAGGGCTCCTATCCCCATCTGAAAGAGAAGTTTCCTGTCCCCTGGCTTGGTTATGTTGTCCCAATGAATGTATGGCGTTACAACGCATGCTTTTACCACGCATGCCTTTACAACGCGGTATTTACAACGCATGCCTTTACAACGCATAGTGCTTTGGGGCGCTGGATAGTGAATAGTTTAATTTACTATTCCAACTCCAGTCCCCGTGGATAGTAGGGAAGGTGTTGGATAGTAAATAAAACATATACCCTATCCTAGAGCGCCCCCCAGCGCAATGCGTTGTAATGGTTTGCGTTGTAAAAGTTGCGTCGTAAAGGCACTGCGTGGTAAAAGTTGCGTTGTAAAGGATGTTTCCCTGTCCCAATACAGTTCTATGGCAGGGAATGATTTAACTTCCAGATATCGACCTGCCATAGATTCCGCATCAGTTTTTCTCCAATCCCGCTTAGCCACATAATCCCAATAAAGCTCCTTAATTTTTTTTTCACTGGGAAAAGCGACTCCTGGCGGATTCTCCTAAAGGAATTGAAGGCCAAGCACACACAGCAAGGTTCAAAGATCCTTTAGCCATTTTATCCTGTGAAACACGTCAGCTTAAATCATTGCTAGAAAGCCCTCGGCATAGTGTTTAAGCTCTGGAGTAGTCCAGAGCCGCCTCCAATATAAAATCGGGCGAAGACTCGCCAGGTCTCCTACGGCCTTTCTACCCAAGTCGTATCTGAGGGGGAGCAAGGGGGTGCTTTTGGGAAGACCCGTAATTGTCCTAAAAAACTTGTTTTTGGACTTCTGTATAAAGAGGAGCTTCCCGAATCCCCACAGCTCTGCCCCATATAGTGCTGATCCCAGGGCTTTTGCCTCATATACCTTTAGAGCTGGCGCTATTGGTTTCGACTTTGATTTTCTATGCTCAGCCCCAAGGGCTCCCACTAATTGCCTGTGCCTTAATATCGCAAGATCGATGTGCTGGGAGCATCTTAGGTCATCAGTTACATAAATACCAAGATAAGTAAAGGCCCTAACTACCTCTACCGGACGTTGGTTCATGAACACCTTGGACCGAAAATTACGATGAGGATTAAAAGTCATTAATTTCGTTTTTGCTACATTGACTTCTAAACCGTGCTCCTCACAAAATTCATCGAAAATATGGAGGGCACGTTGTAGGCCACTTGGGGTCTTCGATAAAATCAGGGTGTCGTCTGCGAACATTAAAATCGGTACCTTAATGGCCGCCAACGAGGGTGCATCTACATAGGCAGATAACATTCTTGCAACTACCCCATTAATAAATAATGAAAAAAGCAAGGGGGCCATTGCACACCCTTGCCGAACACCCCATTCAACCGGGAAGTCATCAGTGATCTCCCCCTGCCTACCCCACTGGATTTTAACGAAATTCATCTCATGCAACCTCATAACCAGGGTTAGTAGTTCCTCAGGTAGTCCCAGGCTCCTCAATACCGACCACAGCTTAGTCCTGGGGACCAGGTCGAAGGCAGCCCGCAGGTCAACAAAAGCTGCATACAGACTGCCCTCCCCTAGCACCACCGTTTGCCACCGTAGCAAAGTAAAGCAGAACACCTGGTCTACCGTACTTGTGGCCTTCCGGAACCCGGCCTGATAAGGGGATAATGCATTATGCTCATCAACCCAGTCCATAAGCTTGTTAACCACCATCCTCCCCACCACCTTTTGGATGGTAGCTATCAAGCTTATGGGTCTGTAGTTCTTTCTGGCACTACGAATGACAATCTGTTCCCTAGTTTTAATAGCAGTACCCAGAGCAAGCCTAGCGTCCCTACACTGCGCATTATACCACTTTGCAGGCCTGATTGGTGCCCTATTGGTTTTCCTAGCTGTTTTCTGGAAGTAGGATTTAATAGCAGAAAAAAGGTTATCATGAACATCTGTAGCTTCATTTGACCCTGGCGTGACTGCAGTAACCTGCTCCAGTGTTTTTATCGCACCGTTCACCTCTATGTTGATGCTATCCATGGACTGTTGGTTAGCCAATACACAAGGCCATTTCAGCCGACGCTTATCGTTTGTTGGAACAGGGATGGGGAAACCTTCCCACTCTACGTTTGGCTTCCCATTCAGGGTTGACCACCATTTGTGCGCTACACACAAGGGATCATGGTCGCTTTCGAGCCTATGCTTAACTTCCATGTCACAGACTTGCACCCATAACTTCAGGCTACACAGTACATAATCTATCCTGCTCTTACTTCGCCCATTGTTGAAAGTACAAGCTCCCCACCTGTCGCTCTTTGTTCTCCCATTCAGTGCCCTAAGGCCCCTTTCAAGACAAATCGCATTTAAGCAAATAACGTCCTCGGACCACCGTTTAATAGGCTCTAGGTCTAGTCTGGGGACCCCCCAATGCCTATCCTCTTCCGCCCCAATAGAGTCTTCACAAATATCCAGGGGTTCGAACATGCGGTTAAAGTCACCAGCTATTATAAGGTTATTGTCGAGGGAGTGAGTTTCAAGTAAGGAGGTTAAAGCCACTAATACTTCTGACTTCCCTCCATTTTTTACCGCTAGCATACACATTATATATGTCAAGACGCCCCAATGTGCCCATATCCAGTTTTATAAGTTGGATTTGCCTCAACCAAATGGTCAAACCTCCCTTTGGGCGACCCTTTTGACCTTTAGTTGTAGGAACCGAATAGTTCAGATACCCCTGGAGAAAAGAAGGTTCACACATCCAGGTTTCTTGAAAAATACACACATCAAAACCGTTAATGAAGTTTACCCAATCATATGACTCATGTCTGTATCGCAATCCAGCTATATTTCAGGATACTAGACTCCCCCCCCTTCCCTAGCATTATTTACTAATTCACCAGAAGAAGCTACCAGGGGTACAGCTAAATCATTAAGGCTACCATCAACAACTACTGGGTTAAGGTCCCCCTTTGTCATGGACACATGGTTAAAAGGGTGGTCCAGGAGTGGGTTAGAATCATACTCCAGATTACAGCCAACTTGGTTAAAACCAAGTCAATCGCATTCATTAAGCCCTGATAGAACATTGAATTTATTTCTAACTTCAACACCACCTCTGTTCCATACGTCACCTATATGCCATGGTCTAGTTGGTGTCGTATGGGGTGTATACCACCACCCTTGACCTACCATAGGGCGAATCTGGTTGTTAAAATTCCTTGATTTGTGAATCCTAGGTGTGGATTGTTCGTAGGTACCTGGTCTATAAAAGAACCTTAGGGGTAACATTTCGATGCCCTGCCCCCTCGATAGTGAGTGTTGCTCTATCTCCCAGAGGATCATAGCAATACAATTTGGGTTATTAAAATTTATGACTATACAGTCACCTTCTCTGGACTTCCTTGAGCGACCCACCCATGCTACTCTACGTGCTATGAGTATATTGCGTCCAACCCCTTGGCTCTCATCCAAGTTCTTTGAGAACCAATGTGTAACCTTAGACTTTAGTTGGTAATAATCCTCAGTTATCCCAGCACGGAGGGGGGGGACATTAACCATATCTACTACCAAAGGCGCACTTTCAGGTGGTAAGTCTAGTGTGGAAAGTTTTCCCATATCAGAATCCAATTTTGCAGGGGGCAAATGGCCATTGCTGGTCTCGGTGTTTCAGCACGCGCCTCCTGATATGAAATTGGAGCCCCTTGCTTACCATTATTGGTCTCACATCGTGTATTTGAACCCCCTAAGTCAGTCGGTCTTGTATCGTTGAGTGAAACTAGCTTCTTCCCATCCTGAGGTGGAGATTTACACATAGTGGGTAGTTCTGCACCTCTAGTGTCTACCTGTTTGTGGTTGGCAGTAAAATCTATTCCCTTCCTCTTTTCGCTAGCTAAAGATTGTAACATTTTGGAATTATCATTGGCTACAGTTTCCAGTTTGTACAAGCTAACAATGACCAATCTAAGTCGCGCAATTACCGGGAATAATAGGGATCTAATCATGTGTTCAACCTGACCCACCAGAGATCCGTCACCCTGTACAGCGAACAGAGTTTTTGCCATGAGATTAAACTGCACTGGGTTATCAGTCTCGGTATAAACCCCGTAGTCTTTGTCCCCTTTTTCATTATCTTAGGAATCTTGGCTCTTTTACTTTTTGCCCCCCCCTCTTCTTTTCCTTTTCCCTGTCACTCATTTACATGTTGGCAATGATTCGTCTATATCACGAATAGGGGAACTTAAGGGCGTTGGGGAACTTTGGCAATTTTCATCTAGATCAGCACTAGTAATCTGCAGGTCTATTGAATTATTTTCCTCTAGTATATTTACAAGAGAGTCTAGTTCGATGCTTGACTCAGGCAGACCCAAATCACTTAAACGCTGACTAATACGATTCTCCGGTGAAATACAATTCTGGATCGGTCCCAGAGAAGAACGTTTAGAAAACATCTCAGTTGATAATCTCTTCTCAACAGCACTTAACTGGTGGTCCAGTGCTGCTGACACCCGCCTAATATAGTTGTCCAGAGTTCCCTTTAACCTTCCAGTATTGGATTTCCCTCCATCCTTTCCCCCCTTAGCCGACTGGGCCTCCATATCACCTGTTGATTAAGATCTAACAATAGGCAGTTCACAAACTCAGAGCAACCCCTTAGAAAACAATATTTGAATGTAATGAAATAAATAGAATAAAAACCAAGGGGGGAGGCCGAGCCCAGTCTCGACCTGCCTCGGATGGCTCTGACGGCCCGCCCTTGTCCCGGGTTTCTCCCGGGACGCTCCCGCGCAGCGGTGGATGAGGCGAAATAAATAGTGTTGGCAGTGGGCGGCGCTCAAGTCCCGCTGCAGGTGTGGACCTCGGATTGACCCCTGGGAGAGGGAGTCCCGATGTTTGCACAAAGCGTCTCACACTCGCGCTGGGTCCCAGTCCCCTTCGTAAATGCAGGGAAGTTCCTCCTTAGTCACCAAACTCTTCTCAAAATGCAGGGCGTGAGCTTCCGTGGACAGGCAACAAAGCAACAAGGCACACCTAACGCAGCGGCACCCGCGGAGCTGGTGCGGCGAGGTGTTTTTCAAGCGTTGGCAGTGGGCGGCACTCACGTCCCGCTGCAGGTGTGGACCTCGGAGTGACCCCTGGGAGATGGAGTCCCGATCTTTGCACAAAGCGCCTCACACTTGCGCTGGGTCCCAGTCCCCTTCGTAAGTTGCAGGGAAGTTCCTCCGTAGTCACCAAACTCTTCTCAAAATGCAGGGCGTGAGCTTTCGAGGACAGGCAACAAAGCAACAAGGCACACCTAACGCTGCGGCACCCGCGGAGCGGGTGCGGCAAGGTGTTTTTCAAGCGCTGGCAGTGGGCGGCGCTCAAGTCCCGCTGCAGGTGTGGACCTGGGAGTGACCCCTGGGAGATGGAGTCCCGATGTTTGCACAAAGCGCCTCGCACTGGGTCCCAGTCCCCTTCGTAAATCCAGGGAAGTTCCTCCGTGGTCACCAAACTCTTCTCAAAATGCAGGGTGTGAGCTTCCGTGGACAGGCAACAAAGCAACAAGGCACACCTAACGCAGCGGCACCCGCGGAGCTGGTGCGGCGAGGTGTTTTTCAAGCGTTGGCAGTGGGCGGCACTCACGTCCCGCTGCAGGTGTGGACCTCGGAGTGACCCCTGGGAGATGGAGTCCCGATCTTTGCACAAAGCGCCTCACACTTGCGCCTGGTCCCAGTCCCCTTCGTAAGTTGCAGGGAAGTTCCTCCGTAGTCACCAAACTCTTCTCAAAATGCAGGGCGTGAGCTTTCGAGGACAGGCAACAAAGCAACAAGGCACACCTAACGCTGCGGCACCCGCGGAGCGGGTGCGGCAAGGTGTTTTTCAAGCGCTGGCAGTGGGCGGCGCTCAAGTCCCGCTGCAGGTGTGGACCTGGGAGTGACCCCTGGGAGATGGAGTCCCGATGTTTGCACAAAGCGCCTCACACTCGCACTGGGTCCCAGTCCCCTTTGTAAATCCAGGGAAGTTCCTCCGTGGTCACCAAACTCTTCTCAAAATGCAGGGCGTGAGCTTCCGTGGACAGGCAACAAAGCAACAAGGCACACCTAACGCTGTGGCACCCGCGGAGCGGGTGCGGCGAGGTGTTTTTCAAGCGTTGGCAGTGGGCAGTGGGCGGCGCTCAAGTCCCGCTGCAGGTGTGGACCTCAGAGTGACCCCTGGGAGATGGAGTCCCGATGTTTGCACAAAGCACCTCACACTCGCGCTGGGCCCCAGTCCCCTTCGTAAATGCAGGGAAGTTCCTCCGTAGTCACCAAACTCTTCTCAAAATGCAGGGCGTGAGCTTCCGTGGACAGGCAACAAAGCAACAAGGCACACCTAACGCTGCAGCACCTTAGAGATTGAGTTTTAGTGACCATAGGTCTGAATTTGCCATCGTGCCAACAACCTTTAATGATCACGCATGCAGCACTATAAGCTTGTTTACCCCCGTAGCGGGTTGAGCTGATCCGTCAGTATAAATTATACATTTATACTGTTCTAGAGGCAGAATTTCAGTAGGCAGAGGACATTCTTGTTCGTTCTGTAGAAATGCTTGTGTTTTCAAATAAGGGTCCAAAACGTATTCAGCGGGGGGCGTGGCCAAGATGGCGACTTAGGAGGTAGCAAACCCTCAAGGCTCCCCGCTCTGAATCCCCCTTTTCGGCCGTTCCCGAGCATTTTCACCTTGGTTTTGCGAGGAACCGAGCCGGGAGCAGTGCAGAAACGGGAGACGAGCAGCTAGGAGGTCTGAAGCTCTGAGGACCTTAGGCGGATCGAAGCTGTGGTTCGGGGCTGGCTGCCGTGAAATGGCGGCTGAGTGAGTCGGATGCCAAGGAAGGTGTGCCTGCTTCCCACAGGAGGCCCTGAAATTGCGCAGGGTCGCCACAGCCTGTCGTTGGTTGGCCTGGAGGTGCTAGAGGTGCGGGGCAGCGGTGGCAGAGCGACAGACGGCAGACCGAGAGTACGGCTGTTGGCTGGTGCAAGGCCCCATTATGGGGGTTGTGAAAATTGAGGTCCCGGCATCTGGGCCTTCGGACCTGAACCTGGTCATCGGCTCCGGCGTGCTCCTGGGCGACGGACAGGTGCCTGGCCCTGCTATGGACTCCTGGGGCTGCAGCGAGGAGTGGTGAATTGGCAGTGGTGACACGTGTGGAGGAGAGCGGAGAGCGGCGCCAGTGGTCGGGGCAGCTGGAGGGCCCCGCTGGGGCAGGCGTGAAAATCAACGCAGGGGCGCCTGGGCCTAGGTGCCTGGCGCAGGGGCTGCCTGTGTTCCGGTGGACAGTAGCAGCGGTGGAGTCCGGCCCTGGGGTGCATCCACATATACAGAGGCGAGGAGTGGACAGTGGTGGCGATCTGAGGGACTGAGCCCCGATCCCAACATACAGCTTGCAGGCCATGTGTTCTGGGCGGCCCAAGAGCAGCTGGGTGGTCACAGCGGAGGACTGGGGCAGAGACTGGGACCCCTGGCAGGGGGCCTGATGGGGGCGGCAGCCCTGAATCCTGGTTGAACTTTTGCCATCTTTCGACCTGTGAAGGCGGGCCCCGATTCTAGGAACTGGCAGAACGTCCCCACAGGAGGGGACGAAGGACCCCAAATCTCTAACCTGGGGCTGCCCGAGGGTAGGCGCAGGAGGCACTAGAAGACCAAGACAGCTGATTTCCTGGCTGAGCATTGGGAGATCCGGAGGCCGGAGTTCCCGGGGTGGTGCGGCGCAGAGGGCCTGTTCGCCGCCCCTGCTTTGACACAGCATTCGGCGCCCGTATCGTGGAAGGCAGCACCCCGCCCCCAACATAGCAATCTGAGGCAGTACCTGACTATTCTCTCATAGGACCTGTGGAGCTAGACTTAAGGGTTCAGGGGCCCACAGAGCGGAGGCCGGCGCAAAAGGTCAACGGTGATCAAACATGCACTAAGGTGTCCGGCATTACAGGAAACTTGCAGAGAGGCCCCCATGACAACACGGCTCAACGTGCTATCCGCTTACCGCGGCTCAGGTGGGTCATGGCTAGCACAAGGACGAAGGGGAGCGATCTCTCAAAGACATACCAATCAAATCACACTCTGCAGGGGATGCCGGTGTTGCGTCTCAGCCGACTGCACAGCCACAACAGGTCCTAACGCCTACGGAGACCCCGTTACGAGGGAGTTCTTAGAGACACTGTTCAATACCCTCCGGGAGGATTTCTGGTCATTAAAGCAAGAAGTAGCGGGCGAAGTAAAAGAAATCTGCCCAGATGTTGATGGACTGGGGGAACGGGTTGTAGATATTGAAGAGAGTACGCATTCCACCTGCGAGGAAATCGAGTCCATGCAACAAGAAATCATTCGCCTAAAGGACCAACAATTGGACCTTCAAACACACGCTGAGGACCTGGAAACAGGTCCCTGCGTAACAGCATTTGCGTCAGAGGGGTCTCGTCATGAGAAGAAGGGTCAGATATGGTGGGTTACCTACAAGGCCTCTTCAGAAACATTCTGGGCGAAGCTGGCAACTTCGAAATACACATTGTAGGGCGCATCGGGTGGGCCTGGGCAGACGGGCACCGGCCCCACCTCCAGACATTCTGGCTTTCCTACCAGACTTTGTGCTAAAAGAACGTATTCTGCGGGAGGCCAGGAGGAAACAGCCTCTCCATTACTAGGGTCATCCTGTAGCTCTCTATCAAGACCTTGCATCCATAACATTACAAAAGAGGAAAGCCTTTAAGGAAGTGACATCCTATTTAAGAGGCAAAGGGGTGCCTTACTCATGGGGACACCCCTTTCGCATAATTTTTAAATGGAACAGCAAGTTACAGCAGCTGAGATCACTTCAGGAAACATGCCATCTGCTGGGCATCGAGAGGCAGAGCCACGAGTCCTCTCCCGCCCCAGCACAGCGACCGTCGAGGAATGGTTGACAGACAGTAGAACGCAGGCGTTCTCCCAAAACTGTCTTGAAGCTTGAAGATTTCAGTGTACAGGTGGCGGTGTGTGTGTTGGACGCTGTATTGACATATTGTTTTAAGCTGTACCTTTGCTGATTTTAAAAGCATTTATGTTGAAATTGTAACTTTGCCTATTTTGCACATCCACTCTTAAGTCCGCGGCTGATTTTAAAAGCGCGCCGGAGTGATCACTTTTAAACGGTCATTCTTACCTTTTGTATACTCGCACTCCCTGCACTTGACTGCCCTCGTGGTCCCGGTCCGCCCGGCTTGTGCCGTTTGTTGCGGAGGACCAGTCCGAGGTGCGCACTTCCGGGAGGCTGACACCACTTCCGCCCTGCGCTAGTCCTTGCAGGTGAGCGGTCTAGTGGTGCCGAGCCCGCTCCAATATTTAAATCGGCGCCTATGCTCCCAGCCCCAGTAACGATTTCAGTGTACAGGTGGCAGTGTGTGTGTTGGACGCTGTATTGACATATTGTTTTAAGCTGTACCTTTGCTGATTTTAAAAGCATTTATGTTGAAATTGTAACTTTGCCTATTTTGCACATCCACTCTTAAGTCCGCGGCTGATTTTAAAAGCGCGCCGGAGTGATCACTTTTAAACGGTCATTCTTACCTTTTGTATACTCGCACTCCCTGCACTTGACTGCCCTCGTGGTCCCGGTCCGCCCCGGCTTGTGCCGTTTGTTGCGGAGGACCAGTCCGAGGTGCGCACTTCCGGGAGGCTGACACCACTTCCGCCCTGCGCTAGTCCTTGCAGGTGAGCGGTCTAGTGGTCCCTCGCCCTTAGTACTTAATGGGGGAATGGAGGAAGCGCAGCGGACGAGCGCAGCGGGAGCGCCGACTTCGCGCCGAAGTCGCGCACAAGTCAAGCCCGTCTGCGCCCGTCCGCGCCAGTACGTGCCCAAGGCCCTGTCTCGATGCTTCCAACGGTGTCACGTATTCCCGTACTGCTTTATTGCGGTTGCGGGGTCCCCCATGTACTTCGCACCTTATGTTTAACTGCCACAATGCCCCCATCTTATGTCCTTCCTGCAATCTTTTACTGGAATCCTTTCCCTCGCAGATAGACTCTATGTCTTCTACCTTTTGGAACCCTGCCTCTCGGTGTAGTTCTCTCCCTTTTATTTTGCCCAATCCCGGTCCCCTGTTGAAATTTATTAGTATTAACTGTCGCTCTCTCGCAAAACACAAGAGAGACATCTTCGATCTTCTACAGACAGTTAGCCCAGCTGCCATGTTTTTTTTTTTTTTAAATTTTTGAAGACCTTTATTGTACATGTTGCAGAATAACAAATACGGGCCTACAACCATCCGGCCGGCCGCTATACGTATGAGCACAGGTGTCAACATTACAGCCTCCCGACGGCATCAAGTGGTACAACAACTATTAATAACGGTTACACTGGAAAGGGCATGCCGCCAGGAGGAAGGATCAGTGAGGTCAAATTTTAAAGTTTTAAATGAAATAAAGGCAATAAAGGATAGGTATAAAGGATATCCGAGTCCGTACATTAAGTCCACATGGGTAGGCAACAATAAAAATAATATCAAGTACGTAGCGCTCTTCGTCAAAGCGACAGGGCAATAGGAAAGACAAAGCGGACAGCAGAAGCCAATTTCGTGCCGCTCCCAATGCCACCCACTCCCAACCATCTTCCATCACAGACCCAGAAAGGAAAACAGTATAAGAAAGCGCAGAAAAAGAAGAAAAAAGGCCCATAGAAACCAAATACAAAATCAAAATCTACCCCCCCACCCTGCACCAACGCGGAGGCTACGGCCTACCCCCCCCGACAATGTGCCTGTCGCCCCATAAAGAACCCGAAATATAGTTCAAGCAAAGGAAGAAGAAAGAAAAAAAGGAAAAATAATAAAAGCGTTACCATGAAATATAGAGAGTGAGAAAAGGCCACCCTAATCTACAACCCTCAAAAACCCCACGAGTGAAGCGGGAGGAGGAGCCAACCAAGCCATTCCCAGTACCCCAGTCAGAAACCCAGGCCCCATACAATTTGCAGTCATTGAAAACCAAATAGTAATACAAAGGCACTAGGGAATGACATTATAACTTGTGCGACCTAAACAAGAATGTACAACTTCCAATCCCGGTCCCACCCGCCCAGCAACCGACAATCCAAGGAGAACCTAGCCCCGACCCGACCTCAGACAGACCCAGAAGAGAAGCACATGAAGAAGGCCCGCCCCCACCAGGACAAAGCACCAACATGGCCGCACATCAAAGGAAAGTAACAGAAGGTCCCAGAACACAAAATGAACCCCACCAGTCAAGTGTAACGATAGCGATCCAGAGCGCTGCCCCCCCTATCGCCCTACCTCGGGTAAAATAATCAAGGAAAGTTTCACCCCACACGTGAACCACGGGCAAGACAAATAGCAGCAGCGCCCGCGAGCAGTCACCAACGAGGAGGGATAGCACAAGGAGAAATCTTATACTTATCAAATGAGCGTTCCAGTCCGGATCCCCTCAACTAAACAGGTACAAGGTCTATAGCCCTCAATCATAACATTCGCTCCTGGACCACTAGTCCGCAAAAACAGCCACCCCATACAAAAGAAACAGAAATAAGCAAGCACAATAATCGCGGCTTAAAATAGAGAGAAGGCCAACACGCAGAACAAAATTCACAATCGGAAATGGGTGACAATTGCGTACAGTACGTGATCAATACAAGTGTGGTAGTCCGATGTCGCAACCAGGCAATCAATCTGAACCAGCGAGGAAAGAGTCATCAGCCCTGTCCTGAACGTCGAAATCTCACCAGGCACAGCCGCTGCTGTAGGCGCACTGCAGACCGGACAAAGGAGCAAGATGGCCGCTCTCGACATGAGAGAAGCAGGGGAAGAAGAAAGGGGTGTCCCCGGGCTCCCGCCAGTGCAGCGCCCCAAGTGACGGATTCTCCTTTTGACCCAGGATGGCATACACTCCGATGATGTAAAAGGGACGGTGACCGCAATTGTGCAGGCAGAGTCTCAGTTGTCGGTGTGGAGGGGGACTCTGTAACAGTAGCTTCGGCAAGTAGTACACACTCAACACTGTAGCCAGGAATAGAGCAACCCTCCGGATCCTCACGCTGCAACACTGTATCCGCCCCGGGAGAAGTGAGGGGCAGCAGGGGATCAGTCAGCCGTAGTTGTTCCACGCCAGAAATAGCATTACCGATCTTCCACTCCAGATCTCGGGCATTCCCTAGCCATGCCGCCCTCAGATCCGTGAGGGCCATCAGGATATCGCCATAAGTCAGGTCCCGTCGCAGCACTGGCCGAGCAGCGCTGCTCAATGGCGCCCTCAGAACAGCCTCGAAATCTGGGACAGGCAGGGCGGCAGAAGTGGAAAACAGGGGAGCCACGATGTGTCCATTCCGATATGCAGGCGCCATTACCATCCGTCCAGACCACCCACAATGGAGTAAGGAACGGGGAGCGACCACAGCGCCAATTGCGGTAGCAAATAGGGCCACTCAAGGTAGCTCGGCTCAGAGACTGGGGGCTGAGCGGAGCGAGAGCCTCCGCGCTCGGTGAGGGTGCGGGCGTTCACGGCGATGAAGACGGTCAAAGATGGAGTCCGTCTCCTAAACAAAGGAAAGTGTCGCCTGCACAGCTCCAGTCCATCAAATAAACGCTCGGCCGTCAATCGGGGTCGCATCAAAGAATTAAAATCATTCAGCCCAGTACTGTAGTCAATACACTCCCAAAGGGATCGGCTCTGCCACAGCCAGTCTCACCGACCAAGTCCAGCGGCGACCGGCAGCGCACATCGGGGCAGGTCCCAGAGGCTGCGCCGGAGGTCGGCAAACGCCACGAGTTCCCAATAAATCCAGCCGGGAGAGACCTCAGGAGAACGCCATTAATCACAGTGTGTCCGTGGCCTCGGAGAAAGACGGTGCAGGCAAGCGTAAACAGCAGGATTTTAGTCTGAAAGCAGGCGGGTTGCGGAGCCGGGAGCCCACACGTCCGTTCCGACCGCCATCTTGGCTCCTCCCCCCCCAGCTGCCATGTTTTTAACGGAAACATGGTTAAATGACAGCTCTGGCCCTGACATCGCCATGGCTCTCCCCAATGATTACACCTACGTTGGGCGAAACCGGCCTCTTAAAGAGGGCGGGGGAATTGCCATCATTTTCAGGAGAGAATTCTCCTGTAAATGGGAAGACCTTGAATTCCCTAATTGCGAAGCTGGTCTTTTTAAGCTATCACTTACCCCACACTTCACTCTTACCGGCACGCTGATCTATCGCCCCCCTGGCGCAGCGAGCAACTGGGCTTCCTCCCTCCCGGATCTTGTTGCCCCACTCCTGGCACAATCCAATAATTTTATGGTTATTGGAGATCTCAACATCCATTTTAACTCTGCTTTGTGTGCCATTTCCACACGTTTGTTACAGGATCTGGCAGCTTTAGATCTCCATCTCCACAATTCTGACCCCACTCATAAGGCTGGCAACCTTTTGGACCCTATTATTTCTAACCTTTCGACCATCTCATATCAATCTTCATTGCAGGTCCCCTGGTCGGACCATTTTATTGTAAATTTTTCTATTGAAATGGCTTCCCCTAACTTGTCCATGCCCACTTACCCCCATAAAGACAGCAGGAATTGGAAACGTCTTGATACAGATAAACTTAATCTGTATCTTACTAATTCCATGCCTCTACGGTCCACTCACCTGTCTACCAAGGAGCTACCTTCTGTTAAACGTTGGTTGACTAATGCTTTAGATTTCTGTCTTCCAAAGCAAAAGAACAAACTACATATTCTTCATCCACCTGCTCCCTGGTTCACTGACGCTCTCCGCCTAGAAAAATCTAAATGCAAAAAATTGGAACGCATATGGCGCTCCAATTATGATGCTGCTCTGAAAGCGGAATATAAGGCCGCTCTTAAAATCTACTACGCGTCATGTGATAGCGCCAGAGCTTCCTTTACGAACACCACGCTCCTTGCGGCACAGAATAGACCTAAGGCCCTGTTCAAAATCGTGAAGGAGCTGTCAGGTGCATCTACTGTACCCAAGGCCCCTATTCTTGATACCCGCCAGTGTGAAGCTCTGGCCAATTTCTTTGTCGAAAAGATCGAGAAGATCTATGACTCCTTTAATTCCTCTCCCGCTGTGCCCACTCATGTTGTTTTACCTGCATGTTCTCCCCCACTTGTCACCTCTGTCGGTCGCACCTCCTTGCTTCCCCAACTCCTTGCTTGGGATCCCATCTCCCCTCTGCTTCTAGAAAAGTATTTACAGGACATAAAATCTGGGTCTCCGCTTGACCCCATGCCCCCTCAAATTCTGAGCTCTCTGGACCCTACTCTACTCCTTATTATCTTGGAGCTCTTGAATGCCTCCCTTTCTGAAGCTATCGTACCCAACGAATGGAAGCACAAGGTTCTATTCTCAGTCCTCTTTTTTTTAATTTATATGTGAGACCTCTTGCTTTTTTGGCGGAACAGGCAGGTCTCTCTATCTATTCCTACGCCGATGACACTCAAGTCATCTACTCTCTCTCCACCAACAAGCACCTCCCTTTCTCCTCTCTTCAAGCTGGACTAAAACAGATCTCGGCATGGATGTTGAAGCACAAATTAAAATTAAACGGGGAGAAAACAGAACTGCTTCTGTTTGGCTCAGACATCTCGCTCTGGGGCCCACAACATTGGCCGCCGAAGATGGGCCCTCTTCCCACTCCTACTCCTTCTGCCCGGAACCTGGGGGTCCTCCTGGACAACCAACTGTCTTTCAGGCAGCACGTCGTGAAAGTCTCTGCCACCTGTACCACCATCATCAGGTGGCTTAGGAAAATCTCGTGGATGCTGCCTGCTGACACCTTGAAATCTGTAGTCCAGGCTCTTGTCATCTCACTATCACCAAAGTGGCCTGCTCCTGAGTTGCTCAGAGGCTAAACAAGTTAAAGAGATTTATGTGATAGAGCAAACCTTTAGCTTCTATCCATAGGACTACACTCCGTTGTAATATTCAATCTGGCAATGTTGCCAGTTTGTGTGTGTGTATGTCAGTGTCACCACTACGCTTACAGGTATGCCCTCCCTTCCATGTATGTAAAAAAAGGGGAGGGGAGGTTGACAGTGTCTCACGGAAGCAACACCAAGGGGAGGATTGTATCAGACTGGTACTCGCCTGATTCCTCACTTCTCATCATTGACTACTGTCAACCTTTTAAAGAAAAATGGGAGAAAAAACCAACATAAAGAAAGTGCATATAGGTCCAACAACCCCGTGGTGTTGTGAGTGCTAGAAACCCAATGTGATATCATTGTGCCCCATTACGTGAAAAACAACAAAATACCACGCTAAAAAGAGTGCAAACTAGCTGGCAACTCACAATTTTATTCTGTGCTGCTAGTTCACTATGATTAAAAGTCAACCGACATGTTTCATCACTATTACTTTTAGTGATTTCTTCAGGGTTTAGTTGATGGGTCAGCGTTTTGCATGCACCTTTCACACGTCTTCCCTTATTGTACCTGTAGTTCATGGTGCGACACAACAGACATACACACACATATTAAAAGTTTCAGCAAGTGACACTCAGCCCAGTACTCACTTACATCTGACAAATCTCGGCTGTATCAATTTACCAGGTGGCCTGTCGAGATGAGCCTACCCGGCCCCCGTGGAAGACTGCGTCACGAGTGTAGTCCCTGTCTGCGTACTGGGATATTCTGAACCGCCAAGTGGTCGGTATCTGTTATGAAAGAGTAAGCCAAATAAAAAGTACTGTGTCTCCTAGGGCCCGTCTCCGTCGACTCACGGGGACCCAGGACCCTATGCAGTCCCTTAGCTCTTTCCGTTATTTCCCCGCTCCCGCTGGTTAAGCCATTGTAACTCCTTACCGCGTTGGTGTGCAGCTCACGTCTCCGACTCACCCTCGTGTACTGTGGAGACGCCGGCCGGCTGTTTACCAAGCCGGTTTCCGGGTCACGTGAGCTGACGCGGCGTGCCGCGTCACGTTTCTTTTGGGCGCCATCTTAGACTGGGAACTTTTCAAAAGAAAGTGGGTTATATTGAATGCATTGCCATTCGTTTTGTGTCCTATTAGAAAACGAGGGGTAATTACCGAATCGCGCACAATACATGTACTTTTGTATACCATCCACTATTTGTGTATTTTGATGTGTATAAAAACGGAAAATTAATAGGGGACATTTTGAAAGCAGGAAAACATTTTTTTAAAAACTTTTAACAAAGGCAGCATATTTTGAAAAAGGCCGCCGTCGGCTGTGATAAGGTAAAGCTCCACAGAACCCCTTGTGAATGGGTTTTATAATCCTGCCCAGAGTGTTGTGATACCCAGGTATGGGGGATACTAGTCCGCCGATGATGTTTCATGAACCCCCATTAGATTGTTGTGCTTTTATTGGTGTATGGGTGTTTATATTCCCTGTATATCTAACACCATTTTGCCCAATGAGTACCACTACTCGCGGGGTGATGCAGTTGTAATGATGTGGGGAAGTACTCTAGGTCATTGTGACCTTGTTCCATTCAATGACATCGTTAAGGCCTTGATCAGCTGTTAGCTCTTCATAAATCCAGCGTGCTTCTTTCTTCGCTAGTCTGTTGCTCATACTATGTACCTCCCCGTGTAATCTCTCCAACACAGTCCAGCGCAGATCTCTAGGTTGGTGTTTCAGACTGGTAAAGTGTTGTACCAGTTTGGTCGAGAGTTTTGCTGCTCTTATGGTGCTGAGATGTTCTTGGATCCTCACTTTGATTTTTCTGGTGGTTAGCCCGATGTAATATAGGCCACAGGGACAGCTTAGTCTGTATATTACGTTACACGTATTACAGTTACTAAACCTGTTTAGATACCACGTTCTTCCGTTGGTCCTGGTGATGGAGTTGGTTTTCACTGTCAGAGGGCAGACGGTACATTCCCCACACGGGTAGTGGCCTGGTGGGAGATTAGAGTTTGGCTGTCTGACTTGTGGTCTTGTATGGACCAGCCGGTCCTTTAGACTGGAGGACCGCTTAAAGGCGAACCTGGGTGGGGGCATCCGCATCGAGTTGGTACTAAGAATGTCCCAATGTTTTCTGACGATTTGCCGGATCTTGGCAGAGTGGGGTCCATAAGTAGTGATCACTGGGATACAGTCTGTTTTCACTTTTAGTTGACGCTCAAGTAGGGCTTCTCGTGGTGTGTTGAGAGCTCGTTTCTTGGCCTGATTTATCGTTCTGCGCGGGTATGCTCTGGCCACAAGTTTATCGGCCAGTTCTTCTGATTGTTCTTTATAGCAGTTGGTGGTGGAGCAGTTTCTACGGTATCTCATGAATTGTCCCACCGGGAGATTATCCCGTAGGGCCCTGGGGTGGAATGATTTATAATGTAGCAATGAATTTTTATCTGTAGGTTTTTGGTGTACAGATGTAACAAGCTTGTTGTTTATAGCATTGATGTCCAAATCCAGATATGTGGCTTTGTACCGATCTATATTCCAGGTGAACCTGAGGCAACCATCCAATGTGTTCAACCACGTGAGAAAGCTATCTAGATCTTCAGAAGTACCCCTCCAGATGCATAGGATGTCATCTATGTATCTCTTCCAGAGGACAATGTTCCTCTGGAAGAGATTGGTGGCATGGTAGATGTTGTTAGCTTCGAATAGACCGACGTAAATACACGCCAAACTGGGGGCAAAAGTAGCCCCCATTGAAGTCCCAGACGTCTGCAGGTACAGTTGGTCTTTATATGTAAAGAAATTGCGGGTCAGTGCTAGTTCAATACATTGTAGGATTAGGGTCTGTGCTGTGTCATAGAACCACTCCAGCTCCCCCAGGGAGCGGGCTGCTGCCACCAGCGTCGCCTCCTGGGGTATGCTGGTATAAAGGGACTCGATGTCAATAGTCACCATTAGGTTTTCCTCAGGGTTATATGTGACTGATTGGAGGTGTCTCAGGATGTCGGTGGTATCTTGTATGTATGAAGGTTGAGTAATCACACATTCACGTAAAAAGAAATCCGCAAATTGAGATAGCGGCTCGAGAACAGAATTGATGCCCGAAACAATAGGCCTGCCTGGTGGTGGGCGTTGTGGCTTATGAATTTTGGGCACAATATAAAATGCCGGTATTCTGGGGGATGGATTGATCAGAAAATCTTGTCATCTCACGCCTGGACTATGGTAACATCTTACTTTTGGGCGCCTGTAAGGAGGTCACTAAGAAGTACCAGGTTCGCCTTATTTGTGAACTACCCGCCAGATCCTCAGCCTCTTCCCACATGCGTAACCTACATTGGCTGCGGATCGAGAGCAGGGTCAAATTTAAGGCATTATGTTTCATGCATAAAATCATGACCGGAAAAGCTCCTCCTTACTTATCTATTCTGGTGCAGCAATATCTTCCTCCGCGCACACTTAGGTCTTCCACCCAGAATAAGTTCAGGATTCCACGCATCAAGAGAGCAAAAATGGGAGGTCGCTCATTTTTTCTGCTGGCTCCCTCTCTTTGGAACTCTTTACCCCTCCCTCTGCGTTCTGAAATGTGCTTCCTTACTTTCTGTAAGGGAATCAAGACCTGGCTTTTTAATATGTAAGTTCGCTGATTTGACTCCCTCCTCATTTGGCATACTGTTTTTTACTCCCAGCGCCGGGAAACCCACGGGTAGCTGAGCGCTTAAGAAATGTAATAATAAATAAATAAAAGCCAGGCACTCTGGCGTTGTCTCAGGAAAGAGAAGCGGCCCTAGAGGCGGTGACGAGTGAATGTATAATATCAACCGGGGTGTGCATAGCACGATGATTTGGCTGGCCGGAGGTGGAGCGGGGTTGCCCTGATTCCAGGTGGACCCCTCATTCTTTCTATATTCCAAGTGCCGGCAACTGTGGACATCAGGCATTGGACAATGGTGAAGGGATGGGGCAGCTTTGTTGGGGTTAGGGAGGGGGGATGGGGGAGTTGGAGGGGGGTGTCTCTTTGGGGTTAGGGTGGGGGAAGGACTGGGATGGGGTTGGGGGGATGGGTTGCAGGGGGTAGGAACCAGTGTGCAGTCTGTGGGGTAGTTGGGTATTGGGTTTTGCGCGCCCAGGAGCTTATGCATAGCAGAGACCTGCGCACGCGCCGCTTACACTTTTTTCCCTTGCCAATGGGACACTGTAGGACAGCACCATTTCCAGGTCTTTTCTCATGACCCAAGTCTTAACACTTAACTCGAAGGGGTTAAACAACCCCATTAAGAGACATGCGATTCTGAGATATTTAGAGAATTCGGGGGCCTCCATCTGTTTATTGCAGGAGACACATTTGCTGCCCAAAGACTGGTATAGAATGAGGTCCCGAGCCTTCCCCCATCAATTTTATTCCTACATGCCGGATAGGAGGGGAGGGGGGTTGCCATACTCCTTGCAAGGCATTTTCGGGGTAGGGCTGGTGATAAGGTGGCAGACATGAAAGGAAGAGTCTTGGCGTACAGGTTCTGGGTGGGGGACACTTCTGTAGTTATAGGTTCTATCTATGCCCCTAACTCTGGACAGGAGCCATTTCTTGTCGATTCAATTTCAGACATCCTCCGTCACCAAGACAGAAGGGTCTTATTGGGGGGGCCTTAACATAGTTATGGACCCAGATAAGGACAGGTCAGGCCACAGGCACTGGGCTCTTTACAAGGTAGGGGTAGAGTGGCTCTGAGATAGAGGACTAGTAGATATCTACAGGGTAGCCCATCCCCATAGCACGCAATACTCCTTCTATTCCCATGTCCACCATACCTATGCTTGCCTAGATCACTTTATAGGGTCTTCCAAACCTAATGCTCTGGTCCATTCAGTTGAAATCACCACTGCGGCATTGCCAGATCATGACGCAGTACAGTTGACTATCGACTTGCGCTCCACGAGCCAAAAGAGAGGGAAGTGGCGTCTACGGGAGTCTCTGCTGCCGCGGCCTGATACCTGCCGGCTAGTGCAAAAGTGTCTGATGGACTACTTGGCATCCAACGACACCGCTGATACTCCGCTGACAACCCTATGGGGGGCTCTCAAAGCGGTGGTGAGAGGGGAGCTTATTGGGATCTCCGCGGCTGACAACCACGTGTGAAGAGAAAAGAGAGAGGACTTGGCGGCCAAAGTGATGAAACTTGCGCGTGTTCACAGCCGGACCGGGGCCCCGCGTATATGGCGGCAACTCAAAGCAGCCAAAGCACAGTTGGCAAGTCTGGATCTTGATAGAGCGGAGGATGCCGCTCTCCGGCTTAAACACCCCTATTATATAGGTGGTGATAGGACGGGGAAGCTACTCGCAAGCAAACTCGGGGCGAGCACAGAACGCTCCAGAATTGCGGCTGTCCATACCTCGAACGCGGATAGGGTTGAAAGCGATGAGCAGATTGCGGAAGCCTTCCGTGCTTTCTATGTCTCCTTGTTCAGCATCGATTCCGGCAGAGATGTTGGAAGCAGATGTCGTTGTTCTTCCCAAACCAGGGAAATATCCCACCCAATGCGCGGCATATCGGCTGATCTCCCTCCTCAACCTCGATCTGAAGTTATTCACAGGTGTTTTAGCAGCCAGGTTGGGCCCGCGCCTTCCGGGCATAATCGAACATGAACAATCAGGCTTTATCCCTAATAGACAAAGCAGTGATAATACCAAGAGAATCATGGATTTAATAGATAAAGCTCACTATATGGACCTGGATGCCCTGTTGCTCTCGGTCGAGATAAAACCATCTACCGGCACAACACTTACCCGCAATTACACCAATCTCACCTCTCAGGTGACTACTGCCCTGCGACGATGGAGAATGCACCCTTTGTCTCTGCTGGGCAGGGTAGCTGCAGTAAAAATATCCATACTGCCTAAAATACTGTATATCTAAAAAGACGATACCGGTAACACCGCCCCTATGCTACATTCGCATGTTGCAGTCTGAGATTCAACACTTTATTTGGGCCGGGAAACGACGAATGCTTCGTCGCGATTTGGCCTCTCGTTCTCCCGATGAGGGCGGTCTAGGAATTCCTCATCTTATGATCTACTACAAGGCAGCCCAGCTTCACTATTTAGTGGAATGGAGCAGACTAGAATCCGAAAAGAGGTGGCTCTTTCAGGATAGGGCTATGGCCCGCCTCCCCTTGTGGAAGGTACCGTTTTTGAAACCGACCAACCGCCCCTCATACCTGAGGAGATCTCCTATTACCCGCTCAGTGATGAGGGTATGGGAGTCGTCGCTGTGCAGAGGAATCTCACTTCCTTCCCCTCACCTCTTACTCCTCTTTTTGACAACCCTCAATTTCCCCCGGGCACTGACGTGTGAGCTTTCCCTCAGTGGCGCGTATCGCCTTGCCACTCGGCAGGCCACCTTTTTGATCTTCAGGGCTTATTGTATTTAAGAAGTTTTCTATAGCGCTGGCCTGACCCTAGGGTATCGGAGCGCTTTACAGCGGATGCTAACAGATAATCACCATATACATAGTAGGTAGTCACCATATACACAAAAGGAGAGTGCACAATAGAAGAGAAACAAATTGTAGTGCAGGACAGATTTGACTTCGAGGTTATTCGGAGTTATTGAGCTTGGACAGAGCAAGATGTCTGCTAGCTGTCTCGAGTTATCCCTTCCCTAGGGAGCGGTTGAGGAACAGGGTTTTGAGTTGTCTCTTGAATGGAGGAAATGGTTCTGATGTGAGAGGGAATGGAGTTCCAGATTTCTGGAGCGCTTCCGGTGAAGGATCGATCCGCAGTCTTTTTTCTTCTGGTTTTTGAAGGGATGAGTGGGAGGGAGTTTGAACCTCTCAGGTTCATAGACTGGCCGGCTTTTTTTAGGTTTTTTTCGCCAAGTATTCGGGTTTGCCGGTATGAAGGGCTTTATGGGTGAGAAAGGCTGTTCTGAAGCTGATCCGCATTTGGACTGGAAGCCACTTAAATTCTCTTAGTGCGTGTGAGAAATGTTCGAATTTCTTGATAACGGTGATCCTTCTGGCAGCCGCATGCAGCGTTGTCTTGATGGCAGCCAAATGAACTTTAGGAACTCAAGAGAGGACTGCGTTCCTGTAGTCCAGTCGAGACAATACTAGTGCTTGTGTGGCCTGTTTGAGATCACTGGGCAGAATGAAGGGTTTTATTTTGTTCAGTAGTCTGAGGTTAAGGAATGCACTTTTGGCCGAATTCTTGATGTGCCTCGTCATGTTCAGTTTTGGGTCTAGGGTGATGCCTAGAGATTTGACAGAGTCTGCTAGAGTGAGATTCCTGTTGAGCTCATCAATGGCTTTTAACCATTCCACAATTTGGGGGTTCTCTTCCTTGTTCGAGATGAGGAGTATCTCCGTCTTGTCAGGATTTAGTTTAAGGTGGTTGCATGTCAGCCAGACCTGGATGTCTCTCAGTACATCATTGAGTCTTTGAATGTCTTTGAGAGAAGTAGTTTCCAGATAGATCTGGGTGTCATCAGCATAGAGATGGAAGCAAATGTTGGCTTTCCTAAGTAGTTTGAAGAGCAGTTCCATGTAAATGTTAAAGAGTTGCGGTGATAGCACCGAGCCTTGAGGGACGCCTTTATTGACTTGTTGGAGGTCGGAGGTGAAGTTTTTTTAATTTTATTTTTTTAGTGCAATTGTGCAGAAAGGAGGCGAACCATTTGAGGACTACCTCACCAAGACCAGCTCTTTCTTGGAGGGCCCTTATGAGGAGTTTGTGGTCTACAGTGTCAAAAGCTGCCGAGAGATCAAGGAGAATGAGGAGGCAGCATTGGTCAGAGTCTAGTGAACTGCGGATATCGTCGATGATGTTGAGGATCGCGGTTTCTGTGCCACAGCCTTTTCTGAAGCCGGACTGGTGGGGATACAGGAAGTTGATGTTGTCCAGGTTTTGGGTCAGTTGATGTAATACGCATCTTTCTAGGGTTTTTAAAAAAAGGGGGAGGTTCGACACCAATCTGAAGTTGTTCAGGTCCGTAATATCTAGGCCAGGTGTTTTCAACAAGGGTATGACTTGACCCATTTTAAGGCAGTCTGGAACGATTCTGTTTTCCAGGGAGCTGTTTATGATTGTGCTCCAGAGAGGCGCTAGGGCGTGTTTCAGTTTTTTGGTCAGTAGGGAAGGAATGGGGTCTAGGACATGCGCTGAGGGTTTAGAGGAGGAGTTCAGCCTGACTATCTCAGTTACCTGAATGGGGTGGAAGCTTAGCCAGGAATTGACGGAGGAACCAGGAGAAAGATCATTCGATCCAGCCAAGATGCTCTTCGTGGGGTGCATGTTGTTGATGTCCAATGAAAGTTTGATTTTCGTGATCTTATCATTGAAGAAGTTGGCGAAGTTATCGCATAGTTCTTTGTAAGCCTGTATGGAGGAGAACAAGGGCTTGGGGGTTTGTTGTCTAATGATACTATACAGCTCCTTGGGTCTGTTTTTGGCACTGTCCAGCGCCGAGCGGAAGAAGCTGGATTTCTTGTTTTTAATGTGATTGTTGTACTTCCTACGGGCTGATTTGAGTTTATCACGGAGGATGGAGGTAGGGTTATTTCTCCATTTTCTTTCTTTGGCTCTTAGTTCTCTCCTTTCAGAGTTGAGGTCGGAGTTGAACCTGGATCTTGATGGAGTGGCTCGGCTCTTTTTTAGCTTTAGGGGAGCTAGTTGAAGGAGCATAGACAGTAGATTTGCGTTGTAGCACTCAGTGAGTTTATTTGTGGAGAGGTGGTCGTTGGTGACAGGAAGAAGAGAACCTATCCGCTTTACAAGGATTCCAACAGGGATCTATGAGAAGTTTCTCAACCGTTAGGGAGGGTCTTGCATAGGTGTTTGAAAGAGCGTTAGTTGATTGATATGAAATAAGATCATGTGGTGATCTGGCCAGTCTACTGGGAGTATGTGGTTGATTGTGATTGCGTTTCTTTGAGCGATGATGGCATCCAAGGTGGCTCCTTTGTAGTGATTTACAAAAAGGGGGTGGTGATGAACAGAGTGTCTGAGTTAAACAGACCACTCTTACCCAGTCCAAAGATCAGGGCTTGATCCATCACCGTTATTTATCTCACTGCCCCATCCCAGCTCAGAACCTGGCTATATGCAAATCAGTCTGTCCCTGGCCCAGTGCATCATGGGAACAGGGCAGACTAAACTACCAAGCCAATTCTTCACCAGAAAGGAGACAAGCTACCGGGGACCGGTTTCTGGCATTTCAGCCTTCTTCGGCCCGGCTTTCTTGAATCCTGATGGAGCAGTGAGAAAGGGACTCATGTCTGAGTATACCCTGCCACACCTATAGTGGCCAAAAACGATTTACAAAAAGGGGGTGGTGATGAACAGAGTGTCTGAGTTAAACAGACCACTCTTACCCAGTCCAAAGATCAGGGCTTGATCCATCACCGTTATTTATCTCACTGCCCCATCCCAGCTCAGAACCTGGCTATATGCAAATCAGTCTGTCCCTGGCCCAGTGCATCATGGGAACAGGGCAGACTAAACTACCAAGCCAATTCTTCACCAGAAAGGAGACAAGCTACCGGGGACCGGTTTCTGGCATTTCAGCCTTCTTCGGCCCGGCTTGCTTGAATCCTGATGGAGCAGTGAGAAAGGGACTCATGTCTGAGTATACCCTGCCACACCTATAGTGGCCAAAAACGATTTACAAAAAGGGGGTGGTGATAAACAGAGTGTCTGAGTTAAACAGACCACTCTTACCCAGTCCAAAGATCAGGGCTTGATCCATCACCGTTATTTATCTCACTGCCCCATCCCAGCTCAGAACCTGGCTATATGCAAATCAGTCTGTCCCTGGCCCAGTGCATCATGGGAACAGGGCAGACTAAACTACCAAGCCAATTCTTCACCAGAAAGGAGACAAGCTACCGGGGACCGGTTTCTGGCATTTCAGCCTTCTTCGGCCCGGCTTGCTTGAATCCTGATGGAGCAGTGAGAAAGGGACTCATGTCTGAGTATACCCTGCCACACCTATAGTGGCCAAAAACGATTTACAAAAAGGGGGTGGTGATGAACAGAGTGTCTGAGTTAAACAGACCACTCTTACCCAGTCCAAAGATCAGGGCTTGATCCATCACCGTTATTTATCTCACTGCCCCATCCCAGCTCAGAACCTGGCTATATGCAAATCAGTCTGTCCCTGGCCCAGTGCATCATGGGAACAGGGCAGACTAAACTACCAAGCCAATTCTTCACCAGAAAGGAGACAAGCTACCGGGGACCGGTTTCTGGCATTTCAGCCTTCTTCGGCCCGGCTTGCTTGAATCCTGATGGAGCAGTGAGAAAGGGACTCATGTCTGAGTATACCCTGCCACACCTATAGTGGCCAAAAACGATTTACAAAAAGGGGGTGGTGATGAACAGAGTATCTGAGTTAAACAGACCACTCTTACCCAGTCCAAAGATCAGGGCTTGATCCATCACCGTTATTTATCTCACTGCCCCATCCCAGCTCAGAACCTGGCTATATGCAAATCAGTCTGTCCCTGGCCCAGTGCATCATGGGAACAGGGCAGACTAAACTACCAAGCCAATTCTTCACCAGAAAGGAGACCAGCTACCGGGGACCGGTTTCTGGCATTTCAGCCTTCTTCGGCCTGGGACAGGTACAGACTAATTTGCATACAGCCAGGTTCTGAAACTGGGATGGTGCAGTGAGCTAAAAAACGGTGTTGGATCTAGCCCTGATCTCCTGACTGGGTGAGAGCTTTCTGCTTAATTCAGAGACTCTGTCCCTCACCACCCCTTGTTGTAAATATTTTTTTCCACCCTAAGCGTGGAAGGGTATTCTCAGATGTGAGACCCTTGCTCATTGCACCATCAGGATTCAAGCAAACCGGGCCGAAGACGGCTGTAATGCCAGAAACCGGTCCCCGGGAGCTTGTTTCCTTCCCAGTGTAAGAATTGGCTTTTGTAGTTTGGTTTGCCCTGTTCCCATCATGCACTGGGACAGGTACAGACTAATTTGCATACAGCCAGGTTCTGAAACTGGGATGGTGCAGTGAGCTAAAAAACGGTGTTGGATCTAGCCCTGATCTCCTGACTGGGTGAGAGCTTTCTGCTTAATTCAGAGACTCTGTCCCTCACCACCCCTTGTTGTAAATATTTTTGTCCACCCTAAGCGTGGAAGGGTATTCTCAGATGTGAGACCCTTGCTCATTGCACCATCAGGATTCAAGCAAACCGGGCCGAAGACGGCTGTAATGCCAGAAACCGGTCCCCGGGAGCTTGTTTCCTTCCCAGTGTAAGAATTGGCTTTTGTAGTTTGGTTTGCCCTGTTCCCATCATGCACTGGGACAGGTACAGACTAATTTGCATACAGCCAGGTTCTGAAACTGGGATGGTGCAGTGAGCTAAAAAACGGTGTTGGATCTAGCCCTGATCTCCTGACTGGGTGAGAGCTTTCTGCTTAATTCAGAGACTCTGTCCCTCACCACCCCTTGTTGTAAATATTCCTTTGTAGTGAGTCCCCTCAGTGCAGTAGTGGATTAAATTATTGTCACTTAGGAAACTGGATAGTGATTAGATTAGCAGGTTGTTAGTCTCATTCCATCGCAGGTTAAGGTCGCCAAGGATTAGATTATTGGCATCTCCGAGTGCGCCATGAGCTATCAGGTCAGATAGGTGTTACCCGAAATTGGAGGTGTTACCTGGACGGTGATAGAGAAGATGGCAGCGTAAAGTTCCATTGTCTTTGGTTTGATGTTGGTTGAGAGGCATTCAAAAGAGTTATATTTGTCTGAGTCTATTTCCGAGATGGCCATGTTGTTTTAATGGATGATAGCTACCCCTCTCCCTCTTTGGTCTTTTCTGTCTTTGTTGATGATGGAAAAGCCAAGGGGGGACAAGCATGTCTAAGCATGGTGAGGCTAGTTCGTTGAGCCAGGTCTCCATGATGAACGCAATGTCATTGTCGTGGGAGAGAATGGCCTCTGCTAGTTCACTTGCATGCAGCGAAGCCGACCTGCAGTTGATGAGCAAGCAATTGGTGAAAAGCTCTTTGTTGTTGGGAGTCTTTTCTATGGGTCCCCTAGGTAGGGTGGTGAGGACGGGTGGTCTCGGGGGTTTTGTGCCGGGAATGTCTCTTCTGGGACCCATGATCACTTAGATTTTGGATTTGGGGGAGTCAAAAGGGGGTGAGTCATAAGAGGAGGCTAAGTCGGCTGCTTCAGTGTCCGACATGGCTGCTTCTGTTCTAGTGGGTCTTGAGGTCGGGGGTTTGTCACCAGTATATGAGTGTCTCTGGGCCCTAGTTGGAAGGTTTGCGATTTTTGAGGTAGTTTGTGTACAGGATTCCGTGTCCGGTCTTGGGGGCCTATGAGGCAGAGTTTTGAGGGTTTTTGAGAGCCAGGAGGAGCTCTTGTGGCTATAGGAGTTGGAAGTGGGGGAGTGCAGGGGGGAGAATGGTGTGGTCTGCGTGCCTTATCCAGGTTGGATAGGATTTCGGCCAGGCCTCGGGCGATCACGTCTATCTGATTTTCTAGTGTCGCGAGTCGTGTAGCCACGGAGTCATGGACGCGGTGGTGAGTCGTGTAGTCACGGAGTCATGTGAGGGGGTGGGAGCAGACTGCAGGGATTCGCATTGAGTGGTATAGGTTGGGATTGTGGAGTGCTGTATCTTGCTCAATGTGTGGAGCAGGTTGTCGTCCCCTTTTGTAAACCCGGGAGGGGGTGAATTGGGTCATTCATTTATGTATTTATTTATTTGTTGCCATTTATAAAGCGTGACAAATACCCGCAGGCGTCTCGGCGCTAGACCATTTACATAAATTCAGCTCGATGTAATATGCTCCAACAGATTACTTTTCTTTTAGTGGAAGCTATTGGTTAAACAGCCAAGTCTTTAGTCTCTTGCGAAACTGAATGAGTGAAGGGCTTAGTCTGATGTCTTGCGGCAAGGTGTTCCATAATTTAGGGGCTGCTATCAAAAAGCGGCGATCGCCCCAGGACACTGTTTTGGAACGAGGAATCACTAGCTGGTTACGATTAGAGGACCGAAGCTGTCTGGACGGATGATATGGAACCAGCTGGTCCGTTAGAAAGTGCGGACCTTGATTGTTTAGAGCTTTATACTGTACTATACATAGTGATTCGAACTTGATCCTATTCTGGATCGTCAGCCAGTGGAGTCGTTTAATAGTTTCTGATATGGCCGTGAATTTAGGGGTTCCGGAAAGCAGACGTGCTGCAGCATTTTGTATCGACTGCAACTTCCTTGTGACCCTGACCTGGGTGTTTAAAAATAAGCCGTTGCAGTAGTCAAGGGACGATAAGACCAAGGAACTAACCAGAGTTTTGGTGGCTGCTGCTGGCAAAAACGGATTGATTTTTCTAATCATGCGTAATTTATAGTGGGCTGTGGTAGCAACTTTGTTCGCATGATCCATGAAATTAAGGCCCTCGTCGAAGGTGACTCCCAAGTTCCTAACCTTAGCTGCTGGAGTTGGGGGTGCTCCAAATGTGGGTGTCCACCAAGATGATGACCAAACTGGTGAGGGAGGTCCGAAAATGACTACCTCAGTTTTTTCAGAATTGAGTTTCAGGCAATTTGTTGCCATCCACTCTCCTATTTCCAGCATTCCATTTTGGAAGCGTTGGGCCACCTCTCATGAAAAGAATTAGAGTTTCTGAGATCAGTGCGCAAACTAGTGAGGCTAGGGAACCCTGTTGGTGGAGCTCGTTCCTGATGTTGCGGTGGGAGGGTCCGAAAGGGTGGTGGGATTGTGTTTTCCTTAGGGATTGTATAGTATTGATAGCAGGGATACTGAAGTGTGAGGTGACTTAGGGGGGCTGGACAGTGGGGGTAAAGGGTGGAGTGGATTATGTTTCCTGTTGGGGCCTATTCACTGTAGCTGGGAATTGGGTGCAACAGGTCGGGGTGGGTGTGGGAGAGCAGAACGTAGTGTGGGTAAGAGGGCGTTGAAGGCTTCAAGGTTCTTGATGTTTGCCTGAATGAGGACAGTGCCGTTAGTGTAGATGGTCACTGAAGTGCTCCCTCTTCTTGACGAGCGATTAGGGAGTAAGGCTGTTAATTTGCAGCTGTGTGGTGTGTATGTGGTTTTGGCTATGTAAAGTTGTGCTGTAAGGGAGGAGATCCAGACTTCTGGTCTCTCAGTGTGAAAAAATGAGGTCCAATTTAATCGGACCTTTGTAGGAGGAGTGAGAAGTAGTGGCTTCATCTCCTATTCGGATTTGCCTGACTGGTATGACATTAAGGACCCCGAACGGTTTCAATATTTTCAGCTCCGTCACTGGCTGCTTCATTCAGATGTGCGCCCCTGGGTTAGCCGTAAACTTACGACCTATGAGAAATGGCTCCTCTCCAAGCACTCCGATCGTAAAATGATCTCAGAATTGTACCCCATGTTGCTCCCCCCGCATCGCAAGACAAGTCAGCTGATCAGCGCCGCTGGGAAGCAGAATTAGGAATGAACCTCTCGCGGAAGGAATGGCAACAGATCTAGTATAGGGCTCACCACACAGCACGGAACGTGGGGAGCAGGGAAGCGGCGGTCAAGATGGCCATTTACTGGCATTTGACACCGGCTCGACTGCATCAAATTGATCCTGACCGTAGCCCTGAATGTTGCAGAAGTTGTGGAGAAACAGGCACCCTAACACACATACTTTGGGAGTGTAGGGAGGTGCAGGGGTTTTGGGAGGAAGTCCTTACAGATGTGGACACCTACTTTAACAGAGGTCCCCCGATTTCCCGCCTACACCCTCCTAGGTTTGCCTAACGCACTCACTTTTCCACTTAAATCTTTATGGGGGAAACAAATGGGGATAGCCCTAGGTGCAGCTGTACATCATATCTTATACCTCTGGGGCACTAAAACCCAGCCCACGCACACTGGGAGGCTGCACAAATTATGGTACACAATTGGCATGGAGCGCATGCAAGCCACCCTCACGGCCTCAACAGCATCCTTTCACGAGGTGTAGCGACCGATCCTCTCGCTGCTGGCGCAAGAATTTAATGAAGTGGCTTGCCCCAAATATCTATGTTTGCTTAGGCTCACAGATGCTCCGACTCCTGCAGAAGGGTCGCAAGATGTGTAACCCATTGTTCCTACATGGCGCATGGCACACCGGTTCCGGGCTCCTGGGTGGGAGTTGGGCTAGGGTGGGATGGTTGGGGGGGTATACGGACAGGTGCGCTTCAGGGAGAGATGCGTTTATTGTTGGCTATAGCACCATTGACATTCATAGCCCTAGGGCAGATATCTCACCTGTCTCCCAGGTGTTTGATAGTGGGACACCGAATGTACATGCTTAGGTTAGATGCTTTTGTTCTTGATTGTACCTGCTGGGCTCCATTACGGGCATTGGGTGTCTTTCCTTGATTTAATGTATCTTTGTCTGCTTAAAATCAATAAAATAAAGTTATTAAAAAAAAACGTATTCAACGTCTGTTGCAGCAAGAGAATTAATCCATTGTATCCATCTCAGATGTAAAGCTTTAGCATTCGAATGCTTGCTTTTGTCACTGCTTCTAAGGCAGGTACAGGCATAATGACCATGATGCATTTACCCTGTGCGAGGGCTCTCTCTTTTGCTACTGCAGTTTGAACGGCTGTCAGAATTTTTTCCGTAGAAGTGAATTTCATTTCTGCTTGTGTGTAACAAGTGTGATTTGTAAGTCTTTCCACCAGGGTCCCTATGGGACGTGCACTGTGATGTGTTCCTCTTGAGCGATATAATGTGCCGCCCGGCCTCCGGGATGCGGGCTGAATGGCTGTGTACGACTGGGAATTCTTATTGGACGGGGGATCTCACAAGTGTACTGGCTGATTAATTGTATCCTGTGGTTTATAACTCTGCAATAAAAATATATTTTAAAAAAAAATTAAAAAAAATAAATAAAAGTGTGATTCGTAAGCTAGTGGTACTTTTTCCCTTCGTTAAAGGTTAAGTACGTAAATCCACATTGGCCTGGAATGATTCGGATCACTAAGTTGCATACGTTTAAGCATGTTTGTAAATGTTTTGTTGCTAACATGTCTGCAGTGAATGCAAAATTTCTGTGTGTTTTTATATCCAATTAACTGTTTTAAAATCAGGCTGGATTAATTCGTAGAGAGGTTTAACCCTTTCTGCGTAATTTAGAATGTATGTTCTTGCGAAATTCAGGAAACCTAGAATCAACTAAGTTTTTCAGCGTTTTTGGAGGTTGGAGCATCGCACATTTCTCTAGAAAGTTTGCTGCCAGGCATTTGCATTCACTTGATAACTCGTATCCTAGAAACATGACGTTGAGGTGGGCAATTCTTGATTTCTTAAAATTGAATTTATACCCTTCAGAGGCGAAGCCCAATATAATGGTGTTCACCCTGTTCAAGTGCCTATCCAAGTCATCGTCTGTTAGATAGATGTCATCTACATATGACACTGCTTCGTCATCATATGTTTGTAGTAACTCTGTTACCCTAGCTGAAAATAACCCTGGGCTGCTCCTGAATCCCTGAGGGAGACGACAGAAGTGACGCTGTGTCCCCATAATTGAGAAAGCGGTCAAATACCTACTTTCATGTGCAATGTTTTGACAGAAGAAACCGTTAGAAATATCTAAAGTGGTTTTATAACTCTTACGCACAATGTTTTTCATTAATGCGCCACTGTGTGCATTTTGTACTGCAAAAGTTTTGCGACAAGAGTTTAGATGTCTGTAATCCAAAACTAGACTATATGTATTGTCTGGTTTAGAGACAGGAAACAAAGGATTGTTCATTGACGAGGCGGATGTTTCAATCACCCCTTGATATTCAAGTTGATCTAATATCTCCCTGACCTGCTTTTTAGCTTCTTGTTTAACTTTGTACTGCTGTTGCGCAGTTGGTTGATTTTTTAACTGGATTTTATGGTGAGGAGAATCCTCATCCCAATCTACGTGATTTTTATATAATTCAGGAGCCTGGGCTACTGCACATTTCCTGGCATAGGTATATTTTAAATGAATTGGAATTTGATTGGGGAAGGCTGGCATAATGATGTCTTCGCCATGTGGGTACTCCCTGACAAATTGTGGTGGCCAGTCTTGTTCAGCTAGACGAATGTCATAACCCTGAGAGAGCAGCTCCCAGAAGAGTGCTCTTATGTTACTAGTAATATCTCCCTCCATCCGGAGTGTTACTTCATGTAACTTATGTGGAATACTAACCCTGGTATCTGCAGTTTCAACTTGGATGTACTCATTCAACTCCACTGTCTCCAGATGATTCTTCAAGTTCTTGCGAGCAATGGTGACTTCTGCTGCGCTGTCCAACATTGTCTGAGCCTACTCCCTGTTCTTTAGTTGTGTCCTCAAGATCCTCGGCATGTCTGATTTCTGACCTGCTACCTTCTTTTTGGTGAATTGAGCTTTCTTATTTTTCTGAACGTGTTGATCGTCTTTGGACTTCACGCGTTCTCCTTGTGTTCTGACCGTCCTCTCTTCTTTTCGAATTTCTGTGACGAAGTCTGAAAGGTACGAGAGGAACGTGTATCAGTATCTTGATATCTATCAGGTTTTCTGTAATTATCCAAATTCCTAAGGTTATACCTCCTTTCAAGGGGCTCCTTTTGAGGAGACCTACCTCTGGATTGAGAGCACTTCTCTTTTGAAGTTTGTTTAGTGCTCTCCCACTTCTTTTTAGGAGGAGTAGGAGTGTTTTTAATAAAGACCTTTAACCTTGTAAATCTATTAAATTTTGTATAGTACTAAGTAATTGTTCATCCGACATTGCTTCAATGTCAGGGTCAGGTCTGTAGTTGTCTAAAGCCAGCCATGTTTCTCCTGGTCTACCTAGTGGACCGAGCCTGGTAATGTGATTTATATGTTTTAGGGCGCCATTGACCCAGAGCGCATACTCCTGGTAAGTTAGTGGAATTTCTATATCCTTTAAGGGAATGTATTTCATTGGTGGTTCATCTTCCTTGTAGAAGTGAAACACTTTTGATACTGGATTTGCTTCAGGGAAGACTATCCGAGAATAGAATACATCTGTCTGATGATATTCATGTGCCTCTATCACAAAAATACCCTACCACCTCTCGATGTTAGGCCATTTTTTATACGTTTTATAGTGATGATTTTCCTTAAATTCACAGGAATGTTTACAGCATCATCGTCGGTTTCATTAAAATCTGTTGTGTTAAAAGCTGCCGGATTTACTGCAGCTCCACCGTTCTCGGTGTCACTATCCGTCATGATGTTGACTGAAAGTTTGCAGAGCAAGTTTCAAGGAAACAAAGATAAGGTGCACAATATTTTGGAACACACGACTGAATTACTTTAGCATATAGCATTAAATTAGTGCCTTACCAAACATTGGGCGCCATGTAGTGTTGTTCCTATATTCCCAATAGGCTCTGCGCATTGGAATAATATATCCTATAGATTTGACGTAGGACTTAGGTCAACTAGGTCTCTATCGAATATACTAAACTTAATTGTGTGTGTGCCAGCTAAGTTAGAGGTCACTAAAAACGTTCTCAAATTCACAAGAAGGGATTCGTTTCTGACAACCGCATAAACATGACAACTTTTTTTCATAAGAATATATCTCTCAGAGTTGCGGAAACAATAGATCAGTATTTCAATTGTGCATGCTTCGTTTCTACAGAGTTGCAGAGAAATAGAGAGACGGGCGTTTTCAATAAAAGGTTTATTCAACAGTCTTCTTCTCATGCAAGAGATATGAACTGCTACAATCGTTAGACAGAATATACAGTATAATGCGTACAGCGGGAATAGCATTATAAAATAATACTGTAACAGCATGGTAAGGTTTCTAAGCCATAACATACATACATAAATAACAGACTAAAATACTCAACTGGTGCTTCTAAAATACACCTAGACCAGTGTACCTAACCTAGGTCTAGTATGAGGGAAGAAGTAAGTATTGATTAGCATTGGTTTAAGTTGTTTGCCAAGAATCCACCAAAGGTTTCTCTAGGTTCTAATCAGCTCCAAACCTTAGAACGAAGGCAGTTGGTATCTCTTTCTCGGGACTTGATTTCCCAACCCCCCGCAAGGGGAGTCAGAAACACTGGAGCTGGATTTCTCGGCAGGAGAGGGCAACTTCCTGATCAGTGCGTCAAATGGAGAGTCGGCTTCCTTCGGCACTTGCTGTAGCGAGCTGCGTCAGGCAAGTAGGCTGTCGATCTGCTCCGAACCACAGCATTTTGCTATAGCAAGTGAAGGTATATTTACATCTTGAAGGTGTTTGGGAATGCCATGTTTGACGTAATGACGGGCATATGAACATCATAAATGAACCCCTGGGGAATAGTTGTTCATTGTAAACCAACTGAGTTCTTGGAGAAATCAATATTCAAGCAAGGGGAAGTCCCTGACGGCTTAAGCTGGTTTTCCAAGAAATTGTTGTAACGTTTGGTGAACGGATGAAGTATCCATGCCTGTATTTGGGTAGCATGGGCTATGCCTAAATAAGGGCTTGATTTCTATGCCTATATAAGGGTAACGTGAATTGTACCTATATAAGGGCATGAATTGGAAAAATTCAATTGGAACCTAAAAAGCCACACAACAGTATGGGGTTCTGACTGCGAAACCTGCAACTGAAGAAAACATGGGTCAGTTTATTATACTACAATGTACAAGATGCACCACAGTTTAACTCTACCAAACAATACCTCTTCTGTTTGCACTCACATACGCCTGTTTAAATGTGTGGGGTACTGTCTGTGAAACCTGCAACAGAAGATGCACAAGTTTAACTCTACCAAACAATTACCTGTGTGATCTGCCTGTACTCACGTCTGCCTGTGCAATTGTATTTGTAGTACGGTCTCATAAACCTGCAAAAAAAAGGGGTGCAGATTGTGAATCTATTTACCCAGCAACCCCAACCCAACAAGGAACGTAAACAGAATGACCTTGTCTTTGTGGGTACTCGCACCTGACCAATCAAATCCAAATACCTTAGTCTGGAAACCTGCAATTGAAGACAAGATTGTCAGCAAACGCTCGAAGAATTACATGAATAGGACCGGTCTGGAGACCTCTATAGGAAAAATGACCAAATAATTACCTGGGATTCCAGTCTGGGACAAACAGGCGTGTGCCCATGTGTTTCATTATTAGCATCCATTATCTTAAACTGGTCTATAAATCTGTATTTTGTGTTACACCTTCTTTGATGCAGCTTTTCCCTGGTATTCAAACTGCGCAAATGGTTGAGGTGGGTGAATAAGGAAATTGACAAGGAAGAGTGAGCAGCACACAATCCATCGAAAGATCCCAACTGAGGGGGCGTGGCCAAGATGGCGACCTAGGAGGATGCTAATTCCGGAGGCTCCCTGTTCCGGGGTCTCCTCGCCGGACAAATCCTGCTTAAAACTTCCCTATAACAGCACAGGAGTTGGCGGGGAAACAAGCACACACTCGGCGCGGTCATTTTGGGGCTCGGGAGAAGCAGCAGCAACCTTGAAGAGCCCGACACCGCAAAATGGGGCCCTGATGGGGAGAGCGCTGGAGCAGACCAGAGCGGGGCTAGAGAAGTAGACCCTGACCTTAGGAGGTCTGGCGGGCCTGCCGGCGGAGAGTCGCCCATATCGGAGTCCTGCTTGATCATGTCTGCAGTGACCCCACAGAGCAGCGAGAATCTGATTGCGACCCCTCGCAGACAGCAAGCGGGAGGAGGGCCGCACCACGCGCGGAGGCGCGAAAATCGAGGCTGGGGCAGTGAGGCCTACACTGGAGGGGCGGAGATCCAGGCGCTGACCCCTGAAGATTAACCGCGGAATTCAATCGTCTCTGGTACGGGAGGGGAGCAGGGCCTGCGGCCTTCAAGAGAAGTGAGGAGATGAGGGGCCACCAGGCCTGGGCCCCTGCGTGGACCCTAGCACCAACCTGTGCAAGAGACGCCATTTGGGAAGTGCGGCGTGCTGGGCCGGACACGGTGGGGGAGCTCTCTCCTTGGGCGCTCCCGCCCGAGAGGGTCTGCGGCACGGGCCCCCACGGACTCACGCCTTGAACACAACAGGGCCAGTGACAGGCCCCCATGCACTGGGCCCACAGCATGGAGGCAGAGCCAACGGCGGGACCGGCTGGTCCACATTCAGATGAGAGGTGGCACAGAGAGACTGAGGCAGTGAGCCCAGGGGAGCCTGTGGCTGGCGTTGGAGAACCAACATAAGAAAACCCACCGGGCAGAAAGCCAGCGGCAACAGCAGAGTGGCGGGGATCCAGAGGGCCATAGAAAAGAGGTCCGGGGGTTGGTGGTGCTGCTTCCCCCCTCCGCCCACACTGCTACACGTTCCCCCGGGATGAAGAGGCGTCCCCCCGCAGACCACGTGGAGCGCCCCATCCCACTGCTTTGGCACATCACAGCTGAAACAAGGAGGGCAGACCCCTGGCGCCCAATAGACCAAGGTGGGCACAGATCCAAAGAACAACGGCCTAGCATGGCCAGCACAAGGAAAAAGGGTGAGTGCACGCTTACAAATATGCTCCTCAAAGGCCCATCCAAATGAGATAAAGGGCCCCCCTCTCCGGCTGCCTTGAACACCACACGGACTCAGGAGATGGGGAGGTGCCCATCACCAAGTCATTCCTAGAGACCCATTCAATTCCGTGTAGGAAGATTTCCACACGCTAAAGCAGGAAGTTGTCAGGGAGGTTCGGGAGATACGCCGCGAAGTGGACAGTTTGGGCGAGAGGGTGGCGACGTTGAGGACTCGGATCAGATCAGAAGTGAGGAAATTGAACAGCTTCAGCAAGAACTTCTACGCCTTCGGGACCAACAGGTAGACCTACAAGCGCACGCCGAGGATCTCAAAAACAGGTCTCGACGCAATAACATACGAGTCCGAGGCATCCCATCTAAGGCAGAAGGGGCGGACATCACCGGGTACTTGCAAGGCTTGTTCCGGGAGATTTAGGGGGAACCCGCGGCCTTCGACGTTCGCATCGACAGGGCACACAGAGTAGGATTGGCCCGACGAGTGCCTGCTCCGCCGCCGGACATCTTGGCCTTTTTACGGGACTTCTCTTTAAAAGAGAGAATCCTTCGTGAAGCCGGACAAAAGCAACCTCTCCAATACCAGGGTTACCCAGTGGCACTCTTCCAGGATCTGTTGGCCATTACACTTCAAAATAGAAAGGCGTTAAAAGTCACCACGATGTTCCTGCGGGACAAGGGGATTCCATACTCATGGGGACACCGATTTCTTCTGATCTTCAAATGGAACGGAACTTTGCAACAATTGCAATCCCTTCAAGACCCTTGCGCCCCACTGGGCATTGAACACGATGAAGGTTCAACTTCACCAAGACCGTCCCAACAACCCTCACGGGGAGGGTGGCATAGAGTTGGTCGTAGAAGATCGCCCGTTGTGGAACTAAAACCAAATCCGGCCACTATGTCCCAAGAACGGGCCATGGCCATCCAGGAGGTGTCCATGGACACATCCCCAACAGAATGATTTGCCTGAGTGATGGGGATACAAATGCACTACGGCAGCGCTGGTACGCGGAGGGGGAGGCGGGCAAGGGGGGGGTTTGGGGTCACCTCGGCTACATGCCCAACTAGGAACTTTCACCACAGGCCAGCAATACGAGTTTCCTGGCCTGGGACTATGACACACTGTTGGGGTCTATGTGTTGGGGCTAGGGTGGGGGGCGGAGGGTGTGATTCAAAAGTTGGTAGGTTGGGGAGGAGGGGATGGGGGTGGCTTGTTGGGGTAGGGTAGGGGTTGGGGGGCGGGGCGGGAGCGCTCCGGTGTGGCGCTCAACTGGGGGCATTACACATCTCGCCTAACCCAGGCAACCCCCCCAGGAGTAACATCTCCCACATACATGGAAAACATGTCTGTCAATGCCCTTAGAGTCATTACCCTGAACGTAAAGGGGCTCAATAACCCTGTCAAGCGGCGGGTGGTGCTATCCTACCTGGAGAACTCAGGCGCCTCAATCTGCTTGTTATAGGAAACACACTTCCTCTCCAGGGACTGGCCCAGAATGCGCTCCAGAGCCTTCCCTCGCCATTTCTACTCTTCCCCTAATGAGAAAAAAGCAGGAGTTGCCATTCTCTTCACTAGTCACTTTCAAGGCCAAGTGGGGGACAAGGTTGCAGAAATTTAGGGCAGGCTCCTAGCTTACAATGTGCGGGTGGGGGACATGTCCTTAGTCATTGGATCTATAAACGCCCCAAACTCCGGGCAAGAGTCGTTTCTCAAAGGGGCCCTATCAGACGCCCTTACACTCCTGACACATTACACACTAGTGGGTGGCGATCTCAACCTGGTGATGGACCAAGCCAACGACAGATCATAATCACCATTATGGCGCCACAGGGGCGATTTCTCTAGAGGGAAGGAAATGGTTGGCAGGCAGAGGCCTTTCTGACATCTGGCGGGAGGCACATCCCCTCACTACTTAATACACCTACTCACATGTACATCACACTTATGTTCAACTAGATCATTTTTTGGGGTCCCCTGATAGTGCCGCAAAGATAACAGACGTAGACATAGTCCCCGCGGCCCTCTCAGACCATGACGCGGTTACACTCACGATCACTGTACCAAGTGTGCCCACTCAGAGAGGATGAAGGCGCCTGTGGGAAGCCCTCCTATATCGACAAGGGTTACACAACAACTGCACAAATGCATAAAGGAATACCTAGCACTTAACGACACACCTGACGTACCAGTGACTGCAGTATGGGAAGCACTTAAGGCGGTGGTGCAGAGTGACCTCATTGCGATATCGGCGGTCGAGGCTAAGGACCGTAGGGATAAAAGGGAGGTGCTCTCGGCACAAGTGTCGAAACTGGAGAGAGTACACAGTTGCACAGGGGCCCCCAGGATTTGGCGATAGCTAAAAGCGGCCAGGGTGCAACTGGCAGGACTGGATCTAGATCACGCGGAATACGCTCCACTTTGGCTGCGACATACTTACTATGTGTGAGGCGATAAAACCGGGCGACTACTAGCAAGCAAACCCAGGGCACGGGTCTAGAGGTCTAAAATCACCATTATCAAGGGCAACAAAGGGCAGGAGCTCCAAGATGACCTTATAATTGCGGATGCCTTTCGGGCCTTCTATGCCTCGCTCTACAGCGCAGATCCTTCTCTAGACAAAGAGGAGGCAGCTTATCTGAACGAGGTGGCGATCACGGTGTTCCAGGAGGTGGGTACTACCTCTTTAGATGCACCTATCCGGACGGAGGAAGTGATTTTGGCGATATCATGCCTAAAGCCTATGAAAGCGCCGGGGATGGACGGCTTCTCCACCGAGTTTTATAAAGCATTTTGCCTCCTGCTAGCGCCACTCTTGACTAAGTTAGGTTTCCAACGGCTTAGGTTTCCAAGGGCCGGGCTCCATCCCCCCCCCCCCCGACATGCTGGAGGCCGATGTCATAGTACTGCCCAAGCCGGGTAAAGATGCTACGCAATGCGCCGCCTACAGGCCCATATCTTTGCTCAATTTCGATCTCAAGCTCTTTACAGGGATCTTGGAAGCAAGACTGAGACCGTGTTTACCTGGCATCATAGAGCCCGACCAATCGGGATTTATCCCAAATAGGTAGTGTCACGACAACACCAAACGTCTCCTAGATGTCATAGACAAATTCCATTATAACAACTCTGATATGGTGCTCCTCTCTGTCGACGTTGAGAAAGCGTTTCACAGGGTGGACTGGGGCTTCCTGGACAAAATGCTCATACGGTTTGGTATAGGTGACCGCTTCAGAGCCTGGGTTGCCAGCTGCTATGAAGCGCCCCAGGCATCAGTCCGCGTCAACGGCATTGCTTCGCAACCATTTGACATTAGACGGGGCACTAGGCAGGGGTGCCCCCTCTCGCCTTTACTTTTTGCGCTTTACATAGAACCACTTGCGCAAAGAATCAGGGATAACCCTGATATACCTGGCATCACATTTGTGGGCGAACCGCATACCATCAGCCTTTACGCCAATGACATTTTGGCAGCCCTGGATAATCCCAAGCAGTCCGTACCAGCTTTTCTCAAAGAAATGGAGGCTTTTGGGAAAGTATATTGGTTGTTATTATCATTATTTTTTCACAATAGGGTTATAAGGTGTTGGACACGCTTGGATAATACAAGAAGGTTTTAAGATTAATTTGAGATCAGTTTAATACCTGTTTGCAAACTAACATGAAAATGTACCGACATATTGTTATATTCTTTCAGAACAAAGACCCCTGAGGAAGGGCATTTTTGCTTGAAATGCATTGGGCATATATATAAAAAAATGTGAAACCAACATATGAATGAAAAAAGTTAATGATGAAATAATTAACAAGACAATGAAAATTAAAGAAGACACAAACATGAATAATATGTGAAGAAAATCATTTTACGTTGTATGAAGAGAATTTTGAGTGCCATGTGAATGTGGAGCTTGGGTTCAAGTAACGCGTGTCTTATTCAAAACACCTCCCATGCTCAGTGGGAGTATCGCATGAGGCACCAACCACACTGTTGAAACAAACAAGAAATTTGGAATAGTTATAAAGACTTAAGGAGTGCGGAGCCACACCCATAATGGTTCTATTATTTAATTCTTACTGAGCAAGTGGTCTCTACGCACCGCAAATATGCAATTTGAAGATATAGCACACACCACTGAACAACGAGCTGAAACGTTAGCTTTCAACAAAGCTGACACAGACAGAATATATGCACTGATAGAGGATGCTGATGAAATATGTCAAGGTACAGGATCAAAAGAGGCAAACATAAAACAATTACTCTACATGTCAAAAAAAGATCATCAACCAAAAATTACATGCGAGCACATTGATTAAATACCACAAAACACAACGGATTCCGCGTGGTCTAAGGATATCACTAAAATCAACATTATGTAAAAACAATGCCAGGTTCACTGAAAGATGGTTTGCAATCTTAAACAAATGTTCGTTAGACTTAATCTTGTTAATAGTTGAAGAATTGGCGAAACTGTTGGAGGATCTAACGAAAGAAATAAACTTGTTGAAAGACGATCTCACTACAATGACAACCAAAGAAGAATGGGACCAAACTCTCATAGATACTAACAAAAAAGTGGAGGAGTACACCAGAGAAATTAACGATCGCAAACTAAGGAAATTTAAAAGAGACACCACAGATTATCTTTATGGAGAGATATACACATGGGCTGATATTTACGCTAAAAGGAGACAACAGAAACCAAATTATGACAGATCTTCGGATGAAACATCATCAGATGATGCACAACAAAGAAGGGTACCTTTTGAGAACAGGAGACAACGAACAGCTCCACAAAGCAAACAAACAAATATCCCAGACAAATCAATACCCACAACATCAAACATAGAAATTGAAACAACTTCAACAACACCGGCTCCTTTTTTAGAGAAGGCCACTGGACCCCAAACAGAACCAGGAGGGGCAAAAAAACAAACACCAGTAGAAACTATAGCCAAAAACACAAGGAGTCAGAAACCTTAGTAATTAATATATCCAAATATACCATGACCTCAAACGAAATACAAGTGTTACAAAAAGGGTCATCATATGTACCCACATACCATTCAAACTTACTGGAAACAAAAGTATGCCTGTACAAATTCCTGAGATCACTAAGATTGCGGCATTTTTTCACTAACATAATTGAAAAATCTATATCTACGGAACCAAAGGAGGATATAATGATGGGAATAAAAACAAAAAGCAAATTCATTGCTCCAGTGAGCCATAAGGTATTAGATGCTTTTGAAAAGGTCGTAATGAAAGAAATGGAAGAAATCTTCAAAAAACCAAAATCCAAACAAACAAACCTCACTGAGAAAGAGAGACAAACTCTACAAAAACTAGCAAACAATCGGGAAATAACAATCAGACAAGCTGATAAAGGGGGCGCCCTAATTATCATGGATACAGAATACTATGAGAACCAGGTGGAAATCCATGTAAATGATCAGGACACATACATGAAAATGGAAATGGACCCTACGAAAGAATTTCTAAAAATATTGACAAAAATCATTAACAAAGCTTTGGAACAAGGAATAATCAATCAAAAAGACAAAGAATACTTGTTGAACATCAATCCTTCTATACCGTACATCTATATGACACCCAAGATCCACAAACATGCTACAAAACCACCATTACGTCCAATAGTATCTACCATAGGATCTATACATGAACCTATAGGGAAGTTCATAGATAAACATTTACAAAATATCGTTCAAAAATCTTCCACCTACATAAAAGACACCACCCATTTTTTAAATATTCTGGAGGAAGAAAAGATCAACTTTACAAAAGATATGATTATGGCAACAGTGGACGTAAAATCCCTATATACATCCATTCCACACGACTTGGGAATGACAGCAGTGGAGAGTTTTTTGGTGAATGAAGAAAAGAGTGAAAACCTAAAAATATTCATCATGGAACTTATTCATTTTACTTTGTTTCATAGTTACTTTACGTGGAAAGACAAGTACTATGTACAATAAGTGAAGTAGTGTGGCTCACTGGTTAGAGGCGGCAGACCCGAGAGCAGAGGACAGCCCGGGACCAGGGTTCGATTCCCGGCGCGGCAGGTTTCTGGACCAGGGTCAGCGGACTCGATAATTCTCTCGCCTCGGTGCCCACTCTGATCAGCGATCACACTCGGCAACTCTGGGCATTAGCTTGCCTCATCTTCACTAACGGCCCCACCAGACCGCCGGGGATGCCTGGTCTCACCCTGGAGATACCCATTAAGGGACCATCTCTCAGGGAAGCCAGGAAGGGTTTCGCAGCGGTCGAAGCGCCTTGGGACCCTACGGGTAAGTAGTGCGCTATATAAATGCCTATACATTTACATTTACATTTACAATCCTCTGGAACGTCCATGGGAAATTGTGCGGCACCCACGTATGCAAATACATTCATGTATAGATTTGAATTGGACAATATATTGAATCAACAAACATGGCAGAACAACTTGATTCTTTATAAACGCTTTATTGACGACATCTTTGTCTTATGGAAAGGAAGTATGGAAAGTCTAGAGGAAGCGTTACAACATTTGAATGAAATCAATGAGCGAATTCAATTCACGTTCACAATCAACAAAAATACAATCACATTTCTGGATGTGGCAATATCTAATGTGGAAGGGCAAATAACTACAAGTGTATTCACAAAAAGTACAGATAGGAACAATCTTTTACATTACAAAAGTTTCCACCAACCACCACTGAAGAAACACCTCCCATTTTCACAACTGGTCAGAATAAAGAGGATTGCCTCAACAGAAGAATCATACAACAAACACAAACTGGAGACCTTAACCAAATTTAAAAACAGAGGATATCCGGAACCCATTCTGAATGCCGCTGCCGAAAGAGCAGACAAATTACAAAGACAACATCTGTTATCAGCAAAAACAAAAAAGGAGGAACAAAGATCTGTATTTGTGTCAAAATTCTCCACACGCAGTTACAATATCAAAAAACTATCACCAAACATTGGCCACTGCTTGCGCTAGAGGAAGACTTCAAAGGCATCTTCTCAAACTCTCCAATATTTGCATATGAAAGAACAAAAAACATCAAAGAACTTATCAAAAATTCAAAAAAGACAGATACAGAGAAATACAAAGGCACATTGTCATGCCATAACTGTGGGAACTGCTCGGCCATTATCAAAGGGAATGTGATTAATCACCCTACTAAAGGTTCACCTGTCAAGTTAAAGGTATCAGGAACATGTGATAGCAGCAATCTAATATACATGCTAAAATGTCCATGTGGATTGTTCTATGTGGGCAAAACCCAAAGAAAGATAAAAACCAGACTTACAGAGCATAAGAGCAATATTAGATTAAAGAACCTTAAATCTACAGTGGCAGTTCACTTCAATGAAGCAAAGCACAATCCTTCACAACTAAAATTTTGTATACTGGAATTGGTGACAACCCGAGAAGGGACAGACATCAACAACTTATTGCTAAGGAGAGAGACATTTTGGATGAACTTTTTATGCACCTTGCACCCGAAAGGGTTAAATGAGCAGATGGAACTTAGCTGCTTTATATAATCATATAAAGTCACACAGACTCAATAGAAGGATGGATTTGATGAGATTGGATGATATGTAGAGAACAATTGTTCTGATTTAATGTATTTAATTTATGTACCCATGCTAATATTTTTATACGTTCATTATTTATTTATTCACATTATGTATTCTTATGCAAAAGTGGCTTAGCGTATTGCACATTTGTCAACATTCATCAACAGGCTGATTTTGATAATACAGTAGACACCAAATACGAGTAATTACACAGAGGTAAACAGACATTAGATGAGAGTCCGTTTTCTAGCTCGCTTATCCAAACACACACCACGTGATCGGACCGGGAGAACTATAGAGTACAATTAGGATAGAGCGATGCACGCCAAAAACACACGAACACCCGGAAGGAAGAATGAACCGCTATAGGCGTTTGTGTACAAGTCACCCGGTAAGATTTTAGAAAAGGCGATAATGAAATCAGGTATTGGAACATCACTATTTGGATAGTTTGAGTGAAAGTAGTACCTTGTTCATTATTTACAGATGTGAACGGGAACAGGGAAACCTCAAGTGAAGGTTAGTGACAGAATAAGTTAAGAGAGCACACATAGGTTAAAAACGCATGCCATCTGGGACTAAGATCTGGCAACACGCGCCACAATGTTATTATCATTATTTTTTCACAATAGGGTTATAAGGTGTTGGACACACTTGGATAATACAAGAAGGTTTTAAGATTAATTTGAGATCAGTTTAATACCTGTTTGCAAACTAACATGAAAATGTACCGACATATTGTTATATTCTTTCAGAACAAAGTCCCCTGAGGAAGGGCATTTTTGCTTGAAATGCATTGGGCATATATATAAAAAAATGTGAAACCAACATATGAATGAAAAAAGTTAATGATGAAATAATTAACAAGACAATGAAAATTAAAGAAGACACAAACATGAATAATATGTGAAGAAAATCATTTTACGTTGTATGAAGAGAATTTTGAGTGCCATGTGAATGTGGAGCTTGGGTTCAAGTAACGCGCGTCTTATTCAAAACACCTCCCATGCTCAGTGGGAGTATCGCATGAGGCACCAACCACACTGTTGAAACAAACAAGAAATTTGGAATAGTTATAAAGACTTAAGGAGTGCGGAGCCACACCCATAGTGGTTCTATTATTTCTTCCAAGACAGAGCAATGGCCCAAATATTGCTTGAGAAGATCCCATTCCTGAAACGCTCGGATAGACAGGCATACCTCAAGAGATCTCCCATTACTCGCACGACACTCAGAGTGTGGGACGCGGTGGCGGTTAGAGGGGGACTCACCACCTTCCCCTCACCTATCACACCACTGTTTGACAACCCTGAATTTCCACCGGGGATGGAACCTCAAGCATTCGAGCAATGGAGGGTTTCCAACTGCAGGTCAGCGGGTCACCTTTCTGACCTAGATGGCTTCATCCAACTCGATGACCTAATAGAAATTTACAACCTATCTGCCCCACGACGTTTTCAATACTTTCAGATCAGACACTGTTGACACAGCCCGACACGCGGCCCCTTGTGGGTAGGCGACTCACGGCCTTCGAGAACTGGCTCTTCACGAAAAAGACTGATAGTAAGGTGATTACGGATCTTTATAAAATTATCAGCCTGAGCCACTTCCACGCTGCTCGGCGGGCCATAGAAGTTGGGAATCCGAGCTAGGGAGAAGCCTCAAGGATAAAGAGTGGGGGAATATATTTTACAGTGCACACCAGACAGCCAGAAACACAGACAGTAAAGAAACAGTGGTTAGGTTACTTCCTATTGGACCCTGACTCCTGCCTGACTAAATAAAGGCAATCCATGCCGGAGCCCCACATGCTGGAGGGGCTGTGACGAAACAGGGACTCTAACGCAGCTACTTTGGGACTGCGTAGAAGTGAGAGACTACTGCCATAAACACACACTTTGACATTGACATTCGTCAATTTCCGGCCTACACTCTTCTGGGTCTCCCAAATGCACTCACCTTCCCCTTAAAATCCATCAGAGGAAAGCAAATGGGGTTGGCAAGGGGGGCGGCAGTTCAGCGCATCCTCTCACTTTGGGGTACTTCGAGGCACCCCTCACACATGGGCAGGCTTCATAGACTTTGGTATATATTGGGTATGGAATGAATTCAGGGAACCCTCACGCAATCATCAGAGTCATTTACTACTGTTTGGCAGCCTTTCCTGTGCCTGCTAACCACAGAATTCAATGAAATCACATGCCTGAAGTACCTTCGCCTGCACCAGCTCACCGACATACCCTCAGCCAAGAACGTCCTTACATGATGGGTAAAGACAGATATTATGTTCCTGCACCCACACAGGGCAAACTAGCGACACAACGGGTGGGGGGGAAGGGGAGGAGGGAGGTTGGGGGGAGCTGGGGGGTTTGAAGGGGAAGGGGCGTTGAAACTTCATGGGGTGGTTGGGTACATCGACTGCTAAAGCCTGCCCCAAATGGACTCTCATGGACACTATACTTCCATACGACTTTTGGGCATGTACATTTCCTGCTCCGGAGGGGGCGGGGTATTTGAACGATGACTGTACAACAGGGGCATGTGATTATTGTAATGTACCATACCTAATGCACCGGAAACTTAATAAAACAAAGTTAAACAAAAAACAAAAAGATCCCACCTGAAAATAATGCAGTGGCGTGCAAAAAATATGATAACGGCTTTCTAGCAATTTTCAGGCAACCATAAAAATGTCAAGATAACTCTGAAGAATGATGGACCTGCTGCAGAGCGATCTAAGTTTTGTCTAGTGGAAGTTGACTCATCATTAAGTAGCTGAGGAGGTTCAAATGCAGATATTTATTATATATTTCCCGCATATTCATTGCTTTGATTTTGTCACAAGAAAATGTCACCCTTAGCCATCATAAGTACTTTGAAATTATGAAAATGTCACACATAAGCAATATGAAACCTTGGCAACTATGCTCACTTTACTAAGAAAAGAGTAGAGCAAGTTTAAAAACAGGGCATGTGCTTTCAGAAAGTACACACTGTGGTTTTAAACTTGCTCTACTCTTTTGTTAGTAATTGACAGGGTTGCCTCGGCTACCCTTCTTGTTCAAAGGGACAGTTATGGGGGTTTTCACAAACAAACAAATGTTGTAGGAGCTTTTTAATTGGAACTCAACCTAGTCCACCCGTTAGCTTCTCTTCTCACCTGCCAAAATCATTGCTGAGGAGGTGGGAGCTATGTATTCATGTTAATCACAGCCCCTTCACGGGCTGTGATTAACGTGACTATTTAAACAAAAGACCACAATCTCTCGCAACCGCGCTTTACTAACAAAAGAGTTGAGCAAGTTTAAAAACACAGCGTGTACTTTCTGCAAGTACACGCTGTGTTTTTAAATTTGCTCAACTCTTTTAATAAAGCGTGGTTGCGAGAGATTGTGGGCTTGGGTCCATGTCTGTGGATTATGTATGCTTATGTGCTTACATTATGAGTGTGTGCAGTCTCATGCTTATGTGGGCATTTCTGCTGCCTCCAAATTGCATTTATTTGCAGCCGTTTTACTGCCAGCCTTGCTTGAGAACAAATGGTGCTGCCTGTAGGTTTTTGTCACAATCTTCTATTTATTGACTCTTTTAATTGACTTGAATATTCACCAAAAATATCCTACACAATCCGAATGAGCCAAATAATTGCAAAAATCAACGATTCAGAGTGGGTGCATTTCATACATGATTAGTAAACACCAGAATTATCGATATATGACCTATGGAATTAAATATGTGCGTACGTTATTCATACCACCCAAGCGTTAAGTATTCAGGCCGGGCAAGGGTTTGGGTAGTGTTGGGGCAGGAACAGGCCATTTGTAAAATTACGTTAATTTTTTACCAAATGTTCCTGCTGCAGTTATTTGCACTGAAGTGGCAAGGAACATGACAAAGCCATTGTATAAGAGACATGAACTTGAACTGATATAAACCCCAATTTGCAATGAATGTCAGATCACTTAGATTCTCCCTGAACACCAACAACACCCTCAAGGAGCACACTGCTAAGAAAGCAAAGAAAGCCTGGTAATAGGTGCCTCTACTAAAGATAGATAACCCATTCTCCCTGAAAGCAACTCTAGAACACCTGTTTAAGCCGCTGTATAAGTGCATCTGGGTGGTAGTTGAGCACGCTGCAGTGCTTCAGTGACTTTCGGTCAGCAAAGTGAGGGGCCCTCACTCTGCTGACCAAAAGTCACTGAACCACGCCATTATAGGTTTTATCCCTGCTCCCATAGGCACATTACAGATTAATCCTAGTGCAGGAGAGAAGAGTCCAGGCTTGCGCCGCTGGACATCTGATCCTTTGTGAAATAGAAAGTAAAGGCTCCCTGCTGCTCCACTTTACTCAAAGTCCTTTGTAATTTGGATTACTTGGAGGTGGATTAAAAGATGTTCCAGCGCCCACAGCAGTCTGTGAAATAAAGAGCTCACCAAGCCATCACTGGCGGGGCGGCTGAGGGGAAGAGACGTTGGCTACAAAGGTGGGCATCTCTTAACAGCTTATGCCTTGGGCTTTCAGTCCTCTGCTTCTCCAGAATATGCACTCCTCTAGAAATTGTTCTAGGAAAATGATAATGATCATCATCACAACAATTTTAGGAACTCAATGCTGAATGCCACGTCATTAAATATAGAGACTGCCTAGTCTTGATTATACCTCATTCCTCCATCGACCACCCTACACTTTTTGTATCTTTATCTACTCTTGCCGGATCTTTCTTTATCTCTGCTTTCTTCCCAATTCACACTACACAGATGTCACATGCATAATCATGGGCAATGGAGAAAGAAGGGAAAGGTATATGCAGAAACAGTAGAAAGTGAAACAGGGGCCTTTTCTTTGTCTCACTACCGCTTTTGAAGGAAGACAGGAAAGGGGCAGAAATCAATACTTAAACAAAACCCCACAATTGCTTTTGCATCTGCGCTTCACTAACAAAAGAGTAGAGCCAGTTTAAAAACACAGCGTGTACTTTCTGAAAGTACACTCTGTGGTTTTAAACTCGCTCTACTTTTTGTTAGTAAAGTGCGGTGTGGGGCGATTGTGGGCTTTTGCTTAAGTAGTGATGTTAATCAGAGCCCCTTCACGGGCTGTGATTAACATCAATACTTAAACAAAAGCCCAGAATTGCTTTCACAACTGCGTTTTACTAACAAAAAGTACACGCTGTGTTTTTAAACTGGCTCTACTCTTTTGTTAGTAATGCGCCGTGCGGGGAAGATTGTGGGCTTTTGTTGAAGTAGTCATGTTAATCACAGCCCATGAAGTGGCACTGATTAACATCAATACTTAAACAAAAGCCCACAATCTGCCCACGCTGTACCAACAGCCACATGCCCATAAGCCCGCAAGTCCACAAGCCCGCAAGACTCCAAGCACCCAAAGGTAGCCTTACCTGCACTCCATACCGACTCTTCCTCCGGCACACCGCATTCAGAAAGTGCCTGCTTTTGGCTTCGCTCGCTTTTTTAACGCAGCAGCGTGACTTTCTCTCGCGATGTCCTGGATGTGTGTTCGCTCCACACACGACAGTGCACACTGACGTCAAGAGAGGTGCGAGCGCATCTTAAAGAGAATGGTGCCTGTGACCACCTCTCAGCAATCCCACTGTGTGGGGCTTACTGGAGGTAACAGTTAGGCTAGTTGGCCCCTAAGGGCATCCCCAGCAGCGATGGGGTCTTCATCCTGCAAACTAGAGTATACCAGGACGCGCTTTTGCAGAGCGGTGGAAAAAAGGGGGTGTGGCCTGGTATCAGAACTCAGCAATTCTGCTGTGTGGGACTTCCTTGAGGTAATAGGAGGGGTAGTTGACCCCCAAGGATGTCTTTGGGGGCCAACTACCCCTCCTGTTACCTCCAGTAAGCCCCACAGAGTGGGATTGCTAAGAGGTTTTTGGAGGCCACGTCCCCGTTTCTCCACTACGGAGCAAACACGCCTCGTGGCGCACTGCTGGTTGGGGGATGAAGTCCACTTTACTCCTGAGGGACCTTGGGGGCCCAAGAAGCCCTCCTGGTACCTCCTATAAGTCCTACGCACTGGAATTCCTGAGCACTGGTTCCAGTGACTGAGGGTGTTTTTTAAACATTTATGAGTGTTACATATATATACCACGGTGTATTGGTGAATCAGTGGGTTTATGAGTGACTGTCTGGACCGAACTTTATAGTTAGGCTGACATGTCACTCGTACAAAACCTGAGAAATTTAGCCGTTATAGTTAGTGGAGCTCACTATAACTCGCGCTCAAGCAATGCACTGCTGATGAAGTCACATATTACATCACTCATGACATGGTCAGTGACATCACTCTTGACATCATCCATATAATCTCTGATGCACCTACTCACTCCCCAATATAACCTATCATACACCCACTCCAAATTTCAGACTACCATTCTTTAAACCATTGACACACAAATCCCAGTATGTTCATACTCACTCACTGATTCATAGGTCTACAGACACATCCACTCACTCACCCATACAGGCACTCATATAGCCAGTCACTCACCAATACACTCACTGATATATCCACTCATACAGCCACTCATACACCATTATTCACCGATAGAGCTACTCACACACCTACTCACTAACCCAAACACTCAATCACACAACCACTTACTCACCCATACAGAAACACACACACACTCACTACTCATACAGATACTAAATACTTACTCTCCTATACAGTCGCTGACACAAGCTGACACTCACAAATACAGCCACTTTCACAATCACACATACAGTCACTTTTATACTCCAGCACTCACTTATACTGCCTTTCACATATGCAGTTACTCACCCCTATACCACTGAGACATCTATTCACTCACTCAACCATACAGTCCCTCACAGACGCACTCAGGAACCCATACACCTAGGGATTCACCCACTCATACATCCATACAGGGTCATACACCCCTTCACCCACCCACACAGGCACTCAGGCACACAAACAACTAATCAATAATCCATATAGACACTTGTGTACCTACTCACCAACCCATAAAGCCTCTTACACACCAACTGACAGACTGATACACACATTCACACAGATTAGTCACTCACCCATACATTCACTAAGACACGTTTAATCACTCACTTATACAGTCACGCACCCACTAAATCATCCATACAGCCACTCATTCTTCGAATACACCTTGGCGTATATAAATAACATTCTTTTTTTTTAAAGCTTTATTTTCCAATTGTCAATAAAACAAACATCAGCCTTACAGCGCACAGTGTATTCTACACATGTGTTGGACTGGGATTACAGTGCTGGGAGCAAGACAAAAATAATTGGGGTCCACAGCCATATTTTAAACATGGCACAATATTGAACGAAACACAGATTAGGCCACATATCCATAGGGCATACACTTCTAATGTTTATTCGCCCTGTCACCCACTCTCTTGGTGCTCTTCCTTGTCGTTCTCACTCTCCTCACTGTCTGAGGCACTTCAATCAGACCCACCCCCTGCCTTCGATACATAATTCCTGCCATTCCATTAAATCTGATTGTTCGTTTTCCTCCCAGCGTGTGAGCTTCATATGTGTGTCTTCAGCTAACGCCCACTACCTGATATCCTTGATCCAGAGTGACAATTTCTATTTCTATTTCTATTTCTATTTAAAAATATTTATACAGCGCACGTACACCAGCGGTTTCATGGCGCTAAACTGACAGAGAGCTAAACATGAGGGGAGAAACTGGGGGAGTTAGTTAAGAAATTTTGCAAAAAGATGTGCCTTGAGCTGTTTCCGGAACAATAGGTACGAGGTGGAAGCTCTGAGCTCCAGAGGCAGTGAGTTCCAGAAGATCGGGGCGAGGGTCGCGAACTTAGAGCCTCCCCATTTTTTCCTCCGGAACCGTGGGACCGTAAGAAGTGATTGGGTAGAGGACCGCAGTTCCCTGGCGGGAACATAGGGAATAATTTCAGATGAAATGAAAGCCGGGGCCGTGCCCAGTCGTGCTTGAAAAGTGATAGAGGCAAGCTTGAACTGGACACGGGCACAGACCGGGAGCCAGTGTAGGGACTTCAGAAGGGGAGTGACATGATGGGATTTAGGGAGTTTAAACACCAGGCGCGCCGCCTGGTTTTGGATCTGCTGCAACCGCCGAAGACTATATGCAGGAATACCTGCATATAGGGCGTTGCCGTAATCCAGGCGGGACACGACCATGGCAAGGGTAATCAGTTTAAGTGCATCAAATGAAAAAAAACGGGACACCTTGCGTATGGTACGCAGTGCCAGAAAGGAAGAGGAAACCACAGAGCTGACCTGGGAGTGAAGGGTGAGTTGGGAGTTGAGCTTGATGCCAAGAGTTTTTACTGAGGTCGAGGGGACAGGCGGGGGACCAAGGGAAGGGGGCCAAAAGATGGGGGACCAGGGGCTGGATGAACCACCCGTCAACACCAGCTCTGTTTTGTCTGGGTTGAGTTTGAGATGATTGTGGTTCATCCAGTCACGGATGTGGATCATGATGGTTTGAAAGTTGAGAGCAGAGTCAGGGGAGGAAGAGAGGTTAAAGACAAGCTGGAGGTCGTCCGCATAATTAAATACGGCGACCTCCATTTGTTGCAGTGAAAAGATAAGAGGGGAGATGTATAGGTTGAATAAGAGGGGAGAAAGGGAGGAGCCTTGGGGAACCCCGCACTGAACATTACGGAAGTCCGCAGTGAAGTCACCCAGGCGGACAGCCTGGGTGCGGTCCCTCAGGAAGGAGGATAGCCAGACCAGAGCCGTACCCCCGATCCCCGCCGCCCTGACACGGGAGAGCAGGATGGAATGATCCACCGTGTCAAAAGCGGCTGAGAGATCGAGGAGGACTAAGGCCTGAGGTTGATTGGTGTCCATACCCTCCCTGAGGTTGTCAAGGACCGAAAGTACTACGGACTCCGTAGAGTGTGCGGGGCGAAACCCAGCCTGGCGGGGGGCGAGGACCCCATTCTTCTCCACGAAAGAGCTCAAGGCAGAAGTAACATGGCGCTCGAGAACTTTCGCCAGAAACGGCAGGAGAGAGATGGGACGGAAATTGTCTGGAACTGAGGGATCAGCGCCCGGTTTTTTCAATATGGGGACGATGACAGCAGATTTAAGTGAATTAGGTACCACGCCCTGAGAAAGAGAACTATTAAGAGCGTGGAGAGGGGGGTCAGGACAGCTAAGGAAGATGTGACGAAGAATATGGGCCGGGCAGGGATCCAGAGGGGAACCAGATTTGACAAGTGGGATTATAGCAGTCAGAGATTCTTGAGTAAGAAGTGGAAAGGCAGTGAGATGTGCCTTGGGGGGAGGGCACTGTGGGTCCACAAAAGAAAGGGAAGGGGCGGGGATATTGGCTTTAATAATGGCGATTTTTTGGATAAAGAAGTGATTGAGGGAGTGACAGAGATCCAGTGAAGGGGTAGGTTTGAGGGAGGTTCTGTCCGAGAACGCCAAGTTATGGATAATCGAAAAGATTTCCTTCGATTTGTTTTCGGCTGCGAGTATTTTGGAGGAAAAGTAGATGGTTTTTGCCTCCAAGATGTTTTTTTTGTAGAGAGCCAGGATGTTGATGAACTCTAGTCGCAAAGATGGGCAATAATTTTTCCTCCAGGCTCGCTCCGCGCGGCGGACCGCTAGTTTAGTGGCTTTAAGATCTTGATTGAACCACTTATTGGCATCCTTCTCTCGTTTGGTAGAGACCCGCTTCAGGGGGGCAACAGAGTCACTACCTGTAGAGAGCCATTGACCAATGGCTGTGATCTGGGAGTGAGTAGGCAGGTTTTTCAGAGATGGAAGGGAAGTGGCAAGTAAGGAAACTAGACTATCCGGGTCCACTCGGCCCCATGCGCGCACCCAGATGTTTTTCGGGAGTGAGGGTTTGACCTGGGGGTGGATGGGGAGAGAAAAAGAAATCAAATGATGGTCAGACCAAGTGCAGGGCAAGACAGAAGGGGACTCTACTGGGCAGTTATTCTTGGCCTCTTTGCCCCATCCATGTTATGGCAAACCTTCGTCCGGCTAATAATATTAATTGCAGCAATTTATAAGGTAACTTCTGTTTTCTGGGCTTTTGTACGTGAGCTAGTAAGCATTGCAGAGATTCCTCCCTCAGTGGAAGGCCCATGACCTCTTGTACCTTATGAGCCACACACGTCCAGAACTGTCTCACCACCGAGTATCACCAGGCCAGGTGAAGAAAGTCTGCTTCCTTTGCGGCACACCGGTGACACTTACTATCTTTTTGTGTGAAATGTGTTTTAACTTTACTGGTGTCAGGTAAGTGCAGTGTAAAAAGTTATAATGTGTTAGTTTAAATTTAGCATTGCAGGAGACAGTGTGTGTGAGAGTACCTTTGGATGCCCAAGTTCTTCCTTCTATCTGTGTACCGAGGTCTCTCTCCCAAGCTGCCCTTAATGGCGGTATCGGGGTGTGGAGTCTTGTTTCATAGCTTTATATGGAAAGGAAATCATTCTGCGACCAGCGCCACATGTGAGTAAGATGTCCAATGTGTGTGTTAGTTGAGAGATATCTGGGTACTCTGGTCAGGTGATTTTGACTACCTCCTGAATACTTCCATAGTGCAAGTAGTGCCCCTGTCCTAGATGAAAACACTCACTGGCCTGTTCGTAGGAGGTAAAGGTCGCATTTGGGAACAGGTCTAAGAGGACCTCACATCCGCCATCTCTCCAGGCCTGGAACGGCATGTGTCTGCCCAGCTCTTGGAAGGGGGTCAGGACCCACATCAGTGACTCTCTTTGGAATGGTGCTGTCCCTAAGATTTTCTCAACATATCGTTTCCAGATGCCTGCTGTGTGTCTCACTACACATGGGAGGGTTCCCTCCGCTCCCTTACCGTTCATCAGTGCAATCTGAAGTGTTGTCGAGTCTGTTCTACCTGCTAACAGGCGCTTTTCCCAGTTATCTTCCTCTGCCATCCGTCGTGCCATGTGTTGGGCTGCATAATAATACAGGTCAAATTGCGGAGCTTCCCTTCTCATAACTGCGTATCATATAGTGTTTAGGGCTACCCTACTCCTTCCCGCCCAAAGCAGTGAGGTCAGGGTCATATTTAGCTGTTTAAATATAGGTGTCGGAAGCGGACAGAGTGAGTTCTGGAGCACCTAAAGGATTCTCTGAAGCATCACCATCTTTGAGATGGCTAGCCTGCCCATCAGGGACAGTGGAAGGGTGTTCTAGAATGTCACTGAATGCCATGGGGCAGTGAGTGTCCGATCCACGTTTTATGGCCACTATTTGTGCGTCTGACAGCGCAACCTGAACTCCCAAATACCGGAAGCCCACCCGTTCCCATCCAGGTCCTGGGGATCCTCTAGAGGCACCATGGCTAATCCCGCCAGTGGGAAAATCAATGACTTATTTCAGTTAAGTCCTAACCCAGAGGCCTCCCCGAACCTATCCAGCTGACGCAGCAGTTCCGGAATCACCACCCAAGGGCAGGCTGGATAAAAGAGCGCATCATCTGCGTAGAGGGAAATGATATGGTATGTGTCTTCCACCTTAAGTCCCCACTGGTCCAAATCAGCTCTCACCTGTACTGCCAGTGGCTCTATAGCTAAGGCGAACAATAAGGATGAGAGTGGGCACCCCTGTCGGGTGCCCCGCCCCACATGCCATTCTTCGGACCGCGCACCCCCTAGTTTGATCCATGCCCGAGGGTCGGTATACAGTAACCAGACCCAACGGCGGAATTTGGGGGCCAGTCCCGCAACCCTGAGTACCTCCAAGAGGTATCCCCAATCCACCTTGTCAAATGCCTTGTTTATAGACACAAGTTCCATCTCCTCTTGCCGGTCCCGCACTTCATGCATAATGTGGTTAAGTCTGCGTAGATTCATGGCTGTATTACAGTCAGGTATAAAGCCACATTGTTCCTTGTGTACAAGGTGTGGCATATATAGTCCTAAGCGGGATGCTAGCAATTTGCATAAAACTATAATGTCCGTGTTTATCATCATGATGGGGTGGTATGATGAAGGTTCATATGGATCTCTTCACGGTTTCAGGATCATACAAATTTTCAGAGAATAAACGTAGGGAGGGTCAAATAGGGCTATATTTAACGACCAAAACCACTCATGCCCTAAGAGAGACTATCAATAAACAAAAAGTGGCCTGGTCAGAAACCTGTAAGTGTGCCGCAACTGAACTAGTGCCCCAAGACCATTAGTAGCACTAGAAGTGATAACCCGGGTCTGTTGAGAAAAATTCCCATCAGCCCACCCATGTGGTGGAATGTCGTCATGTGGGAGATGTCACCAATCCAATTCTCAAACAGTGCACCTAGTCATGGTGCAGAGATGGATTAACATGGTGTAAATACAGACCACTGGGCTTCACTGGTGATGCTAATGGGGTGCAGTGCAAAAAATTAAAGTGAAAAACGTGAAAGTAAAATTGACTCCGAGGGCCAAAATTAATTTTAATCAGTATGGCGCTCGTGTCAAGAATAAAATTTGCCAAAATAGTTTGAAATAATAACTATATGTGGGCAAAGTGAGTGGAGGTCGACATGTTTCAGCTGTTTTGACTGTTGGTCTTAGCTTTCTTCAGGACCATTTAGGAAACTGCGACTGCAAATCAAAAATTATATTTTAGTGATGCACGCTAGTGTACATTGGATAAGTCCTACCAGTTCCTCTGAGCCCAGATGAATACTGTAGGAAGTCCAGAACTTTGTGTATCTCCTAAGGAAGAGACATAAGCGTGAATCAAAAACCATGTAGTGCACAACAGGTTTTAGGAAAACATGCACAAGATGCTAAGCACACAAACAGGGCGATGGAGACATTCTCTCCCCGCTAATTATACTACCATGTTTTAATCAGTGTATAAAAATCACACATATGGGAATAAATGTGGTAACTTACCCAGCATTATGTGGGAGTACGCCTCACCTCACCCGGAACCCACTCGGGAAAAAGGGAGGCCCCGCTCTAGTTAAGGAGGGAAATGGACAAGAAAGTACCTTTGAAAAGTAGCAAAGGGACTAACAACAATAATAGCTACCATTTCCAAAAACTGTTCTTAACAAGACCTAGCTATAAACAGAAAAAAGACTCAACCAAGTGTAAGGGAAATGACTTAAAGACTCTGCAAGATTTGATTAACCAAAAGTGGAGGGCAGGGCCACTCCTTGGAGGACTATATCTAGCGATAAGATGACTAAAAGAGGTACTAACGCTTTCAGTAACCAAGTATTGGGCAAATGGCTGAACACTCAAGGTAGATAGAGCCACTCTTTAAAGGACTCTTGCTAGTGCTGAGGTGACTCGCCCTATAGGGATAGCAAATGATGGTATGGTGCCCTACCTGTCTGTCGGTACCTCGATGCCGGCGTCCGAGAAGGAACGGAGGTACCGACGCACAGCGCGCATGTCTATTTATACCCTGGTTGATTGGTTAACATGCTGCAGCTGTTTCTATTAACCAGCGCGTCCGCCTCGCAAAAGGAATGCCCGCGCTATAGTGCGCATGCGCTAGGCATCCCGGTAGTGCGTAAGCAGTGAACCGCTACGCGCGTGCGCACAGCACTTCGGCCGCAATGCGCATGCGCGGGCTCTGAGCCATGTGCATCGATCCGCGCATGCGCCAGAGTGTACTGCGCATGCGCCGACGTGAGAACGCATCCGATGGCGATCCCATTGCCGGTGTGTACCACCACAAGGCAAAGGGAGCGTTACTGTTGTGAATCAAACAGGCAGCTATATCAGAGGCACAGCAAAATAGTTAATTCTGAGCGCATGCGCTGAAAGATGTAACGGGATCATGTATGCTCATTTAGAATACCTATTACCAATATCGGAAATAGTCAGTATTTTTGTGTAGATTGAGCCAAAGTGGAAGCAACAGTGCATATACTTCTAATGACTACAGATAGTGACAATTGGACTATATATGCTAAAAATAAGCAATTACATGTGTGGAATAATGTATCAGACGCAAAATGTCTTAATTTGCTCTGGGATGGAGTATCTTGAATGACCTCAAATATGATAACGAGATGAGTCAATGTAGAAGACAGATGACAAAAACTCGGGACTAGTTGAATTACAGCGATGTCCACGGTATGTCATCGTTTAAACCTTGCATGTGACTTTTCAAAAGAAAAATCCATTTCTGCTCCTTCCTGAACAGAAATTGCGCCACGTCACTGATGTGTGACGGAATGAATGGCCGTTCTAAAATGACCCATTTCATTTAATCAGCAGTGTGTCCTTGCTCCAGAAAGTGGTTTGTTAGTTTGGTAGCCTGTTTGCGACACCTAATGGTGCTTTTGTGCTCCCCTATTCTTATTTTAATCTTGCGGGTGGTATAGCCAACATATCTAAGAGAACAGGGACACGTTATCATATAGATGGCGTTGTCGGTGTTGCAATTAGTATGCTTCTTGAGCAACCATGTCCTCCCAGTTCCTATGTCAACTGTAGTGGTTTTCTCAGTCTGGGGGCAGACACTACATGACCCACAGGGGTAGTGACCAGAAACTGGGGGAAGGTTCCATAGGGTTGTTGAGCCGTCAGTCTTGGTAGTCCTGGGTCTTGTATGGACAAGAGTGTCTCGAAGACTAGGTGCCCTTTTAAATGAAAACAGTGGTGATGGAAGGTTTGCCCCAGTGCTGTTCAAAATCGTCCAGTGTTTGCGAACCATTTTCTGGACAGAGTTAGACATTGTACTGAACGTACTAACAAATGTCAGGCGCTCCATTGGTGGTTTAGATGGGCGTTTTTCAATCAGTGCCTCGCGGTTGTTGTTCGAGGCACGTTTCCATGCTTTGTTCACAAGATGCTTGGGGTAATAGCGTTCCTCTAGGTGAATGGCTAGTGTGGTTGCATGTTTATTGAAAAGTTCTCTGGATGAACAATTCCTCCTAACCCGGAGGAACTGGCCCACCGGAAGGTTCTCCCTCAGGGAGCGTGGATGGTGGCTGTTAAATGACAAGAGTGAGTTTCTTGCCATAGGTTTGGTAAATAACTCACTGCGGAGACTGCCATCCTCGGGGAAGATAGATAAGTCAAGGAAGGGGAGTCTTACATGACTGTACTCAAGCGTGAACTTAAGATGAGGATTACATCCATTGAGCCAAGTATGGAAAGCCTGTACTTCAGGGATAGAGCCTCGCCACACTACCAGGACGTCATCTATATACCTCTTCCATAGCACCAGGTGTTTAGAAAATGGGTTGCTATGGTTGAGGATATGAGTCTGTTCCATTTGGTGTACATAGAGATTTAAGAACAAAAAGGAGACACGCTTCTGTCTCCATTTAGCTGCACAACCTATTTTTATGAATTTAATGAATTAAATTCGTACACCATAGTTTCATTTTTCTCAAATTTTCACCATTAATTTCATCATTACTTTACTCTGCTTTCACTTCAATCCATTATATCCATATATTAAATCCTTGAACTCTTGCAAAAACACAGGAGAATCCTTGTTTCCTTGTACCACGTTTTATTTTCAGTCACCCAATGCATTTCGGGAAAAATCCCTTCTTCGGGGGTTTCTAAAGTATAAAAAATATATACATTCCAATCAATTGTAAGGCACTCATGTTATGCGCAAACACATATTTTAAACACAAACATTTTGCACGTTGGAGCTGAACAGTGTAAAATGGCATCTACTTTTTTTTAATTAAAAGCACAGTTAAGTTGCAATGATTATTTATGAATATTAAAAACGCTTCTGGTGTTCCCCGTGCTAACCGCTTCTCCACCCGTTCCTTTATACATAATTATTTTAACTAACAAGTTGACAGGCTTCTAAAAAAAGGCTTCTAAAAAAATGCGTGTTCCCCTGCCATCCTCAAAGCTGCAACACACAGTTATATTTAGAAAGGCGCTTACCGTGGTACTTGTTTTCTCAGTCACATAGCTACCTCTAGGTTGTAAGCCAAACACATTTTTTTAGAAGCCTTTTTTTAGAAGCCTGTCAACTTGTTAGTTAAAATAATTATGTATAAAGGAACGGGTGGAGAAGCGGTTAGCACGGGGAACACCAGAAGCGTTTTTAATATTCATAAATAATCATTGCAACTTAACTGTGCTTTTAATTTAAAAAAGTAGATGCCATTTTACACTGTTCAGCTCCAACGTGCAAAATGTTTGTGTTTAAAATATGTGTTTGCGCATAACATGAGTGCCTTACAATTGATTGGAATGTATATATTTTTTATACTTTAGAAACCCCCGAAGAAGGGATTTTTCCCGAAATGCATTGGGTGACTGAAAATAAAACGTGGTACAAGGAAACAAGGATTCTCCTGTGTTTTTGCAAGAGTTCAAGGATTTAATATATGGATATAATGGATTGAAGTGAAAGCAGAGTAAAGTAATGATGAAATTAATGGTGAAAATTTGAGAAAAATGAAACTATGGTGTACGAATTTAATTCATTAAATTCATAAAAATAGGTTGTGCAGCTAAATGGAGACAGAAGCGTGTCTCCTTTTTGTTCTTGAATCATTTGCAGTGCGGATGGGCGAAGCGCATACAGCTGGCACGCCGAAAATGAGTAAAAAGGAAATAGATAACAATGTTTGAACCAATATGAAGGAAGCAGGTGTGCATCTTTCCCACTTCTTTCACTGAATGAACTTCTCGCCTTCACGGAGAGGTTGCACCCGAAGAAAATGAAAAATATGAAGAAACATGAGGAGTAAATAAAACGTGGAACTTATGTTGTCAACTTGGAAATTCAGGAGATGTGTTTCCTACAAAAGCCACATGTGAGAGTGTTTTGAAAACATCGTTTTTGGACTTTCAGACAAACATTACAGTCGGAGCTAATATGCATCATGTTTAAGAGAGTTGAAGTGTTATAATTGCAACAATGGCATTTCGTAAAAGCTTCTGGGTTTCACAGAGTAGTATTTACCTTGCTAGGAAGAATTCCTGACCGCAGTATTTCATAACTGGCACACAGAGGGTTTCTGGAATGTGTAGTACCGTAGAGCAGTGTGAGCATGAGAGAAGGGAAGGCCACAGCAGTTTGGAAATAAGATTGAGGCTAATTAAGAGGTCACGTGGTTACGTAGCAGATTCTGACAAGGAGATTTAGGTGAGCAAACGGCAGTACAGAGCAAAGCCTACACTGAGAGCTGTAGTTAGCAGAGCGGTGGAATTGACTTACAACCTAGAGGTAGCTATGTGACTGAGAAAACAAGTACCACGGTAAGCGCCTTTCTAAATATAACTGTGTGTTGCAGCTTTGAGGATGGCAGGGGAACACGCATTTTTTTAGAAGCCTTTTTAGGTTTCGAACCTGGCGAGGGGCACAGCCCCTCCCAGTTTGAAAACTTTTGTTTTCAGTAGGGACGTCGGCACCGCCTCTGCCTCTCATTGGTTAGCTCCATAAATGGAGGCTAGCCATTGGGAGACAGAGGCTGTCAATCGCGCTTTCTCTTGAAAACGCTATTCGGGGGCGTTTCTGGTGCTTTTTTTAAGCCCCGCCCCTTTGTCCCGGGCCGCGCTGCGATTGGCTGCCGGCCCGGGACACCCCCGTGACGTCATTCCCGGGCCGCGCTGTGATTGGCTGCCGGCCCGGGACACCCCTGTGACGTCATTCCCCGGGCCGCGCTGTGATTGGCTGCCGGCCCGGGACCCGACTTGTTAGTGTTCTTGTTAACTTTTGTTAAAATAACCGGAAGTGCAGTTGACATTGGAAAGGCTCGATTTTGCAATAGACCGATGCTTAGTTCATTTTTTGCAGGTCTGCACATACAAAAATGTAGTCTCGAGGGCGCTGGGGTGGTAGAATTATTAAACCAGGTGGAGCGATTTCTGAAAGTTTCATGCAGGTTTAAGGTCAGCACAATGTTCTCATTTCGGATGGCGCTCAGGAAATGAAGTCTCTGTTGAATGCACCGAAACGTGAGCTGGCTAAAGATCGAGCAAAAAATATCTGCGGCCGACATCTGAAAGCACTTATCCCACGCAGCCACTCCAGAGCACATGGTCCAGGCATTGCAGAGCGTGCGGCACTGTCTGAGCTGGCCCGTGCGCAGCCCACGCCGCTCCCTGGAGGCCGCCCAGCGCAGGCACTGCAGCACACACGCGCTGCACTCCTACGGTGGTAAAAGAACTTTGGAAACTTCGAGAACTTTCAGCTATCGGCCGCCCACAAAGTCCAAAATAACTGAAAAAGTAATTAATTAAAACATACCTGGACGCAAACCCAAAAAAAGCGTGAGATATCAACCCCGTCACATCCACTCGTACCCAGGACTTTAGTAGAATGAAAAATTGTGGGTAGGTGGGGGCTCTTAATAGGGCGTGCTTAGCATAGGGTGCCGCCCGACTGTATTTTGCTGCTCGTATCATTGCACCCTGATTACATGTACAACTAGCCAGGACTTACTTAATAAGCAACAACTGGTGCTTCGTTGTATACAATACCGAACATGGTTTCGTTCTTGCGGGAGGGTGCCCGTAATGGTGAGAGCTCCTAACGCAGGTTCGAGTCTGAGCGAGATCACTTAATCTCCTAACTATGCCCTTGTGTGATGTAACTGGTGCTCATATAAAGCACTGCCCCAAAAAGTTACATCAAAAGCCGTGAACTGCTGCAGTGTTAAGATTTTCTTTGCCACCCTAAAGGGGGAGGGGGGGGGGGCGACAACGACAAAAAATGGAGAGCCAGACAGGGCCCGTCTCAACATCTGCTTTTTAGAACTAACGGCGCTGAGCACCGGCAGGACCCGTCCCACCTAAAGCCCTGCTCTTATCCTACACATAAAGGGGTCGAACTTTAGCTACCCTTTGTCTTCATCACCATAATGGGCAGCTTAGAGGGCTGACGGTCGGGTGAACAATAGTGATGATGCAGCCTGGGGCTGGCAGTGAGGAGCTGTGCAAGAGAGGGGGCGGTGCATGAGATGCCGGGTAGGCCTGGGGTCTGACAGGGCAGGATCACCGCAGGGCAGCGTTTCTCTCGATAAGCTTCTCCTGGAGACAATTCCATTTGCTTAATAACAAGGCCTGGGCAACATTTTAATTATGACAGAGTAATCCGACTAATTACTGAAAGTTACGTGATTATGCCAGTTAGCGTAATTTTGAATAATGTAGGGCAAAAATGCCTAGCGCGAGCACACAAACAGCGAGCGCCGCAACGGCTGTTCCTGCTGTTCCTGCTCTGTTGCATTTAGCACCACCTTCTCAGTACACTCGGATACTCTGTCCCTTTTGGCTCGAAGGTGCATTCTGCGAGAATATAGTGCTAGATGCGGTGTTACACCCTAAATGTCTTTATATGTAATTTTGCATAATTTTGCTGAAACTCCGTGAAATTTCGCTACAACAAAGTACGCAAGTTATGCGCACCCCTAAATAATCACTCACTTATTGAGCCTCTTACAGCAGCCTATAACCAATATGTATGACATCCATGCCTGCCTCACCTCTCGAGCAAGAGGAACAGCTTAATCAAAACCTAGCTTCTAACATTAGGACGGATGCACAGACCCCCTCGGACCTATTCCCTCATCCTACACGATAAAATGTGAGGACGTACCAGCGCCCCACGCCCTCGTTTCTGTGAACTCCTTCACACCACGGTGTTTCTCAGCAGATCCTTGAGACAACCGTTCCCTCAGCTTGGTTCCAGTAAACGGAGATTGATTTGGGCACAAAGAATGCGTAGCAAATTGCTCAGCTAATGAATGCCCTGGAGGTTTGTGCGCATCCCCATCAGGAAAACAAGTTCAAAGAAAGACACTGGACTTATTAGGTCTGCTTGTTTACGTAAGACACCGATATCTGGCCGTAAGGGTTCAACCCCATCATCAGTCCGTCAAGGCAGGAAGAGAGCTGGAGGGCATACCACAGAAAATTAATTCGAAGAAGGTGAGAGCACTAACATTGCAGATCAGAAAGCCATGGTATTTATTTATGTTTCATTCTTAAATCCTTAAACTTCTGAAAAACAGTAAAATCTGCACCTTCTACATGCCTGCCCAGTTGGCCATGTGAGATTAATCCAAAATGTGCTTTTTTTTTTACTTTGAGGTGACCTTTCACATAAAACACACTTGTGTATGCACAAGGCGCTCTCTACGCCTTAACCTACCTACAAATAATGCAGATTTATCACACGGGTGCCCTTTACCCCTCCCACATCTGCATTCGTTCGCACCTGATCCCAGACTTGCACCCTTAAAGGCAGGCGGTGTACCCTGGGGCCCACCAGCAGGCTTTTGTACATGATTGCCATCAAATGCCTGCTGCCCCACTGCCCTGTAGACCAAAGGCTTCTACAGACCGTAGCTCTACTGCACACGGTAGCTTCCAAGCCCTTTGCCCCCGCCTCAAGCTGTGATGTGTGTACTCTGTTGCAGGTCGCATCCTAGCCACCTGCCAATGGACGTCTATGTACGCTGACCGACCTGCATATGGCAGCAGGCTATGGTGCAGGGCTTGGGATGAAAGTCCAAGTACACCATGGCTGACCTGTTTGAAGGAAGGCCCGCAGGTCACCCTCTGTACATACAAAGTAATATATATATATATACATTTCAGTGACGGGTAGTTAAGAGCGGAGGATGGCCTCTGGTTTATGTCGCAAAGTATGGGGGCTCCGGGGTTAAGAGCGAGAGCGGGTCTGAAAATTTACTAGATTGCCATGACGACAGCATCAGTCCACCAAGTCATCAGCTATTGGTTTTTAGGTTTCACCTATTTTCATTCGCTTGCGAATGTAATAGGCTAAAATTCAAGGGCTCGATCGACTCGTGAAACCACTGCGATTTCTTCACAGTGCATGTGAGTCACGTGACCACAAAAGCGGGTCACGTGACCACACAAGCACGCGCATCTCCCTAATCCGCAAACCGCATTCATTCAAAAACACAGAAACCCCCGCCCCAAGCCGGCTTGCCTCCTCGCATCTGCCTGCCACACTTCTCCTCCCCTCGCTCGCATTCCCGCCCCCCCACCAGGCTCTCCCGCCCCCATCCGGCTTCCCCCAATCCTTGTTTATGCTAGTTATGCAACTGTGAGCAGGGACCTTTCTCCCCTACTGTTGTTTGTTCACCGTGTTCTAGCCATTGCCTATTCCGATCAAGTTTCTGTCCTGGTCACTATCTGTGCATCCTCACTATTCCATTTTTCTCCCCATCTGTTCTGCTCTCTCCAGCTTCCGCTCACCTTTTCACTCCCATTCCTGTCCTCCTCCCGCCTTTTTTGTCACCCGGCCTGGCCCCAGGAGCCGCAGACAGCCTTAAATGAGATGCGGGGGGATATTGTGAAATTCATTTCATGGAATGCAGCCACTTAGAGCTGTTACTGGCTCAGTAATTCACGGATAATGCAGATTATCTCGGTGTGCTCAGAACACATCTGCATTTAATACCGCAGAGCTGATTGAATTTAGGTGGGTGGGGGTTGCAGCAGAGCACACAGCATTTTGCTTCTCGAAGAGTGACGTGAGAGGCTCGGTTTCCAGCACAAAAGAATATGCCCCACCCTCCTCAGTGGCCGGTGTTACCAATGGCTTTGCTCTCGCAGAATGGAGAAGTGGCCCTCATATAGTCTCACTACATTGATTAATAAAACAAGCACTGGCGTTGCCAGTAGGTTTCGCATTTGGAAAGTTGGAGCTATTGGTTTTGTAAATGACATTTTATATTTATATATTGTTATTCACAATGCCAATAACGATATATAAATATAAAATGTCATTTACAAAACCAATAGCTCCAACTTTCCAAATGCGAAACCTATTGGCAACGCCAGTGCTTGTTTTAGAAGCCTGTCAACTTGTTAGTTAAAATAATTATGTATAAAGGAACGGGTGGAGAAGCGGTTAGCACGGGGAACACCAGAAGCGTTTTTAATATTCATAAATAATCATTGCAACTTAACTGTGCTTTTAATTAAAAAAAAGTAGATGCCATTTTACACTGTTCAGCTCCAACGTGCAAAATGTTTGTGTTTAAAATATGTGTTTGCGCATAACATGAGTGCCTTACAATTGATTGGAATGTATATATTTTTTATACTTTAGAAACCCCCGAAGAAGGGATTTTTCCCGAAATGCATTGGGTGACTGAAAATAAAACGTGGTACAAGGAAACAAGGATTCTCCTGTGTTTTTGCAAGAGTTCAAGGATTTAATATATGGATATAATGGATTGAAGTGAAAGCAGAGTAAAGTAATGATGAAATTAATGGTGAAAATTTGAGAAAAATGAAACTATGGTGTACGAATTTAATTCATTAAATTCATAAAAATAGGTTGTGCAGCTAAATGGAGACAGAAGCGTGTCTCCTTTTTGTTCTTGAATCATTTGCAGTGCGGATGGGCGAAGCGCATACAGCTGGCACGCCGAAAATGAGTAAAAAGGAAATAGATAACAATGTTTGAACCAATATGAAGGAAGCAGGTGTGCATCTTTCCCACTTCTTTCACTGTACATAGAGATTTGCCAGACTCGGGGCAAAGACACTCCCCATGGAGGTCCCGGAGATCTGTAGAAACAGCTGTTCTTCAAATTTGAAATAGTTTTGCTTCATTGCCAGTTCTGCAAGAGATAGAATAAAGCTAACTGGGGTTATGCTGTCCAGATCTTCCATTGACAGAAGACCTCTGACTGTATCCAACGTATCCTGTTGTGGAATACAGGTGTAGAGTGATTCTACATCAAAACTGACCATAAGGTCAGTTTCCACGTTGTACTCAATAGTTGGTAATAACCTGAGGACATCGGCTGTGTCCTCCAGATACGTGGGCATTTTCTTAACTAGAGGTCTAAGAAAATGATCTACAAAAGTGGAGAGTGGTTCCAAAATGGAACCAATCCCTGAAATGATGGGACGGCCTGGTGGTGGTCTCGTGGCCTTGTGGATCTTGGGGAGACAATAGAAACCTGGAATAGTGGGTTTCTCTGTTACAAGGAATCTAGCTTCCTGAGGTGTGATCCAACCCTCCATATTCCCTTCATCCACCAAAGTTTTAATTTCAGTAAGTAAACTCTGGGTGGGGTCTGAAGTGAGACGACGATAGAATTTGTCATTGTCCAGCTGTCTAAGGCATTCCTGACGGTACTGTTCCAGGTCCATAACAACAGTGGCTCCCCCTTTGTCCGCCGGTTTTATGATGATGGACGGATCTAGTGAGAGATTTTTCACCGCCTGCTGTTCAAGTTTTGAGAAATTGTGGAACGTACTCCGTTCGGTATTTTGCAGCTGCGAAATATCGTGTCTGACCGCTTGTTCAAAGGTGGTGACGAGGGAAGGGACTTGATGACTCAAAGGAGTAAAAGTGGAAGGAGGACGTAGTCCTGTGTTCTTAATAGTGTCATCACCTGATTGAGAGTCGTCAGTTCTATCCTTAAAGAAAAAGTGAAGGCGCACTTTGCGGAAGAATTTCTCAAGTTCCGTTCTTAGAAGAAATGGGTCTCCTACATTGGTTGGCACAAAGCCCAGACCTCTCTCCAAGACTGACTGCTCGACTGGAGTAAGAGTACGAGAGCTGAGATTTACAACTAGACTCCTGTCGTCTCCGAGCTGTTGTTCTCTTGAGCTGCTCTCCTGCTCCGAGTGTTGGGGAACGTCTGTTCGGCTTCCCAATGGACAGTTTGTGGTCCTTTTCTTCTTCCCCTGTTCTGGCCCCGGCCACGCCCTAAAAAAGGCTGGTTAGGGAAAAACTGGGGAAAAGGAGTGTATGGATTCATTGGTTGCGGATGTGGCTGGAAACCCCATGGGCCTGGTGGCCACCAAGGACCAGGATGTTGGTAATTGCCTGGGTGTTGATTATACATAGCACCTCTCTGTCGACCACCCCTCTTGAATGGCTCCAGACGTGCTGGGTGCCTCTGAATCACTGGAGTAAGTGTCGGAACCAGAAGATGAGTAGTTAGATCCATACTGTTTGCCTCTGCTATTGAAGCTAGGGGCTACATAGTTGTCACTAGTGTATGGATAAGTTTTCTCCATAGAAAAACGATCTAAATCTTTCTTGAACTTGTCCATCTTACTCATCAAGATATTATCCTTGTAGTCTTTATTTGTCTTGTTTGTTTCTTCTAACCGTTTCTTGAACAGTGTACTACACGCAGTTTTAATCTGACCTTCAAGAACCTGGATTTCTATGAGAATTGCATCCGCTATTCTCTTAGCTGTGCTGATTATTAATATCAACCAGTCCCGCGTGCAGCGCCACGCAATGAGGGACCAGTCTCGTAGAAAGGCTTTGTCAGTCAAAAAAAGACGTGGTGTGTTCGTGACAATAATGCCTGTAGGGGCACACTTGCCTCTCAGGTATTGTGCCATAATGGTTCCATGGATAGAGGTGCGTGTATGTGATTTTTTTAAATTTAACAGTGTAAGCCAATCATCTTTTACTACACTGGAAGTCTCAGGTAATGAGTCTAGAAGGGAGGGGTTGTCATCCAAAATAGTTTTTAACATATCGTCATCAAACGCTAGTCCTGCAAAGTCAGCCATTTCCTTAGCAAGGGAGTCTCTTAAACAAGTATGAGCTAGGTGAGCATAATCAAGGGATATACCCTTAGAAGTAAATAATGTATTTGAAAAAGACCCGCAACAGAAGTTGCACTAAGTACAGATAATAAACGTAGGGAGGGCCAAATAGGGCTATATTTAACGACCAAAACCACTCATGCCCTAAGAGAGACTATCAATAAACAAAAAGTGGCCTGGTCAGAAACCTGTAAGTGTGCCGCAACTGAACTAGTGCCCCAAGACCATTAGTAGCACTAGAAGTGATAACCTGGGTCTGTTGAGAAAAATTCCCATCAGCCCACCCATGTGATTGGAATGTCGTCATGTGGGAGATGTCACCAATCCAATTCTCAAACAGTGCACCTAGTCATGGTGCAGAGATGGATTAACATGGTGTAAATACAGACCACTGGGCTTCACTGGTGATGCTAATGGGGTGCAGTGCAAAAAATTAAAGTGAAAAACGTGAAAGTAAAATTGACTCCGAGGGCCAAAATTAATTTTAATCAGTATGGCGCTCGTGTCAAGATTAACATTTGCCAAAATAGTTTGAAATAATAACTATATGTGGGCAAAGTGAGTGGAGGTCGACATGTTTCAGCTGTTTTGACTGTTGGTCTTAGCTTTCTTCAGGACCATTTAGGAAACTGCGACTGCAAATCAAAAATTATATTTTAGTGATGCACGCTAGTGTACATTGGATAAGTCCTACCAGTTCCTCTGAGCCCAGATGAATACTGTAGGAAGTCCAGAACTTTGTGTATCTCCTAAGGAAGAGACATAAGCGTGAATCAAAAACCATGTAGTGCACAACAGGTTTTAGGAAAACAAGCACAAGATGCTAAGCACACAAACAGGGCGATGGAGACATTCTCTCCCCGCTAATTATACTACCATGTTTTAATCAGTGTATAAAAATCACACATATGGGAATGAATGTGGTAACTTACCCAGCATTATGTGGGAGTACGCCTCACCTCACCCGGAACCCACTCGGGAAAAAGGGAGGCCCCGCTCTAGTTAAGGAGGGAAATGGACAAGAAAGTACCTTTGAAAAGTAGCAAAGGGACTAACAACAATAATAGCTACCATTTCCAAAAACTGTTCTTAACAAGACCTAGCTATAAACAGAAAAAAGACTCAACCAAGTGTAAGGGAAATGACTTAAAGACTCTGCAAGATTTGATTAACCAAAAGTGGAGGGCAGGGCCACTCCTTGGAGGACTATATCTAGCGATAAGATGACTAAAAGAGGTACTAACGCTTTCAGTAACCAAGTATTGGGCAAATGGCTGAACACTCAAGGTAGATAGAGCCACTCTTTAAAGGACTCTTGCTAGTGCTGAGGTGACTCGCCCTATAGGGATAGCAAATGATGGTATGGTGCCCTACCTGTCCGTCGGTACCTCGATGCCGGCGTCCGAGAAGGAACGGAGGTACCGACGCACAGCGCGCATGTCTATTTATACCCTGGTTGATTGGTTAACATGCTGCAGCTGTTTCTATTAACCAGCGCGTCCGCCTCGCAAAAGGAATGCCCGCGCTATAGTGCGCATGCTCTAGGCATCCCGGTAGTGCGTAAGCAGTGAACCGCTACGCGCGTGCGCACGGCACTTCGGCCGCAATGCGCATGCGCGGGCTCTGAGCCATGTGCATCGATCCGCCCATGCGCCAGAGTGTACTGCGCATGCGCCGACGTGAGAACGCATCCGATGGCGATCCCATTGCCGGTGAGTACCACCACAAGGCAAAGGGAGCGTTACTGTTGTGAATCAAACAGGCAGCTATATCAGAGGCACAGCAAAATAGTTAATTCTGAGCGCATGCGCTGAAAGATGTAACGGGATCATGTATGCTCATTTAGAATACCTATTACCAATATCGGAAATAGTCAGTATTTTTGTGTAGATTGAGCCAAAGTGGAAGCAACAGTGCATATACTTCTAATGACTACAGATAGTGACAATTGGACTATATATGCTAAAAATAAGCAATTACATGTGTGGAATAATGTATCAGACGCAAAATGTCTTAATTTGCTCTGGGATGGAGTATCTTGAATGACCTCAAATATGATAACGAGATGAGTCAATGTAGAAGACAGATGACAAAAACTCGGGACTAGTTGAATTACAGCGATGTCCACGGTATGTCATCGTTTAAACCTTGCATGTGACTTTTCAAAAGAAAAATCCATTTCTGCTCCTTCCTGAACAGAAATTTGGCCACGTCACTGATGTGTGACGGAATGAATGGCCGTTCTAAAATGACCCATTTCATTTAATCAGCAGTGTGTCCTTGCTCCAGAAAGTGGTTTGTTAGTTTGGTAGCCTGTTTGCGACACCTAATGGTGCTTTTGTGCTCCCCTATTCTTATTTTAATCTTGCGGGTGGTATAGCCAACATATCTAAGAGAACAGGGACACGTTATCATATAGATGGCGTTGTCGGTGTTGCAATTAGTATGCTTCTTGAGCAACCATGTCCTCCCAGTTCCTATGTCAACTGTAGTGGTTTTCTCAGTCTGGGGGCAGACACTACATGACCCACAGGGGTAGTGACCAGAAACTGGGGGAAGGTTCCATAGGGTTGTTGAGCCGTCAGTCTTGGTAGTCCTGGGTCTTGTATGGACAAGAGTGTCTCGAAGACTAGGTGCCCTTTTAAATGAAAACAGTGGTGATGGAAGGTTTGCCCCAGTGCTGTTCAAAATCGTCCAGTGTTTGCGAACCATTTTCTGGACAGAGTTAGACATTGTACTGAACGTACTAACAAATGTCAGGCGCTCCATTGGTGGTTTAGATGGGCGTTTTTCAATCAGTGCCTCGCGGTTGTTGTTCGAGGCACGTTTCCATGCTTTGTTCACAAGATGCTTGGGGTAATAGCGTTCCTCTAGGTGAATGGCTAGTGTGGTTGCATGTTTATTGAAAAGTTCTCTGGATGAACAATTCCTCCTAACCCGGAGGAACTGGCCCACCGGAAGGTTCTCCCTCAGGGAGCGTGGATGATGGCTGTTAAATGACAAGAGTGAGTTTCTTGCCATAGGTTTGGTAAATAACTCACTGCGGAGACTGCCATCCTCGGGGAAGATAGATAAGTCCATCCATAGATACTCCATCCCAGAGCAAATTAAGACATTTTGCGTCTGATACATTATTCCACACATGTAATTGCTTATTTTTAGCATATATAGTCCAATTGTCACTATCTGTAGTCATTAGAAGTATATGCACTGTTGCTTCCACTTTGGCTCAATCTACACAAAAATACTGACTATTTCCGATATTGGTAATAGGTATTCTAAATGAGCATACATGATCCCGTTACATCTTTCAGCGCATGCGCTCAGAATTAACTATTTTGCTGTGCCTCTGATATAGCTGCCTGTTTGATTCACAACAGTAACGCTCCCCTTGCCTTGTGGTGGTACGCACCGGCAATGGGATCGCCATCGGATGCGTTCTCACGTCGGCGCATGCGCAGTACACTCTGGCGCATGCGCGGATCGATGCACATGGCTCAGAGCCCGCGCATGCGCATTGCGGCCGAAGTGCCATGCGCACGCGCGTAGCGGTTCACTGCTTACGCACTACCGGGATGCCTAGAGCATGCGCACTATAGCGCGGGCATTCCTTTTGCGAGGCGGACGCGCTGGTTAATAGAAACAGCTGCAGCATGTTAACCAATCAACCAGGGTATAAATAGACATGCGCGCTGTGCGTCGGTACCTCCGTTCCTTCTCGGACGCCGGCATCGAGGTACCGACGGACAGGTAGGGCACCATACCATCATTTGCTATCCCTATAGGGCGAGTCACCTCAGCACTAGCAAGAGTCCTTTAAAGAGTGGCTCTATCTACCTTGAGTGTTCAGCCATTTGCCCAATACTTGGTTACTGAAAGCGTTAGTACCTCTTTTAGTCATCTTATCGCTAGATATAGTCCTCCAAGGAGTGGCCCTGCCCTCCACTTTTGGTTAATCAAATCTTGCAGAGTCTTTAAGTCTTTTCCCTTACACTTGGTTGAGTCTTTTTTCTGTTTATAGCTAGGTCTTGTTAAGAACAGTTTTTGGAAATGGTAGCTATTATTGTTGTTAGTCCCTTAGCTACTTTTCAAAGGTACTTTCTTGTCCATTTCCCTCCTTAACTAGAGCGGGGCCTCCCTTTTTCCCGAGTGGGTTCCGGGTGAGGTGAGGCGTACTCCCACATAATGCTGGGTAAGTTACCACATTCATTCCCATATGTGTGATTTTTATACACTGATTAAAACATGGTAGTATAATTAGCGGGGAGAGAATGTCTCTATCGCCCTGTTTGTGTGCTTAGCATCTTGTGCTTGTTTTCCTAAAACCTGTTGTGCACTACATGGTTTTTGATTCACGCTTATGTCTCTTCCTTAGGAGATACACAAAGTTCTGGACTTCCTACAGTATTCATCTGGGCTCAGAGGAACTGGTAGGACTTATCCAATGTACACTAGCGTGCATCACTAAAATATAATTTTTGATTTGCAGTCCAAGTTTCCTAAATGGTCCTGAAGAAAGCTAAGACCAACAGTCAAAACAGCTGAAACATGTCGACCTCCACTCACTTTGCCCACATATAGTTATTATTTCAAACTATTTTGGCAAATTTTAATCTTGACATGAGCGCCATACTGATTAAAATTAATTTTGGCCCTCGGAGTCAATTTTACTTTCACGTTTTTCACTTTAATTTTTTGCACTGCACCCCATTAGCATCACCAGTGAAGCCCAGTGGTCTGTATTTACACCATGTTAATCCATCTCTGCACCATGACTAGGTGCACTGTTTGAGAATTGGATTGGTGACATCTCCCACATGACGACATTCCACCACATGGGTGGGCTGATGGGAATTTTTCTCAACAGACCCGGATTATCACTTCTAGTGCTACTAATGGTCTTGGGGCACTAGTTCAGTTGCGGCACACTTACAGGTTTCTGACCAGGCCACTTTTTGTTTATTGATAGTCTCTCTTAGGGCATGAGTGGTTTTGGTCGTTAAATATAGCCCTATTTGACCCTCCCTACGTTTATTCTCTGTACTTAGTGCAACTTCTGTTGCGGGTCTTTTTCAAATACATTATTTACTTCTAAGGGTATATCCCTTGATTATGCTCACCTAGCTCATACTTGTTTAAGAGACTCCCTTGCTAAGGAAATGGCTGACTTTGCAGGACTAGCGTTTGATGACGATATGTTAAAAACTATTTTGGATGACAACCCCTCCCTTCTAGACTCCTTACCTGAGACTTCCAGTGTAGTAAAAGATGATTGGCTTACACTGTTAATTTAAAAAAAATCACATACACGCACCTCTATCCATGGAACCATTATGGCACAATACCTGAGAGGCAAGTGTGCCCCTACAGGCCTTATTGTCACGAACACACCACGTCTTTTTTTGACTGACAAAGCCTTTCTACGAGACTGGTCCCTCATTGCGTGGCGCTGCACGCGGGACTGGTTGATATTAATAATCAGCACAGCTAAGAGAATAGCGGATGCAATTCTCATAGAAATCCAGGTTCTTGAAGGTCAGATTAAAACTGCGTGTAGTACACTGTTCAAGAAACGGTTAGAAGAAACAAACAAGACAAATAAAGACTACAAGGATAATATCTTGATGAGTAAGATGGACAAGTTCAAGAAAGATTTAGATCGTTTTTCTATGGAGAAAACTTATCCATACACTAGTGACAACTATGTAGCCCCTAGCTTCAATAGCAGAGGCAAACAGTATGGATCTAACTACTCATCTTCTGGTTCCGACACTTACTCCAGTGATTCAGAGGCACCCAGCACGTCTGGAGCCCCCCAGAGAGGGGCTGGGTCTCAACAACGACCATTCAAGAGGGGTGGTCGACAGAGAGGTGCTATGTATAATCAACACCCAGGCAATTACCAACATCCTGGTCCTTGGTGGCCACCAGGCCCATGGGGTTTCCAGCCACATCCGCAACCAATGAATCCATACACTCCTTTTCCCTAGTTTTTCCCTAACCAGCCTTTTTTAGGGCGTGGCCGGGGCCAGAACAGGGGAAGAAGAAAAGGACCACAAACTGTCCATTGGGAAGCCGAACAGACGTTCCCCAACACTCGGAGCAGGAGAGCAGCTCAAGAGAACAACAGCTCGGAGACGACAGGAGTCTAGTTGTAAATCTCAGCTCTCGTACTCTTACTCCAGTCGAGCAGTCAGTCTTGGAGAGAGGTCTGGGCTTTGTGCCAACCAATGTAGGAGACCCATTTCTTCTAAGAACGGAACTTGAGAAATTCTTCCGCAAAGTGCGCCTTCACTTTTTCTTTAAGGATAGAACTGACGACTCTCAATCAGGTGATGACACTATTAAGAACACAGGACTACGTCCTCCTTCCACTTTTACTCCTTTGAGTCATCAAGTCCCTTCCCTCGTCACCACCTTTGAACAAGCGGTCAGACACGATATTTCGCAGCTGCAAAATACCGAACGGAGTACGTTCCACAATTTCTCAAAACTTGAACAGCAGGCGGTGAAAAATCTCTCACTAGATCCGTCCATCATCATAAAACCGGCAGACAAAGGGGGAACCACTGTTGTTATGGACCTGGAACAGTACCGTCAGGAATGCCTTAGACAGCTGGACAATGACAAATTCTATCGTCGTCTCACTTCAGACCCCACCCAGAGTTTACTTACTGAAATTAAAACTTTGGTGGATGAAGGGAATATGGAGGGTTGGATCACACCTCAGGAAGCTAGATTCCTTGTAACAGAGAAACCCACTATTCCAGGTTTCTATTGTCTCCCCAAGATCCACAAGGCCACGAGACCACCACCAGGCCGTCCCATCATTTCAGGGATTGGTTCCATTTTGGAACCACTCTCCACTTTTGTAGATCATTTTCTTAGACCTCTAGTTAAGAAAATGCCCACGAATCTGGAGGACACAGCCGATGTCCTCAGGTTATTACCAACTATTGAGTACAACGTGGAAACTGACCTTATGGTCAGTTTTGATGTAGAATCACTCTACACCTGTATTCCACAACAGGATACGTTGGATACAGTCAGAGGTCTTCTGTCAATGGAAGATCTGGACAGCATAACCCCAGTTAGCTTTATTCTATCTCTTGCAGAACTGGCAATGAAGCAAAACTATTTCAAATTTGAAGAACAGCTGTTTCTACAGATCTCCGGGACCTCCATGGGGAGTGTCTTTGCCCCGAGTCTGGCAAATCTCTATGTACACCAAATGGAACAGACTCATATCCTCAACCATAGCAACCCATTTTCTAAACACCTGGTGCTATGGAAGAGGTATATAGATGACGTCCTGGTAGTGTGGCGAGGCTCTATCCCTGAAGTACAGGCTTTCCACACTTGGCTCAATGGATGTAATCCTCATCTTAAATTCACGCTTGAGTACAGTCATGTAAGACTCCCCTTCCTTGACTTATCTATCTTCCCCGAGGATGGCAGTCTCCGCAGTGAGTTATTTACCAAACCTATGGCAAGAAACTCACTCTTGTCATTTAACAGCCATCATCCACGCTCCCTGAGGGAGAACCTTCCGGTGGGCCAGTTCCTCCGGGTTAGGAGGAATTGTTCATCCAGAGAACTTTTCAATAAACATGCAACCACACTAGCCATTCACCTAGAGGAACGCTATTACCCCAAGCATCTTGTGAACAAAGCATGGAAACGTGCCTCGAACAACAACCGCGAGGCACTGATTGAAAAACGCCCATCTAAACCACCAATGGAGTGCCTGACATTTGTTAGTACGTTCAGTACAATGTCTAACTCTGTCCAGAAAATGGTTCGCAAACACTGGACGATTTTGAACAGCACTGGGGCAAACCTTCCATCACCACTGTTTTCACTTAAAAGGGCACCTAGTCTTCGAGACACTCTTGTCCATACAAGACCCAGGACTACCAAGACTGACGGCTCAACAACCCTATGGAACCTTCCCCCAGTTTCTGGTCACTACCCCTGTGGGTCATGTAGTGTCTGCCCCCAGACTGAGAAAACCACTACAGTTGACATAGGAACTGGGAGGACATGGTTGCTCAAGAAGCATACTAATTGCAACACCGACAACGCCATCTATATGATAACGTGTCCCTGTTCTCTTAGATATGTTGGCTATACCACCCGCAAGATTAAAATAAGAATAGGGGAGCACAAAAGCACCATTAGGTGTCGCAAACAGGCTATCAAACTAACAAACCACTTTCTGGAGCAAGGACACACTGCTGATGAAATGAAATGGGTCATTTTAGAACGGCCATTCATTCCGTCACACATCAGTGACGTGGCCAAATTTCTGTTCAGGAAGGAGCAGAAATGGATTTTTCTTTTGAAAAGTCACATGCAAGGTTTAAACGATGACATACCGTGGACATCGCTGTAATTCAACTAGTCCCGAGTTTTTGTCATCTGTCTTCTACATTGACTCATCTCGTTATCATATTTGAGGTCATTCAAGATACTCCATCCCAGAGCAAATTAAGACATTTTGCGTCTGATACATTATTCCACACATGTAATTGCTTATTTTTAGCATATATAGTCCAATTGTCACTATCTGTAGTCATTAGAAGTATATGCACTGTTGCTTCCACTTTGGCTCAATCTACACAAAAATACTGACTATTTCCGATATTGGTAATAGGTATTCTAAATGAGCATACATGATCCCGTTACATCTTTCAGCGCATGCGCTCAGAATTAACTATTTTGCTGTGCCTCTGATATAGCTGCCTGTTTGATTCACAACAGTAACGCTCCCTTTGCCTTGTGGTGGTACACACCGGCAATGGGATCGCCATCAGATGCGTTCTCACGTCGGCGCATGCGCAGTACACTCTGGCGCATGCGCGGATCGATGCACATGGCTCAGAGCCCGCGCATGCGCATTGCGGCCGAAGTGTCGTGCGCACGCGCGTAGCGGTTCACTGCTTACGCACTACCGGGATGCCTAGCGCATGCGCACTATAGCGCGGGCATTCCTTTTGCGAGGCGGACGCGCTGGTTAATAGAAACAGCTGCAGCATGTTAACCAATCAACCAGGGTATAAATAGACATGCGCGCTGTGCGTCGGTACCTCCGTTCCTTCTCGGACGCCGGCATCGAGGTACCGACGGACAGGTAGGGCACCATACCATCATTTGCTATCCCTATAGGGCGAGTCACCTCAGCACTAGCAAGAGTCCTTTAAAGAGTGGCTCTATCTACCTTGAGTGTTCAGCCATTTGCCCAATACTTGGTTACTGAAAGCGTTAGTACCTCTTTTAGTCATCTTATCGCTAGATATAGTCCTCCAAGGAGTGGCCCTGCCCTCCACTTTTGGTTAATCAAATCTTGCAGAGTCTTTAAGTCATTTCCCTTACACTTGGTTGAGTCTTTTTTCTGTTTATAGCTAGGTCTTGTTAAGAACAGTTTTTGGAAATGGTAGCTATTATTGTTGTTAGTCCCTTTGCTACTTTTCAAAGGTACTTTCTTGTCCATTTCCCTCCTTAACTAGAGCGGGGCCTCCCTTTTTCCCGAGTGGGTTCCGGGTGAGGTGAGGCGTACTCCCACATAATGCTGGGTAAGTTACCACATTCATTCCCATATGTGTGATTTTTATACACTGATTAAAACATGGTAGTATAATTAGCGGGGAGAGAATGTCTCCATCGCCCTGTTTGTGTGCTTAGCATCTTGTGCTTGTTTTCCTAAAACCTGTTGTGCACTACATGGTTTTTGATTCACGCTTATGTCTCTTCCTTAGGAGATACACAAAGTTCTGGACTTCCTACAGTATTCATCTGGGCTCAGAGGAACTGGTAGGACTTATCCAATGTACACTAGCGTGCATCATTAAAATATAATTTTTGATTTGCAGTCGCAGTTTCCTAAATGGTCCTGAAGAAAGCTAAGACCAACAGTCAAAACAACTGAAACATGTCGACCTCCACTCACTTTGCCCACATATAGTTATTATTTCAAACTATTTTGGCAAATTTTAATCTTGACACGAGCGCCATACTGATTAAAATTAATTTTGGCCCTCGGAGTCAATTTTACTTTCACGTTTTTCACTTTCATTTTTTGCACTGCACCCCATTAGCATCACCAGTGAAGCCCAGTGGTCTGTATTTACACCATGTTAATCCATCTCTGCACCATGACTAGGTGCACTGTTTGAGAATTGGATTGGTGACATCTCCCACATGACGACATTCCACCACATGGGTGGGCTGATGGGAATTTTTCTCAACAGACCCGGGTTATCACTTTTAGTGCTACTAATGGTCTTGGGGCACTAGTTCAGTTGCGGCACACTTACAGGTTTCTGAACAGGCCACTTTTTGTTTATTGATAGTCATACAAATTTTCCCCTGTCTCATACTAGGCGGGAGGCCACCCTGCTTGAAGGCCTCCAGGTACACCTGCAGGAGTCAGGGCAGTGTGCCCACAGAGGCCCGGTAAAACTCAGGGGGGTACTGTCACTGCCCGGGGACTTACATCCCGGTAACCGCTGCAATGCGGATTGTATTTCGTCTAGGGTTAATGGTGCTTCTAAGTCTTTCCTGGCTTGCTCAGGTATTGAGGAGGCATACGCTACCACTCACTGTTGAGTCTGCTGTATAACATATCTGCATATGAGACTTCAGGACCCAGAGTAGCTTCAACTCAGAATGGGCCAGGCCACCAGTAGGCGTTTGTAGCGCCAATATTGGGTCAAGGTTTTGTTCTCTACGAAGGATCCAAACTAATAAGCGACCCGATTTATCCCCCTCTCTATGTGAGCTTTTCTATATTGTGTGAGAGTATATTTATCTAGTCTGTCCCATATGTCTTGCAGTGTTAGAATTTCCCCTTTCCTAGTCCCTGCCATCGCATCCGAACATTCCCGGGTCTGTGTTTCCAATAGGTCACATTCTTCATGTGCCAATTCCCACTGGAGCTGTTTGCGGACCCCACACATCAGGCTGAGGCATGCACCACCCCTCACCACCACTTTCAGGGCCTGCCTCTTCGTAGCCCTTGACAAGTATGGTCCCTCCCAATTCAGTTCAATGCAATCCATAATCGCTGTCCCTAGGTGTTCCTTCCCTGTAGGGTTTTCCAGCACCTCAGGTCCATGGACGTTGAGCCTGGGACTCCAACTTACCACACAGGCCACTGGGAAGTGGTCAAAGAGGAATCTAGCCTGATGTGTCACCTCTAAGGACAAGTCAGTGTCCAGGTTTGCCACTAATATTCTGTCTAGTCTACAGTGGTTATTATGCGTGGGAGAAAAGCAAGTATACAATTTCTGGGCGGGATGCTGCTGTCGTCACATCGCCTGCACCCCTCAGTTCCCCATCACTTCTCAGAGCTTTTCCATGATCCGTGGTTTTGTACCCTTATGAGGGAGAAACCTGTCAAGCTCGGAGTCCAATACACAAATAAAACCCCCCACACATATGAGAGGCACCTCTAATTCCAACACCAGGAGCTCCTAAAGGCCTTGGAAAAATTCCGGATCATCTGTGTTGGGGGTATACGTGTTCAGTATAGCAACATCTCTGCCATCCAGCTTAGCTCTCAAAAGTATATACCGCCCATGTATATCTGCTTCCATAAATTGCAAGACGAAGGGGGTCCCCAGTGTAGGAGAGTAGGGTCTGCTTCCTATGGTTACCCCCACTTTTTGCTGTGATTCTCTGTTTTTTTTTTACTTTAGTGTGGCTGTGGACCTGCTAATCAGGCCCACAGCCCAGCTGTTCTCTCTCTAAATTAATACCATGTACTTTAGGTACATACCAGATTGGTTACTGGGTCACCCTTGTGAGCCCCTGTATAGTGTACCATAGGTACCCAGGGCATAGGTGCACCTTAGGCCTACCAGGGGCTGCAGCATGTATTGTGCCACCCCTGGTTTGCCATCCAAACTGACACCACAGGTCTGTTTCCACAGCCTGCGTAAGGTGGTGTAATCACCCCTTACTAAGATATAGTATACCTATATCTATATATACATATAGACACATATACACCTATACGTCACTCCTATGGCTGGCCTTGACAATCCTGGAGGCAGAGTACTTGGTTTTATGTGAGAGGGTGACCTAGCATGAGCTGAGCCCCTCTGCAGCTTTCGGAACCATCTCCTTATAGCTGTTCTATGATAGCCATACCATATACTCCTAAGTGCATTATAATCCTCGCGGTTAATGCTAACTTTGGTTTGGCTTTATCAAAACATGTCGTGTAAGGTGTCAAACACTTTGGAATACTACCCCCACCAAATCTGGTGGCGGGGTAGCATTCCACCCTTCTAGTGGGAGAAGACATGTAGTTACTGGTTTACACGGTTAAAGTTAAAACAGAGCCTAGAGTGGAGGAGCCAAGATGGCCGCCGAGACGGACGTGTAGTCTCCCGGCTCCCGGAGCCCGTGTCTCCCGCACAGCCATCCTGTCCGCTATCCTGCTATTTTGTGCCAGCGGGATGTTTGGAAAAGCTTCCTGACTCTTCGGGTGTTCCTCCGATGTCCCTGCCTGCTCGCTAACCTGGGGTATCGTCGAGATACACGCCGACCCCTCTCCTAGTCCTGGACCCGGGACCTACGATACAGCGCACCGCCTTTGGCTATTGCAGCTGCGGGGGCCGATCGCTCTGGAACGGTGCTGAAATCCTTGGTGGTTGTTTACACCGGACGCTGGTGTGGAGGGCACGGCTGGCCAGCTGGGAGTTTATCTCATCTCCTTCTCTGTGGGACTCTGAAGGTGAGCCGCGCTCCGCTCTCTCCAGTGTTGGGAGTGCCCCGGACCACCGGGGCTCCTTTCTTGTCTCGCCTCTCCCTGTCCCGAGCGGAAAGGGACGCCTCGCTGTGAGCCGTCCACGATTACGGACTCGTCTGGTTCCGAAGAGATTGATTATTCTGCCACAGTGCTGACCTCGCCGGTGATCCTTTGTCGTCTCTGGAGGCAGGATCAATACGGCTGGCTCCCCAACAACTATGGCGGACGGCGCTTTGACTCCTGCCCGGTGTGCCCGGCTCATACCCGATTGGGAAGCGGACCTGCCTACTGCGCCTCGCACCGAGGGGGTAATGGAGGATAAACAGACGTTTACTCGCGCTTCGGTGCTTTGTGCCCTTACTCGACTGCGGAATGAGTGGCGTGAAAACTCGAGACTGTTACGGGAGAAACTGGATGGGCTTGTGACTGGATCATGCTCTACTTTGCCTGGACTCTCTTCTTGCAATGTCTACCAGCCTCCGCTGATCCTCGTCAATGTTACATTGTTGCCGCGGGAGTGTGTTCCTAAACTGCAACGTTGCGTGAATACAGAGTGTGTGCTGCGATTTAACCGCCCTGGCGCAGATACAATGTCGCTTTCCCCGGTGCGACACTCAACCTTGCCTGCTGAGTTCACGGGGCTGCTGCTACAACATCCGACTATCCCCATGTACAGTGCCTATTCAATGGAGACATTGACACCTTCTGCAACGCAAAGAGTCAGTATATTGATGATGCTGCTCCTTCTATGTGTCGGCTCTGGCTGGGACTGGCGGCGTCCATTTTATCCCTGGACATTACTCCATCATCGAGTGCGGCCATTTTGCCTCTTTGTTCTCACTGGGGCGGGCTTTCTCCTTTTCTCCTACGGTCGTGGCCTCTTACGGGGGGTGGGTACGTGGGGTCACCCGAGATCGGGCCAGGGCTAGGCGATTTCTTTAATGTGATGGACGCACTGTTGGGCGGGGACTAGGATGGGACTGTTTTTTTTTTTGTCTGATTTACTTGCACATTTGGAAATGACTCTCCCCACCTATAATTCTGCTTGCTACTTTTGTCATGTTGATGGTACTTGGGGTGGGGGATGCTTACGGGGCCGAGGGAGACCGGGAGTATGTTTACTTTCCTCCTCCCGCCTTCTCTGAGGGTTGGAGATTGGGATCGTTTTTTCTCACTCTCTCTACTCTCTTTCCCACTTGGGGGTTCTCTTGGGGCGACAGGCATGCCTATTGGGGGGGGGGGGGGGGCCGTGGCCTTCCGCTGGTATGCAGGGTGGGGGGGACGGGATGTGCTTTATGTTTCTCTTTGTTTCTATGGCCCTCTTTCTTTTTCTTCTCTTCTTCTGTTTCTTTCTCTTCTACACCTCTTCGCTTCCTTTGGGGTTGGGGTTCCGTGTCATTAGGGAGTTTATGGTATTCTATTATTATGTGACATAGCGGTTGGTCCTGGATCTTAATAGTGGTCAATTACTTTCTGATGCCTGCCTTCTTCTATTGTGCCTCCTTATGGGTGCTCCTTGAATTATTATAGCTATCCTGGTCAATAATTAGCCTCTACTCTGTTCGCAGTTTTATAAATTGTACTCAACAAAACCATAAAATTAAACCTTCTTCTATCCTCATGCAATGTTCTATGCTCCACACGCTACTCGTCGCTCAGAGACTGCTTCAACAGCGTTCTGTCCCGATGGCTCCTTTTTTCTTATCCTTTTCTCGTATGTCATAGCGGCCGGCCCCGAGGGGTTGTAGGCAGACGCTGTGTATTGTGCTCTCTACAAATAAAGGTTTTAAAAAAAAAAAAAAAAAAAAAAAACAGAGCCTAGCATCACAAAATAGATGCTGCGGCCACAGACACGAGTCTGCCCTCCTGCTGCTGGGTGGAACTCGGGCAGGGGAGGACTGGACAATAGGTTTCCTGCCTAGGGAGGTGCTGGCACCTCCCCAGACAGGCTCTTTGTATATTAGGGCAGGGAGGGCTGCATTCAGTGAATGCTTTCCAGACACTGCCTGGGGCACACTAGGTGCTCCATGCATTTACCAGTTCAAACCGGTTGCTGGGGCACTCAGCCCCAGCTCTGGTGCAAAACTGGACATAGGGGAAGGGGTGTAACCACCCTCACCCCAGGTCCACCCATAGGAAGGACCTTAAAGTTAGTCCAACCCCTAAACTTAGTATAAGGATAGGATCCCAGTCCCTAGGACTTTAGATTACCCTGGACGAAACTCTGAAACATATATCCTGGACCTTCGACATTCTATTTCGACTGGAAGACGGAAGACATCTCCCTTGTGGTCAAGGAGTGACCACCCTGTTCAAACAGGCACCAAAAGCATCTTTGCTAGTCTGCATTTTCGAGGCTCCCGTCGGATCCCGAAGAATCTGCGACACAGGACATAAACTTCCAGACATCTCTGTCCCCTACCTTCGCTCACAGCAAAGCTGAGACCTGTGGCGCACATGAGCGGCATGGGACCAGAACTCCTGGACATCCTGCATTTTGCTACCTGCATCCACTTCCTGAGGTATCCCGAAGTTGTGCATTGGGGTGCTTGAAGCCCCTGACCCGAGCACCTTTTGCATTGAAGCTTGAAGCTCCACACTTCACGAGTGGCCCGTGGGCTCGCTTTGTGCATTTCCGCTCAATGCGTCTTTACGGTTCCTAGTCTGTTGGCTAGTGAGCCCCCAAGAAGACAATTCTTTGTTCCAACTTGCTTTCCTGGTTGCTCCAGACTTGCTCCAACTTCTCTGCAAAGGAGAAGTTTCACAGATCTTGCTGGTCTACACCAAAGCCAATCTTGACAACCTGTGTGGGTTGCGTTTGCTAAGGCTTGTTGGGTCCCATCCGGATACCGACACCGCAGTCATCTAGATCCTTTGTGTGACAGCTCAAACCCATCTCCTGGTCATCATCGAAGCCTCTTGGTCCTCGTGGCTGAAGAGACAAACTTCACCTATTCACCTGAAATTACCCGACATCTGGTGGCATCTTTCTATCGCCACCCTGGTCACTGGCAAGTGGCCCAGACTCTGTCTCCTCTGCTTTCAGGTTCTCCAGATCTTCGATCCACCCTTGGATCCACCCGGACACTTTTCCTCTGGTCGCCTGCAGCACTTCTCTGCAGCTCTCTATTGAAAACAACGACGAAACCTGACACGAAAAGACACCTATGCACCCGGCTTCCCTGGGTGAGGTAACACGAGTACTCCGGTGCTCCCGTGGGTCTTGACTCTCGAAGTGTCCTAGTTTAAAAGGGTTTCATCGTAGTCCATCCGAAAGTGTCCTTAAATTGTAAAATTGTAACTTTTTGGTTTCCCATAGAAAGTCAGTGGTAACATGCGGCTGTGTTTAGACACTGCACGCGTCTCCCGTGGGCCTCCTACTTCCTAACCTTTGGTTGTTTAGAGTAACCCCAGCGATTCCACAGGCCCCAGGCCTGCTTTCTAATTCTCATGTGGTTCTTATACCACTATTTTAGTACATGGTTTGTGAGGCCCCTAGGGCAAAACGTATACTGTGCAACTTATTGTATGCTAATTAGGTAACTTGTCTTGTACTTGTACCTCTGACCTCATAAAGAGTGCAGAGGGGTTGTGTTTAGAATAAATACATATATATTTGATATATACCTTGTGTGATGTGCTTTCATTTGGTACTCAAGGGATTATAGTTGGTAAAACAACTGGCTTAATTCGCTCTCTGAAGTTTTAGCCTGAAGACTGCTCGCCACTGCTACCCATAGGATAGCTTTCTATAAGGTTGACTTTACAACCACCATCAATAAGGGTCGATTAGACTGGTGCAAGGTGCCCACTAGAACTAGTGGACATCATATGTCAGGCTAACTTCTCACATTGGTGTGCAGTGGTTAGGATAAGAGCTTGCATTGTATTACCAAATGATCTTGAGAATATCATTTAAAAAATCACATCAAGATACCTGTAGGTACATATGAATCAAGTCTTATAATACATAACTTCTACTGAACTTAGCAGTTGTAGGTGGTAAGGGCCTAGCACACCCTGACTCCAACTCCTAGAGAGGTTCTAGTAGGAAACAAATAATGTAGGTAGGAGCACACACCACATCTCACTAGTCATGGCCTTAAGGGCAGGAGCTAGTGCCTCTCTGCCAGATGTCAGCCAAGTGCAGACATCTAAGTATGACACCTTCTCATTCCATGATTTGAGAGGATTATGTGTCACAAGAAAATTAAGGCAAGGACAGAGTCCAACCACCCAACACCTCATAGATATCCTGGTGGCAGATGACATAGCCAAAGCATCAGATCCAGATACCCTAGGTAGTGGGGAGGGGGACTACCCCTCATCTGAGGAGGATCCAAGTGGGGCACCCCACCAGGACTCTGAAGATGATGAGGATGCAGACTGGGAACTGGTTGAAGAACCAGACCTGGGAGAGAAAGGACTAACTGGAGATGGAGATGGACATGAGGGTCACTCCTTCATTCCCCCAGGTAGGCCTACTGGTGGACCTAGAAGACAGAGATCTAACTCAGGTGAATCTCACCATTCTAGTTCATCAATGGGGTCCTCTGCCTCATCTCACAGGAGGAGAACATCCCCTCAGAGAAGAAAGCATGAAGCTAGAATGAAAGAAGTCAAGCTTAGGATCAAGAGGCAAGAAATTGCCCTGCAAAAGAGACCCTGGCTCTTGAAAGAGAGAGAAAAGTAGGTGGGCTAGAGTCCATTGGAGGCAGCATAATCCCTAGAGGTAGGGATAGGTCTTATGACCATAGAAACCTAAACAGGATTGTCCCTCCCTCAGATTGGGGATGACATCCACAAGTGGATAACTGCTTTGGAGAGGGCCTGCAAGGTACAGCAGGTACCCCAGAGTCAGTGGGCAGCAATCTTGTGGCTGTCCTTTGCAGAAAAAGGAAGAGACAAGCTCCTCACTGTTAAAGAAGAGGATGCTGACAACTACACTGTCTTGAAGAGTGCTCTACTAGATGGGGTTGGCCTAACCACTGAGCAGTATAGGTTGCTGTTCAGAGATACCGAAAAGACACAGACTCAGGACGGGACAGATTTTGTAGAATGTGCTACTAAGGCTCTGGAAGGTTGGTTACTGGGCAGTAAAGTAAGTGACTATACAGGATTGTATAACCTTATAACAAGAGATCAGATTCTTAATAATTGTCAAAACCAATTATTGCATCAACACCTGGTTGACTCTGATTTGACCTCTCCACAAGAATTGGGTAAGAGGACAGACAAATGGGTCAGAACCAGGGTGAAGCAGAAGGTACAGAACCAAGGTGGTGACCAGAAGAAGGAAGACCAAAAGGGTGGGGAGAAAGCAAAAGACCAGTCTTCTCAAGGTCCCCAAAAAGCTTCTAATGGTGGGGGTTCCCAACAATCTCAAAAAAGAACGAAAGCCAAAAGAAACCCTGGTGCAAAGTTTGTAAAAATAATTCTCACTGGACCAGTGATTGCACCAAGAAGGAGACAGCTCCAGCCACCATTGACCCTAAGGCAACTGTTCCCCCTAGTTCAGCTCCAAGTGGTGGTTCTCAACAGAAGGACGTAGTAGGGTTAACCCTGGGAACTGAGATGGACTCTGGCCTAGTCAGGGTACCAACTCAAACTGTTTTGATCTGTGATGGAGGCATGAATGTCCTTCCCCGTGAGTCCCAATAACTTGGGCAAGTACAGACAAACTCCTTTAGTCAATGAAAAAGAGGATCAGGCCTACAGGGACACATGGGCTAGTGTCACCATGGCGATACCTCACTTTGTGGACCCTGGGCAGATCATACTAGGTGAAACTTACCTAGTGACCAATGCTAGCAATGTCACTACCACACACAGTATGGGAGTTGTTAATTTCTCCTGGGGAGGGGTAACTGGCCTTAAGAAGGTTGTTGTTAGTTCAGACCTCCCTGTAGAATGTTTGCTTGGCAATGACCTTGAGACTTCAGCTTGGTCTGAAGTGGAGTTTAGGACACATGCAGAAATGTTGGGCATATCAGCACATGTTCTTGCTGTGATCCGGTCACAGGTCAAATATTGCAACACTGAACAGGCACTGGATTCTGGAATAATGGACCAGTTGCCTTCCAGGAAGAGGAGCAGTAGGGTTAAGGATGTGCCTCCCCCTGCCTCAGGATGAGGATCAGACTTCTGAGGAAGCTGATTGTGAGCCCCAAGAAGGAATTGTCCTAGAAGAGCTTGAGCCTGACCAAGTTGAGTTTCTTGGGACATAGGGACCTTCTGGGGAAGATCTGAGGCAGGTGCAGTTGCACTGCCCTTCTCTTTAACCCTTCAGACAGCAAGCTGCTGCTGAAGCTGCAGGGAATGCTAGTGGAACCCATAAGGTTTAATGGGATGAAGGGCTCCTGTATTCAGAGGGTAGAGACCCCAAGCCTGGTGCTTCCAGGAGGTTGGTCATACCTTCGGCATTCAGGGGCTTCCTTTTGATACTAGCCCATGATATTCCCCTTGCAGGACATCTTGGCCAGAATAAAACTTGGAACACGCTTGTTCCACATTTTCACTGGCCCCACATGTCAGAAGACACCAAGGAGTTTTGTTGCTCCTGTGTGACCTGTCAAGCCAGTGGCAAAGCAGGGAGCACTACAAAGGTCCCCCTTATACCACTACCTGTGATGAGGGTTCCCTTTGAAAGGGTTGGGATAGACAATGTTGGTAAAGGGTATGATTAAGGGTCTCCCAGAAAAGCTCAGATGGGTGGAGATGGGACATCCTGCTTCCCTGCCTTTTGTTTGGTTACAGAGAGGTCCCACAGAAGGGGGTTGGCTACAGCCCTTTTGAACTTTTGTTTGGGCATCCTGTAAGAATACCCCCTTGTCTGGTGAAGGAAGGATGGGATTTACTTCCCAAACAAGACATTGTGGACTATGTACTTGGTCTCCGCTCAAAGATGGCTGAGTACATGAAAAAGGCATCCAAAAACCTGGAGGCAAGTCAGGAATTGCAAAAGGCCTGGCATGACCAAAAGGCTGTACTGACTGTTTACCAGCCAGGACAGAAAGTGTGGGTGTTGGAGCCTGTGGCCCCAGCAGCTCTCCAAGACAAGTGGAGTGGACCCCACACTATTGTTGAACAAAAGGGAGAGGTAACCTATTTGGTTGATCTTGGAACTCCCAGGAGCCCCCACAGGGTGTGTCATGTCAACAGACGGAAACCATATGTTGACAGGGCAGACATGGGACTCATGAGGTGGACACTGGGGACAGTCTGCCTGTTAAAAATAAGATTTACAGGCAACCTGATCATCTCATGGACTGTATCAGGACAGAAGTCCAGAAAATGTTGGAATTGGGAGTGAGTGAACCTTCAGTTAGACCTTGGGCTAGCCCAGGACGCCCTAGTGTCAAAACCTCACACCCAGGGTGGTAAGAGAGAGATGAGGTTTTGTGTAGACTACCGAGGTCTCAAGGCTCTCACTAGGACAGATGCCCATCCAATCCCTAGAGCAGATGAGCTCATAGATAAGTTGGCCTCTGCCAAATATCTGAGCACATTTGATCTGACAGTTGGCTACTGTCAAATCAGGTTAGCCGAGGAGCCCAAGCCAAAAACAGCATTTTTAACCCCTATTGGGCATTTTCAATTTGTGGTGATGCCCTTTGGTCTGAAAAATGCACCTACCACATTTCAAAGGTTGGTAAACAAAGTCCTCTCAGGCCGGGATGACTACTGTGCAGCTTATCTGGATGATATTGCTGTCTTAAGTGCCATCTGGTAAGATCACCTGATCCACCTGAAAAATGTTTTGGAGGCCCTGCAGAAGGCAGGCCTAACTATCAAGGCTACCAAGTGCCAGATAGGGCAGAGTCAGGTTGTGTACCTGGGCCACCATGTAGGTGGAGGCCATGTTCAACCACTACAGAGCAAAATCCAGACCATAATGGACTGGGTTGTTCCAACCACCCAGACTCAGGTCAGAGCTTTCTTGGGCCCGACTGGGTACTACAGGAGATTTGTCAAGGGGTATGGTTCCATTGTGACACCCCTGAATGACTTAACTTCTAAAAGAATGCCCAAGAAGGTTCAGTGGACAGTAAGCTGTCAAAAGGCATTTGATAACCTGAAGCAGACCATGTGCATTGCTCCCATTCTGCAAAGTCCAAACTACTCCAAAGCATTCATTGTTCAAACAGATGCTTCTGAGTTAGAGGTAGGAGCTGTACTATCACAATTGAATGAAGAAGGTCAAGACCAGCCAGTAGCTTTTATTAGCAGAAGGCTGAACCCTAGAGAGAAACGTTGGTCAGCTATTGAGAGGGAGGCCTTTGCTGTGGTTTGGGCCCTGAAGAAGCTGAGGCCATACTTGTTTGGTACTCACTTCACAGTTAAGACAGACCATAAGCCCCTCTTGTGGCTAAAATAGATGAAGGGTGAAAATCTCAAACTGTTCAGGTGGTCCATTTCCCTACAGGGGATGGACTATACAGTGGAACATAGACCTGAGAGTAACCATGCCAATGCAGATGGACTCTCCAGATATTTTCACTTAGAACATGAAGACTCAACTGGTCAAGGTTAGTTTAATGTCCCTGCGTTGGGGGGGGTGGGAGAGTAGGGTCTGCTTTCTATGATTACCCCCACGTTTTTCTGTGATTCTCTAGTTTTTCGACTTTAGTGTGGCTGTGGACCTGCTAATCAGCCCCACAGCCCTTCTGTTCTCTCTCTAAATTAATACCATGTACTTTAGGTACATACCAGATTGGTTACTGGGTCACCCTTGTGAGCCCCTGAATAGTGTACCATATGTACCCAGGGAACAGAACTAGCCAGTCCATTCTCACCCATGACATTGACATTGCCTTCATCACCGAGACCTGGATCAATGATTCCTCCCCTCCGATCCTGGATATGCTCATACCCACAGGGTTTCTCTATCATCAAGAAAGATAGAATAGACCAAAAATGCGGAGGCGTGGCAAGCATCCACAACAATAAGCTATCGGTGTCCGAAACCGATAACATCATATACTCCTCATTCGAATGCCTAACTGACAACATCAAAACGACCAACAATAACCTAGTGCACTTCCACCTCCTATACCATCCCTCAGGCAAATCCGTCACGTTCACAGAACACCTATCAGACCTAATCGCACATTACTCGCTCCAAGCTTCCAACAACATCATTCTAGACGACCTTAACCTACACAGAAATGACAAGAACAGTGCTCCTGTCCAAAGCCTAAAAGACCTTCTTCTTACCAACAACCTCACCCAGCACTGTTCTCAAGAAATGCACAACAAAGGAGCTATCCTGGATGCCATCATCACCAATCATGATGCAATCACCATAGACCACATCCTGCCTGTCGACTAGTCAGACCATCACCTTATCCTATTCCCCCTCCCTCATCAGACCTTGCCTCCGCCCTCCATCTCAAACCCTCCTCTTGATCGAGAAACTTATCGCAGATCAACACAGATGAGTTGGATGAGAAAATATCCTCCCGCCTGCCCATCTCCCCGGTAGGCCTCTCCACTGAAGAACTCACAACCCACTACAACGTTACCATGTCCTCCATCCTTGACTAACTAGCCCCCTTGAAACTGAAAAAACCCTGGAACATTCCCTCCAGATCCTAGTTCAACAAGGACATTGATGAGGAAAGAAGGCAACTCAGAATCTATGAACGTCTCTGGAGAAAAGACCCCTCCTCCAGCTGTTACTAGGAACTCAGAGCAGCAAGAAGAAAATACAAACAACATATCAACAACGAAAAATCCAACTTTTTCTGCTCCGCGCTGGATCAGGTCAAAAACAGACCAAGAGAACTCTATGACATCAATAAAAAACAAACGTCCAAGCCAACGACATCCCTCGTCCAGCCCTCAAAAACCTTATGCGACAATTTCGCCAACTTCTTCAACGAAAAAATCAACTTGATCAAACTTTCTCTGGACCTTAACCTTCTTCCCCCAGACAAAGACTGCTCTCCAACAAGCAAAATTACCACAAAAAAAGACCAGCAACAACCTGTTCCTCCTTTGACCCCATCTCAGAATCGTAGATCCTCAAACTTATCTCCTCCTCCAAGCCCTTGTCTCACAACCTCAACCCCATTCCCGCTCAAATGATCAAAGAGCTGAAACTCTCCATAGCTCCACTTTGGTGCAAACTCATAAACAGTCTCTAAAAACTGGCACCATTCCAGACTGCCTTAAAGTCGGCCAAGTCACTCCTCTTCTGAAAAAACCAGGCCTAGATGCAACCGACCTGAATAATTTCAGACCCATCTCCAATCTCCCTTTCCTTGCCAAAGTCTTCGAACAATGTGTCCCTCGTCAACTGAACAAACATATTGACAACATATATTTGCTTGACCAACACCAATCAGGCTTCAGAAAAGGATACAGCACCGAAACTGCAATCCTCAACAACTTGGACGACATTTTCAACTCCCTCGACTCTGGCCACTGCTGTCTCCTCATCCTCCTAGACTTGTCAGCTACTTTTGACACTGTAGACTACAGTCTTCTCATCAAAGCTCTCAAAGAACGGGCAGGCGCAGACAAAGTGGTCCTCCAGTGGTTCTCCTCCTTCTTCCAAAACCGCTCACAAACAGTAAAAATCAAATCCTTTGCCTCTGAACTCGATCCCGTAAACAGAGGCGTCCCTCAAGGCTCCATTCTCTCCCCTCACTGTTCAACATATATATGGAACCTCTTAACTCCATTCTGAAAAAAGCGAATATCCCCTTTCATCTTTATGCAGATGATACACAGATCTACTTGGAATCCTCCTCCTTTAACGACATTCAAAGACTCAACAATACCCTCAATGAAGAACAAAAATGGCTATCAACGAACCACATCAAACTCAATCAGGGTAAACCCGAAATCCTCTTCATCTCCAACAAGGAAGAAAACCCGCAAATCGTTGAATGGTTGAAAGCTATTAATGCCCTCAACGGAAATCTCACCCTGGCAATCTCTGTCAAATCACTGGGAATCACCCTTGACCACAAACTATCCATGTCCAATCACATCAAGAACTCCGCCAAGAGCGCCTTCCTCAATCTGAAGCTCCTTAACAAAATCAAACCCCACATCCCCTCCTCCGACCTCAAGTAAGCCACCCAATCCCTGGTATTGTCCAAACTGGACTATGGGAACGCAGTTCTCTCCGGTACAGCTCGCTCTCACCTAGCCCCGCTTAAAACTACCCTCAATGCTGCAGCCAGAAGGGTCACCAGAATCAAGAAATTTGACCACATTTCTCCTGCACTCAGAGATCTAAAATGGCTCCCAGTCGAAATGCGAGCCAGTTTCAGAACTGCCTGCCTCACACACAAAGCCCTGCACACAGGGTAACCGGAATACTTAGCCTCCAAACTCAAGAAAGCCAGACAAGCAAGAAGCCTCAAGAGTTCCAACACCCTCCTACTCATTCCCCTAAAAACGTGTAAACAAATGACTGCTGCCCGCTCTTTTGCAGGAAACGCCGCGAAAATTTGGAACGCCATCCCAGTCAACATCAGAACCACCCCCTCCTTTCCAAAATTCAAAAGCCTCCTAAAAACCCTCCACTTCAACCGCACCTTCCCGAACGCAATTACGTGATGCTCTCACCTCCACCAGGCTGTCACCCGTCAGCGCGCCCCCAACGGGCAGCCTTCAGTCATCGCACAACCACTACCTACCTCTTACCCTATCTCCGAACTCTCAACCCCTGGGTCAGCACCACAAAGAGAACATTTCCAGCACTAGTCTTGCCTTCCCTAGGATTTTGAGACTCCCTCCTGACCCCTCCTCCTCAATGCCTCGCCTCGGCCCCCTCGACCTCTCTACCTCAACGGCTCACCGCTGACACTCAGCAGAACTGTAAAGCTTCCCTTTGAACTTTTTCTGTATTTTTCCTACCATGCCTTCACCCTGTATTTTGTCTCCTTTTCATCATGTTGTAAAGCGCTCCGATACACTCGGGTCTGGCTAGCGCTATAGAATACTTCCAAATAAATAATAAATAAATAAAATAAACATTGGTGCACCTTAGGCCTACCAGGGGCTGCAGCATGTATTGTGCCACCCCTGGTTTGCCTTCCAAACTGACACCACAGGTCTGTTTCCACAACCTGGGTAACGTGGTGTAATCACCCCTTACTTAGATATAGTATAACTATATCTATATATACATATAGACACATATAAACCTATAAGCCACTCCTATGGCAGGCCTTGACAATCCTGGAGGCAGAGTGCTTGGTTTTATTTGAGAGGGTGCCCTAGCATGAGCTGAGCCCCTCTGCAGCTTTCGGAACCATCTCCTTATAGCTGTTCTATGATATAGCCATACCATATACTCTTAAGTGCATTATAATCCTCACGGTTAATGCTAACTTTGGTTTGGCTGTATCAGAAAATGTCATGTAAGGTGTCAAACACTTTGGAATACTACCCCCCCCCCCGCCCCCCCATGCCAATTCTGGCAGCGGGGGTAGCATTCCACCCTTCTAGAGGGAGAAGACATGTAGTTACTGGTTTACCCAGTTAAAGTTAAACAGAGCCTCAGCATCACAAAATGGATGCTGCTGCCACAAACATGAGTCTGCCCTCTTGCTGCTGGACGAAACTCCGGCAGGGGAGGCCTGGCCAATAGGTTTCCTGCCCAGGGAGGTGCTGGCACCTCCCCAGACAGGCTCTTTGTGTATTGGGGCAGGGAGGGCTGCATTCAGTGAATGCTTTCCAGACACTGCCTGGGGAACACTAAGTGCTCCATGCATTTCCCAGTTCAAACAGGTTGCTGGGGCACTCAGCCCGAGCTCTGGCCCGAAACTGGACAAAGGGGAAGGGATGTAACCACCACCACCCCAGGTCCACCCAACCCCTAAACTTAGTATAATTATAGGATCCCAGTCCCTAGGACTTTATATTATCCTGGACAAAACTCTGAAACATATATCCTGGAACTTCGACATTCCATTTCGACTGGAAGACGGAAGATATCTCCCTTTTGGTCAAGGAATGACCACCCTGTTCAAACAGGCACCTAAAGCATTTTTGCTGGTCTGCATTTTCAGGGCTCCGGCCGGATCCCACAGAATCTGCGACACAGGACATGGACTTCCAGACATCTCTGACCCGACCTTCGCTCACAGGAAAGCTGAGACCCGTGGCGTACACGAGAGACGTGGGACCAGAAATCCTGGACATCCTGCATTTTGCTACCTGCATCAACTTCCTGAGGTATCCCGAAGTTGTTCATTTGGGTTCTTGAAGGCCCTGACCCGAGGACCTTTTACACCTAAGCTCGAAGCTCCACACTCCACGAGTGGCCCGGGGGCTAGCTTTGTGCATTTCCGCTCAATGCGTCTTTGCAGTTCCTAGTCCGTTGGCTAGTGAGCCCCCAAGAAGACAATCCTTTGTTCCAACCTACTTTCCTGGTTTCTTCAGGCTTGCTCCAAATTCCCTGCAAAGGAGAAGTTACACAGACCTTGCTGGCTTGCCCCGATGCCAATCTCAACATCCTGTGTGGGTTGCGTTTGCCAAGGCTTGTTGGGTCCCATCCGAATACCGACAGTGCAGTCAACTAGATCCTTCGAGGGACAGTTCGAATCCAGCTCCTGGTCATCGTCAACACCTCCTGGTCTTTGTGGCTGAAGAGACAAACTTCACCTTTTCACTTGAAATCACCCAACATCTGGTGGCATCTTTCTATCGCCGTCCTGGTCACTGGCAAGTGGCCCAGACTCTGTCTCGTCTGCTTTCAGGTTCTTCAGATCTTCGATCCACCCTTGGATCCACCCAGACACTTTTCCTCTGGTCGCCTGCAGCACTTCTTTGCAGCTCTCCATTGAAAACGATGACGAAACCAGACACAAAAAGACACCTATGCACCCGGCTTCCCTGGGTGAGGTAACACAAGTACTCCGGTGCTCCCGTGGGTCTTGACTCTCTAAGTGTCCTAGTTTAAAAGGGTTCCATCGTAGTCCATCCGGAAGTGTCCTTAAATTGTAAAATTGTAACTTGTTTGTTTCCCATAGAAAGTCAATGATAATCCGCGGCTGTGTTTAGACACTGCACACGTCTCCCGTGGGGCTACTTCCTAACCTTTGATTGTTTCGAGTAGCCCCAGCGATTCCACAGGCCCCAGGCCTGCTTTCTAATTCTCACATGGTTCTTATACCACTATTTTGGTATATGGTTTGTGAGGCCCCTAGGGCAAAACGTATACTGTGCAACTTATTGTATGCTAATTAAGTAACATCTTGTACTTTTACCTCTGACCTCATAAAGAGTGCAGAGGAGTTGAGTTTAGAATAAATACATATATATTTGATATATAGCTTGTGTGGTGTGATTTCATTTGGTACTCAAGGGATTATAATTGGTAAAACAACTGGCTTAATTCGCTCTCTGAAGTCTTAGCCTGAAGACTGCTCGCCACTGCTACCCCTAGGATAGCTTTCTATAAGGTTGACTTTACAACCACCATCAATAAGGGTCGATTAGACTGGTGCAAGGTGCCCACTAGAACTAGTGGACATCATATACCAGGCTAACTTCTCACACCCAGGACCACCCACACCAGTACCTCTCTAGCCTAAGTAGAGTATGATGAATGAAAAAGCTGTCTCCGCCATTTTTTTTGCTAACCTTTGGGTGCTGTTCCTCACTGAGGTGGGTTTCCTGGAGGCATGCTACCAAAACTTGGTGTCTCCGGAAAAAGGAAAGGACTCTATATCTTTTAGTGCATGTACCCAGCCCTCTAACGTTCCAGCTCATAATTTTAGTCCCTATTGTCCTCTTACAATCCTGCACCGTTATGCTTCTGTCCCTTCTGAGCTTTAATCAGGCTACCCACCGCATGCTATGTAATCAATAACTTGAAAAACAAAATGAATAACTCCCTGTTGTCCCTCCCCCACCCACAAGCAAATATGCTGCAACTGTGCACAAGTTAATGCCCTTCCCCTGCTTGTGCCAGGACGTGCACAGCTGCCCCATCAGCCCAACAGAGGCTGTAGAACTTCCCTCAATAAAGTCCGGCTCCCGGCCTTGCCCAGTCACAGGCTACCATGTGTAAGTGCCTCAGGATCGCCCTTGGCTAAGTACCCCCCATTTCGAGTCGGGCCACATAACTGATCATCCGGCCTGTGCAGGATGCTAGGTGGACATCCTATCCTCGTTCCCCCCCTTTGCTCCAATGTTCCTTCCCCAGCCCACCATATCGTAGAAATCTCTGTTTAGCTTGTGGGAGGTCAGGTCCTGCTGGACTATTAGATGTATGCCCCCATATTACCATCATTCCAGTTCCAGAGGGGATATGAGAGAGTCCATTACAGTCTCTGGGACCACATCATTCGTTTGGAGCAGGGTATCAGGTACCAATTCCATTTCCGGCGTGTCCATCGAGGTCTGCAGTGGGGAGTTACCCAAGCCCGGGACTCCACTCATATTGCGCCGTCATCACCCATCGTGAATCTCTGTCTCTCCGTAGATTCACTGTCATTAGACCGGTTCACGAGCATGTTCCTCAGATTCCTCAGGCCTAGTTCCCCATTCCATTTCGGAGTCCTCTCCGCTCCTGGACAGGGAGTGCATCTCCTCGGATTTCAACCATTCCCAGACTTCATCCGGAGACTCAAAGAAGTGGGCTATTCCCTGCGAGATCACCTTCAGTTTGGCAGGGTTTAGTAGCATATACTGGAGATGCAGCTTCCGGAGTTTTTGCTTTACATCTAGGAATGATTTCCTCTGCTCCTGTACCTTCCTGGTGTAGTCCGGGTATACTGACATTTTGGCATTGCCACAGGTGAGGCCCGAGGTCTCTCAAGCAGCTCGCAAAGTGCAGTCTCTATCCCTGAAGTACAGGATATTGGCTATTACCTTTCCCTTTAAAACGCAGACGCGTGCACCTATCTTGACTTCAGCGCGCACTGCAGGGGATAGAGCGCACACACGTTGTCGGGCGAGAGATTTGCGCCGCCGCTTTAAGAAAGCGAGTGGCGCGAAAACCGGGCACTTTCTACTTGTGCCGGAGGAAGAGTCGGGGCGGAGTCGTGGTCCGAGTGCAGGTAAGGCTGTAGGCGGTGGGCTGTGGGCTGTGGCCTGGGGGCTATGTGTAGCACGTAGCGCGAGGCAGATTGTGGGCTTTTGTTTAAGTATTGATATTAATCAGAGCCCCTTCACGGGCTGTGATTAACATCAGTACTTAAACAAAAGCCCACAATCTCCCCCGCAACGCGCAGTACAGGATCTTGGCTATTATGGCCCTGGAAGGTGCCCCCGGTGGTGGCAGAGGGACCAACGCCCTATGTGCTCATCAGTGTTCCAAGAAAAGTTCAGGATTCCCCTCCTCTGTGCGTTCCAGAAAACCTAGGACCACCATTCCCTTTAAGACGCAGACGCGTGCACCTATCTTGATGTCAGCGCGCACTGCCGGGGATAGAGCGTGCACACGTCGTCGCGCGAGAGATTCGCGCCGCCGCTTTAAGAAAGCGAGTGGAGCGAAAACATGGCACTTTCTACTTGTGCCGGAGGAAGAGTCGGGCGGAGTCGTGGTCCGAGTGCAGGTAAGGCTGTAGGCGGTGGGCTGTGGGCTGGGGGCTAAGTGTAAATCGTAGCGCGATGCAGATTGTGGGCTTTTGTTTAAGTATTGATGTTAATCAGAGCCCCTTCACGGACTGTGATTAACATCAGTACTTAAACAAAAGCCCACAATCTCCCCCGCAACGTGCATTACTAAAGAGTAGAGCCCGTTTAAAAACACAGCGTGTACTTTTACACTTTGTGTTTTTAAACAGGCTCTACTCTTTTGTAATGCGCAGCTTTGAGCAATTGTAGTCGTATGTTTAAGTATTGATGTTAATCACAGCCCGTGAAGGGGCTCTGATTAACAGCAATACTTAAAGAAAAGCCCACAGTGCCCACGACCCGAGGTCAGCGGGCACTGCTGACTGCCTCCGCTGCCCGCATTCCTGCTGACGACCACCAGGCTGCAGCGGTGAGCATGAGAAGAACATTACAGGTGAACAAATTACAAAAGCAAACGTTAAGTTAATGAGGCAAAAGTGACAATTGTGAGCAAACAAAATACAAGAGGTAGCAAACTGTACACTACAGGAGGAAAAAGTGACATGTGTGCACGTTACAAAGGCAAACAAAGTACAAGTAGAGGTATAATACGGCAATAAATGGCAGGCACTCAAACACAAGAACAAACGTTACGTAGGCAATGGCACGTGCCTTGCCTCGAGGCCCCCTCGAGTTTCGTAACACCAGCGAGTGGCTGTATGAGAGGATGGAATGGCTTTAGCTAGGTAAGGAGTGGCTGTATGGTGGTAGGAAGGTACTATATTTGGGTATGGGCTAGCTGTATGGGGGTATGCATTGTACCATTACCTTTTGTTCTACAGCCTTGGTGTTCCTTTGTATGCAGATCAGCCAGCCATTTTCCCAAGGGTTTAATAATTCATACTGGGTCAGTCCCCCTGCTATTAGTCAGACGTATTCCTTCCCATGAGGCACTGATGGAGTTGGCATTCATTCTTAGCCAGCTTTCGTAATTTATGGAAAACGTGCCCCCTTTGTCCAAGGACTGGTTTTTGATGTCCAGTTCACAAACCACCTGCTTCTACAATAGATTCTGTTTCACCCTAATTGATTCTGGAAAGACCCAAAAACTCCTTATGTGCGGCTATCCGGGTATTGTGATTCTGGCACTGAAATGTGTATATGCCTGAGGCATTGTAAAAGGAAAGGAAATGTGTGCTTAAGTGAAGCATTATGAAAACTGGTAGCTTTGCACATTACATCCAACTATAAATCAATCCCTGTTGTATCCTATCAGCACTGGTGGCTGGTAAATAAATTGAACATAGCCAGGCAGCATCAAGCAATGTTTCAGCAACACCATGATTTTGTATAAGTATACATCACTCCTGCGTATGAAAGAGGAAGCTCTGCTTTGTGAGGTTTGAGGCACTTGCTGATATTATTTCCAGCCCTAAGGGTTGTCAGTAGAAACCTATGGAATTAAGTATTTTCTAAGGTGGGTGGAAGGCAAGACATTCCTGCTCAATAGGCTAGAAGCAGCGTAGGCTCTAACATGATTGCTTGTATTACAGCTGCCCATTCTGTATCTACTTAGTGTGATGAGGAAAGCTCGCACTGTTGGTGTCTTTGCTATACCTGTTCCGGGACCATGAGTGAAGCCTAGCTTTATACAGCCCAAACTATTACTGATATGTGCCTGAGGGAAGCTTTCATCCGCATTTATGCATAGACATTTGGGCTATATCTAGCCGTAAGTGGTCATTGGGCATAACGTGACTGTCTGACATATAATGGCTGCCTACGGCCATGTGACTTTTGCATCTAAAACATATCATAGTAGCAGTCTTAATTAGTATGGGTGTGGTAACTGAAATAAACATACCTTCTTTATTAGATTTTTTGTTAGGATTATTAAAATTGAATTTGCGGATTCATTTTATGCTCATTTTGTTTTTTGTTCATTGTTATTACTTCCTCTGTCACCAGAGTCAAAGGTCACACACCATCACTTTCTTCAATGCACTAGGTCTGATGTTGTGTGAATCTCATGTTAAATTTGCATGTTTATTAATTTCTATTCGATGAAGGTGCCCGAGGGGAGGGACAGGCAAAGTCAGTCCCCAACCCAGGTAAATTTGTGAAGATGGAACAGTCAACAGGACATAGCTAGGGGATAAGTTAGTTTAGGGTAGGGGTGGGTATGAGGTAAGATTCTTTAAAGGCATAGAGGCAGGAGTTCAGTCTGTTGCTAACTCCTTCACCATGGCAGGCAGAAACAGAAAAAGTAAGTGGGCCACCCATCCTGCATTATAAGGGTCTGTGAGGGTCTCAGATTCACCACTGTAGGACAGACTCATATTGACATGGGTAAGACAGTATTTAGAGGATGGCGAGTCAGGTGCGGGCGTATCTACCCCTCAATGGGGTAGGGGAGGAGCACAGGGGAGGGAAGACAATGTTTTGGGCTTTGGAGCAGGACAACAAGGCTTCATTTGATGGATAATGGGTAAGGTGAGAGAGAGTCTGGGGAAATGCAAGGGGGTCAGTGGATGAAAGAATGAAGTCGGTGTAGGGGGACTTTGCGGGGGAATGTTTGGTACATCTGGTGAATTGTTTATGGGAATGGGATAGCCAAGAGTTGATGTATTAGTGAAGTGGATAATATGTTAAAGTTGTGTTTAAGTTAAATAGGCATGAATTCAAATCTGTCCTAATAAAGTGGGCTTTTTATGCTTCAAGTTGGCATGGTGAGTGATTATTTCATGATGACAGTGCTATGATCACTTTGCTAATTTTCGGCGTCTTTCCACAAACTGGAAATGTACCCCAGGGTCACCTCACACCACAAAACCAAAATCAGGAAAGCGCCAGGTTGTCTGAATCAGGGCACTGTAAAAGTAAGGAGGATCTACAAAGTTAAACTAACATGGTGAGATAGGTCGCACCCCTTGCTCCCTGGTAACTTGGTAACCTAAAAAGTATCTGTTATTTGAAAAGATGTGGAGAAGGGTGAGCTTTCCAGATCTGCAATGGGATTGTGTTCGATATCCATGGTGTATAGCAGAAGGCTTGTTAGCTCATCCTTGTCTTTTTCCAGTTTTTTGTCTTGTGCCTCGTTGTCACCGCTGCAGATGTTGCAGAGACCCCCACCTGAAATATTGCTCTTCCTTGTGAGCTATGAGTGAGTGTTTGAATTCACCTCTGTGTGTGATACGATAAAGTTTGATGATGATGCAAGGGAGACACATAGTAAAATTTCTGATGTTGGTGGTAATTTGGTCTTGTTTGAGTCTCTTAATTGGTTATGCTTGTTAAATGTTGTTCTAGGGTTTCCAGAGAGCATTTGCAATGCCTTCAGTGAGATCTGAGAGGACAGTTGTTCAAGAAGCTGCTCTGGTACAAAAGCCATGACTCTGCAGAACAAGGGTAGTTGGTATCAAGCGTCTGTGATTTCTTACTGATATGTATTTTGGAGCTGCAATTAGTTTATCCATAATCACAGCGATTTGCAGTTTTGCCAAGTTGAATGGTATAGCTGCCAATGGTGATTACAGAAAACAATTCTTGAACTTACATACCACTTACTGTCGCTTGCAAAGAGCATAATCTCCATTTTAATTAAGTTAGGCTTCAAATATTCCTTCAACATCTTGGCTTGTGTGATGGAAAGTCAGCTCTTGAGGCAGTGGTGCTCGTGGTGTTGCTCTTCCATGACATTTCAAGAAATTATCAAGTATTTGTCAGAACTTCTTCATGGCACCGTTCGGAGTAGGGTTGATGGAAGCAAGGGTGGCTGTATGCCTGGAAGGAAGAAGGCACTGGCATTTCTTATTTCAGTAAACAAAGTTTAATGATTCTGTCAAACCATCATTGCACGGACCAAATCTGTGTTATTTTGTTAATGAGTAAGATGACAACTAAACAAATACCCCTTCTTTTGCAGATATCCATGGCCACCTAGCTTTGTATGTGAAGATACCAGACAGCTGGAGGAGCAAGAACTATGCCTTTGAGTTCCTTGAGGCCATCAATCGCGTGATACACTGTGAAGCTATGACAGAACTTCGGCAAGCTTTGTATCACACCTTGATAATTGATGAGAGCACAGATATTTATGTTACAAAAATGCTCATCCTGTACTTCAAGTTCCGACCTGTAACATCAACAGACTCCATATTAGGCCTACGTCGGCGTGATGACATCAGTTCCGCCCTGTTTTCCGTGCCTTCGAGGCACCCGGACGGACCAATGGCAGTAGAATTACATATATATACAGTGTACGTAGTACATTCAACTCAAAACTGCACACATAGTGCGAAGCAAGGGTATGAAAAACCCAATTTAAATACATATAAGAATACATAAAAATACATAAACTCCTGACGTAGGCGAAAATGGCTGCGTAGTACCGAGGCTCGTCCGGGGGTCGACAAAAAGGCCCTCAATATCCGCCCTTAAATCCTGCTACCTTTCCTGCCTGGCTGCGGGACCCGATAGCGGACGAGCTCCGGTGCTGCCGGAGCCCGCTTCGGTCCTTCCCTGCCCTGCGATCTGCTGCGGACGGATCTGGCGTGTGGGGCCTTGCTGCGGCCTACAGCCGCTGGGACCGGCAAGTGCGACCCCGGCCTCGCGTACCTGCGGGCCCAGCTTGGAGACGGGTGTATCGGCGGCACGTGGCCGCAATTGACGGCGGCGGAGAGGGCCGCGAACCAGAAGTCCCCGATTGGCCCACCGCTGCAGTGGGGGCTGAACAGCTGTTGTGTTTGTGGCCACCCTGGCTGTGAAGGGCACGAAGCCGAGTGTGGGCCTGAGGGGTACCGGAGGTGACCGCTGGCTGGAGACCCCCCCCCTTGCTGACCTCGCGGGGGGGAGAGATCATCTGAAGCGCCTTCGGTCGGTGTGGACAGCCAGTGGGGGCGCCAAGCGGGCCCTGGGTCCGCCATTCTCTGGGTGCAGATGTTGACTGGCTCGGAAAACTGGTGCGGAGACCTCCTACAGTAGCGAAGACCCTGTGGCGGAGGCTGGCAATCGGTGAGGCGGGAGGGGTTCTGGAGCCCCCCTGGATGGACGACTGAGGCGGGGAGGACTGCGGGGTCTGTAAGAAGATACACGGCGATTGGTTACCCCTCGAGGGCCTGGAGTGGTGCAGCGGGTTGGCGAGGAGGGCCCGACACGATGGGGCCAGGAGCACGAAGCCGGACGGTAGGAGGTGAGGCGGGGGCTCGGGTACCCGGGGTGATACTCCCACCACTTTTGGACTGCAGCCCAAAAGAATGCCCAAAACAAAGTCCTCAGAGACTGCCCAGGCCAATACAATCGATAAATATACGGCCCCGACGGGCAGAGGGAGTGCTGCCACCCCTGGGAAGGCAGTGGAGGGGTAGGAACCATCCTTGTCTGCCATCATGCTGGCGATACAGTCCCTGGACACAACGCTGGAGTCTAAAATCGAAAAGGTGGCCATCGAGCTGGCCCTGCAGCGAGCAGACCCCAACAAGACGTCAGAGAAAGCCTCCCGTAACGCCACAGACATAGGGGAGCTTCAACGGGCCACTAAACAGTTGCAGCAGCAGGTCCAACATCTCACCCACCAACAGAAACTCACCACGGCACGGCTGGAGGACCAGGAAGGGAGGGCCCGGAGGAACAATATTAGGGTGGTGGGTGTTCCGGAAAAAATGGAAGAGCCGAGTATGGACCTGTTCTTGGAGAACCTCATCCTACAACATCTTCAACTCAAGAGACTGTCCAAGTTCTTCGTCATCGAGCGAGCGCACCAGGCCCCGGTCCCCCCGTCTCGCCAGGGGGCCCCACCGAGGACTATCATTGCCCGGATCCTAAATTTCAGGGACCAGGACGCCATTCTGCAGGCGGCCCGTCAACATGGGGACCATCGGCTGGAGAATGCAGTGATCCGGTTCTTCCCTGATTTCACTCTGAAGGTCCAACAAGAACGTCGCTCCTTTGATGGGGTCAAGAAGGAACTCCGCGCACGGGGCCTGAAGTACATGATGTTCTTCCCGGCCCGCCTCAAGGTCCTGGATAGAGGTAAATCCTTCTTTTTCACATACCCGGAAGACGCCATGGCATGGCTCGAAGAATCAGAGCACCCCTCTCGGGACCCGCATGGAGAGGGGGGATGGAGAGATACTGGAGCCCGGTCCCCAGCGTCGTCGCAGGTTTCAGGAAGAGGTGAGCCTCAGGATTGTGGTGTTTCTCGGACACCGGACAGAGTGGGTACCCGCAGTTTGTCGGTCTCGCCGGACCTGGGTTGATTCGGTAGAGCATGGCCTAACAAGAGACATGTAGCTGGACATCGCAACAGGTGGTGGGACCAATACCTGGGACTGGAAGTTCCTGGGAGACGGCCGGGCTGAGACCTGCCATGAACCTGTGCTGCACCTGAGGCGCCATGGCGGACATGTGGTAATGTATTGGGGGGGGAGGTGACACAAGTGGGGGGGGCAGCACTACAGACTGTTCGCATCTGGACTTGAAGCTATGGAGAGGTGTACTATATCAATAGACTGGGGCCGGACATTGCCCTCGGACTGGCTTTTTGATTGCCACTTTTGCCCCCGTTTTTCGTTGCCTGGGCGACAGGCGCTCTGCTTATTGGGGTATGTTGGGCTCGTTTGGCCTGCGAAGCAGGGTAGCAGGGAGGAGGGGGGTATCCGGGTGTTGGGGGGGGGGCAGTTTCAGTGTTTTTTGCAACAGGAAAGTTTAGTTCCGGTATCGTCTTTTAGCTCCAGGGACACAGGTGGTTGGCGGGAAGTGGGGGAGTATGGATACTCCCTGGGCGAGTTGCACTGCTTTACATGTATGATGCATAAGTCAAAGGCACAGGCGATTACTGTTTTATCCTGGAATGTTAACGGCTTGCAGAATAAGATAAAATGCACTATGGTTTTACAGTACCTACATAGGCATGGCCCCGACATACTCCTACTGCCGGAAACACATCTAATTGGTAACCACTATAAGGCCCTCAATAGATTTGACTATATGCTGAGGGCACACGCCGGCTTTACCACAGGTTCGAGAGGGGCAGGGATACTAGTTAAAAATTCCCTACCACTGGTGATTGAACGACATTGGGTGGACCCCCTAGGGCGCTATGCAGCTATCACTGGACATTGGGACGGCCTGACCCTTAACATTTGTTCGCTCTATGTTCCCCCACAACTACATGGTACTACCCTTCCAGATATTGGGAAACTGCTCCTCGACATGCCGGCGGGCATCCTGCTCCTGGGGGAGACATGAATGAGGTAATGACAGAAGATATGGACAGGTCATCTGGTTCGAAGTCCAGGGGGAAGGTGAGCCACCTAAGAGATTTTGTGCAGGCGATGGGTCTGGTGGACCTCTGGAAGGCACATATATACCCCACACTCGTCAGTATACACATATATCTGCGGCGCATGGGTCGAGTTCTAGATTGGATCACCTGTTCACCCAGTTTGGGGGCATGAACTCCTTTCACGGCGGGAGCCATAAGGCCAGAGGCATTTCGGACCACTCCTCAGTGGAAGTACAGCTCCTGAGCCCTGGGAGGGATTGGAGTTATGCCCCAAGACTGGACACTTTTATATTCAGAGATCAGGAGTTTTAGACGCAGTTTCGTGAAAGGGTAGATCAGTACTTTACTGACAACGTCGGCTCGGTGCGGTCACACAGCATAGTCTGGGAGGCCTACAAGACAGTAGTGAGGGATTTCGTACAGGCGGAGGCGGGCTAGCGAAGGAAGGAAAAGATAGCGCAGATTGACAGACTAGAATTGCAATATCTGGAATTGGAGAAGGACAGGGAGGAAACTCGGGAACAGCAGCAAGAACGGCATCATAGACTACGACTGCTAGAGAAAGAAATGCAGGATGTGTTGGCGGAGCAGGCGCGATCTAGAGCGTTAGCGACCCAGCGGTGGGTCTATGATCTAGGGGACAAGGCAAACAAAATGATAGCTTGGCTGGAAAGGAGAGATAGGGAACGCAACTGGGTACCAGGGATTAGGACACAGGAGGGTCAGCTACAGACCACGAGTGCCGGCATAGCGGAAGAGTTCGCTAGTTACTATGAAATGGTCTACAGGTCCCACACGCAGCGGACGGAACGAGAATGCGAGGATTTCCTAGCCCCCCTACAGATGCCTTCCTTGGAAGAGGCAGACAGAGATATCCTGGACTCGGACATTACTGTGGCGGAAATAGAACATGCTATGAGTGACTTACAGGTTGGGAAGGCACCGGGGCCTAATGGGCTCCCGGCGGAGGCGTTTCGGTGTGTTGCTAGTAAAATAGCGCCCCACATGCTGCGTATGTATAATGAAGCCCACCAGGCTGGACGGTTGACAAAGTACCTGCGCTCGGCGACGATTGTGGTGATCCACAAGCCTGGGAAGCCACAAGACCTATGTTATGTTATGTTATGTTATTAAATCATTTATTGAGCGCACTAACACTGATTAGTTTCTTGGCGCTAAATTGACAGTAACACAATCAGAGGTAGAAAAGGTAGATTAAAAAGCTTGTCTAAAGAGCCAGGTCTTCAATGCTTTCCGGAAAGGTAAGAGGTCTTGGCAGGACCGAATTTCCAGGGGAAAGGTGTTCCATAAGCAGGGGGCTAATGTAGCAAATCTTCGTCCACCAGAACGTTTGAGTTTGAAAAAAGGGGTCTGGAGAAGGCCTAGATGGAGTGACCGAAGGTTACGAGAGGGAACGTATCTGGTGATCAGTTGATTAATGAATTTAGGGCTTTTGCCGTGTAGTGACTTAAAGATCATACAACCTGCTTTGAAGGAACAGCGTTGCATGACCGGAAGCCAATGAAGTTTAATAAGAAGAGGAGTTGCCGCCTGCCATCTTGGTTGCTTCAGGATCAACCTAGCAGCATAGTTCTGAACCATCTGGAGGCGCTTAAGTAAATAGTTTGGGAGACCCAGATAGATGGCGTTTGCGTAATCCAGATGAGACAGAACAGTGGCGATCACAACCTGAGTAATAGCTTCTTGTGTTAATAGTCGCCTGACCTTCCTTATTTTTTTTAGCTGGTAAAAGCATTTGGAGACCACTTGTCCCACTTGTGCTTTTAGTGAAAGATCACTATCCACGATGACTCCGAGCGTTTTAGCCGAAGGCGATGGTTGCGGTACTTGACCTAGATCTGAAGGCCAGTAGTGGGGACCCCAATACTTAGCACTGTCCCCAGTCAGTACCAGTTCGGTTTTACCTGGATTTAGTTTTAACTGATTTTGATCCATCCAGGATTTAATAAACCTCATGGTTGACTGGAAATGACTTATAGATTCTTCAGAATTATCAATGGTGAAGAGTAACTGCAGATCATCTGCATAATTAAAAACTTTCACCTGTTTGTGCCTCAAGGTTTGAATAAGGGGGAGGATATATATGTTAAAAAGATGGGGTGACAGGGAGGAGCCCTGTGGCACTCCACATGGGATGGACTGTTTAACACCAGTCAAATCCCACAGACGCACCGCTTGGGATCGTTCCTCCAGGAAGGACCTCAGCCAGCAGGCCGCCACGCCCTGAATGTAGCTCATACAGGCCCATCTTACTCCTTAACTTTGAGATGAAGGTCCTGGGCAAGATCCTGGCTACCAGGCTGGGAGCAGTAATACAATCCGTGATACACTCCGACCAGTCGGGCTTTATGCCACATAGGAACACCCGGCTAAACCTACGACGTCTCTGTGGGGTAATACAGATGACATCGGCCAGGACGGACGTCCCGGCGGCCCTGCTGTCACTCGATGCCCACATGGCCTTCGACAGTATAGAATGGCGCTATATTAATGCGGTCTTCGCCAGGATGGGGTTTGGGGACAAATTCCAAGCATGGGTACGATTGCTATACACCGACCCCCTGGCGAGGGTCAGGGTAAATGGCTCGGTGTCCAGAGAGTTCCAACTAGAGCGAGGCACACGGCAGGGCTGCCCGCTCTGCCCGACCCTCTTTGCATTGGCCCTGGAACCGTTGGGTGCAGGCAGACCCACTGGTGTGGGGAATACATATGGGTGGTGGCTGGGAAGAGCGTATTTCTTTATACGCGGATGATGTCCTGCTATGTGTTCGATTCAGAAAAGGGGGTGGTGATGGACAGAGTCTCTGAATTAAGCAGAACACTCCTACCCAGTCAACAGATCAGGGCTTGATCCATCACCGTTTTTTAGCTCACTGCACCATCCCAGCTCAGAACCTGGCTACATGCAAATTAGTCTGTCCCTAGCCCAGTGCATCATGGGAACAGGGCAGACCAAACTACCAAGCCAATTCTTTTACTGGAAAGGAAATAAGCTTCCGGGGACCGGTTTCTGGCATTACAGCCGTCTTCGGCCCGGCTTGCTTGAATCCTGATGGTGCAGTGAGCAAGTGACTCACATCTGAGCATACCCTTCCACGCTTATGGTGGACAAAACGATTCAGAAAAGGTGGTGGTGATGGACAGAGTCTCTGAATTAAGCAAAACACTCCTACCCATTCAACAGATCAGGGCTTGATCCATCACCGTTTTTTAGCTCACTGTACCATCCCAGCTCAGAACCTGGCTACATGCAAATTAGTCTGTCCCTGGCCCAGTGCATCATGGGAACAGGGCAGACCAAACTACCAAGCCAATTCTTTTACTGGAAAGAAAACAAGCTTCCGGGGACCGGTTTCTGGCATTACAGCCGTCTTCGGCCCGGCTTGCTTGAATCCTGATGGTGCAGTGAGCAAGGGACTCACATCTGAGCATACCCTTTCACGCTTATGGTAAACGATTCAGAAAAGGGGGTGGTGATGGACAGAGTCTCTGAATTAAGCAGAACACTCCTAACAAGTCAACAGATCAGGGCTTGATCCATCACCGTTTTTTAGCTCACTGCACCATCCCAGCTCAGAACCTGACTACATGCAAATTAGTCTGTCCCTGGTCCAGTGCATCATGGGAACAGGGCAGACAAAACTACCAAGCCAATTCTTTTACTGAAAAGGAAACAAGCTTCCGGGGACCGGTTTCTGGCATTACAGCCGTCTTCGGCCCGGCTTGCTTAAATCCTGATGGTGCAGTGAGCAAGGGACTCACATCTGAGCATACCCTTCCACGCTTATGGTGGACAAAAAGATTCAGAAAAGGGGGTGGTGATGGACAGGGTCTCTGAATTAAGCAGAACACTCCTACCCAGTCAACAGATCAGGGCTTGATCCATCACCGTTTTTTAGCTCACTGCACCATCCCAGCTCAGAACCTGGCTACATGCAAATTAGTCTGTCCCTGGCCCAGTGCATCATGGGAACAGGGCAGACCAAACTACCAAGCCAATTCTTTTACTGGAAAGGAAACAAGCTTCCGTGGACCGGTTTCTGGCATTACAGCCGTCTTCGGCCCGGCTTGCTTGAATCCTGATGGTGCAGTGAGCAAGGGACTCACATCTGAGCATGCCCTTCCACGCTTATGGTGGACAAAATGATTCAGAAAAGGGGGTGGTGATGGACAGAGTCTCTGAATTAAGCAGAACACTCCTACCCAGTCAACAGATCAGGGCTTGATCCATCACCGTTTTTTAGCTCACTGTACCATCCCAGCTCAGAACCTGGCTAGATGCGAATTAATCTGTCCCTGGCCCAGTGCATCATGGGAACAGGGCAGACAAAACTACCAAGGCAATTCTTTTACTGGAAAGGAAACAAGCGTCCGGGGACCGGTTTCTGGCATTACAGCCGTCTTCGGCCCGGCTTGCTTGAATCCTGATGGTGCAGTGAGCAAGGGACTCACATCTGGGCATACCTTTCCATGCTTATGGTGGACAAAACGATTCAGAAAAGGGGGTGGTGATGGACAGTCTCTGAATTAAGCAGAACACTCCTACCCAGTCAACAGATCAGGGCTTGATCCATCACCGTTTTTTAGCTCACTGCACCATCCCAGCTCAGAACCTGGCTACATGCAAATTAGTCTGTCCCTGGCCCAGTGCATCATGGGAACAGGGCAGACCAAACTACCAAGCCAATTCCTTTACTGGAAAGGAAACAAGCTTCCGGGGACCAGTTTCTGGCATTACAGCCGTCTTCGGCCCGGCTTGCTTGAATCCTGATGGTGCAGTGAGCAAGGGACTCACATCTGAGCATACCCTTCCACGCTTATGGTGGACAAAACAATTCAGAAAAGGGGGTGGTGATGGACAGAGTCTCTGAATTAAGCAGAACACTCCTACCCAGTCAACAGATCAGGGCTTGATCCATCACCGTTTTTTAGCTCACTGCACCATCCCAGCTCAGAACCTGGCTACATGCAAATTAATCTGTCCCTGGCCCAGTGCATCATGGGAACAGGGCAGACCAAACTACCAAGCCAATTCTTTTACTGGAAAGGAAACAAGCTTCCGCGGACCAGTTTCTGGCATTACAGCCGTCTTCAGCCCGTCTTGCTTGAATCCTGATGGTGCAGTGAGCAAGGGACTCACATCTGAGCATACCCTTCCACGCTTAAAGTGGACAAAACGATTCAGAAAAGGGGGTGGTGATGGACAGAGTCTCTGAATTAAGCAGAACACTCCTACCCAGTCAACAGATCAGGGCTTGATCCATCACCGTTTTTTTAGCTCACTGCACCATCCCAGCTCAGAACCTGGCTACATGCAAATTAGTCTGTCCCTGGCCCAGTGCATCATGGGAACAGGGCAGACCAAACTACCAAGCCAATTCTTTTACTGAAAAGGAAACAAGCTTCAGGGGACCGGTTTCTGGCATTAAAGCCGTCTTCGGCCCAGCTTGCTTGAATCCTGATGGTGCAGTGAGCAAGGGACTCACATCTGACCATACCCTTCCACGCTTATGGTGGACAAAACGATTCAGAAAAGGGGGTGGTGATGGACAGAGTCTCTGAATTAAGCAGAACACTCCTACCCATTCAACAGATCAGGGCTTGATCCATCACCGTTTTTTAGCTCACTGCACCATCGCAGCTCAGAACCTGGCTACATGCAAATTAGTCTGTCCCTGGCCCAGTGCATCATGGGAACAGGGCAGACCAAACTACCAAGCCAATTCTTTTACTGGAAAGGAAACAAGCTTCCGGGGACCGGTTTCTGGCATTACAGCCGTCTTTGGCCCGGCTTGCTTGAATCCTGATGGTGCAGTGAGCAAGGGACTCACATCTGAGCATACCCTTCCACGCTTATGGTGGACAAAACGATTCAAAAAAGGTGGTGGTGATGGACAGAGTCTCTGAATTAAGCAGAACACTCCTACCCAGTCAACAGAACAGGGCTTGATCCATCACCGTTTTTTAGCTCACTGCACCATCCCAGCTCAGAACTTGGCTACATGCAAATTAGTCTGTCCCTGGCCCAGTGCATCATGGGAACAGGGCAGACCAAACTACCAAGCCAATTCTTTTACTGAAAAGGAAACAAGCTTCAGGGGACCGGTTTCTGGCATTAAAGCCGTCTTCGGCCCAGCTTGCTTGAATCCTGATGGTGCAGTGAGCAAGGGACTCACATCTGACCATACCCTTCCACGCTTATGGTGGACAAAACGATTCAGAAAAGGGGGTGGTGATGGACAGAGTCTCTGAATTAAGCAGAACACTCCTACCCATTCAACAGATCAGGGCTTGATCCATCACCGTTTTTTAGCTCACTGCACCATCCCAGCTCAGAACCACACTACATGCAAATTAGTCTGTCCCCGGCCCAGTGCATCATGGGAACAGGGCAGACCAAACTACCAAGCCAGTTCTTTTACTGGAAAGGAAACAAGCTTCCGGGGACCGGTTTCTGGCATTACAGCCGTCTTTGGCCCGGCTTGCTTGAATCCTGATGGTGCAGTGAGCAAGGGACTCACATCTGAGCATACCCTTCCACGCTTATGGTGGACAAAACGATTCAGAAAAGGTGGTGGTGATGGACAGAGTCTCTGAATTAAGCAGAACACTCCTACCCAGTCAACAGATCAGGGCTTGATCCATCACCGTTTTTTAGCTCACTGCACCATCCCAGCTCAGAACCTGGCTACATGCAAATTAGTCTGTCCCTGGCCCAGTGCATCATGGGAACAGGGCAGACCAAACTACCAAGCCAATTCTTTTACTGGAAAGGAAACAAGCTTCCGGGGACAGGTTTCTGGCATTACAGCCGTCTTCAGCCCGGCTTGCATGAATCCTGATGGTGCAGTGAGCAAGGGACTCACATCTGAGCATACTCGTCCACGCTTATGGTGGACAAAAAGATTCGGAAAAGGGGGTGGTGATGGACAGAGTCTCTGAATTAAGCAGAACACTCCTACCCAGTCAACAGATCAGGGCTTGATCCATCACCGTTTTTTAGCTCACTGCACCATTCCAGCTCAGAACCTGGCTACATGCAAATTAGTCTGTCCCTGGCCCAGTGCATCATGGGAACAGGGCAGCCCAAACTAACAAGCCAATTCTTTTACTGGAAAGGAAACAAGCTTCCGGGGACCGGTTTCTGGCATTACAGCCGTCTTCGGCCCGGCTTGCTTGAATCCTGATGGTGCAGTGAGCAAGGGACTCACATCTGAGCATACCCTTCCACGCTTATGGTGGACAAAACGATTCAGAAAAGGGGGTGGTGATGGACAGAGTCTCTGAATTAAGCAGAACACTTCGACCCAGTCAACAGATCAGGGCTTGATCCATCACCGTTTTTTAGCTCACTGCACCATCCCAGCTCAGAACCTGGCTACATGCAAATTAGTCTGTCCCTGGCCCAGTGCATCATGGGAACAGGGCAGACCAAACTACCAAGCCAATTATTTTACTGGAAAGGAAACAAGCTTCAGGGGACCGGTTTCTGGCATTAAAGCCGTCTTCGGCCCAGCTTGCTTGAATCCTGATGGTGCAGTGAGCAAGGGACTCACATCTGACCATACCCTTCCACGCTTATGGTGGACAAAACGATTCAGAAAAGGGGGTGGTGATGGACAGAGTCTCTGAATTAAGCAGAACACTCCTACCCATTCAACAGATCAGGGCTTGATCCATCACCGTTTTTTAGCTCACTGCACCATCGGAGCTCAGAACCTGGATACATGCAAATTAGTCTGTCCCTGGCCCAGTGCATCATGGGAACAGGGCAGACCAAACTACCAAGCCAATTCTTTTACTGGAAAGGAAACAAGCTTCCGGGGACTGGTTTCTGGCATTACAGCCGTCTTCGGCCGGCTTGCTTGAATCCTGATGGTGCAGTGAGCAAGGGACTCACATCTGAGCATACCCTTCCACGCTTATGGTGGACAAAACGATTCAGAAAAGGGGGTGGTGATGGACAGAGTCTCTGAATTAAGCAGAACACTCCTACCCAGTCAACAGATCAGGGCTTGATCCATCACCGTTTTTTAGCTCACTGCACCATCCCAGCTCAGAACCACACAACATGCAAATTAGTCTGTCCCCGGCCCAGTGCATCATGGGAACAGGGCAGACCAAACTACCAAGCCAATTCTTTTACTGGAAAGGAAACAAGCTTCCGGGGACCGGTTTCTGGCATTACAGCCGTCTTTGGCCCGGCTTGCTTGAATCCTGATGGTGCAGTGAGCAAGGGACTCACATCTGAGCATACCCTTCCACGCTTATGGTGGACAAAACGATTCAGAAAAGGTGGTGGTGATGGACAGAGTCTCTGAATTAAGCAGAACACTCCTACCCAGTCAACAGATCAGGGCTTGATCCATCACCGTTTTTTAGCTCACTGCACCATCCCAGCTCAGAACCTGGCTACATGCAAATTAGTCTGTCCCTAGCCCAGTGCATCATGGGAACAGGGCAGACCAAACTACCAAGCCAATTCTTTTACTGGAAAGGAAACAAGCTTCCGGGGACAGGTTTCTGGCATTACAGCCGTCTTCAGCCCGGCTTGCATGAATCCTGATGGTGCAGTGAGCAAGGGACTCACATCTGAGCATACTCGTCCACGCTTATGGTGGACAAAAAGATTCGGAAAAGGGGGTGGTGATGGACAGAGTCTCTGAATTAAGCAGAACACTCCTACCCAGTCAACAGATCAGGGCTTGATCCATCACCGTTTTTTAGCTCACTGCACCATCCCAGCTCAGAACCTGGCTACATGCAAATTAGTCTGTCCCTAGCCCAGTGCATCATGGGAACAGGGCAGACCAAACTACCAAGCCAATTCTTTTACTGGAAAGGAAATAAGCTTCCGGGGACCGGTTTCTGGCATTACAGCCGTCTTCGGCCCGGCTTGCTTGAATCCTGATGGTGCAGTGAGCAAGGGACTCACATCTGAGCATACCCTTCCACGCTTATGGTGGACAAAACGATTCAGAAAAGGTGGTGGTGATGGACAGAGTCTCTGAATTAAGCAGAACACTCCTAACCAGTCAACAGATCAGGGCTTGATCCATCACCGTTTTTTAGCTCACTGCACCATCCCAGCTCAGAACCTGGCTACATGCAAATTAGTCTGTCCCTGGCCCAGTGCATCATGGGAACAGGGCAGACAAAACTACCAAGCCAATTCTTTTACTGAAAAGGAAACAAGCTTCCGGGGACCGGTTTCTGGCATTACAGCCGTCTTCGGCCCGGCTTGCTTAAATCCTGATGGTGCAGTGAGCAAGGGACTCACATCTGAGCATACCCTTCCACGCTTATGGTGGACAAAAAGATTCAGAAAAGGGGGTGGTGATGGACAGGGTCTCTGAATTAAGCAGAACACTCCTACCCAGTCAACAGATCAGGGCTTGATCCATCACCGTTTTTTAGCTCACTGCACCATCCCAGCTCAGAACCTGGCTACATGCAAATTAATCTGTCCCTGGCCCAGTGCATCATGGGAACAGGGCAGACAAAACTACCAAGGCAATTCTTTTACTGGAAAGGAAACAAGCGTCCGGGGACCGGTTTCTGGCATTACAGCCGTCTTCGGCCCGGCTTGCTTGAATCCTGATGGTGCAGTGAGCAAGGGACTCACATCTGGGCATACCTTTCCATGCTTATGGTGGACAAAACGATTCAGAAAAGGGGGTGGTGATGGACAGTCTCTGAATTAAGCAGAACACTCCTACCCAGTCAACAGATCAGGGCTTAATCCATCACCGTTTTTTAGCTCACTGCACCATCCCAGCTCAGAACCTGGCTACATGCAAATTAGTCTGTCCCTGGCCCAGTGCATCATGGGAACAGGGCAGACCAAACTACCAAGCCAATTCCTTTACTGGAAAGGAAACAAGCTTCCGGGGACCAGTTTCTGGCATTACAGCCGTCTTCGGCCCGGCTTGCTTGAATCCTGATGGTGCAGTGAGCAAGGGACTCACATCTGAGCATACCCTTCCACGCTTATGGTGGACAAAACAATTCAGAAAAGGGGGTGGTGATGGACAGAGTCTCTGAATTAAGCAGAACACTCCTACCCAGTCAACAGATCAGGGCTTGATCCATCACCGTTTTTTAGCTCACTGCACCATCCCAGCTCAGAACCTGGCTACATGCAAAATAATCTGTCCCTGGCCCAGTGCATCATGGGAACAGGGCAGACCAAACTACCAAGCCAATTCTTTTACTGGAAAGGAAACAAGCTTCCGGGGACCAGTTTCTGGCATTACAGCCGTCTTCAGCCCGTGTTGCTTGAATCCTGATGGTGCAGTGAGCAAGGGACTCACATCTGAGCATACCCTTCCACGCTTAAAGTGGACAAAACGATTCAGAAAAGGGGGTGGTGATGGACAGAGTCTCTGAATTAAGCAGAACACTCCTACCCAGTCAACAGATCAGGGCTTGATCCATCACCGTTTTTTAGCTCACTGCACCATCCCAGCTCAGAACCTGGCTACATGCAAATTAGTCTGTCCCTGGCCCAGTGCATCATGGGAACAGGGCAGACCAAACTACCAAGCCAATTCTTTTACTGAAAAGGAAACAAGCTTCAGGGGACCGGTTTCTGGCATTAAAGCCGTCTTCGGCCCAGCTTGCTTGAATCCTGATGGTGCAGTGAGCAAGGGACTCACATCTGACCATACCCTTCCACGCTTATGGTCGACAAAACGATTCAGAAAAGGGGGTGGTGATGGACAGAGTCTCTGAATTAAGCAGAACACTCCTACCCATTCAACAGATCAGGGCTTGATCCATCACCGTTTTTTAGCTCACTGCACCATCGCAGCTCAGAACCTGGCTACATGCAAATTAGTCTGTCCCTGGCCCAGTGCATCATGGGAACAGGGCAGACCAAACTACCAAGCCAATTCTTTTACTGGAAAGGAAACAAGCTTCCGGGGACTGGTTTCTGGCATTACAGCCGTCTTCGGCCAGCTTGCTTGAATCCTGATGGTGCAGTGAGCAAGGGACTCACATCTGAGCATACCCTTCCATGCTTATGGTGGACAAAACGATTCAGAAAAGGGGGTGGTGATGGACAGAGTCTCTGAATTAAGCAGAACACTCCTACCCAGTCAACAGATCAGGGCTTGATCCATCACCGTTTTTTAGCTCACTGCACCATCCCAGCTCAGAACCACACTACATGCAAATTAGTCTGTCCCCGGCCCAGTGCATCATGGGAACAGGGCAGACCAAACTACCAAGCCAGTTCTTTTACTGGAAAGGAAACAAGCTTCCGGGGACCGGTTTCTGGCATTACAGCCGTCTTTGGCCCGGCTTGCTTGAATCCTGATGGTGCAGTGAGCAAGGGACTCACATCTGAGCATACCCTTCCACGCTTATGGTGGACAAAACGATTCAGAAAAGGTGGTGGTGATGGACAGAGTCTCTGAATTAAGCAGAACACTCCTACCCAGTCAACAGATCAGGGCTTGATCCATCACCGTTTTTTAGCTCACTGCACCATCCCAGCTCAGAACCTGGCTACATGCAAATTAGTCTGTCCCTGGCCCAGTGCATCATGGGAACAGGGCAGACCAAACTACCAAGCCAATTCTTTTACTGGAAAGGAAACAAGCTTCCGGGGACAGCTTTCTGGCATTACAGCCGTCTTCAGCCCGGCTTGCATGAATCCTGATGGTGCAGTGAGCAAGGGACTCACATCTGGGCATACTCGTCCACGCTTATGGTGGACAAAAAGATTCGGAAAAGGGGGTGGTGATGGACAGAGTCTCTGAATTAAGCAGAACACTCCTACCCAGTCAACAGATCAGGGCTTGATCCATCACCGTTTTTTAGCTCACTGCACCATTCCAGCTCAGAACCTGGCTACATGCAAATTAGTCTGTCCCTGGCCCAGTGCATCATGGGAACAGGGCAGCCCAAACTAACAAGCCAATTCTTTTACTGGAAAGGAAACAAGCTTCCGGGGACCGGTTTCTGGCATTACAGCCGTCTTCGGCCCGGCTTGCTTGAATCCTGATGGTGCAGTGAGCAAGGGACTCACATCTGAGCATGCCCTTCCACGCTTATGGTGGACAAAATGATTCAGAAAAGGGGGTGGTGATGGACAGAGTCTCTGAATTAAGCAGAACACTCCTACCCAGTCAACAGATCAGGGCTTGATCCATCACCGTTTTTTAGCTCACTGTACCATCCCAGCTCAGAACCTGGCTAGATGCGAATTAATCTGTCCCTGGCCCAGTGCATCATGGGAACAGGGCAGACAAAACTACCAAGGCAATTCTTTTACTGGAAAGGAAACAAGCGTCCGGGGACCGGTTTCTGGCATTACAGCCGTCTTCGGCCCGGCTTGCTTGAATCCTGATGGTGCAGTGAGCAAGGGACTCACATCTGGGCATACCTTTCCATGCTTATGGTGGACAAAACGATTCAGAAAAGGGGGTGGTGATGGACAGTCTCTGAATTAAGCAGAACACTCCTACCCAGTCAACAGATCAGGGCTTGATCCATCACCGTTTTTTAGTTCACTGCACCATCCCAGCTCAGAACCTGGCTACATGCAAATTAGTCTGTCCCTGGCCCAGTGCATCATGGGAACAGGGCAGACCAAACTACCAAGCCAATTCCTTTACTGGAAAGGAAACAAGCTTCCGGGGACCAGTTTCTGGCATTACAGCCGTCTTCGGCCCGGCTTGCTTGAATCCTGATGGTGCAGGGAGCAAGGGACTCACATCTGAGCATACCCTTCCACGCTTATGGTGGACAAAACAATTCAGAAAAGGGGGTGGTGATGGACAGAGTCTCTGAATTAAGCAGAACACTCCTACCCAGTCAACAGATCAGGGCTTGATCCATCACCGTTTTTTAGCTCACTGCACCATCCCAGCTCAGAACCTGGCTACATGCAAAATAATCTGTCCCTGGCCCAGTGCATCATGGGAACAGGGCAGACCAAACTACCAAGCCAATTCTTTTACTGGAAAGGAAACAAGCTTCCGGGGACCAGTTTCTGGCATTACAGCCGTCTTCAGCCCGTCTTGCTTGAATCCTGATGGTGCAGTGAGCAAGGGACTCACATCTGACCATACCCTTCCACGCTTATGGTGGACAAAACGATTCAGAAAAGGGGGTGGTGATGGACAGAGTCTCTGAATTAAGCAGAACACTCCTACCCATTCAACAGATCAGGGCTTGATCCATCACCGTTTTTTAGCTCACTGCACCATCGCAGCTCAGAACCTGGCTACATGCAAATTAGTCTGTCCCTGGCCCAGTGCATCATGGGAACAGGGCAGACCAAACTACCAAGCCAATTCTTTTACTGGAAAGGAAACAAGCTTCCGGGGACTGGTTTCTGGCATTACAGCCGTCTTCGGCCAGCTTGCTTGAATCCTGATGGTGCAGTGAGCAAGGGACTCACATCTGAGCATACCCTTCCACGCTTATGGTGGACAAAACGATTCAGAAAAGGGGGTGGTGATGGACAGAGTCTCTGAATTAAGCAGAACACTCCTACCCAGTCAACAGATCAGGGCTTGATCCATCACCGTTTTTTAGCTCACTGCACCATCCCAGCTCAGAACCACACTACATGCAAATTAGTCTGTCCCCGGCCCAGTGCATCATGGGAACAGGGCAGACCAAACTACCAAGCCAGTTCTTTTACTGGAAAGGAAACAAGCTTCCGGGGACCGATTTCTGGCATTACAGCCGTCTTTGGCCCGGCTTGCTTGAATCCTGATGGTGCAGTGAGCAAGGGACTCACATCTGAGCATACCCTTCCACGCTTATGGTGGACAAAACGATTCAGAAAAGGTGGTGGTGATGGACAGAGTCTCTGAATTAAGCAGAACACTCCTACCCAGTCAACAGATCAGGGCTTGATCCATCACCGTTTTTTAGCTCACTGCACCATCCCAGCTCAGAACCTGGCTACATGCAAATTAGTCTGTCCCTGGCCCAGTGCATCATGGGAACAGGGCAGACCAAACTACCAAGCCAATTCTTTTACTGGAAAGGAAACAAGCTTCCGGGGACAGGTTTCTGGCATTACAGCCGTCTTCAGCCCGGCTTGCATGAATCCTGATGGTGCAGTGAGCAAGGGACTCACATCTGAGCATACCCGTCCACGCTTATGGTGGACAAAAAGATTCGGAAAAGGGGGTGGTGATGGACAGAGTCTCTGAATTAAGCAGAACACTTCGACCCAGTCAACAGATCAGGGCTTGATCCATCACCGTTTTTTAGCTCACTGCACCATCCCAGCTCAGAACCTGGCTACATGCAAATTAGTCTGTCCCTGGCCCAGCGCATCATGGGAACAGGGCAGACCAAACTACCAAGCCAATTATTTTACTGGAAAGGAAACAAGCTTCAGGGGACCGGTTTCTGGCATTAAAGCCGTCTTCGGCCCAGCTTGCTTGAATCCTGATGGTGCAGTGAGCAAGGGACTCACATCTGACCATACCCTTCCACGCTTATGGTGGACAAAACGATTCAGAAAAGGGGGTGGTGATGGACAGAGTCTCTGAATTAAGCAGAACACTCCTACCCATTCAACAGATCAGGGCTTGATCCATCACCGTTTTTTAGCTCACCGCACCATCGCAGCTCAGAACCTGGATACATGCAAATTAGTCTGTCCCTGGCCCAGTGCATCATGGGAACAGGGCAGACCAAACTACCAAGCCAATTCTTTTACTGGAAAGGAAACAAGCTTCCGGGGACTGGTTTCTGGCATTACAGCCGTCTTCGGCCGGCTTGCTTGAATCCTGATGGTGCAGTGAGCAAGGGACTCACATCTGAGCATACCCTTCCACGCTTATGGTGGACAAAACGATTCAGAAAAGGGGGTGGTGATGGACAGAGTCTCTGAATTAAGCAGAACACTCCTACCCAGTCAACAGATCAGGGCTTGATCCATCACCGTTTTTTAGCTCACTGCACCATCCCAGCTCAGAACCACACAACATGCAAATTAGTCTGTCCCCGGCCCAGTGCATCATGGGAACAGGGCAGACCAAACTACCAAGCCAATTCTTTTACTGGAAAGGAAACAAGCTTCCGGGGACAGGTTTCTGGCATTACAGCCGTCTTTGGCCCGGCTTGCTTGAATCCTGATGGTGCAGTGAGCAAGGGACTCACATCTGAGCATACCCTTCCACGCTTATGGTGGACAAAACGATTCAGAAAAGGTGGTGGTGATGGACAGAGTCTCTGAATTAAGCAGAACACTCCTACCCAGTCAACAGATCAGGGCTTGATCCATCACCGTTTTTTAGCTCACTGCACCATCCCAGCTCAGAACCTGGCTACATGCAAATTAGTCTGTCCCTGGCCCAGTGCATCATGGGAACAGGGCAGACCAAACTACCAAGCCAATTCTTTTACTGGAAAGGAAACAAGCTTCCGGGGACAGGTTTCTGGCATTACAGCCGTCTTCAGCCCGGCTTGCATGAATCCTGATGGTGCAGTGAGCAAGGGACTCACATCTGAGCATACTCGTCCACGCTTATGGTGGACAAAAAGATTCGGAAAAGGGGGTGGTAATGGACAGAGTCTCTGAATTAAGCAGAACACTCCTACCCAGTCAACAGATCAGGGCTTGATCCATCACCGTTTTTTAGCTCACTGCACCATCCCAGCTCAGAACCTGGCTACATGCAAATTAGTCTGTCCCTAGCCCAGTGCATCATGGGAACAGGGCAGACCAAACTACCAAGCCCATTCTTTTACTGGAAAGGAAATAAGCTTCCGGGGACCGGTTTCTGGCATTACAGCCGTCTTCGGCCCGGCTTGCTTGAATCCTGATGGTGCAGTGAGCAAGGGACTCACATCTGAGCATACCCTTCCACGCTTATGGTGGACAAAACGATTCAGAAAAGGTGGTGGTGATGGACAGAGTCTCTGAATTAAGCAGAACACTCCTACCCATTCAACAGATCAGGGCTTGATCCATCACCGTTTTTTAGCTCACTGCACCATCCCAGCTCAGAACCTGGCTACATGCAAATTAGTCTGTCCCTGGCCGAGTGCATCATGGGAACAGGGCAGACCAAACTACCAAGCCAATTCTTTTACTGGAAAGGAAACAAGCTTCCGGGGACCGGTTTCTGGCATTACAGCCGTCTTCGGCCCGGCTTGCTTGAATCCTGATGGTGCAGTGAGCAAGGGACTCACATCTGAGCATACCCTTTCACGCTTATGGTAAACGATTCAGAAAAGGGGGTGGTGATGGACAGAGTCTCTGAAATAAGCAGAACACTCCTAACCAGTCAACAGATCAGGGCTTGATCCATCACCGTTTTTTAGCTCACTGCACCATCCCAGCTCAGAACCTGGCTACATGCAAATTAGACTGTCCCTGGCCCAGTGCATCATGGGAACAGGGCAGACAAAACTACCAAGCCAATTCTTTTACTGAAAAGGAAACAAGCTTCAGGGGACCGGTTTCTGGCATTACAGCCGTCTTCGGCCCGGCTTGCTTGAATCCTGATGGTGCAGTGAGCAAGGGACTCACATCTGAGCATACCCTTCCACGCTTATGGTGGACAAAACGATTCAGAAAAGGGGGTGGTGATGGACAGAGTCTCTGAATTAAGTAGAACACTCCGACCCAGTCAACAGATCAGGGCTTGATCCATCACCGTTTTATGGCTCACTGCACCATCCCAGCTCAGAACCTGGCTACATGCAAATTAGTCTGTCCCTGGCCCAGTGCATCATGGGAACAGGGCAGACCAAACTACCAAGCCAATTCTTTGACTGGAAAGGAATCAAGCTTCCGGGGACCGGTTTCTGGCATTACAGCCGTCTTCGGCCCGGCTTGCTTAAATCCTGATGGTGCAGTGAGCAAGGGACTCACATCTGAGCATACCCTTCCACGCTTATGGTGGACAAAAAGATTCAGAAAAGGGGGTGGTGATGGACAGGGTCTCTGAATTAAGCAGAACACTCCTACCCAGTCAACAGATCAGGGCTTGATCCATCACCGTTTTTTAGCTCACTGCGCCATCCCAGCTCAGAACCACACTACATGCAAATTAGTCTGTCCCCGGCCCAGTGCATCATGGGAACAGGGCAGACCAAACTACCAAGCCAGTTCTTTTACTGGAAAGGAAACAAGCTTCCGGGGACCGGCTTCTGGCATTACAGCCGTCTTTGGCCCGGCTTGCTTGAATCCTGATGGTGCAGTGAGCAAGGGACTCACATCTGAGCATACCCTTCCACGCTTATGGTGGACAAAACGATTCAGAAAAGGTGGTGGTGATGGACAGAGTCTCTGAATTAAGCAGAACACTCCTACCCAGTCAACAGATCAGGGTTTGATCCATCACCGTTTTTTAGCTCACTGCACCATCCCAGCTCAGAACCTGGCTACATGCAAATTAGTCTGTCCCTGGCCCAGTGCATCATGGGAACAGGGCAGACCAAACTACCAAGCCAATTCTTTTACTGGAAAGGAAACAAGCTTCCGGGGACAGGTTTCTGGCATTACAGCCGTCTTCAGCCCGGCTTGCATGAATCCTGATGGTGCAGTGAGCAAGGGACTCACATCTGAGCATACTCGTCCACGCTTATGGTGGACAAAAAGATTCGGAAAAGGGGGTGGTGATGGACAGAGTCTCTGAATTAAGCAGAACACTCCTACCCAGTCAACAGATCAGGGCTTGATCCATCACCGTTTTTTAGCTCACTGCACCATTCAAGCTCAGAACCTGGCTACATGCAAATTAGTCTGTCCCTGGCCCAGTGCATCATGGGAACAGGGCAGCCCAAACTAACAAGCCAATTCTTTTACTGGAAAGGAAACAAGCTTCTGGGGACCGGTTTCTGGCATTACAGCCGTCTTCGGCCCGGCTTGCTTGAATCCTGATGGTGCAGTGAGCAAGGGACTCACATCTGAACATACCCTTCCACGCTTATGGTGGACAAAACGATTCAGAAAAGGGGGTGGTGATGGACAGAGTCTCTGAATTAAGCAGAACACTTCGACCCAGTCAACAGATCAGGGCTTGATCCATCACCGTTTTTTAGCTCACTGCACCATCCCAGCTCAGAACCTGGCTACATGCAAATTAGTCTGTCCCTGGCCCAGTGCATCATGGGAACAGGGCAGACCAAACTACCAAGCCAATTATTTTACTGGAAAGGAAACAAGCTTCAGGGGACCGATTTCTGGCATTAAAGCCGTCTTCGGCCCAGCTTGCTTGAATCCTGATGGTGCAGTGAGCAAGGGACTCACATCTGACCATACCCTTCCACGCTTATGGTGGACAAAACGATTCAGAAAAGGGGGTGGTGATGGACAGAGTCTCTGAATTAAGCAGAACACTCCTACCCATTCAACAGATCAGGGCTTGATCCATCACCGTTTTTTAGCTCACTGCACCATCGCAGCTCAGAACCTGGATACATGCAAATTAGTCTGTCCCTGGCCCAGTGCATCATGGGAACAGGGCAGACCAAACTACCAAGCCAATTCTTTTACTGGAAAGGAAACAAGCTTCCGGGGACTGGTTTCTGGCATTACAGCCGTCTTCGGCCGGCTTGCTTGAATCCTGATGGTGCAGTGAGCAAGGGACTCACATCTGAGCATACCCTTCCACGCTTATGGTGGACAAAACGATTCAGAAAAGGGGGTGGTGATGGACAGAGTCTCTGAATTAAGCAGAACACTCCTACCCAGTCAACAGATCAGGGCTTGATCCATCACCGTTTTTTAGCTCACTGCACCATCCCAGCTCAGAACCACACAACATGCAAATTAGTCTGTCCCCGGCCCAGTGCATCATGGGAACAGGGCAGACCAAACTACCAAGCCAATTCTTTTACTGGAAAGGAAACAAGCTTCCGGGGACCGGTTTCTGGCATTACAGCCGTCTTTGGCCCGGCTTGCTTTAATCCTGATGGTGCAGTGAGCAAGGGACTCACATCTGAGCATACCCTTCCACGCTTATGGTGGACAAAAAGATTCAGAAAAGGGGGTGGTGATGGACAGGGTCTCTGAATTAAGCAGAACACTCCTACCCAGTCAACAGATCAGGGCTTGATCCATCACCGTTTTTTAGCTCACTGCACCATCCCAGCTCAGAACCTGGCTACATGCAAATTAGTCTGTCCCTGGCCCAGTGCATCATGGGAACAGGGCAGACCAAACTACCAAGCCAATTCTTTTACTGGAAAGGAAACAAGCTTCCGTGGACCGGTTTCTGGCATTACAGCCGTCTTCGGCCCGGCTTGCTTGAATCCTGATGGTGCAGTGAGCAAGGGACTCACATCTGAGCATACCCTTCCACGCTTATGGTGGACAAAACAATTCAGAAAAGGGGGTGGTGATGGACAGAGTCTCTGAATTAAGCAGAACACTCCTACCCAGTCAACAGATCAGGGCTTGATCCATCACCGTTTTTTAGCTCACTGCACCATCCCAGCTCAGAACCTGGCTACATGCAAAATAATCTGTCCCTGGCCCAGTGCATCATGGGAACAGGGCAGACCAAACTACCAAGCCAATTCTTTTACTGGAAAGGAAACAAGCTTCCGGGGACCAGTTTCTGGCATTACAGCCGTCTTCAGCCCGTCTTGCTTGAATCCTGATGGTGCAGTGAGCAAGGGACTCACATCTGAGCATACCCTTCCACGCTTAAAGTGGACAAAACGATTCAGAAAAGGGGGTGGTGATGGACAGAGTCTCTGAATTAAGCAGAACACTCCTACCCAGTCAACAGATCAGGGCTTGATCCATCACCGTTTTTTAGCTCACTGCACCATCCCAGCTCAGAACCTGGCTACATGCAAATTAGTCTGTCCCTGGCCCAGTGCATCATGGGAACAGGGCAGACCAAACTACCAAGCCAATTCTTTTACTGAAAAGGAAACAAGCTTCAGGGGACCGGTTTCTGGCATTAAAGCCGTCTTCGGCCCAGCTTGCTTGAATCCTGATGGTGCAGTGAGCAAGGGACTCACATCTGACCATACCCTTCCACGCTTTTGGTGGACAAAACGATTCAGAAAAGGGGGTGGTGATGGACAGAGTCTCTGAATTAAGCAGAACACTCCTACCCATTCAACAGATCAGGGCTTGATCCATCACCGTTTTTTAGCTCACTGCACCATCGCAGCTTAGAACCTGGCTACATGCAAATTAGTCTGTCCCTGGCCCAGTGCATCATGGGAACAGGGCAGACCAAACTACCAAGCCAATTCTTTTACTGGAAAGGAAACAAGCTTCCGGGGACTGGTTTCTGGCATTACAGCCGTCTTCGGCCAGCTTGCTTGAATCCTGATGGTGCAGTGAGCAAGGGACTCACATCTGAGCATACCCTTCCACGCTTATGGTGGACAAAACGATTCAGAAAAGGGGGTGGTGATGGACAGAGTCTCTGAATTAAGCAGAACACTCCTACCCAGTCAACAGAACAGGGCTTGATCCATCACCGTTTTTTAGCTCACTGCACCATCCCAGCTCAGAACCACACTACATGCAAATTAGTCTGTCCCCGGCCCAGTACATCATGGGAACAGGGCAGACCAAACTACCAAGCCAGTTCTTTTACTGGAAAGGAAACAAGCTTCCGGGGACCGGTTTCTGGCATTACAGCCGTCTTTGGCCCGGCTTGCTTGAATCCTGATGGTGCAGTGAGCAAGGGACTCACATCTGAGCATACCCTTCCACGCTTATGGTGGACAAAACGATTCAGAAAAGGTGGTGGTGATGGACAGAGTCTCTGAATTAAGCAGAACACTCCTACCCAGTCAACAGATCAGGGCTTGATCCATCACCGTTTTTTAGCTCACTGCACCATCCCAGCTCAGAACCTGGCTACATGCAAATTAGTCTGTCCCTGGCCCAGTGCATCATGGGAACAGGGCAGACCAAACTACCAAGCCAATTCTTTTACTGGAAAGGAAACAAGCTTCCGGGGACAGGTTTCTGGCATTACAGCCGTCTTCAGCCCGGCTTGCATGAATCCTGATGGTGCAGTGAGCAAGGGACTCACATCTGAGCATACCCTTCCACGCTTATGGTGGACAAAACGATTCAGAAAAGGTGGTGGTGATGGACAGAGTCTCTGAATTAAGCAGAACACTCCTACCCAGTCAACAGATCAGGGCTTGATCCATCACCGTTTTTTAGCTCACTGCACCATCCCAGCTCAGAACCTGGCTACATGCAAATTAGTCTGTCCCTGGCCCAGTGCATCATGGAAACAGGGCAGACCAAACTACCAAGCCAATTCTTTTACTGGAAAGGAAACAAGCTTCCGGGGACAGGTTTCTGGCATTACAGCCGTCTTCAGCCCGGCTTGCATGAATCCTGATGGTGCAGTGAGCAAGGGACTCACATCTGAGCATACTCGTCCACGCTTATGGTGGACAAAAAGATTCGGAAAAGGGGGTGGTGATGGACAGAGTCTCTGAATTAAGCAGAACACTCCTACCCAGTCAACAGATCAGGGCTTGATCCATCACCGTTTTTTAGCTCACTGCACCATTCCAGCTCAGAACCTGGCTACATGCAAATTAGTCTGTCCCTGGCCCAGTGCATCATGGGAACAGGGCAGCCCAAACTAACAAGCCAATTCTTTTACTGGAAAGGAAACAAGCTTCCGGGGACCGGTTTCTGGCATTACAGCCGTCTTCGGCCCGGCTTGCTTGAATCCTGATGGTGCAGTGAGCAAGGGACTCACATCTGAGCATGCCCTTCCACGCTTATGGTGGACAAAATGATTCAGAAAAGGGGGTGGTGATGGACAGAGTCTCTGAATTAAGCAGAACACTCCTACCCAGTCAACAGATCAGGGCTTGATCCATCACCGTTTTTTAGCTCACTGTACCATCCCAGCTCAGAACCTGGCTAGATGCGAATTAATCTGTCCCTGGCCCAGTGCATCATGGGAACAGGGCAGACAAAACTACCAAGGCAATTCTTTTACTGGAAAGGAAACAAGCGTCCGGGGACCGGTTTCTGGCATTACAGCCGTCTTCGGCCCGGCTTGCTTGAATCCTGATGGTGCAGTGAGCAAGGGACTCACATCTGGGCATACCTTTCCATGCTTATGGTGGACAAAACGATTCAGAAAAGGGGGTGGTGATGGACAGTCTCTGAATTAAGCAGAACACTCCTACCCAGTCAACAGATCAGGGCTTGATCCATCACCGTTTTTTAGCTCACTGCACCATCCCAGCTCAGAACCTGGCTACATGCAAATTAGTCTGTCCCTGGCCCAGTGCATCATGGGAACAGGGCAGACCAAACTACCAAGCCAATTCCTTTACTGGAAAGGAAACAAGCTTCCGGGGACCAGTTTCTGGCATTACAGCCGTCTTCGGCCCGGCTTGCTTGAATCCTGATGGTGCAGGGAGCAAGGGACTCACATCTGAGCATACCCTTCCACGCTTATGGTGGACAAAACAATTCAGAAAAGGGGGTGGTGATGGACAGAGTCTCTGAATTAAGCAGAACACTCCTACCCAGTCAACAGATCAGGGCTTGATCCATCACCGTTTTTTAGCTCACTGCACCATCCCAGCTCAGAACCTGGCTACATGCAAAATAATCTGTCCCTGGCACAGTGCATCATGGGAACAGGGCAGACCAAACTACCAAGCCAATTCTTTTACTGGAAAGGAAACAAGCTTCCGGGGACCAGTTTCTGGCATTACAGCCGTCTTCAGCCCGTCTTGCTTGAATCCTGATGGTGCAGTGAGCAAGGGACTCACATCTGACCATACCCTTCCACGCTTATGGTGGACAAAACGATTCAGAAAAGGGGGTGGTGATGGACAGAGTCTCTGAATTAAGCAGAACACTCCTACCCATTCAACAGATCAGGGCTTGATCCATCACCGTTTTTTAGCTCACTGCACCATCGCAGCTCAGAACCTGGCTACATGCAAATTAGTCTGTCCCTGGCCCAGTGCATCATGGGAACAGGGCAGACCAAACTACCAAGCCAATTCTTTTACTGGAAAGGAAACAAGCTTCCGGGGACTGGTTTCTGGCATTACAGCCGTCTTCGGCCAGCTTGCTTGAATCCTGATGGTGCAGTGAGCAAGGGACTCACATCTGAGCATACCCTTCCACGCTTATGGTGGACAAAACGATTCAGAAAAGGGGGTGGTGATGGACAGAGTCTCTGAATTAAGCAGAACACTCCTACCCAGTCAACAGATCAGGGCTTGATCCATCACCGTTTTTTAGCTCACTGCACCATCCCAGCTCAGAACCACACTACATGCAAATTAGTCTGTCCCCGGCCCAGTGCATCATGGGAACAGGGCAGACCAAACTACCAAGCCAGTTCTTTTACTGGAAAGGAAACAAGCTTCCGGGGACCGGTTTCTGGCATTACAGCCGTCTTTGGCCCGGCTTGCTTGAATCCTGATGGTGCAGTGAGCAAGGGACTCACATCTGAGCATACCCTTCCACGCTTATGGTGGACAGAACGATTCAGAAAAGGTGGTGGTGATGGACAGAGTCTCTGAATTATGCAGAACACTCCTACCCAGTCAACAGATCAGGGCTTGATCCATCACCGTTTTTTAGCTCACTGCACCATCCCAGCTCAGAACCTGGCTACATGCAAATTAGTCTGTCCCTGGCCCAGTGCATCATGGGAACAGGGCAGACCAAACTACCAAGCCAATTCTTTTACTGGAAAGGAAACAAGCTTCCGGGGACAGGTTTCTGGCATTACAGCCGTCTTCAGCCCGGCTTGCATGAATCCTGATGGTGCAGTGAGCAAGGGACTCACATCTGAGCATACTCGTCCACGCTTATGGTGGACAAAAAGATTCGGAAAAGGGGGTGGTGATGGACAGAGTCTCTGAATTAAGCAGAACACTCCTACCCAGTCAACAGATCAGGGCTTGATCCATCACCGTTTTTTAGCTCACTGCACAATTCCAGCTCAGAACCTGGCTACATGCAAATTAGTCTGTCCCTGGCCCAGTGCATCATGGGAACAGGGCAGCCCAAACTAACAAGCCAATTCTTTTACTGGAAAGGAAACAAGCTTCCGGGAACCGGTTTCTGGCATTACAGCCGTCTTCGGCCCGGCTTGCTTGAATCCTGATGGTGCAGTGAGCAAGGGACTCACATCTGAGCATACTCGTCCACGCTTATGGTGGACAAAAAGATTCGGAAAAGGGGGTGGTGATGGACAGAGTCTCTGAATTAAGCAGAACACTCCTACCCAGTCAACAGATCAGGGCTTGATCCATCACCGTTTTTTAGCTCACTGCACCATTCCAGCTCAGAACCTGGCTACATGCAAATTAGTCTGTCCCTGGCCCAGTGCATCATGGGAACAGGGCAGACCAAACTACCAAGCCAATTATTTTACTGGAAAGGAAACAAGCTTCAGGGGACCGGTTTCTGGCATTAAAGCCGTCTTCGGCCCAGCTTGCTTGAATCCTGATGGTGCAGTGAGCAAGGGACTCACATCTGACCATACCCTTCCACGCTTATGGTGGACAAAACGATTCAGAAAAGGGGGTGGTGATGGACAGAGTCTCTGAATTAAGCAGAACACTCCTACCCATTCAACAGATCAGGGCTTGATCCATCACCGTTTTTAGCTCACTGCACCATCGCAGCTCAGAACCTGGATACATGCAAATTAGTCTGTCCCTGGCCCAGTGCATCATGGGAACAGGGCAGACCAAACTACCAAGCCAATTCTTTTACTGGAAAGGAAACAAGCTTCCGGGGACTGGTTTCTGGCATTACAGCCGTCTTCGGCCGGCTTGCTTGAATCCTGATGGTGCAGTGAGCAAGGGACTCACATCTGAGCATACCCTTCCACGCTTATGGTGGACAAAAAGATTCAGAAAAGGGGGTGGTGATGGACAGGGTCTCTGAATTAAGCAGAACACTCCTACCCAGTCAACAGATCAGGGCTTGATCCATCACCGTTTTTTAGCTCACTGCGCCATCCCAGCTCAGAACCACACTACATGCAAATTAGTCTGTCCCCGGCCCAGTGCATCATGGGAACAGGGCAGACCAAACTACCAAGCCAGTTCTTTTACTGGAAAGGAAACAAGCTTCCGGGGACCGGTTTCTGGCATTACAGCCGTCTTTGGCCCGGCTTGCTTGAATCCTGATGGTGCAGTGAGCAAGGGACTCACATCTGAGCATACCCTTCCACGCTTATGGTGGACAAAACAATTCAGAAAAGGGGGTGGTGATGGACAGAGTCTCTGAATTAAGCAGAACACTCCTACCCAGTCAACAGATCAGGGCTTGATCCATCACTGTTTTTTAGCTCACTGCACCATTCAAGCTCAGAACCTGGCTACATGCAAATTAGTCTGTCCCTGGCCCAGTGCATCATGGGAACAGGGCAGCCCAAACTAACAAGCCAATTCTTTTACTGGAAAGGAAACAAGCTTCCGGGGACCGGTTTCTGGCATTACAGCCGTCTTCGGCCCGGCTTGCTTGAATCCTGATGGTGCAGTGAGCAAGGGACTCACATCTGAGCATACCCTTCCACGCTTATGGTGGACAAAACGATTCAGAAAAGGGGGTGGTGATGGACAGAGTCTCTGAATTAAGCAGAACACTTCGACCCAGTCAACAGATCAGGGCTTGATCCATCACCGTTTTTTAGCTCACTGCACCATCCCAGCTCAGAACCTGGCTACATGCAAATTAGTCTGTCCCTGGCCCAGTGCATCATGGGAACAGGGCAGACCAAACTACCAAGCCAATTATTTTACTGGAAAGGAAACAAGCTTCAGGGCACCGGTTTCTGGCATTAAAGCCGTCTTCGGCCCAGCTTGCTTGAATCCTGATGGTGCAGTGAGCAAGGGACTCACATCTGACCATACCCTTCCACGCTTATGGTGGACAAAACGATTCAGAAAAGGGGGTGGTGATGGACAGAGTCTCTGAATTAAGCAGAACACTCCTACCCATTCAACAGATCAGGGCTTGATCCATCACCGTTTTTTAGCTCACTGCACCATCGCAGCTCAGAACCTGGATACATGCAAATTAGTCTGTCCCTGGCCCAGTGCATCATGGGAACAGGGCAGACCAAACTACCAAGCCAATTCTTTTACTGGAAAGGAAACAAGCTTCCGGGGACTGGTTTCTGGCATTACAGCCGTCTTCGGCCGGCTTGCTTGAATCCTGATGGTGCAGTGAGCAAGGGACTCACATCTGAGCATACCCTTCCACGCTTATGGTGGACAAAACGATTCAGAAAAGGGGGTGGTGATGGACAGAGTCTCTGAATTAAGCAGAACACTCCTACTCAGTCAACAGATCAGGGCTTGATCCATCACCGTTTTTTAGCTCACTGCACCATCCCAGCTCAGAACCACACAACATGCAAATTAGTCTGTCCCCGGCCCAGTGCATCATGGGAACAGGGCAGACCAAACTACCAAGCCAATTCTTTTACTGGAAAGGAAACAAGCTTCCGGGGACCGGTTTCTGGCATTACAGCCGTCTTTGGCCCGGCTTGCTTTAATCCTGATGGTGCAGTGAGCAAGGGACTCACATCTGAGCATACCCTTCCACGCTTATGGTGGACAAAACGATTCAGAAAAGGTGGTGGTGATGGACAGAGTCTCTGAATTAAGCAGAACACTCCTACCCAGTCAACAGATCAGGGCTTGATCCATCACAGTTTTTTAGCTCACTGCACCATCCCAGCTCAGAACCTGGCTACATGCAAATTAGTCTGTCCCTGGCCCAGTGCATCATGGGAACAGGGCAGACCAAACTACCAAGCCAATTCTTTTACTGGAAAGGAAACAAGCTTCCGGGGACAGGTTTCTGGCATTACAGCCGTCTTCAGCCCGGCTTGCATGAATCCTGATGGTGCAGTGAGCAAGGGACTCACATCTGAGCATACTCGTCCACGCTTATGGTGGACAAAAAGATTCAGAAAAGGGGGTGGTGATGGACAGAGTCTCTGAATTAAGCAGAACACTCCTACCCAGTCAACAGATCAGGGCTTGATCCATCACCGTTTTTTAGCTCACTGCACTATCCCAGCTCAGAACCTGGCTACATGCAAATTAGTCTGTCCCTAGCCCAGTGCATCATGGGAACAGGGCAGACCAAACTACCAAGCCAATTCTTTTACTGGAAAGGAAATAAGCTTCCGGGGACCGGTTTCTGGCATTACAGCCGTCTTCGGCCCGGCTTGCTTGAATCCTGATGGTGCAGTGAGCAAGGGACTCACATCTGAGCATACCCTTCCACGCTTATGGTGGACAAAACGATTCAGAAAAGGTGGTGGTGATGGACAGAGTCTCTGAATTAAGCAGAACACTCCTACCCATTCAACAGATCAGGGCTTGATCCATCACCGTTTTTTAGCTCACTGCACCATCCCAGCTCAGAACCTGGCTACATGCAAATTAGTCTGTCCCTGGCCCAGTGCATCATGGGAACAGGGCAGACCAAACTACCAAGCCAATTCTTTTACTGGAAAGGAAACAAGCTTCCGGGGACCGGTTTCTGGCATTACAGCCGTCTTCGGCCCGGCTTGCTTGAATCCTGATGGTGCAGTGAGCAAGGGACTCACATCTGAGCATACCCTTTCACGCTTATGGTAAACGATTCAGAAAAGGGGGTGGTGATGGACAGAGTCTCTGAATTAAGCAGAACACTCCTAACCAGTCAACAGATCAGGGCTTGATCCATCACCGTTTTTTAGCTCACTGCACCATCCCAGCTCAGAACCTGGCTACATGCAAATTAGACTATCCCTGGCCCAGTGCATCATGGGAACAGGGCAGACAAAAATACCAAGCCAATTCTTTTACTGAAAAGGAAACAAGCTTCCGGGGACCGGTTTCTGGCATTACAGCCGTCTTCGGCCCGGCTTGCTTGAATCCTGATGGTGCAGTGAGCAAGGGACTCACATCTGAGCATACCCTTCCACGCTTATGGTGGACAAAACAATTCAGAAAAGGGGGTGGTGATGGACAGAGTCTCTGAATTAAGCAGAACACTCCTACCCAGTCAACAGATCAGGGCTTGATCCATCACCGTTTTTTAGCTCACTGCACCATCCCAGCTCAGAACCTGGCTACATGCAAAATAATCTGTCCCTGGCCCAGTGCATCATGGGAACAGGGCAGACTAAACTACCAAGCCAATTCTTTTACTGGAAAGGAAACAAGCTTCCGGGGACCAGTTTCTGGCATTACAGCCGTCTTCAGCCCGTCTTGCTTGAATCCTGATGGTGCAGTGAGCAAGGGACTCACATCTGAGCATACCCTTCCACGCTTAAAGTGGACAAAACGATTCAGAAAAGGGGGTGGTGATGGACAGAGTCTCTGAATTAAGCAGAACACTCCTACCCAGTCAACAGATCAGGGCTTGATCCATCACCGTTTTTTAGCTCACTGCACCATCCCAGCTCAGAACCTGGCTACATGCAAATTAGTCTGTCCCTGGCCCAGTGCATCATGGGAACAGGGCAGACCAAACTACCAAGCCAATTCTTTTACTGAAAAGGAAACAAGCTTCAGGGGACCAGTTTCTGGCATTACAGCCGTCTTTGGCCCGGCTTGCTTGAATCCTGATGGTGCAGTGAGCAAGGGACTCACATCTGAGCATACCCTTCCACGCTTATGGTGGACAAAACGATTCAGAAAAGGTGGTGGTGATGGACAGAGTCTCTGAATTAAGCAGAACACTCCTACCCAGTCAACAGATCAGGGCTTGATCCATCACCGTTTTTTAGCTCACTGCACCATCCCAGCTCAGAACCTGGCTACATGCAAATTAGTCTGTCCCTGGCCCAGTGCATCATGGGAACAGGGCAGACCAAACTACCAAGCCAATTCTTTTACTGGAAAGGAAACAAGCTTCCGGGGACAGGTTTCTGGCATTACAGCCGTCTTCAGCCCGGCTTGCATGAATCCTGATGGTGCAGTGAGCAAGGGACTCACATCTGAGCATACTCGTCCACGCTTATGGTGGACAAAAAGATTCGGAAAAGGGGGTGGTGATGGACAGAGTCTCTGAATTAAGCAGAACACTCCTACCCAGTCAACAGATCAGGGCTTGATCCATCACCGTTTTTTAGCTCACTGCACCATTCCAGCTCAGAACCTGGCTACATGCAAATTAGTCTGTCCCTGGCCCAGTGCATCATGGGAACAGGGCAGCCCAAACTAACAAGCCAATTCTTTTACTGGAAAGGAAACAAGCTTCCGGTGACCGGTTTCTGGCATTACAGCCGTCTTCGGCCCGGCTTGCTTGAATCCTGATGGTGCAGTGAGCAAGGGACTCACATCTGAGCATGCCCTTCCACGCTTATGGTGGACAAAATGATTCAGAAAAGGGGGTGGTGATGGACAGAGTCTCTGAATTAAGCAGAACACTCCTACCCAGTCAACAGATCAGGGCTTGATCCATCACCGTTTTTTAGCTCACTGTACCATCCCAGCTCAGAACCTGGCTAGATGCGAATTAATCTGTCCCTGGCCCAGTGCATCATGGGAACAAGGCAGACAAAACTACCAAGGCAATTCTTTTACTGGAAAGGAAACAAGCGTCCGGGGACCGGTTTCTGGCATTACAGCCGTCTTCGGCCCGGCTTGCTTGAATCCTGATGGTGCAGTGAGCAAGGGACTCACATCTGGGCATACCTTTCCATGCTTATGGTGGACAAAACGATTCAGAAAAGGGGGTGGTGATGGACAGTCTCTGAATTAAGCAGAACACTCCTACCCAGTCAACAGATCAGGGCTTGATCCATCACCGTTTTTTAGCTCACTGCACCATCCCAGCTCAGAACCTGGCTACATGCAAATTAGTCTGTCCCTGGCCCAGTGCATCATGGGAACAGGGCAGACCAAACTACCAAGCCAATTCCTTTACTGGAAAGGAAACAAGCTTCCGGGGACCAGTTTCTGGCATTACAGCCGTCTTCGGCCCGGCTTGCTTGAATCCTGATGGTGCAGGGAGCAAGGGACTCACATCTGAGCATACCCTTCCACGCTTATGGTGGACAAAACAATTCAGAAAAGGGGGTGGTGATGGACAGAGTCTCTGAATTAAGCAGAACACTCCTACCCAGTCAACAGATCAGGGCTTGATCCATCACCGTTTTTTAGCTCACTGCACCATCCCAGCTCAGAACCTGGCTACATGCAAAATAATCTGTCCCTGGCCCACTGCATCATGGGAACAGGGCAGACCAAACTACCAAGCCAATTCTTTTACTGGAAAGGAAACAAGCTTCCGGGGACCAGTTTCTGGCATTACAGCCGTCTTCAGCCCGTCTTGCTTGAATCCTGATGGTGCAGTGAGCAAGGGACTCACATCTGACCATACCCTTCCACGCTTATGGTGGACAAAACGATTCAGAAAAGGGGGTGGTGATGGACACAGTCTCTGAATTAAGCAGAACACTCCTACCCATTCAACAGATCAGGGCTTGATCCATCACCGTTTTTTAGCTCACTGCACCATCGCAGCTCAGAACCTGGCTACATGCAAATTAGTCTGTCCCTGGCCCAGTGCATCATGGGAACAGGGCAGACCAAACTACCAAGCCAATTCTTTTACTGGAAAGGAAACAAGCTTCCGGGGACTGGTTTCTGGCATTACAGCCGTCTTCGGCCAGCTTGCTTGAATCCTGATGGTGCAGTGAGCAAGGGACTCACATCTGAGCATACCCTTCCACGCTTATGGTGGACAAAACGATTCAGAAAAGGGGGTGGTGATGGACAGAGTCTCTGAATTAAGCAGAACACTCCTACCCAGTCAACAGATCAGGGCTTGATCCATCACCGTTTTTTAGCTCACTGCACCATCCCAGCTCAGAACCACACTACATGCAAATTAGTCTGTCCCCGGCCCAGTGCATCATGGGAACAGGGCAGACCAAACTACCAAGCCAGTTCTTTTACTGGAAAGGAAACAAGCTTCCGGGGACCGGTTTCTGGCATTACAGCCGTCTTTGGCCCGGCTTGCTTGAATCCTGATGGTGCAGTGAGCAAGGGACTCACATCTGAGCATACCCTTCCACGCTTATGGTGGACAAAACGATTCAGAAAAGGTGGTGGTGATGGACAGAGTCTCTGAATTAAGCAGAACACTCCTATCCAGTCAACAGATCAGGGCTTGATCCATCACCGTTTTTTAGCTCACTGCACCATCCCAGCTCAGAACCTGGCTACATGCAAATTAGTCTGTCCCTGGCCCAGTGCATCATGGGAACAGGGCAGACCAAACTACCAAGCCAATTCTTTTACTGGAAAGGAAACAAGCTTCCGGGGACAGGTTTCTGGCATTACAGCCGTCTTCAGCCCGGCTTGCATGAATCCTGATGGTGCAGTGAGCAAGGGACTCACATCTGAGCATACTCGTCCACGCTTATGGTGGACAAAAATATTCGGAAAAGGGGGTGGTGATGGACAGAGTCTCTGAATTAAGCAGAACACTCCTACCCAGTCAACAGATCAGGGCTTGATCCATCACCGTTTTTTAGCTCACTGCACCATTCCAGCTCAGAACCTGGCTACATGCAAATTAGTCTGTCCCTGGCCCAGTGCATCATGGGAACAGGGCAGCCCAAACTAACAAGCCAATTCTTTTACTGGAAAGGAAACAAGCTTCCGGGGACCGGTTTCTGGCATTACAGCCGCCTTCGGCCCGGCTTGCTTGAATCCTGATGGTGCAGTGAGCAAGGGACTCACATCTGAGCATACCCTTCCACGCTTATGGTGGACAAAACGATTCAGAAAAGGGGGTGGTGATGGACAGAGTCTCTGAATTAAGCAGAACACTTCGACCCAGTCAACAGATCAGGGCTTGATCCATCACCGTTTTTTAGCTCACTGCACCATCCCAGCTCAGAACCTGGCTACACGCAAATTAGTCTGTCCCTGGCCCAGTGCATCATGGGAACAGGGCAGCCCAAACTAACAAGCCAATTCTTTTACTGGAAAGGAAACAAGCTTCCGGGGACCGGTTTCTGGCATTACAGCCGTCTTCGGCCCGGCTTGCTTGAATCCTGATGGTGCAGTGAGCAAGGGACTCACATCTGAGCATGCCCTTCCACGCTTATGGTGGACAAAATGATTCAGAAAAGGGGGTGGTGATGGACAGAGTCTCTGAATTAAGCAGAACACTCCTACCCAGTCAACAGATCAGGGCTTGATCCATCACCGTTTTTTAGCTCACTGTACCATCCCAGCTCAGAACCTGGCTAGATGCGAATTAATCTGTCCCTGGCCCAGTGCATCATGGGAACAAGGCAGACAAAACTACCAAGGCAATTCTTTTACTGGAAAGGAAACAAGCGTCCGGGGACCGGTTTCTGGCATTACAGCCGTCTTCGGCCCGGCTTGCTTGAATCCTGATGGTGCAGTGAGCAAGGGACTCACATCTGGGCATACCTTTCCATGCTTATGGTGGACAAAACGATTCAGAAAAGGGGGTGGTGATGGACAGTCTCTGAATTAAGCAGAACACTCCTACCCAGTCAACAGATCAGGGCTTGATCCATCACCGTTTTTTAGCTCACTGCACCATCCCAGCTCAGAACCTGGCTACATGCAAATTAGTCTGTCCCTGGCCCAGTGCATCATGGGAACAGGGCAGACCAAACTACCAAGCCAATTCCTTTACTGGAAAGGAAACAAGCTTCCGGGGACCAGTTTCTGGCATTACAGCCGTCTTCGGCCCGGCTTGCTTGAATCCTGATGGTGCAGGGAGCAAGGGACTCACATCTGAGCATACCCTTCCACGCTTATGGTGGACAAAACAATTCAGAAAAGGGGGTGGTGATGGACTGAGTCTCTGAATTAAGCAGAACACTCCTACCCAGTCAACAGATCAGGGCTTGATCCATCACCGTTTTTTAGCTCACTGCACCATCCCAGCTCAGAACCTGGCTACATGCAAAATAATCTGTCCCTGGCCCACTGCATCATGGGAACAGGGCAGACCAAACTACCAAGCCAATTCTTTTACTGGAAAGGAAACAAGCTTCCGGGGACCAGTTTCTGGCATTACAGCCGTCTTCAGCCCGTCTTGCTTGAATCCTGATGGTGCAGTGAGCAAGGGACTCACATCTGACCATACCCTTCCACGCTTATGGTGGACAAAACGATTCAGAAAAGGGGGTGGTGATGGACAGAGTCTCTGAATTAAGCAGAACACTCCTACCCATTCAACAGATCAGGGCTTGATCCATCACCGTTTTTTAGCTCACTGCACCATCGCAGCTCAGAACCTGGCTACATGCAAATTAGTCTGTCCCTGGCCCAGTGCATCATGGGAACAGGGCAGACCAAACTACCAAGCCAATTCTTTTACTGGAAAGGAAACAAGCTTCCGGGGACTGGTTTCTGGCATTACAGCCGTCTTCGGCCAGCTTGCTTGAATCCTGATGGTGCAGTGAGCAAGGGACTCACATCTGAGCATACCCTTCCACGCTTATGGTGGACAAAACGATTCAGAAAAGGGGGTGGTGATGGACAGAGTCTCTGAATTAAGCAGAACACTCCTACCCAGTCAACAGATCAGGGCTTGATCCATCACCGTTTTTTAGCTCACTGCACCATCCCAGCTCAGAACCACACTACATGCAAATTAGTCTGTCCCCGGCCCAGTGCATCATGGGAACAGGGCAGACCAAACTACCAAGCCAGTTCTTTTACTGGAAAGGAAACAAGCTTCCGGGGACCGGTTTCTGGCATTACAGCCGTCTTTGGCCCGGCTTGCTTGAATCCTGATGGTGCAGTGAGCAAGGGACTCACATCTGAGCATACCCTTCCACGCTTATGGTGGACAAAACGATTCAGAAAAGGGGGTGGTGATGGACAGAGTCTCTGAATTAAGCAGAACACTCCTACCCATTCAACAGATCAGGGCTTGATCCATCACCGTTTTTTAGCTCACTGCACCATCGCAGCTCAGAACCTGGCTACATGCAAATTAGTCTGTCCCTGGCCCAGTGCATCATGGGAACAGGGCAGACCAAACTACCAAGCCAATTCTTTTACTGGAAAGGAAACAAGCTTCCGGGGACAGGTTTCTGGCATTACAGCCGTCTTCAGCCCGGCTTGCATGAATCCTGATGGTGCAGTGAGCAAGGGACTCACATCTGAGCATACTCGTCCACGCTTATGGTGGACAAAAAGATTCGGAAAAGGGGGTGGTGATGGACAGAGTCTCTGAATTAAGCAGAACACTCCTACCCAGTCAACAGATCAGGGCTTGATCCATCACCGTTTTTTAGCTCACTGCACCATTCCAGCTCAGAACCTGGCTACATGCAAATTAGTCTGTCCCTGGCCCAGTGCATCATGGGAACAGGGCAGCCCAAACTAACAAGCCAATTCTTTTACTGGAAAGGAAACAAGCTTCCGGGGACCGGTTTCTGGCATTACAGCCGTCTTCGGCCCGGCTTGCTTGAATCCTGATGGTGCAGTGAGCAAGGGACTCACATCTGAGCATACCCTTCCACGCTTATGGTGGACAAAACGATTCAGAAAAGGGGGTGGTGATGGACAGAGTCTCTGAATTAAGCAGAACACTTCGACCCAGTCAACAGATCAGGGCTTGATCCATCACCGTTTTTTAGCTCACTGCACCATCCCAGCTCAGAACCTGGCTACAAGCAAATTAGTCTGTCCCTGGCCCAGTGCATCATGGGAACAGGGCAGCCCAAACTAACAAGCCAATTCTTTTACTGGAAAGGAAACAAGCTTCCGGGGACCGGTTTCTGGCATTACAGCCGTCTTCGGCCCGGCTTGCTTGAATCCTGATGGTGCAGTGAGCAAGGGACTCACATCTGAGCATGCCCTTCCACGCTTATGGTGGACAAAATGATTCAGAAAAGGGGGTGGTGATGGACAGAGTCTCTGAATTAAGCAGAACACTCCTACCCAGTCAACAGATCAGGGCTTGATCCATCACCGTTTTTTAGCTCACTGTACCATCCCAGCTCAGAACCTGGCTAGATGCGAATTAATCTGTCCCTGGCCCAGTGCATCATGGGAACAAGGCAGACAAAACTACCAAGGCAATTCTTTTACTGGAAAGGAAACAAGCGTCCGGGGACCGGTTTCTGGCATTACAGCCGTCTTCGGCCCGGCTTGCTTGAATCCTGATGGTGCAGTGAGCAAGGGACTCACATCTGGGCATACCTTTCCATGCTTATGGTGGACAAAACGATTCAGAAAAGGGGGTGGTGATGGACAGTCTCTGAATTAAGCAGAACACTCCTACCCAGTCAACAGATCAGGGCTTGATCCATCACCGTTTTTTAGCTCACTGCACCATCCCAGCTCAGAACCTGGCTACATGCAAATTAGTCTGTCCCTGGCCCAGTGCATCATGGGAACAGGGCAGACCAAACTACCAAGCCAATTCCTTTACTGGAAAGGAAACAAGCTTCCGGGGACCAGTTTCTGGCATTACAGCCGTCTTCGGCCCGGCTTGCTTGAATCCTGATGGTGCAGGGAGCAAGGGACTCACATCTGAGCATACCCTTCCACGCTTATGGTGGACAAAACAATTCAGAAAAGGGGGTGGTGATGGACAGAGTCTCTGAATTAAGCAGAACACTCCTACCCAGTCAACAGATCAGGGCTTGATCCATCACCGTTTTTTAGCTCACTGCACCATCCCAGCTCAGAACCTGGCTACATGCAAAATAATCTGTCCCTGGCCCACTGCATCATGGGAACAGGGCAGACCAAACTACCAAGCCAATTCTTTTACTGGAAAGGAAACAAGCTTCCGGGGACCAGTTTCTGGCATTACAGCCGTCTTCAGCCCGTCTTGCTTGAATCCTGATGGTGCAGTGAGCAAGGGACTCACATCTGACCATACCCTTCCACGCTTATGGTGGACAAAACGATTCAGAAAAGGGGGTGGTGATGGACACAGTCTCTGAATTAAGCAGAACACTCCTACCCATTCAACAGATCAGGGCTTGATCCATCACCGTTTTTTAGCTCACTGCACCATCGCAGCTCAGAACCTGGCTACATGCAAATTAGTCTGTCCCTGGCCCAGTGCATCATGGGAACAGGGCAGACCAAACTACCAAGCCAATTCTTTTACTGGAAAGGAAACAAGCTTCCGGGGACTGGTTTCTGGCATTACAGCCGTCTTCGGCCAGCTTGCTTGAATCCTGATGGTGCAGTGAGCAAGGGACTCACATCTGAGCATACCCTTCCACGCTTATGGTGGACAAAACGATTCAGAAAAGGGGGTGGTGATGGACAGAGTCTCTGAATTAAGCAGAACACTCCTACCCAGTCAACAGATCAGGGCTTGATCCATCACCGTTTTTTAGCTCACTGCACCATCCCAGCTCAGAACCACACTACATGCAAATTAGTCTGTCCCCGGCCCAGTGCATCATGGGAACAGGGCAGACCAAACTACCAAGCCAGTTCTTTTACTGGAAAGGAAACAAGCTTCCGGGGACCGGTTTCTGGCATTACAGCCATCTTTGGCCCGGCTTGCTTGAATCCTGATGGTGCAGTGAGCAAGGGACTCACATCTGAGCATACCCTTCCACGCTTATGGTGGACAAAACGATTCAGAAAAGGTGGTGGTGATGGACAGAGTCTCTGAATTAAGCAGAACACTCCTACCCAGTCAACAGATCAGGGCTTGATCCATCACCGTTTTTTAGCTCACTGCACCATCCCAGCTCAGAACCTGGCTACATGCAAATTAGTCTGTCCCTGGCCCAGTGCATCATGGGAACAGGGCAGACCAAACTACCAAGCCAATTCTTTTACTGGAAAGGAAACAAGCTTCCGGGGACAGGTTTCTGGCATTACAGCCGTCTTCAGCCCGGCTTGCATGAATCCTGATGGTGCAGTGAGCAAGGGACTCACATCTGAGCATACTCGTCCATGCTTATGGTGGACAAAAATATTCGGAAAAGGGGGTGGTGATGGACAGAGTCTCTGAATTAAGCAGAACACTCCTACCCAGTCAACAGATCAGGGCTTGATCCATCACCGTTTTTTAGCTCACTGCACCATTCCAGCTCAGAACCTGGCTACATGCAAATTAGTCTGTCCCTGGCCCAGTGCATCATGGGAACAGGGCAGCCCAAACTAACAAGCCAATTCTTTTACTGGAAAGGAAACAAGCTTCCGGGGACCGGTTTCTGGCATTACAGCCGCCTTCGGCCCGGCTTGCTTGAATCCTGATGGTGCAGTGAGCAAGGGACTCACATCTGAGCATACCCTTCCACGCTTATGGTGGACAAAACGATTCAGAAAAGGGGGTGGTGATGGACAGAGTCTCTGAATTAAGCAGAACACTTCGACCCAGTCAACAGATCAGGGCTTGATCCATCACCGTTTTTTAGCTCACTGCACCATCCCAGCTCAGAACCTGGCTACACGCAAATTAGTCTGTCCCTGGCCCAGTGCATCATGGGAACAGGGCAGCCCAAACTAACAAGCCAATTCTTTTACTGGAAAGGAAACAAGCTTCCGGGGACCGGTTTCTGGCATTACAGCCGTCTTCGGCCCGGCTTGCTTGAATCCTGATGGTGCAGTGAGCAAGGGACTCACATCTGAGCATGCCCTTCCACGCTTATGGTGGACAAAATGATTCAGAAAAGGGGGTGGTGATGGACAGAGTCTCTGAATTAAGCAGAACACTCCTACCCAGTCAACAGATCAGGGCTTGATCCATCACCGTTTTTTAGCTCACTGTACCATCCCAGCTCAGAACCTGGCTAGATGCGAATTAATCTGTCCCTGGCCCAGTGCATCATGGGAACAAGGCAGACAAAACTACCAAGGCAATTCTTTTACTGGAAAGGAAACAAGCGTCCGGGGACCGGTTTCTGGCATTACAGCCGTCTTCGGCCCGGCTTGCTTGAATCCTGATGGTGCAGTGAGCAAGGGACTCACATCTGGGCATACCTTTCCATGCTTATGGTGGACAAAACGATTCAGAAAAGGGGGTGGTGATGGACAGTCTCTGAATTAAGCAGAACACTCCTACCCAGTCAACAGATCAGGGCTTGATCCATCACCGTTTTTTAGCTCACTGCACCATCCCAGCTCAGAACCTGGCTACATGCAAATTAGTCTGTCCCTGGCCCAGTGCATCATGGGAACAGGGCAGACCAAACTACCAAGCCAATTCCTTTACTGGAAAGGAAACAAGCTTCCGGGGACCAGTTTCTGGCATTACAGCCGTCTTCGGCCCGGCTTGCTTGAATCCTGATGGTGCAGGGAGCAAGGGACTCACATCTGAGCATACCCTTCCACGCTTATGGTGGACAAAACAATTCAGAAAAGGGGGTGGTGATGGACTGAGTCTCTGAATTAAGCAGAACACTCCTACCCAGTCAACAGATCAGGGCTTGATCCATCACCGTTTTTTAGCTCACTGCACCATCCCAGCTCAGAACCTGGCTACATGCAAAATAATCTGTCCCTGGCCCACTGCATCATGGGAACAGGGCAGACCAAACTACCAAGCCAATTCTTTTACTGGAAAGGAAACAAGCTTCCGGGGACCAGTTTCTGGCATTACAGCCGTCTTCAGCCCGTCTTGCTTGAATCCTGATGGTGCAGTGAGCAAGGGACTCACATCTGACCATACCCTTCCACGCTTATGGTGGACAAAACGATTCAGAAAAGGGGGTGGTGATGGACAGAGTCTCTGAATTAAGCAGAACACTCCTACCCATTCAACAGATCAGGGCTTGATCCATCACCGTTTTTTAGCTCACTGCACCATCGCAGCTCAGAACCTGGCTACATGCAAATTAGTCTGTCCCTGGCCCAGTGCATCATGGGAACAGGGCAGACCAAACTACCAAGCCAATTCTTTTACTGGAAAGGAAACAAGCTTCCGGGGACTGGTTTCTGGCATTACAGCCGTCTTCGGCCAGCTTGCTTGAATCCTGATGGTGCAGTGAGCAAGGGACTCACATCTGAGCATACCCTTCCACGCTTATGGTGGACAAAACGATTCAGAAAAGGGGGTGGTGATGGACAGAGTCTCTGAATTAAGCAGAACACTCCTACCCAGTCAACAGATCAGGGCTTGATCCATCACCGTTTTTTAGCTCACTGCACCATCCCAGCTCAGAACCACACTACATGCAAATTAGTCTGTCCCCGGCCCAGTGCATCATGGGAACAGGGCAGACCAAACTACCAAGCCAGTTCTTTTACTGGAAAGGAAACAAGCTTCCGGGGACCGGTTTCTGGCATTACAGCCGTCTTTGGCCCGGCTTGCTTGAATCCTGATGGTGCAGTGAGCAAGGGACTCACATCTGAGCATACCCTTCCACGCTTATGGTGGACAAAACGATTCAGAAAAGGTGGTGGTGATGGACAGAGTCTCTGAATTAAGCAGAACACTCCTACCCAGTCAACAGATCAGGGCTTGATCCATCACCGTTTTTTAGCTCACTGCACCATCCCAGCTCAGAACCTGGCTACATGCAAATTAGTCTGTCCCTGGCCCAGTGCATCATGGGAACAGGGCAGACCAAACTACCAAGCCAATTCTTTTACTGGAAAGGAAACAAGCTTCCGGGGACAGGTTTCTGGCATTACAGCCGTCTTCAGCCCGGCTTGCATGAATCCTGATGGTGCAGTGAGCAAGGGACTCACATCTGAGCATACTCGTCCACGCTTATGGTGGACAAAAAGATTCGGAAAAGGGGGTGGTGATGGACAGAGTCTCTGAATTAAGCAGAACACTCCTACCCAGTCAACAGATCAGGGCTTGATCCATCACCGTTTTTTAGCTCACTGCACCATTCCAGCTCAGAACCTGGCTACATGCAAATTAGTCTGTCCCTGGCCCAGTGCATCATGGGAACAGGGCAGCCCAAACTAACAAGCCAATTCTTTTACTGGAAAGGAAACAAGCTTCCGGGGACCGGTTTCTGGCATTACAGCCGTCTTCGGCCCGGCTTGCTTGAATCCTGATGGTGCAGTGAGCAAGGGACTCACATCTGAGCATACCCTTCCACGCTTATGGTGGACAAAACGATTCAGAAAAGGGGGTGGTGATGGACAGAGTCTCTGAATTAAGCAGAACACTTCGACCCAGTCAACAGATCAGGGCTTGATCCATCACCGTTTTTTAGCTCACTGCACCATCCCAGCTCAGAACCTGGCTACATGCAAATTAGTCTGTACCTGGCCCAGTGCATCATGGGAACAGGGCAGACCAAACTACCAAGCCAATTATTTTACTGGAAAGGAAACAAGCTTCAGGGGACCGGTTTCTGGCATTAAAGCCGTCTTCGGCCCAGCTTGCTTGAATCCTGATGGTGCAGTGAGCAAGGGACTCACATCTGACCATACCCTTCCACGCTTATGGTGGACAAAACGATTCAGAAAAGGGGGTGGTGATGGACAGAGTCTCTGAATTAAGCAGAACACTCCTACCCATTCAACAGATCAGGGCTTGATCCATCACCGTTTTTTAGCTCACTGCACCATCGCAGCTCAGAACCTGGATACATGCAAATTAGTCTGTCCCTGGCCCAGTGCATCATGGGAACAGGGCAGACCAAACTACCAAGCCAATTCTTTTACTGGAAAGGAAACAAGCTTCCGGGGACTGGTTTCTGGCATTACAGCCGTCTTCGGCCGGCTTGCTTGAATCCTGATGGTGCAGTGAGCAAGGGACTCACATCTGAGCATACCCTTCCACGCTTATGGTGGACAAAACGATTCAGAAAAGGGGGTGGTGATGGACAGAGTCTCTGAATTAAGCAGAACACTCCTACCCAGTCAACAGATCAGGGCTTGATCCATCACCGTTTTTTAGCTCACTGCACCATCCCAGCTCAGAACCACACAACATGCAAATTAGTCTGTCCCCGGCCCAGTGCATCATGGGAACAGGGCAGACCAAACTACCAAGCCAATTCTTTTACTGGAAAGGAAACAAGCTTCCGGGGACCGGTTTCTGGCATTACAGCCGTCTTTGGCCCGGCTTGCTTTAATCCTGATGGTGCAGTGAGCAAGGGACTCACATCTGAGCATACCCTTCCACGCTTATGGTGGACAAAACGATTCAGAAAAGGGGGTGGTGATGGACAGAGTCTCTGAATTAAGCAGAACACTCCTACCCAGTCAACAGATCAGGGCTTGATCCATCACCGTTTTTTAGCTCACTGCACCATCCCAGCTCAGAACCTGGCTACATGCAAATTAGTCTGTCCCTGGCCCAGTGCATCATGGGAACAGGGCAGACCAAACTACCAAGCCAATTCTTTTACTGGAAAGGAAACAAGCTTCCGGGGACAGGTTTCTGGCATTACAGCCGTCTTTAGCCCGGCTTGCATGAATCCTGATGGTGCAGTGAGCAAGGGACTCACATCTGAGCATACTCGTCCACGCTTATGGTGGACAAAAAGATTCAGAAAAGGGGGTGGTGATGGACAGAGTCTCTGAATTAAGCAGAACACTCCTACCCAGTCAACAGATCAGGGCTTGATCCATCACCGTTTTTTAGCTCACTGCACTATCCCAGCTCAGAACCTGGCTACATGCAAATTAGTCTGTCCCTAGCCCAGTGCATCATGGGAACAGGGCAGACCAAACTACCAAGCCAATTCTTTTACTGGAAAGGAAATAAGCTTCCGGGGACCGGTTTCTGGCATTACAGCCGTCTTCGGCCCGGCTTGCTTGAATCCTGATGGTGCAGTGAGCAAGGGACTCACATCTGAGCATACCCTTCCACGCTTATGGTGGACAAAACGATTCAGAAAAGGTGGTGGTGATGGACAGAGTCTCTGAATTAAGCAGAACACTCCTACCCATTCAACAGATCAGGGCTTGATCCATCACCGTTTTTTAGCTCACTGCACCATCCCAGCTCAGAACCTGGCTACATGCAAATTAGTCTGTCCCTGGCCCAGTGCATCATGGGAACAGGGCAGACCAAACTACCAAGCCAATTCTTTTACTGGAAAGGAAACAAGCTTCCGGGGACCGGTTTCTGGCATTGCAGCCGTCTTCGGCCCGGCTTGCTTGAATCCTGATGGTGCAGTGAGCAAGGGACTCACATCTGAGCATACCCTTTCACGCTTATGGTAAACGATTCAGAAAAGGGGGTGGTGATGGACAGAGTCTCTGAATTAAGCAGAACACTCCTAACCAGTCAACAGATCAGGGCTTGATCCATCACCGTTTTTTAGCTCACTGCACCATCCCAGCTCAGAACCTGGCTACATGCAAATTAGACTGTCCCTGGCCCAGTGCATCATGGGAACAGGGCAGACAAAACTACCAAGCCAATTCTTTTACTGAAAAGGAAACAAGCTTCCGGGGACCGGTTTCTGGCATTACAGCCGTCTTCGGCCCGGCTTGCTTGAATCCTGATGGTGCAGTGAGCAAGGGACTCACATCTGAGCATACCCTTCCACGCTTATGGTGGACAAAACGATTCAGAAAAGGGGGTGGTGATGGACAGAGTCTCTGAATTAAGTAGAACACTCCGACCCAGTCAACAGATCAGGGCTTGATCCATCACCGTTTTATGGCTCACTGCACCATCCCAGCTCAGAACCTGGCTACATGCAAATTAGTCTGTCCCTGGCCCAGTGCATCATGGGAACAGGGCAGACCAAACTACCAAGCCAATTCTTTGACTGGAAAGGAAACAAGCTTCCGGGGACCGGTTTCTGGCATTACAGCCGTCTTCGGCCCGGCTTGCTTAAATCCTGATGGTGCAGTGAGCAAGGGACTCACATCTGAGCATACCCTTCCACGCTTATGGTGGACAAAAAGATTCAGAAAAGGGGGTGGTGATGGACAGGGTCTCTGAATTAAGCAGAACACTCCTACCCAGTCAACAGATCAGGGCTTGATCCATCACCGTTTTTTAGCTCACTGCGCCATCCCAGCTCAGAACCTGGCTACATGCAAATTAGTCTTTCCCTGGCCCAGTGCATCATGGGAACAGGGCAGACCAAACTACCAAGCCAATTCTTTTACTGGAAAGGAAACAAGCTTCCGTGGACCGGTTTCTGGCATTACAGCCGTCTTCGGCCCGGCTTGCTTGAATCCTGATGGTGCAGTGAGCAAGGGACTCACATCTGGGCATACCTTTCCACGCTTATGGTGGACAAAACGATTCAGAAAAGGGGGTGGTGATGGACAGTCTCTGAATTAAGCAGAACACTCCTACCCAGTCAACAGATCAGGGCTTGATCCATCACCGTTTTTTAGCTCACTGCACCATCCCAGCTCAGAACCTGGCTACATGAAAATTAGTCTGTCCCTGGCCCAGTGCATCATGGGAACAGGGCACACCAAACTACCAAGCCAATTCCTTTACTGGAAAGGAAACAAGCTTCCGGGGACCAGTTTCTGGCATTACAGCCGTCTTCGGCCCGGCTTGCTTGAATCCTGATGGTGCAGTGAGCAAGGGACTCACATCTGAGCATACTCTTCCACGCTTATGGTGGACAAAACAATTCAGAAAAGGGGGTGGTGATGGACAGAGTCTCTGAATTAAGCAGAACACTCCTACCCAGTCAACAGATCAGGGCTTGATCCATCACCGTTTTTTAGCTCACTGCACCTTCCCAGCTCAGAACCTGGCTACATGCAAATTAATCTGTCCCTGGCCCAGTGCATCATGGGAACAGGGCAGACCAAACTACCAAGCCAATTCTTTTACTGGAAAGGAAACAAGCTTCCGGGGACCAGTTTCTGGCATTACAGCCGTCTTCAGCCCGTCTTGCTTGAATCCTGATGGTGCAGTGAGCAAGGGACTCACATCTGGGCATACCCTTCCACGCTTAAAGTGGACAAAACGATTCAGAAAAGGGGGTGGTGATGGACAGAGTCTCTGAATTAAGCAGAACACTCCTACCCAGTCAACAGATCAGGGCTTGATCCATCACCGTTTTTTAGCTCACTGCACCATCCCAGCTCAGAACCTGGCTACATGCAAATTAGTCTGTCCCTGGCCCAGTGCATCATGGGAACAGGGCAGACCAAACTACCAAGCCAATTCTTTTACTGGAAAGGAAACAAGCTTCAGGGGACCGGTTTCTGGCATTAAAGCCGTCTTCCAGCCAGCAGGCTTGAATCCTGATGGTGCAGTGAGCAAGGGACTCACATCTGACCATACCCTTCCACGCTTATGGTGGACAAAACGATTCAGAAAAGGGGGTGGTGATGGACAGAGTCTCTGAATTAAGCAGAACACTCCTACCCATTCAAGAGATCAGGGCTTGATCCATCACCGTTTTTTAGCTCACTGCACCATCGCAGCTCAGAACCTGGCTACATGCAAATTAGTCTGTCCCTGGCCCAGTGCATCATGGGAACAGGGCAGACCAAACTACCAAGCCAATTCTTTTACTGGAAAGGAAACAAGCTTCCGGGGACTGGTTTCTGGCATTACAGCCGTCTTCGGCCGGCTTGCTTGAATCCTGATGGTGCAGTGAGCAAGGGACTCACATCTGAGCATACCCTTCCACGCTTATGGTGGACAAAACGATTCAGAAAAGGTGGTGGTGATGGACAGAGTCTCTGAATTAAGCAGAACACTCCAACCCAGTCAACAGATCAGGGCTTGATCCATCACCGTTTTTTAGCTCACTGCACCATCCCAGCTCAGAACCTGGCTACATGCAAATAAGTCTGTCCCTGGCCCAGTGCATCATGGGAACAGGGCAGACCAAACTACCAAGCCAATTCTTTTATTGGAAAGGAAACAAGCTTCCGGGGACAGGTTTCTGGCATTACAGCCGTCTTCAGCCCGGCTTGCATGATTCCTGATGGTGCAGTGAGCAAGGGACTCACATCTGAGCATACCCTTCCACGCTTATGGTGGACAAAACGATTCAGAAAAGGGGGTGGTGATGGACAGAGTCTCTGAATTAAGCAGAACACTCCTACCCAGTCAACAGATCAGGGCTTGATCCATCACCGTTTTTTAGCTCACTGCACCATCCCAGCTCAGAACCTGGCTACATGCAAATTAGTCTGTCCCTGGCCCAGTGCATCATGGGAACAGGGCAGACCAAACTACCAAGCCAATTCTTTTACTGGAAAGGAAACAAGCTTCCGGGGACAGGTTTCTGGCATTACAGCCGTCTTTAGCCCGGCTTGCATGAATCCTGATGGTGCAGTGAGCAAGGGACTCACATCTGAGCATACTCGTCCACGCTTATGGTGGACAAAAAGATTCAGAAAAGGGGGTGGTGATGGACAGAGTCTCTGAATTAAGCAGAACACTCCTACCCAGTCAACAGATCAGGGCTTGATCCATCACCGTTTTTTAGCTCACTGCACTATCCCAGCTCAGAACCTGGCTACATGCAAATTAGTCTGTCCCTAGCCCAGTGCATCATGGGAACAGGGCAGACCAAACTACCAAGCCAATTCTTTTACTGGAAAGGAAATAAGCTTCCGGGGACCGGTTTCTGGCATTACAGCCGTCTTCGGCCCGGCTTGCTTGAATCCTGATGGTGCAGTGAGCAAGGGACTCACATCTGAGCATACCCTTCCACGCTTATGGTGGACAAAACGATTCAGAAAAGGTGGTGGTGATGGACAGAGTCTCTGAATTAAGCAGAACACTCCTACCCATTCAACAGATCAGGGCTTGATCCATCACCGTTTTTTAGCTCACTGCACCATCCCAGCTCAGAACCTGGCTACATGCAAATTAGTCTGTCCCTGGCCCAGTGCATCATGGGAACAGGGCAGACCAAACTACCAAGCCAATTCTTTTACTGGAAAGGAAACAAGCTTCCGGGGACCGGTTTCTGGCATTACAGCCGTCTTCGGCCCGGCTTGCTTGAATCCTGATGGTGCAGTGAGCAAGGGACTCACATCTGAGCATACCCTTTCACGCTTATGGTAAACGATTCAGAAAAGGGGGTGGTGATGGACAGAGTCTCTGAATTAAGCAGAACACTCCTAACCAGTCAACAGATCAGGGCTTGATCCATCACCGTTTTTTAGCTCACTGCACCATCCCAGCTCAGAACCTGGCTACATGCAAATTAGACTGTCCCTGGCCCAGTGCATCATGGGAACAGGGCAGACAAAACTACCAAGCCAATTCTTTTACTGAAAAGGAAACAAGCTTCCGGGGACCGGTTTCTGGCATTACAGCCGTCTTCGGCCCGGCTTGCTTGAATCCTGATGGTGCAGTGAGCAAGGGACTCACATCTGAGCATACCCTTCCACGCTTATGGTGGACAAAACGATTCAGAAAAGGGGGTGGTGATGGACAGAGTCTCTGAATTAAGTAGAACACTCCGACCCAGTCAACAGATCAGGGCTTGATCCATCACCGTTTTATGGCTCACTGCACCATCCCAGCTCAGAACCTGGCTACATGCAAATTAGTCTGTCCCTGGCCCAGTGCATCATGGGAACAGGGCAGACCAAACTACCAAGCCAATTCTTTGACTGGAAAGGAAACAAGCTTCCGGGGACCGGTTTCTGGCATTACAGCCGTCTTCGGCCCGGCTTGCTTAAATCCTGATGGTGCAGTGAGCAAGGGACTCACATCTGAGCATACCCTTCCACGCTTATGGTGGACAAAAAGATTCAGAAAAGGGGGTGGTGATGGACAGGGTCTCTGAATTAAGCAGAACACTCCTACCCAGTCAACAGATCAGGGCTTGATCCATCACCGTTTTTTAGCTCACTGCGCCATCCCAGCTCAGAACCTGGCTACATGCAAATTAGTCTTTCCCTGGCCCAGTGCATCATGGGAACAGGGCAGGCCAAACTACCAAGCCAATTCTTTTACTGGAAAGGAAACAAGCTTCCGTGGACCGGTTTCTGGCATTACAGCCGTCTTCGGCCCGGCTTGCTTGAATCCTGATGGTGCAGTGAGCAAGGGACTCACATCTGAGCATGCCCTTCCACGCTTATGGTGGACAAAATGATTCAGAAAAGGGGGTGGTGATGGACAGAGTCTCTGAATTAAGCAGAACACTCCTACCCAGTCAACAGATCAGGGCTTGATCCATCACCGTTTTTTAGCTCACTGTACCATCCCAGCTCAGAACCTGGCTACATGCGAATTAATCTGTCCCTGGCCCAGTGCATCATGGGAACAGGGCAGACCAAACTTCCAAGGCAATTCTTTTACTGGAAAGGAAACAAGCGCCCGGGGACCGGTTTCTGGCATTACAGCCGTCTTCGGCCCGGCTTGCTTGAATCCTGATGGTGCAGTGAGCAAGGGACTCACATCTGGGCATACCTTTCCACGCTTATGGTGGACAAAACGATTCAGAAAAGGGGGTGGTGATGGACAGTCTCTGAATTAAGCAGAACACTCCTACCCAGTCAACAGATCAGGGCTTGATCCATCACCGTTTTTTAGCTCACTGCACCATCCCAGCTCAGAACCTGGCTACATGAAAATTAGTCTGTCCCTGGCCCAGTGCATCATGGGAACAGGGCACACCAAACTACCAAGCCAATTCCTTTACTGGAAAGGAAACAAGCTTCCGGGGACCAGTTTCTGGCATTACAGCCGTCTTCGGCCCGGCTTGCTTGAATCCTGATGGTGCAGTGAGCAAGGGACTCACATCTGAGCATACTCTTCCACGCTTATGGTGGACAAAACAATTCAGAAAAGGGGGTGGTGATGGACAGAGTCTCTGAATTAAGCAGAACACTCCTACCCAGTCAACAGATCAGGGCTTGATCCATCACCGTTTTTTAGCTCACTGCACCTTCCCAGCTCAGAACCTGGCTACATGCAAATTAATCTGTCCCTGGCCCAGTGCATCATGGGAACAGGGCAGACCAAACTACCAAGCCAATTCTTTTACTGGAAAGGAAACAAGCTTCCGGGGACCAGTTTCTGGCATTACAGCCGTCTTCAGCCCGTCTTGCTTGAATCCTGATGGTGCAGTGAGCAAGGGACTCACATCTGGGCATACCCTTCCACGCTTAAAGTGGACAAAACGATTCAGAAAAGGGGGTGGTGATGGACAGAGTCTCTGAATTAAGCAGAACACTCCTACCCAGTCAACAGATCAGGGCTTGATCCATCACCGTTTTTTAGCTCACTGCACCATCCCAGCTCAGAACCTGGCTACATGCAAATTAGTCTGTCCCTGGCCCAGTGCATCATGGGAACAGGGCAGACCAAACTACCAAGCCAATTCTTTTACTGGAAAGGAAACAAGCTTCCGGGGACTGGTTTCTGGCATTACAGCCGTCTTCGGCCGGCTTGCTTGAATCCTGATGGTGCAGTGAGCAAGGGACTCACATCTGAGCATACCCTTCCACGCTTATGGTGGACAAAACGATTCAGAAAAGGTGGTGGTGATGGACAGAGTCTCTGAATTAAGCAGAACACTCCAACCCAGTCAACAGATCAGGGCTTGATCCATCACCGTTTTTTAGCTCACTGCACCATCCCAGCTCAGAACCTGGCTACATGCAAATTAGTCTGTCCCTGGCCCAGTGCATCATGGGAACAGGGCAGACCAAACTACCAAGCCAATTCTTTTATTGGAAAGGAAACAAGCTTCCGGGGACAGGTTTCTGGCATTACAGCCGTCTTCAGCCCGGCTTGCATGATTCCTGATGGTGCAGTGAGCAAGGGACTCACATCTGAGCATACTCGTCCACGCTTATGGTGGACAAAAAGATTTGGAAAAGCGGGTGGTGATGGACAGAGTCTCTGAATTAAGCAGAACACTCCTACCCAGTCAACAGATCAGGGCTTGATCCATCACCGTTTTTTAGCTCACTGCACCATTCCAGCTCAGAACCTGGCTACATGCAAATTAGTCTGTCCCTGGCCCAGTGCATCATGGGAATAGGGCAGCCCAAACTAACAAGCCAATTCTTTTACTGGAAAGGAAACAAGCTTCCGGGGACCGGTTTCTGGCATTACAGCCGTCTTCGGCCCGGCTTGCTTTAATCCTGATGGTGCAGTGAGCAAGGGACTCACATCTGAGCATACCCTTCCACGCTTATGGTGGACAAAACGATTCAGAAAAGGGGGTGGTGATGGACAGAGTCTCTGAATTAAGCAGAACACTTCGACCCAGTCAACAGATCAGGGCTTGATCCATCACCGTTTTTTAGCTCACTGCACCATCCCAGCTCAGAACCTGGCTACATGCAAATTAGTCTGTCCCTGGCCCAGTGCATCATGGGAACAGGGCAGACCAAACTACCAAGCCAATTCTTTTACTGGAAAGGAAACAAGCTTCAGGGGACCGGTTTCTGGCATTAAAGCCGTCTTCGGCCCAGCTTGCTTGAATCCTGATGGTGCAGTGAGCAAGGGACTCGCATCTGACCATACCCTTCCACGCTTATGGTGGACAAAACGATTCAGAAAAGGGGGTGGTGATGGACAGAGTCTCTGAATTAAGCAGAACACTCCTACCCATTCAACAGATCAGGGCTTGATCCATCACCGTTTTTTAGCTCACTGCACCATCGCAGCTCAGAACCTGGCTACATGCAAATTAGTCTGTCCCTGGCCCAGTGCATCATGGGAACAGGGCAGACCAAACTACCAAGCCAATTCTTTTACTGGAAAGGAAACAAGCTTCCGGGGACTGGTTTCTGGCATTACAGCCGTCTTCGGCCGGCTTGCTTGAATCCTGATGGTGCAGTGAGCAAGGGACTCACATCTGAGCATACCCTTCCACGCTTATGGTGGACAAAACGATTCGGAAAAGGGGGTGGTGATGGACAGAGTCTCTGAATTAAGCAGAACACTCCTACCCAGTCAACAGATCAGGGCTTGATCCATCACCGTTTTTTAGCTCACTGCACCATCCCAGCTCAGAACCACACTACATGCAAATTAGTCTGTTCCCGGCCCAGTGCATCATGGGAACAGGGCAGACCAAACTACCAAGCCAATTCTTTTACTGGAAAGGAAACAAGCTTCGGGGGACCGGTTTCTGGCATTACAGCTGTCTTTGGCCCGGCTTGCTTGAATCCTGATGGTGCAGTGAGCAAGGGACTCACATCTGAGCATACCCTTCCACGCTTATGGTGGACAAAACGATTCAGAAAAGGTGGTGGTGATGGACAGAGTCTCTGAATTAAGCAGAACACTCCTACCCAGTCAACAGATCAGGGCTTGATCCATCACCGTTTTTTAGCTCACTGCACCATCCCAGCTCAGAACCTGGCTACATGCAAATTAGTCTGTCCCTGGCCCAGTGCATCATGGGAACAGGGCAGACCAAACTACCAAGCCAATTCTTTTACTGGAAAGGAAACAAGCTTCCGGGGACAGGTTTCTGGCATTACAGCCGTCTTCAGCCCGGCTTGCATGAATCCTGATGGTGCAGTGAGCAAGGGACTCACATCTGAGCATACTCGTCCACGCTTATGGTGGACAAAAAGATTGGGAAAAGGGGGTGGTGATGGACAGAGTCTCTGAATTAAGCAGAACACTCCTACCCAGTCAACAGATCAGGGCTTGATCCATCACCGTTTTTTAGCTCACTGCACCATTCCAGCTCAGAACCTGGCTACATGCAAATTAGTCTGTCCCTGGCCCAGTGCATCATGGGAACAGGGCAGACCAAACTACCAAGCCAATTCTTTTACTGGAAAGGAAACCAGCTTCAGGGGACCGGTTTCTGGCATTAAAGCCGTCTTCGGCCCAGCTTGCTTGAATCCTGATGGTGCAGTGAGCAAGGGACTCACATCTGACCATACCCTTCCACGCTTATGGTGGACAAAACGATTCAGAAAAGGGGGTGGTGATGGACAGAGTCTCTGAATTAAGCAGAACACTCCTACCCATTCAACAGATCAGGGCTTGATCCATCACCGTTTTTTAGCTCACTGCACCATCGCAGCTCAGAACCTGGCTACATGCAAATTAGTCTGTCCCTGGCCCAGTGCATCATGGGAACAGGGCAGACCAAACTACCAAGCCAATTCTTTTACTGGAAAGGAAACAAGCTTCCGGGGACTGGTTTCTGGCATTACAGCCGTCTTCGGCCAGCTTGCTTGAATCCTGATGGTGCAGTGAGCAAGGGACTCACATCTGAGCATACCCTTCCACGCTTATGGTGGACAAAACGATTCGGAAAAGGGGGTGGTGATGGACAGAGTCTCTGAATTAAGCAGAACACTCCTACCCAGTCAACAGATCAGGGCTTGATCCATCACCGTTTTTTAGCTCACTGCACCATCCCAGCTCAGAACCACACTACATGCAAATTAGTCTGTCCCCGGCCCAGTGCATCATGGGAACAGGGCAGACCAAACTACCAAGCCAATTCTTTTACTGGAAAGGAAACAAGCTTCCGGGGACCGGTTTCTGGCATTACAGCCGTCTTTGGCCCGGCTTGCTTGAATCCTGATGGTGCAGTGAGCAAGGGACTCACATCTGAGCATACCCTTCCACGCTTATGGTGGACAAAACGATTCAGAAAAGGTGGTGGGGATGGACAGAGTCTCTGAATTAAGCAGAACACTCCTACCCAGTCAACAGATCAGGGCTTGATCCATCACCGTTTTTTAGCTCACTGCACCATCCCAGCTCAGAACCTGGCTACATGCAAATTAGTCTGTCCCTGGCCCAGTGCATCATGGGAACAGGGCAGACCAAACTACCAAGCCAATTCTTTTACTGGAAAGGAAACAAGCTTCCGGGGACCGGTTTCTGGCATTACAGCCGTCTTCAGCCCGGCTTGCATGAATCCTGATGGTGCAGTGAGCAAGGGGCTCACATCTGAGCATACCCTTCCACGCTTATGGTGGACAAAACGATTCAGAAAAGGGGGTGGTGATGGACAGAGTCTCTGAATTAAGCAGAACACTTCGACCCAGTCAACAGATCAGGGCTTGATCCATCACCGTTTTTTAGCTCACTGCACCATCCCAGCTCAGAACCTGGCTACATGCAAATTAGTCTGTCCCTGGCCCAGTGCATCATGGGAACAGGGCAGACCAAACTACCAAGCCAATTCTTTTACTGGAAAGGAATCAAGCTTCCGGGGACCGTTTTCTGGCATTACAGCCGTCTTCTGCCCGGCTTGCTTGAATCCTGATGGTGCAGTGAGCAAGGGACTCACATCTGAGCATACCCTTCCATGCTTAAAGCGGACAAAACGATTCAGAAAAGGGGGTGGTGATGGGCAGAGTCTCTGAATTAAGCAGAACACTCCTACCCAGTCATAAGATCAGGGCTTGATCCATCACCGTTTTTTAGCTCACTGCACCATCCCAGCTCAGAACCTGGCTACATGCAAATTAGTCTGTCCCTGGCCCAGTGCATCATGGGAACAGGGCAGACCAAACTACCAAGCCAATTCTTTTACTGGAAAGGAAACAAGCTTCCGGGGACCGGTTTCTGGCATTAAAGCCGTCTTCGGCCCAGCTTGCTTGAATCCTGATGGTGCAGTGAGCAAGGGACTCACATCTGACCATACCCTTCCACGCTTATGGTGGACAAAACGATTCAGAAAAGGGGGTGGTGATGGACAGAGTCTCTGAATTAAGCAGAACACTCCTACCCATTCAACAGATCAGGGCTTGATCCATCACCGTTTTTTAGCTCACTGCACCATCCCAGCTCAGAACCTGGCTACATGCAAATTAGTCTGTCCCTGGCCCAGTGCATCATGGGAACAGGGCAGACCAAACTACCAAGCCAAATCTTTTACTGGAAAGGAAACAAGCTTCCGGGGACCGGTTTCTGGCATTACAGCCGTCTTCGGCCCGGCTTGCTTGAATCCTGATGGTGCAGTGAGCAAGGGACTCACATCTGAACATACCCTTCCACGCTTATGGTGGACAAAACGATTCAGAAAAGGGGGTGGTGATGGACAGAGTCTCTGAATTAAGCAGAACACTCCTACCCAGTCAACAGATCAGGGCTTGATCCATCACCGTTTTTTAGCTCACTGCACCATCCCAGCTCAGAACCACACTACATGCAAATTAGTCTGTCCCTGGCCCAGTGCATCATGGGAACAGGGCAGACCAAACTACCAAGCCAATTCTTTTACTGGAAAGGAAACAAGCTTCCGGGGACCGGTTTCTGGCATTACAGCCGTCTTCGGCCCGGCTTGCTTGAATCCTGATGGTGCAGTGAGCAAGGGACTCACATCTGAGCATACCCTTCCACGCTTATGGTGGACAAAACGATTCAGAAAAGGTGGTTGTGATGGACAGAGTCTCTGAATTAAGCAGAACACTCCTACCCATTCAACAGATCATGGTTTGATCCATCACCGTTTTTGAGCTCACTGCACCATCCTAGCTCAGAACCTGGCTGCATGCAAATTAGTCTATCCCTGGCCCAGTGCATCATGGGAACAGGGCAGACCAAACTACCAAGCCAATTCTTTTACTGGAAAGGAAACAAGCTTCCGGGGACCGGTTTCTGGCATTACAGCCGTCTTCGGCCCGGCTTGCTTGAATCCTGATGGTGCAGTGAGCAAGGGACTCACATCTGAGCATACCCTTCCACGCTTATGGTGGACAAAACGATTCAGAAAAGGGGGTGGACAGAGTCTCTGAATTAAGCAGAACACTCCTACCCAGTCAACAGATCAGGGCTTGATCCATCACCGTTTTTTAGCTCACTGCACCATCCCAGCTCAGAACCTGGCTGCATGCAAATTAGTCTGTCCCTGGCCCAGTGCATCATGGGAACAGGGCAGACCAAACTACCAAGCCAATTCTTTTACTGGAAAGGAAACAAGCTTCCGGGGACCGGTTTCTGGCATTACAGCCGTCTTCGGCCCGGCTTGCTTGAATCCTGATGGTGCAGTGAGAAAGGGACTCACATCTGAGCATACCCTTCCACGCTTATGGTGGACAAAACGATTCAGAAAAGGGGGTGGTGATGGACAGAGTCTCTGAATTAAGCAGAACACTTCGACCCAGTCAACAGATCAGGGCTTGATCCATCACCGTTTTTTAGCTCACTGCACCATCTCAGCTCAGAACCTGGCTACATGCAAATTAGTCTGTCCCTGGCCCAGTGCATCATGGGAACAGGGCAGACCAAACTACCAAGCCAATTCTTTTACTGGAAAGGAAACAAGCTTCCGGGGACCGGTTTCTGGCATTACAGCCGTCTTCGGCCCGGCTTGCTTGAATCCTGATGGTGCAGTGAGCAAGGGACTCACATCTGAGCATACCCTTCCACGCTTATGGTGGACAAAAAGATTCAGAAAAGGGGGTGGTGATGGACAGGGTCTCTGAATTAAGCAGAACACTCCTACCCAGTCAACAGATCAGGGCTTGATCCATCACCGTTTTTTAGCTCACTGCACCATCCCAGCTCAGAACCTGGCTACATGCAAATTAGTCTGTCCCTGGCCCAGTGCATCATGGGAACAGGGCAGACCAAACTACCAAGCCAATTCTTTTACTGGAAAGGAAACAAGCTTCCGGGGACCGGTTTCTGTCATTACAGCCGTCTTCGGCCCGTCTTGCTTGAATCCTGATGGTGCAGTGAGCAAGGGACTCACATCTGAGCATGCCCTTCCACGCTTATGGTGGACAAAACGATTCAGAGAAGAGGGTGGTGATGGACAGAGTCTCTGAATTAAGCAGAACACTCCTACCCAGTCAACAGATCAGGGCTTGATCCATCACCATTTTTTAGCTCACTGCACCATCCCAGCTCAGAACCTGGCTACATGCAAATTAGTCTGTACCTGGCCCAGTGCATCATGGGAACAGGGCAGACCAAACTACCAACCAATTCTTTTACTGGAAAGGAAACAAGCTTCCGGGGACCGGTTTCTGGCATTACAGCCGTCTTCGGCCCGGCTTGCTTGAATCCTGATGGTGCAGTGAGCAAGGGACTCACATCTGAGCATACCCTTCCACGCTTATGGTGGACAAAACGATTCAGAAAAGGGGGTGGTGATGGACAGAGTCTCTGAATTAAGCAGAACACTCCTACCCAGTCAACAGATCAGGGCTTGATCCATCACCGTTTTTTAGCTCACTGCACCATCCCAGCTCAGAACCTGGCTACATGCAAAGTAGTCTGTTCCTTGCCCAGTGCATCATGGGAACAGGGCAGACCAAACTACCAACCAATTCTTTTACTGGAAAGGAAACAAGCTTCCGGGGACCGGTTTCTGGCATTACAGCCGTCTTCGGCCCGGCTTGCTTGAATCCTGATGGTGCAGTGAGCAAGGGACTCACATCTGAGCATAACCTTCCACGCTTATGGTGGACAAATCGATTCAGATCAGATCCATCACCACCCCCTTTTCTGAATCGTTTTGTCCACCATAAGCGTGGAAGGGTATGCTCAGACATGAGTCCCTTGCTCACTGCACCATCAGGATTCAAGCAAGCTGGGCCGAAGACAGCTGTAATGCCAGAAACCAGTCCCCGGAAACTTGTTTCCTTTCCAGTAAAAGAATTGGCTTGGTAGTTTGGTCTGCCCTGTTCCCATGATGCACTGGGCCAGGGACAGACTAATTTGCATGTAGCCAGGTTCTGAGCTGGGATGGTGCAGTGAGCTAAAAAACGGTGATGGATCAAGCCCTGATCTGTTGACTGGGTACGAGTGTTCTGCTTAATTCAGATATTGTGTCCATCACCACCCCCTTTTCTGAATCGTTTTGTCCACCATAAGCGTGGAAGGGTATGCTCAGACATGAGTCCCTTGCTCACTGCACCATCAGGATTCAAGCAAGCCGGGCCGAAGACGGCTGTAATGCCAGAAACCGGTCCCCGGAAGCTTGTTTCCTTTCCAGTAAAAGAATTGGCTTGGTAGTTTGGTCTGCCCTGTTCCCATGATGCACTGGGCCAGGGACAGACTAATTTGCATGTAGCCAGGTTCTGAGCTGGGATGGTGCAGTGAGCTAAAAAACGGTGATGGATCAAGCCCTGATCTGTTGACTGGGTAGGAGTGTTCTGCTTAATTCAGATACTCTGTCCATCACCACCCCCTTTTCTGAATCATTTTGTCCACCATAAGCGTGGAAGGGTATGCTCAGACATGAGTCCCTTGCTCACTGCACCATCAGGATTCAAGCAAGCCGGGCCGAAGACGGCTGTAATGCCAGAAACCGGTCGCCGGAAGCTTGTTTCCTTTCCAGTAAAAGAATTGGCTTGGTAGTTTGGTCTGCCCTGTTCCCATGATGCACTGGGCCAGGGACAGACTAATTTGCATGTAGCCAGGTTCTGAGCTGGGATGGTGCAGTGAGCTAAAAAATGGTGATGGATCAAGCCCTGATCTGTTGACTGGGTGCGAGTGTTCTGCTTAATTCAGATACTCTGTCCATCACCACCCCCTTTTCTGAATCGTTTTGTCCACCATAAGCGTGGAAGGGTATGCTCAGACATGATTCCCTTGCTCACTGCACCATCAGGATTCAAGCAAGCCGGGCCGAAGACGGCTGTAATTCCAGAAACCGGTCCCCGGAAGCCTGTTTCCTTTCCAGTAAAAGAATTTGCTTGGTAGTTTGGTCTGCCCTGTTCCCATGATGCACTGGGCCAGAGACAGACTAATTTGCATGTAGCCAGGTTCTAAGCTGGGATGGTGCAGTGAGCTAAAAAACGGTGATGGATCAAGCCCTGATCTGTTGACTGGGTACGAGTGTTCTGCTTAATTCAGATACTCTGTCCATCACCACCCCCTTTTCTGAATCGTTTTGTCCACCATAAGCGTGGAAGGGAATGCTCAGACATGAGTCCCTTGCTCACTGCACCATCAGGATTCAAGCAAGCCGGGCCGAAGACGGCTGTAATGCCAGAAACCGGTCCCCGGAAGCTTGTTTCCTTTCCTGTAAAAGAATTGGCTTGGTAGTTTGGTCTGCCCTGTTCCCATGATGCACTGGGCCAGGGACAGACTCATTTGCATGTAGCCAGGTTCTGAGCTGGGATGGTGCAGTGAGCTAAAAAACGGTGATGGATCAAGCCCTGATCTGTTGACTGGGTACGAGTGTTCTGCTTAATTCAGATACTCTCTCCATCACCACCCCCTTTTCTGAATCGTTTTGTCCACCATAAGCGTGGAAGGGTATGCTCAGAAATGAGTCCCTTGCTCACTGCACCATCAGGATTCAAGCAAGCCGGGCCGAAGACGGCTGTAATGCCAGAAACCGGTCCCCGGAAGCTTGTTTCCTTTCCAATAAAATAATTGGCTTGGTAGTTTGGTCTGCCCTGTTCCCATGATGCACTGGGCCAGGGACAGACTCATTTGCATGTAGCCAGGTTCTGAGCTGGGATGGTGCAGTGAGCTAAAAAACGGTGATGGATCAAGCCCTGATCTGTTGACTGGGTACGAGTGTTCTGCTTAATTCAGATACTCTGTCCATCACCACCCCCTTTTCTGAATCGTTTTGTCCACCATAAGCGTGGAAGGGTATGCTCAGACATGAGTCCCTTGCTCACTGCACCATCAGGATTCAAGCAAGCCGGGCCGAAGACGGCTGTAATGCCAGAAACCGGTCCCCGGAAGCTTGCTTTCTTGCCAGTAAAAGAATTGGCTTGGTAGTTTGGTCTGCCCTGTTCCCATGATGCACTGGGCCAGGGACAGACTAATTTGCATGTAGCCAGGTTCTGAGCTGGGATGGTGCAGTGAGCTAAAAAACGGTGATGGATCAAGCCCTGATCTGTTGACTGGGTACGAGTGTTCTGCTTAATTCAGATACTCTGTCAATCACCATCCCCTTTTCTGAATCGTTTTGTCCACCATAAGCGTGGAAGTGTATGCTCAGACATGAGTCCCTTGCTCACTGCACCATCAGGATTCAAGCAAGCCGGGCCGAAGACGGCTGTAATGCCAGAAACCGGTCCCCGGAAGCTTGTTTTCTTGCCAGTAAAAGAATTGGCTTGGTAGTTTGGTCTGCCCTGTTCCCATGATGCACTGGGCCAGGGACAGACTAATTTGCATGTAGCCAGGTTCTGAGCTTGGATGGTGCAGTGAGCTAAAAAACGGTGATGGATCAAGCCCTGATCTGTTGACTGGGTACGAGTGTTCTGCTTAATTCAGATACTCAGTCCATCACCACCCCCTTTTCTGAATCTGCTATATGTTCAGCGTCCTGAGGCTTCCATCCGGAGACTGTTAGAGATTCTACGTACGTTTGGCACCTTCTCGGGACACCGGATCAACTGGGGTAAATCCCTGGGTCATGTTGTGGCAGGGCCAACGCCGGATGACTGCGCCGGGCTCGTATGGAAAGAAGTTTTTTGGTATCTCTGGATCTGAATATCGAAGACGGAGGCGGAATACATGCGCCTGAACGTGACAGCTCAACTGGAGCGTCTACGGGGCGATGTTGTGCATTGGAGGACCCTCCCGCTGTCCCTAATGGGACGTGCGGTCCTATTCAAGATGATGGCCCTCCCTCGTCTATGTTATGTTATGTTATGTTATGTTATTTATACTTTTGTATAGCGCAACGGTTACTCAAGAAGAGTGTCCCGGCGCTTTGGGTAAGGAGAACTTATTCACAATAACATAACACATTAAAGACAACAGAAAGCACATAAGACAGAGGAGGAAACTGCTAACAGGACTATTCAGTCTACTCTATGCGTTACAGAGCGGACCGTTCACGGTGCCGGAGCAGTTCTTTCGGGTGGTTGAATCAGAACAGCGTGCATTGTTATGGAGCGGGGGCTGTCCTAGGATTACTCTCAAGAAGTTACAGAGGGGGTGTATGGGGGGGGGCTCGCGATCCCTGACATTCGCCTGTACTACTGGGCGTCCCAGCTTGTCAATATTAATGGTTGGGTGTTCACACCTGTGGAGGAACCAGCATACAGAGTGGATCGTATGGTCTTCGGAGACGCAACCTACCTGGCGGCTCTCTACCGAAGGGGCAGATGCCGTGGGTCCCTCCTGCATCAGACAAATGCAGTGGTGGAGGTGTGGAGGAAAGTGACGAAACTGCTGGGATGGTGAGCGAAATTGACTGCCCAGACCCCCTTATGGGCCAGGAACTTTCTCCCTGCAGTGGCCAAACTGCAGGGCCTTAAAGCTTGGAACCTTATCGGCATTGACAGACTAGGGGACATTTGGAAGCGAGGAGACATGGTAGAATTTGCAGCCCTACAGACCGAATTTCTGATGGGAACTGGAGAGTTCCTGCACTACCAGCAGCTTAGACATGCCATCCGGGGAGATTTACAGTCCGGGGACCAATTACCGGAATATGCCCCGCTTGAAGACCGGCTGCTAATGGAGGAGTGGAGGAGTGTGGCTCAATGGTTAGAGCGGCAGACCCTGATGCAGAGTTCATGCCAGGGACCAGGGTTCGATTCCCGCCTCGGCGGGGTCTCGGGCTCAATTTCCTCGGACCTGTTAATTCTCGCCTTGGTGACTATTCTAATCACGGGCCCCACGCTGCAACTCTGGGCAATAGTTTGCTTAGCCTCCACACCGGCCCCAACAGCGCTAAGGATGCCTGGCTTCACCCTGGGGGTGCCCAGGAGTGGACACTTCACAGGGAAAGCCAGGAGGGGTTCCACAGCGGTATGAGTATCAGCGCCAGGAAGCCGAATAGGCGACACCGCAAGGTGGTCGTCTGGTGACAGTGCGCTCTATAAGTACCATGACATTTACAATGGATCCGATGATAGATAAAGCAATCTCCCTCAGGTATAAAAAGCTGATCAATAATTTGACTGACCCCCTGGGCCCCCTGAGGGAAAAGTGGGAGACGAACGTAGGGCTACTGGAAGATGACGACTGGAGTGAAGCATTGCAGGGCCCAAGGGAGGTGGTGATTCGAGCTCGGTTCAGGCTGGTGCAGCTTCGCATATTACACCGCTCCTACACTCCTCGCAGAACACAACACCGGATAGGCTATGCGGACTCGAGGTTTTGCCTCGGAGGGTGCGGGGAAGAGGGCACGTTCTTTCACATTCTGTGGGATTGCACCAAGATCAGGGCTTATTGGTCCAGGCTGTCTGACATCATGGCGGAGGTAGTGGGGCGGACATTCCACTTGAGGCCCAATGGCATGTCCTGGGGGTAATGAGCGACATCACATGGCCGAAGAGCGACAAGATTTGGTTAGCACTAGCAAGTATGGTCGTCAAACGGAATATAGCAAGGATCTGGGGGAGTGAGGCGGTACCTGCAGTGGAAGAATGGGAAAGGGACCTTGATTGGTGCCAAAGGGCAGAGAGGGTTATTTATAAGAGTAGGGGATGCCCCAAAAAATGGGAGAGAATATGGGGGCCTTGGAGGCGGTACAGAGGAGAGACGGTAGACACCCAGGCAGACTCTGAGTCCGATTAAAAGCTGGAGAGGGCCCCGAGTCCCGCTCCCTTCTTGAGGGGGATGAGGTTGGATGGGTGGCGCGGGAGGGCGCAGGTTGGGTTTGGAAGGGGGGGATACCTCAAGGCGTGGTGAAGTCCATTCATAGAAAACTCACCGGTGTGGGCCCCAGACATTCCTGGTCGGGGTTGGGAAGGATACGAGAGGTTTGGCTTTTTCCTGCTGGCCGTGATGGTGACATGCAATGTATATGATGAGGTCTTTTATGTATCATTGTATTGGCACTGCCGTCCACTATGTGATCTTACTGGAGCATGTTTTGCAATAAAAATATATATTTTTTAAAAATACATAAACTCTGGTATAGCAGAGTGGACAATGGGGAGGCAGGTGGGTCAGTGAGGAATCCACAGGCAGATACTGTATCTACCAGAAAAAGCGTTACCGAAGGTAAGTAATTTGTTCTTCTGATAGATACATCTGCCAGTGGATTCCTCACCTTGTGAATAGAGTCCCACAGCAGTCCCCACTCCCGGAGGAGGGTGTCCACTCTCCTATACCAGGAAATCTTGGAGGATAGAGCGCGCAAAGTGGCCGTCCCTCCTCACCTCAGTATCTAAGCAGAAATGCTTTGCGAAAGTATGGAGGGAGGCCCAAGTCGCGGCTCTGCAAATATCCTCAACAGGTACACCTCTAGATAAAGCAGAAGTAGCAGACTTTGCTCCAGTAGAGTGAGCTCTTATACCCTCAGGAGGGTCTTTACCCGCCAGGGAGTAGCAGATCGTGATGCATAAAATTATCCATCTTGAAAGAGTGCGCTTGTGCACCCATCTTCCCTTCCTGCAGCCAGCAAATCCAACGAACAGCTGGTCATCCAACCTGAACTCCTTTGATATGTTCAGGTAAATGCTCAACGCCCTCTTAGGGTCCAAGCGATGAAGCCTCTCCTCCTCCTTGGAAGGGTGGGGGGGAGGATAGAAGGTAGGAAGGGTAACAGACTGCCCCAGATGGAAAGGAGTTACCACCTTAGGCAGAAAAGCAGCCCTGGTCCTGATAACCATTCTATCCGCATGAATGGTCAAGAATGGGGGCTTACAGCTAAGAGCTTGAAGCTCACTAACCCTCCTTGCCGAGGTAATCGCGACCAGGAAGACCGTCTTGAAAGACAAAAGTCTCAAACGACATGAGTGTAAAGGTTCAAAAGGAGAACCCATCAAGAATGTAAGAACAAGGTTCAAGTCCAATTGAGGCACAATAAAAGGAGTAGGAGGAAATTTATTAATAAGGCCCTTAATAAAACGTATAACAATCAGAGATTTAAACAAAGAGGGCTGGTCAGGCAAACAAAGAAAAGCCGATAAGGCTGACAAATAACCTTTGATAGTTGCCACTACAAAACCCTGCTGGGCCAAGGAAAGTGCAAACTGTAGAATCCTGGACAAACAAGCCCTTAAGGAGTCAATGGACCTCTCCCCACACCAAGCAACAAATTTAGACCACCTATAAGAATAGATGGACTTGGTGGAATCACGCCTGGCTGATAAGATGACATCCACCACATCGTGAGGGAGAGAAAATTAACTCAGGTTGCCCCGTTCAATCTCCAGGCATGAAAGTGTAAGGTCTGGAGGTGGGGGTGTAGAACCTGCCCCTCCATCTGGGAGAGGAGGTCTGCCCTGTGAGGAAGACGGAGCGGCGAGCACGAGGAGAGGTGGAGAAGATCTGTGTACCACACCCTTCTTGGCCAATCCGGGGTGATCAATATAACTTGGGCCCGGTCTTGGCGAATCTTCCTCAGAACCCGAGGAATCAAGGGTATGGGAGGAAACGCATAAAGGAGTTGCGAGTCCTAACTCAACTGAAATGCGTCTCCCAGAGCTCCTTGCATCGGAAACTGGAGACTGCAGAACAACGGGCAGTGAGCATTCTCGTGAGTGGCAAATAGGTCCACCTGAGGAGTCCCCCACGTCCGAAAGACGTGACGAACCACCTCCGGGTGAAGCCTCCACTCGTGGTCGGCCGAGAACTGCCGACTGAGACTGTCTGCACGTACGTTCAGAACCCCGGCCAGATGATTTGCCATCAGACAAATCTGGTGATCCTGAACCCAGGACCAGAGACGCAGTGCCTCTCTGCAAAGACATTGCGACCCCACTCCTCCCTGTTTGTTGATATACCACATTGCGGTCGTGTTGTCCGTTAGGACATGAACTGACAGACCGCGAAGGGAAGGGAGGAAGGCCTTGAGCGCTAAACGTATGGCCCGCAATTCAAAAAGGTTGATGTGAAGCAACCTTCACTCTGGAGACCAAAGACCCTTGACCTCCAGGCCCCCCAGATGAGCTCCCCACCCTAGAGTGGAGGCATCCGTTATTACTGTGGGCACCGATGGAGGTAGTTGGAAGGTCTTCCCTTGAGACAGATTGCCCTCCACGCTCCACCAAGACAGATCCGCTGCAGTTTCTCTGGAGAGCCTCACTGTCTCCCCGAGATCTCTGTTGTGCTGATACCACTGCCTGCGGAGGCACCACTGGAGTGCCCTCATGTTATGTTATGTTATGTTAAATTTGTTTTCTATAGCGCACGGCTACTCCAACGGAGTGTCCCGGCGCTTTATAATGGCAGCTCATAAAAGAAAACATAACAGATGAAGACGTTCAGAAACAACAAGATAACACAACTAGAGGGTAAAAAGCCAAGTTTGTAGGCCTTTCCTAAAAGACAGCAGATTAGAGGTACTGCGTAAGGCCAGTGGCAGAGTGTTCCAAAGCTGGGGCGCCCTCAAACTAAAGGAGCGCCCCCCAATACGGGCCTTCCTAACTCGGGGGACCACCGCAAGAGACAAAGATTCAGAGCGCAGAGCTCTGGTAGGGCGATAAAAAACAAGCCTGCGTTGGAAATATTTTGCTCCCAGACCGAAGAGCGCTTTATGGGCCAGGGTCAGCGCCTTGAAAACTATCCGCTTCCGGATAGGCAGCCAATGGAGTGACTGTAAAAGGCCAGACACTCTGGCTCGCCTGCGGAGGCCAAAAATGGCACGCGCTGCGGAATTCTGCACGACCTGTAATCGCTGCACAAGATAATCCGGGAGACCCAGATAGAGCACGTTGGCATAATCCAATCTGGAGCCAATCAAAGCTTGCACCGTAATCTTCCTATGCTCTTCAGTGAGCAGAGGGAGAAACTTCCGGAGCATCCTAAGGATGCTGAAACATGTGCCCATGAGGCCGAGGATCTGAGATCTCATCGTCAGACTGTTATCGATCTTAACTCCCAGGTTTTTTGCCACCTGGGATGCCGGAGCTGGAGGAAACATATCAGTCGGCCACCATGCCTGCCAATCAGGGTCCGCGGTACAGCCAAAGAACAGCACCACCGACTTGTCAGAGTTACATTTAAGGCTGTTCTGCTGAAACCAGTTGAAAACCGCCCTGAGACAATCCTGAATGCTCTCTCCGTCGAAGTCCTCACCTTTCCTACACGTGAAGAGAAGCTGGGTGTCATCGGCGTAGGAAACGATCTGGGCCCCAAAAGACTCCGCCAGTGCCACCAAGGGGGTCATAAAGATGTTAAAAAGAGTCGGGCTCAACACAGAACCCTGCGGAACTCCGACTCCCAGTGGCGGCATCTCAGCGGAGCTAGGGGGGACCCAGACCGTTTGTCGACGGCCAGCTAAGAAAGATGTAAACCAGCTGAACACCGTCCCCCTCAGACCGATGTTATAGAGTCTGGCGAGGAGCCCCTCATGGGGGACGGTGTCAAAGGCGCCGACAGATCAAGCATGACAAGCATGGCTTTGCCTCCAGAGTCCAGAACCTCCTTGATGGCCTCAGACACTTCTAAAAGCGCCGTCTCGGTACTCAAATTGGGCCGGAAGCCGGATTGAGAGGGGTGCAGCAGATCGTTAGTGTAGGAGAGTAGGGTCTGCAATCCTATGATCACCCAGATTTTTTGCTTTTGTTTCACTGGTTTACGACTTTCTCTGGCTGTGGGCCTGCCAATCAGACCCACAGCCTGGCTGTTCTCTTTCTAAATTACAACATGTACCCTAGGTGCATTTTACCCATTGGTACTGGGCCACCTTATCAGACCCTGTAACTCAGGGCATAGGTGTACCCAGGGCCGCCAGGGGCTGCAGCATGTATTATGCCACCCATGGCTGGCCTCCTAAATTTGACACAACTGGCTGCATGACAGCTGGGGCGAAGTCGTGTAATCACCCTTTGCTTTAGGTATAGTAGCCCTATATCTAACCGTACAATGGACACCCGAGTTCCTATCAGTCACTCCTATGGCAGGCCTTGACAATCCTGAAGGCAGAGTGCGTGGGCTCGTGTGAACTGGGTTCTGGCCCGAGCCGAGCCCGGTTGCAGCTTGCGGAATCAAGACCCAATGGCTGTTCCATGATAACGCGTACCATATCGGTAACTTCGGTATCGCGTTATCAAGACATGTCGAGTAAGGTGTCATACGAATCGGGATACTGCCCCCTCACCAATTCTGGTGACGAGGTTAGCATTCCGCCCGTCTAGAGGGACACGACATGTACGTAACTGTGAACCCCGGTTAAAGTTAACTAAGGCCTCAGCTCCACAAAATGGATGCTGCCACCACAGACACGAGTCTGACCTCCTGCTGCTGGGAGTCCTTCCAGCGAGGAGCGCTTGGACAAAGGGTTTCCTGTCGAGGGCGGTGTTCGCACCGTCCCAGACAGGGTTTGTGTATTCTGGGTAGGTAGGGCTTTTGCGAGAAGGTGACTGCGGAGTGGCACCCCGGTGCTCACTACGCATCTGCCGGTCAGAACCAGTTCCAGGGGCGCCAGCCCTGGCCTGGGGAAAGTCCGGCAGGGGAGAGGGGTGTAACTACCCCCCTTCCTGGTCCCACCCTTAGGGCAGGACCTAGTCATGTACCCACCCCTTTCTTTAGAATAAAGGCCGGAGCGGGGACCCTTCCAAATTAGATCATCTTTGAATCAAGAACTACTTTCTACGAAAGGACATTCGAGACTCTTCTCAAGATTTCTCCCTTGTGACTAAGGAGTAGTCACCCTGCATCAGCGGGCACCATCTAAGAACTCTGCGGTTTGCTGCAAGTCCTTCCTCAAGGAATCCGACGGCCCAGCTCGACGAGAACCGGCTTCCCTGGCACCTCTGACCTCTAACCACGTCATCAGCTCAGCTGTGATCTGTGGGTGCGACGAGACCGGCCATCATCAAAACCTGCACGCTTTCTTAATCAGCACGACCATCGAAGTAATTCTCTGGTGAGTGCTCTGGGGTCCGAGAAGCCCCGACCCTGAGCCGCTCCAGCACCGAAGTGCAGTCTCCCAGCATCTCCACGATCTGCGTGGGGCCCTTCAGCTCGCTGCTCAGCACGTTGTCCGGTCACTAGCCGCTGGCTTGTGCCCTTCTGTGACGACATCCAACAACCAACGCTGCTGGTCTGGTTGCTCCAGACTGGCCTTTGCTTCCATCTTTGAGAGAAGCACCCCGGACCCTCCTGGTCCACTCAAGACGCCATTTTAGGCCCACCACGTGGCCCTGAAATCTGCCAAGGCGTGTGGCCCCAATCCTGGGCCCAGCGACGCCTACAGCATCATCCTTCGTGGGACAGCTCGCATCTCCATCCTGGTCGCCGACAACGCCTCCTGGTCTGTGAGACTGCAGAGCCCAGCGTCGCCCACTCACCTGGTCGAGGTGACGGCCAACCGGTGCCCTCCTGGTACCCTCTGACTACTGGCTAGTAGTACGAACTTGGTCCCCTCTGCTTTCAGGTGTCAACGATCTCTGATCCAGGCTTGGATCTCTACGAACTATTCATCACTGGTCGCCGGCCAGCAACTCCTTTTCTTCCGGCTCCTGGCTCGTCAGCGAAGACCCCCGACGCCTGTAAGACTTGTGCAGCCGCAGCCCTCGTGGCTAGGTAACTTCGGCATTTCGGTGCCTGCATAGCCTCTTTACTCTAGGGTCCCGAGTCCCTCGCTTCCGACTTGCCTTATCGGGTCCGCCCGAGACCACTAAACTTTCCGTGTCCTCGGACACTTGTTTTAATTGTGCACTTGAAGTATTTGCCTAAGAGATTTGGTTTGTGCTTAGTACCCTGTCCTCATAAAGAGTACAGGGCTGTTGTGATTCTTAATAAATATCTTGTTTATTTTCATAACACTTGTGTGGTGTCCTTTCACTGGGTGTTCAAGGGATACATGTGTGGTAAACAGCTGGCTTAACGCGCCCTCTCGAGTCTTTAGCCTTAGACTGCTCGTATCCACGCTACTAGGATAGCTGGTCTATAGGTTGACTTACAACCAATCACCATAAGGGTCGTTTGGAACGATACATAGCGGTCGCTAGAATAGCGAACGCTGCATATCGGGCCAACTTCTTACATTGGTGAGCAGCGGTTGGGATTTGAGCTTGCTGTTGTTTTACCACACGTATCCTAAGAATATCTTGTTGAAAGATCACATAAGTACTGTTAGTACATATAACTAAGCTTAGAATACTCTGAGTTCTACTGAACCAGCTGTTGTAGCTCCTCAAGGCTTAGCACACCTTGGCTGCAACTCTTAGCAAGGGATCAGTAGGTAAACACATAGTGTAGGTAGGTGCATCACTTACACCACACTAGAAGCAGTATGTCGGACAAAGGAGGAAACTCTGAGTCTCCCCTTGTGTCAGTTGACCCTCCACAGGTCATCTCTTCAAGATATACTGCGCTTAACTTCCATGAGTTACGACAAGTATGTACCTCTAGGAAGATTAAGCAAGGGGCTAACCCCACCACCTCCTTTCTGATTGGTCTCCTAGAGACTTATGATGCCAGAAAGGCTGAGAAGCTTCTTAGCCCTTCTAATCCAGAAGGAGACATGCCTCCCCTCGAGGGAACCAGAGGTGACCCTGACCTAATCCTCCTCTCAGCCGAGAATGAGAATGTGGAGGAGGATGAGGATGAGGATCCCTCTGGGGATGAGGCAGACAAGGGACAGGTAGAAGTCGGTAGACTAACCCGGTCCAACTTAAGCAAACATGATAGTGGTACTGGGGGACCCCCAGGGCTACTGTCAGGTCAGCTTAACATTGGGAATGGACGAGCCAGATCTCTATCAAGAGGCTCTGGCAGATCCCTTCAAACCAATGGCTCTCACAACTCTTCTCAAAGAGGGATGACGTCCCCTCAGAGGAGAGTGTACGAAGCTAAAGAAAGGGCAGCTAATCTGAGGATTGAAAGGGAAGAACTTGCCCTGGCCAAAGAAAGGCTTGCCTTTGCTAGAGAGCAACAGTTAAGTGGGGTAGTCCCCACTGGTGGCAGCATTGTACCTAGCAATAGGGAAAGGAGTTTTGATACAAAACACATTGGTAAGATAGTGCCCCCCTTTAAACAAGGGGACGACATCCACAAATGGATTACTGCTTTGGAGAGGGCCTGCACTGTGCAAGGTGTTCCCCAGAGTCAGTGGGCAGCTATCTTGTGGCTCTCCTTTGAAGGTAAAGGTAGAGACATGCTCCTCACCACAAGGGTAGAGGAGGCTAACAATTACCAAGTCTTGAAGAATACACTGGTTGAAGGGTTTGGCCTAACCACTGAGCAGTACAGGGTGCTGTTCAGGGATACCCAGAAAACGCAGTCTCAAGATTGGTCTGACTTTGTCGATTGTGCCACTAAGGCTTTTGAGGGCTGGTTGCTGGGCAGTAAGGTTACTGATTACCAAGGATTGTATAATTTGATGATCAGAGAACAAATTTTAAACAATTGTCAGAACCAGTTGTTGCATCAGCATCTTGTCGACTCGGATCTGACCTCTCCCCAAGAATTGGGAAAGAAGGCAGACAGATGGGTTCGAACAAGAGTTAAACAGAACCAGGGCCAGAATCAAGGTGGTCAGAAGAAAGCAGACCAGAAGGGTAAAGATTCTAAGGGGGAACAAAATGACCAGAAGTCTTCGACAGGTCCCCAACAACCCAAAGAGGGTGGGGGTCAGGCTCCCCAAAAGAAGAAAGAAGGCCAATCTAAAAGGTGGTGCCAATACTGTAAAAGTAAAACTCACTGGTTTAGTGAGTGCACCAAGAAAGGAGGAGGGCAGACTCCTGCCACTGCAGCCCCTAAGGCACCTGTGCCCCCTAGTACAGCCAGCAGTGGTAGTGCACCTCCCAAGGGTTTAGTAGGGTTAACCCTGGGTTCTGAGGGGCGTGACAACTTAGTTGGTACACTCACTCAGGCTGTCCTTGTCAGTACAGGGGATGTGGATATGTCCCCTGACGTAAGTCCCAATACTTTGGGCAAATACAGACAGACACCTTTCATAAATGGAAAAATGGCTCAGGCCTATAGGGACACTTGTGCCAGTGTCACCATGGTGACACCTAACTTTGTGGAGCCTGGACAGATCATCCCAGGTACAGAATTCCTGGTGACCAATGCAAGCAATGTCACTACCAATCACAGTATGGCAATTGTAGCTTTCTCCTGGGGAGGGGTAACTGGCCAAAAGAAGGTTGTAGTTAGTTCAGACCTCCCAGTGGATTGTTTGTTGGGCAATGATTTGGAGTCATCACAATGGTCAGAAGTGGAGCAGAGGACTCACATGGAAATGTTAGGCTTGCCAGCACATGTGTTTGCTGTGACCAGGTCACAGGTCAAGAAATGCCCCACTGAACAGGTGCTGGATCCTGGAACAATGGACCAGACACCTCCCAAGAAAAGGAGCAGTAGGGTTAAGGCTGTGCCTTCCCCCTTGCCCCAGGTCGTGGATCAAGTCTCAGAGGAGGCTGACCTACAGGAATTGAGGGAAACTGAGCCTAAAGAGTTTGAACTTGATCAAGTTGAATTCTTGGGTTCAGGGCGACCCTCAAGGGAAGACCTGGGGAAGGACCAGTTAGACTGCCCTTCTCTTGAACCCCTCAGACAGCAGGCTGCTGCTGAGGCTGCTGGGAACGCCACAGGTACCCACAAGGTATACTGGGAAGATGGACTCCTGTACACTGAGTCAAGAGACCCCAAGCCTGGCATGACCAGGAGGCTGGTTGTACCCTTGTCTCAGCGAGGTTTCCTACTTACCTTGGCCCACGAGATTCCCTTAGCAGGTCACTTAGGCCAGACGAAGACGTGGGACAGGCTTGTCTCACACTTTCACTGGCCTCATATGAACGAAGATACCAAGGAGTTTTGCCGCTCCTGTGTCACTTGCCAAGCCAGTGGTAAGTCAGGTGGCACGACAAAGGCCCCCCTTATACCAATGCCTGTGGTGGGGGTGCCCTTTGAACGGGTGGGGATTGACATCGTCGGTCCCATGGAACCACCAACAGCATCAGGGCACAAGTTTATACTGGTGGTAGTGGATCATGCCACCAGGTATCCTGAAGCTATTCCCCTTAGAACCACTACAGCGCCTGTTGTGGCAAGAGCCCTAGTTGGAGTATTCTCCAGAGTGGGCTTCCCTAAGGAGGTCGTCTCCGACAGAGGTGCAAACTTTATGTCGAGCTACTTAACTGCTATGTGGAAGGAATGTGGTGTCAACTACAAGTTCACTACACCCTATCATCCACAATGCAATGGGCTTGTTGAGAGATTCAACAGGACCCTAAAAGGGATTATTCATGGACTACCTGAAAAGCTTCGGCGTAGATGGGACGTCCTGATCCCCTGCCTGTTGTTCGCCTACAGAGAAGTCCCACAGAAGGGGGTTGGCTACAGCCCTTTTGAACTTTTGTACGGGCATCCTGTAAGAGGACCCCTGTGTTTGGTGAAGGAAGGATGGGAGAGACCTCTCAAAAAGCCTGCAACCAACATAGTGGACTATGTGCTCGGCCTCCGCTCGCGGATGGCTGAATACATGGAGAAGGCGTCCGAAAACCTTAAGGCCAGCCAAGAACTCCAAAAAGCTTGGCATGACCAAAAGGCTGTCTTGACTGTTTACCAGCCCGGACAGAAGGTGTGGGTGTTGGAGCCAGTGGCCCCAGCAGCACTCAAGGACAAATGGTCCGGGCCCTACACCATCCTGGAGAAAAAGGGAGAGGTCACCTACCTGGTCGACCTGGGAACTCCCCGGAGCCCCCACAGGGTGCTTCATGTCAACAGGCTCAAGGCATATGTCGACAGGAAGGACATGAGTTTGCTCATGGCCATAGATGAGGGACAGGAAGAGGAGAGTGACCCTCTCCCCGACCTGCTCACTCAGAATCCTGACGATGGATCGGTAGATGGTGTTGTCTTTTGTGGCAGCCTCTCTGAACATCAACAGGAGGATTGTAAACAGGTTCTTCAATCCTTCCGGCATATGTTCTCTCTAACACCCAGTCAGACCAGTTGGTGCACCCATGAGGTTGACACTGGTGACAGCCTGCCCGTCAAGAGTAAAATCTACCGGCAGCCTGATCACGTTAGAGACTGCATCAAGAGTGAAGTGCAGAAAATGTTGGAGCTGGGAGTCATTGAACCCTCGGATAGCCCTTGGGCTAGTCCCGTAGTTCTAGTGCCGAAACCTCACACCCCGGGCGGTAAGAAAGAGATGAGGTTCTGCGTAGACTACAGGGGTCTCAATGCAGTCACTAAGACTGACGCCCACCCAATACCAAGGGCAGACGAGCTTATCGATAGATTGGCTTCGGCCAACTACTTAAGTACGTTTGACCTGACAGCTGGGTATTGGCAAATCAGGTTAGCTGAGGACGCCAAGCCTAAGACCGCATTTTCTACCCCTGGTGGGCATTATCAGTTCGTGGTGATGCCCTTTGGTCTGAAAAATGCACCTGCCACCTTCCAAAGGTTGGTGAATCAAGTCCTTACCGGGCTGGATGACTTCTGTGCGGCATATCTAGATGATATTGCTGTCTTTAGCTCCACCTGGGAGGATCACCTGGTCCACCTGCGGAAAGTGTTAGAGGCTCTGCAAGCAGCAGGCCTCACTATCAAGGCCACCAAGTGCCAGATAGGGCAGACACAGGTTGTATACCTGGGCCACCTTGTAGGTGGAGGCCAGGTTCAGCCCCTGGAGAGCAAAATACAGTCAATCAGGGACTGGGCTCCTCCAACCACCCAGACTCAGGTTCGAGCTTTCTTGGGCCTGACTGGATACTACAGAAAGTTTGTCAGGAACTATGGTTCCATTGTGACACCATTAAATGAACTGACAAGTAAGAAAATGCCAAAAAAGGTTCAGTGGACAGCGAGCTGTCAAAAAGCATTCGATGACCTAAAGCAGGCCATGTGCACAGCGCCTATCCTTAAGAGTCCAGACTACTCCAAACCATTCATTGTCCAAACAGATGCTTCTGAGTTGGGTGTGGGAGCTGTTCTTTCTCAACTGAATTTTGATGGTCAAGACCAGCCCATTGCTTTTATAAGCAGAAGGCTGACCCCTAGAGAGAAGAATTGGTCAGCTATTGAGAGGGAGGCCTTTGCTGTGGTTTGGGCCCTGAAGAAGCTGAGGCCATACTTGTTTGGCACTCACTTCAAGATTCAGACCGACCATAAGCCCCTCTTGTGGCTAAATCAGATGAAGGGTGAAAACCCCAAACTGCTAAGGTGGTCCATTTCCCTACAGGGGATGGACTTTACAGTGGAGCATAGACCTGGTACTGATCATGGCAATGCCGATGGGCTCTCCGGATATTTCCACTTAGAACAAGAAGACTCACCTGGTCAAGGTTAGCTTATTGTCCCAACGTTTGGGGGGGGGTCATGTAGGAGAGTAGGGTCTGCAATCCTATGATCACCCAGATTTTTTGCTTTTGTTTCACTGGTTTACGACTTTCTCTGGCTGTGGGCCTGCCAATCAGACCCACAGCCTGGCTGTTCTCTTTCTAAATTACAACATGTACCCTAGGTGCATTTTACCCATTGGTACTGGGCCACCTTATCAGACCCTGTAACTCAGGGCATAGGTGTACCCAGGGCCGCCAGGGGCTGCAGCATGTATTATGCCACCCCTGGCTGGCCTCCTAAATTTGACACAACTGGCTGCATGACAGCTGGGGCGAAGTCGTGTAATCACCCTTTGCTTTAGGTATAGTAGCCCTATATCTAACCGTACAATGGACACCCGAGTTCCTATCAGTCACTCCTATGGCAGGCCTTGACAATCCTGAAGGCAGAGTGCGTGGGCTCGTGTGAACTGGGTTCTGGCCCGAGCCGAGCCCGGTTGCAGCTTGCGGAATCAAGACCCAATGGCTGTTCCATGATAACGCGTACCATATCGGTAACTTCGGTATCGCGTTATCAAGACATGTCGAGTAAGGTGTCATACGAATCGGGATACTGCCCCCTCACCAATTCTGGCGACGAGGTTAGCATTCCGCCCGTCTAGAGGGACACGACATGTACGTAACTGTGAACCCCGGTTAAAGTTAACTAAGGCCTCAGCTCCACAAAATGGATGCTGCCACCACAGACACGAGTCTGACCTCCTGCTGCTGGGAGTCCTTCCAGCGAGGAGCGCTTGGACAAAGGGTTTCCTGTCGAGGGCGGTGTTCGCACCGTCCCAGACAGGGTTTGTGTATTCTGGGTAGGTAGGGCTTTTGCGAGAAGGTGACTGCGGAGTGGCACCCCGGTGCTCACTACGCATCTGCCGGTCAGAACCAGTTCCAGGGGCGCCAGCCCTGGCCTGGGGAAAGTCCGGCAGGGGAGAGGGGTGTAACTACCCCCCTTCCTGGTCCCACCCTTAGGGCAGGACCTAGTCATGTACCCACCCCTTTCTTTAGAATAAAGGCCGGAGCGGGGACCCTTCCAAATTAGATCATCTTTGAATCAAGAACTACTTTCTACAAAAGGACATTCGAGACTCTTCTCAAGATTTCTCCCTTGTGACTAAGGAGTAGTCACCCTGCATCAGCGGGCACCATCTAAGAACTCTGCGGTTTGCTGCAAGTCCTTCCTCAAGGAATCCGACGGCCCAGCTCGACGAGAACCGGCTTCCCTGGCACCTCTGACCTCTACCCACGTCATCAGCTCAGCTGTGATATGTGGGTGCGACGAGACCTCGAGGGACCGGCCATCATCAAAACCTGCACGCTTTCTTAATCAGCACGACCATCGAAGTAATTCTCTGGTGAGTGCTCTGGGGTCCGAGAAGCCCCGACCCTGAGCCGCTCCAGCACCGAAGTGCAGTCTCCCAGCATCTCCACGATCTGCGTGGGGCCCTTCAGCTCGCTGCTCAGCACGTTGTCCGGTCACTAGCCGCTGGCTTGTGCCCTTCTGTGACGACATCCAACAACCAACGCTGCTGGTCTGGTTGCTCCAGACTGGCCTTTGCTTCCATCTTTGAGAGAAGCACCCCGGACCCTCCTGGTCCACTCAAGACGCCATTTTAGGCCCACCACGTGGCCCTGAAATCTGCCAAGGCGTGTTGCCCCAATCCTGGGCCCAGCGACGCCGACAGCATCATCCTTCGTGGGACAGCTCGCACCTCCATCCTGGTCGCCGACAACGCCTCCTGGTCCGTGAGACTGCAGAGCCCAGCATCGCCCACTCACCTGGTCGAGGTGACGGCCAACCGGTGCCCTCCTGGTACCCTCTGACTACTGGCTAGTAGTACGAACTTGGCCCCCTCTGCTTTCAGGTGTCAACGATCTCTGATCCAGGCTTGGATCTCTACGAACTATTCATCACTGGTCGCCGGCCAGCAACTCCTTTTCTTCCGGCTCCTGGCTCGTCAGCGAAGACCCCCGACGCCTGTAAGACTTGTGCAGCCGCAGCCCTCGTGGCTAGGTAACTTCGGCATTTCGGTGCCTGCATAGCCTCTTTACTCCAGGGTCCCGAGTCCCTCGCTTCCGACTTGCCTTATCGGGTCCGCCCGAGACCACTAAACTTTCCGTGTCCTCGGACACTTGTTTTAATTGTGCACTTGAAGTATTTGCCTAAGAGATTTGGTTTGTGCTTAGTACCCTGTCCTCATAAAGAGTACAGGGCTGTTGTGATTCTTAATAAATATCTTGTTTATTTTCATAACACTTGTGTGGTGTCCTTTCACTGGGTGTTCAAGGGATACATGTGTGGTAAACAGCTGACTTAACGCGCCCTCTCGAGTCTTTAGCCTTAGACTGCTCGTATCCACGCTACTAGGATAGCTGGTCTATAGGTTGACTTACAACCAATCACCATAAGGGTCGTTTGGAACGATACATAGCGGTCGCTAGAATAGCGAACGCTGCATATCGGGCCAACTTCTCACAGTTAGTCTCCAGAAAAACAGAGAGCACGCTGTGTACGTGCTTTTCCGTAATTTGTGCCAACGATGGAAGAAGCGATATAGGCCTATAATTGGCCTGCGCCTCAGGGTCTAAGCCCGGCTTTTTGAGGAGGGGGATCACCATTGCCCGCTTCCAAGCCTGCGGGACCATCCCCTCCCTCAAAGAGCGGTTAAAGAGTGGATTAACCAATGGGTTTACCATATCCGCCATCCTCGCCAAAAATTTGGCCGGGCAGGGGTCTAGCGGCGACCCTGATTTAAGGTTGGCTAGAAGTGCCAATGATGTGGAAGGAGAGATAGGCGGAAAGACAGACAGGGCAGAGTCAGGAGTGGGCGATGGATCTGACCCAACCCCACTGCTGGGATGAACTTCAACTGACCTCCCAGAAAAGGAGTCCTGGATCAGTTTGATCTTGTCGGTAAAAAACTTTGCAAGATCACAGGCCCATGACTCAGAGGGAGCGGTTTGAGAGAGATTAGATCTAGGGGTTATAAACTCCCTCACAACAGTAAAGATCTCCTTGCAAGAATTGGAGGCTGCCTCGATCCTCCTCGCCAAGTAGTCCTTTTTCTCGCGAAGAATATCACGGTGATAGGCTTTAATAGCAGTCCTATAAGCAAGTCTGGCCATCGGGTCGTACTGAGAGCGCTAAGCTCTCTCAGCCACCTTGCACTGGCGGCGGGAGGCGAACAATGCTTCCGTAAACCACGCAGCAGAAACCCGCTTAAAAATAGCCCGAGACGCCGACACAGGAGCTAAATCGTTCAGCCTATCAATAAGCCACAGCTGCAAGGAGTCCACATCCTGCTCTAAGTCACCTGAGAGGGGACACGGATGTTCGAGAAAAGCCTGAGCTAGCATCTCAGGAGTCACACGATGGAGTGCCCTAGAGACAGATCCCTGTGGTCTGGGCACAGTGCTAGACAGTTTCTCCCTACCCCGTATGCAGAACCTAGCCAGCTTGTGGTCGGGCCAAAGCACCGGGACAAGCTCTATGTCCTCTAACGGGGCCGTGGAGAAGACCTGATCCAGAGTGTGGCCCTTGACATGTGTGGGGCCAGACAGAAAAGGCACCAGACTAAGGGGAGCCGTGATATCAAATAGCTTGATCACATCTGGATCCTCGCCCTCATCCATATGAAAGTTGAAATCTCCCGCCAACACACAGTGCTCCGCCCTCAAAGCTAGCCCTGCCACAGCTGCCTGGAGTTCATCAAAAAAGATCCCGCCGGACCAGGGGGTCTATAGACCAACAACCCTTTAAGAGCTTGATGGGGAGCCAGAGTAATGGAGAATGCCAGGGACTCAGAACCTGTGATAGTTTCTATCGAGATGATAGAACAAGCAGCCCGCTTGTTCACAACAAGAGCCACCCCGCCTCCCCTCCCCTTCAGTCTATCTTGGCGGAAGATATTATACTCTGGTGGAATAGCCGTCAAGATATCCGGATTAGATGATTCACCCAACCACGTTTCTGTTAGCATCAGACATAATGGTTGTTCCGTAGCAAGGAGGTCAAAGATCTCCAAGGCGTGTCTGCACACAGATCTGGTATTTAGAAGTAGGCAGAGATGTTTAGTTCCAACCTCTTCCCTCTGTAGTGACGCAGCCGGCGCGAAGCCGGGTGCCCAACCACATCCCGGGCAAAGCCTCTTACCCCTATAGCGTCCAGGAAAGACTGAACGACAAGCACAGGAAAAATTTTGCAAGGAGCGAAGTTCCAGCGACGAATAGTGTACCATCCTCCTAACAGCTACGGAGAGCCCTAAGACATCAGATCCGTCCGCCGCGCCGCCGCCTCCGGGACGCTGACGGGCGCAGACGGGCAGGACTCTGGCAAGACTCAGGCAAAGCGAAGGCCGACCCGCTGCGCGATCCCGCTGCGCTCGGAGGACTGGTTTAAATAGTGCCTCCAGGTGAGGTGCAAACCGCCCCACCCGGACGCTCAATATGGCGCTGAAAAAGCGTCAATGCCCTTCCCAAAATGGCGCCCAAATGGCAGACTCGGCAGAACCCCAACCACCCCGGAACCGGACCCGCTCGAGCAGCGGTGTAGAACCGATTAATGTGCAGGTAAGGGGACACCTAAGAGGACACCTCCAGATAAAGACAAGGGAAAATAAACTAAAACAAACAAAAATACAAAACGGGCAGTTAAAAAACGAAACGCGCTGACCACGCAGCGCTAGAAGCAATGATGAGCTGCCAACCTGGCAAATGATTCCTTTCAGGGCGAAATCACATAGAGGACCGCCTTAAATAGTGCCTCCAGGTGAGGTGCAAACCGCCCCACCAGGACACTCAATATGGCGCTGAAAAAGCGTCAATGCCCTTACCAAAATGGCGCCCAAATGGCAGACTCGGCAGAACCCCAACCACCCCGGAACCGGACCCGCTCGAGCAGCGGTGTATAACCGATTAATGTGCAGGTAAGGGGACACCTAAGAGGACACCTCCAGATAAAGACAAGGGAAGATAAACTAAAACAAACAAAAATACAAAACGGGTAGTTAAAAAACGAAACGCGCTGACCACGCAGCGCTAGAAGCAATGATGAGCTGCCAACCTGGCAAATGATTCCTTTCAGGGCGAAATCACATAGAGGACCGCCTTAAATAGTGCCTCCAGGTGAGGTGCAAACGGCCCCACCCGGACGCTCAATATGGCGCTGAAAAAGCGTCAATGCCCTTCCCAAAATGGCGCCCAAATGGCAGACTCGGCAGAACCCCAACCACCACGGAACCGGACCCGCTCGAGCAGCGTTGTATAACCGATTAATGTGCAGGTAAGGGGACACCTAAGAGGACACCTCCAGATAAAAACAAGGGAAAATAAACTAAAACAAACAAAAATACAAAACGGCAGTTAAAAAACGAAACGCGCTGACCACGCAGCGCTAGAAGCAATGATGAGCTGCCAACCTGGCAAATGATTCCTTTCAGGACGAAATCACATAGAGGACCGCCTTAAATAGTGCCTCCAGGTGAGGTGCAAACCGCCCCACCCGGACGCTCAATATGGCACTGAAAAAGCGTCAATGCCCTTCCCAAAATGGAGCCCAAATGGCAGACTCGGCAGAACCCCAACCACCCCGGAACCGGACCCGCTCGAGCAGCGGTGTATAACCGATTAATGTGCAGGTAAGAGGACACCTAAGAGGACACCTCCAGATAAAAACAAGGGAAAATAAACTAAACAAACAAAAATACAAAACGGGCAGTAAAAAAACAAAACACGCTGACCACGCAGCGCTAGAAGCAATGATGAGCTGCCAACCTGGCAAATGATTCCTTTCAGGGCGAAATCACATAGAGGACCGCCTTAAATAGTGCCTCCAGGTGAGGTGCAAACCGCCCCACCAGGACGCTCAATATGGCGCTGAAAAAGCGTCAATGCCCTTCCCAAAATGGCGCCCAAATGGCAGACTCGGCAGAACCCCAACCACCCCGGAACCGGACCCGCTCGAGCAGCGGTGTATAACCGATTAAGTGCAGGTAAGGGGACACCTAAGAGGACACCTCCAGATAAAAACAAGGGAAAATAAACTAAAACAAACAAAAATACAAAACGGGCAGTTAAAAAACGAAACGCGCTGACCACGCAGCGCTAGAAGCAATGATGAGCTGCCAACCTGGCAAATGATTCCTTTGATGTGCCAGTGTGCATGGTTGACCTACAGAATGCAAGAAGCCATCAGACCGAGCAGACGAAGGACCTTGAGGACTGGAACAACCGCTCCATTGCGAAACAAAGGTATCATTTCCTGTATGTCGCGAATCCTTTGAGGAGGAGGGAATGCACAACACACAGTAGTGTCCAGTACTGCACCTATGAACAGGTTGCGCTGGGAGGGCACCAGGTGAGATTTGGGTACATTTATTGAAAAACCCAACCTGTGCAACAACTGAGTTGTCTCCTGCAAATGATGGAGCACCTTCTCCGGCGACTCTGCTTTGATTAGCCAGTCGTCCAGATAGGGGAACACAGGAATCCCCGACCTTCTGAGATGTGCTGCCACCACAGACATCACCTTGGTGAAGACTCGAGGCGCAGTAGTAAGTCCAAACAGAAGGACCGCAAACTGGTAGTATTGCGAACCCACCGTGAAACGGAGATACTTCCTGTGCGACTTCAGAATGGGGATGTGAAAATGGGCATCCTGCAAGTCGATCGACACCATCCAGTCTTCTTCCAGCAGCGCTTGAAGGACCTGCGCAAGGGTGAGCATCTTGAACCTCTCCTGTTTGAAATAGAGATTCAAAACCCTGTGATCCAAGATTGGACGAAGTCTGCCATCCTTCTTGGGGATCAGGAAATACCGGGAGTAGCATCCCTGACCCCTTTCCTGCTCCAGAACCACCTCTATCGCACCCTTTCTGAAAAGTGCCAGGACTTCTTCCTGTAAGAGATGTTGGTGGTCCTCCGAACAATAACCTTGGCAAGAAGGGTAATTGGGAGGAAACTACCGAAAGAGAAGAGCATACCCATTCTCCACGAGATTGAAAACCCAAAGAACTGATGTAACCGATTCCCTATCTCGTAGAAAATAGGTAAGCCGACCCCCCTACAGGACCGCATGATCCAGAATGGTGGATCTAGGGCTGCTTAGCTGTTGTAGGTGGGGGGTGGGTATTAGAGGAGGAAGTTGAAGAGGAAGAGGCTTGACGACCTCGGGCACGACCCCTTTGTTTACCTCTTTAGGACTTGTACAAAGGATTCTGTTGTTGTTGCTGCTGTTGGCCCTGTCTATAGGCACGAAAAGTAGACCTTCCAAACCCCCTGAATTTCTTGGTGGAAGAGCCTCTTGCTTGTAAGCCCAAAGACCTTGCAGTCACCCTGCTATCTTTAAACCTTTCTACGGCAGCATCAGCCTTTTTTCCAAAAAGGCCTGTGCCATCAAAAGGCAAATCCATTAGAGCAGCCTGGACATCAGATGAAAATTCAGACGATTTTAACCAAGCGGCCCTCCTAGTGGCGACTGATGAACCCATTATGGTGCTTGGGGTGGAGACGGCTCTGGAAGAGGTGGAGCGTCTTATGAAAGAAATATCGGATCTCAGAAAAGAGATAGTAGATGATAAAGCATTGAGTAATGCAAAAGAAGCGCTGGAACGCTTAGAAAAAACATTAAAAGAATTTGATGTTTTCACACAATCAACCAAATTGGATAAACTTGCAAAAGATCTCAAGTTCTATGACAAAAAGTCAGTTTACCCATACCTAGCAGAGGGGTACTATAAACAGGATAATCAAGGTAGGTTCTTTACTAGAGGTCGTGGTGGCTATAGGAAGTATAATACATTTTCGGATTCCTCTGCCACGAGTAATTCCGATAACGAGCAGGAGAGACCCAGTACTAGCCACCCATACCCTGAACATCAAAATACTTTCTTAGAAGAGGACCAATGGGAAGGTTATCAGAACAGTGGCCGCCCCTGGGGGAGACCCAGGGGACGGGGCCAATCCAATTGGAATTCAGGCAGGGGAGCAGCAGCGAAGAAACAAGCCCGGTTCAATCAGGAAGCCCATGGGGAAATTCGAACCAGACGCCAGCACTATCAGTGGCAAATGCTGAGCTAATGCCCAGACGGGAAAGCCCGATAATAAATTTATCATCCTATACTCTAAAACCAGCAGAGTTGGATGTGCTTGAGAAAGGCCTTTCATTTGTCCCTACCAATCTGCCCAACACATTCAATCTAAAAACTGAGTTACACCAGTTCTTTCGGAAAGTCAGACTGAAACAATACTTTAATAAGATTCCTTTCCAACCAACTTTCACCAGTACTGGCCTGCGACCTCCATCTACTTTTACCCCACCGGCTCAGATGATGTCACACAAAGTCTTAGCTTTTGAACAGGTGGTGATGAGAGACGTAAATCAGATACTATCCAAAAAAAGCTATACTAAATACAACATCCGTAAGCAGGAACGCCAAGCCCTTGAATCCTTAAAACAAAACACTGATATCGTCATAAAACCGGCGGACAAGGGCGGGGCAATTGTGGTCCAAAGCAGGGAGGACTATAAATTAGAAATACTCTCACAGCTAGGAGCAGCTGGTAACTATAAGAAACTAAAATCTGATCCAACAAAAGAAATAGCATTGGACATCAGGTCCATTACAGACAGAGCTCTAGATGAAGGATACCTATCTAAACATGAGTATGCTTTTTTAAACAACAATCACCCCAGACTTCCAACGATTTATACGTTGCTGAAGGTACATAAGAGGTTAAACAATCCCCCCGGCAGACCCATCGTATCCGGTTGTGGGTCCATCTTAGAACCCTTATGTAAATATATTGATATTTTCTTAAAACCAGCGGCTGAGGAGACGATGTCCTATGTGAGGGACACTATGCAGGCAATCCAACTGGTGGATGGATACATCTTTGACCATAACAAGAACCTGCTGGTCACGATGGACGTGACATCGTTTTACACAAATATCCCTCAGTCAGCTGCAATTGATGTGATTAGAAGTGTTTTGGAAGAACGTCCGAAACCATGTCAGGTACCAACATCATTTATACTAGACTTATTGGAAATTGCCATGCGGAAGAATTTTTTCTATTTTGAGGGAGAGTATTTTGTGCAGACAAGGGGAGTGGCCATGGGGGCAAGTTTTGCGCCGGATTTGGCCATACTCTTCATGGACGCATATGATCAAGAATTCATATATAGCGAGACAAATCCATACTATGCGAACATCAGGACATGGCGTCGATACATCGATGATGTCCTAGTTGTTTGGGAAGGGAGGGAACAAAGGTTGACAGAGTTCCATGAGTGGCTGAATCAAAGATCTAATGACATACAGTTTACTTTAGAATATAGTAAGAAGAAAATAAACTTCCTTGTCATAAGTATAGTGGAGGAAGCTGGGCTTTTACACACCACCTTATACAGAAAGCCTAGTGAGAGGAACACCTTACTTCGTTACACGAGTCATCATCCACGCAACCTCAGGGACAACCTACCTTATGGACAGTTCCTGAGGTTGCGTCGTAACTGTACACGTAAGGAGGATTTCTTTGAGGAATCTATGTTACTCATGGAACGTTTGATTGAGAGGGGATATCCACGACGACTCCTTACGAAAGCAAGAAAGAAGGCCTGGTTTTGCCATAGGGAATTTCTGTTAGAACCAACCACCAAAAACAATGAGACTAATGAAAGAATGACATGTGTCACGACATTTAACACTAGGAGCAGTGACATTAAAAAAGTTATAAGCTCACATTGGCACTTAGTGGCTGATGAAATAGGGATCCCCAATCCTCCCATGTTTGCTTTTAAAAAGGGAAGAAGCATTAGGGACTATGTAGTTCAATCATTACTACCGAGCAAGACCAGGGACGCCCAGTCCACACTTTGGAATATACCTCCTGTATTGGGCCACCACAAATGTGGTTCATGTAAAGCGTGCCCACTTACAGAGGAGCTGAAACTGTGTACATACAACAATTACACACACACCATGAGACATCATACCAACTGCAATTCAACTGGTGTTATATATGTAATTGCTTGCCCATGCGGTTTCTGGTACATAGGACAAACAGTACAAAAGGTCAAAACTAGAATCCTGCAGCACTGTAGCAGGATCCGTTGCAGAGTACAGGGAGCCCCTTTAGTGGAACATTTTGTAAAATTTGCCCACTCACCGGAAAGTTTGAGATGGTGGGTACTGGAGAAGGTCACAGTGAACATCAGGGGCGGCAATTTTGCCAACTCCTTAAATGTGCGGGAGTAAATGTAGGTATACTTATATAGCGCAACCTGTCACCACAAGGGTATCCTGGCGCTTGCCTAGGGAACCCCTCCTGATATTCCCCTGTGAGAAGCCCCGACAGGGTGTCCACAAGGTGAAAGTCAGGCATCCCGCCGCGAGGGGCCGTTGTGGAGATTAAGCAAGCTATTGCCCAGAGTCGCAGAGTGTGAACCCGAGAGTTGAGGAGGCACCGGGACGAGAATTATCGAGTCCGTGGAATTTTAGCCCAAGACCCGCCGGGGCGGGGAATTGAACCCTGGTCCAGGACCGATCTCAGATTCCGGGTCTGCCGCCTCTAACCCCTGAGCCACACTTCTCCACAAGTGAGTGCAAATGGATGCACACCTTCGACACCGTAAATAGGGGTTTGAACGAATATGAAGGAATAACGAGACAAATGGCAACGTTATACAATGGTTGAAACTTTATTTAGCAATTGTATCTATAATGCCCTTTTTTGATGTCCATTTATTGTATAATGTGACCAACTGTTCAACTGCAACCCTCCCTTCTGTAATACATGTATTTGATCTTTTATAACTGTTGAATACGGAGCTATTGAAAATGTATAGAATTTTAGGAGTGAGTGCGCTGGCACCGTGTTGAAAATTTTTTGTATGGTTTAAATGTTTTCCATGTCACAATCCTACCTTTCCTATTAAGACTTTTGACTTACACCCTGTGACTCTAAACACCCTGTCCTGATACAACGTATATGTTTATCAATTAGATGAATCAATACCAACTGATATGGGATGGGCTCACTGTGTTCTATCGAGTGAGCAATTGTGCAGTGCAATGGAAGGCACTTGCGCCTAAAAAGGTGTACTCAAATGTCTTTTGGTTGTTATCGTGTGGCACACGTTCAGGTGCACACGGACTATAGATTGGTTGAAAGATTGACCGTGAGTAGGGAGATATGATGTTTCAGAGACACTGAGGCGTCGTGGGTCTCCTAACAACCACGCTCGCGCTACGGAGCACCGCCTTTAATAAGTATAACGTACGCGCGTTGGTTGCTTAGCGACTGGTGAGCTACGGCGGGCGCGTTGCTTCCGCGTTTTCACCGAGAGACAGAGTGAAGCTATCAGCAGCACACAGGAGAAGATTGACTCCTCCGTGCCTTCGGCATCTAATTGAGGTATGAGCTCTACCAGGAGCAGCCCCCATTTTGTGTATTTAAAACTGTCTGTCCCCTATGGAGTCGTACTCCGTTTCTAATGGAGGCGTTCTCGCTCTTTTTTAGCAATACAACTTACACCAGCGTCGGAACGCTTTCCCGACATAACACGTGGGTGAGTACGACCTGCGCCTTGCTTTCTATCTCGACTGGTGAAGTGAGAAATGATTTGGTTTACATGGGCAATCTTGTAAGTTTAAGCAAATTGAGTGACCGTTTGTTGAGTGGGTGATTAATGACGAGGGGGATGTAAGCACCCTCGGCAGACGACTGTTCTGCTTAAACATCTGATAATACTGATTCACTATTGAAGCTTTCTAATAGGGTGATATAATACCCCTTCTTTCCAGATCATGGGGAGAGCCCTTCAGCATGTGTAAAGTTATCAATGAAACTGTTGTTGGGAACAATGAGTAGCACTAATGGCTACTTCTTTCCTCTTTTCAGTGCTAAATCGGCATTAAGTGTTGGTGCGGACAAACGTCGCACTTGTGGTGGCATACCACAAAAGGGTGAGTGCAGATCCACGCCCCCCTTTTTATGAATTCCTTCTTTGACATGTTTTAGAGATATTTAGCCCATATTTCCGTTTGTTGTTACAGGTGCCCACTGACATTGGGGTCCTTTTAACCTACGTGCACATTGAGTTATCCTTTGCCCCTTCCTTCCTCATCCCGTCCTGATGAAGACCCTGTTCTGAGGAATTCAGTCACCCGGTTTCTTTGTGGGTCGAAACGTCGACACTCTCCTTTGGAGCCTGCACTTGCAATTTCCTGTCCCCCCCCTCCTAATCCCCTTGCTAGCAGTGCAAATCAAGAAATACGGAGGACTTTAAAACCACGAGCCAGTGAAAAAGAAATACATTTTTTGCGAGCTTTTATAGTCAGGGCAGGCTCATTCTTGAATATAAATCATTTTCACTTTGTTTCACTGATCCCTTTGATCAATCACTTGAGCACTTCCTTTCACTCTTCTCTGTGCACTATATTGATATTAGAACCCCTTGGTTTTGTAAATAATTTTATAAATTTGCCAATCTTTTTCAAAATGTATATTAAATAAGTGAGTCCGTTTGAACTCGATTGAAATTTCAATGTTTCAGTGCTTCTTATGTATCAATTGACATTCTGGGCTAATATATCTATCATGTCGTGTTTTTTCTAACAACCTTAGTGATTCAATCTAAAGCTGACCATAAAAAGATATATTTGAGTACTATAGGAACTATGTTGCATGGTGAATTTACGTCTAGGACCAACTGTTGACTATAACACTTGATACCCAGGGTCTTTGACTATAATTGGGTCACCCCTTGTTTTATAACAAGAACCCATTATTCTATCCACAGAGTCCGCCATGTCCATGCCACTCTGAATCACCCGGGGAGCTGCAGCCTGCATGTCAGATACAACCTCATTGAAATTCTTCCTGTCCTCCTCCGGAAGCTTAGATGACAACTGCTTAACCGAGTCCATCAAAGCATGCACATATCTGCCCAGCAGAAAAGTAGCATTTGTAGATTTCAAGGCCATGCTACTTGACGAGAACACTTTTTTGGCCTTCTGATCCATTTTTTTCGAGTCCTTATCCCCTGGAACTTGGGGAAAAACACCAGCCGACTTCTTAGAACAAGCCGCCTGAACAACCAGACTTTCTGGCGAAGGATGGGAGGTTAAGAACTCAGGATCCCCAGGTGCCACCCTATAGCGTCTTGCCAAAGTCCTAGACACCGCAGGAGCAGACAGGGGCTTTTTCCAGACTTCCATTATTGGTTCAGTAAGAGCCTCAGTGAAGGGGAGAGTCGGCTCAACAACAGAAGAAGGTGAATGTAGAACCTCAGTCAAGATGTTAGACTTAAACTCCACAGAAGGCAAAGTCAAGTTCAGCAAATCTGCAGCCTCTTTAATCACAACGTGGTATGGAGCCACATCCTTAGAGGGTGCATTAGAAACTGCAGGCAACCCCCACTCTGGAGAAAATTCCAAACCACTTGCACTATGCAGATCCTCAAAATAATCATCCTGATCCTGAAGTTCTCCTTCCTCTACCTCTGGATCCTCCTTCTCTTCCAAGAGTCGCTGTGCTCTACGCCTCGACCACTTCAACCGGACCGAAGTCGTCGGATCCGGTAGCAACTCCGATGGAGCCAGGGCCGGCGTCGAGTTAGGAGCTGGAACAGCCTGAGGATGGGAAGCTGGAACAGGCGTTGAATTCCGAATCCGATCCCGAGGTCGCACCGGAGCCGGCTAAGCCGTGCGCAGAGTCGATGACCTCAGCGGCGCCGAACCAAGCCATGGTGGATATGGCGTCGGTAAAATCGGCATAAAAGGCGCCGGGGAGTATGCTTGAGGGACGCCCAAGTTATAAGACAATGGACCCATGGGACAAGCCGGTGCACCAACGGGGTACATTGCCCTGGCATACACGCCATACATTGCATTTATGAAATGCGAGGGGTCCTGGACGGGACCCCTCCGGTCCAGGACCAGGAAACGGTGGGTACGAACCCACTGGCTGCCCAAGAGGAGGCTGCACCAGAACCGTTCCATCATGACCCTCCTGATCTTCGGGGTGATGCACCGGAGTAGTCGGAGCCCGAGTATCTTCATCGTCTTCTTCCTCATGTGCTGAAGACTGACACGGATCCAGAGTCGGATCCGGACCCGGATCCGAAGATGGCCCTCGAGACAGAAGAGGCGAGGCCTCACCCTCAGGCTCACGAGATGGTTATGGAGACATGAAGTCCTTATGATGCCTACGAGATGAAGACCTCTTCTTCGAATCCGACTCCCTGCCGGAATGATGCCTCGAACTATGCTTCTTCCTCTTATGTTTTTTACTTCGAGGATCCCGAAGCATGCCCCGAAGCCGATTTCGACGCCGACTCCCACCGGGACCTCGATCTCGTCTTCGACCTCGATTTGATCTTGTCTTCGACCCCGAGCGTCTGGATCTTGACCTCGAAGACCTCTTGGCATCCTTTCCCTTTACCTTGGCCAGAAGGAGTTTAGCCTCTCGTTCCTGCAGAGCCTTCGGGTTCATCTTAGAACAGGAACGTCAGCCTCCGACGTCGTGGTCCGAGCCCAGACACCACAAGCAATCATCATGCGGATCGGTTATGGACATCATCCTGGCACACGATCCGCACTGCTTAAACCCTGTCTTCTTTGACGACATCTTCGGCTGAAAGACAGTGGCTCGAGAAAATACAATAACACAGAAATAGCAACAAAGTTACTATCAACAACACTAGAGATCCCAAAAAATCATTAGCGTCGACGACACGGAAAAAACGGAACTGATGTCATCACGCCGACGTAAGCCTAATAAGGAGTCGGTGACGTCAGCCGGAGTCACGTGCGATGCCGTGCTCCTGTGACGTCGTCCACGCCGGCGTGCTACAAAAGAGTTTTCCGAATGTTGCTGATGCAGGGGGATATTCACAAGGTTAGGAATCCACTGGCAAATGTATCTATCAGAAAGGCTCATTAGCAACAATGCCATCTCCCTCATGGCCAGAATGTCTCGTGATCCGCTGTGTAGGGAGGCGTTGAGTTGTATATTGGGTGATGGTATTGGGGTTGGACGAGCGTCCTGGCTTATCCTTTCCCATTTTTGTACGGAGGGCTCAGGCTTATTGTGGTGTTTGTTCTGTTTTTGTTTTCCAAAAACGGGATTCTCCTGCATCCACCAGACCCCTTCCGGGCCATCTTAGTGCCCTCAATAGGGGCCATATGTATGAACACATTTTCCCATAGATGCAGAATGGGTAAAACGCTTTGATACATCTGGCCCTAGGTCTTTGCAGTTACCCCAGTGGGTTGTTAGGACCACCAACATGGCCCCACCTTGAAGTCGCCAACTGCTCTGTCACGTATCGCTGTACACAGAGCCTCCTTCTCTCACGTCATTACATACAATGGGGTAACCCTGTAACCCTCAGAACCTGGGTGGGTAATAGACAAAATAATAATGGTTCTGTCGGACCGAAATACACACTGTTTTAGTATTTCAATGTTTCCTTTTGCAATTCTCGTTCCTAACCAGGATATCAAGACAGGTGTACTAATACATTCACAAACAAACACACTGACCATAGAGAAAAATGAAAGCAAATTTTTACTCAAATACTTTCACATGTGAAGACAAATTATTTCAATCACTGTCCCTGCCACTGTGAATGTATTAGTACACCTGTCTTGATATCCTGGTTAGGAACGAGAATTGCAAAAGGAAACATTGAAATACTAAAACAGTGTGTATTTCGGTCCGACAGAACCATTATTATTTTGTCTCCTTCTCTCACGTGGCATTATGGTATTCCCCCTGTGGCGGGTACCAATCCTCAATTTCAAACCCGGTGTGTCCCCTGGTAATAACACAGCCCCGCAGCTCTACGGGCCGTTCCCCACACTACTGACTCTCTGCTGGACTCCTACCGGTACAGTCTAGCATGAAGTTGCCAGGGCCCACTGGACAGTAACCGGTCACAGTTTCACCTCTCCAGACACCACAAATGTCAGGGCAGTTGAGATCCCAGCATGTGGCCCCTAAGGCACCCTCGGAGGGCCCCACCGACTGCTCACCTCATTGCTCCTGCGCTCCCCAGGGCATAGACTATTCCTTTGGTGGTCAACCCTCTCTGGTCCTCCGCGCAGTGTCCTCTCTGTTGGTGAAGGGGCACAGCCCGACTCGGAGGTCTCCAGTGTACTCACTACCCAGAGTGCGCAATCAGTAGCTAAGCGGTCCAGCACCCACTGAGTAATGCCCTGCCTTGCCGGTGGGCTCACCTGCTCCTGTATCAACGGCGTGGGCCACAAAGCAAGGCCTCAGGGAGTTCTACGCTCACCAGCCACGGAGTCAGAGCGGAGGGCCGGTAAGAATTTCATTTCTCCACGAATCGACCACGGGAAGCACTCTGGGCCAAGCCTCTTCCGGCCGTCATCAAGCAGTCATTTTCAGCGGGCGCTCCGGACCAGGCTCCTTTGAGCCTACCTCAGGCCGTGGCCTTGCGGACTCCGCTACCGGCCATGCAGCAGCTGGCAAGCGCAGTGCAGCTCTACCAACAGGATTTTTTGTGCTTGGGTGATCCTCACGGCGACCAGGGCCCCCACCACAATCGCTAGACACCCACTGGTGTCTGGGCATAGGATTTTGCAGGATTTCAGCGACAGGCAGGTCGGGAGCAGAAGGAGCTCACATCCTGTCGACCATGTTGCTTGACCACGCCCCCCCCCATATATATAACATTCTTAAACTTTTTAGAAACACTGGATGAGGTTATCAGTGATGTCATGAGTGATGTCACTGACCATGTCATGAGTGATGTAATATTGGACGTCATCAGCAGTGAATTGCGGGGGCGCGAGTTATAGTTCGCTCAGCTAACTAGAACGGCTGACTTTCTCTGGTTTTGTAGGAATGAAATGTCAGCCTGACTAGAAAGTTCCTGTAACCGGTGTTTTTTTCAGTGAATATCTAAGGTTATTTAAATGCTAATTTTTTAACTATAACGTCCCTGAAACATGTGGCTTTTTCAGCGAATATATATATATATATATAAGGACAGTTGTGAAGTATTGTGGGAGATGCAGTACCTGAAATATTGTGAGAGTGCCAAAAACCATACAACGAGTGAAAACATGAATATGAAGCCATTTGGGGGTTAAGTGAACTGACCTGAACTAATAATTGTACATTTCCTCGTTGCATCCAAGAAGAGTTGGCAAAATCATTTTGAACATTAAGCAAGGAAAAATGACTGGCCCTTTAATAGACTGGATGAATGTCCCTTCTCCATGTCCTACAGTTCCGTATTTAAAAACTAAACGAACCCACCGCAACAGCAGTCAGTGGCATATGATTAGGAGTCATGGGACTCGAAACGCGTAATGCCTGTTGTGGCTTTTATTGAATTAAAGATCTTGTTGGAAGCAGTTGGTGTGGCCTGTTCGACGTTGCTGTAAGAGCGACCGTTTTTCGTTGTGTTTTGGAGGTGTCTGACGCACCTGAAAACAGGCCCACAATCCGTGAGGCAGAGGCATTCCTACGTGTCAGAAAACTTATAAAGGAAGCTCGGAGCTTATTTAAAGGAATGCCTGTCGGCTGTGATATTGGACATGGACTAAGATTTGATGGAAGGGCCCCATTGAGAGGTCCGCCCGAACTTGGCAAATTAAGTCTACCTACAGCTAGGATTTGCAGGAGGAATTCTTCCCATGCACTTCATGCTTGTGACCATTTCGAACAAGCTGACTGGAGACTGCAGGAAAACGCGGTGGTAGTGGGACTTCCCTGTTGCATACTGTGCCCGAGGTATGGAACTTTTCCTCTTTAAGCAAGATTGCACTCGTGCACAGTAATATTGTGTGAAGTTGTACCGAAATCGACATGGGGAACCAGCAAAGGAATAAAGGACAGTTGTGAAGTATTGTGGGAGATGCAGTCCCTGAAATATTGTGAGAGTGCCAAAAACCATACAACGAGTGAAAACATGAATATGAAGCCATTTGGGAGTTAAGTGAACTGACCTGAACTAATAATTGTACATTTCCTCGTTGCATCCAAGAAGAGTTGGCAAAATCATTTTGAACATTAAGCAAGGAAAAATGACTGGCCCTTTAAAAGACTGGATGAATGTCCCTTCTCCATGTCCAACAGTTCCGTATTTAAAAACTAAACGAACCCACCGCAACAGCAGTCAGTGGCATATGATTAAGAGTCATGGGACTCGAAACGCGTAATGACTGTTGTGGCTTTTATTGAATTAAAGATCTTGTTGGAAGCAGTTGGTGTGGCCTGTTCGACGTTGCTGTAAGAGCGAACGTTTTTCGTTATATATATGTATATATATATATGTATATATATATATTTTTTTTTTAGGTCTCGCCCTTCGCACACAGCATGCACTGCATGGCAAAAAGACCTTTTCCTGTTGCCTTGGCTTTTCAGCCAAGCACATGCACGCGTTCCATTGCCTTCAATGGCAAGGCGTGCACGTCAGGAGATTCACTCGCGGGAGCGCCCGCCACCATCTGGAAGCAATTATCGCTTCCACAAGTGAATTGCGCCCACCCTCCCAACCACCGCGCGAGGCGTGCATGTTTGTGCTTGTTAATACCTTCTTCTCAGCGCACTGCTATAATTACCCTCCTAATGTCAAAGCTTCTCTGTTTTAAATAAACGCACTTTTTTAACTTTGAAGAGACTTTATCATGTTTTAGTAGATGATTGTTGTATGATTTACATTGCCAATATTTTATGGTTTGTGCACAGACTTTAAGACCGAGCCAGACCCCTGGCTCAGCTCTCCCTGTTAGATCGTTAGCTCACCCCCGTGCGGGCGCACACGCGGCGTGTGGTTAGTACCAGTAAACCAGTTTAAGGGTCGAAACGCTCTGGGCGCCAACAGCTCACAGCCCAACAGGTTTGTACCAATGTCACACGCGTTGCTGTTATTAAAGCGCCAAGATGCAGTGCAGTTCGTGCTATATCTATCCTGCTCTTACTGTCACTTTTTCATTTAATAATATTCTTTCTTTTATCATTTGTGTATTTCTCTTGGGGCCCTAGATACTAATACTATGTACTATATCAGCATTAAAACACGCCAGAGGTAAAGGAGAGCTTCGCATTTTGTTGTTGCAGGGTTTGTGCAATGCAGGTGCCTTAATTGACAGCGCCGTGAATATGTAACCATGGTAACAAAGCGTCACTGATTCATTAGCATCCATGTGTTAATGACAATCCGTTTAGGGAAGGGAAATGAGCCAGGGGAGGGCCGCTGCTGCGCCCCGGGGGTCTTACTCTCCCGGGTGTTTGGTGGATGGCCCACAAGCACAGAGACTATACACTCCCTTTTAGCTTTTTGTCACGATTAGTCAACAGGCACACTCGCCTTCTTCCGTTTCATTTAGGGAAATCTTTAAAGTGCTATGTCGCTTGGAAATTAAAAGTTTCTTTTGCAGGGACGGTGTTTGTTTCTGTACTGTTAGTCTTAAACTGTGTTTGGTTCCTATTCTTGTACGATCCACGCATGTTTTACGTCACAGCCTTTTGCTTTCATTGCTCTTGTTTCTAGAATTGTCTTGGTTTGCAGTAGAGGGATGGCAGGTAAGGTGTTTGCTTACATGCCTTCTGCCATCGATGCCACTTCCAACTGACCCCGATGCCCGGTAGAAGCGATGGTTTTGACCACTGTCCAAAGTATCTCAGTAAAAACTCCTGCGCTTCCTTTGAACATACAGTGCAGATCCGGGAATAAAACGATGCCAGTACAATGTTCCCTACAACTAGGGTTAAAAAAAAAAAGCGACAACAAAAAGTGGAGCATGAAAAACTAATCTGCATCGAGATTATACAGCTCAGTGTTTAACTATAAGTGGTCACAGTGGAAGGGCAACGTACATGATGAATCACCCGAAGGTGAAAACCTCAGGGTCTTGAAAATATATAATTAAATGAGCAGCAAGAGAAACCCACGAGGCACAGACAACCCGCAATCCATGACGACAGACTGCATGCTTTAGATGTCGATAAAAGCCAGTTTGCATATAAGGGCAGATTAGATCCAAGTTGGATTTTTTTGTGTGCAGTTTTATATATAAAAAGCGCGAACTCCACCGGAAGGTATTGGAGCACTTCTCATGAGCACCAGGTACATTACACAAGCACACGTTGATTTTATTGTAGGCGGGGGAAGATTTCATGATTTGTCCACAATCACAGAATGTTGAGGCGACACCGAGATTCGAACATGGTTCCCCAGCTCTAAGGTGGGCAGCTCTGGCCGTTAGGCCACATCCCTATTATCAGGCTATGCACAGTCTCAGTTGGATGCATTGAAGCATAGTGAGGGAGCTGTTTTGGGTATTAGCCTCAGTGGCTGATAACGATGCCTCGTCAGGGGTAGTAAGCGCTATATAAATGCAATTACAATACAGTACAATACCGGCATTAGCTGCACTAATTGAAATAGAAATAGGTTTCTAAATGGGACACTACCGCCTTGTCTTTCACCTCTTTCTGACCTTCTCGCCCACCGTGCTGTCTGACAGCGTTAGCTCACATGGGGGCTCGTTACAACACACCCACACCCCGTAACAAGCATTTACAATGCAACGGTCTCGCCTTTGCAAAAGTTTGAGCTATTGGCATTGTAAATGACAACATTTTTATTTTTGTGTTGGTTTTGAAAACAGATAAATAAATGGCATTGTCATTTACAATGCCAATAGCTTAATCTCTCGCAAATGCCACACACAAACATACAGACCCACACCCACACCGAGCCACACACACACACACACACACAGCCACACACACACAGCCATACACACACACAGCAACACACACACACACACACAGCCACACACACAGCCACACACACACAAAGCCACACACACACACAGGAGGGGGCTGGACGGGAGGTGGTGAGGGAGCGGACTGTGGTGTGTGGACAGGGTGAGGGAGAGGGCTGCAGGGCGGCAGTGAGGAGGGGGAGATCTGCAGGGGCTGGACGGTGAGCGAGGGTTGGTGGAGAGGGAAAGAGCCATCTGGTGTGGACAGTGAATGGAGGGCGGTATGCAGGGACCAGACGGTGGGGGTGTGTGTGCCTGGAGCATGGACAGTAAATGAGGGCAGACCCCAGGGACGGGGAGTGCAGCCGGCATGTGAGGGGAGGGAGGGAGAGGGCTGGAGGGTGAGTGAGCGAGAGGACTCTGGGAGATGGACATGGTGAGGGAGAGGGCTGGACGGGAGGTGGTGAGGGACCGGACTGTGGGGGTGGACAGGGTGAGGGAGAGGGCTGCGGAGCGGCAGTGAGGAGGGGGAGATCTGCAGGGGCTGAACGGTGAGCGAGGGTTGGTGTGTACAGCTGTGTGAGACACAAGAGGTGTCTACAGACCAGGCGTTGATTCATAACCCACGAGCAGAGGGAGGGGCCAGGGCAGGTGAGGGCACGGGTCCAGACTACAACAGACGATCACTTCTACTCACCCGCCTTGGCCGCCTTCGGGGGCGCCTTGTCCCTGGCGGGGAGCAGCGGCGGGCAGGCCTCCAGCAGGGCCCACAGCCAGCCTCGCTCGACCCTCAGCACCTCGCTCTTGCCCGGCATGTGGAAGGCGATCACCAGGCTGTTCCAGACGTAGCGGGGGAGCCGTGGGTCCCTCTCCAGCTGCTGCTCCTCACTCAGCGCCAGCACAGATTGTCGCACAGTGACTCAGGCCACCAGCTCGAAGGTGCCGTCCCGGGAGCCCCGGTTACAACTGGGTGTGCTGGTCCGCATGGCCCGGAGCTCGTCCTGGGAGAACTTGGACACGGCCTCAGGGCAGGAGGGTAGATGGATGGGTTGTTCCGGGGGAAGCAGAAATGGAGCACACAAGGCTCCTCTCTTGTCTTTGCCGGCCCTGCCCACCATCAGGCGCGGGTGCCAGCTTGGGCTTGCTTTTTCCTTTTAAAAAAAAAAATTAAATACAAAGCCCCTGGCGGGGTGGGCACCCGCTAGGGGTATGAGAATGTCACAAAGTCCGGGGGAAGCGGAGATGGAGCTTGCGAGGCTCCTCTCTTGTCTCGGCCCGCCCCGCCCACCGTAAGGCACGGCGCCAGCTTGGGCTCGCTTTTTCCGTTTTTTTAAATTAAATACAAAGTCCGTGGCGGGGTGGGCACCCGCTAGGGGTATGAGAATGTCACAAAGTCCCTGATATTACCGAACAAATCTCACCGGCACTTTGGACGGAGCACTCACCACGACACAGAATTTTGTCTGTAAGCCCCGTCCTTTTCATACTGGGGGGCGTGTTTTGACTGTTGTTTACAGTCTAGAAAGAAAGTAAAAAAACACGCCCCCCAATCTGAAAAGGACGGGGCTGAGATGGAAAGAAGAATGTTACTGGGATCTCTTCTCCAATGGCTGGCCACCGTTTAGGAGGCCAGCCAATGGAGAAGAGAGGCGGGGCTTAACCTCGCTACTCCAAATCATTAAATCTTGCCATCGAGACTGCACATGTGCACAGCCTACGCTAGCGGAGACCTAAAAACTGATACTGTGGGTACGGGATTGTTTATACATCTTGGTTTTAGTGGTTTAAGTGGGATTAAACAGTGGGGGTCTCAAATGGGGGGATTTATTTATTTATTTTTGCCATTTGTAGAGCGCGCTTTAACCCTACAGGCATCCTGGCGCTAAGAGAACATCCGGACCGGAACGCTGGACAGGTAGCTAGCAGGGCATCGCTGGAACACAGGTTGAGGCCTCGGGGAACGGTCTTTGGGGAAGAGCCAGGTTTTTACTTTCTTGCAAAACGGCAGCAAATTCCTCGTGCTCCTGATGTCCAAGGGCAGGCTGTTCCAAAGGCGGGCAGCTGCCACACTAAAGGCTCTGCCTCCCATGGTTGCCCTCTTCATCCTTGGTATTCTGACCAAATGGGCAGATGTGGATCGCAGGTTGCCATTGGGTGCGTACCATTGAAATCTGGCTTGGACTGACTTTGGTCCTTGCCCATGGAGTGGGATGGGGGTGTCATAGACGCTTTACTATGAATCAATCAATCAATTCTTATTCTGTTTCTTGCACAAAAGCCATAAAGGCACACACAATGAAAGGGGTCTTGAATGGGGGTGTGGTCATGGAATCTTTACTAGGAATCATTTCCAAGAGGCATAGCCTATGTATGCAAGGGCACGCAGTAACAAATTAACCAGCAACTACAAAGATTATAGTAAATAAGTTTCTGTGAATTAAAGTTTACTAAGGTCGGTGAAATGGGTGGTGGTCTTCAGAGAATCACTCCTGCTCTCCCTTCTCAACACTTTTGTTGCAGTCTTTCCTTCTGTAAGATACATATACCCTTTTTATTCCTGCATTTTTCTGAAAACTTTTATTTGAGCATCTCAAACCGCACCTCTTTCCTCTTCATTAGTCTTTTCACTCTCCCCTTCTGTATGTACTGCCTTTCATCTCCTTCACTTCACCATCGCCCTCACACATACACAACCATGCACTTAGTTGTAAGCAATACATTTCCTTTTCCTTTGGAGCAGTCCATGTTTCGACAGCTGTGGACCTCCCTCACACACTTTCCCTCAATTCCAATTGACACATATTTCACCAATGCTCCGTGCACTCAGCAAAGAGGCCAAGGATTGCATGTGCACTTAGGTGACCACCTTTATGACCAACAGACAAGCATTGTGAGAAATTCCCATTGTCTTCAGCCTCAGCTCCAGAGCTCTCACTTGTGGCCTGACATGAAAATCTACTCACAACTTGAACTCATGTAGACTCCTGGAGGGGAATCAGTTAAAGTATGAACTACATAAGGGTCACATGTTGTTTGGAACAAAAAAATACAGAAACAGTTTCTGCAAAAAGCAACTAACCTTATGGAACGCAAGATGAAGTAAAATGTGAAATGTAAACAGCAACTGTATTGCTGACATGGACTACCTTAAGGGTATTTACAGTCAAAATCAGTTTTCAATTAGAGCTGGGCTATTCCCACTCACCGCCCAGCTTCGAATCCTGATTCGGCACAAGCACAACTGTGGCTTCCACCCGAATTGGGATTCCCGCAGGGATTATAATGGAGCCTTAATTCTGCTGTGTGCACCTCTTACCTCCCGCATAGCGCCATGTTGTCTTGGAGGATGTCCATTATTGGGGAGGGAGACTCATTCTCGGTGCCACTGGAATCAAGCAACAACCAAGGAATACATTTGGAAGCAAGGGCAGGCAAGTAATGCACCAAGGAAGGGTACATTATGAGGCATGTTCTGCAAAAATAGTGAGTCTGTAATCTGTAACACGAAGTCGGCTGCCCCTTCCCTGATCGACTTCATGAAGCATGCCCACCAGAATCATACTGTGCAACCACAATCTGACTTATTGTATATTTTTCAAGTTCTGATTGGTGCATTTGTTTTCTGGGGGTATTTTTCCAATTCCATGTATTTCTTGTGGTACATGCCAAATACAGTTCTCTTGAATGCTATATTTGAAATTGCCCCCATTCTTGATGACATCAGACATTTAAAGTAATTTTGCATTCAGACACAAAAGGGGAAAGGTAGTAAAAAAAGGGGGGAATGCCTCTCTCTCAGGAAAAACCACAAGGTTTTATTAAAATGCCCTCACCCTCTAGTAGTGGCATACTTCATCATTGGGCGTGTTCAACATCTGACAACTCCTGGACCGAACAAATCAGGTTGTAGTTCAAGGCACAGCTCGTGTCATGGAAAAGAGGTGGGGCAGGCGAGGAGGGGTGCGGGTGGGGGGTGGAAAGTTATGTTATGTTATGTTAGTATATGTCTTGTATAGCGCTCAGCTACTCCGAAGAGTGTCCCGGCGCTTTAGACTCCAAGGAGGACACGGAAGTGGGAGGAGATGGCAAACCTACTGTACAAAAAGCCAAGTCTTAAGGTCTTTCCTAAAAGCTAAGAGATTGACGTTCTTCCGCAAGGACAGAGGCAAAGCATTCCACAGCTGTGGCGCCAAACGTTTGAAGGAACGACCACCGATGCGCACTCGTTTTATTGCCGGAACGGAAGCCAAGGCCAATGAAGATGACCTGAGCGACCGAGAAGGCAAATAAAAGTTCAGTCTTTTCCTAATATATTTGGCACCAGTGCCATGAAGAGCTTTGAATGCTAGAGTGAGCGCCTTGAAAATAATACGCTTCCGAACTGGAAGCCAGTGGAGGGCCTTTAAGAGGTCTCTCGCACTGGATCTCCGATGAAGACCGAAAATTGCTCTCACGGCAGAATTCTGCACAGTTTGCAGTTGTGATATCAGGAATCCCGGAAGGCCAAGATATAACACATTGGCATAATCCAAGCGTGAGCCTATCAGTGCTTGGACAGTAGTTCTTCTATGGGCAAAAGATAGTAATGGCAGGAACTTTCTAAGCATTTTAAGGAGACCAAAGCACTGATCAACGAGGCCGAGGATCTGAGGCTTTAGCGTGAGACCACTGTCTACTTTCACCCCAAGGATTTTGGCCACGGAGGTGGCGGCCAGAGGTGGAAACATGGCCTCCGGCAACCAGGAATTCCAGCCCGAATCGGGAGGGCAGCCGAAGAAAAGTACCTCTGACTTATCAGAATTGCACTTGAGGTTATTAAGTTGAAACCACTTGAAGACATCCCCGAGACAACCGCTGATACTTTCGCCGTTAAACTCCGAGTTCTTATCACAGGAGAAGAGGAGCTGGGTATCATCGGCGTATGAAACAATCCGGGCACCGTGGGACTCAGCCAGCGCTGCCAGAGGGGCCATATAGACGTTAAAAATAGTAGGGCTCAAAATTGAGCCCTGGGGAACTCCTACCTCCAGTGGCGGCACTACAGCTGAGTACGAGGGGGCCCAGACCGTTTGTTAGCGATCAGCTAGAAAGGACTCAAACCAGCTGAACACCATCTCCCTCAGACCAATCTCACAGAGTCTTAAAAGGAGACGGCTGTGGGGGATGGTGTCAAAAGCCGCCGAGAGATCCAACATCACCAACATCACTTTACCCCCAGAGTCCAAAACCTCCTTGATTACCTCAGTTACTTCCAGCAATGCAGTTTCCGTGTTCAAATTTGCCCGGAAGCCCGACTGGGTGTGATGCAAGATGTCATTAGTCTCCAAAAAATTGGAGAGAGAAGAATGAACGTGCTTCTCTGCAATCTTGGCAAAAGCTGGGAGAAGAGAGATAGGTCTACAGTAGGCGTAAGTCGTAGGAGCAAGGTTAGGTTTTTTCAACAGGGGGAGAATAAGGGCCTGCTTCCATACCTGCGGGACCACTCCCGTGATGTAAGAACGATTTAGCACTGGGTTGATTAAGGGATTGATCACATGCGCTGTTTTGGCGAAAAATTTGGCCGGGCAGGGATCCAAAGGGGAGCCTGACTTCAACTTAATAAGAAGGTCCAGAGAAGCCGTGTGGGAAAGGGAGGGAAAACTTGACAGAACAGGACCTTCGGCAGCTGAAGAGGGTGAGAGGGGAGTGAGACCGGAAACTACAAAATCACTGGGAGGTGAAAAGGATGCCTGGATATTTTTAATTTTGCTGGCAAAGAAATCAGCTAATTGAGAGACCCATAATTCAGAACGGACAAGTTTGGATGTACTCGAGGACGGTGAGGTAAATTCCTTTACTATTAAAAAGATTTCTTTGCTCATGTTAGTGGCTGCCTCAATTCTCCCAGCAAAATAGGATTTTTTCTCCAAGGTGATGTCACTGTGATACCTCTTAATGGAGTCCCTAAAAGCCTCTTTGGACAGAGGATCGTAGTGCCGACGCCAAACTCTCTCGGCTTTCTTACATTGCCGTCGACTCTCGGTCAGTGCAGGTACTGTACGTGGCACGGCTTTCACGTGGGGTTCATTCAGCTGAGATCTATGTGCAGAAACTGACATCTGATGTGAGAGATGGAACCACTAGATGATGCAGGGCTTCTTGGTCCCTCTCTGAGGTGCTATTGCTGTAAATTGAAGAATTACACATTGTGGGAGAATGCTCCCTAACATGATTGCCACAATTTGTTTTTAATATTATAACCAGCGCTTATTTTGCCTTGGCCAAGAAGAGGTACAGATGACATAATAGCATTTAAAAAAGACAGGAAGTAAAAATAGACATGTTTTATGTGTTCTTTGCTCAGACAACAATGCAAATGTGGGATATTTGTAAAGTGTGAACCTAGATGTAAATTACCAGACATGACCAGAAATTTAGCATTTTATAATGAATAAGGACAATCCTACTAGTTCAACCACTTTCAGCCTAACTGCTGGGAGCTTTTGTTGATATATATATACAAACACTTAATTGGATGAAGCACAACCAAGTAGAGAAGGGATATGGCTCAAATGTGATCTGAACCTTAAAGAGCTTATTTATGAGAGGATTGCACCACCGAAGCATCACTTTTTTCTTACACTCTGGCAGCACAAGCCTCTCAATCATATATATGAGGCCACTCAAAGCCACTTTGCTTTGCTTTGCTTTGCATGGCCTCATAAACATTTAATAATACAAAGCAGCACACGTCATTGTGTTGCCTTACTCAGTGCCAGGGAGACGTTCCATGGGTGTTGCAGCAGGTGTTCCTATGCAACACCCATGTATTTTGATGCAACCCCAGATTTACTTAATCATGTAAACCTGGGACAGTCAAAAACCTAAGGAAATGATGGACGGAACGTTGACAATACAAGCACACACCCCCAGTCAACTGATCTGGGTTTAATCCATCACCGTTCTTTAGCCCACTCTGCCACCCCAGTTCAGACATGGCCATATGCAAATCAGTCTGACCCTGTGCCTCATGGGAACAGTCCAGCCTAAACTGCCAAGCCATGCCTTCCGTCAAAAACCTCACACCTCCCCCAAGCAGGCGTAATGAAAAGAAACATTTTTATTTCTCCTGAGCTTTTTTCCTCTTTTCATGTGTGCCCCATTCTGCAGCACATATAGAAAGAAGGAAAACACCTCTCTGGATTGTTTTTGTGCAGGAAGGGGCCCTTTCCTGCACAAAAACAATCCTGCATGCAACTCAGACACCCTGGCACCATGGTGCCTGCTTTGGCACTAGGAATCAAATTGTGCGCCTGCGCAGGGGGGAAGGGAAGGAATACACTGTATTTCATAAACACTATGCATTTCTGCCCTTTCACATTGGCATAGAGCAGCTCAGTATGACTTGTGGCGCTGCTCTGCACCAATTACCCGTAAATGAGGCCCTTAGTGAAGTGCTGTAGTAAAATGAACATGGCAACAGCAATGAATTTTTTCTAAACATTATGAAGAACTTATCAAACAGCCTTTTACACACAAATCGAGACGATTTAAGTAGGTTACATGCACATTTGTTCTGACCTGAAAGCACAAAATGCTGTGACCTTCAGATTTAAAGCTGTTAGTTTATGAAGCTCTAGTTCAGAGATCGCCAACCTCTTCTATGAGAGCTACTTTTGAGAAATGGCAATCATACTGAGCTGCTAACAAAATCTAATAACTGTTACAATAGTTACCATATCCGACCTGGTCATGGATCATTTTTTTTGTTTAAATTGGTATACTCTGACCAACATCTGCAAGCCCTACCGCACCCTTGAGGTACTCTGATATTTCTTCTCAGAACAGAGCTTACACATACAGTGTGACGCACAAAGCCGAAGTCCACTTCAGCAGCAACTTTGGTGCATGGTGATTGGTTATGTCACAGGCTTCAACCAGTTAAGTGTTTGGTCAAAGAACTTTGGGATTGGTTTGACTGGCTGACACTTCTGATATCTACAACTTACCACTAAGTACTCCTGCACTCTGAATAAGTTTGAGATCCTCTGTATTTTTTTATGGTGGACTTCATAACCAAGATCTAACAAATGGCAGCGCTCAAGCAACCATTGGTGACCTCTGCTCTTGTCCATCTTTCTTGCCAAAAATCATAACTTTCCAGTGGGTTAAAAGCAACTGCCTCAGATTTGCAATATCTTCCCAACCAAATACTTCCCATACGCAGTGTTAGATCAGACTTTCAAAAGCGGCCCATCAAAAAGTCTAAGTATCCGGTTTCAATTACAAAACGAGCCTCATCCAGTACCTGTGTTTTAAACATTTTACCTTTGTTACTCTTATTTTCACTTTCAAGTATACGGTGGCCTTCTTTAACATAGGTGTACAACAGTATACTTCAGCATTAGGTTGAGTACACCAAGATACTCTTCCAGATTAAACATCTGCCGGCCACCACTTCAACACCCTGGTTCAACGGCATTGGTATTTCTGATGTGCTGAGGGTCTAATCCTTCCTATGATATCCCAGAACAATTTTAACAAAAACAGCAGCATTATGTTACAAAATATAAATTACTTATTGTTAAAAATAGGGTCTCTAGTTGGCACAGGTTTGCACCCTGCCGAGTAGGGACCACCACACTAGGCAGAGTAAGTTAGATATATACCCTAAATTAACCTGTGCTCAACCTCTCGTATCTTGGTCCAGAGAAGTGAGGATTAACTTAAGAGGCAATGTGCAAAGTATTTGTGTAGGACAAATTACAGTAAATCATGGCAAACATCACAAAAAGACTCCACATGTTTAGAAAAAGAATATTTGAGTAAAACAAGACCAAACGAAAACAATCCTATAAGTAGAAGTTGAGAAATGATTTTTTAAGACTAAATAAGAAAACAGTGCTTAGATGTCAATAGTGCTAAAGGTTACCTGAGGTCTCGCTAGACCGGCGTAAACAAGAAAACTCAAGCAAACCGCGATGGAGCATACAGTTCCAAACAGGTCCCGCAGAAATGTTACTTTCTCAAGCTGAGCGAGGAGTCCTGTTCGCCAGAAAGAAGTTCCTCGGGGTAAAGCACGATGAGTGTCGCTGGTCCGCAGTGCACGATGAGCTGCTGGCTGTCGCGGACAGACAGGCTTTGGGCTCGCGGACAGCGATACTGCAGTGTGAAGAGACAAGCTTGTGCCCGCTTGGGCTGATCCTTTGTGCGAGTAACGTGGTTCTGGAGCAAACGGGCCTGTTCACGTTTGCAAAGAGCCCAAAAGCCTGATTTAAAGAGTAATGGTGCAGGAAAGCCCACTTCTGAAGCCCTAGACTGGAAGGGCACCTCAGGGAAGGACACGACTCACAGATGGCACAATCCAGCAGCACCAGAAGAAGATGGAAATATGTTATATCCCTGAGACTTCTAGGAACAGGAGCCAATCCAGCAAGCGGTTCAATTGACTCTGGGTTCAGGTGGATAGGTCAGTCCTTATCCTCAGCAAGACAGCTCAGCAAACAGAGAAGCAGTTCCTTGGAACAGTCAGTTACAGCAAAGGGGCAATCCTTACAGCACAGCAGTCTTCACTTCAGCAGAGTTCTTCCCCAAGTAAAGTAGTGTACTGATTTGATAGGACCAGAGCCTTGGTACTTATACCCAAAAGTGCCTTTGATGCAGGGGGTGACTTCAAAAGAGTTCTTTGAAGTGGGCAAGGATCACTTTCACCCCAGCCCTGGCTCCAGACTACCAATAGGGGGTAAATCAGCCCTTTGCCTGAGGGCAGGACACAACCTGTTCAAATGTAAAAGTGAACCCAATCACACTGCCCACGAAGACTATCACACCCAGCCCTTCCTGTGTTGTGGCTGTCTAGAGAGTAAGCACAAAGTGTAGCTGTCACCCAGATGTGTACTGGAGACAGGCTTCAGGCACACAGAGCAAAGTTGAGAGCAGAGAAATTTCCACTTTCTAAAAATGGCATTTCGAAAATGGTAATGTTAAATCCAACTTTACCATTAAACAGGGCTATGGAAGCAGCAGTGAAAAACAAATTTAGCTGTTTGTCACTGCCAGGACATGTAAAACTTACAAGTACATGTCCTGCCTTTTATTTACACAGCCTCTGCCCTTAAGGCCTACTTTAGGGGTGGCTTATGTGTAACAAAAGGAAAGTTTAAGGTTTGGTAGAAAATTCCCAAACCATTACTCCCGTCATAGTTCATGGAACCAAATATAAGTCATTGGCATATGCTGATGATATTCTAGTTCTAACTGACAATGTCGCCCAATCTTTTCCTGCATTGGAGATTCTGGCAGCTCAATTTGGCTTAATCTCGGACTATAAATTAAAAATCGCAAAACCCAATTTCTACAATCCACGGCCATGCCCATTCTCAAGTTCCCATAACTTCTGAAGCAACATATCTTGGTGTCCAAATCTCGCCTGATGTAGATCAGATTGTAGATCTGAATTACTCCTCCACTATCGAGTCTCTTCATAACAAATTAGAGCGGCTGGATCATCTACATCTCTCGCTGTTTGGCCGGGCCAATATCCTCAAAATGTTTGTTCTCCCTAAATTTTTATATTTTTTCAGATCTATTCCTTTATTAATCCCTTCTTTAATTTTAAAGAAAGCAAAAAGAATCTGCCAACGATTCTTATGGTCATATCGTAAACCAAGACGGGCAGCTAAGTGGACTTGTCTTCCACAGGAGCGCGGGGGGTGGACAGTCCCAAATTTAACACTTTATTACTGGGCAGCCATGGTTCAACATTTTGCTGTCCCTCTTCTAGGAGATGCTGTTGAGCTCCCAGTTCATCTTTCACCCTCAATATATTCAATATCATTGGGAGACTCTACAAAAGGGGTACTTACTCGTATACTTGAACCAAGTTATTTAAAAAAAAAAAAAATTCAAGGTATTGTGGGCATTATTTTCAATATGGCAAAAAGTTAGACAACATTTTCACATCTCTAAGCTCACGTATTATACCCCATTAACTGCCTCTCGATTACTCCCAATGATATTTCAAGAGGGGGTGGCAAACATCTGGATAGTCTTTGGTTTAAAGGAGATCGGCGACTTAGCCGATCTAGGGCAAATAGCCTCCTTCACCTTTTTAAAGGAGAAATTTCATCTGCATTCTAATCACTTTTTTAAATATCTTCAATTGAGAAGTTTTTTGGATAAAAAGCTTCCCCAAAACCCAATAATGTTTCAAAAACTTGCTATAGTTGAATCTATCAGAAGGAAAATGAAAATTGGTAGCCTATATCAATCTTTCCTATCTCAACTTCCTGATGACCTAGATGTTCAGAACAATAAGTGGGCGACAAAATTTGGAGTACCTATTATCGATTTAAAATATCCACTTGTATTAGTTAGGTCTGTTCTGGTATAAGGCACCCTTCGATCTCAAAGCTATATGGCCATGTTCAATCTTTATTATACACCTGCAAAACTTGTTAGATGGGGGGTGGTCTGTGGGGGTAAAGGGTCGTTTTGTGCAAGATGCAAATTTCCTTCTGCAGATTCTGTTCATATGTTTTACAGCTGTCCGGGGTTATCTCTCTTTATTAACCAAATCGAAACCTTTATCATGCAGATTACCCAAATATCTGTTAAAATATCTGCTGAAATGGTTATTACTGGCTATGAATACTCTACGGCCTTGGAAAAAACAAGACATTTGCAAGCCTTTCTTTTTATCGCTATGGCCATGGTTAGACTTTGTGTTACGTCACTCTGGATAAATCCTGAACCTCCTACTTTTTGTCATTGGAAAGCCAGGATGTTGGCCTGGTATAAACTTGAGACTTCAGTTCAGCCTTTCAGAGGAAAGAGAAGACGTCTAATCGCGTCTAAGAATTGGGCACCATTTGAAAAATGGGTTGTTAATTAATTCATTAATTGTGATTATTCTTTCACTATATCTGTTATGCTTATATAATTTCTCTTTCTATGTATGTACTTTGTTTGATGTATGTTTTCATGGTCTACCTTTTCCCACCACCACGGGATAAAAGGGGAAAAAAAACTTAATAAAAAAAAAAAAAAAAGGAAAGTTTAAGGTTTGGCAAGTGGTTCTAAATGCCATGTCGAAGTGGCAGTAAACTGCACTCGCAGGACCTTCAACGGGAGCCCTGAGAGATGTTAAAAATGCTACTGTTGGGGGGGGGGGGGGGTGTCACAACCAGTGCTGCAGGCCCACTAGTAATATTTAGATTACAGGCCATGGGTATATGGTATACCACTTTACAAGGTACTTACAAGTAAACTAAATATGGCAATCAGGTATATACCAAAGACAACATGTTTTAGGTAAAAACGACAAGCACGTTAGCATTGGCTTGCGGTGGTAAAGTGCTCAGTGTCCTAGGCCTACAAAAAGCTACAGCATAAAATGGAAGACAAAAAGCTGGGGAAAAGCTCACCCTACATATGACACATGTTCAAACAAGAAGCAGAATGTTAAAATGCCTAAGCTGGGGAAATGTAGATTTTTTTAATTCCGCTTGTAGTTTGAAGTTTTACTTCGGAGTAAACATGCCTCAAATTTTATTTTTCAGCAACTAAAGATCTGCCTGAAACCAGAAAGAATAAAATAGGTTTGGGAAAAACAAGGTTCCAGCCCTGTTTCGTGCTTGTCGCGTTGTACAAAACGCATAACGAAAGCAAATCCAAAAGTGTCCTTTTTTTTTTAAACAAATTTCATTTGTCAAGATGCATATATATTGCAGGACTCTGCACACCAGAGATAACTGCACAATCAAACCATATCAAAATAATGACTTTGACTTTTTCAAATTGAATATAGAAAAACATAGATAATAAAATAAAGATTGCCCCAACTCCCTCCCTCCGCCCCGATCGCACAAGGTCTACATAAACTTGGCCACAGTTTGTGAATATATTAGGGAGGATCTGCCCCGCCAGGCCTCCCCACCACCCAGCACCCCGCCCTCCAAACATGTACATGAGTTATCCCAAAGGGTGAGCCTCAGCTGCTGACGTCGATTCCAATAGCAGGCCCCGGTAGTCCGCTCATTGTTTCCAAATCTTGTGGTGTTTGTGTGGGCACCCACTAGTGACAAAGACTGGTTGTTCCAGCCCCACACAAAAGTCTAGCTCATTCTTTCATGAGGCCACTGAGGAGGCCCTCGGCGCCTTCCATGCTTTGGCTATGTCCCTCTTCGCTAGAGTGAAGCCCAATTGCATGAGATGCCGCTTCTAAATATTGCCTCGTATTCCCTCCGTAACGTCTAGCAGGGCCAGCTACAGTGTACAGGGGTGTTCCCACCCTAAGACCTCTGATAGACAGGTAAACACCCCCCTCCAGAAGCGATCTAGGAAGGACAATGCCAGACTGTGTGGATGAATGTACCCTCCTCTCGGCTGCATCGAAGAAACATAGGAGAGGTTATCAGCCCTGCCTTCCACAGATGCACTTGTGTGAAATAAACCCTGTGCAGATATTTAAATTGGACGAGTCGGAGTCTCATTGCTATGGCTGCCCTCTGCGGGGACGCCAAGGCCTTGTTCCAGTCCTCCTCCTTCGGGCCCACATCACCCTCCCAGGCCCCCGGAGCTTCTGTAGTGCAGGGGAGCAATGAGTAACCAGGGGTTGATAAATCAGGGAGATTTTCCAGTCTTTTAGGTCTCCCATAAAAACATTCGCCTCCAGCGGGCTAGATTCTGGCAAAGACTCCAGCCCGTCTAAGCTAGGGGACAAGGCATGTCTAAATTGAAGGTATTGATAGAATAGGGACTGTGACATAAGGAATTCTTTCTGCAGGTCTTGAAAGGATTTGAGCGTCAGACCCCTCATAACATTGCCCAGAACTGAGATGCCTAGATTATCCCACCCTCGGAAGCCCTGCAAGGCCGCCAACTGAAGTAGGCGCCCATTATTCCAGAGGTGGATCTCCCGGGTCAGTGTGTTCCACCACCCCATTCGACTCAGCGTCTGCCTCCAAATCTGGAATATCACCCGTGTAACCGGCGGTAGTGAACCCTGCGGAGGCGCAGAATAAAGAATTGTGTGTAGCGAGTGTGTCCCCTAAGTTGCCGCTCAACTGCGTATGCTGGGCCTTCCCTATCATCGTACCACCACTCATTGAGGAACAGCTGATGGAAGGCTTGATAGTACGAGTCAATGTCAGACGTTGGTAGCCCCCCAAAATAGGTGGACAGGAAGCATGTTCACAGAGCCACAAACACCTTTCCCCCCCCCACAGAAACTGCCCTAGCACTGCATTCACCTGCTGGAACCATCGGGCGGGGTGGGATATAGGTGATTCTGCAGCTGGTAAAGGAGTCAGGGAAGTGCCACCATCTTAAATATAGCCGACCTGCCATATAGTGTCAGAGGCATACGGGACCAGGACTTGAGAGCTTCACGTATCCGTTCCCATACCGGAACCAGATTACGCTCCCAGGAGACTGCTGGCACATGGGACAGGAACACGCCTAGATATTTCAGTTCCCCCACCGCCAGCGGTACCGAAGAAATCCACACCCCCACTCCTGTCTGATCCCCCTGAACCCATAATGTGGACTTGCAGGGATTCATATATAGTCCAGAGTACTCCCCGAACATCTGCATGATACGCAGTAATCGCGGCCCCGTCCTGTCCACGGCCGTGAGAAAGAAAAGAACGTCATCTGCATATAATGCGATCCTATCTGACAGACCCGGAGCCCATTCAAATCCATGTACCTGAGCATCAATGTGCACCCATGCAGCCAATGGCTCCATAGCCAGGGAAAATAAATTAGGAGACCAGGGTCAGCCCTGCCGCCTGCCCCGCTTGATAGAAAAGGTGGAAGAGATCGCCCAAGCCACCCGCACCGATGTGGTCAGGTCCGTGTATAAGAGCGTTAAGTATTAGAGGAAGTGCGGTCCAAGGTTGAGTCTTTGCAATAATGCGAATAAATACACCCAGCTCAGGGAGTCAAACGTCCTGTCCATATCAGCCAGTATAAGAGCCGCCAGTTCCCCCAACTGCCGGATTGCCGCCGTAGCCACATGTGCCCACCTGATTTTATGCCTAGTCGCCCTCTGGGGCATGAACCCAGCCTGGTCAGGGTGGACCTGGGTGGATATGTGAGGCAAAGGGCGATTGGCCAGGCTTTGGCCACAATTTTCGCCTCCACATTCAAGAGGGAAATGGGGCGATACGAAGCATGCTGTTCCGGCGGCCAACCCGGCTTATGGGACACCACCACCTCCACATGCCTCCAATCCGGGGGGAGTTAACCCCGCTCCTGAGCCTCCTCCACTACAGTGCAATAGTGGGGGGCCAACTGCAAAAAATAGTGCCTAAAAAATTCACTAGGGAACCAGTTGGTTCCCGGCGCCTTCTCGGAATTAGCTTCCCCCAAGGCCGTGTCTAGCTCTTCATCCGTCAGTGGTAGCTCCAACAGGTCCAATACCGTTTTGGATGGTATATCAGATATGAATTTATCTATAGTGGGGGCAGGTAAGCATTAGTTGGGGGCGTATAGTTCCGCGTGGTATGTGACGAAGCTTTCCCCAAGGGCCGTGGGATCCGGGAGTGCCTCGACCGCCGGGCCCAGGATGCCCGGCAGGGCTTGAGAATGGAATGTTCCCTGACAGAGTCGATGTAGCATCTTGCTGGATTTGTCTCCCCATTGGTACACTCTGGTACTATGCCCCCCTCCATCAGGAGGGTGGCATAGCTCTGTTGAGCCATCAGCAATTGTCTCCTAACCTGGCCTCCTTCTGCCTCCCAACTTCTACGCTCGAGTGCTTCTATGTCAGACTCCGCTTGCAGCAGCTCTTCCTTACGCTGTCGTACACCAGGAAATGTCCGCCCCCTCAGTATGGGTTTCAATGCCTCCCATAGTGTCTCGGCTCTAGTAACGGACCCCACATTAGCCGCCAGGTATTGATCAATGGCTTCGCTCATATGTTCCTCATAGTCATCATTATGCAGATGCCACACCGACAGGCGCCATCTGAACGGTTGTTTCCTCCATCCTATTTGGAGCGTGAGAGCTACCAGGGAGTGGTCCGATAGGCCCCGTGAGAGAATTTCTGCTGACACCAACCTACCGACCGCCACCTGGGGAACAAAAAGATAGTCAATTCTGGAATATCGTGAACCACCAAGAGGTGGGTGATTTCTCGGCCATCTCCGTGGAAGCGCCGCCATACATCAAACCAGTCAAGCCCTGTCACTAGGGAATGCAATTTCGCGGGGCGACCACTCTCCGGACCACCCCCAGCCCTCCACCGATCCCTAGCCAGATCTGTGACATCATTCCTGTCCCCTCCAATCATAGACAGCGAATCTGGCATGTCTGCCTAAAGGGTCATGAGCCGCTCCACCAAGTTCCATTACAGTGGGGGGACCAACACACTTCGATCTTGCCCGGGAGAAATATATAGCGCCCCTGCGTGTCTGTCCATTGTTTGATATGGGTATAGGGAACCCTGCGGTGTATAAAGATTGCCGACCCCGTGACCCCCTTGTAAAGCCTGAGTGGAAGACCTGTTGTAACCCATAGCACTGGAAGCAGAGGGCTTTCGTGCCCACAAGATGCATTTCCTGTAACATAAGAATATCAGCCCCAAACCGTTTCGCCTGCTAGAGTATGGCCCCACGCTTAATCTTGTCCAGGGCACCACGCACATTCCAACTAATGATGCGAAGAGTGCCTGGGGTCACCTGCTCCCTAGTGGGTAATGTGGCCAGCTGGGATTTTTTCTACAACTATTGGAATGAGGAGGGCTTTTCGGGTGCATGTGTGAAGAATAACGAACCATCAATACAAGAGCGATCTGCGAACATAAACAACCCCCACCCTACACTTCATAAACACTGAAGCATCTGTCGCGGCAAGGTTGATCCTCGACCCCCAACAGCAGGACGGGAGCCCCCCGACCAATGGATCCCCAACTTACAGCCTATGACCCCTGGGCATGTCCCCCGCCAGCAAGGGCCTGGCAGAGACACCAGCCCATGTCAGAGTCTCTCTGATAAGTATTTGGTAGTTTTGAACCCAGCAGCTCCTCGCAAACCCATTAATTAATCTGCCAATGTCTGCCACCCAGAGGTGAAACCCCTCCGCGAGGAAGCGCCACAGGACTGAGAGAGGCGCCAGGATCGTGACCGTCTGTTACCCTTCTGCTGCCACTGGGGTCCCTTCCGGGCCACTTCGCTCGATGAGGAGTCGGATTCTCTCCCAGGCGGTGTGTGCGCTCTCACCCGTACTGTCTCATCAGCCCATTTGAAGACCTCTTCTGGAGTATCGAAGAAGTGTGTACAGGAGTGATATACAACCCCTATGCGGGCAGGGAACAGAAGAGCATACGGAAGCTTGAGATCCCTCAAGCGCCTTTGCCGCCATGAACGACTGTCGCTGTTGCTGCACCAATCGCGTGCAATCAGGAAAAATGAGGACGTGTGCATTGTCATAAAGCAGTGGTTCTTTGATCTGGCCTGTTTCAAGATCACGTCACGATAGTTCAAGTTTTGCTATGACTGGCTGTGGGCGAGCCCCCAGCGGTGGCTTCTGCATGTGGAGAAGCGTGGCTCAATGGTTAGAGCGGCAGACCCTGATGCAGAGGTCTGGACCAGGGTTCAATTCCTGCCTCAGCGGCTCTTGGACTCAATCTCCCCGGACCTGATAATTCTCGCCTCGGTGCCTAGTCTAATCATGGGTCCCACTCCGTGGGCAATAGCTTGCTTGATCTCCACAACGGCCCCAGCAGCGCTTGGATGCCTGGCTTCACCTTGGGGGTGCCCAGGAGTGGACATCTCACAGGAAAGCCAGGAAGGGTTCCACAGCGGTATGAATACAGCACTACGAGACCTCTGGGTAGAAGGCGCTATATAAATACAAACACATTTCACATTTACATGAGTAGCCTGTGGACCCACTCCACCACAAAACAACGGAACAAGGCATCCGGAGGAAGCCAACTCTCCAGCCACTGGGTGAGGAAGTGTTCCATGTTGCCTTCCTCGCAGCCCTCCAGAAACCAAACAAAGTGAAGATTATTGCGTCAGGCCTGTCCCTCAGCATCCTCTTCTCGTGACGCAAGCCCCTTCTGGACAGCCTCCATGGCAGCCACATTTCTCTTAACCGTGGTAACATCATCCTCCATTCCGGAGATACGGGTCTCAGCCTCCGTAATGCGCAATACCGCGTTGCCCATCTCCTGCCACAGAAGCATGACGTCTGAGACGACTGCTCCAATTTTGGCACTGAACATGTCTCTGGATTGAGTGATTGCCTCCATGAGTGCTGCGTTATCTGGCATAGTCCCCTGCTGTCCTCCGGACGCCCCAGCTGCCGCTCCCGGACTAGTAAATTTGTCGATGTGGCCCTGCTTGGGCGGGCCGCTGCCACCCCGGTCTCTCGTGATGGCCGCCTTCAGGGCACTCCACACAAGCCCAAGGAGAACAGGGGAGGGGCGTAAATGAGGAGGACTCAACTGCGGGCCCACGCGGCTTGGTTCGGCTGCCAAATGAGAGCCTGTATGCAACCGCCCCAGGACTGAGGTCGACGAGCCCCCCCCCCCCCAAGTCATGCACCTCCAAACTGCACACTTCCCCCGGCATGCATATGCCTTCGCCAGCAGCAGTCACATGGGGCACCCTCGCGGTCCGACCGACCGCTGACAGGAGTGCCCTCTATGGCCCGCGGGGGAAGGCCTGCACCCAAGCGCGGGGCCCCAGGTAGGCCTAGGAATTCGCTGAGGATCACCGTAGCCCTCCACCGCCTGTTTATCCACCTCCCTCGCAGCTCGATATTGCCGCTGGGCCTCCTCCGCTATGTGGATCCGTGGGGAGATATCCTGGACTGCAGGCCAGGCCACACCAGGTCCGAGGGCCACACTCACCTCAGGCCTTCACTGCCACCAAGGAGGGTCCCCGCAACCACGACATGGGGCGTGTCCGACCTAAGGGCCACAGTGCAATCACAATGCAGAGTCCTCCGCTCCCAGGTGCCGCACCTCAACTCCATGGCCCGATACGGCCGCAGAGCTGCCCTCCGCCTTGGTCTGCGGAGCGGTGACTGGCTCCCCTCCTACTGTTCCCGTCTGCCGGCCGGTCTCAGAGCGTGTCTCTCCTCAATGCCACAGTGGTGCTGCACCTTCCGGCGTTCTTGGGCGCAACGCCCTGGTCTCACCTCGGGTGATAGGCCGCACCCTCAGAAGGCTCCGTCACGGCCGATGCCACGCTTTGCCACCTTGAGTCCCCCCGGATTCCACAAAACTGCTCTGGGCGATGTCTCTGATGTTGCTGGTCCGCACGTTCTTTGTGGCAGTCCAACAGGCATCGGAGAGTCAGCATAAATAAAGGATGTGTTGCGGGCTGGACGGAGCTCGCTCAGCACACATCCGCCATGATGGCTTGCCAATCCCAAAAGTGCCAGTTTTGATAGAAAAAGATATCTACAAATTTCCTGATAAATTGGTTTGCTACTATCCTAACAAAGACCTCCTAACCCCATTACTTGTTCCGATGCTTTATTATTTACATGCTAAAAAGGTACAACACACGATGTTAAAATGCACGTTTTATGCAAAATAACATTTCTATAAAAAAGTTGATTTTACAATAATATATAAAACGTTTTTTCAAATCTTCCTTTTTGGAAGAACTGAACAAAAATACATTGAAACCGAGGACTGTGAATGAAACAGACACAGATATTTCCACACTATAGCATAGAACATGTGGGGTGGGTGGTTAAAATTAAGAAAACAAAAAGGTATGCCTGGTGTTTCCTAGAACAGTAGAGCACACTGTCAACAAATGGGCTATGTGTGGTGCGTCTGAAAAAAGATTAACATTGCTAGTACCAATCAAAGTTGTGGCAGAACCTAGAAACTAAAAGTAGGATAAAAACAATGCTAAATTTGAATTGTAAACAGTATTAGACTAATTGTAGATAACAAATAAATCTGGAGCCTTGGGGGGTGCTTGGGACTTGGATTGAAAAGAGGGGGGGGGGGACAAAGCTCTACTGTGAAGGCTGGGAGGAACATTACAAGGTTATAGGGTGCAAGGGTAAAGTGGTTATTTGGAGAGAGGAGTTGGAAAGTTCTTTAAAAGTGTTTTTTTTAAACCTTTTATGTATGATTTTGTACAACATTACAGCTTGACAACCACATAGCAGATCGTAAATATTCGGCATTTAACTTTCTTCGAAATCTTCGCATTTGTAATACATTGAATTTATCTATCTCGTAAGGCACATATTTGCAGCAGATTACTTGTTTAGGTATGGTACAGTGAAGCATTTTGAAACATCAGATGCACAGTTCTGTATTCAGACAGTATTAGCCCAGTCACATACATTGTAGGTCTCATACTCCATATCTCTGATTAAATACAGCACTGGGGGCACTCTCAGGGCGTCAAGGGGATAAGCATGTGTCGGAAACAGTCATGTTTCATTTGTGGGAGTGGTGTCCATTCCACCTTTGTCCTGCAGGAGAGGATAGCTCTGGAGACCCCAGATGTCTTTAAGTCTGGAGGCTCTTGGAAGTGTTTCAGCATACGTAGAGGTTTGCTCCTGGCAATACAGTAAATCTGCCAACCAATCTTTGAACTTCGGGGCGAGCCCCCTATCCCATCTGCAGGTCACCCTACATTTAGCTACTAACAGTGATATGCGCAGTATGACCCAGTATTGCCATCAAGGGTGTTTTCTCTAGTACGCTATCTGTCATTTTCTCAAGTGCTCCATAGACTTGTTCCCAGAACTCCTGGCTTCCCACATCTATCATCTGTCAATTTAAAGCGGTATTTTTTGACAGGTGTGTAATATATGCGTTGCAGGAATTTGTAATGTATCACCTGTAGCTGCAAATGGCAAAAATTTGCGAAGTTTGAATACAACACTATTCCCATTGCTCGTCGGTCACCTCCTGTCCCAATTCCTCCATTCCGGAATGGTGATTCCCTCTTGCTGTGTGCGTATGCAGCTGTATAAACCTGAAACTAAGTTTTTCCCATCTGTGGAACCCAGCATGTGATGTAATGGGGTAAGATTCTCTGGTTCCTGTGGGATGTCTGGAACAACCGCCCGCACCCCTTGTCTCAATCATACGTATAAGAATATGTCCAGGGGTGTAGGTTGTATCCCTTGGAATAAGTGGTCGGAGGAGCGGAATATTCCTTCATGGAAAAGATCACCCCATGTAGCGACATGAATACGCTTGCATAAGTTCTGGAACCGTTTTTCTTGCAGTAGTAACACAGCGGGGAGGTACGTCAATGGAAGTCGGGAAGAGTACAGGATGGGTGAAGAGAGGAGATCGGTTATATGATTCCATGCATCAATCGTAGTTGTGACCGTAGTGGGTCATGTATGATACCATTCAATGGTATGGGCCAATCCTCAGTAGCCACCTGTGGCATATATCTAGGGGGGTAAATCCAATAATAAGCATAATGAGCGTGCGCGCTTAGATAGTAAACTTCAAAGTAGTCGTATGGCCTGGTAAGCATGGACCATTTTAGCCGTGGATGCTTTCCTCCCCAGAGCAATCTAATCAGTTCAGTACGCTGAGTTTAAAAAAAATAGGGCCCAGGGTGAAAGGGTATATTTAAAACAAGGTAGAGGAATTGCGGAAGCACAATCATTTTTATAAGGGAGGCCCGACCTGCAAACGAAAGCGGTAAAGAGATCCATCGCGTGACATTGCTGGTTAGCCGCGTGATGGCTGTACCATAATTAAGCCGTATCGTGTCTTCCTTGTCTCTGGTCACCTGTATTCCCAGGTATCAGAGGTCCGTGTTGCACCACTCCAATGGAAAGTCAAGCTGAAACTTGGGAACCAGTGGCGTAAGAGGAAAGGGGGAACATCCTTTTCAATGCGGATTTTACTCTGCAGTACTTTTAGAACGCATCCGTTACAACGCAAGTCGTAACCACGACTTGCGCTGGAGGGTGCTAGAGGATAAAGAATAGTATATTTACTATTCCAACACCTTCCCTAGTATCCACGGGGACTGGTGTTAGAATAGTAAATTATACTATTCACTATCAGCGCCCCCCAACGCAAGTCGTTGTAACGACTTGCGTTGTTAAAGACGCGTTGTAAAAGCACGCGTTGTGACGGTACGTGTCGAAACGTCATACATCCGAGGAAAGACCTGAGATTTCCCCCAGTTAATATTGACACCAGACAATCTACCAAACACTATGAATTCCTTCAGCAGGGGGTTGATGTTTTGTTGGGGGTCCCTAATATATAATGTCACATCAGCAGCATATAAAGAGATCAGGATTTGACACAAGCAGCAGCGGAATGCCTTATCTTGGTGATACTGACGAAGCCTGGAGGCTAGCAGTTCAATTGCTATGGCGAATAGGAGTGGGGACAACGGGAAACCCTGTCAGGTCCCCCTCGAGATGGAAAAACTAGGAGATACATGCCCATTTATCAGTACCTTGGCTGTGGGATGGTGGTATAACAGTCTGATCCAGGAGATGAATAGGAGAGGGAAGACCATACGCCGCAGCACTCCGAAAAGATAATCCCACTCTACAGAATCTAATGCCATGGTGGCCTCCAAAAAGACTGCATCAAGCGGGAACTCAGGTGTCATGGTCTGAATTAAAGCGAATAAGGCTCAGAGGTTGTGGGTAGTGGCACTACCAGGGACGAAACCTAACTGGTTGGGGAGTATTAGCTTATCCATTAGGAGAGTTAGGCGATTGGCCAAAACTTTGGCCACTATCTTTGTGTCGCAATTTTATTAGGGACAACGGCCGGTAGGAGTCACAGGAGCTAGGGGTTTTTCCAGGTTTCAGAAGGGACGTGACCAACGCTTCCCTCATCGAGTGGGGAGTATCCCAACTTCCAGGGATTCCTCATACACTTTCTTAGGGGACCGGGGCCGTGACGTCAATATAGCTCTTATAGAATTATAAGAATGATATTATAGACCGGCGACAGGCGGGCCCAAAACATTTTGAGGCAACATCGAGATTGCCTTTCAAAAAACGTTTTGGGCCCTTGCCTGTTGCGGGTACTTGCGCCTCCCACACAAGTGAGGCACCATTTTTATCGGGAGACCAGGGAGAACGCTGGGTGGTAGGAAATTTGTGTGAGTCCGGAGATGCCACACTTTCCCACACAAGAATGTGTGAAACAAAAGATTTTTTCTGCTAAAATTGAGGTTTGCAAGCGATTCTGGGTAAGGGGACGTTGGGGGATCCACGCAAACCATACCTCCTTGGAAGTCCCCGGGTGTCTACTTTCCAGAAATGTGTGGGTTTGGTAGGTTTCCCTAGATGCCCGTCGAGCACGGGGCCGAAAACCAGATGACTCCCTTGCAAAAGCAGGTGGTTTTGAGATAGGCAATTTTGATGTTGCCTCACTACGTCTTTGGCCCTTGCCTGTCGCGGGTACTTGCGCCTCCCACACAAGTGAGGCACCATTTTTAATCGGGAGACCTGGGGGAACGCTGGGTGGTAGGAAATTTGTGTGAGCCCGGTGATGCCACACTTTCCCACACAAAAATGTGTGAAAAAAATGATTTTTTTCAGCTAAAATTGAGGTTTGCAAGGGATTCTGGGTAAGGGGACGTTGGGGGATCCATGCAAGCCATTCCTCCTTGAAAGCCCCCGGGTGTCTACCAGAAATGTGTGGGTTTGGTAGGTTTCCCTAGGTGCCGGCAGAGCTAGGGTTAAAAAACTACAGCTAGGTACTTTGCCAAGAAAGGGTCATTTTTCACTGCGAAATTGAGGTGTGACCACTTTGCGTTTTGCGCCGTTTCCGATCGCAGGCACTAGGCCGACCCACACAAGTTTGGTACCATTTTTCTCTGAAGACTTTGGGGAACGCAGGGTGGAAGGTAATTTGTGGATCCACGCAGATTCCCGATCTTTCCACCACAGAAATGTGGTGAAAATTTGTTTTTTTGTCAATTATTTAGGTTTGCAAGGGTTTCTGGTTAACAGAACCTGGTGTGAGGCAGTCAAGTCACCCAAACCTGTATTCCCCTGGGTGTCTACTTTTAAAAAATGTATAGGTTTGCTAGGTTTCCCTAGGTGCCGGCAGAGCTAGGGTTCAAAAACGACAGCTAGGCACTTTGCCAAAAAGGGGTCATTTTTCAATACGAAATTGAGGTATGACCACGTTGCGTTTTGCGCCGTTTTCTGTTGCAGGCACTAGGCCGGCCCAGACAAGTGGGGTACCATTTCTCTCGGAAGACTTTGGGGAACACAGGGTGGAAGGAAATTTGTGGATCCACGCAGATTCCAGAACTTTCCACCACAGAAATGTGGAGGAAATGTGTTTTTTTGTCAATTTTTTTAGGTTTGCCAGGGATTCTGGGTAACAGAACCTGGTGGGAGGCAGTCAAGTCACCCCATCCTGGATTGCCCTGGGTGTCTATTTTTCACAAATGTATAGGTTGACTAGGTTTCCCTAGGTGCCGGCAGAGCTAGGGTTAAAAAACTACAGCTAGACACTTTGCCAAAAAAGGGTCATTTTTCAATGCGCGATTGAGGTGTGACCACGTTGCGTTTTGCGACATTTCCTCTCGCTTGAACAAGGCCGACCCATACAAGTGAGGTATCGTTTTTATCGGGAGACTTAGGGTAATTCATATTTGTAAATCAACTGTTATTACCTATTGAGTTTTCATGTATTTCTCCCTTCCAAATGAAAGACATTGTGTAAAAAAGAGGTCATTTTGAAAAATTACCAATAATTCTCATGCTAGTATGAGTACTCCTAATTTTGAAAATGTGCAAATATGTACTGTTTCTAAACTCTATAATTTGAACACATTTCAGAAATACATAGGTGTCTTTCATTACAATTTTTCCATGTATACATTTTCCAAGAATAATTGCACTATACCCAGTACATAATAAAATACCATTGCAAGTTGCTGCACAGTTTTTGAATCTGGGTTCGTCGGGTTCTTGGTGAACCAACAAGTCCTATATATCCGCAGAACCAGGAAGGTCCAGCGGATGTAGCGGTATATTGCTTTCAAAGAGCAGTCATAATTGCAAGAAGTTACAGGTGAAAACGTTGACACAAAAGGCTGTTTTTTTCAACTATTTTTCCTTAATGTAACTGTTAGTTTCTATAAAGAAACCTTCATGGATTTAGACAAATGACCCCTTTCTGAATTCAGAATTTTGTCTACTTTTCTAAAATGTATAGCTTTCCAAGATCCATTATTGCTTTCATACTCATTTTTAACAATAACTGGAAAGAGGTTGAAAGCACTAAAAATAGCAAAAATAGGCTATGTCCCAGAAAAATGCCAAAACTGCGTGAAAAATGTTGGTTCTCTGACAAAAGACTGTCATTCCCTAAAAGCTGGGAAAATGGTGATTTCAGCCCCACAAATCCTGTTTCGATAACATTTGCAGGGAAAAACCCAGAAGCTTTCATTTGCAGCCCGTTTTTCCCATTTTTCTGAAAAAAACAAAACTTTTACTGTATTTTGCTTAATTTCTGGGACCCCTCCAAGGGAATCCAGAAACCCTGGGTATCTTTAGAATCCCCATGATGTTGGAAAAAAAGGACGCAAAATTGGTGTGGATACCTTATGTGGTCACACAGTTACAGGGGCCTAAGCGAGCACTACACAAAATAGCCAATAAAAGGCTTAGCACAGGAGGGGTAAAGGCCTAGCAGCGAAGGGGTTAAAAGCCTCCCATATGACCTCCACACTGTCCACTTACCCTTTATTTCTGAGGAAAACAATCTTATATTTTCTCACCCAGTTCAGTCTGAAATACCGTGCCTAACCAAGCATTAGGTTGGAACCTCCAACTATGCCTGGGCTCGTCGTACCCTGGTGGCACGAGCAACAGTTTCAAGGGGCAATGATCTGAGAAAGTCCTGGCAGGGTGTGTGTCATCACGGATACTTGATCCCAATCCTCTTGAAAGCAGACAGTAATTGATACGTGCCCATGTTACCGTGTGTGACGTAAAGTGTGTTCCCTCCTTCACCTGCGGATGTGTGTAGCACCAGCTGTCTATTAGGCCGCCTTCTTCCATTATTCCCTGCAAGACCCCTTGGGAATTGTTATAGTGATGCAAAGCAGTATTAGACCTATCTTGGGCTGGGTTGAGAGCTACGTTAAAATCACCCCCCCCAAATGATATGATATGAGTGGATCCCACATTCAGTATTTTCCCCCATATGTTAGTAAAAAAACGTGGAGTATCCACATTAGGACGGTAGCAGTTTGCTATCTTGATAGACTTCCTGCCAAGTCCCCCCCACGCTATGACGTATCTCCCTTGTGGATCTTTTATCACGCCCGCTAGTGCAAAAGGTGTCTGCTTTTTAATCAATATAGCTGTGCGCCAGGCATATGAGGAGTAGGAAGCGAAAAGCCTATCACTCTCCCATTCGCTGGCAAATGTCTTTGAGGACTGTGGGTGAATGTGCATCTCTGGCAGCAGAGCCACTTGTATCTGCAGTCTGTCTAAGTAGGCTAGAATCTGCCTGCGTTTTCTGGGATCACCTAGGTCCCTGAAGTTCCAAGACATCACCCTCAGTATGGATTTATCTTCCAGAGTCATCATACCATCCCATACCACAATATCTATTACATTGCGAAGCTACAGATTTTGACAGTTGTTCAATTGTAGAGTCATACTTCCTAAAAATACATCGCCTGCTATTGGTATCAAAGCATTTAACTTCCCATACTCTTACCCCACCACCCACTGAAGCATCCCAATTATGACAGCTGCAATCCAATCAGCCCTCCCCCTCCCTGATGCCCAGAAACCAAACCATTACAGTAAATGTCACGAACCCATTCCAGACTAAATCTGGAAAAGGGACTAAACAAAACAGATACAACAAAAGAAAAGTAGTGGGGTACACCCTTTTGGGGAAGTTCTGCTGGGTGGCCCACAGGTACCTCTCGCCTTTCCAGGAGGCTGGCATTGCTAACCAAGTCCCTGAATAAGCTCTGAGGGTGTCCAGCTATTCATTATCTGCATGTCCTATCCGGTTGTAGTATCATCTTTGTGATTGTGCCCCTCGGGTACAGGGTATCATATCTTGTGTTCTTCCGTTGCGTCATTGCTGTGTCCGTGTTGAGCGACCAAGAAAACATCAGCAAGTACCCATTGATCCCAGTGAATTTAATTCTATGTCCGATGAGTGTGCTCTTGGGGAGTCTTTTGGTGCGTGCGATGTATTCTTTTGTCTCTTGAGCTGCTTGAGGAAGTCTTCTACCTGCTGTGCTTCGTGAATATTGTTTGGGAGCTTGGTGGGTGATGCGGAGGCGTGCCGGGTAAAGTAGAGCATAGTCTATTTGTGCTTGCCTCAACTTTTGTTTACTGAATAAGAATTTGCGCCGTTCCTACTGTACGTGCATTTTAAAATCAGGGTACATGGTGAAGGGCACCCCTTCTTAGTGCAATTGCTTTTTCTCCCTGGCCACCCGTAGAGCTGTGTCCCTGTCCCTTTAATTCAAGAGGCGTGCGAAGATAGGTCGGGGTGTGCTTCCAGGGGGAGGTCTCGGCCCAAGGGAGCGATGAGCTCTTTCAACAATGAGATGAGGAGATAGCAAATCCGCTCCGACCACTGATATAAGTAGTTTCTCAATATACTCCTCTATCTTGCCTGTGTCTGTGCTCTCCGGTATTCCCAAGACGCAAACATTGTTTCTCCTACTTCTCGCCTCCATGTCCTCATTATTAGCTGCTATAATCTTTAACAGTTTATCCATTTGTGTCACTGTAGTTTTCATATGGGCCGTAGTATCTTCTACCTCCGATATTCGTTATTCAGCGTCCTTCAAGCACGTCTCATGCAGGTCAAGCTTGTGAGCGATTGCATCCATACGTGATGTCAATGTGTCCATCTTGTCTGCAATAGTTGGAAACCCTTGCCGCACCTCTGTGAGAATCGATTTTACGTCATCGCTTGGTTCCATTAGTCGGTCCTGCTGTGCCCCTTCAGCCTCAGTGTCTGCCTCCACCACCTGCTGCCGCGTATTTTTCTTTGCATCAAAGGTAAGTCGCAGTTGGCGCATCTGTCTTCCCCATCGCGAAGTGTGCGACTGTCGTAGGCCACAGCAAGAGGCCCGGCGTGAGGGGTGAAGCAGTATGGCGTTCATTTACAGTGGTGCCCTCTAGCCTGCTGTTCTCTAGTGTAGTGTATGCGACCCTGTGGAGGAATGCCCCAACGATGGGAGGGGAGCCCCCAGTGTGTTCTGTTGCCAGAATACCAGTGCATGCGCCCGTGAACTTGATAGCGTTCACAATGTGTCTCGGTTATGGGACCGTGGGCGGTGCGCCTCCTCCAGTCTGTTCCTGTGGCCGCCTATATGTCCGTTGTAGGCCTCACTCCCACCGTCCAGCCCGCAGCTCACTCAGCACATTGCTGTACTCTTACAGGGTCCCGCTCGTGCCAATCACCTATGCCTTCTCGCCTGGGCACTCACAAATTATGCAGCTTGGCGTTCCCAACCCGGGGTCTCTGCCGATTTGGGTTTATGCTGCTTACACTCTGCCTCTCATGGCCGCCCCAATGTCCATGCTGTCTGCGGGACCAATACAGCACTTCCGCTGATAACTCCCACTGCTGCCGCTGCGCAATGATTGCTGTCAGGTATTAGGCTTGCCTGTGTGTGATTCAGGGTCCACTCTAGGGGGCACTGTCCCGGGGGAAACTTACTGCCCGCTCCCCACTGCCATTTCCCCGCGCGGGCCCACACACCTCATGGGCACCACGGTGCCTGTGTGAGCACCTTGCCCCTGCCACAGTATCCGAATGATCCGGGAGGCAGCCCGGTCGGAGCTGCTCAAAGCCGTCAGCCGCCTCAGTTCTCTGCGGGTGCCGCCAAAACCAGCTCTGCTTCTCTATACTTGTTGGGCTTCTCTGCCCCGTACTGTCACAGGCAAAATATGTAATTAGGGCAAAGGATAAATTAAGAATTTCAGCCGAACTGCGGGAGCCTCTCACAATGATAGCCATTCCGCTCGTGCACCACCTAGCGCCCCCCAGGAGTTGAAAAGTTCCACGGTTTATTATGAAACTAAATGTGGTCCCACAACTAAGACAGCTTGGCTAAGAAGCGAGCTACATGGACATAAGGTCAAGTGAAGCCAGCTACTATTTAATATCAGCGACAACAGCATTTTGACAAGAAATCATTAAGATGGTGAAACTTAATTCTTTAACCAGTCATGTAAAAACAGAATGAGGCTAACTGAAAATCTGAAGATGTCAAATGCAATTTGATTATATGATCTAGCCAAAATCAGTGTGAAAGAATAGTCAATAGTTATGCTGCATATATAGCAGAACTATTTCAACATAGTGCCAATACTGCAAATATGCTTGAACAGACTTGAAAAAGGAAGACTACTTCTTTAAATTCATAAAAGAGAGCACCAAAAAACATCTTGCAGATAAGAATTATTGGCTAAGCTGAGCCAGGTCAGCAAAGTATTTGCCGTAAACATAAAAGAACATGTAGGAACATAGACAATGCTATATCGTGTGGTCTCCAAATTCCAAGCAAGACTTAGGAAATATCTCCACTGCACAATATATTAGCCCTGAACATTATAGCTAGCCCCTCGCTGAAAAATGGCCGCGGGACACTGCGTTGCACATCTGTGAACTTTGACAGCTTTTGATAAAGGTGATTAGGGTAGAACGTAACAGAAGTTAGCCTTCCGCTATAATCATAATCCTTTATTAAGGAAGGATCTTAGGGCCCGATTCACAGAATGAACTTACTACTTTTGGCATTCACAGAATGATCTTACTACTTTTGGTATTCACAGAATGAACTTACTACTTTTGGTATTCACAGAATGAACTTACTCATTTTGGTATTCACAGAAGTTAGGACTACTAACTTTAGGACTCCTAAATGCCTTCTGTGAATACCGAAAGTCTTAAAATTAGGATTTTTCTCAATTTAGTAGTAGTAAAGTTAGGACTCCTAACTTTAGGACTCCTAAATGCCTTCTGTGAATACCGAAAGTCTTAAAATTAGGATTTTTCTCAATTTAGTAGTAGTAAAGTTAGGACTACTAACTTTAGGACGCCTAAATGCCTTCTGTGAATACCGAAAGTCTTAAAATTAGGATTTTTCTGAATTTAGTAGTAGTAAAGTTAGGACTCCTAACTTTACTACTACTAAATTGAGAAAAATCGTAATTTTAAGACTTTCGTTATTCACAGAAGGCATTTAGGCATCCTAAAGTTAGTAGTCCTAACTTTACTACTACTAAATTGAGAAAAATCCTAATTTTAAGACTTTCGGTATTCACAGAAGGCATTTAGGAGTCCTAAAGTTAGTAGTCCTAACTTCTGTGAATACCGAAATGAGTAAGTTCATTCTGTGAATACCAAAAGTAGTAAGTGCATTCTGTGAATGCCAAAAGTAGTAAGTTCATTCTGTGAATCGGGCCCTTACTAGTGATGTACAAGGGAAACTGGAATGCTGTGGAATCTGACAATCAATTATTTCACGGCGAACACTCCGAGTGAGCAGTGTAGCTGTGGTAACTAGGTTCCAAGCCTCACTTTGGCTTAGCGGTCCTGCGATTGGCCCCGACCCACATGACCCGCCTGACCACGCCCCTTCCAGGAAGCTAGGCGCTCGAGTATAACTTCAATGCCACAAGGGGTTCCTTGGATTCCCACGGGGCGTACCATCTATGGAACCAAGTAGGTTACCAGTTTGAGGAGCAGAAGCCGCAAGTAAGTCGCATTACACAGGATCCCTTTGGATTTTGTCAAGACACTCGAGATGACGCTCTGTCACTCACTGCTTTTGCGCCCGTTTTTGCTTTCACTCTCCAGGTAACGCGAGCATCGCCCTTGGAACCCGGACGCCCATGAAGTGGATTTATACCACTCTTTGAGTAAGCCGAATGTTTTACAGTTATCCATGTGTCACTGGGCTACATGTACAGAACTGTAAAATCCTTAGCTGGGATTTTTAGATGTAGCTTTTCCTGGGTGATTGTTAGACATATTCACTTCCCGTAGTGCCTTTTCCACCGTGATATGCATAATTCTCACCGCTCAAACAATCTCCTGTTTTTTCCTAAAAAAAACCCTCAGTTCTTAAAACCAGGTCTCTTTTTCTGTTGAGAGCAGCACCGGCATTGGGGCCACGCATTAACCTCCGTGGCCAGGTACACCCATATTGTGGCAGCTAGTACTGATGACAGTGACTCAGCATGTCTGCCAACTACCACCCGTGGGAACTCTCTATCTATGTGTTATATGTACAACAATTGTTTGTCTTTTGTAATGTGATCCCAACCACCTTTTTGCTCGAATCTTTCTTTGCAGGTTTTTCTTCCAGACTGTGGAGAAGACAACATTTTGTAAAGGAACACAATTTTGTGTTTCCATCCCTTTATTGATCGGGGTTAGGGCGTACCTTAGCGTGTGCGTACCACCCAGGTAATTTCACTGGTCCTGATGAAAACCCACAATCGCAAGATGGTTGAAACATGTAGACCTGTATTTTAAATCACATAGCACACGTCGCTATTTTACAACACTACACGTCTTGAGCACCGGAGTCTACCTAACTAGACATAGGTGTCACAGTTCTTTTATTAGGGTGTCCAGTCACTCAGGAATAAAGTCTTGCAGTGAGTAGTATTGGCCCCTTTTTAAATCACGTATCACTTTTTAATATCTCTGCACATATAAAAAGCAAAAATACCCGCTCCACTGTAATCAGCTGTCGAAGCACACCCTGTTGGCACTCGGCCTTCGGGGTGGGACCCCAATGATGAAGCATGTCACCAACTAGGTTGGTGAGTGAGGGGTCTTCTTAAAAGGACATGCTTTGTCCTGCATAAAGGTTGGGCACACAGTGCTAGACTAAGCCTTAAGCTTTAGGCGCAGAGACTCTCTCTGTTACGCCTCTAGGGGGTACTCCTCCATTTGTTGTGTTAAATTCTCAATAAGGGGACCAGGAGTTCCCGCCTTACATTCCTGTAAAACACCCTCACTCTCTCTAGTTGTTTTGCAATAATCAAGAATCTAGCGCCTGCTGCTATGGTATGAGGCAGGAATGAATCTTTGACCCACTGTTGTTTAATGTTCATGTTCCGAACACAACAGAACACTTCAGCTTGGTATGACATTTTCCTCTAAAAATATGTAACTAACACACCCATCTTGTACCACTAAACTTGCCGATTACTGCAAAACTCATTCAGTATAAATCATTTGCAGAAAAAAACACCATAATGACATTTGGTATAATGGAGCCTAGAGGTTGTTGGGCTTAAGCTTGTAAAGAAAGTGTCTGTAAAGGCTGGTACCAGAACAAAATGGTTGCCACAATTGTAGGATAAATGAGTTTAAGCAGGATGAAGGCACAAAGTCAATATGGCCATACAAATGGTGGAAGTACTAGAACACCATGTTTAAAAGCCTTAAAGATAAAGTGAAACGTTTGATACATGTAGCACCAGCCCAGATTAGTTCAAACTTCAGGCGGGTAGATTTGATGGAGGTTTTGCTTTGAAAACAAGCATTTGCAATGCAATAGGTCTAGCATTTGTGAGAGTTTAAGCTACTAGCATGGTAAATGTTAATGCCTTTTATTTATCCGTTTTGATAATTAATATATAAATAAAAGGCATTGTCATTTACAATGCCAACAGCTAAAACTTGTAAATACGAGACCTATTGCATTTCAAAGAAGCAGGCGCCTTTGTCCTGGCTACTTGGAAAGTGAAAGCGTGCATGGTGCACTGAATGTTGCAGGAAAGCATGTCATGCCTGCAGTAGGATGTGGATTGAATGTGATTCTTGCCTTAAAGATGTCATTGCTTTAGTCAAGAAAGCTGAACTATCGGAAAGGAGTTCTAAAGCCATTTCGTAACAAAACGAGTCATCCAGTTCAGTCAACATCATCTCTGAAAACAAGAAAAGACAAGAAACATAAGAAAAATAAATATAATCAAAACAATTCATTCAATTCTAAAAACTCTTCTAAACCTAAATTCAATAAGTTTGATTCAAGTTCATTTGCGTGTTATCGTTGTGGTAGCAAATCCCACAATGCTAGTTTTGAAAAGTGTCCAGCTAGATCAACCAAACGTTCCAAATGTGGAATTGCTGGACATTTTGCTAAGTCCTGCAAAAGAAACATTGTACAAACTCCTAAAGTTTCTTGCCTTAATGATAGTGATGATTCTGATTCATCTTAATGTGACTCTGATAACCAACAAGTATCTGAACATAGAAAATGTAACATTGTTCTTAATATTAAGTGCAAGGATGGTAGCAAACCATTATGTGTAGTTAAGTTTGGTGGTATTGCTTTACAGGTTGCTGCAGATTCAGGATCGCCATTCACCATTATTGCAAAGAGTGCATGGGATGCCAACTTAGTTAATGCCCTTGGTCCACACTTAGAACCTCCTGATGTCCTTCCAGAGAGCTTTACTGGTGATAAAATTGACTTATAAGGATTTTGTTCATTAGTTTTTAATTTCAAGAATCGCTCTGCTGTTTGCAAACTTTATATAGATACTGATGGTCCATATGTCCTAGGTTCGAAAGACCAAAGAGCATTGAATATAATTCTTGATCCCAACAGCCTGGAACAAGTTCTTGTGATAGTGAAAACACCAAGAATTGGGTTGTTAAGGAATTTCCCAAAGTTTTTTCTGGGAAAGTTGGTAAGCTCGATGGTTTTTCTCATCACATTCTACTCAAACATAACGATGTACTTAGGATACACAAAGTGAGGCACATACCTATCATTGTGAGAGATGAAGTAAACAAGCACTGGCGTTGCCAATAGGTCTCGCAGTAGGAAAGTTGGAGCAATTACAATTGCAAATAACAATGCCTTTTATTTTTGTTTTCATTTTAAAAACATAAAGGGCTTTGTCATTTACAAAACCAATAGCTCCAACTTTCGTACTGCGAGACCTATTGTGCCCTGCACAGTGTCGGTGAAAGTGGCACTGCGTGTGTGTGAGTGGCTTTGAGTGAGTTGCGTTGCGTGGGTGAGTGGCGTTGCATGTGTGAGTGTTGTTGCGTGGGTGAGTGTTGTTGCGTGGGTGAGTGTTGTTGCCTGGGTGAGTGGCGTTGCCTGGGTGAGTGGCGCTGCCTGGGTGAGTGGCGTTGCGTGGGTGAGTGGCGTTGCGTGGGTGAGTGGCGTTGCGTGGGTGAGAGTGGCGTTGCGTGTGTGAGAGTGGCGTTCCGTGTGTGAGAGTGGCGCTGCGTGGGTGAGTGGTGCTGTGTGGGTGAGTGGTGCTGCGTGGGTGAGTGGTGCTGCATGTGTGAGTGGCATTGCATGTTTGAGTGGCGTTGCATGTGTGAGTGGCGTTGCATGTGTGAGTGGTGTTGCGTGTGTGACTGGCGTTGCGGGTGTGAGTGGCGTTGCGTGTGTGAGTGGCGTTGCGTGGGTGAGTGGCGTTGCATGGGTGAGTGGCGTTGCGTGGGTGAGTGGCGTTGCGTGGGTGAGTGGCGTTGCGTGGGTGAGTGGCATTGCGTGAGTGAGTGGCGTTGCGTGGGTGAGTGGCGTTGCGTGTGTGAGTGGCGTTGCGTGGGTGAGTGGCGTTGCGTGTGTGAGTGGCATTGCATGTGTGAGTGGCGTTGCATGTGTGAGTGGCGTTGCGTGTGTGAGTGACGTTGTGTGTGTGAGTGGCGTTGCGTGTGTGAGTGGCGTTGCGTGGGTGAGTGGAGTTGCGTAGGTGAGTGGCGTTGCGTGGGTGAGTGGCGTTGCGTGGGTGAGTGGCATTGCGTGGGTGAGTGGCGTTGCGTGGGTGAGTGGCTTTGCGTGTGTGAGTGGTGTTGCATGTGTGAGTGGCGTTGCATGTGTGAGTGGCATTGCATGTGTGAGTGGCGTTGCGTGGATGAGTGGCGTTGCGTGGATGAGTGGCGTTGCGTGGATGAGTGGCGTTGCGTGGATGAGTGGGGTTGCGTGGGTGAGTTGTGTTGCATGTGTGAGTGGTGTTGCTTGGGTGAGTGGCGTTGCTTGGGTGAGTGTGGCATTGCGTGGGTGATAGTGGGCTTGCGTGGGTGTGAGTGGCGTTGCATGTCTGAAAGTGGTGCTGTGTGGGTGAAAGTGGCAATGCGTGGGTGTGAGTGGCTTTGCGTGAGTGAGTGAGTGGCGTTGCGTGGGTGAGTGGCGTTGCATGTGTGAGTGGTGTTGCGTGGGTGAGTGGTGTTGCGTGGGTGAGTGGTGTTGCGTGGGTGAGTGGCGTTGCGTGGGTGAGTGGCGTTGCATGGGTGAGTGGCGTTGCATCGATGAGTGGGGTTGCGTCGATGAGTGGGGTTGCGTGGATGAGTGGGGTTGCGTGGATGAGTGGGGTTGCGTGGATGAGTTGCGTTGCGTGTGTGAGTGGTGTTGCTTGGGTGAGTGGCGTTGCGTGGGTGAGTGTGGTGTTGCGTGGATGATAGTGGGCTTGCGTGGGTGTGAGTGGTGTTGCGTGTCTGTAAGTGTTGCTGTGTGGGTGAAAGTGGCACAGAGCCTTTGATGTGGCCTGGCGCAGGAGAAATGCTGCTGCTGCTAATTAAATATAACAAGCGAGACCTATTGTCTATGCCAATGCTTGTTATTGTTGACTTCCCTGATGTTAAAACAATAACAGCCTGTAGAAAGCTCAAATCCATGCAGTCTTCTATACCCTGAAAAATCATGTGTACTGCGTGTCTTTACGAGTTCAAACCTGCAACAAGTTCGAAATATGGGCCGCTTTTTTTTATCTATCTAATTACACATGGGGGGCGCATTTATTTTGATGTCCGGGGCCGTAATCTTTCCCAGTCCGACAATATCTTCTAACAAGCGGGCCGAGCTCTCAGGCACTTTGTGCTGGCCAATAACCAAGTGAGTGCAATATGCTTGGATGTGTGTGTGTCCTGCTCCGGAACTCAACCTGCAGATAAATCACACCAGGCAAACAACTTCAAGGCAGTGGAGGAGACAAGAAAGCAAGCTGCCACACTCTCCATCTCTCAAGACTTTATAAACATCAACTGAACACAAGTGGAAATTATATAAATCACAGGAACCGGTTAGCCTGAAACAAGAGCTCCATCTGAGTCAGAATCACGTGGATTATACATAGAAGGCCGTGCTGCTCTAAAAGGCACAAAGGGACAATGGGAAGTACTAGGTGTTGGTAAAATACCATCACTCCACATTTTTTACTCCTCATACTTTCACTCCTCATACCATTAGTCCGCAGGTACCTTTACTCCGCATTTTTTCATTCCGCATGCCTTCATATATTATATGCTTTTATCTCGCATGCTTTTATGACGAAAATCATTTTAAAAGCATGATTGGTAAAAGTATATGTTTTAAGGTAAGTTGTAAGGTAAGTATATGGGTTTAAGTTATGGGGTGCAGGGGTATTTAATTGTTAAGGGGTACAGGGGTATTTTTAGGGTTCAGGGGTAGGTTTCCGTTTTGGGGTACAGGGGTATTTTTAGGGTTCAGGGGTTGTTTTGTGTTTTGGGGTACAGGGGTATTTTTAGTGTTATGGGGTAGGTTTGCGTTTTGGGGTACGGGGGTATTTTTAGGGTTCAGGGGTTGTTTTGGGTTTTGGGGTACAGGGGTATTTTTAGGGTTCAGGGGTTGTTTTGGGTTTTGGGGTACAGGTGTATTTTTAGGGTTCAGGGGTTGTTTTGGGTTTTGGAGTACAGGGGTATTTTTAGGGTTCAGAGGTTGTTTTGGGTTTTGGGGTACAGGGGTATTTTAGGGTAAAGGGGTTGTTTTGGGTTTTGAGGTACAGGGGTATTTTTAGGGTTCAGGGGTTGTTTTGGGTTTTGGGGTACAGGAGTATTTTTAGAGTTCAGGGGTTGTTTTGGGTTTTGGGGTACAGGGGTATTTTTAGGGTTCAGAGGTTGTTTTGGGTTTTGGGGTACAGGGGTAGTTTTAGGGTTCAGGGGTTGTTTTGGGTTGTGGGGTACAGGGGTATTTTTAGGGTTCAGGGGTAGGTTTGGGTTTTGGGGTACAGGGGTAATTTTAGAGTTCAGGGGTTGTTTTGGGTTTTGGGGTACAGGGGTATTTTTAGGGTTATGGGGTTGTTTTGGGTTTTGGGGTACAGGGGTATTTTTAGGGTTCAGGGGTTGATTTGGGTTTTGGGGTACAGGGGTATTTTTAGGGTTCAGGGGTAGGTTTGGGTTTTGGGGTACAGGGGTATTTTTAGGGTTCAAGGATTGTTTTGGGTTTTGGGGTACAGGGGTATTTTTGGGGTTAAGGGGTTGTTTAGGGTTTTGGGGTACAGGGGTACTTTTTGGGTTCAGGGGTTGTTTTGTGTTTTGGGGTACATGGGTATTTTTAGGGTTCAGGGGTATGTTTGGATTTTGGGGTACAGGGGTATTTTTAGGGTCAGGATGGGTTAGTGTTTAAGGGTGCTGGGGTATTTAAAGGGACTAGGGTGGAATTAGTTTTTAGGGTTTTTATATATATATATATATATATATATATATATATATATATATATATATATATATATATATATAATATATATATGTGTGTGTGTGTATTATTAATATAGTTTAATATAGTTCTAAATATAATGTAAATTTAAAAACTTAATTCTTTTTATTTAAAATTATATATATATGTGTGTATACATATATATATATATATATATATTTATTTAAAGATAAAGTACTTTTACAAAGTATATGACTTCACCACACATGCATTTGCGTTATAATTGCATGCGGAGTGAAGTCATATGCTATGTGAAAATTTGCGGAATCAATGCATGAGGAGTAATGGTTTTTGCGGACTTAAAAATGCGGAGTGATGGTATGCGGGATTTTTTTTTGCGGAGTGGAAAGACATATTCCTAGGTGTTACCATGGACTCACAGGCAGAAAGAGCAAATGGCAGAGACATGCAGACAGCTGCCATGTCCCCGAGGCACGCGCTGTCCCTGCACAGCTTATAGCTGGGCAGATGCACTCAGAATCACCGAGCTGGGGCGTTCGGAGGCGTGCGATGTACAGGCACTGAATGCGCCCCAGCGGGGGGCCATGGCGAGCTGCAAAAGACACGGGGACATAGCGCCAATATGATACTACTGCTGTAAACCCACCGCTGCGCGATCAATCAATGTGTAGAAATTGTCCATGTTTTGGTAGTTAGAATGAACTCTAAATGGCGAAGTAGGGAAGCATACATCATATCTATTTTGAAATAAGTTTTTAAAAAAAGAGAAAAAGGGACTGGAAGGCATGGTGGAGCAACAGGAGAATGGGCGAGGGAGGTGGGGGCAAGCAACTGGACGGGAAAGCACAAAATAAATAGAAACACGAAACAACACAAACAAACTCCTGGCATTGCTGTGGGGAGGGGGGGAAGAGAAATGCACGGCCGTGAAAGTGGCTCTTGGAGGGCGCATTCCTTTGAAGTGTCTGATGCAATTATGCGAGGCAGGCTGGTTAGGAAGCAAATGGCATGGGAGGGAGGCTGAGGCTTTGATGTGGGGAGTCACAAGCTAAGTGAATAATTAGGGGAGGAGAACTGGCAGGCTGATAGGCACAAGGCTCAGGCAAGCTCGTGCACGAAGGAGCTTGCTGTCACGTGGTTCACGTGAACTTAAAGGAAACCGCATGGCAAGAAGCCCTTAGTTTCACGAGGATTTTGGCTACTTGAATTCTCGCTCCGCTCGATGCGCTTGCGCGCATCGATAGGTCGCGAAACCTAAAAAAGAACTACTCAAATTACAAGAAAATGGGATTATTGAACCTGTAGAGGCTTCTGAATGGATTTCTCCATTGGTTGTGGCGAGACATGCCAATGGAAAAATCTGTCTATGTGTCGATTTAATAAGCTTAAACGAAAAAATAATTGTTGACCAATTTCCTTTACCTAGGATTGATGAAATGCTATCCCTTACTCGTGGTTATAAATACTTCTCCACCATTGATTTATCATCTGCATATCATCAGATTGTTTTACATCACTCTAGTCGCAGTCTAACAACTTTTCGCACGCCCTTTGGTTGTTTTCGTTTCAAACGTATGCCCTTTGGATTAGAATCTGTGGCTGCAGTATTTCAAAGATTAATGTCTCAATTCTTTGGTGATATGGCAGGTATAACTTTTTTCCAAGATGACATTCTCATTATGGGTCGGAATACATTACAAAATGATTCCAGACATAAACAAGCATTTACAATGCAATGGTTTTGCCTTTGGAAAAGTTTGAGCTATTGGCATTGTAAATGACAAAATTTGTATTTATGTGTTGGTTTTGAAAACAGATAAATAAATGGCATTGTCATTTACAATGGCAATAGCTTAATCTCTCGCAAATGCGATTTGTATTGCAACTATTTCAGTTATCATTTTGCACTACCATGAAAACTGGCTTGTGCATTTACTCCTGCAGAAGAGTATCAAGAGGAGAGTCAGCAGGCGCCCCTGTAGGAGGTAGTGTATTCAAGACTGTGCAATACAATACATGCTCCCTTCCCAACTCACTTGGTCTCGAACGCCCAGTCATACACTGCACCACCATACATTGCGACACAAATCTGGGCATACATTAAAACGAAAAACCGCCTGTTTGTCTATAGTTGATTGTACTCGGTGGCCTTGAGAGAGGAGGCAGAACTGTGGTGAAACTGCTAGGTTTGTGTGTACGAGGGAGGAGAGGAGTCGTATTTGTGACAGAACTTCTGGGTGTGGGCGAAGGAGCTGGGAAGACCTGGCACAAGAGTGGAGGAACGGCAGGGATGACTGGGGCAGTACGCGATGCCGGTCGAGACGCCATGGTAAGAAGCACGGTTGCATCACTCTGCACGTGGGTGGCCGGCATGCAGGGCTGTACCCCTATGTCGGAAGCAGAGTTGTATCATCCAGCGCTTGTATTGCTACCTGTGCTCTGCTGAGATGCAGGGCCGCACCCCCCCAGGTTGCTTAGGTTGGATGCAACAAGCTAGGACTAGAATCTGCAGTGGCACATGACATGGGCCCACTTGGTCCAGTTGAATAGAACTCCTGGGTATAGTACTGAAATCGTCAACTTCGAAAGTAAATATACCAGAGGACTTTGTGTAGCTAAGCTAGAACGCCCTCTGTGCTCGTTAGTATACACAGAGCTCAGAGAAAGCTGCTATTGTCTGGCCGCCTGAGATGGATCCTGTGACCCGCCACATGTCCATCCACGGAGCGTCTAAAGTGAAGGCCTGTGAGTGGAATGGAGTTGCGCACTGGATCTGAGCATGGTGGAGTTTGCATGTGCATGTGAGTGGGAGGAGACAGGTAACGTGTGAGGGTACTGAAACTGGATGTAGGAGTGGTGCAGCCAGTCAGAATCACGTGGATTATACATAGAAGGCTGTGCTGCTCTAAAAGGCACAAAGGGACAATGGGAAGTACTAGGTGTTACCATGGACTCACAGGCAGAAAGAGCAAATGGCAGAGACATGCAGACAGCTGCCATGTCCCCGAGGCACGCGCTGTCCCTGCACAGCTTATAGCTGGGCAGATGCACTCAGAATCACCGAGCTGGGGCGTTCGGAGGCGTGCGATGTACAGGCACTGAATGCGCCCCAGCGGGGGGCCATGGCGAGCTGCAAAAGACACGGGGACATAGCGCCAATATGATACTACTGCTGTAAACCCACCGCTGCGCGATCAATCAATGTGTAGAAATTGTCCATGTTTTGGTAGTTAGAATGAACTCTAAATGGCGAAGTAGGGAAGCATACATCATATCTATTTTGAAATAAGTTTTTAAAAAAAGAGAAAAAGGGACTGGAAGGCATGGTGGAGCAACAGGAGAATGGGCGAGGGAGGTGGGGGCAAGCAACTGGACGGGAAAGCACAAAATAAATAGAAACACGGAACAAAACAAACAAACTCCTGGCATTGCTGTGGGGAGGGGGGGAAGAGAAATGCACGGCCGTGAAAGTGGCTCTTGGAGGGCGCATTCCTTTGAAGTGTCTGATGCAATTATGCGAGGCAGGCTGGTTAGGAAGCAAATGGCATGGGAGGGAGGCTGAGGCTTTGATGTGGGGAGTCACAAGTTAAGTGAATAATTAGGGGAGGAGAACTGGCAGGCTGATAGGCACAAGGCTCAGGCAAGCTCGTGCACGAAGGAGCTTGCTGTCACGTGGTTCACGTGAACTTAAAGGAAACCGCATGGCAAGAAGCCCTTAGTTTCACGAGGATTTTGGCTACTTGAATTCTCGCTCCGCTCGATGCGCTTCGATAGGTCGCGAAACCTAAAAAAGAACTACTCAAATTACAAGAAAATGGGATTATTGAGCCTGTAGAGGCTTCTGAATGGATTTCTCCATTGGTTGTGGTGAGACATGCCAATGGAAAAATCTGTCTATGTGTCGATTTAATAAGCTTAAACGAAAAAATAATTGTTGACCAATTTCCTTTACCTAGGATTGATGAAATGCTATCCCTTACTCGTGGTTATAAATACTTCTCCACCATTGATTTATCATCTGCATATCATCAGATTGTTTTACATCACTCTAGTCGCAGTCTAACAACTTTTTGCACGCCCTTTGGTTGTTTTCGTTTCAAACGTATGCCCTTTGGATTAGAATCTGTGGCTGCAGTATTTCAAAGATTAATGCCTCAATTCTTTGGTGATATGGCAGGTATAACTTTTTTCCAAGATGACATTCTCATTATGGGTCGGAATACATTACAAAATGATTCCAGACATAAACAAGCATTTACAATGCAATGGTTTTGCCTTTGGAAAAGTTTGAGCTATTGGCATTGTAAATGACAAAATTTGTATTTATGTGTTGGTTTTGAAAACAGATAAATAAATGGCATTGTCATTTACAATGGCAATAGCTTAATCTCTCGCAAATGCGATTTGTATTGCAACTATTTCAGTTATCATTTTGCACTACCATGAAAACTGGCTTGTGCATTTACTCCTGCAGAAGAGTATCAAGAGGAGAGTCAGCAGGCGCCCCTGTAGGAGGTAGTGTATTCAAGACTGTGCAATACAATACATGCTCCCTTCCCAACTCACTTGGTCTCGAACGCCCAGTCATACACTGCACCACCATACATTGCGACACAAATCTGGGCATACATTAAAACGAAAAACCGCCTGTTTGTCTATAGTTGATTGTACTCGGTGGCCTTGAGAGAGGAGGCAGAACTGTGGTGAAACTGCTAGGTTTGTGTGTACGAGGGAGGAGAGGAGTCGTATTTGTGACAGAACTTCTGGGTGTGGGCGAAGGAGCTGGGAAGACCTGGCACAAGAGTGGAGGAACGGCAGGGATGACTGGGGCAGTACGCGATGCCGGTCGAGACGCCATGGTACGAAGCACGGTTGCATCACTCTGCACGTGGGTGGCCGGCATGCAGGGCTGTACCCCTATGTCGGAAGCAGAGTTGTATCATCCAGCGCTTGTATTGCTACCTGTGCTCTGCTGAGATGCAGGACCGCACCCCCCCAGGTTGCTTAGGTTGGATGCAACAAGCTAGGACTAGAATCTGCAGTGGCACATGACATGGGCCCACTTGGTCCAGTTGAATAGAACTCCTGGGTATAGTACTGAAATCGTCAACTTCGAAAGTAAATATACCAGAGGACTTTGTGTAGCTAAGCTAGAACGCCCTCTGTGCTCGTTAGTATACACAGAGCTCAGAGAAAGCTGCTATTGTCTGGCCGCCTGAGATGGATCCTGTGACCCGCCACATGTCCATCCACGGAGCGTCTAAAGTGAAGGCCTGTGAGTGGAATGGAGTTGCGCACTGGATCTGAGCATGGTGGAGTTTGCATGTGCATGTGAGTGGGAGGAGACAGGTAACGTGTGAGGGTACTGAAACTGGATGTAGGAGTGGTGCATCCAGGCAGGGGATGTGAAAGAGCTAGGGTTGGGCAGGGGATGTGAGAGAGCTAGGGTTGGGCAGTGGTTGTGAGAGTGGTGGAGCTGGGCCATGCATGTGAGAGTGGTGGATCTGGGCAGTGGATGTGAGGGCATTGAAGCTGGGTGTTGGAGTGCTGCGGGCGGACAGTGATGCATGAGAGGTAGGGTTGGACAGTGATTGTGTGGATGGTAAGGTGGGCAGTGGATGTTAGGGCATTGAAGCTGAGTGTTGGGAGTGCTGCGGAGGGACAGTGGGTGCATGAGAGGTAAGAATGGACAGTGATTGTGTGGGTGGTAAGGTGGGCAGTGGATGTTAGGGCATTGAAGCTGAGTGTTGGGAGTGCTGCGGATGGACAGTGGGTGCATGAGAGGTAAGAATGGACAGTGATTGTGTGGGTGGTGAGGTGGGCAGTGGATTGAAGGGCTCCGAACCTGGGTACTGGAGTGTATTGAACCAGATGCTCAGGTTTACGAAGTGACAATGTAGAGGTGAGCCACAGCGAAAGGCTCGAAAAATAGAACTTACTTTATTTGCACTACGGATAGGGTGGGATTGGTAAGTCTCGCCGCCCCCCTGGCTCACACCATTCCAATCAAACTGTCATCAACCAGACACGGACCCGAAGTCCGCATGGGAAAGTGCCCCTAGAGGAAGAACCAAGAACACTTTGGCCCCTAGGGCACTTAAGTTTGGCAGCGAGTGGTTTCTTTTTTAGGGAAACGGGGGACCTTATTGGTTGAAAAGGAAACTGCTGCAAGATGGTACTGCCGGGGGCTTTCGTCCTCAAGGTGGTGGCCAACTCATGAGAGGTGCTCCACGCGGGAGAGGACTCTGCACATGCGTAGAACTGCACGGGCACACATCACGGCGCGTGGAATCTCTCCAAAGAGGTCCACTGGAGGGCGAGGAGGACGCAAGAACTGCTGCTTCCAAGGTGAGGCTGCTGGTGGGAAGGGAGGGGCTCTACCGGGCGAGGAAGAACTGGGATTAGCAGGCTGGGCTCATTCTCTCCATGTCTCTGGCAATGAAGGCTGCGTGTGAGGGTGCAGCTCTCACACGCTCAGCGCCCAGATCCACTGACTGCACGTCAGAGAGTGGGGCACACGTGGAGAATAGTGGAGTTTGGGGTGAGCCGAGGATAGGACAGAGCTTGAGCACCTGGTAGGGCTGGTACAATCTGTGAACAGGTTTTTTAGTATTCAGAAATCTGGCGCTCAACTTCTCACGGTAAGGTTTCAGAGTATCGTAGCTTCAATTTAGGTGCTTCTTGGCAGAGGAAAACCTTAACCTCTGTAAGAGAGGAGGATCAGGGACCCCCTTCTTAATGCAATTGTACAAGAATCCAGAGCACACTATGCGTATCAAATCAAATTTCAATCTTCAAATGATCATACATATGGGATAGATCAGACCAAACATAAGTTTTCAAAAGTTTTATTACTCAACAGTGTTCTTATTCTCAGAATCACTGTGCCATGTCACTCTAGCCTACACGTGTTTCATCACACGCGTTGTCGGTTGACCGGTGATAATTCCGACCCGGTCGGAATTATCACCGGTCAACCGACAACGCGCCTCGATCATTAAGATCAGCCCTGAAGATTCACAGCCACATGCTGTGATGAAACACGTGTAGGCTAGAGTGACATGGCACAGTGATTCTGAGAATAAGAACACTGTTGAGTAATAAAACTTTTGAAAACTTATGTTTGGTCTGATCTATCCCATATGTATGATCATTTGAAGATTGAAATTTGATTTGATACGCATAGTGTGCTCTGGATTCTTGTACACCTGGTAGGGCTGGGGTGGTGCAGGATTTGCAGAGAGGTGAGAGTGATATGAAGGGCTGAGGCGGCTCAAAGAGCAGGAGCTGCTGCTGCAGACAGACATTCAGGGAGGAACGAAAACTGCTGAGAGGAAGGTGGACGGTGAAAAGCCTCAGAGGAGAGGTTCCAGCTCTGAAAAGGGGTCTTTCTAAACATACACTGGCTGGCTGTGCCGCTAAACAACATGCGCGTTTCAATCATTCAAACCACGTAAAACCCTTACGATCTGCCCTCGCTGGGGCCGGGGGCACTGGGGTGTAGATGCGCCTGTGTTTGTGTGGATGAGTTTGCGGCAGGGATGTTTGTCTACGGTTTAAATGCCTGAAATAAAGCCGGGGAGCGCCGTGTCTAATAGCACAGCCCGTGCCACAACAAGGCGGGTGTTGTTGTCCAGAAGAGCGAGCAGGCACAGTGTGTTCTGCCCCCTCCGCGGCCGCCGCGCAGGGAGGAATTCGCTGAATTCCGCGGGTAGACGAAGCCGCGCTGGGAGACGTCAAACCAGCATTAGATCAGAGCTGCTGCCTGCTGTCTGCCCCTCTGCCTTCAGCCACAGTGCCCCCCCGTGCCCCAAGCAGGGAGCAGGGAGCTGCGAGCCGACGTGCATTCACAAAGCGAGCACTGTCAAAGCCAATAGGCCTGGCTACAGCAAGCATACATTTTGTTACTTATTTTTTTACAAGAAACGTTTACAAATTAAAACAAGAAACAACGGCACAAACAGGGGGGCAGAGGCTTACCGCATGGCCTCCGTAGACGCTGCTCGGAAAGCAAAGCGTCCTGTAGGGATTCGGGGGCGTGCTCTCCCCTTCCCATTGGCTGGAAGGTAAAATTCCAGCCAATGGGAAGAGGAGGGCGTGACTTAAAAAAAGACACAGAAACGCCCCCGAATCGCGTCAAGGCAGGCCCTGAACTCAGTGACGCTCCTCTCCTCCAATGGCTGGCCAGCATTTACGAGGCCAGGCAATGGAGAAGAGGGGCGTGTTCAGGCCCCCATACTACTAACAAAAGATTTCGGCTCCGCCCACCCACTGCTTACGCAGTGGGACGGTAGCCGAAACCTAAAAAGTACTTCAAGTCCTTGACAAGTATGGTTTAAAAGCTGAAGTGTCTAAGTGTAAATTTTCTGAGAGTGATTTATTTGGGTCATGAAATTAGTGAATCTGGAATTAGACCCAAAACGAAACTTGTTAGAGCAATATTAGACGCCCCTGCTCCTAAGTCCAAGGACAAATTAAAATCGTTTTTGGGCTTAGCTGAGTTTTATCCAATATTTGTAAACAATTTTTCAGAAAAAACTCATGCTATGAGAAATTTACTCAATAATAAAGTTTCTTTTTCATGGTCTGATGAATGCCAACAAACCTTCATTGCAATTAAAAAAGCCATTTGTAGTGCCCCCAATCTTCATGGTTTTGATCTTCTTGCTTCGACATTTGTAACCACTGATGCAAGTTCAAATGGCCTGGGTAGTGTTTTAACTCAAATTTCGGAATTTAATAAAGAGGTGATTGTTGCTTTTGCATCAAGATCTCTCACACCTGTGGAACAGAAATATTCTGTTATTTAAAGGGAAAACTTAGCTGTTGTGTGGAGTCTGGAACATTTTAGAAAATTTTTGTGGGGGAAAAAATTCAGCGTTAGAAGTGATCATAAACCACGTACTAAGCTACTCACCACTGATGGATTATACAGAGGTCAAGCAAGAATTGCTAGACTCCATGAGTCTTCAAGATTATTTATTTGATATTCAATATGTTCCTGATGAAAAAGAAATTCATAGCTGACTGTTTAACCAGACTTTCCTTAACTGTTGCCGAAATTGACTCCAATTCTTGGAATGATTTCAGTTGCTAATATTCTTTTTAAAGAAAATTCTGGGAATAGCATCTCTTAAGAACAATGGTTTGAAGCAGATACTCTTTTAAATTATATTAAATCCCAAATTATTAACGGTTGGGACATTCTTAACAAAAAAAGATCTTTCCGACAAGTTAAGACAGTTTTGGGAAGTTAGAGGCGAACTGACTGTCAATGACCATTTCGTCTTAAGAGGTAATAAAGTTGTTCCTCCTACATCCTTAAGAGAACGCATTATTCAATTATCACATGAGGGTCATCATGGTATCACTCGCACTAAATCTAGAGTTAAAGATCTTTATTGGTGGCCAGGAGTTGACAATTATGTTGAGAAAAGTGTTAGATCATGCAATAGTTGTGAAACTTCAGATAAGTCAAAGAAAACATTCAATTCCCCCTTAGGTGTAGTTCGTTCTCCAAACTTACCTTGGGAAGAAATCGCATTGGACATAATGGGTCCAATCACCTGGATTGATAATACAAGCAAATATATTCTTGTTCTAGTTGATTTATTTTCGAGATGGTTTGAGCTACGTGTTGTTGATAAAATTGACACAAAATCAGTAATCAAATTTTTAGAATCTATTTTTTTACAAGAAGGATATCCTGCTTCCATACTTACTGACAACGGAGTACAATTTAAATCTGATGAAATGTTGAAGTTTCTTTCTGTCAATGGTATTAAACAAAATGTTACTCCCTTATATCATCCTTCCTGCAATGACGTTGTTGAAAGGTTAAATAGAATTATTAAAGATACTGTACAGTTATGCAGGAAATCCAAACTATCTTGGGATGACGAACTTAAGAAAATGGTATGGTCTTACAGAGTTACCCCTCATCCTTCTTTGGGTAAAAGTCCTTTTTCGCTTATGCGTTATAGAGTTCCCTTTTCTAAAACAAATCCTGGATGGATGAAGCGAAATGGAATGTTTTTTGTAATCTTGATGTTAAAAGTACTTTGAATAGTTCTCAAGAAAAAAACAGAATGTATTATGATAGCAGACATGGTACTCGTCCATCTGATTTACAAGTTGGTCTGTGGGTTTGTGTTAAAAATCCAAGGAAAGTTCCTAAAGGGTTTAACAAATTTTCTCAACCTAAGAAAATGTCCAAAATTTATCATAACACTGTCACTTTGGACAATGGTGAGACATGGCATATGAGTCACCTAGCGTTAGCTCGTTCTTTCCTTGATGATTCATCCTCATCTTCTCAACATTGTTCATATTCTTTGTTTTGGTGTTATGATAATACCTTAGAATCGTCTTCTTTTTCTTGTGATCCTGTGGATGATCTTAATAATAATTCTGGTGAGGGGGGCGGAGCTAGCCGGCGTCGATGGTGGACACGTGAGCCTTCGGCTCCTCGCCTAAGCCCCTGTAAAATCCTGCTGACTCATCCTGCACAGTGTCCAGACCTCTGCATTTGGCTCTATTCCTCCACCTGAGACCCCCGGTCACTATCGGTGGGGTCGGTGGCCCTGCGGAGCTTCGATCTCCGGGCAGAGGGCGGTGATGCCTTGGCGGTCGTGGACTGGGCCTGAAGCCGCGGACTATCCTGGAACGCGGGCCGAGCGACGCCGCCTGACGTGCGGCCTCAGCAAACCCTGGTGACCGGAGTCCTGGCCCTGCGGGGAGGGGTTCGGTACTTGAGAGATCTGGCGCAGGTGCACCCTCTTCTCCTCGGCCGCTGCCCCCCAACGTGGACCATCGCCCTCGCGGGGAGCGGCTCCTCGGCAGTGCAGTAGCTGTTTGGGCGGTCGCCTGCCGGAGGCCTTGTACCGGCGAAGTCAGAGTGAGTACACAGCCTGGCCGGTGTACTCCGGCGGTCCTGCGGGCCTCCCCCCCCCACGCGCTGTGAGTTGATGGACGGTGTCGGCCACTGTAAGAAGAGCCCCCGCCAGAGCCGTGCAAAAACGGAGTGATCCCCCTGCAGGCGCCATTTTGGGACCCTCGTGCGGTGCACCAGGCCTAGTGGTCCCCGCCACTGGCGGTAGCAGTACGTCTCCTCTGAGCTCATCGACCACTGCTCCTGACCCCCGGAGAGGGGCGTGGAGCCCGCTGCTCCCCTATCTATCCCCCATCCAGGACTGCCATGGGGAAGAACGACCCTTCGCAGGCTAAACTCTCCTTTGACCGGCGGCGGCCTAAAGGGACGGAAACGCCGACAACCGAGGCGTCCCCAAAGGGTGCCACAGCGACTGGCCCGGCGGGCACAGACCTGCGAGACCTGCTTATGTCCATGGAGAAAGGGATACAGGACAGCATAGCGTCTGTTGGCACCAAAATTGACGCATTGTCATATCGTATGGACCGCATGGCGGAGCGCGTCGACAAACACGCCGAGCGCCTGGACATGGCGGAAAGGCGGCTCACTGAGGCGGAGGAGGCACAAACTGAATGGGACAAAGATAGGAAGCAATTCGGCAGGCTCCTCCAGGTCATACAGGACAAGTCTGAAGATTTAGAGGCGAGGTCCCGCAGATCTAACATCCGCATCACGGGTGTGGCGGAAACCACCCAAACCGGCAAAATGGAACTCTTTGTCGAGAAACTCTTGAAAGTCTTGCTGGGGGAAGAGGCCTTTTCACCTATGCTCATCGTGGAAAGGGCGCACCGCACTCTGGGCCCTCAGCCAAAGCCGGGCGCGCCCCCTCGCCCTATCATAGCAAAACTTCTCAACTACCGAGACAGGGACACGGCGTTGCGCCTGGCGAGAGACAAAGGGAAGCTGCAACATGAGGGCATGGACATCTCCCTCTACCCGGATTTCACCGCCAAGGTCCAGGAGGAAAGGAGACAATTTGCACCGTACAAGAAGCAGCTGCGTGCCCTTGGCCTAGATTACGCTATGCTATATCCTGCCAAGCTCCGAATTAACAAACAGGGGCATTCCCACTTTTTTACGGACCCCAGAGATTTCCAGAAGTCCCTGAAAGAATGGACCAGGGAACGCAAGGACGCCCAGAAGCACCACGATGATGATTCCGGCTCCGCTTCACACATGGATGAGCAGGACTGATTGGGGGTCAGCAATGTACTCTACCTTACTTCCTACGAAGTGGGGTTGCTCCCCGCCCGGAGACGCTGGGCCCCCCTGAGGGGGCGGTAAGTGCTGGCATGTATGATATTGGCAGTCTCAATGGTGTGGCTTGATGGGCGGGCTCTACAGACACTCTGCTTGGTGCCGCCTGACAGTTTTTGTTTCTTGGGGATGGGCGCTGCCAGGGGGGGAGGGGGCACAATCTAATGTTGAGCCGGTACTTGTACTAGTTGTTGGTATGCCTTGAGGGGGCGGGTGGGGTGGAGGGGCACTTTGGAGTGCTTTGCTAAGGACACTGAACTACCTGCTGGGGCAGGCCTGAGGGACAAACTCGATTTGAGTAACTGAGCAGTAGGAGGAACTGCTCCTGACAGGCTTTCTCTGCCCCGGCGCTTTTGGCTGTTCGGCTCCACCGCGAGCCAGTTTCAGGACTATCTTGTTTTTGTTAATTTCGGGTTGATGGGGGGTGGCATTGGGATCTGTCTGACCTGGTTGGGGGTGGTCGGCTGTGGGTGGGTAGGGAGGTGGAAGGCTACATTGGGGGGGGGTTGCGGAGGGATGTTCTTGTTTCCTTGTTTGCGGGGGGTTGCATGCTAAACCAAGAGAGGTGCTGCTTGAGATTGTGCTTGGATCGAAATGCTCTTTTGTTGATGCGGCGCTCGGCCGCCTGTGTATTCTAATGTCGTGGACCCTATACACTGTGTTGCCGGTGGCTGTACCCAGATCTGGAACTCATGCTGCCGATATTGCTGACTGCTCACTAGATTGCCCATCGCAGATATGTCTAACAACGCTGTAAGTAACACTACACATACCCCTCAGACTCTGAAGATGATGTCCTGGAATGTGCGGGGCCTGAACGACTACCGTAAACTGCGGAAGGTCCTTAGCTACTTACACAGGCATCGCGTCGATCTGGCTCTTCTGCAGGAAACGCACTTGCCCATTAACAGCAGGATGTTGCAGGCCTGTGGGCTCGTGGGTAACGCAGTGGCAGCTGGATTTACGACACACTCCCGGGGGGTCCTAACCTGGGTCAGCCCAACCTCACAACTAAAATTGGTCCCTGTGGTAGCAGACGCTGAGGGTCGGTATGTTTTCACTAGGTGTGTGGGTAAGGGGATTGACTTGTTGATTGTCAACGTTTATGGCCCTAACTACGACAACCCAGACTTCTATGTCACTCTATCGGCACTCTGTAGGTCGCACGCCAACACCGGGGTACTGTGGCGAGGTGATTTTAACTTTGTTTTTGACCCTGTCCTGGACCGCTCGGCCGGCCCCGCCCGCAGGCCGGTTGCTTCGGCCGCTTATATGAAAGCGGAACTGATTAACTTAGACTTGGTGGATGTGTGGAGAAGTAAACATCCCACGAAAGGTGGCTTCACACACTATTCCGCATACCACAATATCCATACCAGAATCGACTACTGGCTGGCATCACAATCTGTTATGAGTAGTATCCGCGCCTGTGAGGTGCTCCCACGCACTCTCTCGGACCACTCTCCCATTCTGCTACATGTGGCCATCACTAGGAGAGGTATTCCCCCTTTACCTGGAGGTTTCCTCCCTACTCCCTGATGGACGACGCCTTTCGGGGCGAATTGGCTGAGGACATTGACTCGTTCTTTGATACCAACCTGGGCACGGTGGACGATTTTTCCACACTGTGGGAGGCGTTCAAGGCCTACATAAGAGGCATGGCCATGTCTAAACACTCAAGTGTGCTGCGGACTATCAGACGGGAACTCGCGACGCTGGAGTCCCGACTGTCGGAACTGGAGGGTCGGCAGCTGCATGACCCGGGGCCTGCCGTTCCCTCTCAACTTAACCTCTTGCTGTCTGAGTACCAGAGTCTGGCTGACAGGGAGATACTCCACATGGGGAAATACGCGACGGCTCGAGCCTACGGGGAGGGGGAGAGGCCAGGTGCCCTCCTGGCCCGCATGGTACGTGGCTCTAGAAGACCACTTGTGGTCGACGAGTTACACACGCCGGAGGGTGAAGTGGTCACAGACGAGGAGCAGATCCTCCATACTTTCCGGCGATACTACGCCGAGTTATATAAGTCTAGATCGCTAGGTGTTGAAGGTGAAATGGACGATTATCTCGACCACGTTGCCATGCCTTATCTACCTAACTCGGACAGGGAATTCCTGGTCCCCCATACAGGAGGATGAGATTCTGGAAGCCCTCTCCGGCATGCGGTCGGGCAGTGCACCAGGCTCCGATGGTTTGACTGTGTGCTTTTACAAAGCCTTTAAGGACAAACTGGTTCCGCATTTGATCTCCCTCTTCGATGTTATCTGCGAGGACGGTGTGATGCCCCTCACTATGAGGGAGGCTTTGCTGGTCACCATTTTGAAACCAGGGAAGCCCCCGGAATCCTGCAGCTCATACAGGCCCCTTAGTCTACTGAACGTTGATGCCAAAATCTATGCCAAGGTGTTGGCCAATCGGTTTGCTCTCTTGGTCCCCGAACTTGTTGCGCCTGAACAGTCCGGCTTTGTCCCCAACAGGAACCTAACATACAATATTCGCACTGTGCTGGGGACGATGCAACATGTCCGCCAGGAAAATACTGCGCTGACGGTTTTCCTTGATATGGAAAAAGCCTTTGACTCGGTGGAGTGGCCCTTATGATCAGGGTGCTCAGGAAACTCGGTCTGGGTGAACCGTTCCTGCAGATGATAGGTGCCCTGTACCACCAGCCATCGGCTAGGCTGAAATTGGGGGACAGAGTGTCGGAACCGTTCCACATCAGCAGGGGCACCAGGCAGGGTTGCCCCCTCTCACCCCTACTGTATGCGCTGGTAGCGGAGCCTCTGGCCTGCGCTATAAGGGAGTACCACAGTCTAGAGGGGATCAGCTTTCCCACCTATAAAATTGGCATCTCAACGTACGCCGACGATACCTTGCTGTATATCCGTAATCCGGAGACAAACTTGTCTGCTGTCCTCCGAGAGGTCGTCCGTTTTGGCTCACTTTCTGGGCTACAAGTGAATTGGGATAAATCCATCGCCTTCCCACTCACACCAGTGACGCAGCCTTTTGACATGGAATATCCCCTGAAGTGGACCACAGAGTCGGTCAGGTACCTAGGTATCCAATTACACTCAGACCCGGAAATTTTGATCAGAGACAATTATGGTGTGGCCTTCAATAAGCTTGTTGATGATGTTGACACTTGGTGTAAACTCCCACTATCTCTCTTAGGTAGGATAGCCATTATGAAAATGATTGTGCTCCCGAGGTTTCTGTTCCTCTTCACGAACATCCCAGTGGTTCTGTTGAGGGCCTTCTTTAAACAGCTCATACAAGTGCTAATCAGATTGGCATGGGGAGGCAAACAACCCAGGGTACAATGGGCGACGTTGATCCTCCCCTGTGAGATGGGGGGTCTGGGGGCACCCGATTTGGAACGTTACTACCGAATAGCACAGGCATCGCACTTACACTCATGGATCCACGGAGACGCACGCACACCTCATGTGACCCTAGAGCGGCTGTTTGCGGACTCACTCCCCCTTCCGGCCACGGTTTGCCTCCCAGAGGATCGCTCCGTCGGTCAACTGGACTCCCTTAAAGCAACTAACCACGCCTGGCACGCGCTGGCTCGCGCACGTGGCTGCACTATTTTGTATTCCCCCCTAATGCACGTCAACTGGGCGCTCTGGCTGGACCCCCTTGGGGAGAAGGGGGTCACTGAGGCGCTTCGCTCCCTGGGGATCGTGAAGATGGAAGACCTGTTCGCGGAGGGTATCTTGAAAACGTGGGATCAGCTCCCACCCTCCCCATCGGGTCCTCGCTTCTGCAGAGGTTCCAGTTCCATAGACTCCGCTCGGCGTTTCGAGAGACGCTGGGCCCGACTATGGAGGAGCCAGTGGAAGTCCCCGAACTAACTTATGTCATTAAAAACAAGTCCCCTGCAAAACTAATTTCGCATATCAACAAGTTGGGGGTGGCACATCAGCAGCTGCTCCATTCTAAAGCCAGGGAGGCCTGGCAGGGTGATCTACAGTCGCCCATCGACGACAGCATGTGGAGATATTGTTGCTCTAGCACACGTAGAATCTCCCTCAATGGCAGACACAGGTTAGTGCATTTTAAGTTCCTCCAGCGGGTCTACTACACCCCCGAAAGGCTCCACCGATACGGCCTGCGGCAATCAGCGGAGTGCGAACGCTGCCATACGCCAGTAGCAGACTTTATCCACATGGCGTGGCACTGCCCAGGTGTACAGGCTTTCTGAGCTTGACCGGATCCTAGGCGTGGAACTGCATCGCAGCCCGGAATTGGCCCTCCTGTGTTACTCTAGGCCGCTCCCTCCCGCTCAGCGCCGTCTAGTCGACATGGCACTGCTGTTGGCCAAGAGGTTGGTGGCGAGATGCTGGATTAGGGGACCGCTCCCCACTAAGAAAAGATGGACGGGGAACTTACTAGACTGCAGTACTCAAACTGAACTCTATAGCGAGCTGCTTCCTCCCAGGAGTAGGCCAAAAAACTTTTGGGGTCTTTACCATGAATACCTTCAGAGAGGGGATGAGGAGTGTTCGGATACCTCGGAAGTGGTGGACCTCCCTGATCACACGACGGCTTAGGGGCTGAGGTGCACACAAAGCTTATCTTGAGGGGGGCTGCCGGGTAGGGGTAGAGGGGTTGGACGGGGACAGCACGGAATCACCTAGTGCCTCCGGGGTTGGGTCAAGACAGCCATCGGGGTGGGCGGGCTTGACGGGGTTGGGGGCCGCATATAGCAACATCTGGGCACACCAATGAACTCCAACTGAACTTGCACACTTGGGTATTCTCGTAAGCACACTCGTGGGTGGGTGGGGGGCGTTGGGTTGGTTTAATAGTTCTTGATTTTCCCTTGTTCTCAGGGACCTTCGATACCAGTGTTCTGCGGATGGTTACAAGTTGTCATGGTGCACCTCACACTGTTTTCGGGCTATTACCACTATCTGTTTCCCAAGGCTGATAAATGTCCATCTCGCCGCCGGGCCCCCGGGATGCCGGCTGAATGGCTGTGTATTTCATCATGTTGTTCAGTGTTGGCGGCGCGCATGTGCCCCAAATGTGTGCATATATGTGACTGTATGGCAAGCTTGGATTCTTGATAATAAAGGTCTTTTAAATAAAAAAAAATAATAATAATTCTGGTGAACCTGTTGATGATTCTCATGTTAATTCTCATGCTATTGCTATTTGTAATAGACCTTTATCTAATGTTCAAACGTCTTTTGGGAGAATTGTTAAGAGACCTGGAAGATAAAATGAATTTATTTGTTACTAGTTTTATATTCTTTATTTTTTTTTCAAAGGGGGGAAGATGTGTAGTAGCTTGTGGTATGTTATGTTTAATTATTTTCGTAGAGCATTAGAAGCTTTTGTGTTCTGTATTCTATGTCATGCATTCGAATAGAATCGGTTGTTTGAATTTATTATGATTTGACCTGCAACCTTGTTGGAAGTTATCAGTGGTTTGTCTATTAAAGACAAATTTATCAAATCCTAATTGGTGTCTCTAGGCTGTTACTACAAACAGCCGGCAGGAGAACCACTTAACCAAATAGTGCTCTGAGACTATCATTAAAGCCTACCGAGTAACAACATGTAAGACGGCCACTCCATATGGGAGGTTACAAGATGAGACAAGTCTTTACTAAGGAGGGACTACTAAGCCTATTGCCCAATTAAAAGTCAGTTTCACAAAGGACAGTGGCAGGAGCCAATTAAAAAGATGGGCGGAACTTTAAGTCCATACCTGAATACAGCATGCCTCGCAGAGCATGTGCTGCCCAGGCTCGATCTAAACAAATGGAAGCACAGTGAAATCATATATTTGTTCACACAGCTAGTAAAATTCCTAGGTTTTCACATAGTGTCATTCAGCCGGTAGATTGGTGTCTATTTCTCTCTCCTATTATACATCAAAGGTTAAGGATTTTTCTCAAATTTTTGGTGCATTAGGTTACGGCATGGTGGCAGACAGCATCATCTTCATTTGACACGCTGTGAGCTTACTTGCGCGCTTGCACTAGCACTTATGCTGCCAAATTTTTAAATATTCTTTTATTGGTTTTATTTTGCTCTACTCATTTCTATTGTGCTCCTACCTGCTTCAGCACTACACAACTTGCCTGGGTCATACACCGATACCCCGGTCCATCCTGGGGTCTCCCGATTGATGTGGAGGGTGCCGGCTCTCAGACCTTCATTCCTGGCAGCTGGGAGGTGCTGGGGACGGAGCCACTGGTTAGCGCTCTAGCTCTCCCCACGCCATATAGCTGACCTGCCTTTCTTCTCGCGCTGTGAACGAGCGCAGTCGGTTGCCGAACGCTGCTTTATTTGCTGTAATTTTCTGACTGGAGACCGGTCCTGTTCGATTACTAAGCAGACAGCATCATCTTCACTTGACACGCTGTGGGCATACTTGCGCGCTTGCACTAGCACTTATGCTGCCAAATTTGTAACTATTCTTTTATCGTTTTTAATTTTGCTCTCCTCATTTCTATTGTGCTCCTACCTGTGTCAGCACTACACATCTTGCCTGGGTTGGCTCCGACACCCCGGTCCACCACGAGGTCTCCCGATTGATGTGGAAGGTGCCGGAGCCTCTGACCTTCATTCCTGGCAGCTGGGACGTGCTGGGGGCGGAGCCGCTGGTTAGCGCTCTAGCTCTCCCCACACCATATAATTCACATGCCGTTCCTCACATGTAGCGGACACGCGCAGCCGGCGCGCCGAACATGCGCCTAGGAAAGCCCGTCTGTGCACGTCAGCGGCCGACCGGGGCAAGGGGTAAGTAATTATGCCCATTTCATCTCTTATTCGGTAAATGAACTAACACATCTCATGACAACTGGCCTATTAGCTCTTGCACCCAAGCCCATTTGCATTCTATAGGAATTTTTAACCCCAGGACCACTGTCCCTGAACTTTTAACCCCACCTTCTGTAAAGAGCTCTTACCCCAGCTCTGCTGTTCAACCCGGTCCCACCCCTTCCCTGCCCCAGGACAAAATAGAGAGCACCCTGGTAGTCAGTTACCTAAATACCCGCTCACTGGTAAAACACCAACTTGAAATACTCCAGCTACTTGACTCGGAAAAACCTACATACTTCTTGTAACGGAAACATGGCTCACTACAGAATCAGTACCGGATATCCTCGCAGCAGTGCCCTCAGGCTACTACATTCTCCAAGCCAACAGGCCCTTGGGGAAGCCTGGAGGCGGGGTTGCCGCCATAATTCATCATCAGCTTAGGTTTACCACCTTAAATATTACTAGCATACCTTCAGTTGACAGCCTCATTTTAAAATTGGAATTCTTCCAGTCCCCTTTTATTGCCTTTATTTACCGACCCCCTCACTACATGCCCTGCTTCCCTCCTTTGTTTGGTGAAATGTTGTCCCAATTAATCATTAACAATGCCAAAATCATGATTATTGGTGACTTTAACTACTGGCCTATGAACCAAAAGGAGAGCACCAGCTACTCAGAATTCACAGACCTTCTATCCGGTATGAACTGCACTCAGCACATACAGACTGCCACACACATTAAGGGACATGTCCTAGACCAAGTTTGGACCTCCAACTTGGAAATTACCCAACTCCAAATCTCTCCTTGCCCCTGGTCAGACCACCATATTATTACATTCTCATTGGTCTGCGTCCCTCACACAAAATTGTCCCTCACAGAGAACCATATGGCGAGGAACTGGAGCTGGGTTAACCTCAACGAGTTCTGCACCTTACTTAACGCCTCATCTCCCATTGAACAGGACTCCTTAGATAACCAGGCTACCAGTATTAAGCGCTGGCTTGAATCTGCTAGCAATATCTTTGCACCTCTCAGGAGAACCCAACTTAAGCGTCCCCATGATGCCCAACGCTGGTTCTCTGACGAGCTAAAAAACAGGTAACTAACACTCAGTAAAGCTGAGCGTAACTGGAGATGAGACTATGCCCCAGGAAAAAAAGTTTCTTATATCACTCAGTTAAAAGACTACAAAAAATCTATTCTTCAGGCTAAGACTACATACTTTTCCCTGAAAATCACCAATTCTGCTACTAAGACTAAAGACATATTCTCCATAGTTGAGGAGCTGTCACACCCGGACAGAGTAATAGCCAAACCGGTCCCCTCTCAAACATTATGCGACTCCCTTAACCTATATTTTACGGAGAAGATTGCTACAATCAAAAGCAGCATTCCTTCCCCCCCTACCCTCAACAACCTCCTCTACTCCCTTTAAAAACTCACAGGTGGTGGATCAAATACCCCCGCTATCTAGGGATGAGTTTTTTGCTCTACTGAAAAAAGTTGGATCAGGCTCCCCCACAGATTGTTGCCCGTCTCACATCCTACAAGAAGTTTTCGCCATCTGCCCTTCCCCCACCCCCCGCTTGCCCTCCTTAACAACTCTCTCAGATTAGGCTCCGTCCCCGACACCTTCAAGACAGCTGAAGTTGTTCCCATCTTGAAAAAACCCAATGCTGACCCCTCTCTGATGAGCAATTTTCGCCCCATCTCGTTGCTCCCTTACCTCAGCAAGCTCCTTGAAGCTCATGTCACCAACTTCCTCAGTTCTTTTATTGAACACTCACAGTTCCTTGACTCCCAACAAGCAGGATTTAGACCGGCACATTCTACCGAGTTAGTCATCCTCTCAGTCATGGATGAACTGAGGAGGGGGCAGACCATAACATCAGTCAGGCCTTTGTGCTCCTTGATTTGTCGGCCGCCTTTGACACAGTCGACCATAACATCCTGATCGACTGTGTCGGCAATGCCAGCATCCAGGGGTCAGCTCTGAGGTGGATCTCCTCCTTCCTCAGTAACCGACACCAGGCTGTCCGCCTTACCAACTTCTTTGCGGAGAAAGTTAGGTTGACTTGTGGAGTCCCCCAGGGATCCTCCCTCTCTCCCCTTCTCTTTAACCTGAACCTGTCTCCCATGATCCGATCCCTGCGCGAAAGCAAGGTTGCTGCTTTTAACTACGCAGATGACATCCAGTTGGTGTTCGAAATCGACTCTTCTGATACCTCAGTCAATAACTTCCAGTTCACCATGAGCCTCATCAGCGATTGGATGTTGGATAATCAACTAAAACTTAACCCCGATAAGACTGAGCTGATTCCTGACCGGTGGCATCTCTAACTCATGGAACTCCAACTTTTGCCCTACCCCCCCTCCCCCCCCTTCTAGGCAATCCTCCCATCCCGCGGAATCTGTTAAGAGCCTAGGGGTTATAATCTGCAAGATCTTTCCATGAAGCCTCAGATCAGCGTAGTGGTGTGATCTTGCTTCTTCCACCTTCGCAGAATCCAAAAGATCTCTACATTTCTAACAACGGAAGCCCTAACCCTGGTCCTCCTGGCCTTGGTTATTTCCCGCATTGACTATGCCAACTCACTTCATGGTGGCAGCCCTGCCTATCAGCTCCGTCGTCTGCAACTGGTACAAAACCAGGCAGCGAGGCTCATCTTTCACCAACCCAGACACCACCATGTTCGCCCCTTGTTGAAGAGCCTCAACTGGCTCCCAGTGGCCAAACGCAGCGAATTCAAACTGGGCTGTACTATCTTTAAAGCCTTGGCTGGACTTGGTCCAGCTTTCATCTCCTCCTTGATCCATCGCTATTCCCCTTCCTGTGTTCTTCGCTCCTCTTACTTGTCCTTGCTTAGTACCCCCACCTTCAAACAAAAGAAACATGGAGGTCTCAGATTCTCTTCTCTTGCGCCTCACTTCTGGAACTCCCTCCCCTTGGAATTCAGATTAACAAAATATTACATCCACTTCAGATCCCTTTTGAAAACCCTGTTGTTCACTCAGGCATATAAGTAAGGCTCTTCCCACCATTCAATCATCTGCTGCCCCCCATTCACAGCGCCATAAAAAACGTCCGGTGAAAGTGCGCTCTATAAATAATTTTAACATAACATAACAAAGAGCCACAGTTTTCAGTTTGGTGCACACCTAGTTGGAGCGACAGCGCTGCTGGTGTTCCCCACCCCCCCACCCCTTGGAAGAAGGGGCATCTTGCTTCTGAGGTCTGGGCCTAATCACCCAATTTCTTTGTCATGTGGGCGTGGGACAACTGCAGACCTCCTAAGCTTGAGTTTGAGGACCATCTAGCCCCCTGTTGCTGGGGTCTGATCACCCCTTTGGAGTCTGGGTGTCCCAGTGTTCAGCTCGAGGTGCCCTGCAGTACAGTTCCCAGAGTGCTCCCTGGTTCTTGTTATCTGCAGAAGGTAAACCGACCTTGCACTGCCCTCAAGGTGCTTCAGTGGAGAAGCCTTCTCTGGTACCCCCCCCCCCCCGAATGTAGAAGGATGTGAAACCCAAGGAGGTTCATTCTGCTGTCTCCAGAGTAACTAAAACAGGTCACCACCTGATCTGCAGGTGAGCAGGGAGTCTGTGTTCTCAAAGTACAACACACCTAAGATTGTCATTGGCATCTTGCTCTATGCATTATTGCACAGTTGGAGCAGAGCTAGACCCCAGGAACCTTGTGGGACAGCTTGTCCTAGGCAAGGATTAAACAGCTCTAGGAATTCAAGGCAGTATCTGTTGCAAGGTCTCACTATGCACTGCACTATTGCTTCATTCTTGTCATTTCCCAGCTAGAGGTGGGAAGATGGCACCCTTACCGTGTTGGTTTACTTCATGCCCTACATAAAGCATCTAAAGGCTTGGCCTGGCACCTAAAGCGAATCACAAGCTAATCAGCAACTCCTTTACCATGATCTGCTTCAATTATGTCATTATTATAGATTTGCGGTACCTGCCCAACTGAGCATGCTAATTAAAGGAGATTTCGAGTAAGCAAGGAAGGGGAGGCAGCTAAGACAGGGAGAAAGAGAGCGAGGAAAACAGGCTGTAACAGAAACACAGAAACCACAGAGTAGAATGTAGCAGAATGGGAAAAAGAGAGCTTGAGAATCCGGAATAATTGTGACCTAAATAGAACTACCGGGGTAAATATAACAAGCATTTGCAATGCAATAGGTCTTGCATTCCTGAAAGTTTGAGCCATTGGCGCTGCAAATAATGAAACACCAATAGCTCAAACTTTTAGTAATGTGAGATCTATTGCATTGCAAATGTTTTTTTGGAGGGAGTAAGTGAATTGCCCAGAATCACAGGCCATCAAGCGTCCCTGCTGAGACTCTAAACCGGTTCCCCAGCTTCGAGGTCGACCGCTCTAGCAGTTATGCCACATCCTCTCCTACAATTTCAAAGATATTACAAGATAACCCTTTAGCTCCATGTTCAAAACTGGTTAGATGCTTACCAACATAAAGGTGATCTTTGACGCACCAACTGAATTTCAATCTTAAAGCAACTATGTTAAAATTAATAACATAAGTCTGCTTTTTAAAATATCACATTCACGTTGATTCAACAATTTAAAAGGGGGGGGGTCACAGGTTTTAGATGCAAATCACATTCCACTGCTCTAGCCATGGGCGTAGGAAGTGTGGGGGACGCAGGGGATATATCCCCCCCAGATTTTGGAGTGGGGGGACAAGGGTGGGGGGGACGAGGGACAAAAGAATTTCCCCTCTCTCTCCTGTCTGTGGCAGGGCCATTAGCATGAAAGCGCTACCTAATGGCCCTGCACTTGACCTGCCTGGAGTCAAAGAGGCCACCCGCCCTCTGCCCTTTGTTATGCTGCAGGAAGGCTAGGCGTTCTCTTTTCCTTCATACCCATTTCTGTCTCTGTCTCGCTCCTGCTTAAGTTCTGATTGCAAGAGATCTTATGTACTCTCTCTTGCATTTCCTTTTCTTCATTTGTTTCTCTGTGAAATAGATCCAAAATAGGCGGACACTTTGGCTGGATATTTCCTCATTTACTGACCTTTTTATAATTCCAAAGAAAAACCTCTGGACGGAGAGAAAAAAAATGAAATACCTAAATTAATCAATACAGAGTGGTCAGCAGACAGGCCATATTGTTATTTACATCCACACATATTAGAACCACTTTGCAGAGTTTGCCAGTGAAAGCGCTTTCTTTTTTTCTTCCTTCTTTGAACAACATTGTTTTCCCAGGGTGGGGAAGTGAACCATTCCTAAAGGGACTGCAATACCTGGTTGATGGGTGAAGTGGAAATGTTTAATACAATCGTTTTCAACTGTTTTAATTATTTTAGCTTATAAAATGTGTACTGCGGCTCTGTGTTCGGGTAAGTGATTTGATTTTTTTATAACAAACTGCTTACATTTTGAAAGGATATAAGCAATTGACATTGAAACGGGTCCCTTCCTGGTCCTGTTGCCATGTCCTGAATTTTTCAGGAAAAATCAATAACATTTCTGAATAAGGAGTTTAAAACTGTTAAGGTAACCATGTTGTTCCTGAATACATTTCACATGATTTGCTTATTCTTGCATTCTTTATGAGTGTTTGCTTTTTTCAGGGTGTTCTTCATTTTTTTTCGGGCAGCATTTTACTGTTGTCTAGTGCATAATTTGAATTTAGTTGCAGCACAATTGAGTTGTAGCTGAAGGCAGTGCAAGTTTCTCTCAGTGGGGCACTATGGTGTTCAGTGTGGGAGAGGATGTGGCACTCTGGCCAGAGCTGCTGAATTTGGAACTGGCGCACCATTTTCAGCCTTCATGACCAGTCCACCAGACCGCACTCCTGACCAAGCTCATTCCGATGCTACACCTTAGAAGGACCGATAGACCTTAGAAGCCCTGGTGTCTTAGCACCCGCAGGTGGAACCCAACGGTGGCAAGTGTGAGTTAACCTTGAAGGCCTGTCCACCACAATCCATACTGCAGTTCACCTCCAGTCTTGCGAGCAGGCATACGAAGAAGCACACCCTAGATTGACAGTGACTGTCACTGAGGTCACAAGATCCTTGAGGCCAGTCCACCGCATCCATTGGTACCTCCATTGGCCTTTTTCAGCAGTAGTGGTGCAACTTGCCAGGGGTTGGCAATGTAGGATTTGCATGCACACCAAACTTAGGGGGTGATTATAATGGAGGTGGAACCGCCACATCACCCTGTCAGTGGCAGTCCCACCGCCATCGGTGACTGCATCTACGCCAACCATATTACAATGGCGGGTGGTTCCCTGGTGGTCGGAAAGAGGAGGAGCTGGTGTTTCCTACAATGCTGGTGGTACCTACCAGGCATTCCAAAACAAGAGAGGAAGCGTAGAGGTGCTGATAGAATCACCCTCCTAGCAGTATCATATAAACAATGAGATTCTATCAATGTGAAGTAGTGATACATTTTTAGGTGTTTTGATTCTTTTGGGGTCTAGTGAGATACTAGGCTCTCTCTTAGGTCTAGAAATACAAGAGTACTATGTGCTTTTTAAAATACCCCTCATACACTAAAAAGTCCTTTAGTGTCATGCTTCATTATAGGGGTCTTCCCGTCCCTATAACGGGGCGGGCGTGCTACGACCAAACGAACTACGCGGGAGCACTTAAGTTGTGACAGAGGCTATGTGTAGGTGTAGGGGTGTCAGTGAAGTGTTAGGACCTAACAAGTGAGTGCAGATATACAAAAAGTTAAAAATTCCGTGGCTTAGTAGAAAAAATATATTTTATTAACTTCTCTAGCTGGGAACATTAAGAAGGGGATTGTGAGGTAGAGCAATAGCTTGCTACCTAGTAAGCAAGCTATTGCTCTACCTCACAATCCCCTTCTTAATGTTCCCAGCTAGAGAAGTTAATAAAGGGAATTTTTAACTTTTTGTATTTCTGCACTCACTTGTTAGGTCCCTACACTTCACTGACACCCCTACACCTACACATAGCCTCTGTCACAACTTAAGTGCTCCCGCGTAGTTTGTTTGGTCGTAGCACGCCCCCCCCCCCCCGTTATAGGGACGGGAAGACCCCTATGATGAAGCATGACACTAAAGGACTTTTTAGTGTGTGAGGGGTATTTTAAAAAGCACATAGTGCTCTTGTCTTTCTAGACCTAAGAGAGAGCCTAGTATCTCACTAGACCCCAAAAGAATCAAAACACCTAAAAATGTATCACTACTTCACATTGATAGAATCTCATTGTTTATATGGTACCTACCAGGCACCACAGTAAGGATTACGATACCCCTTACCCACCAGCCTATCCATGGCAGTTCACCCACAATAAAATTTTGGTGGAAAGGGACATTGGAGGCCCATAGTGGGCCCCTTTCCCCCAGCCCCCAGACATGGGACGTAGGGGGCATCTAACAATCCCCCCTTCCCCCCTACAAATCACTGCTCCATGTGGCAGGCACCGCATTGTGCCTGCCACGTAGTGCAGTGATATATGTAACATGTCAGTTTTTACATTGCGGCAGATGATGCAGCCAGCAGCACCTGCTTCAATGTAAAAGATAGGCACGGCGAACGCCATAGTGGGGGTCGCATTGTAATGCCTATCGTGGGGCCGCCACCTTGAAGGCCAGCGGTCCCATTCCCCGATTTGATGGCGGACGGACTGAAGTCCTCCTGCCTTCGTAATCAGCCCTTAAGTTTGCAAACTTCATGGTCTCTGCTTCATGCACAAACACTTTTAACATGCGCAGCCTTCTTTCGGGCCACTGGAGTTATGCAGCAATGGAGGCCAAAATTATGTTGCAGTGTTCACTAAATGATGCAACAATAAAAAAGGCTGCAGTGTGATGCGGTGCATTTTATGATACTTTGTTATTTTAACATATTTATACATACTAACGGCCTCTGCAAAGCTTTTGCCTCATTAGTACCTATGTAACATACAAATGCAGCAGAGGGAAAGGTGACCAGTCAACCTTTGCAAAGGGCCCTCCACTTCACAGAACATAAGTCACATTTCTTTTAGTAATTTTTGATCCGTTTGAGCTACAAAATTGTTTTGGGACAAATTGTTAGATTATGCAGCAGATGGTGTATTATGTGGCAAATATCATACAGCCATAGTTCAGTTGAAAACATTTTTCCACTTAACTTAATTTTGCCCCAGCATTGTAGTTGATCAATTTATAAGTTCCCCAAACCCAAAAGTCGAGTTTGGGCCCAATTTGCATTTTAAAAGCAGTCCTACAACACAGGGCTACTTTTAAACTGACCTCAGGCTTCAGCAGTGCACACATGCAAACGCAGAAAGGGCTGCTGGCCTCTAAACTGCCATGCCCTATTATATTCTAGGGACTTAAATGTAGTTCTAATCTCCCTGCCCTATTATGAACTAGGGCCTTATAGGAGAGGTCATGCCAAGCATAGGGGTACCCTAATCCATAGTGCACCCTAGTGTATGTAGGTGTTTCACAGTATCTTTAAGTGTCTCTTTCAGAGTAGCACTGGCCCTGTGCCTGTTCAGGCAGAGGCCAGGGTCAGTCAGAGTCAGGTACTACCAGTACCAGTCAGCAAAACGTTGGGGAGGGCACAGGGTGGCTTTGCAACACTAAAGAAGCACAAACTCAGAATTTAAAACATAACACCATGGTTGGGGGGTTCTCTTTAATAATCAGAATTGATTTCTATCCTAATGAACCCATTTCCAACTTTAGGATAAGGAAAGACTGGGGAAAAATCATAATGTTCTAATCTATACCTTGAAGTTTTCATTCAGCTCTTTGATGACGGTTAATAGCTCACTGTTCAATGTTAGGATTTTAACATAAACTGCAAATACCAAAATAATCTCTCAGACAAAAGCAGTAACTCACTGACAAATTTACATGATATGCATTTTGTGATCTGCATGCTACACATTCTTTGCAGCAGGCATATTAACCCACTGTGTCTACCTTACCAAGAGTCAAAACTTCCACTAGACACAAACCTCCGATCTCTCTCAATAAAGAACATTAATCACCAAAGTTATCTTCACATTTTTATTGTTGCCTGAAAATTGCTGGAGACCAGAAATGCAGCAGCAGGTACTTTTCAAATCATAATGCACTTGCAAACATGACACCCGCGCCCTAAGTCAGCGACCTATGTTTGCTTGGTGCAGCAAGATTCATATACATGGTTCTTTAACATTTGGTCTAAATACTATATGAATGTAAATAACAATAAAGCATACATGAAAACTGTGACAACATGCCTGCTTTTCTCAATATTTCACTTCGAAAGTATGCGATTGTATTTGTTTAACGGGCGGTGATTTGTATAGGGTCACTGGAAAGTCCACAAAGTTGTCCCTGTCCCCCCCAGAATTTTTGTGTCTCCTACGCCCCTGGCTCTAGCGACATCTACAATGGCTTTCAAAATAACATGTTTGTGAATGTCTTATCACATCATTATCTGTGGTACACTGCACCAGGCACACATTCAATGGCTTCAAAATGTGCGGGAAGCAAATTGTGAAACTGGAGGTTTTTTTAAATGAGCCTGCCACAGAAACTCCAATACCGTCGGTCCACCTTTAGCAAAAAGAATAATTTAAAAAATAGATAACTAATTGTCACATATAAAATGCAATTTTACACATGGTAAAAGAAGCAGCTGCCATATCCCGAAACAACCTGCATCCAAAAAAAATGGTAACAAAGCAGTTGGCAGTAAATCACCAAGTTGTGAGATTGTTGCTGGTGATAGCCTTTAAAGGTTTGAAAGCTTTGCGGTTTCTTCCAGTCTCATTGGCAAGAATGTTTTGTCGTTTGTGAGACTTGCTGCTTTAGTGCAATTTGTCTGGTTTTAAAGTGGCTCCCTGCTAGAACAAGACTTTTTTCCTGTTTACATACGACTGAAAATATTTTTGCCACATTTATGGTTGCGCTGCAAATAAATTTTAAAAAAGCGGACGCCATTACTAAACACGGTAAAAGGGTCCATTCCTGATGGGACAAATGCAGACAAGGTGCTAACTAAGGAGAGACTAACAAGCCTGTTAAGAAATCAGAAGCAACCATTTAGAAACAACAGCAACAGGAGCCAATAGGAAAGATGGGCAGAGAGTGGGTGGAGCTCAAAGTCCATACCAGAGTACCCCATGCCTCACAGCAGCTCGACCTAAAAAGGGGTCCCATTTGCTTCATTTGATATAGTATGTAGCCTTGCTCAAGGAAACATTTGTGAAATTATGTTTGACATTCACAAAGAATGTGCTTAATAGACCATTCAATAGAACTTATTGTTTATTTTTGACTTGCCTACCATACACCTAACCCGCAAAAGGACATAGTTCCTTCTTCCTGAATCACATATACACGGACATCCCTGTATTAGATGATACTCTGAAGCACTTCTGTATTTAACAAAATTGCATTTATATAGCGATTACTACCCCTGACGAGGCGTCAAAGCGCTTTTCGACGAGTAGCACGCTATTCCGAGACCCATAGAGGATTAGTGTTGAATTAATATAGTGAAACATGCAAGTACATTTTAACCTAAGTTAGTCAGTTATTTGGATTTGGAATGATAGCAGAAGGATAGAGGAGGAAAAAAGTTTGCATTTATATAGCGCTTGTTACCCCTGATGGGGTGTTGACGAACGCTATTCAGGAAGCCCATAAAGGATTAGTGGTGATTTAATATGGCGAAATATAAACTAATTTCAGTGGGGGATATTAGTCAGTTATTTGCTTATGCCGCTTGTACCAGATTGTTGAATGTATTGTTCTATCTATTCCCGAGTCCAACCGTCCTTTGGGTTACCCCCATTACATAGTGTGGAGCTCGAAGAATGGATCCAAAAGATTCAAGTCGGCACTTTAATCGCTGTAATCATCATACGGTTCCCTCAGGATGCTCTGACGGGCTCAAGGCAAGACGTAAAGACACGCGCAGATAGGCACATTTGCCCACCACGTGGGGATATGAATCCTGTCTGGTCACCCACCTTTAACCAACGATCAGCGGACTCATCATACTGATAATGCGAAGTGACAACGTCTCCTTGCAGTGGTACGGCACAAGTAATGAACAGAAGCCGCCCACCGTGGCAAACAATGTGTTCGCCGTGCCCGTCAAACGGGATGTAGCAGACCCGCCTCCACTCGCCACGGGCGGGACTGTACACCTTTAGCACAGGATAATAGCCGATGCAGTAGATCTCGTCCTGGAAAACGCAGGCTCCTTGGAAGTCGCTGCCCCCCATGGAGGCGCAATTTGTCCACTGGTCCCGGCCTGGATCGTAGCGCAGTAATCGCTTGTGGTTGACCGCGTAGAGATAGTCCCCCACAGTGACCAATTCGAAGGAGTACATCGAGTGTGGAAGAGGGGATACCAATGCCCACTGGTCACGCTGTACACTGTAACACTCCACTTCTCTTGACTTGGCCCTCGTATAAGGGTGCACACCCCCTAGAATATAGATGTGGCCACGCAGGTATGCTAGATGTATCCCGTCCCGGCAAAGCAATCTTTCTGCCAGCTGCCGCCAGCTGTTGCGCACGGAGTTGTAGACCCACAGATACTTAAAAGGCTGTGCTACTAAGTAGATATCGTGCTGTGGGGAGACACAGATGCTCCAGTAAGTCACTGACTCACCGCTTTCTTGTACTGCCGTGGCCACGGGCGAGGGCATGGTGTAGATGTCACCAGAGTAAGGATCCCAGCAGCGGAAGGGATCCTTGAGGTCTCCAATAAAGATGATCATCTCCTTGGCCTGCATTCCGATGCGGCGGGCAGGGCTCTCCTGTGGTGGGGTCTGTGGCTCTGGGGGCGTTGGCGGACAGACAGGCCCATAGCGGTCATCCAGCACCCCCTGCAGGTAGGGCAAGCAGTACCGCCGAACGAAAGGCCGGCCACGCAACCCTTCCAGGTATACACGGTCCTTGTCGGCAAAGTGGTGCCAGCGCACACATCGCAGCACCTCGGCGGCGCAGGGTCCACGGTCGGCCGGCGCAGCCTCCATCCACTGTAGGGCGGCTGCACACACGCGCCGTTCCCCGTCCACATCCAGGTCGTCGAGCCGCAACACCTCCTGCAGCTGTGCCAGACTCAACTCGCACAACTCTCCACCGCTCAGCTGGCTGAAGTGCCTCGCCACGTAAGCCAAGGCCTGAGCTCGCAGTTCGGCGTGGTCAAAGGCGTCCGCGAACTTAAAAGTATCCGCGCAGTTGGCTGGGTCCAAATGGCGAGTCAGGAAGCCGGCGCAGACTTGGCGCACATACTCCAGCTGCAACATGTCAGCGGCAGCGTAAAGGCGCTGTACGTTGGCCTCGCTCACTGTCACGCGACCGGTGTAGCAGTAGTCGATAATAAGGGCCATGGACTCAGCGTCCATGTCGTGCAGCGTCACCTTCTTCTGCTTGCTCTCGCACAGACCACCGGTGAACATGCTCTTGAAGTACGGGCAGGCGGCCGCCAGTACGTTACGGTTGCAGGAGAAGAGGCGGCCGGTCGCTTCCACTGACTGGGAGCGCGCGCCGGCGGCCGTAGTTGGAGTGGTGGCGGTTGGCGACGCCATGCCCCCGAGCACCTCAATCGTGACATCACAGAGGAGCCGAGAGTCGTAGAAGTGTTTCAATTGTGCCAGAACAGCTGCCGCGTGGCCGCCATCCACCTTCTCCTCCGGCCCCGAGAAGTAACTCGATACTGAGCTGCAGGACATCTTCCTAAGGGCGACCTACCCAAGGGCTTCGTTCTTATCCTGTGCTAGGGTGACCAACTGGCATTGGTGCAAATTCAGGACGGTGAGTGTAAAAATTCAGGACAAAGGGTCAAAATTCAGGACACAAATTCAGGACAGGAGGTCAAAATTCAGGACAAAACTTCAGGACAATAGGTACGTTTTACAGACACATCAGAGGTCGCGCAATAGTATATAAGTAAGCCCAGCCATTTCCAAACATATTCAACCATTTGCAAACCTATCCATCATGTATCCTTCCATCTATCATTTCACTCATCCATCCCTTCATCCATCCCCTCATCAATCCTTTCACTCATCCTCCATTATCCATCCATCCATCCACCCTTTCACCCTATCCATCTGTACACTTATCCATCCACTCTTCATCCCATCCATCCATTCACTCACCCATTCAGCCATTTACCCTTTCACCAATCCAGCCATCCTTTCACTTACTAATCCTTCCACCCATCCACTCTTTTAGTCATCCATCCATCCTCCCTTTCTCTCTCCATCGACCCTTTCACTTAGCCTTCCTTCCATCCATCCATCCACCCACCCACCCATCCATCCATCTACTCATCCATTCATGAATCCATCCATTGCCCCTATCACTCATCCATCTATCTATCATTTCACTCCTTCACACATCTATTCATCCTTTTGTCCATCTACCCTCCCTTTCACTCACTCATCCATCCTTACACCCACCCTTTCACTCATATCTCCATTCATTCACCCTTGCACTTATCAATCCATCAATCCATCCATCATTTCACTCATCCACCTACCCCCCATCATCCACCCACCCACCATCCACCCACCCACCCATCCATCCTTTCACCCACCCACCATCCAATCCACTGATCCATCCTTTCACCCACCCACCATCCACCCACCCACTCATCCATCCATCCTTTCACCCACCCACTCATCATCCATCCATTCATCCTTTCACCCACCCACTCATCATCCATCCATCCATCCTTTCACCCACCCACTTATCCATCCATCCATCCTTTCACCCACTCTCCATCCATCCTTTCACCCACCCATCATCCATCCATCCATCCATCCATCTGTCCTTCCCCTCATCATCCGTCCTTCCCCTCATCATCCATCCATCCCCTCATCGTCCATCCATCCTTCCCCTCATCATCCATCCATTCTTTTCCCTCATCATCCATCCATCCTTCCCCTCATCATCCATCCATCCTTCCCCTCATCATCCCTCCATCCATCCATCTGTCCTTCCCCTCACCATCCATTCATCCTTCCCCTCATCATCCATCCATCCTTCCCCTCATCATCCATCCATCCATCCTTTTCCCTCATCATCCATCCATCCCCTCATCATCCATCCATCCTTCCCCTCATCATCCATCCATCCTTTCACCCCCCCATCATCCATCCATTCCCTCATCATCCATCCATCCATCCTTTCACCCACCCCCTCATCATCCATCCATCCACCCTTCCCATCATCATCCATCCTTTCACCCACCCCTTCATCATCCATCCATCCATCCATCCATCCTTCCCCTCATCATCCATCCATCCATCCTTCCCCTCATCCATTTATCCTTCCCCTCATCCATCCATCCTTCCCCTCCATCCATCATCCTTTCACTCATCCATCTTTCCCCTCATCAATCATCCAGCTACCCTTCCACCCATACATCCAGCTATTTACATTTTCTCTCCATCCTTCCCCTCACTCATCAATCCATCTATCCTCTCTCATTATCATCTATTCAATATTTCATTCATCCATTCACCCTTTCACTAATTCATCCAGCCATTCACCCATCTCTTCACTTACTTACTCGCACACCTTTGCATATTAATTTTGAGCTGAGCCTTTCTGAGAAGAGGCCCATCAAGAACTTCACCCTCGCTGCAGGGGCCGTTCCAGGACTGGGACAGAAGCCACCCAGGGCGGAGACAGGATCCACCACAGGGGGGGACAAGAGCTATCACAGGCGGGGGTGGACTGGAGCCACAACATGGGGGACCGGAGCCATCACAGCGGGGGGGGTGGACTGGAGCCACCACATGGGGGGACAGGAGCAGGAGTCATCACAGGAGAGGGAACGTGATCCACCAGGGTGGGCACAGGTGTGGGCATGCAGTATTCTAGTATCATCTTGGGCTTCTCGCCCCCTCCTGCACAAGACAACGAGAAGACAGGCTCTCTGTCCAAAATGCCATCCCCCACTGTGATATACAGTACTTACAGGAGATACTCTAAGAGAACTGATTGTCCTCCATACTTTGTTAATCAGTGTGAGTGCGATTGTGCCCTTTCTTTATTGTATTACATTATGCATGTTTGAAGAACCGAGGTTTGCTTACAAATTTGTGACAGTAATTAAGCTCGGTGAAGAGAAGCAGGTGCTGCCTCGGTGTAATCAGGGGTGTAATCTGGCCGAGTCTAGGATGTTTGGGGCCCTGGGTAGAAATGGAATGTGTGAGCCCCCCTCTAAATAGCAGATACAAGACGCATTCAGGGCTGTTTGCATGTGAATGGATGCCCCCTGCTCCTGAACCTGCAGCCCCTCCCTCTGTCACCTTCAAGCACCTCTTAACAGCTCATCAAGGGGTGGAGGTGTGAGGGTTGCCATCCCGCTGTGCCTCTACAGTGCTGCTGGGGGTCTGAGCTTTCATACAGCATCGGAGTCAAGAAGGGAGGTCGGGGCAAGCTGTGCCCGGTTAAAATTACGGACAAATGGCGTCCGTTCAAGAATCCTTCACGGACAACGGACAGACAGCCAAAATTACGGACTGTCCGTGAAATTTACGGACGGTTGGTCACCCTATCCTGTGCAGTGGTCGAAGTGGGGAAAAAAAGTAGGGGAACTGTGGGTGGAGAATCAGGGGGCGGGAACAACCGAAGATTGAATCAGTGGGCGGAGTCAGGGGTGTGGCTAGAAATAGCAAAACATACCAATTTTTAGTACGTTTAGCATTTCACTGACCAGTTACAGCTTATAATGTTATTTAGTTAAAAGAATGGATATGTTTATTTGAGGTTTAATTCAGGAAAAAGCAAACACTCATAGGGAATACAGGTTTATGTAAAGCATGTGAAATATAAGCAGGAACAACATGTTACCTTAATGCTTTTACTCTCATTGTTCAGAAATCCATGATTATTTTTTGTCTCAAACATTGAGGTCATGAATGCAGGGCTCCTCCTATACACATGTGTTAAGCAGGGCTCAGAAGAGAAAGGGACTCTTCAGGAGAATCTAGACTCACGGAAACCCACAAAGGCTCCTTCATATTCATGTCAGCCAGCTAGCTGCTCAATCATAATATAGTAAAAAGAACAACTGGTGGACAGAATGCAGAGCAATATCATACATTCACCCCAGTGCAGAGAGATGGGCCTAAATCCATTGTTTATTTGCTCACATGCGATTCCAGTTTGGACCCAGCCATATGCTAATCAGTCTTGATCCTGTGCCCAATGAGAACAGTGTAGCCCGAACTGCCAGGCCAGGTCCTCCCTGGACTGGAAACAAGCATCCTAGGACCGGTTTCGGGATTTCAGCCCTCATCAGCCAGGATAGCTTGATTCCATTGGCATGGAGAGCACAGGACTCATGTCTGAACATACCTGTCCCACTCGGGGTGACAAATGCAAAAAGAACAATTGATGGACAGAATGCAGAACAAGGTCATACATTCACCCCAGTTCAGAGATCGGGGCTTAAATCCATCCTTTTTTGCTCACCATGCCATTCCAGTTTGGACCCAGCCATATGCAAATCAGTCTTGATCCTGCGCCCAATGTGAACAGTCCAGCCCGAACTGCCAGGCCATATGTATTCAAGTGTCCTTTCATTGGGGAAGTGAGCACAAAGCAGTACCCACTGAACTATACACATAACATATTGCTCTTTGATATGCATGGTACATGTTCTTTGCAGCAGGCATATTACCCCTCTGCACTACCTTAGATGAGTAAAATAGCCACTAGACAAAACATGCTCCCATCTCCCTCCAGCAGGTACATTGATCACCAAAGTTATCTTGGCACTTGTATTGTTGACCGAAACCTGCTGAATATACAAATAACTTTGCAGTGTTTTTAAAACTCCTGCACTTGTACAAAACCGGTCCCCCCAAACTAAACTGGACCCCTACCCTTCCAGTCGCCCTGGGAAACGCCTACTCCTGCCCTTTCATTGCTCCTGTCTAGTCAGTACTCCTGCTCATGCTCGATCAACACTCCTGCTTCGTCAATTCCCCCAACTCCTCCCTGCTCCTGGCCCGTCACCGCTCCTGCCCTGTTCACCGCTCCTGCCCCGCTCACCACTCCTGCCCCGCTCACTGCTCCTGCCCCGCTCACCGCTCCTGCCCCGCTCACCGCTCCTGCCCCGTTCACCGCTCCTGAGCCGTTCACTGCTCCTTCCCCGTTCACTGCTCCTGTCCTGTTCACTGCTCCTGCCCCGTCACCTCTCCTGCCCCGTCACCTGTCCTGCCCAGTCACCTCTCCTGCCCCGTCACCTCTCCTACCCCGTCACCTCTCCTGCCCCGTCACCTCTCCTGCCCCGTCACCTCTCCTGCCCCGTCACCTCACCTGCCCCGTCACCTCACCTGCCCGTCATGTCACATGCCCATCACTTCTTGTGCACGGTCACCTCTCCTGCCCTGTTGCCTCTCCTTCCACGTTCACTGCTCCTGCCCCGTTCACTGCTCCTGCCCCATTCACTTCTCCTGTCCTTTCACCGCTGCTGTCCTTTCACCGCTCACACCCGGTTACTGCTCTAGCTCATGCCCAGTCACCTCTCCTGCCCTGTTCACCGCTCCTGCCCCGCTCACCGCTCCTGCCCCGCTCACCGCTCCTGCCCCGCTCACCACTCCTGCCCCGTTCACCGCTTTTGCCCCGTTCACTGCTCCTGCCCCGTTCACTGCTCCTGCCCCGTTCACTGCTCCTGTCCTGTTCACTGCTCCTGTCCTGTTCACTGCTCCTGCCCCATCACCTCTCCTGCCCCGTCACCTCTCCTGCCCCGTCACCTCTCCTGCCCCGTCACCTCTCCTGTCCCGTCACCTCTCCTGCCCAGTCACCTCTCCTGCCCATCACCTCACCTGCCCATTCCATCACCTGCCTGTCATGTCACCTGCCCGTCACTTCTTGTGCCCGGTCACCTCTCCTGCCCTGTTGCCTCTCCTTCCACGTCTCCTCTCTTGCCCTGTCACTTCTCCTGCCCTGTCACTTCTCCTGCCCTGTCGCTGCTCCTGCCCGTTCACTTCTCCTGCCCTGTCGCTGCTCCTGCCCCGTTCACTGCTCCTGCCCCGTTCACTGCTCCTGCCCCGTTCACTGCTCCTGCCCCGTTCACTGCTCCTGCCCCGTTTACTGCTCCTGCCCCGTTCACTGCTCCTGCCCCATTCATTTCAGCTGCCCCGTTCATTTCTGCTGCCCCGTTCACTGCTCCTGCCCCGTTCACTGCTCCTGCCCCGTTCACTTCTCCTGTCCTTTCACCGCTGCTGTCCTTTCACCGCTCACACCCGGTTACTGCTCTAGCTCATGCCCAGTCACCTCTCCTGCCCTGTTCACCGCTCCTGCCCCGCTCACCGCTCCTGCCCCGCTCACCGCTCCTGCCCCGCTCACCGCTCCTGCCCCGTTCACCGCTCCTGCGCCGTTCACTGCTCCTTCCCCGTTCACTGCTCCTGTCCTGTTCACTGCTCCTGCCCCGTCACCTCTCCTGCCCCGTCACCTGTCCTGCCCAGTCACCTCTCCTGCCCAGTCACCTCTCCTGCCCCGTCACCTCTCCTACCCCGTCACCTCTCCTGCCCCGTCACCTCCCCTGCCCCGTCACCTCACCTGCCCCGTCACCTCACCTGCCCGTCATGTCACATGCCCATCACTTCTTGTGCACGGTCACCTCTCCTGCCCTGTTGCCTCTCCTTCCACGTCTCCTCTCCTGCCCTGTCGCTTCTCCTGCCCTGTCGCTTCTCCTGCCCTGTCGCTGCTCCTGCCCTATCACTGCTCCTGCCCTATCACTGCTCCTGCCCTATCACTGCTCCTGCCCTATCACTGCTCCTGCCCTATCACTGCTCCTGCCCTATCACTGCTCCTGCCCTATCACTGCTCCTGCCCCGTTTACTGCTCTTGCCCCGTTCACTGCTCCTGCCCCGTTCATTGCTCCATCCCCGTTCACTGCTCCTGCCCCGTTCACTGCTCCTGCCCCGTTCACTGCTCCTGTCCTTTCACCGCTGCTGTCTTTTCACCGCTCACACCCGGTTACTGCTCTAGCTCGAGCCCTGTCACCTCTCCTGCCCCGCCACCTCTCCTGCCCCGTCACCTCACCTGCCCATCACCTCACCTGCCCGTCACATCACCTGCCTGTCATGTCACCTGCCCGTCACTTCTTGTGCCCGGTCACCTCTCCTGCCCTATTGCCTCTCCTTTCACGTCTCCTCTCCTGCCCTGTCGCCTCTCCTGCCCCCTCACTGCTCCTGCCCCATCACTGCTCCTGCCCTTAATCATCCCCATATGGTCACTGTAGGAGAGTAGGGTCTGCAATCCTATGATCACCCAGATTTTTTGCTTTTGTTTCACTGGTTTACGACTTTCTCTGGCTGTGGGCCTGCCAATCAGACCCACAGCCTGGCTGTTCTCTTTCTAAATTACGATATGTACCTTAGGTGCATTTACCAATTGGTACTGGGCCACCTTATCAGACCCTGTAACTCAGGGCATAGGTGTACCCAGGGCCGCCAGGGGCTGCAGCATGTATTATGCCACCCCTGGCTGGCCTCCTAAATTTGACACAACTGGCTGCATGACAGCTGGGGCGAAGTCGTGTAATCACCCTTTGCTTTAGATATAGTAGCTCTATATCTAACCATACAATGGACACCCGAGTTCCTATCAGTCACTCCTATGGCAGGCCTTGACAATCCTGAAGGCAGAGTGCATGGGCTCGTGTGAACTGTGTTCTGGCCCGAGCCGAGCCGGTTGCAGCTTGCGGAGAAAAGACCCAATGGCTGTTCCAGGATAACGCGTACCACATCGGTAACTTCGGTGTCGCGTTATCAAGACATGTCGAGTAAGGTGTCATACGAATCGGGGTGCTGCCCTCTCACCAACCCTGGCGGCGAGGTTAGCATTCCGCCCTTCTAGAGGGACACGACATGTACGTAACTGTGAACCCCGGTTAAAGTTAACGAAAGCCTCAGCTCCACAAAATGGATGCTGCCACCACAGACACGAGTCTGACCTCCTGCTGCTGGGAGTCCTTCCAGCGAGGAGCGCTTGGACAAAGGGTTTCCTGTCGAGGGCGGTGTTCGCACCGTCCCAGACAGGGTTTGTGTATTCTGGGTAGGTAGGGTTTTTGCGAGAAGGTGACTGCGGAGTGGCACCCCGGTGCTCACTACGCATCTGCCGGTTAGAACCAGTTCCAGGGGCGACAGCCCTGGCCTGGGGAAAGTCCGGCAGGGGAGAGGGGTGTAACTACCCCCCTTCCTGGTCCCACCCTTAGGGCAGGACCTAGTCATGTACCCACCCCTTTCTTTAGAATAAAGACCGGAGCGGGGACCCTTCCAAATTAGATCATCTTTGAATCAAGAATACTTTCTACGAAAGGACTTCAAGACTCTTCTCAAGATTTCTCCCTTGTGGCTAAGGAGTAGTCACCCTGCATCAGCGGGCACCATCTAAGAACTCTGCGGGTTGCTGTAAGTCCTTCCTCAAGGAATCCGACGGCCCAGCTCGACGAGAACCGGCTTCCCTGGCACCTCTGACCTCTACCCACGTCATCAGCTCAGCTGTGATCTGTGGGTGCGACGAGACCTCGAGGGACCGGCCATCATCAGAACCTGCACGCTCTTAAAACCAGCACGACCATCGAGGTAACTCTCTGGTGAGTGCTCTGGGGTCCGAGAAGCCCCGACCCTGAGCCGCTCCAGCTCCGAAGTGCAGTCTCCCAGCATCTCCACGATCTGCGTGGGGCCCTTCTGCTCGCTGCTCAGCACGTTGTCTGGTCACTAGCCGCTGGCTTGTGTCCTTCTGTGACGACATCCGAGAATCATCACCGCCGGTCTGGTTGCTCCAGACTGGCCCTTGCTTCCATCTTTTCGAGAAACACCCCGGACCCTCCTGGTCCACTCAAGACGCCATCTTAGGCCCACCACGTGGCCCTGAGATTTGCCGAGGCTTGTTGCCCCATCCTGGGCCCAGCGACGCCGACAGCATCATCCTCCGTGGGACAGCTCGCACCTCCACCGTGGTCGCCGACAACGCCTCCTGGTCCGTGAGACTGCAGAGCCTAGCGTCGCCCACTCACCTGGTCGAGGTGACGGCCAACCGGTGCCTTCCTGGTACCCTCTGACTACTGGCTAGTAGTACGAACTTGGTCCCCTCTGCTTTCAGGTTTCTTCAATCTCCGATCCAGGCTTGGATCTCTACGAACTATTCAGCACTGGTCGCCGGCCAGCAACTCCTTTTCTTCCGGCTCCTGGCTCGTCAGCGAAGACCCCGACGCCTGTAAGACTTGTGCAGCCGCAGCCCTCGTGGCTAGGTAACTCGGCATTTCGGTGCCTGCATAGCCTCCTTACTCTAGGGTCCCGAGTCCCTCGCTTCCGACTTGCCTTAACCTTTCCGTGTCCTCGGACACCTGTTTAAACGTGCACTTGAAGTATTTGCTAAAGAGATTTGGTTTGTGCTTAGTACCCTGTCCTCATAAAGAGTACAGGGCTGTTGTGATTCTTAATAAATACACTGTTTATTTTCATAACACTTGTGTGGTGTCCTTTCACTGGGTGTTCAAGGGGTACCTGTGTGGTAAACAGCTGGCTTAACGCGCCCTCTCGAGTCTTTAGCCTTAGACTGCTCGTATCCACGCTACTAGGATAGCTGGTCTATAGGTTGACTTACAACCAAACACCATAAGGGTCGTTGGAACGATACATAGCGGTCGCTAGAATAGCGAACGTTGCATATCGGGCCAACTTCTCACATTGGTGAGCAGCGGTTGGGATTTGAGCTTGCTGTTGTTTTACCACACGTATCCTAAGAATATCTTGTTGAAAGATCGCACAAGTACTGTTAGTACATATAACCAAAAGCTTAGAATACTCTGAGTTCTACTGAACCAGCTGTTGTAGCTCCTCAAGGCTTAGCACACCTTGGCTACAACTCTTAGCAAGGGAACAGTAGGAAAACACATAGTGTAGGTAGGTGCATCACTTACACCACACTAGAAACAGTATGTCGGGCCAAGGAGGAAACTCTGAGTCTCCCCTTGTGTCAGTTGACCCTCCACAGGTCATCCCTTCAGGATATACTGTGCTGAGCTTCAAGGAGTTAAGACGACTGTGTCACTCCAGGAAGATTCAGCAGGGGTCTAACCCCACAACGTCCTTTCTGATTGGTCTCTTGGAGACTTATGATGCCAGGAGAGCTGAGAAACTTCGTAGCTCTTCTAATCCAGAAGGAGACATGCCTCCCCTTGAGGGAACCCGAGACGATCCTGACCTCATTCACCTCGCAACCGAGAACGAGGATGTGGAGGAGGATGAGGATGAGGATCTCTCTGGGGACGAGGCAGATAAGGGACAGGTAGAAGTCGTCAGACTAACACGGTCCAACTTAAGCAAACATGATAGCGGTACTGGGGGAACCCCGGCGCAGCTGTCAGGTCCGCTTAACATGGGGAATGGACGAGCCAGATCTCTGTCAAGAGACTCTGGCAGATCCCTTCATACCAATGGCTCTCACAACTCTTCTCAAAGAGGGATGACGTCCCCTCAGAGGAGAGTGTACGAAGCGAAGGAAAGGGCAGCTAATCTGAGGATTGAAAGGGAAGAACTTGCCCTGGCCAAGGAAAAGCTTGCTTTTGCTAGAGAGCAACAGTTAAGTGGGGTAGTCCCCACTGGTGGCAGCAATGTACCTAGTAATAGGGAAAAGAGTTTCGATACGAAACACCTTGGGAAGATAGTGCCCCCCTTTAAACAAGGGGACGACATCCACAAATGGATTACTGCTTTGGAGAGGGCCTGCACTGTGCAGGGTGTTCCCCAGAGTCAGTGGGCAGCTATCTTGTGGCTCTCCTTTGAAGGAAAAGGAAGAGACAAGCTCCTCACCACAAGGGTAGAGGACGCTAACAATTACCAAGTCTTGAGGAATACACTCGTTGAAGGGTTCGGCCTAACCACTGAGCAGTACAGGGTGCTGTTCAGGGATACCCAGAAAACGCAGTCTCAAGATTGGTCTGACTTTGTCGATTGTGCCACTAAGGCTTTTGAGGGCTGGTTGCTGGGCAGTAAGGTTACTGATTACGAAGGATTGTATAATTTGATGATGAGAGAACAAATTTTAAACAATTGTCAGAACCAGTTGTTGCATCAGCATCTTGTCGACTCGGATCTGACCTCTCCCCAAGAATTGGGAAAGAAGGCAGACAGATGGGTTCGTACGAGAGTTAAACAGAACCAGGGCCAGAATCAAGGTGGTCAGAAGAAAGCAGACCAGAAGGGTAAAGATTCAAAGGGGGAACAAAATGACCAGAAGTCTTCGACAGGTCCCCAACAACCCAAAGAGGGTGAGGGTCAGGCTCCCCAAAAGAAGAAAGAAGGCCAATCCAAAAGATGGTGCCAGTACTGTAAAAGTAAATCTCACTGGTTTAGTGAGTGCACCAAGAAAGGAGGAGGGCAGACTCCTGCCACTGCAGCCCCTAAGGCACCTGTGCCCCCTAGTACAGTCAGCAGTGGTAGTGCGCCTCCCAAGGGTTTAGTAGGGTTAACCCTGGGTTCTGAGGGGTGTGACAACTTAGTTGGTACGCTCACTCAGGCTGTCCTTGTCAGTACAGGGGACGTGGACGTGTCCCCTGACGTAAGCCCCAATACTTTGGGCAAATACCGACAGACGCCTTTCATAAATGGAAAGATGGCTCAGGCCTATAGGGACACTTGTGCCAGCGTCACCATGGTGACGCCTAACTTTGTGGACCCTGGACAGATCATGCCAGGCACAGAATTCCTGGTGACCAATGCAAGCAATGTCACTACCAATCACAGTATGGCAATTGTAGCTTTCTCCTGGGGAGGGGTAACTGGCCAAAAGAAGGTTGTAGTTAGTCCAGACCTCCCAGTGGATTGTTTGTTGGGCAATGATTTGGAGTCGTCACAATGGTCAGAAGTGGAGCACCGGACTCACATGGAAATGTTAGGTTTGCCAGCACATGTGTTCGCTGTGACTAGGTCACAGGTCAGGAAATGCCCCACCGAACAGGTGCTGGATCCTGGAACAACGGACCAGACACCTCCCAAGAAAAAGAGCGGTAGGGTTAAGGCTGCGCCTTTCCCCTTGCCCCAGGTCGTGGATCAAGTCTCAGAGGAGGCTGACCTACAGGAATTGAGGGAAACTGAGCCTAGGGAATTCGAACTTGATCAAGTTGAATTCTTGGGTTCAGGGGGACCCTCAAGGGAAGACCTGGGGAAGGACCAGTTAGACTGCCCTTCTCTTGAACCCCTCAGACAGCAGGCTGCTGCTGAGGCTGCTGGGAACGCCACAGGTACCCACAAGGTATACTGGGAAGATGGACTCCTGTACACTGAGTCAAGAGACCCCAAGCCTGGCATGACCAGGAGGCTGGTCGTACCCTTGTCTCAGCGTGGTTTCCTACTTACCTTGGCCCACGAGATTCCCTTAGCAGGTCACTTAGGCCAGACGAAAACGTGGGACAGGCTTGTCTCGCACTTTCACTGGCCTCACATGAACGAAGATACCAAGGAGTTTTGCCGCTCCTGTGTCACTTGCCAAGCCAGTGGTAAGCCAGGTGGCACGACAAAGGCCCCCCTTATACCAATGCCTGTGGTGGGGGTGCCCTTTGAACGGGTGGGGATCGACATCGTCGGTCCCATGGAACCACCGACAGCCTCAGGGCACAAGTTTATACTGGTGGTAGTGGATCATGCCACCAGGTATCCTGAAGCTATTCCCCTTAGGACCACTACAGCACCTGTTGTGGCAAGAGCCCTAGTTGGAGTATTCTCCAGAGTGGGCTTCCCTAAGGAGGTCGTCTCCGACAGAGGTGCAAACTTTATGTCGAGCTACTTAACTGCTATGTGGAAGGAATGTGGTGTCAACTACAAGTTCACTACACCCTATCATCCACAATGCAATGGGCTTGTTGAGAGATTCAACAGGACCCTAAAAGGGATGATTCATGGACTACCGGAAAAGCTTCGGCGTAGATGGGACGTCCTGATCCCCTGCCTCTTGTTCGCCTACAGAGAAGTCCCACAGAAGGGGGTTGGTTACAGCCCTTTTGAACTTTTGTATGGGCATCCTGTAAGAGGACCCCTGTGTTTGGTGAAGGAAGGATGGGAGAGACCTCTCAAAAAGCCTGCAGCCAACATAGTGGACTATGTGCTTGGCCTCCGCTCGCGGATGGCTGAGTACATGGAGAAGGCATCCGAAAACCTTAAGGCCAGCCAAGAACTCCAAAAAGCTTGGCATGACCAAAAGGCTGTCTTGACTGTTTACCAGCCCGGACAGAAGGTGTGGGTGTTGGAGCCGGTGGCCCCAGCAGCACTCAAGGACAAATGGTCCGGGCCCCACACCATCCTGGAGAAAAAGGGAGAGGTCACCTACCTGGTCGACCTGGGAACTCCCCGGAGCCCCCACAGGGTGCTTCATGTCAACAGGCTAAAAGCATATGTCGACAGGAAGGACATGAGTTTGCTCATGGCCCTAGATGAGGGACAGGAAGAGGAGAGTGACCCTCTCCCCGACCTGCTCACTCAGAATTCTGACGATGGCTCGGTAGATGGTGTTGTCTTTTGTGGCAGCCTCTCCGAACATCAACAGAGCGACTGTAAACAGGTTCTTCAGTCGTTCCGACATCTGTTTTCTCTGACACCCAGCCAGACCGATTGGTGCACCCATGAGGTCGACACTGGTGACAGCTTGCCCGTAAAGAGTAAAATCTACCGGCAGCCTGATCACGTTAGAGACTGCATCAAAAGTGAAGTGCAGAAAATGTTGGAGTTGGGAGTCATTGAACCCTCGGATAGCCCTTGGGCTAGGCCCGTAGTTCTAGTGCCGAAACCTCACACCCAGGGTGGTAAGAGAGAGATGAGGTTTTGCGTAGACTACAGGGGTCTCAATGCAGTCACTAAGACTGACGCCCACCCAATACCAAGGGCAGACGAGCTTATCGATAGATTGGCTTCGGCCAACTACCTAAGTACGTTTGACCTGACAGCTGGGTATTGGCAAATCAGGTTAGCTGAGGACGCCAAGCCTAAAACCGCATTTTCAACCCCTGGTGGGCATTACCAGTTCGTGGTGATGCCCTTTGGTCTGAAAAATGCACCTGCCACCTTCCAACGGTTGGTGAATCAAGTCCTTACTGGGCTGGATGACTTCTGTGCGGCGTATCTTGACGATATTGCTGTCTTTAGCTCCACCTGGGAGGATCACCTGGTCCACCTGCGGAAGACGTTAGAGGCGCTGCAAGCAGCAGGCCTCACTATCAAGGCCACCAAGTGCCAGATAGGGCAGACACAGGTTGTATACCTGGGCCACCTTGTAGGTGGAGGCCAGGTTCAGCCACTGGAGAGCAAGATACAGTCAATCAGGGACTGGGCTCCTCCAACCACCCAGACTCAGGTTCGAGCTTTCTTGGGCCTGACTGGTTACTATAGGAAGTTTGTCAGGAACTATGGTTCCATCGTGACACCATTAAATGAACTGACAAGTAAGAAAATGCCAAAAAAGGTTCAGTGGACAGCGAGCTGTCAAAAAGCATTCGATGACCTAAAGCAGGCCATGTGCACGGCGCCTATCCTCAAGAGTCCGGACTACTCCAAACCATTCATTGTCCAAACAGATGCTTCTGAGTTGGGTGTGGGAGCTGTTCTTTCTCAACTGAATTTTGATGGTCAAGACCAGCCCATTGCTTTTATAAGCCGAAGGCTGACCCCTAGAGAGAAGAATTGGTCAGCTATTGAGAGGGAGGCCTTTGCTGTGGTTTGGGCCCTGAAGAAGCTGAGGCCATACTTGTTTGGCACTCACTTCAAGATTCAGACCGACCATAAGCCCCTCTTGTGGCTAAATCAGATGAAGGGTGAAAACCCCAAACTGCTTAGGTGGTCCATTTCCCTACAGGGGATGGACTTCACAGTGGAACATAGACCTGGTACTGATCATGGCAATGCCGATGGGCTCTCCAGATATTTCCACTTAGAACAAGAAGACTCACCTGGTCAAGGTTAGCTAGTTGTTCCGACGTTTGGGGGGGGTCATGTAGGAGAGTAGGGTCTGCAATCCTATGATCACCCAGATTTTTTGCTTTTGTTTCACTGGTTTACGACTTTCTCTGGCTGTGGGCCTGCCAATCAGACCCACAGCCTGGCTGTTCTCTTTCTAAATTACGATATGTACCTTAGGTGCATTTACCAATTGGTACTGGGCCACCTTATCAGACCCTGTAACTCAGGGCATAGGTGTACCCAGGGCCGCCAGGGGCTGCAGCATGTATTATGCCACCCCTGGCTGGCCTCTTAAATTTGACACAACTGGCTGCATGACAGCTGGGGCGAAGTCGTGTAATCACCCTTTGCTTTAGATATAGTAGCTCTATATCTAACCATACAATGGACACCCGAGTTCCTATCAGTCACTCCTATGGCAGGCCTTGACAATCCTGAAGGCAGAGTGCATGGGCTCGTGTGAACTGTGTTCTGGCCCGAGCCGAGCCGGTTGCAGCTTGCGGAGAAAAGACCCAATGGCTGTTCCAGGATAACGCGTACCACATCGGTAACTTCGGTGTCGCGTTATCAAGACATGTCGAGTAAGGTGTCATACGAATCGGGGTGCTGCCCTCTCACCAACCCTGGCGGCGAGGTTAGCATTCCGCCCTTCTAGAGGGACACAACATGTACGTAACTGTGAACCCCGGTTAAAGTTAACGAAAGCCTCAGCTCCACAAAATGGATGCTGCCACCACAGACACGAGTCTGACCTCCTGCTGCTGGGAGTCCTTCCAGCGAGGAGCGCTTGGACAAAGGGTTTCCTGTCGAGGGCGGTGTTCGCACCGTCCCAGACAGGGTTTGTGTATTCTGGGTAGGTAGGGTTTTTGCGAGAAGGTGACTGCGGAGTGGCACCCCGGTGCTCACTACGCATCTGCCGGTTAGAACCAGTTCCAGGGGCGACAGCCCTGGCCTGGGGAAAGTCCGGCAGGGGAGAGGGGTGTAACTACCCCCCTTCCTGGTCCCACCCTTAGGGCAGGACCTAGTCATGTACCCACCCCTTTCTTTAGAATAAAGACCGGAGCGGGGACCCTTCCAAATTAGATCATCTTTGAATCAAGAATACTTTCTACGAAAGGACTTCAAGACTCTTCTCAAGATTTCTCCCTTGTGGCTAAGGAGTAGTCACCCTGCATCAGCGGGCACCATCTAAGAACTCTGCGGGTTGCTGTAAGTCCTTCCTCAAGGAATCCGACGGCCCAGCTCGACGAGAACCGGCTTCCCTGGCACCTCTGACCTCTACCCACGTCATCAGCTCAGCTGTGATCTGTGGGTGCGACGAGACCTCGAGGGACCGGCCATCATCAGAACCTGCACGCTCTTAAAACCAGCACGACCATCGAGGTAACTCTCTGGTGAGTGCTCTGGGGTCCGAGAAGCCCCGACCCTGAGCCACTCCAGCTCCGAAGTGCAGTCTCCCAGCATCTCCACGATCTGCGTGGGGCCCTTCTGCTCGCTGCTCAGCACGTTGTCTGGTCACTAGCCGCTGGCTTGTGTCCTTCTGTGACGACATCCGAGAATCATCACCGCCGGTCTGGTTGCTCCAGACTGGCCCTTGCTTCCATCTTTTCGAGAAACACCCCGGACCCTCCTGGTCCACTCAAGACGCCATCTTAGGCCCACCACGTGGCCCTGAGATTTGCCGAGGCTTGTTGCCCCATCCTGGGCCCAGCGACGCCGACAGCATCATCCTCCGTGGGACAGCTCGCACCTCCACCGTGGTCGCCGACAACGCCTCCTGGTCCGTGAGACTGCAGAGCCTAGCGTCGCCCACTCACCTGGTCGAGGTGACGGCCAACCAGTGCCTTCCTGGTACCCTCTGACTACTGGCTAGTAGTACGAACTTGGTCCCCTCTGCTTTCAGGTTTCTTCAATCTCCGATCCAGGCTTGGATCTCTACGAACTATTCAGCACTGGTCGCCGGCCAGCAACTCCTTTTCTTCCGGCTCCTGGCTCGTCAGCGAAGACCCCGACGCCTGTAAGACTTGTGCAGCCGCAGCCCTCGTGGCTAGGTAACTCGGCATTTCGGTGCCTGCATAGCCTCCTTACTCTAGGGTCCCGAGTCCCTCGCTTCCGACTTGCCTTAACCTTTCCGTGTCCTCGGACACCTGTTTAAACGTGCACTTGAAGTATTTGCTAAAGAGATTTGGTTTGTGCTTAGTACCCTGTCCTCATAAAGAGTACAGGGCTGTTGTGATTCTTAATAAATACACTGTTTATTTTCATAACACTTGTGTGGTGTCCTTTCACTGGGTGTTCAAGGGGTACCTGTGTGGTAAACAGCTGGCTTAACGCGCCCTCTCGAGTCTTTAGCCTTAGACTGCTCGTATCCACGCTACTAGGATAGCTGGTCTATAGGTTGACTTACAACCAAACACCATAAGGGTCGTTGGAACGATACATAGCGGTCGCTAGAATAGCGAACGTTGCATATCGGGCCAACTTCTCACAGTCACCAATCAGACTTCAGAACATTGGAATATTTTCTTAAATCACTAACAGACTCCTAAATACTGGGGTCAAACGCCGGGGCTGTCATTGCTTGAGTTGGAAAAGATTTGTCTGCACAGATGGCGTCATTATCAATGGGGCTTTGCAGGGGGGCGAATCTGTTAGTACATGCAATTATTAAATCTGCCAAATCATGTGCACATGGGTCAGGAGGTGGTGTAAATACTGCTTCCAAATATGAGCTTACTCGTTTGGTTATGGGTGCAAAACCACTCTTGCCCTTGGGTTTCTCAAACATCTTTGGAATGGTGTGTGTTACACCGGGGCCTGTATGTCAACAGAACTAAAAGTGGCGTGAGAACGGCCCCGGTGCGCCTCCGGGCCGAGATTGCCGGGAAACAGTCTGGTAGGCATTGATGAACGTTGCTTCCGCAGGTAAACACTGTGAATATTACTGCCACAAAACCCAACTAATAGCAGCTTTAAATTGGCATGTAAATTTGGTGGCAGCGTCCTCACAAATGAGGTGTGATCACGGGCTCACAGCAGCCGCAGGGCCATCAGAGTAGCTGTTTTCGCACTATGCTACACTGATGGCCCTTTCAGTCTCACTTTGCAGGCCCATTAGACCCAGCGGGGAAGGGGAGGAGGTCGGGCGCAGTGCAGAGGCCTTCCTCTATATTCACGTTTCACCACTCATGCGTGAAAAAAAGGTGTACTTTTAAAGTATGGCAATTTTACAGTCCCCGGTACGCTCTTTCAAAACTAAGAAATAGGGGAACGGACTAACATAATTTTAAGAAGTAGGGGCACGCCGTGCCCTTCCGTCCCCGCCCACTTCTAACGCTGATCCTGTGCCTCCGCTTTATGACTCCCATTCCGTCTGAAAGTGTTGCCAGATTTTTAGAGCATTTTTTAGCCCACAGCCAACCAAAAAGTAGCCCAATATTGCTACTTTGAGGAAGGAGGGGCAGGGAAAGCGTCCAGCAGACCCGTAAGCCCATTAGGCTCAAAGGGCTTCAGCATCCCCCCCTCCTCCCCCGTCGCGTGTGTCAGCCAGGGCTGAGAGTGACTTCCCCGGACACACACAGTTAGTTTTTGAGCTGCAGTAGGTGGCTGGCTGGTCTGTCGTTTGTCTTTCAGCCGCACCCGAGTACTTCACAGGCCTTTAAAAGACCATTCCCTTGTTAACAAGGCTTTGTTGTTTTTCATATCTTCTCAGAGCCCCTCCATCTCCACTCTGCCTATTGCTGGAAGAATCAGCCCCCTCCTTACTGGAAATTTTTAGTAGCCCCCTCTGAAATTTGGCTCTAGTTTATTTATTTCATTTCATAATCTTTATTTCGATACAGCAGTATCATAAAAGATGCATTACAAATTTACACACATACAATATTACGACTACCATAGATAGATATAAATCAACAATTAAAGGAAATGGATTGGGGCGTCAATCATTATGCTAAAAACCATATAAATAATTTAAAAAGGCATTTATAAAAATAAATTCATTCTATTTACAATTGAATTTCCGGTGAGCTAATATTCAACTTATTCCACAGCACATGTATCAATTTATATGCATATATTTGTCCTTTACAGTTTCAGATTGTTGTGTTAGCTCCCAAATGCATTATACATTAAATTAGCGATCCCCTAAGCATTTCTAAATCTTCTCGCCAGCCTTTACCCTGAGGAAATTTACGGCCAGCAGAAACCGGCTAATACCAAAAACAATAACTTGGCAAGTGTCAGTTTTTAAAACCCTTTCAGCTTCTCTATACGATCTCACACCCATGTTTATGCAAAGAGGTTTAATCATTCTCTTTCTTGGGATTGAATAGGCCTGACAAAAAAATAGAACATGTGTAATATCTTCCTTAACTTTTCCTGAGCACAACATGCATTTGTTGTTACTAGAATCTGCCCACCTTGTTGTACTTCATTTTAACATCAGTACACCATATCTGTACTTCAAGTATAATGTTTTTGCCAACGGTGGGTTTACTTCATCCAAAAAAGATTCAAAGCAAGCACTATCTTTAAACATAAGAAACTTACTAGTCAAGGATCCTTTTTCTCTGTCATTTGATCTATTTTGATCCATGAAAGCCCAGAAAGAAGCCTTTAATATCTTTCTTGAATTTGCGGTTAATGTCAGTGGACTACTCCAAAAATGTGCTAAGCCAATTTTCTTAAACCTATAGTAACATGTTTAAACCATGTAATGCAATTATTTTCATCCAAATCCTTGATCTCTGTTAATGCTGCCATATAATCCAGCAGCTCAGGTGTTGTCCAGAGCCTAACCCACAACATCAGTGGTCTAATAATTACATAGTGGTCCCTATGCTTCATATTAAGATTGAGCATTAATGGAATAAGCGGTGTACGTACTGGGATTTTCAGCAAAGCTCTCAAGAATTTATTCTCATTAACCTCAAACGCCTTTTTGCTCGACGGGCCCCACAATTCAGCACCATATAGCGCTGCCGATTGTGCTTTAAATCGGAATAACTCGAGTGCTGGAGATACAGCTTTATTGAGACTATTCCGGTGTCTTTTCAGGATCGGTAGTGTATTTTGTCTTAATAACAACTTGCTTTTATCAATTTGGGTTTTTCATGTTGTTTTAGAATCTAATGAAACTCCCAGATAGTTAACATTTTTAACATGTTCCAGTTTTTGTCCGTTTATAACCAAGTTTTCTCTAAAGCACTTGTGCGGATTTATTGCCATGTACTTTGTCTTACTGGTATTTATCACTAAACCTTTTTTGCTGCAGTAGGCTTGGAAGGTGCTAAGCAAAGTTTGAAGGCCATTTGGTGTTTGCGAAATAAGAATGGTATCATCCGCAAATAATAGGGCTGGTATTGGCTCAGCACCCAGCTTCGGTGCGTCATTATTACAACCTTGTGAAAAACAAGCAATATCATTAACATATAAGGAAAACAAAGTTGGTGCTAGGACACATCCTTGGCGAACTCCCCTTTCTATGGGGACTGAGCTAGTTCGTTTGCCGCCCGGACCCCATCTCACCTTTGCATAATTGTTTTGGTGTAGTCTTACGATTTGTTCTAATAGGTTTGCCGGGAGTCCTTGGCTGTTAAATGTTTTCCATAGTAGATGTCTGGGGATGAGATCGAAGGCAGCCCTTAAGTCAACGAATGCCACGTATACATGGCATTTCCTCAAGTTTACATATTTCCAGCACATACAGCAAAATCTAAAGACCTGGTCTATGGTGCTTGTTTTTGTTCTAAAACCCACCTGGAATTTTGAGAGAATTGCCCGTTCATCTATCCAGAAATGAATGCGATTTTAAATATGCCTTGCATACATTTTTTGTAAAACATCCATTAAACTAATTGGGCGGTAGTTCAAAGGATCGCTTCTATCACCCTTCTTAAAGATGCAAATAATTTCCGCCCCCCTCCATGTCTCTGGTATGTCAGCTCCTGTGGCTATAAAGTTACACAGGTAATTAATGTAAGGACCCCATACATTGGTATCATGTTTGTATAGATCCCCAGGGATCTTGTCTAGTCCTGGAGCTTTACTAGTTTTGACTGCGTTGATAGCCAAAATTGTTTCCTGTAGATCAAATTCTAGGGATCCTTCACTCGGGTTTATAAGAAGCCCGTCACTTATGGAACTTCCGATCTCAGGAGCTGCATACAATTTTGCAAAGTGATCTATCCAAGTAGTTTCCTCAAGATAAACTTCTCTAGAGCCCTTTCCATTTCCGTTTCCATTTGCAATAATTTTCCAGAAAGCCATTTGGTCCCTGCTTTATGCTGCTGTCAATAGATCAAGCCAAATTTTATCATCCCAGATTATTTTAGCATTCTCTAGCACTCTCTTATAATTTAATCTTGCTCCCTTAACTATCGAGCTATTGTTGCTTTTAATAGCTAGTACTAACTCAGTTTTGGCACCCCGACAGTCTTTATTGTACCAGGGTTTCCCCATCATTTTTGTTTACCATTTACCTCATTTGTTTTAACCTTTTTTTGTAACCAATGGGACCAGTACTTTGAAAAAACCCTTATGTAGTTCTAGAAATGTATTCTTATCTATTTCCATGGTAATATAGTTAGTAAAAGTAGATGCAAAAGTACTATAAATGTTTGCTAGCTTCTCGTCATGCTCCAACATGTGCGCCCATTTAACAGAGCGGCGATTATTACTAACTATAATGTTGTCCATGTGATTACAGGTATTACCTCTTGTTGGAACCTAAATATGTCAGGTCACCTAGGGTAGCCTGGCCTAGCGTAAAACAATTTCAATAGAGGCACATGTGTAAAGGTTGCAGACCACCCAGCAGTAAACCAACGCAATAACACTCAAAAATGACACTACACCAATGTTTATGTAAAAATACGAGCTTGTTTATAAAAATATTCTTTGCTCTCTTGTCTTCACAAATTACAGTTCAATACATTTCAGCACTCTTAACCTTAGTACGTTATCACATTTAGCAAGAAACCCCTTTTTGTCTTTTAATTGATAAAGTGCAACAATTCAGCTTCTCAAAGATTCCTTCACTCCCCTCACAGGAATTATTCTCTTGCCACAAGTTTAGTTTATAATACCATAAGTTTCATTTGCGATACAGTGGAGGGCACAACTAACTCTCAAGAGGCTTAGGGTTGGCAAACTACTGACTGGACCCACCAGGCGTTAAACCCTTACTTGGTTTGCAAGGAAAGAAGGTCTCACCCAACTAAGCCTGGTATAGAACACGTGAGCACAACCAGTATTACTATCCCAAACCCCTCCTTTTCTTTAGCATGAGCTCTCACACTTGACCAGAATCACTCGTATCTGTTCAATCCCCACAGGACTCTTCCCCGTTACTCCCAGGACATGAGGGGGTCACTGGAGAACTATAGCTCAATATGGTACCAATCCTAAATATCTGCAGGTTTTATGGTCTTGTACTGAACCCAATGAAGGTGTGGTCTCTTTTCCAAGTTGGAGTCGGTTCTGCTTTCACGTTCAGTGAAGTCCGCCTCACCGGACTAATTCCCCACCTTCCCGGCTTACTTTAATCAGTCAGAAGTCGGAGCCAGACTCCTCCCCGACCTTCCGGTTGAAAAGCCACCTGGCCGGCAGCTCTCGCGGGGAATCCCCACTCTTCCCACGCTGTCTGGGGAAGCAGGCGTACTGCTGGCTTGCTTGGCTGCCCCTGGCGCTTCGTCAACAAAGGGGCGAGGTACCGTTATCTCACGGCGCACTCCGGTGCCAGCGAACCTCCTCACGTCCCTCGGCGACTTCCTCAGCGGCTCCTCCCCCAGGGGGTCCGCCTTCCGCCGAGCTTCGATACTGTGCCCCGCCTCCTGCCGACCTCTTCCGGGGTATTCTCCACCTCCCAGCCGGCAGCTGATCTTCCGGTGACAGAACTTCCCCAGCGCTGCAACTCTCTTCACGCGTCACGGCAGCCTTCCTCTTTGGCGCTCCTAATCGCGGAGTTGGCAGCTACGAAGTAAGCTCTCTCCCACCTTGCCAACAGTTAGGGTTAGCGCCACGCTGCTGCGAGGGGGTGGGGGTCCAATTCGGCACCCAGCTGGAAAGTTCTTCTTCACACGGAGGGGGAAGCTGTTTTCTCACGAAGGCGGTGACACGCCAGAGCCCAGTTCAGCATCCCTTTTCCCTCTGTGTTGAGGACTTAAAGCGATCAGGATTCAGTCCTTGGGTCAAGCGCTTCCTCTTTAGGTACAGGGCTGGGTAGGCAAGCAAGAGGGCCCCCGTCAGTCTGCAGGGGAAAGCTGCCCTTTTGACTAGTCTCTCCCTACTCCAGTGCGCGCTCCTTCTCACTAGTCACCTTGCTCCTGTCCACTCACACTGCAAGACAAAATGGCTGACCAGCATTCCGCCTTATATAGGCTGACCCTCAGAGGTCCAGAAGGGACCAGAAGGTTCTGGAATGCCCCACTCTATCCTATGGGACAGGTTCCAGGTGTGTCAGTTATGACAGTTGGTAGCCACCATTTTGTGACTCCAAAGGAATTCCTGTCAGGAAAGGCCTCTAGGCCTGAGGTAAAAAACTATGAGGGTGAAAGAGCACCTATCCCCTAGACCAACACTTTGAAAAATCTAGTGGACACAAAAATAAATAAAGGCATGAGGGGCAAAAAGGGGACAAATAAATAATAAATTGGAGGGACTACGCAAAAGGCCAGACAGGTCTAACACGCGTCCCCCCCAGCTGAAAGTGGGGAGAGCTACCCAACCCCTTGGGAGTCCTCATCACTAAGGCGGAAATACCTGGAAAGACCATCTGCATTGGTGTGGTCCACTCCAGGTCGATGTTCCACCCGGAAGTCCATTCCCTGTAGGGAGATGGACCACCTCAACAGCTTGGGATTCTCCCCCTTCATTTGCATCAGCCAACGAAGGGGTCGGTGGTCAGTCTGAACCAGGAAGTGCGAGCCAAACAGGTAAGGCCGCAGCTTCTTCAGAGCCCACACCACTGCAAAAGCTTCCCTCTCAATTGCACTCCACTTCTGTTCCCGGGGAAGCAGTCTCCTGGATAGGAAGACTACAGGCTGATCCAGGCCCTCTTCATTTAGTTGCGATAACACTGCCCCAATGCCATGTTCTGATGCATCTGTCTGGACAATGAATTCCTTGGAGAAGTCTGGGGCCCTCAGGACCGGTGCTGCACACATTGCCTGCTTCAGTTTTTCAAAAGCTTGCTGACAAGCTTTCGTCCAAACTACCCGTCGAGGTTGTTTCTTGGAGGTGAGCTCTGTGAGGGGCGCTACAATAGTGCCATACCCCTTCACAAAGCGACGGTAGTAGCCTGTGAGGCCCAGGAAAGCTCGGACCTCACTCTGTGTCTTGGGGGGTTCCCAGGCCATGATTGCCTCAATCTTTGCCTGCAGGGGCTGCACTGTCCCCCTACCCACCAAGTGTCCAAGGTACACAACCGACCCCTGCCCAATCTGGCATTTGCTGGCTTTGATTGTCAATCCAGCTTGTTTCAGGGCCTGGAGAACTGCTTGCAAATGTTGCAAATGGTCCTCCCAACTGCTACTGAAGACAGCAATGTCATCCAGGTAAGCAGCGGAGAAACCCTCCATTCCAGAGAGGACCTGATTCACCAGCCGCTGAAATGTGGCAGGGGCATTTTTGAACCCAAAGGGCATCACACAAAATTGGAAGTGTCCCTCAGGCGTGGAGAAGGCTGACCTTTCCTTTGCTCCATCTGTCAAGGAGATCTGCCAGTACCCTGAAGTGAGGTCAAAGGTACTTAGGTATTGGGCAGCTCCTAGCCGGTCAAATAATTCATCCGCCCTAGGGATCGGATGAGCATCAGTCTTTGTAACTGAGTTCAGTCCCCGGTAATCCACACAGAACCTCAGTTCTGGTGTGGTGCCTGGTGGAGCGGCTTTTGGCACTAGCACCACCGGACTGGACCAAGGGCTGTTGGAAGGTTCTATAACTCCTAGCTCTAGCATCTTGGCAACCTCTCCATGGATGCTAGCCTTCACCTTGTCGGACAGCCGGTAGGTCTTCGACTTCACTGGTGGGCTGTCCCCTGTGTCCACATCATGGGTACACAGGTGAGTCCTTCCCGGGACAAGGGAGAACAACGTAGAGTACTGCTCCAGTATCTGGCGGCAGTCCTCCCACTGTTCAGGAGTTAGAGTGGGAGAGAGTATCACTCCCTCCACTGACCCATCCTTCTCCTGAGACGAGAATAATTCTGGGAGAGGTTCGCTTTCCGCTTCCTCTTCCCCATCAGTCACCATCATTAAAATGACCTCGGGCCTCTCATGGTGGGGTTTGAGTCGGTTGGCATGCAGCACCTGTAGGGGCTGTCGAGGGGTCTTAAGGTCCACCAGGTATGTGGCCTTACCCTTCTTTTCCAACACTTCAAATGGGCCTGTCCAGCGATCCTGGAGGGCACTAAGCTCTCCAGGTTCCATCACCCACACTTTCTGGCCAGGCTCCAATTCCACCTGGTGAGCATTGTGGTCATACCACTCTTTCATGACTGCCTGGCTGGCCTCCAAGTTGTCAGAAGCTTGCTTCCACAACTTCGCCATTTGGCTCCTGAAGGCCAGCATGTAGCTCACCACATCCTGGGGGGGTTTCCTGGGAGACTTTTCCCAACCTTCCTTCACCAGGCTGAGAGGACCGCGTACAGGGTGCCCATACAGAAGTTCAAAGGGGCTGAAGCCCACTCCCTTCTGTGGCACTTCATTGTAAGAGAATAGCAAACAGGGTAGGAGGACGTCCCATTTCCTCCGCAGGCTAACGGGCAGACTTCTGATCATGCCCTTCAAGGTTTTGTTGAACCTCTCAACCAGTCCATTCGACTGGGGGTGATAAGGAGTGGTGAACCGGTAGGTCACTCCACACTCCTTCCACATTGCCCGCATGTATGCTGACATAAAGTTGGTCCCCCTGTCAGACACAACTTCTTTGGGGAAACCCACTCGGGTAAAGATCCCCATTAGGGCCCTAGCCACCACAGGTGCAGTGACAGTCCTCAGAGGAATTACCTCTGGGTACCGTGTGGCATGATCCACCAGAACCAGGATGAACCTGTGACCAGCTGTTGTTGGTGGATCCAATGGCCCTACAATGTCGATGCCCACCCTTTCAAAGGGGGTGCTAACGACGGGAAGTGGTTCCAGAGGAGCTTTCAGCTTCACCCCTGTTTTCCCACTGGCCTGGCAGGATACACATGTCCGACAGTAAGTGTTGGACGCCACTTTCATCTGAGGCCAGTAAAAGTGGAGGACAAGCAGAGCAAAGGTCTTGTCCTGACCTAAGTGTCCTGCCAAGGGTATAGCATGAGCCAATTCCAGCAGAAAGGCTCGGTATTGTTGCGGGACTACCAAGGCCCTTGATGAACCAGGTAAGGGTACCTTGGGTAAACTGTAGAGGAGTCCATCCTCCCAGTAAATATGGTAGTGTCCCGTAACATCACCTGCTGCCTGGGCTTCAGCGTGTCGCCTCAGTCCCTCAAGGGTAGGGCACTCCCGCTGCCCCTTACAGAATTCCTCTCTGGTAGGCCCTCCCTCCACATGCCACTCAGCAGGGATGGGTAGGTCCTCCAGCGAGACTACTTCCCCCTCCACGGACTCCTGGTCCACCACCGCAGGTGGCCGATCTGTCACATGGGGTGTGGAAGCCGAAGCAGGCTCTTCCTGTCTTCGGGTCTGTCCCTTTTTGGCAGCGGGTTGGGCCATTGTTCCAGGCTCCAACCCAGGCGAACTCCCTCTCCGGGCAGTCGCAGACCTTGTGCTCACACAGGCCCAGTCAGGTGTACCCAGCATCGCAGTGTGCGTCCGGTATTCCACCTCTCTCCAAGCGTTGTGCTCCATATCATTCCCCAGCAGACAATCAACTGGCACGGCAGGGCTTACGGCAACTCGAAGTGAACCTGCAACCCCTTCCCACTCAAAGGGAACCTCAGCCACTGGATAGTGGCCCATTCTGCCGTCAGCCATCGCGGCGGGGTGGAGTACATTGGGAATCACCTGCTCTGGAGACACCAGTTGACTTCTCACCATAGTCATACTGGCTCCTGTATCTCTCAGAGCCTCCCCTCTCTGGCCATTGATGGTGATCCATTGCCCATACTTAACAGTATTTGGGGGCACCTGGATCTTAGGAACCATCTCCCATTCTCCCAGGGACACTAAGGTGACACCCGCCCACTCACCCCCCTTATCTAAGGGCAACTCCTCCCCGAGCGCTACACTAGCTACTCCCGGTGGTTTTCCTCCGGTGGGAGGGGGTGGTCTCTTTGGGCATCTGACATCTCCCTTATAATGTCCAACACCACCACACTCAAAACAGTGGAGAACCCTTGGCTGCTGGCTTTGGCCAGGATTAGGGTTTCTGGGCGGGTTTGCCTTAGGGGTGAAACCTGTCCCCATTCCTTGGACATTGTTTTGGGGACCTTTAGAGAACTCCCTCTTTTTATCTCCCCCCTCCTTCTTCTGGGGGGTGCCCTGTCCGGCCTTTTGGGAATCCCCTCCAGTCCCCTTTGAGGACACCCGGGTACTTGCCCAGATGTCCGCCTCCTCTGCAAGCTTCCGGGGATTGGTCAGCTTGCTGTCCACCAGGTGTTGGCGCAGCTCGGGAAAGCATTTCTCGAGGAGGTGCTCTTTCAAAAATAGATCATACAACCCCTCATAATCCTTTACCTCACTGCCCTTTACCCAGCCCTCTAATGCCTTTCTTGCATAATCAAGGAAGTCCACCCAGTTCTGGGTGCTTAACTTGTGGCTCCCCCTGAACTTCTGGCAATACCTTTTTGGGGTAAGCCCAAACTTCCTTACCAATGCTAGCTTCATGGTGGGGTAGTTGGTTTGCTCCTCTGGTTCCAGGGCCAGCAAGGTGTCCCGACCAGTAGGAGGCATGTACTTATACAAACCACCCCCCCAGTGCTTCTCCTGCACCTGAGGTGCCGGGTTTTTAGGAACCCGGTGGTGCCAGGGGATAACACCCGAAGACCTCTGAGTTCTCCCTGTTCCGGACCACAGAAACACAGAGCCTTCTAGTTGAAGTCAGAGATCGAGTTTTATTGGTTGCAACCAAGTAACATGTGTCCTAGAATTACAACGACACGGGTCGTAAGTTCTCAGGAGACTGTTCGTTTTTACAGAACCAGCCTTCCCCTTATATACAGAAATAACAGCTGCAGGCAAGAATTCTTCAGTTTATGATACGGTCATAGACATATTTTCACAATAGAGCAAAAAGCGAAGTCATGACGGCCAACCCATATTTAAGATGTCCAGTTTGTGATAGATGACCCAGCCAGGCCCAGAACTCCCATCAGATATCGATGAAACCCCAATAAAACAGGGCACCTCCTTGTCGTAAAACTGGCCATAAACAAGGAACATGGACAGGTGTATGTGTGTAGAAAACATGGTCTGTAGGTAGTGAATGGTTTATGGCATGTTATGCATTGATGCTATCTTATTCGGCCACTGGGCGAGGAGCTGCCCAAACTGGTTTGGCTGGAGGCAGGGAAGTCGGTTGGGCCAGGTCATGGGGAAGTCAGCTAAGGTGGACGTGTCCTTTCAGATCAAGCTCGACCTCAATCAATTGACTATATGAGGGCAAGCCATAAGATGGATGCCGTTCACAAAATGGAGTCCAAGGGTTCAGAACGGAAGCCATGATTTAAGGGTGTTAGCATTGCCCAATCACAACGCAAATGCATAGGGACAGTGTCCTAATCATTACCGGTCTGTCGATACCAAAATCGTCATGGTACGACGATATTTTGTGACACGAGTGTTGGACCTCGGTACCGGTATTACAGCAGGGTCCGGAATTTCAAAACCACAGACCCTCCTTTTGCCCTCATATTAGGCAATAACTCATGCTAATCTGAATCCAAATCTGTATTAATGAATTCATGGAGATGCTGCTGTAGCATCATTCTGTTGCTCAATTCGTCCCTTGACACAGGCTTCCTTACACAGGAAGTAGCACAGAGGCCACATATTGCAGGAGCGCACTGTACAAACAGGCAGAACATAAACAGAATGGCTAAGATCATCCCAATGAAGATCAGAGTTTTCCATCCCCAGGCAGATAACAGTTCCCAGAACCACCCTAGCAAGGACCAATCCCCTTTCTCTACGTGAAGGGAATCAGAGGTTTTGTGTAGTTTGGAGATGGCCTGGTACACTGTCGGTGCATTATCAGGGATGAAAATGCAGCAACTAGATTGGATCACTCTACACACACCACCACGGTCCGCCAGTATGACATCTAGGGCAACCCTGTTCTGAAGGGTCATAAGTCGATCCGACTGAAGCTCAGCTGTCAAGTTGCCAAGAGCACCGGCCGTTTCGGTCACGGCGGACTCAACTATCCTCGTCAACTGTCGAATGTTCCTGCTGTTAACCATAGGCCCCCAAAATGGCAGAAAACCCTTTTCGAAGTCTGCAAACTCCTGACCCGCAGTGTCGTCTTGACTCACAACACCCCTAACTGTCCTTGTCCGATGGTAATCTGCCCCGGCCGTGTAGGTGGGTGGCAGCAGAAACGAGATAAAACATGTGCCCGAGAAGTCAGGGGGCAACCATGTATAGGCTTTGTCATGGCAGACGAAATAGGTGCCTTTAGCTGCCAAGAATGGAGGGGAAGTTCGGGAAGCGAACACATACGTTTCCGTGCATATGCTCTTCCCCAAATGTGCTTTGGGATCCCTGCCAATACCTTGCAGACATAAGTGGCCTCGGTGGGGTACTATCCAAACTGGGATTTCTTTGTTGACTCAAGGAAACCCCATATTTAGTCACGTTCCAACGACTGTATGGAGTGAGTTCATCTTTAGGAATCGTTTGATACGTGTCAATATCCCTACTCATATTTCTTATTCCTGCCACTAGTGCCTTGTTGCTGGAATCGCTCTCTGTGGAACGGGGCGGGTATGGTTCTAGGGCGAACAGGAACATGGTCTGGAAAGCCCACAGAGAACCATAATAACTGAATGGCAGGATGAAGTATGGGATGCCCTTATCTGTTGTGTGCGGCATGAGTCCACATATCCAACAATTCAATGTGTTCATTATAGACTGGTGCTGGTGTCGGAGCTGGATGAATGAGTTATTTACAAATTCGAGTCTCCTGGCAGACTCGTGTTCAGGTAAAGGGTGAAAGGAGTGCGAAGAAACAGTTGGAGGAGGTGTGGGCTGAGTGTTGTTTACAAAGGTGACTCGAAATGTGGATAAGGTATAAACAAACAAGAACATCGTTATGCTACATATCATTAAAATACATATGACTAAGAATTGTCTCCTTGTCATTATAGTACATAGTCTCTTTCCGCAGTTCGCAAATTTAGTAGGTCTCTCTACCCTCGGAAACTCCATCCTCTGGTTGCTGCCCGCGGTGGGAGGTTGCTTCTGCCAGGGAGTGCTTTCCGTTCGGTCCGGGGTAATTCGGTCCCTAAACGTCCCCAGCTGTACTCCCCAGACTTCAACCGCGGCCCTAGCAGCAGAACCGGATGGCAGTTCGAAAATCAAAAATGAGCTAGTTCCCTGGGCGAGAGAGCTGTAAAATCAAAAATAGTTCATGGGAAAAAAGGAAAAAGAGGATTAAATCGCTTTTATTAGTCCCTTTTCCTCGGCCTCAGATTATATCCTTCTTTCCCAGGTATGGTGTGGTCTTCAAACAATGTTTCAGGTTCTGTAGTGTCCAACTGCATTGACGGTGGCACAGATCCTTGCAAAATACAATCACTCTCCTTATCGGTACCAGTTCCTTTTAATCGTGCATCGCTGAAGGGGACGAAGCGAGGTATGGACTCTGTCTCGGAGTCAGCAACTCCTTCCAGGACCCACCGGTCATATGGAAGGGGCAGCGGGACCCGTTTGCAATGGGCGCCGTGCACCCAATGTTTTTTCCCGTGGACACGTACTGCAGAACGGGTAGATAGCAGGACCTGGAAAGGTCCGGTCCAGCGAGGCTCCTCGTTCTTGGTTCGTCCGGACTAGGACCCAGGAGCCAGGTTCGATGGTGTGGCCTGGATCGTCAGACGCCGGTGGAGAGGAGCTGTGGACCTGTTGATGTAAAACGTGCAGTTTAGTTGTCAATTCGTACAAATAGTCAAACAGTGCGGGGTACTCTATTTCACTTAGTCTCTTGGGCCTTGGCACACCCCAGATGTTGGCTGGGCGGCCAAACACAATCTCATGGGGGCTAAGTCCTAATCTGGAATGGACAGTCATTCTGGTTGATAGGAGTGCTAAAGGCAAGGCGTCTGCCAACGCAAGACCTGTGCTGGCTTGGATCTTGGCCAATTTCAATTTTAACGTGCCATTATAGCACTCTACTAATCCAGCTGATTGGGGGTGATTGGCAGCGTGGAACTTCTGGCGTATGCCTAGACACTCACACACTCTCTTCATCACTCGTCCCTCGAATTCACTTCCATTATCACTCCAGTCAATCCTAGGCATGCCAAATCTAGGGAAGAATTCTTTGACAAGGGCTTTGGCAGTTGACAAGGCAGTGTTGTCCTTAAGGGGATACGTTTCCACCCACCTGGAGAAGGCGCAAACAACAACAAGCACATATTTCAGATTATTGCACCTCTCCATGTGGATGAAATCGAGCTGCAAGACCTCGAACGGATACGTTGGAGGTGCAAAATGACCAGCTGGAGTTGGGGTTCCCCTACCGGGATTGTACTTCAAACACACCAAACAGTTTCTGACCAAATTCTATGCACATTTTGGGATACCACTATTCTGCCATACTGGGGCCAACAGTTTACAGATTCCTTTCACACTGACGTGCGCCGTTCAATGGGCCATCGTCACCACTGCAAGCACATAGGCGTTAGGTAACATCCATCGCTGATGTTCTGACAGTTCGACCCAACAACCATTCGCATCTAATCTACCCTTGCTTTCTCTCCATTCATTTACCTCTTTCTCAGTGGCATCAGCTTGTATAGATTTCACACTTTCAATGGTGTCCTCACACATACCCACATCAGTAATCCATCAAGCAGGACCTACAACATACATCCGACTCATTGTGTTCCTTGCAGTCTCTTTCGCGACCTCGTCGGCAAATGCATTCCCTCGACCAACATCATCTTGAATCTTTCTGTGTGCACTGCATTTCACAATTGCAACCTGTAGTGGCGAGGTCAGTGACTCGAGGAGCTCATTAACTAGATGACCATGCTGTATCTTTGCACCATGCGACGTCAGGAACCCACGTTCACGCCACGGTTTTCCAAAACTGTGAGCCACGCCAAAGGCGTATTGGCTATCAGTATACACATTCACTCGCTTTCCTTTTGCCAACACACACGCTCTTGTAAGTGCGATTAACTCTGCGGCTTGCGCGGAATTGTGGGGAATGCGCGCGGTCTCTACAATCGTGTGCAATGTTGTTACAGCATATGCTGCAGTCGTATCACCATTTGGCAACTTGAAGCATGAACCATCAACCCATAACGCATCATTACATTCAGGAAGGGGAGTGTCCTGCAAGTCTACTCTCCCTTTTGTCTCTTCCTCTGTCCTAAAGCAGCAATCATGTTTTTCAACCTCGTCTGTCTCTGCCGGAATGGGTAACAACGTCGCGGGGTTGAGTGTATTACACCTCTTTATGTGAATGTGACTCGCTAATAGTGTCAGCTCATAGCTGGACAGTCGAGCACTAGTTAAATGTTGTGTTTTCGTTCTGTTTAGTAAAATGTCTACTGCATGTGGGACCATAACGATCAGAGTATTATTCATGACTAACCCAGCAGACTGTCGAATACAGACAGCTGCTGCAGCAGTGGCCCTCAAGCAACTTGGTAATGCCTTAGCTACAGGATCTAGAGTCGCTGAAAAATACGCACATGGGCGCTGTTTGTCCCCAAAGTGTTGCGTCAAGACTGATAATGCGCAACGTTCCTTCTCATGGACATATAATGTAAAAGGCTTACTGTAGTCGGGGTTGCCCAACACAGGAGCCGAACATAATGCATCACGCAACTCGTGGAAACTCGTCTGACAATCTTCAGACCAAGGTATAGGATTGGGTGTGTCTTTACAGATTAATGCCAGCAAAGGTTTGGCCAATAGTGAGAAGTTCGGTATCCATTGTCTACAGTACGATGTAATGCCCAAGAAAGCACGCACTTCTCTTTGTGTCCTTGGGACACCCAGTTCTGCAATTGCCTGTATTCTTTCTAGGGTCAGTCTCCTTCCCTCCTTCGATAAGATGTGACCTAAGTAGGTCACTTCTTGTCGGCAAAATTGTAGTTTGGAAAGCGAGACTTTGTGCTTCATGTCACATAAATGATGTAACAACGACAATGTCGCTCGCTTGCAAATTTCTTCGGTGTCTGCAGCGATCAGCAGATCGTCCACATACTGAATTAGAGTTGCACCATCCTGCAGAACAATCGTGTCTAGTTGTGTTTTCAGAGCCTGACTGAATATTGATGGACTTTCACAGTAGCCCTGAGGAGCGCGTTTAAAGAGGAAGCTTCGTCCTCCTAAATTGAAGCCAAAAATATCTCTGCTCTCCTCAGCGATCGGGATGCTGAAGAAAGCGTTCTTCAGGTCAATCACCGAAAACCAAGTCGCTGAAGCTGGAACCATTGTCAATAGGGCAGTAATGTCGGGGACAACTGGAAACTGTGGTATAACGATCTTATTCACCTCTCTGAGATCAATCACAAATCTGTACACAGGAGGCTGTGAAGGATCGGTACGCTTTAAGACAGGCAGAACAGGACTGTTACAAATGTTGCCTGTTGTTTCTTCAATGACATCTTTCTCGATCAGATCGCAGATAATCGTCAACAACGCCTTTTCGCATTCGCTAGAGATTCTGTATTGGGGAATACGTGGCAACCTAACATTGGCTTTCAATGTTATGACATATGGTGCTATTTCCAAACAACCTACATCGTTAGAACCATTAGCCCAGAGTATATCTGGAAGAGATGATAATTCAGTTGGAATATTTTCCTTTGCCAAATACATCGGAGAAATAACTTTCCTTCCTAGGGTAAGCTGTACTCCCGAAGGGGAGCAGTACAAAGTTGCATATAATCTCTTTAACAAATCCAAACCTAACAAATTTTCGCCACAACCTGTTGTAAGAATGAGGGGTGCTTCTAATTCGCATGGGACAACAGAAAGGGGCATGGGACTAGAGATCGGGTTTCTAACAGGGGCGCCAGAAAAACCTACTGAAACATTCATTTCGCCAGACAAAGGTGCGCCAGGAAGTTTTGAGTGCATAATAGAACTTTTTGTAGCTCCAGTATCCAGCAGAAATGGCTCTGACACTCCTGATGTGATCACCTCGACATAAGGTCCATTCTGATCTACTGGAACTGAAACAACTCCATCTCTTTGTCCATGGCTGTCCTAGCAATTATTACCCTCATTCTCGTTTTCGGCGTAATAGTCATCAGCATAGTACTGAGCTGACCTGGAAGACGCATTATTCTGTTGGTCGAAGCTGTTCATGGAATTCTGAGGCGGAAATGAAGTGGTATTCTGGGGGAAATTTCCACGGCCCCTACCCCTAGGAGCCTGTTGAACACCTCTACCTCTTGCACCGGAAACACCGTTTAAACGTCGCGCAAGAGCTGGACAATTACTTTTGAAATGACCCTCTTCTTTGCAATAGGCACATTGATTCGGGCCATACGGAAAACGCTGATGGGAAAACTTGTTTCCCTGCGCGTTTCTCGAATACTGCTGTGGTTGTTGATAATTGGGCTGACTAGCCGTGCGAGGCGGATAGGCCTGCTGGAGAAGAACTTTAGTTTTTAAATGCTTAGTCTTCTTATCTGCCTTATCTAGCTCGTCTTTGCGCCTATTTTCATAGTACTGGGCTGTGGCTAAAATCTGCGCTGACGTGGAAACAGCCCAAGCACTCTCTGAATCTTTCAATTTATTGCACAGCTCAGGAAGCAGATTATGTACAAATTTGTCTACAAACAATCTTTGGCCACCCTCGGTAGCCATATCCTGACCACTATGATCGGTGAAAGTCTCCTCAAATCTCGTGAAAAAGTCAGACACATTCTCATCTTTCTTCTGCTTGCACGCAGACGGCTTGTCCCAATTTACGCGCAATTCAGGCATTAATGTTTTCATGTACGCGATAATCCTACCGGGAAGTTCGGCTATTAAAGGCTCAGGTTTAGAACCACCGACTTGTCTAGCATCAGCAGCAGTAATATTAGCCCATGAGTCACCTAGTTCTTGGTATGATCTGTGTGACGAATTTTACTCCATAAAGGATGCGGACCAACGTTCCCAAACAATATGTCTACATCCGCTAAATTCATTATACATGAGCTGGCAGTCTGTGATAACTCCTTATAATACCCAGTTGGATTTTTGCGTGGATCAGGTAGTGTCTGCTTGAGTGCTAAAACTTCAGATCTTTTCCAGGGGACATGTACCCATACACGCTGAAAATGTGGTAGAATTGGTGGATCTACATTTGCATCACCTTCGTTCCATACTGCAGGAACCTCTCTCATGGGGTACTGTCGCACCTTTTTCCTACCTGACACGTCATCTTCATAAAATGATCTAGAGACATTTCCCTTACTCCTATAAGATAACAATAAATCTATTGCTTTTTCAACATCGGCACCTACAATCATACCTTCATAGAACTTAAAACGCATTCGGAATAATTCCTGCATTTTGCGTTTGGGATCGTTTGTCTCCAAATCTTCACAAAGATATACACACATCTCTTCGAATACGTATCTCTGAGTGGGTGCATCCCATTGACGGAAAACTTCCATAACAGACTGAACATCGTATCTAACAGTGTCAGTAATCCATTTGCGTGCTAACTCATTCAGCACTTCTCTTTCCTCGTAATCAGGCAGTTGACTACGCAACTGTCTACGTCCTGTTTTAGGGGTCGTTTTAGGCGACCCAAAGAAGGGTGAGAACAGACCAGTGACAGTACTTGCCACTCTCTGTCTAACAGAAGGAGAAGCTTGCGGAGAGGCAGATGCGTCAGAAAAGACAGGCTGATGTAAAGAAGAAGTCGAGGCAATAGCAGAGGAAGTCGAGGCAGTAGCAGACGTAGTATCATAGTGAACAGTTGGAGCAGTAGGCAAAGTTGTAGAAGTAGATGGAGTATGTAGCAAAGGCGGCGGCCCTTGAGAAGGCTGCGCCGGAGAAGTAGGAACCAGCTGAAGAGGAGCTGGTGTTTGTGTAAGAGCTGCATTTCGTGCACTGGGGCGTGGTATAACAAAGCGCTTTGGGGGTCCAGTAATACTGGATGTATACGGGGGTGGTGAATTCAATAAATGGGACATTAATGGATCTTTCTCGGATGTTCCCTTCGAACCTTGCCCCTCATGTGGTAACATGGGGTAGCATTTATCTACTGCTAGTTTCTTGCCTCTGAGCACTTGTTCACTTTCTTGCTCTTCCTCATTATCCCTGTATGCAATGGCAGCTTGTACCATCGACATACCTCTTTTATTCTTCTTTGCTAATTTCATTCCTTTTTGTTTGGCTTCTTTGCCCCACAAGCGAAAAGAGTCAAACATCGCCGGCCGGGCTTTCTTCTTGAACAATTTGACCTCGAGGTTATCTAAAATTTCTGCGTCAAAACTACCATATTGGGGCCATTTTAAAACACCATCCTTGCGGGTGTATTTTATCCACACTTCATTATATGTGATAGGGCCTACTCCATGTTTTATGTATAACTCATATGTTGGAGTTCCAATCGGAGGAACCGAACAAGAATCCTCTAATCGGGAGTCCCTTCTAAAACCAAGACAAAACAAGTTTCCAAGTCTGCTAAGACCAGGCATCTTCGCTCACTAGTCTAGCTTCAAACTTCAAGGGATTATCTAATTATGATATTGTCGTGAATACACGAATCCCTCGGTTTTGGCGCTTGCAAGTACCAATACAAAACCGTATCTCGAGGATACCAAAAACTAAGAACCAAACTAAGGACTGGGAGACGCTCCACTTATACTTAACTGAAGTATTGATGATCGATGACGTCACTAGAAGACTCGTCTATCGTTTCGCTCTACCAAGGATCACTGGGTCCAAAACAGGGCGATAGTCAGGGCAGCAGTCCTTCGTAGCCGTCGGGACGCGGGGAACCTCGCAGCAAAGACCTTCGGAACCACGTCGACATACAGGGGTCGCTGAAGTGGCTGGCCGTCCTCTGGAATTTTCACACGAAGCTCCTCACGAACATCTGGCTTGGACCATCACCGCTTGATACCGCCCCGAGTTGGGCGCCAACTGAGGTGCCGGGTTTTTAGGAACCCGGTGGTGCCAGGGGATAACACCCGAAGACCTCTGAGTTCTCCCTGTTCCGGACCACAGAAACACAGAGTCTTCTAGTTGAAGTCAGAGATCGAGTTTTATTGGTTGCAACCAAGTAACATGTGTCCTAGAATTACAACGACACGGGTCGTAAGTTCTCAGGAGACTGTTCGTTTTTACAGAACCAGCCTTCCCCTTATATACAGAAATAACAGCTGCAGGCAAGAATTCTTCAGTTTATGATACGGTCATAGACATATTTTCACAATAGAGCAAAAAGCGAAGTCATGACGGCCACCCGATATTTAAGATGTCCAGTTTGTGATAGATGACCCAGCCAGGCCCAGAACTCCCATCAGATATCGATGAAACCCCAATAAAACAGGGCACCTCCTTGTCGTAAAACTGGCCATAAACAAGGAACATGGACAGGTGTATGTGTGTAGAAAACATGGTCTGTAGGTAGTGAATGGTTTATGGCATGTTATGCATTGATGCTATCTTATTCGGCCACTGGGCGAGGAGCTGCCCAAACAGGTTTGGCTGGAGGCAGTGGAGTCGGTTGGGCCAGGTCATGGGGAAGTCAGCTAAGGTGGACGTGTCCTTTCAGATCTAGCTCGACCTCAATCAATTGACTATATGAGGGCAAGCCATAAGATGGATGCCGTTCACAAAATGGAGTCCAAGGGTTCAGAATGGAAACCATGATTTAAGGGTGTTAGCATTGCCCAATCACGACGCAAATGCATAGGGACAGTGTCCTAATCATTACCGGTCTGTCGATACCAAAATCGTCATGGTACGACGATATTTTGTGACACGAGTGTTGGACCTCGGTACCGGTATTACAGCAGGGTCCGGAATTTCAGAACCACACACCCCATGGGCTCTTAAGGAGACCTCATAGGCAGCCAACCATTTGGCTATGTCATCCCCCTGACTAAAGCTAGCAATGAGGTCTTTTGGCAAATAGGGTCTGGACTCCCTGGCTGTTTCTTTGGATTCGCTGCCACCATTCATCACAGGAGAGGACCCCCGTTGCAGGGTCTGGAGTTCCAACTCTTTCAACCTGAACTCATGAGCCATCCTCCGCTCCTCCTTCTCCTGCTCCAGCTTAGCCAACTCCCATTTTAATTGTCTCATTTCCCTCCTGTCAGTGAGCTCTGCTTCGGTCAAGCTTCCCCCGGAGACACTACTGCCCCTCCTGGAGTAGGACACTGGTCCTGGGAGTAGGTTTTCCCCCTCTGAGTGGAATAATCCTTCTATCTCCACAACCGTGTCCCGGTCTGTCCCTTCATCCTCCTCCTTCCCTTCTTTGTGTGCTTCCACCCAAGCCCTTAGACTGGTCTGGAGTTCCCCCTTCCTGGCACCATGCTTAAAAAAAACCCCATTTGTTGGCAGAAATCTTTCAGCTGAGCCACAGTATAGGTGTCTAGTTTTTCCAGTGCAAACTCCATTTTACAACAGGCAATACCAAGTTATACACACAAGGAAATTTGAGTTGCAAGGGCAACCTGAAGCTACCTCCACCCCACCACCAGGAACACATTTGGAAAAACAAAAGTACAAATTAGGAGGGCCGCTAGGAGAAAACTCCTGGTGTAGTCTAGTGAATTACGCTCAATTACTACTGAGTAGTTGCAACCACAGTCAGGATCCCACCGCTAGACACCAACTTGTTGGAACCTAAATATGTCAGGTCACCTAGGGTAGCCTGGCCTAGCGTAAGACAATTTCAATAGAGGCACATGTGTAAAGGTTGCAGACCACCCAGCAGTAAACCAACGCAATAACACTCAAAAATGACACTACACCAATGTTTATGTAAAAATACGAGCTTGTTTATGAAAATATTCTTTGCTCTCTTGTCTTCACAAATTACAGTTCAATACATTTCAGCACTCTTAACCTTAGTACGTTATCACATTTAGCAAGAAACCCCTTTTTGTCTTTTAATTGATAAAGTGCAACAATTCAGCTTCTCAAAGATTCCTTCACTCCCCTCACAGGAATTATTCTCTTGCCACAGGTTTAGTTTATAATACCATAAGTTTCATTTGCGATACAGTGGAGGGCACAACTAACTCTCAAGAGGCTTAGGGTTGGCAAACTACTGACTGGACCCACCAGGCGTTAAACCCTTACTTAGTTTGCAAGGAAAGAAGGTCTCACCCAACTAAGCCTGGTATAGAACACGTGAGCACAACCAGTATTACTATCCCAAACCCCTCCTTTTCTTTAGCATGAGCTCTCACACTTGACCAGAATCACTCGTATCTGTTGAATCCCCACAGGACTCTTCCCCGTTACTCCCAGGACGTGAGGGGGTCACTGGAGAACTATAGCTCAATATGGTGCCAATCCTAAATATCTGCAGGTTTTATGGTCTTGTACTGAACTCAATGAAGGTGTGGTCTCTTTTCCAAGTTGCAGTCGGTTCTGCTTTCACGTTCAGTGAAGTCCGCCTCACCGGACTTATTCCCCGCCTTCCCCACCTTCCCGGCTCACGTTAATCAGTCAGAAGTCGGAGCCAGACTCCTCCCCGACCTTCTGGTTGAAAAGTCACCTGGCCGGCAGCTCTCGCGGGGAATCCCCACTCTTCCCACGCTGTCTGGAGAAGCAGGCGTACTGCTGGCTTGCTTGGCTGCCCCTGGCGCTTCGTCAACAAAGGGGCGAGGTACCGTTATCTCACGGCGCACTCCGGTGCCAGCGAACCTCCTCACGTCCCTCGGCGACTTCCTCAGCGGCTCCTCCCCCAGGGGGTCCGCCTTCCGCCGAGCTTCGATACTGTGCCCCGCCTCCTGCCGACCTCCTCCGGGGTATTCTCCACCTCCCAGCCGGCAGCTGATCTTCCGGTGACAGAACTTCCCCAGCGCTGCAACCCTCTTCACACGTCACAGCAGCCTTCCTCTTTGGCGCTCCTAATCGCGGAGTTGGCAGCTACGAAGTAAGCTCTCTCCCACCTTGCCAACAGTTAGGGTTAGCGCCACGCTGCTGCGAGGGGGTGGGGGTCCAATTCGGCACCCAGCTGGAAAGTTCTTCTTCACACGGAGGGGGAAGCTGTTTTCTCACGAAGGCGGTGACACGCCAGAGCCCAGTTCAGCATCCCTTTTCCCTCTGTGTTGAGAACTTAAAGCGATCAGGATTCAGTCCTTGGGTCAAGCGCTTCCTCTTTAGGTACAGGGCTGGGTAGGCAAGCAAGAGGGCCCGTCAGTCTGCAGGGGAAAGCTGCCCTTTTGACTAGTCTCCCCCTACTCCAGTGCGCGCTCCTTCTCACTAGTCACCTTGCTCCTGTCCACTCACACTGCAAGACAAAATGGCTGACCAGCATTCCGCCTTATATAGGCTGACCCTCAGAGGTCCAGAAGGGACCAGAAGGTTCTGGAATGCCCCACTCTATCCTATGGGACAGGTTCCAGGTGTGTCAGTTATGACAGTTGGTAGCCACCATTTTGTGACTCCAAAGGAATTCCTGTCAGGAAAGGCCTCTAGGCCTGAGGTAAAAAACTATGAGGGTGAAAGAGCACCTATCCCCTAGACCAACATCTGAAAAATCTAGTGGACACAAAAATAAATAAAAGCATGAGGGGCAAAAAGGGGACAAAATAAATAATAAATTGGAGGGACTACGCAAAAGGCCAGACAGGTCTAACACCTCTTGTCTCAACTGAACTAGTCAACAAACTACTTTTTAAGGCTAGTTCCAATGGACGATGGTCACTCTCCACCCTGGGTGCAATTTTAAGATCTACGGCATAATGCCAAATATCAAATGATAAAATGAGATAATCTATTTTACTCTGAGTGACACTTCTAAAAAAAGTTGTCGCCTTTGCTAAAGCTGATGGAAGGCGACCATTACATGCCCTCAAACCATGACTCATGGTCAATCTCATTATTTGATGTGCTAGGGCAGTGCACGAGTCCGATTTACAATTAGATAAAAGGGGGATCTCATTCACCAGGTCTTCATCTTCTAGGATTGCTTCAAGCCCTGTGATGGGTTCATCGTTACAGTTAAGGTCTCCACCAATTATTATACTGACACTAGAATCCACTAGATTTAAAATGGAGTCCATTTTGTCCATTGTTGTTGACTCCCTTGATGCCAGTCCTGGTCGGTTAAAAATATTATATATGTGCAACAACCTTTTTTCCTTTGTCGCTATTTTGATCCCCAATATATCTAAGGAATCCGTCACTAATTGAGTTACGCTAATATCAAGGGTTACCTTGACCCAAGTGACTAATCCACCAGAGGCTCTTCCTCTTATAGACGGAACAGCCGCTATATGGAAGCTTTTGTATCCCACTCTGTGTATAATCTCAGTTGCCCATGTCTCCTGCAAAATACAAATATCGCTACTTTCAATGAACTTATTCCACTCTGGGTCCCTAGTGTTCTTTTTAAGACCCGCAATGTTCCATGAAACAATATTTAAATCGGGGCAAGCTTTATAGTTAGGATCGCGTGTACGTTCTTTACTTGTTATTATATTAATACAGTTTAAAAACAATGTCTCATCCTTACTCGCACAGCAATTTTCTTTCTCCCTAGGCTCCTTTCCCGAATTCCGACAGGTACTATACTTATCTTCTCTAGTTCCCTATCCGGCACAATGGATACATTTGTAGTGGGTTTTAGCTGGTACAGTCAATCCACTTCTTCCAACAGAGATAACTCCTGAAATCTATTGGAGTTTTCTGGGAGAAGCAAATTTGCTTGGTTTTTGTTTGCCTCAATTCCCAGGGGTTTATAGAAATATCCCAGTGGTAGTGCATGGATGTTAGTCTTCCAAGTTAGTGTTTCCTCATGCGCTCTCAGTAGTGTACGGACTGTGTGGGGATATCTAAAGTTTACAACAATATAGTCTCCCAGTATATCTTTCGGAGAACCTCCCACCCACCCTACCCTACGCACCATCAGAATTTCAGTTGTTTTGTTTAGGTTAAACCTTTTGTATTTAGCTAGCCAATCTACGATTTTATTCCTTAAATTGTGCCAGGATTCTCTTTGGTCTCTTTTCAGTGCAGGAACACCTGTTAAAACTAAGACATAGGGACACGCGGCTGGTGGCAAGTTCAAATTATCTAGATTATTAATTAAATCTGTCCCCTTTGGGCTATGCAGTATTACCCTGCAATTAGCATGTTCTAAACCGGGTGTGATGTTATGTGGCGTGGCATTAACCTTCTCTCTTTGTTCATTTGCCCCTATTGTCTCTGCACTATTTCTTAACTGAGCTCTATTTAAAGCTCCTGTTCCTGATTGGTTTTGGGTTTTCAGTGTTCTATCCACATCATCACAAGCCCTCTTATCCTCTGTGAGCAATTTTCGATTGGCTATAAGGCTTCCCCCTTCCACAACTATTCTAGTTCCTTCTTCAATGCTCCTACTTAGGTGATGAATTGCATAATTTAACTGGGCGATCTTGTCATCCATGACCCTTAACTTACCATCCATACACTCATTTATTTTTGTCCGGATGGAATATAAGGCAGTTTTAAAAATGTCTGCCACAGTTTGTTCTAAGACCCCTATTACCTCATTTTCCTTAGCTAGTCTAGGACAATCATCAACATCAGTTTGTATCCCTATTGTTTTAAACCTACTACCTTTATTGTCTGATGTAGTTAAATCTCCATTGCATGCATTACCTCTCCCCCCCTGCTTTCCCTTTTTTCCGACTGATTTTTTTCCCCTTCTGGGATTTTTCATTTCTCTCCTCATTGGATGTTCCCATTGTCCCCACTGCTTTTTGTGCCCGTAGTTTTCTTGAAATCCCAGGGCTTGACTGCGCGTTAACATCAGGCACTTCTATTGGATCTATTATCCGAGTGTCCAAGACAAGTTGAATATTAACGCTATCAAGCCGGTTATCTGTACTCGAGTTTGAGGACACTACATTTGTTGGAGACTGGGCTATGGTCGCTGTATAAGTGGGCAATTTGGATGGATCTAGCGAGAGCCTTCTTTGTGCAAGTTCGATCTCATAGCATAGCACGGATTCAGCTCGTGTTATGAAATCATCCAATGTCCCTGCCGTTCCCTTCCTTTTCCTCCTTGTCAGAATAGACATTTTCAAGGAGCAGCCACTGAACAACTAAATGTGAAGCAGATGACCAATTGTTCAGTCTTAACCAATTGAGGACTTATAATATCACACAAGATCGAGAATTAGTAAACATAAAAAAACAAGCATTTACAATGCAATGGTCTCGGTATTATTAAAGGTAGAGCTATTGGCATTGCTCATGACATTTTTTTTCATTTTTTTTAAAAACACAAATAAATGGTATTGTCCTTTACAATGGCAATAGGTGAGCATTAGAGAGTAGTAGAGAGTATTCACAGACACAGAGCCACACACACAGAAAGCCACACACACACAGAGAGCCACACACACGCACACACAGCCACACACACACACACAGAGCCACACACACACACACAGAGCCGCACACACACTCAGAGAGCCCCACACACACAGAGCCCCACACACACACAGAGAGCCCCCCCACACACACAGATAGAGAGCCACACACACACAGAGAGCCCCCCTACACACACACAGCCCCCCACACAAACACAGAGAGCCCCCACAAACACACACAGAGAGCCCCCACAAACACACACAGAGAGCCCCCCCACACACAGACAGAGAGCCGCCCCCCCACACACACAGAGCCCCTCACACATAGAGAGAGCCCCGCACACACACAGAGAGCCCCCACAAACACCTACAGAGAGCCCCCCCCCCACACACACACAGAGCCCCCACACATTTACAATGCAACGGTCTCGCCTTTACAAAAGTTAGAGCTATTGGCATTGTAAATGACAATTTTTTTTATTTATGTGTTGGTTTTGAAAACATATAAATAAATGGCATTGTCATTTACAATGGCAATAGCTGAGAATTGATGTGTGTGTGCTCACACTGCTCACTTCTCACTAGTGGAGAAGTTACGGCATGAGCGTTGTAGGGGAAGGAGAATCCTTTAAAGAGAGTCATTTTCTCTCTAGATTTCCCTTCTCGTTTTGAAACTAAGGAGCAGCAACATTGTCTTGGTCATTGTCTTGGTGTCACCAGGGCTTTAAGTCGAAGCTTTTCCAATATTATATGCAACCCATGCTTATTTACCTTATGTAACTAACAACTATTGACAAAGTCAATAGTCTTGACGTGTTGCAGATATGTTACTTTTATCAAATATCTGGATGTAATGACAGAAACAGCAAAACATAGGCCGGAAATACACTATACTATTAAGCACAGACTTTTAGTTTACATGTTTTTAAGCCACGCCCTTAATTATATTGCAAAAACAACAATTGATGGACAGAATGCAGATTGATGGACCCCAATTCAGACATGGCCATATGCAAATCAGCCTTGACCCTGTGCCTCATGGGAACAGTCCAGCCCGAACTGCCAAGCCATGTCTTCCTTGGACCGGAATCAAGCATCCTAGGACCAGTTTCTGGCTATCAGCCGTCTTCAGTCAGGATAGCTTGACTCCAGTGGTGTGGAGAGCATGGGACTCACGTCTGAGCATACCCATCCCACTCGGGGTGACAAATGAAAAAACAACAATTTATGGACAGAATGCAGATCAATGTCATACATTCACCCCAGTGATCTGGGCCTAAATCCATCGTTTTTTTGCTCACCACACCACCCCAATTCAGACATGGCCATATGCAAATCAGCCTTGACCCTGTGCCTAATGGGAACAGTCCAGCCCGAACTGCCAAGCCATGTCTTCCTTGGTCCGGAATCAAGCATCCTAGGACCGGTTTCTGTCTATCAGCCGTCTTCAGCCAGGATAGCTTGACTCCAGTTGTGTGGAGAGCATGGGACTCACGTCTGAGCATACCCATCCCACCCGGCGTGACAAATGCAAAAACAACAATTGATGGACAGAATGCAGATCAATGTCATACATTCACCCCAGTATAGAGATCTGGGCCTAAATCCATCGTTTTTTTGCTCACCACACCACCCCAATTCAGACATGGCCATATGCAAATCAGCCTTGACCCTGTGCCTCATGGGAACAGTCCAGCCCGAACTGCCAAGCCATGTCTTCCTTGGACCGGAAATAAGCATCCTAGGACCGGTTTCTGTCTATCAGCCGTCTTCAGCCAGGATAGCTTGACTCCAGTTGTGTGGAGAGCATGGGACTCACGTCTGAGCATACCCATCCCACCCGGCGTGACAAATGCAAAAACAACAATTGATGGACAGAATGCAGATCAATGTCATACATTCACCCCAGTACAGAGATCTGGGCCTAAATCCACCGTTTTTTTGCTCACCACACCACCCCAATTCAGACATGGCCATATCCAAATCAGCCTTGACCCTGTGCCTCATGGGAACAGTCCAGCCCGAACTGCCAAGCCAGGTCTTCCTTGGACCGGAAATAAGCATCCTAGGACCGGTTTCTGGCTATCAGCCGTCTTCAGCCAGGATAGCTTGACTCCAGTGGTGTGGAGAGCATGGGACTCACGTCTGAGCATACCCATCCCACTCGGGGTGACAAATGCAACAAGCATTGGAAATGCAATAGGTCTCGCATTAGAAAAGTTGGAGCTATTGGTCTTGTAAATGACAAATATTTTATTTATTTGTTGGTTTTTAAAATAGCTAAATTGATAGCTTTGTCATTTACAATGCCAATAGTTATAACTTTCGCAAATGTGACACCTATAGCATTTGGAATGCAACATGTTTTGTATTTACGTGACTTAGATGGCAGCTCTGGTTGTTAGGCCACATCTCTAGAGAGCAGGAGAGTGCAGCAGGGGAGAGAAGCACAGCAATGCAATAGGTCTCGCATTAGGAAAGTTTGAGCTATTGGTATTGTAAAGGACACATTTTTTATTTATGTGCTTGTTTTGAAAATAGCGAAATTAATAGCTTTGTTATTTACAATGCCAATAGTTTTGCCTTTCGCAAATGTGACACCTATTGTAACACAATATGTGTTGTAGCACTGAGTGGTGTGAGGGTGAGGGTATGAGGGTGAGGGGTGTGAGGGTGAGGGGGTGTGAGGGTGAGGGTAAGTGGGTGTGTGAGTGTGTGAGGGTGAGGGTGAGTGAGGGGATGTGAGGGTGAGGGTGTGTGAGGGTGAGGGTGTGTGAGGTTGAGGGTGTGAGGCTGAGTGAGGGTGAGACCTCAGCAGCCTGAAATGCCAGCAGTGCACTTGTTTTGTATTTGATCTTGATTGTAAAAAAGAAAGTATAGAACGTATTAATTAACTCAGAGGAAGGTCGCAAAAGTAGCTCTTGGAATAGTGTGACTTTTTTCAAATAATTTTAGGAAATGGCTGCTGGGAATGGTCTGACAAATGTGCGTTCGTTTTAAAGGACTTAGTGCTGGTTATTCAAATAGATAGTGAGGAGAGGGTAGAGGGAGGGGAGAAAGGGGGAGAGTGAGGAGAGAGAGGGGAGAGTGATGAGAGAGGGGGAGAGGATACAGAGAGGAGAGTAGAGAAAGGGGAGAGAGTGAGTATAGAGAGGTGAGAGTGAGGGGAGTGGGAGAAGATGGGAGTGAGGATAGAGGGTAGAGGTGAGGAATGAGGGAAGAGTGTGAGGGTGTAGAGGGAGGGGAGAGAGAGAGGAGAGGGGATAAAGGGGAGAGGGTGAGGGGAGAGTGAGAAGAGAGGGAGGAGGGGATGTTGAGGAGAGAGGGATACTGGGAGGGGGGAAGAGTTATTTTCCACTTTTCAAAAAGCCTTTAAAAAATAGTTTACAGGAATCTACAAAGATATGCGTGTTAGTGAAATCATTTAATAAAATACACTGTGAGATAATTTAAAAATCAGGTCATATATGTATAAACAGCCATGTATATGCAGTGTACAAAAAGTAATAAAACAAACGTTGCAAAAAAACGTAAAAAAGCAATTATAGCGCAGGCTCAAAGAAGACAATTGTCCGATGCATGGAGGAGACTAAAATCTGTTTGGAAATGCCTAAGAATATATACTGTTTGACGAGTGGATCTGTAGAGAATCAAAGAAGGAAAAGAAGGACCATAGGTTTCATATTCTTATAAATAAGACCCAAGTATTTACATTGGGAATGGGAATTAAATGATAAAAGTATCAACTGCCAAATACCTGAACCTAACTCGCTCGCTCTCATACTGTTTTTTTCTGGATTTTGTAAATCATACTGTTTTTTTCTGGATTTTGGAAATGCAACAATTAACCTGCTGACAAAATAAAAGGTAAATGTGCTGATTTAAGTAATGGTGCATGAATGCTAGTGAGTGGGAAAGCTGCTTAAAGAGTTTAGAAGGGGGGGGGGGAATGTTCCCAGTGCCTTGTCCTTATAGTTTAAACAGCTGCTGGGAGAGGAATTGGGGATGCACAGGCATGGCTTGTGGTTTCACGGCGTCTGTCGTGGGCTCTGTATGGGGTGGATCGACAAATTATTTAAAACTGTGGTGCACTTTAGCACAACGAAAAAATGGATGGGCGGAGGTGTTGTCGATTATAGCATGTGCTATTATTCACTTATTGTCCCATGTGCTTTTCCTTAACTATACCATGTTGTACTTGCCAAATGGTATGACGATGTTATGTTAAAATGTGGACATTATACGTGTGTACGGCACTGGAGAGAGTTGCTTATGTGCTGCTCTCAGTGTTCAGCTGGGGAATTACATGCAATACAAAGCTTAACTTAGACTGGCGTGTGAGCGTAAATTATTACAATTAATGGCGATGAGCTGCTCAAGGCCTCAGCAATGGAACCCATGGTGTTGGATGAAAGGGTAAGGCACAGTGCAATTTTGAAGTACATACTTTTGTGAAGAATACAGAAGAAAATGAGATCCGTCCGAAACAGAAAATTTAAACAAGTGTTCGGTTGAAAACGAGGAACGTCCAAAACAGAAAACCGGTCAGAAAATTATAGAGCATGTTCGGATGCAGGCTTCTACTAAATAAACAATAATGGATGAACGTACATTGAATGGCAGTTAAATCCATGTGGCAGTTGATTCCATTCAGGAGAGAAGAGCCCCGGGCACAGAGTGAGTGAAAGAGGAAACCTTGTGACGTAGTTACTACGAGGCAAGTAACTGAAGGTGTCTCACGCATTGGTAAACAACGTGGAGGCCAGTTCGGAAGGAAAACAAGTTAAACAATTAATTAAGGAGACACGGCCTACCGGCCGTGAAACTGAAAGCACGGCCGGCCGGCCGTGAAAGCCTTTGATCCGGCAGGGGGTGGAGCGGCACTAAGCTGGGCAACAGATGGCTGGCGATTTGATGCTGTGCACGCGCATTTTAGGTCAATGCGCTTGCGCATTGACCTAAAAGCGCACGGGCACAGCATCAAATCGCCAGTCTAGGTAAGGTCTGTTTAAGCCCTTATAGTCTTGCTCCGCTCAATGCGCATGCGCATTGAGAGGCGAGACCTAAACAACACTTGTTCAGCATTCTGTCCATCAACTGTTGTTTTTGCATTTGTCACCCCGAATGGGATGGGTATGCTCAGATGTGAGTCCCATGCTCTCCACACCACTGGAGTCAAGCTATCCTGGCTGAAGACGGCTGATAGCCAGAAACCGGTCCTAGGATGCTTGATTCCGGTCCAGGAAAGACATGGCTTGGCAGTTCGGCAGGTCTGTTCCCATGAGGCACAGGGTCAAGGCTGATTTGCATATGGCCATGTCTGAACTGGGGTGGTGTGGAGTGCAAAGAAATAATGGATTTAGGCCCAGATCTCTGTACTGGGGTGAATGTATGACATTGTTCTGCATTCTGTCCATCAACTGTTGTTTTTGCTTAATTATATTGGCCCCGCCCTTTGAGAGACCCCCAGTTTTTTCATCCCACTTAAAGCCCAGTCTACATGATTTACTTCTTGCCCCCACACCCCCAGAGAAGGCTATATCTGTGCTCTGATTACTTCGTCCAACCCTCACACGCTGCTGCACTCACGCCCGTACCAGCACACTCCCCCGGGTTCTTCTCCTCAGTGTGACTGCTCGCCGGTATGATCTCTGTGTCTCGGGCGGAGCTGCCTCGGAGAGGGAGAGGCACAGAGAGGCAAGGAGAGGGAGAGAAACAGTGAAGAGGGCCGGGGAGGAAGAAACGGAGACGTATGGCAGCCACTTGTGCTCTGGTCGATCATGATGAGTATTTTTAATGAGAACAGCAATTAACTATTTGATGTGCCAAAGGAGCATATTTCTAGAATTTGGCAAATCATTAAATCAAGCTTAACATCACTCCTCATTCTTTTATGTTTCTTTTATTCGTAAGCAGGAGATACATTTACTAACATCCATTTCGGATCATTCTTTCGACCTTCCCTTTTTACCCTACCCATAGCAATTACGTAAGCATTTTACATATTTTTCCTTCCTAAAAATCCATTCTCCCTATTGTTGGAAGGCACCTATTTATATAGTTGTAAAGTAGGACGGGGGAACAAGTTGCAAGTTACTTACCCATAGGCTTCTTTTCATTTCAGAATCCAGGTTCCTATTACCATATTCAAATATACAAATTTTATCCTTGTAACCTGCAGAAATGGGTTCTAATCCTGGCATCAGCACATGACCCAAAAAACACAGTTGATGGACACATAGAGATGAGGCTGATCAAAAACTTACTACTTGGGCCATTTTGTAAAAAAAAAGGAAAAAGTCTCATACTTTCGTGCCAGAAACAGGAGTGTATTCTCACCAGAATTTGAACTCTGCTAGGGGAAGTGACAAAAGGCAGTGCAGTTCGAAAATTTGCTCTACTGAGACTTATAAGGTAAGCCAGAACGGTTTTACTGAAGCTTTTCACCTTTTAGCCAATTTCTTTGCAAAGGAGAGGTTGTAAAAATAATGACTAGGCTGACTGTGCCTATCTCTGGCCCGCTGGGCTCCGCCCACCATCTGCCGCCACGTTGTTCTGGCTCCTACACTGCTTTTTTTCTTTTCCAGCACTTTATTTCTCATGCAATATAATTAAATCATTAATAAATCATTCAGTGTAGATTAGGTTCTCCTTTCATAGTAAATACACCAAGAATTCTGAATGAACTGTAACCAGAAAAACGTTCTTGTATCAAAGGTAATGTCAACTGAGCAGCGTTTGTATGTTTGCTCACAGAAAATCTACTGGTAAGAAAATAAAAATTTGACGTGATGCTTAAAAGTGAGGGGACAGTGATGAGGGAGGCCAGGGACAAGTATGATCCTTGGCCGATGTACTGTGATTACATAAACAGACTATAACTGGAAATATCTTGAGAACATTTGGGGCATATTATCAAGGGAGTCATCTCCGCTTTTTTGGCTTTAAAAGCCAAGAAAGCGGAGATAGAAATTATGTCCCTATCAGCAACAGGGTGCTAACACGTAAATTCGCATGTTAGCACCCTTTTTCTCTACGCTACCCCTTGCATCTCTAATGAAATGCAAAGGGGGCGTTCCAGAGAAAAATAATAGGAGAAATGTTGTTAAGCGACATTTCTCCTATTATCAAGGATTGCGCTAACCCTGTTAGTGATAAAAAAAAGCAGCGCTAACCGCGGTTAGCACTGCTTTTTTTACACCTGGTATTTTCCTGACTTAGCCATGATATCCTATGGAAGGTGGTTATCATGGCTAAGTTTGTGAGCCCCTATCATCAAGCTAACGCCAAACTTCGAGAGATTATTGTTGGTTTTCCAGCGATATTCTCTCAATCGGCAGTTAGCGTGAGGATTTTTATCACTTCTGAGATAAACCTTGCTAATAGCAAGTTATCTCTGCGATAATTTCCGGCGATGCTTAGCGTTAAAAAATGTGTTGCTAAGCATCGTTAGCGATAAATATCGCTTAACGTTGGTAATATGCCCCATTGTTTTTGGAAAGAATTATTTGAAATAGAACATCTGTTGTAAAATACGTTTTAACACTGCTCCTTAACTCACTTCAGTTTCAAAATGTTGTAAATAGCCAGTGTTATTCTTCCCAATAAAATGGTGACCAAATTACCGGCACGTTAAAGATGAAAGACATTTGGCGTAGGTCGGATTCGAACTCGTGACCTGCAGCTCACAGCAGATGCCAATGATGACCAACACTTCACAGGCGTGCACCCCAAAAGAAGAAAACAATCGGCAAACTCCTTCTACAAACATATCCATGCACACAGTATCCCGCAGAAATACATTACAGGATCTAGCCGGCCCAATGCAAGACCGTCCTTTCAGTAAACAATGCATACCCCATTCTAACCAGGCCAGACAATATCCAATAGAATCATCATTGAAACAACAGAGAACAAGGAAATGCAAAATGCACAGAACAGTGTGCCTCTGAGCGAGCACCTCAGCACCGTAAAGTGGGCCCAGATTCAGGCGCGGTGCGTCCATTGGGGCGTAGGGGCGAAGCCCCACTAAGCCCCATGGACCCACCACGTCGTCACTAGAAGCCAAACACAATTATTTAAAAAAATCGCGCTATCTGCCGGCCGGGAAACCGGGAGACACCCGACCTTCCCGGAGTGCGCAAGGGGGGGGGGGGGGCGGGGGGGGGAAGGATCGGGCTGCTGCAGCTGCGCAAGTGTATTTTTGGGCACAAACATGCCCGCGCATGCGCAGATCGTTTTCTTGTGAATTCCCCCTTAGAGAGAGGACCAGGGGGCGGGCCGCAGCCCCCGGGGTTACACAGGGCGACTGGGCGAGGAGTCATGGTGCCCCCCCAGCCAATCCTGGCGCAGGATTGGCTGGTCACTACATAGCCCTGTTACATAACCCCTGACGGATAGCACGGCCGACTTTGGTGATGGGAAACCAGGTTCGAGCCTCTTATCGAACCATAAAAATGTATACATGACTTACACTGGTGTTAAATAAATAGATATTTTAAAAAACAAATAAAAATGATGTTCCGACTAAGGTGTGAAATTGGTGTCGAATAAATACATGTTTTTAAAAACAATTAATATTAATCATGTATAATTGGTGCTGGAGTACAAGGTTCGAGACTGGTATTAAACACTGACAAGCTGTGTGCAAGTTATAGGGTCATAAAAATACATGAATGATGGATGGATGCATGAATGGATGCAGGATGAATGATGGGTGGATGAATGGATGGGTGGATGCATGAATGAATGATGGATGCAGGATGGATGCAGGATGGGTGGATGGGTAGATGAATGCATGATGGATGCAGGATGGATGCAGGGTGGATGGATGGGTGCATGAATGAATGATGGATGCAGGATGGGTAGATGGATGATGGATGAATGATGGGTGGATGAATGGATGGGTGGATGAATGAATGATGGATGCAGGATGGATGCAGGATGGGTGGATGGGTAAATGAATGAATGATGGATGCAGGGTGGATGGATGGGTGCATGAATGAATGATGGATGCAGGATGGGTGGATGGATGGATGGATGATGGATGAATGATGGGTGGATGAATGGATGGGTGGATGCATGAATGAATGATGGATGCAGGATGGATGCAGGATGGGTGGATGAATGAATGAATGATGGATGCAGGATGGATGCAGGATGGGTGGATGGGTAGATGAATGCATGATGGATGCAGGATGGATGCAGGGTGGATGGATGGGTGCATGAATGAATGATGGATGCAGGATGGATGCAGGATGGGTGGATGCATGAATGAATGATGGATGCAGGATGGATGCAGGATGGGTGGATGGGTAGATGAATGCATGATGGATGCAGGATGGATGCAGGGTGGATGGATGGGTGCATGAATGAATGATGGATGCAGGATGGGTGGATGGATGATGGATGAATGATGGGTGGATGAAAGGATGGGTGGATGAATGAATGATGGATGCAGGATGGATGCAGGATGGGTGGATGGGTAAATGAATGAATGGTGGATGCAGGGTGGATGGATGGGTGCATGAATGAATGATGGATGCAGGATGGGTGGATGGATGGATGATGGATGAATGATGGGTGGATGAATGGATGGGTGGATGCATGAATGAATGATGGATGCAGGGTGGATGCAGGATGGGTGGATGAATGAATGATGGATGCAGGATGGATGCAGGGTGGATGGATGGGTGCATGAATGAATGATGGATGCAGGATGGATGGATGGATGGATGCATGAATGGATGCAGGAATGGATGCAGGAATGGATGATGGATGGGTGGATGGATGGGTGGATGGATGGATGCATGAATGATGGATGGATGCTGGATGGGTGGATGGATGGATGGATGGGTGGATGAATGAATGATGGATGCAGGATGGATGGGTGGATGGATGGATGGATGGGTGCATGAATGAATGATGGATGCAGGATGGATGGATGGGTGGACACATGAATGGATGCAGGATGGATGATGGATGGGTGGAAGGGTGGATGGATGGGTGGATGGATGGATGCATGAATGAATGATGGATGGATGGATGCAGGATGGATGGGTGGATGGATGGATGGGTGGATGCATGAATGAATGATGGATGCAGGATGGATGGATGGGTGAATGCATGAATGAATGATGGATGCTGGATGGATGGGTGGATGCATGAATGAATGATGGATGCAGGATGAATGCAGAATTGGTGGATGGATGGATGGGTGGGTGGGTGGATGGATGGGTGGATGCATGAATGATGTATGGATGGATGCAAGGTGGTTCGGGCTCGCTCGCTCGCTGTGCTCGCTCGCTGCGGTGCAATATGCAAATTAGTTTACGCCTCACCACTTTCAAATGTCACCAGCCGCCCCTGCCCAGATTCCAAAGGCGGTTCTGCACTATACAGATGGGTATAATGGGCTATACAAATGCATGGAGCATAACATATTTAAGAACAGACGTCTATACCCTTACACACGTTGATTGCCTTCTACAAACGTTACCATGCTGAAGTCTATTTTACTTTCATACTGCATACTTTGCCCTTCGTTTGAAATCATCCCTGTATTTTAGAAAACAAAAAGTATTCCGGATGTACGGTGTGACATACTCTCTAAATAACATCCGCAAAAATATGTACACACATTAATATTAAACATCACCCAACCTGGGTCAGCTGGTATATGTGTAGTTCGGGTTCCTTTAATGGGTGCTTTGGAGCCGGCTGCACACAGGGCAACTTCCTCTCAGTGGTGAACTGTGGTTGTCCTGTTTCTATATTCACAGAGCTTTGTGCGGTGAAAGGTAGAATTGGCGGGAATACCAACATGAAAGCAATACCACAAATTATTCCTAAATCCTCGCTGAACTGCACAAACAGCAGTGCACCCCAACAACATGTTAAAACTAACAGTGACGTAGCAAGGGAATCATTGGCCTATTATTCAAGGAAAGAAACCGTGACTGCCTGCAGACAGTTTGGTAGAAAAAGGCAATCATGATTTGTTGTCAGACTTATACCTCAGGTTCCCGGTGCCACTGCGCCTGCTGCACTATTGGTAGCCAAGCCCCAGAACAGAAGGAAACACAAGTTCTGCAGCACACCTGCTCGCTGTGGACTAGTTTGGAATCCACTATGCTCCTCACGCTGTCTGTCATGTACAAAGTCCAGGGGTAGGGCTAGACAAACCAGCACAGCACTGTAGAAGTGAGAACGTGAAAGAATGACACGGGTGCCTTCTCAGGGACGATGGGAGACATGTTCCTGTGAGAAATACAGGAAAATTACGTTTTTGCAACGAAAAGCTGAATGTGTCTCTGAACTCAGCATTTCAGGAGGATGTGTAAATTATTAGCACAATTGTTGTGAGGGAACATGGCAACCTATTAGCCTGACCTCTTGAGCATCTTACTGTCAGATCAATTGTTGCGTATAGCATCAAAGATCTGTATGTGGGGGACTGAAAGCATACTCAATTGTAAACAATGTGAGGACGGTCAGCAGCACCATCAAGTGTACACGTGCACCAGAGGATGAGTCTGGAGTCTGCAGTCTGCGCGCATGCGCACCACCGCCCTCGAGATTACTGCATAGAGGGATCGAGTGAAAATGTTAACTTTTGGCAGGCTCCTAGACTCGCAGTTATCTGTCAGACTGTCAGCTTGAACCCTGGTAATTGTTATCAATGACTGACCTCAAAGTGACCCAAATAACACAGGTGCTGCACCCCAGGAGGTGGGAGAGCAAATTATTCATCCCAGTCTATGTTGCCATGTACTTCAAATGCACCAGTTACACTTTGGATAACGTGTGATGGGGGGACAGTTATTGAAAATTATACACGTTCTTGCAAATTATAAGTGTTTCCATTTATAAATGAAGTTTGAAAATAGGTAGCTTGGCAGACGGGACGGCACATCTGGTCAGAAAGCACAGCACATCTGCACGTGTGTAAACAGGTGAGACGGGCCTTCCCTTCAAGAGCAGAAGCTACGTCTCCACAAACTAATAATCTGTTTACATTATAATATTCACATTCCTTGTTTTGGAGGTGGTGCAATTGCTAAAGGACCCGTGAGACAATTCGTTTCCCCGTTCCCAAAAGCGGAACAGACTCTGCTTGTTTACTTTTTGTTTTGGGTCTTGAGCCTATAAGAGTTGTTTTCACTCTTAGTTCCAGAAGCCCCACTATAAGCTTATTCCACCTCAATGCAGTTCCTCAACTTATTGCTCTGAAAAACAATCACCTTAAGTCTACTTGTCAAGCTTAACAGCTTACAACTTCACGGCCGAGCAGGAGCCTGTAAACGCAGGAAGTAGAAACCCCTGAAAATGTAAACAGTGCACCACTCACTCAACCTGAGCCCTGGAGTGCTTGTTCAGGTGAGAACGGCCATCTTTGTGAGGATCACTGGAACTGGAAGTCACAACCTGGTGTTGTGAGAGGGGGCTCTTAATGAGCCATGTACGAACCATGCTTTGAACTCACGTTAAAGCAGCTGCCAGGGGCGGCTACTCTATCCTTTCCCCAAACTTCCCATGCTGCTTACACAGCCAGAGTCTGTGCACATCCCTTCATGCGCAGTAACCCACCCGTCCACGGTGGTGCAATCCGATCTCGCTCTGCACAGATGGTGCTTGGGAAGCAGGTGGTACCCAGGGGCTGCTGCACCCGGTGGGTCGATAAATCGTCTCAGGGGCTCTCAACGCCCCCTTTCATGACCCGCCCAGGCACAGCCCGGCCGTGCCCTCCACACCCACAGGGAGGGTTCAGGGCTAGGCGTGGAGACAGCAGAGTTGCCAACATAAAGAGGGTTCAGAATTGACAGGCGAGCTCCATTCGCTTTTATGAAATAAAGTCCTAAAACAACGTGTCTCTCTCGTTTGAAAGGCTGGTCCCTCGTTTTCAGTTAAAAAAACCAACAAAAAAACCACTTACTTGCTTACGTCCTATTCCCCAAATTCTCATCACTTCAGTGGAACGTTTACGCTGTACCAGAACTTCCAATGTCAGGTAACTCTGATAAAAATCCCTGGTAGGCTGAGAGCTATCTAAACTTTACCCACCCAAGCGCAGCCTTTAGGGCTCGACCTAAAAACAGTATATAAAATAAAGTGTCACTCACAATAATACTTTAAGATCAATTTTAAATTAACCAAAGCACCTCTTATTTGTCACACAATGTCCAACGAGTATCTACAACAATGTCAGTGGGTTGGAGGGTTGGAGGGTTCCTGGGCAGGTAATAGTATTAGAATAGTCAGGATAATTATTCAAACGAAAGTAGAGTCTCAGGGAGTAGTACAGGATTACTTCAGGGTATATGTCATTGACAAAAAAGTACCTTCTTTAGTTGTAGAGCCAAGAGAGAGGGCCCGGCCCAGCCTCCTCCGGCCGCAGACGGCCCAGCCCTTGGCCCGGGCTTCTCCCGGCGCCACCCACGCGCATCCCACGTTGCGTGGGGGAAGGCAGCGCTTTAAGCGCGATGGCAGCGCCTCGGCCAGCAGCAATAGCTGAAGTCAATTGGGCCTCTCAGCGGCAAGTGCACCCTGGGACCGCAAGTCCCACCAGGACAGGAGCACACAGGACGCTGCAACAGCATCTCCACCCGCGGGCACGGCACAACAGCGGGTCAGCGGGTCAGCTGCAAGGTCCGCGGGATAAGGTAAGGTTTAGGAAAAGGGCCCGCTCTGCGTGGGGGAAGGCGGCGCTTTAAGCGTGATGGCAGCGCCTCCCCCAGCAGCAACAGCTGGAGTCAATTGGGCCTCTCAGCGGCAGGTGCACCCTGGGACCGCAAGTCACACCAGGACAGGAGCACACAGGACGCTGCAACGGCGTCTCCACCCGCGGGCATGGCACAACAGCGGGTCAGCTAGTCAGCAGCAAGGCCCGCGGGATACAGTAAGGTTCAGGTTATTTATTTTATTTTAAATGTTTTATATAGCGTGCACATTCAAACTGTGCCCCCCGCGGGGGAAGGGGCATAGCTGCATTTCCAAGGGGGTGCAAATGGCTCTTGAAGTACTTGCGAATAAGGAAGGCCTGGAAGCGTGACTTTATTCACCTGACACATTTCCAGGCAATCTTGATTTGCATACAGCACCTGAAAGGCTTTAACAGAGAGTATAAACTGTGATCATGGATGCCCTGAGGTGGGGGTCAGTGAGTGGGGTGACAGGGTCAATGATGTGGCTAAAAAGAGCAATATATTCTGTAACAGGTTTGTTATTTTTCTAACCTTCAGGTAAATGCATACAAAACAAGCATTGGCGTAGGCAATAGGTCTCGCCTTTGGGGCCTTATAAGTATTTAGTTATGCAGCACAATATCCTTACTGCAACAACGTTAACTGTTGCATGGCTAAACACTTATAAGGTCCCAAAGGCGAGACCTATTGGCTATGCCAATTGTTGTAATCTGTCACTGGTTTACATATTTTCATATTATGCACTAGCATACACTTAGTATACACAGGTATGTTCCTCCCTCCCCTCTCCCTTCCCTTACCCTTGGTCTGCCCTACCTTAGAATGTTGGTGAGAAGCTCACCTTAGAATGTTCATACTGAGTTGTTGGTGCTTGAGGACAGGATTGAATAAAACTGCCTTCTTCACACTTCAACTTGTTGCAGTTTACTTAACAAATTGGCGACGCTGCTGCGCTGGGGGCAGCTCCTGATCCTCCCCCTGTTTCTTCTTCACCAACCTGTCTTCATCGGATCCTGCCTATGAGGGGTAAAGGCACAGAGTGTGCCTGGAGCCAACACATGAAGAGGTGGTCCACGTGAGTCTTCCTCCTTCTTCTGTGACTACCACAGACTTGCTGCGAAGTGCGCTCTTTCTGAAGTTTATCTGCGATAACCTATAAGGAAGGCACCACGTTGTGAATGCTCTCGGGGAACACACATCTATACGGTACTTGTTATTCTTGGGAGCAGCAGTGAGTCCAGCTGGCAGGGTACTTTTCTTGTGCTGATTGGTTTGCCGCATAGAATAACCCCTGCAGTGGGAGCGCTGTGGCGTGCCTTTCACAAATTCCTTGACGGGTTTATCATACGAGCCTGCTGTGAGGTGTGGACGGTGCGCCTTCAAGTCTCAGTTCAGCATTGTTCCAGCACTCTTTTGCCAATATTATGTACCTTGGCAGTTTTATTGAGTACCGCCCACCTCTTTGGCACTGATAATTGCCTTGGGATTCAATCGACGCGCGCTGTGTCTCTGGCTGCCCTCAGCGGGAAGCTCTCCGCCGAAGCGAATTCAGTCAGTGTTTATTCGCTTCAGTGAGGCGCGCCTGTCAGCGTGTTCTGTTCTCTTCGACACGGTGCTCCAGCCAGAGCGTTTAATTTGGGGGCAGTTTCTCCTTCCCAGGAGCATTGTAGACCGCAGATTGGACAGCGCCCTACTAGTCTCGATATTTCCTCGATATTTTCTCTCCTTCTCCAGTCAGCTGTTTCTGTCAACTGGTTCCGCTTCTCCTAGGCGTGTTCAGTCAGCGCGTTCTTCCCACACGCTGAGGCGCTCCTATTCAGCGCGGTTGATTCAGAGGGCAGTTTCCTTCCCTGGAGCTTTTCGAGACCGCATATTGGACAGCGCTCTTCACCATTTTAAGAACTCACACATTTTCCAGTCAGCTGTTCCTTCAACTGGTTCGATCGAAGTTTAGGGACATTCGAGTGTGGTGCACATCATTAGTGGAACCTGGCGCCCTCCTGTGGTATGATTTCATAACGTTTGCTCATTGTGGAGAGTTTCTATAGCATTGACATTCTACGTTGCTGAACAATTATTAATTGTTCATGTCCACGTGAGGAATTGCGAAAATTCGACTGCCACTCCTAGTCTGCTTGAAGTGTTCAGCATCCACCACTCTATTTTACTCAGTGTGGATACCAAAGAATTGCTTCCCTCATTTCTTTATCCCCTGTTTTCAAAAACTGATTGCTGTATTATCCATTGACAAAGTTCAACCACTGACAGGCACAGCTCCAAAACTGATCCCTTCAGTACTGCCTGTCCATCATAACGCTGACAGGCACAGCTCTTCATGTACTGTATTATCATTATTCATTTACTCTACCTGAGGGTTATCTTTACATCCTAATTCAAATTTAACAGTCTTGCAGGAATATTTTTTTGTTTTCTTCTCTTCTAATTTTCTCCTCATTCCTCCTTCTTCTTATCCTCTGGCTTTCTATCTATTCCTTCATTTCCTTTCGTCTGAGCTATTCTTTGTTCCATTTTCTTTCCATTGGATATGGCATCATTTGCAATGTCACAACCCCCCCATTCTTAAGTGAAGAGGGTGATGTTAGAAATGGGATCCCTGGCTGGCCAGGGCTTGCGCCAAAGTCAGTCAGAGACCACCATTCCTAAGTCAGGGCAAGGGAGTTACACGCCTAGATAACCCCTGCTCACCCTCTAGGTAACGTGGCGCGAGCAGCGAGGCTAAACTTGGAGGCTATGTAGGTTAAGTGTTTGCGCGTGCACCCAGCAACAACACCCAAGGCCCACCACAAAGGAAACTCCACACAAGGTTATATAAAAATAGCCTTTGTATTATACCAAAGCACATTAGATAGGAACACACACTTTACAATGTGCCAAAAGGCACGGGCAGAATTTATAGGGGATATGTACAAGACAGGGCCACATGGACCTCTGTCAGGAATAGCACTTTTAGAACTTAGTACTGGGTAGAATTAGCACTTAGAACATAGAACATAAATCACTGTAGCACAAAATAGAACATAAAGCACACAACCAGTAACTACTGGTAACCGGTAAGTACCACCTACGCAACCCTAACTACTTTAGGAGAATGTCATGCAGGGAACCAGGACCTCACTAGCACCACCTGTACTAGGAGAAAAACAACCACCTAAGTATAACAATACCTGTAGGGGTATAAGCACATTACACATGATGCATCACAACACATTCAGAGGTGTAGGGAAGGAAAATGCATGATGCAGAACCTACATTCAGTGGTGTAAAAACAAGGCACATGACGCATAAAATACATTCAGAGGTGCAGGAAAACACAATTGCGCAGAACTCACATGAGCCACCACCTGTGGCAGTCCCTAGGCCAACTGGTCTCTCTAGGGCTAGGACGCCCTGTGTCCCAAAGTCAGGGGCCTAAACGTAGCAGCTGCCCACTAAGTGCTGGGCAGCTGGGGAGAAAATGATGGGGCCAACCTGGGAGCCTCGCAGGCTCTGGACAACTGACTGTCCCCTCTTGGAGCCTCGCTGGGCTCTCCACAAACAGAATGGCACTCCAGTGCCTCTCAGGGCTCGCAAAACAAATATGTCCCCTTGAGCCTCTCTGGCTCGTAAATCACGATAGGCCGGGTGGAGCCTCTCGGGGCTCTAATTAAACAAACTGCGCCCTGAGCCTCTCAGGGCTCGTAACTCCAGTCGGCCGCCAAGAGCCTCCCATGGGCTCGGGAATACAACTGTGCCCCCCGGATTGTTGGAGTCCCTCTCGGGGGACTCAAAAGGAAATAATGCCCACAGGAGCCTCTGCGGCTCAAAAAGGAACCGGCTGGGTGTCGGTGGAGCCCCCCCCCCTCTGGGGGCTCGAGAACAAGTGTGGCCCGACATGGGAGCCTCTCACTGCTCTGCTGAAATGCCTGCGTGAGACTCTCAGGGGCACCCTGCCACACGGAGCCTCCCCTAGCCCTTCTCACTTACCGGGCTACTCTGGAGGGGGCTCCTTGCGGGTTTCGCGCTGCTCCTCTCTTCACCCGGACAGGCTTGTAGGGGCCGGGTGCTGTTAGTGGCGGAGGGCGGGGCTCTCTTCCTCGGGAGAGCCCCGCGGGGGAACCAGCACGCTTTCTCTCTGCTCCAGGCTGCGTGGGCGGGACTTACGGCCGCCTCTCCTGGGGCCGCGCCGCGATTGGCCGGCCAGCAAGCTGCTTCCGGGTGTCCTTGGGCAGCGCAGCGGCCCGAGGGAATACTCTCATCGTCGGTGACAATCCGGGGTGGGCTGCCGGTCGAAATCAACAACAAGGCGAGGTGGGCACCCGCTCGGGTCACCAAATTGGCAATTCAAAGATGGGTCAAATACCGGGTGGGCACCGGCCAGTGCACATAAAGTGCTCCCAAGCGCTAAAGGCAAGTACAGCGCTTCCAGGCGCTTTAGAGACCAGAAAAGCGCTCCCAGGCGCTAGAACAAAATAAAGCGCTACTAAGCGCTAAAGGCAAAGATAAAGCGCTCCCAAGTGCTAGGGCACATAATACAGTGCTTCCAGGCGCTTGAAGGGTGAACAAAAAAAAGTCCAGCGACAAGGTCCTTTTTGCAGAGCAAGGCGGGGGGGCAAGGCTGGGCCAGGGGCCAGCTCACTGGGCCCTCCAAGCAGGAAGGCAGTCCCAAGTGGCAGTTCCTCCTGGCCTCCAGTAGCAGCAGCAGCCCCCCTCAGATAGGATCCTGGAAGAGAACAGTTTGTGTAGGGACACAGCCCCATTTTTATACAGGTCAATCCTTTGTTCTGGCACAGGGTGAGGGGGCAAACCAGTCGCAGTTGGTTGGTGAGCACTCTTGATGTGCTCAGCCCCTCACTTTATTCACTGGCAGGGCTAGGATCATTAGACGCACCACAGGGGGCGGACCCAGCATTGTGTGGGGAAAAACCCAGCCCTATTCAGGACTCAGGTGCACCACTCCCTCACATCAGCATGCTAATCTCAACACTCACCACCGGGCAGACCCATCCAGACTCCTGGAGCCAGGCTCACCAGCCAATCACACGCCAGCACACTCACTGCACACGCACACCCATGTCTAGAAGTGGCACTTCCACACTAGACACATACAGGCCGCATACATCATTGCGCAGCATTCAATCACACGAGTCCGCACATAACAAACTCGAGCCTGCACACCTCACGCATCAGAAACTACTAGGGACACAGACATTCCCCATGCATTCCTATGGGAGGGCAGGCCAACCTTACTCCACGCACTCAGAGTGCGCACGCACTTTCCACTGGGACACAGTGAAAGTGCGCAGAAACCAAAAATCACTACCACCAATTCACGTTCAAAAAGCAAAAAGTTTAGCGGTGAACCTGCCAGAAAGGCCAAGTCCAACAGTGAACCTCTCATTCCTTGGAAAAATTGGGTAAACATTTTTTTATCTTATTTGATTGCTATTGGTGGGGATAGATTTTCATCAGTACGCAAACAACACATTTTATTACATAACTTAGGAAAACATGCTAGAGAGATTTTTGATAATCTACCTGATACTTTCATTGAGGGTGAAAGTGAGGATGCTCATGGAGATCCTCAACATGATGTGTACCAAATCACCCTGAAAAAACTAGAGGCCCAATTTGGAAAAAAAATTAATGTGGTCCTAGAACACCATAAATTCTTCTCTAGGTCACAAGGAAAAAATGAGAGAGTAGCAAATTACATAGCTGTGTTACGAAGTTTATCATCCACTTGTGACTATGGCACACTAACTGACTCCCTTATCAGAGATCAGTTAGTGAGGTGCACATCAGATAAGAAAATCCAAGAGAAGCTGGTAGCTGATGGTCCAGATTTAAAACAGGCAATTGACATAGCCAAGAGTATAGAGCATACAGCCTTCTGTATGAATGAGATGAAAGGCACTATTGATGTGAAACAAGTAAATGATAAGGATGTATGCAAAGTATCCACAAAGGAAGATAAGAGTAACACTTCATCTTTGGAAAATCTAAAAGTTTGATGTCTCAAAATGTAAATGTTTTCGCTGTGGTAACCCAAATCATTTAGCGAATAACATAAAAAGTCCAGCTAGGAATGTGGTATGTAGAAAGTGAAATAAGCGTGGTCATTTTTCAAAAGTGTGTCATGATATGAGAAAAGATGTAACTCATGTGATTCATAATGAAGATGTGCCTAATGAAGGCTTAGTATTGAGTGTAAAATGTGTCTTGATAATGTACCATACAATGTTTTTGCCGACTCTTGTTCCCCGTATACTCTTATCAATTAAGCCACATTCAAAACCAATTCAGGGGACAAAGAATATGTGTTGTTACCTCCTGATGTTTACACAGGTGGGTACAAACATGACACTATACCCCTGGTAGGAATGCTTATTATGCACATTAACTTCAAAGATAGAGTTAAGGAGGCAAAGGTCTACATTACCAAACAAGGGTTGAATTTATTGGGATGGAAACACCAGAAAGATTTAGGTATAAAATGCTCCTGAACCTGTGTATTTGGTAGAGAGACCTAGCGTAGGAATGGAAGTGTGTGAGGAATTTCCTGAAGTATTTTCAGATGAGTTAGGTTTGTTGAAGTGTTTCCTCCATAAAATCAAACTGAAAAAACAGTACAAACCTTCGGTCGACAAATTTAGATCAGTTCCCTTGCTTGTAAGAGATTCCCTCAGGAAAGAACTAGAAAAATTAGAATCCAGTGGAGTAATTGAAAAAATTGAGAGCTCGGTGTTGCTTGCTCCCATAGTGTTGCTTGGACCCCAAGCTTCACTTTCACACAGCACTCTCTGATCCTTCATTCAATGTAAAGCAAATTTCATCACATATTATTCATGGAGTTGTCTTTTTATTGTTTTCCTTTTAGTTTATCCTTTTTGGTAATTATTTCATCATTACCCTCCTTTGTTTTTTCGTGTATTCATTTCATATATTTATGTACATATGCCCAGTGCATTTCAAGCAATAAATGCCCTTCCTCAGGGGACTTCGTTCTGAAAGAATAACAATATGTCGGTACATTCTCACAATCATGTTTTCTGTTATGTATAAATGAAGCATGAACAATCAATGTCTGTTCTTGATTTTTAAACCTTATACCCCTGTGATAGAAACCGTGATCCTTATCTTTTGACACGTGTTTTACATTTTACACAACCAAGATGCATGCATACGTGAACTACCCTTCACTGGGATTATTACTGACCTTCTCTCTAACGTTCTTGGGACGTATGCATCTGAAAAGTAAATGAACCGAGTGTTCTGATAACCCACAATGTCAAACTTTTACACTAACGCGTTTAAGATCCGCGTTCAACATCTATGAGTCTGGGTCTATTGTTTGCTTCTTACCGGGTGTTTCGCTATCCAGCGTTTACCGCGATTCCTTCTCCCTGCCGGGTTCGTGAGTGTTTTGGCGTGCGTCGCTCTATCCTTAGTACTCTATGGTCTGATCGCGTAATCACGTGACGTGTGACTGCGTGAGTAAGCAAACTAGAAAACGGACGTGTTTTATTTATATCTGATGCTTTCACGGCTAACGTGTGTGTGAAACTCGGTTTTAATGCAAAACTGTGCAGTGTGACTAATAACGTTCACTATGTTTAAATCAGTTGGAATCGAGTTATGAACAGTACAATTAATGAAAGCATAGTTATACATAATTAAAATATACTTAAAGGCATAATTAAAGTGCATATATATCAACTACATGTCTACCAGTCACATCAACCTCCATTTACAGCTTGTGTTCATCTTTTACAGTCTATATGAAGCAGCTGAGTTCCATCCGTTCATTTAGTCCTTTCGGATGTAATGTACATAAAAAATTCATCCAAAATGTTTCTCTTCTTACCAGTAAGTTATTCGTGTCTGTACCCGCTTGTGGTCTTATCATCTCCAATATACAAAATTTAAGTTGCGAAGGATTGTGCCTCGCTTCATTGAAATGAACTGCCACTGTGGACTTGAGGTTCTTAAGTCTGATATTACTCTTGTGCTCTGTAAGCCTGATTTTTATCTTTCTCTGAGTTTTGCCTACGTAGGACAATCCGCATGGGCATCTTAGCATGTATATTAAGTTGCTGCTGTCACATGTTCCTGTTACCTTCAACTTAACCGGTGTTCCTCTTGTAGGGTGGTTGATAACATTCCCTTTGATTATGGCTGTACAGTTTCCGCAATTGTGGCATGGCACTGTTCCTTTGTAGTTATCCGTTTGTGTTGTTTTTGGATGTTTGATTAGCTCTTTGATGTTTTTGGTTCTCTCGTATGCAAATATCGGAGAATTTGAGAAGATCCCTTTGAAATCTTCCTCCAACGCGAGTAATGGCCAATGTCTTATGATGGTTCTCTTAATGTTGTAACTGCGTGTTGAAAATTTTGACACGAATACTGATCTTTGCTCATCTTTTTTTGTTTTTGCTGTTAATAGATGTTTTCTTTGAAGTTTGTCCGCTCTCTCTGCAGCGGCATTCAGAATGGGTTCCGGATATCCTCTATTTTTGAATTTAGTGAGTGTTTCCAGCTTGTGTTTCTTGTATGTTTCTTCTGTTGAGGCAATCCTTTTTATTCTTACTAGTTGCGAAAATGGTAGGTGTTTTTTCAGTGGTGGTTGGTGGAAGCTTTTATAATGTAAAATATTATTTCTGTCTGTACTCTTTGTGAAGACACTTGTGGTTAGTTGACCTTCCTCATTCGATATAGCCACATCCAAAAATGTGATTGTCTTTCTGTTGATGGTGTGTGTAAATTGTATTCGCTCATTGATCTCATTCAGTTGTTGTAATGCTTCCTTTAAGCTTTCTGTGCTTCCCTTCCATAAGATGAAAATGTCATCAATAAAGCGTTTATACAAAATTAGATTGTTCTGCCACATTTGATGACTCAGTATGTTGTCCAGCTCAAATCTATACATGAATGTATTTGCGTACGTGGGTGCCGCACAATTTCCCATGGATGTTCCCGAGCATTGTACATAGTACTTGTTTTTCCATGTGAAGTAACTATGAAATAGGGTGAAATGAATTAATTCCATAAAGAATATTTTTAGATGGTCACTTTTTTCTTCATTCACCAGAAAACTTTCCACGGCTCTTATTCCCAGATCATGTGGGATCGATGTGTATAGGGATTTTACGTCCACTGTAGCCATGATCATGTCTTTTGTGAAGTTTCCCTTCTCTTCCTCCAAGATGGTCAAAAAGTGGGTAGTGTCCTATAGGTAAGTTGACGATTTTTGTACAATGTTTTGTAGATGTTTATCTATAAATTTTCCTATGGGTTCATGTATAGACCCTATAGTCGATACTATTGGACGTAGTGGCGGTTTTGTTGCGTGCTTGTGAATCTTGGGTGTCATATAAATATATGGTACAGAAGGATTGATTTTTATCAAGTATTCTTTGTCTCTTTGATTGATGATGCCCTGTTCTAGAGCTTTTTCTACAATGTTCTCCAGAATTTTCATGAATTCCTTTGTGGGGTCCATTTCCATTTCCATATATGTATCCTGATCATTCACATGAATGTCCACCTGGTTGTCGTAGTATTCCGTATCCATGATAATGAGGGCGCCCCCTTTATCTGCTTGCCTTATGGTGATATCTTGATTGTTAGCTAGTTTTCGTAAGGTTTGTCTCTCTTTTTCAATCAAATTTGTCTGTTTAGATTTGGGTTTCTTGAAGGTTTCTTCTATTTCTTTCATTACTACTTTTTCAAAGGCATCCAATACCTTGTGGCTCACTGGGGCCATAAATTTGCTTTTTGTTTTTAACCCCATCATTGTATCTTCTTTAGGTTCTGTAATTGTTGGTTTTTCCACTATATTCGTAAAGAAATGTCGCAGTCTTAGTGATCTCAAAAATTTGTACATACATATTTTTGTTTCCAGTAGATTAGAATGGTATGTTGGTACGTATGATGAACCTTTTTGTATCACTTGCATTTCGTTGAAGGTCATGGTATATTTGGATATGTTTATTATTAAGGTTTCTGACTCCTTGTGTTTTTGGCTATAGTTTCCACTGGTATTTGTTTTTTTGCCCCTCCTGGTTCTGTTTGGGGTCCTGTAGCCTTCTCTAAAAAAGGAGCTGGTGTTGTTATGGTTTCCGTGTTGGATGTTGAGGGTATTGATTTATCTACAATATTTGATTGTTGACTCTGTGAGGTTGTCCGTTGTCTCCTATTTCCAAATGGTGTCTTTCTTTGTTGTGCATCATCTGATGATGTTTCATCCGAGGATCTATCATAGTTTGGTTTCTGTTGTCTCCTTTTAGCGTAGATGTCAGCCCATGTGTACACCTCTCCTAAACGATAATCAGTGGTGTCTCTTTTAAATTTTCTTAATTTCCGATCGTTGATCTCCTTAGTGTATTCTTCTACTTTTTTGTTTGTGTCTGTAAGAATTTGGTCCCATTCCTCTTTAGTTGTCATTCTACTCAAGTCATCTTTTAGCAAGTTTATTTCTTTGGTTAAATCTTCCAACAGTTTAGCTAATTCTTCTACTATTAACAAAATGAGGTCTAGCGAACATTTGTTTAGAATTGCGAACCATCTTTCAGTGAACCTGGCATTGTTTTTACATAGTGTAGATTTTAGTGATATCCTTAGACCACGCGGAATCCGTTGCGTTTTGTGGTATTTTATGAGCGTACTCGCATGTAGTTTTTGGTTGATGATCTTTTTGGACATGTAGAGTAATTGTTTAATATTAGATTCTTTTGATCCTGTACCTTGACATATTTCTTCAGCGTCCTCTATTAGTGCATATATTCTGTCTGTGTCATCTTTGCTGAACGCCAATGTTTCAGCTCGTTGTTCTGTAGTGTGAGCGATATCATCAAATTGCATGTTAATGGTGCGAGAACCCACTTGCTCAGTCAAAATCAATGAAAAAACCTCTGTGGGTGTGGTTCTGCACTCCTTTGTTTATATTGATGTTTATTAAGTTCCTTCGGTTTCAACAATGTGGTTGGTGCTGAATGTGATGCTCCCTCTGAGCATGGGAGGTATTAGTAGATTCAAACACACGTTGCTTGGACCCCAAGCTTCACTTTCACACAGCACTCTCTGATCCTTCATTCAATGTAAAGCAAATTTCATCACATATTATTCATGAAGTTGTCTCTTTATTGTTTTCCTTTTAGTTTATCCTTTTTGGTAATTATTTCATCATTACCCTCCTTTGTTTTTTCGTGTATTCATTTCATATATTTATGTACATATGCCCAATGCATTTCAAGCAATAAATGCCCTTCCTCAGGGGACTTCGTTCTGAAAGAATAACAATATGTCGGTACATTCTCACAATCATGTTTTCTGTTATGTATAAATGAAGCATGAACAATCAATGTCTGTTCTTGATTTTTAAACCTTATACCCCTGTGATAGAAACCTTATCTTTTGACACGTGTTTTACATTTTACACAACCAAGATGCATGCATACGTGAACTACCCTTCACTGGGATTATTACTGACCTTCTCTCTAACGTCCCAGACTCATAGATGTTGAACGCGGATCTTAAACGCGTTAGTGTAAAAGTTTGACATTGTGGGTTATCTGAACACTCAGTTCATTTACTTTTCAGATGCATACGTCCCAAGAACGTTAGAGAGAAGGTCAGTAATAATCCCAGTGAAGGGTAGTTCACGTATGCATGCATCTTGGTTGTGTAAAATGTAAAACACGTGTCAAAAGATAAGGATCACGGTTTCTATCACAGGGGTATAAGGTTTAAAAATCAAGAACAGACATTGATTGTTCATGCTTCATTTATACATAACAGAAAACATGATTGTGAGAATGTACCGACATATTGTTATTCTTTCAGAACGAAGTCCCCTGAGGAAGGGCATTTATTGCTTGAAATGCATTGGGCATATGTACATAAATATATGAAATGAATACACGAAAAAACAAAGGAGGGTAATGATGAAATAATTACCAAAAAGGATAAACTAAAAGGAAAACAATAAAAAGACAACTTCATGAATAATATGTGATGAAATTTGCTTTACATTGAATGAAGGATCAGAGAGTGCTGTGTGAAAGTGAAGCTTGGGGTCCAAGCAACGCGTGTTTGAATCTACTAATACCTCCCATGCTCAGAGGGAGCATCACATTCAGCACCAACCACATTGTTGAAACCGAAGGAACTTAATAAACATCAATATAAACAAAGGAGTGCAGAACCACACCCACAGAGGTTTTTTCATTGCTCCCATAGTGGTCACATCCAAGGGTGGAGGTAAAGGGAACCGCTTATGTGTGGATCTCAGGGACCTTAATGCCAACATTTGGGTGGAGAGACATCCACTCCCCAAAATAAACAAAATGCTTAGTGTCATACAAGGGGCCAAATTCTTCAGTGTCCTTGACCTCTCGGCAGCGTATCATCAGGTTGCCCTTCACCCTGAGTCCAAAGCCCTTACATCATTTAAAACACCTTTTGGGGCCTATCAATTCAACAGGATGCCATTTGGCTTGGCATCAGCCGCAGCCGTTTTCCAACGGATTATGCATCACATTTTAGATGGGCTGGACAAAGTATTATGCTTCCAAGATGATATCTTTATATATGGAAATTTGGAATCTGAGCACAACAAAATCCTTAGAGAAGTCCTGAGTAAGTTGAGCAAGGCAGGATTCACTACTCAAAGAGATAAGTGTAAGATAGGGGTGAGACCTGTAACATATTTGGGACACACCATATCTGAAGAAGGCATCAGACCTAAAACTAGCCTGGTTGATTCTGTGAAACTAGCTCCTGTTCCATCTAATAAAGAAGAGCTCAAATCCTTCCTTGGCTTAGTGGAATATATGGCCAAATTTGTAGAGAACTTTGCAGAACATACACATTCCCAGAGAGATTTATTAAAAAAAGGTTCTCCCTTTGATTGGAATTCCAATTGCCAACAAGATTTCTAATACATCAAACATGCCATTATAAAAGCCCCTACCTTAGGTATCTTTGACCGCAATGCAAAATGACTTTAACAACTGATGCTAGCAAGAAGGGCCTGGGTGCATCCCGCACACAGACATTGAATGGTGATGAGAGAATAATTGCATTTGCATCCAGAGCATTGAAAGAACCAGAATGTAATTATTCTACGATTGAGAAAGAAGCCCTTGCTTGTTACTGGGCAATAAATCATTTCAAATTTTTCTTGTGGGGAATTCCCTTTACCCTAGGTACTGATCACAAACCCCTTATTCCATTGTTTTCAACGAAAAGCATAGAAAGAGCCACCCTGACATTTCAAAGTGGGTTTTAGCCTTACAAGGATATCATTTTTCTATGTGCTATGTTGCTGGTATGAAAAACACTATTGCTGATTGTATGTCAAGACTACCAATTTCCAATGATGACTCCCATTGCAACCCACCTGATGAGATCATCCTAGCTATTGAGTGTCCTGCCATTAACAGGGATGAATGGGGAAACAGTTCACAAGAAGACACAGTATTAAGAGATTTAAAAAGTATGATTGGGAAAGGATGGCCTAAATCTTACAACGATCTTTCAGACGTACTGAAACCCTTTTGGGTAGTGAGAGATGAGTTATCCACTATAGGTGATCAAGTATACAGGGGTACCAGAATTATTCCCCCTGATAACATGAAAGAACGCATCATAGTGATTGCACACAAGGGTCATCCAGGGAGAAGTATGACCAAAAGTCAGTACTATTGGTTTCACAATATGGATAGTTTGGTGGAAAGAACCGTGAAAGATTGTGTAACCTGTGGTATGAGTGACAAATCCAAAGTTATCCATAAAGCGCCCCTCATTCCATTATCAGTTCCATCCAAACCTTGGGACAAGCTTGGCCTAGATATCATTGGTCTCCTAAACCTACAAAACATATCCCAAAGGTTTATATTTGTACTTATTGATTATCATTCACATTGGATCTCTACAAAAATAGTGTCCTCAATAACAACATCGGCCTTGATTGAATTCCTGAAGGATGTATTTTTCAAAGAAGGAATACCCAGTACCCTCGTCACAGACAATGGTGTTCAGTTTACATCTGAAGTAATGACAACGTTCTTAACTGATTTAGCCATTTCACACATGAGAACACCCTTTTATTGCCCTAAAGTCAACGGAATGGTGGAAAGGGCAAATAGGATGTTAAAAAACAACATTCAGATGGCCGTAACATCACACAAAACCATAGATGAAGCCATTAGGAAAACTCTATGGTCCTATCATTCCTCCCCTAATGCTGTTACTGGAGTCTCTCCGTTTGTATCCCTTAAAGGGAGGAATCTAGGTTCTAAACTCAGAGCCAATTGGCTCAATGGTGGTAGTCCGGTATGGGTTGACAGGGAATCTGTCAAGGAAAAGGTGGATCACCATCAATCTAGTTATAAAGAGAGATATGACCAGAAATGGGGAACTACCAACAGGCGTTTCTGTGTCGGACAATGGGTTGTGATCAAAAGACCACATGTAGGTCGTGCAAAAATATCCTCTCTCTCCAAACTATTGAGAATCCAGCGCGTCAATAATAATTCTGTTGTATTGGAGGATGGCAGCACATGAAGCATGGACAATGTAAGTTGCTGCCCAAGAGTTTGTATTCCTGTGTCAGCTAGAGGAGAGAACCTGGAAGACCTATTCTCCAACGACCATCTACCAAGGGAGACCAGACACGCTGTCCACCCCGCTGGCAACAGGACTTTGTAAAATAGACTTGGTACAGTAGCATGTTCTTTACTTAATCCGCAATTACGTTCTTTTTATCATAATGTTAATTTTTCCTCTCCTTACAAAGGGAGTTGTGTTGTAATCTGTCACTGGTTTACATATTTTCATATTATGCACTAGCATACACTTGGTATGTTCCTCCCTCCCCTGTCCCTTCCCTTACCCTTGGTCTGCCCTACCTTAGAATGTTGGTGAGGAGCTCACCTTAGAATGTTCATACTGAGCTGTTGGTGCTTGAGGACAGGATTCAATAAAACTGCCTTCTTCACACTTCAACTTGTTGCAGTTTACTTAACACCAATGCTTGTTTTCAACTAGGCGTGGAGTCGGGTGTTCCCAGCATTGATTTAAAATATTTTATGATATCACTCTACAAGCCACCCCACGTGGTGTGTGCAGTTAAACGATAAGTAGAAGTGTGGTGAACATGTTGCATTAGAGGCTGTCTGGCAAGATTTCATGTTTTGTGCTCTGAAATTATCCTAACAGAGGCCTTGAATACGTCTGTGCAAACTTAAGTTATAACCCTGCCTTCCCCACGCTGAAGGAGGGTGACAACAGTAATGAGAGAGGCAACCATATTTACAGTTGCACTCTCCTATTTTTGGAGATTTTTGTATTCTTATATGTAGTAAGTTGAATTTTGTTGCCCTTCTGGATGAACCTATGACCACACGTCTCCTCATTGTAGCCTGGATCTTGCATGCACTCACAGAGAACTATAGCGGACTAAGTCAAGTCTATCGACTCACAAATTGAAAATGCCCATGATCAGGGTTTTCTTGCCTACAGTCTTCAGGGTGCGGGCCAGTCAATGAAATTCATTAAATAATGTGTGTGGTTCACTAAGTTCTATTTCTCAGATCTTAAGGGCATAGCACTGAATTCTGCAATCAACCTACCTCTACACGACGTTCTTGTATACTAGCAAAGTAGCTGTGTGCATTCAACTCTCTAGTTCGGATTCTGCAATTCCATGAGCTGTTAACCAATTACGTGTTTTAAGAAAACTATCATTAAGTTCTTTCACGTATTCTAACGGCTTTAATTAGGTGTTTATAGTCTACTATTTGCTTCACATGCACAAGGAACCCCGAAGCCTGACTTTTGTCAGACAAAAATGCAGTGCAAAGAATGTAAGTAGAAGTACCTCTAAATTACGTAACAAAATTAAAGTTAAAGAGGTTTTGGCATTACACAAGGGCCCGTTTCTTGTTGTAAACACAGACCAAACACAAAATAGGACTAACCTGTTTATAAAGAGTAGATGGAGGTGGGCTGTCTTCCTCCTGTGGTTAAAGTATCGCAGTGAGGGAAGTCATTGAAAGGCGAAGATAAGGCATGCCACGTTTTGCCCTTTACATTAATTTGGTAACTGTTTCCCTTCAGATGAGAATTTAATAAAATAAAATATACTTTTATTTAGCAGCTGTGAGGAAGAGTTTTTTGGTTTATGCAAAAAGCAGCATGCTTTCCATCTGGGATCTACATTTGTAAAGCATTACGTATAGGCTTTATGCAACAAAGCAACAGTTTTAATGTTACTTGATAGAACAAGCGCGCCTCGCGCTGAAAGTTTAAAAAAAACAAAAATGGCGTGCAGGCTGCAGCGGGAGAGAGAGGCGGAGAGGTGCACCCGCGAGTACATATTATTATATAAGCACAGGTTAAATGGAAAATGAATGCAAGTTAAACTAATCAATTTTACTACGAAACCTCAGTTGCCTAATGCAATCAAGGCAAATGACTGTATGTGGCCAGAAAACAGCACCAATAGACATATGCAGTAGGAAAGGACCAATGTTATGCAGCAGGGTTAAATAAATCATGTTTCAAGAAAACACAAATAATACAACTTAATGTGGCAAATTTTATGATAGTGTTTCATTATGCTTCCATTTGTACACATTTAAATACACACCATTAGTATCAGTTTACCCCAGAAATACATCAAGGAGCAAATGAAAGGTGACTAATCACCTTTTGTGAAGGGCTGAACACTGCGTGGCAGCATGTTGCTACATTTTTAATATACTTTTTAATTCGTTTGAGCTAGAACCATTTTTTTTGTTAACATTCGCATATTATTCAGCAGATGACTGATTAATGGTGAATGCGGCAAAATTCATAATTATGAGGAAAATGCAGCAGAATTAAAGAATGTTAGTGGTACTGCCAGAAAATCACAAAACTGAATCCTAGTTGGCGCAGTGGGGAATAGTGGCATGTGTATATATAGTGCTAAAAAGTCCAAGCCTGTGACACAAAAAAAAACCTGAGAATATACAAGTCGTCATTTTTATCTATATATTTTAGTAATCAGACAACAACTGGAAACATTTTGGTGAGTGTTAATTAAAAAGATGCACTCAAGAACTCAACTGGTGACACCCTCACATTGCAAACACAATAAGATGATGGACGGAGCACTGAAACTTTTCAGATACTCACTCCCAGTCACTATTAGATCTGAGTTGAATCCATCATGGTTCTTTTGCTCACTTCGTCACCCCAGTTCAGACCCAGCCATATGCAAATCAGTCTTGACCCTGTTCCTCGTGGAAACAGTCCAGCCTGAACTGCAAAGCCAGGTCTTTCCTGGACCAGAAACAAGCATCCTGGGACCGGTTTCAGAGTAACACCCCTCATTAGCCAGCCTAGCTTGAATCCAGTGGCAAAGTGAGCAAGGGACCTGCCAACTTAGGGCTAACAAATCAAGTACAATAAGATTATGGACAGAGCGCTGAAACCTTTCAGACACCCTCACATGACCTCTCAATAAGAAAAAAACATTTCTGGAGCTACAAGTGGCTCCATTAGTTCAAGCCTTTGTGGGTTCCCAATGTTGACTCAACGTCCCGTTGCCAAATCACTTAATCTCCATGTGCCTAAAAACAAAACAAAAAACCTGACCCTGTGTAATGTAACTGGTGCTCATGTAAAGGAGCGCTCCAATACCCTTGGGCAGAGTTTGCGCTGAATAGAACTCCCAAACAACAAATGGTACAGAGCCTGTTTCAAGACTGTAGTGATTATCAGGCATTGGTGGGAGATGGGTAAAGGAGACAGATGAGATATCCTTCAACTCCTGGCCGCTGCTATCTATCACTGTAGTTGCATTGGTGCCAGGTGTGCAAGGTGAACACAACATACTGATTAAGGGGAGCAGAATTTGTTGGTCAATTTCTGTTTTTGTTTGGTGAATTTACTCTTTGTAGCTTTCAGATTTACTGTGGATTCTGAGCTGCTGAAAAAGTATCCATGAAAGGAGCTCATAAGATCCAATCCCCTGCTCTCAGTCCAGCGCCTCTTTTCCCCAGTCATTGCCATAGAGATTTGAAGGGGGGGCCCAACTCTAAAATATTTTGCTTTGGGGGACCTTAGAGAAACAAAGGTTGAAGACCACTGCCCTAGAGGGTATCAGACCGCTTTACAAATGAGTTGCGGAACGCCTAGGTGGATAATTATGGGAGAAAAGCAATGGTACATAGAAGTAAGAGCATGTACATAATGACAAATAGAGGCAGGCATTGGGACCATACAATTGCCAAGTAGCAATTTAAGCAGCAGTACCTGAAAGGAGGCAAAAAGACAAATATAATTTTCCTTCACATTTCTCACTAGCTTTAGGGGGGGGAAGTGGCTGAGAACATTTTAACCCCTTCCATGGTCATGTTTCACAGTGGAGCTGTACTCATGACAATCTGAGCTCTTCATAACGGCCGAGGCCCACCCACGCGCGTCTAATTCCCCGCCTGTGCGGGACAATTAATCAGTGTGCGGGTCTGTGACGACCCCAGCTCGTCATGAGCACAGCTCCACTGTGAGTCATGACGAGCTGGGCTCATCATGAGCACAGCAGCGCCACGGACCCCTCCCCCCCCCGCACTGTGGGGGAATTACCCCCGCAGCGTAGGGGTTAAATACCCCGAGGGAGGATGTTCTCGTACTTAGCCAGCCCCACTCTGAAATCCTTACAAGCCACTTGTCCATGGATTTGATGACATAGTATTACAATTGACCTGTGTACTAATGTGTGTGTGAAAACCCACTCTGACTCTAAGCCCTTGTTTTAGGAACATAATACACAAGTTTAAACTGCGCCTCTGGCGTCAAGTAGGCAGTAAATGGATATTTGTGGCCAGACCATTTTACAGAAGTGGTCTGCGCAGAATATATGCTCTTGCTAAGTCTGAAAAGATTTCAGTTCACAATCTTTACTTGACTCCACACTCATTTATTTCTCCCGTGATCAATGCTCCAAGTGGAGCTGAAACACTTTGGGATTGGTGTTGCAGTAGCAGGGGCGTAACAAACACCCCAGCAGCCCCCGCGGTGGGGGGGGCCCAGTCTTCAGAAAGTGAAGGGGGCCCCCTCAGCTCTTCGGTGAGAGCTGTGAGAGAAAGGCTTGCTTTGCTCTAAAGCAAGCTTCTCTCTCTAAAGCAGCCTGCCCTGAGCTCCTGCGCTGACCGAGAACTGAAGAGAAACAATGTTTCTGATCAGTCAGAGCCGTAAAAGGGATGGGGGTAGGGGCCCTCAGGCCTGGGTCTGTTTGTGTCTTATATGACCAGGCACACAAATGCATCTACAAACACAGACGCTCTCAATATTAACTTGTTTTTTATACTGCATTAAAACCACTTATGCCGCTTCAAAGCGCTGTAAATAAGAGATGTGATTGTTAACCCGAACTCTGTTTTCCCATTTCAGAAAAATGGAAGGCAGAGTCTTCTTGTTGACACTTGAACTCTTTAACCCAGAACGTTTCATCTGTTGGCAGTGAGAATTCAGCTCACTGAGTCATTGACCCTGCAGCAAAATAACTTTTAGAAAAAAACAAGTATGTGTTGGCGCAAACATAATTGCATCAGCATCTGATCATCAAAGAGTCCGATTTACATTCATTCACTAGAAATTGCTGCACGAGGTCGGAAACATGTAGACAGAATGTGTGTATGTATGTGCCTGTGCGATGTATTTCTATAGCATACTCCTAGCCAAAGGCAGCAGATCGCTGTACAGCAGAGGTCTTCAAACTTTTGTCGGCCGAGCCCCCCCATCGAAACCTTTTTACAAGTCGAGCCCCCCCACCGCCACCACCACCTGATAAAAAAGTTCTGGAAGCTGGAACTATGCATCATTGATGGCCATTCCCTCCTACAGAGCCCAGGTTGCATAGGGCAAATAATATTAAATAAAGTAAGAGTGTTTAGTAAACTGAAGTTTTTGTAGTGCATGTGCTTATTCTAAAGTTCAAATAAAAAGAAAACAATTAGCATAAAAAATTTGATTGGTGCTTTATTTTTCACATAAAACACAACATTTAGGATAGATTAGCAAAAACACCCCCACAACACAGGTGTGGGAGTGCATGTTTTTCTCCACAGAGACAATGTGTGGATGGATTCTTGCTCCTGCCATCCTTAGGTTGTGCTCCACTTACAGTCTTGAGCAGTGTCTGGAAACAGGAGTGCTCACAAAATGTTGTAATATATTTTTTTCAGTTTTATATAGCGCGGACATGACCCAAAGGTATTGAAGCACTTTACAGGAGTGTCTTTTACATTACACAAGCACACATTCATTTTTTGTAAGCACAGGGAGATTTGGTGATTTGCTCAGAATCACAGGATGTTGAGCAGACATCAAGAATTGAACCTGGTTTCCCAGCTCTACAGTCATCAGCTCTGGCTGTTGTGCCACATCCTTGCCCCTAAACAAGATATCAGAAAGAGAAGTTCCACAAAACATGCTTTCTGACACAATTAAAAAGTCCATGATTATGTGGAGTATGGCCAGGTGTTGCCATGTCAGTAAGAGGCCAGCCACAGAAGGCCTAGGGGACATTTACATCATACATGTGAGAAGTTGGCCCGATATGCAACGTTCGCTATTCTAGCGACCGCTATGTATCGTTCCAACGACCCTTATGGTGTTTGGTTGTAAGCCAACCTATAGACCAGCTATCCTAGTAGCGTGGATACGAGCAGTCTAAGGCTAAAGACTCGAGAGGGCGCGTTAAGCCAGCTGTTTACCACACATGTACCCCTTGAACACCCAGTGAAAGGACACCACACAAGTGTTATGAAAATAAACAGTATATTTATTAAGAATCACAACAGCCCTGTACTCTTTATGAGGACAGGGTACTAAGCACAAACCAAATCTCTTTAGCAAATACTTCAAGTGCACAATTAAAACAAGTGTCCGAGGACACGGAAAGATTAAGGTCTCGGGCGGACCCGATAAGGCAAGTCGGAAGCGAGGGACTCGGGGCCCTAGAGTAAAGAGGCTATGCAGGCACCGAAATGCCGAGTTACCTAGCCACGAGGGCTGCGGCTGCACAAGTCTTACAGGCGTCGAGGTCTTCGCTGACGAGCCAGGAGCCGGAAGAAAAGGAGTTGCTGGCCGGCGACCAGTGCTGAATAGTTCGTAGAGATCCAAGCCTGGATCAGAGAGTGTTGATACCTGAAAGCAGAGGGGACCAAGTTCGTACTACTAGCCAGTAGTCAGAGGGTACCAGGAGGGCACCGGTTGGCCGTCACCTCGACCAGGTGAGTGGGCGACGCTAGGCTCTGCAGTCTCACGGACCAGGAGGCGTTGTCGGCGACCACGTCGGAGGTGCGAGCTGTCCCACGAAGGATGATGCTGTCGGCGTCGCTGGGCCCAGGATGGGGCAACAAGCCTTGGCAAATCTCAGGGCCACGTGGTGGGCCTAAGATGGCGTCTTGAGTGGACCAGGAGGGTTCGGGGTGCTTCTCGCAAAGATGGAAGCAAGGGCCAGTCTGGAGCAACCAGACCAGCAGAGTTGATTGTCGGATGTCGTCACAGAAGGGCACAAGCCGGCGGCTAGTGACCAGACAACGTGCTGAGCAGCGAGCAGAAGGGCCCCACGCAGATCGTGGAGATGCTGGGAGACTGCACTTCGGTGCTGGAGCGGCTCAGGGTCGGGGCTTCTCGGACCCCAGAGCACTCACCAGAGAGTTACCTCGATGGTCGTGCTGGTTTTAAGAGCGTGCAGGTTTTGATGATGGCCGGTCCCTCGAGGTCTCGTCGCACCCACCGATCACAGCTGAGCTGATGACGTGGGTAGAGGTCAGAGGTGCCAGGGAAGCCGGTTCTCGTCGAGCTGGGCCGTCGGATTCCTTGAGGAAGGACTTACAGCAAACCGCAGAGTTCTTAGATGGTGCCCGCTGATGCAGGGTGACTACTCCTTAGTCACAAGGGAGAAATCTTGAGAAGAGTCTTGAATGTCCTTTCGTAGAAAGTAGTTCTTGAATCAAAGATGATCTAATTTGGAAGGGTCCCCGCTCCGGTCTTTATCCTAAAGAAAGGGGTGGGTACATGACTAGGTCCTGCCCTAAGGGTGGGACCAGGAAGGGGGGTAGTTACACCCCTCTCCCCTGCCGGACTTTCCCCAGGCCAGGGCTGGCGCCCCTGGAACTGGTTCTAACCGGCAGATGCGTAGTGAGCACCGGGGTGCCACTCCGCAGTCACCTTCTCGCAAAAGCCCTACCTACCCAGAATACACAAACCCTGTCTGGGACGGTGCGAACACCGCCCTCGACAGGAAACCCTTTGTCCAAGCTCTCCTCGCTGGAAGGACTCCCAGCAGCAGGAGGTCAGACTCGTGTCTGTGGTGGCAGCATCCATTTTGTGGAGCTGAGGCTTTAGTTAACTTTAACCGGGGTTCACAGTTACGTACATGTCGTGTCCCTCTAGAAGGGCGGAATGCTAACCTCGTCGCCAGAGTTGGTGAGAGGGCAGCATCCCGATTCGTATGACACCTTACTCGACATGTCTTGATAACGCGACACCGAAGTTACCGATGTGGTACGCGTTATCATGGAACAGCCATTGGGTCTTGATTCCGCAAGCTGCAACCGGGCTCGGCTCGGGCCAGAGCCTAGTTCACACGGGCCCACGCACTCTGCCTTCAGGATTGTTAAGGCCTGCCATAGGAGTGACTGATAGGAACTCGGGTGTCCATTGTATGGTTAGATATACAGCTACTATACCTACAACGAAGGGTGATTACACGACTTCGCCCCAGCTGTCGTGCAGCCAGTTGTGTCAAATTTAGGAGGCCAGCCAGGGGTGGCATAATACATGCTTCAGCCCCTGGCGGCCCTGGGTACACCTATGCCCTGCGTTACGGGGTCTGATAAGGTGGCCCAGTACCAATTGGTAAATGCACCTAGGGTACATATCGTAATTTAGAAAGAGAACAGCCAGGCTGTGGGTCTGATTAGCAGGCCCACAGCCAGAGAAAGTCGTAAACCAGTGAAACAAAAGCAAAAAATCTGGGTGATCATAGGATTGCAGACCCTACTCTCCTACATGACCCCCCCCCAAACGTCGGAACAATAAGCTAACCTTGACCAGGTGAGTCTTCTTGTTCTAAGTGGAAATATCTGGAGAGCCCATCGGCATTGCCATGATCAGTACCAGGTCTATGTTCCACTGTAAAGTCCATCCCCTGTAGGGAAATGGACCACCTAAGCAGTTTGGGGTTTTCACCCTTCATCTGATTTAGCCACAAGAGGGGCTTATGGTCGGTCTGAATCTTGAAGTGAGTGCCAAACAAGTATGGCCTCAGCTTCTTCAGGGCCCAAACCACAGCAAAGGCCTCCCTCTCAATAGCTGACCAATTCTTCTCTCTGGGGGTCAGCCTTCTGCTTATAAAAGCAATGGGCTGGTCTTGACCATCAAAATTCAGTTGAGATAGAACAGCTCCCACACCCAACTCAGAAGCATCTGTTTGGACAATGAATGGTTTGGAGTAGTCTGGACTCTTAAGGATAGGCGCCGTGCACATGGCCTGCTTTAGGTCATCGAATGCTTTTTGACAGCTCGCTGTCCACTGAACCTTTTTTGGCATTTTCTTACTTGTCAGTTCGTTTAATGGTGTCACAATTGAACCATAGTTCCTGACAAACTTCCTATAGTAACCAGTCAGGCCCAAGAAAGCTCGAACCTGAGTCTGGGTGGTTGGAGGAGCCCAGTCCCTGATTGACTGTATCTTGCTCTCCAGTGGCTGAACCTGGCCTCCACCTACAAGGTGGCCCAGGTACACAACCTGTGTCTGCCCTATCTGGCACTTGGTGGCCTTGATAGTGAGACCTGCGGCTTGCAGCGCCTCTAACGTCTTCCGCAGGTGGACCAGGTGATCCTCCCAGGTGGAGCTAAAGACAGCAATATCGTCAAGATACGCCGCACAGAAGTCATCCAGCCCAGTAAGGACTTGATTCACCAACCTTTGGAAGGTGGCAGGTGCATGTTTCAGACCAAAGGGCATTACCACGAACTGATAATGCCCACCAGGGGTTGAAAATGCGGTTTTAGGCTTGGCGTCCTCAGCTAACCTGATTTGCCAATACCCAGCTGTCAGGTCAAACGTACTTAAGTAGTTGGCCGAAGCCAATCTATCGATAAGCTCGTCTGCCCTTGGTATTGGGTGGGCGTCAGTCTTAGTGACTGCATTGAGACCCCTGTAGTCTACGCAAAACCTCATCTCTTTCTTACCGCCCTGGGTGTGAGGTTTCGGCACTAGAACTACGGGACTAGCCCAAGGGCTATCCGAGGGTTCAATGACTCCCAGCTCCAACATTTTCTGCACTTCACTCTTGATGCAGTCTCTAACGTGATCAGGCTGCCTGTAGATTTTACTCTTGACGGGCAAGCTGTCACCAGTGTCAACCTCATGGGTACACCAATCGGTCTGACTGGGTGTTAGAGAAAACATATGCCTGAACGACTGAAGAACCTGTTTACAGTCGCTCTGTTGATGTTCGGAGAGGCTGCCACAAAAGACAACACCATCTACCGAGCCATCGTCAGGATTCTGAGTGAGCAGGTCGGGGAGAGGGTCACTCTCCTCTTCCTGTCCCTCATCTAGGGTCATGAGCAAACTCATGTCCTTCCTGTCGACATATGCTTTTAGCCTGTTGACATGAAGCACCCTGTGGGGGCTCCGGGGAGTTCCCAGGTCGACCAGGTAGGTGACCTCTCCCTTTTTCTCCAGGATGGTGTAGGGCCCGGACCATTTGTCCTTGAGTGCTGCTGGGGCCACTGGCTCCAGCACCCACACCTTCTGTCCGGGCTGGTAAACAGTCAAGACAGCCTTTTGGTCATGCCAAGCTTTTTGGAGTTCTTGGCTGGCCTTAAGGTTTTCGGATGCCTTTTCCATGTATTCAGCCATCCGCGAGCGGAGGCCAAGCACATAGTCCACTATGTTGGCTGCAGGCTTTTTGAGAGGTCTCTCCCATCCTTCCTTCACCAAACACAGGGGTCCTCTTACAGGATGCCCGTACAGAAGTTCAAAAGGGCTGTAGCCAACCCCCTTCTGTGGGACTTCTCTGTAGGCGAACAAGAGGCAGGGGATCAGGACGTCCCATCTACGCCGAAGCTTTTCTGGTAGTCCATGAATCATCCCTTTTAGGGTCCTGTTGAATCTCTCAACAAGCCCATTGCATTGTGGGTGATAGGGTGTAGTGAACTTGTAGTTGACACCACATTCCTTCCACATAGCAGTTAAGTAGCTCGACATAAAGTTTGCACCTCTGTCGGAGACGACCTCCTTAGGGAAGCCCACTCTGGAGAATACTCCAACTAGGGCTCTTGCCACAACAGGTGCTGTAGTGGTCCTAAGGGGAATAGCTTCAGGATACCTGGTGGCATGATCCACTACCACCAGTATAAACTTGTGCCCTGATGCTGTAGGTGGTTCCATGGGACCGACGATGTCGATCCCCACCCGTTCAAAGGGCACCCCCACCACAGGCATTGGTATAAGGGGGGCCTTTGTCGTGCCACCTGACTTACCACTGGCTTGGCAAGTGACACAGGAGCGGCAAAACTCCTTGGTATCTTCGTTCATGTGAGGCCAGTGAAAGTGTGAGACAAGCCTGTCCCACGTTTTCGTCTGGCCTAAGTGACCTGCTAAGGGAATCTCGTGGGCCAAGGTAAGTAGGAAACCACGCTGAGACAAGGGTACAACCAGCCTCCTGGTCATGCCAGGCTTGGGGTCTCTTGACTCAGTGTACAGGAGTCCATCTTCCCAGTATACCTTGTGGGTACCTGTGGCGTTCCCAGCAGCCTCAGCAGCAGCCTGCTGTCTGAGGGGTTCAAGAGAAGGGCAGTCTAACTGGTCCTTCCCCAGGTCTTCCCGTGAGGGTCCCCCTGAACCCAAGAATTCAACTTGATCAAGTTCGAATTCCCTAGGCTCAGTTTCCCTCAATTCCTGTAGGTCAGCCTCCTCTGAGACTTGATCCTCGACCTGGGGCAAGGGGGAAGGCGCAGCCTTAACCCTACTGCTCTTCTTCTTGGGAGGTGTCTGGTCCGTTGTTCCAGGATCCAGCACCTGTTCAGTGGGGCATTTCCTGACCTGTGACCTAGTCACAGCGAACACATGTGCTGGCAAACCTAACATTTCCATGTGAGTCCGGTGCTCCACTTCTGACCATTGTGATGACTCCAAATCATTGCCCAACAAACAATCCACTGGGAGGTCTGGACTAACTATAACCTTCTTTTGGCCAGTTACCCCTCCCCAGGAGAAAGCTACAATTGCCATACTATGATTGGTAGTGACATTGCTTGCATTGGTCACCAGGAATTCTGTACCTGGCATGATCTGTCCAGGGTCCACAAAGTTAGGCGTCACCATGGTGAGGCTGGCACAAGTGTCCCTATAGGCCTGAGCCATCTTTCCATTTATGCAAGGCGTCTGTCGGTATTTGCCCAAGGTATTGGGACTTATGTCAGGGGACACGTCCGCGTCCCCTGTACTGACAAGGACAGCCTGAGTGAGTGTGCCAACTAAGTTGTCACGCCCCTCAGAACCCAGGGTTAACCCTACTAAACCCTTGGGAGGCGCACTACCACTGCTGACTGTACTAGGGGGCACAGGTGCCTTAGGGGCTGCAGTGGCAGGAGTCTGCCCTCCTCCTTTCTTGGTGCACTCACTAAACCAGTGAGATTTACTTTTACAGTACTGGCACCATCTTTTGGATTGGCCTTCTTTCTTCTTTTGGGGAGCCTGACCCCCACCCTCTTTGGGTTGTTGGGGACCTGTCGAAGACTTCTGGTCATTTTGTTCCCCTTTAGAATCTTTACCCTTCTGGTCTGCTTTCTTCTGACCACCTTGATTCTGGCCCTGGTTCTGTTTAACTCTTGTACGAACCCATCTGTCTGCCTTCTTTCCCAATTCTTGGGGAGAGGTCAGATCCGAGTCGACAAGATGCTGATGCAACAACTGGTTCTGACAATTGTTTAAAATTTGTTCTCTCATCATCAAATTATACAATCCTTTGTAATCAGTAACCTTACTGCCCAGCAACCAGCCCTCAAAAGCCTTAGTGGCACAATCGACAAAATCAGACCAATCTTGAGACTGCGTTTTCTGGGTATCCCTGAACAGCACCCTGTACTGCTCAGTGGTTAGGCCGAACCCTTCAACGAGTGTATTCTTCAAGACTTGGTAATTGTTAGCGTCCTCCACCCTTGTGGTGAGGAGCTTGTCTCTTCCTTTTCCTTCAAAGGAGAGCCACAAGATAGCTGCCCACTGACTCTGGGGAACGCCTTGCACCGTGCAGGCCCTATCCAAAGCAGTAATCCATTTGTGGATGTCGTCCCCTTGTTTAAAGGGGGGCACTATCTTACCAAGGTGTTTCGTATCGAAACTCTTTTCCCTATTGCTAGGTATATTGCTGCCACCAGTGGGGACTGCCCCACTTAACTGTTGCTCTCTCGCAAAGGCAAGCCTCTCTTTGGCCAGGGCAAGTTCTTCCCTTTCGATCCTCAGATTAGCTGCCCTTTCCTTAGCTTCGTACACTCTCCTCTGAGGGGACGTCATCCCTCTCTGAGAAGAGTTGTGAGAGCCATTGGTTCGAAGGGATCCGCCAGAGTCTCTCGACAGAGATCGGGCTCGTCCATTCCCAATGTTAAGCGGACCTGACAGTAGCGCCGGGGGTCCCCCAGTACCACTATCATGTTTGCTTAAGTTGGACCTGCTCAGTCTAACGACTTCTACCTGTCCCTTATCTGCCTCATCCCCAGAGGGATCCTCATCCTCATCATCCTCCACATCTTCGTTCTCAGTTGCGAGGTGGATGAGGTCAGGATCGTCTCTGGTTCCCTCGAGGGGAGGCATGTCTCCTTCTGGATTAGAAGAGCTAAGAAGTTTCTCGGCCCTTCTGGCATCATAAGTCTCCAAGAGACCAATCAGAAAGGACGTTGTGGGGTTAGACCCCTGCTTGATCTTCCTGGAGTGACATAGCTGTCTTAACTCCTTGAAGCTCAGCACAGTATATCCTGAAGGGATGACCTGTGGAGGGTCAACTGACACAAGGGGAGACCCAGAGTTTCCTCCTTTGTCCGACATACTGTTTCTAGTGTGGTGTAAGTGATGCACCTACCTACACTACGTGTTTACCTACTGTTCCCTTGCTAAGAGTTGTAGCCAAGGTGTGCTAAGCCTTGAGGAGCTACAACAGCTGGTTCAGTAGAACTCAGAGTATTCTAAGCTTTAGTTATATGTACTAACAGTACTTGTGCGATCTTTCAACAAGATATTCTTAGGATACGTGTGGTAAAACAACAGCAAGCTCAAATCCCAACCGCTGCTCACCAATGTGAGAAGTTGGCCCGATATGCAACGTTCGCTATTCTAGCGACCGCTATGTATCGTTCCAACGACCCTTATGGTGTTTGGTTGTAAGCCAACCTATAGACCAGCTATCCTAGTAGCGTGGATACGAGCAGTCTAAGGCTAAAGACTCGAGAGGGCGCGTTAAGCCAGCTGTTTACCACACATGTACCCCTTGAACACCCAGTGAAAGGACACCACACAAGTGTTATGAAAATAAACAGTATATTTATTAAGAATCACAACAGCCCTGTACTCTTTATGAGGACAGGGTACTAAGCACAAACCAAATCTCTTTAGCAAATACTTCAAGTGCACAATTAAAACAAGTGTCCGAGGACACGGAAAGATTAAGGTCTCGGGCGGACCCGATAAGGCAAGTCGGAAGCGAGGGACTCGGGGCCCTAGAGTAAAGAGGCTATGCAGGCACCGAAATGCCGAGTTACCTAGCCACGAGGGCTGCGGCTGCACAAGTCTTACAGGCGTCGAGGTCTTCGCTGACGAGCCAGGAGCCGGAAGAAAAGGAGTTGCTGGCCGGCGACCAGTGCTGAATAGTTCGTAGAGATCCAAGCCTGGATCAGAGAGTGTTGATACCTGAAAGCAGAGGGGACCAAGTTCGTACTACTAGCCAGTAGTCAGAGGGTACCAGGAGGGCACCGGTTGGCCGTCACCTCGACCAGGTGAGTGGGCGACGCTAGGCTCTGCAGTCTCACGGACCAGGAGGCGTTGTCGGCGACCACGTCGGAGGTGCGAGCTGTCCCACGAAGGATGATGCTGTCGGCGTCGCTGGGCCCAGGATGGGGCAACAAGCCTTGGCAAATCTCAGGGCCACGTGGTGGGCCTAAGATGGCGTCTTGAGTGGACCAGGAGGGTCCGGGGTGCTTCTCGCAAAGATGGAAGCAAGGGCCAGTCTGGAGCAACCAGACCAGCAGAGTTGATTGTCGGATGTCGTCACAGAAGGGCACAAGCCGGCGGCTAGTGACCAGACAACGTGCTGAGCAGCGAGCAGAAGGGCCCCACGCAGATCGTGGAGATGCTGGGAGACTGCACTTCGGTGCTGGAGCGGCTCAGGGTCGGGGCTTCTCGGACCCCAGAGCACTCACCAGAGAGTTACCTCGATGGTCGTGCTGGTTTTAAGAGCGTGCAGGTTTTGATGATGGCCGGTCCCTCGAGGTCTCGTCGCACCCACCGATCACAGCTGAGCTGATGACGTGGGTAGAGGTCAGAGGTGCCAGGGAAGCCGGTTCTCGTCGAGCTGGGCCGTCGGATTCCTTGAGGAAGGACTTACAGCAAACCGCAGAGTTCTTAGATGGTGCCCGCTGATGCAGGGTGACTACTCCTTAGTCACAAGGGAGAAATCTTGAGAAGAGTCTTGAATGTCCTTTCGTAGAAAGTAGTTCTTGAATCAAAGATGATCTAATTTGGAAGGGTCCCCGCTCCGGTCTTTATCCTAAAGAAAGGGGTGGGTACATGACTAGGTCCTGCCCTAAGGGTGGGACCAGGAAGGGGGGTAGTTACACCCCTCTCCCCTGCCGGACTTTCCCCAGGCCAGGGCTGGCGCCCCTGGAACTGGTTCTAACCGGCAGATGCGTAGTGAGCACCGGGGTGCCACTCCGCAGTCACCTTCTCGCAAAAGCCCTACCTACCCAGAATACACAAACCCTGTCTGGGACGGTGCGAACACCGCCCTCGACAGGAAACCCTTTGTCCAAGCTCTCCTCGCTGGAAGGACTCCCAGCAGCAGGAGGTCAGACTCGTGTCTGTGGTGGCAGCATCCATTTTGTGGAGCTGAGGCTTTAGTTAACTTTAACCGGGGTTCACAGTTACGTACATGTCGTGTCCCTCTAGAAGGGCGGAATGCTAACCTCGTCGCCAGAGTTGGTGAGAGGGCAGCATCCCGATTCGTATGACACCTTACTCGACATGTCTTGATAACGCGACACCGAAGTTACCGATGTGGTACGCGTTATCATGGAACAGCCATTGGGTCTTGATTCCGCAAGCTGCAACCGGGCTCGGCTCGGGCCAGAGCCTAGTTCACACGGGCCCACGCACTCTGCCTTCAGGATTGTTAAGGCCTGCCATAGGAGTGACTGATAGGAACTCGGGTGTCCATTGTATGGTTAGATATAGAGCTACTATACCTACAACGAAGGGTGATTACACGACTTCGCCCCAGCTGTCGTGCAGCCAGTTGTGTCAAATTTAGGAGGCCAGCCAGGGGTGGCATAATACATGCTTCAGCCCCTGGCGGCCCTGGGTACACCTATGCCCTGCGTTACGGGGTCTGATAAGGTGGCCCAGTACCAATTGGTAAATGCACCTAGGGTACATATCGTAATTTAGAAAGAGAACAGCCAGGCTGTGGGTCTGATTAGCAGGCCCACAGCCAGAGAAAGTCGTAAACCAGTGAAACAAAAGCAAAAAATCTGGGTGATCATAGGATTGCAGACCCTACTCTCCTACAATACACATGATATAAGTGATTCAAGAGGATATATACATATTTATGCTCTAACAGCATGAAGAGTCAATTTGTTGGCAGAGTTGGCTTATAAAGAAGATCGCCTTCCAAAGCTTCAGAAATAGCTGCACAAGAAAACATTTAAATTTGGTCTACAAAGAAGCGAGGACAGATGATAGGCATACTTGACAATATTTGTTATATTAGGTTTGTGGACTCAGCTCTAGGGATTGGAACATGTTAAACAAGCACCAGTGACTTTAATCAAGGTCCAATTCCTTTTTCGTAAGTCACTGGTAAATAAGTGATTTTGCCCAGGATCACAAGATGTTGAGCCGATACTAGAACTCGAACCCGGGTCCCCAGAACCAAAGTCAGCACCTATGGCATTAATGCCAAATCCGCTCCTCCTTGAATCATCCAACGTTCCCAATAGTATAGGGACGAAGGGGAAAGGACCGAGGCTTTAAAAAAATAATACAAAAAGCACTTCACTCTTACCTGCCAGTGAATGGAATCTTCAGGAAGGATACAACCATTGTAAACTCCTTGCAGTGAAACGCACTTCCGACATGGGAAGCAACATGGGGCGCAACTAGACCTGAACTTTGGGGGCGGGGGGGTAAGGCTTCCAGCCAGGGCTAACCCTAACACTGATGGCTTCAGCACATGTTGCAGCAGAAGGGACCGCTTCCAGTTTTAGACGTCACATGGATTAAGGAGAGCACCAGTGGGAACTCTCCCCTGTGAGCTGTCCGGTTTCAATCTCAGCCCCCTCTGCAAGTTTCAACAGGGTATTCTACCTTTACTACGCTGACACTACTTCGGAATACCGTTTCTACTCATATTTTAGTTAGCAACTACTATTACTTAGCATGCTTTAATACGCATGCTAATACTACGAAAATGCTGTTACTACGTAAATATGTTTCTTCGCATGCATGTAAGTTTTAAAAAAAATGTTGTTAGACTGCTAAAAAACACACAAAAAAATTTGAGTGTTAAATATAAAAGATTGCGCACTGCTTTCAATTTGTTTGTATGGGGAACAAAAACGTTAATTTGCAGGCTATCCACATTGTTGTTTTCATTTAGAGGGAATTCCGATTCCAAATGACGCCGTGCGACTGATGACGCATGAAGAAGGAGAAGTGGGAGGTGAACCACGGGGAGTGTGGCTGTGTTGTTTTTATGGACATACAGGGGGCAGTCTAATAGTTTGCAGTGTTGTGTTTGTGTAGTGTAGAAAAGTATATTTGGGTGTAGGGTTGTGTCGGGGTCGTTAAGGGTAGTATTTGGAAGTTGGGACAGGACTGGGGGTCGGGATGTGCAGGGGTAGTGTTTTAGGGTATAGGGTAGTGTTGTAATGTATGCATAGTGTAGGGGGTAGGATTTTAGGGTTTAGGGTAGTGTTGTACTGTATGTGTAGTGTAGGGGGTAGTGTTTTAGGGTTTAGGGTAGTGTTGTAGTGTATGTGTAGTGTAGGGTATTGTTTCAGGGTTTAGGGTAATGTTGTGTATGTGTAGTGTAGGGGGTAGTGTTTTAGGGTTTAGGGTAGTGTTGTAGTGTATGTGCAGTGTAGGGGGTAGTGTTTTAGGGTTTAGGGTAGTGTAGGGGGTAGTGTTTTAGGGTTAAGGGTAGTGTTGTAGTGTATGTGTAGTGTAGGGTAGTGTTTTATGGTTTAGGGTAGTGTTGTAGTGTATGTGTAGTGTAGGGTAGTGTTTTAGGGTAGTGTTGTAGTGTATGTGAAGTGTAGGGTAGTGTTTTAGGGTGGTGTTGTAGTGTATGTGTAGTGTAGGGTAGTGTTTTAGGGTTTAGGGTAGTGTTGTAGTGTATGTGTAGTGTAGGGTAGTGTTTTAGAGTTTAGGGTAGTGTTGTAGTGTACGTGTAGTGTAGGGTAGTGTTTTAGGGTTTAGGGTAGTGTTGTAGTGTATGAGTAGTGTAGGGTATTGTTTTAGGGTTTAGGGAAGTGTAGGGGGTAGTGTTTTAGGGTTAAGGGTAGTGTTGTAGTGTATGTGTAGTGTAGGGTAGTGTTTTATGGTTTAGGGTAGTGTTGTAGTGTATGTGTAGTGTAGGGTAGTGTTTTAGGGTAGTGTTGTAGTGTATGTGAAGTGTAGGGTAGTGTTTTAGGGTGGTGTTGTAGTGTATGTGTAGTGTAGGGTAGTGTTTTAGGGTTTAGGGTAGTGTTGTAGTGTATGTGTAGTGTAGGGTAGTGTTTTAGAGTTTAGGGTAGTGTTGTAGTGTACGTGTAGTGTAGGGTAGTGTTTTAGGGTTTAGGGTAGTGTTGTAGTGTATGAGTAGTGTAGGGTATTGTTTTAGGGTTTAGGGAAGTGTAGGGGGCGTGGAGGGTAGTGCTGGCATGTAGGGAGCAGACTGGGTGAAGGGGAGGATCTTGCAGGGGTAGTGATTTAGGGTTTAGGGTAGTGGTGTTCTGGTTGTGTAGTGTAGAGTAGTGTTTCAGGGTTTAGGGACGTGTCGGGTGGGTCGTGCAGGGTAGTGATTGAATGTAGGCACAGGAGTGGGGGAAGGGAAAAGGGCGTGCAGGGGGTAGTGATTTAGGGTTTAGGATAGTGGTGTTGTGGTTGTGTAGTGTAGGTAGTGTTTTAGGGTTTAGGGTAGTGTCGGGGGGGTCGTACAGAGTAGTGTTAGAGTGAAGTGCACGGACTGGGAGAAGGTGGACGGTTGTGTAGGGATAGAGTTTTAAGGTTTAGGGTAGTGATGTTAGAGTAGTGTAGGGTAGAGTAGTGTTTGAGGGTTACTGTATGATCAGAAATGTAATTCATATCCTAAAGCTATTTTAGAAAAAATAAATAAATAATCTGTACGCGTAGTAAAAACTTGCGAAGTAATGTACTGCTAAGAAAAGCCACTTAAACGGATTTCAATGATTATGCCAAGTGATGGCATGTGTTATAAAATGCTGCTAAATAAAGGTACTTGTGAAGTAAAAACATCGTAAAAAAAAGCATGCTAAGTAATGGCATGCTAAGTAACATCATACATTCTTCAACATGAGCTTGGGCCGTGGGGTCTGATTGCATTGCTGAAAACTGATAATCCGTAGTCCTCCTTTGTCACTCACATCCAAACAGACATGGCTGAAGAGCATGGGTACTGAGACAAGACACAACAGTAAGATATGTTATGGACACAGATTTTATCATGTGTGAATTGACATTATCTGAATCGGTGGCGGCAGCCATGTCAAAGGCCTTAAACATACAGGACCGCCTGTTTGACCAGTTTCGACCTGCAAAGGGTCGCAGTTCGGACACACCCTGTGGGTGCAGGCGGGTCCCCAAACATGTTATTGCGTATTTGTATTTGTAAAGCGCGCAGCTACTCAATAAAGTGTGGATCGGAGTTAAGAAAAATCCGGCACAAAGGCATACTCTGTTGACTAGTTGCAGTTGCGAAGACCAGAGGGATGAGGTAGCTGCTGGATCCAGTGGTGTATTTTGACCAGAGAAGGGTGCCGCCCATAAAGGGGCTTCTGACTAAGACCTGGGGATATAATTGCCTTCACATCAGGTGTCACAGACGTGGGAAATCCCAATAAACCCTTGTAGGCTTGGGCAATGAATAGTTAAAATGAGAGGTGGCTACAAGGGATTTTGTTCAATGATAAATTAGCTTAAGTATAATGTCTATCAGTTATAGGTCTTTAACAATTTAAACCCGATGTATCCACAGGATTACTTTGACATTAATCAACAGCTTTTCAGGTAAATATATTCAGTGTAAAACAATACAATAGAGAGAAGAAGCACACAGCAAAAAAAAGTTATGTTTGAAATAGATTGTATTGAAATCAATCACAAAGAAAATTCATGGGGACAGAAAATAGAACAAAACTTTCAACTAAAAGTCATGAAAAGCAGTGTATCTATGTTAACTGGCCAATTCATAACAATGCATCAGCTCCATAAATAAATGAGGACAACCAAAATCATAAATGTATCGTGGTATCCTTCGGTGCAAACAATGCTGAGGAGTTGATGTCTTTGGTCCACGTTTCGGTCTTGTGTGTTGTCATCTATAAGACCATCATCAGGACTTAACTTTTCATCAAATAAAACCCCTTAGGTACACACAATGTGTAGGGCTGATCCTCAGACTGGGCACTAATTCCGGCTGGATAATAGTTCACCAGAGGAATCTGCTAGGGCTCTTCTTTATAATTAGAGCTTGTATGGTGATGTAGGTTTGCTGGTATATTTTTGTCCAGAATGATCAGAAAAGGTTGTGATATTAAACACGAACAGAAGATCGGTCTGGGGTCATGGGTCGCTTTCCCAAGTGTTTCCTCACAGTATCCAGTTGAGAAAATAACAACAGAATTAGAGTAGGGTCTGCAATCATATGGTCACCCCAGATATTTGCTTTTTGCTTCACTGGTTTACGACTTTCCCTGGCTGTGGGCCTGCCAATCAGACCCACAGCCTAGCTGTTCTCTCTGTAAATTGACATCCATGTAATTTAGGTGAATTTACCAATTGGTATTGGGTCACTCTTGTAAGTCCTTGTACAGTGTACCATAGGTACCCAAGGCATAAGTGAACCCAAGGCCTACCAGGGGCTGCAGCATGTATTATGCCACCCCTGGCTGGCCATCCAAATCTGATACAACTGGCTGATCAATCAGCTGGGGCAAGGTGGTGTGATCACCCTTTGCTTTAGATATAGTATACCTATATCTAAACCTAAAATGGACACATATACTCCTATAAGTCACTCCTATGACAGGCCTTAACAATCCTGGAGGCAGAGTGCTTGGAATTATGTGAGATAGTGCTCTGGCATGAGCTGAGCCTGTCTGCAGCTTTCGGAACCAAGTTCTTTAGCTGTTTCCATGATAACGCTATACCATATACTCTTAAGTGCATTATAATCCTCGCGGTTATTGCTAACTTTGGCATAGCATTATCAAAACATGTTGAGTAAGAAACCACAATATAAATATTTGGAATATCTTCCACTCACGCATGAGCAATAACGCCAAGGAATTACGTGAATTCATAGATATTGGAAGACTAAAAACAACAAGGTGAGAAACATCACGGTTGTTCATACTTGCACCGGGTGATGGGTAATATCAACTGTGCTCCCCATCCGTTTACAAATTAATAACAAGCCGCATGAACTATAATGAAATGTGCCACAACCTTCCGAGCTCACTTCCTAAATTAACTTATTCCGCCTTTTCCCACATCACTTGCTTGGATATTTTGCCTCTTGGCCATTTCCACCAATATAGGTAGATGGTCTCTGGGAGATCTGGTTCACAAGGGTGTTTTGCATATTTATAATGCTGTTTATCACTATACACATCACACGATTACTAGGTCAACCAGTATGAATCACTAGAAATGGTGCATGTTCACTTGAAGTACACTAATATTACAATCCAATTGGAACGAGCGTTTTCTTGATGGATATGTATCAATATCTCATTTGCAGCCTTGAAAAAGCCCTGCGGGCGAAACGCGCGTCGGCTGCTGTCTTCTTCTTGTGATTTGTGAAATTAAACAGACTTCGACCCATGAAGATTTGTTTGGATTACTCACTCATTTCCTCTTGAGGCCTTTTTTGGACTGAACTGCGTAGGGCACTGAGACTTTACAGACTGTTTGAAGCAATATTTGCATTACTAATATTGGAAATAATGATAGTGGTGTACTTAGGTATTCTGTTTATATAAGGTGTCATACGAATTGGAATACTACCCCCTCGCCAGTTCTGGCAACGGGGGTAGCATTCCACCCTTTTAGAGGGGCACGACATGTATGTAACTGTGAACCCCGGTTAAAGTTAACTCGAGCCTCAGCATCACAAAATGGATGCTGCCACCACAGACACAAGGCTGACCTCCTGCTGCTGGGAGTCCTTCCAGCGAGGGAGGCTTGGACAAAGGGTTTCCTGCCTTGGGAGGTGGTAGCACCACCCCTGACAGGATTTTGTGTATTAGGTAGGACAGGCCTGAAAGGAATGAGACATGCCTGGGGCACACAAGGTGCCCTGTGCATACACCGGTTCAAACCAGTTGCTGGGGCACTCCAGCCCCAGCTCTGGCGCGTAGCCGGACAAAGGATAGGGGGTGTAACCACCTCCCTTCCTGGTCCCACCCATAGGAGGGACCTAGTCATAGTACAGCCCCCTTTAGGAGAATAAAGGTAGGAGCTGGTCCCATTCCAAATTAGATTAATGCTGATTTGAGACTCTACAAGAAGAAACTCTGGACTTCGACGTTCTGCTCCACAGAAGACTGAAGAAATCTCCCTGGTGGCCAAGGATTGACCACCCTGCATCTGCAGGCACCATCAAGCGTCCTAGCGGTTTACTTTGTCGTCTTCCCTGGTGGATCCAGACTTCAGAGCCCGACCAGACCCGGACTTCCAACCCTCTCCGACCTCTACCTACATCTGCAGCACGGCTGAGATCCGTGGGTGCGACGAGACACGTGGGACCGGCCATCTTGGCGAAACTGCACTTCGTTTCCAGCACAACTTCAGAGGCATCCTCGACAAAGTGTTTTGGGGATTGAGAAGCCCCAGACCCGAGCAGCTCCTGCACAGAAGATCAGCCCTCCAGCATCCACGAGATCTGCGTGGGGCCCTTTTGCTTGATTGCTGCTCGACGCGTTGTCTGGTCACTTGCCGGCTGGCTAGTGGCCTCCTAGACAACGATCCTTGAAATCCACAATGCTGGTCTGGTTGCTTCAGACTGGCCCCTGCTTTCCTGCAAAGGAGAAGCACCCCGGACCCTCCTGGTCCGCACCAGACGCCTTTTCCACTCAACGCGTGGGTTGCCTTTGCCAAGGCCTGTTGACACCGAATCTGGAACCAACACCGCCGACAGCGAGAGTCTGCGTGGGACAGCTCGTGCCTCCATCCTGGTCCTCCAAGACACTTCCTGGTCCACGTGGCTGCAGAGTCAAGCGTCCACTCTTCACCTGATCGCGACAACAGCATCTGGTTCCCTCCTGGTTCCACTCCAGTCACTAGCTAGTGACTGTGAACATTGTCCCCTCTGCTTTCAGGTGTTCATCTTCCTCGATCCACCCTTGGGTCGCTCCGGACATCTTCCTTCTGGCCGCCTGCAGCATCTTTTCTTCCAGGCTCCATAGACTTCAACGCGGAAAACCGACACACTTTGACACCTCTGCACCCGCAGCCCGTGGGTGAGGTAACAAGAGCTTTTCGGTGCTCAAGGGTAGATTAACTCTCCTAGTGTCCAGATATCCAGTCGTTTTAGTCCTAGCTAGTCGGAACTGTCTAATACTTACCTTTTCGTAATTTATGCTGTCCATTGACTTTGTTACGCATCTTGCGTGTGAGTTCACACTCTGCACACGCGTTCCGTGGGCCTCCTATTACTTACCTCAGGTTAGGATAGTGTAGTCCCAGTGATCCTACAGCCTCTGGACAGCTCCATTCCTTCCATCGATTTCCTTATACCACTTGCTTAGTATATGGTTTGTTGCGCACCTAGGGCAACATTGTAATTCGTGCAACTTAAACGTATTTTTCTTAAGAGTCTTGTCATGTGCTTAACCCTCTGACCTCATAAAGAGTTCAGAGGTGTTTGTTAGTTAATATATATCTTGTTTATTTTCATAACTACCTGTGTGGTGTCCTTTCATTTGGTATTCAAGGGGTTATATGTGGTAAAACAGCTGGCTTCACATGCCAAAAGAGTTTAGCCTAAGACTGCTTTGTCCATGCTACCATTAGGAAAGCTGGTCTATAAGGTTGACTTACAACCAATCACCATAATGGTTGTTTGGACTGATACAAGTAGATCACTAGAACTAGTGAGCATCATATATCAGGCCAACTTCTCACACCGACCAGTTAATGAGGGTGGTATTGGGTGGGACGCTCCCAACCTGAACTGCGGAGAATGCCTACATCGCTGCCGCATACTTCCACTGGGGGTTTGTTGCAATCCCAAAATAAAACGGATCGCATTTATATTAATTCCATGTACAATCCCACTGTAATAACTTTATTTTGTCCTTGCTTGTTTAAGGTGCAGTATAAAGTTGCAGTCATTTCGGGTGGACCCTGGAGAAGTTTATTTATTTAGTTTCTCTAGCCTGATAATGCATTCAAGTCACAGAATGCTTAATATCATCCAAGCAGTAGGAGCTAGAGATGGCAGGGTGCTAAAAGTAGACGAAAGGGGAGAAAGAAATGTGAGAAGTAAAGAGCCCTGCCAACCATAGACTGACGGCAATATCACCCATGTCATGTTTCCCTTTTGGCATCAATGGGCCATAGGGAGTTCATATGGATGAATGACAATACGTAGAAGTCCATGGACTGCCCCTTCTTCACTTCTAGTTGTCTCCTTGGAGCATGCATCCTGGTGATTTGTGAGCAGCACATGTTCTACGCTGCGTCACTTCTCACTCTAGGCCTCATGGCTTCTGTTGCGCATCAGTGAATGCTATAGAACACTTATCCAGGCTGCATATAACCTTGCCATGTTTTCCCAGTGGCATCAATGGACCATAGGGAGTGCATATCCGGATGAATGATGATACGTGAGAAGTCCATGGACTGCCCCTTCGTCACTTCTAGGTGTATCCTTGGAGCAACCATCCTGTTGACGGTGAGCAGCACATGTCATGTGGTGCGTTACTCCTCACTCCAGCCAGGCCTCACGTATAGGCTACCGATCCTCACCAGTAACCACTAGACTCAGTGGTGCTCCTCCGTTGCACACGAGTATACACTATAGTTATCCAAGCTCCATATAACCATGGTATGCCAAAGGATGTTCTTCAGTATACTCTAATGGGCGTTACCAGGCAAAGTAAGCTGGGGCCAGATATACTATTTACTGGTTGCAAAGTACTATTTTTCCAACTTGTAAAGAATTTTAAGAACTGACCTCTGTACTAATCGTCCGGTTCTTTACATTTCGATCACAGTCGGTTGGAATTTGACCTACCTCATAAATATCAAAGCAGCATCAGAAAAGGGTCTTCAAGGGCCATAACTGGTTGAAGAACCGGGCACAGGTGAATGTCTTGGACAAGGCCAGGGAAAGGGTGAAGTTTCTATCTTTCTTATCTGAAGAGATGCATTTTATGCAGCAGCATCCATCTTCCATCTGGCTGTCGTCTAGAACCCACCTCTCTAGTATCTAGGAACTTTCCAAGAAGCTACCCAGCAGATCACACTAACTAAGCAAATCTACAAAGGGAAATGGATGCATTCTCACACATAAGATCTCAGCTTTATATACTTGCACTCCCCGTGCAGACGCGTAGCTGAGATGTTAATGTATGATACATTTGTTTTTGAGTTTCCTTTAGCTACTACTTTCTTGGGGATAGGTTTGTTAAGGAAGGAAGTTGTAATGGTTTGATAACTTAGATACAATATGGGTAGGGGCTTACAGACTTCAAGCACCCACATCTCTTGTTTTGGAAAGGGGCACGCCTGAATTTTCAGGAGAGCTGAACTATTCCAAAGACAGAGTACCACTTACCAGAAGTACATGGTCTCCTAGATTGCATGCAATCACTGTCACAGTCTTTGTGACCTTTGACACATGGGCCTTGCATGGTCTCCAGCTATGTTCATACAAAGCTCAGTGGCAATCAAGAAGCCCAGGTTCACGCCCAGAACTTGGGCTTCTATTGGAATTACCAAGGGCATATTATCAAGCCAATTATCGCCACTTTAGCAGCAGTCTGATTTTAGGTATTTAGGCTCCCTCAATACAAAGAAGGGGGTTTGATGTATTTCTTCACTAACGCTGGTATATTGTGCTGTTTTCATTATGTTCCTAATTCATTTTGTAACTGCACTAGATTGTAGTGACTCTGTTTAGGGAAAGGCATAACATCTCCAAAAATACAACATGCTATTGGCTCGAAGGTCAGGACTGTCTGGAGTTTGTCAAACCTGGCATTGCTGACTTGGTGGGGTGTCACATAATTTATTTTTAAAAAGTTTTTATAATTGCAAAGGTTTGCTCTGTTCTCAATATCTATCAGCTAGACCCTTAGGGCCAGATGTAGGTAATTCGTATTTACCGACTCTTAAATACCGAATTTTACCGATTCGGTATTTAAGAGTCGGTAAATATGAAGGGGGGAGATGTAGGTATTACAGATTCTGTAAATACCAAATCGTTAAGATTCGGTATTTACCGAATCTGTAAATACCGAATCGGTATTGCCCATTGATTCCTATGGGCCTTAAAGCCCATAGGAATCAATGGGCAATACCGATCCTGTAATTACAGAATCGGTAAATACCGAATTTTGCAAGGGTGCAGGGGGTGTCACTTTGACACCCTCTGGCACCCCAAAAATAGGCATGTGCGCCATGTGGCACACAGACGTGCCCTAAGGGCATGTCTGTCTGTCACATGGCTAGGTGTGCATGCACACATGTGCATGCACACCTGAATTCGGTATTTTAACACCCAATTGGATTGGGTGGTAAAATACCGAATTTGTAGGGCCTTTGGGACTCAGAAGAGTCCCACCTACATCTGGGAATTACCGAATCTGTAAAAATACCGATTCAGTATTTTACCGATTCTGTAAATTTACCGATTCTGTAAATTTACAGAATCTGTAAAATCTGGCCCCCTACATCTCAAGATGCCAAATACCGGTCAGAAACGGCCGAATTCGGCCGTTTCTGACCGGTATTTGCCATCTACATCGGGCCCTTAGGCTGATATTAATGTATAGTAAGTTGACCAGATAGGCCATGCCACCCGGGGCACCCTATTCAGGGCCATCTATTCCTTTTACAAAGCATTGTAATTTGAAATCTATCTATCTGGCCAGAATAGAGAAATAAGGCTTTACCTTTTAAGGATCGTATATTGTATTAAGTTTAAGTTTTTAAAAGTGTACATTGCCAGGATGAATACATTTATTTCACAAAACAGAAAGCGGCTAACACAACAAGTTTCTAAAAGTAAACAGTTTTATTGGCATCCTGTTTGCCTTCTGCTCTTTATTTTTATGTACCTGCCATGGGTCTCAAGGGGAGCGCCATAGGTCGCAAGGGGAGTTCCATTGGTAGCAAGGTGTCGCAGATGTGATCCCTGGCGACTTCTAAATGATAGTCCATGGCTGCGTCCTTCCTCTTGGTACTTTTCATTGCCTCCTGCCTCTGCTGCAGTGCCTCACTAGGAGCCCCTGCCTCACAGCTAGCACTGAATACTAGAAAAGAGCACAAGCCACCAACCTCTGAAGGACCTAGGATGACTATGTGTACTGTATTCTCCAGGACAGTCCAGGTTTTTCACCAGCTGTCCCATTAGATTTCAACAAATTTAGCACATGTCCTGGTTTTCAGAGAGGGTTGACTAAAGACATGGGGAGGCACGTTTTTATGTGTTTCATGGGCAGTATTGCGGGTCACTGGATTGAGAGCTCTTGACTGGCACGGAGAATGGGGGGGCCCCCCCAGTTACGCCACTGTGCAGCAGGCTGGCAAGTACATATTTGTGTAATAAAGCGCTTTGAATCCTGGAATCTGGCTTTGACATACTGGTGGAGCAGTTGATTGATATATAAGTTATAAGCCAGCAGCTCCGGTGTATGAAATGTACAGCTACCACAAAATGTTTTTAAGAATGATACATTGGTTCCTGTAAAGAAACTTTTTTGTTTGACAACACTATTTTCCAACAGCTTAGGGGTGTGGCCATGGGGGCTTGCTACGCCCCCAGTTACGCTTGTTTACATGTGGGCCGGTGGGAGGAGGGGGTCCTCATGGTGGAACACCATCTGAATTGGGTCACCCATGTAGTACAATGGTGGTGTTACATAGACCTTGTTTTTGTTGTTTGGCGGGGTACACGATCACAAGCTGAACAATTTGTGATGAAAATCAACACGAACAAACTAAATCTCAAATTCACAGCACATATTGATGCAGTAGCTACCAATTTTCTATATGTCCACATATATGTCGAACAAGGCAAGATTGAGACATTCTTATTCCGCAAACCTACAGCAGACAATTCTGTGCTGCATGCAACTAGCTTTCACCCGAGACACCTTATCTATAGTTTTCCCTAAGGAGAATTCTTAGGATACGTGCCGCTTTTAGCTTGAAAAATATTTAGACAAGCTTCAACAGGAAATTAAACATAGATTCCTGTTGGGTGGCGGAGCTTGCTCATGACCAAGATGGCTGCTTGAGCTTTGAGCTCCGTGATATCATCGCATCATCCTACAATTATCTGGCAGCTGCGTGACTAAAAATACATCGCGAGACGTGGCCCAAATCCGGCATCGAATCAATCAAGTTCGACAAAGTTACAGAGTCCTGACGGCAACCGCTCTGCCAGAACCCGATCCCCGGGCTGGAGTTTGGCTGCGAAGCGGAAACGGATCAGAGGCTTTTCCGCTAATGCGGCTGGAGTGCGAGTGCCACATTTAACTACTGGGATACCTGCTGTGCTCACAGCACCTGCGAGCTATCAATCATCGTTACATGCCACAGGTGCAGGCTCGACCCTCGGCGACACGCGGCTTGGAGGAGTTTGAGGTCCCTCAGCCTGGGGCTGCCTGGAGGATCTGCAGCGCTCGGCGGTGACAGCCTGTGCAACTGTGTCCCCGCCGCTGCTTCAACCCTATTTGCCCCTGGAGTGCGAGTCGAAACTGAGGGGTGCTGGTGTGGTCTGGGGGTCTGGACAGATGAGATACGCACAGCACTCCGGGTCCGCCATCTTAATACTGCGAGTGGCGGGCGTGCTACGCTATGGCAAGTGACGATGAGCTGCATCCATGATCTGTGGGGGCTGCGCCCCTGGGCAAGGTTGGTGGAGTGTTTGAGGAGGCCCCTGAGAGCGTGCTGCTTTATGGTCTTGCTGCTATAAGCCTGGGAGTCTGCGGTGATCCTGGGGCTGTGGCGCACCTGTCCATGGCCCTCGCCCTTGACTGTGACGCCTGAGTTGTGTGGCTCTCCCAGGCTGTTGCCGTCCTAGTTGCAGCCTGTGGCTGACTGCCTTACCAAGGCACCATTGCTATCTACTGCACAAAGAACGGTGCAGTGCACAGAGACATTGCTGTGATCAGAAGAGGTGAATGGAGGTGTCCGGAGAAGCTGGGACAGCAGCGGTTGTGCGCTTCACCACCACTAAAGAACCTGCCTGGGTGCTAACTTTCAACAGCGCCACACTTGTGCGCTGGTATACACACTAGAGTTTGCGTTCATCTACTGGTGCACGCTCTGGGGAGCAGGGGCCCGCGTCATCCTACACAAGGAGTCACCCCTCCGGACTGTTTGCTAGTGGTGGGGATTGGAATTGCCTTGGCTATCTGGCAGACTCTATTGCCATTTCTCATACTGTGCCCCAGTGTGGGGGTAGAGGCGGCCTGAACGGTGGCACATATTTGTTGCAAGGATGGGCAGAGTGGACAGGGCGCAGCCAAAGCTTTCTTTTGAGCAGAAAAGATCGAAGTCCCATGACGCAACTACTGAAGACGCTGCCAGAATGCAGGGCTCCACCGCTGAAGACCCTATCCCTGACATCCGAAGCATGCTGATGGCATGAAGAAAATCCTGCAGAGTGGCATTACATCACTGGGTACAAAGATGGACGCTTTTTCATACAGGATGGATAGAAAGGTTGAGCGCCTAGACAAACATGCTGAACGGCTAGATATATCGGAACTTGGGATCATGGAGGTGGAGGAAGCACACACAACACTCAACACTGAACACATGCTGCGGGTCCTTTAAGACAAAACTGAGGACTTGGAGGCACATTCTCGTCGCTGCAACCTTAGAATTGCTGGCCTGCCGGAGGCCACCCCAACTTGCAACATGGAACATTTCATTGAGAAACTGCTGGTCACCTTGCTTGGAGAGGGAACTGTTTCCGCTATGTTTGTAGTGGAGAGGGCGCACTGCTCCCTGGGGCCCGCCCACCCTCGGGGGCGCCACCTAGACCGAACATTGCCAAACTGCTCAACTACCAAGACAGGGACGCTGAGTTGAGACTGGCAAGGGAAAAGCAACCTCTGTCTTATGAGGGCTCCACAATCTCACGATTTCCGGACTTTCCCATCCGAGTGCAGGAAGCGCGCTGGCAGTTCGTACCTATGAAGAAGCAGCTACGAGATCTGGGCATCGGCTATGCCATGTTGTATCCTGCAAGAATCCGGGTTAACAGACAGGGCTGTTACCACATATTCACTGATCCAAAGGCCTTGCAGAGGGCTTTAAAGGAGTGGTCCAAGGAGCATCGCCATAGCCTGGAGCGGCACCAGCTTGAAGAGGCGACGGGGGTGTCACTGGAGGATCAGGACTAAAAGTGTCCGGACACCCCCGGGCGATAAGTATGGTCTTGGGGTAGGTTGTTGGGGGGTGAAGGTGGACACATGTGTTACCTGGGTACTGACTATTGCGGCCCGGAGCTATCTCTTGACACTTAATATAGGGGGGTGGTGACCTTCATTTAGTTACAGAATCATTATAGATCGCATCTGGGGTGGGCTTCGGGAATGGTGCTGAGAGACGGTTGAGACGGAAGCTCAGTGGTGCGTGAGAACCTCTGGCCTAGTGGGACTACTCCAGGACTATTGAAAGTGGCTAGCTTCTGTCCCCGAGGCACTATATCCCGGAAATAGAGTGGCAATAGCAGGACCTTTTCTCATACGACTACTGAGGCCCGAGAATATGTCGATCATGTGGCTGCACACTTATAAACTGACGGTGCACGGGGTGAGCTCTTTTACGTCCAGGTAGTATTACTTGTTAGACGAGCAACATCTGCACGTGAGTGAATCACACTAGGGAGGGTATTTTGATTTGGGGAGGGGTGGAAGCGGTTGACTGGAAGTTCTAGGGGATATACCGTGGCCGAGTTGGGGGTGGTCTGTCGTGGGTGGGGGGAGGATGGGTTGAGAGAATAGTATTGCTGGTTTTGTTGATTGATGTTTTTGGTAGTTTGCACAGGGTGTACTAACCAATAATTTGCTGCACAGGTCAGATTGTATAACAAGCTTTAACACATAAGATGGTGGGACCCAGTAATGTTGATGTTTCTGTGACACTAGATACCCTCCGCCGCTTACGTGGAATGTCCGGGGGCTTAATGACCATCGGAAACTGCGTAAGGTGTTGAATTTACACAGACAGAATATTGACGTAGCCCTTTTACAGGAAACACACCTCCCACTTAATAGCCCATTACTCCACAGCAGAGGATTGTTAGATACATGTCTCAGATTTTACTACAAATGCCCGAGGGGTGTTGAGCTGGGTTAATCCTAAATCTTCATACTCTTTTTTTTTTTTTTTTGGAAAACCTTTATTTGACATTTCAACCAAGTACAAACACGGCCCTACAACCCTCAGGGCCGGCCGCTAAGCAGTTGCAACACAATAAAACAATCAAAATCCAGACTCAGCATCCCGGGGAGCGGATTCGCCACGTCCACCATACGTACTGGTTGTAAAACATATCAATTTGGTAACAGGATAAAAAGGTTCCATTTTATAATATAAGATTGAAGGATCAGGTGCCATACAATATCTCAAGTTGCGAAAAAAGGGGGGGGGTGCGAAATAGCAATATGTCCACAGTTAAATCATCTTCGTGTAAGTCAGCAATGTTAAAAAATACTATTCAGGATTTAAGCAAGCGTACAAATACAGTTCGCACCAGCTGAATGTCCGCCCAGTAGCACTGAAACATCGCGAGAATTGAGGCACATATGAAACAGCAGAGATGGCCATAAAAATGAACCCATTACACTGACCCGGAAAGGAAGAAAAGAAAAGGGCAAAGAAAGATGAGTAGAAAAAAAAGGCCATAGAAATAAACGAAAAACAAAACACCCGTCCCCCAACCCCCCACCCTGCACCCCATGCAGATGACTACGGCCTACCCCCATAACAGCGTGCCTGTCGCCCAAAAACTGAGACCAGAAATATAGAAAGACCCAGAGAAAGACAGAAAGAAATTAAACCCCACCCAAAGAGGGGAAATGGAGGAGGGCTATCTTCTACGTGCTCCCGGTCTCTCCCCCCCGCCCTAACAAAGGGGTCCCCCCGAAACTATCACATCTGAATAGTCCAAACTGAAAAAACATCCCGGGGGGAACCACCAACCCTGCCCCGGACTCCGTTAAGCTAATGAAGCAGTCCCGTTACCGATAAAACCACAATGAACAACCCAAACAACAGTCTCAGCCTTGGCCCCGTCGATCAAATTCGCCGAGTCCCCCAGACGAATAAAGCCCCATCATCAAAATGTCAAAAGATACACAGAAGTGGTCGGAACATAGTTCAGTAGATGAAAAAAGAACAATAGATCCCAAAGTAAGCAGCTGGTACCGACGATGTCCCTCCCCGTCTCCGAAGCCAGGCATTATCCCATCCGCCATCTTGATGTAGCGACTGGGGAGGGGGTTCGGCCCAATCCAAAACAGTTCACAGTACCAATTAAAAGGTTCCAGGATAGGGACAGCAGTTGAATGTTCCGACAGCTGCAAAATCGGGGATTCCGAAAAATTAGTGAAGTCACCGATCACAGCCCATTCAAGTAGATCCACTTCTGTAGGGGCAGGCACAGATTCCAGCACCGGGTCTAATAGCGCCACTGGGGCGTCGATCAAAAGGCAAGCTGGCTGCCGGGTCTCGGGCATCGAGTCAGGATCCGGTCTCAGTCCTTTAAGTCCATCTGCCGCCGACAACAGGCCGCAGGTCTGAGCTGCCACAGTCGCCTGAAGTGCCTCTAGGGCCGCCAGCCCCTCCCGCAATGATGGGCCACTTTGGGCCTGCTCCGCCCGGTTCCATAATTCTTCAGGCATAATGATCCCCACGGAGAGGCGCCTTCTCCGGGGTAAGATCAGCCGGAGCAGGACTGAGCCGTGAGGGACCAACCGTCAGCATGCATTAGTGCACGACGAGACTCCAACCCAAGGTGCGCCGGCGATGCAAGTGCCGGGCCTCCGGGTCAGGGACCCCTGCAACACAGCACCGTGCGTCACTCGTCTCCTCAACTCCAACACAACACCAGGCTGCAGATGGTAGCAAAGCAATCCAATTTTTTTTTCGAAAGTTCCAGAGACCGTACCCTGCCGCCCTCAACAGTCCGCTGTTGTTCAACTCAGACCCGGCTAAGCCAGCACTCGAGCCCCCGGCTTCCAGACTGGGTTAGGCCTCAAATCGGTCCTCGACGTTACTCAGCTCCACAATGTCAGAAAAACCCCGGGATCACACCATCGGAGTGCAGATTAGTTCACACACACGGATCCGGGGCAGGAAATCAGGATAAGTGACAGGATCTTGGAGCGTAAGACGGCGGTCAGCGGAGCCGGGAGACTATGCGGCCATCTTGCTTGCTGTCGTAGCTCCTCCTCCCTAAATCTTCATACTCACTGGTCCAATTAGTCACGGACAGAGACGGCCGATATGTGATTTCCAGGTGTCACAGGAAGGGCATGGACTTAGTCATAGTGAACATTTACGGCCCTAACTACGATTGCCCTGAATTTTACACAGCACTTGTAAAAGCTGCCTATAAGTACACAGAAGCACAGTTTCTTTGGGGTGGGGACTTTAACCTGGTTAGAAACCCAAACTTGGATAGATCGGGGGGACCCATGAGGCGCCCTTCCACAGCAGCTAGAGCACCTGAGAGCGCTATGGTTGGCCTGAACCTCTGGATGTTTGGCGAATGCGGTATCCGGATAGGGGAGGTTACACTCACTACTCTGCTTATCAAAACCTACATACTCGCATTGAATATTGGTTGGCTTCCTCGCCACTCATGGCACACACCGAGGAGTGCATGGTTCTTCCTCATACTCTGTCAGAGCATTCCCCCCTTCAGCTACTTCTCACCACTCCTAGGAAGTCTATACCGCCATTCACTTGGAGGTTTCCCCCTATTCGTTGCTGGAGCCGGTCTTTAGAGAAGACCTGGCCAAAGCTATAGAAATGTTTTTTACCATTAACATGGGGTCAGTGGATAGTTTCCAGGTAGTATGGGAGACCTTCAAGATCTAAATACGTGGTGTTTCCATGGCCAAGCACTCGGGGGTTCTCCGTTCTATCCGACAGCGGCTGGCTGATTTGGAAATGAGACTGGGTGCCTTGGAACAACAGCAATTAGCGGGTGCTGATGAGGCAATATCGCGTGAAATGAAAGAACTGCAGGGCGAATATCAAGAAGCGGCCGACAGCGAAGCCAAACACCTAGGCAAATACGCCACGGAGCGGGTTTATGGGGATGGGTACAGGCCAGGTTCTGTACTGGCGCAGGTATTGAAGAAAAAGTGCAGAAAAACGCAGGTCACCTAACTCAAACTGTCTCTGAGGAGACGGACATAGCGGAGAGGTTTAAACATTTTTACGCTGAGTTATACACATCTCGGTGTTCCGGCACGGAGGATGAAATCTTAGATTATCTTGCGCATACCAAGTTGCCATTCCTCACCAATACGCATCGGGAGTTTCTTATGAGGCCTATAGAAAAAGACTAAATTCAATTGGAATTGTCGAGTATGAAAGCTAAGAGCACCCCAGGGGTGGACGGCCTCACTGTTGCCTTCTATAAAGCTTTTCTTGATCTCTTACTCCCGCTCCTGTCTGTGCTTTTTGACGACATGTGCGTGTCGGGCACAATGCCGCCTACGATGAGAGAGGCGATAATTGTCGCCATTCCCAAACCGGGCAAGCCTTTGGAGGAGTACGGGTCTTATCGCCCACTCTCTCTGCTCAATGTTGACACCAAATTGTTTGCTTAGATTCTTGCTAAATGTTTAGTCCCCCCTGGCACCGCTACTAGTGGCTCCCGAGCACGCAGGGTTTATTACCGACAAGAACCTCACCTACAATCTTCGCACAGTGTTTGGGATAATACAACATATTAAACAGGACTCTAAAGCGGTCGCGGTCTTCCTCGACATGGAGAAGGCCTTTGACTCGGTCGAGTGGCCCTTCAAGCGTCAAGTGCTTACTAGAATGGGACTAGGCCAAGTCTTCCTTGGACTGATATAGGTATTGTACAATTCCCCCTCCACTAGTTTAAAAATAGGAAATTTGGTGATGGATGCCATTGTCGTCACTAGAGGGACAAGACAGGGTTGTCCGCTGTCTCCCATATTATAAGGCCTGGTGGTAGAACCCCTTTCGTGCACGTTGAGAGAGTACCATAGCCACATGGGCATCCACTTCCCGAAATATGAGATCATAGTGTGTACCTATGCGGACGACACGTTATTATATGTCTGCGACCCGGAAAGTAGTCTCTCTTTCCGTCTTAAGGGAGGTAGTGCACTTTGGGGCGCTGTCGGGACTTAGGGTCAATTGGTCTAAGTCCATAATTTTCCCACTAACTCCTGTCACAACACCCTATGAACCGGACTGCCAGTTTCAATAGCCCGCCAAGGCGATACGGTATTTGGGTATCCAGCTACACAGGGATTCGGAAATTGTATTTAGGAAAAAATAATGGAAGATGACGTCGAAACCTGGATTAGGATACCGTTGTCTCTACTAGGGAGAATCTCTAATATGAACATGATGGTCTTACTCCGGTATCCCCATAGTTTTACCTTGCTCCTTTTTTTCACAGATCCCCGGTAGCATGTCTCCTTTCTGGTGAAGAATTGGCTTGGTAGTTTAGTCTGCCCTGTTCCCATGATGCACTGGGCCAGGGACAGACTGATTTGCATATAGCCAGGTTCTGAGCTGGGATGGTGCAGTGAGATAAATAACGGTGATGGATCAAGCCCTGATCTTTGGACTGGGTAAGAGTGGTCTGCTTAATTCAGACACTCTGTTCATCACCACCCCCTTTTCTGAATCCTTTTTTTCACAGAGGCAACAAATTGTTGATAAAATTGGCCTGGGCTGGCAAACAAGCGAGGGTGAAATTGCAGTGACTTTACCATATCATATGGGGGTGGTTAGGTGCACCAGTTTCAAATTTGTATTGCAGAGCGGCACAAAGGGCCCACGCTTATTATTGGATGCACGGCTCGCCAGATATCCTGTTCCTCCGCATGGAATTTTGTTTTGCTGACCCGCTTCCACTGCCGGCCATGATATTCGAACCCACAGATCGTAGGAAAGGGATACAAGATTCCATGTATTCGACCTGTCACGCTTGGCTTAATTTACTTCAATTACAAGCAGGGGTTCTTCTGTACTCCCCGGTTATGCTAATTGAATAGATTCTATGGCTGGCTTCATGCAGAGACATTTCATTTCATTTCATTGAACATTTTGACCAAGAGGGATTTATTTCACAACAGTGTAGATAAAAACTGGGAAGAATTGGAGGGCTTGGCTGCAACTAGCTCCCTGCTACAGCGGTTTCAGTTTCACATAGTGCGACGTGCGCTATATGACATATTGGGAGAGGACCTCCAAGAACCTCCTTAGTTGTTGCAATTGACCTGCATCATCAAAGCTAAGTCACCACACAAGATTGTCACTAACATATATAAGCCAGCAATGTCCCATAGGGCGAACCACTATACCAAAGCCATACTGGCCTGGCAGCGTGTTTTACAACAAGCTATAGATGACCCTATGTGAACTTACTGTTGTGTTAGCAGATGTAGACTGATACACTTCAAGTATGTGAACAGAGTGTATTACACTCCAGAGAGATTACATAGGTATGGGCTGAGGTGTGTGACACCTGTCAGCTTCCGACAGGTGTCACACACAGACTGCTGACTTCCTTCATCTGGCCTGGACTTGCCCGGGGGTGTATAAATTCTGGGAATGGTCTTCCAAGAATTGGGGAAAATAACTGACTCGACACTCCCTCCGGGCCCTGCTCTGGCCCTTTGGGCTATTCTAAGTAGCTGCCCAAGGCAATATGTAGATTGGTAGACATTGGACTCCTCATGGCAAAACGGTGGGTAGCGATCAGCTGGTCTAGTGGCACTACATCCACCGTGGCACAGTGGTCGCACAACATGCTCTACTGTAGTACACAAACCGAGAACTTCAGCGAACTACTTCCTCCCCGGAGCTGACCCAAGAATTTCTGGGGGCTTTACACGGCATATTTGTCCACTAGAGAAACTGATACGAATGACGTTGGTAACTCCACGCTCTATAGCAGTATCCATACCCAGCCTCTGCTGCTTAGACACCACAAAACCACTATACCTTTGTTTCCTAGTAACACACCTGTGCTGGCGGGAGGGAATGCGTGCCTGCTGTCAGTCCAATATATTGGCATTTCACCTTAGTGGTACATTTATTTACAGATGATCTTCATGTGTTTTATATTTCAGTAATCAACTGACCGCCATATGTTTATTATGCTTTTGGTATGATGCTACACTGTGCACCAAGAATGTTTTGTATGGAAAGTTCAATAAAAAAATTTAATTAAAAAAACAAAAAAACAAAAACAAACATAGATTCCTGTTGAGGGGTTACAAGAAGAACATTTTAGAAAAAGTCATTAAAAAAGCCAACAGCAAAGAAAGAAAGGCACTGCTGAACCCAAGTGGAGCTGTCGATTTGGCGGAGAGTAATCCCAAAGAAAACACCTGACATCAAGGAAAACACAGTTAGACTCATTACAGAGTATAGTAAACAGGCTAATAACATCAAAGCTATTATTAACCAGCAATGGTCCATCTATGCGAAATGAAATAGTGAAGGGTAGTCCAGAAACTGACACCAAGACTAGTTGGTTAACGCCCAAGCACGTTTTATTAAATGTAGCACTTGCCGGGCTTGTAAATTTGGGCTCAATACTTCCTCCATTTGCCCAGCTTTCTCATCTAAATCCATTGAACTGAAAGGGCATTACACGTGCAGAACAGATTATGCAGTGTAAATTCTTCAGTGTAGCATGTTAAACCAACGGCGAGACTGAAACCTGTTCCTGGAAGATCCGAGGGCTAACAAACGAAAAAGCGGAACGAGTAACAACCTCTTTTCTAAAAAATTATGATATTATTGTCCTGCAAGAAACCTGGTCCTTGCAATGTACCACCTGGGAGGACTACACCATTTATGAATCCCGTGCAATTGCATCTCAAGTAGGTGGTCATGGGCCAGGAGGCTTATTAATCGATCTTAAGAACAATCTGTCCCTAAAGGTCTCCATGATTTATGAAGGGCAAGGTGACTACATTTTCATTAATATTGAGTCACAACTGTTGGAAAAAATAACACAAAACAACATACTATTATCCTTGGTTGTATTTATCTACATCCCTCTAAAACCAAGCGAGAGATAATTTTGATCACTTCCCGAATGATATGTGGCTAATAATGGGAGACTTTCATGCCAACCTAATGGAGAAAAGCTTAGACCCCTCCCTTCTAACCTCACTGGGCAACCAAATGTGGGCAATCCCAGATATAAAATGCGAGTACCAACGGAAGGATAATCAAGGGACACAGGTGGCCGCAAGCTTAAACCAACTAGGGCTCCGTATCCTGAACGGTAGACTGGAGACAGACTCGCCTGCTGCTTACGCCCATGTATCTCTCTTTAGAATGGCTACTGTGGACTACATATGGATCTCGGTCGCCCACTTCCAATTTGTCCAGGAATTTGTGGTAACCCCCTCATTGGAAAGTGATCGTGCCATTTTAACATGCAAAGTTCTATCCAATCAGAGTTCCCGGCCAAAAACTTACCTGATTGGGAAAGATTCAACATTGGAGCCAATTCGAAAATTACACTGGACCAACACGAGGCAATTGAAGAAAAGGTGGTCAATTTTTGGGAAAAGTTGAATCAAGAGTCTAGCAGCGAGCTGATGCCACCACTGTGGGAACAGATAATGGAGGACCTTAAAAATCTTTTATCTGTAAAGAGTGTTAAAAACTCAAACAATTATCCTCCATCTATACCCCACCTCAGCGACCTCAAGCACACCATGCGGAGTATTAAACATAAATTAAATACTTTATTGCGTAAAAGCACACATACCAGCTTAGATTACAAATCTTTACGAGAGAAGATTTTGACAACCCGCAAAGAGTATAGGAAATTAAGGTTCAATGAGAAAAGGATAAAAGAAGAACAGCGCTGGACAGTTGCCCATGAAATCATAAAATCAAAAGATCAAAAGATATTTTGGAACTGGGTAAACAAAGCTGCTAAACCAGGCCAACCATCCACTGTAACAAATGTCACCCATACTGAATGGGAGGCCCACATTGAATCACTGTACATTGAACTTGGCAAATATAATTGGTGTAACTATCATAGCTCTATCTCTCCCACTCCCCTCCCTGGAATGTCACCAATACCAAGATTACTTCAAGTCAAGTTGCCCTCATCATAAAACGAATGCTTCCAGGATTACCAACAAAGATATACAAAGCCTCGACTCACAAGTGGGCATCGCTCTTGGCCCCCCTATTCGAGATATGCAGAATGGGTGGTCCCATTCCTGATTCTTGGCGAGGTTCTCTCCTCATTCCTATCCGCAAAAAAGGTCAGCAATCTAATCCTGATAACTACCGGATGATTGCACTCCTCGATGTTGATGGGAAGGCCTATGCAAGCGTCTTATTACAAGAACTGACCAGCTGGGCAGAAGACCGTAAATTAATACCCTTCACGCAAACTGGCTTTCAAAAGGGCTGCTACATTGAGGACAAACTGGTTTGCTTAGACCATATGATCAAAGTTACACTTGCAACAAAAGGAAAATTGCTGTTCTAGGAATTTATCGATTTCCAAAGGCATTTGACAACGTTGCCCGCCCCAGGCTCTGGGAGAAATTGCTCAAATATGGCATTCCACCTACTCTACTGAACACACTCATCGCCCTGTACTCTGATACTTGGGTCAAAATAAAAGTCTCTGCTGGTTGGGCTACAACCAACAAAATCATGACCAACAAAGGTCTAAAGCAGGGATGTAATTTGGCCCCTTTACTTTTTAATTTGTACCTCGCAGATTTACCAGAGTGGCGGCCCGCTCTAATGCTTTCTCAAAAAGAAGCACATCTGTTGAAATCCAGTCAATGCAATATGCAGATGATACGATTCTCCTTGATCAAACCAGGTGGGCATTCAACGACATTTTCATTCCTTTGCAACATATTGTGAAACTAATGGACTGAAGATTAATATCTCTAAAACCAAGGTGATGATAGTCTCGAGAAGCCGAGCGGGACAGCGCCCCTGGTACATCGCTGGGAAATCTATAGAGGTAGTCACCTTTTATAAATATCTTGGAGTCTGGATAGACCACAGAGGGAGCTCGGGTCGGCAAATCGCAGCAATGCAAAGTGTGGCCTGCAGCCTGGAGGGAGCCTTCCTATGAACCAAGAAAGCTCTCCATTCTCCTGACTACATCCCGTTAACTGGAGTGATAGATGGCAAATTACTATTCACAATAGCCTTCGGGCCACTACTTTTAAAGATAAAATGTTCACTTGGCTGGACAGAATGCAATCAGCCTGCTTCCGTAGAGTGTTTCACCTCGACCTCTCATGCCCAAATCCGCTTGGAGTTCCGCTTGTTCTCCCAACATTGGATCATTAAAGCAAGATTCATTGCCTACTGTGCAAAAATCAAAATGGCCCACGCTTCCACCCTAAAGAGTTGCATATGGACACTGTTAAATAACCCCAGCACTTCCTGGAATACATTTTTAAATTTAAATTGATTTTATTGCGTGGTAAAGCATCGTCATACACAGCTCAGCTACCTACATCCAATTGCTGGCAGAGCGTAACATCAGGGTTAGTACACAGCGTACGGGTCTACAGCCCGGAGGGCGACCACACAAAAAGAAGTTTCAGGCAGCTGCGAGGATACCACTTTTATGAAAGGAGGAACAAGAAAATAAACAGAGCACCCAACCCCTCCGCCCCCCAAACCCGCGGAGGACATTTTAACAAAATAAAAGACATGTCTCTTGAACCGAAGGAGGAACCCCTACTTAACGCAGATGTGGAATCGTTATACCCGAACATCTCACAGGAATCCGCATTAAAGGTTATTAAGCAACTTCTAAAATCCAGACAAGAAGATAAAGTGATGCCTGCTGACTTTATCCTAGACAGTGCACATGTCGTCTGAACGAAAAATTTGTTCGAGGGAAACCTTTAATTACAAACCTACGGTACATCCATGGACAGTTTTAGTGCTCCCAGTCCAGCCGGACATTATGTGCATAATTTTAGAATTTCAAGTCTATTTTGTTGGTTTCATGAGCATCAGTATACAAAACATTGCAAGAAATGCTTAGCAGGCATGCAAGGCACTCAGGTAGTGAGGTATGCAATGTACAATAATCACATGTATGGCTATTTGCATTCGGTTGAGACAATAATGTATTGCTGGGAGTTAGAACGCTCCTTCCGGTATGGCAATGAAATCATAAGAAGGGAGAACCCCAACTGTGGCCCCCTCCCGCCTCCCCAATCTCCCACCCCGCTCCCACCCCACCCAGTGTGCCGAACATGCGGGACAAGCAGAGTTGTATTCGTGTGTTGGTCGGTGCCATCATTCAGCTGAGTTTGCGGAGTCATTTGTAGTCTCTGTGAGTCGTAAAATGCGCAGGTACTTGGGACATGTGATCTCATTGAATTCCTTAGACAGAAGGGAGAGCAGCAGGAGCCACATTATCTGATAAGTGGCTGTGGAATGTGTGAGCGTGGGGTGAATGCGCTCCATGCCCAGGGTGAACCATATTTTATGTAGCCAACCCGTGTGAGTGGGTCTGGTGGTGGAGCCCCACAGGGACAGGACTTGTTGGGTTGCGGCCTGCATGGCAATCCCCATCTGGCGAACCCTCTGAGATTTTAGTGGGAAGGTGAGTGCATTGGGTAGGCCCAGGAGGGCATACGCCAGGAATCTGGGAATTTCGGTGTCGAATGTGGAGTCAATCCAAGACAGCCCTCCAGTAGTCCTGGATTTCACGGCAGTCCCAGAGGAGGTGAGTCAGGGTGCCTAGTTCCCCACAGCCCCTCCAACAGAGCGCGCTACGTGTAGGGTTACCCTTATTGAGCCGGACCGGTGTGAGATGCCAGTATATGGCCAGCTTCGTCGCCGCTTCCCTGGATGCGGCGTTGCGGGTGCTGTGAGCAGCTCTGTAATAGACTGACCGCCATTCCTGGGGTGATAAGGCCCTTCCGAGCTCTGCCTCCCACCTCTTTTGGCCTGCTGACTTACCCGGCGGGGGAGTGGGGGTAAGCATTTTGTAAAGGTCTGTTATGAGGTGCTTGTCTGAGTCTTTCGTCACCAGCCACTTCTCGAAGCTAGTCATGGGCCTGCCATCCAGGGGTGCAACGTCGGGGTGGGTGAGCCAATGTCGAAGCTAGAAGTATTGAAATAGATGAGGAGAAACAACGTCGTAGCCTTGAGTAATGTCTTTAAGGGAAAGGAAACCCTGCAGGTCGAAGAGGTGACCTGTGGAGAAGCTGCTGATGCCTCGCCATTGTGGGAAGGCCCCCGGGGCGTTGCCCGGCGGGAACTCTGGATTGTCCAGGACAGGCGTTAGAGGAGAGGGGAAGGTGGTAAGTCCCCTTTTGACCGCGACCGCGTTCCAGACCTGCATGACAGTGCGAGTGATAGGAGACTTTAGGAGATAGCGTGGTCGGTTCTGTCTGAGAAGGAAAGGGACCTTCCAAAGGGAGGTGCCTGCCATCGCCCTATCCTGGAATAACCAGCGCTTCTCTGATTCCGGCCTGAACCACTCCACCAGAAATCGGAGTTGCTCAGCCTGGAAATATTGCAGAAGATTGGGGACGCCCAGTCCTCCTTCGTCCGGGCTCCGGTAGGCCAGGTGTTTGTGTAGGCGCGCTTGTTTACCCCCCCAGATGAAATGATGGATGGCGGCTTGGAGGGCCTCGATGGTGCCCGCAGGGGGGAACACCGGGAGAGTCTGGAAAAAATACAGAATCTTAGGCAAGGCTGTCATCTTGATCGCAGTGACACGGCCCAGTAGGGAGAGTGGCAGTTTGGTCCAATGTGCAAGGTCGGATCGGATCCGAGAGGACAGGGCCGTATAGTTGAGAGTCAGCGTGGAGGCTGTGGAAGCAGTAAGCGTGACGCCTAGGTAAGGAAGCTGTGCTACCGATGGGATTCCTCCGCTGTAGGCAGGCGGGGTGATGTGCTTTTGGGCATTCTTGCCCAAGGGTAGTATGAGTGATTTCCCTTTGTTTATTTTGAAGCCAGAGACGGCCCCAAAGTCTTCCAGTTCCGCTAGAAAGGCGGGGATGGAGCGGTCTGGGTTATCCAGGGCGGCGATGATGTCGTCTGCATAGAGACCTATTGCATGGGGCTCCCGACCAAAGTTCATCCCGCGGATGCTGGGATTGTCGCAGATCTTTTGCGCTAGAGGTTCTACATAGAGGGCGAACAGGTGGGGCAAAAGGGGGCACCCCTGCCTCGTGCCTCTCTGAATCTCAAAAGGATCGGAGCACAGACCGCCCATGCGGACGCGGGCCTGGGGGCAGTACAAGCAGCTGGCGATCCAGGCTTTGAAGCAATCTCCCACCTGGAAGCAACGCAGGACTTGCTGGAGTTAGAGCCAGTCCACTCGGTCAAATGCTTTCTCAGCGTCAATAGCAAGTAACGCTGAGTCCGAATTCTGGAAGTGGGCCTTATCAATCAAGTGTAGTATGTGTTTAGTATTGTCGCTGAATTGGCGATTTGGGACGAAGCCGGACTGATCTGGCTCCAGAATTCCGGGCAGGCACGGACCTAGGCGTGCAGCTAAAATCCCTGTAAAGATCTTTAAGTCCAGGTTGAGTAGGGATATGGGGCGGAACGCGGGGCAAGTGTAGGCTTTTTGCCTGGTTTAGGTAGCACAATGATGTCGGCCGCCAGCATATCTGGAGGAATAGAGCTCGGTCCCTCGAAGGAGTTGAAGAGCCGGGTAAGGACCGGGGCCAACAACTGGCTGAAAGTTTTATAAAATCCGGATGAGAATCCGTCTGGCCCCGGTGATTTAAGAGGGCGGAGATGGGAGATAGCAGCCAGGACGTCGTCCAGGCGGATAGGGGTGTCCAAGGAGTCCACATTGTCCTGAGACAGCTCTGTTACATTTGCAGATTCTAGATAGGTACTGACATCCTCCGACGAGATCGAGTCCGCTTTGTATAATGTAGCATAGAACGTCCTGAACGCCTCTGCAATCTGGGTCTCGCCTGAGATGTCCTGACCGGAGTCGTCTGTTAGGCTAGTGATCCGGGTGCGTTGAGCCTTCACTCTCAGGGCGCTAGCAAGCAGACGGCCTGTTTTATTCCCCCCGACGTATTAGGAATGACGGAGGCGCAGAGCTGCGAATTCCGCACGGTCGGTATCTAAGCTGGCCATTTGGGCCCTGGCAGTCTTCAATTGTTTCCAAACCAGCGGAGCGCCGGTGCGACTGTGAGCCCTTTCGTGTTTAGAGACCCGAGCTGTGAGGTCGGCTCTTTTCTCTTTGCGGTCCATGGCCTCTGCTGCTGCAATGGCAATGAGCTAGCCTCGGGCGACCGCCTTCAAGGCCCCCACAGGGCAGTCACTGGGGTCCCGGGAATGTTGTTAGTGGCCACATAGTCAGTGAGGCGAGCGTGTAGTTGTTTGGTAACGTCCGGTCGTTGAAGTAGGGTCTCTCGCAGCCGCCAGGTACCAGGAGGGTGGGTGGACCTGGGGACCTGTATTGTTAGTTCCACCGCGTCATGGTCAGATAACGCCGCAGGGGTAATGGCTATGTCTTTAAGGGTGGGGAGCAGTTCAGAGGAGCCCAAGAAGTGGTCTAGCCTGGCATAAGTGTGGTGGACGTGAGAGTAGAACGTGTAGTGTGATGCGGTGGGGTGGGAGGATCTCCACAGGTCCACAAGACCTTTGTCCCGTAGCCAATCTGTACCAGCGGCTGTTATAGCTCCCGTGTCCCCGTACCGATGGCCTGACCTGTCCATGTTTGAGTCCATCACTAAGTTGAGGTCCCCCCGGATTAGCAGAGGTGAGTTAAGGGATTGAAAGGATTCGCAAGCAGCTTGTTTCAAAAAGGATTCTTGACCAGAATTTGGGGCATAAAGTGAGGCAATAGTAAAGCGCTGGGCCCCCCATGAGGAAAGTGTGTGCTAGCAATCTGCCTTTAATCTCCCTCACCTTGTCCCCCACACAGCCGCGGAAGCCCCTGGAGACCAAAATGGCAACCCCTGCCTTCTTTGTCGGAAGTGAGGAGAAGAACTGGTGAGGGAAAGCGCGCGAGCGCATCCTATGCCAATCTTTGATTAAGAGATAGGTTTCTTGCAGTAGGCATATGTCGGCACAGAATTCTCCAAGTGAGATATCACAGCCCTCTGCTTTATCGGATTGTTCAGGCCTTTAACATTAAGAGTTTGTACCTTCAGAGTAGACTCCATCATGGGAGTGCTCGGAGACCTCGAGCTGTGTGACTCCATTTTCCCGGAGGGAGCCAATGATGGAACGAAGGGCGAGGTAGCCCCCGAGGTTCCCTGGCACACTGGGTCCCACCCTCAGACCCATCCCCGAACTATTCCCCCAACCCCCTACCCCAACTTCAACCATTCCCCCCCCAACCTCCATCCCCCCCAACCCCCATCGAACAGCCCCGCAGAGAACTGCTACTCATAGTCTCGGGCCTATCCAAACAGTGTTCAGGTCCGGAGAGAGTCAATGTAGTGGGTAACGTGGTGGCGGCTGACTCAGCGGCCCCCCGCCCACCCCCCCCGTGTGTATAGCTATGGTGAAGAAAGCACATTCTCCATTATCAACCTCTTACAGTTTGGTCACTGTGTTGTCTGCCACCTCCTGTATCGCCGCCTCTCGTTCCTGAGCAGCTGTGGTGGGGTCAGGCCTCGGGAGAGACCTGGGCAATCGCCGTCGTCGTATGGCCTGCCACCCTCCTCCGACGCCTCGAGTGGGTCCATCCCGTGGCCGACCAGGTGAGGCTTCTCTCGAACTGCGTCCTTCTGGCGTGTCAATGCCCAGCAACTCACAGGTGTCTTGGAGAGATCTAAGTTGACGCAGAGACCCTTTCCAATTGAAGATGAGGCGGAATGGATGGCCCCAGGAGTATGGTACTCCGTTATCTCTTAGAAAGTCAGTGGCAGCTCTAAAGGCTTTACGTTTCTGCAGGGTTATGGCCGAGAGGTCCTGGAAAAGGGCCACATCATCCCCTCAAAATTGGATTGGGTGCTTCGCTCGAGCCTCCCTCAAGATGCTCTCTTTCAGCGTGAAGTCAGGGAGGAAGGCCAGTATGTCCATGGGGGGGCCGGTGCCCACCGTGCCATTCCGACTCTGTGTGCTCGGTCGATACGAATGTCGAACTCACCCGACTCCCCAAGGATCTCTCGAAACAGCTCCTGAAGGTAGGTGACCACGCTGTTCCCCTCGGATTTTGACGGGACTCCCCGGACCCGTATGTTGTTCCTCCGAGAGCGATTCTCCAGATCCTCGGAGTGTGCCTGTAGGTCCACCTGTTGTTCCTGGAGACGGATGATCTCTTGTCAGAGTTGTTCCACGTCCGTGCTGCGGGTCTGGTCTGCTTCCTCCACTGCTGCCACATGCTCCCCCAGGCCGTCCAAATCCCGGCGGAGTTCCCGCTGCTCCCCTGCCAATTCCTGCTTCAGGGCCTGGAAGTCATCCCTCAGGGTGTTGAAAAGGGAGGCAAGGAATGCTTTTGTGATGGGGGCAGACTCGTCGTCCTGGGCTTGGGGGCTAACAGGTGCTTTCGGAGGCGGTGTCCCTTGGGTCTTCTCCCGTTTTGGAGCGTTTTTGTGGAGCATGTCCACGATGTTGCGTGAGTTTTTGCGTCCCCCGGTAGCCATGTCGTTTGTGTCGCGGGGGTTGGTTCGTCAGTCTCGTGGGTCCGCGCTGGTGTCTGTAACCTCGCTATGCGCAAGTCACCGGGTGTGTTCTAGCGTTCTAGTCTGTCCTGGGCCCTCTTTGTCTTCCGGTCCAGAGAGTAGGCCTAGGTCCTTTGCAATGGGGCAGGAGCGGTAGTTAGGTAGGGTTCCTGCGGTCCCGATGTGGGGGTGAATTACTTCAGAGGGGGTTCCCCGCGTGAGCTGTGGTGGCTTTTGTGCGAGCTGTCTGACTCACACATTTGTTCCCACCGATAGCTTGGCTCAGAGTTCCGCTAGTCCAGACAGCCTTGTCCCAGTATGGCTGTCTCCCCGATGGTGGGTGCGGTTTGCGGTGGGGGAGCGCTCCTGCGCCAAATCCGATCTCGTCGGAGGGGGGCACCGGTATCTCGTAGCAATGGTCCCCCTCCCTCACCCCCGGGCTGGTCGTGTGGCTCGGCCGGGTCCCCCACCGCCGGCAGGCGCGCCGTGGTAGGCCCCAAAGCCTGGATCTCGATTTCAGCACACCCCCGGTGCCGGGCCTTGCCCCAGTTTTGGGTTTCTCCTGTTGATCATCGCTTCCCGGGTTGGCGTGTCTTTGCTTTGGGGGCCATGAGTTATATGGGGTTCCGAGGCCAGGATGCAGTCAGCCCTGGCCTCCGTGTGGGCGCCTCGATCTTTCCAGCCAGGCCCAAGCCGGTGCCTTAATTTTGGCAGTACGTGCTCCGGCACAACGGCCACCCCCACGACTCCACAGCTCTCGGTGCAGCACAGGGTGAAGCCCCTTCAGGTGAGTTTAAAGTGTGGGCTGTAGAGGGAGGGGTGCCTCCGAACCCCAGCACTTACTTGGGCATCTTTGATAGCGCCGTGCAGGCCCGCGACCAGGGCCTCGATTCCCACGGCCGGCCGCCTTCTTCACGGGGCTTCTCCCGTCGGCGATGCAGCGGGCCCCGCTAACTTCTCCTCGGGCTCCGGTGATTCTCTAGGAAGAGCCCCTCGCCTCAGCCGGCCGCATCAAAGTTCGGGCACTTTCCGCTAACGGCTCCCTCCGGTGAGTCCTCCCCGGCCGCCACCACACGGGCAGCAGAGCTCCGGGCCGGTCGCTTGCACTCCGGCTCGCCAGCAGCCACAACCGTCCAGGCGCCTGTCTAGATAGAGGCTAGGGCCGTGCCGGACAGTGGGGAGACAACACTGGAAGGCTAGGGGAATGCGTTCTGTGAATATTTAAGGGCTAACGGGGTTTGGGCCGGGGAGCCTCCGATCGGACGTCCGTTCAGTCCGCCATCTTTGCCACGCGCCCCCTGGAATACATTTTTAACATTCTGATTGGACGCATTAGAAGCCCACGATCTATGGGCGAGCTCGCTACCCATAGGGGTTGCCATCAAAGCCCTGACCAAACAAGCAAAAATACTATCAGTGGAACACGATGCACTATCCGTAAAAGTTATCACATGGCAGCTGGGCGTCAAAACTCTATGATCCAAAAACCCTACCACACTACCTGTCATCCTCCATGAAGCTATCAGTGAAACACCTGTTAATGAGATTATGATTTGGGCTAATCCCCCTGATGGTGTACAATTATGGATGGAGGTACAAGGCAGATATGTCCTCCAGTGCTGCTTTTGCAACAACGGGGAAGAAAATCTAACACACGTTTTGTGCATCTGTAGAACTTTACTCCACCTTCGAACTTATTGGTTGGGCCCCATCTGGAGAATTCGGAATGTGAGGACATGCAAAGGAGCCTTAGAGGAGTGTATGAAGGGGGACTCAGCACAAGTGGCCGCCCTTTTCATAAAATTTATGACCAAGATTAATTAAATTCTACCAGCAGATACCACCCATAAACCTTTGCTGTGTCCGATATGAATTTCCGTTCCTCTGTCTTTTAAATTGAGAGCAGAAAGTGTTTTTTATGTTCTTTTTTGTATGAATTGCAATGATTTTAACTAATTGTGCAAATAAATCTATCTTTTCCCCAATTATAAGCCAGCAGATCTGGTGTAATTTAAGCAATTTTGACAAACGAAATTGGAAATGTAACAACCTAATATTTATTTACAAGATGAACGATTATGCAGAGTTACACCACCGTATGAACTTATTCCAAATGATGTAAACGGACAGAAGTTCCTTTTTGTTAAATTCTTTTATTCAAATGTAATCATAAGAAGGCTCCAGCCAACGCATTTCGTTCAATGAGAAATTAACTTCATCAGGTTCGAATAGTATGTATGCGAAGAGTAGTCCAATGGTGGGGTGTTGGATGTGGTGAATAAAAAGCAAATATACTTTAGATTGCACTGTTAACCCCGCACACCGGGAAAAATATAGCCCAATTGTGCGTGATCTAGTCGAATCTGGCAACACTGATTATTGACAGTTTGTAGCCCAAGATTTAGCAACCCGCACAAACCAAAATGTTACTGCACAACCGGGAGAAATATAGCCCAATTGTGCTTGATCTAGCACAAACTGGCAACACTGATTATTGACAGTTTGTACTTGGCAGTACACATCTCATGTTGGTGCTGCAGTGGCCATGCTAGGCCCAGGCTAAACACCATGCTTGAATTGTGTTTAGAAATCCAAATCACTCTTGTACGTCTGTCGGCTTTCGCCATTCGATAGCATGAGGCGGTGACGTTTAGCCTGACGCAGACATGGCCACAACAGCGACATGGCTAATCAGTTTCCGCTGTCAAAGCAAGGTGGGGTTTTAGGTCGAGCCTAAGGGCAGCGTGCATGCTCTGCGAGGCATGCTGTATTGGAGTATGCTCTTGAAGCCTACCCACTCAACCCATATTTGTCAATCTTATGTCATTGCCCTTTGCAAATTCTTGCTTCCAATTCGTACATAAGCTTGTTAGTCCCTCTTTAGTACCTCCTTGTCTTCACTTGTAACCTTCCATGAGAAGTGGCCCTTTTCCTTTAGTTGTTACTCCATAAGGTAGCTTTATAAGTTGGTGAGCACTATTTTCTTTAATGCTCTTCCCCTATTCCACCCACGACATTGCAGCACCCGCCTGCTTTGTTTTAAATTGTAATATATTTTATTGAAATTACAGCGTGGTCCACTTTATAGCGATCGCACTTATTTAATATACTGTGCGGTCCGCATTAACTTTAGCGGCTGGGCCTATTTAATTATCAGCCGCTTTCACTTTAGTGGGCCGTGCTACAAAACTTTTGAAATTACTTTTTTTTCTAACTTTGGGTGAAAGCACAAAATGCGCTTTCATGACAATGGTGGACACACCCCTCTGTTTAGACGCTGATCATGGTAATCTGAATATGAGAGCAGCATCCTAAAAAAGGGGTATGGCCACCATTACAGTGGTCTCGCATTTGCGAGAGTTTGAGCTCTTGGCATTAAAAACAACAATGCTTTTTATATACGTGTTCCTTTTAAAAACACATGAATAAAAGGCATTGTCATTTTCAATGCCAATAGCTTAAATGCTTGAAAATGCGAGACCTATTGCATTGAAAATGCTTGTTCATATATGTTGCCTCTCATAGACATAAAAAGGATCTCCACTTCGCAAATAGGAAAATACAGCTAGATAGTGGTTTTAGGCAAATAATCAAGCAAAGATCTGACTTGGAAACCTCCTTTAACAGTGGTTGCTCTATTTTATTGAGGATCAAAACAATAGCTGACAACGTTTCGCAGTGACCGTTTTAGTAGTTTGATGGAAAGGGGAAGCAATAGTTTTAATATGTTTGGATTGTATTTATAACAATAATAATTTTTCTATCTCCTATATCTATACTTTAAACATTTAAGGGAAGGTTCTTGTTCATTTCGGAATGAAAGGTGTACTATTTTCCAAGATGGGCGCCACATTTACTGCAGTACACAAGGAATTGTTTTTCTATTTTCAGGCAATCACTTGGCCCAAAAGGTTTACAAAGACGGTTTGGTAGGTATGCTACTGTGGCATCGATTGGTCAGCGAACGGACTGAGCATGGTTTCTTTGGGTCAGCCAACACAAGCGAGTATGCTGCTGTTAACTGCTAACCTTGGCTACTTATTTTTGATGATTAAAATCCAGTGATTTTGATGAGGTTAAAGATGGCTTAGTCTTAATTTGTCCTGGTAGGATAAGGTATTATATCCCTACACCCTAATGTCCTTGTTCCGGTCATTCAGTAGCGAGGAAAGCAATCCACAAGATATAAGGTAGGTTTTCCAAGTAACTTATTGAAGTGATACAAATGCAGTTGATGAGTCCATCCTCAAACGACCTCCATCTCTGTAGTTCTGTTACTGAATGATGTTAGGAAACGACCCGACCCAGCAACGAGAATTGAAGAACATGGAACGCCATTTGTAGGATGACAGACATTGATAAGATACAACAAGATAGCACCCGCTAAAGCACGTGCGTGAAGAACAACAGGGGCGTAACACAGGCCTCGTAGTGTGGGGGCCGCAAGCTACAGGTGGCCCCCTCAGCACAGAGCTTTCACCCAGAGCTCCTGATAAAATCCAGAGCAGCGTCCCTCCATGCACCTTGCAGGGAGGCCATTTCAAATTGTGTTACGCCACTGAACAGCAGGCGCCGTGCTGTAGCATATAACAGTATTATAAACCTATGTCCTAATGTCCTTGTTCCAGTTTTTTACTTGTGAGGGGATTTCACCTCATGCACAAAACCAAAACCTGATAGCAGGAGTGGCCATGACATAATTCCACCCCTCAAGGGTGGTATAAGTCATGGCCAATCCCACTGTAGTGAATGCTCACACACAATAAGTAACTCTGTTATAGCAGCAGGGCAGGCAATACACCAACTAAGATGTGTGGACCTCTCCCAACCACACATCTAAACATTCTATCATTAAAGCATGCAATAGAACAGAGAACAGCCTTGGGGACTGTAGGCAAGTGCCTAAATGTACATCTAGTAATGCGCAAATACATGGCTGCCAAATAGAGATGTCTCTTTTTGGCGTTCATGGACCTCAGCGCAGCTTTCGATAATGTATCAAGGGGAAGCTGTAGAATATGCAGATCAGTAAAGGCGCCAATCCCAAAATCATTCCTCTGCTATATCAGCTGCATGCGGATGTAGAAGCAAGAATTAGGTTTGAGCCAAACGAGCAATGCACACCATTTATAAAAATAAAACAGGGGGTTAGGCAAGGCTATGTGTTGGCCCCCATACTTTGTAGCTTATACATCAATGTCTTAGCTGATTTTCTGATTGATGCTGAATCTGACACCTCTAGAATTGGGACCCGAAAGTTTCCTGTACTCATGTATGCTGATGACTGCGTGCTCATGGCTAGAACGGGGAGGGGACTCCAGAAGCTATTAAAGAGCTTTTAGTTTTTTATGTCTGATCTAGGCCTCTCCACAAACAAAGCTACATCTTTTGCCATGGTGTGTTATGTCATGGTATTGTAATTTATGCAGAAAAAAGGAGTAGCACCACAGGACCTGTCAAGGTCTCAACAAAGTGTGGGGAGAAAGAGTGCGCAAAAGAAAAAGAAAAATATTCTTTTGTTAGAAGATCCCTCACTCACCAACCTGGTTGGTGACATGCTTCATCATCAGGGTCCCACCCAGACAGCCGAGTGCTGTCTGGGTGTGCTGCGACACCTGACTACAGTGGAGGGGGTTCTTTTTCGTGAACGTGAGTGAAAAAAGTGAGTTAAAAATTGGCCAGATAGGACTATGTGGAAAAAACTTTATTCAAGAGCTATCGGACAATGTTAAAAACATTTTTTGATACTTGCATAGGTTAGATTGACCATCAGTATCTATGTGAAGTGAAGATAAATAAAAAGGTCTACATGTTTCAACCTGTGTTGGAAATTGCCAGGTTTTCGTCAGGACCAAAAGTGAGTGACCTGGGCGGTATACACACGCTAAGGTGTACCCTGCCCTCGGTCACAGTAACCTAACTGCGTACTTACAGTCGGTGTCCTTTCATCCAGGATTTTGGGAAAGGAAAAGAAAAAACTCAAAATCGAGTGTTCAGTGGCCCATGGGAGTTGGGGTCATGCCTCTAACTCCTGAAGCACGATTGTGCCAGGAGGAAAGCCACTGCCGTTTCGCATATTCGCCGCCCACCGCGGATACAAGTTTCAAATGTTCAAGTTGTGCCAAATAGACCTCGTTCAAGAACATGATGATAACGTATGCTGAGTTCAAAACCCGTGATCAAAAGAAGCGTGCGCCCTGGGGACATGCCTTGCCCTCTTGACACGAAACGTTGAATTAAAACAGTCATGAGTGGGATGTATTCGGTGAGCTTTATAAATAAAGTTTTTTCATAAACAACATGGCTCTGTATATGACGGGTAGCACTAAGAATGTTCTGTACATTAGGTTTAATTTAGATTTGATTCAATTGGGCAGATGGGTTGTAACTTGTATTATGTGGTTTAACTGTGATTATTAATTTATTTATTTATTTATTTATTTTTAAAACCTTTATTGCAAGAAAGTAATACAAATACAGACCTACAACCCCAAGGGCCGGTCAGAAATAGTAAACATCATAGTCGAAAACAATACACCGCTCATCAGCCGACAACCCTTGGGTCCAGCAGCGATATTACACGTTAATGTATGGATCCTATGGCTGCAGAAGGATAAAAGAAAGGTTTCACATTTTACACTTTTTGAAAAAACCAACATAGAAACAAGGTCCAAGGTAATAACTGCAATTGGTGTGACCGTCCCAGGTAGCAGGGGGGGGGAAATCCAGCCGGAGAGGCTGGTCTGAAAAAGGATAAAGCTTCTCGGGGGGAAGGAGGGGCCAAGAGTGGGCAAACTGATTATGTACAATAGGAAATGGATGTATGGAATGCAAGGTCACGGGGACAGAGGATTAGTAACGGATTCTACGAAAGGGGGGGTGCAGATCTCTCCACGATACGCATTCCATTGACCCCATATCCTTCCCCATTTCTTGGGCCTGCCACGGGCGGTGTATACCATTTTCTCCCTAAACATGCACCAATCCATGCCTTCTTTCCACGCCGATGCCAAAGGTGCCCTCTGGGACCCCCACAGTTGGGCTTTGTCCCTCTTAGCTATCATATTGCCGAGGGTAGCCCATTGAGTTTGCGCCACGCTATAGTCATTCGGTTCCCAAACATTCAATAGGCACCTCCTAGCCTCAGGCAATAATGACACACCCGTCACCTCTTCCATAATGGCATGCACGCGTCTCCAATATGACACCACATCCGGACATTCCCACATAATATGGAGAAAAGTAGCAAGCATACCGCAGCCACGCCTGCACAACCCATCCATGAATAACCCATCCTTATCATGCGTGGACCCGTGACATAGACGCGGTGTAAAATCTTCAATTGCACCAGCCGGAGACGCGCCGGAATCGCTACTTCCTTTGGAGACGATATTGCGGCCTGCCAATCTTCATCATCCAACTCCAGCCCATCCGCGGTCCAGGCACTACGAAGCTGTACAAGAAGGTCTGAGCAGTCATTAATGAGCTTCTTATAAATAAGAGAGATGGTGCTATCAGGAACATGTCCATCAAGCACCCGATCTTCCAGGGGAGAGGACTCCGGGATAACAGTTCCAGTCGGGAATACCGATGCAAGTGCGTGGCGGATCTGGAGATAGCGGAAGTGCTCCCTATTACTTAGGTCAAATTCTCGTTGGAGTTCGGCAAAGGTTTTAATCCTATCCTTGACCCAGAGGTCCCCAACCCGACTAATGCCAATAAGATCCCATTTGTCGAACCCCTTCGTCACCCAAAGATTACCCAGCCTTTCGGCCGCGTAAAGCGGAGTTGCTCTAGTCAGCCTGTCCGTCCACCCCGTGGCAGCCGTCGCGCTACTCCACACTCGTACCGCCACCCTGGTGGGACCAGTAAGTTTATTCCCAGCCGCTCTAGAGTAGAGCGCCCTGTTATAGTTGCCTCCCGGTAGCTGCCATTTGTCCATCTCAAATGCAGGATTCGGGACTAGACCATACATAGCGTGATAAACAGCACTCAATTGAGATGCCCAGTAATATCGTTTGATATCGGGCAGCGCTATACCGCCATCGTACCAGGGCAGAGTCAGTTTCGACAACGCGATGCGAGGCCGCCCGCCCCACACCAACTTCCTTTGGAGGCCCTCGATCTCACGAAAATAACTGGCAGGCACCAAATCGAGCGTATTTTGGAGGGCGTAAAGGAATCGGGGGAGAGACATCATCTTGAACAGGGCTGCCCTCCCTACCGGGGACAGCGGTAAACCACACCAAGCCGCGACGTCCGACCGAAGCCGACGGAGCGGTGGCAGTAAATTCCTCTCATACCTCACGGCAGAGTCTAAGGAGATATAAATCCCCAAATACTTAAACCCGTCGTACGACACAGGTATCGGACAGACGCGGGGCAGCAAGGGTAGTTCTCCGGTAAGCGGATAAATACAGGACTTGGTCCAATTGATGGTCAAGCCAGAGTTTCTCCCGAAGGAGCCCAACACGTCAAACAACACTCCCAGTGATTTACGAGGGGAAGTTATGTATAACAAAATATCGTCTGCATACAATGACACACGATCCTCAAAACCAGGGGACCAACTAATGCCTTCAAGCGACGGCTCCCACCGAAGCCACGCGGCAAGGGATTCAAGAGCAAGCGCGAAGAGCAGCGGTGACAATGGGCAGCCCTGTCGCGTGCATCTTCCGAGGACAAAGGATTCCGAGGCCCTACCATTTACCACAACTTGGGCCAATGGTTGTTCATACAGGAGCCGAACCCACCTGATGAAATGTGGGCCGAAACCAAACTTCGCGAGGGCCGCCCACAAATACGGCCACTCTATTGTGTCAAAGGCCATCGAGGCATCCAAAGAAACCAAGATGGCCGGCTCACGAAGTGACCCCGCCCTTGCCAGAACGCCATGGAGGCGGCGAAGATTGAGCGCAGTATTACGGTGGGGGATGAACCCCGACTGATCTGGATGTATCAAGTCACTAATCACTGTGACCAGGCGATTTGCCAATAATTGTGCCAGAATCTTAGGCTCAACATTCAAAAGCGAGATTGGCCTATATGACGAACATTGATCGCGGGGCTTCCCATCCTTATGAATGACCACAATGGACGCCAGCCTCTGATCTCGGGGAAGGATTCCAAGATCTCGCGACTCCAGAAACATTCGGCGAAGATGCGGCGCCATCTTGTCTGGACACAATTTGTACAGCTCTACCGGAATACCATTCGGGCCAGAGGCCTTACCCGAACGAAGGGAACGGATAGCGAGCGCTATTTCATCAGCAGAAAAGTCCGCTTCCATAAGCTCCTTGTCTGATTCCGACAGGCTAGGCAATGCGATATCCCTCAGAAGCAAATGAGAATCTTCCTCCGGCCTGTCCGAGACCGGCGCGTATACTTTCTGAAAGTGCTGAGCAAAGACTGCAACTATCTCTATCGGGTCCACAACCCGCGTACCGTCCACCCTCTCCACAACAGGCACCACACGATTCAACCGTTCTCTCTTGTCCAACCATGCAATCAACTTCCCCGCCTTATCACCAACATCATATAAACGTCCCTGTTGCACACGATTCATCGTCCGAGCCGCATCCGTCACCAAAGCCCTGTAGTCGGCCTGTTTAAGGGCCAATACATGCAACCTCCCAGACGTAACCCCAGATTCCAACTCTTCTTCCAAGGCCGTGATTTCATTTTCCAAACATACAACCTCCTCATTCTTACTTTTCTTCGCGCTAGCAATCAAGGACAGGGCCTGACCCCGGATCACTGTCTTATAGGCCACCCACAGGGAGACGGAGGAAGACACCGATCCCACGTTTTCAGCAAAGTAGTGATCCATGCATTTAACCACCGCAGCCCTAGTTTTGGGACTGCGTAGGTGCCAGGGGTTAATCGGGGCGACACGGCCCTCTGCTCCCAAGTGCAAATCAAGTGTGAGCCAAAGTAGGGAGTGATGCGAGATCCCCCTAGCCAGGTGTCGAATTTCTTTTACAGTGACCATCTGTGCCGCTGGCAATAGGATATAATCGAGCCTCGAGAGACTACCATGCGCTCCAGAGTAAAAGGTATATTGTGCCTGTCCAGGGTGCAGCTGCCTCCAGCTATCCACTAAACCCATCGCATCCAGGAAATCACCCAACCATGACTGCGATCTCAAGAGCGTCCTGGGGGGGCTACGATCATCGCTACCACTAACCACCGAGTTAAAGTCGCCACCCATTATCAACATGCCCTCGGGGAAGCTCAAAACCACCCCACCCAAATCAGAAAACGTGGTGGACTGTAGACCCGGTAGAACATAGACAGAGAGTATGGAGAGCGTCTTCCCCTCCCAGTGCCCTGTAATGGCCGCGTACCGGCCACGATCATCCAGCACGACATCGTCTATCTCCAAGGGGAGGGAGTTCCGAACCAGGACAACCGCCCCCCTCGAACCAGTGGTAAATCCTGAATGTGCCACAAGACGATACCCCCTCCTATTCAGCGCATGGCAAGTGTTCCCTATCAAGTGCGTCTCCTGAAGTAACACTACATCTGGTGAAAGACGCTTCAAGTACTGCAGAACTATCCCCCGCTTGATCCTATCACCCAGACCATTCACATTCCAATCCAACACCCTCAGCCCCCTACCCCCCATTGCAGAAGCATAAACAGTGCCCCCCCCCACAAAGAGACAGTCCCAACTGACGAAATATGCAGCGAGATGAAACCTCAGAGTAAATAAAGAAACAAAGACCCTCCCCCCACCCCCAGGAAAGTACCCAACACACACCCCCCCACCCTGCACCCCTGCGTCGATCCAAAAAACCACCCCAACTTGCAGTGTGCCTGTCGCCCCATTAAACTAGTCTACGAAAAGAGAGAAAGAACCCCTAAGAGGAGGAAGAAACCCAATACCCCCCACCCCCGGGTAATCAATGTGTACACAGAAATAGTCAAACCACTGCTGCAAGTCAATATGGCCGGCACACCGGTGGGGACTCATTCCACCCGTTCCTCCAGGCCGCCTTCAGCGCCACTGGACTGTTCTGATCGATCGCGGTGTGTCGGCAGAGTGTCAAGCCAGTCACTGGCAACCTCCGGGCGATCAAAAAATAGTGTGCGCTCTTCATACTCGACCCTCAAGCGGGCTGGGAACAGCATAGTGTACTTTAGACCCATGTCTCTGAGGCGTCGTTTCACACCCGTGAAGCTCATGCGTTGTTTTTGCACCGCTTGCGTGAAGTCCGGGTAAAAACGAATGGACGCGTTGTCAAATTTTGTGGGTCCTCGGTGCGCGATGCCTGGAGAATAGCGTCTCTGTCCCGAAAGTTAAAGATCCTGGCTATAATAGGCCGTGGCACAGCGCCCAGTTTAGGCCTTCCACCCGGGACTCTGTGGGCGCGCTCCACGGTGAAGAAGTTGCTGAGGCCCTTAGGTGCCAGGTGGTTCAGCACAAGGTCCTCCACCAAAAGATCCGTAGACACTTCCTCGGAGCGTTCCGGAACACCAATGATGCGGACGTTGTTGCGCCTGGCCCGGCTCTCGTAGTCATCCAGCCGACAGGCAAACAAGTCGTTAGAAGTCCGGAGATTGCGAACCTCAGCCTGAAGGTCCGAGACATCAGTAGTAAGACTTGCAGTCTTAATGTCCAGCGACTTGACCCGCTCATTGGTCTTAGCGAGATCCGTTCTGATGAGGTTGACCTCAATCGCCACAGTGTCTATCTTCGAGGCCAGTGTCTCGTACTGCTGACCCATGGAGGTCTTCACACTAGCAATGGCACCCATGACGTCTCACAGCGTCAAGTCTTCTGTCGCAGGAGAGCCCTCTCCAGACTCAAACGGGGTTTTACCCACCCCACCAGGGGAGCCCTTCGGGCGGGCGAAGCGATCGATGGTATTAGACTGGGCGGCGCCGCCTCGGTACGTGACCCTGGTAGACCGCTTCTCGCCCTCTGGCTTACCCGCCATGGTGGACAATGAGTCCTGATGGACCTCTATTAGGAACCGGCGAGGATAGCTCTCCACAGTACCGCCTTGTGTAGTCGATGAAATATAAGAGGCAGGAGATGAGCAGGGAGCAGGCGACAGGATGTAAGCCAGCAGTGTCAACAAGCAGCAAACCACAGTGGATGTGACCAAAACCGAAACTGAAAGTACCACGGGGGCTGCGATCAGACCTCAGTGGCCATTGTTGTTCAATTGCCACCCGGGTACTTCGAAGAATCGAGGCCGTGGACGTCTGTCGGTATAGGCCATAAAGTTCGTGGTGCAGCAAGTCCGGTTCCCGGCGGCCAAATCGAATTCTGAAAGATGATATCTTGTCAGCAGGGTATCATCTAGTAGAACCCGTCGTCTAAATCAGGATACTGAACAGGATAGTCGCGGGAGGTGAAAAGGGTCTCGGGAGCCCTGTGAAGGACTTGGTTACTGAAGGACTGGGTTCTTTAAGACCCAGCGGTGCCAGGGCACAACACCTGAAACCTTCGTGGGTAACCTGCTCCGGCGTACGAATCACAGAGACACGGGACACTTCCTTCGACGTCAAAGATTCAAGGTTTATTTGCTGCAGGGAACACAGAAGTCACGACAAGTACACCACGTGCAACTTGGGGAGACTGCTTCAAATTGCTTCTGTGGATCGCTCCTTTTATACAGTTTTTACCCATAGGACAACATGGTACACAAAAGTTTACAACCTGGTTCTCACCATTATCCCCCAGAGGGGTCGCTTTGGTCATTTTGAAAAACATGAGGTCCGGAACATAAGTGCGGAAACATTTGGCGGTTCCCAACTGTAAAACCCATCTTCCCACCATTAGCGAATTCCAATCAGCAGTAAAACAGATCGAAATAGGAACAAGAACAGGTGTAGAGGAAGACGGAGACAGTGGGGGGATCGGAAAGGGTGTAAAAGGGAGGTATCGGCTTCCTTCGACGTCAAAGATTCAAGGTTTATTTGCTGCAGGGAACACAGAAGTCACGACAAGTACACCACGTGCAACTTGGGGAGACTGCTTCAAATTGCTTCTGTGGATCGCTCCTTTTATACAGTTTTTACCCATAGGACAACATGGTACACAAAAGTTTACAACCTGGTTCTCACCATTATCCCCCAGAGGGGTCGCTTTGGTCATTTTGAAACACATGAGGTACGGAACATAAGTGCGGAAACATTTGGCGGTTCCCAACTGTAAAACCCATCTTCCCACCATTAGCGAATTCCAATCAGCAGTAAAACAGATCGAAATAGGAACAAGAACAGGTGTAGAGGAAGACGGAGACAGTGGGGGGATCGGAAAGGGTGTAAAAGGGAGGTATCGGGAAACACGAGATACAGGCATCAAAGGGACGTGCCTAATGAGATGCACGGCTGAGACAATAAGTCCGTGCGGCAAGATGAGCCTCGAGCGGCGCCATCTGCCTTACAGTAGCAACCCCCTCGTCATAAAGACACTTACAAAGAACATGTGTCTTCCGCAAATATCTTGGGAGTCCCAGGGTCGCGAAGCGGACAACGTCCGTTCGCTGGCTACTTGAGGGCAAGAGACAAAATGGATGCCGTATCTAAGATGGAACCCGTGGGTACAGATGAAAAACCCACATAACAAACGAACGGTTTAAGTTAGCACAGCGAAACTGCGCACACTTACTAAACTCGCCATTTGCGGTTCATAGATACCAGACTCGACCATATTCGTGCGAGTCGAAAACACCACTTACGATTGTCACGGAACCTCAGACGCTCCTTTTGCCCTCATGTAGGCAAGCACTAGTCGGAATCATATTCGATATTCATCAAACCATCGAGATGTTGCTGTAGCATAGCTCTGTCCAACCGAGTCCCCTTGGTAACAGGTGGTTGTCTTATACACGTTGTAGCACAGAGGCCACATAAGGCAGGACCACACTGCACACAAAGGCAACACGTGAACAGGAACACCACAACGACTCCGATGATCATCAGAATCTTCCAACCCCAAGTCGACATCAGGCCCCAAAACCATCCAAGTAGCGTCCAATCCCCTACATCCACGTGTATGGATTCGGAGATCTTATGCAACCTCGAGATGGCTTGATAGACAGTAGGAGCATTATCTGGAATGAAAATGCAGCAGCTCGAATGGATCACCTTACATACCCCACCTCGATCTGCTAAGATGACATCTAAAACCATACGGTTTTGTAACGTCATAAGTCTCTCCGCCTGAAGTTCTGTGGTGATATTACCAAGGGCACTGGCAGTAATATTAGCTGTCGATTCTACCACTCGTGTCAACTGTCTCAGGTTCCTACTATTGACCATAGGTCCCCAAAACGGGAGGAAACCCTTGAAAAAGTCTCCTGCCTCTTGACCGGCAGTATCCTCTTCGCTAATTACGCCTCGTACAACTCTAGTCTTATGATAATCGGCATCTACAGTAAACGTCGGAGGCAACAAATTTGCAATGAAACATGAGCCCATGAAGTCAGCGGGCAACCATGTGTATGCACGATCATAACAGATAAAGTATGTACCCTTGGCAGCCAGAAACACAGGGGACGAGAACATAGGCAGAATGTAATTTTCAGTGCAAGCACTTGCTCCAAGTCGGGCTTGCGATCTTCGGCCACGACCCATGAGACAAAAATTACCAGTGTGGGGTCCGACCCATATCGGAGGCGAGCTTTTAAGCTGCTTTTCGCTAGTGAACGCACTATATTCACCTCTACTTAGGACCCTATAGGCTTGTATCTCTTCTTCGGGAATAAGCGAGGGATCATAGATATCACTATCTAAATCCTCTATTGCTATCAACAAAGGTTTTTGATACGAGGTAGGACCAGAGTAGGGGGAACGTGGTTCTCGAATGGGGTGGAAACCCAGTGCGCTTCGAAACATTGTTTGAAATGCTCGAGCTGACCCTTGGGAACTATACGGTAACACCAGATATGGAATTCCCTTATCCGTAGTATGTGGCATCAACCCACACACCCAACAATTAGTAGTGTTAACCACTAACTGATGCTGATGAAGGAGCTGAATAAAGGAATTGTTGCGGAATTCTACACGTCTAGCCTGCTCGTGTTCCGGTAACATGTGAAAGGAATGGGGAGACACAGTAGAGGTAAGTTTAGGGTCAGGAGTAGGAGTAGGTGTAGCAGAAGGTAAGAAGTAAGACATCGTGTAATACACCCCACCCGCCAATAATGCAGAAGCAGTCAAGAATAATACAAACAGTTGGAATATAAAACATTTGGTACGACTGAGTTGCTGCAGCTTGAATCTGTGAACCTGAGCTCCCTCCAAATCATTCAGCTTCGAGAATGCCATTCCCTATGACCGTCCGCAACGTTTCTTGACGCACTTCGTTCTGTGTAGCAATAGTCAATCCCTAGGAGTTCCCAGGAACCGACGGCCTTTAACCTAGCGTCAAGACCTACTATCCAGAAGGAAGTACGCGCGCGGCCCTACGGCCTTTAATGCACAATATGTATATATACAAAAACAAAGTCTCTCAGCTGTGGAAGCAAAAAGTACAAGGAATAAAGCTCAATATATGTACAATGAATAATTACAGTAATACGAAGGTTCAAAACTGATCACGGAAAACGGGATAATGCAGTTATCAATACAGCAAAGCAAGATCTTTTATTTGTCCTTAGTGTGAGATCGCAAAGAGTATCGGGTTTTCCCAGGACGTGTCTGCTCGTCAAACAAAGGATCCGTTGAAGAGACAGCGTCCTGCTGATCAGTTGAGTGTTCTGGTCTTGAGTCTTTTGATGCTAATTGTTCAACAGTGTCTTTCTGCTGCGCTGGGGATTCTCCAACAGGCTGTGCGTCGCTAAAAGGCACAAACGCCGGCAATGTTTCTGTTTCAGATGACGCAATGCCTCTCCTTACCCACGGGTCTGCCGGCAAAGGGATGGGGACTCTTTTGGTGTGGGTGGCATGCACCCAATTCTTACGTCCCTCGAGACGAACGGCAGTCTTCGTGGCCAGGAGCACTTGATAGGGTCCGGTAAACCTCGGGTCCAGGTTATTCTTGCGTGAAAAATTTCTCGTCACCACCCAGTCTCCGGGCTGGAGCTGGTGGCCTGGACCCCCCGTCTGCGTCGGCAATGCGTTGTAAACCTGTTGGTGAATTAACCTCAGTTTAGCAGTCAAGTCATGCAGATAATCGATCAACATTGGGTACTCAAGATCAGAAAACATTCCTGGCCTAGGAACCCACCACACATTCGCAGGACGGCCGAACACTATTTCATAGGGACTAAGCCCTACTCGGGAGTGTACAGTCGCCCTAGTTGACAGTAATGCCAATGGTAAAGCGTCAGGCCACGAAAGACCAGTCGTAGCCTGAATCTTTGCTAACTTTAGTTTAAGGGTGCCGTTGTACCCTTCAACCAATCCAGCTGACTGGGGATGATTGGCGCTGTGGAATTTCTGATTAATTCCAAGGCCCTTACACACACTCTTCATCACACTTCCAACAAACTCACTTCCGTTATCTGACCACACGACTCTAGGCATTCCATACCGAGGAAAATATTCCTTCAGTAGGATTTTCGCAGTAGACAAAGCAGTATTGTCTTTGAGGGGATAAGCCTCGATCCATCGGGAGAATGCGCAAACCACAACTAAAACATATTTCAGGTTATTGCATCGCTCCATATGGATGAAGTCCAATTGAATCACCTCAAAGGGACATGAAGGAGGAGCAAAACTGCCAGGAGGAGTTGGGGTTCCTTTGCCAGGATTGTACATCATACACACCATACAATTCTTCACCAGACGTTCAGCACATTTCGTAATGCCATCATTCTTCCACACCGGAGACAGCAACTTGCAAATACCTTTCGCGCTAATATGTGCTAACCCATGCGCCATTGTCACAATGGCCAGCACATACGCATCCGGCAACATCCATCTTTTCTGATCAGTCAAATCAATCCAACAACCATTCGCATCCAACTTTCCCGTACTTTCTTCCCACTTCATCTTTTCAGTCTCGGTGGCCTCATTCTGAATTGCTTTCACACTCTCGATAGTGTCTTCACACATACTCGATTCTGTAGGCCACCTAACCGAACTCGTCACATACATTCGAGTGCTAAGGTTCCGGGCAGTCTCCTTAGCAGTCTCATCCGCGAACGCATTACCACGACCAACATCATCCGTTACCTTACGATGCGCACTACATTTAACAATCGCAACTTGCGTAGGCAAAGTCAATGCATCCAAAAGATCATTCACAAGCTGGCCATGCTGAATCTTCGTACCATGCGACGTCAAGAAACCTCTCTCTCTCCACAATCGTCCAAAACTGTGAGCGACACCAAACGCATATTGGCTGTCGGTAAACACATTCACACGTTTCCCTTTCGCTAACACACATGCTCTAGTAAGAGCAATCAATTCTGCAGCTTGGGCAGAATTCTGATTCAACCTTGCAGTCTCTACAACAGTATTCAATGTTACAACAGCATAAGCAGTAGTCACATCGCCATTCGGCAATTTAAAACATGACCCATCCACATACAATGTGCCATCCGGATCTTCCAATGGGGTGTTTTTAAGGTCCACTCGACCTTTTGTTTCCTCTTCGGTCCTCAAGTAGCAATCATGTTCTGCTACTTCATCTGACTCTGTGCTAATTGGTAACAAAGTTGCCGGGTTCAAAACATTACAACGTTTTATTTGAATGTGGCTTGCCAATAACGTCAACTCGTACCCAGACAACCTCGCACTCGTCAGGTGCTGAGTTTTCGTTCGATTCAAAAGAGTATCGACTGCATGCGGAACCATCACCGTAAGCATATTATCCATGACCAATCCTGCTGATTGTCGGATGGAGACCGCAGCTGCCGCTGTTGCTCGTAAACAACTCGGCAATGCTCTAGCTACTGGGTCCAAGGTCGAGGAAAAATATGCGCATGGACGCTGCTTACCACCAAAAGGTTGCGTTAAAACACTCAAAGCACAACCTTCCCTCTCGTGAACATATAACATAAACGGCTTACTGTAGTCAGGAGTACCTAACACAGGAGCCGAACACAATGAATCACGCAGTTCAGAAAAACTTTTCTGACATTCTTCCGTCCATGGTAAAGGAGTCGAAACATCCTTGCACGTAAGAGCCACTAATGGTTTTGCTAGCAATGAAAAATTAGGAATCCATTGCCTGCAGTACGACGTGATACCTAGAAAGGCACGCACATCTCTTTGGGTTTTTGGCACAGCCATTCGCGCAATTGCTGCAATTCTCTCTGGGGTCAACTTCCTTCCCTCCTTTGACAATAAGTGACCTAAATAGGTTACTTCTTGACAACAATATTGGAGTTTAGAAGGGGAAACCTTATGATTCAACTCACAGAGATGTTGCAGCAACGACACCGTAGCAATTTTGCAAATGTCCTGAGTATCAGCAGCCACCAATAAGTCGTCGACGTATTGGATCAAGGCCGCACCGACCGGCAACCTAAACGCATCCAGTTGACCCTTCAAGGCTTGACTGTAAATCGATGGACTTTCACAGTAGCCCTGAGGAGCGCGTTTGAACCGGAAGCTGCGTCCACCAAGAGAGAAACCGAAAAGGTCCCTGCTCTCCTCGGCAATCGGGATGCTGAAAAATGCATTTTTCAAGTCAATCACCGAAAACCACGATGCAGAAGCTGGAATCAGAGTCAGTAGCGCTGTGATGTCAGGCACAACGGGAAATTGAGGAACCACAATTTTATTCACCTCCCGTAAATCGATAACAAAGCGATAAACAGGCGGTTTAGAAGGATCAGTACGTTTAAGAATGGGCAGCACAGGGCTGTTGCACACGTTTCCCCGAGTCTCTTCAATAACATCTTTCTCAATCAGATCATAGATGATCGCTAACAGTGCTCGCTCACCATCAAGGGAGATACGATATTGGGGAATACGTGGCAGTCGCACATTAGATTTCAACTGAACAACATAAGGGGAGATATCAAGTAGGCCCACGTCATTTGGACCCGTTGCCCACAAAGACGCAGGAAGAGAACTCAATTCCGGTGGAAGCTTATCGAGGGACAAATACATAGGAGAGACAACCCTCTCTCCTAACGTAAGCTTTACACCCGCAGGAGAACAATACAAAGTTGCGTACAAACGTTTAAGCAAATCCAGGCCCAAAAGATTTTCACCACAACCCGTAGTCAAAATCAACGGAGCTTCTAGCTCACGTGGCCCAATTTTTAGGGGCAAAGGGCGTGAAACTGGATTGCTAACAGGGGCGCCAGAGAATCCAACGGAAACATTTGTTAAGCCAGACAAAGGTGCGCCAGGGAGTTTCGAATGCATGATAGAACTTTTCGCTGCACCAGTGTCCAACAGAAAAGGCTCAACGACGCCCGATGTAGCAACTGCGACGTAAGGCCCTCTCTGATCAACCGGAACTGATACCACTCCCTCTCCTTGTCTTTGGCTGTCCTAGTAATTACTGTCGTCAGTTCCCTGATCGACGTAATAATCGTCTACATTGTACTGCGCAGATCGTCCTTGCGATGATCCACGTTGATCGAAACAATTATTAGAATTGGATGAGTTGTCTGAGCGATCATTCTGAGCACCACGACCTCTACCACGTGATGCTTGCTGCGAACCACCGCGACCTCCCCTCGATGAGTTACCATTGTTACGTTCATTCAAAACAGGGCAATTGAATTTAATGTGTCCCTCCTGTCTACAATAAGCACATTGATTGTACCCTAACGAGGATCTTTGGGAGGAGGAGTCATTACGAGTTTGGGATCTGTTCGATTGCGACTGCGATCTATTCTGTTGTGAATTATTCTGATTTGAACGTGGAGGATACGCTTGCTGAAGCAACACTTTAGTTTTTAACTCTTTCGTCTTTTTATCAGCACGGTCGTTCTCTTCTTTCTCCCTGTTCTCATAATATTGTGCCGTAGCCAATATCTGAGCTGAGGTAGAAACGGCCCATGCACTTTCCGAATTCTTCAATTTATTGCTCAAATCGGGCAATAAGTTTGAAACAAATTTATCCACGAACAATCTCTGACCACCCTCAGTACCCATATCCTGTCCGCTATGGTCGATGAATGCTTCCTCGAACCTCGTAAAGAAGTCGGAAACACTCTCATCTTTCTTCTGCTTGCAAGCTGACAATTTGTCCCAGTTTACCCTCATAGCAGGCATAAGAGTTTTCATTAATGTTATTATTCGTTGAGGAAGAGCAGTAATCAACTGGTCGGGTTTAGTAGCAGCCACTTGTCCGGCATCTGCCGCTACAATAGCAGCCCAATCACCGCCTAATTCATTCGGATGATTCTCCTGCCGGATCTTAGCCCATACCGGTTGCGGTACGACATTGCCGAACAACATATCGATATCGGCAAGATTCATTACCGTAGCATCTACGAGCTGCGATAATTCTTTGTAATACCCTGTAGGATTTTTGCGTGGATCAGGCAAAGATTGCTTCACCTGTAGCACTTCCGATCGTTTCCATGGGAGATGTATCCACACTCTCTGGAAATGCGCCACTGTCGCAGGGTTAGCATTAGGATCAGCTGGTATCCAAACCGGCGGAACTTCACGCATAGGATATTGGCCAGACTCGTCTGGTTGTTTTTCAATATTCTCAACAAACAATGCATGAGGTATCGGTGCGGGACGAAAAGATAGCAATCGTTCAACACCACGTCGAACGTTAGTATCCACTATCAGTCCATTTGCGAACTGAAGCTGAAGATCAGACAAAGCGGTGAGCACCTCGTCAGGCGCATCGGCCGCTATTTGATCATAAAGGAACTTACACATTTCATTAAACACATATCTTTGGGTTGGTATATTAAATTGACAAAATGTATCAAGAACAACACGGGGTGGACATCTAAGAGGATTTACCATCCAACCCATCGCCATATTATATAGCGCAACGCGTTCTCTGTTTCCAGGAAGCTGACTACGTCTCTGAGGACCATCGGAACCAGCGGACCCATGAACAGGTCCGAGCGAATGAAAGAAGCTAGCAGCAAGAGGAGTAGTGCGAGAACGAGTAGAAGGAGAAGCATACGATACAGGACTAACAAGAGAAGGAGTAGAAACAGTAGCAACAGCAGGAGTTAACAAAACAGGAACAGTAGCAGGAGCAGTAGCGGGAGCAGGAGTATGTGGAAGCGGAGGAGCAGTAGGGATAGCAACAGGCAAAGGAGCAGGAACAGTCGGAAGAACGGGTGCAGGTTGAGGAACAGGCGGAGGAAGAATAGGCGGAAGAATAGGTACGGCAGGGACCACAGGAGCTGCGGTACCCTGTACGTACGGAGGTGGCGACTTCATAAGATAAGACATTAAGGGATCCTCAACTGGCTCTTCCTTCTTTTCCGACTCCGTAGGCAAAGCGGGATAACATTTATCTACGGTCATACGCTGTAGTCTATCAAACACTTCCTTATCCTTAACCTCCTTATCTCGCTGAAATTGCTCTGCTTTCTTCACTATGGTAGCAACATTATCTCGCTGATTACGTTTAGTCTGTCTGATTTCTTTCTGTCGGGCTTCTTTGCGCCACAACTGAAAGGCATCAAACATGGCCGGCCTTGACTTTCTTTCGAACAATTTAATCTCTAGATTATCTAAGATCGGGGCCTCGAAGCTACCATGAGGTGGCCAACGAAGGTCGCCGTCCTTTTTCGTGTATTTAATCCAGTAATCGTTAAAGGTAATTGGGCCTAGCCCATGTTTACTATAGAGCTCATAAGTGGGAGTTCCAACCGGAGGTATCGGACACGAGTCCTCCAGTCGGGAATCCGTACCACATGGTCTGAAACAACTAAACAAAGTACTGCGACCAGGCATCTTGCACACTAGCCGAGTTTCACAAACTTCAAGGGTTACGGGATTTACCAAGTCCCAGCAAAGAACAAAACCCTCGGTTTTTGGCGGCTGCAGTCGTCAAACAACACAACAAAGTACGCTAGCAAAGTGTCACCGACAAAAACACTCACACAGCGTTAACAACAAAAACACTCGCTAAAGTGTCAACAACCAAGAACTCTGGGAGCGACCCACAAATACTTAACTCAAAAATCGATGGCGTCACCAGGAAGGCCCGTCAATCGTCTCGCTCTACCAAGGTCTACGCCAGGCGCCAAAACAGGTCTACAGTCAGGGCAGCAGTCCGTCGCAGCCGTCCGGAGGCGGGAATCTTCGCGGGAAAAGTCTTCGGGCCACTTATTTCGACAACAGGATCGATGAAGCGGAGTGCACCTTCCCTCGGAGATTTCACACGAAGTTCCTCACGATCGTCGGGCTTGGACCGGTACCACTGATGCAGCCCCACGTTGGGCGCCAACTGAAGGACTGGGTTCTTTAAGACCCAGCGGTGCCAGGGCACAACACCTGAAACCTTCGTGGGTAACCTGCTCCGGCGTACGAATCACAGAGACACGGGACACTTCCTTCGACGTCAAAGATTCAAGGTTTATTTGCTGCAGGGAACACAGAAGTCACGACAAGTACACCACGTGCAACTTGGGGAGACTGCTTCAAATTGCTTCTGTGGATCGCTCCTTTTATACAGTTTTTACCCATAGGACAACATGGTACACAAAAGTTTACAACCTGGTTCTCACCATTATCCCCCAGAGGGGTCGCTTTGGTCATTTTGAAACACATGAGGTCCGGAACATAAGTGCGGAAACATTTGGCGGTTCCCAACTGTAAAACCCATCTTCCCACCATTAGCGAATTCCAATCAGCAGTAAAACAGATCGAAATAGGAACAAGAACAGGTGTAGAGGAAGACGGAGACAGTGGGGGGATCGGAAAGGGTGTAAAAGGGAGGTATCGGGAAACACGAGATACAGGCATCAAAGGGACGTGCCTAATGAGATGCACGGCTGAGACAATAAGTCCGTGCGGCAAGATGAGCCTCGAGCGGCGCCATCTGCCTTACAGTAGCAACCCCCTCGTCATAAAGACACTTACAAAGAACATGTGTCTTCCGCAAATATCTTGGGAGTCCCAGGGTCGCGAAGCGGACAACGTCCGTTCGCTGGCTACTTGAGGGCAAGAGACAAAATGGATGCCGTATCTAAGATGGAACCCGTGGGTACAGATGAAAAACCCACATAACAAACGAACGGTTTAAGTAAGCACAGCGAAACTGCGCACACTTACTAAACTCGTCATTTGCGGTTCATAGATACCAGACTCGACCATATTCGTGCGAGTCGAAAACACCACTTACGATTGTCACGGAACCTCACCTGTGCTCACGCGTCCATCTTGGATCCGCGCGAAGCTCCTCCCCTTAACTGTGATTATTAATAATGAAAGTCGTGGTATATGTTCAAAAAAGTGAATGTCTGATTGTTTATTTACAGTTACCCCTGAAGAAGGGCTGGTAATGCCGGAAATGCATTGGGTTTAATTAAAGAACACTGCTTTGAACTCAGCATGCGTTACCATCGTGTTCTTGAACGAGGTCTATTTGGCACAACTTGAACATTTAAAACTTGTATAACTGCGTGGCACCATGAATGTGGATGAAAGATGAAGAAACGAAAAACATATGGATTAATAATGGCGAAACTTTGGCATAAACTCTGGTTTATATTTAATGATTGTTACAATCATGTACTTGGCAGTGTGACTGGGTTGGGGTGACTGAAAGCGTCACCTCACACTGTTTTAATTCAACGTTTCGTGTCAAGAGGGCAAGGCATTTTCCCAGGGCGCACGCTTCTTTTGATCACGAGTTAACAATGGACTACAGGTGTAGATTAGTTTTATGAGTGGGCGACAGGCACACTGCAAGTTGGGGTGGCTTTTGAGTCGTACGCAGGGGTGCAGGGTGGGGGGTGTTGTAACAGGGTTTCGTTGGGGGGTGGGGGGGAGTGTTTGTGTGTTTGTTTTCTTCACATGGCATTGTATAGTTTGCTTTCATCCTACTATTGTTGGGTCTCATGAGGGGGGGGGCTCTGGTCCTTTCTCGGGATGGGGGGTAGTGAGTTGAGACTGCTGACCTGGAATGTCAATGGATTGGGGGACAGAATAAAACGAGGGGTTGTGCTACAGTTCCTTCGACGCCACTCCCCTGATATTGTTTTGCTGCAGGAAACTCACTTGATTGGTAACGCTTGCCAGGCGATTAATAGACGTGGATATCGGCTAGTCGCTCATGCTGGGTTCACCTCTGGCTCCAGAGGGGTGGGCATTCTGATCAGGTCCTCTCTACCCCTTGAAATTGACGAGATAACGCTGGATGATAGGGGTCGTTATGCTGCGATCTCGGGGAGATGGGAGGGCATGACGCTTTCTATAATTACCACATATGTCCCCCCAGGCCTACAGGTCACCACCTATGCTGACCTTGGGCGGCTTCTACTGGGGCTACCTGAAGATTTTCTGATTCTTGGCTGGGATTTTAACTCTGTGGTTTCTGGCACTTCTGATCGCTACCCCCCTAGGGACTTATCTAGATCTCAAATGTGGCTTAGTGAGCTGCTTGAAACCTTTGGGCTTACGGACAGCTGGAGACTTCTGCATCCCACACAACTGCAATATACGTTCCACTCGGGGGCCCATGGTAGCCTCTCCAGACTTGATTATTTTTTAATGCCTGCAGCGCAATCATCCTCCGTCAGGGAGATCCGTCACCTTCCACGGGGTATCTCTGATCATTCCCCCTTGTGGTTCTGTGTTGAGGCCGGAATGGGCAGTGAGGGGAAAGTGGCTCCTATAAATCCTTGGTACTTACGAAACCCTAAGACACACTCTGAGCTGGTGAAGGCTATTGATTGTTACTTTAATGAAAATGTGGGGTCTGTTTCTTCTTCCATCTCATTGTGGGAGGCTTTTAAGGCTGTTATTCGTGGGCATTCACTGTCATTGATTGCTGCTGCTAAGAAGGCTAAACATGAAGAACTTATACGCCTTGAATCTGAAATAACTGTACTTGAGAGTGACCTCGGTGGTGATGCTACCCGTGCTACTTTGCACTCCCTTAGTTTGAAACAGGCGGACTATAGAGCCCTGGTGACTGATGCCGCTAAAGCCATGAATAGGGAGCAGCAAGGTAGACTGTATGACGTGGGTGATAAAGCGGGTAAGCTAATTGCGTGGTTGGATAAGAAAGAAAGAGTGAATCGGGTTCTGCCTGTGACTGAGAGGTCGAATGGTGATCGTGTTTCTGACCTGGTTGGGATTGTTTTTTGGACCATTTTCAAACGGTTTATGCCTCGGTCAGTGATAGAGATGAGTGTGACTCCCGGCTGTTGTTGCGTGATATTGCATTGCCCTGCCTCTCTGAGGAGGATAGGGCCTAAATGGATGCGCCTATCTACAGTGGATGAGATCGCTGTTGCCATCCGTGCCCTTCGGTCCGGTAAGGCCATGGGCCCCAACGGACTGCCCATTGAGCTCTATAAATTGCAACCTGACAAATGGTGCCTCATTTGAGGGGTATGTTCCTCGAGGCATTTGATTCTGGTGTCCTTCCCACTGATCAGCTCCTGGCTACCATCGTTGTAATCCACAAGGAGGGTAAACCACGTGATCGCTGTTCTTCGTATAGGCCCATTTCACTACTAAATGCCGAACCCAAAATACTTGCTAAATTGTTAGCTAATCGATTGATTAAGGTGATTGGAGACTTGATCCACCCGGATCAATCTGGTTTCATTCCGCACCGTAACACCGCCCTTAATCTTCGGAGACTCCATGGAGTTCTCGCGAGAGCTGAGACTCTTACTGAGCCGGCCATTTTAGCCTCCCTTGACGCCACTATGGCTTTTGATACCATAGAATGGCCGTATCTTTGGGCTGCTCTCACTAAGTTTGGGTTCGGTCCGACATTCATTGCCTGGGTGAAGCTTCTCTATGAAAGACCACTAGCTCAGGTGGTTGTGAATGAGAGGGTTTCCAGTACTTTTACGCTCGGGCGAGGCACCCGGCAGGGTTGCCCACTGTCCCCGTTGCTTTTCGCCCTTGCCTTGGAACCATTGGCCGAGTGGCTTCGTTGGGAGCCCTCGATGAAGGGCATTCGGTGGACTCCCGACTTTGAGGATCGAATCTCGCTATATGCGGAAGATATCCTCCTATACCTCACGTCCCCTCAGAAGTCCCTCAATGTGGTTTTTGATGTTCTGACCTCCTTCGGGAAGAACTCGGGTCTCGTCATCAATTGGACTAAGTCATGCGTCTACGTTTTGGCTGGAGATCTCCCTCTGTTGCCCCGTAGATTCCCGATTCAGTTGGCTGAGACCGGCTTTAAGTATCTGGGGATTTATATTTCGCTGGATCCCGCCGTTCGTTATGAACGTAACCTTCGAGCCCCCCCTTCAGCGGCTCAAACTCGATGTTCTACGATGGCGCCGGCTGCCTCTATCACCTTTGGGACTTGCGGCTCTCTTCAAGATGATGTCGCTCCCCAGATTCTTATATGCACTCCAGAACTCCTTTGATCCCATTCTTCCTGGCTCTTTCCGTGAAGTGGAGGGCCTCCAGAGGTGACTAATTTGGGACGGGCGTGCTCGTATTTCCTTACCCAAACTCACTCTTCCATGGTACGATGGCGGCATTGCCCTCCCGGATATTAGACGCTATTATTGGGCCTCCCAGCTGAGTGCGGTCAATCATGTGACTTACGCCCCCGGTCCAACTCCTGCCTTTGCAATGGATAAACATCTCTTGCCGGGTGGGAATTTCAATAGGGCATTATACTCTAAGGGACCATATAAGACCCTGGTCGGACCCACCAAAATTGCAGTGCAGTGTGGCGTGATGCGAATGCTGCCTTGCGATGGTGTGACAGATTATCCTGCGCAATCCCGCTGTATGACTCAGATGGTTTGGGCAATTTGTGGTGGACGAAAGGTTTTGATAAATGGGACATGATAGGTATAAGTAAGGTTGATGATCTTTGGTCCAAAGGAAACGTTAAGACTTTTGAGGCGCTTAAGATTGAATATGAGCTTGATGATAAGGAATTCTTTTGTTACGCTCAGGTGCGACATGCCTTGTTATCTGCTTTCCCCACGGGGACGGAGATTCCTGATTCCTCGCCTCTCGAGGACCGTATCCTTGATGGCTACGTACCTGACAGTACCATCTCACTGATTTATAAAAAACTCATTAACAACAGAGTCGACTTGCTTGTGCGCCTCAGGGCTGTGAGGCCCGTGTCTCCATGTACGAGCCTAAAGTACATGTAACTTCCCTCCACAACCGAATCTGAAGACGCAAATACATTTGCGTCCAACGTTAACATGTCCTCTTTCAGATCCACCATGAATGGATCGATAATTCAGTTCCTAACCATGTCATGCCAACGTCTTTACATGGTGCATTTTCACGTTTTTCCTGGCTCTGCCGAGCTAGGCCCTGATTTCTGTCTTCGAACCACTTCTGTCTCTGCCTCTGAAAGCTGCAGCATGAAGATGCATCCCTGACCTCTGCCTTACTTCCTGCCAAGCGAAGCGGTGCCTGGCTCAACCTGGCCTGCCTGCCAAGACAGTATTTTGCCTTCAAGTTATCTGTTCAGCCTCCTCGAAAACACATTCCAGTCTAGTGATTTAGGTAAACCTATCCCCGGCTGCAGAGCAAAGAGCAAGCCTTCCTGTCTCCTTCATGTAATTCATTGCTCCCGTTGCCATAGTAGGCCCATGGCCCCGCACGTAGACACGTAGACACATATGCACACACTAGCATTCAGTATAGAATAGCCTCTGCCCGAGAGACCTTTTACTCCAGATAATACATCCTCCAAACATAAGATACCAGATATGTTATAGGTCCAGGTCGTTCTGACATCCAAGACTTCTGTCTCCTTTACTAGTGTTAAAGTTCTCCCCAGTTACACGACTATGTCACGTCATGCTAGCTGCGCGCGCATCCGCACTTCCTGCTGACTCTGCAGATTACCTCTGTACATACACCCAATTATGACACTTTCTGTGACGTTTCCAGCACACGCCTCCGTGCACACCCTTGTACACGCCTTTTTTGCTACTCACATGTGTTCTTATCTTATTCTTTTCACTTGTCACGCCTACTGTATCCATCACTATTGTACAGTTTTACTATATATGTCATGTACTGTTAATAAATCGTTGACATCTTTTTGCCATCATTGCATATACCCCCGAACCCTTGTATTGATGGAACTGATTTCCATGGCTCGAGCCATCCCGATTAAAGCCCGTATGACTCAGACACCACGGACTCTGCCTCTCATTTGATTGAGCTATTCTTTTACTCGTAAGTAATTATACGGAAAAATAGAACGGTAAATTATATTTACCACATAATTTGGCGCCCAAATAGGTACCCCTCCCCCACCCCACCAGCCGGCGATGCGTCGCAGGCCTTGCCCCCTACCACAGCCGTGACGGACTCCATGCGCATCTGCAGGTTTTCCTGTATCTCCCTCAGGCCTACGGTGGAGACGGAGACTGCGGGACAGCATCCAGACGAGGCGGTGAGGAGTGCGGAGGATCCCGACCAGAGCCCAGCCGAGAGAGCAGTGTCCGAGGTGTCGAGAAGCCCACCTGTCCGAAGCGTCGAGGCGCATGCGTAGTGTGCAGCAGCAGTGACGTCGTAGCAGTCCAGTCCAGTCGAGTTTCCGAGGCCTTCCGTTTCCGTGCTTCCCGGTGAGTACCGTTGCTGGGGACGCATCAAGACGGGTGCATTAATTTGTGTCCGGTCAAGACAGGTCTGGGTACACAGTCCTGGTCCGTACGTGTTCACTTAGGTGAGCGCGGTATGATGTGTCTCTTTATGGGACCGGTCTGTACTGTTTAGCAGTGCATCTAGTGATTCAGTAATTCAGTGATTCAGTATTCAAGTCTTCTAGCATTATCTCACGTGATTCCAAGCATTGTGTTTTATGTACTAGACAGTATCTATTCGAAAATGTTTTAATGTGTTTTATGTCGTGGTATGAATGACTGTTTGCTTTTCATTACTGTGTTTATTGTGTTCGAGTCAAAGTAATAATGCCACTGTTTCCGAAGTTACGTCAGATAGGAACTAGGAAAGGGATACTCGAAGAAGCAGTGCCTGTTCCGCCTAGGGACACTCCAGGGCACTTTATGTACCACAAGCATGGCTTAGATGCCATACTGTACTTAGATTTATGGGTGGATTATACGAAAGACTTGGAAGAGAAACAGAGATGGCCCGTTACAGGGACATGGGATGCCGAGTGCATCATGAGAGTAGAAGAAGCATTATGGAAAAAGAAAGCCAGACAGTCACAGAAAGATGCCATTGAATTATGGCGTAAAGAATCACATAGACGAAACAAAAAAGAAATCAGGAAAGCAGAGAGAAGTAGAGAAGAATCCAAAAAAGCCAGAGAAAAAGAACTACTAGAAGAAGGAGAACAAGTCAGAATAGAACAACAAGACCGACAGAGAAATGCCCTTATCACAGGACTGTATCCAGTTCTGGCCGAGGGCCTGCCCAAGGCGACCCCGGAAATGCCAAGTGATCTGCCGCCACCATTGGTTCCGACTAAAATCCGTCACAAACAGACCGCAGCAGACATATTCCTTTCTTCCTATTTAGATGGCATAGCTCCAGCTTATACTAATGTGCCCGTACCACCCGTTAACAATGCACAGCAGCCTGCTCCGGTTGCTCAAGCCACGACCCCTCCACGTCAACAACCCGTGCCTGTTGTCACTTCCCCTATTGGCCCCCATGCTATTGTTCCCCCTACTACTGGTCCTCTTAATCCTTTTTCGACAGACGCAACCCAGGGTTCCACCCCAGTACATATACCTGCCACACAGTCAGGCTATGCTCACGCTTCCGTTTCAGGAGGTGCCATAGGTGGCCTCCACCACACCCCGCCACAATTACATCGATTGACAATCAGAGAATTAGCAATGCAGCGTACACCAAAAGCGAGCACATCTGAAAAGCTTAAACAAGCACTTGGAGATTGTAGATATGATCCCGTACCTGGCAAGCATGGGGACATGGTGTTAGCTTCGTTACGTCTAAGACGTGTTACAGATTATTTGATGACATTACCAGAAATACCAGACCATCTAGACAAAATATATCACTTTATTCGAACGGGAGAGGGTCCAGAAAGTGTTCGTGAGGCCATGGCATATCAGAAAGTCGAGACTCAAGGGTTAATATTGCGATTTTTGATTAATTGTTTGATAAGGGAACAAGATCAGCCAGGTTTTTCGCAAGAAGAGATGGAGGGATTGACAAAATGGAGTCAGAATATTGCAGATTGTAAACATGATAAACAGAATTGTATAGATGCCATGTCCAGAAAGATCCGTAAAGAAATAGTAGCCACACATGCCCGACGGGAGGCTGATAGGACACCCGAGTCAGACGAAAAAGACTCCTCAGAGGAGGAAGAACCAGAGAATCCAGCAGCGACTCAAGACATGATAGCGTACGTAGGTAGAGCGAAACTCCCTAAACAGTATTCTTCTGATAGGCCTTTTGACAGACCGATACGTACAGGAGAATTAGTGGCCGCATATGCAGTGACCACTGAAACTGAAGTTATAGAAACACATCGTATTGACACCCTGTCAGCTCAAGCAGCAGAGCTCATTGCTCTGACCCAAGCCTGTATACGAGCCAAGAACCTTAAAGTAAACATATACACAGATTCACGTTATGCATTTGGAGTCGTACACGACTTCGGTGTTCTCTGGCAGGAAAGGGGCTTCTTGACCTCTCACGGAGCCAAGATCCAGCATGGTCCCCTCATTCAAGCTCTGTTGGAAGCAATACATTTGCCTACAGCGATAGCCATCATGAAGTGCAAAGCACACACCAAAGTCACAGACACTATTTCCCAGGGTAACGACCTGGCAGATTGAACAGCGAAACATACAGCTCAGACTCATACTCATGCAACTGATATGACAAAGACCGACGTATCTTCACTGACACATTGCATGACAGTTAGGGATCCCACACAAGATGTAATCGACATACAGACACATGCTACTCCAGACGAAATCAAGAAATGGACTGAACAAGGAGGGATCCAGACAGAACAGGGATGGATGACGAAGGGAAAGACCACATGGTTTCTCCCCGACTCTATGGTTCAAGTTATCATCAACACAGCACATAGTCCAGCACATTTAGGAGAGAAAGCCATGTTAGACAGTTTACAGAACCTCTGGTTCAACAAACATTTACGAGCAGCAGCAAAACAGAAAGTGCGTACCTGCATGATCTGTTGTCAGTTCAATCCAGAAAAAGGTATTCCCGTGGAACGAGGTGGATTTCATCCTCCCGACCATCCTTTTGAAGTCCTCCAGATGGATTATATCCAGATGGACAGATGCCGAGGATTCAAGTATGTCCTCGTAGTTGTATGTGCCCTATCCAGATGGACAGAAGCATATCCCGTCCCAGATTACACTGCCCCGACCACTGCCAAGCAGTTGGTTCGTGAATTCTTCCCACGGTACGGTTTGCCCGTGTCGTGTATTCAGATAATGGTCAGCCATTCTCGTCCGAACTCATGAAGCAGGTTTCCCTTTTGTTAGGTTACCAATGGAAGTTCCACTGTGTTCGGCATCCCGAACCAGCTGGATTAGTGGAGAGACACAATCAGACTCTGAAAACCCGTCTTGCCAAAGTGTGTAAAGAGAAAGGTGTAGATTGGATGGTAGCTTTACCGGTTGCCCTCTTTTATATGCAAATGGTAGCTCATTCTAGGACAGGGCTATCCCCGTATGAGGTGGTCTTTGGTAGGCCTCCTAATATGTGGGGGACGCCTATGCCACGTAAAATAACGGATGTTGACAGTACTATGCTGACAGATTACCTTGCCTCCTTGATGTCTGCACTACTATCATGTTGTTCACAGGTCGCGGCAGCCTTCCCAGACAACACCGAGGTGAAACCGCATGAACTGGTCCCAGGAGATGTCGTCGTGGTCCGCAATTTTGACCGAGCAAGCCCTCTGGAGCCCCGCTGGAAAGAACCGAAGATCGTTTTGTTGACCACAAGGACCGTAGTGAAACTAGAAGGAAGAAAAGGCTGGCAGCACTCGAGCCACGTCAAGAAATTTTATGGACTTCCGCCAAAGACTGTTTCCCAGGACTGCCGCATTCCAGACACTGATACTAAACTCCCCCTGTTATAGAAAACTCCGTCCCAGGAGTACAGATTAAAATTGAGGTCTAGTAAGTCAGACAGTTTAATTGTTTAAGTCCCCTCCTGGGTGAAGCGGTTAGACAGGTTCCTGACATGTATAAGATAGACCCCAATAGAGAGAGAGATAGACAGGAGATCAAGAAACGAAAATATTGTAAAAATCTCCGGAGCCGTTGCATCTGCACGTTACTTGTTATGTTTTTTCTGAGTCTTACGATTATTATCATAAGTTGGATGTTACATATGTACTTTCCTATTGCACATTCTTTTTCTAATGACACTGCAGAGCACACGTTTAGTGCCCTGCCTCCACATGAATTGTCTTATCGACTTGCGCTGCGCAACAATACATTCATCCGTATGTTACACCATTCTCACCAGATCAACAATGCAACTAATTGTTGGATATGTGGCCGACTCCCTCCCTATCAGAACTATAAGGGAGCTCTGCCCCTTTTTCCTTACCCGTTTACACATAATGGTTCCTGTGGTGCATGGTTTAGTTTAATATCCTCTTTAGACACTGAATCCAGAGTTTCCCAAGGCAATTGGATATGGGGAAATCTGAACACAGTTATGAACAAAGCATGTTTCCCAAATGAGGAAGGTCTTCCACAAAAGACAGGGACCGATCTAGAAAATGAAGAGTATGGATTAGGCAATTTTACTCTTAACCTCATGATTCTAAATGTTCAGTCCGAGACTAGTCCAGGCTTGCCATCTATATCAGTTTTACCAGCAAAAGGTGTATTATGCGTCAGAAAGAATGGTTCAGTACATCTAGGTTGCAGTGACTGTACTACTGTGGTCGAATTCAGTGATAAAGGCAAGTCTACATTCAAAGCTTCCCGACATTCCTATTTTATTTGTGGTCAGACAGCTTATGTACGTTTACCTCTAGATTGGGATGGTACTTGTTTTATTGCATTCCTATTGCCACCAATTTTTCTAGCCCCATCCGATTATCACAGGAATTCCCGCCTCGATCTCGTTAGACACAAGAGAGATCTCCCAATAGTTGATCAGACTGAAACCACTTGGGAACAATATACAGATTTCAATAAAGGATTCTTTCCTTATCTAGGCACTGTCTCAAATAGTAAACTGATACGCAAATTAACCAGAATCCTCGAAGCAGTAGTGAATGAGACTACTTCTGCTTTGGGCAACTTAACAGAGGAGCAGTCTGCTACGAGACTTGTTGTTCTTCAGAACCGCCTTGTCCTTGACGTCATCCTGGCCGATAGGGGCGGAGCTTGTAGAGTCATCGGATCCAGTTGTTGCGTGTTTATTCCTAATAACGCGCCATCAGTATACAAAGCTATCACCAGGCTTCATGAAATAGCTCATCAGATACACCAGAATCCAGGCTCCTGGACTTGGTCCGGTTGGCTCTGGAGTGTAATATCAGCCTGGGGATGGAAGCTACTGTCATTCCTAGGAATTGTATTGGCCGTAGTATTCAGTTGTTGTCTATGCCTGCAATGTGGGCCAGCGATTTGCGGCTTGTGCGCCACATCATGTATTCCCCATCCAAGTCCACGTTCTCGTACCCGAATGAAAAAAGATGAGCAAATGATGTTATATGAACAGATAGATGGTCTCATGAAGATTGATATATCCTGAAGGGCACGTAGGGGACAAGGAGGGAATGAGGTAATTGAAATTTTTATGGTCAAGTATGTCCCCTAAATTGTACCCCAACGTCTCCATGTACGAGCTTAAAGTACATGTAACTTCCCTCCACAACCGAATCTGAAGACGCAAATACATTTGCATCCAACGTTAACATGTCCTCTTTCAGATCCACCATGAATAGATCGATAATTCAGTTCCTAACCATGTCATGCCAACGTCTTTACATGGTGCATTTTCACGTTTTTCCTGGCTCTGCCGAGCTAGGCCCTGATTTCTGTCTTCGAACCACTTCTGTCTCTGCCTCTGAAAGCTGCAGCCTGAAGATGCATCCCTGACCTCTGCCTTACTTCCTGCCAAGCGAAGCGGTGCCTGGCTCAACCTGGCCTGCCTGCCAAGACAGTATTTTGCCTTCAAGTTATCTGTTCAGCCTCCTCGAAAACACATTCCAGTCTAGTGATTAAGGTAAACCTATCCCCGGCTGCAGAGCAAAGAGCAAGCCTTCCTGTCTCCTTCATGTAATTCATTGCTCCTGTTGCCATAGTAGGCCCATGGCCCCGCACGTAGACACGTAGACACATATGCACGCACTAGCATTCAGTATAGAATAGCCTCTGCCCGAGAGACCTTTTACTCCAGATAATACATCCTCCAAACATAAGATACCAGATAAGTTATAGGTCCAGGTCGTTCTGACATCCCAGACTTCTGTCTCCTTTACTAGTGTTAAAGTTCTCCCCAGTTACACGACTATGTCACGTCATGCTAGCTGCGCGCGCATCCGCACTTCCTGCTGACTCTGCAGATTACCTCTGTACATACACCCACTTATGACACTTTCTGTGACGTTTCCAGCACACGCCTCCGTGCACACCCTTGTACACGCCTTTTTGCTACGCACATGTGTTCTTATCTTATTCTTTTCACTTGTCACGCCTACTGTATCCATCACTATTGTACAGTTTTATTATATATGTCATGTACTGTTAATAAATCGTTGACATCTTTTTGCCATCATTGCATATACCCCCGAACCCTTGTATTGATGGAACTGATTTCCATGGCTCGAGCCATCCCGATTAAAGCCCGTATGACTCAGACACCACGGACTCTGCCTCTCATTTTATTGAGCTATTCTTTTACTCGTCAGTAATTATACGGAAAAATAGAACGGTAAATTATATTTACCACAGCTGTATGGACTGCTGACGGATTGGAACTGGATGACGAGTATTGGCAAATGGCCGTGTCCTCCCCCAAGGAGGTGGCCATCCCTGCCCGCCTTCGGTTCATTCAGTTAAAGATCCTCCATCGTGTGTATGTAACTGGTCAGCATCTGGTACGAATGGGTTATTCTCTGGATGGTCTATGTAAGCGCGGCTGCGGCATGAGTGGTACCTTCCTTCATATATTGTGGGAGTGTCCTGCTGTTGCCGCTTTTTGGTCCAGAGTGCATGCCACCATGGAAATGGTCACGGGGGTCTCACTTCTGCCTGAGGCCAGACGCTGCCTCCTCAATGTATGGGAACCGAATGATTATAACACTGCGCAGATTTGTTGGGCGACCCTTGGTAACATGGTTGCTAAGAGGGATATTGCGCAGCTATGGGGCTACTATAGACCGCCTACAATATCGGCTTGGAAGGTAAACATGGACTGGTGCATGTTCAGAGAAAAGACAGTTTACCTATCCCGGGGCAGACCAAGGAGATGGAACAGAATATGGTCTCAATGGAACGCTTATCGTGGGAATGTTTGTACTCCCCCATAGGATTTTACCCTCGATATTCCCATGTCTCCCTAGACGGCATTCCAGGTGTACATACGCTACTTGTATATATTGCATGGTCTCCTCGCTGCCCCCTCACCTCCTAATTGATGCTTTGTACATTCCTTGCTTACTATGGAACTAATCCCCGTGAACTCATGTTTCCCGAATATATTTTTCTTTGCCTTGTGAATGTGTGTTATGTTAGTTGTTTTTTGAAAAATTTAAAATTTAAAAATAGTAAGACCTTCATCTTCTCCTACGCCACTATTCCGCTCCTGTCAAAACGACATGTTGAATTGCTGCCGGGCCCGCGGGCTGTCGGCTGAAAGCTGTAAAAACTTGCAATTACAACAGTTTTGTTTTTTTTAAATTTATTTTTTATTGTTTTAGCGACAGCCGGCCCCTGTGATTGTAGGCCTGCAAATGTAATACTGCGTTTAAAATAAAGGTTTTCAAAAAAATAAAAAATAAATAAAAACAATGGACTACAGCTAAAAAATGGTGTGCATCCCACCACTCTTCTGATAGCCCATTCTAGCTCGGCAGATTTTTGGCACTTTAGCCAAGTGTTCAGAAGAAGAGAGTAGAGTTCTAGCAGGGACATAGTCATGAATCCTCTCTCTCCGATAGCCGACCCATGAACCATGCAGGGCTTTGTGAACCAGTACCAAGGATTTAAACAATATCCTTGTTTTATTGGAAGCCAATAGAGGGCCTTCAGATGTGTGATATATGTGTTCTCAGAGGGAGCTTGAGACCGTCTGCAGTCTGCCAAGGAGGAGCTCCAGAAGGATTAAGTAGAGACCATTTCCATAATCCCATTTAGATGTTATTAATTCTTGAATTACCATTCTCTTGGAAGACTCTGATAAAAAGAGGGATGAATTTTTTCAGCATCCGAAGCGGCCCATAGCAGAAACCTATCAGAGCCTGAATCTGTGGTTGAAAGCAAAGGGCATTATCAAACTTGATCACTAAGTTCCTTGTTGAGGGCCAGGAAATGGGGTGTCCTTGGGCCAGAAACATCTCCAATGGTTAGGGCGGGATGAACCGAAGATCATAATATCGGTCTTATCCAGGTTGCATTTTAGCTGATTAATTGCCAGCCACCGGAACATCTTAGAGAGGCAGTTTTTAATACGTTCCCCAGCAAACTCTTCTCCCTTACCACAGGAGCAGGCAAGCTGGGTATTAGCTGCATAAGAAATCACTTTAGCTCCCAAAGCCTCTGCCAATACCGCAAGAGGTGTAAGATATACATTAAATAGAGTAGGGCTTTAAACAACCCTGAGGTACACCAACTGTTAGTTTACGCACCTTGGAAGAGAAAGGAGGCAGCCAAACCTCTAGGCTTCTTCCATCCAGAAAAGAGGTAAGCCAGTTTAGGAGAGTCTACTTGATCCCAATTGCCTGTAGACGATCAAGCAGCCTTCGGTGAGGGAAGGTATTGAAAGCCGCCAATAAGTCTAGCATGATCAAGATGGCCTTGTCTCCTGTGTCCATGACGCCTCTTACATATTCCACAGCTTCTAAAAGAGCTGTTTTTGTATTAAAGTGAGGCCTGAACCCTGACTGGCTAGGATGTAGAAGGTTATTCTCCTCCAGAAATTGTGACAATTGTGCATTGAGCGATTATTCCAATATTTTGGAAAAAGCAGGGAGAAGAGAGATGGGTCTATAGTTAGCGGGCGTATTCAGATCAGCTGTGCGTTTTTTAAGTAGTGGTATGAAGTTTCCTCTTTTGCAATGGGCCGGGACCTTGCCAGATTGTAAAGAGGTGTTTAATACTCTGTTTACAATCTTGTTAATGAGCTGGGCTGTGTTGGTCAGCGGTGCGGTAAGGCATAGATGGGAAGGGGAACCCGCCTTCAGACTCTTAGTAGCAGCCAAAGAGTCCTCTGGAGGCAAAAGACAGAATTTATCAAAGGTTGGACTCCCCTCGGTGGTATTAGAAGGATGTGTTATCTCTGAATGTATCATTGTTGATTGCCCTTCTATGAGAAGAGGATGGGGAGAGGATGTAGCCTAACGGCTAGGGAGGTCGATCTCAAATCTGGGGAACCTGGTTCAATTCTCTGCAATGACGCTCAACATCCTGTGATTCTGGGCAAATCACTTAATCTCACCGTGCCTAACAAAAATTAATATGTCCTTGTGTAAGCAACTGGTGCTCATGTAAAGCGCTCTGATACCTGATACCTTTGGGTCAAGTTCACACTATATAAAACTCCTGAAGAAAAAAGAAGAGAAGATTTGCCTGGATGGTGGAACTTGTATAATGAAGACCTAGTTCCAGCTCATCGCTCCATTCTGCCGAAGGTTGGCAATCTTTGGAGATGGCCTCAGACTTAAAAAGTATTTCACAATTTAAAAAAACTCCTTAGATTTATTGCCTGATTCAACAATCTTTTTTCAAAGGAGATTTTTTAGCTAGATGTACCTCTAAGTGATAGTCCTTCAGTGCTAGCTTGTAAACCATGTTATCCTCTAAGCTGTAGTTGTCTCCATTTCCTTTCAAGATGTTTATATTGTTTTATCTTGATCTAAGGGCCTCATGGAACCAAAGAGCTGTTGGTTTAGTCCTACTAGAATGATGTGCGGAAATAGGGTCTAGCTTATTAATAGTGCCTTGGATCCAGTCATCCAAGCACATGGCATCCAGTTCGAGGTAACCAGAAAGGACCTGTTTATTTCTTTCGAGTACTTGAATGTGGTCCCACCCTGAAGTAGGCTAATCCCTTTTCATATCAATGGTACCACTCTCAAATGTGTATATATGTTTACCTTCCTGGGGCTTTCATTTGACAGTATGAGTACTTGAAAGCACTTGAGGAATGTGAGGCTTACGCAGTTTGAACAAGCCACAGCCCCTTTGTTCAAATGTGCTGCCAAACCGGAGTCTATGCTCTTAGATGCAGCCATTACCATATATAAAGCTAGGCCTATACCGATTTCAACCTATGGTGGTGAGGTGTGGGGATACACCGACCACTCTCAACTGCAAATTAGCGAAAATAAATTCTTGCAAAGTTTTCTGTCACTTCCTCCAATGTTCCTTCTATAATAGTGTTGGAAATACCTAACAAATTAAAGCTTGAGTATTGTAAATAAGACTGCAGGTAGTCCATGGACGTATTCCAATAACGTTTATTTCACAAAACAGCATGATATGCATACAGCAAGGATCAAGCAGTACAATGGCATACCAATCGCTCACCATGCATATATTCCCCCTGATACCTTTTCCAACCCTGCATCCTTCTCCGCCCGAGCCAGCAGTTTACCACTCGTTGAAGCCTCATATAAAAAAGGCACCATACTAAATGGCATAGCAACCGCTTGCTACAGCAATACAGATGACACGAGCGTGTGGAGTAACGCTCTCCTGTCACCCTCACAGATTTCTCTTCTTTACTTTATGTCAAAACATTGTTTTGGAATCTTGCAGGTAGACATCTTGCCATCAACTCTCTGGATACATGCCTAGTTATAACTGGCTCTATACATTTACTGCAATCCCCTTCCTTCACATCCAAAAACACATCACTGCCACAGCTACCCAGGCTGTCCTTTCCCCCTTGAATAATGGCACTCTATTAAGATTCCATACTGTTCCTTCGTCTACACGTACAGCATTATTGAAAACTTGAATGACCCGAATAGGATCAGATCAAGTATTGCCTCCCTTTCCTCCAGTACTGGGTTTGGGAACACAAACTAAGTCCCCAATTTCCACCCTTTGTTTGCTCGCACAACCCTTCCTTTCTCTCCGTTCTTATTTCATCTTAAGTTTATTCTCCTCCATTTTGTGCGGAATCCCCACAAAATCCAATTTGTCAACCTCATTGACCTTGTTCTTTTTCATCCTTAAACACCAAGGTACTAACCTGGATCCCGGCTTAAGTCACCTCAATAATTCAAAAGCACGTACTGAGGTGTTAGAATTTGGAGACGTTCCATAAGCCAAAAGCATGGATTGCAAACCGTTTCTCCACTTGAGACCACCCCTAATAGATAGTTGTATAGCTTCCTTGACCACGCACTTAAACTTTTCTACATGACTGTTTGCTTCAGGGTGGAAAACAGCAATCATCCTATGTGTCACACCACATTTTATAAAGAAATCTTCCATGTTTTTACTAGTAAATTGCGGACCATTGTCAATAACTATTCCATGGGGAATACCTTCTATACTTAACACTTCATCCAAAAGCTCTATCACCCTCTCAGATGTCTCTTCTTTCACCATCTTGACCTCTGGCCACTTGGAGTAGTAGTCAATTAATACAATTCCATATGCCTCTTGTTTGGGTAAAACAGCAAAAAGACCAATAATGTAAATCCCTAACTTACTCGAAGGTGCCTCAGGGAAATCAATAGGTTGTGGATCAGCGCCTAAGGCTTTTACGGATTTGTCACACAGAGAGCATGTGTTACCCATTCTCACTTGGTGTTCAACATAACTATCAATACCGGGCCACCAAAAATTTTCTTTAGTTTTCCTCCTGGTGTTTGAGATTTCCTTGTCGCCATCAAGAGCTAACTCAATAATTTTCTCTCTCAATTTAAATGGAAGCATCCATTTTGTCACTCCTGATAATAATACCATTTTCAATCGCCAACTCTTCCCGTACTTTAACCCCTTCCATGCTCATGACGGAACAGTTCCGCCATGAGCGTCGGTTGAGCTGTGCTCATGACAGAACCGTTCCATCATGAGCCAATAGGCTCATTAGAACCTTCAGCACAGCGCGAAAATTCGCGCCGCGCTGAAGGGGTTAAAATACCCCATAATGTCACCACTCATTCTCCTCACTTCAGGCCATCCATGTAAAATACAATGCAGTAGTAATTTGAGTTCATTATCTCTTTTCATTTCCTCCATCCATTTTCCTTCTTGTACTGTGACCAATGGGTCACCAATCATGTTTATGTCTTTTAATGTAAGCCTACACAATCTTCCTTGTCTACCTCTTCATGTTCACTACAAGGTAAAGGCAATCTAGACATGCAGTCAGCACGTGCATTGTCTCTCGCATTCACAAATTCTAACTGACATTGAAAAGTTTGTAGTCTGGAGTCCAACCTAGTGGACATGGTGCTGCCTCCTCCTGGTCCCATAATGTGAATCAAATGGCTTATGGTCCGTCTTAATAATACATTTATTACCCCACAAAAATGTTCTGAAATGTTCAACAACCCAAACACAAGCTGGCCATTCCCATTCAATTCCAGAATAATTATTTCCTGCATTTCTTAAGGCTTTGGAAGCGTATGCAATAATCCATTCTCTGCCATTGTGTCTCTGCATTAACATCCCTCCCTGTCCATTATTATTGGCGTCGACCATCACCACACATTGTTTGCAAACAATGAGGGGTCTCAAACAAAGATCATTCACAATAAATTCTTTCAGACGGGTAAATGCATTTGTCATCTCTTCAGACCAGCTAAATTTTGCATACTTTTTAGCAAACATCTGAATATCTCCACCTTAGATGCGTAGTTAGGAAAACATTTTGCATAAAACTCAATTAGACCTAGAATGCTACTAATTGCCCCTTAGAGCTTGGAACTGGAGCCTTGATTTTTTTTATATCTTTATTTGCATTTTGTCAAATGTGAAGGTAACAGAAAAAGTATTGAAAAAAAAACATATATGAGGCAGTGACAGTTGACCAATACATGTACGACGAGGGTTACATTGCAGTTTGGTGGAACAGTGGCCAACCATGAATAATATTAGTCCAGTGCAACAGGTAAAGAATAGCGGAGCGTTAGTGTCAGACATTGCATCGGAGGCAATCAACCAAAGTATTGCACATCTATGTCTGTTCAGGCGACAGCGCTCACTGTATCTCGACCTGGCGTCATTGCTGTGTCCATGCGCCCAGATGGCATTTCACATGGGTGCCTGCACCGGATTGTCTAGGTAAAAAATAGGGTTGAAGCAAACTTGATACAGTGCATATAATAATAAAATAAAAAAACAAGAACAAACCATCTTCAAATCGTCATGCCCGGGCCAGGATATGTAGAAGAAGGGTGCTGCCATTGAGTCCTGTGTTGCCGCGCGGACCGCTGCTGAAACAGCGTCCTTTTTAAAAAATTGCTTGTTTGCATATCACCTTTTTTTTTAAATACTTGTATTTAAATTGGGGAATTAGGTTCTGGGAATATATTACCTGTGTCCTCACCGCTTGTCCTTAAGCTCCGCTATGATCTCCACCCCTAGGCCTAGCCAATCGGCCCGAAGGAGGAGGAGTCGGTGCTCAGGTACTAAAGCTCTTCCCAGCGCGGGAGCGGGCAATTGAGTCCTGTGTTGCCGTGCAAACCGCTGCTGAAACAGCACCCTTTTTAAAAAATAGCTTGTTTGCACATCACCTTTTAAAAAAATACTTGTATTAGAATTGGGGAATTAGGTTCTGGGAATATCTCGCGTGTGTCCTCGCCGCTTGCCCTGAAGCCCCGCTAAGATCTCCACCCCTAGGCCTAGCCAATTGGCCCCAAGGAGGAGGAGTCGGAGGCGGGGCTCAGGTACTAATGCAGACCATAGCTTGGAAGCGCAGTGGACGCAACGGCGGCGCGCCAAAGGCAAGCCCGTCTGTGCCCGTCCGCGCCAGACCGAGCCCAGGGGCCTGCCCCCCTGCACGATCCACCATCTACTCTTTGGAGGATCTAAAAAAGTTAACCTGGCAGACCTCCTGCACTGCCCCGCCACCCGTGCACGCCTTGACCACCTAGGCATCTTTTATAAGCACAACACTTCAGCACCCCGATTTACCACCCCTGGCGAAAGCCATAGGCCCATCCTTGCGCAGGACAGAGACCCCACGCTACGCATTCTCTACCTTAATGCCAGCTCCCTAGTCAAGCGTCAACTAGATATCTTTCTCCTTCTACTGTCAGATTAGCCAGACATATTCTTAATCACCGAAACTTGGCTCAATGCTGACTCCACCCCTGATATCCTGGCAGCCCTCCCGACACCTATTACATCTTACAGGTCAACCGCGCTCCAGGAAAAGCGGGAGGGGGAGTAGCAGCCATCATACATAAAGACCTTGTCTTTACTTCCATGTCACCCTTAAACCTCAAGGTAGCAGACAATATGATCATCAAACTTGACTCCAAGGCTGGCTCACTTATCTGCGTCCTTATATACAGACCCCCTCAACACATGCCCTCATTTCCCCTCTTACTGAGCAAGCAGGTGGCCCCCTTGGTCACAGATCATACTAAAATTCTTCTACTGGGCGACCTAAAGTATTGGTGTAATGACGACTCAGGCAGCCCTCATGCCACGGAACTAATGGAACTACTACTTCATCTCAATTTCAGTCATCATATCTTCTCTGCGACTCACACCAAAGGCCACACCTTGTACCAGGTCTGGTCCACTAACCTCACAGTATCTAAGCCCAATATATCCCCTTGCAGCTGGTCTGACCACCACCTCATAAACTTCTCCATCTCTATCCCTACCTGCAGTATGCCGCTGGCACCCGAAGGGGGCCTGGTCAAGAAATGGAACACCCTCGACACCCCTGCTTTTCTGGACACCTTGGCCCACTCCACCCCCAAAGACACTCTGGATGTGGACCTAGCCGGGGCTAACATCTCGAATTGGCTATTAGCAGCTAGCAACATATATGCTCCCCTCAAAAATCTAAAAATTGCCCCGCACTCGGATGCCCAAAGATGGTTCTCTCAGAACCTCAGGGCTCTGAAATTAGATTCCCGCCAAAAAGAGCGGAAATGGAGGCAGACCTATGCGTTGGATGAAAAACTTTCATATCTAGCTGCCCGCTCAGACTATAAAAAAGCCATTATCTTAGCGAAAGCCACCTACTTTTCGGAAAAAATCGAGAAATCAAACAACAAATCTAAAGACATCTTTTCTATAGTCAATGAGCTAACCAACTCCGAGAGAATCCTCCCCAAAGTCGCGCCCACCCAACAATTGTGTGACTCTCTCAACAACTACTTCCTAGATAAGATCGCTACCATTAAAGCCAGCATCCCAGTCGCCGACCCCAACACGGTTCCCCCCGCCGCAGCATGTAGTGCCCACACTTTCAACCACTTTCCACCCATAGATACCCACTCCTTACAGGCCCTACTGGCGAGGGTGAAATCTGGCTCTCCCAGGGACTGCTGCCCCCCGCACATCTTAAAGGATACCCTCTTGGTCCTTCCACCTCCTATCCTGACGCTCCTCAATGAATCCCTGTCCAAGGGAAGGGTCCCTATTGCCTTCAAGGAGGCGGTCGTTGTCCCCCTCCTGAAAAAGCCAGGCGCAGACCCCGCAAACCCCTCAAATCACAGGCCGATTTCCCTTCTCCCCTACCTGGCCAAAGTCCTTGAGGCACACATAACCACTCATCTGTCCAACTTCATAGAACAGTCCAACTACCTAGACCCCCACAGGCTGGGTTTCACCCTGCCCACTCCACCAAGACAGTCATCACCGCAGTCATGGACGCACTCCGAAGAAATGCCGATAAAGGGATACCTCAGGCCCTGGTCCTTCTGGACCTGTCGGCCGCATTTGACACGGTCGATCATACCATCCTATTGGACCGTGTCAAACAGGCTGGTGTCTGTGACTCGGCCTACAATTGGATCAGATCCTTCCTCAGGGAATGCACTCAAGCGGTCCGTTTAGCCCCTTTCAACGCTCCTAAGCTCCCCACTTCCTGCGGGGTCCCTCAGGGATCTTCTCTGTATCCCCTACTGTTCAATCTGTACCTCTCTCCCCTGATACGGTTCCTGAAGGATTACAAGGCCACCACGTTTTACTATGCTGATGACCTTCAATTGATCTTTACTATAGACAATGCCCCTGAATCCATCCGGGTGTTCCAGGACACTCTGCTTCACATCTGCCAATGGATGGATCTCAACCATATAAAACTTAACCAAGCTAGTCCTCTTTGGTAAAGGTCAGACACTCTGGGGCCCACACTACTGGCCCCCAGAACTCGGCCCGCTCCGATCCCTTCTCCCTCTGCTAAAAGCCTAGGAGTCATCATCGACAAGGATCTCTCCCTAGAAGCCCAAATAGGCGCTGTCGTGTCCTCCTGCTTCTTTCAGCTACGCAAGATCCGGAAGATCAGTCGGATGCTCACTCAATTAGCCCTAATCCAGGCTGTATTTGCCCTGGCATTATCTCACCTGGACTATGCTAATTCAATCTACTTAGGCCTTCCACTCTGCCTCACCAAGCGTATCCAACTGGCCCAGAATCAGGCAGCCAGGTTTGCGACTCTGGCACCCAGACTTTGGAATTCCCTCCCTCTGGAAATTCGGTCCTGCAACAAACTCCTAGATTTTAGAAGACTGCTTAGAACGTGCCTATTCACACAGGCCCACGTATAGCCCTCTGCAGGCCCCGGCACATACTAGACTCAGCGCCATGAAACCTTACGGTGTACGTGCGCTCTACAAGACACTATTAACATAACATAACTTAACATCTAAGCTGTATTAAGCTCATTGCCCAGTCCCCCTAGTGCCCAAGGAGATAAGCAGCTGAGCCTCACCCTCCCTGACGCACATGGACCTTGGAAATCTCTCCTCCTCCCATGTCGTCACTCGGTTAATTACATGCCTAGAGTGTCATGAATCTGGGGGTCAGTGTTTGTGCCCCGCCCGCCATCCGCTTCTTTTCCCGGTTTCCCCCTCTGCGTGTTACAGGTATGCGAGTATTGTGTCCCAGAATTGTGCAATAGGGTATTTACGCAACGTGGCTATTTCCTCCCTGTGTAGTGACATGCTCTCCTCCCATGCCCATACGAGGAGTGATTTTTTCCAGCTTGCAACAGCGAGCGGGTCGGCATGCTTCCATCTTTTAGTGATCATCCTTTTCGCTACTATGAGGCCAACGTCGATAAATCTGGATGTAACCTTATGTTTCTTCGGCCTAGGGTAGAAGCCCAGGATGCATGCCTCCGATGTGTGTGGCAGTGATCTGTAAGTGCATGTCACGAGTGCCGCAGTGACATCTTGCCAATATGTATGTAGAAAGGTACAGGGCCATAGCATGTGAAGGAGGTCTGTGTTTGTCTGTAAGCAGCGGGGACATGTCGAGGTGGTCATGTGAAAGTATTTGTCCGCGGAAAGGTATGCTCTGTGTGTAATATATGTCTGTATGAGCCTTAATCTGGAATTCCATGGTATATATGTAGGGGTGGCTAGAATGATATCCCATTCATTATCTGACCATGGATTCCCACTGTCTGCCTCCCACTTCATGAGGAGGGCCACCAGAGGCTGTGTCATATGTGTGAGTAATGCTTCCACCTACTTGGAACTGGAGCCTTGACGATTTTATCAACATTACTTTACTTTGGTTTAATACCATTCCCACTTATGTTGTGCCATAAGTATGAACCTGAACCTTTATTTGCCATCACGTAATGTAAGACCGTTTCATGACAAGGCAGAAAGGACTTTTTTCAGATTACTGTCATGATCTTTATTATCCTTTCCAAAAACAAGCATGTCATCCTGGAATGCCACAGTGCCAGTTACGCCCTCAATGGTTTCTTTCATGAGCCTCTGAAACACTGAAGCTGCACTGGCGAATCCAAAAGGCATGCAACAGTATCTGAATAAATCTTTCAGGTGTAATAAAAGCAGTCAGATTCTTGGAATCATCATCAAGGACAACTTGGTGGTAAGCACTGGCAAGATTAATACAGGAAAACACTTTCACTCCTGCTAAGGTGGAAACCATTTTGTGTAAATTGGGAAGGAGATGGGCATCAACCCAAATGACATTATTGAGACTGCGTAAGTCAACACACAAAGTCAATTCGCCAAAATGTTTGACCGCAGTCACCACCGGAGATACCCATGGTGATGAAACCACTGGTTCAATAAATGTTTTTGTTGCACATATCATGTAAAATATCCTTAAGGTTTCCTCTATAGGATAAGGGTACATTTTAAACTCTATGACAAATAGGGATAGCACCTTCATGAGCTTGATGCAATGTCGGAATCCATGATATTCTTTTAATTGATTACTGAATACCTTAGGAAATTATGTTTATAATGTTTGGATAAATACAGCATTATCGTCACCCTTGATAGTGTAAGAACCAATGGCAAACACTTGGGGATTGGCTCTGGGATTTAACCATTTTCCCATTTCCTCCTAGTGTGGCCATCCTAATAATCATTGTCCTTTCCTTGCTACATAGACTTTGCCAAATGTGTGACGTCCTGTGAATTTCTAAAGTAGCCCAAAAGTATCTTACCAAATCAATTTTGCGACCAGTGTAACCTCCCGGAGCAATATCTGAAGCAATTAAACACTTATCTGGCCAGTTCTTCTTAATAATATCAAGAGAAATAATGGTATACCAAGCACACAAATCTACTATTACATGCATGCTGACACCATCAATATTAACATCACAGAAAGGAAATTCAGTCATCTTTTCATTCGCGCAAATGTTGAGGACAGTATTAAAATTTTCTCCATAATAATCATTCATACATTCGTTGTCTTCATTACGCTGGGTGAGATTCACTCTTTTAGGCGCTGATCGACAAACTTTACTGAAATGCCCTTTCTTGACACATCTAGAACAAATTTTATCAGCTGTCTGATATATTTTTGCATTGCGTAAATGATTACTACTACCACATCTATAGCATAGGTTGACATTCCTCCTGCCATCTTGTTTTATCCCTTTGTACTTATCTTGTGCATTCCTTTGTATGACATCATTCTTAGGTGAATAGTACTTCCTTCTTTCTCTGAATTTTTAGACACAATATGTACCTCATTTTTTTCAGTACCTCTTATTTCTTGTACAAACATTTCGGAGTTCTCAATAGCTTTTGCAATGTCAATAGCAGCAATTAAAGGCATGTCAGAAGATGTCCATAATCCTTCTTGAAATGAGTTCTCATTAAAATCTGATCCCGCAAGTGACCGCGAAAGATCTCAAAACACAAACACACTCCTCAATAGGCTCATAGATATGTTGTTTCCTACAGTAGAATATACACCTCTTCAAAACTATATTGGTTTTCTTACTATATCTCAGAGCTAATTGTTTAGATGCATATTGATATACATCAATAATACCTGGCGTGATTAAGGCAGGTACATGTTTTTACCCCATTCCACCCAAGCAGTGCTTTAATAGTGTATGTTTTCTCTCTGGTTCGCATTCCTCTCATTCTAAGCCTGCCACATAGGCTAAAAATACAGGTTCCCATATTTCCCAATCCATGGGAGGTTCTCCTGGCACAGAGAGAAAAGATGGAGGTGGTACAATTCCAGACATGCTGAAAAAAACCAGCTGGAAAAATACAACAAGTTATGATGGAAAATAGACATTCTTGAAAATTAAAATGGTTAATAATGCTGGATAGAATAACAAAAGTGGCCAGCATTGTCTAGAAGACAAAAGTTAAGCTGGTGTGTGCATCACCGTAGCAACCACACACACCGGTACATACATCCAATGTAGCAACGTGTAATACCATAGAAACTCCTCAGAATATAGGGTGCTATGTGAAATGATTGTCAGTGTTCACTTAGATGGCTTTGTTCATGTCGGGATGGCATGCAGCAGAACAGAATGCACACTTTGGCAAAACAACCCTGAAAGAGCTGCGCTGGACCAGTTCCGTTTCTTTTACTTGACAACAAAACACACATTGAGAGAGGAGTGACGTCAATTCTTCTTCACGAATCCAAAAGCGGGGTGGAAAATTGACAAATGACAAAAGTTGACGTAGCCAATAAAAACACAAACGCCTATAAAAGCCAGAGTTAACCCCTTGTCCGCGGAGCGAATTTCACCACGGCCCAGGGGGGTGTGGGGGGCTGGGAGTGAGCGCGGCACCGCCATGCTCGTGACGACCCACCACACCGCCATGAGTCACGGGCGGGCTGTGCTCATGATGGCGTAGTTCCGTCACTGCCCCGCCCGCTCATTCATTTGCCCGCACAGGCGGGGAATTAATGCCACGTGGGCGGAGCGGCAGCCGCATGACGGAACCACGCCGCCATAAGCACACGCCACCCGTGGCTCATGACAGCATGGTTCCGTCATAAGCAGGCAAGGGGTTAAAGCAAAATACAGTGAGGAAACTCCGTGCCCTATCCAAAAGGTCCAATTGGAAGCAATTTCAGCCAATCCAAATTAGAGGCTGAACTCAGTTGCAGGTGCCAATAATGAATCCTTCAAACAACAAACGTAGTTCCGCCCGCTCGTCGCCAGTGTTGGAAATACCAAACAAAGTAAAGCTTGAGTAAATTGTAAAGAAGACTGCAGGTAATCCATGGACTTATTCCAATAACGTTTCACAAAACAGCACGATATGCATACAGCAAAGATCAAGCAGTACAATGGCGTACAAACTGCTAACCATGCATATGTCCCCCCCCCCCCCCCCTCCCCCCCCCAGAGCTTTTCAAACCTTGCATCCTCCCCGCCCCAGAGCCAGCAGTTTAGCACCCGTTGATGGCTCATATAAAACAAGAACAGAAGTGAAATATTAACCTCTTTTTGTGGCATTTGTAATAAAGCTTGAAACATTGAGAGAACATATGCATATTAGGCCAATCATTACTACCTTCTTGAAATGGTCTCACTCCTAATGAAGGGTGAAAAGAAAGCAGGCGTTGTTTGCTCTGACCTCATAGGTAATGTGTACAGTGTGCTGCCAGTTGGAAATATTCTCATGAAGCGAGGCAGTGCACCCACACTAGTTGAAAAAAGAACCCAGCAGAAGCGGATTTAAGAATCACAACGTTTCCCGTAGACTTCACATAGAGTTGCACACATATTTGTAAGACTTAGGCCTTGTGATGCACTCTACTATATAGTTCGTATGGAGCTTGGTCGGCATTTGCAGCCATGTCGTGGATACAAAAAAGGACTGGTCTGCCCTTTTACGTCAGGGTTTGCATCAATGTAATTGCGCTTGCATTTATATAGCGCTTAGTACCCCTGCCGAGTCTTCGAAGTGCTTTTCGGCAAGTAGCCAAAAGTATAATGGTGGATTAGAATAGGGAAATAAGAGTTAAACCAAATCATTTAACAAAGTCCACGGAATATTTCCGATGCGGAAACCCTACAATGCAGGCTTGTTCCTCGCACACGTTTCCTTCAAGTTCGCCTGCTGCAACCAAATATCCCCAACTACCTATGTCAGTCCGTTGTTTGTTCGAAAGAGCACAAGATATTTTTTTCTAATTTTGTTATATCATTTTTTATTATTTTTCCTTAAAATACAGTACAATTACAAATTACTTATGCTCACGTGTCAACTCTGAATACAATGAAACACTGAAACTACCCCCGGTAGAAAAACGAAGCCAAAGATGACACAGACGAAACAAAAAGACAGTGGCAGAGCAAGCATGTATAACAAGGGAAAGTCGCATAATATGCAAACAGAGGTCAAGTACTCCACGCCTAGGTAGAGTCAAATAACGTTCTTTTTATGCATAAAAACCCATAACTTGTGAATCTTTCTTGAAAGCTGTACAAAACTTTTTTTAAAGGTTAACACTCACCCAAGTAGCAAGCAAGAATGTACATATTTTCCATCAGTTACGTGCAAAGCAGGTGACAGCACAAGTATGTTACTCTTGCATCCAAAAACCAAACAAACAATCGCTGGAATCAGAAACAAACTTTTAGAATCATGAGGCATATTACCAATAACAGGCGAAAAATATCGCTAACGATATTTATCGCGACAAATTTTATCGCCAAGCATCGCCTGGAAATATCGCCGCCGTAGCGAGGTATTACCAATACCCCGGAAGGCGGCGATATTTCCCCAGAAATGCGATAAAAGCGTGCGGTAAAACTAGCGTGAACACGCTAAGCCGTCGCACGCTAACGTGAAAAAATTCACGTTGGGCCTATCAGCGATGATTATCGCTAAACCAATAGGCCCAAGGTTTTCATATAACGCGTTAGCGGGACGAAAAAATGCCCGCTAAACCGAAAATCGTTGCTAAACATGGAGAATATTCAAAATGATGGTGAGCAGCCAGTGACTAGTGCAGAGGGCACAAACACAACCCAGGAAGGCCAAGCAGAGACCCAGGGAAGGGGCAAGAGGAAGAGGAACCCAAAGTTCACTCCAGATGAGAACCAGGTACTGGTTAAGGAGGTGACGCGACACCAGCAGGAACTCTTCGTGAGTTCCACCATCACCATGGTGAGGAAAAGGGACATATGGCAGGACATAATGACCAAGGTCAATGCCGTGGGGGAGCACAAGAGGACAGTGGAAGAGTGTAAGAAGCGGTGGCACGATACAAAAAGCAAAACAAAAAAGAAACTAGGAGCAAACCTAAGGGCAGCAAGTGTGACGGGAGGCGGTGGACCAGCTCCACAGGAGGAGCTGGATGAGTTGGAGGAGCTGGTAGCGAACGTCATCAGTGAGGAGACTGTCATCGGAGCCACAGGCCAGGATTCTGCTGTACTGGAAGTCACACAACAACACCAGGGTGAGTGTCAAACAGGAACAGGTGGAAGTGGGTGGATGGGCACAGTCGCATTCATGTACCATGCAAGTCTTTACAGTGCATACCCTCATGTACTGTAGAGCAAGTCCTGGAGAGCCCGGGTCATGCTGGCATAGGGACACATCACCAGGAGGATGAGGGCAGATGTTTTGCTGTTGCACAGTTGGCACATAATGTCGTCAGTGGCAGAGATGAGTACTGGCAGGGTGCTGTGCACTTGAATGATGCAGGCCTGGGATGGGTACTGGATGTTGTTGTCTACCAGGTGGTGGGCCAGTTGCATGTTGAACAATTCCCAGTGATCGGCCCTGGAAACAGGAGCAGGGAGAAATGCTGGAAGCACTTCAGGTCCATGTGGCCTGGCTTCGGCTAGTTGAGGAGGGTGTAGAATAAATTGTGTTCCAAGCTCCATGGAAATATTGCTGTAATGTAGTCAGCTCAGATAGCAGCATCTGCCATGTTACATACGTGGTGTGGGAATAGGTGTGACAGGTAGCGTGAGTGGATGGAGTACATAACCTTGTGTATCTTGTAGCCGTTGACATTGGACCGGGAGGTCAGGTGGCATGCGCTGCTGGTGTATACAGGGGAGGTGGGCCCTGGCATAGTTTGGGTGGGTGTCGTGTTGAAGCTGTCATGGATATCAGCAAGCTAGCAGTAGAAGAAGATGGCTAGTGAGTTGCACAGTTGTACTCAGGGAGTCATGTTGTTGTTGTTGGAGCTGGAGCCCGAGAGTTCCCTTATGATGCAGAAGAGACCCTTGCTCCTGTGTGTGTTGTCATCCAGTTAGGTTTAGAAGGAGCAACCCTTGGCCAATCCCAAGAGGTGGAGATGTATGTGTATGGCATCCTTGTGGTCTGCGTGGTTGTCTGGAGTATATATATGGTGACCAATAACCACTCCTGTTTCCGGCATCCAACTCAGGTTACACACCAGCACATTGGTGAACGTGGCGGCTGGCCTGCTGGTGTGGGTTTTACAGGGTTCCTTGAGTGGCACAAGTGTGTTGTCACAGTTGTACATACACTGCCTGAGGTGGCGGCCTGCAGCGTTGGAGTTGGTGGAGTTGTTGTGTGGCCTATGGGTAAGGGTGGTGATTAGCTGGTCTACAGTCACTCTCCTCCAGCAGTGGTGAGTTACCCGTTGTGTGCGGTGGTCTGTGGACTGTACATTGAAGGCGGAATGGATGCAGCACGGTACAGTCCTTTGGAAACAGGTGTTGTGTACTAAAGTAACGTGGGTGCCTGTGTAGAAGGTGGTGTCCAATGTGTGACCAGCGTCGTGGGTGGAAGTGTGGGTGGGTGGGTGGTGTGACGAGTTGGCTGAGGCTGAGGTTGGTTAGTGTGGCCGACAGGCTTCTGGAGTTGGTGTTGTTCTTCTTCCTGAGCTGGAATGTCCGCTCCACGAGGAGGATGTAGTCTGTGGAGGTGAGTGCATGGTTGCAGGCGAGGTAGACGAGGGATTTGCTCAATTGACAATGTGGTCTGGGGGAGCTGGAGATGAGTGTACCTCTGAGGGTGGCGTTGGAGTTGGTGTCGATCTGGAAGTGGAGATGTCTGGCAGTGTTGAGGAATACATCTGTGTGGGTGGTGAGCTTGAGGGTGGCAGTGGTGAACCAGAGGGTAGTGTGAAGAACAAAATGGTGGCAGGTGTGAACCAGAGGGTGCTGTGAGGAACCATAGGGTGGCGTACCTAAACTGCCTGGGAGACCTGTGTGTCTGAGCCCCGTGCTGCATAACTGCCCCTGATCCCTCCCAGTGTGAAAATAATATTTTGCACAATTGCCTGTGGTCCCTCAGGGTGTGAGCACATATTGTGCCAAGTTACCCCCTGCCCCCAGTACATATATACCCGTAACGCACAGCACGATCATGCCCTTGCACCATAAAGTCTTGTGCCTGGATGCTCCATATCTGTGTGGGTGGTAACACCGTCAGTGCAGTCAAAATGTAAAGTCATAACTACCTACACAGCACCAACAAACATCTGTCCCCCTTGGCACAGGTATGTGCATGTACCATGCGTGCAGCACCTGCATGCCCCTGCACCCTACTGCCCAGCTCCAGCATAGTCCTGTATGGGGCATTTAAGTATGAGATGGGACATTGTCCAGCAGCAGCAGCTGCATGCGCATGAGCACACTGAGCTGGATCTGAATGGCTATGTACCAACACGTGCAGCAGAGCAATCTTGGACATCTGTAGGATTCTGGGGTCCAGAGCCAAACATATATTAGCATCCATTACTTTCCCAAGCCCCATCCCTGTGAAGCTCCTGTGACAAGGTGCCTGCATTCTCCTCACCTGCTGCTCTGCTTGGTCTCTGATCCCTTCTAAACAAGATGCATGTGAACTCACATAGAACGTCTACCTGTTTGGCAACCTCCACCACACACAGGCAGTATGAAACATCTTCTCGGCCGTACACACTATAACGGGCAGTACACTCAAGGGACCTTGTTGCATTATGGTTTGCTGACAAAGTGACAGGCCCATGTGGGCACATATTTGTTCATATTGCAAACAAATGCACAAGTACGCCAGCAACTTAGCAAAATTGTGGACTGTCTTGCCATTCAGTGCAATATAGCAGAACGCTAAGTAGCTGGGGGTATATTACCAAGCAATAGCGATAATTATCTCTGAGCACCAAGGAGTGTTTACCGCTGAGATACAGTGATATTATCAAGGTTCATCTCAAAAGCGGTAAAAATCCTGCGAAATGCATGAATATGGTAGAAAAATCAGCTAAATACATGCATTATCATGACAATGCTCTTAGCCATGTTATCCACCTTCCATTGGATAACATCGCTAAGAACTGATTTTAGCAGGCGTTAGCTTTTTGTGATATTTGCGCTTAGCGCAAATATTTCCAAAAGTAATTAATAGGAGTCAGAGATGCTAGCAACTGTTTTCAGTCGCTAACATCTTGGCACGCCCACTTTGCATGTCATTAGCGATAATTATCGCAGACATGCAAAGTGGGCACCTAAATGCCTCCTATCGCCTACAAGCTGTTGCTAACTGGTGTTAGCGACAGCTTGGTAATAGGGCGACAAAATTATTGCTGCATGAGCGGGAAAAAGTCCACCTAATGCGGCGAGAATGCTCTTGGTAATATGCCCCCAGATTTTGCCCATGCACAATAAATCCTATGTAATCTGTCAACCATGCAAGTCAACAGATACCACACCTAAGGTGTACTGAACACTATACATGCATCCCAGTAACAGGTTGCATCCATAGTCACACATACAGGGACCATACCACTGATGACCTGAGAAGCATACAATGTGTGAAGACCCACACTCTGCAACCTACCTGACACCAACGCATGTAGTAACCAATTCAAAAGTATTTATTGTATGAAAATAACCTATCTAAAACTACACTAAACACTAAAACTAACACTATATCTAAAATCCCTACACACATAATAAACTAAACTACACATGTAATACTGACTACACCCTACTACACAAACTACAAAAGGACATAAACCCCCACCCAAAGAGAAAATAAACTTAGCCCCAACACTATCTTAACCTAACAATATCGCACTACACTAAACTAACTATACCTAATCTAAAACTATTCTACATCTAAATCCTATTATACAACTATATACAACCAAATAACTAAGAACAAGGAGTGAAGGCAGAAGAGGGGTGTGGGGCAGAAGAAGTCCAGGTTTACGGTATTCCAAGTTTAACAACAATGTCATTCACCCGCCGGTTCAGGGTTATCAGTTCATTGCGCTCGTCGAGGAGCAAGTTGTTGTTCCTGGCCAGCTCAATTAGTATCTCTTTATGGGTCTCAGCCATTGGCGGCGTTGTGGTGGGTGCCGCCAGATCCTGGGCTGTTGTGTACTGGGCTGCTCCGTGGCTTGGTGCAGCTTGAGCTGGCCCCTGGCTGCTGGTACTCGGAATTGCTGCAGTGGTTGGGATGGGAATAACAGGTGAGACCACTGTCTTAGATGTCTTAGCACCACCAGCCTTGCCACCAGCCTTGGATTCCTTTGACTTGTCTCTGTGTCCCACAGCCTCTGGCATTGTGTGCCAGGTCCCATCCTACCGAGCAGCCGCGTATTTCTGTGCCATGGACCTGTACCCCTTCTTAACCCTGCGGATGTGAACCCACCGTTCCTTAGCCACATTGAAGGCATGTGTCTCCTCTGCATTCATGTTGTCTGAAAAAAATAGGAAATGTCAATCCCAAACCAATGACACTGGTTCATTTGCCTATCATCATATTATTTGGCACAACTCACATACCACATGGGAGGCATCACACATGTCACATCCTGTAATGTCTCAAAGTGACCTGACCACATAATTGACAAGCCCTACTTTCCACAATACAGGCCCTGGAACGTGACATGACAGTACATGGCAGGTGTGATGTACTGACAAATTAGACGCCAAATGAGACAGTGATAACATGTCACCTTTGTGCATCCTGAGAGTGTGCAAGTAGTCCAATGAACATTAGTAGTGTGGCACTACCCCTCCATGGGCAGCACCACCCTCATCTGACCTTGTGACACACTGCTGCTACTGCTGTACGATGCACATGTGCAGACATGTGTGTCTATCTGAAAATGTGTACAGGTCATGTAGTCACTGACAAGACAGTCACTCTTTTACATGTTTGCCAGTGTGGCTGTATGAATATGTCAATTGAAACTCAATGTAAGCTCAGCCTACATGCATGGGAAGAAGACCAGGACACCCCTACCAACAACAGGTGTCAAGAATATCAAGAAAGTTCTCCACAATATTGCTGCGTACATCGGCAGGAAACAGCTGCAAAACACGCCATAAAGGCCTTGACAATATGCACCTGAGAAATCACATAGCTGTCCTGGTCATGGGGCAAGGATCTATCCTAAGTCCAATGCTGTACAATCTATACTTGAGCCTGCTGGGCAACGTTGGGAAATTGTATGGCTCATCTAAGCGTATTGTATGCTGACAATAACCAATAACTGAGTACATGTGGGACAAACTACACTGACACACGTCTCTGTTGTACAAACAGCATGTTTAACATGAGTAACTAGAAGAGCATCAACAAACTCAAACGAAACAGCAGTAAAACATACCTCATTCCGTTTGGCAGCCCTGAGGTATCTTGGTCACATGAAAGGTGGCAGCTGGAACTGTGCTCCTGTCCCCCTTGCAAACATGTGATCTTACACCTACGACTAACAAAACAACATGCCCTGTCCTGGACAAAGCCCGTCAGCTAGGTAATTTTCACCTGCTACGGGTTCATGTGTAAAATATGGAATAACTCCAAATGCCATCCTATTGAACCAAGGAACCCTTTGCTGCAGGGCCTGCCCATCAGCCACACCGATGACAGCAATCCTCTGATTTTATGACTACATTTAAAAATTTGTGTCAAACAGCAGACCCTGCAGAATCTGCCAGCCACACTGACTCACGACCTGTCGCCTATAACCCCTTCCACACCTACATAGAAAATACACCACCGGCTCATCATGCGACAGAAAAGGAAGTTTAAGAATCAGAGTTGCATGCATTACACCCTGTCTAACCCAGGACCTAAAGACCTCATAAAGGAGAAGAACTGGGATGGTCAAAATAGACCACTTAGATCCTGGTATAAAACATTCATGACCCAGTCTGGTGTCAGTCCCTCTCAACATGGCTACGCTAGGTAACTTCTCTTGCCCCTTGGCGGTGTAATGAACTGCCCCCTCACCCATTATCCATCTATCAACACAAACTCTCCTGTGAAAGTTGGTAAACTTGCTGTTCCCAATATGTGGTGCAACATTGCCTTGAACCTCGATGGCACAGTTTCATCTGATTTACACTGCAAAAGGACCTTCAAACCTTGTGTGGATGATGTGTGATCTAATCATACCTTACACATGACATGACCTTAACTGGGCATGATATGGGTATGTCCCAGGGCATATAAGTAAACATCAATGTCCGCTTCAGTGGCAGTGTACTGCAGATGAAGCGTGGATACATCTTCTGGCTGGTCTTGATAATATGTAGCCATGTGTGAAAATCCTGTAGTGTAATGCCTGCATGATCCCTGGATCATTGTCTATTTAGCTATAATCTTTGCTGGATGTCATGCACAGGTAATCAGAGCAGTTGCATTGTCCCTTCATGGACAAAGTCACAACTTAGATCAGGGGTCTTCAAAGTGTGGGGCACGACCCCCAGGGGGGCCACGGAGTGATTGAAAGGGGGTCGCGCATTCCCGATCACACTTCTTCCCCAGGCCCATCTGACTACAGGGATTCAGCCCCCCCTCCCCCCCCCCATAGTGTGTCTCAGCTCGAGCTGCTGTGAGCTGCGCTGGGCTGTGTCAGCAGTCTTATCTCCAGCACAGCCCGGCACCCCTGAGTTTTTCACAGGTCATTAACAGCCATTTGCATATTTACATAGCTTTTGAAAACTGGTCACTGAGGCTTAGTTTTTTTTTTTATAGTTCCAGTACCCCCTGGGCCCCAACTCAGCCTTTCCCTTACATTGGTATTTTACATTTACTGAAATAGTGTGAGAATGTATTTCATGAAAAGATATAATAAAAAGTAGAGTTGCCAGAAGAAAAAAATACCAGCCATTTCTCTTGTAACACACTGTTTGCTACCTCTCACATTTTGTTTGCTTTATATACTTGCACAAGTGCCACCATTGCCTACGTAACATTTGTTCTTGTGTTTGAGTGTGCCATTTATTGCAGTATTATACCTCTACTTTTACTTTGTACGCTTTTGTAACCTGCACACATATCATTTTTTCCTCCTGTAATGTACCGTTTGCTACCTCTTGTATTTTGGTTGCTCGCTATTGTCACTTTTGCCTCATGTAACTTAACGTTTGCTTTTGTACTTTGTTGACTTGTAATTTTCTCCTCATGTAACATTACTGTTCCTATTGTGAAGCACTCTGACACCTTCGGGTAAAGTCCGCGCTATATAAAAACACATAAATAAATACATTCGTAATGTGACTTTTCGGTCTCTGTTCCCTTTATCAGTCATGGATCATTGTGGCAACCCTAGAACACAATTAAAAGTGCTTTCTATTTATATTTGCTGTTCCAAGTATGCACAGATGAGTGCTGAAATATACAGCTTTACGTGACTGCTTATTTTTGTACCATCTGGGACATCAAAATATTGAGCAGGCAACCCTAATCATAGGACTGGAAGTATGTTGCAAGATCAGAATATTTATTTCCTCCACCCTCGATCCCTGATTAATGTCATAATAGCAATAGTTTAACCTATATCTTAAACCCTACGCCGCAGTCAATAATATGTTGAGTTACTTCAAGTGTCTGGAAATGCACCCTGCATTCAGAGAACTCACTCCTCATTCTAGCACTTCACTTTCATGCTCCCCCTGCATTCACAGCGATCACAATGCACTCACACTGATCACCATGCACTCACATCATTCACCCTCTCACCCTGCACTCACAGTGATCACTCTGCAATCACAATGCACTTGCAATGTTCTCCCTGTACCTCAACCTGCAGTCACGCTACTCATCTGCACTCATCCTGCACTCATGTGACACCTCATTCACCTGCCCCCTCACTGCTCAATTTGCAACTCGCTCAAACAAGCCCATCATTAACCATGCATTCTTTCATCCCACTCTGCACTTATATCCACACTCAAATTCATATGGCCACCTCACTCACCCTGCAGTCACTCCTCTTTCCCTACTCTCATACTGTTGCATCGCTCACCGTGCACTCACATGGGCACTCTTCTCATCCACAGAGGGCAGGGTTTTAGGGACCCCTGCTGCTCCCGGACAGTGCCAGGTGAGCTTCTAATGTGGCAGCACGTATTCCTGCGGAGTGGAAGGCCCATCACAAAGGTTGACTAGACATCTTTCTGATGTTAATTGCTGTATTTTGGTTGTAAACTGGTACTGTTTTATTGTGAGCAAAAAAATGTCAAAATAATGAAGCAATTCTATCCCAAAATAACGTGGCATCACATAACATTTACATTTTCCTCTCACACAATTTAGTCAAGCCTTCCGTGTAATTTGGTCCTCACCTGCCTCATAATTCCAGAAGCGATGCCTACAGGTTTAGAAATGTTTGGCAGGAGGGGGTCCTTATGACTGAAAATGTTGACAGGGGGGTCTCAGCACCCAAAAGTTTGAAGACCTCTGACTTAGATAGATATGCATCTAACCACACTCTTATACATATTGTCTGAATAATAACATAACAATACTCAGCACCTTCGGAGGCTGCACATCTAGGGGAAACATGGCGGCCGCGGGTTAGAGCGGCGCGCACGCTCCTGAGAGCAGCCGATCCAGAACCTACACTGCTACCGCTACCGCTACGATTGTAATATGAGCGAGGAAAGCGGGAGAAAAAGAGAAGAACCGGCCCCCTTGAAGTCGTGTACTGACTGGTATTTCATCTGTAGCTCTCGGCGGTTTTTTCTTTCGCCATTAACGACATTGTGGACAGGCTCGGGTTCAGAGCACGGAGAGGGGGGGGCGGAGCCCTCCGCATATGCAGGCTTTCGGCTCTCGGCTGCGGAGGTGTCTGCCGGTGGAGGTTTGCGATAAGAAGCATAGAAGCTGTACGCTGACCCGGTCTTCTTTTTCTTTCATGTTTTGGCTTCTGCCACTGGGGGTTTGCATTTGTGGATGTGTCCGCCGGCAGTATTTGCTTTGCTGATCTCCGCTTCTCGACTGTGTTGGTGGCGGGCGGCAGCGGAGATAAGACGCGGCCGGGTGGCCACGGCACGGAGACTCCATACGGTGGCAGAGAGTGGCAGAGGGAGCAAGAAAAAGCACCGCAAGGCAGTAGATGCAGTAGATACTGAGATAGCCGAGAAAGCGATAGGAGCTGAGAGAGAGTCGGCCGAGCTGGAGGATCAAGGTGACATCAACGCTTGCTCAAGTAAGGTGGGATTAATTGATGCAAGGGGGCCCACAAATAGTGACTGTAAAAGAGGCTATAGCGAGGATCTGACCAGCGAGTCTCAAGTGAGAACAACAAGGAGTAAGGCTAAAACTTTAGAAACTTCAGGAAATTAACTACAGGGCCCGGGGTGCACTTGGGGGGAGGTTCACAGGAAAGCACAGGAGCTAAAAAAAAATCGGAATTAGCCTTAGATACTAAAAAGCAACAAAGAAACAAGTTATTTGTAGTCTCTAAAGTAAATCAAAATGAAATAAGAGCAAATTGTGAGGAACTAGGTCACAAGGTTGATGGCCTTTATGAAAGGACCGAGACTCTAGAAAGCTCTGTGGGTCTACTAACTAACAACTTGGAGTGCGCCAGGTCAAAAATATATAACCTCCAAAAAGAGGGAGAAAACATGAAAGAGCGAATAGAAGTGTTGGAAAACTTTTTTAGACGCAACAACATTCGACTTTTGAAGATTCCGGAAGGGAAAGAAAGTGGAGATCTCAAGGGATACATAACAAAATTAATAAAAGAGGCACTCAACTTGGAGGAAACGGTTGAAGAACTCGATAAGGACATCCAACGGATACATAGAGATCCATTTTGTATGAACCCAGCAAGGACTAAACCTAGGAAAGTGTTAGTTAACTTCCTGACGTATACCCTTAAAGAGAAAATACAAAATTTAGCCCTGAAAGCTGGTACAATAAAAGGTCCTGATTTTTCTTTTGAGATTCGCTCTGACCTCTCAAAAACTACACTGGACAGACAGTGGGAATTGGGTCAGCGCATGGATAAATTTAGATCTTACGGGGCTACGGTGCAGATGAGATTCCCTGCATTCCTTTGCATCATGTATAATAATAAGATGCATAATGTCCGCACTACACATGATGCAGATGAGCTGTTAGAATCCATCCGAGATCATACCCAAGCTCAAGCCCACGACCAGGCTCACTCTCATAACGTTTAGAAATCAAACTTATATAAACAAATGAAAAAGGAAGAGATCAAATAGGGAAATCGGTAACATAAAAGGGAAAAGGGGAAAGCAGAGGAAAAAAAAAGGAAGGAAAAAAAGAAAGAGAGGAAAAAAAACCAAGAAAAAAAAAACCACGCACAATAAATATAGATATTCACTGGAGATCATGCACAGGGAAGGGGAGGATTGTCAGGATTGTGGAGAAGTGTGGCTCAATGCTTAGAGCGGCAGACCTTGATGCAGAACGCTGGCCAGGGACCAGGGTTCGATTCCTGCCTCGGCGGGTTTCGGGCTTAAATTCCTCTGACCGGATATTCTCGCCTCAGTGCCGATTCTAAGCATGGGTCCCACGCTGCAACTCTGGGCAATAGCTTGCTTAGTCTCCACAAAGGCCCCCTGATATACAAGGGATGCCTGGTTTCACCATGGGATGCCCAGGAGTGGACACCCCACAAGGAAAAGCCAGGAGGGGTTCCCTTGTGGTAGGAGTACAAGCGCCGGGATGCCTCCGGGTCACTGTTCGCGCTATACAAATACGCCACATTTACATTTACATTGAATAATTAAATAAATTTCCCCCCCCCCCAAAAAAAAAAAAATATATATATATATATATATATATATATATATATATATAAAACAAAATGAAAATAGCACATAACTCCCGCCTACGATTATCTCTAAATAGGAAAAAAAAGTTCAAAAAAATAAAATATTTTTTTTTATCTACTTGAGGTCCAATTTTTTCTCTACTCGCTCATAGACTAACATAATCCTGCAAGATTAGGTAGCAGTAGTAGCTCATGGATGGGCTGTAGATGGGCGTTAACCTGGCTATAGATCAAGCCAGAGTAAACAAGGGGGGTTTCCCGGGGTAAGGGTAGGGGGGGCGGGGGGGGTGGTAGAATAGAAGAAAAAAATAATCCTCATTTGTGCTCCTCTACTGCTGGTTTAAACATCCAATCTTTACCATTTTTACTAAAACAGGCTTTTTCCATGCCAGGTCTAAGAAAACGAAGGGATAGAAGCAAAATATGACATGTACTAAATTTTTGTCCTGGAACGTAAATGGTCTGCGCGTGAGAGGAAGACGTGAGCGCATACTACAATACCTGAGAGACTCACAGGCGCAGGTCATAGCGTTGCAGGAAACACACCTTCTCAGAACAGAGGCAAATAATATATTAAAAAAACATAGGTGGATTGATAAACTTTGTTCCACAGACCATAATGCTAATATACGAGGGGTAGTGTTCATTTTTAAAAAATCTGCAAAAGCAGAAATACTAGATTGCAGGGAAGACCAAACAGGGAGATGGCTATTAGTAAGAGTTTCGCTTGATGGTCAGACTAGAACTTTGGTGGGCTACTATGGCCCAAATTCGGATGACCCATCACACCTAGACGCAATAAGGACCCAATTAATAACAGCGCAAGAGCCAATAATCTGGATGGGTGATTTTAATATCGTTCTTGATCCCAAACTAGATAAATCAATAAGGTCTAAAACCATTGGCTCTATCAAATCTAGAGAAACACTTAAAGCAATAATGACACACATGGGTCTGGCAGATCTTTGGAGAGAAAAAGTGGGTAAATGGGGGGGTGTCTTATAGGAACAGCCGGTTTAAACATAAATCCAGAATAGGCTATGCCTTTTTTAGTTACTGTCTAAAAGACACTCTTGAATCAATAGAATATTTACCATCACATCTATCAGACCATTCGGCGTTAGAGTTTACTCTTAAGTCTGACACCACTCTCAAACACCCTTCATGGTCCTTTGACAGGACACTCCTGCTTGAGGAAGAAGAAATTAACTTCCTAGTTAAGGAATCTATAACCTTCTTCGATTTAAATAGAAACTCAGCAACCCCAACAATCATTTGGGAGACATTTAAAGCGTTTTTAAGAGGGCAAATTACTAATAGAGCCTCCCATAGGCGGAAGGTTATTTTGACAAGATAAATAGAATAGAACAAGATATGAAAACTTTAGAGTCAAAAATGGTCTCGCCTTCAAGAACAGCTGAAGAGCAAGAAAAACTGGCTGAATTGAAAGCTGAGTTAGAACATACACTGCAGGAGAGAATAAATAAGAGATGGGAAGCGAGTAAATCTTCTCAATTTGAGTTTTGAGAAAGTGCAGGAAAAATTCTGGCTTGGAAAATCAAATCTGATAAAGCCCTAAACTACATCAGGGAAATCAAGATAGAAGGTGAGCCAGAGATAAACCACCAGTCCTGAGATAGGGAGAGCATTTCTTGAATTTTTTCCGGATATTTACAAAGAGGATCTCCCCAACGATCCAAACGCAAGAGATAGCTGGTTGGAAGCCATTACACTACCTACTTTCTCAACAACCCAGAGCAAATCATTAGAATCAGACATCACACAAGAGGAGGTGAAAAAAGCTATTAGTCAAACTAAGAAAGGCAAAGCAGCAGGCCCGGATGGTTTGCCGGGAGAAATCTATAGAGCTCTTGAGAACGCCATTACACCTGTGCTAACTGAACTCTTTAACAGCATTCTAATGGAAGAACAGCCAATGCCTAAATCTTGGGGTGAAGCCACAATTGTTCTCATCCCAAAACCAGGGAAATCCCCATTAGAGTGCGGGTCATACAGACCAATATCGTTACTTAATAACGACTATAACATTTTTACAACTATAATCGCCACAAGATTGGCTAGCGTTATTGGTACTGTAGTCCATCAAGATCAGAAAGGGTTTATAAAGGGGCGACAATTAGCTGAGCTAACGCGTGAACTAATTGGGGCTATAGATATTGCCACTGCTTTCTCTCTGCCCTTGGCCACCCTGACTCTAGACGCAACTAAGGCGTTTGACAGAGTTAATTGGCTCTACCTAAATGACGTCTTAAAAAAATTGTGTTCTGCAGAACTATTAAGCAGCTATACAATGCACCATCAGCTAGGCTGCTGGTTAATGGGTCCCTGACTGAAGCATTTAGCATTACTCGAGGAACAAGGCAGGGCTGCCCGCTTTCCCCTCTCTTATTTGATCTGTACATTGAGCCTTTTGCCCAGGTGTTAAGGGAAGAGGCTAATATTCCATCTTTTTGTTTCGGAGAGTGGGAAAGATGGGCAGCACTATATGCAGACGACATCTTAGTGTTTACATCTGATCCAGTCAAGGCATTCCCAGTGGTCATACAACGGGCTGAAGAATTCGGCCATGTCTCGGGCTACGACATAAACTCGAGCAAGAGCGAGATTATGGCATAGAACCTACCCAACTTAGATGTTGGGATAAACATCTCATCCTCAATGCGGTATCTGGGAATCAAAATAACCCAAGATGTGGGCAGTCTTGCACAAACTAATTTGGAAAGAATACACAGTGAAAGTAAAAGACTTATGAAATCTTGGACACATCTGCCTCTTTCTATAACAGGAAGGGTAAACTTAGTCAAAATGTGTATTCTCCCAAAATTCACCTTTCTTTTTAACACTATCCCAATCGCTATGGACACAAAAATGATGGAAAAATGTCAAAGAGAAATCAACTCTTTTATATGGAACTACAAGACCACAAGAATAGCATGGAAGAAGCTCAGAAGGAGAGAAAAAGGGGGCCTTGCATTACCGGACCTAATGTACTATTCATGGGCCTTTCAGATGTCTTATTCTAGAATGCTTCTCAAAATGCCATCAAATTTACCTAATACATCCATGTACGGGGCCATGCTAAGGGGACAAACCTAGCAGCAGATGGCTTTATGTTTAAATTCGGAAGTCAGACATTCTTCAAAAACATAAAATTGAAAATATTACACTCATGTGCCAAAAATTGGTTTAACATTAGGAAAAAACTGGGATTATCCTATTACTCAAACTATTCCCCAATTTGGGACTCTCCCAGTTTACCCCTATGCCTGAAAGACAATCTGTCCATTATAATAGAACAAGCAGGCATTAGTAAATGGGGCAAATTATTTAAAGAAAAAAAACTGATAACTTGGGACGAGCTATATTATCAAGTAGGCCCTGGGCTTTCCAGATTTAAATATATTCAACTGGATAGCTGGGCAAGATCTGAAACCCGCATAGATAGTAATATTGGGAAAATAAGTGAAACGGAACAACAAATGGTAGAAAGACCAACTAGAGGAAAAGAAGTAGCTAGATGGTATTGGCTTCTGTTGGAGGAAAGCAAAGGGGAGTTTAAACTCCCGGATGAGTTATGGGGGGCAGAAACTGGGATTCCATGCGAGGAGAGGTGGATAAATTCATTCGAACTATTACGTAAAATCGTAAAGCCTTCTTGGCTAGTACGAAATCGCATTTTCTCGATACATCTGGCATATTTAACACCACGGAAACTCTCTAAATATCAAACGGACAAGAAATGTAATAAATGTAATTTAGCAGATGCATGCGATGTACATATGTTCCTAGAATGCCCTAATATAGCAAAATTCTGGGAAGACGTGAAAAACACTCTAAATTCCATACTAAACACATCCCTGTCAATAACCCTCCCACTTGTCATCTTTGGGACGGAAGACAACACCACAGGCAAGGAGAAGTCATTTCTTTTTTACGCAATTTTATTAGCAAGAAGACAGATTTGCAATCAATGGGTAGAGAAGACACCTCCTTTACACTGTTCATGGCTCACATCATTATACGAGACATCCAAAAGAGAACTAAAAAGATCTGTACGTAAGAGAAAGTTGGCTTTCTGGGACCTCCTGACCAACTGGAGATGATCCGGGTTTTTTTTGTTTTTTTTTTCCCCCCGGGTCCGATGATTATGCCATCTTTACTCCTTTGGACCAAGGGCTAGGACAGTTCCGAATAAGGTCCGGCAGGTTGAAACATACCTAGATGGAGTCAAAAGAATGTACCCCTAACTGTTGTTCTTGGTATATCTCTCCCACCAACAGTATACATCACGTCAGCAATGTCGTGCAAGGTGGTTGGTATTATCCGTCTAAAGGGGAAGGCAGATGAGGACAAAAAAAAGAAGAAAAAAAACAATACTCAGCACCTTGTGGCCCAGTGACATGCGGAACACACCAGCATTGCAAAACTACTTTGTGTTGCCTTACTCAATGACATCCATTACATCACACATGGCAATTTACATTATAATTACTCACCAGTGGCTTTTGGGTCCTTGAAACGATCCACGTCACCCTGCGTGATGGGTCGCCGACCATCTGTGAGTGAACCAAATAAAATATGTGTCATTGCATCGCATCCAGAGACGTTACATAAACATGAGGAACAACTTTTCAGTCACAGGAAATGCTACATCACTTTGTAGGAGATTCACACATTGTTCTAATGACTCTGTGCACTTTGATTGGCATGCACACATGGGCTTGCTAATGCAGTGGTGGCCAAACATAACATACCCACAGTCATACATGCACATAACAGTTGGGTTATGCCATTTATAAGCACCATGTCCACACAGGCATCATGTGTACGTTGTACTGCGTATGATGGTAACTATGCATTTAGTAAGAGGCTGATACACAGTCCTTTGGGATGTAAAACACTCTGGAGCTGTCAAACTCACACATTGCATAATCACCTGGCAAGGATATATCTACAAATGACCCATGTACAGGGGCCGTGTAGATACAGTCCTGCTGCTCATGGATTTGAGCATCTGTCACACTGTGTACTGTCCTGCACATAGGTCACACACACACTGGCACTGCTCAGATATGTACAGTTACACATACTGGACACACACACATCATCCGGCACACAGTCGCTGCTCACATCTCTTTGACTGACTACAGCCGTGATGGGCTCATAAATGCTAACATCCTCTGTGCCTTGGCACCCTTACTGGCATGTGGTCATTCACCATCACATAGTAATGTGACTGCAAGTGACACACAGAAAGCCTCAGTCCCACATCTGGTCTGCATACTGCAAATATGTGTTCACACCTCACTGAGAACGTGACTACTCACTCCAACTGTCAAATCATGGAGCCATACAAATAGGGACATTAGCATTGACTACTCACACACCTACTGTACTGTAGCACACCAAGGGACAGTATTACAGGTAATGGTGCATCCCACCAAATCAGCATGGAGGCAATAGTAAATGTGCACCATGGCCCAACTCACATGGTGAGCTGCATGTCCCATGCTGCGCACCATGCTGCTAAAATGGCACTTATACATCAGGCATCTGTGCTGTAAATGCAGTGCATTGCAGGAGTTGTGAAGCATGTGGGGCGCAGCTCCAGCAATGCTCTTGTTGGCCCAATCTTGTCAATGCTGCGTCAATCCTCATGCCGGCTTCAGGCAGGCCCAGAGTTAAGACGCAGCATTGCCATGAAAGTGAATGACTGAAACCTGAAATATTTCACTCTGTCACTTTACAGAGGTGTTCCTGTGTATGAATGCCCTCCCCTGCGGCAGAACGCACCCTAAAGGTGCATAACTTTAGAAAGTGACGATTCTCCCAGAATTGTGATATTGTACATACCCTGCACCATGGCGCTACTTTTGCGTTGCCGCTTAGTCACATAAGTAATGCAACTGCGCCGCCAAATAACCCTAAGAGGCATGTAAATCTGCTAAAATGTGCCGGGAAGTGGGAGTCCAAATTAATCTTAACTGAAGCAAATCATGTGCAAATCACATAGGGACAGATGTATCAACATTCCCTTTTGCGATTACTAAATAGCGATTTTTAAGGATTCGCTAATTTGAAATCGCAAAATGGTAAGTATGTAGGCAATTGCTTTTTGTTAGCGATCCATCAACATTCCTACATTGCGATTAGCAAATTGCTAATCTCAAACTTCCCATTCATTTCTATGTGCCAGGAGGCCCATAGGAATTAATGGGAAAGTTAGCAATTACCAATTTGCTAATTGCAAATTGAGAATGTTTCCAATGGTGCAGGGGTGTCACAAGAACACCCTGCAGCACCCGTGAAAATGACATGTGTGCACATATGGCGCACATACATGCCCTAAGGGCATGTATGAGCGTCACATGGCTGCTTTTGATGTAAAAAAAAAAGAGCACATTTCAAAAATAGCGCTACTTACCACCAACTAGAAGTAGGTGGTAATTTGTGAATCCTAAATGGCAATTTGGAATGTTATTTGCCCTGATACATTGCATGTAAGGAATTGCTAAAGTAGCCATTCCTCAAATGCTATCGCTAAATAAGGAAATGAAAATTTTGCAATTCCTAACTTTGCACAAATAATGTCACATAAATACCATTTACCGAAAAAGGGTTCGCTGACGCCGCAAATCAGCTAATGTCTGCGTTAGCAAACTATTTTTGCCTTGATACATATGGCCCATAGGGAAATGACATTGTCATCAACACCTTGTCACAGTATCACAGTAACGAGTCAGCATGTACATGCCATACACACATGTCACACACGTAACTCACTTACATTACATTTGAACATTAAAGTGAAACAATGGCTTTTGGACTTACCACCCTGTATGCCTGGCATCACTCCGGTGTAATCCAGGAGGTCAGCCTCCCGTGCAGTCATGTCCTGCCAGCGGTGCTTCCACTGGTTCACAGAGCGTGCTATCTTAAAGTAGTGCTCCATTTGGGGCCTCACACGCTCCCAGCGCACATTCCGTGCCCCCACAGCATAACCCTGCAGGATACTCCCCCCCCCCGCCTCCAACATATTTGGCAAATAACATTTTATCAGCCATAAAAACCCCCCCAATGCCTCCTCACTCATCCTCCCCGACCTCCCAACAGCAAGCATCTCCCTGACCCCCGTACCCACTTAAAACTAATAAATAATAACCCACTTAACAAACTCTCTATAAAAATATACAAACTAACCCCTAAATAAACTCTACAAAGCAGAGGACACTAGACACACAAACTGTGTACAATACAACAAACACAACTAACAGACACTGCAGACAAACCAGAGGACAGTAGACACACAAACTGTATAATATACAACAAAAAGTACAAACAGACACTTCAGACAGGACAGCGCATGCAGCACCACTCTCCAAAACCAACTTCCAACACAGCAACCACCATACACCTCCTCCACTCAGCCTATGCACCACCAATTGCAGAAAAGAGAAAGTGAAAGTAAAAACCACACCCATGTGACAGGAAGCAGTAATACACCACTTCCTGTGTTTGCTGCTAAAAATTCCGACTTAGCGACAAAATAATTATATATATATATATATATATATATATATATATATATATATATATATATATATATATATATATATATATATATCGCTATGGTAGTCATATACAAAACCGATTGAAATGCGACCCGTTTTTTGTATTTGCGATAAAAATATACTCGCTAAATGTCGCTAAGCGAAATAATAATTATTTATGATTCCTAAATGAATAATATCATGGATTTCAAGGTAAAAATATAAATAAATACCAGAAAATATAGGAAACATTTTGACTATATTTTTAATCCCACCAAATCTTTTTTTCTTTTTTTGATTTATAGGTGTAAACACAAATTACAAGATTAATCTTAACATAAAATAAAATCTACACAAGAGATAGGGGTCAGGGAACGTGATCATGCACAGATTTCCTACAGGAAAAATATTTACAATTAATGCTACAATGCTGTTTCATCATGGTTCTGTAGAAAAGTATGGAAGGATGTTCAATGATTCACTTCTAAATGCATTTAAATAGACGTTACTGGTCAAAGTCTTTGTTTTGCCTCTACATGTCATGCAGAGCGTAGAAAGATGACATAACATCATGCAGACGTAGAAAGGCAACACACAATAGGAGAGATCAGAACACCACAAACCATACATCATGGTGCAGATTTACAAGTTCCTTGCACCCCTGAAAGTCAGCATCAGCTTTACATTTTGTGCGGCTGCTGTAGGGCAATCCATGTGCAGCATATGTGGTGCAAAGGATGCCCAATGCTGTGGCATATCCCCAAGGTCTTGCCTCATGAAGAGAGGTGTACCGTCACTAAGGGCTGCCACCGGGGGTGGCACAAATGCACAGGAGGTAGTGTACTGGCGTTGCTACGCGTCATTCCATTGGCTGATGTAATTTAGAATGATACCAGCCACTCACTCTTGGACCAATGCTGCGTCCTATCCCTGCACTTGCTTTCAGCATGCGTGATGCTTCATGCAGGGCGGCTGTGGGGTCACATGGTGCTTTCATTGATATCCGTGTGCGAATGTACATGGCTTGGGCCTCTGGTGGCGCAGGCTGGCACAGGTCTAGTGTGTGATTGCAGCCTATGCCTTATGTATATCCCATGGTTGCTTCGTTTGCTCTGGGCTCTTACTGCCTTTGTACCTCCTGAGGATGTTGATGTTCCGGTCACACTGTGTCATGGTGGTGCGTAATGCCACATGTGTGCGTTCCCACCAATTGCACACGATTTGTGGATCCTGCTGCAGGTTGGACTGGCTTGAGCCTCCTATGTGATAACTTAAAGGTCTCAACACTTGACCAGTGTAGCAACGACCAGATGGAAATAATGATTTTTAGATTCTCCTCTTCCCCCAAATTACAGTGGAAAGGGGCATTATTATATCGCCCCCCTGCCTCCTGTCTGGATTTTTCCTTAAATCTTATGGAACTATTAGCCCCATATTTTAGAGCCAATGAAGACTTTATCCTCCTCGGAGATTTTAATATTCATGTTGATGTATCAAACAATCCTGATACCAGATCTTTACTTGATGATCTATCCAGTTTAGGACTCAAAATTCAAAACAATGGCTCAACACATATAGGAGGTCATACATTAGACTTAATTCTAACTAACTGCCCGAAAATAACATGTTGTTCACCTACTCCTATTCATTGGTCAGATCATTACCTATTGTCCTTCCAATTACTTGGCTCATACTCACGGTCCCAAAAACCTCTTCCACCTACATGGAAAAGAAAATGGCATAAAATAAGACCTGAAGCACTGCAGCAAATATGGAAAGAACCTAACTTTCTTGAAGAGGATAATATTGAAAGTGGATTGGCCAAATTTAATAAACCACTATTAGAGGCCATTGATCAAATTGCTCCACTAGAATTACATAAACAACGCATTAGGCCAAAGACAGAAATATGGTATACAGAGGAACTAAGAGTCGAAAAACAAAAATGCAGCAGTTTGGAGAAAAAATGGAGAAAAACTCACACTCCTATGAGTAAAACCCTTTATCTAGAAGCCCACTCCAACTACCTTAAAAACATAAAAAAAGCTCGGAGGCATAAACTAGACTCACAAATTACGGAGGCAGGAAATTCCACTAGGGAATTGTTCAAAGTCCTACAATCCTTTGTCAAAACTACAGCTTGTGAGAGTCCAGATGATTTTAACCAAAACCTATGTGATGAGATCTCGATGTTTTTTGAGAAAAAGATAGACCTAATCTATGACAAAATTACTCAAACTCCACACAACAACAGAGATATCATAGATAGTCTTAGAGATGAATCCACCCATAATGGAACATGTAGACTCACCCTGACTTCGATTCCAGAAATCAGTCACACCGAAGTAGACATGCTTCTTAATTTAATTAAATCTGGATCACCGACTGATCTACTACCAGCCATGATGGTTGCGCCATTGGGCAGCATTCTGGCTCCAAGCCTTAGAGCATTGATCAATATTTCCCTCAAGGAAGGAAGGATCTCTCATGATTGGAAAATGGCGGTAGTGAACCCCATTCGCAAAAATACCACGCTACCATGGTCAGACCTCAATAACCTGCGTCCCATATCCCTCCTACCCTACATCAGCAAGATGACGGAGAGACATGTCAACACTCATCTCTCTAAATTCATCGAGGCAGCGGACGGTCTGGACCCTTCTCAATCTGAGTTCAGGCCAAATCATAGCACAGAATCAGCTCTCCTCTCCGTGACCAATACCATCCGAATGGCACAGGATAGAGGAGGCTCTATGATTCTGGTGCTATTAGATTTGTCCGCTGCCTTCGACACGGTGTCTCATGACACCTTGATCAGTCGTCTGGAGGGAGTAGGAGTGCAGGGAACTGCTCTATCATGGTTGAAAAGTTTAATCTCCAACCGATCCCAAAATGTTCGCCTGGGCTCTCACTATTCCACCTCCAGGGAGCTCACCAAGGGGGTTCCACAGGGCTCATGTCTAAGCCCCACATTATTTAATGTGTATGTGGCCCCCATGGCGAAGGTCGCAAGGAAATTTGGGTTCACACCAATATCCTATGCAGACGACACCCAGCTGCTGTTCCCATTCCAAAACATGACCTCTGCAGTAAGGAATTCCTTTGCTGCTGGAATGAGAGCCATAGCTGGATGGATGACCTCCAATTGCCTACAGTGTAATGTGGGCAAGACGGAGGTCATGCTCTTTGGAAATGCCCCACTCCTTTGGTCACCTGAGTGGTGGCCTCCAGAATTGGGTACAGCTCCTTGTCCCAAGGAAAGTGTGAAAAATCTGGGTGTCAAGCTAGATCAATCCCTGGTGCTAAAAGATCATGCCACACAGGTCACGGGAACCTGCATGAGAGTCATTGGCCTACTCAGGAGGGTGTTCCCATACTTAGCTGACTATCATCGGAGAACACTAGTACAAACTTTAGTTATGAGCAGGCTTGATTACTGCAACGGATTGCTTATATCCGCTAATGCAGAACAGCTGAAGAGACTGCAGGTTGTTCAAAATACTGCTGCCAGATTGATCCTTAATGTTCCTGCGAGATCCCCCTCACATCCCTTACTGAGCAAGGTACACTGGCTTCCAATACGCCAGAGAGTACAATTTAAGATATGTTGTACCATCCACAAATGCTTGTACGGAACTGGCCCTAGGTATTTGACTGAAATCTTCCAACCCTATCAACCAGGAAGATCCCTAAGATCTGAAAATCAAGCTCTGCTACAGATCCCTAGGATCAAAAGAGAAAGACAAGGAGGTTGGGCCCTTGCATTTAGAGGTCCTACTTTATGGAATTCATTACCCCTTTTCCTAAGACAAAATTCCAATCTTGCCACTTTCAGAAAATACCTGAAGACGTACTTGTTTCCTACCCAGCAATCTTAGATATGTCACACAAACTTTCTGTCCTTACTTATCTTCGGAACAACACAGCGCGGAGATATCTCCTCGGAGATCGAATTCCTGCGCTTTATAAGAAATATATATTAAAAAAAAATAATAATAATGTGGGGAGGCATCGAGTTTGGTTGGGGTGGGTCTGACTCCCTACATTGTGTTTGGCAGTGGGGCCTTGCTGCCAGGCCTGGACTGACCGTTGCGGGCACCGGGCAATCCCCCGGTGCGCCGCAAGGGTAGGGGCCGGTTTCGGGCCCCTGGGGTCCCTTTTACCTACAGGGCCGTTTATGCAGCATAGCTGCAAGCTCGTCCCTGTAACGAAGTCGGACGAAAACCGGACCCGGCAAGGAGCTCTGTTGCACACCCAACCCGGAGCGGGTTTTGGTTCCCAGTCCGGCCCTGCTTGCTGCGGCTTGCCGGAGACCCCTTGTTGTTTCACATCTGTCTCGGGGTGTCTGCTCTGCTTGTGGGGTGGCTGTGGTGGGTCTGGACCTCCTTGTGTTGGCCTGTCCTCCTACTATGGGTGAGTTTGGACCTGGGTTTGGTAGCCCTTGGCCCCTCTTAGTTCCATGCCAGTCATGTGGTCATTTTACCAGGAGTGCTGTCCAACACGGGGTGTGTCCACATTAGAATCCGGGGTGTGTTTAGGATTACGTGGTGTTTGGCTTCAACTATGGTCGGGCTCTGTCCTCCCTGCAAGCTCTGTGTGTGGCCGGATGGCCCTTTGGCGGTTTGTGGGTTGAGCATGTGAGCCCCTTGTTGTCCAGATGGACCTTGAGTTAATACCTCCTGGGGCAGGTATTGTTATTCCTTTGCACATTGTCACAGTATATGGTTCTAGTATTGTTCTGTTGTGTACCTCTTACTGATGTATATGTGCAGGTGCTCAGTTTAGCATTTGTGCACACTCTGGAGGTGTGCCTCCTTCATGCTGTGCCTTTGTTGTAGGGTGATTATCCCTTTGGCCTGGCTTGCCATTATCTGTGGTCTTCTGTGCCTACTCTCCATCAGTGGCTGTGTTGGCTGTGGGGCCTGTGTTTGGGCTTGTGGTGTGTGACATGGGCCGTTTGGAGGTTGCTTGCGTTGGGTGTGGCAGTTCATTGTGCTTGCCTCTGGAGGAAATCCCTGGCCATGTTGTGCATGGATGCCGTGGGGTGTTCTCAGCACACTCTAATGTCATGTGGACATAGGGTGATGTGTGGGACTGTGTTTCCTGGCTTTGGGTACGCAGTGTTGTTTAATGCTTGGGTAACTTGCTGCTTGTGCTGCTTCAGTCTGTTTTGCTACTGTGTGAATCCAATTCTTGTTTAGCAATCTGCACAATAGTAAGGACTGGTACGTGGAGGGCTATGACTCCGAGTGATGTTCATTTGCATAGAGTCACCCGACAATACTACTCCCCCACCTGCATATGTCTAACCCTGCACATACTACCACTTGCACCTGCACATGGCTGACTTGCACTTGCAAAAACACTCCAGCAATGCCACACATTTACGGCATAGATGGCTCTCACACATACTGTCATTTTAGGGCCCAGGCTGCACAACACGTAATACGCATCACATCCATGCTGGCTGTGGCGTTCTGCACAATTACTGTGGCATCCCTGCAGACATGCAGGGAGCCAACAGGTATTGGAATACTGCACCTTATTGTCGGACACTGTGGGCCATAGGAGACATGTAGTACGCCATAACGTAATGCAGGCAACCATGGCATGGCCATTGTGGATAGCTGGACACATAGCTACTCCCCTATTGGAATACAGATTTTAGAATGGGTGGTAGTTTTGCAGTAAGTCATTATTACACCAGGACATGTATCAGCCTTCCATTACTCAGTCCACACTAAGGATGTGGCTGGTGCGTCCAGATAGGTATCTTTCATCCAAATGCCATACAGCATGAACCAAAAGCAGAACTAAGATGAGCCACCCACTAAGGGGGAGGTGATGTCAGTCACAGTATTGTGTGGAATTATGAGCGTATGAGATGAAGTCCCACAAGGGCTGCCAGATAGTCAGTGTAAATATGCATCACAGTCCAAATAATCAAGGATTGTGTCAAGATACACTACACACTCATTAGGCTATTTCCTAGTGCCAAGGCAGAGCCATTTTGGTATGTCCCATAGGAGATAGGGCACTGTGAGACGACCATGTACCACTACTACTTCTCACGTGAAATCTCCTCAGATAATTCCCCATTTGTCAAACACAGGTCCTTTCCTCTAAACAAGAATGATCAGACAATGTCAGGCTGTATCAAGGTGTAATGTTCAAATGCATGATTGTTTGTGACAAACAGTGATGTAATTCATCTCCCATGTCACATTGCAGAGGGCGAGACAGCACCTCCTGAAGAGCAACCTGGACAGGCACTCACTGATGACCCGGATGTCTATGCTACAATCGACATCGACGACCTGCAACTCATACTCAATGACATTGCCTCCCCAGCCTCCGGTGCAGAGCAACCCAGTAGCTCTCGGCAGAGCCCACCCCCTGCTCACACCAACGAGCAGCAGGCATCCACCACCCCAGCCACTTCCCTGGGGCCAGATCCAACAGCAGCTTCTCGAGGGTCCGTCAACCTCCAACCTGCACAGCTTTGACTCAGTTACATTGGGGCAGGGGGGGGCTCCCACCCAGCCGCAAGTCTACAGGCCAGCTCGCTTTGCCCTACAATAAGTCCAAACTCCACCTGCTCAGCCTCCACAGTCATGATCTGCAGTTTCAGGGCAGGGGCCGTTAGTAGCAGGCTTCAGATGCGCCCCACTGTAGTCACCGGGGGAGCCTCTGCAACGTTCGCGGGGCATATCACATGGAGGGCTGAGCGGTGTAGTCCGCAGTTGGCTTGCTCCGCTCTTTAGGGCAACCGCCTGCCGCTCCCTTCACCAGCGCATCCCCAGCTCGTGGCCAGCCGCACCAGTCACCTCAGGCCCTGCCCGTATCTCTGCCGTGCCGGGGGTCAAGTCACTGTCAGTGCGGGAGGGTGTCTCTCGGAGCCCCGTCCTCTCTCGTTGCCCTCCTTGCTGGGGCTGCGCAACCGCCGTGCGATCAAGGCTCCACAGTCAGCATTCGCAGAGCTGTGATCCACATCAGGTCCCACCTCTATTTACAGAGGCCAGAGTGGCTGCACACATAGTCCCGGGTGTGTGTGCTCCAATTTTTGCTATCAAGGCGCCATTCCTGCTGTCGGCCGCATCACACTGACCCCCCACCCTGTCATGTGAGGGTGCCAGCGCTCCCCAGGCAGCCGGGAGCAAAGCCACAGGTCCACACTCCTATATTAGCGGCGTCACAGCTGGGCACAGCCATAACCAAGACTTTGCCCCGGCACCATATGAATGTGGGTGGCAGCTGGTACCCCCACTCCATCACGCAGTTCGTGCGGCTGCCACTCGCTCCTCTTTGGGCAAGTCTCGGTGCCCCTCTGCGACAGGCCGCCCCCGCTCCTGTGGCTATGGTTGTGGAGTCAGGAGGCATAAATCCTAGGATTACTATGGGGGATTAGGTGCGGAGGTCAGCGCTCAGTCAGCCTTCCACATCGGCACAGATACCACGCACCAGGTAACAAAAACAAAAATGTGTGTGGAGGGTCAAGGGGCATATTTACCGACCTGTCTGCTAACACCCCTACTCAGACTATGAAACATACAACAAAGCAGACCAGGTCAAACGATGGTGTGTAACTATACCAGTGACTGAGAAACAAATAGAATGCATGTGTGCATCAGTGCCGTTGGTAGTTATTGGCAACATATAACTAGAAAGAATCCCATCATACCACCCTTATTGGTGGAGTTTACGTCACGTGGGAGTCGTTGATCATACCATACCACATATGGCCATATAGTGCCGTAGTGGAAATGGATGTCAGTAATCTAGCCATAGTGTTTGCCATAAAGTGGACATAATGATGTGCAGTGCTCGAGTGATAATGGTGAAATAAAATTGACTACCCTAGTTCTGACAAAGTGTACATACAGAAACCTTGGTGTCAAAAATTAAAAACGCCTGGTGGAAAGTCTACCCTATGGCGCTGTGCAGGGCGGTCGACATGTTTCAGCCTATGGGACGTTATCCCGGCTTTCTTCAGGACCATAGATATAAGGAAGCTACTGCAACTATAACCACAAACGATGTGTTGGGTAAAAAACTGATACATATCTACCAGAAATTCAAACGTTTTAGGCGTCCACTGGTGGGAGAAGATTGTCTTCTTCCTGTCAACAAACAAAAGATGATTGTACAACAACATTGAATTACACCAACACAACCACCTGGATACAGAGAGACCGTATACAGGAACACACCTGCATGAATACATTATATTCCGCATATATAAGATAAAGCATAATAGCTTAATCACCTAGAGGCATTTCCTCTAAGTGATACTCACCCAGCCTTGTGTGGGTGAAGACCTCACCTCACCCGGCAACCGCTCGGGAGTAGGAGGCCCCGCTCTATGGTGTAGAAAAAGAGCACAGTAAGTACAACTTTACGGTGCCCAAGCCAATCGCTCTACACACTGAACCTAACCAACGTGTGGTGTGTACCCCTCTGCCAAACCAAAGTCCTCAAAGCCCATCCCTGGTGACATATTAGAAATCGCATATATTGCGAAATGTCTCATGTCGCGAGACTTAATGTAGACCCTAGGGAGTGTCTATGAACAATTTTTTCATACAGTTATATGAACATATAACTACTACATCCTAAGCATATGCTAATGGTAGGAGCAGTTAGAAGTAGTCCAATGGTGACCAAATAGACTACCCAGAAGCACTGGCTACTTCAGTGTAATGGAATGTGGGTTATATAGGTCCCCTTAGGCTGCCCAACCATATAGAGAGCTGGGACCATTTAAACTCCATTTAGTCTTGAATTCTTGATGCAGCTGTCTGGCCTAAAATCACCAGGAAGACAAAGCATCAAGACACTCACCTGTCCGTCGGTGCCCCGGTGTGTAAGCCAAGCGGAAGAGGAGGTATCGATAGGGACGCCCCAAACATTTAAATAACTTCCTGGCGGTAACGTGTAGCAAGGAGAAAACGCGATAGGAGACACTGCTCCCTCGCGCGTGCGCAGACGGTAGTGAGGCGCCGATAATAAATACTCGTTACTATCCACATTACATTGCGCAGTGGAGAAAAGAGAAGAATCCATCTTCAAAACCAAGAGTAGATGCAACAATAAACCCCCTTTGAGAGGGCTGCCCTGCATTATTATTCAATATTTACCAGAGCGCCCGAGCCCATGACCAGCGCGCGAGACACTGTTCTCTGGAGCGTGCGCCCGGCGACCTGTGATGCATTCAGCCCACAGTCTATATACAAATGCTGCAAATGCACAGCGTGTATCTCCCGATAGGAGAGCTGCCACTGTACCAAAGAGCAGCTAACTTTGCTTAATGTTAAGATAGGTACAACTATTAAATTTAATGTGTGCTCTCATCATAGAAATATCCACCCTGAGTTTGGTGGAAAATTCATTATCATTGTATTATGGATGCAGATAAGCAGTCAGCATACTGTTTGAATTGAATTCACATACTCATAAAGGAACAGGACCAGAATGCGCCTATGGCTGTATTTTTAAATTAAGTACATCAATGGTCTGAAAAATATATGCGCTAACGCCAATCACTTAATGCTAAAAAGCGACTTGACTTAGGGGTCATCATATTCGCAAGCAAAATGACATGGGAATAAGAAGTAAATGTGAAGTTGTTATCTTCAAATGTCATTGAGGGAGGGGGGATGTGGAGGAGAGGAGGTAGGCTGAAAAAGGGGACACACACAATTAAGTTAGGTGAGCTATCAAGGTGCGAATAACCAATGATTCCACCTATATTCAATGGACCCGCAACTAAAAAGTTGCTCTCAATACTAACAAAAACAAAAATGTGTGTGGAGGGTCAAGGGGCATATTTACCGACCTGTCTGCTAGCACCCCTACTCAGACTATGAAACATACAACAAAGCAGACCAGGTCAAACGATGGTGTGTAACTATACCAGTGACTGAGAAACAAATAGAATGCATGTGTGCATCAGTGCCGTTGGTAGTTATTGGCAACATATAACTAGAAAGAATCCCATCAGACCACCCTTATTGGATTATTGAATTTCTGGTAGATATGTATCAGTTTTTTACCCAACACATCGTTTGTGGTTATAGTTGCAGTAGCTTCCTTATATCTATGGTCCTGAAGAAAGCCGGGATAACGCCCCATAGGCTGAAACATGTCGACCGTCCTGCACAGCGCCATAGGGTAGACTTTCCACCAGGCGTTTTTAATTTTTGACACCAAGGTTTCTGTATGTACACTTTGTCAGAACTAGGGTAGTCAATTTTATTTCACCATTATCACTCGAGCACTGCACATCATTATGTCCACTTTATGGCAAACACTATGGCTAGATTACTGACATCCATTTCCACTACGGCACTATATGGCCATATGTGGTGTGGTATGATCAACGACTCCCACGTGACGTAAACTCCACCAATAAGGGTGGTCTGATGGGATTCATTCTAGTTATATGTTGCCAATAACTACCAACGGCACTGATGCACACATGCATTCTATTTGTTTCTCAGTCACTGGTATAGTTACACACCATCGTTTGACCTGGTCTGCTTTGTTGTATGTTTCATAGTCTGAGTAGGGGTGTTAGCAGACAGGTCGGTAAATATGCCCCTTGACCTTCCACACACATTTTTGTTTTTGTTACTATTGAGAGCAACTTTTTAGTTGCGGGTCCATTGAATATAGGTGGAATCATTGGTTATTCGCACCTTGATAGCTCACCTAACTTAATTGTGTGTGTCCCCTTTTTCTGCCTACCTCCTCTCCTCCACATCCCCCCTCCCTCAATGACATTTGAAGATAACAACTTCACATTTACTTCTTATTCCCATGTCATTTTGCTTGCGAATATGATGACCCCTAAGTCAAGTCGCTTTTTAGCATTAAGTGATTGGCGTTAGCGCATATATTTTTCAGACCATTGATGTACTTAATTTAAAAATACAGCCATAGGCGCATTCTGGTCCTGTTCCTTTATGAGTATGTGAATTCAATTCAAACAGTATGCTGACTTCTTATCTGCATCCATAATACAATGATAATGGATTTTCCACCAAACTCAGGGTGGATATTTCTATGATGAGAGCACACATTAAATTTAATAGTTGTACCTATCTTAACATTAAGCAAAGTTAGCTGCTCTCTGGTACAGTGGCAGCTCTCCTATCGGGAGATATACGCTGTGCATTTGCAGCATTTGTATATAGACTGTGGGCTGAATGCATCACAGGTCGCCGGGCGCACGCTCCAGAGAACAGTGTCTCGCGCGCTGGTCATGCGCTCGGGCGCTCTGGTAAATATTGAATAATAATGCAGGGCAGCCCTCTCAAAGGGGGTTTATTGTTGCATCTACTCTTGGTTTTGAAGATGGATTCTTCTCTTTTCTCCACTGCGCAATGTAATGTGGATAGTAACGAGTATTTATTATCGGCGCCTCACTACCGTCTGCGCACGCGCGAGGGAGCAGTGTCTCCTATCGCGTTTTCTCCTTGCTACACGTTACCGCCAGGAAGTTATTTAAATGTTTGGGGCGTCCCTATCGATACCTCCTCTTCCGCTTGGCTTACACACCGGGGCACCGACGGACAGGTGAGTGTCTTGATGCTTTGTCTTCCTGGTGATTTTAGACCAGACAGCTGCATCAAGAATTCAAGACTAAATGGAGTTTAAATGGTCCCAGCTCTCTATATGGTTGGGCAGCCTAAGGGGACTTATATGACCCACATTCCATTACACTGAAGAAGCCCGTGCTTCTGGGTAGTCTATTTGGTCACCATTGGACTACTTCTAACTTCTCCTACCATTAGCATATGCTTGGGATGTAGTAGTTATATGTTCATATAACTGTATGAAAAAATTGTTCATAGACACTCCCTAGGGTCTACATTAAGTCTCGCGACATGAGACATTTCGCAATATATGCGATTTCTAATATGTCACCAGGGATGGGCTGTGAGGACTTTGGTTTGGCAGAGGGGTACACACCACACGTTGGTTAGGTTCAGTGTGTAGAGCGATTGGCTTGGGCACCGTAAAGTTGTACTTACTGTGCTCTTTTTCTACACCATAGAGCGGGGCCTCCTACTCCCGAGCGGTTGCCGGGTGAGGTGAGGTCTTCACCCACACAAGGCTGGGTGAGTATCACTTAGAGGAAATGCCTCTAGGTGATTAAGCTATTATGCTTTATCTTATATATGCGGAATATAATGTATTCATGCAGGTGTGTTCCTGTATACGGTCTCTCTGTATCCAGGTGGTTGTGTTGGTGTAATTCAATGTTGTTGTACAATCATCTTTTGTTTGTTGACAGGAAGAAGACAATCTTCTCCCACCAGTGGACGCCTAAAACGTTTGAATTTCTGGTAGATATGTATCAGTTTTTTACCCAACACATCGTTTGTGGTTATAGTTGCAGTAGCTTCCTTATATCTATGGTCCTGAAGAAAGCCGGGATAACGTCCCATAGGCTGAAACATGTCGACCGTCCTGCACAGCGCCATAGGGTAGACTTTCCACCAGGCGTTTTTAATTTTTGACACCAAGGTTTCTGTATGTACACTTTGTCAGAACTAGGGTAGTCAATTTTATTTCACCATTATCACTAGAGCACTGCACATCATTATGTCCACTTTATGGCAAACACTATGGCTAGATTACTGACATCCATTTCCACTACGGCACTATATGGCCATCTGTGGTATGGTATGATCAACGACTCCCACGTGACGTAAACTCCACCAATAAGGGTGGTCTGATGGGATTCTTTCTAGTTATATGTTGCCAATAACTACCAACGGCACTGATGCACACATGCATTCTATTTGTTTCTCAGTCACTGGTATAGTTACACACCATCGTTTGACCTGGTCTGCTTTGTTGTATGTTTCATAGTCTGAGTAGGGGTGTTAGCAGACAGGTCGGTAAATATGCCCCTTGACCCTCCACACACATTTTTGTTTTTGTTAGTATTGAGAGCAACTTTTTAGTTGCGGGTCCATTGAATATAGGTGGAATCATTGGTTATTCGCACCTTGATAGCTCACCTAACTTAATTGTGTGTGTCCCCTTTTTCTGCCTACCTCCTCTCCTCCACATCCCCCCTCCCTCAATGACATTTGAAGATAACAACTTCACATTTACTTCTTATTCCCATGTCATTTTGCTTGCGAATATGATGACCCCTAAGTCAAGTCGATTTTTAGCATTAAGTGATTGGCGTTAGCGCATATATTTTTCAGACCATTGAAGTACTTAATTTAAAAATACAGCCATAGGCACATTCTGGTCCTGTTCCTTTATGAGTATGTGAATTCAATTCAAACAGTATGCTGACTGCTTATCTGCATCCATAATACAATGATAATGAATTTTCCACCAAACTCAGGGTGGATATTTCTATGATGAGAGCACACATTAAATTTAATAGTTGTACCTATCTTAACATTAAGCAAAGTTAGCTGCTCTTTGGTACAGTGGCAGCTCTCCTATCGGCAGATATACGCTGTGCATTTGCAGAATTTGTATATAGACTGTGGGCTGAATGCATCAGAGGTCGCCGGGCGCACGCTCCAGAGAACAGTGTCTCGCGCGCTGGTCATGCGCTCGGGCGCTCTGGTAAATATTGAATAATAATGCAGGGCAGCCCTCTCAAAGGGGGTTTATTGTTGCATCTACTCTTGGTTTTGAAGATGGATTCTTCTCTTTTCTCCACTGCGCAATGTAATGTGGATAGTAACGAGTATTTATTATTGGCGCCTCACTACCGTCTGCGCACGCGCGACGGAGCAGTGTCTCCTATCGCGTTTTCTCCTTGCTACACGTTACCGCCAGGAAGTTATTTAAATGTTTGGGGCGTCCCTATCGATACCTCCTCTTCCGCTTGGCTTACACACCGGGGCACCGACGGACAGGTGAGTGTCTTGATGCTTTGTCTTCCTGGTGATTTTAGACCAGACAGCTGCATCAAGAATTCAAGACTAAATGGAGTTTAAATGGTCCCAGCTCTCTATATGGTTGGGCAGCCTAAGGGGACTTATATGACCCACATTCCATTACACTGAAGAAGCCCGTGCTTCTGGGTAGTCTATTTGGTCACCATTGGACTACTTCTAACTTCTCCTACCATTAGCATATGCTTGGGATGTAGTAGTTATATGTTCATATAACTGTATGAAAAAATTGTTCATAGACACTCCCTAGGGTCTACATTAAGTCTCGCGACATGAGACATTTCGCAATATATGCGATTTCTAATATGTCACCAGGGATGGGCTGTGAGGACTTTGGTTTGGCAGAGGGGTACACACCACACGTTGGTTAGGTTCAGTGTGTAGAGCGATTGGCTTGGGCACCGTAAAGTTGTACTTACTGTGCTCTTTTTCTACACCATAGAGCGGGGCCTCCTACTCCCGAGCGGTTGCCGGGTGAGGTGAGGTCTTCACCCACACAAGGCTGGGTGAGTATCACTTAGAGGAAATGCCTCTAGGTGATTAAGCTATTATGCTTTATCTTATATATGCGGAATATAATGTATTCATGCAGGTGTGTTCCTGTATACGGTCTCTCTGTATCCAGGTGGTTGTGTTGGTGTAATTCAATGTTGTTGTACAATCATCTTTTGTTTGTTGACAGGAAGAAGACAATCTTCTCCCACCAGTGGACGCCTAAAACGTTTGAATTTCTGGTAGATATGTATCAGTTTTTTACCCAACACAACGTTTGTGGTTATAGTTGCAGTAGCTTCCTTATATCTATGGTCCTGAAGAAAGCCGGGATAACGTCCCATAGGCTGAAACATGTCGACCGTCCTGCACAGCGCCATAGGGTAGACTTTCCACCAGGCGTTTTTAATTTTTGACACCAAGGTTTCTGTATGTACACTTTGTCAGAACTAGGGTAGTCAATTTTATTTCACCATTATCACTCGAGCACTGCACATCATTATGTCCACTTTATGGCAAACACTATGGCTAGATTACTGATATCCATTTCCACTACGGCACTATATGGCCATATGTGGTATGGTATGATCAATGACTCCCACGTGACGTAAACTCCACCAATAAGGGTGGTCTGATGGGATTCTTTCTAGTTATATGTTGCCAATAACTACCAACGGCACTGATGCACACATGCATTCTATTTGTTTCTCAGTCACTGGTATAGTTACACACCATCGTTTGACCTGGTCTGCTTTGTTGTATGTTTCACCACGCACCAGGTGCCATATCACATCTCTGACATTAGGCTGACCACCGCCATCACCACAGTGATCCACAATGCAGGCAACACCTTGGAGTTGGCATTATGCACAGCTCGGGCCATCACCTTGGCACCTGTCTACACACAGTCCGGGCCACTTCTTAAGGAACGTACAAGTCATACACACCATCAGAGCATTGGGTACACAGCCAATGAACTACAGAGCAGGGCTGCCACGTTTATACATGTATGTCAGCATTGGTGAAATGTAGACAAGTAAACTTCATATGGTGGATACAGCAACAATGACATGACACACTTGATTATGGTCACACAACTGGCTAGAGACCAGTCCTTCCACAAGCTGAATATTCTACACATTAGCTTCCATGATTCTGTATGCAACACCATACACGAGGGACACAAGGGACACAAGGCGACGTGAGATGCACATTGCAAAGACGTTGCTTGTTAATTATTCCAGCCCTGTAATCCTCAATGCTGTACCTGGTGGCTAGGGGTTTACAAGTTTGGATCATGTGCGACAAGGAGGGATAGTCTAGCAATGTATTTGGGACTTGATAGCACATGCTAAATGTGATAGAGTGCCATGCAAAGATGTTGAGGATGTGTTTCCACACTCAACATCATTGATGGAAATTACACTGCATGTTTTCTGAGTTGCAACAGCAGCGGGCCAGGATCTCACATGACGTCATTGGCTGTAGGTATTCATTTATCTACATTGAGGGACACTTAGCAAAATGTTCCTCATCCCAGATTATCTGTACATACACTTAGTAGGATTTGGGAATACAGGGGTACCATTATTGTGTGACGTGCTCATGGTACAGCACATGAAGCAAATTGGACATTGCTCACACACAACAAGCACTCCACTTCCAGGTAGCATTCTTCACTGACATGACTACCATGGAATGGTTTTTGCTCGTGCCCATTTCCATGGTCCTACCAACATTTTTCACATGCCATGTCTACTTGTAACACCATGCATGACCAATCAAACAGTGGCCCACAGGCAGTGGGATGACAAGCACATTTTGTAGCGGTTTACATGGTTGTGAAAGCATGTTGGTTCCACACATTGACATAGCCTACAGAGGACTATACACCTGCTTCACATTGGCACACAATGAGTTGGCACCATGGTTCACTGACAATGCCAGGGCAGCTATGATGTCTACACACAAAAACAACATGTACTCACAGTAGGTACTGCCAATGGAGCAGGCACTGACATTGCCATGTGAGAAGGGTGGTTTCAAGTTCCATACATTTGTATGTCTACTACCTTTGTGGCCAAACACAGTATGCATACAACTGGGTATTAACACATGCCTTTCCGCCTCATGTAGCCGTAGTAGACAGGGATGCATGTCCTACCCCACTATTGAGCGTACTCACACATGTGAACAGTCATACACAAAAAACAGGTATGAAGACAATACACACCACTATAGCAGTGTGTCACGTGATTGCTAAGCAGAATAAAGTAACTTCATATGCACCTGCACTCCCCCTGCCATGTGACGCAGCACTGTCCGTTACACAGGATTAGGGTCCTTTGCAGTCTCTCCGTGAGGTTAGCATTGTGCAGATGGGGGACTTATTTCCTGAAGGGCACTACATGACAGACAATGACTTAGGCTATATCCATACGCCCTCTCCCCTTTTTCACTATTCCTGCTTTTGCCTACAGCGGCCTATACACGATCAATACCCAGACTCCCCCTCAGAACCACCAACACTACAGGCCCTGCAGTTGCTCCTTGTCTTTCCCTCAATGATGTACTTAATTTCCTACCTTTAGTAGGCGGTGCAGGAGGAGACGGGCAGGGGTACAGACAAAGGCTTACACAAATGGAATACCGTATTGTATCAGCATGTATCTGAGGAGGAGTGGGTGAACGTCAATGAAAAGAATTTGTAGAGTGCGCTACTCACCCATTAGGGTCTCAAGGCGCTGGGAGGAGGGGGAGCCACTACTGCTCCGAGAGCCAGGTCTTGAGTTGTTTCCTGAAGGAGAGAAGGTCCTGTGTCAGCCGTCGGTGGGTGGGGAGGGAGTTCAATGTCTTGGCTGCCAGGTAGGAGGAGCATCTTCCTCCGGCGGTGGCTCTGCAATTTTGTAGGACGGTGGCAAAGGCCAGGCTGGCAGATCAGAGCTGGCGTGTGGGTGTGTAGAATGTGAGACGGCTGTTGAGGTATTTGGGGAACATGTGGTGGAGAGACTTGTGTGCGTGGGTGAGGAGTCTGAACCTGATCCTCTTGCTGATGGGTAGGCAGTACAGGTCTCACAGATGGGCAGAGATGTGGCTGTGACGGGGGATGTCCAAGATGAGTCGTGCACAAGCGTTCGGTATGGGCTTGAGTTTTGACAGGAGTTTGGCTGTGGTTCCAGCGTGGAGGGTGTTCCCGTAGTCCAGTCGGCTGTTGACGAGGGCCTGGGTGACCATGTACCGGAAGATATTTTTGAGCATGTGCAGGGTGTTGAAACAGGATGACATGACGGCGTTGACTTGCTTAGTCATCGTGAGGGAGGAGTCCAGGTTGACGCACAGGTTGCGTGCATGGTCCGTGGGCTTGGGGGCGGTGCCCAGTGCAGGAGGCCACCAGGAGACATCCCAGGCAGAGGGGGAGTGTCCCTGGATGTGGACTCCCGTCTTGTCTGAGTTCAGTATGAGACGGCTAAGCTTCATCCATTCTGCAATGTCTTTCATTCCTTCCTGGTACCTGGCTCTGGCAGCGGCGTGGTCGTTGGTGAGTGAGAGGATCAGCTGGGTGACATCAGCATAGGAGATGCTGTTTATGTTGTGTTGGCGTGCGATGGCTACGAGGGGGCTCATGTTGACGTTGAAGAGGGTGGGGTTGAGTGAGGATCCTTGATGGACGCCGCAGATGACTTTGCTGGCCACGGATCGTAAGGGGGGGAGGCGGACTCTCTGGGTTATTCCGGCGAGGAACAAGATGATCCACTCCAAGGCCATCCCTTGGATTCCGGTGTTGCTGAGGCGCAGTATCAGTGTGCTGTGGCATACGGTGTGGAAGGCTGCCGAGATGGCCAGGAGGATAGGGGCAGCTGTTTCCCCGTTGTGGAGCAGGGACCTGATGTCATCGGTAGCTGCGATGAGGGTGTTGTCTGTGCTGTGGTTAGCTTGGAAACGGGACTGCGAGGGGTCTAGGGATCCGTTAGTCTCGAGGAAGGCGGAGAGTTGTTTGTTGACAGTCTTCTCGATGAGTTAGGCAGTAAAAGGGAGGTGCAAGATGGTGCGGGAGTTCTTGAGGTCCGTGAGCTCCGCAATGGGTTTCTCCAGGAGGGCGCTGAGCTCAGCATGTTTCCAGTTCTCCGGGAAGGTGGCGGATGCGAGGGAGCTGTTAATGATGTCCCAGAGTTGGGGTGCGATAATGGAGTAGACTTTGTTAAAGACGTGTTGTGGACAGGGGTTGGTTGGCAAGCGGGAGTGTATGGTGTTCATCATGCGGGTGGTGTCTTCGGAGCTGACCGATGTCCAGGTGCAGAGGGTGGTGGTGGGTGGCGCATGTTTGGTGGTTTGCTGCGTTGTCTGTGTGCTGAAGCTGTTGTGTATGTCGGCGATCTTGCGGTGGAAGAACGAGGCAAGTGAGTCGCAGAGGTCTTGTGAGGGTGTGATGTCGTTGTTGCAGACGTAGTGGTTGGTGAGCTATTTGACGATGCTGAAGAGTTCTTTGCTGTTGTGGGTGTTTTTGTCTAGTGGTTCTCTGACTGTTGTCCTTTTGGTGTTTGGAATAAGCTTGTGTTGTTCGCAGACTGCGTTCTTGAGGGCTGTCATGTTTCCTGTTTACTTGTCATTGCGCCAGGCTTTCTCGAGGGTGCTGCATGTTTTCTTTGGATTTTTATGTTGTTGTACAACGAGGATTTGTTGCTGCCAGGTCTGCTGGGAGGATACTTCAGCAGTGCAAGCTCGTTTGCAAAGTTTTTGAGCCACTGTGTGAGGTTGCGGGCAGCTTCGTTGGTCTCTGTCCTGTTGGTGGAGGGTTCTAGCTACGGGAGGTGGTGAGCTGGTCAGCAGTGATCTTGCTCCAGCTTCTATGGGGGACCTGTAGCAGGTGGTGGTGGGTCGTGGTTCTCCTGAAGTAGAAGTGGAAGCAGCTGTGATCTGTCCAGTGTAGTACGGTGGAGTGGCTGAAGGAGATGTGCTTGCTGGAGGAGGAGACGGGGTCAAGCGTGTGGCCGGCGTAGTGGGTGGGGGTGTTCACCACTTGCTTGAGTCCGAGGTTGGCGAGGTTGTCCAGCAGGGTGGTGGTGGTGTTTTAGTCATTATTGTTCTCCCGTTGGAAGTTGAGGTCCCCAAGGAGGATGTAGTCTGAGGTGGTTAGGCCCTGCGAGCTGACAAAGTCTGCAATGGGTTTTCTGAATTGTGTGCGTGGTCACAGGGCTCTGTAGATGAGAGTGCCTCTTAGGGTGGTGTTGGAGCCATCCAGAATGGCTATGGCGATGTGGGGGGCAGAGGAGGCATTCATCCAGTTTTATGTGAGCATGGCAACATCTGGTGATGTTGTGTCGAAGAGGTTCCAGAGTTCAACAGTGTGCTGGGGTACAGAGCGGGTGTTGAGCAGGATGCACTTGAGGTGGTTGTTGCTGGGGCCTGGCCTGGCGGATGCGGTGCTGGTCCGGAGGCAGGTGAACTTGCAGGGTTGGCAGGTGAAGGTTCTGTGTGTGCATTAAGTATGGGCGGAAAATCCGTTCCGCTCGCGGATTTTGCGGATTTTCGGTAAATTCGCAATCCGCGAGATTTGCAAATTTCCCGCAAAATCCGCAAATCCGCGAGCAGCGGATTTTATGGCTTGCTCGCACTGTTCGCGTGAGTTCGCGGCTTCCCAGTTCAACTTCGCGCCCCGCGAATAAGAGCTAAATTGCAGAAATACGATCTTAGCAAAACTGAAACTACTTACCAGGTTCAAAAGTTCAAGCTCATCATTAGTAGCCATTTCCTGTAGTGCTTCCTGAGGGGCCCCTCCAGAGTTCAGTTGCCTACTTGCAACTATTATGTGACCCTGCTCTGACCCTCAGAATAGTTACACAAAGGCCCTGAATTACAGCTAAGGCAGACAAGCAGGAGCCAGGCTGGAAGTTCAAATCCAGTGACACATTAATCAGCCCCTAATTCATTATTGTCAGTTGGGGCAGAGCAGGTGTTGTAACTAATTTTGCAACAATGAAAGCACTTAGCAAGTGCAAAAGATCACTAATCAGGAAGCACTAAGGAAGCAGGTGCCAGCTAAAAAAATATTCTGTGACACATTAATCAGCCCCAAATTAATTCAGGTCACTTGAGGCAGGGAAGGTGTGCTTTGCTTTGCCACAATAATGTACACCAGAGGGTGCTGTGATGAAACAGAGGGTGGCATGGGTGGGCCAGAGGGTGGCATGAGTAGTCAGAGAGTGGCAGTGGTGACAGAGAGTGGCAGTGATGAAGAAGAGTGTCCCAAACAGGCTGGACACGTAGAAACAACAAGTTCGCAAAACTTGCGACCCCACAGGTAAGTTCGCATTTGCGAAATTGTACAAAACCCTCGCGAACTGGCAGAAACCCGCGCGAACACAAAAAAAAAAATTCGCGAGAATTCGCGGATTTTGCGGATTGCGAGTTCGCAAATCCGCAAAATTCGCGAACGCGAGATTCGCAAAATTCGCCCATGCTTAGTGTGCATTTTCGGCTGGCTTGGTGGCAGGTGGTGTTCCAGCCGGCGTTGAGTGCGTGGAGGGTGGAAGCATCGTTGTTCAGACCGGTGGCCTGGTATCGTTGAGGGCCAGGGGTCCTGGCGCTGTGCGCCGTCCATGCGCGGACGGACCCAGATGGGCTTACCTTTGTTGCGCCTTCGGCACTACAGCGGTGCCTCCGCTGCACAACAGCAAACTTGCAATATTGTATGAAAATTAATACCACTCAACACTCACACGGGGTACTAAATCAGAAGGGATGAGGGCAGGCACAAGGGGACCCAGAAGGCAAGGGGCACAGGCAGTCAAGGGGGGCCAGGCAGCAATGACACAGGTGAATCACCGTTGATCTGAGATAGGGTAAAAGCTGGAAGAGTGGACAGGGCAGGTGAAGCAGCAGCAGTGGGTAACCGGCTTATCCAAGGGTCAAGGGTCGCTGTCTCCACTTCGCAGCGGCTGCGATATCAGGGGAGGAGGGGAGGAGGGGTCAGCTGGGAGGCGTGAGACGAGGACAGCCAATGGGATCCAGGGCGCGGTGTGACACGGGTGGCAGCATGGGGAATGACAAGCCCGGATGCGCTAGCACCGGCAAAGTGTGCCAGCTGACGAGCTGCCTCACCCCCAATCGCAACTTTGTGCTCATAAATTTACCAACTGGGCACCAAACATGCCACCCACCCGTTGAGCTCCATAGATTAGGTCTCAGGGGAAATGATCATTGCAAGTGCTGTGAACAATCCGGGGCAGTCTTTATTACTTTGTCCTGGGGCTGTATTCCTGGTCATCTATACTGGGAGATACTTGCACAGCACACTGGGTTTGCAGTTGCCGTGTACACCTCTGGTTTGACTACTTTATTTTATTTATTTATTTATTCGACTTATATAGCGTGTTATATCCCAGGGGTCTCTAAGCGCTTTATCAGGGTCAGGGTCCAAACATCAGGTACTGTGAAGGACAACTGTTAATAAAAAGTTACAGAACACCCCATGCTTGCTGGAAAAGCACTGTTTTTAGTTTCTTTCGGAAGGCCAACAAATTAGTCTCCTTCCGTAGTTCAATTGGCAGCTTATTCGAGGCTGTTGGAAGCAAAAATGAAAAGGCACGTCCACCTACTGTGGCCAATCTACAACGTGGTTGAATAAATAGAGAGGCGTCAGCGAATCGAAGTGTCCGTGCTGGGCTGTAGGGAACAAGCCGAGATTTTATGTACATTGGAGCCTTACCGTACAGGGCTTTGTGAACAATACACAGTCCTTTGAACATCACCCTCTGCTTAACCGGCAGCCAGTGCAGTTCTTGCATAAGGGGAGATGCATGGGTATTCCTTGTTTTTTTTAAAATAAGCCTAGCAGCGTCGTTCATGACAACCTGCAGGTTATACAAGAGTTTCTGTGGCAGTCCTATATATAGCGAATTGCCATAATCTAGCCTAGCCAAGATCGTGGCAGAGACTGCCCGCCTCATGGTGGAAAAGGACAACAAAGGTGCAACTTTCCTAAGTTGTCGAAGGAGAGCCAGTGCAGGTCCCTACCACCGTCCTCACTTGCTTTTGCATAGATAGCCTGCTGTCCACCTGGATGCCTAAACTCTTGACCACAGCAGCTGGTTCCGGAGGTGGCCCTAATTCTCTTGGCCAGAAATCCTCAATCCATGGGTTCCCTGCGATGGTGATTGGCAGTACCTCGGTCTTATCCGGATTGATTTTTAATGAATTTCTGGACATCCAGTTGGCTGTGTACTTCAAGATGTTCTGTAGTCTTACGAGACCACCCGGACCCTGGTCAAGCTGGATCACTATTTGGGTGTCATCCGCATAGTTATATACATGGCAGTCCATCTGGTTGAGCAATCTGATCAGGGGTTATAAATAGATGTTAAAAAATAGGGGCGACAAGGCAGACCCTTGTGGCACTCCGCAGGTGATCGGTGTAGAGGTGGAAAGAAGGTCACCAAGCTGTACTCTCTGAGACCCCCCTTCAAGAAAGGAGGAGAGCCAGGCGTGTGCTGTACCCACGATGCCGAAATCCATCATCCGCGACAATAATTGCTTATGACAGACAGTATCAAATGCCGCGGAGAGGTCTAACAGCACCAGGGCACTTGGAGCTTTCTTATCTGCCCTATTCCTCAAATCATCCAGAATAGACAGCATAATGAGTTCCGTGCTGTGATTCGCACGGAACCCAGCTTGGTTTGGCTCAAATAGATTGTTATTTTCCAGATGTTCCGACAGGATAGTAAGTACGTGTTGCTCAACCACCTTCGTCAGAAACGGCAGCTGAGATATGGGCCTGAAATTTTTTAGGCATTTCACATCCGCCCCGGCTTTTTTCAGCAGAGGAATCAACCGGGCTTCCTTTAAGAAGGACGGGACTTGGCCTGTTAGTAAAGAAGTATTTAGTAAGTTCAACATTTCGTCCTCTATACCTGGCAGTGCTAGTTTAAACACCTCTGGTGGGCACGGGTCTGCTGAGGAACCCGATTTAACCCGGCTCAACAGAGCTGGCAGCCTTTCCTTCGTAATCAAGGAAAAGGCCATTAACAGACTAGTCACCGATGTTCTGTCGGGTGTATCCAACAAGGGACAGTCAAACTCGGGGGTTGTGCCAATTTCAGCTACTAGGTTGAAGATTTTATTGACAAAGAAGTCTTGAAATTTTTGGCAGTCCTCTTGCATGAACTCCAGAGTTTGTTCTTTGTTTTTCCTGAGTTCCGTGAGGACTTTAAATACTTCTTTCTGAGGGTTATTCGCAGTAGTTATTCTCTCTTCAAAGAACTCTGCTTTTCTGGCTACAATCGCTTGTTTATATAGAGCGAGTGCCTGTATGTACTGTATCCGTGAGTCGGAATCATAATGCTTCCGCCAGGCTCTTTCTAATTTCCGAAGTCCTCGTTTCCTCTCCCTAAGGAGTTCGTTGTACCAGGGGGCCCCGTGTCCTCTACTTGTTACATTCAGCCTACGTATAGGTGCCACGTGGTCCAGAGTCTTCCTAAATTTGTCCAATAATTCTTTACAGAGGACCTCAGAGTTTTCTGTCTTCGTGTTGGGAGATGGATGGGCTCGGAGATGGTCTAACACCATATCTCCATTAATGTTTTTCCATTTCCTAACCGCCTTCCATCCTTCCCTAGGCTTCATTTTTTGTTTGTCCAGCAGGAACTCGCCTCTCACCAGAAAGTGATCAGACCAAACACATGGCTGGGCCACCACCGTATCCTGTACAGGAGGCGTTGTCCAAATCAAGTCCAGGGTGTGACCCTTGACGTGTGTGGGACCCTTCACTAGTTGGACAAACTCCAAAGACATCAATGCCTCATCAATCTGAAGAGCCTGTCCTTCCTTTGGTACTTTCTCCCAGTGATAATTAAAATCACCCATGATAATCACCTTATCATATCTTAAGCGCATATCCTGAGCTAATCTCAGGAATGAGTCAGGAAAATCCGGCGATGCCCACGGGGGCGATAAATAAAATACTTCCTCATACTCTGCACATTAAGGGGACAGTGGCCAGGTTGATCAGAATTGGTCTCAGACTGCATATACGCCACATCTTATTTACATGGGATAGTAGGGCGTAGCCAGGTATGGAGTGCTGGCTGGATGACTTGGATTACTGTAAAGGCCCTGTCAACTTATCCTGAAGAACTGCTGAGGACATCTCAACCCAAGTACAACTGGGGTCCACTGCTGAGTTTCCTTTCTCCTCCTTCACCTGCAAGTGTCACCAAACATTCTTCCACGCGTCATACTTTCCATAGTTAATTGTAAACCGTGGTTGATGCGACACCTATGTTATTATGCAAGAAATAATATGAGGTATGAACCTTTTGTTTTTGTGCATGCCCATGCTGTTTTATCCACTGACGTCTCTTGTTTTCAAGTATGTACTGTCGTAGATTGCAGTATTACTGGGTTATGTTGTGAATAGGTAAAATAACAATGTAATGAGGGAACGGTCCTGTATCAGCTCCATATGTGAGGGTCAGTCTCCATATACCTAGAGGTTTACCAGGTAGTCTGCATCTGCCTCACATGTGTCGGCGTCCTCCATACAGCCTTAGCAATTTTGCACACATTGTAGTGTGCTACTGGGTCACTGACGGTAAGTGGCATGCAGCAGTACTACACTAGCACACTAAATGGCAACATGTCAGACTCTCCTGTAGTATTCATCATGCCTGTCCAGCACAGGACATGCACAGTGGGAGTTGTGTTGCAAGTTTGCTTGTGAGTGATGTTTCTCCGTCACACATGCATGTTTCACACATCTTGCAACTTTGGGGAGGGGGACAGGGATGTACAACTTGCAGTGATTTTGGTCTATGTATCTGGCTACAGTGCCCACAGTTCATGGTGTGAATGTGTCTGGTGTGCGGTGATGTTTTTGGACATCTTGGGGCAGATTTACGAGCCCCTTGCATCTCATTTACAACGCTGTAGCGTCACTTTTGTGCAGGGGTACTTACAAGGTGACGCATCTGGGAGATGCGGCACGTTGTAATGGCCTGCACCACATGTAGGCGTTCCTGTGCAGGGGGGGCCTTCCGCCGCTGGCACACCTCCTAAAAGTTGCAGAGTGAAATCTACAAGATTTCACTCAGTCACTTTTAGGCCCATGCTGTGTCAAAACCCTGCGCCTGTCTGAAGCAGGCATGAGGATTGACGCAGCATTAACTAGATATGGCACCCAGAGCATTGCTGGATCTGCGTTGCACTTGTAACGCAATTCCAGCAATGCGTCACTTTTACGGCACAGATGCATCACGCATCTGTGCCATTTTGGCACCATGGTGCATCGCATTGTAAATGGCGCCCATCCATGATGGCGGAGATGTGGCGCACAATAACTGGCGCATCCTTGCTGATTAGCAGGAATGCGCCAGTTATTGTAAATGTGCCCCCTTGTATGTGATACAGTGACATTGATATTGGTAGATTTCAGTTTTGCATGTATGTGCTGTAGATGCAAGTGGTATGTTGGATTACTACTTACCAACTAGGACTGCATTCCCATATGTTCCATCCTGGAAGCGCTGGTTGATGACTGACTGCTGGAAAATATACGAATCATGCACACTCCCTGGGAACTTTGCTATGACATTTGTGAACATTCCACGGTGGTCCACTATTGCCTGCACATTCATTGAGTGCGTGTGCTTTCTGTTTCTATATATGTGTGCCCTGTCCGCAGGTGGCACAAATTGGATATGTGTGCAGTCTATTGCACCCAGTACTTGTGGGATTCCAGCTATGGCGTAGAAACCCTGCTTGACCAGGAGCTGTTCACGCACAGTATTGGGGAAGTGAAGTTCCTGGGGTATCAGGCTGATTATGCCATCCAACACAATTGGGAGGAATCTAGAAAAGGCTGCCTGTGAGACACCACCCACTCTGGATGTTGTGGGTTGAAAAGTCCCGGAGGCCAGGAAATGCAGCACAGCCAGTAGCTTTGTTTGCGGGGGATATTGGTTATCCGCTGGGTTGGTGGTGTGAGCCTGTGGCCTATGTGGTTCAGTATAAAGTCAATGGATGTCCGTTTGAGCCTGTAGTGGGCTATGATGTCCTGTGGTTGTAGATCTCCAAGGACAGGTCGAGTGCGCATTGGCCGCCGTCGTCTTTGGCGCTGCCTTGGTGGTGGTCCTGGAGGCGGTGGTGGTGGAGGCGGTGGTGGTGGTGGCGGTGGAGGCTGTGGCCTTTGTGGGACTCCAAGCTGTGTGTTTATCTTCTAGCTGTGAGGGTGACACGAGAGCGATTCTCCATGTGTGTGTGCCATCCTAATAGCTGTAGCAAGTGGTTGCTATGCCGGTTTGTATGATGCCTTTTTAGGTCTCGCGTCAGCGAAAGACCTATTGCTGCCCGTATTTGGGAATGTGGACACGAGAGGGGCACGAGCGCAGAACGCAGATTTCACCTCGTGGGCGCGCACGGCGCCGCGCCATGCCCCTCTCGTGCCTCATATTCCCATGCGCAAACACACTCACACAGCCACACTCACGCATGCGCACATACACAGCCATACACAGGCACACACACACTGCATACACACACGCACCCCCCTTAAACAGACACACGCGCACACAGACAGATTACTGCCTCCATGGCGTCTGCAGGTCCTCAGATTTGTGGTGGGGCTGGGCTTGGCTAGGTCTCCTTTTATATGGTCTTTTTATCTCCAGTTTTGCTTTTTTAAAACTGGTTTTAGCAGTTCTTATTTATCTCCAGCTAAGGGGCCTTAGCGGGAATTTATTTGCCGCTAAGCATGTCTAGGCGATAGTTGATAATAGTGCGCTAGCGTGTTAGCAACTTTTTTAGTGGAATTTAGCGAGGGTACGCCTACCTCGCATATCATTAGCGATATTTATCGCTTCCGCGCATTGCGATATTTTTTTCCCCTGCTCAGCGAAAGACCTATTGCTGCCCGTATTTGGGAATGTGGACACGAGAGGGGCACGAGCGCAGAGCGCAGACTTCCTGCTAATGCATGGGAACTGTCGCTAACAGTAGTTAGCGGCAGCTTCGTAATAGGGCGATAATCTTTTCGCCGCTTTAGCGGGGATTTTCCCCGCTAAAGCGGCGATAGTGCCCTTGGTAATATGCCCCATTGTATTTCTGCGGAAGAGTGGACGTATGAGTGTGCGCCGCATAGAGCACGGTCCGACCATGCTGCTCACACAACGCCCGGACTTGCAGAGACGCTTTCGACAGTGGCCAAAGAGCGCGGCAAAAGTTCTGTGCAACAGGACAAAATCCAGAGAAAGCGAATGGCTCCCCGAGCGCTGCATAGAGTCATTTTGACATGCCTACAGAACTAGCCGAGGCAGCTTTCAGACAGAATTCCAAATCACACACAAAGAAAAAAGAAAAAAAAAGCTTCGGGTTCTCTTACAGAAAGCTCGCCATTGGGAAGTTGGTTTTGGCGCGGGGGCAAAATTCATGAGCAAAGCGGAGCCTCATTACCAATTCATGGCAACCTTCAGCGCTAACAAAAAATGTGACCCAACAGGCTAACTGAACGCCTAAAATTAACAAGCAGGTTCCTCATAGGTGATGTGCAAGCAGTTAATAACGTGCTAAACGCAAATAGAAAGATAATGTTAGTTCCCACCATCAACTTAGCTTTCCTCCTTCAATGCACAACAGGCATTAGTGCCTCAGAGTACACTCAATGAATGCACAGCAGCCCGTAATGATGCAGAGTAACTAATGACCGACCCCGTGCAGTGTGACCAGGGAACACCAGTGAATATAAAACCGAAACCTTCCGTGGGGTGGGACTTCCGTCTCTGGAAGCCCGCGAACGCGAAATGCCGCGCATGCGTGGCAGCCCCCGCTCCACCAGGTCCGGCAGCTCCCTTCGTGAAGAACATCGGCGGGAAGCCCCCGCTCTACCAGGTCCGGCAGCTCCCGTCGTGAAGAACATCGGAAAGGGGCGAACATGCCTAAGGGGAGAGGAGCCCGGTGGGTGAGGGTGGGGGTGTATGCGCGTGTGTCTGCGTATGTCTGTTCGAGTGTGTCTGTGCGTGCGTCTGTCTGTGTGCGCGTGTGTCTGTTTAAGGGGGGGTGCGTGTGTGTATGCGGTGTGTGTGTGCCTGTGTATGGCTGTGTATGTGCGCATGCGTGAGTGTGGCTGTGTGAGTGTGTTTGCGCATGGGAATATGAGGCACGAGAGGGGCATGGCGCGGCCCCGTGCGCGCCCACGAGGTGAAATCTGCGTTCTGCGCTCGTGCCCCTCTCGTGTCCACATTCCCAAATACGGGCAGCAATAGGTCTTTCGCTGACGCGAGACCTAAAAAGGCATCATACAAACCGGCATAGCAACCACTTGCTGCAGCTATTAGGATGGCACACACACATGGAGAATCGCTCTCGTGTCACCCTCACAGCTAGAAGATAAACACAATCAGAAAATGCGCACACACATGTGTAACACATAGCTCATGAGGAACTAGGACCACAGCATCTGGGAAATGTAATAAGACTGGATTCTACTATGCTGTTGATGTCTGTCTAGTCGAGGCCTGAAGCAGGGTTCAGACTAACGGTGATCACAGACTGTTTAGTTTAAGTCTGTCTGGCCCATAAAATTAACTGGTTCACGTTGGTAAAAGATGATCTACGAGTAATTAATCATCTGGAATTGTTTCAAAACCCACCCTGTATTGATCAACTGACCAAATCATTGATTAAAAGTGAACTACTTGGGTCTTTTAATGGAAAGAGACTGGTGGGCGAATTGAGGAAAAGGTTGGTGGATTTATATCTCCCCCTGTGCACACACCCAGCATTGCGCCATACCTGCTTAAGGTCCCTGGCCAACAGAGACATCATCTCTTAAGATTTAGGCTCGGCCTGGCCCGGACCATTTTCTGGTGTCCTAAACTTCCAATTTGTATCCGGGAAAGACCTGACAATGAGCCCCTAAAATTCAGTAGAGCCTCCGTCTAAATTGCATATGTTCTTCTTTTGCGAGCAGTATAAAGAACAGAGAATACAAATATTGAGACCTCTCCTGAGGTATTTAAACATCAGGAAATGTAAAGCTGGTTTGGAGCATCTGCAGTGCAGTTGTTCCAAACTGACGTGGAATGCCAAACTGTTTATAGATTAATTGCTGCTGTGGTTAAACACATGAGACTAATTGGGAAATAGAGGCGTGCCAATGAGCGGCCCAAACTGTAACTGTGTTCTTTGATTTTAACCCTGCCGAGTACTAAGCAATTTTATTATGTGATTGTAAGGCAATTCATTCGAACGTATTGTAAGATATTATTTAAAAATGATCTATACTGTTAGATTTTATCCCTTTCTTGTAAAAAGTCAGTTTATTAAATAATTATACGGCATCCCACTAGACTATTTGCATGATTGATACTGTTTTTTAAAAGAAATTCTCCTTTTTATGCTCTGTTTTCACTATTTTAACTGTTTTGTATTTTATATATGTGCTTTTATGGCTTGCCATAAACCGAATAAAGTCTTTTGAACTGAACTAATGGAATCACTTAAAGCTTCTTGGTGACACAGATTTATTCTTTTTGAGTGATATTGCAAGAGACTTACCAACTGAGCAGTGAAGAGTGTGCTTTTAAAGGACAGAAAACAAATGCACTACGTGCCATCTGGGTATTAATGAAATGTATATGTTAGAAGCTATTTTTTATCTTAAACCTTTTTGTGAATTTCGTAGCAGCCTATCTTCTACTGTGTGTAATGCAAGTCTAAAATAATGACTTATATGTTCACAGTGCTTTCTGTCGTAGACTGGGCCCTCGTAGCACTAAGCATACACAAGTCACTATTCTCCACTGCACCAACCAGGATCCAATTCTGTGGGTCTCTGGTTACACACACAGACCTCTGCAGTGCATTAACGGATAGACGTTTCATAATGTATGATTGTGCATTTCCCAATAAATAAATTAACTTGAATTTAGTTTTCACTTAATCTGTGTGTTATTTTGTATGTAGTTACCTGAAGGTGAAAGACCAAAAAGAGTTAAGGAATATTTTTAGCTATGCCTTTGACCCCACCCCCACGCTCACTCACCCCACTTCTTTTGTGGGCAGCATCATAATTCCCTTACTTTTTTTAATGCACTACGACCACTTGAACAGAGCTTGTTATCTTCGGGTCAGCTGACACAAGTGATTATGCTGCTGTTAATTGTTATTCCAGGCTATTTATTTTTGGTGGTTAAAATCCAGGGATTTTGAAAAGGTAACATATAGTGCAGTCTTCAGGTTTCCTAGTAGGATAAAGCACTATATCCCTACGTCCTAATGTCCTCATTCCAGTCATTTTCTTGTGAGGTGATCTCACATCATGCAAAGGACCAAAACCAGAAAGCAGGAGTGGCCATGACATGATCCCACCCCACAAGGGTGGTATAAATTATGGCTAAGCCCTTTGTAGTGAATACTCACACACAATAAGAAGTAACTCCTTTATAGCAACAGGTGGCAGTGCAGGCATTACACCAACTGACTAAGCTGCGTGGACCTCCCCCAACTGAACATCCCAACTGTCATTTGGCATGCATACTTTCTGTGACAGACACACAGGTTCCGTCCCAAAAAACAGACCACACTCTATTTAGGGGAAAATATGTAGCCAGTTTATTAATATTTTCTTTATGCAGATTACAGGTAGGGTTAACTTACAGGTGATCAACCTCCCGAACCAATATCAAGACACCGGGAATTACAGTGATACCTTCTTAACCATCTAGTGCTCTGTATTTTGCATTGGAGGTGCAGCCGAATACAATTTATACTTGCGAAGTAAGGCCAACCCCTAACTGACAAGATACTAACTCTCCCTTGCTGGATAACGGTTCTTCGTCAGATTCTTCTCACAGCCCCCTATGGCTTGAGGATATCATAGTTAGTGGCCCCATTTCCATCTTATGAAGTATTATTCACTTTTTGCATGAGGATCACACGAAAATCCTGCCATGGCTCAGGATGGCCTACTCGGATTCTGAGCCCCCCACCTCTGTAGCTGTAGGGCTCATTCAACTCAATCAACTGATCCCAAATACTCCTTACAAATACTTCATTGCCCAAGTCTGACAGTGCACCCCATTCTGTGCGAAGTGCCATGGTGCAAAGCAGGCCTTGTCATACAATGCTGAATCCAGAGTTCCCCATGAACTTCTGCATTGTTGCATTCACCCTTCTCTTTGAAGTGTCCACTGCTTAGTGTGACCGCGCCCCCGCCATTCGCCATTGGGGATTACCTCTGCCAAAATTACGTCGCAGGGGACTAGCCCATCTGCCAATCTAACCATTTTAGCCTACATGTCATCGTGCAGCTGACCCCTCCCAAGTGTGGTAAGGTTATTTCCCCCTAGGTGTATCACCAGTATGTTGGGAACATTTTTGTCTGCCCGCACCAAAACCCCCTTTGCTCCCTCGAAAGAGCTGCTTGAAATCCTTCTATAGTAGATGCCCTTGTCGAATCCTGGCCTGGATGCATGGGCCTTGTATACCCAATCCCTGGTTGCAAGCGCATTTCTGGCCCCCACGTGCTGCATCCAGAGCTCGACGGATTTGCTGTGCCCAGTGTCAATGTGTGGGTGTATTCCATTATCTGTCTGAATTCCCTATCGTAGGTTAACCACGGTGTCCCCCATTAAGCTTGCCTTCATCATAGATGGTCCTATTAGAATTACATAGTGCTGGGCGATGCTCTGGGAACTTTTCCATAATTATAGTTGAGAGGATTGAGAAAGCCTCAAGCCTCCTAGAGAGACTGCAATTTCCGCTAGGCTCAGAGTTGTACAGTTAAAAATACCTCATAGAATATACCTAGTGGGACCGACGTTGGTAAGGATGAGGTTCAGTAATGAAACTGATTGCCTTAGAATCAAGACCCACCTCTTTCCTGCTCTCTAGGGCCCTTATCCACTCCCCCGTCTTGTAGGTGTGAGCATGTCTCTCAGCGCCGGGACGCCCCATTGCTGGGGTAGCTGTTGCGCTTCACCAAACCTAGAAATTAGAAATTAGAAATTAGAATGTGTGGGCAAGAGGGCACCTTTATACATATTCTCTGGGAATGCCCGGTTATCCAGAGATATTGGTCCGCGGTAACGCATCAAATGGAACAAATAATGGGCTATAAAATTGACTGCAATATCAAATTAAGTCTCATAAACTTCAATACTAAAGAGAGAATATGGGTGACACTCGGAATGATGATAGCTAAAAGGAACATTGCAAGGAAATGGAGGGCGCAGGAACCACCATCTTTGAACGAGTGGGGAAAAGACATGGACTGGTGCATGGTGTCAGAAAGAACGATGTATGAATCCAGGGGTTGCCCTACCAAATGGATGCATATCTGAGGGAAATGGAATGACTACAGGGGAGGACTCTGTGATCCCCTGCAGCCCAGACGCGATACTGAGCCAGACAATCTTCCTTAAGATATTTAAATGTTAATCTGTATGAAAATATATGTGACCTTGTAATAGTCGTGCGTCTTTTGTAAAGTGTGTACCTCCACATGTACTTGATTGTATGATGTCTGTCATGTCCAAGTTTGTCTTTAATAAAAAAGAGAACGCCTAAAGCCAGTTGTCCATGTTATGCTCAGGCCTGGTTCTCTGCTTTGGTTTCCTTTCCTGTCAGCAAGGTTGGGTCAGTGCCCTCCTTGCTGTGCACCAATCGCGAGAAGATATCTATAAATTCTCTTTTCAAAATCCTTTCTTTTGCGGCTAAGGGAATCCTCTATGTGAACAATGTCCCGGCAGATAAGATGGGGGCTGGTGGTGTGCATTCTAGTGCTGGGGCAACTTTGTTTATTCCCTCCCAGGCCTATTTCAGTTGTCCCTAAGCCGCTGTCTACTGTGGTGCCTGCGGTATTGATTGGAGGTATGTCCATCCTATCGGGGTTCGACAGCAGTGGTGTCTTGCCTTGCTCCCACACTGTGTTCAGGCCTTGCCCCCCTGTGTCACTTTTTCTCACTGCCAAAGGTCTAGACTCCACCAGGGTTGTTACCTTGTCCATGAGCCCTTGCATCACGTCCATCATCTTACCCAACTGCCACTGTATCATGGATTTATTTAGGTCCTTGGGCTTCTTCACCTGGGCACTTGCTTCAGGTGGCGAGCAGTCTCGTGATGGGTTGGCTCGCTGTGCTGGGCTCTGGTGATGGGACTGCTGAGGGAGCTGAATCTAGAGATGCCTTCCTCGCTTTCCTCTGCTTGGGGGCATTGCTTGATCCTGCCACCTTTTTCCTCTTCAGAATGGTAGGTGCGTCCTGACTCAAGAAAGCCATCCCTGATTCTCCGTGCTAGAATCAGGGATGGCTAGAGATGCCTTCCTCGCTTTCCTCTGCTTGGGGGCATTGCTTGATCCTGCCACCTTTTTCCTCTTCAGAATGGTAGGTGCGTCCTGACTCAAGAAAGCCATCCCTGATTCTCCGTGCTAGAATCAGGGATGGCTAGAGAGGCCTTCCTCGCTTTCCTCTGCTTGGGGGCATTGCTTGATCCTGCCACCTTTTTCCTCTTCAGAATGGTAGGTGCGTCCTGACTCAAGAAAGCCATCCCTGATTCTCCGTGCTAGAATCAGGGATGGCTAGAGATGCCTTCCTCGCTTTCCTCTGCTTGGGGGCATTGCTTGATCCTGCCACCTTTTTCCTCTTCAGAATGGTAGGTGCGTCCTGACTCAAGAAAGCCATCCCTGATTCTCTGTGGTGCTGCATAGAAGAGTCATGAGATGTAGCTGTGTTTTGTGGTGCTTCGGACACTACTGTCCCTTGATCAGCCAAAGCCGTATGGCCCAGTTGGCCACCCCTGCCTGCGACAATGCAGTGAATTCGGCCCAGAAAGCTGCGTCAGGAGCTACGCTGGTTTCGACCCCTAGGTTCAGGGTGTCTTCAATTGAGAATAGGGTAGGAGAGCTTTGATCCTTCGTTCTTGCCTTGGCTCAGTGTCGCGATGGTTAGGGTATCCTTTTGCTTCACTGCCACTTGTCTGAAATAAACAATGTAATTGTCATAATTACTTCATATACCTCTATTCTAACTGCACCACTTGTGCGTTGGTTGCCCCCCAAGCTGCCCCAAAGCTGCCCCGTTATCTGGCTGGCCAAGTGCTTTGTTGGGGCCCCTAACCTTGCTTGTTACAAAATTTACCATCTTCCCCTTATCCGGTACTTACTACTTGGATAGTGTGAGCTTGCCTGCAATACCTCTTGAAGGGGTGCCATCGCCCTCCAAAACTGTTACAGTTTGTCTGAAATTAGAAAGCAAATCATAAAGCTGTCATGCCGAAAGAAGGCCCTGGGTTGGCCAAGGGTTCCAGAGCCCCACCCTTGTGTGCCCAGTCGGGACTTTTCTCTATGCAGTTGAAGTTATTTCACTGAATGACAATACAGCTTTTTGATCTGCACTGGCGCAAATCTTGCTCTTACCTAAGGTGCCTTGTCTCTGTGGCTGCTCCCCTTGTTTCCGTGTTATATCGGTGTGCTAGTTGATTCTGAAACTGAGAGACAAATAGTTAATGCCATGCTTTCTTTACACACATGTTGCTCTGCCACCTTGCCTCTCTATCATGCCTTGTACACACCGGTTGTAAGCTGGGGGGGGGGTAGGGTATTCCATGAAGCTGGCCAGCAACAATGCCATCTGCCGTCACCTTCCCGGTGCTCTTGAGAATATTACCTGACCAACTTACACCCGGGCTGGTTGGCAGTGGCGGCTCCCCCATTGGGGCGTGGGGGCGTTGCCCTACTGCTTTCTCGCGCTGGGAGAAGACAGAAACATAAACGGTAAAAACTACCATTTATGTTTCTGCCTTAAGTGCCTCTGTGCCTGGTTGTGGGCGGGTGGGCGGGCAGTCCAGCCCGAGGGCAGGGGGGGATTGGCTTGCCCACTGTTGTGGGTACTGACTGTTTGGTCGGCCCAGGAGCCGACCAAACAGTCAGTACCCACAACAGTGGGTAAGCCACTCCCCCCCTGCCCTCACGCGGGACCGCCCACTTTTCCTTGTTCTCTGTGCGGAGAAAATGTCCCGTCTGGGGCGCTCTCCTCCTCGCCTACCAGCGTTATGATTGGCTTGCCCAACGGGAGGGAAGTTGCCTGCTGGCTGCTTCCTGCAGCAGGAACATGCGGACCCACTAGTAGAGCTTGACTGGCCTGGAGCAGAGGCGGTGTCCCGGCACTCAAGTAAGTGTTATTTTAATTGTTTATAATTCCCCATCTGCAGGCCCCCTCCCTCCCTCGAGCATGCCGGCCACCGCTGCTATATACAACAAGTCATTAACGTTTACAGAGTATGGGTTTGCTTATGTTGAGCCGCACATCTCAGTGTCATGCCAGTTTTGATGAAAAAATCTGTTAATATCAAAAACGCCTATGGCCGGGGTGCTCTAAAGGTGTATGACACCTACCCACCAAAGTGTCAATCAGTCCTAGGATTCAGCCGAACCCAGGTCATACATATAAACATGAAACACCTGAGCACAATAATATCATTATTTCCAAAAAAAAAGGACGTATAGGTATTTCTCCAAGCGTTCCAACAGTGTCTCAATGCCCTGTATATTATAGATCCGTAATGTCTCAAAAAAAGAAAAAAAAAATCAAGTAGTCCAATCAGATCTCCTATGTTGAGGTCTGTTTTTAATTTCCACAATTCACAAGAAGCACCACAGCAGCCGACGAGCGTTTCGCCCACAGAGCTTTCTCAAGGCTTTTGATGGTAACTCCAAGACCTGAGATTGTGAAATTTTCATGAAATGCGTTTCTCTTGCGGATGGAAGGTAGCCCGGATGTATATAAGCACACTTGCAGTTCAGTAATGAGCGATCACGCTCCTAATGGCATTCATCATATCAATAGTTGTGGCCCCAATAAATAAAGTTTTCGATTGTTTTCCATCCAGGCTTAATAACCAAGCCCCATCATTTCTATTGTCTCCTTTACAGTCCTAGGATGCTTGATTCCGGTCCAGGAAAGACATGGCTTAGCAGTTCGGGCTGGACTGTTCTCATGAGGCACAGGGTCAAGGCTGATTTGCATATGGCCATGTCTGAACAGGGGTGGTGTGGAGTGCAAAAAAACGATGTATTTAGGCCCAGATCTCTGTACCGGGGTGAATGTGTGACATTGTTCTGCATTCTGTCCATCAACTGGTTTTTGCATTTGTCACCCCGAGTGGGCTGGGTATGCTCAGACGTCAGTCCCATGCTCTCCACACCACTGGAGTCAAGCTATCATGGCTGAAGACGGCTGATAGCCAGAAACCGATCCTAGGATGCTTGATTCCGGTCCAGGAAAGACATGGCTGAGCAGTTCGGGCTGGACTGTTCCCATGAGGCACAGGGTCAAGGCTGATTTGCATATGGCCATGTCTAAACTGGGGTGGTGTGGAGTGCAAAAAAACGATGGATTTAAGCCGAGATCTCTGTACTGGGTTGAATTTATGACATTGTTCTGTATTCTGTCCATCAACTGTGGTTTTTGCATTGGTCACTCCAAGTGGGATTGGTATGCTCAGACGTGAGTCGCATGCTCTCCACACCACTGGAGTCAAGCTATCCTGGCTGAAGACGGCTGATAGCCAGAAACCGATCCTAGGATGCTTGATTCCAGTCCAGGAAAGACATGGCTTAGCAGTTCGGGCTGGACTGTTCCCATGAGGGTCAAGGCTGATTTGGATATGGCCATGTCTGAACTGGGGTGGTGTGGAGTGCAAAAAAACGATGTATTTAGGCCCAGATCTCTGTACTGGGGTGAATGTATGACATTGTTCTGCATTCTGTCCATCAACTGTTTAGGGCTCGTAGAGAGACGTATTGCCGTTGAACCAAGGCGGATTTTGCCGAGTGCATGTGTGTCCGTGCACGCGCTCTCCATTTGCTTCCCGAGCCTGCTTCACACAAAGCCTTCAGCCTCCCTCCCACCTCCCCCCTAATTGCTTTCCCTTATCACGGCCGCGAGGCCATGAGCTACTTCAAAGGGATCCGCTCCCCGCCTCCCGCCTCCCCCCCCTGCCGCTTGTCCTGTCTATTGAGCCTTTCTCACCTCTCTCCTTATCTCCTTTTCTCTCCCACTAGCTTCACTTCTGTGGTTTTCTGCTGTCAACCGTTCACACCTGCGAGCTGTCTGTTTAGATACATGTTGGCCAGCGAATCCTGCTCAGAGAGCTGTAAAGCCAGCAGGTTTAGTTTGTCATAGTGGAATTGTATCTGAATTCATAAATGGTAGTGTTTCCTGCCATGCGTGTTCTCACGGAATACATTTTTAAATATGCATGGTTTCATTTCATCCTTTATTATGCAGAGTCCAGTCTACCAGATGAGTCGTTCTGGGATACATGTTACTGAAAACACCACTTTGACAACAGGATTGTAAAAGAAAAAAGGAAACGTGGTGTGGTGTTTCAGTACTTTTTGCTAAAACAATGAACTTCGACCCTGACACTTAAGAACTCCGCACGTTGCTCACTCCCATCATGCAGTGAAGCAGCTTGTGTTTCCCCCCCCCCCACTCACTTAGGAAGAACACGTGACACTTCTGCCCCTGCTTAGTGATGTAGGTTTTACTAGAAATACATTTCCCATGTGATTTTTACCAGCACATAGTTTTCTAGGACCGTCTGTTAGAAGAGCTGCTTTGATGCTTTTTCTAATTATGTTCTTTGATTCAGTGGCTTGCCTTCAGGACTATTAAACTGTTAAGGAATGTGGCCATTGACAGAAGATGCCATACAGATTCATCTCAGTCATAATAGCAGTAGTCACGTGTTCCTGTATAGTCCATTTCATATGAAGCAGCCATACTGCTCATGCTCCCTCCCAGAAAAAAAAAAACGAGATCGAGGCTTGCTTTGATCTCTCTCCCCCACATCAACCGCTAGTGAAAGTAAGTGTTTTTGTAATTAATCATGGCATCATAATAACTACATGAGCCCAATGTCTTCTTGCCACAACTATATAATCAGACTGATAAGACTGGTAATGATTCTTGCTGCCTTTATTTGGGGAAAAAATGTGATCATCCTCAGCCTTTCTTTGTAATACTTTGGATTTGATGTTACAGTTTAAATCGCTTTATTGGCATTTTCATATGAAGATGGCAACAGGTAGAGCGCAGCACTACTGAGTCCCGGCCTCTGTCTCATCTCGGACCCCGACCATCGCCGGAGACTCGACCTCCGGCGCACTCACCCGCTTGTCACCTCTGAGTCAGAGCGCACTCTGCTGTCACCGTCCCTGCACTCTCGTCTCAGTGTCAGACCTCTCTTATGCTCGTCTCAGTGTCAGACCTCTCTCACTCTCGTCTCAGTGTGTGTCAGACCTCCCCCCTTACTCTCCGCTCTCATCTCGGTGTCAGACCTCTCTCCCCTCTCACTCTCTGCTCTCTCTTACCTCTCACTCTCCGCTCTGTCTCCCCTCTCACTCTCCACTCTCTCTTCCCTCTCACTCTCCGCTCTCTCTTCCCTCTCTCCGCTCTCTCTCCCCTCTCACTCTCCACTCTCTCTCCCCTCTCACTCTCCACTCTTTCTCCCCTCTCACTCTCCACGCTCTCTCCCCTCTCACTCTCCACTCTCTCCTCCCCTCTCTCTCCCCTCTCAATCTCCGCTCTCTCTCCACTCTCTCTCCCCTCTCACTCTCCGTTCTCTCTCCCCTCTCACTTTCCACTCTCTCTCCCCTCTCACTCTCCACTCTCTCTTCCCTCTCACTCTCCGCTCTCTCTTCCCTCTCTCCGCTCTCTCTCCCCTGTCTAGGCTGCTCTCTGACTGTCTCCAGTGGCCTCTGTCTGTCTCTGGTCACCCCTCCTCACCATCACACACCCTCACATCCACTCACCCTCACACCCTCACCCTCACCCACCCTCACACCCTCACCCACCCTCACACCCCTCACCCTCGCACCCTCACTCACCCTCACCCCCTCACCCCCTCATCCTCACACCCCCTCACTCACCCTCACACCCCCTCACCCTCACCCCCTCACCCTCACACACCCTTACCCACACCCTGACATACCCCATCACCTCACACCATCACCCTCACACCCCCTTATGCACCCTCACTCACCCTCACACCCCCTCACTCACCCTCACACCCCTCACTCACCCTCACACACCTTCACACACCCTCACACACCCACTCACCCTCACATACCCTTACCCTCACCCCCTCGCCCTCACACACCCTCAGTCACCCTCACACCCCCTAACCCTCACCCCCTCCCCCTCACCCCCACACACCCTCACCCTCACACCCCCTCACACACCCTCACCCTCACACACCCTCACTCACCCTCACCCGCACACCCCCTCACACACCCACTCATCGTCACCCTCACACCCCTCACCCCCCTCACCCTCACACCCCTCACCCTCACACCCCCTCACCCTCACCCACTCTCACCCTCACACCTCCTCACCATCACATACCCTCACATCCTCTCACCCTCACACACCCTCACCCACCCTCACACCCCCTCACCCTCACACCCCCTCACTCTCACACCCTCAGACCCCCTCACCCTCACTCACCCTCACCCCCTCATCCTCACACACCCTCACTCACACTCACACCCTCACCCCCCTCACAACCCTCTCACCCTCACCCACCCTCACCCTCACACCCCCTCACCCTCACACCCTCACACCCTCACCCTCACACACCCTTACCCTCACACCCTCACCCTCAGTCACCCTCACCCTCACACCCCCTCACTCACCCTCACACCCCCTCACTCACCCTCACACCCCCTCACTCACCCTCACCCACTCTCACACACCTTCACACCCCCTCACCCTCACACCCCTCACCCCCCCTCACCCTCACCCACCCTCACTCACCCTCAGGACCCTCTCACCCTCACACCCCCTCACCCTCACTCACCCTCACACCCCCTCACTCACCCTCACACCCCCTCACCCAGCCTCACCCACCCTCACACACCCACTCACCCTCACACACCCTCACACTTCTCACCCTCACACCCCTCACCCTCACACCCCCTCACCCTCACACCCCCTCACCCTCACACCCTCACCCTCACTCACCCTCACGACCCTCTCACCCTCACACACCCTCACCCTCACACTCCCTAACCCTCACACACCCTCACTCACCCTCACACCCCTCACCCTCACACCCCCTCACCCTCACACCCCCTCACCCTCACACCCTCACTCACCCTCACGACCCTCTCACCCTCACACACCCTCACCCTCACACTCCCTAACCCTCACACACCCTCACTCACCCTCACACACCCTCACACACCCTCACCCTCAAACCCCCTCACTCACCCTCACCCGCACACCCCCTCAAACACCCACTCATCGTCACCCTCACCCCCCCCTCACCCTCACACCCCTCACACCCCCTCACCCTCACCCACCCTCACCCTCACACCTCCTCACCATCACATACCCTCACATCCTCTCACCCTCACACACCCTCACCCACCCTCACACCCCCTCACCCTCACCCTCACACCCCCTCACTCTCACACCCTCACACCCCCTCACCCTCACTCATCCTCACCCCCTCATCCTCACACACCCTCACTCACACTCACACCCTCACCCCCCTCACAACCCTCTCACCCTCACCCACCCTCACCCTCACCCACGCTCACCCTCACACCCCCTCACCCTCACACCCTCACCCTCACACACCCTTACCCTCACACCCTCACCCTCAGTCACCCTCACCCTCACACCCCCTCACTCACCCTCACACCCCCTCACTCACCCTCACCCACCCTCAAACACCTTCACACCCCCTCACCCTCACACCCCTCACCCCCCCTCACCCTCACCCACCCTCACTCACCCTCACGACCCTCTCACCCTCACTCACCCTCACCCTCACCCTCACTCACCCTCACACCCCCTCACTCACCCTCACACCCCCTCACCCACCCTCACCCACCCACCCTCACACTTCTCACCCTCACACCCCTCACCCTCACACACCCTCACCCTCACACTCCCTAACCCTCACACACCTCACTCACCCTTACACACCCTCACCAGCATAGCATAACACAACCTAGCATAGGATAGCAAAACCAAACCTAGCATAACAAAACAAAACAAGAAATAGCATAGCAAAACACAACAAAGCATAGCATAACAAAACACAACAAAACATAGCATAACAAAACATAACAAAGCATAGCAAAACAAAACATAGCATAACAATACACAAATAAAACATATCATAAGATAAAACATAGCATAACAAAACAAAGCATTGCATAACAAAACATAGCAAAACACAAAGCATAGTATAACAAAACACAGCATACATAACAAAACATAGCATAACAAAGCATATCAAAACATAACATAACTTAGCATAACAAAACACAACACAACAAAACATAGCATAACAAAACAAAGCTTAGCATAGCATAACAAAACAAAGCTTAGCATAGCACAACAAAACATAGCATAACAAAACATAGCATAGCAAAACTAAGCATTGCATAATAAAACACAACAAAACATTGCATTGCATAACAAAGCATAGCATAGCAAAACACAACAAAACATAGCATAACAAAGCATATCAAAACATAACATAACTTAGCATAACAAAACACAACACAACAAAACATAGCATAACAAAACAAAGCTTAGCATAGCACAACAAAACATAGCATAACAAAACATAGCATAACAAAACATAGCATAGCAAAACTAAGCATAGCATAATAAAACACAACAAAACATTGCATTGCATAACAAAGCATAGCATAATAAAACACAACAAAACATTGCATTGCATAACAAAGCATAGCATAGCAAAACACAACAAAACATAGCATAACAAAACATAGCATAGCATAACAAAACAAAGCATAGGATAGCAAAACTAAACATAGCATAGCTTCACAAAAAAAGCATAGGATAGCAAAACAAACCATAGCATAACATAACATAACAAAACATAGCATAACAAAACACAATAACACATAGCATAACAAAATATAGCAAAACACAACAAAACATAGCATAACAAAATACAACAAAACATAGCATAGCATAACAAAACAAAGCATAGCAGAGCATAAAAAAACAAAGCATAGGATAGCATATCAAAACAAAGCATAGCAACACAAAACATAGCATAGTATAACAAAGCATAGCATAACAAAACATAGCATAACAAAACATAGCAAAACACAACAAACCATAGCATAACAAAACATAGCATACATAACAAAATATAGCATAGCAAAACATAGCATAGCATAACAAAACACAACATAGCATAGCATAACAAAACACAACACAACATAGCATAACAAAACAAAGCTTAGCATAGCAGAACAAAACACAACACAACATAGCATAACAAAACAAAGCTTAGAATAGCATAACAAAACATAGCATAACAAAACATAGCATAGCATAATAAAACACAACAAAACATAGCAGAGCATAACAAAGCATAGCAGAGCAAAACAGCATAGCATAAAAACATAGCATAGCAAAACACAACAAAACATAGCATAGCATAACAAAACAAAGCATAACAAAACAAAGCATAGCATAGCATAACAAAACATAGCATAGCATATCAAAACATAGCATATCATAACAAAACATAGCATAACAAAACACAACAACACATAGCATAACAAAACAGTATAGCTTAACAAAACACAACAAAACATAGCATGGCTTAACAAAACATAGCATAGCAAAACAAAGCATAGCATAATAAAACACAACAAAGCATAGCATAGCATAACAAAACATAGCATAACAAAGCATAGCAGAGCAAAACATAGCATAGCATAACAAAACATAGCATAGCATAACAAAGCATAGCCTAGCAAAACACAACAAAACATAGCATAGCATAACAAAACACAACAAAACATAGCATAGCATAACAAAACAAAGCATAGGATAGCAAAACTAAACATAGCATAGCATAACAAAACAAAGCATAGGATAGCAAAACAAAACATAGCATAGCATACCAAAACATAGCATAACATAACAAGACATAGCATAACAAAACACAACAAATCAGCATAGCTTAACAAAACAAAACATAGCATGGCTGAACAAAACATAACAAAACATAATAGCATAGCAAAACACAGCATAGCATACCAACACAACAAAACATAGCATAGCATAACAAAACATAGCATAGGAAAACAAAGCATAGCAAAATAAAACACAACAACACATGGCATAGCATAACAATGCATAGCAGAGAAAAACATAGCATAGCATAACAAAGCATAGCATAGCATAACAAAACATAGCATAGCATAACATAGCATAGCATAGCAAAACATAGCATAGCATAGCATATCAAAACATAGCATAGCATAACAAAACAGCATAGCATAGCATAACAAAACAAAACATAGGATAGCAAAACAAAACATAGCATAGCATACAGCATCACTCAGCACCACCACAGCATCACTCAGTGGCACCACAACATCACTGAGCTCCACCACAGCATCAATCTGTGCAACCATTCAACAACAACTGGTTCAAATATGTTATCTCAATGTTTCAAGCTTTATTACAAATGTAACAAAAAGATGTTAATATTTGACATATGTTCTTGGATTTTCGTCACAATAAAATACACTGAACATAATCTTCACAAATGTTATTTACAAAAGTTTAAGCTATTGCCATTATAAATTACAATAACTTTTATTTAAGTATTAATTATTAAAAAAAATTAAAAACCATTGTTATTTGTAATATCAATACATGTAAGTCACGTAAATACAACACATATTGCATTACAAATGCGATAGGTGTCACATTTGCGAAAGTTATAACTATTGGCATGGTAAATGACAAAGCTATTAATTTAGCTATTTTCAAAAACAAAACCAAAATAAAAAATGTGTCATTTACAATACCAATACCTCAAACTTTCCTAATACGAGACCTATTGCATTGCAAATGCTTGTTGCATTTGTCACCCCGAGTGGGATGGGTATGCTCAGACGTGAGTCCCATGCTCTCCACACCACTGGAGTCAGGCTATCCTGGCTGAAGACGGCTGATAGCCAGAAACCGGTCCAAGGATGCTTGATTCCGGTCCAGGAAAGACATGGCTTAGCAGTTCGGGCTGGACTGTTCCCATGAGGCACAGGGTCAAGGCTGATTTGCATATGGCCATGTCTGAACTGGGGTGGTGTGGAGTGAAAAAAAGGATGGATTTAGGCCCAGATCTCTGTACTGGGGTGAATGTATGACATTGTTCTGCATTCTGTCCATCAACTGTGGTTTTTGCATACAGGTTTAGTAAGCACCTTAAATGTGTCTACTACAGATCTAGGTTGTGCCAGGAACAATGGATGTGTGTCACATCACAGATAAAGCCTCACCTAGCACATAGTGCTTTGAGGCTGGTCTCTGAGGAACAATGGGTGCACTGTCAGTGTCACCAAACAGATACAGTGGGTCCCAGTGCCTCATGGTGCATGCAGTGCTTCAACACCAGTCTGTCTGATGGGCAGTAACACTTCACAATACTCAAAACACACTTTTACCAAGTGGGACCCTACAGCACAAGGGGCCTTTTATCCACACAAACATTTACCACATGGAAGGTAACATGCATCATACAAGACATTTTTTGAATACATGCCTTGGTACTCTGCCGTTTAACATACAATCACGAGGCAGGATCTTAACCCAAACCCAGTGACTTACTTAACCATACAGATATTTGCCACATCAGGCTTTTTACCACACAGATGGAACTTACTCCTTACACTGGAAACTTTACTAAACTGGTATGTGTCAGCTTGTTATATCACACGTGTCTTTCCACGAGACCTTTACCAGAGGGACATTGATCACATGGTCCTTGGCCCTGTGGGACTTTGATCATACTACTTCCACATACGATTTTGTTTCACCACATGGGACATTTACTCTAGTGCACAGACATTTTTAGAACACCTAGCCAGTCTTACCTCTCCTGTGCAGCTTCTGGACCCTCCAATAAGTTATTAAAAAGCATCAATGGCATGCAATTCACTCACAAAGCCGCAGGCTCACAGTCAGTTGCAATATCATGATGGCTCAAGTTTCATAACCCCTGCTGTGTGGCCTGGATACAGCAGCCTGGCCTCACCGCAGAGAACAAAACATTATCAGTATATTAAAGTGACTACCAACTACTCGTCTTAACTCTGACCTGCAGCTTCGGTGGCCCGTACAGGTGCAGACGTTGGCACATTGGTCCTATCCTACTGCACGAGACGGCGCACATGCAGTTTACACTGTGCATGACACAATACAGTCTCACCACTGCCGGCCTGCCCCACCCGGAAGACCACGCATCTGTGCTCGCCACGCACCATGTACAATGTGTGGTGTAAATAAAATTATATAAGGTTGGCTGGACTGGTCACAGCCAGTCATTCACCGTTGCGTGTCATGCTCTAATCTTCTGAACAGGCAGGGCATGCCTCTAAGGTTCAGCTTGGCCTTCCTGCAATGATACCCGCCACCCAATGATGTAATCCCTGTAGGCTGCTCCTCTCACGCAGCACAGCATTTATGATGCTTGCAGGGCTTTAAGTGGGGAAAAAACTGGGGGTGCTCTAAAAGGGGTGTGACAAATTTCTTAAAGGGGTGTGGCCTATCCGAGTAGGGGCGTGGTCTAAATCAAGATAACTAACTAGCATTGTGTGCTTAAGAAAATCATGGAGTCGCATCCAGCAAAGGATAATAAAATAGGCAAATAAGTATATTTATTAAGTATAAGCCATAAAATACCAAACACTTTAAAAAAAATGTAAAAATGATTTACTTTACTTAGAAATCTATTGCAGGATTTCCCAAACCCCTTGAAGATATTCACTGTGTCTATTTTGCTGGGGTTTCTCACAACAATTTTCTTCAGCAGTCCTTCTACCTTTTGCCAGCCAACTCTTTACATACAGCTTTGCGTCAAATGTTTCAAATGGAGGACCATTGAGTTTTACCCATAGGCATGAAGAAATGGTCTCTACAAGAAGAGAGGCCCTTGTTGGACTAGCAATTAAGTTCATTGTGCTGAAACCTCTCTCGCAATCCGCATTACTTGCTGGCAGGGTTTCCATGCAAACTACTAACTTTTTTAATGCTTCAGGGGTTTTTTTTCCACCGAAATCTATGAAAAGTCTAAAAGCTTGATTAGTATCTCTTGCTGGCAGCTGAAACTCTGAACACAGTTTCTGGATCTCTGTTTCACCATAAAGAATGCATTTGTCACCAGAAGGCAAGTTGCCGGCATCTAGAACACTGAAGCTGGCTATAAGTTCTTTCCCAGAATCCGGGGCACATTGTTTATTGATATTTACAGACAGACTTTGGTAAAACTGATTTGGATTAAGGGCAACAGAGTTACTTCTACCATGGAAAAGAGGAACATTCTTGAATTTGCCCTCGTCAACTGCTCTCTGAGACGCAGAGGCAAACTCTCCTGGTGAGTCCTTCATTGCTCTAAATATACGTACTTGACTAACCAAAGTCTGTGGGCATTAACAATTGTAATGTCCCTCCTCTGTAAGGAGAGTGATAACACTTTGAGCTTTTGAAGTGCATCTCACATTACCCCCAAATCTCTGATAAAAGAATAGGATGTAAGCTTCTTCAAGAGACCTTCATACTTACTCCGGTCTCTTATGGGTCTGGCTGGGTCTTTAGAAGCATTCCCAAAATGTTTGCACAAGGCAGAGAAGCAGTTCCAAACAGCTTTCACAGATCTGTAACTGGATGCTACCCATCTAGTATCAAGCATTTTCCCTAACTTCTGAAGCTGTACACATAGCTCGCTGGTGGCCAGATTTAGCCCTCTCTCGTTTTTAGGTGACATGCTGTATGTGGCTTACAATGAGTCCATGAAAATCTTGAAGTGATTGACCCCGGCAACCTCATCAACTGTATCTGCCACAGCAAGTTCTAGTCTGTGAGCTAAACAGTGCCATGTCAGTACACGATTTGGGAATTTTGATTTCAGCAATGCTACTACTCCTCCTTTTTTCCCAAACATTACTGCTGCTCCATCTAAACATACTGCAATCAAGATATCATGTAGCAGACTTTTTGTGAGTCCAACTTTTTCGAAGTAGCTTAGGAGAGCTGTCTTTACGCCTGTATCCCTGAGTTCCCAGCTCTTCTTAGGCCCTTGGAGACGGGCAGAGCACACAGCACAGCTCCTCTTCAAGTTAGGGGGACACAGCACACAGCAGACAGTCCCTTCCTCAGCAATCACAGTAACTGTAGGTCATCTCCCATAGACTCAGCATGGATTCCTTCTTGATCACAAAGTTTCCTAATCTATTTTTACTGGGGCTCCAGTCCTACGTTTATACCCCAAAAGTCTTTGTTCTTCTTGTGTGAGGGGTCCTGGACCCAATCTAAACCACTTCTGGGTGTACTCTGCCTGTGCACCTCTTCATCCTTTGTGAGTGTGGGCCAGGGCCATCAGAAGCACCGCAGGAGGTGGAGCCAGCATTGTGGCAGGCAGGCACAATGCCTATTGAGACCCAGGAGCTACTCCTCCCACCACTCTACATGCAGATGGGTCTATTCAGCCTTGTGCTTACTCAGCCAGCCTCCTGGAGCCGCCCCCAGCCCCTGTCACTCACAAACCAGACCCTCCGGGATTTTGCGGTTTGCCGTGAAATCGGCACTTTTGTTAAAATGCCGCGATTTTTACAAAAGTGCAGCGAAATCGGCACTTTTGTAAAAATGCGTGATTTTTACAAAAAAAAGTACCCGCACAATCGGCTCTTCTCCATTTCCGGTGAAAGTAAGATTGCAGGTATGGCCTTGCTGGTGGCCTTTAAACCAGGCGGATTGCAATTCTGACGTTGTTTAAGGCTTTGTCTCAATTCATGAGTACTTAGTAAGCTTGACTACTGCAATAACCTACTAGTAGGCTTTCATCAGTATTCCTTCACCTCATTGTACAAGATCTTAAATTCGGGCACCATAACCATATAGAATCTCCTTAAACACACTCCCACAATAAAGGCACCAAGCTGGCTGTCTTCCGCCAAAAGCAGGGCCACTTTATGCTGGAGATACCAGTAAAAAGTATGTCCGTAGTTCATCCCATGACTGACTTCCCTGTTTTCTAGCCTGTTATAATATCTGCCTACTAGAAGCTTCTATTCTAAACAAAACACCCTTGTGTGGCATCAACTTTTGTTGCTTCTTCACATGTGATACACAATTGGTACCTCCCTGCAGACTGTTTCTGCCTACACTCACATTATGAATTCCTTCATTTCCATAGGGCAGAACATCCGTGCATAATGTAAAAAACCTCCAAAGAGTTGCACATTTACAAAATGTGTGACTGCCTGACCCATTCTACAAAAGAACCTCATAAGCGACTATGTCAACAGTACAATAGAGCGGGGAAAAGGGAAGTACACACTGAAATTTAGCTGCATTTTGCGGCTCTTTATTTTGCAATTTATGCCCCCGGAACCCGCCACACACTGGGCACACGGGGACCCCAACCAACAATAAATTTAAAAAAGGAATGCCAGGAGGGGCCCGCCGTGCGCCCAGTGTGCGGCGGGCTCTGGAGGCATAAATTGCAAAATAAAGTGCCGCAAAATTTCCATATTTGTGCCGCTAAATTTCTATATTTGTGCCGCTAAATTTGCTAACCCATGCCGCTATATCCTGGGGGGTCTGACAAACCAGACCGTCAATACACAACCAGGCAGAGGCACACAGAAACATTGAACAGGAAAATAGCCACTTTCTAAACGTGCTATTTCCAAACTTAGTATTTAAAAACCATCTCCACTAAAGGATGTGTTATTAAATTCTGAGTTCAGGGATACCAGATTCCATTTGTCTATCTTGCCGTTATGGGAAGATATGCAGGTAAATATGTCACACAGCATTCCCGATGTGATCCTATGGGCAAGATAGCCTTTCAATAGTGAAAAACGAAATTGGCAATATTTCACTATCAAGACATGTTACCCACACTAGTAACATCAAACAAAAACCGGGACGTCTGCTCACCCTACCTTTGAGGCCCGAAAATCGAGCCCCCTTTAGAGGCCCCCCCAAAAAAACTGGGGGGGGGGGGCACAGCCCCTCATAGCCACCCCCCCACTTAAAGCCCTGGGTGCTTGTACATGCTGGCAGTTTTTTTTATACAATGCTGTGCACACCGAGGCGAGGTCTTACAGGGACTGCGCTGTGATTTTGTGGGGCGGCCCCATCCCACGAGCAATAGCATGCAAAAGTAAAAATTAGTCATTTCTGTCCTGCTTCCGCTGGATTCAGTTCAGTGCTTCATGTAAGCTGTTAAAACAGTAAACTACGCACTTTTTAATTACTCCTACCGTAGCACCCAGGCGCGCAACACCCATTGGGATCACGGGGCTTCAGCCCCCCCCCTCCCTCACCCCTGTCATGTGTCAGCCCGGGCTGATACAGCTTTGCGGGCTGGCGAGCATCTAATTGCAGCCGCACCCGAGTACTTAACAGGTCTTCAAAAGACCATTTCCTTGTAAATTAGGGGTTTGTTGTTTGTTCACCCCTTCTTACAGCCACTCTGTCTATAGTTGGAAGAATTAGCCCCCTTCCCGAAATATTTTTCAGCCCCCCCCCCCCCCCCCCCGAAATTTGGCTCTAGTTGCCTGCCTGGTAGCACCATTAATTGAACACTCATAATAGTTGTCCGATTTTTCACACACATCTATCATCTTGTCCCATTTCCTTCACTCGTTTTTCGACCTCACAAGTACCTGTGGCCTGCAGCCAGAGCTGATATAAATTAAGCTACTCGATTGGCAAATTAAAATATATTTTATGGAAATTAGGTTACAAATTTCATAACTCTCTAGATACCATTACTAAACTGAATACATATGCCTTGAAGGAATGAGAGGTGAGCTATGTTTATGTTTGAATTAACTGGTCAAGCAACCCCAGCCCTCAAACCCATGTGTGCCATAATAATGGTCTACTACAATACCTGCTGCAATTCAAAACTTCCAATGTCCCATTGGTTGGTCTGAGGCTGAGACAGACCAGAACTTTCCAGGCCCCAGCCTGCCTAGAGCCCAGCTCAAGCACGTCATCAGCCCTCAAATATAATTAACCAATGGGAGTGGCATACTCAGGGAGGCGTGCACGACTGACATCACTAGCGTGATGCAGTCATCATGCCTGGACCCATGGGTGGGCCTGACATATCAGGCAGACATGCATCTGAACTGAAGCCTCCTTCGAGGCCGGACGTTTTGAATGGTAGCAGGTAAGCACCTTTATTTTTAGGAATTACGAGCCCATCGCACAGGGGATTAAAATTCAGTAGCCCCGGCCCTGGTAAATAGATGCCAGCGCTAAGCACCGGCACAAATTAAGCACTGTGTATAAAGCGCGCACTGAGCAGGCAGCCAGAATGAAAGAAAGCAGATAACATCATTTATATGTAAAACGACTTTCATTATGGCACAATATTCCGCATGAAGATAGCCGCTCCATTTGAGATGAACAGAGTTTTATGTTTTAGTGCCTTTGATTACTGGCTCTTTCTGTCTGATCTTTCGATGATGCTCAATGTCATTATTCCATTCTTTTCTCCTTCGCCCTCTCATTTTCTTGTGTTTCCATTCCGTTGCTATATTTTTAAAACATTTGGATGCTTTCCACCATCCCTATTTTACAGTTGGCAACTGGTGCCATTCTTAGGTCGCCTCCCAGTGCTGAAGGTCATTGTCTATGTCCAGTGCAGCTGAGCCTGACTCTTGCGCGTCCTTGGGGCCCAGTCGTGGTCTGTGCAAAGGGCAGCACTGAGATACCGCCGTTTTGTAGCAAAAACAGAGAAGCTTGTTCTTTCCCACGGGAATCATTTGCTACGAAGGATGCCCATTATCGCACCATTTATTTCTATGTTACTATCTATTCCCACACATTTCTGACTTTTCTGTAGAGTATAACTCGGTCCTGACGCTATTGTAAGTGCTCCTCTGCTTTCCACCCTATAATAAATTCATTGATTGATGTGCCAAAATAACTGAGAGTGTGTTTTGAGTTTAGCGCAGTATAAATTCACTGATTACATTTTTCTATTTGTAACCACTTAGAGTTTTAGATATTTTATTCGGTTCTCCAGACCTTCCTAAACAGAATTCTTTGAATACCGTTTTCCTGACATTTATTTTAGTGTTGGTGATGTGGGAGGCTATTCTATTTCAGAGTGACATTTTGCAGATAAATATTAGTTTACCTTTCATGTAATATCCATAAAAAAGTTACTTTTAGATCAAAACAGTAGCTCACACACATATGAGAAACGGGAAGGCATGACATAGATTATTTGCATTAATATTAGTGAGCTGCTGTTGTGTTGCAATATTGAATACACATGACATCACTATCCATGAATATTGTAGCTGTAAACACATTTACAATTTTGGAGGAATGGCTGTGCACTCTCAGTGACCTGGTCAAAGAGGGCATGAAATGGCTGAAACTGGACCATATATTTAAAAACGGTTCCTAACGGGCAGGGGCCCCCCTTAATATGTTTTGCCCAGGGACCCCAAAATCCTTAAGATATCCCAGTTTGCCCACTCTCTTTTTGAAAAATGTCTCAGGGAGAACACCCCGAACCCCCTGTAAGTTGTTCAGGCTTGCTCGCAATGCTCGCTCGCCGCAGTACACTCTCACAAATGTTTACACCCCACCACTTTCAAATGTTACCAGCCACCACTGCTGGTTAACCATTAATGAAAAATGGGGTAACCCAAAAGAATACGGACCGGGTATAGTGCGGTAAGAATAAACAATGGTCCAGAACGTCTACATGAGCCCCCTCGCAGCCATCGCACGCCAACACAACCTCATCTCCTACGCCGACGACACCCAGCTGATCCTCTCCCTCACCAACGACCCCACCTCCGCAAGAGCCAACCTGCACGAAGGGATGAAAGTCATCGCCGACTGGATGAGGAGCAGCCGCCTTAAACTGAACTCAGACAAGACGGAAGTCCTCATCCTGGGATCATCACCCTCCGCCTGGGACGACTCCTGGTGGCCCCCGGCCCTGGGCACCGCTCCCAAGCCAACGGACCACGCACGCAACCTGGGTTTCATCTTGGACTCCATCCCTGTCGATGACCAGACAGGTCAACGCCGTCTCATCTTCGTGCTTCAACACCCTGCGCATGCTCCGCAAGATCTTCAGATGGATCCCCACAGAAACCAGGAAGTCCGTTACCAAGGCACTCGTCACCAGCCGACTGGACTACGGGAACACCCTCTACGCCGGAACCACAGCCAAACTTCAAAAAAGACTCCAGTGCATCCAGAACGCCTCCGCACGACTCATCCTGGACATCCCCCAACACAGCCACATCACCGGACACCTGAGAGACCTGCACTGGCTCCCCGTCAACAAGAGAATCACGTTCAGACTCCTCACCCACGCACACAAGGCTCTCCACGACCTGGACCCCAAGTACCTCAATGACCGCATGACCTTCTACACGCCCACCCGCCAGCTAGGATCGACCAGCCAAGCCCTCGCCACCGTACCACGAATCCGCAGAGCCACCGCCGGAGGAAGATCCTTCTCCTACCTGGCAGCCAAGACCTGGAACTCCCTCCCCACCCACCTTCGGCAAACCCAGGACCATCTTTCCTTCAGAGAGCAGCTCAAGACCTGGCTATTCAAGCAGTGACATACCCCCTCCCCAGGGCCTTGAGACCCTCCCGGGTGAGTAGCGCGCTATATAAATGCCTTGATTGATTGATTGATTGATTGATTGATTTTTTAATACCCAGCAATCAGTACATATTGAAACATTTAAGTGTTCATGGCGTTCCTCACAAATACGCTCCAAACCATAAATGAGCTGAGTTACTCAGAACAAAAAGTAATATCACTACAACACCAATATATCAAAACAGGGGAGAAAACAATGTTTAATTCATTGTCTCTTGTCACAAAGTTGATGTTCCACAAGGTTTTCAATATTATTAGAATAAAAAGGTTGCCCAAGAGAGCGTGCACAAAAGGGATTGATCAAAGAAGTGTGCAGTGAATTAAGAAGGAAAGGAAATTCACAGAAAAGAAACAAAATGTTCACAATTGATTTACTGTAATTACGGTCTTACAATTTTCCGTAACCAAACAACCTGGCCCACATAAAAGTTAATTACACCTAATATCTGGATCAACTAAATACAGACAGTCATGTCAAATGCGTGCACTTATTCACAAATAGCAGAAATGGGCCCAAGGTAGAGTTAGTATCGTCGACGTTTCGACTCGACTTCAGGTCATCCGATGAGTTAAACCTGGACCATGCGAGTCTTCATCAGGACAAACAATAGAGGGGCAACCGAGGGTAGAAGATGACCCCAAGGGTGCAAGGCTATACAATGTATGCCTCCTGGTCAGCCAAAAGTTAATCCTTTTTGATTTAATCATTCATCAAGAACTGCTGACAAGGATTCCAAACAGCCGTTTTCAAGTTACTTCAATCCTTTTCCGGCCTCACTCAGTGGGGAAACTCTTTAGCCGGTAGTATCATTTAGCACCACTCCTGTCCCGCCGAGATCAGGTAGCGTTCTGCCCAAGTCTCAGAGTTGGAACGAAAACTCATTGGGTCCAAAGTGTATCAGCTGTTTTCCGCATTGTACTGGCAGAGGCATTATTGAATATGAACCGGCCCCCACCCACACCTCATTCCAACCACCGTGATAGCGAAAAACTTTTGTGGATGCGCTATAGGATTTCCCTTAGACCCCATTCGTACCATCTAGGTTGCCGCCTGATCTGTGTTCTCCCAATGCCAGCAGTATATTGATGTCCTGGCTGGTGTAAGCAAGTCATTTACGTCAGTGATTGTGCCCCTTGTTTGGGCATACTTAGGTCGCAAGAAAAAGAGAGCAAGTACATCTGGTAGAGACATCTAGCCGCAGATTCCTTCTCTTAGACTTTTCCTCAGGTGCCAGACTGGATCCAGAAATGTATTACAGCAGTATTTTTGTGCGTTGGTAGAGGGCGACACAGTAGAAACATCATCCGCCAGATGTGACGTCGACTGAATCAATATAAGCCATCCCCTGTCATGCTGAGCCAGTTTCTTCTGGTCTGCGCTTACAACGTGGATCCAGTAGCGGTTCCTCAGGCTGTTTTTTGGCCTAATTCAATGTTTTCGTCGGATGAACATTGTGCCTTCTACCTCTATGTCTATGTTTCAAACCTTGTGGGTCCTGTGGTCGGCAAAGCTCATCCACAGACTCTCACTATTTGTATGTGGTGCCTGGGTAGCACCATAACTCAGAGGAGTGTGACACCTGTTGTCTACTTTGGCCTAAGAGGCTGCGGGAATGTCAGATGAAGCTCCAAGTAGCACGGCTGTCGCATCCTTCCAAGCTTTCCTGTCGGCCCGGTCTCCTTATCGGGTCTATTCGCAGGCCTGCTCCAGGAACCTTTCTAATGGAAGTCACTCTCCATCAACAACCCGAGGTTGGCTAGGCGCATGCGGTTAAAGTTCAGCATCTCCTGACTTCACCGCATAAAGCCTCTTCCCCCACCTTTTCTCACTCTTCGGTGGAGGAGTTAATATAGGCAAGTCCACCCCTCACCTTCCTACCTTTCCTGGTGCCGGGAAAATCTGACGCAGATGCGATAATATTATAATTCTCTTCATGCCATTTTTGGGTCTTCGCCTTCTCCTAGCCCCTAGAAGGTGCGACGTGCCTTGTCTCTGTCCACGCCGGCGGGTTCAGCCTCAACTTCAGTTAGGCCTTCTGATTCCATTGTTGAACCCGTTTCAGTGAAAGTGCACAACCCTTCGGTGTTTCCACCTTCGGCATCGGTATCCAATCGGCAGGCGGCGGCGGTCAACGCCAAACCAACGCCACAATGACACCGCTCTGCGTCGGGTGCAATGCCAGTGATGCCGCCTACCACGGAGTTCATATAAGCCCTCCCCAAGAAAGGGATCGTGTAGGATATAAGACAAGCAGTTTGCAGAGCAGGGAGGATGGGTGGGTTGTTAAGGAATCTGGGGTTCGATCCTGTCTCCACCAGATAAGGCGGTACTGAAGATAAGTAACTTATTCATCTGATAGAGAGATCTAGCTGCAGATTCCTCATCTCAGAATTAGATACCCAAGCAAAACTATCCCAGGGGTCTTTTGTGAGTTTAGTTTGCAGCCCCTCCTCCAGGGATGGTGTTGCCAGGTGGTGCATGGCAGAATGCCCAAGAACTATATTTTCAGAGACAGATAAGCTGAAGTCCCTATAGGGGATACTAAATGCCAGAAACGGATCCCAAAATGCCTCTAAGGCATACAAAAGATGGTCCCCATGGAACAGGGTACTTGGAAACATTGCATCCGCACAATACAAGTAAAACACCCTCTATAAAATACGAACTTGGAGCCCGATTCACAAAAGCGATCTGAGACAAAATCTTAACTTTATGACTTTCGGTATTCACAAAAGGCATTTAGGAGTAGTAAAGTTAGGATTTTGTCTCAGATTACTTTTGTGAATCGGGCCAGAGGGTAGAAAACTAGCTTCAGAAAGAAGCCTGTAAAAACAGGCTCCCCTAGGGCCACAAATGATTATACTCCTGTCTTGCTTTACACTCCTAACTGAAAGAAATTCAGCACTCCCAAGCAGAGGCACTCGGTAAAGCAAGAGAAAGCACCTGGAAAGGGGTCTCTAAACTTATAAAATGAGGCACATCAAAATACAGTTTCAAAATAAAGCGTGGGGTTTTATTAATGCAACTCTCTCTAACGGAAAGACTTTCCCAGATGGTAAATGAATCAGGTAAAACAACATGCACATGTAAATATACGTATATATGTATATATACACACAAGCAAATAATAATCAAATTCAAATGCATGAGATAAAACACAAGCAGATAATTATGGTAAAACACATGAAAATAAAACTTACAAGTCCCATAATAATGAAACATTCACAAGTGAAATGCAAGAAAATAGAACATAAGCAAAGAATAAATGAATGTGCACACCAACCAAAACACATATAAAGATAACTATATAATTATACATAAATCTCAATACCAATATTCAAGGAAAATACCTCACCGGCAGCAATATCTTCACTGTGACCCTCCCAAGACTGAGGTGCAGGAAAGTGCCCACCCCCCCTTGCATGGTTGCCCCCCCCCAACACTTTCTGCCTAAAGTTGATGTACTTTGACTTAGTGTGCCCTGGGTTCCTGCCAATCAGGTAACCAGGCCTATGTTCTTTCCCTAAACGTTACTGTGGCACAACCCAATTGCCAACTCTCTGGCCACATGTAAGTCCCTTGTAATAGGTACCATAGGTATCAAGGGCACTGTGACCATGTAAGACCTTTGAGGGCTACAGCCCTTATTGTGCCACTTTTAGAGGCCCTGTACCTTTACACCCATACACTGCCATTGCAGGGAGTGTTTTGATCTAGAACAAAGAGAAAAGTAGACAAGGCACACATCCCTGTGTGCCATGCCTACAACCTACTGCCCTGGCATAGGTAAGCCACCTCTCTAGCCGGGTGCACTATCCCAGTGGTGAGGGTACAGATGCATGAACCCTGTACCCCTACAGTGTATAATTCACTTCTTAACAACAAAAACAATGGGTATGGCTCTAATCAGTAAGGCTGAGCCCATAAATGACAAAACAACCAGAAATGCCTGCACTGATCGCTATTCAAATAGCTTTGGTGGACACAAAAGCTACTAGTCAGGCTGTGTCCAGATTATCCAATAATCTTTATTTAATTGCAAAATCAATCAGTTTATAAAATAATTTTTGAAGAAAAGCAACGCCGTTTTTTTCACAAGGAATTAGAAAAATATACACACCACAATTACTGAAAAAAATAATAATCAATATACATGAAGAGAAATCAAAAACAATCACAACTAAATTCCTTCAACCAACGCTTTCAACTTTCAAACCACATATCCTCAATCAACCTACTTAACATTCACACTCATATACTCAAGATCCCCTAGAGCAACAGGACAATTGAAAATTTGACTAGACAAGGGGGCCTACAACCAAACAATGCGAAAGTTCAATATACAGACTTGGCTGTGCACAAAATCTTGAATAATAAATTCAAAAAACCATTTAAACAACGAACAGCCAGTCCTAACTGTCTGGGCAAAGCATTTGTTTGATAAACAACAAAACAACCAAAGGGTCTGCGCGTTTCGAACCCCTTTCATACGTGGGGTTCTCCTCAGGACCACAAAGAACTGAAAAAGAGGAAGAAATAAACTTATATTTTTAAAAAAAAATTGTGACTTCCCAAATCAATAAAGTGCGCCACCTAGAGGCGACATGCCAAGTACATCTTACCTATTTTGTAGATGCACTAGTGATCAATAAAGTTGTTTGTTCATCCAAGGCAAACTTGTAACAGTTTCTAGAGACAAGAGACACATAAACATACAATAAATAAAACTGCTGTCGGAAAATTGTCTCCTTTAGTGGCTTGGTATTGCCAACGGTAGTGGTCTCTTACCGGTTTGTGACATGGTGGTGTATAAGTCGAATTAGTTGACTTGTAGATGAGTTGGGCTTTGAGCTTTCTAAAAAGAGAGCATTTTTGTAAAAAACCTATGTTAGGACCTGTGTTTTTCACCAGTGTGGCGTCGTTTAACTTGAGGCAGCGAAGTCTGCTGTAAGGGCTGCAACGAATGCAAAATGTAATTAAGTCACGGGCTGCAACATGCTTCCTATTGCGCGGGTATATCTAGGTAAAAGCGGCGTACCTGTATATTATTTAAACAGCATGCTTCTTCAGATTGCAGCGAAGTCTGCTATCAATGCCTCTGGATGTGGCTTGCCTCTTGTCGGGCTCCAAGTGGATATAAAAGGCATCACGATTGGTTCAAAGAATTGTGGGAAAAGAGCACACGCACTAAGGATTATGGTAGCTGTAACATCCAGAGGCATTAATAGCAGACTTCGTTGCAATCTGAAGAAGCATGCTGTTTAAATAATATACTGGTACGCCGCTTTTATCTAGATATACTCTCGCAGTAGGAAGCGCGTTGTGCTGAGTGCTGAAGGGTCTCAGCACAACGCGCTGAAGGGTCATTGTCTATGTCCAGTGCAGCTGAGGCTGACTGTTGCGCGTCCTTGGGGCCCAGTGAAATGTCGTGGTCTGTGCAAAGGGAAGCACTGAGATATCACCATTTTGTAGCAAAAACAGAGGAGCTTGTTCTTTCCCACGGGAACTGTTAGAAATGGGATTTCTGGTTGGCTAAGGCTTGCACCAAAGCCAGGCAGAAACCACCACTCTAGTCAGGGCAAGGGAGTCACACGCCAAGATAACCCCTGCTCACCCTCTTGGTAGCTTGGCTCGAGCAGTGAGGCTTATCCCGGAGGCAATGTGTAAAGCATTTGCGCATCCACCCACCAGCAGCAACATCCCAGGCCCCCATCAAAAGGAACTCCACTCAAGGTTATATATAAAAATATGTAACAACAAAAGGGAGAGTAAGGGATTGGATTCACAAAATGTGAATGGGGATTACTCCTGTTCCCCTGGGTAAGGTATAAAAAGTAACAATAGGAGGAGTATCACCAGAGAGAATCGTGGATTCTTAATGGGATGTGTTTTGGAAAAAGGAAAGAATTCTTCCTTTTGTAAAAAAAAACCCTCACTCACCAACCTATTGGTGACATGCTTCATCATCGGGGTCCACCCTGATGACCGAGTGCCATCAGGGTGTGCTACGACACCTGCACTACAGTGGAGCTGGATTGTGAATGTTAAGTGCAAAAAAAGGTGTGTTAAAAATTGTCCTGGTTAACGTAATACATTTTTTTTATTGGTAAGTAACTGGACAATATTAAAAAGAAGTGTGAAGATACTTTGAGGGTAGTTATGACCAAGAGTATCCCTGGAGGTGGTCTGGTCTACATGTTTCAACCTATGTGTGGAAGTTACCAGGTTTTCGTCAGAACCAATGGGAATGAAAATGGACGGTCTACACCACCTAGAGGGTGTACCCAGTCCTAGATTCTTGTGACCAGATAAGCAAAAAAGTCTGCTATCGGTGTGCGCTCCTGCCAAAATTGGCGGGCTTGTAATAAAAATAGACCTGTTGGAGGAAAGGAAAAGCAATCATAAATAGATTCAATTACGTGCCTGTAACGTTGTGATGATTCGCACGTGTCAACATTCATCATGCCATTCCCATTATGTTCCAGTGTGCAGCCTGCCAGAGGTTCAGGGGGCTTGCCTGTAGGTATATCGACTATGCGGTGCTATTGTGTCACTGCTTGGTAACCCCATAGGGGCAAGGAGCCATCAACATACACACCGATCAATACATGTGTGAAAGGTGGCTTTAATTTAGTCACACGTGCGTCCAAACTGTACTAGCGTGCTAGTACATCCTCTCAATATTATGTGTGAGGACAGGATTAAAAACATGCAATTTTACCAGTACTTCAAGAGGACAGACTAAGACCAACATACGAACAGGACCAACAAACAAACAAACATTATGGGTTAATCGGCCATTCTTACTCCTACTAGGTGTCTTTTGGCTTCGAAGGTCAGGGGATGGGTATTCCTCAGCTAAAACATATTCTGTGGGTGGTGAGAGAAAAGAGTTTGGGTTTAAGCGCTTTTAGTCAGGGACCGCGTGGTGGTGCGGTTCATAGCGCAGAGTCCGTGCTCTGAGGATGGAGGTGGAGAGCATCAGAGCTGTAAAGGAAGGGATTAGTAGTATTTACAGTTCCGCTGTGCAAGCGACAGCTGTTTACCTATCTGCCATGTCCGCTAGCCCCGCTACAATGGCCGTTGCTACCAAGGTCTGTTAAGACCGGAGCTGGTTTCCGGGGTGGGCGTGGCTAATTCGCGGTCACGTGTGGGTTGTCAAGGTGATCACGGTCTGTGAGCCTTACGGTGGCCTGAAGTGATCAGAACTTAGCAGCCGAAAAAGAGCGCTGCGTGGGTAGGGGTTGTGTTAAAAGGCTACACACGCGTTTATTATACAGTTCCTCAATGTGAAGAAAGTGAAAAGAAAATTACTCGGTACTGCCGGGGAGAACAATCGCAGTGCGTGCGCGGAGTAAGGGCGCCTCATGGGGTCCGATACTCCGGGAACGAGTTCACGATAGGCTTCGTTGGGGTAGTAGTATTGGAATGATTGAGAAGAGAAATGAAAGGATTCTCTCTGCTGTCCATGGGACAGGTAGTGCGGGGGGATGCCAAATTAGTGGGAGCACGTACGTAGAATGAATGCACAATGCTCAGGGATAAAGAAAAAGGTTATTTTTCAAGCAAGGGAGTGATTACTCTGCATGTGTAGGAAGAGAAGACCAAAGGGGGGTTCAACCAGTGGGTCAAACATCAGACATGGTATTTGTTCCAAGTTAGGGAAATCAGTTCCATGGAGACATAGATGCGGTTGGCTGGTCATTGTAGTTAAAGCTGTAGTTCATCAAGGATTTATTTCAAGGTCACTTTAATGCTGAGGCCCAAGGAATATTATCATTTAGTCCAATTATGTTTGTGGACATTCTGTAAAGCCATCGCTGCTCTTTTTCAAAGAGACGATTGTGCAAGTTGGGTCCAGGTTTGACCTGCTCCATTATTGTCTATCTCATGTCATAAGGGGTGTGGCGAGCTGTCAGGAAGTGTTCCATCAGTCTTGTTGCATTCTTTTTAGAGCGTGTGGTACTCCGGTGTTCGCTTATGCACTGTTTGACCTTTCGTGTCGTCATATCAACATATGGTTTACCACATATGCATTTGATCAGATATGTGACATTGCTGCTGTCGCAGTTTGTGTGGGATCGTTGTTGCCAGATTTTGCCCTCTTCCAGATTGAGTGTTTTTGTGCTGTCTGTCAGATGACAGACGCTGCAGTCGCTGCATCGGTAGTGCCCCACTATGTCTGGGAGACCCCAGGCTTGTGTGATACTTTGAGCTGTGGTATGTGTAATTTCTTTTGGTCTTATATTCACCAAGGTGTGTTTTAGGCTGTGTGACCTCTTGTAGGAAAACAGTGGTTTGTCCCGTTGGAGTTTACCGGTGTTGAGTATTGACCAATGTTTATTGATGCTTCTGCTCACTTGGTTAGATATGGCATTGTACGTGGTGACACATGTGAGAGGGATTGTCTCACTGGTGGTGATTTTGTTCTCTAGTAGTGCATCCCTCGGTTGGTTTCTAGCCCTTTTCTGGCATTTTTGGACAATTTTTGAGGGGTAACCACATTGTTTCAGCTTTGTGGTGAGATCTTTGGCCTTATCTTTGAAGTCCGCCAGTTGGGTACAGTTACGGTGGAGTCTAAGGTATTGGCCGTACGGGAGGTTTTCTCTTAGTGGGCGAGGGTGGAAGCTCTCATACCTCAACAGGTTGTTCTTGGCCGTGGGTTTGAAGTGGGTTTTTGTCATGAGGCGGTCGTTGACCTTGCTGATCTCGATGTCTAGAAAGATCATTTTCTTTCTATCGTAGCAGTGGGTGAACCTCAGGTTAGAGTCGCACGTGTTAATCCAGGTGACAAATTCTTTTAGTGTGTCTAGTGGTCCTTGCCAGATTGCCAGGACGTCGTCAATGTATCTCTTCCAGAATTTTATGTTGTTCACATATGGGTTCTGGTCATTCATGTTGTACTCCTGTTCAAAATTGTGTACGTAAAGACCTGCCACGCTGGGGGCAAAAACGCTGCCCATAGAAGTGCCCCGTGTCTGTAGATACAGTGATCCATTCGAAATAATTCCTTTTCAGGGCAAGGGTCGCACATTCCAGTAAGAATGGCCGATTAACCCATAATGTTTGTTCGTTTGTTGGTCTTAGTCTGTCGTCTTGAAGTACTGGTAAAATTGTATGTTTTTAATCCCGTCCTCACACATAATGTTGAGAGGATGTACTAGCACGCCACTACAGTTTGGACGCACGTGTGACTAAATTAAAGCCACCTTTCACACACGTATTGATCAGTGTGTATGTTGTAGGCTCCTTACCCCTATGGGGTTACCACGCAGCGACACAATAGCACCGCATAGTCGATATACCTACAAGCAAGCCCCCTGAACCTCCGGCAGGCTGCACACTGGAACATAATGGGAATGGCATGATGCATGTTGACACGTGCGAATCATCACAACGTTACAGGCACGTAATTGAATCTATTTATGATTGCTTTTCCTTTCCTCCAACAGGTCTTTTTTATTACAAGCCCGCCGATTTTGGCAGGAGCTTACACCGATAGCAGACTTTTTTGCTTATCTGGTCACAAGAATCTAGGACTGGGTACACCTTCTAGAGGGTGTAGACCGTCCATTTTCTTTCCCATTGGTCCTGACTAAAACCTGGTAACTTCCACACATAGGTTGAAACATGTAGACCAGACCACCTCCAGGGATACTCTTGGTCATAACTACCCTCAAAGTATCTCCTCACTTATTTTTAATATTGTCCAGTTACTTACCAATAACAATTTTTTTATTAAGTTAAACCAGGACAATTTTTAACACACCTTTTTTTGCACTTAACATTCACAATCCAGCTCCACTGTAGTCCAGGTGTCGTAGCACACTCTGATGGCACTCGGTCATCAGGGTGGACCCCGATGATGAAGCATGTCACCACTAGGTTGGTGAGTGAGGGTTTTTTTACAAAAGGAAGAATTCTTTCCTTTTTCCAAAACACATCTCATTAAGAATCCACAATTCTCTCTGGTGATACTCCTCCTATTGTTAGTTGTTATATATAAAAATAGCCTATGTATTATATCAAACACATTAGATAATAAACACACAATTTACACTGTGCCACTGGCATGAGCGGAATTTACAGGGGATTATATACATAGGACAGGGCCACATTGACCACTGTCAGGAATAAGCACTTAGTAGAACTCGCACTCTGTAGAAATAGCACTTTTAGAACATAGAATACTTGTAGCACAAAAAAGCAAAAGTAGCACACAACCAGTAACCACTGGTAGAAGGTAGGAACACGCTACGCAACCCTAACCACCTTAGGCATATATCACGCATGGAACCATGAACTCACTAGCATAACTATACTAGGTGAAACAACCTCCTAAGCATAAAAATACTTTCAGAGGTATAGGCAAGAAGTATTGCATATTATGCATAAATCACCATAGGCAGGTAATTATATTTTCCCCAAAAGTCACATAAATGACCCCAGGCCAACCTGGCCTCTCAGGGGCTTACAGGCCCAATGTCCAGAATATCTGGGCTGGCTGCGCAGGCAGCCAAGGAAAAATGCACAACAGTTCTCAGGGCCTAAACGTAGCAGCTGCCCACTAAGTGCTGGGCAGCTGGGGAACTGAGCCTAGCACCAGCATGTCTCCTGGCTCTCCTCTGGGCTCTTAAATACACAATAGGGCCCAAAACAACATGGGAGCCTCGTGGGCTCTGAAAGAACTATGTGCCCTTGGAGCCTCGTGGGCTCGAAACAACAATGCTGCCACAGTGGGGGAGCGGCTCGCTGCCAACCGGGGCCGCTCTACCCTCCGAAATGCCCCCAATGCACGTGGGGCCTCGTGGGCTTGGCCAGCAAATGCGGGAGAACAATGGGGGAGCGGCCAGCTGCCATCCGGGGGCCTCTCTATCCTCGGACTGGGGACCCACTGAGACGCCCGCACTCACCGGCTGCTGGGAGGCGGTGCCTTCGCTGGGCCTCTCTGGTCCTTTCTGCGGTGACTCTTCTCCTGGGATTTTTATACACACATTTCCTTTGTCTGGTAGCACAGGGTTAGGGAAAAACCAGATGCATCTGGTTTTGTAGCACTTTGTTGTGCTCAGCACCTCTCACCATTCACAGGACAGGCTAGGGACATCAGTTGCACCACAGGGGGCGAAGCCAGCATTGTGTAGGGAAGGCCCAGCCCTATTTAGGTCCCAGGTGCACCCCTCCCTCACATCAACATGCAGATCTCCCCATTCACCACCGGGGCATACCCATCCTCACTCCTGGAGCCAGGCACACCAGCCAGCTCCAGCCAATCACGAGCCAGACAGCCAAATCATATTCACTGCACAGACATGCCAACTCCTAGAAGTGGCACTTCCACGCTAGACATAATAGATATGCACACATCATCACGCAGCATTTAATCACACAAGTCCGCACATACCAAACTCGACCCTGCACTCCCCACACATCAGGAACTACTATGGACACACATATCCCTCATGCATTCCTATGGGAGGGCAGGCAAATCTCACACAAGCACTCAGAGAGCGCACGCACTTTACACTGGGACACAGTGTCAAAGTGCGCAAAGACCAGAAATCACTATAATTATGTAAAAAAAAGTTCAGGGGTGAACCTGCCAGAAGGGCCAAGTCCAACAGAAACCAATTGGTACGAAGTATGCCGATTATCGCAACATTTATTTCTATTTCACTATCTAATCCCACACATTTCTGACTTTTCTGTAGAGTATAACTCGGTTAATTGTAAAACAAGTATTTCTGGCCACGACTCCACGAGAAGGCCTTTTAAAGTACAGTACGACTGGGTCTGTAAACATTCTTTACATGCACACCTGACGCTACTGCAAGTGCTCCTCTGCTTTCCACCTTATAATAAATTCATTGCTTGATGTGCCAAAATAACTGAGAATGTGTTTTGAGTTTAGTGCATACATTTGCCTGTTATGAGCGATTTACTAGCGCAGCATAAATTCACTGATTACATTTTTCAATTTGTAACCGCTTAGAGTTTTAGATATTTAATTTGGTTCTCCAGACCTTTCCAAACAGAATTCTTTGAATACTGTTTTCCTGACATTTATTTTAGTGTGGGTGATGTGGGAGGCTATTCTATTTCAGTGTGACATTTTGCAGATAAATATTAGTTTACATTTCATGCAACATCCTTAAAAAAGTTACTTTTAGACCAAAACAGTAGCTCACACACATATAAGAAACGGGAAGGCATCACATAGATTATTTGCATTAATATTTGTGAGCTGCTGTTGTGTTGCAATAATGAAAACACATGACATCACTATCCATGAATATTGTAGATGTAACCACATTTAGAATTTTGGAGGAATGGCTGTGTGTGAGAGAGTGCCATCTTTCTTGCGTTGGTATGCCCCCACTTTTTTTTGAACTGCTGATGTACTTTGACTGAATGTGCTCTGGGTCCCTGCCAAACAGGTACCCAGGGCCTGTGTTCCTTCCCTAAACAGAAAAGCTATGCTGAAACAAAATACCCAATTGGCATCTCTGGCCACCTGTCAGCCCCTAGTAAATAGTACCCTAGGTACCCAGGGCATGGTGACCAGAGAAGACCCCTGAGGGCTGCAGCACTTATTGTGCCACCCTCGGGGTCCCTGTATCCTGGCACCCACACACTGCCTATGCAGGCTGAGTGCCTAAGTACAGATCTAAAACGAGAGTCGACATAGCACACATCCCTGTGTGCAATGTCGAACCCACTGCCCTGGCATACTTCAGTCACCCCTCTAGCTGGGTGCCCTATGCCAGAGGTGAGGGCACAGGTGCATGAGCCCTGTGCCCCTACAGTACCCAGGGCCATTCTTAGGCACTGTAAGTGCAGTGTTGCCATTTAAGAGTATATGGTGCTGGGAGGTTGTCATTTACGAACTCTACAGTAGTATAGGGACATACCTTTCATCACCATTCATTTTTTGACAGGTGGGTACGCCCCCTGGAAGTGACGTAGGAGCCGGAAGTCCAGCCCCGGAAGTCCTGCCCCGGAAGTCGGGGGCCGGAAGTCCCTGGCCGGAAGTCCCTGGCCGGAAGTCCCTGGCCGGAAGTCTGGGGCCGGAAGTCCAGGGTCTCAGGGCTCCCTCCCCCAGAGGGGCAGTGGTGGAAGTGGGGTATGTGTAGTGTGCGAGTGTCCTTCACACAGGAATTAATGGATGTGTGTCAAGGTGTGTAGAGTGATGGTGTGGGGTGCCTAGGGCTAGCGGCAAGGCCGCCAGTAGGACCTACAGGGGTGTTTTAGGGTTGTGGGATGGATGGGCAGAGACTTACCTGTGTGCGCCATGTTTGTTGGGTCAGCAGGGACATGCCTGGGCAAGCAGGGACATGTCTGGGCATGTCCACTGGCTAGTAGAGGCTGCAGCCTGATTTTGCTTGAGCAGCGTCGAGGTCCATCTGTGGAATGGGAGCCCTAGAGTGTTTCAGGGACTTTTTTGGGAGATAGGCCAGCCCCCCAGGAGGCGTGCCTGTTGCCGATGGAGTTCCTGAGTGGTGGCCTGAGGCGTGGGGGCGTGCCATAGGCAGCAGCGGGGAGGAAAGCCATTGGCCCTAAAAGAGGAGGGAAGTTAGGCCTATGGATTGCGATGGTGGTAATTTTGACGCCTAATTTTAAAAAGTCTATGGGCGAAAGTGACAGCATTTATGAAAATAAAAACAAGGGTTATGCAATTGTGATTTCCTTTACATATGTGGTAATGTATTTGGGGTGATAAACAAGGTCATCTTGTAAAGCAGCAGCAGGGGATTGGCAACATGTCCAGGCAGTGTTCTGTAACATGCTGGACTGTGCTACATCAGCCCCAGACTGCTAGGGTGCCTGTGCAATATCTTGCACAACCTAAGTTTAAAGGGCCTGGTGTAAAATGATTCCTATTGTGAAAAGGAAAAAATAAATACATATTTTAAATGTCTCTGATGGAAAATGATGTCTGTTATGGAGACCAAAATAGGGGAAATAAATAAAAACACCCTCTGTGCAGTTGTCATTTCTCTCTTTCTAAAGGAACTTAATGTTTGAGGGATAATAAACACGGGCCTGTATGTAATGCAACTGTGTGGGCTGTGTATCAGGACAGTGCCTGGTTCTTTATCATACTAAGGTGCTGTCACAGACCTAAACAGTAAAGTTTCTGGTGCAACATAATGCACAGCCAAAGTTGAAATGCACAATATAAGTGACAGTTACTAAAAGAAAATAATAAAATAAACCTTTTTAAAGGCACTGATGTAAAATGATACAAGTCATGAAAAGGAAAATAAAATACATAGGGATGACATGTGTTGTGTATTGTGTTTTCTTTCTAAGTGAGGGTAATGTGTTAGGTTTTGCCCTACATACTGACCCTTATTAATAAACTCCAACACCACGCCAATCTACACCACACCAAATCGCAACATCCTACACATTGCACCACCGGATACAAGTATACTTATACCAGATTATAACATCCCACACTTTATACCAAGCCATATCACATGCTATCATATTGTACCCCACGCACCCATCAACCCCTCCCTTAGTTCCCTATGGTTCCACCACAAACTACATCACACCATACAGTATACATGCCATTCAATACCACAACTATCCACACATAGGAGCAATTACATGCAACATCACAGCACAGCAGGACTATACAACAACAAAGTTCACTTAGTACATATCACCACACCGCACCACCGAACACACCAACATACCACACAAGACAATCTCATATTGCACCACTCCACTTGAGTCTACCTCACTACAGCCCATTATATCATGTACCAACATATTCCATCATGTCACATCATCAATTTTCAACACCACCTCTCTCAGTACCACACCACTCTCAACACACACACTATACCACACCATGCCATACTTTCTCGGACTTTGGCACACCATATCAATACGTCTCACCTTAAAGGTATGTGTACCACATCACCAAATGCCACATAACACCATACCTTACCTTACCACACTAAATTGCCATGTAATTACTATACAATTCAATGTAGTACAATAGCCAAGAACACACTTGACTCCCCACACCGCCCTATACCACCCACTGCAACACCAAATCAGTCTAAACCATACCTACCTGCTTCTTTACATAAGTTACATCAAGACACAAGTCTGACACAGAAAAGGAGGGTGTTCAACATCTAGTATAAACCATCTATCTATTATGGCAAAACTCTTCCTGTCACTTTGCCGCCCCTCACAGCACCCTTGTTGTCTTCATACCTCCACACAGGACCATACATTCTATGGTGTACAACACACCCTACTGTACCACAACACACCTACTTGTTCACCATACCCCATATGTCACATAGCACCACAAAATCTAACACCACATTAATCTACACCACGCCAATCTACACCACACCAAATCGCAACATCCTACACATTGCACCACCGGATACAAGTTTACTTATACCAGATTATAACATCCCACACTTTATACCAAGCCATATCACATGCTATCATATGGTACCCCACGCACCCATCAACCCCTCCCTTAGTTCCCTATGGTTCCACCACAGACTACATCACACCATGCAGTATACATGCCATTCAATACCACAAATATCCATATATAGGAGCAATTACATGCAACATTACAGCACAGCAGGACTATACAACAACAAAGTTCACTTAGTACATATCACCACACCGCACCACCGAGCACACCAACATACCACACAAGACAATCTCATATTGCACCAATCCACTTGAGTCTTCCTCATTACAGCCCATTATATCATGTACCAACATATTCCATCATGTCACATCATCAATTTTCAACACCACCTCTCTCAGTACCACACCACTCTCAACACACACAATACCACATCATGCCACACTTTCTCAGACTTTGGCACACCATATCAATACGTCTCACCTTAAAGGTCTGTGTACCACATCACCAAATGCCACATAACACCATCCCTTACCTTACCACACTAAATTGCAATGTGATTACTATACAATCCAATGTAGTACAATAGCCAAGAACACACTTGACTCCCCACACCGCCCTATACCACCCACTGCAACACCACATCAGTCTAAACCATACGTACCTGCTTCTTTACATAATTTACGTCAAGACACAAGTCTGACACAGAAAAGGAGGGTGTTCAACATCTAGTATAAACCATCTATCTATTATGGCAAAACTCTTCCTGTCACTTTGCCGCCCCTCACAGCACCCTTGTTGCCTTCATAACGCCACACAGGACCATACAGTCTATGGTGTACAACAAAACACACCCTACTGTACCACAACACCCCTCCCTGTTCACCATACCACATATGCCACATAACAACACTAAATCTAACACCACACTAATGCACACCACACCAATCTACACCACATCAAAACGCAACATCCTACACATTGCACCACCAGATACAAGTATAGTTATACCAAATGACAACATTCCACACTTTATACTAAGCCACATCACATGCTATCATATTGCATCACACCCATCTATCAACCCCTCCCATAGTTCCCTATGGTTCCACATCAGACTACACCACACCATGCAGTAAACGTGCCCTTCAATACCACAACTATCCATATAAGAGCAATTACATTACACATCAAAACACAGCAGAACTATACATAAATAAAGTTCACTTAGTACATATCACCACACCGCACCAGCGAACACATCAACATACCAAACAAGACAATCTCATATTGCACCACTCCACTTCAGTCTACCTCACTACAGCTCATACACCAACATATGCCATCATGTCACATCATCAATTTTCAAGACCACATCTCTCAGTACCATATCACTCTCAACACACACACAATACCACACTTCCTCAGATTTTGGCACGCCATATCATTACCTATCACCTTAAAGGTATGTATACCACATCACAAAATGCCACATAACACCATACCTCACCTTACCACACTAAAGTGCAATCTATTTCTATTCAACCAAAAGAAGTACAAAAGCCAAGACCACACATGACTCCCCACACCCCCCATACCACCCACTGCAATACCACATCAGTCTAAATCATGCCAACCTGCTTCTTTACACAAGTTACAGCGAGACACAAGTCTTACACAGAAAATGAGGGTGTTCAACATCTAGTATAAACCATCTATCTATTATGGCAAACCTCTTCCAGAAAAACATCACACTGCTGGGCCAAACAGAGTTGTAGTAGAATATAAAAATATAATGCAAACCACACAGCCCTCACCCAGAGGCATCTGCTTGTTTACATCCATAAATGGACATACAATAAACTCGAGGCGCGGGGATAGAGACACAACACCACAGTGCAAATTGAGCAAAACCACCACAAACACACTGACAACAAATCAGGAATACACAAGTCTGATTTCCCCAATAAATGAACCTTCTGTTGGAGAGCAAACTACCATAAAAACTAAGGGTATTAACAGACCATGTAAATAGTGTAGGGTGGCTAAATAAAAATACCTACCATAACATAACAAAGAGTTTTTTCCTATTTGATCAGTTGCTACTAGCACAGTATCCGGTTTACTTCCCTGCTTTCTGGACATCCAAGGCCATTTTCTTTTTTGGCTCAATATACCATAGAAAGTCCTATTTTGACACAGTAAGTATTTAGATTTTAAAGGTCGTTATGGTGATGGAGGGATGTCTATCTTGGTCTGAGACTATTTTAATTGCCCGAGGATTTGAGAACAAAAATTTTCTGTCATCTAGAATATGAAAGGTTTAGACTCGTCCGCAGAAGTGCTCTATGGCATGAACTGCTTCCGAGGGAGCTTGAAAGGGGTCATCTGGTGAACAATGTCACATGAGCTCTGAAAAGCCATCAGTGATGCTAGAACACATTTCTGATTCAGGATGCTGGCCAGGGGCTACAGCAAGCTAAAACTGTAGGTGTTCTAAGAGCATCATGCTGCTACTGAACAAGCAAGTGTATCAAATGAGCATGACAAAAAGTTTTAAGTGGGGAGCTGAAGGGATGGAAGCGGGTGAATGATAGTCAGACATTTTTTAGTGAAAATGTGGTTCAGTTTGCATTATGGTGCGATATTATGAATCATGTGAATACATTGTGTCATTTTATTTTACAATAAAAAATAAATAATTAAAGAAATGAGTTACTTAGAAGAGACCATTAATAAATCAGAGTGGTTTTAGCCATGCATGCACACAAGGGTAAAATAATTTGTGGATTGGTTGTTTTCGCTCCCTACTTTAACACATGTCTGTCTCCACATTTCCCAATTAAAAGACGCAAATGATTCTTGTCTGCTATGTTGGCAAACTTTAAAAAGGAGCTATTGGTTACATTAGTGCCTTTCATGTGCCTCATTCTTGTAATCTGATATCTCCCACTCACAAGAGTGGCATGCCTTTGTTCTCTGGGCTCTCCTTAATTTCCGTTGATCTTTCACTGTTTTTGAGCACACAGCTCAAATTGAAAATTTCACAGATTGAAAGGCTTCACTGTTTTCCATCACCTTTTCTTAACTCCTTACAGGTCTGGGGGTGCTGTACCACCTGCTGCACCCCTAGTTCCAACACCCGGGGCGCCAGTTGGTTGTAATTGTGAGTGACATAGGTGTGGACAAAAAGGAGTTTGTGTTTTCTATCTACACTGGATGGCACCTTTGGGAATGTACAACACAAGGAGTATACTCTATGTATGGGGAGTATGGATCTGTCCTCCTGCCTCAGCAAATGTACTTCAAGGCACTTTTATTTAGGAATAGCTTCCACAGATTGACAGGTTCATGTATGTTTTAGCTCGAGCACAAAGAAGCAGAAGAATCAGTGCTTAACTTGAGCCGGTGTTTTCCAGTGCTCAGCCGGCACTTAATCATCAACACCAGTGCTTTTCATTAGCACCAGTTAAGGACACGTTCATTTATGCATAGGGATTTTTAAGTGATTTGTCCGGAATCACAGGATGTTAAGCCGATGCCGTGGCTCAAAACTCTTTCCCCTGTGCCAAAGTCAGCAACTCTGGCCATTACGCCACATCCTCCCCCCACTTTCGTGGTTGGTAGTTGGTTTTGTTTTAGGCGGTGCTAGCAGTGGAAATGGTCTGGTGGAAGCTGCCTCCTGACAAGAGCCCCAGCACTTATTTTTTACAAATTAACCACTGCAATGAATGGTCCACATAGGACAATTTTTGCAACTGAGATCAAGAAAGCAAAACCTGTGTATCCATGAGACATGGAATCAAAGCAGTAAAACTACAATAAAACAGTGTTGTCAATAGAGCAGTCGACAGTCATGAGGAGCCTATCAGCGGTACCAAATAAGGTGATACAATGGCAGTGTGCTGAGGAATGTAATGCCTCGTCTCTAATTGTTAAATGCAATGGTCTTGTCTGAGTCCTCTGATGTGCACTTTGTAACCTGGCTGCTGTAAATATAAATGTACGAGACTAACAGTATCATGGCAAACTCACCCTGAAAACATCAATAGTCTTCTCAAATGAATGTGAACATGCATAGAATGTTGATAGGAAGTATTGTCATTGTCGATTTCCCAATAACATTACTGTACTGCTCCTAAACAGTATGAGACTGAGAATAGCCAGCACTACAAGTGCTGTGTTAAGTAAAGATCGTGTATCAGGATGCTGAGGAGTGTGCTCCCAGAAGGTGCAGCAGGGGAAGGCAAACAGTCAATAAAATGTAGTATCTGGGGTAGAACAAGTGCTCAGAGCAGCAGCCAGTGCACCTACCACAACTGGCCCCTTGTAATACAGCAGACGCCGGAGACCACCAACAACTAAGGTATGTGTATAAAAGGCATTATTTTATTTTGTAATTTTTACCCTCTTAAAGCGGTTAGGTCTCTATGACATAGTACTACAATAATACCTATATGCATGCTTATTTTACAGTTATTCATTGTCTAAAGTTTTTAACAAATACCAGAACTGCCTTATAGAATAAAAACAAAATCCATAGCTACTTACATTAAGTATAGAGTGCGTTTCATCAGCGTGGCTGTTTCACCTCTGCGCCATGTTAACTCTGTAGTCTTCTGCCAAAGCCTGTTTAACAGCAAAGATACAATTAGGTGCTCCATCAAATTTCAGAGTGCAAGTGCAGTTAAGTCCCTTTTTCAATTTTTTCTCTGCACACTCCCAAGGTGTAAAAAGAGCGCCTTAAAAAATGTCATACTTCCACGACCTCTCCCAGTCTAAGAACATCATGACTGTGCATATTTCCAGACCCTCAGCGACACTTTTTGCAAGACTTCCATGCTTATCAGTCCATGCCACCTCTCTCCCCGCGTAGAAGTCTCGTCGTGTCCTAGACAGACAGGAAACTCATGGAAAAAAAGCTTACATGTTGCATTTCAATTTTTTTTCTCTGCACACTCCAAAGGTGTAAAATGCGTACCTTTAAAATTGCCATGTTTTCACTCTCCCTCTCATACACTGTCCCGCCTAAGAGTCCCTTGTGCCCATTTCGCGCCACTCTTTTACAAGACGGTCGTGCTTATCAGTCCCTGACAGCTGACTCCCACGTAGAAGGATCTTCGTGTCTTGACCGTCTTCAGGCGCTAAAAATGTTACATCAGCCCACTTACATTTTTCCAACATATTACATCTCCAGGACGGGTTTGCCGCCTTTTGTGGAACTTGCACCATTCAGCCCTTCTGGGCTGGAGCAGCCTATTTTACAATTATAAAAATATGCCTATACATGTTGATGAATCCTAGCGCATGCTGTACAAGAATGTCATGTTTCTCAGCCATGTCCCCACACTCACACGTAGAGCAAAAGCTCAGTTGCATAACACTGGTTTTATTTTTGTACTTAATTTGTTTCACAAACCTAGACTTTCAGTTCTGTGGTGCAACATTGTGCACAGACAAAGTTGAAAGTCATCAACATGTATAGGCATATTTTTGCAATTGTAAAATAGGCTGCTCCAGCCCAGAAATGGTGCAAGTTCCACAAAAGGCGGCAAACCCGTCCTGGAGATGTAACATGTTGGAAAAATGTAAGTAGGCTGATGTAACATTTTTAGCGCCTGAAGACGGTCAAGACATGAAGATTCTTCTACGTGGAAGTCAGCTGTCAGGGACTGATAAGCACGACCGTCTTGTAAAAGAGTGGCGCGAAATGGGCACAAGGGACTCTTAGGCGGGACAGTGTGCAGAGAAAAAAAATTGAAATGCAACATGTAAGCTTTTTTTCCATGAGTTTCCTGCCTGTCCAGGACACGACGAGACTTCTACGCGGGGAGAGAGGTGGCATGGACTGATAAGCATGGGAGTCTTGCAAAAAGTGTCTCTGAGGGTCTGGAAAAATGCACAGTCATGATGTTCTTAGACAGGGAGAGGTCGGTGGAAGTATGACATTTTTTGAAGCGCTCTTTTTACACCTTGGGAGTGTGCAGAGAAAAAAATTGAAAAAGGGACTTTACTGCACTTGCACTCTGAAATTTGATGGAGCACCTAATTGTATCTTTGCTGTTAAACAGGCTTTGGCAGAAGACTACAGAGTTAACATGGCGCAGAGGTGAAACAGCCACGCTGATGAAACACACTCTATACTTAATGTAATTAGCTATGGATTTTGTTTTTATTCTATAAGGCAGTTCTGGTATTTGTTAAAAACTTTAAACAATGAATAACTGTAAAATAAGCATGCATATAGGTATTATTGTAGTACTATGTCATAGAGACCTAACCGCTTTAAGAGGGTAAAAATTACAAAATAAAACAATGCCTTTTATACACATACCTTAGTTGTTGGTGGTCTCCGGCGTCTGCTGTATTACAAGGGGCCAGTTGTGGTAGGTGCACTGGCTGCTGCTCTGAGCACTTGTTCTACCCCAGATACTACATTTTATTGACTGTTTGCCTTCCCCTGCTGCACCTTCTGGGAGCACACTCCTCAGCATCCTGATACACGATCTTTACTTAACACAGCACTTGTAGTGCTGGCTATTCTCAGTCTCATACTGTTTAGGAGCGGTACAGTAATGTTATTGGGAAATCGACAATGACAAGTCAAGTCAAGTCAAGTCAGAGAATTTATATAGCGCACTACATACCCAGAGGGTCTCAAGGCGCTTAGGAAGGGGAGGACGATTACTTGTCAAATATCCACGTTTTAAGTTGCTTTCTGAATGCTAGGTGGTTCTGGGTAAGGCGAAGGTAAGCGGGGAGTGAGTTCCAAGTTTTAGCAGCCAGGTATGAGAAGGATCTGCCTCCCATGGTGGTCTTGTTGATGCGAGGTACCGTGGCGAGGGCTTGGCTGGAAGATCGTAGTTGGCGGGAGGGGGTGTAGAAGGACAGTCGTGAGTTGAGGCATTCTGGTCCGATGTCGTAGAGTGATTTGTGTGCGTGGGTTAGCAGTCGGAAAGTGATCCTCTTATTGACGGGTAGCCAATGGAGGTCTTTAAGGTGACCAGAAATGTGTTCGTTGCGTGGGATGTCTAATATGATCCTGGCTGAGGCGTTTTGGATTCGTTGGAGTTTCCTCTGGAGTTTAGCGGTAGTGCCTGCGTAGAGGGTGTTTCCGTAGTCCAGTCGGCTCGTGACCAGAGCATGGGTGACTGTTTTCCTTGTTTCGGTGGGGATCCAGCGAAATGTTTTTCTGAGCATGCGAAGAATGTTGAAGCAGGAAGAGGATACGGCGCTGACTTGTCTGTTCATTGAGAGTGAAGAATCCAGGATGACTCCTAGGTTCCGTGCGTGGTCTGTCGGGATGGGTGCTTTTCCGAGGGCTTCCGGCCACCAGGAGTCGTCCCATGCAGAGGGGGATGTACCTAAGATGAGGACTTCTGTTTTGTCTGAGTTCAGTTTCAGACGGCTTTGTTTCATCCATTCGGCAACTTCTTTCATTCCTTTGTGTAGGTTAGTTTTGGCGGTGCTGGGGTTATTGGTGAGAGAAAGGATTAGTTGAGTGTCATCCGCGTAAGAGATGATGTTGAGGTTGTGTTGGCGGGCGATGGCCGCGAGGGGGCTCATGTATACGTTGAAGAGGGTGGGGCTGAGTGAGGATCCTTGTGGTACGCCACAGATGACTTCAGTGGCCTCGGACTTGAATGGTGGGAGGCGGACTCTCTGGGTTCTTCCGGAGAGGAACGAGGTGATCCATTCAAGTGCTTTTCCTTGGATTCCGATGTTATTGAGGCGTTGTAAAAGGGTGCTGTGGCAGACTGTGTCGAATGCTGCAGAGAGGTCGAGGAGGATGAGGGCGACTGTGTCTCCATTGTCCAGTAGAGTTCGAATGTCGTCTGTTGCTGCGATGAGGGCGGTCTCAGTGCTGTGTTTTGCTCGGAAGCCGGATTGTGAGGAGTCGAGGGATTTGTTGGCTTCGAGGAAGGCGGCGAGCTGGTTGTTGACAGCTTTCTCGATGACTTTGGCCGGGAATGGAAGGAGCGAGATGGGGCGGTAATTTTTGAGTTCGGTGGGGTCAGCTGTGGGTTTTTTCAGAAGGGCGGTGAGTTCAGCGTGTTTCCAGTCTTCCGGGAAGGTGGCGGAGTTGAAGGAGCAGTTGATGACATCTCGGAGGTGCGGTGCTATGACGGAGTCTGCTTTGTTGAAGATGTGGTGAGGACATGGGTCTGTGGGGGATCCTGAGTGGATGGAATTCATCAGGCGGATTGTGTCCTCAGTGGAGATTGGGTTCCAGTCGTTAAGGGTGTTCACGGGGGGAGAATGTTCAGCAAATGGTAGGGTGCGTTGGTTTCCGGGTTGGTTGTCGAAGCTGTTGTGGATGTCTGCAATCTTGTTGTGGAAGAATGAGGCTAGGGAGTCGCAGAGGGCTTGGGAGGGGGTGATGTCGTTGGAGTTGGCCGAAGGGTTGGTGAATTCCTTGACGATGTTGAAGAGTTCCTTGCTGTTGTGGGCGTTGTTGTCTAGTCGATCCTTGAATGCTGTTTTCTTGGCCTTTCGGATTAGTTGGTGGTGAGTGCGGGTGGCGTTTTTGAAGGCGTCCTTGGTGCTAGTGGTTGGGTCTTTTTTCCAGGCCTTTTCAAGGGAGCGGCAGAGTTTCTTGGACTTCTTAAGATCATCGTTGAACCATGAGGCCTTTTTGCTGCCAGGTTTGCTTTGACGTTTTTTCAGTGGGGCTAAGTTGTCGGCGGTGTTGGATAACCATAGGGTGAAGTTGGCGGCGGCTTCGTTTGCGTTAGAAGAGTGGGCTGGGGCGTTTAGAAGGAGCGAGGCGGAGATCTGGTCCGACTTCCTATCAACATTCTATGCATGTTCGCATTCATTTGAGAAGACTATTGATGTTTTCAGGGTGAGTTTGCCATGATACTGTTAGTCTCGTACATTTGTATTTACTGCAGCCAGGTTACAAAGTGCACATCAGAGGGCTCAGACAAGACCATTGCATTTAACAATTAGAGACGTGGCATTACATTCCTCAGCACACTGCCATTGTATCACCTTATTTGGTACCGCTGATAGGCCCCTCATGACTGTCGACTGCTCTATTGACAACACTGTTTTATTGTAGTTTTACTGCTTTGATTCCATGTCTCATGGATACACAGGTTTTGCTTTCTTGATCTCAGTTGCAAAAATTGTCCTATGTGGCCCATTCATTGCAGTGGTTAATTTGTAAAAAATAAGTGCTGGGGCTCTTGTCAGGAGGCAGCTTCCACCAGACCATTTCTACTGCTAGCACCGCCTAAAACAAAACCAACTACCAACCACGAAAGTGGGGAGAGGATGTGGCGTAATGGCCAGAGTTGCTGACTTTGGCACAGGGGAAAGAGTTTTGAGCCACGGCATCGGCTTAACATCCTGTGATTCCGGACAAATCACTTAATCTCCCTATGCATAAATGAACGTGTCCTTAACTGGTGCTAATGAAAAGCACTGGTGTTGATGATTAAGTGCCGGCTGAGCACTGGAAAACACCGGCTCAAGTTAAGCACTGATTCTTCTGCTTCTTTGTGCTAGAGCTAAAACATACATGAACCTGTCAATCTGTGGAAACTATTCCTAAATAAAACTGCCTTGAAGTACATGTGCTGAGGCAGGAGGACAGATCCATACTCCCCATACACAGAGTATACTCCTTGTGTTGTACATTCCCAAAGGTGCCATCCAGTGTAGATAGAAAACACAAACTCCTTTTTGTCCACACCTATGTCACTCACAATTACAACCAACTGGCGCCCCGGGTGTTGGAACTAGGGGTGCAGCAGGTGGTACAGCACCCCCAGACCTGTAAGGAGTTAAGAAAAGGTGATGGAAAACAGTGAAGCCTTTCAATCTGTGAAATTTTCAATTTGAGCTGTGTGCTCAAAAGCAGTGAAAGATCAACGGAAATTAAGGAGAGCCCAGAGAACAAAGGCATGCCACTCTTGTGAGTGGGAGATATCAGATTACAAGAATGAGGCACATGAAAGGCACTAATGTAACCAATAGCTCCTTTTTAAAGTTTGCCAACATAGCAGACCAGAATCATTTGCGTCTTTTAATTGGGAAATGTGGAGACAGACATGTGTTAAAGTAGGGAGCGAAAACAACCAATCCACAAATTATTTTACCCTTGTGTGCATGCATGGCTAAAACCACTCTGATTTATTAATGGTCTCTTCTAAGTAACTCATTTCTTTAATTATTTATTTTTTATTGTAAAATAAAATGACACAATGTATTCACATGATTCATAATATCGCACCATAATGCAAACTGAACCACATTTTCACTAAAAAATGTCTGACTATCATTCACCCGCTTCCATCCCTTCAACTCCCCACTTAAAACTTTTTGTCATGCTCATTTGATACACTTGCTTGTTCAGTAGCAGCATGATGCTCTTAGAACACCTACAGTTTTAGCTTGCTGTCCCCCCTGGCCAGCAGCCTGAATCAGAAATGTGTTCTAGCATCACTGATGGCTTTTCAGAGCTCATGTGACATTGTTCACCAGATGACCCCTTTCAAGCTCCCTCGGAAGCAGTTCATGCCATAGAGCACTTCTGCGGACGAGTCTAAACCTTTCATATTCTAGATGACAGAAAATTTTTGTTCTCCAAATCCTCGGGCAATTAAAAGTGTCTCAGACCAAGATAGACATCCCTCCATCACCATAACGACCTTTAAAATCTACATACTTACTGTGTCAAAATAGGACTTTCTGTGGTGTATTGAGCCAAAAAAGAAAATGGCCTTGGATGTCCAGAAAGTGGGGAAGTAAACCGGATACTGTGCTAGTAGCAACTGTGCAAATAGGAAAAAACTCTTTGTTATGTTATGGTAGGTATTTTTATTTAGCCACCCTACACTATCTACATGGTCTGTTAATACCCTTAATTTTTATGGTAGTTTGCTCTCCAACAGAAGGTTCATTTATTGGGGAAATCAGACATGTGTATTCCTGATTTGTTGTCAGTGTGTTTGTGGTGGTTTTGCTCAATTTGCACTGTGGTGGTGTGTCTCTATCCCTGCGCCTCGAGTTTATTGTATGTCCATTTATGGATGTAAACAAGCAGATGCCTCTGGGTGAGAGCTGTGTGGTTTGCATTATATTTTTATATTCTACTACAGCTCTGTTTGGCCCAGCAGTGTGATGCTTTTCTGGAAGAGGTTTGCCATAATAGATAGATGGTTTATACTAGATGTTGAACACCCTCATTTTCTGTGTAAGACTTGTGTCTCGCTGTAACTTGTGTAAAGAAGCAGGTTGGCATGGTTTAGACTGATGTGGTATTGCAGTGGGTGGTATCGGGGGGTGTGGGGAGTCATGTGTAATCTTGGCTATTGTACTTCTTTTGGTTGAATAGAAATAGATTGCAATTTAGTGTGGTAAGGTGAGGTATGGTGTTATGTGGCATTTGGTGATGTGGTACACATACCTTTAAGGTGATAGGTAATGATATGGCGTGCCAAAATCTGAGAAATTGTGGTATTGTGTGTGTGTTGAGAGTGGTATGGTACTGAGATATGTGGTCTTGAAAATTGATGATGTGACATGATGGCATATGTTGGTGTATGAGCTGTAGTGAGGTAGACTGAAGTGGAGTGGTGCAATATGAGATTGTCTTGTTTGGTATGTTGGTGTGTTCGCTGGTGCGGTGTGGTGATATGTACTAAGTGAAATTTATTTATGTATAGTTCTGCTGTGTTTTGATGTGTAATGTAATTGCTCTTATATGGATAGTTGTGGTATTGAAGGGCACGTTTACTGCATGGTGTGGTGTAGTCTGATGTGGAACCATAGGGAACTATGGGAGGGGTTGATAGATGGGTGGAGTGCAATATGATAGCCTGTGATGTGGCTTGGTATAAAGTGTGGGATGTTGTAATCTGGTATAAGTAAACTTGTATCCGGTGGTGCAATGTGTAGGATGTTGCGTTTTGGTGTGGTATAGATCGGTGTGGTGTACATTAGTGTGGTGTTAGATTTTGTGGTGCTATGTGACATATGTGGTATGGTGAACAAGGAGGTGTGTTGTGGTACAGTAGGGTGTGTTGTATACCATAGAATGTATGGTCCTGTTTGGAGGTATGAAGACAAAAAGGGTGCTGTGAGGGGCGGCAAAGTGACAGGAAGAGTTTTGCAATAATAGATAGATGGTGTATACTAGATGTTCAACACCCTCATTTTCTGTGTCAGACTTGTGTCTTGATGTAACTTATGTAAAGAAGCTGGTAGGTATGGTTTAGACTGATGTGATGTTGCAGTGGGTGGTGTAGGGTGGTGTTGGGAGTCAAGTGTGGTTTGGGCTATTGTACTACATTGGGTTGTATAGTAATTACATAGCAATTTAGTGTGGTAAGGTGAGGTATGGTGTTATGTGGCATTTGGTGATGTGGTACACAGACCTTTAAGGTGAGACTTAATGATATGGTGTGCCAAAGTCTGAGAAAGGGTGGCATGGTGTGGTAGTGTGTGTGTTGAGAGTGGTGTGGTACTGAGAGATGTGGTGTTGAAAATTGATGATGTGACATGATGGAATATGTTGGTGCATGATATAATGGGCTGTAGTGAGGTAGACTCAAGTGGAGTGGTGCAATATGAGATTGTCTTGTGTGGTATGATGGTGTGTTCGGTGGTGCGGTGTGGTGATATGCACTAAGTGAACTTTGTTGTGGTATAGTTCTGCTGTGCTGGGCAATGTAATTGCTCTTATATGGATAGTTGTGGTTTTGAATGGCATGTATACTGCATGGTGTGTTGTAGGCTGATGTGGAAGCATAGGGAACTGTGAGAAGGGTTGATGGATGGGTGTGGTGGAAAATGATAGCATGTGATGTGGCTTAGTATAAAGTGTGGGATGTTGTCATTTGGTATAACTATACTTGTATCTGGTGGTGCAATGTGTAGGATGTTGCGTTTTGGTGTGGTGTAGATTGGTGTGGTGTGCATTAGCGTGGTGTTAGATTTAGTGTTGCTATGTGGCATATGTGGTATGGTGAACAGGGAGGGGTGTTGTGGTACAGTAGGGTGTGTTGTGTTGTACACCATAGACTGTATGGTCCTGTGTGGAGGTATGAAGGCAACAAGGGTGCTGTGAGGGGCGACAAAGTGACAGGAAGAGTTTTGCCATAATAGATAGATGGTTTATACTAGATGTTGAACACCCTCCTTTTCTGTGTCAGACTTGTGTCTTGATGTAACTTATGTAAAGAAGCAGGTAGGTATGGTTTAGACTGATGTGGTGTTGCAGTGGGTGGTATGGGGCGGTGTGGGGAGTCAAGTGTGTTCTTGGCTATTGTACTACATTGAATTGTATAGTAATTACATTGCAATTTAGTGTGGTAAGGTGAGGTATGGTGGTATGTGGCATTTGGTGATGTGGTACACAGACCTTTAAGGTGAGACGTATTGATATGGTGTGCCAAAGTCTGAGAAAGTGTGGCATGATGTGGTATTGTGTGTGTTGAGAGTGGTGTGGTACTGAGAGAGGTGGTGTTGAAAATTGATGATGTGACATGATGGAATATGTTGGTACATGATATAATGGGCTGTAATGAGGTAGACTCAAGTGGATTGGTCCAATATGAGATTGTCTTGTGTGGTATGTTGGTGTGCTCGGTGGTACGGTCTGGTGATATGTACTAAGTGAACTTTGTTGTTGTATAGTCCTGCTGTGCTGTGATGTTGCATGTAATTGCTCCTATATATGGATAGTTGTGGTATTGAATGACATGTATACTGCATGGTGTGAAGTAGTCTGTGGTGGAACCATAGGGAACTAAGGGATGGGTTGATGGGTGCGTGGGGTACAATATGATAGCATGTGATATGGCTTGGTATAACGTGTGGGATGTTATAATCTGGTATAAGTATACTTGTATCCGGTGGTGCAATGTGTAGGATGTTGCGATTTGGTGTGGTGTAGATTGGCGTGGTGTACATTAGTGTGTAGTTAGATTTTGTGGTGCTATGTGACATATGGGGTATGGTGAACAAGGAGATGTGTTGTGGTACAGTAGGGGGTGTTGTACACCATAGAATGTATGGTCCTGTGTGGAGGTATGAAGACAACAAGGGTGCTGTGAGGGGCGGCAAAGTGACAGGAAGAGTTTTGCAATAATAGATAGATGGTTTATACTAGATGTTCAACACCCTCATTTTCTGTGTCAGACTTGTGTCTTGATGTAACTTATGTAAAGAAGCAGGTAGGTATGGTTTAGATTGATGTGCTGTTGCAATGGGTGGTGTAGGGTGGTGTTGGGAGTCAAGTGTGGCTTGGGCTATTGTACTACATTGGGTTGTATAGTAATTACATAGCAATTTAGTGTGGTAAGGTGAGGTATGGTGTTATGTGGCATTTGGTGATGTGGTACACAGACCTTTAAGGTGAGACTTAATGATATGGTGTGCCAAAGTCTGAGAAAGGGTGGCATGGTGTGGTAGTGTGTGTGTTGAGAGTGGTGTGGTACTGAGAGAGGTGGTGTTGAAAATTGATGATGTGACATGATGGAATATGTTGGTACATGATATAATGGGCTGTAGTGAGGTAGACTCAAGTGGAGTGGTGCAATATGAGATTGTCTTGTGTGCTATGCTGTGTGTTCGGTGGTGCGGTGTGGCGATATGTACTAAGTGAACTTTGTTGTTGTATAGTTCTGCTGTGCTGAGCAATGTAATTGTTCTTATATGGATAGTTGTGGTATTGAATGGCATGTATACTTCATGGTGTGTTGTAGTCTGATGTGGAAGCATAGGGAACTGTGAGAAGGGTTGATGGATGGGTGTGGTGCAATATGATAGCATGTGATGTGGCTTAGTATAAAGTGTGGGATGTTGTCATTTGGTATAACTATACTTGTTTCTGGTGGTGCAATATGTAGGATGTTGCATTTTGGTGTGGTGTAGATTGGTGTGGTGTGCATTAGTGTGGTGTTAGATTTGGTGTTGCTATGTGGCATATGTGGTTTGGTGAACAGGGAGGGGTGTTGTGGTACAGTAGGGTGTGTTGTGTTGTACACCATAGACTGTATGATCCTGTGTGGAGTTATGAAGTCAACAAGGGTGCTGTGAGGGGCGGCAAAGTGACAGGAAGAGTTTTGCCATAATAGATAGATGGTTTATACTAGATGTTCAACACCCTCTTTTTCTGTGTCAGACTTGTGTCTTGATGTAACTTATGTAAAGAAGCAGGTAGGTACGGTTTAGACTGATGTGGTGTTGCAGTGGGTGGTATAGGGCAGTGTGGGGAGTCAAGTGTGTTCTTGGCTATTGTACTACATTGAATTGTATAGTAATTACATGGCAATTTAGTGTGGTAAGGTGAGGTATGGTGTTATGTGGCATTTGGTGATGTGGTACACAGACCTTTAAGGTGAGATGTATTGATATGGTGTGCCAAAGTCCGAGAAAGTGTGGCATGGTGTGGTATTGTGTGTGTGTTGAGAGTGGTGTGGTACTGAGAGAGGTGGTGTTGAAAATTGATGACGTGACATGATGGAATATGTTGGTACATGATATAATGGGCTGTAGTGAGGTAGACTCAAGTGGAGTGGTGCAATATGAGGTTTTCTTGTGTGGTATGTTGGTGTGTTCGGTGGTGTGGTGTGGTGATATGTACTAAGTGAACTTTGTTGTTGTATAGTCCTGCTGTGCTGTGATGTTGCATGTAATTGCTCCTATGTATGGATAGTTGTGGTATTGAATGGCCTGTATACTGTATGGTGTGATGTAGTCTGTGGTGGAACCATAGGGAACTAAGGGAGGGGTTGATGGGTGCGTGGGGTACAATATGATAGCATGTGATATGGCTTGGTATAAAGTGTGGGATGTTATAATCTGGTATAAGTATACTTGTATCCGGTGGTGCAATGTGTAGGATGTTGCCATTTGGTGTGGTGTAGATTGGTGTGGTGTTAGGTTTTGCCCTACATACTGACCCTTATTAATAAACTCCAACACATTACCCTCACTTAGAAAGAAAACACAATACACAACACATGTCATCCCTATGTATTTTATTTTCCTTTTCATGACTTGTATCATTTTACATCAGTGCCTTTAAAAAGTTTTATTTTAGTATTTTCTTTTAGTAATTGTCACTTACATTGTGCATTTCAACTTTGGCTGTGCATTATGTTGCACCAGAAACTTTACTGTTTAGGTCTGTGACAGCACCTTAGTATGATAAAGAACCAGGCACTGTCCTGATACACAGCCCACACAGTTGCATTACATATAGGCCCGTGTTTATTATCCCTCAAACATTAAGTTCCTTTAGAAAGAAAGAAATGACAACTGCACAGAGGGTGTTTTTATTTATTTCCCCTATTTTGGTCTCCATAACAGGCATCATTTTATATCAGAGACATTTAAAATATGTATTTATTTTTCCCTTTTCACAATAGGAATCATTTTACACCAGGCCCTTTAAACTTAGGTTGTGCAAGATATTGCACAGGCACCCTAGCAGTCTGGGGCTGATGTAGCACAGTCCAGCATGTTACAGAACACTGCCTGGACATGTTGCCAATCCCCTGCTGCTGCTTTACAAGATGACCAAGTTTATCACCCCAAATACATTACCACATATGTAAAGGAAATCACAATTGCATAACTCTTGTTTTTATTTTCATAAATGCTGTCACTTTCGCCCATAGACTTTTTTAAATTAGGCGGCAAAATTACCACCATCGCAATCCATAGGCCTAACTTCCCTCCTCTTTTAGGGCCAATGGCTTTCCTTCCTGCTGCTGCCTATGGCACGCCCCCACGCCTCAGGCCACCAGTCAGGAACTCCATCGGCAACAGGCACGCCTCCTGGGGGGCTGGCCTATCTCCCAAAAAAGACTCTGAAACACTCTAGGGCTCCCATTCCACAGATGGACCTCGACGCTGCTCAAGCAACATCAGGCTGCAGCCTCTACTAGTCAGTGGACATGCCCAGACATGTCCCTGCTTGCCCAGGCATGTCCCTGCTGACCCAACAAACATGGCGCACACAGGTAAGTCTCTGCTCATCCATCCCACAACCCTAAAACACCCCTGTAGGTCCTACTAGCGGCCTTGCCGCTAGCCCTAGGCCCCCCACACCATCACTCTACACCCCTTGACACACATCCAGTAATTCCTGTGTGAGGGACACTCGCACACTACACATGCCCCACTTCCACCACTGCCCCTCTGGGGGAGGGTGCCCTCAGACCCTGGACCTCCAGCCCCGGACTTCCGTCCAGGGACTTCCGGGGAGGGACTTCCGGCCCCCGACTTCCGGGGCAGGACTTCCGGGGCGGGACTTCCGGCTCCTACATCTTATCTTATCTTATCTTATTCGGAATTTGTTAAGCGCACGGTCACCCAGAGGTTTCATGGCGCTGAGAGACAGAAGGTAACTGATGAGGCAGAGGTGACAATGCTCTAACCGTGCGCTTGTTTGAATAGCCAGGTCTTCAAGGCTCTCCTGAATTCTACTAGCTTAGTGCAGTTCCGAATAGACAGGGGAAAGGAGTTCCAGATTTTGGGGGCGAGGTAGGCGAAGCGAGATCCACCTAGGCGTTTCTTTTTGTACATGGGTAGCGAGAGAAGGGACAGGTGGGCAGAGCGAAGATCCCGGGTCGGTTCGTATTTATTTATGAGATGGTTAACGAACTTGGGGCTTTTGCCGTGAAAGGCTTTGAAGGTTATGCAGCCTACCTTAAAGGTGATCCGTTGGGCTATGGGGAGCCAGTGGAGGGAGGCTAGTAGGGGTTTGGCCGACTTCCTGCGGTTGCTCTTAAATATTAATCTAGCTGCTTGATTTTGAGCAATCTGCATGCGTTTAACGAGGGTGAGAGGAAGGCCCAAGTAGATAGAGTTGGAAAAGTCCAGACGTGAAAGGACCAAGGCGATTATCACCTGAATGAGTGCAGAATGAGACAGCAAATGGGCGATTTTTTTTATCTTTCTTAGCTGAAAAAAGCAGGAAGAGATCACTGTTCCGACCTGGGTTTTCAATGAGAGGTCGGAGCAGAGAGTAACCCCGAGGCTTTTCACTGACTGGGTGGGGGAAGGAGGGGAGCCCATCGAGGCTGGCCAGAAGTGGGGGCCCCAACTTAAAGCGCTGTTACCAGGGAGTACAAGCTCGGTCTTTCCAGGGTTGAGCTTAAGATGGTTCTGGTCCATCCAGCTCTGGATGTGCAGCATGGTGGTTTGAAATTCCTTAGTAGAGTCCATAGAGTTGAGGGGGAATATCAGCTGCAAATCGTCCGCATAGTTGTAAATGGTGACATTTCTGTGTTTCAGGGAGTGCAGTAGCGGTTTGAGATATAAGTTAAAAAGGAGGGGGGATAATGAGGAGCCCTGTGGGACACCGCAAGAGGTGGAGAGTTTGGGAGCAATGAAATTCTCCAGTTTTACTGCCTGGGATCTGTCCGTTAGAAAGGACTTGATCCAGTCGAGGGCAGCGCCGTTGAGGCCGGCTTGTTCGACACGGTGTAATAAGATGGAGTGATCCACCGTGTCGAACGCAGCCGACAGGTCGAGAAGTACGAGGGCTTGGTGAGTTCCATTGTCGGCGTTGGTCCTTAGAGTGTTCTGGACAGCGAGGATCACGGCCTCGGTGGAATGTGCCTGGCGGAACCCGGCTTGGTTAGGCTCCAGGTAGTTAGATGTTTCTATAAAATTGGATATGCAGCTGGTAACATGACTTCCAGGGGGCATTCCCACCTGTCAAAAAATGAATGGTGATGAAAGGTATGTCCCTATACTACTCTCTACAGCCCCATAATGGCTTCACTGAAGACTGACAAGGTTGGTACCAAACTTCTCAGCATATTAAATCCGCACTGATGCCAGTGTGGGATTTAATGTAAACTGCACGAGAGGGCATCTTAGAGATGCCCTCCAAAACCCGAACCTACAATCCATGTCTGGGCTGAGTGGCTGCAGATGCTGCTACACAGCAGACATGTTGCAGGACCCCTGGGTATAGAGCCCCCCGCTCTCCTGGGCCTGCAACAATGCACATCCTGGGCGAGGTGCTATGTCTCCTCCCCCAGGATGGACAGGGGGAACCTTCGAAGGCATACTGCCTCTGAGAGCTTCTCCAGGCCATTTGCTGTACCCAGCCACTGTCCCCCCCACCCGTTCTACCCCCACTCTCGCGGGAAGGCTGGCGGGAAAAACTACGTCAGGAAGGAGGGTGTGTCAACATTTGCCAACTCCACCCCTCAGGTGGAGGAGGCAAGGTGAAGCGCGACCCCGGGCTCCGGCCATCTTGCAGATGAGGAGCCCTGCTCAATCCCAGCTATGCTCCTGCCCCCCTCCCACAGGAGAGGAGCAGGCTAGGGGTGTCCTCACCCCAGGACAGGGACCCATTGGTCCCTGCCCTTGCCCTACCTGTAACGCCCCTAAATTTAGTATATAGGGGCTCCCTGAACCTTCCTTCCTCAGATACTGATACCAAAAAGAAGAAAGAAGATCAAGAAGAAGAAGACCCACCGGGCAGCTGCTAACAGGACAACAACAACTCACTTGGACCCAGCCCTACCAGCCTGTTGATCCTGGAACCTGCACCTGCCTAATCCCGGCGACCTCCACAGACAGCAACCTTGGGACACCCAGAGGACCTGCCTGCCTTGACCCTCTCGAAGATTGGGACTCCCGACAGCAGAGGCTCTGCTGCAACAACCCACCTCTGCACCAGCCGAGCCCGGGCCGGGCCAACCCGAACCAAGACCACGAGGATGACCCCCCGGCAACTGGGACCCAAAGTCCAGTGCCCAAAGACCCTCCTCAACGAACCAGCCAACGCCTGCAGACTCAGAACCAGGGCCCCCCCTAACCGCGACCAGCCTAGGGTAAGCTTTTCCGACACCCAAAGACACCCCTGCACCTGGTGCCCTCCAGCCCCCTGTGCCTTCCTTTTGGGTACCTACATGTGCTCCAAGATTCCAACTTACCTCTCGAAGTGATGGTCGCCCCTGGAGAGTCTCCGTCACCGAGCTTGCAGCCTTTTTCTCTTTTTCAAGGTCCTCATTGGATAACATTGAGCGCCCGACTGCTCAAAAGCACCCTGCACCCAGCCGCCCGAGTGCCGCTGGCTGTGACCTCTCTGTCCTAATCTACTTCCCCCCTTGCCCTGAGCAAGTGACCAGGAGCCCAGCTCCCACAGCCACGTGGCCTGCTAGCCAGCAGCCACCAACTGAAGGCCCCCTGCCTCTCATTGACTAACATTGGGCCTAACTACCTCTGCACCCTGTACCGCTGAGGATGTACTAACCGTACCTACCTGACCCTTGTGGAACCCTGAGTCTGTGCCCAGAACCTTACCTTCACCAACCAAGTACTTACCTGGAAGCCGGTAATTTACTTACCTGCCATTTGATAACATTGACCCATTTGGACTCGAACATTTTCTAAGTGTGAAGTTTTGAAAACTGAAAATATTCCTATAAAATCAGCCAAACTCCGAATCCGAAAGTACACACGTGTGATCAGGGGAGAAGCCAGTACTATACCTTTCAGCCCAGTACTGAACCGCAAAAGTAATCCCTAGCGGGTTTACTAGTAACCTGTATTTTCTCCATAGGAACCAATTGTTTGCTTTTCTATGAAATTTCTTCTAAGTGTCTACTTTTGAAAACTGCAAATATTCTTTAAAAATTGTACGAAATACTGAAACGCAATTACCTACCTGTTTTGAGCTAATCCCCCAGTGCTGGCCCTAGGAGACTAGTGCTGGGTTAAAAAAGTAATGCAATCGTACTTTACCTGCAACCTGAATTTCCTCCCATTGAATAACATTGTCAGATTTACCTTGAAAAGATTCTGAGTGTGAACTTTTAAAACCGCTTTATATTGATGAAAATTCTTCACAGTAACGAAAACTTTTTTGCTAATCTGGTTTCAGCTTAGACCCCAGGACTGAATTTTAGATCTAGTCCTGGAACTACCAAAGTAATCCATAAAGTAATCAACTATACTTATCTATGAAAACCAATTGAGCTCAATGCTAGAGTGTGATTCAGAACTGTGTTGATTACTGCTTATACTGTAACTATTGTGTGCACAACCTTTATTGCTGCCTTGCAAAGTAATTACATGAGAATACTCACATCGAGAAAAGTATACTTTTATCACCTTGGCTGCTATGGGTTTTCCCCCTGGGTGCTGCAATTCCATAAATCCCACTTTACATGACAAAGCCAGCTCGTCATAAGCACAGGGCAGGTAAAGCCCATGACGAGCTGGCTTTGTCATCAGCACTGAAGGGGTTATAACTGTTGGTTCTAAAAATAAAACAACTATATCTTTGGATATACAAACAATTGGCCTGGAGTTTAGTACTTGGGTGTGTGAAACCTTTTGCCGACTGAGTGTGTTACAACAAATGCTTTACACTGTCCTCTGGTACTGCCTTACTGCTCGACCAAGCTACCACTTTGGAGAGTAAGGTCAGTTCTGACTTTAACCTCTGTTATACCTCTGGGGTTGGTGGACTCTATACACACTGTACTTCCTTCTAGTCCAGTATACATAGAGCCACTTTCTCACACTATGCGCTCTCACGGACCTGGTCAAAAAGGGCATGAAAGAGCTGAAACTGGACCATATATTTAAAGCAATTCCTAACGGGCCGGGGCCCCCTTAATATCTTGTGCCCAGGGACCCCAAAATCCTTAAGATGTCCCAGTTTGCCAACTCTCTTTTCGAAAAATGTCTCGGGGAGAACCCCCCGAACCTCCTTTAAGTTGTTCAGGCCTGCTCGCTCGCCATAGTACTCTCACAAATTTTCATGCCTCACCACTTTCAAATGTCACGAGCCACCACTGCTGGTTGGCATTGTATTGGCATAGGCATTATTTTTATTTTTATTTTTTTTTATATTTATTTTTATTGAATATAACAAGCAAGGCAAGAACAAATTATACAGCGTGCTTTGTTCAAACGAGGATGGATAAACAGTACATCAAATAATCAATAATCAATACGAGGAAGGGAGGGGGACAGGGGGCGAAGCAATAAACAGACAATAGTGCAAACTTAATGTAGGGTCAGGGGGACAGTGGGATATCGATGTTATCCACTGCAGGCGGTGTACATATGTCTCCACGATACCTGTTCCATGGCCCCCACACTCTATGCCATTTCCGGGGGCGGCCCGGGCTAGGTACACCGTTTTTTCCCTAAACATACACCAGTCCATGTTTTCCTTCCATACTTCAACTGTAGGAGGCCTATGGGACCCCCACAACTGTGCAATATCCTGTTTAGCAATCATGGCCCCCAGGGTTGCTCACTGGGTCTGGGCTACGTTATAATCTGTAGTTTCCCAGACATTTAACAAGCAGCGCCTGGCCTCCGGTAAGAGAGCAATACCCGTCACCTCTTTCATTACATCGTACACCCCGCTCCAAAAAGCCGCGACTTCATGACATTCCCAAATAATATGAAGAAATGTCCCCACCTGCCCACATCCCCGCTTACACAGACCCTCCTCGGAAAAGCCCATCCAAACAAGACGGGGGCCTGTGACGTACACTCTGTGAAGAATCTTAAGCTGGACCAGTCGAAGTCTCGCTGGAATCACGACCTCCTTGGGAGAGGAGATTGCCGATTGCCAGTCCTCGTCATCCAATTCGACATAGACAAAGGAAATAGTACTGTCTGGAACATGACCGTCCAACAATCTATCTTCAAGCGGGGACGACTCCGGGACTACCTCCCCCACCGGAAAGACTGACATCAAGGCATGGCGAACTTGTACATAGCGGAAGTACTCTGTGTTCCCTAATTCAAACTCCGTACTCAAAGTCTCAAACAATTTCACTTGTCCCTTAACCCAGAGGTCTCCCACCTTGCTAATACCAATGAGGTCCCACTTATCAAACCCCTTAGTCTTCCACAGTTTACCAAGTCTATCAGAGTCGAAAAGTGGGGTCGCTAAAGTTAAGCGGTCCTCCCGTCCCATCAAATTAGTTGCGACTTGCCATATACGAACTGCCGTCCTCGTAGGCCCCGACAAAGACTTGACCACTGATTTCGAGTACTGCGTACTATAGTAGTTTCCCCCAGGCAGCAGCCATCTATCCATAGCAAAAGCAGGGTTCAATTCAGGACCATACATACCATGATTAATGGCCCCCAATTGAGAAGCCCAATAATATCGTTTGATGTCAGGGAGGGCAATAGCCCCGTCGTACCACGGAAGCGTTAGTTTGGCAAGCTTAATGCGAGGTCTACCGTCCCATATCAGTTTCCTTTGAAAACCTTCAACTGTATGAAAATAACTAACAGGGACTACATCAAGAGTGTTTTGGAGGGAGAAGGGGCTACGCTGGCAACCAAGAATGCCTCTTAGGCTCCCGGCTACGCCGACCTCCGTCCTCAGCCAGATAATCCTGTCATGTATCCTGATCGTACGCCCGACCTCTGTGTAGATGAACCGTTGCTGAGTATGATGGTGCAATCCCGGGAATTTTATCGCCCTAATTGAAGGAGTTGTCGTGTTTTTGATCTCGGCCCAACCCGGCGTGTTATCCGGGGCCTCGAGTACTGGTCCAGCCGGGTGACAGTTGAACAACATCGGCCGTGGGACTCAGACAGGGCCCGGTCTCTCGCAGTGGAGGTTATCCTGGCCCGATTCTGATGGCGGTCGTTAGGCCTGGTTGATATCGAAGGAGTGGTGTCAATTTTCGTCTGCGGCTGTGGGGGGGAGTCCCCGTCCCGGCGCCCCGGTTTGCCGCCCCCAGGGTCTGCTGGGTTGGGGCCCTTGCTTGCAGTAGCGAGACACACACTGAGGCTGTTTGTCCGATGATGCACCCTCTGATGCCGTCCTCTCCGCTCTTGCTAATTCCCCCGGAGAAACCGGGCTCTCCGGGAAACACGCCTATGATTGAAATCGACAGAGCGGAGATGGGTCGGCCTTATTGTGAACCGTCATTGAAGACCGTATTGGCCGCCATCGGGGCACTTCATTCACATCTGTTCACAAAATGATCGCTGGTATCATCGAAACTGGGCGCCCGAGTCCGGACCCTGATTTAATGCAAGAATAACAAAGACTTGAATTTCCCACGAGGTACATAGTACCGAGGATGAGGTCCCCGTGCTGGAAGAAGTGTTGATGCCCTTGGCTAGACCGCAGAGTACTTGCGGACTTGGTTCTTTGACAGTATCGCAGCAATCACCATCGCTCCCGATTGAGATTGATCTACTTGGATTTTCTCTCCTGTGGACTTCCATTAGTGACTATCATAAGGCAACAACGTCTTTTCCCTCCCTAGCGGTTTTCCTACATCTACGGAGGAAACAACATCTGGATTTAATGTTGGTGAGGGAGATCATATGTGTGGCTGAGGTTTGCAAAGACTCATCGTTTTTGACTTGTTCCAGACTGATCTTTATTGAACTCCTTTCAAACTTTGATTCTCCTGGGATTGGGATGGTGTTGTCCGACAGAGTTCGCATGAGGGATCGGAAGGGCCAAGGATGAGATTGTTAGCCTGGGTCTGATTTTGGGGTTTTAGAGGACACGAGATCCGTTCCCATAATGTTTGTGGGAGGTGTGGCGGTATTTAACGTCTCCCCTGTTTAACTCTGTCTATAACTTCTGGTTACTTTTTGGTTTCTACAGGGGATGTTCATTACTGGCAGGGGGGAAGGCTGACCGGGAGCCTGTATGAAACTCTCCTCCTCTGTTTTCTTTTCTACTTTTAGAAATTAGTTAGTTGGGGCGACAGGCACACTGCTAGTTGGGGTTAGGCGATAGCCATATGCAGGGGTGCAGGATGGGGGGATGGGCCTATTGTTTCGTTTTGTTTTAGCTTTTGTTCTTATGGTTTCCCCCTTTTTTCCACTCTCTCTTTCAGTTTCTCTTCAATAATATTGGGAATTATCCTGTACTTGTCTGTATTCTAGTATCTGGTGAACGTGCTTCTTTTACTATCCTGATTCTATGGGTGGGTGGGTTCTGAGAATTTGCGCCTGAGTTGGGTTGTAGATTGAAATGTCGTAAATCCTGTTCGTAATCATTAGCGCAGGCATCTCAGCTACTCCTTTATTGCTTCATGTTTATCCTGTTTTTGTACCGATTCGCCATATTATTATGTTTGAATGTATGACACCAGATATGTCTATTCCTTTTCCTTGTTTTTAAAACAATAAATAGATTTATAAAAAAAATAAAGTGTGTTTTGGAGGGCATAAAGAAAACGAGGCAGGGACATCATCTTAAAGAGGGCCGCGCGTCCAAGCGGCGAAAGCGGAAGCTTACGCCAACCTGCGACGTCCTGCTTCAATCTGGTCAGAAGTGGGAGAAGATTCTGCTCATACCGAGTTACAGGGTCCATAGAGACACAGATACCGAGATATTTAAATCCAGTCTGTGTCACCTGAATGGGGCAGTTACGCGGAAGGAGGGGGACGTCGACAGAAAGAACGTACAAATAGGATTTTGTCCAATTAATAATCAAGCCCGAATTTCTACCAAAAGAGGTCAGGACATCGCATAAAACTATCAACGATTTCCTGGGCGAGGTCAGATATAGCAAAATATCATTCGCGTAAAGCGAGATGCGATCTTCATACTCAGAGGACCACTGAATACCCCTCATCGAGGGCTCCCAGCGGATCCATGCAGCGAGGGGCTCAAGGGCTAGGGCAAACAGGAGCGGTGATAGGGGACACCCCTGACGAGTACCTCGTCCGAGACCAAACAGAACTGAGACGCGACCGTTCACCACAATTTGCGCAAAGGGGTCCTCGTAAAGGAGCCGCACCCAGCCAATAAAACCGGGCCAAACCCAAATATAATCAACGCAGGCCATAGATATGGCCGCTCAACAGTATCGAAAGCCATCGTGGCATCCAACTACGCCAAAATGGCCGGCTCACGTAGCGTCGCTGCCCTTGCGAGAACTCCATGCAGACGCCTAAGATTCAGCGCAGTGTTTCTATGGGGAATAAAACCGGATTGATCCAGATGGATCAGATCGCTAATAACAGTGATCAATCGATTAGCCAATACTTTTGCAAGAATCTTAGGCTCGGCATTCAAAAGAGATATCGGTCGGTACGATGCACACTTATCCCTCGGTTTCCCCTCCTTATGTATAACAACAATTGTCGCGATTCGCTGATCACGGGGGAGAGAACTACACCCGTAAGACTCTAGAAACATATCTCTCAAATAGGGAGATATCTTGTCAGGCCGCAACTTGTATAACTATCGGCAGACCGTTAGGACCCATGGCTTTACCAGACCGCAGGGAGCGGATCGCAAGAGCTACCTCATCAGCAGTTATTGCACTATCAATTTGCTCTCTATGTGCATCTGAAAGACTCGGCAGAGCAATGTCCCGCAAGAATAAGTGGGTGTCCTCCTCCAGCCTGTCCGACACGGAGGAGTACACCGTCTGAAAATAATCCGCAAAGCACGCAACATACCCACAAGGTCAGTGACCCGAGCACCACTCGCCATCCCAATCTCAGGCACCACACGACTAGCTCTGTCCCTCTTATCCAACCATGCTATCAGTTTAGCTGCTTTATCTCCCACATCATATAGACGTCCCTGTTGCTCTCGACTCATGGCCCTAGCCGCGTCCGTAATCAACGCCCTGTATTCCAACTGTTTTAATCGTAATGCATGCCACTTAGCGCGGGTAATTTCCTGTTCTAGGTCTAGCTCCAGGTCTGCTATCTCAGTCTCGACCTTAACTACATCCTCATCTCTCCGTTTCTTAACGCCCGCAATCAGCGACAGGGGTTGGCCCCTAAGGACTATTTTAAAAGTCTCCCAAAGCGACACTGCGGACGAAACAGAGCCCTCATTTTCTAGAAAATAATGATCAAGTGACTTTATCAAATCATTACGAGTTTTAGGATTTCGGAGATACCAAGGGTTGATCGGGGCTACCCGCCCCTCGGTCCCCGAAGACAATTCAATCCGAAGCCATAGAGGAGAGTGATCAGAGATTCCCTGAGCCATATGTTTAACCTCCGTGACAGAGGGCGCCTGTCCAGCAGGTACCAAAACGTAATCGATCCTCGAGAGGCTACCATGAGCGCCAGAATGGAACATGTATTGCCGCTGAGCGGGGTGCAACAGTCTCCAGCAATCCACCAGGCCTAGAGTGTCATTGAAGTCATGAAGCCAGTTCTGTGCCCCCTTGAGGTCCCTAGGTGGGTGTCTATCAGAAACACCAGATACAACCGCATTGAAATCACCACCCAGTAGCAATGACCCCTCGGGGAGAGCGAGGATAACCCGTCCCAAGTCCGCAAAGGTAGTTGACTGCAGGCCAGGGGGGACATAGACGGAGACCAGGGAAAGGGTCCTGCCCTCCCATCGACTTGTAAGAGCGACATAGCGCCTCTATCATCAAGGACCGTTGCATCAACTTCTAGCGGGAGAGAGTTCTTAATAAGGATACCCACCCCCCGGGAACCAAGAGGAGTACCCTGCATAGGCAACCAAGCGATACCCCTTCCTATCCATGGCATGACATGTATTCCCTATCAAGTGAGTCTCCTGAAGAAGGACCACATCCGGGGAGGGACGTTTTAATAGTTGCAGCACTACTCCACGTTTAATCCTATCCCCCAACCCATTTACATTCCAGCTCATATGCCTCAACCCCCTACCCCCCATCCCATAAGAGAAAGAAGATCCAACCCCGAGAAGAAGCCAGCACTTCAATCAGAAAGTCTTGTATACTGTGCCTTGCAGAAAAATGAACTTGAATACTAACAAATCCCCCCTCCCCCCACCAACAACCCGTTACAAACCCCCCCACCTTGCACCCCTGCGTAAGACTCGAAAGCCACCCCAACTTGCAGCGTGCCTGTCGCCCCCACATCTAAACTTAGCCTGGGCGTAGCAGGCGTAGTGGGGCTTCGCGGAGCTATGCAAAGTGGGCGAGAAACTACGCCCACCTCTGCACTCTGCGTAGCCCCCTACGTGCCTCCCTCCCGCCTTCCCCTACTACTTTATTTTTGTCACCAGACCATTAATAAAGTAAATAAAACACACTTTCCTTGTCCGCGGGTCCGGGGCTCCCTCTTCTTATCGCGCGCCGCCGTCTTGGATCTCAATGCGCATTCACGGGCGGCCGCGCATGCCCATTGAGATCCAAGATGGCGGCGTGCGATTAGAAGAGGGAGCCCCGGACCTGCGGACAAGCTAAGTGCGTGTTATTTACTTTATTAATGCTCTAGTGACACAAATAAAGTAGTAGGGGAAGGCGGGAGGGAGGCGGGTGGCGGCCAACTCCGCTACGCCCACGGAGTGGGCGTAGTGCTGCCGGCTATGCCTACTTCGCAAAGGGCGGAGTAGGCAGCACTGTGCCCACTCCGTGGGCGTAGCGGAGTCCTCCGCCCAGGGTTAATCTGAACTAAGCTACAGAAAGTTGAACAGAGGGGGAAAAAGACCTGCCAATAGCCCCGCTACCCCCTCAAATGTCACACCGAATCTTACGACATAATTAGTGCACCACAGTTCAAAGCCCCTTAAAGACCCCAGGATCCAGACAAAGAAAGCACTTATTCCTGTTCCATCGATCCGCCCTCCGCACCGCCAGCCTGTTCATCCTGTGGACGATGGGTAGGCAGGGTATCCAGCCAGTCGGCCACCACTTCCGGTCTATCGAAAAAATAGGTCCGCTCTGCGTGTTCAATTCGTAACTTGGCCGGAAAAAGCATGGCGTACTTGAGGCCCATTTCACGGAGTCTCTTTTTTACCCCAAGAAAACCAAGTCTCTGTTTCTGGACCGATTGGGTAAAGTCCGGATAAAAGCTGATGGTAGAATTCTCAAACTTCACGGGACCACCCGCCTGCGAGGCCTGCAGGATAGCGTCTCTATCACGGAAGTTAAAAATCCGTGCTATCATAGGCCGTGGTGGGGCACCCATCTTAGGCTTACCACCCGGAACCCTGTGAGCCCGTTCCACAGTAAAAAATTTACTCAGTCCCTTGGGTGCAAGGTTGCTAACAATGAGGTCCTCAAGAAATTGGTCAGCTGCCGGATCCTCCTCCTTCGCCGGAACTCCAATGATACGGACATTGTTCCACCTAGCCCTTCCTTCAAAATCCTCCAGACGACGCGTAACAAGGTCATTGGAGGCCCTTAAGTTGCGAACCTCTGTCTGTAGCTCAACAACGTCGTCCGTCAGACTGGAAGTCCTAATGTCTAACAATTTAACTTTTTCATTGGTTTTCGTTAGGTCCGTGCGGATCAGGTTCACATCAATCGCCACCGTATCGAGTTTGTGGGCGAGAGTCTCCATTTGTTTCCCAAGGGACGATCTGATCCCATCGATAGCGGCCATAACATCTTGTAGGGTCGGATCTGCTGCTGAAGTCAGTGGATCTCTCAATTTCCTTCAGCGACCTACCCGATCCACTGGGCGACCCTTAGCCTGGGCATAGCAATCCATGATGTTAGTTTGGGTATAGCCACCCCGCCGAGTGGTCTTAGACTTCTGTTTGTCTCCCTCCGGTCTCCGGGAAGTAGTAGGTATGGTCCCAAACGGGGGTGGGGAGAGAAAGCGCAAACAAGCCAGCTGAAGAGTGGTAGGCTATGCCCGGCAGCAATTGATGTCGGTCGTCTTGAAACAGTCACACTGAGTGGAAAGATGGAGGCCTCAAAGGTCCCTCGAGCGGAAGTCCAGAGTCAGCCGGAGAACACTGCTGAAGCGTCTCTCCAGAACAGGTCAATCAATGGAATATACCCACTCGAGTGCCAAGCCAGACAGTCACCCTCGGCGAGAGGGAGGCGCTCCCAGTCTCGGATCTCTCTAGTAGGCAAAACCGAAAGTGAAAGTGAAAGTGAACCGGACCGGTCGTCCCCGCCACCTCAGGCCGATGTTGTTTAATTGCACCTGGGGCACCATGCCAACTCCGCTGCCGGGCATCACGGAGGTGTAGGCCACAATCATCCAAGCGCCATAACTCCGGTTCCCGGGGTCTGATCTGGATTCTGGATACACATCTAGCCGCAGATTCCTTATATCAGACTTCTCCTCAGGCACCAGACTGGATCCAGAACTTTATTACAGCAGTATTTCTGCAAGTTGGTAGAGGGCGACACAGTAGAAACATCAGCCTCCGGATGTGACGTCGACTGAATCAATATAAGCCATCCCCTGACATGCTGAGCCACTTTCTTCTGGTCTGCGCTTACGTGTATCCAGTAGCGGTACCTCAGGCTGTTTTTCAGCCTAATTCGACGTTTTTGTCAATGGAACATTGTGCCTTCTACCTCTGTGTCTATTTTTCAAACCTTGTGGGTCCTGTGGTCGGCAAAGCTCAGCCACAGACGCTCACTCTATTTGTATGTGGCGCCTGGGTAGCACCATGACTCAGAGGAGTGTGACGCCTGTTGTCTACTTCGACCTAAGGGGTTGTGGGAATGTCAGATGAAGCTCCAAGTAGCATGACTGTCGCATCCTTCCAAGCCTTCCTGTCGGCCGGTCTCCTTATCAGGTCTGTTGGCAGGCCCACTACAGGAACCGTTCTAATGGAAGTCACTCTCCATAAACAACACGAGGTAGGCTAGGCACATGCGGTTAAAGTTCAGCATCCCCCGACTTCACAGCATAAAGCCTCTTCCACCTTTTCCCACACTCTGGTGGAGGAGTTAATATAGGCAAGTCCACGCCTCACCTTCCTACATTTCCTGGAGCCGGGAAAATGTGACCCAGATGCGAGAATATTATAATTCTCTTCATGCTATTTTTGGGTCTTCACCTTCTCCTAGCCCCTAGATTTGTGCGATGTGCCTTATCTCTGTCAACGCCGGCGGGTTCAGCCTCAACTTCAGTTGGGCCTTCTGATTCCATTGTTGAATCAGTTTCAGCGCAAGTGCACAGCCCTTCGGGATTTCCACCTTCGGCATCGGTATCCAGTCAGCAGGCGGTGGCGGTCAACGCCAAACTACTTTCCTCCCTCGACGCCACAATGACACCGCTCTGAATCGGGTGCAATGCCTGTGGTGCCGCCTACAACGGAGTTCATATGAGCCCTCCCCAAGGAAGGGATTGTGTAGGATATAAGACAAACAGTTTACAGAGCAGGGAGGATGGGTGGGTTGTTAAGGAATCTGGGGTTCGATCCTGTCTCTACCAGATAAGGCGCTACTGAAGATAAGTAACTTATTTATCTGCTAGAGAGATCTAGCCGCAGATTCCTTATCTTAGAATTAGATACCCAAGCAAAACCATCCCAGAGATCTTCTGTGAGTTCAGTTTTCAACCCCTCCTCCAGGGATGGTGCTGCCAGCTGGTGCAAGGGAAAATGCCCAAGCACTATATTTTCAGAGACAGATAAGCTGAAGTCCCGATAAGGAATACTAAGTGCCAGAAACAGATCCCAAGTTGCCTCTAAGGCATACAATAGATGGTCCCCGTGGAACAGGGTGCAAGTTAAAACAGTGTATCCACACAATACAAGTAAAACACCCTCTATAAAATAAGAACTTGGGGCCCGATTCACAAAAGCAATCTGAGACGAAATCTTAACTTTACAACTTTCGGTATTCACAAAAGGCTTTTAGGAGTAGTAAAGTTAGGATTTTGTCTTAAGTTTTTCTTAAGTTTTGGTCTTAAGACAAAATACTAACTTAAGTTAAACCTAAGTTAAACTTAAATTAGGACTTTGTCTTAAGTTTGTCTTGAGTTTTGGTCTTAAGCCAAAACCTAACTTAAGTTTAACTTAAGTTACGATTTTGTCTTAAGACCAAAACATAAGACAAACTTAAGACAAAATCCTAACTTTACTACTTCTAAATGCCTTTTGTGAATACCGAAAGTCATAAAGTTAGGATTTTGTCTCAGATTACTTTTGTGAATCGGGCCAGAGGGTAGAAAACTAGCTCCAGAAAGAAGCCTGTAAAAACAGGCTCCACTAGAGGGGAAACATCCATCCCAACGCAACTTTTATGACGCACTACCATCACAACGCAACTTTTACGACACAAGTTCCATCACAACGCATGCTATTACAACGCATGCTATTACAACGCAGATGTCATTAAAATGCATACCATTGTAACGCATTTATGGGTAAGTTTTTAAATGTTTTTTTACTTATTTATTTATTATTAGTATTAATACTAGTTTATTAATTTAAAAAAGACTTTGTTTAATAATATAGTATTAATGTTAATACTTGAGTTCTTATTTTTAATACTCTAGTATTATATCCTCCTTTAGTATGAAATGTATTTTAAAGTCCACCACTGTTTCAAAAAAAATTTATATTAATTTAAAATTAAAAAATGTTTAGTACTTCTAAAAATATTTTTTTTGAAAATTAAGAATTATAATTATTATAATTAATACTCGAGTATCATTTTTAAATACCCTCATATTACATCCTACTTTAGTTAGAATAGAAATTTATACCCATCCACTATCCCACACATACCCTAGTATTACACCCCCCTGGAATTAAAATAGTAATTTATACCCCTCCTCTATCCTACACATACCCTAGTATTACACCCCACTGGAGTTTGAATAGTGAATCATACCCCTCCACTATCCAACAGAAACCCTAGTATTACACTCCCCTGGAGTAAGAATAGTAATTTTAATACTATTTTAAAATTTAAAAAATGTTTAATACTAATAAAAAACGTTTGTTTAAAAATGTTGTATTATTATTAATACTCTAATATCTTTTTAAAATACCCTAGTATTACAACCTACTTTAGTTAGAATAGAAATTTATACCCAATCACTATCCCAAACATACCCTAGTATTACACCCCCTGGAGTTACAATACTATACCCCTCCTCTATCCCACACATACCTTAGTATTACACCCCACTGGAGTAAGAATAGTAATTTATACCCCTCCACTATCCCACACATACTGTAGAATTAAACTCACAATGGAGTTAGAATTCATATTTCGAAATTATTCAACATTTACACTTCATAAACAATTTTTAAAAAACTATTACATTTTTAGAATAACTTTATTTAAAAAATGATTTATTTAACATTCAATTTGTGTGTATGTAAAAAAAAGTTAAAGTAAATTTTAAAGAAGTTCACACGCTTTTACATTGATTTCAATGGAAAGTTATGTCCTTCATTTATTTCCATAGCTCACTATGTCAATGTCGCGCTAATGACATAAGAAGATTGTTGGAGAGTAAGGGGCTTGGATAACAAAGAAAAGGGAGTATGCTGAAGGTAAGAATAATATTTCATAATTTTATACATCATTTTAAATAAAAATAAACATTGTACATTTAAATTACATATTGAAAAAAATCAAAAACAACACAGTTTATGTAAGTTTATTGACAAAAATATTAATTAAATAAAAGTAAATATTTTTATATAATTTCCAAATAATTGAAAACATTTATTAAATATTGTTTTACATTTAAATAAAATATTTTTAATATACAGTAATGATACATAATGATAAATAAATATTAGTCCTTTTTCTTTATTTGCAGCTTGTGATGACGTATACGCGCGAACGTCAAACGCGTAGGCAGCCATATTGAGGAGCGTCGCTGGACAGAGCAGAAGCAAGGAGACCTGCGCTCAGGTAGGGAAGTTTTAAAACTTCTTTTTTTAGTTAAAACAATGTTCAGATTAATATTTATTGCAAGGAAAGAAAAGGGAGTTTTAGATTAGATAAATTAAAGGTTACATATTACATTCAGCATGTCACCGATCACATTGTTAGTGTATGTCCACGTCGGGTCTCGTGTTTGTTAAACATTATAGCAATGTTTGTATTTATTAAGTTAAAAAATTGTAAAAGAATGCTTTTAGTATGTATTATTGTGACATTGTTTGCTATGGAATACATCGGATAGAAAAGAAGATAGATTTACTGACATGGATATTCAAGAGGAGGACATGGATCGTTTTTAATGGGTTTTAATTGGAATCGTGGAACACATCATTGGATTGCTTTTGGGATTTGTTTTTCAATGGATTTTCAGATTTGGAATTGCTTTTTGATGGACTGCTGATTTCGAGAACAGCAAGTGGATGGATCATTTCTTAGATTTTTGGGGATTTTTGTTTTCCAGTGCATGAAGAAGAAGGATCCGATTTTGAATTTTTTGGACAAGAACTTTGTTTTGATTTTGAGAAGAAATCCTTTTTGGGTAAAATTTTATGTTGTAAATCGATCTTCAAAAAGGATTACTGTACTTTTGGGTATGCATTTTTTTGGGAATGGATTTTAACTTTTGGAATACACAACAAGAATGGTTTTGCTTTGGTTTAAAGAAGAAAAAGAAAGAAAAAAGAAGACTGCTAAGGTAAGGTGACCCAACTTAAATTTACATTAAAAAATAATTTAAAAAATGCCAATTGTAATTAGAGAAAATGTAATTTAGGGCAAAACAGGAAAGTAATACTGTAGGGTGAATTAGTAGTGGAGTATGTGTACAACATTATCTAGGTAGTCTGAAGCCACACACAACGAAAACTGTTGAAAAAATGGCCAATAGTGGTTCTGACATTTCCGTTGATCTTTTAGAGATGCGTGGGTTCAGACTACCTGTTAATGCTTGTGGCATTCTCATTTCTTGAAAACTTTGCCCCTTCCTCAAAGTTTCCAAAAAATGATAAAGATTAGGATGAGGTTTTCCAATTGTGTGGTTGAAGGAGTTGTGCCATCCCTCTATGGTATTGTTTGTCTTTGCCTCTCCTTCTAAGCAACTCGTGTAGCAGTTCCACCACTCCACATGGAAACGTGGCTTCCTCCTGCGACCCGACGTGCTTAGATGTCCAATCCTTGTGTCTTCGAAATAATTTAGCAAGGGTGCCAATTTTTCTTCATTTGTTGTAAAAAATTCAGATTCAGTAATTGCAGTGTAGTACTCGTCTACACTATCAGGATGTACAAAGCAAAGTGCTGTTAGTTTTTTAAGTTCGAGTTGCAGTTTGCTGTCTGATTTGTAATCCGCAACTAGGGATGTTTTTTGTATCTTACGCCTAAATGCCTGGGAAATATGGAAAAAACATCCCTTAATTTGGGAATCAGTGTACGTTTTGGTTATAACATTTATCATTGCGAATCAAATTCAACAAATATTTTCCTAGGACTTTTGTTGGATGTTTTAGATTTAACCACTGTTAAAAGTTCAGTGTATGTTGTGGATTGTTTATCAGGCAGCAAACTGTATACTAGGGGCACTACTGTATGGTTAATTTTAGCATGGATAGTGTATATTTGGGTGCAAGGATGGGGCGTACTTTTAAACGTACCATCCATCATCCAAATATCACTATTCTCTAACTTTGCAAGGTTACGGGGTGAGCTAAAGATAATTATTCGTTTCTGAGGGTTTTGGTTGTCATGCAGGATAAAAGGTTAGTTAGAAATAGTAAGAGAGAGTTCAGGAGGAATTACAATGTCAGAGAATGTGTGTGGTGTGACTCTTTGTGGGTTACTTGCCTGTTTTTTTACGTTGAATAATTCGTCTTAGATTAGGTATTATGGGCATACTGCTAGCAATGTGGTTGGGGACATGTTGAGCAACCTCCCTTAAAATAGAACCAGTGGAGTCATTGGAGGTGCTTGCAATATCTTTCATTTCGTTGATGGTTTCTCTTACTTCAATCTCCATTGCTGAGGCAGAGTGGTTATGCTCATATGTTCTGACAACTGTGTCACCCTGAGTAATCGCTCTGCCTAAGCAATGGGATGAGTGATATTGCACGCACCTCCAATGTCTCCTTGGTTCAGAAATTCTTTCCTTGCAATAAATATAGCCATTGTAATGTAGGAGACGGTTTCCTTTGCTGCTCTTAATGTACTTTGCTGCATTATCACTTGACATGTACTGAAATGATAAGAACAAAAAGAAAAAGATGTTGAAAATATATGAAATTTCTTTTTTTTAATTAGTGTGAAATTCTCTGCACATTTAGAGGTGTGTTATTTGTTTTGAAAACATGGCTAATATATATTTACCCTGCTTGTTTATTTTCTGTTCACTTTCACATGAGGGTTGATTTTGGATTTTGTGTGGGTTGTTTTCTTGAAAAGGCTGTTCAACTGGATTTTTTGAAGATGTCTGTAGAAGAATATAAAATAAATAGGTTGTAGTTTTATAGTGTAAACGAACCCTATTTCTTGGGAATAAAAAAAGGACACATTGTCCATCACTTTCTCTACTGCTGCACCATCCTTGAGTAAGAATAGTAATTTACACCCCTACACTATCCATCACTTTCCCTACTGCTGCACATTCCTGTAGTTAGAATAGTAAATTACACCCCTACACTATCCATCACTTTCCCTACTGCTGCACCATCCTGGAGTTAGAATAGTAATTTACACCTCTACACTATCCATCACTTTCCCTACTGCTGCACCTTCCTGGAGTTAGAATAGTAAATTACACCCTTACACTATCCATCACTTTCACTACTGCTGCACCTTCTTGGAGTTAGATTAGAAAATTACACCCCTACACTATCCATCATTTTCCCTACTGCTGCACCATCCTGGAGTTAGAATAGTAAATTACACCCCTACACTATCCATCACTTTCCCTACTGCTGCACTATCCGGGAGTTAGAATAGTAAATTACACCCCTACACTATCCATACCTTTCCCTACTGCTGCACCTTCCTGGAGTTAGAATAGTAAATTATACCCTTACACTATCCATCACTTTCACTACTGCTGCACCTTCTTGGAGTTAGAATAGTAAATTACACCCCTACACTATCCATCACTTTCCCTACTGCTGCACTATCCTGGAGTTAGAATAGTAAATTACACCCCTACACTACCCATCACTTTCCCTACTGCTGTACCTTCAAGGAGTTAGAATAGTAAATTACACCCTTACACTATCCATCATTTTCCCTACTGCTGCACCTTCCTGGAGTTAGAATAGTAAAGTATACCCTTACACTATCCATCACTTTCACTACTGCTGCGCCTTCTTGGAGTTAGATTAGGAAATTACACCCCTACACTATCCAACACTTTCCCTACTGCTGCACCATCCTGGAGTTAGAATAGTAAATTACACCCCTACACTATCCATCACTTTCCCTACTGGTGTACCTGCTTGGAGTTAGAATAGTAAATTACACCCTTACACTATCCATCACTTTCCCTACTTCTGCACCTTCCTGAAGTTAGAATACTAAATTACACCCCTACACTATTCATCACTTTCTCTAATGCTGCACCATCCTAGAGTTAGAATAGTAAATTATACCCCTACACTATCCATCATTTTCCCTACTGCTTCACCATCCTGGAGTTAGAATAGTAAATTACACCCCTACACTATCCATCACTTTCCCTACTGCTGCACCTTCCAGGAGTTAGAATAGTAAATTACACCCTTACACTATCCATCACTTTCTCTACTGCTGCACCTTTCTGGAGTTAGAATAGTAAATTATACCCTTACACTATCCATCACTTTCACTACTGCTGCACCTTCTTGGAGTTAGATTACAAAATTACACCCCTACACTATCCAACACTTTCCCTACTGCTGCACCTTCCAGGAATTAGAATAGTAATGTACACCCCTACACTATCCATACCTTTCCCTACTGCTGCACCTTCCTGGAGTTACACTATCCATTACGTTTCTTACTGGTTCACTTTTGAGTATTTTACCTTTTTAGTTTGCAGCAGTTGAGTCTTTGAAGAAGTTGTGTTTTCAATTGCTTTTGTTGATGAGAGTTCTTAATTTGATGTCTGTCTGTTTACAATGAAATGATAGACCATTTAATAGTGTGTTTATATTTAAAAAAATGCATTTCATGACTTTTTTTGAAAACAAGTTTATTTTAACTTTACTGTTCTGCTTCTTGATTAACATAATATGCAGTTTTTTTTTAAACAGTGTGAGAGCATTTGTGTTTTCAACCGTATCTTACCTTTGGTTCTTTTCTTTTCTTTGGCTTGTTTACTTGAATTGGTATGATTTTCTTTGTTTCTATGTTGTTGTAGGTTTTCAAGTTTTTGAATGTCGTAATATCTGTAAATGGTAATACAAATTGATACATGTTATTAAAAATATTTGAAACCCTATTTTTAAAATGGAAAAGATTACTTTTTGTTTAGAGGTCATTTTTACACATTTGAAAATAGTGCATGAAAATATGACAAATGAATCAAAAAAATATTTTTAAATTTAACAAAAGGTTTGACATCATTTGCAGATAACTAACTGCATCCCTGTAAAAAAGAAAAAGTTATTTCAAATATTTTTAATGAATTACCTTTTTTTAAGTAGGTTTTTGGTCTTTTGCTTCTATTCCGAAAACGAGCGATAGATGTGGGTTTTGGGTGCTAAAATATTAAAATTTAAATTGTTTACTATTTAACAAATTTTACATCGGTTAAGTCGCAATATGATTATGCAGCAAATATTCATATGTGATTTCATAATTTATTTTAGAAAAATATCACTGTGACATTGTTTCGTGACAAATTTCAGAAAATATTATTTTCAAATGGCTTTGCAAACACTGTTATATTTGAGAGTTTATATCCATAGCACGACATTTGAAAAAGTTGATTTAAGAAAACAACCCCATATTTTGGAAAGTCATTTATATTTTAAAAATGTACTTGGATCTGTGAGCATTTAATTCAAATGTAGAAACTATTTAATGAAGTGATGGTAAAGATTTCGTAAATCTGAAATATAATAATGTTGTACATTTATTACTAATAGTACGATATTTTTAAAATAAGCTATGATTACTTGTGTTTTAATGCAAACTTACTTCTATTTATGAATGGATTACTCTTCGTTTGACTCGAGGTCATCACTGTGGCAAGAGGTCAGAGGGTCAGTTATTTGCGTCTGCTCTCTCTGGTAGTTGAAGATCAACTGATTTCAAAATGGTGTCTTACTCCTATTTATAGGTTTTTGTGAGTGACTTCTTAATTTTTGAGAAAAGCATCGTTTAAATCTGTTTTTTTAATCACACAATTGCTGTGAGAATTTGTATTTTAAAATATGTCTTTAAAAGTGTGTGTTTTACTTCGACATAACGTTTTCTCCTCCATTTTGTTAATAGTCTCTTGGTGTTGATTTCATGAAAATAGTTGAAAGACTTTGTTTTTAGCTTTCGATCTAAAATGGCGGGTATGTGTTTGTTAATCTGTTTATATTAATCAAAGTCACGTTTTTTACCACGATTTATATTAATGGTTAAAAAATATTTTTGATAATACGTTTGATATGCATTTTTGAATAATGAAAATATTATGTTTTAAACGTGCAAGTATTTTTTTAAATACTCGAGTATTAATTTTAATACTTGAGTATTAATTATTTTTAAAAAACTGTGCTATTTTCATTAATTACCGTTTGTTTTTTACTACATTTTTTATACACTTCCCCACCCAAAACCCCTATTTTCCCTGCATCCCGTGCCAGGAGTTATTTTACAAAAATAAAAAATATATAGGAAATTCGTAATATATGCGTTGTAATGGTATGTGTTATATTTGTTTTTGTTGTAACGGTACTTTTCCATTACTATTTTTATTTTGCGTTATAATGGTATTCATTGTAAAAACATGCGTTGTAAAGGTACTTGCGTTGTAAAAAATGCATTGTAAAGTCATGCGTTGTGAAAGTATGCGTTGTAACGTCATATATCCCCCCTAGGGCCACAAATGAATATACAAATGTCTTGCTTTACACTAAATGAAAGAAATTCAGCACTCCCAAGCAGAGGCACTCGGTAAAGCAAGAGAAAGTACCTGGAAAGGGGGCTCTCCACTTATAAAATGAGGCACATCAAAAGACAATTTCAAAATAAAGTGCAGGGTTTTATTAATGCAACTCTCTCTAACAGAAAGACTTTCCCAGATGGTAAATGAATCAGGTTAAACAACATGCAAATGTAAATATACGTATATATATATATATATATATATATATATATATATATATATATATATATATATATATACAAGCAAATAATACTCAAGTTCAAACGCATGAGATAAAACACAAGCAGATAATTATGGTAAAACACATGCAAATAAAACTTACAAGTCCCATAATAATGAAACATTCACAAGTGAAATGCAAGAAAATAGAGCATAAGCAAAGAATAAATGAATGTGCACACCAACAAAAAACACATATAAAGATAACTATATAGTTATACATAAATCGCAATACCAATAATTAAGGAAAATACCTCACTGGCTGCCATATCTTCATCTTGACCCTCCCAAGACTCGGGTGTAGGAAAGTGCCCCCCCCCCCCCCTTTGCATGGTTGCCCCCCCACACTTTTTGCCTAACGTTGATGTACTTTGACTGAGTGTGCTCTGGGATCCTGCTAACCAAGTACCCAGGCCTATGTTCTTACCCTAAACTATACTGTTGCACAACCCAATTGCCAACTCTCTGGCCACATGCAAGTCACTTGTAATAGGTACCATAGGTAACAAGGGCACTGTGACCATGTAGGACCTTTAAGGGCTGGAGCCCTTATTGTGCTACCCTTAGAGGCCCTATACCTTGCCATTGCAAGGAGTGTTTTGGTGCAGAACAAGGGGAAAAGTAGACATGGCACACATCCCTGTGTGCCATGCCTACAACCCACTGCTCTGGCATAGGTAAGCCACCGCTCTAGCCGGGTGCACTATACCAGTGGTGAGGGTACAGATGCATGAACCCTGTACCCCTACAGTGTCTAATTCAATTCTTAGACATTGTAAGTGCAGTAATGCCATAAAGAGTATATGGTGCTAGGAGGTTGTCATAACGAACTCCACAGCACTATAATGGCTTTACTAAAATAAAAACTGGAAAGTTTGTTATTAAACTTCTCGGTACATTAAACCCACACTGATGCCAGTGTTGGTTGTAAGGCAATATGCACTCAGAGGGCATCTTAGGGATGCCCCTGAAAAACGACCTAATTCTAGTGATCAGATCAGAAAAACGCTTTATTCGATTTTAGCAGCAACTTAAAATCATAAAAACAACAATTATATATGGACCATTTCATAGAGCTATAACAAGAAGACATTAAAACATTAAGATGAGAATTAAATTATTACGGTTAGCAAGCTAAAACCTTTCCTTAATACAGTTAGCAAGTTATAAAATTCAGTTTCCTCAGGATACTTTTTAAAAAGCCAGTCATATTCATAATTTAAGATACATTTTCTATTTGCTGTAAAGATAAGTAGCTGGCTGGCATTGTCGCCAAGAACCCTGCTTTAGATACTGTCTAATCCACCTTCTACGTTCATTCTCATAATATTTCCCAAAAAAACCCACGTGAAATGTGGATTGCTATGATAAATTATCACACGGACAAAACCTCAAATTTCTTGACCAGTCATTTTTAGCTGGAAATGTTACCAGGCGATGGAATATTTCAAATCTAAACCTGGTCAAAATAAATCAATCAAAACCCTTTATGCATTGAAGTAAATAAGGTTAGATCGCATAACAGGCTAAGGTCATTTGTTGTTGAATAACTGATATTTTAGTTGTTTCGCCCGATAATCTAAGACTTTCAAAATGGTTCATAAATAACATTTTTAGTTCCTTTCTTGGTATCCTGCAGATGAGTTCAGGGTTATCATAGAGTTCAGATCTATGCAGATCAATTAGCGTTTTTCTAACATACTCTAACCATGGAATACGTTTTGAGTTGTCCAAAGCCATAACGTCCATAATGATTTCCCGATTAAGGCCCAACGCTTCTTCAGACCATACTTTCTACCAGAGTAAGATTGGTTGTCATTTTATGAGGTCTGAGATAAACTCCATACCTAATTCCGCATGACAATTAAAAACTGACGTGCCGGGGAGGAGCTTCGCTGCCAACCAAGATGGCCGCGTGAGCTCGGAGCTCCGAAGACCTCCCGATCTCCCGAATTAATCCTGCTGTCTATCCTGTCCCACGATGGTGGGAATCGGTTGCTAAGCCGGGCCTGATGCGGCTCCCGCTCTCGGATTAAAAATCGGACATTCCTAGCCCCAGTTGTGTCGACGATTCCGGAGGCTCCTCCCGCACCGCTTGTGCCAGGGTAGATCGTAGCGGTGTCCATACGGAGTTCCTCCCTGCCAGTGCTTCTCCTGCCCGAGGGGTGCACCTGAGCTCCGATCGCCTTGCTGGCCGATCCTGATTTTGGACCCTGCAGTCCGTATTGTGTGCACTGTACTACCCAGCTGGACTCTCTCGTCCCCGGTGTCCCCCCCTCCCCCTGTCCCGTGGAAGCCAACATGGCGGGCAAGGGTGGCTCGGATGCGGGTAAGACTCAATGGATCAATCGGAAGCCGTCCCAATCCCAGTCTACTATTCCCGAGCGCTTTTCCCAGTCTAAGGGATCGCCGGTGCAGGTAGTTCGAACAAAAGACCCGAGGAGAGATGAGTCGCCGGACGATTCCGAAATAACACTCAGGGACGTCATGGGTGCGATATCGGGGGTGAGGACGGAGGTGCACACACTTCGCGAGGAGCTATCCAGCAAGGTCGACTCCCTGAAAATCGAACTCAATCTCATCAGGACGGACCTTGGGAAAACTAACGACCGGGTGAAATCTTTGGACCTTAAGACATCCAGCCTGGTCACGGATGTCTCGGACATCCAGACGGAGGTGCGGACTTTGAAACAGGCTAATGGCGTACTGGCGCGTCGGCTGGACGAGTTCGAAGGCCGCGCGCGTCGCCAAAATGTCCGCATCACCGGGGTACCGGAAAAGGCCGAGGAGGACTCTGCAGAACTCTTTGTGGAAGAACTGGTGGTCAAGAACTTACAACCGGGGGGCCTGAGCAAGTTCTTCTCGGTAGAGAGGGCCCACAGGATTCCTGGGGGGCCACCCAAGTCGGGCGCAACCCCGCGCCCCATCATTGCGAGGCTGTTCAACTATAGGGACAGAGATGCTATCCTACAGGCTTCGAGGACCGCGGGCCCTCTCCATTTCCAGAACTCGGAAGTAAACTTTTTCCCGGACTTCACCCAGGCCGTCCAGAAACAGCGGCAGAGCTTCGCCGGGGTGAAGCGGGACTCAGGGAAATGGGCCTGCGGTACTCGATGCTGTATCCTGCTAAGCTTCGCATCGAGCGCGACCACCGGACTTTCTTCTTCGACTTTCCTGACGACGCGGGACACTGGCTCGACACCCTACCCCAGGAACGACCTGAATCAACCGACCGGACGGAGGAAGCCACCGGAGGAGCGGCGGCACAGGAGTGATTTCTGGACTATCTATCTTCCGAGAACTGGGAAGCCGTGAGGTGCTTCGACTTTAGACATTGATGTATATATTGACTCATTTTGTTATTGATATGGGGGATGACGGGAGGGGATGGGATGCCTCCTTTCTCCTTCGTGGGCTTTTTGTAGGTTAGTTTAGGGGCGACAGGCACACTGCTAGTTGGGGTGGATTTTAGTCTGATGCAGGGGTGCAGGGAGGGGGGTAGTTGGGGTGTGTGGTTTTGCACTTTCTCTTTCTCTAATCTTTTCTCCTGGCTGAGGAACTCTTGTTACGTTGTGTCGCTGCACTGGGCGCTGATGTGGGGGGTGGGGGGGGGGACGCGGAGAGTCCTTGACGATGGGGGGTAAGCTGCTTCATTTGCTGAGCTGGAATGTCAACGGTTTGGGTGATCGTATCAAGAGAGGTGTAGTGTTACAAATGATTAAACGGTGCTCTCCAGACATCGTATTTCTACAGGAGACCCACTTGGTGGGTCATGCATGCAAGGCCTTGAATAGACGGGGTTACAAAATGGTGGCTCACGCAGGTTTCTCCTCGGGCTCTAGGGGGGTGGGCATAATGGTGCGCGCGTCCCTTCCGTTGGAGGTGGAGTCTGTGCTGGCTGATGATAGGGGCAGATACGTGGCTTTGGTGGGTAGATGGGAGGGCCGCACACTAGTTTTGGTTTCGGTTTATGTACCCCCGGGGTTGCAGGAGACCACATTTAGGGACTTGGGGGGCGCCATTTTAGGTCTTCCCGAGGGATTGTTACTGGTGGGTGGGGACTTCAATTCAGTTGTCTCAGGGGACCTGGACCGCTTTCCTCCCAGGGATCTTCGCTCTTCCCAGTCTTGGATGCCTGACTTTGTATGTTCCATGGGGATGGTTGATTGTTGGCGTCTGCTCCACCCTACACAGCGACAGTACTCCTTTCTCTCGGGTGCTCACGGTAGCTTCTCCAGGCTGGACTACGTCCTGGCCCCAGCGGCCCAGGCGCAGTCCGTTTCCACCGCGCGCCTCCTGGCCCGAGGTATCTCGGATCACTCTCCGGTCTGGATCTCGTTTGACTTCCAGGTCCCGGCATCCTCGCGGGTAGCCCCCATTAACCCGTGGTATTTTCGCGATCCGAAAACCCGATCTCTCCTGGTCAAGGCTATAGACAGGTACTTTGTTGAGAATACTGGCTCCGTGGACTCGGCCGTCTCCTTATGGGAGGCCTTTAAAGCCGTTCTTCGTGGCGAGGCCTTCTCCCTGATTGCGGAGGCACGCCGCCGCCGCGATGAAAACGTGGTGCGGCTGGAGTCTGACCTTGCAGACCTAAACGCTCAGCTGGAGCTGGGCCCGTCACCCGAATTGGTCCATGCCCTCTCGCTTAAGCAGTCCGAACTCCGGGCCACCGCTACTGATGCAGCGAAGGCCTTGAGCAGGGAACAGCAGGGAAGGATCTACGATTCCGGTGATAAAGCTGGGAAGCTCTTGGCCTGGTTGGATAAGCGGGAATTGGCGTCCCGGGTGGTCCCGGAATTGGTGGGAGAGGACGGCTTAACCTTGACGGACCCGGCGGCTATAGCCGGGTCCTTCGCGGAATATTTCGAAGGGGTGTACACCTCCGCTACCTCTCTCCCGGAATCCGCTTCGGCCTCCTATCTGGAAGATATTGACCTCCCCTGCCTATCTGATCTTGACCGGGAGGACATGGACCGAGACCTGTCTGATGACGAGGTTGCCTTGGCGATTCGCTCGTTACGATCTGGTAAAGCGCCGGGACCGAATGGTATCCCGGTGGAATTGTACAAGCTAAGGGCTGACGCGCTAGCTGCACCGTTGCGCAAAATGTTCCTTGAGGCCCGCGGGCGGGGGGAACTCCCCCCAGACCAGAGACTCGCCACCATAGTGGTGATCCACAAAGAAGGGAAGCCGCGGGACCTCCCCCGGTCTTATAGACCCATTTCGCTGTTAAACGCTGAACCCAAGATCTTAGCAAAACTGTTAGCCAACCGGCTGGTGGGCGTGATCGCGGACCTGGTACATCCAGACCAGTCCGGGTTCATTCCGCACCGGAATACGGCGCTTAACCTGAGGAGGCTCCACGCAGTTCTGGCACGTGCCCACTTGCTTCGTGACCCGGCGGTTTTGGCTTTCCTTGACGCTACTATGGCTTTCGACTCTCTTGAGTGGAATTATTTGTGGGCGGTCCTAGCTAAGCTGGGCTTCGGGCCTTCCTACATTGGATGGGTCCGACTGTTATACTCTGCACCGCTGGCTAATGTGGCCGTCAACGGCAGACTTTCTGCTTCCTTCGCGCTACACAGAGGTACCAGACAGGGCTGCCCGCTTTCACAGCTCCTGTTTGCGCTAGCGTTGGAGCCCCTGGCGGCAAGGATTAGAACGCACCCTGATGTTTCGGGGATCACGTGGTCGCCTGGCTTCGAGGATCGAGTGTCGCTTTACGCGGACGACATCCTCCTTTATCTTACCTCTCCTTGTCGCTCGCTCATTGTGGTTTTTGACCTGCTGGTAGTCTTTGGGTCGTTTTCGGGGTTGGTGATCAATTGGTCTAAATCCTCACTATATACGGTGTGTGGAGACACCCCGCGCCTCCCCCGTGGGTGCTCGATTCAGGTAGCCCAACAGGGCTTCCGGTACTTGGGCATCTACGTGTCGCTTGACCCTCGTGCCCGCTACACACGTAATCTTTTGCCACCGCTGGAGCGCCTACGGAGGGATGTCGAGATCTGGAAAAAACTGCCTATCTCTTTGATGGGCAGGGCGGCACTGTTTAAGATGATGGCGCTGCCCCGCTTTCTATATGCCCTGCAGAACTCACAGGACCCGGTCCCTGCCAAGTACTTTGGCGAGATCGAATCCTTGCAGCAGGCACTGCTGTGGGATGGACGGCCGAGAATATCGTTGTCCAAACTGACCATCCCTGCTATGACGGTGGTATCGCACTACCGGATATGCGGAGGTACTATTGGGCGTCCCAGCTCGCGGCAGTCAACCATGGTTTCTATGGCCCGGCGGTTAGCCCGGGATACGCTATGGATCGATGGCTGGTAGGTGATGGCAATTACTACAGAGCTCTCTACTCCAGGTCGTTGGACCGTCGATTAACGGGCCCCACCAGAACGATGGTACAGGTATGGCGCACGGTGACGAACACCCTTGGCTGGCAGGATAAGATCACTTTGGCCACTCCCCTGTATGATTCTGATGCGCTGGGGAAATTGTGGAAGACCAAAGGTTTTGACCGATGGGACACTATAGGCATATCCAAAGTCGGTGATATGGTTGTGCGGGGCAGCATCAAGTCGTTTGCCTCGCTGCAGCAAGAGTACCAGCTGGCGCCGACAGAATATTTCCGACACGCCCAGCTTAGCCACGTCCTCTCCCCTCACGTCACTGACAGTGATGCCTTCCCTGAGTCTTCGCCCCTGGAGGATCGGGTGCTGGACGGCCATATGCCGGACAGCGCCATTTCCCTGACTTACAAGAAACTGATCAATGTGAGGGTGGACTTGCTTGAACGATTGCGGATGCACTGGGTGAATGACGGTATAGAAATGGATGATGAGGAGTGGCAGTCGGCGGCCTCTTCCCCCAGGGAGGTGGCCATATCGGCGCGACTGCGTCTGGTCCAGCTGAAAATTCTTCATAGGGTGTATGTTACCGGCCCCAGGCTCATCCATATGGGGCTTTCTACGGATGGCCTGTGTCGGCGAGGTTGTGGTATGCTTGCCACCTTCCTGCACATCATCTGGGAGTGTCCCGGTGTGGCCCGGTACTGGATGCGAGTGCATGAGGTGATGGAGGAGGTGACGGGTGTGGCCCTACCAGCCGAGGCTCGACGTTGCCTCCTCAATGTGTGGTGTCCGAATGACTACAGTGTGGCCCAGACCCGATGGGTCACTTTGGGGAATATGGTGGCCAAGAGGGACATTGCCCAGAAATGGGGCGCGCCCGCTCCCCCGTCCCTTAGCCTCTGGAAAAACAACATGGACTGGTGCATGGTGCGGGAAAAAACGGTGTATGTGGCCAGGGGCAAGCCCAGAATGTGGAGATCAGTGTGGGGAGCCTGGAACTCTTATCGGGGCGATTTATGCGAACCCCCGCCGGAACCGGAAGTGGACGTCCAGCCCTCCCCATAGCATGCTACCCTTCCCGTAATTCCAGACTGAACATCCTGAAACGGGACCCCCCCCTGTATCTTCGTACTGCAATTGTAACCTTGAGGTGAATTGGATGTGCGGCCCCCGGCCCCCCTCCCACTGTGCCCCTTTACTATGCTTGCACTGTCCTCGGCCAATTTTTTCCTTACTCTTTCTTTCTCCTAACCTTTTCGTGCCTAGGCACTTCGTTCTTGGTGGCCTTCCGGGGCCCTTTCTTTATTTTAGTTTCTAAGTTGTTCCCTATTGAAAAATTAAACCTGACTGCTTCTGCGTGCTGTTTTGTACATGACTCTATATGCCACCTTAATGCTGCCTGGCCTCCGGGATGTACGGCTGAATAGCGGTGTACTTTTTTCTATAAATAAAGGTTTTCCAAAAAAAAAAAAAAAAAAAAAAAAAAAAAAACTGACGTGCCCTGGGGAAGCGCTAGGAGATATCTTAAAAAGCAATTTTCTGCAATTTGAATGGATGCTACATTTTGAAAACCCCAGATGCTCGCCCCATAAAGTGCTATGCATCTACATTTAGCTGTGTATATTTTTAAAAGGATCTCCGGTGGTCTTTTTCCTAATTTTTGGGCAAAATCCGTTAGTACCACAATTGAGCGTTTAAACAATAGGGTCCTGCTCTTAAACACAGGACCCCATGGGGCGTGGCTAAGCCGAGCTGCGAGATGGCCGCTCGTTGAGTGAGCTCCGCCGGCTACACCGAATAATCCTCCAGTAATCCTTTTCCTGAAACCTGCGGACCCCCATTCCCTCGGGGTTTGACGGAGGGCACCTTCATACATCCGGGGTGTGATTTTGGTGCATGCTGCAGCAGAAATCCGTGAACCGGAGCCTTTCAACGCTCCGCCGGCTGGCCAGCTCGTCCCGGCGCTGGGCGGAAGTGGATAGTCCTGGGCGGTGTGGCGAACTGCAGCCCGAGGCTTTGGAGGCCTCTGGTGGACCGGAGGCCGTGGGCGCGAAACCTTGTCGGCGGCGGCGCCGCACCTGCAGGCGTACCCTGGCGGACCCCTACGGACCCTGACCCGATCGAGAGACCTGTAGGAGGATTGGGGGTGACCGCGAGCCGGACTCCTTGTCTGACGGCCTGCGCAGAAACTGGCCCTGTCGCCGCAGCGTAGAGGACGTGGGGCGGCCGGACCGGCCGATACGAGGTGAGCGCCTGATCCTGCCCAGCTGTGACCGCTGGCGGTAGCGGACGGGGCGCAGTGAGCGGCACTACGTGTGGCGGGGCTCCCGCTGGCGTCCTCTCTGCCCTCGCGACCTGCTGCATGAGACACCGGCGCACTGCCTGTCCAGCCACAGAACTGTAGGGCTCTAGCCCTGAAATTATAAAAGGACCGCCCGCCCTGCCGCATCACTGGTCGCGGCGCCGCTATTACGATCCTAGCACTGAGCCCGCCATTTTAAGCCTTGGGGCTGGCCTGCCTGGCACGCTACTGCATTGCTTGCGGGGTGCAATCACGCCATTGAGACCTGTTACCAGCCTGCAGCTCCAAGCTCCCCGGCCCCCCCCTGCACAGCCCCTGCCTCACACGGGCCGACGCACCTGAACCACATAGGCTTTAAGACGCTTCTGCACCACCCTTTGCTGGGGCCCAGCTGCCACAATGGGGAAGAACGAGGCCAAACAGTCCAAGATCAGCTTCGACAACAAGCGCCCTCCGAAGACCCCTACTACGGATACAGGGGGTGAACAGGCGTCGTCTCAGGGGCTGCCAGCCGATATTGACTTCGGGGCGCTCATCATGGAGGTAAGATCCGGCCTGAAAAGTATCGATACCAAACTCGACGCCATGTCTGCGCAACTGGAGTCGGTGAAGACCAAGGTGGACGTGCATGAGACTCGGCTGGACCGCTTAGAAAACAGGCAAACTGAATGCTGTGAATTCCAGCAGCAAGCCAAGCAGCATATTACTTCTCTGGAACGAGAATTAGACATTTTGCGAGCCAAGTCGGATGATTTGGAAGCGCGTTCCCGTAGATCCAATATACGTATAACGGGTATTCCAGAGACGGCAAACATCGACAAGATGGAGACGTATGTGGCGGACCTCTTGCACGAGCTATTCGACCCGCACCTGTCCTCAGTCTTCACGGTCGAGAGAGCGCACCGATCGCTGGGGAAGAAACCGCCGCCAGGTGCTACCCCCCGGCCCATCCTAGCTAAACTAATCAACTACCAGGACAGGGACTTGATCCTACGCCTGGCGAGGGAGAAGGGCAAAATCACTCATAAAGGGAATACAATTTCCTTTTATCCGGACTTCACCCCCCTGGTACAAGCAGCTCGTAAGGAATTCCTTCCAGCGAAGAAACTGCTACTACAGGCAGGCGTGCCGTACTCCCTGCTATACCCTGCAAGGTTGAAGGTACTACACGACAACACCACCCATTTTTTCACAGATGCAAAGTCGGCGCTCAAGTTCGCCAAACACATCGGCGGGGCGGGAGCCAGGAGAAGATCGCCCAGGCATGAAGATACGACGGAACAGCTAAGTGACAATGACTAAATGGTGTTCTAATGTGGGTGCTGGGAAGTCGTGGGTTCACCTCCTCATGAGCCACATGGGTTGGCAGGGGTTCATCATGCTGGCTGTTGGTACTTGTTCCCTGGGAACGAACTGGTTGAGACTGTGTCCTGCTCCAGGTCTTCCAGCTATGCTTCATGGTGCCCTACTACATATGGACATTCTGGAGGCGGTTAGACTACTTGATCCCGAGGAGGGGGTCTCGCAGAACTCATGGAACCTTATCTCAGACTGTAGCCACCCCGGTCACACGGGGCTGTTCGCTGGGCACACCACGCCCCATGGGGTGTCTCCCGCTGTTTTTGCTGTTGGGTCTAGGTTGCACCTTGTGTGCCTTATTATGGGGTATTTCACGACCTAATTGGGAGGTTGCTGAGGGTGGAAGGGACTGGGGGGGGTTTGTTGACCTGTTATTTAATGTTTTGACACGGTGCATAGTGCAGGATGCTATACTTTCACACGCGCGGTTGGTGGCGAGGAGCTGTGGTTTCCATTGTGGGTGTGGGGGGCGGACTGGGACGTGGAGGGTCCCGACATTGACACGCTTCAGATATGGGAGGGGTTAAGCTTTGGACATGGAACATTAGAGGCCTCGGGGACTACAGAAAAGCCCGATTGATGCATGGCACGTTAGCCAGGCATAATGTTGATATCTGCTTTCTGCAAGAAACGCATATTAATACCACTCCCTCGCCCAGATTGAAGAACTCTAGATGGTCCCAAGTGTACTCTGCTATTTATTCCAACTATGCCAGAGGGGTGGCTATTCTTGTGCGCAGGGGACTGGACTGGCGGGAGCGCGCTAAAGTACAAGACGTGAATGGCAGATACGTGATCCTGTATGGCTCCCTGCAGGGGCGGCCTATTGTGCTGGCAGCTGTGTACGGTCCTAATGTGGATGACCCGGACTTCTTTCGGGACGTATGGGCGCAAATTGCGTTGCTTGACTGTTCATCTGTGGTGCTGGGGGGAGATTTCAATGTTGTGCTTGACGACAGCATGGACAGACGAGGTGTGAGTAGAACTATGCATACCCATGCGCGCCAGGCCATCCTCGATGTGATGAGTGAGGGATTGTTGTCGGATGTGTGGAGAGTGCGTCACCCTGATGTGCGGATGGGGACATGTTACACGTGCCACAAAGAAGCTTGGTCCAGACTGGATTTTTGGTTGGTGTCTCCTGAGGTTGCGACATGGGTGTCTAGGATCGAAATACAGGCTAGGTCCCTATCGGACCATTCCCCTTGTGAGCTTGAGCTATGTCTTCCTGACACCATTAACAGAGCATTCACATGGCGATTACCCCCACACGCACTCACGGACCAGGTGTTTGTTGAGGAGATAAGGGACGACATTGTTAAATACTTTGCTGAGAATGCAGGCTCCGTCACCTCAGAGGCTGTTGAGTGGGATGCCTTTAAAGCAGTGATAAGGGGTCAGTGCATAGCGAGACAGGCGGGTGTGCTGCGAACGATTCGTGACACCCTTGCTAAACTGGAAGGGGAGTTGCGAGGGCTAGATGCAGCCTTTAGCTTGAGCCCGACGTTAGCAATGGCAGGTGATATCAAGACGAAACTGCTTTCCTTTCATGAGGAAGCGGAGCGAGAGGTGCGGTTTCTGGGGAGACGAGCTGAGGCCCGCAGATACGGAGAGGGGGACAGGCCCAGCAGAACGCTTGCCAGGCTGATAGACCCTCGTACACAGTCACACTACATTCACGCTATTTATGATACGGAGGGATCAATAGCCGTAGGCCAGGAGGCTGTATTGCGCGCCTTCACTGACTTTTATACGTCCCTCTACGCCTCTAAACAACCCGCAGCCCCGGCCTCCTTAACCAATTTCCTTGACTCCATTGCATTGGTTTGGTTCAACAACAACCACAGACAGTACATGGACCTGCCTGTTACCGTCCAGGACATCGCTCAGGTGATAAAAAGCATGCCGGCGAACAAGGCCCCTGGCCCTGATGGCCTGACAACGTCCTTTTACAAGACCTATGTGGATGAACTGGCGCCGAAACTACACTCCGTGTTTGTTGAGGCCCTTGAATTGAACTCCCTGCCTGACTCCATGCACGAAGCCTTAATAATCACACTTCTGAAACCTGACAAAGATGAGATGCTCCTGGACTCATATAGACCCCTCTCCCTCATCAACGTAGATGCCAAGATATATGCTAAAATAATCGCAGACAAGCTGCAGCCGATGTTGCCGATTATAGCCTTGCCTGACCAGTCCGGATTTATCCCCGGTAGAGCCACGTCCCATAACCTGAGGACCATTTTTTCGGTCCTTCATTACCTACACCCATCTGTGCAAGCAGCAGTGGTGTTCCTGGACGCGACCAAAGCATTTGACTCTTTGGAATGGCCATATTTATTTAAGGTGCTGGAAAGAATGGGCTTCAGTCATAATTTCATGACCCTGATCAAACTGCTATACACTGGTCCCAGAGCCAGAGTTAGCGTAAACGGCCTGGTGTCTGGACCCTTTAACATCACTAGAGGAACCAGGCGAGGGTGCCCACTGTCCCCCCTTCTATTCGCTATCGCGATGGAGCCGCTTGCGGCTCGGATACGACAACACCACACTGCGAGGGGTATCGGGTTTAGCTCTCGGAGCCTTTTGATCTCGTTATATGCGGACGATGTGACCTTGTACATTGTCAACCCCAAAGACAACATGAACCCGTTGCTCCGTGAGTTTGTGAGGTTTGAGGGCCTGGCGGGTATATCCATAAATTGGTCCAAGTCCGTAGCCTTTCCACTAACGGATGAGACGAGTCGACCGCCTGCAGACTACCCTATACGTTGGGAGGACGGGGCTGTTAAGTACCTGGGGATATGGATTAGCCGGAATGTGCAGGAATTATGGTCCCTGAACTTTGGAAGGGCGGTGGATTGGATGGAAGGGAAGATTGAGGTGTGGAACAAATTACCTCTGTCCCTAGTTGCACGAATAGCATTAGCAAAAATGGTGATTCTTCCCAAATTCCTGTATCTGTTTGTCAACATCCCGCTGCCCATGACATCGCACTTCCATGCGCGGGTGCGCTCACTGATGTTGAAACTGGTCTGGGCTGGAGGTCAGGCGAGGATCTCCTGGGACCTGCTTACACTCCCACTTCGGCAGGGGGGCCTGGGGGCCCCCGACTTGAAGCTCTACTCTCTATGTGCACAGGCGCAGTTCCTGCATTTTTGGGCCTTCCCTACCCCCTACCAACCGCACGTGGCGGTGGAACTGGCAGCGTTAGCCCCGTTGCCCCTGCGAGTGGCCCTCTACGGGAAAGTTACGCGCCCCTCAGTGGAGGTTGACACCGTAGAAATGGTGCGCTGGACCTGGCGAGAACTGCAGAGAAGAGCTGGCCTCACCTCCCTGTACGCGCCTGCGATCCCACTGCGGGGGAACCCGCTGCTGCCCTGCTTGGCTGCCAGGGGAGATGTTCTCACGCTCCGAGGGAAAAGTCTGCACACATTCGCCGACTTATACCCTGAGGGCACCTTCGTTGAGTTGAGCATGGATATTGGGGACCAACCTGTATCTTTTGCGGACTCGCTGCTTTACCACTCCCTTAGGGAATCTTGCAAACAGTTGGGACCCCACTTCCCGGAAGAGCCGCAGGCACTGGATGCCCTACAGAACCTGCTGTCGAAGCCCTCTCCCAAAAAATTGGTATCGAGACTTTACAACTGCATGCAAGAGCAGGCCCCTATCACTGTGGCCACCGCCAAAGTTGCTTGGGCTGCGGATCTGGAGGTCCCCCTCACAGATGACATGTGGGAGTACTGCTGTAAACAACTAACAGCCCTGTCCCCGAACTACCGGTTGCGGCTCATTCACTTTAAATTTCTGCACCGGTACTATCGTACACCGATGCTACTTCATCGCATGGGCATCCGCACGGATGCGTCCTGCTGGAAGTGCGGGAGGGAAGATGCGTCCTTCATACATGTGGCATGGAGCTGCCCCAAACTGACAGACTACTGGACAGATGTTTTTACAGCTATCAACCAAATTTTGAGCAGAAACGACACGCCGTTGCCGCTCCTTGGCCTGCTGGGCTACGTCAGAGACACTGAACCTAGTGACAGGAAACTGCATGCACTCCTCCTCCTTTTTGCTAAACGACAGGTTGCACTACACTGGGGCAGGAAGGCGCTCCCATTGTTCACTGGGTGGATCGGGGATGTCACCTATGGGCATGCGCAACTCACTCACTACTGGGAGACCATGCCCACTGCCTCTAGACCACATGACATTTGGGAGCCATTTCTGCAATGGGCCAGAGAGCGGGCGGGATCGGAAGCATCTGGAGGGTCGCCTGATGTGGGTGTTTCGGATGATATGGGCTGAGTGGTGGCTGAGCGAACTTGCACTGTTTTGGTATTGATGCTCCCTTCTAGCACTGTACTGCCCGGACTGTGAACCATGTATGCCCTGTTGTCCCTCTTTACCTTTGTACTGGCAGAGAGTCCTGCTCTCCTTGCGAGCCCCCCTTGGGCCGCATGCCCCAACCTCTGGTCCTGCTTCAATATCTCCCTTTTCCCTCTGCGGCACCACCCCCCCCTCTCTACCTCCGCCATGTATGCTTGCTGCCGGCCACGCCTCCACTACTACCACGAATCGCTTCCAGCCAACAAACCTTTGACACAGACGCTTGCAGCCCCGGCAGGATGAGGGGCACTACGTGGCTGAATAGCTGTACTTGCACCAATGTTACGTCGTTTAAGTTTTTTTTCTTTTCTTTTCTATTTTGTTGGGGATGATTGGGTGAAAACAGTGCTGATTGATGTATGTTTCCCACTTGCTGTTTTTAAAGTTGGGGGCCGCTGATTGCCCAGAGACAGCTTACACGGCTCCTGTTATGAACGTCTATCTACTGCACTGAGAAAAGTAAGATCAATAACTGTGCTACGGCTGCATTGCTCACGTATATTTCACTGCAACCTTGTGTACTCTATTGGGGGCATGGAGCTCAATGACTGTTATATTACTATTGTCTGCTTTCCTGACTTGGATGGTGTCCGTACCTCATAGCGGCCTGCCTCCGGGTTGTTGGCGTGACGCAGTGTAGCCCTTTGTCCCTTTTCTCATAATAAATGTCTTACACCAAAAAAAAAAAAAACAAAAAAAAAAACACAGGACCCCATGAGGCTGAACCGTCAAGAAGCACCCCCAAATAGGAGAAGGTTTTGGTATATTGAATAGAAACACCACCCACCTGCATAGTTCTACATTTAGCCCGACCTTTCCCACACTTCATCACAAACGACTTCTTGGTATTTATTTTAAGGTCCGTTTATCCATGAACTCAATATATTTGGAAAGTGCCTTCTGGGCACCTATCTTAGTTCTGGCTATTAACACTGCGTCGTCCGCATAGAGAAGGGAGACAGCCTGCTTATTTCTAAATCTTGGAGAGTCTAATACACCGGCCTCCAATTCCTCCTCCAAAGCGTTCGTATATATGGAGAAGAGGAATGGGGCCAAGACGCAGCCCTGTCTGACTCCCTTCTTTATGCGGAAAGGCTTGGTGCACTCTCCCTTCAAGCCGTGTCTCACTTTTGCAGTTGCTCCTGCATATAGTTGTCAAAGGAATTGCACAATTGCAGGTTCCACCCTTATGTCTTCCAATACTCCCCAAAGCTTATTATGATCTACACAGTCGCAAGCGGCCGTGAGATCGACAAATATGGCGTATAAACACCCTGTCTTTGCCTGGGTATATTTCCCTTGTAACATCAAAAAATTTCGAACCTGCTCCACTGTGCCCATATCCTCCCTGAAACCATACTGTACCTGGCTCAAAATATTATTATCATCAGCCCAAGTTTGTAGTTTATTTAAAACCACCTTTCCTGCAATCTTCATGAGTGAGTCCAGGAGTGATACAGGCATATAGTTAGCTGGGTTCTCTCTATCCCCTTTTTATAGATTGGTATTATTACCGATTCAGACCAGGTTTTTATAAATCCTTTGGCACAACAGGCCGTTTGGACATGTGTCAAGAGTGGGGTCCAAAGTTCGGTAGTCATTTTGAAATTATCATTTGGAATCCCATCGGGACCCGGGGCTTTGTTTCCTTTACTGTTATTAATTGCCGATAGGACTTCCTCATGTGAAAACTCTATAGTATCGGGGAGTGATCCTGAACTTGACCATCCAGCTCATTATTCTCTAAGGGCCTAACAAAATTTCCGTCCTCTTTTTTATATACCTTCGAGAAGAAATCGATCCAGGTACTTTCATCTATGGCGATTTCTATTCTCGAGGTATCTTTTTTAAAAAAATAAGGAGCATTCACTGCCTGCCAAAACAATTGGGACACTCTATGTTGGGCAGCCTCACACAAATGTTGCCAAGCCTGTTCTTTTATTTCTTTTTTCCGTTGGTTCCGGGCTAAATCATAGGCCTTTCTACAAGCTCTAATTAGTTCGTAATCCCTTATTTGTGTGCTAAGTGCAGCCTTGAGGAGGGAGTATGTTTTTGTGCACTGGGTGTCAAAACACCCATTACTCTTGTTTTGATTCTTTTTATTTGGCCTAGAGAGGGAATTTTGGATAGCTATAGAAACCTGCCCAAAGGAATCTATAGTCTCAACGTAAGTGGACTCTTCATCTAGACATACCAGGATAGGTGTTAGTGCCCTTGCTATAATATCGGCATTCATTTTTATTGGGTCTTTTTTACCCCACTTGAGTGCAAAACCATTTTGGCGAGCCAATACAATTTCTGGCGACCATGCCAAACACTCTATAGTAGAGAAATTGATACAGTCAGGTAATTTTAGGTGCAGACTAAGAGGCAAATGGTCACTAAGGCCATTTGGGAAAATCTTAGAATTTTCCACCCAGTTAGAATATCGAATAGGTAAAATAATGTAGTCGATCACTGAATTGAAACCTCAACCTATAAAAGTCCGACTAAAGTTTACCTTTGGAGAGGACATCATGTTTGCAAATCCAAGATCGAACGTGGCCATTATATCATACATTTTTTCCCCTCTTTCTGTGTGAACAAAGTGATTCAGACCACCAATTTCTTCCCATTCATTTTCCCCGAAGCCGCACGCATTCGATTTACATACGCTTAAGTCCCCTCTCTTCCTTTTGCAGTAGTTTGATAGTTTAAATCTTCTTAGAAAACTTTCATCACATCCGTGAAATTAGCATTGTCAATATTATTATAGAAGTTTACAATCAGCAACTCTATCGATGAGTGTAAGTAAATGGATATCATTTGATAATAAGGGGTACTCTTTAACATTTTTACACCCTTCACCCTCAGCATGTTTGATACATATACACAGATTCCCCCTTTATGTCTTCTGTGTATGGACCGCCCCGCAGGAATGTGGAATGTTTTGTAACCATCCAAATGTTTTTCATTTATGTGCCAAGATTCTTGGAGGCACAGTATGTCAAAATTCGGGATAAAATCTCCCCAAACAGTATTAGAGACTTTGCTCTCAAGGCCACAAACATTCCAAGAGGCTATCCTTACTAGCCCATGAGTAATGGGTGAACTAGCTGTTGGAATACTATCATCATCAACATTGGGGGGCTTTGATGCTCCCACCTTAACAAAAGCATCCACTTGTTCTCCATCTTTCGAGACCACTCGGATCCCTACTTCAGGTCTGGCTTGTGCACTGCATTGAATTTTTAGACTTGCACATTTATCTTTAGTACTGTCAGAATCTAAGGCTCCATTAAAAAACACATCTCAAGCATGCGGGAAGACTACATCCTGTAACAAGTTAGACTCGTTCTGGGCCTCTGGTAGGATGTTATTTGAATAATGCAATAACGGTATATTCTCTTTCTGGGCTGAACTACACGTTTTATAGATACCATCAAGAAGTCAGTCCACCTCATCTAACTGTCTCAATGGTTCATATTTATTGTGTATCGAAACTTTATAGGTCAGGTCATCATCATTAAAGCCATGACTCATCGTAAAATTTTCCCTCCTTGACAGTCGTGGGTGATAGAAAAGCCCTGTGGAAGAACTTTTATACCATCAGTTCGTAAGTCAGCTTGCCCCACTCGTTTTAGGATTTCATAGACCAGGGCGGGGGAACTCAGGGTCAAAACCACACAATCACCTAACCAAATCTTTCTCTCCCATCCCACCCAAGAAACACGCCTCACCATTTTAAAAGCCTCAAACATATCCTTAGCTAAGCCTGTCTTTAGCCCCAGGTGATGAATGGACTTGTTCCGCAGGGTATGCCAGCATTCATTAGCAGAATCGTTTATCAGTGGTACATTTGCCAGTACCAGAGTGTACAGGGCTGTTGCTGGAGGAAGGTTAAGGGTAATGGGTTCTTGATGCAATATTTGGCTAGATGTTTTATATAGCTTTTCCTGTGGATGCGTGTCAATGTGTGGTGTCCTCCCATTATTTTCCTTTTCTATACCTCCTGCTCCCTTTTTGCCATCCTGATTATTATTGTTATGCCCATGTGTAACACCTTCTCTAGTGGTTTTTTTCTGAGTTACTCGGAGTATGGGCTCCCTGTCTTAAAATAAAGGAGAGCTGTCTGCATGACCGTTCATGACCCCCATTTGATGACTTAGGTATGAGTTCAGTTAGTTTATTTAGTTTACTCAGGATAGTGGCTTGTCCAGCTTCTAGGTGCGCTAATCTTTCCTCTAGAGGGCCAATAAATGTTTGGATAGCAGATACCAAATCTGCTAAAAGAGACTTAGAATCAGATATGCGGCTACAGGTTTGCGATTTAATATTACTTTTTACATGAGTAGCCCATTTTTTCCCCCTATTTGTCCCTCTATTAGGCTTAGTTTTTGCCATAGTTGCCACTCAGGGCTTATTAGTTTGTGCCTCAGTAGTGTGTATCACAGGAGGTAGACTAATGGGGGGGTTTTATTTTCCTTTATACAAGTTCTCTTTGGTGGGGGCAGTGTGAGAGCGTCTTGATCTTCGGAAAGAATTTCGTCCCCTCCTCTAAAAATGCAGCCGTTTGTTAACTCATTTGAAATGTTACTGCTATTTTATCTTCTGGTAGTGCTCCATTGGATCTCTTTAACTTTCTTTTCCCCATCAGTAGTTTGGCAGTCCTTCCTCATGTACACTTAAGCCGCTATGTAAAAACTAACAAAATCCACTTAAGCACAGAGAGTCTTTTGGCAATATTGATGTCCTTACTTGATTGTGGTCCCAGACTCCCAATGTCCCAAATATCGATGAGCCATGAAACGGGGCCCAGCCCAGCCCAGCCTCTTCCGGGCTATGATGGGCAAGGACCATCCCGCCCTTGGCCCGTGCGAGACCGGGGAGCCCGCTCCGAGATTTAAAGGGTGGGTGGCGGCTGGCACAGTTCCTCGCGCTAGACCGCACTGCCTTGTGGGCTATGTAGTTCCTGGGCAGTGCGCGGTCCGCGCTAGGGAGCAGGGAGAGGTCCTCCGTTGGTTCTGGCAGCAAGTCTCTGGGTCCGGGAAAGGGCAGCAGCACCGCGATGGCCAGCAGCAAAGAACAATCCTGGTAGGCAAATGTGTCTCTGAGAGTGCGTCCCGCGCAGAGATTTAAAGGGCGGGTGGCGGCTGGCACAGCTCTTCGCGCGAGACCGCACTGCCTTGTGGGCTATGTAGTCCCTGGGCAGTGTGCGGTCCGCGCTAGGGAGCAGGGAGAGGTCCTCCGTTGGTTCTGGCAGCAAGTCTCCGGGTCCGGGAAAGGGCAGCAGCACCGCGATGGCCAGCAGCAAAGAACAACCCTGGTAGGCAAATGTGTCTCTGAGAGTGCGCCTAGTGTCATGGCTGACTGCTTGCCACCACGCGACATGTTCCTTGAGTCCTGGGTTGAGAGCTTGCCGCTCTCAGGGTCCTGAAACGAAGCACATCCTGGGATGAGGTGCCAAGCCTCCTCCCCCAGGATGTGTTGAGTTTTTACGGGGTTATGCCCTAGTAAAAATGACCCAGCCTGGGTCAATGATACAGTGCGTTTGCACGGTTGGTCGGAGTAGTCAAAGAATTCGATACAAATCAAAGTGTGCTCATGATGGCGTGGTTCCATCACTGCCCCGCCTGCTCATTCATTCACCCACACAGGCGGGGAATTAATGTTGCATGGGCGGAGCGGCAGCTGCATGATGGAACCACGCCGTCATGAGCACACGCCGCCTGTGACACATGACGCTGTGGTTCCGTCATAAGCAGGCATGGGGTAAAGCAAATCACAGTGAGGAAATCCGTGCCCTATCCAGTAGGGCCAATTGGAAGCAATTTCAGCCAATCCAAATTAGAGGCTGAACTCAGTAGCAAGTGGCAATAATGAATCCTTCAAACAACAAACGTAGTTCCGCCCGCTCGTCGCCAGTGTTAGAAATACCAAACGAAGTAAAGCTTGAGTAAATTGAGTAAGAGGACTGCAGGTAATCCATGGAGGTATTCCAATAACGTTTCACAAAACAGCACAGTATTCATACAGCAAGGATCAAGCAGTACAATGGCGTAAAAACTGCTCACCATGCATATGTCCCCCGAAAGCTTTTCAAACCTCGCATCCTCCCCGCCCCAGAGCCAGCAGTTTAGCACCCGTTGATGCCTCATATAAAAAAGGCATCATACAAACCCGCATAGCAACCACTTGCTACAGCGATTAGGATGGCACACACACATGGAGAATCGCTCTTGTGTCACCCTCACAGCCAGAAGATAAACACAATCAGAAAATGAAATTATAAAACACGCATGTAACAAATAGCTCATGAGGAACTAGGACCACAATATCTGGGAAATGGAATAAGACTGGCTCCTACTATGCTGTTGATGTCTGTCTAGTCCAGGCCTGAAGCAGGGTTCAGACTAACGGTGATCACAGACTGTTTAGTTTAAGTCTGTCTGGGCCCATAACATTAAATGGTTCACGTTGGTAAAAGATGATCTACGAGTAATTAATCATCTGGAATTGTTTCAAAACCCACCCTGTATTGATCAACTGACCAAATCCTTGATTAAAAGTGAACTACTTGGGTCTTTTAATGGAAAGAGACTGGTGGGCGAATTGAGGAAAAGGTTGGTGGATTTATATCTCCCCCTGTGCACAACACCCAGCATTGCGCCATACCTGCTTAAGGTCCCTGGCCAGCAGAGACATCAACGCATAAGATTTAGGCTCGGCCTGGCCCGGCCCATTTTCTAGTGTCCTAAACCTCCAATGTATATCCGCGAAAGACCTGATAATCAGCCCCTAAAATTAAGTAGAGCCTCCGTCTAAATTGCATATGTTCTTCTTTTGCGAGCAGTTTAAAGAACAGTCAGCCTGATTCATCTAAGACCCGTTTTGCGAGTCTATAATAGCAATTCATAAGGAATCGCTATTACAGACTCGCAAAACGGGATTCATGTAGGAATCGCAAAAAGAATTGCAGGTGTTGCGCACACACATGTCCAAAGGACATGTGTGTGTGCAACATGCAACTTAGAAAAAGTTTTCGCTATTTACCACGAGGTTTGACCTTGCGGTGAATAGTGAGCCGAAATTGCGAATTCGCAATTTTTAAATGGATGATGAATTGCATTTAAGGAATCTCAAATAGAGATTCCTTAAATGTAATTCCTCGCAAAAATGCTAAATCGCTATTACCGATTTTTGCATTTGGGATGATGAATCCCAAATGCAAAAATAGCGCTCGCAAAGGGCCAGATTCTCAGAATCTGGCCCTTTGCGAGCCGATTTCGGCTTCAGTCAATACAAATATTGAGACCTCTCCTGAGGTATTTAAACATCAGGAAATGTAAAGCTGGTTTGGAGAATCTGCAGTGCAGTTGTTCCAAACTGACGTGGAATGCCAAACTGTTTATAGATTAATTGCTGCTGTGGTTAAACACAAGAGGCTAATTGGGAAATAGAGGCGTGCCAAAGAGCGGCCCAAACTGTAACTCTGTTCTTTGATTTTAGCCCTGCCGAGAACTAAGCAATTTTATTATGTGATTGTAAGGCAATTAATTCGAACTTATTGTAAGATATTATTTAAAAATGATCTATACTGTTAGATTGTATCCCTTTCTTGTACAGTCAGTTTATAAATTAATTATACGGCATCCCACTTGACTCTTTTGCATGATTGATAATGTTTTATAATGAAATTCTCCTTTTTATTCTCTACTTTAACTATTTTAAATGTTTTGTATTTTTATATATGTGCTGTTATGGCTGTCCATAAAGTGAATAAAGTATTTTGTACTGAACTGATGGAATAACTTAAAGCTTCTTGGTGACACAGATTTATTCTTTTTGAGTGATATTACAAGAAAGTTACCAAATGAGCAGTGAAGAGTGTGCTTTTACAGGACAGAAAACAAATGCACTACGTGCCATCTGGGTATTAATGAAATGTATATGTTTGAAGCTATTTTTTATCCTAAACCTTTTTGTGCATTTCGGAGCAGCCTATCTTCTACCGTGGGTAATGCAAGTTTAAAATAATGACTTATATGTTCACAGTGCTTTCTGTCGTAGGCTGGGCCCTCGTAGCACTAAGCATACACAAGTCACTATTCTCCACTGCACCAACCAGGATCCAATTCTGTGGGTCTCTGGTTACACACACAGACCTTTGCCTTGCATTAATGGATAGACGTTTCATAACGTATGGTTGTGCATTTCCCAATAAATAAATTAACTTAAATTTAGTTTTCCCTTAATCTGTGTGTCATTTTGTCTGTAGTTACCTGAAGGTGAAAGACCAAAAAGAGTTAAGGAATATTTTTAGCTATGCCGTTGACCCTACCCCCACTCTCACTCACCCCACTCCTTTTGTGGGCAGCATCATAATTCCCTTACTTTTTTTAATGCACTACGACCACTTGAACGGAGCGTGTTATCTTCGGGTCAGCTGACACAAGCGATTATGCAGCTGTTAATTGTTATTCCAGGCTACTTATTTTGGTGGTTAAAATACAGTGATTTTGATGAGATAACATATGTGTAGTCCTCAGTTTTCCTAGTAGGATAAAGCATTATATCCCTTCGTCCTATTGTCCTTTTTCCAGTCGATTTCTTGTGAGGTGATCTCACATCGTGCAAAGGACCAAAAACAGAAAGCAGGAGTAACCATGACATAATCCCACCCCACAAGGGTGGTATAAATTATGTCCAATCCCTTTCTAGTGAATGCTCACACAAAAAATGAAGTAACACCTTTATAGCAGCAGGTGGCAGTGCAGGCATTACACCAACTGACTAAGCTGCGTGGACATCCCCCAACTGAACATCCCAACTGTCATCTGGCATACATACTTTCTGTGACAGACACACAGGTTGCATCCAAAAAACAGACCACACTCTATTTATGGGAAAAACTGTAGCAAGTTTATTAATATTTTCTTTATGCAGTATACAGGTAGGGTTAACTTACAGGTAATCAACCTCCTGAACCAATATCAAGCCACCGGGAATTACAGATATGTCTTATGAGCCATCTGGTGCTCAGTATTTTGCATTGGAGTTGCAGCCCAATACAATTTTATACTTGCGTAGTGGAGTTCTGGACTTTATTACGGTCCAGAGGTGTCAGGGATAACACCCGAAGACCCCTGAGTTCTACCTGTCTCGGTGCACAAATAAACAGAAACACGGGCTTCTCGATGGTGGCGTCAAAGACCAAAGGTTTATTACTGCAGGGATACAGAAGTCACAGACTCTACACCCTGCAGATTTTAGGAGCCTGTTCGATTTGCACTAAGTAGGTTGTTCCTTAAATACACGTTTTTTTAGCTGTGGGCAACATTCTTCACATACTAGTACATTTCTTAAACTTTGCATCCTAAACAATAAATATTTGGCGTCAAACAGGAATTGTCAACGAATATCTGATGTCAAACATTACGAATGAGGGGTTCCCACTGTTCGATCATAATCCCATGTCATCTTCTCATTCAGGAGCCAGACCGCCTCATCGTAAATTTCGTTACCTCCCCCTAATAAAGGCCCAGAAGGAAAGGAGCAGAGCCAGGTGTAGAAGATAGAAAAACAGGATAAGAGATGTTTGTGGGTCGTAAATGGGCAAGGCTACCGACTTCGGCCGCCTAATGTTGATCAGGCCAACGAGCACGAGAACCAGTATAGCAGGACTGGCCTCAGGCAGAGGAGACAGCTTCTGCCGAGTCATGCGGCCACAGCGTTTCTGACCCTTAAGGTGTACGTGTCATTAGCAAGGTGAATCACCGGCTAAAGCCTACGTGTCCTTTGAGCGAAAACTGATCAGAGGTCACTGTTTGTTCATTGACTATGTGAGGGCAAGAATAAAAGATGGATGCCATATTCTAAAATGGATGCCATCGGTGTACCGGAAATGTGCTCATAACAAGAGTGCTCTTGCTCGTAGCATAGCGAAAACACCAGGATATACTATATGGATCATTTACGGCTCACTGGTACCGAAATTATGGGTTTACGACGATGTCGAAAACACGGGTTCGAATCGTCACGGAACCTCAGACCCTCCTTTTGCCCTTACATAGGCAATTACTCACTCTATGTCAGAGTCTATCTCGATGTTCATCAGGTCAGTGATATGTTGCTGTAGCATTATTCTTTCTCGCACCTTGTCTCCCAACACAGGCGGTTTCCTTAAACTGGTTGCAGCACAGAGGCTACACAAAGCGGGACCACACTGGATAACAAGACAGCACGAGAATAGGAACACTAAGACAATACCAACAACCATCAGAACCTTCCATCCCCACGCTGATAATAGGGTCCCAAGCCATTCCATTAACGACCAATTTCCCTTGTCTACATGAATAGAGTCGGAAATCTTGTGTAGCTTAGAGATCGCTTCGTACACTGTCGGAGCATTATTGGGGATATAAACACAACAGCTCGATTGGATCATTCTGCATACCCCACCTCGATCTGCAAGTATTACATCAAGAACCATACGGTTCTGTAATGTCATGAGACAATCCGCCTGGAGCTCAGCTGTTAAGTTACTAAGGGCACCAGCAGTTTCTGTAATAGTAGATTCAACTACCCGTGTTAGCTGACGTAGATTTCTACTGTTGGCCATAGGCCCCCAGAACGGAAGGAAACCTTTGAAGAAGTCTCCGGCTTCCTGACCAGCGGTGTCTTCCTTGCTGAAGACACCTCTTACTACTCTGGTTTTGTGATCATTTGAGGCAGCTGTGTATGTCGGAGGCAACAGTCGAGCAATATAACATGAACCTGAAAAGTCAGCAGGCAACCATGTATATGCCCTATCTCGACAGATGAAGTAGGTACCCTTAGCAGTTAAGAAGGCAGGGGAAGAGTTTGATGGATACACGTAAGTTTCAACACAGTCACTCTTCCCTAGCCGAGCTCTTGGATTTCTCCCATTACCTTGCAAGCAGAATTGACCTCGGTGAGGTACGACCCAAACTGGAGTGGAGCTCTTACGCTTGTTTTCACCCAAACTAATGCTATACTCCGTAGCATTCCAACTCAAATAAACTCGTAGCTCATCTTTAGGTATAAACGGGGAGTTATTGACGTCTTTAATCATGTCAGTTATTCCCTTTAACAAGGCTTTATTAGCGGAGTTATACTTGGTGGAACGTGGAGGACGCGGGGGATAGGTCTCGAGGGCATAGACAAATACAGTCTGGAAGGCCCGACATGATCCATTATAGCTAAAAGGCAAGACCAGGTAGGGAATGCCTTTATCCATAGTGTGTGGTATCAAACCGCACACCCAGCAGTCTGTTGTGTTAACTACCAGTTGGTGTTGGTGCAAGAGCTGTACAAAAGTGTTATTTATGAATTCTGAGCGTCGAGCTTGCTCATGTTCAGGAAACGAATGAAAGGAATGAAAAGAAGCAACAGTAGGAGAAACAAGAACAGGGGAAGGTACTGTAGTCGTGATCGGTGAAAAGATTAAATGAATACCAAAGGCAATTCCACCCACCAACGTTATTAAAATAATCAAAAACGTAATTGCACATTGCATCAGAAAACATTTGTTATGTAGAATTTTGTATAATCTATTTCTGCGAACATAAATTACATTCTCTCGGTGCAGCCCAGGAAGCTCCATCTTCTACAACCGCTCGCGACCACTGATGATATGTACGTAGTTGAAAATGCCTCTATCAGTCCTGGGAGTTCCCAAAACTAACAGAAAGACCGACCTTGTGTCTGGCCCCCGCAGATTCAACTAGGCACAAAGCCACGACCCTACGGCGACCCAGACGGCAAGGTAATAGAAACAACAGAAATAAACAGGGAAATACAAAATATTCAGCAAACTTCCTGGCTGGAGGCAATGTAATAGATCAAGTATGGAGAATAGGCAGTTTCCTGCTTTATTTGTCCTTAGAAGGATAACGGAGGTTGTATCTCAGTTTTCCTGGCGTTGTTTGATCCGGGAATAGTCTGTTTCCAGCAGGGGCAACAATGTTCGAATTTTCAGATGTCAAATGTTCGTTCGATGCAGTGTTCTGGTCAGTGATCAAAGAAACAGCTTCAGGGGGGGAGTCAGAGTTCGGTGAATCAGTTGTCAGTTCTGCATCACTGAAAGGAACATATCTAGGGACAGGTTCTGTATCAGAGACACCAATTCTTTGTCTAACCCAGTTGTCATAAGGGAGTGGAAGGGGTACACGCTTAGTGTGGGTAGCGTGAACCCAATTCTTCCAGCCAGCCACACGTACAGCAGTCCTTGTCGCCAAGAGTACTTGAAAAGGGCCCACAAACTTCGGTTGGAGATTCCTGGTCCGTCCGAAGTTTCTGATGACTATGAAGTCACCGGGTTTCAGCTGGTGAACTGGACTTTCCGGAGGCTTTGGCAATGCATCGAAAACCTGTTGGTGAATAAGACTCAATTTAGCAGTCAAGTCAAAAAGGTCATCAATTAACATTGGATACTCTAGCTGCTTGAACTCTCGTGGTCTCGGTACCCCCCAGACATTTGCAGGGCAACCGAACACAATCTCATATGGGCTAAGCCCTACTCGAGAATGCACAGTCGCTCTAGTGGATAACAAGGCCAGTGGTAGTGCATCTGGCCAGGACAAACCCGTGGAGGCTTGGATCTTAGTGAGTTTCAGTTTAAGTGTACCATTGTACCCTTCAACTAAACCTGCTGACTGGGGGTGGTTCGCACTGTGAAATTTTTGCTTTATCCCTAAGCCTGCACATACACTCTGCATAACTTTCCCTACGAACTCACTCCCATTGTCTGACCATACAATCCGTGGCATTCCGTATCTGGGAAAGTATTCTTTGAGGAGAATTTTTGCAGTGGACAAGGCAGTGTTATCCTTTAGCAGATATGCTTCAATCCACCTTGAAAAAGCACAGACTACCACTAGGACATATTTAAGGTTGTTACATCGATCCATGTGGATGAAATCCAACTGAATCACTTCGAAGGGGCAAGAGGGAGGAGCGAAGTGTCCAGCAGGTGTGGGGGTTCCCTTGCCAGGATTATGCATCAGGCATATCATGCAATTTCTAACCACTCTTTCCGCACATTTACTGATTCCGTCATTCTTCCAGACTGGGGCCAACATCTTACAAATCCCTTTAGAACTGATGTGCGCTGCCCCGTGCGCCATCGTTACCACCGCAAGCACATACGCATCAGGCAACATCCAACGCTGATGCTCCGACAAGTCAATCCAACATCCACTCGAGTCCAATCTACCCGTTTTCTCTTTCCATGCAATCTTTTCCTCTTCAGTCGCTTCTTCCTGAATTGCTTTCACACTTTCCACTGTGTCCTCACACATTCCCGATTCAGCAACCCATCTCGCAGACTTTGCAACATACATCCCACTCATCGTATTACTAGCTGTCTGTTTAGCTATCTCATCAGCAAAAGCATTTCCACGACCGACATCATCCGTAACCGCTCGATGGGCACTGCACTTCACAATTGCAACTTCAGTCGGTAAGGTTAGAGATTCCAACAGGTCATTGACTAGCTGACCATGCTGTATCTTAGTCCCATGGGACGTAATAAAACCTCTTTCCTTCCACAGTCGACCAAAACTATGCGCTACGCCGAACGCATACTGACTATCTGTGAACACATTCACTCTCTTTCCCTTTGCTAAGACACACGCTCTAGTCAATGCAATTAATTCTGCAGCTTGGGCAGAATTCTGACTCACTCTTGCAGTCTCCACAATCGTACTCAAAGTCGTTACTGCGTAGGCAGCTGTTACATCACCATTTTCCAATTTAAAACAAGACCCGTCAACATATAACGTGCCATCTGGATCTGGTAACGGAGTGTCCTTAAGATCAATCCGTCCTTTTGTCTCCTCCTCGGTTCTAAAACAACAGTCATGGGGTTCAGAATCACTCGACTCCTGGTTAGTCGGCAACAGTGTTGCTGGATTCAGTACATTGCATCTTTTAATCTGAATATGACTCGCTAGCAGTGTCAGCTCATAGCCTGATAATCTAGCACTGGTGAGGTGCTGTGTCTTCGTTCGGTTCATGAGTGTATCCACGGCATGTGGAACCATGACTACTAGCATATTGTTCATGACCAGACCAGCAGATTGTCGAATGGACACTGCAGCTGCTGCTGTAGCTCTTAAGCAACTTGGCAACGCTCTGGCTACCGGGTCTAATGTTGATGAAAAATACGCACAAGGACATTGTTTATCACCAAATCGTTGCGTCAAAACACTCAACGCACAACCTTCTCTCTCGTGAACAAAGAGTGTAAATGGCTTACTGTAGTCAGGTGTACCCAACACCGGAGCTGAACACAGTGCATTTCGTAACTCAGAGAAACTCTGATGACATTCGGCAGACCATGGTACCGGACTCGGAACACCTTTTCCAGTCAGGGCCAACAATGGTTTTGCCAAGAGAGAAAAATTTAGGATCCATTGCCTGCAGTATGAAGTAATACCTAAAAACGCGCGCACTTCTCTCTGTGTGCTAGGAACATTCATCTGCGTAATTGCTTTTATTCTCTCCGGGGTCAACCTTCTTCCCTCCTTTGGCAAGAGATGACCTAAGTAGGTCACTTCTTGGCAACAATATTGTAGTTTGGAAGGTGACACCTTGTGATGTAAATCAGACAAATGATGCAGTAGGGAAATTGTAGCTGTTTTGCAAGTTTCCTTGTCATCAGCAGCCACTAGAAGGTCATCCACATATTGCACTAAAGCAGAACCAGTAGGAAGCACAAAAGAATCTAACTGACTTTTTAATGCCTGACTGTAAATGGATGGGCTTTCACAATAGCCTTGTGGAGCACGTTTAAACCTGAAACTTCGACCTCCTAGAGAGAAGCCGAAAATATCTCTGCTTTCCTCGGCTATCGGAATACTGAAAAAGGCATTTTTCAGGTCAATCACTGAAAACCATGTGGCTGTAGCAGGAATCAACGTCAACGATGCAGTAATGTCTGGAACCACAGGAAACTGCGGAACCACAATTTTGTTAACCTCTCTAAGGTCTATTACAAATCTGTAGACTGGAGGTTTTGAAGGATCAGTGCGTTTTAGAATCGGCAGGACAGGACTGTTACAGACATTCCTTCTAGTTTCTTCTATTACGTCTTTCTGAATCAAATCTTGCACTATCAATAGAAGCGCGCGTTCACCTTCACTAGAGATCCTATATTGTGGGACTCGTGGGAATTTAACATTTGCTTTCAGACTTACTACATAAGGAGGAATTTCCAAAAGACCTACATCGTTGGGACCAGTCGCCCAAAGAGTATCAGGGAGAGAACGCAGCTCCAGTGGGAGCGTATCCATTGACAAGTACGTCGGGGAGATGATTCTCTTACCCAACGTAAGCTGTACTCCTGACGGAGAACAGAACAGTGTCGCATACAGGCGTTTTAACAAGTCTAAACCAAGCAAATTTTCATTGCAACCGGTTGTCAAAATCAGGGGTGCTTTTAATTGACGGGGTCCAACAGAAATAGACAAAGGACCAGAAACAGGGTTGTGAACAGGGGCGCCTGAAAAACCTACTGAAACGTTCGTTAAGCCAGACAAAGGTGCGCCAGGGAGTTTCGCATGCATGATAGAACTTTTTGCTGCACCAGTATCCAACAGAAATGGTTCGACTACACTTGATGTAGCTACTGCGACATAAGGCCCACTCTGATCTACTGGAACTGATACTACTCCCTCTCTTTGTCCATGGCTGTCCTAGTACTCATTTTGTTGAAATTCCTCACTAACCTCACAGTAGTCTTCAACATGGTACTGTTGAGATCTACCTGGCTGTACAGATTGTCCGTTTCGTTGATCAAAATAATTAGAAGGACGATCATTAGTCTGCGGAGGCATAGTACCTCGTCCTCGACCTCTAGAGGTTTGCGTAAAACTACCACGACCTCTCTGAGCTGGAGCACTATTATTTTGTGCTAGTACTGGACACTCATTCTTATAATGACCCTCCTTTTTGCAGTAAGCACACTGATTCCATTGGTATTGCGGTCTCTGGGAACCGTAATCGGTTCTCTGATATGGCCCTTGCTGTGAGTTTGTCTGGTTCGTGCGAGGCGGATAGGCTTGCTGTAAAAGGACTTTAGTTTTTAAATCTTTTGTTTTCTTTTCTGACTTTTCTTTCTCTTCTTTATCCCTTTTTTCATAGTACTGAGCAGTCGCAAGTATTTGCGCAGTCGTAGAGACAGCCCACGCACTTTCAGAATCTTTCAATTTATTACTAAGCTCTGGTAACAAATTGTGCACAAATGTATCAACAAATAATCTCTGGCCTCCCTCCGTGCTCATATCCTGACCACTGTGATCTACAAAAGTTTCTTCAAATCTAGTGAAAAAATCGGAGACGCTTTGGTCTTTCTTCTGCTTGCATGCGGACAGTTTGTCCCAATTAACGCGCAATGCTGGCATCAAAGTCTTCATCAAATCAATTATCCTACCAGGTAGATTAGCAATTAGAGGTTCGGGCTTAGAACCCCCAATCTGTTGACCATCTGCCGCTACTATAGCTGGCCAATCACCACCAAGGGCAACTGGATGATTTTCGGTACAAATTTTAGCCCAAATAGGTTGTGGCACTACATTGCCAAATAGCATGTCAATGTCTGCTAAATTCATTACGCAAGCTTGAACTGTCTGAGTCAACTCTTTATAATATCCGGCTGGATTTTTACGCGGATCTGGCAAGGCCTGTTTTACTGCTAACACTTCAGCTCGTTTCCACGGAATGTGTATCCACACTCTCTGGAATTGTGCTGGAGCGGCTAAAATACCATTCACTGCATCAGCTTGAACGGCTTCGCGCCATATTGGCGGAACCTCCCTCATAGGATATTGACGACCTTGTTTTGTGCTACGCTTCTCTAAGTCCCTTGGTGAACGGAGAGAAGGATCAACCCTATAGCTTAAGATCAGTTCCATTGCTTCTTTTACATCCTGGCCTACTATCATACCTGCAGCAAATTTTTGCTGAACATGAATTAATTCATCCGGGACTGATTCAGAGTCGTCCTCCTCCCACTCCTCACGCAAAAGGGAACACATTACATCGAACGCATAGCGCTTTGTCGGTTCATTCCATTGCATAAATGTATCTAGTACATCTCGTACATCATATCTTCCAACTTTCGAAATCCACCTAAGGGCTGTAGAATCTAATATTCCTCGTTCTTCAACACTAGGAAGCTGACTACGTCTCTGAGTAGATTCAGAGGCAGGACTCCTAATTAGAGTTTTATAAAAAGGAGATAGAATATTAGTGACAGATTCAGTGATTCTCTGACGAACAGAAAGCGGAGTCATATAGCTTGCAGAAGTTTTGAGTAGAGTAGTAGTTGGAACAGATGAAACAGCAAGAGTAGAGGTAGCAGGCAGAGTAATTTGCGAAACAACAGGTATGATAGGCATAGGCAGAGGAGCGGGCAACCCTGGAAGAGGGGGTGCCGGAGGAATATTGTTAACCACAGGGAGTGCAGGAGCTAGATTCAAGGGAGCAGGAGCAGGCATCCCAGGCTGTCCAGCAGCCGGTAACAAAACATTTGGCAAAGGTGGAGCTGTAGCACCCTGTGCATACGGTGGTGGTGATCTCAACAAGTAAGACAACAGGGGATCCTTTTCAGGGTCCTCTACTGGCTTAGCAGCACTTGAGGGCAAGGCAGGGTAGCACTTGTCTATCGCTAAACTACGTTCTCTATCAGCTATCTCTATCGCTTTCTCAGTTTCATTGAGTTGCAGCTGCTTAGCAGACTGTGCTAAGGTCAACTCTTGCTCTTTTTGCTCTCTCTTCAACTTTTTAATTTCTCTTTGTTTGGATTCTTTTCGCCAACAACGGAAAGAATCAAACATTGCCGGTCGGGCTTTCTTCTTAAACAGTTTCACTTCCAAATTATTATCAAGAATTTCAGGTTCAAAACTACCATGTAGTGGCCAACTAAGGACACCATCCTCTTTCGTGTAACGGACCCACACCTCATTATAAGATATAGGACCCACACCATGTTTGCAGTAGAGCTCGTAAATAGGAGTTCCTCCAACCATTAATCCATGTTGCAACCAAAACATGAAAACATACAATTTTTCCCACTTACCATTTTACAAACCGGAACACAGAACAAAACACAAACAAAGATGTGCACTCGAACTTAGAACTTAGGCCTATCAAATGAACAAATGTATCGATACCCAAACTAAACCAAAGATTATCGTAACAAGAACAACCAATGATAATCTACAAAACCAAGTCAAACCAGAGAACTAGAAGGATTATCCAAACAGGAGCAACCAATTGATAAATCCTTACGAAGTAACCAAGAACAACTAGCAACCACTTAATACTTAACTGAGGCACTGAAGACGTCACCAAGGATAAACCCGTCTACGTCTCGCCGTACTAAGGTCTGCACCTCGGGTCCAAGACAGGGCGACAGTCAAGGCAGCGGACCTCTGCAGCCGTCTGAACGGGAACCCTCGTGGAAGAGAACGTCGGGCCACTTTTGCGATATACCGGGATCGATGAAGTGGGGCGCCTCCCTCTGGAATCTTCACACGAAGCTTCTCGAACTCTTCAGGCTTTTGGACCGGTACCGAATGACGTCGCCCCACGCTGGGCGCCAATTGGAGTTCTGGACTTTATTACGGTCCAGAGGTGTCAGGGATAACACCCGAAGACCCCTGAGTTCTACCTGTCTCGGTGCACAAATAAACAGAAACACGGGCTTCTCGATGGTGGCGTCAAAGACCAAAGGTTTATTACTGCAGGGATACAGAAGTCACAGAAACTACTACAGATTCTAGGAGCCTGTTCGATTTGCACTAAGTAGGTTGCTCCTTAAATACACGTTTTTTAGCTGTGGGCAACATTCTTCACATACTAGTACATTTCTTAAACTTTGTATCCTAAACAATAAATATTTGGCGTCAAACAGGAATTGTCAACGAATATCTGATGTCAAACATTACGAATGAGGGGTTCCCACTGTTCGATCATAATCCCATGTCATCTTCTCATTCAGGAGCCGGACCGCCTCATCATAAATTTCGTTACCTCCCCCTAATAAAGGCCCAGAAGGAAAGGAGCAGAGTCAGGTGTAGAAGATAGAAAAACAGGATAAGAGAAGTTTGTGGGTCGTAAATGGGCAAGGCTACCGACTTCGGCCGCCTAATCATGATCAGGCCAACGAGCACGAGAACCAGTATAGCAGGACTGGCCTCAGGCAGAGGAGACAGCTTCTGCCGAGTCATGCGGCCACAGCGTTTCTGACCCTTTAGGTGTACGTGTCATTAGCAAGGTGAATCGCCGGCTAAAGCCTACGTGTCCTTTGAGCGAAAACTGATCAGAGGTCACTGTTTGTTCATTGACTATGTGAGGGCAAGAATACAAGATGGATGCCATATTCTAAAATGGATGCCATCGGTGTACCGGAAATGTGCGCATAACAAGAGTGCTCTTGCTCGTAGCATAGCGAAAACACCAGGATATACTATATGGATCATTTACGGTTCACTGGTACCGAAATTATGGGTTTAGGACAATGTCGAAAACACGGGTTCGAATCGTCACGGAACCTCTGAAGTAAGGCCAACCCCTAACTGACAAGATACTAACTCTCCCTTGCTGGATAACGGTTCTTCATCAGATTCTTCTCACAGCCCCCTATGGCTTGAGGATATCATAGTTAGCGGACCATCTTATGAAGTATTATTCACTTTTTGCATGAGGATCACCCAAAAGTCCTGCCATGGCTCAGGATGGCCTACTCGGATTCTGAGTCCCCCACCTCTGTAGCTGTAGGGCTCATTCAACTCAATCAACTGATCCCAAATACTCCTTACAAACACTTCATTGCCCAAGTCTGACAGTGCACCCCATTCTGTGCGAAGTAGCCGGTGTCCTGGTGCAAAGCGGGCCATGTCATACAATGCTGAATCCAGAGTTCCTCATGAACTTCTGCATTGTTGCATTCACCCTTCTCTTTGAAGTGTGAACGGGTCCCCGCCATTCGCCCTTGGGGATTACCTCTGCCCAAATTGCGTTGCAGGGGACTAGCTCAGCTGCCAATCTAACCATTTTAGCCTTCATGTCATGGTGCAGCTGGCCTCTCCCAAGTGTGATAAGGTTATTTCCTATGCGAACAACGTCTCAGCAGATAAGATGGGGGCTGGTGGTGTGCATTCTAGTGCTGGGGTAACTGATTTTGTTCCCTCCCATGCCTATTTCGCTTGTACCTGAGCCGCTGTCTGCTGTGGTGCCTGGTGTATTGCTTGAAGGGATGTCCATCCTACCGGCGTTGGACGGCAATGGTGTTTTACCTTGCTCCCACTCTGTGCTCAGGCCTTGCCCCCCTGTGTCACTTTTTCTCCCTGCCAAAGGGCTAGACTCCACCAGGGTTTTTACCTTGGCCATGAGCCCTTGCATCATGTCCATCATCTTGCCCAACTGCCACTGTATCGTGGATTTATTTGGGTCACTGGGTTTCTTCACCTGGGCACTTGCTTCAGGTGGCGAGCTGTCTCGCAATGGGTTGCCTCATTGTGTTGGGCTCTGGTGATGGGACTGCTGATGGAGCTGAATCTAGAGATGCCTTCCTCGCTTTCCTCTGCTTGGGGACATTGCTTGATCCTGCCACCTTTTTCCTTTTCAGAGTGGTAGGTGCATCCTGACTCAAGGATGCCATCCCTGATGCTCCGTGCTGTGGCATAGAAGAGTCATGAGATGTAGTCGTCTGTTGTGGGGCCACGGACACTGCAGCCCCTTAATCAGTTAAAGCTGTAAGGCCCAGTTGGCACCCCCTGCCCGCCTGCACCAATGCAGTGGATTCGGCCCAGAAAGCAGCATGAGGTGCTTCACTGGTTTTGACCCCTGGGTACGGGGTGTCTTCCATTGTGAATAGAGTAGGAGAGCTTTGATCTTAGATTCTTGCCTCTGCTGTGTGTTGCGATGGGTAGGGTATCCTTTTGCTTCACTGCCACTTGTCTGAAATAAACAATGTAATTGTCATAATTATTTCATATGCCTCTTTTCTAACTGCACTCAGTTTGAAAAAGACCCTTACCAGAACGTTATTCCGGACATCGCCATAACAACAAGAAGCAGAGCGGGTAAGCGCCTTCTAGCCCTGCAGCCTCCCTGTGTCCCAGGAGGGATTGACCGCCAGTTCGCCAATTCACAACTTGCAGCACCCGCTTCGCGGGTGCCGCTGCGCGGCGACTGGTGTGGGGTTGAGGCTGCAGGCACACCAGACAACAACACCCGGGAGGAAGAGAGAACAGCGGGAGGCGACTGTGAGCGCGTGGTGCAGGGACTCCAAAGACCAGGAGTCCCCGCGTTGCACAGGTGTGCACGGCCGCGCCCACAGCAAGACACGCCCCCAGCCGGCCAATCAGTGGTAAAAGCACACACGTCCAGAGGGCAGTGGGACTCAGTTTGAAAAAGACCCTTACCAGAACGTTATTCCGGACATCGCCATCACAACAAGAAGCAGAGCGGGTAAGCGCCTTCTAGCCCTGCAGCCTCCCTGTGTCCCAGGAGGGATTGACCGCCAGTTCGCCAATTCACAACTTGCAGCACCCGCTTCGCGGGTGCCGCTGCGCGGCGACTGGTGTGGGGTTGAGGCTGCAGGCACACCAGACAACAACACCCGGGAGGAAGAGAGAACAGCGGGAGGCGACTGTGAGCGCGTGGTGCAGGGACTCCAAAGACCAGGAGTCCCCGCGTTGCACAGGTGTGCACGGCCGCGCCCACAGCAAGACACGCCCCCAGCCGGCCAATCAGTGGTAAAAGCACACACGTCCAGAGGGCAGTGGGACTCAGTTTGAAAAAGACCCTTACCAGAACGTTATTCCGGACATCGCCATCACAACAAGAAGCAGAGCGGGTAAGCGCCTTCTAGCCCTGCAGCCTCCCTGTGTCCCAGGAGGGATTGACCGCCAGTTCGCCAATTCACAACTTGCAGCACCCGCTTCGCGGGTGCCGCTGCGCGGCGACTGGTGTGGGGTTGAGGCTGCAGGCACACCAGACAACAACACCCGGGAGGAAGAGAGAACAGCGGGAGGCGACTGTGAGCGCGTGGTGCAGGGACTCCAAAGACCAGGAGTCCCCGCGCTGCACAGGTGTGCACGGCCGCGCCCACAGCAAGACACGCCCCCAGCCGGCCAATCAGTGGTAAAAGCACACACGTCCAGAGGGCAGTGGGACTCAGTTTGAAAAAGACCCTTACCAGAACGTTATTCCGGACATCGCCATCACAACAAGAAGCAGAGCGGGTAAGCGCCTTCTAGCCCTGCAGCCTCCCTGTGTCCCAGGAGGGATTGACCGCCAGTTCGCCAATTCACAACTTGCAGCACCCGCTTCGCGGGTGCCGCTGCGCGGCGACTGGTGTGGGGTTGAGGCTGCAGGCACACCAGACAACAACACCCGGGAGGAAGAGAGAACAGCGGGAGGCGACTGTGAGCGCGTGGTGCAGGGACTCCAAAGACCAGGAGTCCCCGCGTTGCACAGGTGTGCACGGCCGCGCCCACAGCAAGACACGCCCCCAGCCGGCCAATCAGTGGTAAAAGCACACACGTCCAGAGGGCAGTGGGACTCAGTTTGAAAAAGACCCTTACCAGAACGTTATTCCGGACATCGCCATCACAACAAGAAGCAGAGCGGGTAAGCGCCTTCTAGCCCTGCAGCCTCCCTGTGTCCCAGGAGGGATTGACCGCCAGTTCGCCAATTCACAACTTGCAGCACCCGCTTCGCGGGTGCCGCTGCGCGGCGACTGGTGTGGGGTTGAGGCTGCAGGCACACCAGACAACAACACCCGGGAGGAAGAGAGAACAGCGGGAGGCGACTGTGAGCGCGTGGTGCAGGGACTCCAAAGACCAGGAGTCCCCGCGTTGCACAGGTGTGCACGGCCGCGCCCACAGCAAGACACGCCCCCAGCCGGCCAATCAGTGGTAAAAGCACACACGTCCAGAGGGCAGTGGGACTCAGTTTGAAAAAGACCCTTACCAGAACGTTATTCCGGACATCGCCATCACAACAAGAAGCAGAGCGGGTAAGCGCCTTCTAGCCCTGCAGCCTCCCTGTGTCCCAGGAGGGATTGACCGCCAGTTCGCCAATTCACAACTTGCAGCACCCGCTTCGCGGGTGCCGCTGCGCGGCGACTGGTGTGGGGTTGAGGCTGCAGGCACACCAGACAACAACACCCGGGAGGAAGAGAGAACAGCGGGAGGCGACTGTGAGCGCGTGGTGCAGGGACTCCAAAGACCAGGAGTCCCCGCGCTGCACAGGTGTGCACGGCCGCGCCCACAGCAAGACACGCCCCCAGCCGCAACGCCCCTCTTAAGAATAGCACAACACCGCTTAGCGGGACGCGAGCGGGACGCCCGGAGCGAAGCCCGGGCAAAGGGCGGGCCCTCTGTGGCCCTCAGGGGCCAGAAGAGGCCGGGCTGGGCCAGTCCCCTAAAGATTGCGCCCCCAAATACCTCACAACCGGCTACTACCAACTAACACAGCACCCCCTGCAATGAGGAAAACTGCGAAGAAGACCAGGATGCCCACTCTAAGATCGAGCACAAAAGCTAAATCGGATCATCCACCATCCCTACCGACCCTAACTGCCATTGATAAAATGCTTAAACAGACCATAGGGGCGGTTTCCGATGCCATAGCTAATACTGAGAGAAGATTGTCTTTACCACCTGTTACCATCATCCAAGACACTCAGGAATCACTCTTCAACTTGTCAGAAGCAACAGAGAACTCGGTAGAGGAGACTTACACCAGCCGGCCCATAACCCCACCATCTTTCGCTGACCTTCCTTGTGCCCAGGCGGTCACTGAAACCAGCAGGGACAGTCCTGGTGCACAATTAAGCAGTCAAACAACTATAAAGGACTTAGATGCACATACGGAGGAGAAAACGTCGCATAGGGATGGCCGCAAACAAGGGAAGAAAAAAGGTCATGTTAAGTCCAGCAACCATAATTTGGTCACACCCATTACTCCGCCTACACCGGGCATACCATGCTGGATAACCAACATGGTGGCGGATTTGAAATCTGACCTAGAGCACTCCATCACGGTACTGTTAAAGCCCCTTATAGCAAAAATAGACAGATTAACATCATTGGTCAATAACAAGGGGATAAACCCGAAATCTCATCCCGTGCAGGAACGAGATGTGACAAATTCTAAGGCCCCCGCTACAACAAATCTACCGAAAGATAAGGCCTCTTTAGTGCAAAATGGTGCCCCCAAACCCAATAATGCTAATAATACCAGTGTCATGCAGAAAGGAGCCAAGGAAATACAGAAGGCCGCCTCCACCCCACAAGCAGGTAAAAATAAAAACAAAAATCAATCATTAATCGGTAACAATAAACCTTTACCTAGCTCTTCACTAACACTTGAAGAAAATAAGGCCCAAATCCCGAAGGCAGACCCCAAGACCCTCCCCACTCCTACCGTGGCAACTAACAACGACAAGAAAACAGCCACACGCTTCCGGACAATTAATCTCCCCCCTGAGGCATTGCCATTTGTGGTTGTCCTTACAGGAGTGCCCCCATTAAAGGAGGGCCAAAGGGAATCACAAATTGAACTTAAAAACAAATGTGCTCAGTGGCTGCAAATACATAGGCCCTTACCCCCAAACATCTATGGGGAAATCCTCTCAGTGAGAAGGGGCGAGTGGATTGGCAAAGGCACCAAGACCATCGCAGGAGACATCATTACGGTGAATTTTAGAGACATGACAGCAGTCAACTTCATCTGCAACGCCCCCCCGAGTTATACCCGCTCACAAATCCACCCGGTCCACCTATCTTATTTCTATCCCCTGGCACCTCAAAGGCCCAGGCAGAATTTCATTCAGAACAGAACACCCCACTCGGGTTTCCAATATGGCCCCCCCCAATGGCAAAGGCCAAACCCTGTATTCCCAGTATTTCCTACTTATGATTCCTCATTGATGCAGTACAACCATTGGAACAGGTTCAGTACACTCGAAGGGGTGGACTGACAGAGAATGACTTGCTTCCCATCATTAAACCAAAGCAGGAACGAGCCAAGCCTTACTCCATTAGGGGATAAAGAGGGAGCAATCCACGGACAACTGGACTTTATGGACCCTGTGTACACCACAGAAGGTAGGAGTATACCACCACCCAGTACCCAGGGCACAGGGGAGGGGACACACTACGAGAACAAAATCGTTAATTCCCCCGGGCCGCAACCAAGCAGGGCCGTCGCACCCGCTAAGGACAAACAACTAAGTCCACCGAAAGGCGAAGGTAGAGGGACACTCAAGGCAATAACTAATGATAACCTACTTATAGCTACCTGGAACATCGCAGGGCTAGCGACAAAGTTTACTTCTCAGGACTGGCTCAGCTATATAAGGAAATTCCACATCCTATGCCTCCAAGAGACCTGGGCTACTGAACCGGACGAATATAGCATGGAGGGCTATAAAAGCTTTTTTGTACCTGCAAAAAAAGCTACCTCAGGAAGAGCGAGCGGGGGGCTCGCGATTTATGTCCATCTAGACATTGATGGCACCTGGTCCAACACCAAATGGGTCACACGGAACCTTCAGGTACTAAGGTTCACTTCGTCAAGCCTAACCTTCTTGTTAATGAATTGGTATAATACACCGGCCATAACGGAGAAGGGAGTAGCTATAAAAGAACTTGAGACTTGCTTGAACTTTTTATCTAAGACACCAGAGCCCATGAATTTAATTTTAATGGGAGATTTTAATTGTCACCTCTGTGAAAATCTGTTACCTGCCAATAATGACTGGTCAAACTGCACAATCATGAAAGGCCCACACTTCACCCACTCACCAGAGGGCTGGAACCTAGAGAGACTAATGAAAAGGAACAATCTCGCCCACACCATGGATCTTGCCATTTTAAATGAGAGAGGAGAACTTACCCCGACATTCAAAGGCAGGGGCTGTCATTCTTATATTGACTTTGCATTAGTCTCTGCTCATCTAAAAAGACTTATCAGCACAAACTTCATAGAGGCCAGTAGCTTCAGCGATCACAACCCGGTGATCATCAAAATGGAAGGATTTGTCTTTGAAGCGGTAAAGGGAAAGGTCACATTGGAAAGAGTGGTAGACCAGGGTAGAAGAATCAAATGGGCCAAAATTGATGGGAGCTGCTTCTATAAAAAACTGTTATGTGAAGCCTCAGCAGCGATCGACAAATGTCTCGACCCCTGCGTAACTGGAGGTGCGGTGGTGAAAGCATTTGAAGAAATCGCGCAGGTAGTAAATAACTCCCTTCGAACCAAGGGAGTGAATAACAACATCTCCACAAATCCCCACTGGTTCGACTCCAAATGCACAAAGGCGCTGAAAAACCTGAAGGACAGTCTACATGCCCAACCAAGGGACAAAATAAAGGTGATAAGGAACAGAGCCGAATACAAAAAAGCCGTGAAGGCACGAAAACAGAGTATACAAAACCAGGCCTGGGTAGATCTAAGGGACGCTGCAGAAAGAAAGGACTCTACTGCCTTCTGGAAAGTGATCAATGCCCCATGTTTTCAGGACCAAGGAGCCCCAAAAATCTTGAATACCATCTTGCCGGAGCAATGGCAGAAACACTTCCACAGCCTGTATAACCATTCAAATCATGCACCCCAAGAGGAGTTTCCGAAGGTCCATCAGCCCACTAAACCAAATTTCACCTTAAAGGAGGTCGAATTGGGAATAACCGGACTAAGCAAAAACAAGGCGCCGGGTCCGGACGGAATACCACCAGACTTATTCCTAAGCAAACCAGAGCTATGGGCTCCGTTACTCACGAGGGTGCTAAATGAGGCAGCGGAGGTAGGCCTCCCCCAGTCCTGGTCAACGGCGACCATAGTCCCTATCTACAAAAAAGGCAATCGGGATGACCCCCAATGCTATCGACCCATCTCACTCATTGATGTGACAGCCAAGGTCCTGGATCGAGTCATCCTATCAAGATTGCAAGATTGGGCAGAGGAGCACCAAATCCTATCTGAAACCCAATATGGCTTCAGGAAAGGCAGATCTACCACCGACCAATGCCTAAATTTATATCTCCTGATCGCAAAATATACCATCGCCGGGAGGGGGTCAATACATATGGGGTTCATGGACCTCTCTGCGGCTTTCGACCGCGTAAACAGGAAAAAACTCTGGGCTATGCTAATGGATTTAGGCGTGGATCACTCCCTAGTTGACACCCTACAAAATCTACATCGTAACACCTCAGCATGCGTGAGATACAGTCAGGAAGGAAAAAAGACCGACCCCTTTAGTTGCAATAGTGGAGTAAGACAGGGGTGTATCCTCGCCCCATTCCTTTTCTCCATTTATATCAACGCATTGGAACAGGACCTTCTTAAACTTAAAGTTGACTCACCCCAAATCGGTCATCGAGCTGTACCTGTACTACTTTATGCCGATGACGCCGTTTTGCTCTCGAGAACACCCCTGGGTCTACAAAGATTAATTGATGGGTTCGTCAAATTCATGGACAAATTGGACCTGGCAACAAACCTGGAAAAGTCCTTTATTATGACATCAGGGAAACCTACAAAAGGATCTTTCTCTTATAACATCGGGTCACACAAAATAGACCAGGTCAAGTCCTTCACATATCTGGGGGTATTATTCGACCACGACCTATCATTTAAACCCCTGATTGAAAAACACTCGACCAAACTGGCGTCCGCAGTAGGAGCAATCATGGGGTTCGGGCAGAGACTAGGGAAATGGTCCCCGGAACAAATCTTGACCTTATATAGATCCATTTGCTGTGCAAAAGTAAGTTATGGAGCGGAAGTGTGGGGCTTTTTGGGAAAAAAAACCCAGCCACTCCAGACGGAAGAAAATAAATTTCTACGAAGAATACTAAAAGTCCCACAGAGTGTTTCAGCCCACATCATACACGAAGAGCTGGGAGAACCCTTCCTGGAGGATAAAATCAAAATTAAACCCCTTCTGGCTTGGGTGAAGGTATGGACCAACCCCGAGGCGGCCCTAACCAGACAAATCATCGAGGATTGCCTCAAAAGAGACAAGGGCCATGCAATCCCCTGGCTGAAATTTGTTAAAGATTCGCTAACAGAGATTGGTTGCTCTGAATATTTTTTAGCCCCCGACTCTTTAACCTCGGAGTGTAAAACCTCGGTCAAAAAACTTTTGCTCGCACAGCTGAAATTGACAAGGGCAGAAAAAGAGAGGCTCAAATCCACCAATCTCTCTTACAACAATCTCACCCCGAAGCAAGGTATGGAACCTTATCTAAGGGTTATGTACAATGCGCAGGATCGCTACCTCATAACCCGATTTAGAATCAATATGTTACATCACATCCTTGCAGTACCATCTGGATTTACCCGCACAGTGGAGGAGAAGGGTACCTGCGGCTGCGATCCTAGATCTCCGCAGGATACCCTTCATTTTGTCCTACTGTGCCCACTCTACGCGATACCAAGACGCAAGTTCCTGGTGGGCATCCTGAAGGAGCAAAGATTTAAGCAAGCGAAACTGGCGTTGAGATTCCTAATGGAAGCAGAGGACGCTCACACTTTATTCTGCACGATAAATTTCATTCGGATCGCAACAAGACTGAGGACTACCAGAGACATTGTCCCTTAAAAAATTGCATTGGACATTTAAATTTACCAAAACTATCCTGGCCCTCCCATCAAGTACATAAAATCTTAATCATTTATATTTTTTTTTTAGACTAAATATTTTTAACATTGCATTTTAACCTGTGTATGTTGTATCTGTGCTTTTATGGTGTCTTTTTAAGAACCGAATAAAGTTTATAAATTGAAATTGAACTGCACCCCTTCTGCATTGGTAGTCCCCAAAGCTGCCCCGTTATCTGTCTAGTGGCCATGTGCCTTGTTGTGGCCCCTACCCTTGCTTGTTACAAAATTTGCCATCTTCCCATTATCTGGTACTTACTCCTTGGATGGTGCAAGCTTGCCTGCAATACCTCTCAAGGGGCTGCCATTGCCCTCCAAAACTGTTAGCGTTTGTCTGAAATGAGAAAGCAAATCATAAAGCTGCCTTGCTGAACGAAGGCCCTGGGTTTGTCCAGGGTGCCTGACCCCCACCCTTGTGTGCCCAGTCGGGACCTTTCTCTAAGGAGTTGAAGTTACTTCACTGAATGACGATACAGCTTTTTGATCTGCACTGGCACAATCTTGCTCTTACCTACAGTGCCTTGTCTCTCTCGCTGCTCCCCTAGTTTCTGTGTTATATCTGTGCGCTAGTTGATTCTGAAACTAAGAGACAATTTGTTAATGCCATGCTTTCTTTACACACTTGCTGTTGTGCCACTTTGCCCCTCTGTCAGGAGGTAAGGATTTCCATGAAGCTGGCCTGCAACACTGTCTGCCGTCACCTTCCTGGTGCTATTGAGATTGTTACCTGGCCAACTTACCCCAAGCCTGGTTGGCATTGTATTGGCATAGGCATTAATGTATATGAACCAGTCCCCACCCACACCTCATTCCAACCACCGTGATAGTAAAAAACATTTGTGGATGCCCCATAGGATTTCCCTTTGACCCCATTCGCACCATCTAGGTTGAAATATACGGAAACAGCTGTGAAATACGGGTTCCTAGTACAACATTATTACATAAAAACAAAGAAACAGAAAGAAATCACAGTGTGCACTTGGTACCAATGTTATATTACAAAGTAGATAACATGCAATGCAATTCCCTTTCCACAGCGAATGCCACAATTACAGGAAACAAATCATACATTTTATCATTCAACCCATTGGGGTCAATGTTTTGAGTTTCTTCATCACCAAATCTCCCTCTGGGATAATAGTTTGGAATTGTCTACACTGGTCTGTAAAATCTCCAAAATGATAAACCTTAGTTGAGCTATACTGTGTTTGTGTTCTAACCAGTGTGCAGCTAGATAAGATTTAGTATTCTGATTGCTGATCATGCTCTTGTGCTCCGTTATTCTAATCTTAATCTTGTATTCTGCCTTGAGGGCATTTTTGCAGTAAATCAAAAATGTAGAATTGCAATCACCTGAATATCTTAGTGTGATTGGTTTCCCTGTCTGTGGGTGGGTGATGGTATTCCCTAGAATGAAATTGTTGCAATGAATGCAATTATAACATTTCTGCATGCCTGTTTCAGCAAAGCTTTGTGTGGAATTGAATTGTGCTAACATTTCTTTAATGATTTGACTTTGTGTATGTGCAAATAAAGGCTGTTCAGCTAACAAATTGTTGAAGTCAGGCTAGTGCTGTAGTAGTTCCCATCGTTTCCTTATGATTCTTTCTATGGCTGCTTATTTAGTGGAATATTTAGACATGAGAACCATGCGGTTCTGCAGTGTTTTGTTGTTGGTTGTACGCAGAACACGCACCCTGCAATGACAGTGTGTGGGTGTAAAGGTACAGGGGCTCTATGGGTAGCACAATAAGTGCTACAGCCCTGGTCACTGTGCCCTTGATACCTATAGTACCTTTTACAAGGGACTTGCATGTGGCCAGAGAGTTGCCAATTGGGTTGTGCAACAGTACAGTTTAGGGAAAGAACATAGGCCCAGGTTACCTGGTTGGCAGGAACCCAGGGTGCACTCCGTCAAAGTACATCAACATTAGGCCAGGCAAGTAGGGGGCAACCATGCAATAAGGGGCACTTTCCTACACTCCAGTCATGGGAAGGTCAAGATGAAAATATTGCAGCCGGTGAGGTACTTTCTTTGATTATAGCAGTGGTTCCCAAACTTTTTTGACCCGTGGCTCCCTTGACCTAATTGGCAGTTGGTCGTGGCTCCCCACCATTTTTTTACCCATGCACCGGGGTGCCGCGGTGCACCCTTTGGGAACCACTGGTCTACATGAAGAATCAAGCCTAGAGGTGATGAAGGATTCAGAGAGTAGCCATCACTATCATAAAACTTTATTTGCAATCACAAAGACCTTATAAAGTACATCTCAATGCATACAACACCATCATATAGTAGTATAAAGCACTCCCACTAAAAGTAACCAGGCTAGAGAAAGGCTCATGGAACTCTGTGGCGTTACAAGATGTTTACGTGGGGTGGACTCTGATCATGGGCGTCCACAGAAATGTTTCCGGGGGGGCACATTTTGTACTTCATCACCATCCCCCTTGCACCCTTCTTCCCTCTGCCTTGCACCCTTCTACCCCCTCTGCCTTGCACCCTTCTAAACCCCTCTGCCTTGCACTCTTCTCCCCTTTGCCTTGCACCCTTCTCCCTTCTTCCTTGCACTATTCTCTCCTCTGCCTTGCACCCTTCTCCCCTCTGCCTTGCACCTTTCTCCCCTCTGCCTTGCACCTTTCTCCTCTATGTCTTGCACCCTTCTCCCCCTCCGCCTTGCACCCTTCTCCCCCTCCACCTTGCACCCTTCTCCCCTTCGCCTTGCACCCTTCACCCCTCGCCCTCTGCCTTGCACCCTTCTCCCCATCTGCCTTGCACCCTTCTCCCCTTCTACCTTGCATCCTTCTCCGCCTTGCACCCTTCTCCCATCTACCTTGCACCCTTCTCCACCTTCGCCTTGCACCCTTCTCCCCCTCCGCCTTGCACCCTTTTCCCCTCCGCCTTGCACCCTTCTCCACCTTGAACCCATATCCCCCTTTGCCTTGCACCCTTCTCTGCCTTGCACCCTTCTCTGCCTTGCACCCTTATCCCCTCCCCTTGTACCCTACTCCACCTCCCCCTTGTACCCTACTCCACCTCCACCTTGCACCCTTTTCTACCTTGCACCATTCTCCCCTCTGCCTTGCACCATTCTCTCCTCTGCCTTGCACCATTCTCCCATCTGCTTTGCACCCTTCTCCCCTCTGCCTTACACCCTTCTCCCCTCTGACTTGCACCCTTCTTGCCCTCCCCCTTGCACCCTTCTCCCCTCCCCCTTGTACCCTACTCCACCTCCACCTTGCACCCTTTTCTACCTTGCACCCATATCCCCCTTTGCCTTGCACCCTTCTCTGCCTTGCACCCTTATCCCCTCCCCTTGTACCCTACTCCACCTCCCCCTTGTACCCTACTCCACCTCCACCTTGCACCCTTTTCTATCTTGCACCATTCTCCCCTCTGACTTGCACCCTTCTTGCCCTCCCCCTTGCACCCTTCTCCCCTCCCCCTTGTACCCTACTCCACCTCCACCTTGCACCCTTTTCTACCTTGCACTATTATCCCCTCTGCCTTGCACCATTCTCCCCTCTGCCTTGCACCCTTCTCCCATCTGCTTTGCACCCTTCTCCCCTCTGCCTTGCACCCTTCTCCCCACTGCCTTGCACCCTTCTCCTCTCTGCCTTGCACCCTTCTCCCCTCTGCCATGCACCCTTCTCCCCTCTGCCTTGCACCCTTCTCTCCTCAAAAATAGCATGAAAAGAATTATAATATTCGCGCATCTGGGGCAGAGTTCCCTGGCTTCAGGAAAGGAAGCCGAGGGGTGGACGCGCCTATTGACGCCTCCACCGAAGAGTGGGAGGAGGTGGGGGAAAAGGCTTTAACCGTTAAAGTCGGGAGATGCTGCAATTTTGACCGACTGTGCCTAGCCTTCCCTCCGGATGTTGATGGAGAGTGACTTCCGTGGTAATGGTTCTTGGAGCGGGCCCACGAACTGACCCAAGAAGGAGAGGAACACTCTCGAAGCAAGCAAGTAACTGAAACTGCATTTACCACAATTCCAGGGGCGAACCTTTCTGGGAGGTGAAGCGGTGTGCTCCCACCTCTGTCCCTGACCCGAGAAGGAGACAGGGGTTGAGAGAAATTCTTGGAAGGCAGCAAAAGCAACGCCCCTAGGAGCTTCATCCGACAAGCCTGCAGTGGCTTTGGTCGAAGTATACAACAGGCGTCACACTCCTCTGAGTTATGGTGTTACCCAGGCACCACATACATAAAGAGTGAGGGTCTGTGGCTGAGCTGTGCCAACCACAGGACCCACAAGGTTTGAAATGCAGACATAGAAGTAGAAGGCACAGTTCCATTGATGAATACGTCGAAGTAGGCCGAAAAACAGCCAGAGTAACTGCTACCAGATCCGCGTTGTAAGTGCATACTAGAAGAAACTGACTCCGAACGTGAGGGGAGGGCTTATATGCTTTCTGTCGACATCACACCCGGAGGACGACATTGCTACTGTGTCACCCTCTGCCAACGCACAGAAATACTGCTGTAATAAATTTCGAGATCCAGTCTGGTGCCTGGGGAGAAGTCCAAGAGAAGGAATCTGCGGATAGATGTCTCTACCAGGTGTACCTGCTCTCTTTTTCTTGCAACCTAAGTATACCCAGACAATGGCCACAGACACTGGCGTTAATGATATGCTTATACCAGCCAGGACATCAATATACTGGTGGCACTGGGAGACAACAGGTCGGACGGCAAACTGCTTGGTATCCGAAAGTTCCCCCTAGCATCTCAATGGGAAACCATGGTGTCAAAGCTGCAGGAATTGGTCACTAACACCGGGAAACCGCAGGGTGATATTCAAGACAAGCACACACAACCAATTCCCCCTTGGCAGAGGTGATGTGTAGCCCCGACCTCCAAAGAGATATGGCCCTCTCCTTGCAACATTCTGTGGTCCTTAGGCCCGGTTGGAGCTGGCATTCCCGGTCATACTAGGCATGGCAGTAGGTCTCTTGTGTCTCCCTCATCCCTCCTTGCTTCAGTTGTCCTCTTTTTGTTGTACCCTATGTCCACAGTTTGGCCTCAGCTTCGCCGCGTCTGAAATCTTAACGAGCCAGCCAGAGTTAAGATTTTTATGCGCTGCTGCTCCTTTTGTATAGGCACTGTCAGGAGTCTACTCTTAACTTATGTTAAACCACACCTCTGTCCCCCCTTCTCTACGGAGGAGTACTGGATAATGTAACACTTGCAGTTAACTGATCATGGTGTGTAGCATTGCTATGGTTATATGCTGTAAAATGTGCAAACTGTTAATAAAAAGATTTAAAGAAAAAAAAAAACAATAAAAACAAACCAGGAACCGTGTTAAGTGTGCAGCAACATCCAATGTTTTGAAAGGATTGTGAACTGAGTATCTTGTATTGTTCAATAAAACACTAATTCCTTGAACATTCTGTTGACGGAAATGCCCAGTGCATTTCGGGTTAGGAAATCCCTTTTTCAGGGGACTATATAAATATAAAAGACAAATACTGAATTTGTAAATATTCTATATAGTATACAGGGTGGGACACCCCAACCCGGTGTTGTTAACCCAGAAAAATGGCAAAATATGTGATAAAAGTTCACTAGTGGGTAATTCTAATTGTGCTACCAACGGTCAACCAAAACTTGTGGCAGTAAAACAATGTGGGACAGAATTCCCTTGAGGACCCGAAAGATTGATGAAAGAAACAAAATATGAAAGTCTGTACACCTGGGAGCGCTAGGGGGGCGGGCTAACAAGATGGCCGCACTGTAGAGAAGCTCTGACCGCCCGGGACGTCAATCCAAAAATATCCTGTGATTGGTAAATGTAATCAACTCAAACTTACACAAAAACGGCAGCGGTAAAGAGCTGATGGCGGAAGCGGGAGAGAGGCTGCTATGCTAGACGCCTTGAGAGGTAGAATCGAAAGTCCGCTGCAGCACGCCCTGACAATCGGCGAGGGGATGAAGAAAACATCACACACCAAGTAGGGCGCATAGGCGATTAAGGCTGAAATGTGAAGGGAGACCCCCGCGCCAGAAAGCGCGCTCTGGACAATGTGATAACAGTTCACCACCTCTCTCATTGGTGAACACCACTAGCGGCAAGCAACAGACTTGAGGCATAGTAAAGGCCATATACATAAACTGTACAGACAAAACGAAGGTTAAAGCTGCCCAAAGGAAAAAAAACGCAGTGTAGCAAAGAATACAAAACACAAGATGCGCCCGCCATTTTGAGCCGTGTATAAAGCTTCAGTGTGCACCGGCCACTGAACAGAGAAAAGTTCAGAAAAGACACACACTACAAAACATTCAAACAGAGCGGCTCATAAGACTATAGGAGCATTGCCCTCATAATGTGGAAGAACTGAAAACCAAATTCATTACTGGATGATAGGGATGAAATAAAGTACAAAATACGGAGCGCCACACCAGGAATAGCGCAATACAAATCCACACATCGCACTAAAGACGCGCCTCATGTACACCCGTTTGTTAAAACTGAGGAGCGGTAGGCAAGGGCACACAGAGACACACAGGTTGAATTAACTTCAGCTGTACATCGTAGGGGAGGCCCCATCAATAGGCTGATCAGATCGTACACACTGTACACCTCTATTAGTACAACACCGAGGATAAACAGAAATGGGAAAAACAGATGGAAAACAGGCCATGCTGCCGTTTGAGGTGCAAAAAATGCAGAGAGGACAAGCACTAGACCCTGAAGCGGAAGTAGGCGACCAGATGGCACATAACTCAGAGGACATGGATTTGAAAGCACTGATAATAACAATGAAAAGTAGCCTCTCATCAATTGAAGCCAAGATGGATGGAATGTGCGCCAGCATGGATTTCATTACACAGAAACTTGAAAAACAAGATGGGAGCCTGGGGGAAGCAGAAAACAGGATATCGACTCTGGAAGATGATCAGGCACAACAAACTGAAAAAATGGACAAACTACTCAAAGTGATCGCTGCAAAAAATGAGGACCTTGAAGCAAGATCTCGGCTGAACAACATAAGAATTCTTGGAATTCCACGATCTGCCAACACAGGAAGAATGGAAGATTACTTAGAGAAATTACTCATCACATGTTTCGGCAGGGACAGCTTCTCCAGCTTGATGATTGTTGAGAGGGCACATGGAACACAAGCACCAAAACCTCTGTCTGCTGCTCTGCCAAGACCTTTAGTGGCGAAGATACTAAATAACAGGGATCGTGACACAGAGCTACGAAGGGCCAGGGAGCTAAAGACAGTGGTGTTCAACAACAACACAATATCGCTATACCCTGCCTTCAAGCTAGCTGTTCAGGAGGCATGCAAGAAATTCCTGACAGTAAAAAAGAAATTGAAACAGGTGGGGACAGAAAATGCCTTGATGTATCCCACTAGACAGAGGCTAACCCATAATGGCAAGAACTACTTCTGCAATACTCCGCATCAAGTGGCGGAATTCCTTGGAGGAAATACACACCAAGGCAAACATATAGAACATTCGCCCACAGACAACAGTTTATTGTCGCCCCAGCATGAGGAGGAACAATAAATGCATAAGATTTAAAAGTGCCTTACAAAGGAGCAGATTCAGAAATCAGAGAAGGATAATGCAGCGAAGATCGTCACACGGACTCCTCCAGAGGATGCCGGAAATTAACCTTCAAAAGATATTTACTAAGAGCAACTGCACGACGTAGAAAGACTACAAACGTATAGAAATGGACACAGAGACTACCAGGCACTGAAGTTAAATAGCCCAGGCACCCGCCTGTGCAGCGAAAGCTGGACAGGGGCTCAGCCTCACACCCTGGAAAACACACCCTAAAGGAAATTCCCCCAGTTCGCCCACTATGCGGAGAAAGACAAATATTTGTTCTTGTTACTCTCCTAAAGAGGACCTGTTGATTGTGTTGTTAGTAAGCCACATAGTTAGTTGCAAAATGCGCAATCTAAACACTTAAAGGCCAATATCTCATATTGTCAAAAGCATCACCTAATCAGAGAATATATTGAATATAACGAATGGGAGAGATGCCGAAAGTATGAGAAAGAGACAATGTTAATGACACTGGCTTACAAGTTTGTTAAGAGAAGGGAGGGCACACTGCATGGCAAGTTGGGATGGCAGTTGTGGGAGGGGGGTAGGGGAAAGATTTTAGACAACAAATGTGAAGCAGAGGAAAGGGACATGGAATTTGCAAAAAATTTAGACCAAGCAAATACAAACAAAAAGACTGAATGTACATACTAACAAGGAATAATGACGTGCAATAGTGCCCACAACGATCAGGCTATGGGAATGGGATTGTAGACATGGAATGTGAGAGGGCTAGGGGACCACCATAAGAGAAGACATTTATTGGCATACATGGATGGGCATCAGGTGAACATCGCTATGATTCAGGAAACACATACAAATCCGTCAAACGCGGTTACATTTTTCTGCTAGATGGGCCTCTCATTGATATTTCTCCTCGTATTCAACATACTCGAGAGGTTCTGCTATACTTATTTAAAAAAACACGCCATATGTAGCAGAAGGATCACTATGTGATCCGTAGGGCCGTTATTGTATTGCATGGGGCAGACTGAAAATCAGCTCATGGACATTTGGCGGAATTATCACCATAATCTGAGGGAAGGAACGTTTCATTCAGCAGGACAAGGTAGCTGGTCTAGATTAGACATTTGGTTAACTTCCAAAGAATTAGTGACGTACGTCACTTCTGCGCACCATCTGGCCCGCACATATTCAGACCATGACCCAGTTTACATACAACTGTCTCCCACAAAGGCTGGATATAGATATATAGAATGCCATTTACCTGCCACAACATTACTAGACTCAGCTTTCAAAGTAGAGCTGGAACAGGAGCTAGAATAATTTTTAAATAATAATATAGGCTCTATTCCTCTATTAACCACGGTCTGGGAAGCATTAAAAGTTACAGTCAGAGGCATATGCATATCTAAAGCAGGAGGCAGATTGAGAGATATCAGAAAAACTATATCTGAACTGGAAGCTAAACTAAAAGACCAAGAGATACACTGCAGGAGAATAAGGCAAACAACACCATGGCAAAGATCAGGGAAGGGCTCACAGAATATCAGGAAACAGCAGAATTGGAGTGCCTATTCTGTGGAAAATACCATAAAGCTAGAAAATATGGAGAAGGGGAAATACCTAGGAAGGCTTTAGCACAGCTCACACGTCCCCCCAAATCCACAAATTATGTCTTGGGACTCCTAAATGAGGAAGGCATAGAATGCAAAGACATGTTGGGAATTGCAAGCATCTTCACTATACACTATAAAGCCCTATACACCTCACACAGCTCCAAACAGGCAGACACAAGGGAATACCTTGAGAAGATAGAGCTAGCATGGCTATGTAACGGCCAAAGAGAATTCTTGGCTGTTGAGTTGGAAGAAGAGGAAATTAGAGTAGCAATAATGCAAATGGGCAATGGCTGACAATTGAATTTTTCAAAACGTATATAGATATATTGGCCAATTCCTAAAAATATGTATGAAAATGCAGTGCAAACAGGTATTTTACCACAATCAATGCGAGAAGCCCTTATAGTTTTGCTTTTAAAACCAGGCAAAGCACATAATAATATCCCTTATAAAATGTGATGTCAAAATTCTGGCCAAAGAGCTAGCTAATTGATTAAGTTTATTAATGGACAAACTAATTCGGCCCGACCAGGCTGGATTTGTGCCAAGGAGAGCCACCTCTCACAATTTATGTACCCTGTTCGCCGTCATGCAAGACATAGATCAGGAAGAAAAAGCAGTGGCGGTTTTCTTAGATTCTACAAAAGCATTTGGGAATATTTATTCTCAGTTCTGATACACATGGGGTTCCCACCAGGATCTCTGGCATGGGTAAAATTGCTATAACATAAGTCAAGAGCATTGTTGCTTGTAAATGGAATGCAAACTCCTCTACTGGAAATATCCAGAGGTACAACACAGGGGTGCCCACTGTCACCTCTGTAATTTGCCATAGCAATGGAGCTGTTGGCAGCCATACTCCGGCAACATCTCAAAGAACATTCGCTAGATTATCCCACCAGGCCGGTGCTGGTTTTGCTATCTGCGAAAACCAGAAATAGGATTAAATGGCCTTATTTGCGAAATCATCAAATTTGGGTCATATTCAGGTATAACAATAAACTGGGGAAAATCTCAGATCTTCCCACTCACCCAAAACACTCCAAAGACCCTACTGAAGTTCCCTCTACAAAAGTGTGACACAGAACTACGATATCTGGGAATAAACATTACTTAAGACAGGGAAGAACTACTAAAAGCAAATTACAGCAGAGTTCTCAACTCTGTGGAAGAGGCTATCTAGAGATGGATTGCAATGCTGCTATTATTGGCCGGGCGCATTGCTATAATGAAGATGGTAATATTGCCCAAATCCCTATATTTATTTATAAATATACCCTATGCACCAAGCCGGCCCTCTTTTGTCAGACTTAAAAGCCAACTAATCAGACTAGCGTGGGGAGGTAAACAATCTTGTATAACATGGAGCACCCGTGCTGCCTTTTGCACAAGGGGCCTCAATATGCTGCATACTGGTTTAAGTCATCGCTGTTTGTGACGCACCTAGCAGTAGAGCAAGGATATATGGCACTCACCCCCATGACAGAGTTTTTAGGTACAGAGGGACAAGCAACAAGTGGTAGATTAGTAGCATGCACAAACCGAGCATGGAAGAAGATTGCGCAAAAAGCAAAGACCCCAATGATATACTCACCATTACTTCCAGTAGCACACCAGCAGGCACTCCCAGTTACGCAAGAAGGGATATGCAAGCGCATGGTTTTAAAGTAGAGCATAAACAGATAGGGAAACATGTGTGACAATGGAGAATTTAGATGAGAAAATATATTTTTGGGGGAGAGCGAACCCACAGTCATGGATCGCTTTCTGTATACAAGGCTTAGGCAAAATGGTAAAGCAGCAACACCTAAATTTCCAGAAGACCCTCCCATTCTGTTAACTATGCATCTGTTGCTGAGTGGCCGGATATCACATGCAGTGTCAAGCATATATAAACTGACTAACGGGAAGGAAGGGGGAAACAGTCTGAAGGCAAGGGAGGGATGTGAGCAGGAACTGGGACATCGTATAACAGTTGAAATATTGCTGTACTACTGTCTACAAACTGAGAGAATCACTGCAAGTAGTAGATTAAGAATCATACATTTAACATTTTTACACAGAATGTACTGTACAATGCCATAGATGCACAGACTCAAACTGAGAGAAAATGATGTTTGTGACAGATGTGGGCAGGAAAGTTCTGATTTCATTCATCTGGCGTGGTTGTGCCCGAGGATAGCCAAATACTGGGAGGAGGTGGTATGGTGCTGAACGAAATAGCAGAAATGCGCGTTGACCTAACTCCAGAGGTGGGACTGCTGGATACACAAATAAAATAGAAGGGCAGATCAAATGACTGGTTGTGCTGGGATTACTTCTAGCAAAGCGTGGAGTAGCCTGTAGATGGGGAAGAGGCAGAGCCCCTAAATTCAAGGACTGGCTTAAAGATATGACCTTCTGCCAAGAGCAAAATTGCACATATGCAAAGCTTCTCCCACTAAGCTCCAGGCCACAAAATATGTGGAAACCATTTCAAACTTACCTTAGGCATATGAAGAGTACTGAAGAAGAACCATAGATGCCCAACAAATAACTAAAGAGTAGAAAATATAGAAGATATGACCGAGATGCAACATTAGATTAATGAGTATAAAATAATGTTCCGTAGGACATGCCAATAAATTTAGCAAAGACCAAGAAAGTATGATTGTGAACCCAATTACATGTATGTACATAGTATACCCGAAACCGGAAAAAAACTCTGTGACAGTAAGAAGATAAGTCAAGTAGATATAACTTGTGTTGTCTGTATTGTATAATGGAAAATGCAAGTAAATAAAGTTTTGGGAAAAAAAGTCTGTACACCTGAAAACTTGTGCACCGAAAACCGCGTGAACCATTGTGGTGTAAGAACTACTAGGGTGTGTAAAGACGCTTACTTAATGTAGATACAAATTCCACCAATCAATCATTGGAGATATTCTCAGAAGTGAAATAACACTAACGTAATCTAAGAAAAACGACAAAAAAATTCAAATCAATAGCCAGCGCAAGGCAGTACACTGAATATATGGAAGCAGGCATTTGAAAAGTATGGTACCTTTGAATGATCGATATCCAGGAAAAAACTGCAATGGGCTACTAAACAATTACTTTTGAAAGTAGGGGACCCCTATATATTAGACAAATTTCACTTGCTATACATAGGGAAGTAACTTAGGTTGAAAAAGGTCTATAGCCAAGTACTCAAATCTCATAAAAACAATGTGATATTTCTAATGGTTGGTTTCCAGTGTTTTAAGTGAAAAGGTCACCAACAAAGCCAAATTAGAAACAAATTATTTCATTCATTTATTGTTGAAATTAGTTCCAAAAATATATATATCTTCTTTAGTAATATTTTTGTAGTTTATAAAAATTATTTTTTTCCTTATTTTTGTATACAGTTAGTTAAATCATTGATAATTCATATACATTCATTCTACAAATACTTTTAAACACACAGTGAATAGAAAAAGACAAAAGATGTTAGCAATACGGCAAGGTGGATCACGACGCGCGTTTCGGCCAAGTAGCCTTCTTCAGGTGGCCGTGTATTGCTTTGGAGGCTATTTTAAGGGGTCTTCAAATAGCCACACTTTGCTAATTGACGCGTTTTCTATTTCTGTTTAAAATTGTGTACCTATAGTATCACGATACTGCCAAAATATATGGAAATGGCCGTCCCAACGATGAGTGTCCGGGTAGAAAGCTGATTTTATAGTTTATTTGCTTCTTGGATTAACTTTGATGGCGGATAGCTTCTCTTTATGAGTAATTTGCTGGATAGGGTAGCTTTCAGGTAGTTTTCAGGTAGTTTATACTTAGGGGTTGATTTCTTTAACGACGATATTCCAGGCAGATGGAAATTCAGGTGGACAAGAGGCTCAGTTTATCTTTTAGGGTCCATTTCTGGGACGATTCACAACGTTGGTGACGGACAGGAGCCTCTTGGTGTTAATGCTGCATCTCGGCTGGTCTGGCGTGATGTGTGGTAGCTTGCTGGATGTAAACATTTGTTTTTCCAGCGGCGCCTATTATATATAGGTCAAAACTATTATATATAGGTCGTTTTGACCTATATATAATAGGCGCCGCTGGAAAAACAAATGTTTACATCCAGCAAGCTACCACACATCACGCCAGACCAGCCGAGATGCAGCATTAACACCAAGAGGCTCCTGTCCGTCACCAACGTTGTGAATAGTCCCAGAAATGGACCCTAAAAGATAAACTGAGCCTCTTGTCCACCTGAATTTCCATCTGCCTGGAATATCGTCGTTAAAGAAATCAACCCCTAAGTATAAACTACCTGAAAACTACCTGAAAGCTACCCTATCCAGCAAATTACTCATAAAGAGAAGCTATCCGCCATCAAAGTTAATCCAAGAAGCAAATAAACTATAAAATCAGCTTTCTACCCGGACACTCATCGTTGGGACGGCCATTTCCATATATTCTGGCAGTATCGTGATACTATAGGTACACAATTTTAAACAGAAATAGAAAACGCGTCAATTAGCAAAGTGTGGCTATTTGAAGACCCCTTAAAATAGCCTCCAAAGCAATACACGGCCACCTGAAGAAGGCTACTTGGCCGAAACGCGCGTCGTGATCCACCTTGCCGTATTGCTAACATCTTTTGTCTTTTTCTATTCACTGTGTGTTTAAAAGTATTTGTAGAATGAATGTATATGAATTATCAATGATTTAACTAACTGTATACCAAAATAAGGAAAAAAATAATTTTTATAAACTACAAAAATATTACTAAAGAAGATATATATATTTTTGGAACTAATTTCAACAATAAATGAATGAAATAATTTGTTTCTAATTTGGCTTTGTTGGTGAGCTTTTCACTTAAAACACTGGAAACCAACCATTAGAAATATCACATTGTTTTTATGAGATTTGAGTACTTGGCTATAGACCTTTTTCAACCTAAGCTACTAAACAATTACTCAAGGTCCAGTGTTCGAGCTCACAACACTAAAAGAACCCAAAAATGAGCAATATGAAATGAATGCTGGAAACAGCATCAAACTGGCCAGAATATGACCTGAACTATACCAACAATGTTAACTACCAGTCTGTAGAGTACGCGTGAACAGAAGGAGGACGCTGTATGCTGTGGAAACCTTGGTAAGTGCACTCCATATTTAAGACAACACAGAGAAATGGAAAAAGTACTGTGGCATGTGGGTCTAAACGTGGTCGCCATCTTAAAACATGTAACCAGTAATGATGAAAGTCCTGCCACCAATGAATTCGGCACTCAGGAAACACAGGTAAAAGAGAAAAGTGGTGAAAAAACAATGTGAGTACCATAAGCAATATGAAGCTGACCGCAATTTCGCCTAAACCGTGTAAAAAAATAAAAATAAAACCTACAGTTCTGCCAGAATACACGCAAACTGTTTAAAGGTGCCATATGCTCTAAAAAACGTGATGAGTGGCGCCATATTTGAGACAGGCAAAAAAGTATATAGCCGCGCAACAACAAAAATCGGGTCCACTGCTTAAAATGTGTTAAATGCAATGAGCAGCAGAGCCTGACAACGTGTCAAAGTAAACGTGATCTCAATACCACACAGCGATAGGAAACTATAAACGAGCATGTGCTCATGTGAGCACATGGTGCTGAACCAGAATGGTGGACAAAACAGAGCACTCCTGTACATGTAAGTAGGGGAACTGTGCAGTAATAGAAATGATCTACCAAAAGGAGAGAAAGCAAAAAGAAAAGGAAATAGGGAAAAAAGGAAAAATGAAAAGAAAAAGCGCAGATGAAGAAAATTACTCTCATGACAAATTTTGAAACGTGAAATTGTATCTCATGTTTGCCATTATGAGTCTGGACAATAAGGAAACAGCTGCGAAATATGGGTTCCTAGTACAACATTATTACATATAAACAAAGAAACAGACCGAAATCATATTACAAAGTAGAGAACATGCAACGCAATTCCCTTTCTACAGCAAATGTCACAATTACAGGAAACAAATCATATACATTTCATCATTCAACCCATTGGGGATCAATTTATTGAATCTCTTTATCCACCAAATCTCCCTCTGGGATAATAGTTTGGAATTGTCTTTGTCTACACTGGTCTGTACATTCTTCAAAATTAAAAACCTGAGTTGAGCTATGTTGTGTTTGTGTTCTAAATAATAATAATAATGATAATCTTTTTCATATAAAAATATATGACATAAAAGATACAATATCATCAGCACATCAGTATAAAACAGTGATCATAAAAGAGAAAAACAGTCAAGGGGAAGATAAGACAATACAAGCAGTGGACAGCAACTACTAAAAAAACATTAAAAGACTCTACAGGCTACAATAGTTGGTACATAAGTCAGCTACATTTCATCAGCTTTTATGTTCCCCTAGTGGTTCTTAACTTTAAAGAAGATCTTAGGAAATTAAAGACACAGAATAACGTGAAAGCATCAGGGAACAGTTTTAAAAACAGCAGAGCCACACAGGCGTGCTTAAATCTAAGTTTCCTTAAAAGCCCCTTGAGAAACACTCTTATCGGGAATGAATAATGTGGACACAGGAGAACAAAGTGAAGGGTATCCTGTGAAGTCCTACAGTCGCAGCCACAAGGCCCTTTTTGTTCGACATGTGCCGTATACCCGGCGGGTACAGCCAGTAAATGATGTAACAAATTCAGCCTGAACCGTTTAATTAAGAATCTGTTGTGTGCACTGGCTATAAGGGTTAGGTATTGTTCTATAGTTTGTGTTGACATGACTAGGATATCATTTCTAACCATGGGTTTTTGCAATTCATTTTCCTCCCTTTGTGCCAGGGTATATTCGAAGAACAGGTCTTTAATAGGGCCTTTGTCCCGCGAGCACAACCTGTCTGGGTGGGAGAACAAATTGTCTCTACGCATCATGGTCAGGGTGTCCTTTACATATTTCAGCCACAGGATTTTTAACACTTAGTCTAAAGAGAGACAGTCCTGAGCTATTTGCCTATTAAAACCTGTTTCCACTTTGGACCATATGTTCACCCAACACAAGAGGGGTTTCACCGCCACCAGGTCAGAAATATATTTAACACCCGGCTCCTCATGGACAATAAACGCAGGACAATAAACGCAGGGGTGCTCGGTGGGACTTTTCAATAGACGCCTAAAATAACTATTTTCTTTACTTTGTAGTTTATCTGTCCTCACATATCCCCAGACCTCACTTCCATATAAAACCTCGGAACTACAAAAGGAATTATACAATTTTAAGATTGTCCCAGGCAACCAGTTGCCTAATCTATGAGCATACTTGCAATCGCTCCCGTGGACTTTGTGAAACCAAAACACTTGCCCTCTAATAACTGGTTAAAACTCAGTTTTGCATCCAACAAGATACCTAAATATGAGAAGGCCGGTACTTTCCCAAGAATATGTGTGCCAACTGTGTAGGTGTTCGACTTCCTACTCTTCCTCCCTACTTCCATTATGTAAGATTTTTGTTAGGTTGGGTGACAGACTCATCTTTTCCATAAACTCTACGAACCTATCTAGTAAAATCTGAAGTCCCTTTGGTGTGCTAGCAAGAAGGACCGCGTCATCCACGTAAAGTAGGACTGGAAGTGATCTAGTACCTACTTTTGGAGTGTCTGCTTTTAATGTGGTTAATGTTGAGTCAAGGTCGTTAAAATAAATAGTGAATAAAAAAGGAGCTAAAATACAGACCAGTCTGACCTCACACAGACACCTAAAATAATCTGTGATCTTCCCCTCTTGCGTATATCTTACTCCAGCAGAAGTATTTAAATGTAATGCCATTAGTATGTTAATTAAGGCCGGATCTACCCCAAGCAATCCCATAAGGTTCCAAAGTTTGCAGGTACTGCATTTACTACCTTCACCAAGATTTGCGCCCATACCTCAGGATTACAACGAAAAAGGTCAGGGGAAATCCTGTCTGGTCCCGGGGCTTTATTCCGCGAAAGACAATCTATTCCCAATCTCACTTCATCTAAAGTAAAAGAGATAGCGTCCATACTCTGGGCGATAGTCACTATCTACAGGTCATCCTCTCTCTGAGGCTGAATATACAGCCCCTCAAAATGAGCCTGCTATTGTTCAGGTAAGATGTTATGAGCTAGGTTCGGGTTATTAGAATCTTTAAAACATGGGCTGTTGATAACCTTCCAGAAGCGAGTGGAGTCCTTTAACTCCACGGCCTCTTCTAAATCCTCCCATGCCCTCGATTGTAGTTGGCGCTTCCGTGTCCCGACTACTTGTTTATACATTTTGAGGCAGGTCGCAATCTGGCCCCAATCTCTAGGTAATTGTTTAAGGGCCCTCTTTAGAGCTCTGAGGGCCTGCGAGCATTGCCCATCAAACCATCATGGCACCTCCCTAAAACATGGATGTGCAGGTGCTTTTATATAGGTTATCCACTAATTGCGCAATAGCTGTGAATGATTGAACAAACACACGACCCTGTATTTCTGGGTCTAAACAATTCTGAATCTCCTGCTTACCTCTATTAAAAAGGGAGTTATTAAATGAAGCAGTACCGACCTGCGTCCAACGCAGCCGCCTGCCTTGGTCAGTTGCAGAAATCAGCCCCCCGTCAATCTATGCAAAACCGGATGATATCGAGGGGCAACAAGTGACATGGTTACCAGATTGGGAACACTGAATGCACTGTGACAGATATTAAAACAGGTAATATACCTCCTCACTATTTGAGAAACAAAAATAAAATCAATAAATAATCCACAGCCTCTTACCTTATAAGTGGGGGGCACAATTATGTCAGAGTAATGGACAATCATATCCATTGTGTGGGTTAAGCCAAAATTATATAAGAGCACACTCAACTCCCGCCCTGCTTGTGTGTGTTCCATGTGTGGCCAACCAGTCACAATCGGTCACCCTCAAATTGTGACACAGGTGGCAGTTAAAATCTTAGCCAATATTAGATGTGACTTAACTCGGCCTTCAGATTGTAATTTCTGTAATCAGCTACTTAATTCGCCAAGGGATTTTAGTCCCTGTGAGTTTGATTGTGCGTTATAAAAATTAATAAGTGCCAGACGATAAGCATTGCTTACCAATGTTAAGCCCTGTACTAAGCCTGATTCCCATGGCATAGGTTTCCACCTCCCCTGATCCCTTAAATCTACAAACATAATAAGCCCCCCTGGCTCTCCCTGCACTAAACCTTAGTGCTGGGCAGAAGAAAGTTTTGTAACCTTCTAAAAAGAAGGTATTTACTGGCTCTCATGTTTCCTGCATGCAGAAATGTCTAATGTAATGGAGCCACTGCTCATCCCGGAATTTAATCACCAATCCTGCCACGTTCCACAAAATAAATCACCCTTGATTTGCCTCACCGGGTGGCCAAAAGGGTTAGTAGTAGCCCCATCTACACTGGGTGACCTCCTTTCACTTTGAACCCTGCGCTCCTGATAGACTTCACAAGTTGCCCCAGCAGTGACCTCCGCCCTCCCACTTGGATCCTCTATGTATTCCACCCTTTTCTTCAACCAATTTTGCTATGCTTGCTCCCTTAGAGCATCAATCTATATCAATCTATATCATTCAAATCCCTCAGAGGAGCGAATGCATTTCTTAGGTTCGAGCGGACCCCACCCATACTCGGGCCATCTACCTGCGGAGCCACCCATTGAGGGGATATAATATTAGAAGGGGGTGTATAAAAAAAATGAGTGGTACTGGTTTCATCCCGGAACCTGTCATAAGTGATTGTAGAGATGCAAACTAGATCTTCTGGGCCAGTGCCGGGTATCTGAAAATGACAATCACGCTATCCCCAGGGAATATTTTTTTAGACCAATCCATGCCACCCTTCTTGCCATCAGGGTGTGCCTTTGTTCCGAAGTATTAACCGAGGTTACCTTATTTATCAACTGAACACTAGACTCCTCCTGTGTACTGTCTAGTCCTGGTACCCCCACTAGGACCACCGTGTAAGGACAGCTTGCTGGGGTGAGATCTATAAGTGGCATGTTTAGGGTGTTATGGGCAAGCTGGTCAACATCACTGGCCAGGCGAGCATGATGTTAAGGTTCCCCATGGGAGCCTTTTCCAGTCGGCCCCCTGTTAGAGCAAGTCATCTGGCCAGACGTAGTCAGCCCCAAAGCCTGCCCCCGCGGTTCCCCCCCATCCTATTGTGCCCGTAATCATGAAGGGTTCTGTAGCTCAACACATGTCTGTACCAGTGGGATAACATTAGAAATTAGATGGTGTTGGACATTACACTTGGGACAGCAGTCTGTGTGGATTGGCCAGCCAGAGGCAATGATTTTCCAATATTCAGGAGTAAAACCTTTATATCAGAGAAAGTTTTTGATAGCTCACTTAGGAAATCTTTAAGAAGACAAGAAACCAATGCCCTAATTTTTTCCTCAAGGTACCCCCACAGTTCTTCAGCATTCTTCGCATCCTTAGCAAGTTCCTTTGCGCCCCTACAGTCTGGGCGTTTAGTGTCTTCTCCCAATGTCTCCCTAATTTCTTCTGTACTATTCGCTGTTTTTTTTGGGGCTGGTGGGCCACTTTGGTCAGCACGGCGAGTGGTAAGCGGTATGACCCTACTCCGTGTAGTCTGGCCGGCTGCAACAATGTTTATACTGATGCTGAAACTCTGCTTTGGGCTCACCGATTCTTCTACATCCGCCCCAGCCCCTGGCTTAAAGTGTCTCCTACTCCATTTCCCTCCACGTTTTCAGCTACTAATGACATATTCCCATCTAATGTCAAACCTATTAGTACAGCCCTGCCCTGTAAGAGCCTCCTCTCAGCTTTGTCAATTTAGATTGCCCTCACTGCCTTTATTAGGAAAGAGTCAATAGTGCCCTAGGTTGAATCAGGCGATGAGCCTGTGGGGGCATTCTTCCTTTTCCCCATACTGTGATTAGATCAACAGGCTTGCCCGGGCAAGCCCAATCACAGGCCACAGGCAGGGGGCAGTTATAAGATCTGACCACCACAGTGCAACACTCCCAGCACTCCCCGATCATGCTCCTGCAACTGGTTATAAAATGGGGGTCACTTACATAGGGAGACGTGTAGAGCTACAATTGGCTAAGGATATCCAGCAGCAGATGTTAGAGGTGTTGCCTGGCCCGGCCACCTCCGGTCAGTGACAGGCAAGGACGGGCCCGCCCTTGGCCCAGGCGCGGCCCGCGCCGCGGGGGTCGATGCCCATTTCAGAAAATGGGGTTTACCCAAAAGTGGTCCTGGACCTGGGTACTTCAAGCGATACAAAAACCAAGGGTCCTAGAACCTCAATTACAGAAGGGATTCAATCAAGTGACACAGTTGAGTATTGTCTACAGTTTGAGGGGAGTGTGGAGTACAAAAGGATTGTTGTACAAACTCCTCAATGCTTGAGTCAAAATATACACACATCAAATGAGCGTAAGGATAAAAAGAACACAGACCAAAAATGTCAACTCTTCTGGTAATGTCATACTTGAATTATAAAGAAGTCAGGTAATATTCATGAGATATAGATAAAAGATGGAGGTTGCTCCTAGAGGGAACGTGCTGGATAAGGAAGAGGTGCTCAGTGTTGATCAGTGACAGAAAAGAGGCTTTCAGTGGAATAGAAGGGAGAAGAAACTACACATACTTTTCTTAAACAATATGAACAGTTATCATTCACCGTCATATGTGGCCTAGCTTTTCATATATTCCCCATCTGTTCAATTTATATACATTAATACAGCGTTGAATTCGAAATTTGCACGACAAGGGACAAATGAAGGATGTATGACGGTACCACGTGTACTTTTACAACGCGTACCGTTACCACGCTACTTTTACCACGCAAGTCGTTACAACGACTTGCGTGGAGGGGCGCTGGATAGTAAATTATTTAATTTACTATTCCAACTCCAGTCCCCGTGGACTCTAGGGAAAGGAGTTGGATAGTAAATTAAAGTATTTACTATCCTGGAGCGCCCCCCAGCGCATGTCGTTGTAACGACTTGCGTGGTAAAAGTAGCGTGGTAACGGTACCGCGTTGTAAAAAATGCGTGGTAACCGTTGTATACCAATGAAGGCAAGTCTAGGCCTATCCAAGGGCGCCGACGTTTCGATCCGACTTAGGGCACAAGGGAAATTCGCAGCCTCGGCCGTGCGGATCTTCTTCAGGACAGGGGTGGTTGGGAGTAACCATGGTTGGTGGCTTAGTCACCGTCCGCGAGTTGCGAGGAGGCAAGGATGTGTGCGTCATGCCATGGCGCTTTCAGAGGTAAATATGTCATTCAATGGGATACTAGCTAATTAATGGTAGAGTAAGTGGCGCGAATCAAGATAATGAGGCGCCGTTGCGGTCCATGCCAAACAATCCACGGTAATGGATCGGCGGTCTAAAAAGAAGGAACGTGTTCGATCAGTCTCTCTGCAGCTGCATGATGTGGGTCGATGCAGCACTTTATAGAGCTATGGTCACGCCTCGGCAGTTGTGATGAATTTATAGCAATGCACCCTGGGATTCCGAGTACCACCAGGGTGTGGATTAGGGGCAAGGGGCCAGACACCAGCAGGTCAAAAAGGCGAGGATGCAGGTGTTTTGATCCTCACCTCGGTGCAGAATTAAGTCCAGCAACAGTCCGCAAAGTAGAAGCTCGTCCCACGCCGCGGCGGTTGAGGCAACTCTTTATAGCGCGAAGGTCACGCCTCCCTCCTTGGCAGCTGTGATAAATTTACAGCGATGCACACTGGGACTCCGAGTCCGACCAGAGTGTGGATTAGGGGCAAGGGGCCAGACACCAGCAGGTCAAAAAATGCGAGGATGCAGGTGTTTTGATCCTTACCTAGGTGCAGAATTAAGTCCAGCAACAGTCCGCAAAGTAGAAGCTCATCCCACGCCGCAGGGGTTGAGGCAGCTCTTTATAGCGCGAAGGTCCAGTCTCCCTCCTTGGCAGCTGTGTTGAATTTACAGCGATGCACACTGGGACTCCGAGTCCGACGAGAGTGTGGATTAGGGGCAAGGGGTCAGACACCAGCAGGTCAAAAAGGCAAGGATGCAGGCGTTTTGATCCTCACCTCGGCGCAGAATTAAGTCCAACAACAGCCCGCAAAGTAGAAGCCCATCCCGCGCCGTGGGTGTCCAGGCAGCACTTTATAGCGTGATGGTCACGCCTCCCCCCCTTGGCAGCTGTGATGAATTTACAGTGATGCACCCTGGGACTCCGAGTCCCACCAGAGTGTGGATTAAGGGCATGGGCCCAGACACCAGCAGGTCAAAAAGGCGAGGATGCAGGCGTTTTGATCCTCACCTCCACGGAGAATTAAGTCCAGGAACAGCCCGGAAAGTAGAAGCTCTCGTGGGGGTCGAGGCAGCGCTTTATAGCGCGATGGTCTCGCCTCCCCCCTCAGCAGTTGTGATAAATTTACAGCATTGTAAAAAATGCGAGGATGCAGGTGTTTTGATCCTCACCTAGGTGCAGAATTAAGTCCAGCAACAGTCCGCAAAGTAGAAGCTCATCCCACGCCGCAGAGGTCGAGGCAGCTCTTTAAAGCGCGAAGGTCCAGTCTCCCTCCTTGGCAGCTGTGTTGAATTTACAGCGATGCACACTGGGACTCCGAGTCCGACGATAGTATGGATTAGGGGCAAGGGGCCAGACACCAGCAGGTCAAAAAGGCGAGGATGCAGGCGTTTTGATCTTCACCTCCACGCAGAATTAAGTCCAGCAACAGCCCGCAAAGTAAAAGCTCTCACGGGGGTCGAGGCAGCGCTTTATAGCGCGATGGTCTCGCCTCCCCCCTCGGCAGTTGTGATAAATTTACAGCGATGCACCCTGGGACTCCGAGTCCCACCAGGGTGTGGATTAGGGGCAAGGGGCCAGGCACCAGCAGGTCAAAAAGGCGAGGTGCAGCTGTTTTGATCCTCGCCTCGACGCAGAATTGAGTCCAGCAACAGCCCGCAAAGTAGAAGCTCATCCCGCGCCGGGGGGGGTCGAGGCAGCGCTTTAAAGCGCGATGGTCACACCTTCCCCCTTGGCAGCTGTGATGAATTTACAGCGATGCACCCTGGGACTCCGAGTCCCACCAGCGTGTGGATTAAGGGCATGGGCCCAGACACCAGCAGGTCAAAAAGGCGAGGATGCAGGCGCTTTGATCCTCACCTCCATGCAGAATTAAGCTCAGCAACAGCCCGCAAAGTAGAAGCTCTTCCAGTGACACGGGGGTCGAGGCAGCGCTTTACAGCGAGATGGTCTTACCTCCCTCCTCGGCAGTTATGATGAATTTACAGCGATGCACCCTGGGACTCCGAGTCCCAACAGGGTGTGGATTAGGGGTAAGGGGCCAGGCACCAGCAGGTCAAAAAAGTGAGGATGCAGGCGTTTTGATCCTCACTTCTGCGCAGAATTAAGTCCAGCAACAGCCCGCAAAGTAGAAGCTTGTGTTCTAAACAGTGTGCAGCTAGATTAGATTTAGTATTCTGATTGCAGATCATGCTCTTGTGCTCTGTTTGTGGAATTTTAGTTTGCGATCTGAACATCGTCTGCGCCAGCTTGTCACCTATGTACTACGTGCCCGGCAGCCATTTTAGGTCACCTATGTACTACGTGCACGGCAGCCATTTTAGATATCATGGTCTCCCTGTCCACGATCGATCGCCAGCGCGCCCCTCTGACCCAGCAAGCATCCTCCGCGCACCCCGGCTCCCCCTCCCCCCCCTCATGAGCATGACCCTTCTGCATGACCCTGTCCCTGGGAGTCACGCCAGCGCCTGACCAACACCTCCTCTCCTCCCATGAATGCCCCTCTGTTGATAAACCTTCCCTCTGCACTGGATTGTCCACGAGCATGAATACCACTCCATTGATGGCCCCTCACCCCGTGTCCGACTGTCCACACAGGTCCGAGGCCATCGCCTAAGCCGGGAGATATCATTTACTGCCCCTTATTGTATGAGGTCGCTCTCTTTCAAAGAACCCTCTATTGATCCAGGCCTCCCCGCCCCCTGTGATATGATCAGGCGCACACATCCTAAGACTCGGCAGAACACTCAGCTGCGTGATGACCCCCTCCTCTTATCAGCAGGTTGAGGACCTCTATTGTGAAGGTATATGGGGGTGGGATTGACACAAGGATTACGGGGATGTCTTTTCCTTGCTTTACAAAGTTCTGATTGTAATAAAGAAAGGTCACATGCCATAAACCAGTGTATAAGAGGCCAGGCCTCCGAGAGGCTGTCAGAGCACCTCGAGACGATACCTTGTTGTCTGATCTGATGTGTTCTGCTCCGTCGGAATAAACTTCTGTTTTCCTGCCTTCTGGTCTCCGGCGCCTGCCTCATTGCTTGGTAATTTGAATGGTACAAGGGCGGTTAGCGCCGGGCAAATCTTGAGAAAGGTCCTAGCCCTACCTTTTTCCACAATTGGCGTCCCAAAGCGTGGGGCCCATCAGCGACACGTGGATCCAGTGGGAGAGGTCCCGATGACAGAGTGAACGACTGCAACGATCGGGAAGAGCTCGTGTCCGATAGACCCTCGTCTGACAGCCGATCATCCGACCTTCACTAGTTCTGAACAGACCTCTCTCGAGTGATCTACGGTCCTGACTGGGAACCATCAGGAGTGCCACGGGCATCACGAAGGAGAGAGGACGATCGGGCGCTGGATCCAGAGGACAGGAAACCGTCCATGCGGTCCGGGTAAGGTCGTGTAAACACGACGAATTGAGAAAAGATTGTTTTGTTTGGATAATACTAGTATTACGCTTTGTTGAAACCTCTGGAGATTCGCTGTCTGCAAACGGAGAAAACAACAGGCTCTCTCTTTGCAAACAGTGAAGGATAGGTAACGCAGACTTTTGTCCCCGTTGTAATCCGTCGTGCCTATCTTCCTCCCCCACTGTTTCCCGAACTGTCGTTCGTGGATTATTGTCTGGAGATTCTTTGTCTGCAAACAGGGAAGAGCAAGGTCTCTCTTTGCAGGTAGAGAAAGAGTGGGTAACAATAACTTTTCGTGCCCACTTATTCTCCCCACTGAATTGTTTTGATTGACCGATTATTCGGTATTGGTTCGTTTGAGGTATTCACCGCCGGCAAACAACGGAGAATAGAAATATTCTGTCTAGTCTTTGCCCGCCGTGATAAGGTAGGTAGTGCAGACTTTTGTCCCCGTTGTAATCCGTCATGCCTATCTTCTCCCCACTGGTTGGTAGCCTGTTTAGCCCGGACCGCTTATTAGAGATGAACCATCCAGCTCCACTGGAGGGCACCCCTAATAAGGACATGTTCACTAAGTATGGACTAGTCGCTATAGCTTACACTAAACTATGGCATAAATATACAAAAAAGAACCCTGAAAGTCAGTGGCCACTGATAGGTTCCTTTAATGAAAATAAAATAAAAACATTAGAAATAGCGCTCCAGAAGAATAAGACCACGCCCACTATGCTCGACAGTATCGGCATGTGGCGCAAAGAAACGGAACAACGAAAGAAAAGAGAGGAAGCAAAAATAGGGAAAGAATTACGAAAGGCAGCCCACCTGGCCGCAAAGCAACTAGAAGAGGAAGTAAAAGAAAGAAAGGAAGCTACACAGAACCAAGAATCAGGGTCGACAGGCCAATGTCCTGTTAGGACCCCCTCTGCGCTCTACCCTGAATTACCCTCCAAACAGCGGGTGAACGATGAGTTACTACTAGGTCCCCCAATCATCTACATGCCCCCTCCGTATGCCCCCTGCCAGCAACACCCGCGGGCCCTCAGTGTAAACGAGAACGACCTTGGCGCTAGTGCACCGGCCCTCACGGCCTCCACACCAGCCACATTAACAACATCGTCAGACGACCCCGAGGCTAGTAAACAACCCCCAGCCAGACCAAATAGGTTAAGCAAAGATGAGCGGGATGGGATCGACAAAGTAGCAAAGACATTAGTAGAACGAAGGGAGAGCGAAGATTATACAATGAGCATATATAATTCACATGCCGACAACCACAGACGGCATTTCATCTTGCGATTCAGCTACTACACCCTGAACGCATATGAAGATAGGTATCAAAGTAAGGGTCCCGCTAAACTAACAACACTGTATAGGAAGATTGATGTTGGAGATGGGACTGAATGTGAGGCGACGGAGCTCTTCATGCAGATGCTTGAGGTCTTCCGCCACCTCACGGAACAGAAACCAGAAGCCAAGGTCACAGTCCCTGAAACAACCTCGGTAGAAGTAGCCAATACTATGATGCCTATCAGAGAAGCGGCCCCTTACTGGATCCCGCCACGGGGCCAGGGAACAAGCGATGATATCAATAATGAAAATGCAAAAGGGAGGGTCGTGTACAATTGGGTTTACCAACCATGGGACCGACAAGATATCCTAACCTTTAAGCAAACCCTGCCCGATTTAAGAAAGAACCCAACGGCATTTTATACCGAATTAGGCACAGCCTTGGGTTCGACAATAATGACTTTAGCAGATATTGACTTGTTCTTTGGGTTATGCCTGCCAGCTGACGTGTGGAAGCAAATCCGGAAGGCTGACCACACGGATCTGTTTGGACATACCTGGGACCAACTCGGTAAACTAGATGGACAAAGAGAGCCTGGAAGGAAACCAGTAAAAGACATACTGGAACTCCCAGACAAACTAGTTCAGAAGTTAAAAACACTGATCCCGGAAAGAAAGGTAGACTGGTCGATAGTCACGGCCTGTCGACAGAAACCCCAGGAAGATGTGTCAGAATACTTCTCCCGATTTGAGACAGTGTTCTCCGACTACAGTGGCCAAGACATGACCACCGCAACCGGACAGCACCTGTTTGTACAAAATTATGTAAAGGGCCTAACACAAGAAGTCTCCCAAAAACTGCAGACGAGTGAGAGTAGTTGGGGGGCCTCCAAACCCGCAGCTATCCTTCAGATGGCTCAGTATTACGAGCACCAAAGGAATGAGAATGATAGAGCGTCCGAGAAAAAGAAGAAAGATTTAAAGGAAAGGGTAATGATAGCCCAGATACAGGGTATAGCGGTAGGACGGGAACACCAAAGGGGGAACTACCAATCAACCACCCCCAGAGATCTACCTTCTAAAGATCACACCCCAACACCTCACACTGGACGTAGAGACATTAGCAATGACCAATGCGCCTTCTGCAAAGGGTTCGGCCATTGGAAATCCCAGTGTCCGGTTCTGCTAGAGATGAATAGAAATAGGGATTCCAGGGATGTGGCAGGTGGTCCGAGGAATAGAGTGCAGGGACGAGGGAACCCCAACGACACCAACAATGACAGATCAGGGAGACTGAACACATTTGACCGTCCCCGACAGAACCAATATCAGCTGTCCGAAGGTGAAAATGCCCCCGACTTTGCATAGGGCTGCCAGGGGCAAAGGAGGGATCCAGTCGAGCTCTGTGTTGACCAGCAAGGTCCTTATGTCACCGCTAAGGTCCTGGGTACAGAGTCTCCATTCTTGGTAGACACTGGGGCGACACGTAGTGTGTTATCAAAACGACTGATTCCAAGGGCACCCTTGTCTGGCTCACACATAACGTCGATAGGTTTCGATGGAACGCCCTCCACTAACCCCCTGTCCGTACCTATTACCTTTGACCTAGAAAACAACACCACTGACGCGACATTTCTGCTTTCCTCCAACTCCCCTGACGCCATTATGGGCATTGACTTACTGAAACATTTTCGAGCTACCATTAGGTGTTCACCAGATGGAATACGAGTCATCCTGTACGACAACCCAGACATGCCCAGATCCCGTCCCCCACGACACATGTGCTCCATAACTGACGCTGACCTGTCCCTGCTTGACACCCTGCCTCCGTACCTGTGGGCCAAAAATGACTCTGATGTGGGGCGAATGATGATTGATCCTATTCACATAACTGTACGACAGGACGCTATGCTCCCGAAACTCCCGCAATATCGGATATCGCCAGAGGGTGAGAAGGCACTGGTAGCGATCATTCAGTCTCTGGTAGATGCAGGAGTGGTTGAAGAGGTGGTTAGCAACGTTTGCAACAGCCCAATCCTACCTATTGTTAAGAAGCAAGGTGAAGGAGATGAGAAAGCGTACCGCTTCATCATCGACTTGCGAGAGATTAACAAAGTGGTTGTACCCCAATATCCTGTAGTCTCCGATATCACCACCATTCTGACCCTCATCCCGTCCACTGCCACTACCTTCACTGTTATCGACCTTAAGAACGCGTTTTTCTCTATCCCCATTCATCCAGACAGCCGTTATCTCTTCGGCTTCACTTTAAAATCCCGCTCGTACCGATTTTGTAGAGCTCCCCAGGGGTACACTGAAAGTCCCAGCATTTACAGCCAGGCCCTCAAAAGGCAGCTAGATGCCTTCCAGCTACCAGATGGAGTGGTGTTGATCCAATATGTCGACGATATCCTTTTGGCGGCCGACACCACCCCACTTGCCACGACAGCCACTGTCCAACTCTTACACTTTCTTGCAGAAAATGGCCATAAAGTCTCCAAAAAGAAGTTACAGTTCTGCCAGCCACACGTGACTTACCTAGGCCATCTTCTGTCCAAAGAAGGGAGGAAACTTACACCCGACCGAATCCAAACCATCCTAGACACCCCCATCCCAAAAGCACAAAAGCAGGTCCGCTCTTTGGTTGGCCTAACCTCTTTTTGCAGACAGTGGTTGCCTAATTACAGCCTCATTGTGAAACCATTACTTGCCCTGCTGACCAAAGATGTCCCCTCCCCGCTTCCTTGGACCACTGAGTGTCAAGCCTCCTTTAAGGAATTACGGGATGCACTCTGCTCAGCACCCGTCCTCGGAACGCCGGATTACTCCAAACCCTTCTCCCTCTTCACCCACGAAAGGGAGGGGTGTGCATTGTCTGTCCTAACTCAATCAATTGGTCCTAAGCAGCGCCCTTGTGCCTACTTCTCCACCACTCTTGATCCTGTAGCCAGAGCTTTGCCTGCCTGCCTTCGAGCAGTAGCTGCCGCTGCTGTCTCTATCCGTCAGAGCGAGGGAATCGTACTTTCCAACTCCCTCACAGTATTAGTACCCCATGCAGTCGACACCCTTTTGAACCAGACAAAGACCCAACACCTGACTAGCGCACGACTGACAGGGTACGAGTTGACTCTGCTTGCACCCCACATCACACTAAAGAGATGCACGACTTTGAATCCTGCCACATTGTTACCCCTGCCTGAAAATGACCCCGACGTGCCTCCCATACACGACTGTGTGACCCTCACGGACGAACAGACAAGGAGTAGGGTTGACCTCCGAGACACTGCTTTTTCTGACCCCGATGGAGAGCTATGGGTAGACGGCTCATGCATCAAACTCCCAGATGGCACCACTTCAGCTGCCTATGCAGTAACGACAGCCCGAACAGTAGTTGAGACAGCCTGCATCACACAACGATCTGCCCAGGCAGCAGAGCTGATAGCCCTCACCCGAGCATGCATCATAGCCGCAGGGACCACCGCGAACGTATATACGGACAGCCAGTATGCCTTCGGAGTGGTCCACCATTTTGGGCTCCTGTGGAGGGAGAGGGGATTCCTGACGTCCCACGGCACCCCAATCCTCCACGGAGATCTAGTTTCCGCTCTGATTGAAGCAGTTCTCCTCCCCAAACGATTAGCGGTAATCAAATGTCAAGCACACAAAAGGGTGACAGACTTAGTTGGACAAGGGAATGCATTGGCCGACATCACTGCACGAACCACAGCTGAGAATAGGACGGCAACACGCATGTATGTGACCAGGTCACAAGCAGAGAGATGGACTGACGCAAGGGAAATGATCAGAGACATCCAGTCGGCCAGCACCCCTCACGAACTGATTAAGTGGGCAGGGGTGGGTTTGAAGGACGAAGAGGGCTGCTGGCGAACAAAAGATGCAAACAGATGGTTGCTACCCGACTCATACCTGATCCCCATACTGACAATGGCACACTCCCCCGCACACATAGGATCTGCACCCATGATCGAACTCATTTCCAAAGTCTGGCACAACGACAAAATCCCTGACTCAGCCAGACGCCTAGTTCAGCAGTGCCTCATCTGTCTGCAACACAACCCCGGGAAAGGAACTGTGGTACCCCGGGGAGGGTTTGGGACCCCCAATCACCCCTTTGAGGTCCTTCAGATGGACTACATCCAACTAGAGAGATGCCAAAACCTGAAGTATGTACTAGTCATCGTATGTGCCTTCAGCAAATGGGTAGAGGCCTATCCAACCCGTGACAACACTGCCATGACTACTGCCAAAGTACTACTGAAGGAATTCTTCCCTCGCTATGGCCTTTGTCGAATTTTATGGAGCGACAATGGCCCCCACTTCATAGCTGAGGTTATTCAACTAATCCTAAAGGGGTTGGGGGTGAAGCAAAGGTTTCATGCGGTCTTCCACCCCCAATCCGCCGGTCTAGTGGAACGCCATAATGCCACACTGAAGCTGAAATTGTCAAAAATAGTGGCCACCACTGGACTTAACTGGCCGGATGCCCTCCCACTGGCCTTGTTATCGATGCGCTCCACTCCCACCAAGCACCATTTGACCCCCTACGAGGTCGTGTTTGGGCGACCGATGAATCTCTGGACTGCTCCCAAACCGACCTCCATTCATGACGTCCCAGACGTCCTACTATCTGATTATTTGTGCAAGTTAACTAAAACGTTGTCTGTCATTCATCAACAGGTGCAGCAGGCCATCCCCGATGCTTCCAGGGGCCCCGGCCACGACATCCAACCGGGAGATTTTGTCCTAATACGAAATTTCCAGCGGACCAAGAGTCTGGAACCACGGTGGACGGGCCCCTGGCAAGTGCTGATTACCACCCGAACGGCACTTCGAGTGGAGGGGAAGAAGCACTGGCTGCACGCACATCATTGCCGGAAGGTCTCTGCAAACCTGGCCACGACAGAAAACGTCAGCGCCCAAGAAGAGCTCCTGAGCAAAGACCGACCGATATTGGACTGTTATCCCGATACTGAGGCACTCGAACTTGCAAAATTCTCTGATCCCACTGTGCCATCCAGAGAAGGGTATTTCCTGCGTCGAAAGGAGGGAGTTTCGTCTAAGTAGGCCACGGACTAAGCTAAATCTCAGAACGGTGACCTAAGCATCCAAGGGTTACCGGGAGAGAAGCTAAGCGAAGTCTGTGGTTCTGCCCACTACCGAGCCCCTTGAAGGTGATGGAAGCGCCAGATAAGAAGATGATGGAAGCGCCAGATAAGAAGATGATGGAAGCAACAGGAAATACCCAGTATAGAAATCCAAAGACTGACAACTTGCACAAATCAAAGACAATCGCACTCTTCATTGTCTTCCTCTTCTGCCTCCTCCTCATGACCTCCTTCTGGATTCTGGAGGAAAGCACACCGGCTCATGAGGCATTGCTACCTACTGCACAGCCAACACCCCTGAAAGAGCATCACCTAATCTCTCTGTCGCCTCAGCTCCGAGAAAGGCGCAGGGAATTCTGGAACAATTCCTTCGTGCAACTGTTGCACCAACACAACCTTGCTGCAAATGCTACGAACTGCTGGATCTGCGGGTTGCTCCCGCATGCCACAGGACACTCCATCCCCTTCATCCCTTCTCCTTTCTCAGTTCATGGCTCCTGCCTCGCCTGGTTGATCCTCATGCAAGAGAGCCACAAGGACAACGCCACCTCCAGCCGGACAGTGTCACACTTCTACTCTGGGTTCTGGCTGAACAGAACCGGAAAGACCCCTGCTACCCTGTGTCCTGCGCTCGCAGGCGCCACCTTCCTTAAAGACATTCCAGCCAAAGAACGAGTCGAAGTACAGGTGCTCCACAATCCAGCCAGAACCACCTTCTCTCATCTGCAAAAACAAACTACCGCCACCCTGACTGTGGCTCTGTCTGTTATCAATGTCACTGGCCTTGTGTGCCTCGAAGGCCAGGGAACGCAGCTGGTGGGTCACAGCTCCTGCCGAATCACCAGAACATTGGACTCAGTTGACCCCCCTTCCTTTGTTGCTTCTCCGAACATGTACTTTGTGTGTGGCACCAAAGCTTACACCTGGCTCCCGAAAGGTTGGAAGGGTACCTGCTACATTGCCTTCGTTCTTCCACCCACATATGTAGCCCCTGCCAACCATCACCGGCAGAGGCGTGCAGATGACATGGAACAAGCCGACTCCACTGGAGCTCAGTTCCTAGATGCAGCAAAGGGACTTGTTCCTCTGTGGGGCCCAATGGCAAACAGCCGCGCTATCCGACACCTGACCCAGGCAGTAGAAACAACGATCAACATCACGGCTGGCATCCTCGCCAACAACACTGCGGAGCTTCAGGCGGTCCGCCTTGTGACCCTTCAAAATCGTCTTGTCCTAGACGTGGTCCTAGCCGACCGAGGAGGAGCATGCCGCATCATCGGATCCAGCTGCTGCACCTACGTGCCAGACAACTCGCCTTCAGTCTACAAAGCCATTGAACACCTCCACAGACTTTCCTCAGAGGTTCACCAAGAGCGGGAAGGATGGTCGCTTGGGAGCTGGTTTTGGGACACTTTGAAGAATTGGGGTTGGAAGTTGTTTTCCTTCGTGCTGATACCTGTTGTGATATTATGTGGGTGTTGCTTAGGTATCCAATGTCTGCCACCTTTGTGCGGCCTTGTTTCCAATTGTATGTGCCCAAAGACTTTGGACTTCCGAAATGAGCACATGAGCCCCCTCTATGAAGTAGAAATACGTGGCCTTATGGGGATAAATCCAAACTGACAAGTTGGCGAGACATGTTAAAAGGGAGGACTGTGGAATTTTAGTTTGCGATCTGAACATCGTCTGCGCCAGCTTGTCACCTATGTACTACGTGCCCGGCAGCCATTTTAGGTCACCTATGTACTACGTGCACGGCAGCCATTTTAGATATCATGGTCTCCCTGTCCACGATCGATCGCCAGCGCGCCCCTCTGACCCAGCAAGCATCCTCCGCGCACCCCGGCTCCCCCTCCCCCCCCCTCATGAGCATGACCCTTCTGCATGACCCTGTCCCTGGGAGTCACGCCAGCGCCTGACCAACACCTCCTCTCCTCCCATGAATGCCCCTCTGTTGATAAACCTTCCCTCTGCACTGGATTGTCCACGCAGCATGAATACCACTCCATTGATGGCCCCTCACCCCGTGTCCGACTGTCCACACAGGTCCGAGGCCATCGCCTAAGCCGGGAGATATCATTTACTGCCCCTTATTGTATGAGGTCGCTCTCTTTCAAAGAACCCTCTATTGATCCAGGCCTCCCCGCCCCCTGTGATATGATCAGGCGCACACATCCTAAGACTCGGCAGAACACTCAGCTGCGTGATGACCCCCTCCTCTTATCAGCAGGTTGAGGACCTCTATTGTGAAGGTATATGGGGGTGGGATTGCCACAAGGATTACGGGGATGTCTTTTCCTTGCTTTACAAAGTTCTGATTGTAATAAAGAAAGGTCACATGCCATAAACCAGTGTATAAGAGGCCAGGCCTCCGAGAGGCTGTTAGAGCACCTCGAGACGATACCTTGTTGTCTGATCTGATGTGTTCTGCTCCGTCGGAATAAACTTCTGTTTTCCTGCCTTCTGGTCTCCGGCGCCTGCCTCATTGCTTGGTAATTTGAATGGTACAAGGGCGGTTAGCGCCGGGCAAATCTTGAGAAAGGTCCTAGCCCTACCTTTTTCCACACTGTTATTCTAATCTTAATCTTGCATTCTGCCTTGCCTATGTACATTAAGCCACAAGGGCAATTTATGTAGTAATCAGAATCACCTGAATATATTAGTTTTGATTGGTTTCCCTGTCCGAGGGTGGGTGATGGTATTTGATGTTGTTAAACACTTACACAGTTTCTGTTTTTAATTGTTCAATTGATATTAACAACCAGATTGAATTTTCAATTAAATAAACAACAGAATGTTAACTGAGAACTCTATATTTTGTGGCAGTGTACAATTTATAATTAGGTGTTGAATTTGAATTGAAGCTGTGTGACCAGGTATTAAGTGAAGCATCACTTGTTTGGGTTTCATCACACATGCTCGTTTATAGTTTCCTATTGCTGAGTGGTATTGCGATCATGTTTACTTTGACACGTTGCCCATGAATTCAGACCACTCGCTTTGTTATAGCAGAAAAGGCCACTTTATTCAGGATATAAATAATCATAAAATTTCCCAACAGATCATCAATCATGTAACTTTGGCATTTGAACGCAAACCATTTATTTATTTATTTAACTCATTTCATTCAAAATTTGGACTTTATACCGAAACCATCAACTAATCATCAATAACTTCCCCAACATTTTCCTTCCATTTTTTCCCCTCCATTGTTGTGTCTAATTCCCCCTATCTAACTAATAACTAGAGGAGCCCGCTCTAGGCTTCTCTTCCCTGGGGATTTTATGCCGCAGCCATCTGTTTGGGAAACGCATCCTGAAGTGGCAACTAAGATTAGAACTCTTAACTCATGAATGTACCAGCCTTCCAACAAGTACATCATGCGTTTTTTTTTTTTTTTTTTTTTTAAAGGGGTGGGTGGGTGGGTGGGATTCTGTTTTTACTGAAAAACGCCCTCTCTATCTACCTACGCCTGCTCTCCTCACTAAAAAACGCCGTCTAATCTGCCCTAACGCTCTCCCTGCCTCGCACTCCTGGACCCTACCATCTGTGCAAAAATCCACAGGGGGAGACGTCTCACGCCGCTCGCCCCTGCGGAGCCATTGCCCATGAATTCAGACCACTCGCTTTGTTATAGCAGAAAAGGCCACTTTATTCAGGATATAAATAATCATAAAATTTCCCAACAGATCATCAATCATGTAACTTTGGCATTTGAACGCAAACCATTTATTTATTTATTTATTTATCTCATTTCATTCAAAATTTGGACTTTATACCGAAACCATCAACTAATCATCAATAACTTCCCCAACATTTTCCTTCCATTTTTTCCCCTCCATTGTTGTGTCTAATTCCCCCTATCTAACTAATAACTAGAGGAGCCCGCTCTAGGCTTCTCTTCCCTGGGGATTTTATGCCACCCAGGAAAACCAACGAGTTTTCCTGTCCCCACCTAAAATAGCACAAACATCTTGTTCATAACTTGGAATTGCACCAAACGTTGACCTGTAGTTCTTGTGCAAGCATGTCTCTTATTTCCACTAAATAGTATGCCATGCCTATCTGGGACAGATGGACCCCGTCATCCCGGAAAAGGTGGCTCTCGCTACCCGAGATGCCCTCATGTCGCAAAACCCCAATCTTCATAACCTTACAAAAAACTTTCATGGCTTTATTTAGTTTTCTCATGGCCTTTTCGACTGCTCCATGGGACCTGGCCTGCCGCCATGATTTTCTGTAAACGAACTCAGTCCAAAACACACGAGTGGTCGGCCAATTTATCCTTAAAACTGTCAAGTCAAGTTGCATTTGCTTGATGAGCGTGAGTCCTGACATTTTAACCAAGTCATTCTCACCCAGATGTATTACCAGTTGATCCGGGCATCCTCGTACGTGGAACATTTGCGATAGAGTAGGAAACAAATCAACCCACTTCATTCCTCCTTTACCCTTCCATACTACCTCGTGCGTCGCGCTAGGGATACCCAATGACCGTCCATAAATCTGCTTCTTCGCAAACAGGGCTGCCCACTTTATAAACGAATGTCCCACCATCCAGGTCTGTTTCTTAAACTTCGAATTCGCCCCCCGCACTGTACCTGGAATGAAATGAAAATTAGACCCACACAACCTATCATTTTTTTTTTTTTTTTTTTAAACAACAGCAAAATCATTTTCTAACATAACGTTTGTAGCTGCTAGATTTCCATCTGCCTATGCGATTTAGCAGATCCACACCTAAACCCAACCTGCCAGCCTCTGTAGCCACCCCTATCCGAAAAGAGTGTGTGGCAAAAAACTGCGGGTTTTCCCCCATAAAGGTCAGCGCTTTTCTTAACACCGCTAAGAATTGAGAACTTGTAATCTTCCTCCCAGATTCATGTATGAAAATCGGTCCCTTCTGAAACTTGTCCCCAGAAGCAAAATGAACCCACTCTTGCACCGGGCAACAATCTGCTACCCCACTCTTGTTCAGAAAGACCCACGTCCCTCGGCCTAGCTGATCTGTCTTCGACCTCCTCACCCAAATTCCCAATCTGTGTTCTCTTACCGAAATCTCAGCACTGGAGAAACCTGTGTCCTCTCCCACCCCCAAAACTTCCGACACCCTGAAAGCCCCACAGAACATCCAAATCATAGCTAACCTAAAACGCCCCACCTCCCAAAGATCATAACAAATTAAACCCAACTGATCTAACAACTTCTGCAATAAGTCAAACGTGATGGGAGCTTGCGGCTGCTGAACAACACTTGACCCCCTCTGTACACCTTTCAACATTCTTCTAACTAATTGATCCTCAACCGGGTCAAAACCCCAGAACAACTGACCGTAAAATGATAAACCTGACAGTTTTCCTGCTATGGTTGTATGTGACAAACCTTTATCTATGAGAGTCAAAACAAAATCACAGATACTACCTATGACCTTCCCCACTGACTCAGATCTGCCCAAACTCTGTGAGTACTGTACAAACTCTTGCCACGCCTGCACATAGCTTCTTCTAGTCGAAGGGGCAATGGACTGCTCGACTATCTGACATATCCTCACTCCCCTAGGGCCCATATGTTGTGCGGCACTGTCGTTTTGTGGAAATCTGCCCTTGGCGCCAGCTCGCGGAACTTCTGCCACTGAAATCGGGAAAGAGCATCAGCGATGGAGTTATTAACCCCTGGGACGTGTTTAGCCTTAAACATCATGTTGAAACTCAGACTTAAAAGCATAAACATCCTCAGTAGTTGCAACACTCTAACATCCTTAGCCTTTTGGTTATTTAACAAGTTCACCACTGCCATGTTGTCAACATGAAATAACACTGATCTGTTCTGAAATTCTTTGCCCCACACTAGCAATGCGCAATCAGTGGAAAGAGCTCCAAAAAGGCTATGCTCCTGCCTTGACTATTCCAATGTACTGGCCAACCCTCTGCACACCACCTGCCTTCCCAGAAGATACCAAAACCAATGGATCCCGCTGCATCTGAGTATATTTGAACTTGCCAAATGAAGTTGTCATCCACAAACTGTAAAGGTACACCATTAAAATTGTCCAGGAAGCACAGCCACACTCGCAAATCTTCCTTGATGTGTTTCGTCACTCGCACTCTGTGGTGTGGGAGATACGCTCCTGATAAAGCCATGCCTAGACGTCGACAAAACGTCCTCCCTGCCCTCACCACCCGGCAAGCAAAGTTCAGATAACCCAACAAACGCTGCACCTGCCTCACTTCAATCTTAGTGGTATCCATAATCGTGAGGAGAAAAGCCTTAATTTCACAAATTTTTCTCCATGGTAGGCGCACATACATCTGTTTGGTATCCAACTCTATGCCCAAAAAGGTTATGACTGTATCCGGTCCCTCAGTCTTTTCTGGTGCTAACGGGACCCCCAAAACTTCAGTCCATCTCTGAAAATGCATCAATGCCCGTTTACATTGCCCAGTGTTTGCTTTTCCTATGAACAGAAAGTCATCTAAGTAGTGACAACTGACACTTTCAGGACACGTCTGGGAAAAAATCCATTGTATGAATGTGCTGAACATTTCAAAAATCGCACAAGAGGCCGCACAGCCCATTGGCAATACCTTGTCGACAAAATAATGTCCTTCAAAGAACATTCCTAATAGTTCAAAGTCAGTAGGGTGAATGGGCATTAAACGAAAAGCAGATTGAATATCACATTTGGCCATTTCAGCTCCCTTGTCCATTTTTGTCACAAGCTCCATTGCCTCATCGACTGTTGTGTAGGATACTGATGTGTCGACTTCTGATATAAAATCATTGACAGATCCCCCCTCTGGCCAGGATAAATGCTGTATCATCCTATATTCTCCAGCAGCTTTCTTGGGAATAACTCCAAGAGGGGAGACCATCAGATTCGGCAAAGGGCAATGCCGGAAAGGGCCCGCTATTCTTCCAACTTCGATTTCAGTTGCAAGCTTCTTACAGACCACCTCCGGCAGTTCCTTCGCCGAACGTAAATTGTCAGCCCACCTCTGGTGCCTGGGTCCCTGGTATCCCAGTTTAAAACCTTCTTGAAACCCCCAGAACAATCGAGCTGCTGAATCAGTATCAGGATATCTATCCAACCAGGGCACTAAGTTGTTCAATTTAATTGGAGTAGGTGCCTTTCGGGAAAGTATGGAAAGGGGCACCTCTGCCTCTTGTTGCCCAGCCCCACTGCTCTGGGAACCGCTGCTGGTCACCGCCTCTGTAACCACCGAAATTCCCTGCCGGTGCATTACATTGCGTAAGCGGATGCCGTCCCCCACAATGGGAACAGTCGTGTTTGAAACGGCATAATGGCCTGTTGCACATGCCCCTGTTGTAATTCCAGCAGGCTCCTGTACCTGAAGAGAAACCTCTTCCCCCTGTACCCGCTCCAAATTGAGCGGGACGCCATAGAAAGGGCCGGTATGGGACTGGCAAGCCACTCGCTGTATGCGTCGTAGCTGATGGATGAGACGTGGACATCCATTGAAGCCACAACTCTGAATCCACATCACCCCAAGGCTTTTCTACACAGATGCTAATACGAGCTCTAAATTCCTCGTCATAATTCAGCCAAGAGTATCCACCAAAATGTGAATGTGCCTTCCTGACTATGTCCATATATTTGTACAAGGCCACAGATCTTTCAGGATACCTTTCACAGTAGATGCTCGCATAAATCAAGAAAGCTGAGGTCCAGTTCTCAATCGTGCGAGGCACCCTGGGACGTCGCGCCAACTCCCATTCTTCCTCTTTTGACCCCTCTTTGGCCTGTAGATCTCGGTGAAGCAACTTGAATATGTCTACAAACTCGTGATTCCAAATTCGCTGTTTAGTTTTTTCTGATAAGTGGGAACCCAAAGGCATCGCCAGACCCATATAGGGAAGCTTCTGCCTAACATTAACAGTTACTCTTTGATCGGACGCCGCCTCCTTCGTATTCCCTCCCACTGCGACCGGTAACTCCTGGGGTAAATCTAGCGTGCCTGTTGCTGTACTGGACGGCAGCTTACCTGGAACTGCCGCGGCACGTGGTACCACAATCTTTCTGCCCTCTCCTCCCCCCACAAACTCCACCACAGGTAGTTCCCTGACATTCACTCTGTCGCTCCGTCCCTCATCCCACACTGCCCACCATTGATGCTTACCGCATGGTAGCTGTCCTGCCCGCCGCTGTAATTCAGTCGGAGCCATCCGCTCTTGATAGTCCCGTGGTGTCACATTTTGAACCGAAGAGTCCGCACTTGACCTCTGGAACAACAAAGAAGAATTCGTTGCCCCCCCCCCAATCCTGACCTCTTTCCCCACATTGCCCCCAAAAATTTGTTTTGAATTTACACTCTTTTTGCTTTTCTTGAAATTCCCAGCCTGACTCCTGGATGCCTGACTAAACTCACCACTCCCTTGAAAACCAGCACTAGTCCCTGGGCAAGCCCCGTCTCCCACCCCCCCATCAAACTGTGACCAAATCAGACTTGAACTCCGCTCTTGAGGCCTATCTGATCGCACAAAATCCGCTCTGGATTCGCTAGAGTAAACTTGATCAAGCTCCCCAGTATACCTTGACACTATAGGGGCAGCCGCATTAACAAATGGCCCATTCAAAGAATTCACCATTTGTGCTTCAACCATGTCGCGCTGTGCTCTCGAGTTACCCACCTCTCTGGAAACATGGCGCACATTTTGTTTGTCAGTGAACATTGGGCGCTCCACCCAAAGCAACTGACCTTCTCCGCTCTCGCCCTGCGCGCTCTTCCTGTGTGGAATATCATATGGTGAAGGGCGTGCACATGGAAAAACATATTGAGTGTCCCATTGCCCGGCGTCTTGATCCCTAGACAAAAGTCCATGTCCTTGGTCCTGCTCGCACTCTACTTCTGAGTCAGTCTCTTCATAATATTCTTCTTCTACCTCAGAATCACTCACATCCTGAGTCCCCTGACCTGAGCCATCTCGCTGACCTGTCTGATGCCCCACCGCCGAATCCAATGGGGGCTTCCTCGCTCCAGTCTCCACCACTCTTGTCAGCCTGGCACTATTCTGAGGTATAGGGATAGGAATCAGCTGAATGAGGGGGGCACTGGTGGGTTGCGTGTCATAAACTATTTCTTCTTCGCTGTCGCTTGAATATGCCACTAAAGAACCCGACCCCCCTTTCATGATGAAGTTCTGACTGGCAGAACTCTGCATATAGTCCTTGCCCGTCGCATCCCGCACGGGAAGACAGCTAAAGGGGTGGGAAGGTAATGCCAACCCCTGTTCACCTATTCTGTCTTGCGTAAGGGCCACCTTCTTAATCGCTTTTTCTTTCCCTTTTCTCTTCAGGGCTACCTGTGTACCCTTCTTAGCCGCTCCTGAAGGTACCCCCGCCACCTGCACATTTACCTCAGCTCCAAAGTCACTTGCTGCCTTCTGCCGTGTGAGGGAAGACGCTTTACGCTCCTCTGTACCCCGTTCTATCTCCACAGGTCTTAAGGCTGCTTCCGCACCCGCGCTCAAGGAACGAGCTCTCACCTTCTTCTTCTTGACAGAAGCCGGTTGACAGGCTTCAATGGCAATTTGAACCCCTTTTGCCGCTTGTCTCCGTGGTGGGCGCTTCGGGGGGAGCATTTCCTCAAGTGCTGCTTGTGTCAGCATGTCCTCCCTACCTTCCTGCTGTATTACCCTTAAGAGGAAGGGGTCCCGTGACCAGAATGCAGAAATAACAAATTTACACCATTTGTATTCAACAATTCCAATAAAGAGAAAACTGTTTTAAAGAAGCAAAAAAAGATTTTAATTCGAGATTGCATACATCCTAATCAATGGATATCTCACTTATTAGGTACATCCTTTTGGTATCACAATTTATATACAATGCGTGCCCACATTCACAACAGGAGGGGGGTGGCGTGAGGGAAAGTGTGGGGGGTAGGATATGTGTGATCTGATTCATTCAGTGACAAGTCTTATTGTAAGCTTCTAAGACAATGTACATGCGGTCCCTGAAAAACAGGGCCACAATTAGTGGCTCCTAAAAGAGTCCAAATTAATCAATGATAGAGATCGGCCTAACTCCGTTGTAGCCGTTAGTGTCTGATTGGGGGCCGGAGTTGGTCGTGGGTGATGTAGTCGTCTACGTTTCGACCCAATACATGTAGGTTTCTTTTCCTTACAGGAGGGTCTTCTTCAGGACAAGCAGTGTTGTGGGTGGGCAACCACCTGGGGAGTAATTGGAAAAGCGAATTAGAAAACCACCAATCCTGTATTTTGTTTCATAGGATGGTAGTTCCAGATAAATAAATTAACACTACGTTAACGTAGTGTTAATTTATTTATCTGGAACTACCAAGGAAAAGGAACCTACATGTATTGGGTCGAAACGTAGACGACTACATCACCCACGACCAACTCCGGCCCCCAATCAGACACTAACGGCTACAACGGAGTTAGGCCGATCTCTATCATTGATTAATTTGGACTCTTTTAGGAGCCACTAATTGTGGCCCTGTTTTTCAGGGACCGCATGTACATTGTCTTAGAAGCTTACAATAAGACTTGTCACTGAATGAATCAGATCACACATATCCTACCCCCCACACTTTCCCTCACGCCACCCCCCTCCTGTTGTGAATGTGGGCACGCATTGTATATAAATTGTGATACCAAAAGGATGTACCTAATAAGTGAGATATCCATTGATTAGGATGTATGCAATCTCGAATTAAAATCTTTTTTTGCTTCTTTAAAACAGTTTTCTCTTTATTGGAATTGTTGAATACAAATGGTGTAAATTTGTTATTTCTGCACTCTGGTCACGGGACCCCTTCCTCTTATTCTATATTACTACCCAGGTCCCTACTGACTATATTGGGTTCAACCCTGTTTCTTATAACAACGTATTACCCTTAAGGCAGCTATTAAATTTTCACTCATATCCATTTCTCCCCTTCAACAAAACCCTCCTTTTCTCTCACTAAATACACTATTTTCTACAGTAATATCAATATAAACACTATCTACGCTCACTATTCTGTTTTTACTGAAAAACGCCCTCTCTATCTACCTACGCCTGCTCTCCTCACTAAAAAACGCCGTCAAATCTGCCCTAACGCTCTCCCTGCCTCGCGCTCCTGGACCCTACCATCTGTGCAAAAATCCACAGGGGGAGACGTCTCGCGCCGCTCGCCCCTGCGGAGCAATTGTCAGAATCTGCTGCTTTGCTGCTCGTTGCATTCAATACATTTTAAGCAGTGGTGGAACTTCCACCACCATTGGTTACACGTTCAAAGATGGCGACCGTGATCGGGTCCTGATTTTTGTTTTTGCACATCTATATACTTTTTCGCCTGTCTCAAATATGGCGCCTCTTATCAAGGCTTTTAGAGCATATGCCGCCTTTCAACAGTTTGCGTGTATTCTGGCAGACTGGTAGGTTTTTATTTTTATTTATCTATATTTTTTACACAGGTTAGGCGAGATTTCCGTCAGCTTCATATTGCCTACAGTAGTGTTGGAGGGTGGTACTCTAACGGTACTTTGATGTCCATTGTCTCTCTCTCTCTTCTTCCTTGGATTGCCATGATTTTTAATTTACTAGATTGCATGTTTTTGTTCTTAATCTTCTTGTTTTGGACACCTGTCACCTGCTACACAGCATGGTGTTATTGATGATTAATGACGTGTTTTTGACATTTATCGTTTAAATTGTTTCTTGAATATAAGGTGCCACTCCTGACTCAATCCCTGTGTTTCACATGTGTGTCTTGTTATTTCAGATAGCACCTGTGTGCTAAATTATGTGGTAAATACCACCCTCCAACAGCTGGCAACCATGTATGCGACGTGCATAAGAATTTCCAGACTGCAAGGAGAGGGGAAATTCCCCTGTGGCTGTAGCTGGAGGTCGCCCCTCGCTGGCTCTTCCTGACTGAACCACCGGATATCCACGAGTAAGTCAAAGAGTTTTTTGCTTTTTCTCCTAGCCTTGCTTTGGTGTAGTGTCTGGCTGTGGTTAGTTGGGGGCCTGCAGGTGTAGCGCAGCCTAAGCCACCGTTCCTTGCTGACTGGTGTCTTGCCACGAAAACAAACCTCTGTTTTAAAACTAAGCACGTGAGCAGGCACTGTGCTAGGATTTATTGTATAAAGTCGATGTTTGAGGTTGTGGTTTTCTGGGTTTCCTGTGCACGTTTTAATATTTCGTATTTGCTTTTATTTCGCCTGAGGAGTGAGATATAAAAGCTCTCAATTCTTGCATGGTTTCAGGGTGAGAGTCCCTAAAGTTTTAAACTGTCCTTGTATTGTGACAGGGAGAGGAGAGTGCGTCTGGCAGCTCTCAGCTTTTGTATGGTTTCAGGGTGAGAGTCGTTAAAGTTTTCAACTGTCCTTATATTGTGTCAGGTAGATGAGAGTGTGTCTGGCCGCTCTCAGCTTTTGCATGGTTTCAGGGTGAGAGTCCCTAAAGTTTTCAACTGTCCTTGTATTGTGACAGGCAGATGAGAGTGTGTCTGGCCGCTCTCAGCTTTTGCATGGTTTCAAGGTGAGAGTCCCTAAAGTTTTCAACTGTCCTTATATTGTGTCAGGTAGACGAGAGTGCGTCTGGCAGCTCTCAGCTTTTGCATGGTTTCAGGGTGAGAGTCCCTGCAGTTTTCAACTGTCCTTGTATGGTGACTGGTAAGGGAGGTTTAGTGCTAAAAGTATTAGAAATCTCCAGCCTCTGCTGAACTAAAGAGTTAAAATATGTCAATGGTTAATAGACAAAATATTAGCTTTGTGAAATGGTGGCCGGCTAGCTCCTCATATAATAAAATTAGCATTTCTAACAGTGTAGCAGAATAAAGAGGAAGTACTTCACTTTCGAAACTAGTTCCCTTCTCGGTTTCCTTCTTTTTCAGTCAAAGAGAAAAATAAACTTTTCTTATCTATTATCATATCTTACATTGTAAGAATTCGTCTTTTCATTCTGTTTTCTGGTAAAAGAGTGCACAGTCTTGACTTCTAATTAATTGTGAAACAATTGCCGATTCTTTTTTTCTCAAAAAAATATAGTTGCCTGTTATCATGGGTAACTCATGGTTTTTCTATCTTCATGTTTTCAAGTAACTCTTGTGTTTCCTTCTAAAATCGGTACCTGGGGCAATGACTGAGTGATTCCTTCTTGTTATACAAATTGTCCTCTTTCTTTTAGCGATTATGATCCAGGTGTATAAGAGTGTATGTTTATATGTTGTGTGCATTTCGGAGTGCTCAATTCTGCTAAATATATGTGTTCCCTGTTAGTGTGAGCTCAAAATTCCCCTCCTTGTCCCCTGTCCATAACATGTTGGTAGAATATGAAAATTTTAAAGTGCATCGTTACATCTATCTTAAAAACACCAGCTTAACTTCCTGTTAATAAAGCCTTTGGAAAAGATTAAAATAGGCTCACCAATTAACATACTGGACTGTGAATAAATTAAAAGTTTCTTTTTCTCCTATCTCTCTGAAAAGCCAACAATTAAAAGCACTCTTGGACACAACTCACACTTAACCCCCTGCGCCTATCTACCACAAATAAAAGCAGGAATATAACAATTCAATTTCCTCTCTAAAACAAAGAGGTTTAGTGCATGGCTGGTCCGAAAGCAGTGGGTTAACTCAATTGATTGTTCAGTCCAGTGGCAGATAGCGGTTGGAGGAGGTATTTAGCAGAGAACTCTAGAACCGAAGGACGTGCTTGCGACTTCTGGCCTGACTGAAACCAAGCTGTAATTGCCAAAGTTCCAAGGGGGCATCTGCAAAGGGAAAACACTAGTCGGACAGACTGGTCCTCCGACTTCTGGCTTGTCTGGGAAGAGGTTGAAGATCTGGAAGCTTGTGGGCACCTGGACAGTGAGAAGAAGAGGGCTCCTTATGGACATTTTTCCTTTTAAGTTCTACAACCTTAAATAGTAAAGGCAAATAGGAAAAAGGACTGTTGCTTCTTTGACAAACATGATACTTTTAGCGGACTGGTTCAAAAAAGAGAAGCAGCTGTGCTAAAATTACATTTTTGGTCAGCACTAGGAAGGTTTGCAAACGAAAACAGTGAAAGAACTGAAGTGATCCTCCACCTACTCCTAAACAGACGGGTTGCTGTATTTAACAGTGGAACAGACACAATAACTTCGATAACTGCGCATCAAAGTGACATTCTATTAACAGTTTGGGACATGCTGGGAATAGATACAACAGTAACACGGGAAGTGAGGGTGTCCCTACTGACTTTGACAAGGCTACTGCAGTGGCCATACATGTCACAGGACTTGCCTAGCTTTTCCAGATTCTACACACCCAGATCTAGTCTGGGCAAATTGCTCACAGGGATCCTCCATTCCTGAAAGCTTGCAGTATACACGCTCCTTGTGTTCACCTGGCACTCCAGTAACAATTGAAAACTGGTGGGATTCTTCAACAGGATCCAACTACTCTGGAGGGCCCATAGAGGGAGCCCACAGCACATCCTCATGCACAGCAACGACACTCATATGTAACTCTGATGAATCAGTAGAACAAACTGACTCTCAAGGGTCCAACTCTCCAGGCTTCAGGGGTCAACAACAAGGAGGGGAACACACATTAATTCCAGAGGTAGACTATACTTACCCAGAAAGCCTAATTAACCATCTCATCTCGCGCCCTCTAACATCACCTGAAGAGCAAAATACAGTGCGTGACACAGAGGCAGCATTACAACACTGGAGAGACTAGGGGATGAAAGTGGCATCAGTAGAATCCCCAGCAATACAGATTGTTGTGTACCTCATTAACAACCACAACACAGGTCTCAGAAGGCGGCCTTGCATCCTTCATTCCGGAAACACCCTTAACAAGTGCAGTCCTCCTAACCGTGTTCCAGGTTTTAGGCATCGATATTAGACAGGAGCAGCAGGTGAGGCTAACAATAGTCCCCGCCTACGTCTCACAGTTACATACAAGAACAGCCCTATAAATGAAAGTCAACATGGCTACTCCATAGCCATGGGGAGCGACCCTTGACCCTGCTTGCAGGTCAGGCCGCTCCCCACACCGCACAGCACCGCCTGTGCGTCCTTGACTCTAGGACCGCTGCTGTCGCTTCTGTGAGTTCGTTCCCCCTGTGTCTGCCTGCCCCCATTTTTTTGACTTGCTGCCCTGTCTTAATTTTGCTGTCTTTTGTTATTGCATTGCCTCTCCTGTACTTCTTGTGCTGTTTTGCCCCTTTTTTGCCGCCTTTTTCCCTCTTGCTTCTGTTCACCCGTAATCACCCGCTGCTGCTTCCCTGCGGCCCCACCCCCGCTCGCCTAGTCGCCAGCCTGTTCCTGCCTCCCAGCTGCTCCTCCCTTTCACCTCACCATATATGGCAGCCGCTGCACGGCCGTGCAGCAGATGCGCCGCTGGCGTGCCGAAGGCGCGTCTATGGCAAGCCCGTCTGCACCCATCTGTGCCTAGACCACGCCCAGCGCCAGGACCCCTGGCCCTCGCGTATGCCACGACGCCCACCTCTGCTACGACTCCAGCACCCTCAATGGACTCAATGACAGACGATCACGCACCTGCTGCCTAGCCACCCCAAAACGCACCCAAGGACCCTTCTCCTGCCGGAACCGCAGCTTCGCCAGCATCCGGCCCACCAACCCACCTACCAAAGAACCCAACTACCTTAGATGCATCCTGCTCAACAACCGCTCCGCACGCAAACACGCCGTGGAACTCTGGGACCTACTGGACTCCAACACCCCAGATGTCGCCTTCCTGACGGAGACCTGGCTGAACCCCTTCTCGGCACACGATATCGCCATAGCCATCCCGGAAGGCTATAAGATCACCCGCAGGGACCGCATCAATGGAGTAGGAGGAGGAATTGCCATTGTCCACAGGAACATACTCGAAGTCTCAACCAACACCGACGACACCCTCAGCACCGCCGAACACCTGCACTTCCAGATTCACACTGATCCCAACACCACTCTCAGAGGAACCCTCGTCTATAGACCCCCCGACCCCGAGCACAGTACAGCGTCTCCATCACCGACCTCGTCAGCATACAAGCCCTCGCCTCCACAGACTACATCCTCCTCGGGGACCTGAACTTCCACCTCGAGAACAACAATGACACCAAATCCTCCACCCTGATTGACAACTTTGCCAACCTCGGACTCAGACAACTCATCACTACACCCACCCACTCCACCGGCCACACAATTGACCCCATCTTCTCTGCAAGCTCCCACGTCTCCTTCAACCACACCACCGAGCTCCACTGGACAGACCACCGCTGCATCCACTTCCCCTTCCGGAAACCCACCACACACCACCCCACCCAACAGATGCCGCCCCACTACTTGAGCAAAGTCATGAAGACCAGCTGTCCACCACCCTCGCCCGTAGCCCACCCGCAGATCCGACCGACCCCGACACTGCCGCTCACAACCTCAGACAGTGGATCAACAACTGTGCCAACACCCTCACCCCGCTCATGAAGTCCTCCAACACCCACACCAGCAAGAAAGCCAGCTGGTTCACCGAAGACCTCCAGCACCCCAAGCGAACCTGCCGAAAACTCGAAAAAACTGGATCCGTGAACGAACACCGGAAAGCTACACAGCCCACAAGAACGCCACCCACAGACAACACCACCTCATCAAATCCGCCAAAAGGACCTCCTTCAAAGACCACCTAGACAACAGCGCACACAACAGCAAAGAGCTCTTCAACATTGTGAAGGAACTCTCCAAACCCCAGCTCCAACACCAACGACATCCCAGCTCAGCAAGACCTGTGCGACTCGCTGGCCACCTTCTTCCATCACAAGATCGCAGACATCCACAACAGCTTCAACGCCGTACCCACCCCGGCATCAACTGAGACCCCCGCTCCCACGACCACCACCCGCACTAACAGCCTGCTCGCCTGGACCAACATCAATGACGACACCATCAAGATCATAAACACCATCCACTCTGGATCCCCGGAAGACACCTGCCCACACCACATCTTTAACAAAGCCTGCAGCACCATCGCACCCCATCTCCGGAAAACCATCAACATCTCCTTCGAGACAGCGACCTTCCCGGAGAGCTGGAATCACTCAGAGTTCAACGCCCTACTCAAGAAACCCATGGCGGACCACAAGGACCTCAAGAACTTCCGACCCATCTCCCTGCTCCCGTTCCTGGAAAAGGTCCCCGAAAAGGCCGTCAACAAACAACTGACCAGCTTCCTCGAGGAGAACAGCATCCTGGACCCGTCCCAGTACGGGTTCCACAGCGACCACAGCACCGAAACTGCCCTCTTAGCTGCCACCGATTACATAAGGACCCTGCTAGACAACGGAGAAACCGTGGCCCTCATCCTCCTGGACCTATCAGCCGCCTTTGACAAGGTCTGCCACCACACACTACGAACACGGCTCTACGACGCCGGAATCCAAGAGAAGGCCCTGGACTGGACCTCCTCCTTCATCTCTGGCAGAACACAGAGCGCCCGCCTCCCCACCCTTCCGCTCCAAAGCCAGCGGGATCATCTGAGGCATACTAGCAGCATGTACAAAGGGACCCCCTCAACAAGATTAATTGTGGCCAAGGAACAGAGGGGAGAAGAAAAACATCACTATGAAAGGGTTGTTCCTTCAATGGCCATACACTTCAAATATTGATATACATCCTACTTGTTAGAACTTGGTGACAAAGTTATTCTAGACAATATTTATTTCAACATTTCTTTTATTCTCATTTTATATGATTTCTTATTATTAGATTTGTAGAAAATTATTTCATCATGAATACATTTTTTTGAAGAATATTTTTTCTTTTCTAATACATGTAAACAAATATCACAAAAATAGCTATAAATATGTACAAAAACATGTGACACAGGTTATTTAAAAGGACACCACCTGATACCATACACACAAACTCAAAATCCTACCATTCTCACACCCATACTTCATTCAAAGCACACCATCAAGGAAAAAGGGGAAGAAACGTATTACTTACCTGTAACAGCAGTTATCCAGTATCGGTGTCTTTCATAGATTCACATGCCTGAATCATTCCCCGTCGTCGAGACGGGAGCATCCGGTACATAGAAAAGTAATGTCCTATAGAGAAAAATAGGCCTAAGGGCCTCACCTTAGTAGCCTATCCTTGTCCTTATGTAAAAAGGACCAAACTCTTAGAGCCAGCCAATCAGCTATCACCTCCCTCTAGAACCTTCCTGACAGGAGCCTCAGTCTCTCAGATTTTCGTACGCACCAAGCTAGGTAGGCGTAATACAGTTAGAGAGAAACGTAAGTCCTTCCAGGGGAGGCGGGAGGGTTGCATGTGAATCTATGAAAGACACCAATACTGGATAACTGCTGTTACAGGTAAGTAACGCGTTTCTTATCCAGTATTAGGGGTGTCTTTCATAGATTCACATGCCTGAATGAGAGTAGTCAGCAATACATTATGCACATTTCTGATGTAATCATGCTATATAGTCATTTTAGATAATACACATATTACCATGCGACTTTGAAACATTAGCATACATCAATATATCATAACAGCAAGAGATGTGCATACTAGGATGGCGGGATGTTAGAAGGCTCACCTCACTGGAATAGATGGCGAAGCACCGGCCGGCCCACTGCTGCATCCTTCAGAAGTTCAGCATCCAGGCAGTAGTGCCCAGTAAAGGTATGCAGCGACTTCCATGTTGTCGCCCTGTAAATGATAATGACTGGCACCCCTGCAAAGAGAACCATAGAAGTGGACATAGCTTCCATGGAGTGCGCTCTCGCTTTGGAATGCAATGACTTTCCAACTTGGTCATGACAAAAAGCAATGGCTGCAGAAATCCATCGGGAGATGCTCTGCTAGGCAAGCGGCAGACTCTTCCTAGGTCTGCTGGAAGCTACGAATAACTGGTTAGATTTCCTGAATGTTTTCGTTTTGTCAACTTAAAATTGTAAACATTGCTGGAGATCCAAGGAAAAAAACAGCGATCTCTCAGCTGCCGTGCTTGGGTTTGGCAAAAAGGAACGCATAACCACAGGTTCATTTAGGTGGAAGTCCGACGGAACTTTTGAGATAAATCTAGGATTGGACCTCAGAATTACTCTGTCGTTATTAAACTGTAGCAAAGGATCCTGGATCCAAAACCGCCTGTAGCTCACTGACCCTCCTTGCGGATTTGAGCGCCATGTGGAGTGCTGAGTGTGCACGAGACATACTTTAGGTCAGCTCCGTGTACTGGTTCAAATGGATGTTTCATGAGCTGGTTAAGAACCACATTGAGATGCCGGGAGGTGGCAACCCCCCTACTGGCGGGAAAGATCTATATAATCGTTTTAGAACTTGGTTAATCAACCCGCTTGACCAGAGCGATGGACTCGTTGAAATTCTTTTATAACGAGATATTGCTTCTAAGTGTTCCTTTATGGAGGAGTGGGCTAGGTCCGACTGTGCCACATGTAATAGATAAGGTAATATTTGCTCCGGTGAAGTGGAGAAAAGCCGAATCTCGTGATCCACACCCCAAACACAAAAGCACTTCCATGTCAGGGAATATGTTTAGGTGCTATCCGCCCTTGCTCTGGTAAGAATGTCTACAGTCATGTGGAATATTCAGATTGTGGAACTCTGAACTCAGGGGCCAGGCGGGCAACCTGAGAGGCTTCAGATCCGGATGTTGAGCTTGATTATTGTTCATTGTAAGCAGCGATAGATACTGCCACAGGTGGACCGGCGGCTGCAGGGATAGACGGTGGAGCTCTGTGAACCAATGTTGCCTCGGCCAAGTTGGGGCTATTAAAATTAGGATACAAGGCTCCACCCAAATTTTCTTGAGGACCCTGGTAAGTATCGGGAATGGCGGAAAGGCCTACGTTGCGCCATGCGATGGGAGATGCATTCCCTAGAGACCCTGACTGGGGTTGCCAATTTGCGAAATGTGGCCGTTTGGCGTTCATTCTCATCGCAAATAGATCTATTTGCGGCGTGCTTTATCTGGAGAAGATGTGGCCAATGATTTGTTGGTCTAGTTCCCACTCGTGTGACAATGTTTTCTGTCTGCTCGACGTATTGGTGAGCCCATTGTTTGGCGTGCTTTATCTGGAGAAGATGTGGCCAATGATTTGTTGGTCTAGTTCCCACTCGTGTGACGATGTTTTCTGTCTGCTCAACATATTGGTGAGCCCATTGTTTGTCTTATTTTTGGCAGGCAAGCTGGAAGGGCCAGGAAGACCGCCCTCAGTTCAAGCAGATTGATATGTTGTTTCTTCTGTATAGGAGACCACCTTTTGCATATCTGTAACTCTGGCAGAAAAACTCCAGAACTTTCCAAAAAGACGCCTTTTGTGACGACATAAGGAACAGCTGGAAGTAGGAATGACAAGCCTTGAGACAGGTTTTGAGATGATATCCGCCATTGCAGGACTCCGACCATGTGAGGATTCACTTTAATGTGGTCGTCGGATGACCCTGTGCATTGGACCCACTGCTTCGGGAGCGCCTCCTGTAGAGGTCTCATTCGTAGTTGACAGTGAGGAATCAGGAGGATACACAATCACTCTCTGGATGGGAAGCTTTGTTGACTGCGTGTGCAGGGTTGCACCTAGGAAACTGATGTGGTGAGAAGGTTTCAGCACCGAATTTTCCTGATTAAGGGAGAGATCCAAGCAATCGTAAGCTTGAAACAGGCGTTGGAAGACCTGGACACGTCTTCTAAGGATGAAGCCTTGACCAGCCAGTCATTCAAATACTGAAAGACTTGGTGTCTGAGATATGCCGCCACCGGGGAACGGTATTTTGTGAATATGTGCGGCGCAGACTTAAGCTCTAAAGGCAGAACACGAACTGCAAGTGTCCGCCCACTACTGCAAGTCGTGAGTACTTTCAGCGATTCCCGTGAATTGGGATCTGGAAGTAAGCGTCCTGTTCGCAAGACCTCCTTGATTACCATGCGAAACATCTGCTTCTTTAGGAATTTGTTGATGGCCCTGAAGTCCAAGATTGGTTTCCAACTCTTATCTTTTTTCTGGATCAAAAAGAAGCGGGAATAAAACCCTTTCCCCTTATGAGGAGGAGGAACTCTCGCTAAAGCTCCTTTCTACAGCATAATCCAGATCTCTCGCAGAAGCAGCCGTATCTTTTGATATCTCCTCTGTCCTATCCTTGAAAGGACAACTTCTCAAAGGAATATTGCTTGTTTTGCCATTGCTGGCGCTGAAGGCATCGTGGTCTACTCTGGCCTGCAGAGCAGGAAGACTTGTAGTGATAATTTCCTCGGAAGGAAGATCGTCTTCTTCCTCCATTTCTAAAAAAGGACTGGTTCTTATACTGAAGAGTGCCCAAAACTCTCGCATTGTCTCCTTTGTTAACTTTTTGGACGGAAAGAGACCTATTTGGATACGCAAGTCCGCTGCTCCAGCCAACTGGCGGAACCCTGTCATCATCTAGCAGATTCCTCCCTACTTCTTCTTTGAATGAATCTGGCAATTCCGACAGGTATGGGGAATGTGTGCCCGCAATTGTCCATGATAGCCTCCCAAGAGCACTAGAGTGGTCACTGAGGAAAATTGTTCCCAATGTTGTTCACTCTTATTCCTTCCCTATCCGGAGGAGGCGACAACGGGGCCGAAGGATTCCCGGAGTTCTTTTGGGCCACCTGTGTCACTACGGAGTCCGGCTTAGGATGTTTCTGTTAAACACGCCGGTGCTGTATTTGGTGCCCTATACTTCTTATCCAACTGGGGGATCACTAGTGACACAGAGGAGGGGTACTGCATGACCCTTACCCCTTCTGACCAAAGGTAATTGATAATCAGTATTGACCTTACTGCCTTCATGAGAGGTTCTATGAATTCGTACAAGAAGCAGGCCTGTTCTTGAGAGGTCATTGAGATCTTTAAACTTGGAGTAGCCCTCTCTACCACCTTATAAGAGATTCCAGAATTGGCAGATTTTTTCCCTTCGTCGACGAGCCAGTCGACGCGATCGCCGTCATAGACTATGCCGTCGTAGATGACTCCATAGACGATCCGTCGTAGACAAGGCCGCCGACGCCGTCGTAGACTAGCCTTTGTAGAGGAGGTCATCTTAGACTAGGCCATGGTAGACTAGGCCATGGTAGACTAGGCCATGGTAGACTAGGCCATGGTACCCTAGGCCATGGTACCCTAGGCCATGGTAGACAGGCCGTCGATGACTATGCCGTCGTAGACGAGCCATCAAAGATGAGCCTTCGTAGACTAGGCCATCGTAGACTAGGCCATGGTAGACTAGGCCATGGTACCCTAGGCCATGGTAGACAGGCCGTCGATGACTATGCCGTCCTAGATGAGCCATCGAAGATGAGCCTTCGTAGATGAGGTCATCGTAGACGAGGCCATCGTCGATGCCGTAGACAGGCCGTCGCAGGCGAGCAGTTATAGGCGAGCAGTCATAGGCGAGCAGTCATAGGCGAGCAGTCATAGGCGAGCATTCATAGACGAGCGTTCATAGACACTTTCCTTGTCATAGACGCTTTCCTTGTCATAGACGCTGTAGTTGTCGTGACGCTCTTGTCATAGGCGCTTTCCTTGTTATAGACGTTTTAGTCGTCGACGCTCTCGCCGTCGACACTGCCGTCGCTTTCCTTGTCATAGACTCTGTACTCGTCGTGACGCTCTTGTCATAGACGCTTCCCTTGTCATAGACGCTTTAGTCGTCGACGCTCTCGTCGTCGACGCTCTCGTCGTCGACACTGCCATCGTCGACACTGCCGTCGTCGACGCTGCCGTCGTCGACGCTCTCGTCGTCGACACTGCCATCGTGGACGCTATCGTCGACGGTCTCATCGTAGACGGTCTCGTCGTCGACGACGTCAATGCCAATCGTTGACGGTCTCGTCGTCGACGCTCTCGTCGACGCTCTTGTCATCGACGCTCTCGTCGTCGACACTGCCGTCGTCGACGCTCTCGTCGACGTCGATGCTTCCATCGTCGACGGTCTCATCGTAGACGCTCTCGTCGTCGACGCTGCCGTCGTCGACGCTATCGTCGTCGACGTCAATGCTCATCGTTGACGGTCTCATCATCGACGCTCTCGTCGTCGATACTGCCGTCATCGACGCTCTCGTTGTCGACGCTCTCGTCGTCGACACTGTCGTCATTGACGCTGTGTCTACGCTCTCATCGTCGACGGTCTCATCATCGACGCTCACATCGTCGACGCTCACATCATCGACGGTCACATCGTCGACGCTCTCATCGGCGACGAGCCGTCGTAGACGAGCCATTGTAGACGAAGAGGCTGTACAAGGCAATGGCTTTGCCATCGACGATCCTGTTGACAATGTTGGCTTCTTAGTCTTTACCTCAGGGGGTATAGAAGACGCCTTTCTGAATGATCCCATGACCAGAGGAGGTGATTGTGACTGCACGGAAGTCGTCTTTTTACCTGACTTTTCTCCAAAAGCAAGTCCTTTACTCTCCTTAACCACAGAGTGAGGAGATTTTGAAGGACTGCGCCCGGAAGACCCATGAGCGGTCTTTTTGAGGGCCTTCTCAGGACGTTCCCCTGAGGAATGAGTCTTAGGAGATTCTCTTTCTGAGGTCTCCTAGACGTTGAGGGCAACACCTCATCACAGTAACTGGAGAAAATAAAGAAACCTCCTTCTGGTCTTAACCATATTAAAGTCGCTGCTCACGACATCTCAAAAAAAAATATTTGAGAAAGTGTAACATACCTTGCAGCCTTTGGCCTTCAGAGTGAGGAACAGAGCAGAGCAACCTCTTGAAAAAAGAAGCGCAGGCTCAAAAACAAAATCCTTTCTTTCTTCTTTAAAGAATGTACTTGAATATAATCCATAGTAGAAAAGTAAAATTATTGTAATGAAGTGAAATAACACAGAATCTGAGCAGAGCTCAGGGGAGACTCCCTAGCACAACGTGCGGTAGAAAATCTGAGAGACTGAGGCTCCTGTCAGGAAGGTTCTAGAGGGAGGTGATAGCTGATTGGCTGGCTCTAAGAGTTTGGTCCTTTTTACATAAGGACAAGGATAGGCTACTAAGGTGAAGCCCTTAGGCCTATTTTTCTCTATGTATGTCTCTAGGAGATTACTTTTCTATGTACCGGAGGCTCCCGTCTCGACGACGGGGAATGATTCAGGCATGTGAATCTATGAAAGACACCCCTAATACTGGATAAAGCTGAGTTACAGTTGGCAAGATCTAAATGCCAATTCCAGGGTCTCAAGATGCAATTTGAGGCCCCTGCACCAGGTCGACGCGCGTTTCGGTGGCTCTAGGCCACCTTCCTCAGGACCTTTTTCTCACAGTTTATTTGCCAGATGTCAGGGGATCTATAAAATGTATATGAAAAAGAAAGAGAATATATCTGTCACCAAAATAGTCGCAACAAATTGACAAAGACAACTTTATAATGATTTTGTTTAGATTTAGCACAGTAGCTCTTCACATGACCAGAAGTTGCAAGAAAAGGTGCACGGTGTGTACTGTCACTTTACGTTTAAACATCATAACGTCACATTCAGGATGATATACTAGTGTCAAGCCTAATTACATAACAAGCAAAGAGAAATAGACAGGGATCCTATTCCTACAAGGGGTACTTTACATTTATAATGACGCACACAAAAACTTTCCACAGATAAAAGAGCGTTAATCTACTTACGGTAAAAGCAAATGTTTCCTATTGCTTAAGTTCTATCTTCATATAGGTTGACCAATTTGGAGAAACGAGATGTACAAAGAAAAAGGCACCTAAATAAAAGGCAAAGGAAGCCTTTACTATACATACTGCATACAGCTTGACTAGAGACAGGCTTGTTCTCTCGAGGGGAATCTTAACAATAATCGGTGCACTATGCAGTCCGTTGTTATTAATGGCTCAGATCTCCATAGTGGTATATGACAGTTCTTCCTATGATCAGGGCAACTGAAACAGAAATACGACAATGTTACGATTTATACAGCCTATCTCAGGGCTACATGCTGAACTCTGTAGACCTAAGGAACTTATAGTAGAAAACGCACCTCCTAGTCAGCTAGTGGCTACCGGTTATCTTTTGCTCGAAGTTAGACGATAAAGAGTGTCTTCGCGGTGAGGGGGTTTGGTCTAATACTTAATAATCTGAAACCTGGAAGAAGACGCAGAGACAAAACATAAGTTTATCTGAGCCACACTAATGATAAGACTCATTGTAGTTAGAGGTTATGCTATAACAATTGCATGAACATGTATCTGATAAGGGATATCTTACTTTTGTCAATACTGCGGTATATTCCAGTGGAGAGTAAATTGAGAAGATTTAGATACCTTACAACCATCTGAAATATAAAGATGGTATATATCACGAAAGGATGCAAAAGCATAGGCATAGAAACATGCACAAAGACACCCTAATCGTACAATTGCATGGTAGATTCATAACAAGCACTAAGGCACAAGAGAATTAGGGGGGCTCAGAGAGCACGGAATCAGATGTTAGAAGTAGCGGCCCGATCTTACCGGCATATCGCACTACGGCCGCATTCTAAGCCTGCATAATCGCATATCACCCATACTTGTAACCTACCAGGGCTTCTCGCATGGCCGTGTAGACTCCCCTCTCTTCTTAAAGTGTTCGCGGTAAACGGCGTTCATTATGCGATATCCGACTTATAACCTATCCGCGAGGTGACAAAATCACGCGATAATCCCCATCTTCCTGATGTGATCTAAGACGTCATGCAAGACGCAACATAGAAGGTGGACTACAGACCAGTAGCCATTTGCTGGAAGAGTATAACTTAGGTGAAGCACTAAAGAGAAAACGGGGATACCGGACAAAGGGCATTTTTAGCTAAGCTACAAGGGAGAGAGTAATCTCTAAGTAAATAAACAACTACTTATTAAAAGTCCCGGCAATACGAGAACACATGAGAATAATACTTGTGTATTGTGAACAGTCATTTTCTCTTCGTGCCGGTAATCATAATTAACACACATGTCCACTTTTATTAATTTTCATAGGTATGAAGAAGGGCTCAAAATAAGATCAAATACTCAAAACATAAGACAATTCAAAAATAGAAAAATAGGAAAAAGATCAGCCCCCAATGATGGATCATTTTTACAAGGATGGATCATTTTTACAAGGACTATTGATAAAGGTTGTAGTACAGGTACTAACTAGAAAGAATGTAAACATCTCTACTTGGTAACATACCAAGATATTTCCTCATTCAATCCACGTTTGACACTATCCAGGTGATAGATCCAGAATGTTTCACGTTCCTTCCGGGAGATTTCATTCAAATGGCCCATTCTGGGTACTACCTTTTCAAGGATAGACCACTTGATTTCATGTTCAGTGTGGTTCTTATCTAGACAGTGTTGGACTAGGGGGGGCGATAATTTTTTTGCCCTAATGGCAGACTTATGTTCACTGAAACGGACGCGAAACTCGCGACCCGTCTCACCCACATAAGCCAAACCACAACTGCAGAACAGAATGTAAATGATGTTACTACTGCGACAATTCGTCAGATATCGCAGTTTAATTTGTTTTTCATTGAATTTAATCACCTCAGATGTGATGGCTGAATCACAGGCGTGGCAAGAGCCACATCTGTGATTGCCTAAAACAACTGGTAGGCCTGTGATGGAACGCAGATTATCAGAAGACGAAGTTTTTGTTTGTCTGGTATGTACCAGCATATCCCTAAGGTTTTTATTCCTTCTATAGGCTAACAGGGGTAGTGGCAAGGAAGGAACATTCTCGTCAGAGTTCAAAATTCTCCAATTTTTATTGATGATGTTCCTAATTTTGAAGTTCAAAGTAGAGTGGTTAATCACACACGTTATCCGATTTTGTGCCCTGGAGAAGCGCAGTTCTGTCATAATATTTAGCTCTTTTATAGGCATGCCGGACGAGGCGATGGGGATAGCCTCTCTTAAGCAACCTATTTTGGAGAGCATCTCCATGTTTGTGAAAGGAGCTCATATCTGTACAATTTCGACGAATTCGTAAAAATTCACCGAAGGGGATGGATTCCCTTTGACAATTCGGATGATAGCTGTTAAAATTTAGAATGGTATTTTTGGCTGTACTTTTCCTAAAAAGACTTACTGTTAGAAATCCATCAATACCTTCAATACTGATGTCTAAAAAGTCCACTTTCCGATTGTTGAAATTCACCGTGAACCTCAAATTGGTATCACTAGCATTCAGCCAAAGGATAAATGTCTGTAAAAGTTCTTCTGGACCACTCCAAATAAAAAAAATATCATCTATAAAACGCTTCCAAACTGAAATATTTTCAAAAAATGGGGCTAGTTCATTATAGATGTTTTTGAGCTCCCACTCTCCCATGAAGGTATTAGCCACACTGGGGGCACAAGAGGCCCCCATTGAAGTACCTTTGATTTGTTTGAAAAGGCGGCCATTACACTCAAAGAAATTGTCCAAAAGGACAATATCCAGACATTGAAGAATAAAAGCATCAGGGCGATCCGACGGATATCTCCGTAGTAGGTCTGAGACTGCCTGTAACGATCGACACTGAGGAATATTTGTATATAATGCCTCAATGTCGAGCGTCACAAGGATGTCCAAGTCAGGGTTGAATGGCAGGGCCTCTATCTTATTGATTATATCCCCGGTGTCACGGATATAGGAGGTATACTTCTGAGTAAGGGGACACAGAAATCAATCAACATACTTTGATAGAGGTTCCGTACCGGACCCAATGGTAGATATTATTGGGTCGCATAGGTGGATTTGTTTCTGACTTGTGCGTTTTTGGAAGACCATAAAGGGCAGAGGTTATGGGGGAGGCTTTGTTAAGAAAAACATATTCATCTTCACAAATATATCCGTCTGTGAATGCCACTTGGGTTATTTCTTGAATATGTTTATTCAACCTTTCCAGTTCCTTCCGTTGTGCTGGTCTGTAATGCTCTGTCACTGACAACATCTCAGACATTTTATCATCATAGTTGGCTCTGTCAAATAAAGTGATACCCCCACCTTTGTCACAAGGTTTAATGACAATGGAGGGATTAGATTTCAGTTCATTAAGAGATGCGATTTCCAAACTAGAGAGATTAGACTGAGGTTTATAGGGATTTTTTATAATTCGTGCAATGTCCCGAAGGACATTCTGTTCAAAAATACGCATGTCTGTGCCTACCATGTCCAGTGTCGGAGTGAAAGTCGATGGTGGTTTACACTTAGACAGATTATTGTCTTCCTCATTTGGTGGACGGTCAGCAAAGAATTTATTCAATCTAACCTTTCGAAAAAAGGCAAACAGATCCTCATGTAGCTTGAATTTGTTCAAATGTATACTTGGGACAAAGGATGGGCCCTTGCTAAGCACTTTTATGTCCTCAGGCTTGAGTGACATGGAGGAAAGATTGTAAATTGGTAAATCTTCTTCAGTAATGGAAGTGGGGACCTCTGTACCTCCTACCACCAGTACTGCTGATTGCGTGTCCTCACATACTGTTGTGGAGGTTGAGGGCTCATTTGGGCTTGGGCTCCTTGATCTTGCCAACGTACATTCCTCCCTCTGTACTGGCCCCGGGGTAAAAAAACCCTTCCATTGAATGGACGTTGAGTAGATCTACCTCTAAATGGCCTGGAATTGTATTGGCCATTATTCATATCTTGATAATTCTCTCCCTCTGATCCCAAAGAACCAGAGTCAGAGAAATACGTGTACCTCCTCCCAGAGTAGCCATTGAAATTAGGATTGTAATTACCTTGCGCCCCCTCCTGATAGTAGCTAGGGGTGAGGTATGGGTAGATCTTTTCTTTAGTAAACCACCTTACATCTTTTCTTAACTTATCTGTCTTTTTATCAGTAAGGTAGGTATCAAACTCCTTCATTTCAGTTTGGATTTTTTCAAGGCTACTCTTAGCTTCAAGGTTTATCAAAGGAGAAACAGACACTTGTAACACTAAGCCATTGGTTTAGTAAATTTTAGAGTAACCTCATAAACCCTATGCAAATTGGAATATAGCGGTATATGTGGTTCATCCGCCCCGCATATGGGTTAACGGCCGTTATCATCGGTTACTCTAAATGTGTGATTTAGCCCCCCGGGGGCAGAGTCAGCACTAGACGAATGTGTAGACGCATGCGGCTCTGAGTCCCGAGGGCCCCCCGACGCAAGCAAGTACTCCTGGTTATAAGAAACCAGAGGAGTCAATACCCTGCAAATAATACAGGTTATTTAAGCATTACAACACAAAAAGGTGTGAGTAAATTTAAATATTGTTAGTCCTTTGTTAGTCCTGACGAATGCTCTATAGACCCCTATGGGCCGACAGAGCAGAAACATGTCGACGTTTATGTATTAAGTGTTTTTTCTACTACTATGATCCAGTAACCCGATCAATTCAGTAGTACCAACTATTTTTAACCAATTGGTAACCACTCCACCTAATAAACCTACTGGGGGTGAGTTTCCAGTTTTTTTAAACATTTTTTCCCTTCTTCCCTTTTTCTTTTGACACACCACTTTTTTCTCTCTGGACACTGCACTATATGCCAGAGGTGCCTCCGGTTGAGGCGGGCTAAATCACACATTTAGAGTAACCGATGATAACGGCCGTTAACCCATATGCGGGGCGGATGAACCACATATACCGCTATATTCCAATTTGCATAGGGTTTATGAGGTTACTCTAAAATTTACTAAACCAATGGCTTAGTGTTACAAGTGTCTGTTTCTCCTTTGATAAACCTTGTACTTTCCCTGGGGAATGAGACAGACCCGTAAATCCCTAGTCCCTACACCTGTGATTGATTGATACTCTTAGCTTCATCCACAGCCGTGGATTCATTAAGCTTAGCTTCTAGGTCATTTATCTCCTGTAAAAGTGTGGATGCTATGTCCTTAGCAGTATCTATGATCAACATCATCCAGTCCCTGGAGCAGCGGTTTCTTTGTACATCTCGTTTCTCCAAATTGGTCAACCTATATGAAGATAGAACTTAAGCAATAGGAAACATTTGCTTTTACCGTAAGTAGATTAACGCTCTTTTATCTGTGGAAAGTTTTTGTGTGCGTCATTATAAATGTAAAGTACCCCTTGTAGGAATAGGATCCCTGTCTATTTCTCTTTGCTTGTTATGTAATTAGGCTTGACACTAGTATATCATCCTGGATGTGACGTTATGATGTTTAAACGTAAGGTGACAGTACACACCGTGCACCTTTTCTTGCAACTTATGGTCATGTGAAGAGCTACTGTGCTAAATCTAAACAAAATCATTATAAAGTTGTCTTTGTCAATTTGTTGCGACTGTTTTGGTGACAGATATATTCTCTTTTTTTTCATATACATTTTATAGATCCCCTGATATCTGGCAAATAAACTGTGAGAAAAAGGTCCTGAGGAAGGTGGCCTAGAGCCGCCGAAACGCGCGTCGACCTGGTGCAGGGGCCTCAAATTGCATCTTGAGACCCTGGAATTGGCATTTAGATCTTGCCAACAGTAACTCAGCTTTCCCCTTTTTCCTTGATGGTGTGGTTTGAATGAAGTATGGGTGTGAGAATGGTAGGATTTTGAGTTTGTGTGTATGGTATCAGGTGGTGTCCTTTTAAATAACCCGTGTCACATGTTTTTGTACATATTTATAGCTATTTTTGTGATATTTGTTTACATGTATTATAAAAGAAAAAATATTCTTCAAAAAAATTTATTCATGATGAAATAATTTTCTACAAATCCAATAATAAGAAATCATATAAAATGAGAATAAAAGAAATGTTGAAATAAATATTGTCTAGAATAACTTTGTCACCAAGTTCTAACAAGTAGGATGTATACCAATATTTGAAGTGTATGGCCATTGCGGCATACCCCAAGGCTCATCCCTCAGCCCAACGTTGTTCAACGTCTACATGGCACCGCTCGCTAACGTCGCACGACAGCATTACCTCAAAATCATCTCCTACGCCGACGACACCCAGCTGATCCTCTCCCTCACCAAGGACCCCCACACCGCCAAAACCAACCTCCACGAAGGAACAAAGGCTGTCGCCGACTGGATGAGGAACAGCCGACTGAAGCTGAACTGACAAGATGGAGGTCCTCATCCTCTGATCCACCCCCTCGGCCTGGGACAACTCTTAGTTGCCGACTGCACTAGGAACACCCCCTACACCCACCAACCACGCACGCAACCTAGGGGTCATCCTCGACTCTAGCCTCTCCATGACAAAGCAGGCCAACACCGTCTCCTCCTCCTGCTTCAACACCTTCCGCATGCTGCACAGGATCTTTAAGTGGATCCCCACCAAAACAAGAAGGATGGTCACCCAAGCCCTCGCCAGCAGTAGACTGGACTACGGAAACGCACTCTACGCAGGAGCCCCGGCTAAACTCCTGAAACGTCTGCAATGCATCCAGAACGCCTCCGCATGCCTGACCCTCGACATCCTTCTCCACAGCCACATCACACCCCAACTGAGAGACCTGCACTGGCTCCCTGTCAACAAGAGGATAACCTTCAAACTCCTCACCCACGCACACAGGGCACTCCACAACATCGGACCAACTTACCTCAACAGCCGACTCAGCCTCTACACCCTCAGCTGCCCGCTCCGCAGACCGCGATCTCGCCACCGTTCCCCGCATCCGAAGAGTGACCGCCGGCGGCAGATAATTTTCCCACCTCGCCCCCAAAACATGGATCACCCTCCCCATCCGCCTACGACAAACCGAAGACCTTATGATCTGCAGAGAACTTCTCAAGCCCTTGTTCTTTGAACAGTAGCAGCTTTCCCCCCTCCCCAGTACAGTTGCACAACAGCCAGATGATGATGTAGAATGCGATGACACTTCCCACACATCACATTCAACAGCTCACAGCGCACACTCTGTCTCCAGTGCTTCCTTCACTGGCAAACAGCAACACCTTCCAAGCCTGTGCCATTACTCCCACAAGCAGTTGCCGCCTAGCATTACACCAATACTGGACCGCCCTATCGCAACCCGACGAGTCAGGAGCGGTGAACAAGAATTCCATGGGTCCTGTGCTCCCTCAGACCTAGGCAAATGAAGACACAGAATAGAATTAATTGATTGATTGATTGATTGCTTTATTTCGATATGCATATATCATAAAAGCGGTACAAAAGATAAAAACAGCATGTCGAAAAAAAAGTATGACTGTACATTAGATAAAAGAGTAAAACACATTTGATCAGCATAAATTAGTTAAAAAAAGAATTAAATTGATATGGACAGTCTTCTAAGTCTAATCAACCAAGCCCATTTTAAAAACTTGGCAACAGCACAAACAATAGGAGGGGCTGTATTGGTTAAAAGAATCCGAAGGGCAACAGAGTACTGGCGAGTACCCAATTCTCTGCAGATAGGTCCAAGCCAACGTGATCTGGGGCGACCATAGTCCGGGCATTCGAAGAGAAAGTGAGGCACCGTCTCTGGTTTGTCGGGACATAGAGCACAATAGCGTGATGAGGACTGGGATTTATTCCACCTGGAGCAGAGGTCGGCCAAGGGTGGGGTTCCTAACCGGAATTTGATGTACAAGGACCGGTCCATGGCGAATGTTATTAAGTCCATGTACGGCTCGTAGGCGACGACATCTTTTATCAGCAGAAAAGCTGCGGTGGTTTTGCAGTGCTGCTGATTAGTGATGCGCTTCACACGAACCCACTCCCAAAAAAGTTTTTTTAAGGTCTCCTTCGGGGGAGCGGAGTGGCTATGCCAGCAGGAATCCAGGCCTAGGTCCCCTAAAAGATGTTTAATGTCCTTCAGCCATTTAATCCTGTGCCAACCGTCGGAGTGCATCACCTCAGCTAGGCCATCAGCATAAGATTTTAGCTCCGGTACCCTCCACAGGCGAGCCCAGAGCAAGAGGGGTCGAAGACGGGCCTGATCCCTTATAGCTTTACAGCCAGTATCCATGAGCACTGGGATAGTCGGACTACTCGATGGAATGGCAAGGAGATCTTTAATGAATTTGTTTTCGGCCTTGCTCAGTAAATCCACTTTGCCCAGGCCCCACAGTTCGGCTCCATAAAGTGACGCAGGGACCGCACGTGCTTTATATATATCAAGTAGAGGGGCAACACAATGTTTTGTTGAGTTGTTGAACTCCTTAAGGAGGCCCCCCCCACCCTTTTGTGGGCCATTGTCATTTTATTGATGTGGGCGGTCCAGCTCAACTCGTCATTAAGTCGAATTCCCAAGTAATCGAATTCTGCCACTCTTTCAGGGGGTATAGAGTTTAGAGTGGGAGGGCGGCCAAGTTTGCGAGGTGGATGCATAACTAGGTACTTGTTTTTTTCCACGTTGATGACAAGTCCCTTGGTGGTGCAAAAGTCCTGGAAGCGATTCAGTAGTGTCTGGAGACCTTGGGGGGTTTTAGAGATGAGGAGGGTGTCGTTGGCGAACAGCAAAGTTGGAATTTTTACGCCTCCCAGAGTGGGAGCGTCTGCTGGTTCGCCGAGTAGATGATCTACCACCCCATTGATATAGAGGGAGAATAGGGTGGGGGCCAGGACACAACCCTGCCTTACTCCCCTCTCGACCCTGATCTTGTCGGTCTTTTCCCCATTCAACCCCCATCTGACCTGGGCATAGGTGTTGTTATGCAGTTTGATAAGGAGGTTTAGTATATACGGGGGCATCCCTAGACCGTGTAGCACCCTCCAAAGTTCCTCCCTGGGAACCATCAATCAATCAATCAATCAGTGACACTTATAAAGCGCGCTACATACCCGTAGGGTCTCAAGGCGCTGGGGGGGGGGGGGGGGGGGGGGGGCCGCTACTGCTCGAACAGCCAGGTCTTCAGCTTCTTCCTGAAGGAGAGGTGGTCTTGGGATGCGGGGGACGGCGGCGAGGGCGTGGTTGGCTGATCGGAGGTGGCGTTTGGGAGCGTAGAAGTTGACTCGGCTGTTGAGGTAGCTCGGGCCTTGGTCGTGTAGGGCTTTGTGTGCGTGGGTGAGGAGGCGGAAGGTGATTCTTTTGTTGACGGGGAGCCAGTGAAGGTCTCTCAGATGTCCGGAGATGTGGCTGGTTCGTGGGATGTCGAGGATGAGTCTGGCTGAGGCGTTCTGGATCCGCTGGAGTCTCTTCTGGAGCTTGGCGGTGGTGCCGGCGTAAAGGGCATTGCCGTAGTCCAGCCGGCTGGTGACGAGGGCCTGGGTGACGGTCTTTCTGGTCTCGGTGGGGATCCACCAGAAGATCTTCCGTAGCATGCGTAGGATGTTGAAGCACGCCGAGGAGACGTTGTTGACTTGCCTGGTCATGGAGAGGGAGGAGTCCAGGATGACGCCCAGGTTTCGTGCATGGTCTGTCGGTTTGGGTGCGGTGCCCAGGGCGGGAGGCCACCAGGAGTCGTCCCAGGCGGAGGGTGAGGAGCCCAGGATGAGGACCTCCGTCTTGTCCGAGTTCAGTTTCAGGCGGCTGGTCGTCATCCACTCGGCTACCTCTTTCATCCCTTCGTGCAGGTTGGCTCTGGCGGCGGCGGGGTCGTTGGTCAGGGAGTGGATCAGCTGGGTGTCGTCGGCGTAGGAGATTATGCTGAGGTTGTGTTTGCGTACGATGGCCGCGAGGGGGCTCATGTAGACGTTGAAGAGGGTGGGGCTCAGAGATGATCCTTGGGGGACGCCGCAGATGACTTCGGAGGCCTCTGACTTGTATGGTGGTAGGCAGACTCTCTGTGTTCTTCCGTCGAGGAAGGAGGTGATCCATTCCAGCGCCTTGTCCTGGATGCCGATGTTGCTGAGGCGCCGTACTAGGGTGCGGTGGCAGACCGTGTCGAATGCCGCGGAGAGGTCTAGGAGGATGAGGGCCGCTGTTTCTCCATTGTCCATCAGGGCTCGGATGTCATCGGTGGCGGCGATGAGGGCGGTCTCGGTGCTGTGGTTGGCTCGGAAGCCGGACTGTGAGGGGTCGAGGGATCCGTTCGTCTCGAGGAAGGCGGCCATCTGCTTGTTGACGGTCTTCTCGATGACTTTGGCTGGAAACGGGAGGAGCGAGATGGGGCGGTAATTCTTGAGTTCGGTGGGGTCCGCTGTGGGTTTCTTGAGTAGAGCGCTGAGTTCGGCGTGCTTCCAGCTCTCGGGGAAGGTGGCGGTGTCGAAGGATGTGTTGATGATGTCTCGCAGGTGGGGTGCAATGACAGCGTCGGCCTTGTTGAAGACGTGGTGAGGGCAGGGGTCGGTCGGTGATCCGGAGTGGATGGAGTTCATCGTGCGGATGGTGTCTTCGGTGCTGATCGGGGTCCAGGCGTGGAGGGTGGTGATGGGGGGGGTGGTTGTTTGGTCATGGTGTGCGTTGGTTGGTTGTTGAAGCTGTTGTGTATGTCCGCGATCTTGTTGTGGAAGTATGAAGCGAGGGAGTTGCAGAGGTCTTGCAATGGGATGATGTCGTTGTTTCCTGCGCTGGGGTTGGAAAGCTCTTTCACGATGTTGAAGAGTTCCTTGCAGTTGTGTGCGTTGTTGTCCAACCGGTCGTTGAAAGCTGTTTTCTTGGCGGCGCGGATCAGCAGGTCAAAGGCAGTCTTTAGGTCAATAAAGGCCAAGTAGAGACTGCCTTTGCCTAGCTCCACCACCTTCCAGTGTAGTAGCAGGAGCCTAAAGACCTGTTCGATAGTTCCGGTGCCTGGGCGGAACCCGGCTTGCATATCGGACAGGATGTGGTTATCGTCCACCCATTGTGAGATCCTCCCCAATATGACTTTCCCCGCCAGTTTCTGGCTCGAGTCTATTAGGCTTATGGGCCTGTAGTTCCCAGGTAGATCCCGGCTGCCCTTTTTGTAGATGGGGACGACCTCAGCACCTCTCCAGGAATCTGGCACAGGGCCTCCCACAACGATTGCATTGAGTAGTGCAGAGATTAGTACCCCCCATTCTTCCGGATTTGCCCGGAGGATATCGCCTGGTAGTCCATCCGGACCAGCTGCTTTTAATGGTACCAGGGTTTTAATCTGCTTTGAGACATCCAAAACAGAAAAAAGTTCCAGGTCTTGCACTAGGGTAAAGGGCGGGAGGTTAAAAGGGTCGTTTAGTGTGCCTTCAGCGGCAGAGTAGAGTTTTTGGAAGTGGGAGAACCATGTCTGGGCATTAATGGTACAGGTCCTCAGGGTGTCATCGGGACGGTTCCTATTGCTCACCAAATCCCAAAAACCTTTGGCATCTTTCCCACGACTGGCAGCCAGGAGGTCCTGCCAAAAGTTGTCCTCCCACTCCATCTTTGCGTTTTTTTTGGCAGAGTGCATAGTGTCTCCTGGCCACCCTAGTCCTGGATGGTAGTTTGGACTTGACTGCTTCAATGAGAAGTGACTTTGCCTCCCTGCACTTCTGATTGTACCAGCTCTGTCTAGCTCGTGAGCTTGGTTTCCTTCTGTTCGTATTAGCTGGAACTACAAAGAGGTCACTGATAGCCTGGGTTATGGTGCAGAACCTTGGGGCCACCTCTAGCCACCCATCCTCTTGGGGGTCAAGGTTGACTAGGGCTGAGGCAAGAAGCTGCCTAATGGCAGAAGTTTTCTCCTCTGAAAGTGCCAACTTCGCCCACTTTAGCCGCCGTCCACAGTTGGCGACTACTGACCGGTCCGGGGCGGGGTTACGAGAAGTTCTGGTCACAATGCTAGTTAACCACCTGTGAGACAAGGTGAGAGAGAGGAGATTGTGGTCACTCTCGACAGATGGTATAATCACCATGTCCTCCACCATGCTCCACAGGTGTACGTCAAGGAGAAAGTAATCAATCCGTGACGTATGCCCTGGCCTGTTGTAGGTATGGGCCCCTGCTTTGTCGGACCTAGTCCTGCCATTGGCAGCCCTCAGACCAAACTCCATAGCTATTGAGTTGATCTGGAGGGTCATTTCTGTCCACTTTTTAATAGGACTGAGTTCAAGGGACGGGATCCCCCACCTGGTGTCGTGTTCCTCTTGATCAGTTAGGATTTCGAGGTCCAGGGGCTCAAAGGTACAGTTGAGATCGCCCGCCACCAAGGTGCAGGACCTGTGAGGTGACGAGCGAAGCTGGGCTTCTAGACAGGCTATTACTGGGGATTCTCTACCCCCCTTTGTGCCTCGGGCGTAAATGTTAAAAATATTTAGGATGACTCGGCCCTGGGGATTTTTCAGCAATATGTTAAGGAGATCCGGGTATTTGGTATCCCGCTCCACCACCCTGCAGTTGAGTTCTGAAGCCACCCAAATTAAGAGGCCACCCGAAGGGCGGCCCCTACTAGTTACACTATGAACTGCCGGCAAAAAGTGGGTGGAATATCCTGCCTTGTGCAGGGGCACCCCGCTCCAGGTTTCCTGGAACAGGCATATGGAGTATTGCTCCACTAGCGCGTTCCAGTCCGGCAGCGCTAGCTTCCTCTCGAGGCCCGCCACATTCCAGCTGGAAACCCTAAACGTGGGGTCCGTCACAGCCGCAATGCTACAGTCCTCGACAGGGGGCAGCGTGTCCACAACACCCACAGCAGGGAGGCTAACCAGTGGGTCGGAAGATGCCCTGGTCTCCCCTTGCTCTTTTACAAACTCGGCAGTAGCCTGGCTTTGTGGTATAATTGAGGGGCTACGGGATTTAAAGAAGGGGGTAGGCTCGGCAGCAGGACTCAAAACCACAAGGGCCTCCCCGGGAGCGTCACAGAGTCAGCAGCCCCAGGAACCCCAGTTCTGCATCACTGGAGCTGGGTATAACTGCTGTGGGAAGACTCCCGGGGAAGGATGACCATGGGCGATGTTTTGAGGAGGGGGCCCGACAGGGCATAGCGGGGTGGACAGGACCGGCCTCGGGTAGAAAAAAGTTAGGTCGACAGCATCGACCCCCGTGCCTGCCGTTCGGCCTTGGGAGCATATTGAGTGGGCGGCTCTTATATCTTGAAAATTGACCACCACGCAATCTCCCTCAAAAGGTTTCTTCCCATGCCCGATCCAACCCACCCTACGCACCCCAAGGATCAGGCCATCTACACCCAATGGAAGTGGTCTATTGGTTTTCATCCAGTGGATGACTTTGTTTTTTAGCGCCTGATGTGTTTCCTGCTGTGATTCTTTTAGGGGGGGGGACTTTGGTGAGGACAACAACATACGGGTGGCATTCGGGAGGGAGATTTACCGGGGGGCACTTGCGTGACGGAATCTGCTGGGTGGCCACTGGGGGAGGATTTTTTGGCAAGGAGGAATTTTTAGACAAAGGGGGATTTTTGGGCAAAGAGGTGGAATGGGTAACCCTAGAGATTGATGCTGCTCCATTGGTTTTAGCAGGCGCAGCGGAAGCCGATTGCGCATTTGGACCAGCCCCTTTCTTCTGAGAGATCTTTTGGGCAGGGTTCGGCGCAAGTGCCGTCGCTGCTATGGGGGGAGTGCCGTGCACCTGGACTACGTGAGTGGAAACACTCGGCATTGCCTGCTTCGCACTGGCTAGAGGGGCTGGGGTAGGAGCTTTCCCTGTAGCCAGTGATTTGGCCGGCGGTGACGACTGGACTCTGGTTGTTTGGCTTACTGGGACCTCTTTAGGAACATTCCTATCTGGGTTGGTCTCACTAGGCTTAGGAAGCACTTTCAGCAGGGTTTTCAGGGAGAAAAAGTTGTCCCTAGTGGCCTGTTCAAAATTGTCCAGTCTAACCCCCAGGCTCTTAACTTGGTCGAGTAGTGGGTTAAACAAAGACTTTACCAGTTTCTCGAGAGACTCGAGAGAGGTACCCTGTTTTGGTAGGGCCGGTGTTGCTGGAGGCAGGGGGAACGGTATCTGGGACTCAACTGCCTGCTGGGGGGAGCTAGGGATCCTGAGTAGTTCCAGCTCTCCAGCGTCTGGGTATGAGGTACCCCTATGGAGCTGTGTCCTAGAGCGCTTGTAGAGCATGGAGGGATTTCCCCTCCGAATGTTAACCCCCCTTTTCCTTTTCCTATGTGCCCGTGAATGTTTAATCTGAGGAAATGGTTGTGGGTCAGGTGGGGGCACAGTAGGATCCGAATGAGACCTGTTATCGGGAAAGCTGGCTAAGCAGCTGGATTGTCCAGCAGCTATAGCCTCAGTACAGCAACTGCCTGGGGAAGGGAGTGATATGAGGCTTTCAATCCTGTCTAGTCCTGCCTCTAGCGCTACAATGTGTTGCTCGTCAGATGAGGGCCCAGGCAGAGGTAGGTTGAAGATGGTAGTCGGCGGCGACAATGCATGTGCCGCAGCTCCCAAGGATGAGCGCTTAGATGGTAAAAGGTCAAGTGAGAGGCGGCGTTCCGTCATTGCGATCTCCTTTTCAATGACGTTAGCCACCCTGGTGATAAATTTGTCCATTGTGCCAATCATCGTGGGGCCCCCTAGAGCACTTGCTCCAACGCCCCTCAGGGCTTTACCGGATCTGGTGGACATAATGGATTCAGGAGCTGCAGTTGGGCTCAGAGGGATTGGGGCCGAAGGAGTCGATGAAAGGGGGGTGGCCCAGCCCAGCCTCTGCAGGCCCCGGACGGCCACAGACGGCCCGCCCTTTGCCCGGGCTTCGCCCGGCGTCCCGCTTGCGTCCCGCAAGACGGGTTCTCCTCTGGTTTTGTAGAGTGCCGGTGGGGGCGGGGCACGCAGGGGGGCGCTGACCGATGACTCGTGGTCAGGCAGGGACTCCTGGGATAGCGAGTCCCTGCTGCGCTTACCCCTGTAGCCTCCTCTGTTGACGGTCTCCCTCGGCAGCCAGCAACCAGGCAAAGTCAGGTCCGCGTTGGTGGGTCCTCCCACGGGCGAGCAGTCCACAGAGACTCCAGCCCACAGAGACTCCACAGAGGATAGTGACGTCCCAGCAAGTTCCCTCGACTTCACAGGTACGCCGGGGGAGAAGGGTCCATGGGTCCTTTCCATGGGTCCTTTGCTCCCTCAGACTTAGGCAAATGGAGACACAGAATAGAATTAAGTAAAAGCATGGATAGCATAGCACCTGAAGACTTCCACACTAACTTGCTACAAAAAACACAGTTTCCCAGCCCCAAGGGCGATTTTGCATCCATTCGACGCCTGTCAATGAAAATGGAGCAAATGCACGAGACACTAAGTGAAATGTTCAGTAACGTAAGCCTCCTACCACATAAAGTAGATGCAAAGACAGACACCCCATTACAAGAGGCACTGCCACCACATATCCCTGATGCAAGAGAAGGTGTTGGAATGGCACAGAATGAGTCCACTGTCTCTGGCATGCCCCTGGCAACTACCACGACCATTCATGACAACTTCCCTGCTCAAGCACAACAAGTACTTTTGCAAACATCACCACTAACAATGACACATGCTACTGGCCCACCACCTGGGTCTACGCTAGCCTTCATACACAACGCACCAGAGAGGGATCATCTAGACGAAGCTGAACAAAAAATTAAGAAAAAGAGAAGGACCGAGATAGAACAACTGGAAGTACTGAGAACACATGGGTAACAAAGAGTTTGAATTTTTGAATAAAAAATTCCCTCGTACACCAGTTCTGTATTTGCTACCCAAAATTCATAAAGACTTAGCCGAGCCACCAGGACGCCCGATTGTATCGGGCGTCGATTCCTGCTTAGAACCACTATCTAAGTACGTCGATTTCTTTCTAAAGCCTTTCCTGACGGAGGTAAAATCGTATCTCAGAGACACGACGGATTTTTTAACAAAGGTGGAGGGCATCGAGTTTGATTCATCCAAACAGATTATGGCAACCATGGACGTTACGTCCTTGTATACTCAAATTCCTCAGGAAGAGGCGCTTGAGGTCATTGAATTGGTTTTAGACAAAAGGGAGAGGCCTCACAGGGTGCCTACTGCATTTATACTTAAACTTGCAGCCATTGCTCTACAGAAGAATTTCTTTACATTTAATGGCCAGTTCTATATGCAAATTAAGGGCACTGCCATGGGGTGTCCTTATGCCCCAGAAATGGCAGTGCTCTATATGGCACAGTATGAAACTCTGTATGTAGACAATAATAATCCCTACAAGAAGAATATCCTTCAATGGTGGAGATACATTGATGACATCTGGCTCCTGTGGCAGGGGAGCCAGATGGAACTTTTAGAGTTCCATGTCTGGATCAACAACAGACATCCGGACATTAAATTCTCCATTGAAACCAGCTCCATGAAAATGACGTTCTTGGACGTCGAGGTTACCTGTGAGGAGGGCAAACTTAAAACATCACTCTTTAAAAAACCGACTGATAAGAATACCATCCTCCACCACAAAAGCTACCACCCAAGAAGTCTCAAGGCCAATTTGCCCTACGGGCAAATGTTACGCATCCGAAGAAATTGTTCGGAGCTTGGCGACTATGACCAACATGCACAGGCATTTTGTAATGAAATGATCCATAGAGGCTACCCTAGGAAACTTCTTAGGAATTCATACAAGAGGGCACGTTATACCCCACGTGAGACCCTATTACAAACCAATGAGAAGAAAGAGTTGGACAGGCTGGTATGCGTGACCACATTTGGTCCTGATACCCACAAGTTGAAGCAGGCAGTCCTTAAGAACTGGCACTTGTTGGAGGATTTAGAATGCCCCTTCCAACGTCCGATTTTCGCATACAGAAAAAACCGCAGCTTCGGCCAACACATTGTGCGAGCAGATCTCCCCAAACCCTCACCCAAACATGATCTCCGAGCTCTATGGGACATGAAACCGGTAGAGGGACACCATAGGTGTGGGAATTGTGTATCGTGCAGTAGCACCATTGAAGGCAGTGAGTTCGAACACCAAGGAACTAAATGGAAGCATCTGGGTTTTTCAAATTGCAAAACCAAAAATGTGATTTATGCTCTGATATGCCCCTGCCCTAGGTTATATATAGGGAAAACAAACCAGCAGGTGAATCTCTGCATAGGGCAGCATAGATCAAGGATTAAGAAGAGACTATTAACAGCCCCGGTGGTACAGCATTTCATCGAAAAGTCCCACAATGAGAATGATTTCAAGTGGACTGTTCTCCACACCATGAGCCATGTACAGCGCCCTGCTGACATTGATAAAATGTTACTCGAAAAAGAAGCCTACCTAATTTTGAAATTTAATTGTGTCATGACTGACCTTAACAACATGTCCGAACTGTCAAGAATCTGAGACTTTGTGTCATACTGCCGTGTTGTCAATATTGTGTTTCATTTATGAATGATACATGAGGGAATTTTGGTACCCCTTTGATACTATTGTCCATAAGTTGAATCCGCCTTTCATTGCTTCTCAAACAACTGACCCCGGATGGTGTTTATTTTACCATAAAGGTTTGGGCACTCCAAATACCATAATGCACCTGGGTCCGAGAAACCTCCCACCCCTCTGCCTCGAAGCAGGTTCCCTTTAAGTACGTAGAAATGGCCGCCGCCACTTCTAGCTGACACCGAGAGAGTGAGAATTATTGCATCCAAGCCGCGCAAACAAGAAAAGTCTAGAGGTGAGCGTGATACTCGGCTTTACTGATCTGTTTAGAGATTCACATTAATGGTGCTTCCCGCAGACTAATTAACCACGCGTCTTTTCAGACTACGACGGTACGTGACTGCGAAGCTCCAAGGAGAACAGAGTGACTGCGAACAGCCCCGGCTGGGACCGCAGAGTGGGGGCGAGGAGTGCTGCTAGCAGCAAGAGTTAAAGGTACAATGAATTCTGGCGCACTGACATCTCTAACGTGTACCACAATGCCAGGTTAAATTTTTGTGTACATAAAAGAAACCAACACTCATTTAGCTCGTTACTCTTACAGGCACAGGGCAGAAGTGTCTGCCGCCTCCCAGCAGAAGAATTTGAAAGGTAGGACAATATGATGTAATGTAACATTCGCTTTTTTTTAAAAATGGATACTTTCATGGCACTATGGAAGCATTCTCCTCATGATAATATGGGTATATATTTCCCATACAGGAATCTATGAAAAGACAACCCTCCGCCCCCAGACCCCTTTTTGGCCACTAAATCGATCTTTTTAAGGTATGAATTTTTTTAATATTATACCTTGGTTTGTAAATAAAATGCAGGTCGTTATTCTATGCCCAAGAGACCACACGTTAAATATAGACAACACCTTTTTCCCCAGGTTGGTGTTGTCACTGAAGTTACCCTGGTTGTGCCCTGAATAAAGGATTTGGTCCATTTATAGAAACCCGAGCAGGCCAACCAAACACTAATACTTAGGTACTTTTAATTCTATTCAAACGGTTCTTCTTTTCTAGAAGAGGCCATTTGGTTGTATTAAAACGGTTTATTATTTTTTTACATTCCTACAGAATAATAACAAGAGCCCTGATGAGAGTTTGGAAACTTCATGTCCAAACTTGAAACGCGTCGGCAACCCAGCAAGAGCTAATTATAGACATCTATTGTGTTCCAAAATCATATCTGCCTCACGCTGTTTTTGCTCTTGTTTTCGAATTGGCTCTTTTGTCGTGTATTTTTTGATTTGTCTGCACTAAATTGTTTAATTGTAAAGTTTATAGTTTAGCACTGTTTTATTTGTGGGATGTTACACTTGAAATTCTTCTTCTTTTCACAGAGTCTGTTAGTATCATTATGTTAATGTATTTTTGAGTTCATTGTCAATAATTGTGTATGTTGTATCCTTTTCTGCCAAACAAAATTGCTTTTGAAATAATGATTTAAAGAAAAAGGTATAAATAAATATACCAGATCAAATTTAACGTCTTTGTTCATTTGGTCCCTGTAATAAGGTATTGAGTGAGGGGGCACAGCTTTTTGTTTTCGTTTCAACTTCCCTGCTCAAGCACAACAAGTACTTTTGCAAACATCACCACTAACAATGACACATGCTATTGGCCCACCACCTGGGTCTACGCGAGCCTTCATACACAACGCACCAGGGAGGTATCATCTATACGAAGCTGAACAACAAATTAAGAAAAAGAGAAGGACCGAGATAGAACTACTGGAAGTACCGAGAACACATGGGCGACCTGACGACGTCATATCATGTCTCGGGAACAGCCCTAATGCGTTCCACTAGGCAAGGAAATCACTATAACATGATGCTCTGTAAACAGAGTGCACCACAGAGCAATGACTTAACGCCCAATGAAATAGTCACACAAGGGGAGGGTTCAGACTTCTATGTCAATCCCTTCACTGATGATTTGGCAGACTCGACAGAAGGCTTCGCACCACAAATGATCCTGTGGCCACGAGTTGGGTCCTTTGATCCACAAAATATGGCAACAGCAGAAGACTGTATCCTACGCTGGGAGGGCAACCAAGATTGGAACTACGGTTGCATGAGGGTATTTAAAAATATGGTAGAAACATGCATGTAATTTCTACACCACATGACCCACAGCAACACGTACAAGAGTGACGCACCAAATGCCCCTACTGTTAAAAAATGCCAGTGACCCCCCTCTGTATGTCCCGTGGCCACAAATGGACAAAGACAATTTGAAGAAACAACTCCTGCCACTGACAGAGGGCCATAGCAAATGGATAGCAGCCCTAAAGAAACAAACTGTTGGTGTCAACCTTGAGGTGGGTGATATCAAAAGCCTGCTCACCTCCCTGATCAGAGAGGAAGCAGAAGATATACTAAAAAACAGCAATAAAAAAATTACGCTCACTGAAACAGAGTATGATGGCGTCCTGTTCAACAAAATATGAACTGGCATATGGTCCCAGTTGCGTTGAAAATTATCTGATGTCCCAGACATGAAATCTCTAATGTCACAAACAATGCAGCAGAATTAAGACCCAGCACGGTACATTTGATGACTAAAAGAACAAGCATCTGCAATGCATTAGGTCTCGCATTTACGAGAGTTTGAGCTTTTATTTATGTTTTGGTTTTTAAAACATAAATAATAGACTTTCATTTACAAAGCAATAGCTCAAACTCTCGCAATGCGAGACCAATTGCATTCCAAATGCTTGAAGGCATCACTGAGTTGCCCCCTTCTGTCTCCAATGCCCCTGAGGAGCTCCTTGTTTGCTACGAGTTAAATAAACAAGCCTGTAGTCACAACTGCGCACCAGAGACCCTCCTGTCCTTCTGCAGTAAGAGAAACTTGTTAAAGAAAATAGTGCTTACAGACTAAAGAAGACATATCATATAAAAACCGAAGTAAAAGGGCCAGTCCTAATGGGAGGTTACAAATGAAGACAAGGCTCTACTAAGGAGGGACTAACAAGCCTCATAACGAATCAGAAGCCAGCATTTACAAAAGACGATGACAAACCAATGACAAATATGGGCAGAGAGTGCGTGGGGCTTCAAGTACATACTCCAATACAGCATGGCTCGCGGAGCAGCGCATGCGCTGCCCAGGCTCGACCTAAAAACAGGCATCTTATTTTAGAAGCTTTGTTATGTTTCAATTGTGTTATGCCTTGCGCCTCCAAACTAAAGAGACACGTCTGTACCATCACAGGCCTCTGTGAAATCCATATATTTTTCAAATCGATCAACCCTCCAAAATAATCTCAGACTTTTATGTTTTGAGTTCAATACCCCAAGTACAAATTAGTTAGTAAACACAAATACAAAGATGTGGGCAATCCTGAAAATTCATAGAAAGAGCTGATCAAGAGCAGAGACTGCAAGAGGTCTGACTTGGCTCTAAGAGCACAAGTTGAGTCATTAGATTCAGAATGTAAATTGTGCAGCCAACGGCATCTAAAAACAGAATATAGATTCTTTTAAGTTAAAAATAGGTTATTTCTTGAATGCTTATGTTTCTGTTCAGTACAATGGATCATATATCTCTCCACTGTAATTTGTTAAAACACTTTTTAAAAACAAACTGTTTACGACCTTCAGCAAACCGACAAAATGCAAAGAGTGAACCTACAGATGTCTCTTGGTTATTTGCAACGTATATCTGGGCAATATCACTGCTGTTATGTGGAGCAACATTATTGTCTATTAAACCATTTGTGAGCATTTTAGGTATTATTAATCCTGAACTAAATTTCTTCAAGGTGGTCCTAGATATGAAGATCTATTACAATGAGTTGCGGTTCAGTAAAATGATTTGCACAATATCGCACAGTGTGATCAAATGAAGCTGAGATCTGAACTAAGGTTTCCTAGTTATATACAGAATAATTCACCCACTGGACGAATAGCTCCTTCTCTGCCCTTTACTCCCAAAGGACAATGCTTTGAGCTCAATTATTATCTGATTTAAAAGACGTATACAATTTCAAAACTACTTTCTTCCTCAATATCGGAGAAGGGAGGAGGCTTTTTTTAAGTTAATTGCACTCCTTTCCCCTCACTGAACGAATCGTGCAGAGGGTCACCACCTCAATGACAGCATCTACACTGATAATCAAAACAACAGGACCGACTCTCAGTCCACACAGGTGGAGACGCTTGTGAATTACAGCTCACACCCAGCAGAAATGCACCTTTTTAGATTTTGAACCATCAACTGTCAAGTGGCAACAATTTTCTTCTCATCTTTTAATATTATAATAGGAAGGGGAAGAAATAGCTCTATTTTGGCTCGCAAGAGCCCATGGGCCTATGGCCAAGCCAGAGCCAGTCATTCAGCTTTAACCTTGCAGATCTTTACAAATACAGTCCCACGCCTGCCTATCTTCAGATACAAGCAGTCCTCCATAATAGTGTCAAAGAATCCATTGTAACCTTACTATAATATTCAGGGAAAGCTTCTTTAGGCAAACTTTTTTTGTGATTTACCAACAGCCGTACATGTGCTTCAGACAGCCTCAGCTGGAGGGGGCGGAGGAGGCTTGTTGCCAACAGGATCCCACGTAGGTGCCCATGAAACAAGACTATCTACACCCAAGGACATTTAACCTAATCTATTTTACTGCCGCAACATTTTCTGTGCTAACATGGCAACAATAAAGTGAATATTTTGCCTTGACAATGATAACTTCTGTGAAAAAAAAATCGCGAAATAATGGTGCCTCCTTATGCCACGTTATTTGCCTTTCCTTGTTGCGGATTAGGTCGTTCATTTCTGCTTAATTCCAGTGGCGAGGCCAGGACTCAAGGGCTCGTTTTAAAGTTCGATAGCAGTAAACAACACTTTAAAGAACCTTCATTTTTACTTTGGCTTATATTAAATTACCGATCTGTCTTCTATTCCACCACCATTCAAAAAACAACCTGACGTTCAGAACCTTTGTTAAGCACTACTAGGTGCTGTAGTTAAATTACTGAACCTGCATGATGGCTTGCCGCACAATACATCAAAACAAGCATTGAAAATGCACTGGGTCTCGCCCTCGTTTAAGTTAAAGCAATTCTGTTTGTAATTAGGTTGCTTTTTAGGTCGAGCAGACCTACTCTCAATGCGTGAGCATTGAGAGTGTCTGCTTCAGACCTTTTGTGGCCCGAATTTAGGAATGTGGACAGCTACCAGACGCGCGCTTTGACGAGGTCAGATTTCACCTCGGGAGCGAGCGTCTGGTAGCTGCGCATGCGCAAATCAAATCCCTTGCTCACACACACACACAGGCAGCCCCCACCCCTCTGCATGCACGCACACACACACACACAGGCGCGCGCATGCACACGCAGGCATACGACACACATACAGGCACACATACAGGCACACTATCCCCTACCTCGCATTCTCTCTCAATCACACAGTCATGCATGCGCACACACATTCCCTCGCGCACACATGCACACACGCGTGCACACACTCACCCTCCCCCTCCCCCACCCCTCCCAGGCATACACACAGGCACGCACGCACGCACGCACTTCACTTCAGCCCTGGGCCCCACTCACCGACTGCGCTCTTCCGGCGGGCTCCTCTTGCGCTCCGCTCCTCACGGCGCGGCGCGTCTCGTCTCCTCTTCACAATCGGGGCTCCCTCAGGTCCGAGGAGCCCCGCAACAGGCGCCACACTCCTCCTTCTCCCCGGCCCCCTCCTGGGGACCCGGGCTGATTCGGACCGGCAGGGCGCTCCATGCGCCGGCAGCTCGCGGACCTCGGGAGGCGGGACTTCCGGTCGGCCGCGACCGGATTGGCCGGCCGGCTAAGAGCTTCCGGGTCGCCGCGGGCAGCGCGGCGGCACCCTACAACATGAACTTGTTATTTTTTGCGGTGGAATGTTTGTCATTGTTGTAGGTTGTGTTGGTGTCCATGGGGGTGGCGTAGAGGCCCCTCCACGTGTTCAGCCATCTATTGCAAAAAGTGACTGCCGAATGAATAGTCATGTTGTACCTAAATAACATTTCCATACCCCAAAAGGGACACTTCATTAAATTTGGAACGAGGTAATGCTGGAGACGTGTAGATTGCACACACACTTGCAGGGAGTGCTCAGGGCCGCGGTTTTCCAATTTCGTGTCGGCCTACAACAGGTTGTTTTCTTTCTGAAGTGCGAGTTTTCATGCTCTGTAGTGCACCGCACCACATGCAGGTGGGGTCTTCCTTTCTGCATTAATGCAGGGGTATCAAGCGAGGGTAGTTAGCGTAGGTGAAACCGAGGCCCCAAGTCCAGGACCGTGGGCTCCGCCTCAGTCCCCCCTTCTTGCTGCTGTGCAGGTGGAAATCAGCAGACTTCGAGGCAGCAGGCAGCGGCCACACGGAAATCAGGCTGTTGAAACCAGTGCCAGGCAGTGCTGGCCTCCTGCAGTCTGTTCCTGTGCAGGGCCACACTCCTCTCTGCCCCCACTGCTACTTTACTGCTTGCACTTGCTCTGGGAGTTTAAATGCAGAAAGTGTGCCTTCGTGTTTGTCTGCAACCAGGCGGTGCTTCGCCTGTCCCCGTGAATGCTTGTCGGATCTCTTAAACCTCCTCGTTATGCTAATGTTTATAGTTGCTTCCACTAATGTGTTGACACTTCCCAAATAGTTCTGTTTGATTGCCCTTAACTTTGTCCTTTTCTTAAGAATTTTTTTTTTCCGTCACATTAATGTAACATGGAATTTACTGAAAACTATGCAAATTACTCGCAAGAATATAAAAGCCCAGAGCTTTGTCTTTGGTGTGAAATATTAGAGAAGTGACCATCCACACAATGCAATGTTTGATTCGGGAAGTAGAGATCAAAATCCCAGCTTCCTGGTTAGATCAGATTGGGTGATTTTGGGCAAATCGCTTTACCAGGCTGCAATTTTCAGTGCCATCGCAATTGAGAGCCGTTTGAAGTCATTCAGCTGAGGGCGAGCACTAACCAGATTTATTAGACCATAATATTACTACCATGTAATACACTTGTTCTAATTATTTAGTCATATGTGGGCATTCCAAATGGACATGTCTCCTTGTTAAACTAATGGCATCATCAGGAAGGCATGATGGGCTTTGTGAATGTTTCAGGTTTCAAAACAATTCTCTTTATTAAATGTAATTTAGTACCTCTGTATGATCTAATGTACTCGGGGATGGACAGGGAACTCAAAACAAATTGCAGCAACATAACACAGTGAGCAAGCCTGACCTTCTCAAGGTCATTAAAGGGGATAAAAGGGTCTCTTCCCAGGAAGTGTAGAGAAAAGTAGGACAACACCTTGCATTTTCAGCACAGTCTTATACAAATTATATGTCAGTAAGACAATTGTGTGCCTAGTACAAAACATTTGCGAATGTTATAACTATTGGCATTGTAAATGACAAAGCTATTAATTTAGCTATTTTTAAAAACACATAAATAAAAAAAATTGTCATTTACAAGACCAATAGCTCAAACTTTCCTAATGCGAGACCTATTGCATTGCAAATGCTTGTTAGCTTTGCTTTTATTAGTGTCTTTCACACGTTCATGTACGTAACATACATATGTATGCATATATGTATATGTATGCATGCATTTATATTTGTATTTATATAGATATGCAGATTATATATATGTTTATATATGTATGTATATACATATGAGGCAGGGATCTGTCTCTTAGTCATGGCTGATTTTGCACTTTGCACTTTTGCACTTTGCACGTGTGTTTACACAAAATGATTAATAACTTTAGCACTAGCACTTTAGTAACACCGAAGGGCAGCAGACACTACTCGTACGTATCTTAAACATCTAGATATGTATTTTTATCCTGTTGACCACTGATCCCAAAATCAGGATATTAACGTATACTTGAAAATTATGCTGCATATAAATGGTTTTATGATTTCATAAAACTCTCAACCACTAAAAAGGATTTTATTAATAGGTTGTAAATATTAAGCATAGTCAACATTTATTTACGAATTCATGTATTTAACGTTGGTTAAAATGGGGTCTGTTTTTTACCAGGATGTGATGCAAATTTTATGTGTTTTTAGTGTCTATGATTGTACACGCCCCCTTTGTGTGTTAATTGTGCGTCCTATTTATTCACTGTTATTGGTTCTGTCTGGCATGTGATCAAGGCTACCGTGTCGTAGCCGAAACGCGTCATGCTGGCAACTACGAGGGAATAAACCACCTTTGAATTTCAAAACTCAGCTCTGTGGAGTGGTCTGTACCTGTGGTTTTCGTTGTTTATAGGAATGCTTTCCTCACGTAAAGAACGGAGCAGGACTTTGAATCGTATATATATACACATACATATACACATACATATATATAAATGCATATGCATATATATATATATACATGTGTATATATATATGCATATGTGTGCGCGTAGAGAGGATGAGGTAGAGAGTAGTAGAGAGAGAGGTAGAGCAAAAGGTAGCGCGAGAGGTAGAGAGCAGAGAGGTAGAGAGTAGAGAGGTAGAGTGTGAGTAGTAGAGAGTAGAGTGAGTAGTAGAGAGTAGTAGAGAGTGAGTAGTAGAGAGTAGAGTGAGTAGTAGAGAGTGAATAGTAGGGTAAATAGTGGAGTGAGTAGTAGAGTGAATAGCAGAGTGGGTAGTGGAGTGAGTAGAGAGTGAGTAGTAGAAAGTGAATAGAGAGTGAGTAGAAGAAAGTGAGTAGTAGAGAGTGAGTAGAGAGTAGAGCAGTAGATAGTAGTAGGTAGAGAGTAGTACAGAGTAGTAGGTAGAGAGTAGTAGGTAGAGAGTAGTAGGGAGTGAGTAGTAGAGAGTGAGTAGTGGAGAGTGAGTAGTGGAGTGAGTAGTAGAGAGTAGTAGAGAGTGAGTAGTAGAGTGAGTAGTAGAGAGTAGTAGAGAGTGAGTAGTAGAGAATGAGTAGAGAGTAGAGTAGTAGAGAGTAGTAGAGAGTAGTAGAGAGTGAGTAGTAGAGAGTATGAGAGAGTGAGTAGTAGAGAGTAGTAGAGTAGTAGAGAGTGAGTAGTAAAGAATGAGTAGAGTAGTAGAGAGTAGTAGAGAGTGAGTAGTAGAAAGTGAGTAGTAGAGAATAGTATAGAGTAGTAGCGTAGTAGAGAGTGAGTAGTAGAGAGTAGTAGAGAGTGAGTAGTAGAGAGTGAGTAGTTGAGGATTAGTAGAGTGAGTACAGAATGAGTAGTGAGTAGAGAGTGAGTAGAGAATAGTAGAGAGTAGTAGAGAGTAGTAAAGAATGAGTAGTAGAGAGTAGTATAGAATGAGTAGAGAAGTAGAGAGTGAGTAGTAGAGAGTGAGTAGTAGAGAGTGAGTAGAGAGCGAATGGAGTATCTCACACACACAGTGTCTCCCACACACAGTGTCTCACACAAAGTGTGTCACAGTGTCTCTCACACACACAGTGTCTCACACACACAGTGCCTCACACATACACAGTGTCTCACACACAGTGTCTCACATACACACACACAGTGTCTCACACAGTGTATCTCACACACAGTGTCTCACACACACAGTCACCCACACACACTGTCACACACACACACAGTGTCTCATACACACAGCCTCACACACAGTGTCTCACACACACAGCGTCACACACAAAGCCTCACACACACAGTGTCTCACACACACAGTGTCTCAAACACACATACAGTGTCTCACACACAGTGTCTCACACACACTGTTTCACAGTGTCTCACACACACAGTGTCTCACACACACACAGTGTCTCACACATACAGTGTCTCTCTCACACACACACACAGTGTCTCAAACACACACAGTGTCTCACACACACAGTGTCTCTCACACACAGAGTGTCTCACACACACACAGTGTCTCACACACAGTCTCACACACAGTCTCACACACACAGCCGCACACAGTGTCTCACACACACAGTGTCTCAAACACACATAGAGTGTCACACACACACTGTCACACACAGTGTCTCTCACACACACAGTGTCTCTCGCACACACAGTGCCTCACACACACAGTGCCCCACACAGTGTCTCTCACACACACACACAGTGTCTCACACACACACACACTGTCCTGTCACACACACACAGTGTCTCACACACACAGCCTTACACAGTGTCTCACACAAACACAGCGTCACGCACACACAGCCTCACACACACAGTGTCTCACACACACATACAGTGTCTCACACACACACAGTGTCTTACACACACACACACACTGTCTCACACACACACAGTGTCTCACACACACAGTGTCTCACACAGTGTCTCACACACAGTGTCTCACACACACACAGTGTCTCACACACAATGTCACACCCACACTAAGCACTACGAAGTGCTGTAGCTAAATTACTGAACCCGCATGGCGGCTTGCCGCACCATACAACAAAACAAGCATTGAAAATGCACTGGGTCTCGCCCTCGTTTAAGTTAAAGCAATTCTGTTTGTAATTAGGTGGCTTTTTAGCTTTGATTTTATTAGTGTCTTTCAAACGTTCTCGTACGTAACATGCATATCTATGCATATATGTATATGTATGCATGCATTTATATTTGTATTTATATAGATATGCAGATTATATATATGTTTATATATGTATGTATATACATACACATACATATTCACTGAAAAAACCATAGGTTATAGACCATATATAGTTAGGGATTAGCATTTACAAAACCTTATTTTACTCACACAAAACCATTGAAATTCGCATATATAGTTAGTTGCACTAACTATATATCGCGCACCCGCAAACCACTGCTGATGATGTCACATATTACATCATTCATGACATGGTCAGTGACATCACTGATGACATCACTGATGACATCATCCAGTGACTGTATGTTTCTGTAAAGTAAAAATATGTCTTACATATTGAAGAATGAGTGGATGTATAAGTGTCTGGATGAAGGATTCAGTAGGTGCATGACTGACTGTATGAGAGAGTGATTAAATGTGTCTCACTGAGTGCATGGGTTAGTGACTAAACTGTCTTAATTTGTGCATCATTATATCTGTTGTTCTGTAAACTGCTGCATGTGTTGATCAGTAGCTATATGAGTAACTATATGGGTTATTGATTGGTTGCCCAAGTATTTGTATGGGAGAGTGAGTGTGTGTGTGGGGGTGGCTGGGAGGTGTGTGACTCTGTGCATACATGTGTGAACAGTTGATTCACTAGACGTATGGGTTCAAAACTGCATGTGGAAACAGCTGTATGGGTGGTTGACTGTGTGCATGAGTGTATTGGTGAGTGAATGGATATCTCAGTGCTATATTTCAAAGTAAGTACATATGTAAAACACAGTACATGTGAGAGTTGACATATAGAAATTACTGTGTATAAGAGCCAGTGAATGTGTGAGTGGCTGCATGGATCATTGAAAACGTGTATCAGTGATTGTATAAGAGAGTAAATATGTGTTAGAATATGTTTCAATAAGTAAGGTGTGTATAACTGTATAGTTGAGGAAATGGAGGTGTGATGGATTCGTTGCATGACTGACTAGGTGTATGAGTAACTCCATGGATGAGTGACAATCTGTGAGTGTCTGTTTACACTGAGTGTATCTAAGGTTATATTAGAGTCTGAAGAGGTTAATCGTATTATCACATGAATGATGTCATCAGTAATGTTGTCAGTGATGTCATTTGAGTTGTCAACAGTGATGTCATCAGTGATGTCACTGACCATGTCATGAATGATGTAATATGTGACATCATCAGCAGTGGATTGCGGGTGCGCGATATATAGTTAGTGCAACTAACTATATATGCGAATTTCAATGGTTTTGTGTGAGTAAAATAAGGTTTTGTAAATGCTAATCCCTAACTATATATGGTCTATAACCTATGGTTTTTTCAGTGAATTTTCAAGGTTTTGTAAATGCTAATTCCTAACTATATATGGTCTATAACCTATGGTTTTTTCAGTGAATTTCAATGGTTTTTTAATAGCAAATATCAAAAGCTGTAAAATGTATTCTTCTTTTAAAGGAAAAATATATTTTATATGTTTTTAATATAATTTTTTTATGTATATATATTTTTTTAATTATTTTTTTTTGTTTCGCTACAGGTCCGCGCACCGGGTAGCTTCCCGTTAGCTCAATTTGGTTCCGCGACCCGGTCCGCGAACCGGTAAACGTTCCGTTAGCGCAACTGCCGCGCAAGAAAACAACATCGTGACGCGTTGCGTAAACGGGACATATCGCGTTGCCGCGTAATGCGTCTTATGACGCGCCACGTTAGCGCACCCCGAAGCGTTCTGGAACGCGAACCGAGGCGCGAAGCGCAGCTCCCCGGAAGCGCTCCGGGTGCGTAGCGGGACGCGTAACGTAAGCATAACAGGTCATGTGACTTGTTCATAAAACTTTTCATTGGTTCATTTTACTTTTGGTTTCCTAATGATGTAAGGCTAGGTCATTTGACCTGAAAATAACACTTGTCATTGGTTTATTAAATTCTTTTTCACAAATGATGAAAACCCCACCTTTTATCCTCACTCTGACTTTCATTTTTATGAGAGATAGACCTACTTTCAAAATTTTGAAAAATGGCAAGTGTTGTAGCTGCAGCTGCTGGAGGCACTCCACCACCACCACCACCACCACCAAAAAAGGTTGGACCACCTCCTCAGGTCCTCTTTAATCAAGAAGAGGAAGAAGAGCAAGAGGAGTAAGTGAGCAGGCTGTTTTTACAGGAAGTACCAAGGAGGTCCCATGTGAAAGTAAATTACATCTGGCAATTCTTCACATATCCCCAAGGACAAAAAAAAGTTAATGCCCGGTATGTCACATGTTTGATCTGTGACAAAGAACTATCCTGAGGAACAGATAAAAAATACAGCTATGGGAATTACACCATGCATCGCCACATGGAGAGGTGGCACCCTATTAATTACAGTGCTGCACAGGTACGTGACCTACAGGAAAACCCCCCTCCTGTGGCCAGTACATCAGCTGAACAGGCAGTGACGGGACCAGAGGCGAGGGAGACAGTCCCAAACATACAGATGAACTTTGGTGCTATGAAGCATACCTGTATTTTTTGCGGCAAATTGATTTCCTATGGGGAGAAAAGTATAACTCTCATCAACACAGCTTATGAAAATCAGAAATGTCCAAAACGGCCCAGAAAATAAATTATCTTTTTTTTTGTTGCTCCTGTTGAGCGCTTTATAATGACTGATTTTCGTTCCCCCCCCCAAAAAAACAAAAAAAATATAAAACCGTTCATAAAAACAAAAAAAGTAAAAAAATGTTAATAAAAAAAAATATTAAAACAACAAAAACAATAAAAAAAAGTTCTTTTCAGAACTACCTCCCATTTATAAAAAATTGCTAGAATGTTTAGCACTCTTGCAACCTATTTTTCTTTTGATTCGCTTCCCGGTTCGCGCGCCGGTACGCGAACCGGAAGCGAAACAAAAAAATAAATTTAAAAAAAGGAAGAGTGAGTATAAGGGAAGGAAACAGAGAGAAAATGAATGAGGGAAGTAGCAAAAGCAGGAAATTGAGGGTTAAAGAAATGAAGCAGTGGAACTAATAAAAGTTAAATGTGATAGAGATGTAAAGAGTACTAAACACTTACCTTATAATTGTCGTTAACTTAGTCACTTGTTATTTTTATACTTTCAATCTGTGAAAGAAAGAACAAAAATTTAAAAATTGTTAGAAGGTAGTAAAAGATGAGTGAGCATGAGACAAGATGAGTACATATTAAAAATCACAATTCAAAGTACAGAATTAATTATTCATATTAAATGGTTTAATTTTGCTGTTCTCAGAATATATCAAATTTCACTAAAAACAGTGAGTTGAAGGTATTCATCATATAACAGCGGGGAAAAAAAAGCACAATCAAAATGATTGTGTTTAAAAAACCCATATAATATACCCAATCAGAAATCAGAACTCCTCAAAAGTAACTTACTTTCCATGACGTCAAAGGATGTCCTATGAACAGCTTATACTCTGTTGTGCTGTTATTATTTTCTGCCCGCCACTTTCTGAAAGATAAGCTCCATCGTTTTAACAAAAATGTGACATACAAAGCAATTTAAAACAGCACACTAAATTATATCAACACCTAGAATCATTATAGTCCAGTTACCTACCCTAAATTCTCACTTCTGAAAACAAGTCAAAAGGCAACATTGCTTCATAGTCAAATGGTAATCATTGCCGAAAGACCAGCCTTTTTTACATTTCAAATAAGCTGTGTAATATCCTGATGTTGTCAAAGGACCATCATGTCATATAATAGCAGCAGTTACAAATGTTCTTCCTGAAACCAACGACTGTGTAACCAAAACATTTTTAATTAGACTTGACAACTTATTTACATCCGGTTTATATAGTTGGAATTGCAAAATGACATTTCACCCATAAGTTTCTATAAATAATGTGGACAGCATTGCAGACTTACATTACCTCTACTCCTTGTTTTGATCTGCTGCTTGAATTAGCTTATTAAAACAAACAGTTTTCGCTCTGTACTACACTTATCCACAAGGCTATATAGTGTAGGAGCTATTAGAACCTCTTGAAATTCCTCAGAACAAATCCCGAGATTCCTTCCCTAAAATTTTAGTTGTAAGAACACCAGGTAAGAATTTTTAAGGTGAAAAGGCAATCTTTATTTGAAAGTTAAAACAGAATCATTGCAGAATGACCAGCCGTTTCCAGACTTCAAATAAGTTGTGTAATGTCCTGATGTTGTTGAAGGACCCTCATGATATATAATTGCTGCAGTTAGAAAAGTCCTTCCTGATATTGACAACTGAGAAGCCACAAAATTTTTAATTAAAGTTGTCAATTTTGTTCCATCAGGCCTACATCGTTGGAACATTAAAATGACATACTGGCCATATCTTCGTATAAATAATGTGGACAGCATTGCAGATTTACATTGGCTACACTCCATGTTTTGATCGGCTGCTTTTACTAGCTTATTAAAGGATACTGATTTACTGTCTGGCAAAGTTAAATATATAAATCTTTCTGAGTCTACACTTGTAGTACTTGATAACGTACAATTCTCGCAGTCATGCTGCCATTGATAAGAAAGGCCAAACAGATGATCTACATCTACACCTTCATCTTGCAATACATTAAGCATATACATTAAAAACTCCTGACAATCTTGCTGAATATTTTGATAGAATTGTGTTTGACCTGAACATTTGTCTAACAGATTTCGAATTCCAGACACACTTTCTACTCTTGTTCTATCAGTGCTACATTTCTCTAACACAGAATTCAACAAACAGCAAAAACTTTGATCCGAATTGATCACAATCTGTTCTTTTAAAGTTTCTAGAGAAAAGACAACATTAACCACTACATTAGCATAGCAGTTGACACCAGAACTATTTTCAAATTGAAAACCAACAACATCTTCAACAAAATTCATTTTCTTTCTGCTTACAATTTTGGGTTCATCGACTTTTGGTCTTTTTGCTACAACCTCCCTACTATTACTGATATTTCTTCGTTTCCGGCCTACCACACATTTCTCAAACAAAGGATATTGAGGCAAATGTGGCGCATACTCTCTTCTTAACCTATTGTATTCCTTAACACAATCTAGAACCGCACAAATGTTTGTGACATCACACTCAATCAAGTACAATCCCGATAAAGTTCTGACTCGTGACAATGCTACATAAGCCATACCCTCTTTGAACACAGAACTGCCAATATTCACCAAAGCACTGTCTACACTTAAACCTTGTGATTTATGCATTGTCACTGCATATGCCAAGCAAACAGAAAATTGCTTACGGCGAACATATAAGTCTTTTACAAGCAAAAACCTAGCTGTGCAACGACCAATTAGCTGTACTTCCTCAATGCCATCAAATTTAATTTTTAAAAATTCAATTCCATCTCTATTTCTGTATTTCTCAAAATCAACAACATTACCCATTGATCCATTTACCAGACCTCTTTCAACATGTAAATTCCTTCTCAAAATGATATGGCAATTTAAGCACACATTAAGAGTCTTTTCAAAACCCGCAGTTTTAGATATAGTCTTCTCTAATGAATCCAATTTAGATTTCAAATTCTCAGACAAAATAATTGTTGCTCCCATATGCTCTATTCTGTCAATAGCTTCCAGTTTCACAATCTCATGGTTTTCTAAATTCAACATTTTGTTGTTGAAGATGGAACATTCTGCAAGAGTTGGCATCAAACATATTCCAGATTTCTTCTCAGTAATTTTCTGAAAAATATTCTCTGGCAGAACGTCTTCTTCTGGATACAAATTTGACAGTAATCGTGCATGTAAAGCTTCTTTCCCACGCTCAGTCACTTTCCCGATTCTAACATCTTGTAGAATATTCTTGTAATCTTCATCCTTCGCTTGACGCATATTTTCACGCAGCTCAGCATAATTGAAGTTTAACCATATGTTAACGTTGCCAATGCTCCCTAGGCAGTTCCTGGTATCTTCATGTGTAAGCAGTTTAAACACTGGTTGTCCTTTCACTGGTGTCAGCTGCAGAAGATCACCGAAAACAATGATGTGTTTGCCACCAAATAACACATCATACTCTGTTTTAAGAACTTCCTGCATTCTCAAATGCACAAAGGCAAGCATGACATTGGAAACTATGCTTACTTCGTCAATGATAAGAAGTTGCATCTTCTTCAGGACTCTAGATACTTCACAACAAGCATCTCCTGATAACTTGTGGTATTGTAATTTGTTATCATGCTCCACTGGCAGCATCAGTAGTCGATGCAAAGTAATACCTTTAATGTTATGTGCTGCCAGTCCAGTTGGAGCGGTGACAACACAAGACAGCGATGACTCAGTCCTTTTCTGCAGATAACATGAAATTGCTTTAATGAGGAAACTTTTTCCAGTTCCTGCTTCTCCACTCACGTACAGTCGGACAGGCTTCAACGACGTACATGAGCACTCTTTCTTCTCATGACTTAATCCATGATCAATTTGGCTGGTAACTTCGTCATATATTTTCCTCTGCTCAACGTTGAGTTGTCTTTCCAAATCTTCTAAGTTAACCGCATCCTCCTGAGCATGTGCCATGGCTCTTTCCACTTCAATCATGGCAGTGGCAGCTTCATTTTTGATAACTGGTCCTCCTAGTGGATCCTGACTCAATGAAACAGAACTCTGACTGTCCTGAGAACTGTCTCTAGCAATCTCGGCTGCAATTGTTGCTTCCTGCTCGATTTCTGCATTCAACATTTCTAGATATTTTGGAAAAACAGGACATTCTATGGACTCCTTGGCTGCATTGAAAGAGTCTTCGTAACAGAGGAAATCTCCAAGCAGTTCCTCTTCTGCACGCCAAGGCTTGAAAAGTTGCAAAAGAGCTAAATAGAAAAACTCTTTTCTTTCTGGAGATTCGCAATCCAATTTTCGATGATTTACCAATAGACATTTTCTTTGCTTGACCAGACATCCCTCACTTCCAATTACAGCATACATACACTCCTTTATCAATATCTTCTTTGATGTTCCTCTTGAAAATGTAATTTTGTAGAACCTCATACAGACAAACATTCTCCAGGTGACTGCTTCTATTTGGATAATATGTATCCAACATGTTGGTCTTCAAAATATCTGTACTGCTTGGCTCCTTCTCGGCCAAATACTCAATTTCCCGTACAGGTTTCAGAACTCGATTACGCGTTGCAGCAAGACCAAGACTTGCCCAAATGATACTCCTAGATTTGGCATAAAGACTTGCTGAAGATAACTTGTCAGAACATTCGTAAGCTCCGATTTCTCGATGCGACAACATCTTCAGACTGAAACTGTAGAACTTCTTACTGAGGCTCTTTTCATGGGAAATGTCCTCCCACATATCCTTGAGTTCTGTCTTTTCTTTTTTTGTGATGTAAGACGTTACATACCGAGCCACAACCATACAGTTGTCAGCCACAAACTGTATATCCATGTTAGCATTCCACATGGACAAAATCACTGGGTTGTAGTTGTTGATGTTCTTGGACTCTTCATTTCTTTTCAAATTGGATGTATTTTTGGGTGATTTCCTCGTCACATTATGTCGCAGCGAAGACATCAAATTGTTCACTCTTCCTTTAGATATCACCGATCGTGGAAATCCAAAACGACATTTTGTATAGTACTTGTTCTTGTTTCTGAATTTACGACGACAGTACTTTCCACAACGATGGCTTTGAAACCGTAAAACTTGTTCTCTTAGACTTTTGTCTTCCTTTGTCTTTGGAACAGCACATGTAGAATACTGTTCTATGAAATTCATCACTAAGTCATCCGGATCTGTTCCAAATTTGGGTGCATCTTTGATCCATAGCAGCATATGTATATGAGGAGCACCTCTTGCTTGATACTCCTTTCTCCAGAAGAAATCCAACACCTCTCCAAGAGATGGATTTTTCTTGTTCGTGATGAAAGACATCATAGCATCAAATCTATGATTGAAGTACCTGCATACATTCACTGGATCCAAAGAGCACAGTTCTCCGGGTGTCTTGAATTCAATATTTTCAATGTTTCCATTTGCCTCTCGTAGAAATTCAAGTAAGTCTTCCGAGCCATACTCAGCACACCTGAGAGTGAGGAACCATGTTGGAGTTCCTAAGTTCCTAAGTTCCTCAGCATACATTTTAAGTCACCATGACGACGGTACCAATACTCATTAGTACCACGCTGACATGCCATCAGATTAATCAGATGAGAATCCAAAATACTGTCTTGCACATTCACTTTATCCATAAAGTCCCTTGCTGAGATATTTCGCAGTTGTACACCACTTTTCAGGATGTGGTTCACTGCATAAGACAGTCCAGACAGATCACTTTCAAACAGTAGATGAAACAAATAGGGAATGTATTGACGAAACCTAGGATCTTCTGCATACAACCGTAAAGTCCGGTATTCAGAAGCAGGAATTTGATCAGGTCGCTCATCATATCGTCCTCCTCGACCTGTGGGAAATAACTGTGGAAAACACCGAGCTTCCAAACTTTCCTCCCAAACACTAATGGGACTCCCTTTGGCTTGTTTCATTTGAAACAACTCAATAGCATTCCCCATGACTTCCTTGGAATGCAAAGGATGAACACTATAATGTTCATATATTTCTTCATTATTAGAGGCTTCTACTTTCTCAATTTGTCCAGCACACAATTCGCTGTCTTCTTCTTCACTTACTTCTTCATCTGCAACACATACATTCGTGTAGTACTCATTGTTTTTTATCAAATACAATGTTGCCTTTTTGACTTTACTAACATCCACTAAATCTTGTCAGATTTTCTTACTCTTTGTCGGAACCCCATTAACTAGGATAACCAGAGGTTCCTCTTCCACTTTCTCTACTCCAATCTAAGGCAAATAAACAACTCTTCCCTTTAATCCTCTCTGTAAATCTGATGGAGGCAATTTCCCTGTCTTTGGCTCCATTTGTACAATAGCCTGAAAGGGATGCACACTTTGAATCAAAATAGATTCATAAGTATTTAAATCCTTCAATTCAGAAGGAATGTCAACCAATTCCAGATTATTATGAACCGCTCTAGCAGGCATCCGGTTTTGGTTTAATTTGTTAAAACAATAAGTACACATACGTTGGTCCGATCCCAAATCAAAACAATTTTCTACCAACAAGTATGTGACAAAATCCTTCTATTCACTATTGTTTTCCATTTCACTTTTTGCATATAAATCCACTAACTTAGTCTGATTCTTATAATAAGTCTGTCGACAACACACACAAGTGAAATTAGGCCTCTCACTTGATTTCACCTGAAAGATGGAAATTTCCTTGTGAAACTTATCTATATTAGAAATCTGTACACTCTCCTCCACATTACCTTCTTCTACTGGGTCAATTTCAACATTGTTCTCTTTACTAGCAAAGTAACAGAACTCAATCTCTTCACAAATATTCTTCACATGTAGTTCTGAACCATGCAAAAGAGCACTGCTCAATTGTTTAAACATAATTGCTGGACTCTTAGCATAATACAACATTCTCACTAATTTCCTCACTTTATTATAATGCACTGCTAGCATCCTGAAATGATGAAAAACACCCTGGCATACTCTTCTGGAAAGACAAGCCAGTGAATGCCCATGCAAACCTGTAACTTCTCTCACTCTGCAAGGATCTAATTCTTGCAACAACTTCATTTTTTGTTTTAAACTTTTCTTATTAAATGTACGAACAAAATCACAAAGCAAATTGATGGAATCCTGTCGCACACTACAAATACTACTACACTTCCAGGTGTGCACTGGACCCTTAGGACGTCTTCCTAAAACCTCATCACCTCACACCTCTTCTGCATCTGCAGACACAAGTTTTTCTTTTTCAACCGGACAACCATCTTTCACCTCATATGCTCGACCACTGGTGTCAACTGCATGCACCAAATCATTGTCCTGGAAGTAACTCTCCTGATTGAAAAATGCCTCACAACTTGAACTATGCATCCATTTTCCTGAGAAAACTTCACAAAAATTACTACGATTAACTACTCTCTTCTATCTACTATTTGATTTGAAATCATAAATTACCTTGTTTAGTTTCCTAATTCTATTGATTACCAAAATAAATAACTTTCGCTTAATTTCGAAAGCCTGATCAATAATTTTCTCTACATTTTTCTTTTTCTTATGAAATGCCACTTTCTGTTGGCCTTTCTTAATATTTTTTAATAAATTGACAATTATCCTGTTGCGGAACATTCGCCTACGAATGTCCCTGAATTGATTTTCCCTTCTACTGCCATGCACAGAGTTATCTCCTGCTCTAGCAGAAACTTTTTTGACAGGCCTTTCCTTTTCCTTTAAATTGTCTCTCTTCTTCTGCACTAAAACATGTTCTATAGTGGTATTTTTTTGTCTGCAAATTCTTTTTAAAAATGATTTCATTTTCTTACCCGGAGCTTTTTTGGCGACTTGAAACGATTTTATAGTAGAGGACTGCTGCAAATCTTTACCAAGGTGGAGTGTAAGTCGCTTTGCTTCTTTTTGTTTCCTCTGCCTTGAGGGCATTTTTAAATTTATCAAAAGATCTTCAGTTAAATCTGTGGAAATTTTTTACAAAAATTGTTATTAACCACTATTACCAAACAGTAAAACAATAACAGTAGGCAAACAATTAACACACTAGTTGTCAATTCTACCTACAGTAATTTAACAACATAGACACATTTAAAAATCTCAAATAGTAGCAATGGAATGGAATGCTTCTACATATGACCTGTGCTCTCTTATATGTTAATCTCAACTAATTTTGAGACTCTATTTCACAGTTATATTAAAAACACTTCACACAGGGTGTTTTTGAAAACTTTTATATAATTTTAAATCAACATCTACAGATTGTTCCTCATCTAGAGATTGTTCCTCATCTAGACATTGTTCCTCATCTAGAAATTGTTCCACATCTAGAGATTGCACCACATCAGACATTGTTGATGTTATTGTTATTGACTTAAAATTGCCAAGCACACATGAAGGCATATTTACAAGGCCCTTGCACCAGGGGGAAGTGACTTAACATTGCCAAGCACACATAGGGGCGTATTTACAAGGCCCTTGCACCAGGGGGAAGTGACTTAAAATTGCCAAGCACACATGGGGGCGTATTTACAAGGCCCTTGCACCAGGGATAAGTGACTTAAAATTGCCAAGCAGACTTGAGGGCGTATTTACAACGCTCTTGCACCAGGGGGAAGTGAGTTAAAATTGCCAAGCACACATGAGGGCGTATTTACAAGGCCCTTGCACCAGGAAGAAGTGACTTCAAATGGCCAAGCACACATGAGGGCGTATTTACAAGGCCCTTGCACCAGGGGGAAGTGACTTAAAATTGCCAAGCACACATGAGACTAGCAGAGTGGTGGCAGCTCTCTGTGTGGTTTGCTAAGAGCTCGTGCAGATTGCGAGGGGACCCTCCTCTGCATGCTACCGAGGCCGATCTGAAATGCTTAATTGCTGAACTCAGCGTGATTTTTAAAAACTTATTTTACTAGATACAATTGATGTACGAATTGTATAATCTTGTTAATGTTCTTTTAAACTTAAAAATCTCACCACTATTGTTCTGCCCTTTGCACCCTTAGCCCCGTTCCATCGCGGCTCTGTGCCGTTTGTGTGGAGGGCAGGGTCAGCTCCATTGTGCCTCACCGCTGGCTCGCCAATCCCAACGGAGGTAGTGTTACAGCTGGGGGCGGGGCACAGGATATAAAATGGCCACCCGGAAGCGCAGCGGTAGAGCGCAGCGGGAGCGCCGTCTCTGCGCCGAAGCCGCGCCTAAGGGGTGCCAGTCTGCGCCAGTCCGCGCTGGACCCGCGCCCAGCGCCCCTTCCCCTGGCCGGGTATCTTGCCAGTCTAGTAAGTTCCTGAAATATACTTTCTCTGACTTGCTAGATATAAAAAACACTATGTTTCTGAAAGAATGCCCACATTTTAACTTAGCAGAGTGCTCTAACATGTCACATATAATCTGCCCAAACTGTAATTTTAAAGCAACGGGTTCCCTCACACAGATACCATTGATATCAGGAGCTTCTAGTAATGAGACTACACGCATTAAATGCGCACTGGTGAATGCCAGATCTATGTGTAAACATAGAGAAGATGTGGCCGAATTAATTTCGGCACACAAATTAGATATTCTGTTTATAACAGAGACATGGGCCGATCTGGCGTCTGACCCTGACCTTGTGGCAGCCATCCCGGAGGGGTACTATATCACCAGACAAGATAGACCGACAGGAAAAAAAGGGGGCAGCCTTGCTATTATTTTACGGCTAGAACTAGCACTAAAAACAGGGACACTAGATAACATTCCTGCAGAAACATTAGCCTTTTCCATCACTCTATCTCCCATTCAAGTGTTTAATGGAGTTCTGCTCTATCGTCCCCCAGCTGCTAGAATGCCTTTTCTCCATTCTATTAGCACTTTATTAGAACCAGTAGCAGAAGCCTCTGATTATACTATACTAGGAGATTTGAATTTTCATTTAGAAGAAACAGCAGATAAAGACACACTGAGCCTTACTGAGGATTTTACGGCCGTTGGCCTAAACCAGCTAGTCACTACAGCCACGCACAAAGCAGGTCATGTTCTTGATGGCCTATTTACAAATAACCAGGCCATTACTTCCCCCACTGTTGTCCCTATTGTATGGTCAGACCATGCAGTGGTGGTCTTTCACGTCCGTGTAAAAAATTATAAAAATCAACATTCGGCCAAAAAGCAACTTAGAACGTGCAGGGACTAGAAAAATATAGATATAAAGACACTATCTGAGAAATTGGAAAATAACAAACCATCTAGAACGCCAGACTCTCAACTGGCAGCAAATAACTATAACCAATGGCTTACAGATACATTTAATCAAGTAGCGCCTTTTAAGAAATTGCGCCCAAATCGCGCAGCACCATCAGCCCCTTGGTTCTCCGAAACTTTAAGATTAGAAAGACAGAAATGCCGCAATTTAGAAAGGTGCTGGCGAATCAACTACGACAACAATGATAAAGAGAAATACAAACAAGCATTATCAGTTTACAGGAAGCTGTTAAGACTGGAAAAGAGCAAATATTTTACCGAACAGATAGAAAAAGCCCAGAATTCCAGTAAACAATTATACCAGGTAATGGCAACATTAACAAATATACCAACAGCGAATACTACAGATGTTACTCAAGAGTTCTGTAATCAGATGGCTGATTTTTTCAGGACCAAGGTCACAGAAATCTTCAATAAATTCAACAATAATATAATGGGGGAACCATCTGAGAGCCACAAGAACGCACAGTTCATATCCTCTTCTCTGAATGAATTCATCCCTCCATCACTTTCAGAAATAAAAGATCTTATCAAAACAACTATGTCGGTTCCCCTTTGGATCCCTGCCCACCGACCATCATTAAATCAACAACCGAGGTAGTAGCTCCATTTTTGGAGAATATCTGCAGTACTATTTGCGAATCAGGTATTTATCCTCAAAACTGGAAAACTGCCATAATAAAGCCACTGCTAAAGAAACCCACTCTTAACACCTTGGAATTAAAAAGTTATCGCCCTATAGCAGCCCTCCCTTTTCCATCCAAAATACTTGAAAAAGTTATAAATGAACAGCTGGCCAGTTACATTGATCAAAACAACCTGCTGGATAACACCCAGTTCGGGTTTAGGAGAGGCCATGGAACGGAGACGGCGCTTATAAAGGCTTCCGAAGAGATCAGACAGATCATGGACCAGGGTGGCACGGCAATCCTGATCTTGCTGGATCTCTCGGCGGCCTTTGACACGGTCGATCATAACATCTTGATCGACCGTGTCACAGCTATGGGCATACAGGGCAAAGCTGTGGAGCTCCTGGTCTCTTTTCTGTCTAACAGAGAACAGTCAGTAAAGATGGGGAATTTCTATTCACCTACATTTGTGCTGCCTTGTGGAGTCCCCCAGGGATCCTCGCTAAGTCCGACACTTTTTAACATCTATGTGTCGGACTTGGCGAGGGTCATTAAAATCCATGGAATGGGAGTGACTTCATATGCCGACGACACTCAGTTGGTGTTAGCAGTGCATAAAGACGGGAGTGAGGTAGCGGCCAACTTTCAGATAGGCATGAGAGCCATTAGTCACTGGATGGACAGTAATTGTCTAAAACTAAACACCGATAAGACCGAGGTAATGGTGTTTGGAGACCTAAAACCAGCTTGGTCCCCGGTCTGGTGGCCACCAGAAATGGGTAATCCACCTACTCCAGTTTCGAAGTTGAGAAACTTAGGAGTGTTGTTTGACAGCAAACTAAGTTTCACTAATCATGCTAATGCAGTGGTCTCCTCCTCCTTTTACACGCTACGGAAAGTGAAAAAGTTATTACCTTTCCTTCCCCTGTCTGCCGGGAAAACACTTATGTCCTCCTTGGTGTTATCCAAGGTGGACTACTGCAATGGGCTTCTGTTGAATGCCCAGGAGCAGGTCTTTAAGAAATTACAAATGGTGCAGAATGCTGCTGCACGAATCCTGACCAAAACTCCTAAGTTTGCGCCCATTTCCCACATTGTCTACCAACTTCATTGGCTTCCAGTGAAAAAAGAACCAAATTTAAGGCATTGTGTATTATTTACAAGGCTTTGAACAGCCAAGGACCTGACTTTTTTAGGGAATCACTGCTGGTTTATGTCCCTAAGAGAGCTTTAAGATCTGCCTCATCTGCATCCCTTTGTATTCAACGGGTTAGAACAGTTATATGGGGACACAGACGCTTCTTGGTAGCTGCCTCGAGGCTCTGGAATACCTTGCCCCATCAAATAAAATGCAGCCCGTCACTGATGATCTTTAGAAAGCAAGTGAAGGCCTGGCTATTCAGTCAATAAATGGAAAGGAGTTGCCTCTTTGTCTGCCTCTCTGTCAGCCTAGCGCCGAGACACCATTCGTGGTATTTGTTTGCGCTCTATACGTTTAAAAAATAAATAAATAAAATAAATAAATGAGGGCGTATTTACAAGGCCCTTGCCCCAGCATAAGGTGTGGCCTATCCAGACGTATGCTGGATTGTCTGGCAGCCATGGTAAAACCAAGAAATATCCAAGAGCAAAAAGGCCGGTCTTGCAGTCACAAAAGCTTGTTTGAGGTGAGGCCTACTCAGGGTTGCAGATGAAATTTAGGCTTGCTGAAGAGTACAGAGGAGATAATACATGTGCAGGCCTACAGATGAAGTGAGTCATGTCCACTGCAGTCTTGAACAAAGGCCAGACCTCCTCTGTCTCCTTGGACAGGCCTAAACCTCATCTGCACAATGTGATTAGTAATGTTAGGAAACACAGGTGATGTAATTGAAAAACGTGCAAATATTTTTGCACATTTCACAATCACATCACCTGTGTTTCCTCAGCTTAGGTATCTCATTAAGCAGATATAGTCTAGCATATCCAAGAGTACGCAGAAGTTGAGGACTGTATGCAGCATTGCAATGTACATAATTCTCCTCCTTTGACAATTACAGAAGCCTCAGCATAACCATGCCCCTAAACAGTCCTAAATGTATATCATTATTATCATAGTGACTATGAAACTCTAGCAGTACATATTGTGAAACCTAAATGACTTCAAGAAACGAGTTTTTAAACCGACAAACAAGCAAATTATTCTCCCATATTCATGTTGGGAAGTGAAATATTTATTTAAAAAAGCAGACCCCATGTTGTCCTTCGCATAAATGTGAAAAGTATTTCTTTTTTTTAAAAAACGTTTTTCTGGTCATAATTTGAAAACACAGCACAGCTCCTATGTACAAGCACACCCTAGCTGGCTTCCTTATTTTCCCCAAAAAGCATACTAATCTCTTTCTAAATTAAAGGAATCTATTCTCACCTTAGCACGATTTTTAAACACATCATGTAAGCAAATTAGTCTCCCAGATTCATGGGAGAAGTAACTTAAAATTGTCTAGCACACATAGGGGCGTATTTACAAGGCACATGCACCAGGGGAAAATGACTTAAATTTGCAAAGCACTCATGAGGGTGTATTTACAAGGACCTTGCACCACCTTTAAAGTCACTTTTAAAATGGGGAAAATGACGTGAACTTGGCTCATAAGCCTTGTAAATATGCCCCCATGTTGACTATGTAACTCTTGCAGAACATATTGTGAAATCTTAACCCCTTCCATGCTCATGACGAGCTGGGCTCGTCATGCAGTAGCCTCCTCCCAGGCTGATGACGAGCCCAGCTCGTCATGAATTCATTGAATTGCCCATACCCCCAGCACAGCAGGGAAATACACTCAGCAGCAATGGTGTTAATGACTTCAAGAAACGAGTTTTTAAACCAACAAACAAGCAAATTATTCTCCCATATTCATGGTGGGAAGTCAAATATTTATTTAAAAAAGCAGACCTCATGTTGTCCTTCTCATAAATGTGAAAACCATTTCTTTTTTTAAAAAAACGATTTTCTGGTCATAATTTGAAAACACAGCACAGCTCCTATGTACAAGCACACCCTGTCAGTACTAGTACTTCACATTATCTATAATTATAATTTGTCAAATAAGCAAAATCTTTTTGGAAAAAATAATGAAAACACTTGACACAAAACAACATTTTAAATGCACAGCTGGCTTCCTTATTTTCTCCATAAACTATACTAGTCTCTATCTAAATTAAATGAACTTTTTCTCACTTTAGCAAATGCTTTTTGAATTTCAAAACAGTCTCAGACACACACCAATTTTTCTTTAGCAGAGCAAAGGGTATGTACTCCAGAGGCTGCAACCAACAAAGGCACAGACATGCTGTATTTCATCACACATATCTCTCATGTCACCCAATCAAAACTCTTCCCTCACTTTTTTCAAATCAACAGCCTTCCCCCCTCTGCCCTTTCTGCCCTTTTTCCATAGCAGCTACCTCCTGAAAGACCTCTCATGTTTACAAGTTCACACAACAATGTTTCAAATGAACTCTGAACTCTCAGTACACCTGCTAATCCACTGGATTGTTACTTAAAATCATTTTTTCTTAACCATTCAAATTACATCTTTCAAAGAACACATCCATGCACCCTAACTTTCTGTTTTCAGAAATGGAAATCCACCAATCACTGCTAGTGAATCATTAGCACTGAAACTCCACAGTTTTTTTTCTTTACAAACTCCTACTGTTTCAACCGCCACTTCATTCCCGCACTTCATCTGACTGCAGCAGAACCTCCTCTCACCATGTTTTCTGTCTGGATTCTTGGACATAGCTACATCCACTGGGCTCACAGGTATGCTGATAATAGAAATTTACACAACCTCAATTTACAAAATGTGGAAATCAAATGGATTGGCCAAAGAGGATTGAGATGTCACCAATTGATACCATTGGTGAAAACCTTTTTACATTTGCCAAACTCTGACCTCATAATAGTGCACTGTGGCGGAAATGATTTGGGCACTTTGACTGGGGTAGGTCTGGAAATGCTTTTAAAGGACACCTTTGAGCAATTGATGTCACTTTTTCCTCAAACTGCCTTGGTATATTCCAATATATGCCAAAGACAGAAATGGAGGTGGTCCAATCAATTTTGTCCACAAATTGAGAAAGTGAGGAAGCATGTAAATAAGTCTGTTTCAGCTTACATGAGAGACCATGGAATGGGCTCCATCTACAACAATAACTTGCGTTACTACATGCAAGATATCTACAGAGGAGATGGTGTGCACTTCTCAGATGAGGGAAACAGAGTTTTCATACAAAATTTAAGACTGTGTATTGGTACCTACCTATAAGTACCTAGAACTTACACAGAACCCAAAAGCTCTTTTCAGAGCTACCTTAACTATAATTACTCTTTTAAAATTTCGAATGTACTTTTTTTCACTAATTTTCACTTATGTTCCCTTCCCGGTTCGCTACCCGGTTCGCGTACCGGCAGCTAACCGCGTGGAAAATTCAAAAAAAAAAAATTGCCGACATATATGAGCCTCCTCAGCCACCCTCAGAAAACCTAGGGGGTCAGGATACGTCTCCCGTGCCCCTTATACCCATTTCCCACATTGTTTTTCCTCCATCTTGTGATTAAATTCGACCGAAACACAAAATGGCGAACTCCCGTTACGCTACCGGTGAGCTACCCGGTTCGCATACCGGGTAGCGCTTCTACCGCGAAAAATCGGAATTTTTTTATTTTTTATTTTTTACCCACGGGACCTTTTAATAGCCCCCACATCATTCCTAGGGGGTCAGAAGGGGTCTACCTTGCCCCCTTTCATTAATTTCCCCCTTCGTTTTTCTCCACCTCTTGTCTCTCGATCCTACCGAGAGACAAGATGGCGGCCGGTCCGGACTGTTTAGAATGTTGACAGACACCCGAGAGCCAATCAGCTTCGCTTCGCGAAGTTCCGTTACTCGTCAGGTACGCGAACCGGGGCGCTAAGCGGAGCGATGTCACAGATATATCTGTTTTTTAAAACGTTAATTTCTCAAAATCCACTGGAGCACATATATTAAGACATAGCAAAGGCACGTCGGGCAAACCATATCTACAATTTTGCCAAGTTTCGTGTAAATCCATTCAGCCGTTCGAGCTAAAAGTGATTCCAACCGCCCTATGGAAAAATGAATGGGAAAAACGCGTTTTGGGACCCCCCTTTTTTCTCTGCTCCCCCTTGAGGAAACCCCCCCAAATTTTCAGGGACTGCTCAGGAACAGAATGTGCCATTTTCCTGAAAATTTCAGCCAATTCCGTCCACAAACGCCAAAGTTATTCGACATAGAATTTTCAGAAATCCCATAGGAAAAAAATCCTAACTATATATACCTACTGGCGACCGCCAGTAGGTAATATATAAATGCATAGGCATATATATATATATATACACACGTGTAGATATATGTGCGTATGTGTGCGCGTAGAGAGGAAGAGGTAGAGAGTAGAGAGTAGTAGAGAGAGGCAGAGAGAGAGGTAGAGCGAGAGGTAGCGCGAGAGGTAGAGAGCAGAGAGGTAGAGAGTAGAGTAGGAGAGAGTAGTAGAGTGAGTCGTAGAGAGTAGTAGAGAGTGAGTAGTAGAGAGTAGGAGAGAGTGAGTAGTAGAGAGTAGTAGAGTAGTAGAGAGTGAGTAGTAGAGAATGAGTAGAGAGTAGAGTAGTAGAGAGTGAGTAGTAGAGAGTAGTAGAGAGTGAGTAGTAGAGAGTGAGTAGTAGAGAATAGGAGAGAGTAGTAGAGTAGTAGAGAGTAGTAGAGAGTGAGTAGTAGAGTGAGTAGTCAAGAGTAGAAGATAGTGAGTAGTAGAGAGTGAGTAGTTGAACTGACAAGATGGAGGTCCCCATCCTCGGATCCACCCCCTTGGCCTGGGACGACTCTTGGTGGCCGACTGCACTAGGAACACGCCCTACACCCACCAACCACGCACGCAACCTAGGGGTCATCCTCGACTCTACCCTCTCCATGACAAAGCAGGCCAACGCCGTCTCCTCCTCCTGCTTCAACACCCTCCGCATGCTACGCAGGATCTTCAAGTGGATCCCCACCAAAACGAGAAGGATGGTCACCCAAGCCCTCGCCAGCAGTAGATTGGGCTACGGAAACGCACTCTACGCAGGAGCCCCGGCCAAACTCCTGAGACGTCTGCAATGCATCCAGAACGCCTCCACACGCCTGACCCTCGACATCCCTCGCCACAGCCACATCACACCCCACCTGAGATACCTGCACTGGCTCCCTGTCAACAAGAGGATAACCTTCTAACTCCTCACCCACGCACACAAGGCACTCCACAACACCGGACCAACTTACCTCAACAGCCGACTCAGCCTCTACACCATCAGCCACCAGCTCCGCTCCGCAGACCGTGCCCTCGCCACCGTCCCCCGCATCCGAAGAGTGACCGCCGGCGGCAGATCATTCTCCCATCTCGCCGCCAAAGCATGGAACACCCTCCCCATTTGTTTACGACAGACGGAAGACCTTCTGACCTTCTGAAGACTTCTCAAGACCTGGCTCTTTGAACAGCAGCAGCTTTCCCCCCTCTCCAGTACAGTTGAACAACAGCCAGATGATGATGTAGAATGTGATGACACTTCCCACACATCACATTCAACAGCTAACAGCGCACACTCCCTCTCCAGTGCTTCCTTCACTGGCAAACAGCAACACCTTCCAAGCTTGCGTCGTTACTCCCACAAGCAGTTGCCGCCTAGTAGTACACCAATACTGGACCGCCCTATCACAACCCGACGAGTCAGGAGCGGTGAACAAGAATTCCATGGGTCCTTTGCTCCCTCAGACTTAGGCAAATGGAGACGAAGAATAGAATTAAGTAAAAGCATGGATAGCATAGCACCTGAAGACTTCCACACTAACTTGCTACAAAAATCGCAGTCTCCCAGCCCCAAAGGCGATTTTGCATCCATCCGACGCTTGTCAATGAAAATAGAGCAAATGCACGAGACACTAAGTGAAATGGTCAGTAACGTAAGCCTCCTACCACATAAAGCAGATGCAAAGACAGACACCCATTACAAGAGGCACTGCCACCACATATCCCTGATGCAAGAGAAGGTGTTGGAATGGCACACAATGAGTCCACTGTCTCTGGCATGCCCCTGGCAACTACCACGACCATTCATGACAACTTCCCTGCTCAAGCACAACAAGTACTTTTGCAAACATCACCACTAACAATGACACATGCTATTGGCCCACCACCTGGGTCTACGCTAGCCTTCATACACAACGCACCAGAGAGGGATCATCTAGACGAAGCTGAACAAAAAATTAAGAAAAAGAGAAGGACCGAGATAGAACAACTGGAAGTACTGAGAACACATGGGCGACCTGACGACGTCCTATAATGTCTCGGGAACAGCCCTAATGCGTTCCACTAGGCTGGGAAATCACTATAACATGATGCTCAGTAAACATAGTGCACCACAGAGCAATGACTTAACGCCCAATGAAATAGTCACACAAGGGAAGGGTTCAGACTTCTATGTCAATCCCTTCACTGATGATTTGGCAGACTAGGTCCTTTGATCCAATATGGCAACAGCAGAAGACTGTATCCTACACAGGGAGGCCAACGAAGATTGGGACTACGGTTACATGAGATGAGGGCACATTTAAAAATATGGTAGAAATATGCATGTAAGTTCAACTCCACATGACCCACAGCAACACGTACGAGAGTGACGCACCAAATACCCCTACTGTTAAAAAATGCCAATGACCCCCCTCTGTTTGTCCCGTGGCCACAAATGGACAAAGACAATTTGAAGAAACACCTCCTGCCACTGACAGAGGGTGTTAGCAAATGGATAGCAGCCCTAAAGAAACACTGTTGGTGTCAACCTTGCGGGGGGTGATATCAAAAGCCTGCTCACCTCCCTGATCAGAGAGGAAGCAGAAGATATACTACAAAATATCAATTAAAATATTACGCTCACTGAAACAGAGTATGAAGGCATCCTGTTAAACAAAATACGAACTGGTATATGGTCCTAGTTGCGCTGCAAATTCTCTGATGACCCAGACATAAAATCTCTAATGTCACAAACAATGCAGCAGAATTAAGACCCAGCACAGTACATTTCATGACTAAAAGAACAAGCATCTGCAATGCAATAGGTCTCGCATTTACGAGAGTTTGAGCTTTTATTTATGTTTTGGTTTTTAAAACATAAAGTCAAGTCAAGTCAAGTCAAGTCAAATATCTTTATTCGATTGTTTGCAATTGACAATCATAAAAGTACATTTCATAACATAAACATTTGACACAGATAAAATATGTAAAAAAAGAGCATTTGGAAAGAGCAAAGGACACAAGCGAAATAATTTAGTTAAAAATTTATATATATAGTGTGATAAAAGGATATGACTATCAGTAGCATAACTTAATTAACCTTCCACACTTTTTCTAAACTTGAGTGCTAATTTTAAAAAACTACAAACAAACATGGTGCAGTCACAATTTAGCATTTGAAGGTAATAAAGTGCTGGTCTGATTTGTGCAAAGTTCAGCTGTTTAAGAAGAGGTTTTAAAAACAATTTACGGGAACTATATAATAAGAACAAATAAATAAAAAGTGTGCCAGATCTTGCGGAGACTTGTTGTCGCAGCCGCAAGCTGGCAACACTTGACCTCTATGGGCCCGCTTGGAACAGCTAACAATAGGTGAAACAAGTCGAAACGAAACCTTGTCAACAAGAAACGTTCGTAACCAGACATGGGCCAAGATAGGTAGGGTTCCATTTGTAGACAGGTTTTTTTCAGGACGTACATCCTCACACTGTCTTTCTTAAGCTCTCTCTCCTCCCTAGCTAGATGCCTAGATAACATAAAGGTGTTCTTCACAAAGGTTACATCAGGTTTGGTTATTGACTCTGGGGTTGAGAAGAGGTCCAGCCGGCCCATTTCAAGAAGACATCTTCTAACATATTTTATCCAGGGGATCTTATACCTCCCTTCCCACGACAATGCTTCATGTAAGATGTTTCTGGTGAGGGGCATTTCTGTGTTCAGCCAGCTATTTAGCCAGCACAGCAAGGGATTTGCAGCTATTCTATCGCTTAGGTATGGTATGCCTAGTTCTTCATGGACGGTGAAGTTTGCCGTTCCCCTAGGGACCCTTAACACTTGTTTTAAGAAGTTATTTTCGGTGACCTCAAGATCACCTAGAGGAACAAAGCCCCATATTTCGCTCCCATAACACGCGACAGCAGTGCTTTTAGCTTGGTATAGCTTCATCATGGCAGTCACTGGGCTATTTCCCATTTTCCTTGCAAAGTCAATTATTGCGGCGTTTGCCCGCACTACCTCACCCTTCTTCTTTCGTACCGCTGGTGCCCACCTTAGTTTATGGTCAAAGAGAACACCATGGTACGAGAAAGTCTTGGTTTTCGGTATTTTTTCACCATTAACTGAGAAGGGGTATGACTTTCTGGGGCCTGATCCTGTCATCATAACGAAGGATTTTGAGTTATTGATGCTCAGGCCTCGTGAGTTCATGAATACGAAGAAGGAGTCTAGCAAGGTTTGGAGGCCTATTGCAGTTCTAGAAATTAGGGCGGCGGCGTCCGCATATAGCAGGATGGGCACGCCCTTCCTTCCTATGTATGGGTAGTCTGTACCTGTTTTTAATAGATGCTCCTCCAGTTCATTAATGTAAATATTAAAAAGAAACGGGGCTAAAATACACCCCTGTCTGACCTCCCGATTTATCCTAAAATCCCTAATTACTTTCAGGTCTTGGGTGTAGCGGACATTTGCTCTTGTGTCCGAATGAAGGTCCGCCAAGAAGTTAATCAGATTTTGCTCCACCCCCATTTTTTGCAGGACCTCCCAGAGCCTACCTCTGTCAACGCAGTCAAAAGTGGACGATAAGTCCATAAAGGCCATGTGTATGGACCCTTTTCTGGCCATAGTATATTTACCATTTATTAAATACAGATTCAGACACTGGGTTAACGTTGAGTGGCCTAGTCTGAACCCGTATTGTGTAGGCGACATTATGTTGTTTTCGTTAGCCCATGCTACCAGCCTATTTAAGACTATACCCCCCACCACCTTAGCAACTGAGTTAATCAAAGAAATAAGCCTATAACATACTACACTGTTTCGCCCTTCTTAAATACAGGTACTATGGTTGAGGACCCCCAAGACTTTGGGCATCCAATTAATGCGCCAGCATTAATTACTGCGGTAAGGACAGGAGCCCAGAGGTGGATGTTGGATTTAAATAAGTCAGGAAGGAGGCCATCAGGACCAGGGGCCTTATTGCAGGTTAAACCCCGGATCCCCTTCTCAACCTCCCCAGCTGTAAAGCACAAAAAAGCTTCCTCAGAAGTTTTAATGTCAAATTCTGCTTGTGGCTCATCACTTTTAAAAATATTACTAAAATGGGAGACCCACTCTTCCTCGGGTATATTAGTTCCAAGCGCAGGGTTACTAGGATCATCAAATAATGGTTTGTTGATAATGTTCCAGAACTTTGAGCTGTTACCCAGGATTGTGGGGTCGAGCAGGGACTCCCAGGTGCGTGCTTTTACTTCTCTTTTCCGAGATGCCAGAGTTGCCTTATATTTAGCTCTCAAGATCTTAATGCAGGCAGGGTCTCTTGGTTTAGATTTTAAAGCCTTTTTGAGGTTTCGCCCAGCCTTGGAGCATGCTTGATCAAACCATCTTGGGTGGCAATCAGACTGACCCTTCGCTGGTATGGTCAACATTTGGCCAACTCTTTGTACCACAACAGAAAAGGCATTTAAAGTCATTTCGGGCGATGTGGCTGGAGAAACACAAAGTCCAAGTTCTTGGCCGCAGCTGGTATTAATTGAGCTATACAAAGTATCGCTGTTCACCATTGACCATTTCAATCTGCGGTTTCCGTTTATCGATTTTAAAGACCCACAGCCTTTGCGCGTCTTCCGCTGCTCAAAAATACTTGCTCCTACTACAATAGAGATGGGGTTGTGGTTGCTATGGATACTTGTCTCAATTTGAAAGTCAGAGGCTAAGTAGACAAGGTCAGTAGAAAGTAAAATGTGGTCTATGTAAGAACCGTGACCAGAGCCTTTATAGGTAGGAACATCATAGATGTAAGAATCCACCGCCATGGACATAGCAACAGTTAAATTCATATCATCAATTAAGTTGTTAGCATTCGTGCCACGCATCAAGTGGTCAAAGTGGAAATCTGACCTGTTATTACAACCTAGGGAGCCGATGGGCGTCATTTCTGGGTTGCCACATGGATGCGCGTTAAAGTCACCAGCAATTAATATGTTTCGGGGCAAGCTTGCCGCTTTTGATTTTAGAAAGTTGTGTAGATAATGAATGTTACACTCCCCCCGTAAAGATACTGCATTGTAGAAATTAATCAAGGTAAGTGCCTTTTTACCCCTCCTGAGCTCCAAGACTTGGATGTGTCTATTTTCAGGTTGTCTGTTAGTGACCTGACAGATAAGTGCTAGACTAATGTATGTTACCAGACCCCCCTTGGATCTTCCTCTGTTCGACGGGGCTGCTGGTGAAAAAAAGCTCTGAAAGCCCTCAATGTGTACATTTTCTTCTTCCAGCCATGTCTCTTGGAAAGACAAAACAGTGTATTTCTTTATATATGCCACCCATGTTGGATCATTTATCTTAGCAGCCAGACCTGCTATATTCCAGGACAGAACTTTTATGGTGGTAGGTGATGTACAACCTAGTCCTACTACCTGTACCATGTTTGAGGGTGTGGATGGGACTTGATTACCTCGATCTATTGCTACGTCTACATGTGCTTCGCTAGTATAGGGCGGGGGATTTGCCACACTGAGGACAGGGCTATAGTCTTGGGTGATGGAATGTGATGAAATAGACCCGTTTTGTGGCAACGTGCTCTCAGGATGGTATACTAGCGAAACTGCTATACAGATTTCTTCTAGCTCTTGGATGGGAACTGGTGCACTCTCTAGATTGGTGTTCTTTATTATATTGGGTGGTGCTATCCATTTTACAGAATCAAGGACGGTCGGAGAGGGTGAGGGTGCTGTTTGTCAATCAATCTCGTCCAAGTAATCTGGGGCATAGAGGGCATCAAATCTATTTGAGATGGGAACCCCGTATTGCATATTTGGATGATATGGGTATGAGTAGTCTCGTTGTTGTATGTGGGGTAAAAACTCCCTTCTCTCTTGAAATGTTGAGAGATAGTTTTTGGGCCTACTCTCCCAAGGTAGTTCCTGCCTCTGGTGTGCGAGATCCGTTGAGATGACCTGGCTATGATGCCAAGGAGTTACCCTTGGTTGGTAGTGCGCTGCTCGCTCGAGCATCCCCCCCTGGCCGTAGATCGTCTGTGGTTGTGTTAAATTTTGGCCAGAGATGTTAGAGGGGTAAAAGTAGCTTAGATCCCTCGTGCGGATCAGGCTATTTGTCACTCCACCTTTCCAGCTGCTAATATAACTAGCCGCACGACTGTCACTAAAATTTACCACAATACAGTCACCCTCAGTTGATTTAAATCTAGTGCCCACCCAATCTACCCTTCTCACGTAGGAGATGTGACTGTTTATATGGCGGGGAATCAGTCTGTGTGTGGTCAGCCAGTGGCTCACTTTATTTTTTAATTCCACTTGGGACTCTGACCTCTCACCTACTAATTTAGATTCACCTATCAGAACAATGGTGTATGGGCTGGATTCAGGAGGGAGATTTATATGAAGGGGTCTTTTAGCTACCGCTGGTTTTGACGTTTTGTTCCCTGCTGTATTTGTGTTTGTGGACAAATTTGGGGTTTTGATATGACACGGCGGCTCTGTATGAGTTTTATCTGATTTAGCAGGGGAACCCTCCGCGGCCCATTCGGTTTCATCATTTTCAGTTTCAGTCATAATTGGGGTAATGCTCGGGATTGTGGCCACTATATGTGATGAGTTTGCATCTACGTGTGGATTTGTTGCTGGTGTAGTCGGGACTATATCACCCTGTTGGATGAGAAAAGGTTGTTTAGTGGCAGTATTTAGTGTAACTCTCTTGGGCTGCGCATTTTTAGTGCTAGTTGGATTTAGAGAGCTACTTGCTGGTACAAAGGTGGAAGTTGATTTTGGTGCTTTCAGTATTTTTAACAAACTGGAGGATGCATCATTTTGTGCCCTCTCGAATTTCCCTAATGCCTTCTCAATGTTGATGACTCTTTCATTGATAGGCAACAAGAGAGACCTGACTAGCGTTTCTATTTCACTCAGGAGGGAATTGTTAGATGTTGGAGACTGGACTGTCTGACTTGACTGGTGTGTTACCGTGGTTGTGTACAACGCCGCTTTTCACTTAGGGGAAGGTCTATGCCTTGGCTAGATGGTGATAAGGTCGGGATTGCTGTATTTATGGCAAGATTAGCCAGTCTAAAGTTTGACCAGATGTCTTTAACTGAATGCTTCTGTTTAGCTATTGGGCGATAAGTTTTCCTCATGAAAGGTTTTGTTTTATGTTTTTTCCCACGATGTTGCTTTACAGTTGAAATGGCACAGCTATTCTCAGGGGCAGGTTTTGTTATAGGCGATACACCCCCCACAAGTACGTCCCCTGGGACTAAAAAGGCTGTGGGCAGAGAACAAGAAATCTCGCCATGATTGCTGGTCTGAGTGGGACTACCATCCCTGCTGTTAATTGTAGATGGTATAAACAAATCTGATGGAGTATTATCTCTGGTTTGGGAGCTTGGGATCCCCGTGAAAGATAACATTAGTATGGACTCTCGAGAGTTCAGAGTATTATCCATGATGTTAATGTTATTTGTTGTGTGCTGTGAGAGATCGGGAAAGCACAGATCTGGGGTTACTGAAAGGCGTCTCTCAGTATCTTGTATAGCATCCGCCACTACGCCAATCGTTTTCTGGATCATGAGGTCGATAGCAGTTAGAGTAGGTAGTGGCGTGTTGGGGCCATTTTTAGTTCTGGTTGTAGATCTCGTGGTCACTGGGGTTTTCCTAGTTTTAGACATCCTTTTGCAGGAAATTGTGTGTAATGTGTACTGGGTTGCACTTTAATTTACTGCTGTACGATGGAGCAATAACGGAGTTCAATTTACATGAATAGTGCGGCAGAAAATGTCAGGGGGGTGGCCCGTCCCGGCCGCTTTGGTCCCCTGAGGGCCACAGAGGGCCCGCCCTTTGCCCGGGCTTAGCCCGGCGCGGCCCCGCGCGCTCCCGCGACATGGGAGATGAATGCCGATTTTAAGTGCCTCCTGGCGCGCTCCGCCTCAACGCGACTTCCGGTCGCGGAGGCCGCTGGGAGTTGTAGTTTCACTCTGTCTCCCCCACACTGCGGCAGCGCTGATGGAGGGAGGCTGCGGCGGGGGGAGGTGACAGGCAGCGGTGGAGCAGCGGCGAAGGCAGCAGTGCCGGTGTCACGTCAAGGGCTCTCTGGCAGGTTTGATGGCAGTTATCTGTATGCTGGCAGGAAAAGTTTGCACAGGCACCCGCTGCACAGCAGGTGAATGCCGATTTTAAGCGCCTCCTGGCGCGCTCCGCCTCAACGCGACTTCCGGTCGCGGAGGCCGCTGGGAGTTGTAGTTTCACTCTGTCTCCCCCACACTGCGGCAGTGCTGATGGAGGGAGGCTGCGGCGGGGGGAGGTGACAGGCAGCGGTGGAGCAGCGGCGAAGGCAGCAGTGCCGGTGTCACGTCAAGGGCTCTCTGGCAGGTTTGATGGCAGTTATCTGTATGCTGGCAGGAAAAGTTTGCACAGGCACCCCCTCCACAGCAGGTGAAAGCCGATTTTAAACGCCTCCTGGCGCGCTCCGCCTCAACGCGACTTCCGGTCGCGGAGGCCGCTGGGAGTTGTAGTTTCACTCTGTCTCCCCACACTGCGGCAGCGCTGATGGAGGGAGGCTGCGGCGGGGGGAGGTGACAGGCAGCGGTGGAGCAGCGGCGAAGGCAGCAGTGCCGGTGTCACGTCAAGGGCTCTCTGTCAGGTTTGATGGCAGTTATCTGTATGCTGGCAGGAAAAGTTTGCACAGGCACCCGCTCCAAAACATAAATAATAGACTTTCATTTACAAAGCAATAGCTCAAACTCTCGCAATGCGAGACCAATTGCATTCCAAATGCTTGAAGGCATCACTGAGTTGCCCCCTTCTGTCTCCAATGCCCCTGAGGAGTTCCTTGTTTGCTACGAGTTAAATAAACAAGCCGGTAGTCACAACTGCGCACGAGAGACCCTCCTGTCCTTCTGCAGTAAGAGAAATTTGTTAAAGAAAACTAGTGCTTACAGACTAAAGAAGACATATCATATAACAACCGAAGTAAAAGGGCCAGTGCTAATGGGAGGATACAAATGAAGACAAGGCGGTACTAAGGAGGGACTAACAAGCCTCATAACGAATCAGAAGCCAGCATTTACGAAAGACAATGACAAACCCATGACAAATATGGGCAGAGAGTGCGTGGGGCTTCAAGTACATACTCCAATACAGCATGGCTCGCGGAGCAGTGCATGCGCTGCCCAGGCTCGACCTAAAAACAGGCATCTTATTTTAGAAGCTTTGTTATGTTTCAATTGTGTTATGCCTTGCGCCTCCAAACTAAAGAGACACGTCTGTACCATCACAGGCCTCTGTGAAATCCATATATTTTTCAAATCGATCAACCCTCCAAAATAATCTCAGACTTTTATGTTTTGAGTTCTATACCCCAAGTACAAATTAGTTAGTAAACACAAATACAAAGAGGTGGGCAATCCTGAAAATTCATAGAAAGAGCTGATCAAGAGCAGAGACTGCAAGAGGTCTGACTTGGCTCTAAGGGCACAAGTTGAGTCATTAGATTCAGAATGTAAATTGGGCAGCCAACGGCATCTAAAAACACAATATAGATTCTTTTAAGTTAAAAATAGGTTATTTCTTGAAGGCTTATGTTTCTGTTCAGTACAATGGATCATATATCTCTCCACTGTAATTTGTTAAAACACTTTTTAAAAACAAACTGTTTAGCACCTTCAGCAAACCGACAAAATGCAAAGAGTGAACCTACAGATGTCTCTTGGTTATGTGCCACGTATATCTGGGCAATATCACTGCTGTTATGTGGAGCAACATTATTGTCTATTAAACCTTTTGTGAGCATTTTAGGTATTATTAATCCTGAACTAAATTTCTTCAAGGTGGTCCTAGATATGAAGATCTATTACAATGAGTTGCGGTTAATTAAAATGATTTGCACAATATCGCACAGTGTGATCAAATGAAGCTGAGATCTGAACTAAGGTTTCCTGGTGATATACAGAGTAATTCACCCACTGGACGAATATCTCCTTCTCTGCCCTTTACTCCCAACGGACAATGCTTTGAGCTCAATTATTATCTGATTTAAAAGACGTATACAATTTCAAAACTACTTTCTTCCTCAATATCGGAGAAGGGAGGAGGCTATTTTTAAGTTAATTGCACTCCTTTCCCCTCACTGAACGAATCGTGCAGAGGGTCACCACCTCAATGACAGCATCTACACTGATAATCAAAACAACAGGACCGACTCTCAGTCCACACAGGTGGAGACGCTTGTGAATTACAGCTCACGCCCAGCAGAAATGCACCTTTTTAGATTTTGAACCATCAACTGTTAAGTGGCAACAATTTTCTTTTTATCTTTTAAATTTTTATTAGGAAGGGGAAGAAATAGCTCTATTTTGGCTCGCAAGAGCCCATGGGCCTATGGCCAAGCCAGAGCCAGTCATTCAGCTTTAACCTTGCAGATCTTTACAAATACAGTCCCACGCCTGCCTATCTTCAGATACAAGCAGTCCTCATAACAGTGTCAAAGAATCCATTTTAACCTTACTATAATATTCAGGGAAAGCTTCTTTAGGCAAACTTTTTTGTGATTTACCAACAGCCGTACATGTGCTTAAGACAGCCTCAGCTGGAGGGGGCGGAGGAGGCTTGTTGCCAACAGGATCCCACGTAGGTGCCCATGAAACAAGACTATCTACACCCAAGGACATTTAACCTAATCTATTCTACTGCCGCAACATTTTCTGCGCTAACATGGTAACAATAAAGTGAATTTTTTGCCTTGACAATGATAACTTCTGTGAAAAAAATCGCGAAATAATGGTGCCTCCTTATGCCACGTTATTTGCCTTTCCTTGCCGCGGATTAGGTCGCCCATTTCTGCTTAATTCCAGTGGCGAGGCCAGGACTCAAGGGCTCGTTTTAAAGTTCGATAGCATTAAACACTTTAAAGAACCTTCATTTTTACTTTGTCTCATATTAAATTGCCGATCTGTCTTCTATTCCGCCACCATTCAAAAAACAACCTGACGTTCAGAACCTTTGTTAAGCACTACTAAGTGCTGTAGCTAAATTACTGAACCCGCATGGCGGCTTGCCGCACCATAGAACAAAACAAGCATTGAAAATGCACTGGGTCTCGCCCTCGTTTAAGTTAAAGCAATTCTGTTTGTAATTAGGTGGCTTTTTAGATTTGCTTTTATTGGTCTTTCATACGTTCATGTACGTAACATGCATATGTATGAATATATGTATATGTATGCATGCATTTATATTTGTATTTATATAGATATGCAGATTATATATATGTTTATATATATTTTACAACAGGTTTTCCCCGGTCCCGGGGAGGAGTGGAGTCGCAGAAAAGACGGCTCTGACACGCTTATCTCAGTGAGGATTCAAGATTTATTTTCATCAATCCATGTGGGGGATTCAAACAACAAAACGCAACCAACGCGTTTCGACAGCGTCCGCTGTCTTGGTCAAGGACCGTGATCAAGACAGCGGACGCTGTCGAAACGCGTTGGTTGCCTTTTGTTGTTTGAATCCCCCACATGGATTGATGAAAATAAATCTTGAATCCTCACTGAGATAAGCGTGTCAGAGCCGTCTTTTCTGCGACTCCACTCCTCCCCGGGACGGGGGAAAACCTGTTGTAATTGCCAGCGGTTGGCTCAACCGCAGGAGTAACGCGACCGAGAACAAAGGAGCGCCTAGCGAAGGGAAAGGGAGCCAAGCGGTGGAAATGTTTATATATATATGTATATACATACACATACATATATATATAAATGCATATGCATATATATATATATATATATACACACGTGTATATATATGTGCATATGTGTGCGCGTAGAGAGGAAGAGGTAGAGAGTAGAGAGTAGTAGAGAGAGGCAGAGAGAGAGGTAGAGCAAAAGGTAGCGCGAGAGGTAGAGAGCAGAGAGGTAGAGAGTAGAGAGGTAGAGCATGAGTAGTAGAGAGTAGAGTGAGTAGAGTGAGTAGAGTGAGTAGTAGAGAGTAGTAGAGAGTGAGTAGTAGAGAGTAGTAGAGAGTGAGTAGTAGAGAGTAGAGTGAGTAGTAGAGAGTGAATAGTAGGGTAAATAGTGGAGTGAGTAGTAGAGTGAGTAGTAGAGTGGGTAGTAGAGTGAGTAGAAAGTGAGTAGTAGAGAGTGAGTAGAGAGTAGAGCAGTAGAGAGTAGTCGGTAGAGAGTAGTAGGTAGAGAGTAGTAGAGAGTAGTAGAGAGTGGGTAGTAGAGAGTGAGTAGTGGAGAGTGAGTAGTTGAGTGAGTGGTAGAGAGTAGTAGAGAGTGAGTAGTAAAGAGTAGTAGAGTGAGTAGTAGAGAGTAGAAGAAAGTGAGTAGTAGAGAATGAGTAGAGTAGTAGAGAGTAGTAGAGTGAGTAGTAGAGAGTAGTAGAGAGTAGTAGAGAGTGAGTAGTAGAGAGTATGAGAGAATGAGTAGTAGAGTAGTAGAGAGTGAGTAGTAGAGAATGAGTAGAGAGTAGAGTAGTAGAGAGTGAGTAGTAGAGAGTGAGTAGTAGAGAGTAGTAGAGAGTGAGTAGTAGAGAGTGAGTAGTAGAGAATAGTAGAGAGTAGTAGCGTAGTAGAGAGTTAGTAGAGAGTAGTAGAGAGTAAGTAGTAGAGAGTGAGTAGTTGAGGATTAGTAGAGTGAGTAGAGAAAGAGTAGTAAGTGAGTAGAGGGTGAGTAGAGAATAGTAGAGAGTAGTAGAGAGTGAGTAGTAAAGAATGAGTAGTAGAGAGTAGTATAGAATGAGTAGAGAAGTAGAGAGTGAGTAGTAGAGAATTAGTAGAGAATGAGATGTAGAGAGTGAGTAGTAGAGAGTGAGTAGTAGAGAGTAGTAGAGAGTGAATAGAGTATCTCACACACACAGTGTCTCCCACACACAGTGTCTCACACAAAGTGTCACAGTGTCTCTCACACACACAGTGTCTCAAACACACACAGTGTCTCACACACAGTGTCTCACATACACACACACAGTGTCTCACACAGTGTATCTCACACACAGTGTCTCACAAACAGTCACCCACACACACTGTCACACACACACACACACACACAATGTCTCATACACACAGCCTCACACACAGTGTCTCACACACACACAGCGTCACACACAAAGCCTCACACACGCAGTGTCTCACACACACAGTGTCTCAAATGCACATACAGTGTCTCACACACAGTGTCTCTTTCACTCAGTGTCTCACACACAGTGTCTCTCACACACACAGTGTCTCACACATACAGTGTCTCTCACACACACAGTGTCTCAAACACACACAGTGTCTCACAAACACACAGTGTCTCTCACACACACAGTGTCTCACACACACACAGTGTCTCACACACAGTCTCACACACAGTCTCACACACACACACATTGTCTCACACACAATGTCACACACACACTGTCTCACACACACACACAGTGTCTCACACACACAGCCTCACACAGTGTCTCACACTCACACAGTGTCTCAAACACACATAGAGTGTCTCACACACACACTGTCACACACAGTGTCTCACACACACACAGTGTCTCTCGCACACACAGTGCCTCACACACACAGTGCCTCACACAGTGTCTCACACACACACAGTGTCTCTCACACACACACACACTGTCACACACAGTGTCTCACACACACAGTGTCTCTCGCACACACAATGCCTCACACACACAGTGCCTCACACAGTGTCTCACACACACAGTGTCTCTCACACAAACACACTGTCCTGTCACACACACACAGTGTCTCACACACACAGCCTCACACAGTGTCTCACACACACACAGCGTCACACACACAGCCTCACACACACAGTGTCTCACACACACATACAGTGTCTCACACACACACAGTGTCTTACACACACACACACACTGTCTCACACACACACAGTGTCACACAACCAGTGTCTCACACAGTGTCTCACACACAGTGTCTCACACACACACAGTGTCTCACACACAATGTCACACCCACACTAAGCACTACTAAGTGCTGTAGCTAAATTACTGAACCCGCATGGCGGCTTGCTGCACCATACAACAAAACAAGCATTGAAAATGCACTGGGTCTCGCCCTCGTTTAAGTTAAAGCAATGTTTTTGTATTTAGGTGGCTTTTTAGCTTTGCTTTTATTAGTGTCTTTCAAACGTTCTTGTACGTAACATGCATATGTATGCATATATGTATATGTATGCATGCATTTATACTTGTATTTATATAGATATGCAGATTATATATATGTTTATATATGTATGTATATACATGCACATACATATATATAAATGCATATATATACACACACGCGTATATATGTGTGCGTATGTGTGCGCGTAGAGAGGAAGAGGTAGAGAGTAGAGAGTAGTAGAGAGAGGCAGAGAGAGAGGTAGAGCGAGAGGTAGCGCGAGAGGTAGAGAGCAGAGATGTAGAGAGTAGAGAGGTAGAGAGTGAGTAGTAGAGAGTAGAGTGAGTTGGAAAGAGTAGAGTGAGTAGTGGAGAGTAGTAGAGAGTGCGTAGTAGAGAGTAGAGTGAGTAGTAGAGAGTGAATAGTAGGGTGAATAGTGGAGTGAGTAGTAAAGTGAATAGTAGAGTGGGTAGTAGAGTGAGTAGAGAGTGAGTAGTAGAAAGTGAATAGAGAGTGAGTAGTAAAAAGTGAGTTGTAGAGAGTGAGTAGAGAGTAGAGCAGTAGAGAGTAGTAGGTAGAGAGTAGTAGGGAGTAGTAGGTAGAGAGTAGTAGAGAGTGAGTAGTAGAGAGTGAGTAGTGGAGAGTGAGTAGTGGAGTGAGTAGTAGAGGGTAGTAGCGAGTGAGCAGTAGAGAGTAGTAGAAAGTGAGTAGTAGAGAGTAGTAGAGAATGAGTAGAGAGTAGAGTAGTAGAGAGTAGTAGAGTGAGTAGTAGAGAGTAGTAGAGAGTGAGTAGTAGAGAGTAGGAGAGAGTGAGTAGTAGAGAGTAGTAGAGTAGTAGAGAGTGAGTAGTAGAGAGTGAGTAGTAGAGAATGAGTAGAGAGTAGAGTAGTAGAGAGTGAGTAGTAGAGAGTAGTAGAGAGTGAGTAGTAGAGAATAGGAGAGAGTAGTAGAGTAGTAGAGAGTGAGTAGTAGAGTGAGTAGTCGAGAGTAGTAGATAGTGAGTAGTAGAGAGTGAGTAGTTGAACTAACAAGATGGAGGTCCTCATCCTCGGATCCACCCCCTCGGCCTGGGACGACTCTTGGTGGCCGACTGCACTAGGAACACCCCCTACACCCACCAACCACGCACGCAACCTAGGGGTCATCCTCAACTCTACCCTCTCCATGACAAAGCAGGCCAATGCCGTCTCCTCCTCCTGCTTCAACACCCTCCGCATGCTGCGCAGGATCTTCAAGTGGATCCCCACCAAAACGAGAAGGATGGTCACCCAAGCCCTCGCCAGCAGTAGATTGGACTACGGAAACGCACTCTACGCAGGAGCCCCGGCCAAACTCCTGAGACGTTTGCAATGCATCCAGAACGCCTCCACACGCCTGACTCTCGACATCCCTCGCCACAGCCACATCACACCCCACCTGAGATACCTGCACTGACTCCCTGTCAACAAGAGGATAACCTTCAAACTCCTCACCCACGCACACAAGGCACTCCACAACACCGGACCGACTTACCGCAACAGCCAACTCAGCCTCTACACCCTCAGCCACCAGCTCCGCTCCGCAGACCGTGCCCTCGCCACCGTCCCCCTCATCCGAAGAGTGACCGCCGGTGGCAGATCATTCTCCCACCTTGCCGCCAAAGCATGGAACACCCTCCCCATCCGCTTACCACAGACGGAAGACCTTCTGACCTTCAGAAGACTTCTCAAGACCTGGCTCTTTGAACAGCAGCAGCTTTTCCCCCTCCCCAGTACAGTTGAACAACAGCCAGATGATGATGTAGAATGCGATGACACTTCCCACACATCACATTCAACAGCTCACAGTGCACACTCTCTCTCCAGTGCTTCCTTCACTGGCAAACAGCAACACCTTCCAAGCTGGCGCCGTTACTCCCACAAGCAGTTGCCGCCTAGCAGTACACCAATACTGGACCGCCCTATCACAACCCGACGAGTCAGGAGCGGTGAACAAGAATTCCATGGGTCCTTTGCTCCCTCAGACTTAGGCAAAAGGAGACACAGAATAGAATTAAGTAAAAGCATGGATAGCATAGCACCTGAAGACTTCCACACTAACTTGCTACAAAAACGCCGTCTCCCAGCCCCAAGGGCGATTTTGCATCCATCCGACGCCTGTCAATGAAAATAGAGCAAATGCACGAGACACTAAGTGAAATGGTCAGTAACGTAAGCCTCCTACCACATAAAGCAGATGCAAAGACAGACACCCCATTACAAGAGGCACTGCCACCACATATCCCTGATGCAAGAGAAGGTGTTGGAATGGCACAGAATGAGTCCACTGTCTCTGTCATGCCCCTGGCAACTACCACGACCATTCATGACAACTTCCCTGCTCAAGCACAACAAGTACTTTTGCAAACATCACCACTAACAATGACACATGCTATTGGCCCACCACCTGGGTCTACGCTAGCCTTCATACACAACGCACCAGAGAGGGATCATCTAGACGAAGCTGAACAAAAAATTAAGAAAAAGAGAAGGACCGAGATAGAACAACTGGAAGTACTGAGAACACATGGGCGACCTGACAACGTCAAATAATGTCTCGGGAACAGCCCTAATGCGTTCCACTAGGGTGGGAAATCACTATAACATGATGCTCGGTAAACATAGTGCACCACAGAGCAATGACTTAACTCCCAATGAAATAGTCACACAAGGGAAGGGTTCAGACTTCTATGTCAATCCCTTCACTGATGATTTGGCAGACTCAGTCCTTTGATCCACAAAATATGGCAACAGCAGAAGACTGTATCCTACACGGGGAGGGCAACGAAGATTGGGACTACGGTTACATGAGATGAGGGCATATTTAAAAATATGGTAGAAATATGCATGTAAGTTCAACTCCACATGACCCACAGCAACACGTACGAGAGTGACGCACCAAATGCCCCTACTGTTAAAAAATGCCAATGACCCCCCTCTGTATGTCCCGTGGCCACAAATGGACAAAGACAATTTGAAGAAACACCTCCTGCCACTGACAGAGAGTGTTAGCAAATGGATAGCAGCCCTAAAGAAACACACTGTTGGTGTCAACCTTGCGGTGGGTGATATCAAAAGCCTGCTCACCTCCCTGATCAGAGAGGAAGCTGAAGATATACTACAAAACATCAATTAAAAAATTACGCTCACTGAAACAGAGTATGATGGTATCCTATTCAACAAAATACGAACTGGTATATGGTCCCAGTTGCGCTGCAAATTCTCTGATGTCCCAGACATAAAATCTCTAATGTCACAAACAATGCAGCAGAATTAAGACCCAGCACAGTACATTTCATGACTCAAAGAACAAGCATCTGCAATGCAATAGGTCTCGCATTTACGAGAGTTTGAGCTTTTATTTATGTTTTGGTTTTTAAAACATAAATAATAGACTTTCATTTACAAAGCAATAGTTCAAACTCTCGCAATGCGAGACCAATTGCATTCCAAATGCTTGAAGGCATCACTGAGTTGCCCCCTTCTGTCTCCAATGCCCCTGAGGAGCTCCTTGTTTGCTACGAGTTAAATAAACAAACCGGTTGTCACAACTGCGCATGAGAGACCCTCCTGTCCTTCTGCAGTAAGAGAAATTTGTTAAAGAAAATAGTGCTTACAGACTAAAGAAGACATGTCATATAACAACCGAAGTAAAAGGGCCAGTCCTAATGGGAGGATACAAATGAAGACAAGGCGGTACTAAGGAGGGACTAACAAGCCTCATAACGAATCAGAAGCCATCATTTACGAAAGACAATGACAAACCAATGACAAATATGGGCAGAGAGTGCCTGGGGCTTCAAGTACATAATCCAATACAGCATGGCTCGCGGAGTAGCGCATGCGCTGCCCAGGCTCGACCTAAAAACAGGCATCTTATTTTAGAAGCTTTGTTATTTTTCAATTGTGTTATGCCTTGCGCCTCCAAACTAAAGAGACACGTCTGTACCATCACAGGCCTCTGTGAAATCCATATATTTTTCAAATCGATCAACCCTCCAAAATAATCTCAGACTTTTATGTTTTGAGTTCAATACCCCAAGTACAAATTAGTTAGTAAACACAAATACAAAGATGTGGGAAATCCTGAAAATTCATAGAAAGAGCTGATCAAGAGCAGAGCCTGCAAGAGGTCTGACTTGGCTCTAAGAGCACAAGTTGAGTCATTAGATTCAGAATGTAAATTGTGCAGCCAACGGCATCTAAAAACACACTATAGATTATTTTAACCTCTTAAGCGCTGCTGACGGCCAACGGTCGTCACGAGCGCTACCTCCCCAGTGCTGCGCACGACCATTGGACGTCCATTCAGCACTAGTTCCAATGGACAGCGCAGCACTGGGGAGGGATATTTGCGAAGCAGCTAAGGTGTTAAGTTAAAAATAGGTTATTTCTTGAATGCTTATGTTTCTGTTCAGTACAATGGATCATATATCTCTCCACTGTAATTTGTTAAAACACTTTTTAAAAACAAACTGTTTACGACCTTCAGCAAACCACTGCATGCCAGTCAGGCAACCACCGCATGCCAATCCCCCAAGCAGCACTACAGCTTAGGGATAGTCTCTCCTCAGTTTCTTCACGTTCCTCTCCTCAGCAAAGGTTTCTTCTTATAGTCCAACCGTGATCTAATTTCTTGGGATCAGGGTCCCAGTATTTATACCCCAAAATCCTTTGTCCTCTGAGGGCAGAGGGGCCTTTGCGCAGTCCATACCAGTTCTGGAGCACTCTGCTTACATGACTCCTTCTTTCCTTTCACAGTGCAGGTGAGGTTCCGTGACAATTGTAAGTGGTGTTTTCGACTCGCACGAATATGGTCGAGTCTGGTATCTATGAACCGCAAATGACGAGTTTAGTGGGTGTACGTGTTTTCGCTGTGCTAGCCTAAACCGTTTGTTTGTTTCGTGGGTTTCTTCATCTGAACCCACGGGTTCCATCTTAGATACGGCATCCATTTTGTTTCTTGGCCTCAAGTAGCCAGCGAACGGACGCTGTCCGCTTCGCGACCCTGGGATTCCCAAACACTTGCGGAAGACACGTGTTCCTTTGAGGGTGTCTTTATGATGGGGGGATGACACTGTAAGGCAGATGGCCCCGCTCGAGGCTCATCTTGCCGTGCCGGTCTATTGTCTCAGTTGTGCATTCATTAGGCACGTCTCCTTTGATGCCTGCAACTCGTGTTTCCTGATACCACCCCTTTTACACCCTCTTCGATTTGTTCACTGTCCTCGTCTTCCTCTGCACCTGTTTCTGTCTCTTCCTTGATTCGTTTACAGCCGAACGGAATGTACTAATGGTGGGAAGATGTACTTTTACAGTTGGGAACTGCCAAATGCTACTGTAATTATGTTCCGGGCCCTGAATACATGAAAGCGACCCCCTATGACATTTACTGTGGGAACCGGGTTGTAATCTTTTGTCCATCATGTTATCTTATGACTAAAAACTGTATAAAAGGAGCGATCCACAGATACAATTCGAAGCAGACTCCTCGAACTTGCACGTGTTGTACTTCTTGTGACTTCTGTGTTCCCTGCAGTAATAAACCTCGAATCTTTGACGCCGAAGGAAGTGTCCCGTGTCTCTGTCATTTGTACGCCGGAACAGGTTACCCACAAAGGTTTTAGGTGTTATCCCTGGCACCGCTGGGTCTTAGAAAAACCCAGTCCTTCAGTTGGCGCCCAACGTGTGGCTGCATCAGCGGTACCGGTCCAAAGCCCGACGATCGTGAGGAACTTCGTGTGAAATCTCCGAGGGAAGGTGCACCCCGCTTCATCGATCCTGTTGTCGAAACAAGTGTCCCGACGACTTTTCCCGCGAAGATCCCCGCCTCCTGACGGCTGCGACGGACTTCTGCCCTGACTGTAGACCTGTTTTGGCGCCTGGCGTAGACCTTGGTACAGCGAGACGATTGACGGGCCTTCCTGGTGAGGCCACTGATCTTTGAGTTAAGTATTTGTGGGTCGCTCCCAGAGTATTTTGTTGTTGTGGGTGCTTAGTTGTTGCATGGTTCCATTGCATTTGTGGTTCTTGGTATTTTGTTCTTTGTTGTGCTATTTGACGTCTGCAGTCGCCAAAAACCGAGGGTTTTTGCTCTTTTGCAGGGACATTGTAATCCTATAACCCTTGACGTTTGTGAAACTCGGTTAGTGTGCGCGATGCCTAGCCGTAGTACTTTGTTCAGTTGCTTCAGAGGTTGTGGCGCGGATTCCCGGCTGGAGGACTCTTGTCCGATACCTCCGGTTGGAACTCCAACTTACGAATTATATAGTCGACATGGTTTGGGTCCAATTGCATTCAATGAGTGTTGGGTTCGCTACACGAAAAAAGACTGTGTCCTTAGTTGGCCACCTCATGGTAGTTTTGAGGCCCCGATTTTAGATAATCTTGAAGCTAAATTGTTCCAAAGAAAAGCAAGGCCGGCCAAGTTTGATTCCTTTCGGTTGTGGCGTAAAGAAGCCAAGCAGAAAGAAATCAAGCAGCTTAAACGTAATAAGAGAGAAGGGATCGTTACAACGGTGAGAAATGCAGAGCAGTTTCAGCGAGATAAGGAGGAGAAGGAAAAGGAAGTTTTCGATAGATTGCAGCGTATGACAGTGGATAAGTGTTACCCCGCTTTACCGACGGGTACGGATACGAAGGGAGAGGAGGTAGTAGAGGACCCTTTGTTGTCCTATCTATTAAAGTCGCCACCTCCGTATGCACAGGATACCGCGGTTCCTGTGGTTCCTCCTGTTCCTCAACCTGTTCCTGTTCCTGTTCCTCAACCTGTTCCTGCTCCTCTACCTGCTCCTGTCCCTACTGCTCCCCCGCTTATACTTCCTCATACTCCTGTTCCCGCTACTTCTACTGTTTTGGTTCCTCCTGCTGTCCCTTCTGTTTCTGACGCTTCTCTTGTTACCCCGTTGCTTTACTCTTCTACCCCGTCTGCTCGACGTCGTGTCCCTTCTGTTGCTGCTAACTTCTTCACTTCTCTTGGACCGATTCTTGGGTCCGCTGGTTCTGGTGCTCCCCAAAGACGAAGTCAGCTTCCTGATGGTAGGGAACGCGATACGCTATATAATATGGCGACAAATTGGATTAGATACCCCCTTAGGAATCCTCCACGTGTGGTGATTGATACGTTTTCTCAATTCAATGAGCCGACGCAAAGGTTCGTGTTTGAGGAAATGTGCAAGCTCTTACGTGATCAGATATCAGCTGATGCGGCTGACGATGTACTGGCTGCTCTAACTAACCTTCAGCTTCAGTTTGCGAGCGGAATAATGGTGGGTAGCAATGTTCGACGCGCTGTTGAGCAGTTGCTATCTTTTCGTCCTGCTATAATGCCTCGAGCACTGTTTACAGATGACACTGATGAACCGACAGCAGCGCCTGGTCAGTATCCCATGCGCGAAGTTCCACCAGTGTGGATGCCAAGCGATGCTAATGCTGTTCCAATTGTCCCGCCACATTTTCAGAGAGTGTGGAAACATCTTCCATGGAAACGATCAGAAGTCTTGCAGGTGAAGCAATCTTTGCCTGACCCTCGCAAAAATCCTACAGGGTACTATAAGGAATTGTCGCAGCTAGTGGATGCTACGATAATGAATCTTGCCGACATCGATATGCTGTTCGGCAATGTCGTACCGCAACCGGTATGGGCAAAGATTCGTCAGGAAGATCATGCAGCAGAATTAGGTGGTGACTGGGCTGCACTTCTTGCCGCGGATGCCTTGCAAGTTGGTGGGGCTAAGCCTGAACAGTTGATTACGGCTTTGCCTCAGAGAATAATCACCCTTATGAAAACGCTTATGCCAGCTATGAAAGTAAACTGGGACAAATTGTCCGCTTGCAAACAAAAGAAGGATGAGAGTGTCTCTGATTTCTTTACAAGATTTGAGGAGGCATTCATTGATCATAGTGGTCAAGATATGGGTACTGAGGGAGGTCAGAGATTGTTTGTGGACAAGTTTGTGTCAAATTTGTTGCCGGACCTAAGCAACAAATTAAAGAATTCAGAGAGTGCGTGGGCTGTTTCCACTTCTGCTCAGATATTGGCTACGGCCCAATATTATGAGAATAGAGAGAAAGAGGAAAGTGATCGTGCGGACAAAAAGACGAAAGAGCTCAAAACGAAAGTGTTGTTGCAACAAGCGTATCCTCCGCGTTCGAATCAGAATGATTCGCAGCAGCGGAATCGATCGCAGTCTCAGTCAAATAGGTCACAATCACAGAATGACTCCTCTTCGCAGAGATCTATGCTGGGGTACAATCAGTGTGCCTATTGTAGGGGTGAGGGTCATTTGAAATTCGATTGTCCAGTTTTGCGTAATCGCAATAGTGGTAATTCATCTAGAGGAGGCCGTAGTGGTCCTCAACAGGCTTCACGAGGTAGAGGTCGCGGTGTTCAAAATGATCGTTCTAACAATTCTTCTAATTCTAATAATTGTTTCGATCAGCGTGGATCGTCGCAAGGCAGATCCGCACAGTACAATGTGGACGATTATTACGTCGATCAGGGCACTGACGACGGTAATTACTAGGACAGCCATAGACAAGGAGAGGGAGTAGTATCAGTTCCGGTTGATCAGAGAGGGCCTTACGTCGCAGTTGCCATCTCTGGCGTAGTTGAGCCTTTTCTGTTGGACACTGGTGCAGCGAAAAGTTCCATCATGCATTCGAAACTCCCTGGCGCACCTTTGTCTGGCTTAACAAATGTTTACGTTGGATTCTCTGGCGCCCCTGTTAGCAATCCAGTTTCACGCCCTTTGCCCCTTGCAATTGGGCCTCGTGAGCTGCAAGCTCCTTTGATTTTGACTACTGGTTGTGGTGAAAATCTTTTGGGCCTGGATTTGCTGAAACGTCTGTATGCGACTTTGTATTGTTCTCCTGCGGGAGTAAAACTTACATTGGGCGAGAGAGTTATCTCTCCTATGTACTTGTCCATCGATAAGCTTCCACCAGAATTGAGTTCTCTTCCTGCATCTTTGTGGGCAACAGGTCCCAATGACGTGGGCCTGCTTGACATCTCCCCTTATGTTGTTCACTTGAAATCTAATGTGCGTTTGCCACGTATTCCCCAGTATCGTATCTCCCTTGATGGTGAGCGAGCGCTGTTAGCGATCATCTACGATTTGATCGACAAAGATGTTATCGAGGAGACTCGGGGAAACGTGTGTAATAGCCCTGTGCTGCCCATTTTGAAACGCACTGATCCATCTAAGCCTCCTGTTTATCATTTTGTCATCGATTTACGGGAGGTGAATAAAATTGTGATTCCTCAGTTCCCTGTGGTGCCCGACATTACGGCTTTACTGACTCTGATTCCAGCCTCTGCATCCTGGTTCTCAGTGATCGATCTGAAGAATGCTTTCTTTAGCATTCCGATTGCTGAGGAGAGTAGGGACCTTTTCGGTTTCTCTCTCGGTGGCCGCAGCTTTAGGTTTAAACGCGCCCCTCAGGGCTACTGTGAGAGCCCATCGATATACAGCCAAGCCTTGAAGAGCCAACTCGACGCGTTTGTGTTGCCGGCCGGTGCGGCCTTGATCCAATATGTCGACGACTTATTGATGGCTGGGGACACTCAGGACATTTGCAAAATTGCTACGGTGTCGTTGTTGCAGCATCTCTGTGACTTACATCACAAGGTGTCACCTTCTAAACTGCAATATTGTTGCCAAGAAGTAACCTATCTAGGTCACTTATTGTCAAAGGAGGGAAGAAGGTTGACCCCAGAGAGAATTGCAGCGATTGCTCGAATGACTGTGCCAACAACTCAGAGAGATGTGCGTGCCTTTTTAGGTATCACGTCATACTGCAGGCAATGGATTCCAAATTTTTCATTGCTAGCAAAACCATTGGTGGCTCTTACGTGCAAGGATGTTCCAACTCCTTTACCATGGACGGAAGAATGTCAGAAAAGTTTTTCTGAACTGCGTGATGCGTTGTGTTCGGCCCCTGTGTTAGGTACTCCTGACTACAGTAAGCCGTTTACACTATACGTTCACGAGAGGGAAGGTTGTGCGTTGAGTGTCTTGACGCAACAATTCGGTGGTAAGCAGCGTCTATGTGCATATTTTTCCTCGACCTTGGACCCAGTAGCTAGAGCATTGCCGAGTTGTTTGAGAGCAACAGCAGCAGCTGCGGTGTCCATCCGACAATCTGCAGGATTTGTCACGGATAATATGCTTACGGTGATGGTTCCGCATGCAGTTGACACTCTCTTGAATCGTACGAAAACTCAACACTTGACGAGTGCAAGGTTGTCTGGGTATGAGCTGACGCTTCTGGCAAGTCACATTCAAATAAAGCGCTGTAATGTCCTGAACCCGGCGACTTTGTTGCCAATCAATATGGAATCAGATGAGGTAGCACCCCACGACTGCTACTTACGAACTGAGGAGGAAACAAAAGGTCGTGTTGACCTGAAAAATACTCCATTGGAAGACCCCGATGGTACCTTGTATGTGGATGGTTCGTGTTTTAAGTTTCCGAATGGTGATGTGACGACTGCGTATGCTGTGGTGACGTTGAGTACGGTTGTGGAGACTGCGAGATTGAATCAGAATTCTGCACAGGCGGCAGAGCTGATTGCCTTGACTAGAGTGTGTGTTTTGTCGAAGGGGAAACGGGTGAATGTGTTCACAGACAGCCAGTATGTGTTTGGTGTTGCTCACAGCTTTGGACGTTTGTGGAGGGAGAGAGGTTTCATGACGTCGCATGGTACAAAGATCCAGCATGGACAGCTTGTGAATGATCTTTTGGATGCACTTACATTGCCCAAGCAGGTGGCGATTATTAAGTGTAGTGCACACCGTAAGGTGACAGATGACGTTGGTCGTGGCAATGCGTTCGCTGATGAGATTGCTAAGGAGACTGCCAGGAACCTTACAACTAGAATTATGTGACGAGTTCGGTAAGGTGGCCTGCAGAAACTGGTATGTGTGAGGACACTATCGAGAGTGTGAAAGCGATTCAGAATGAGGCCACCGAGACTGAAAAGACGAAGTGGAAAGAGAGTACAGGAAAGCTGGATGCGAATGGCTGCTGGATTGATTTGTCGGAGAATAAGAGGTGGATGTTGCCGGATGCGTATGTGCTAGCTGTTGTGACGATGGCACACGGCTTGTCACATATTAGTGCGAAAGGTATCTGTAAGTTGTTGTCCCCTGTATGGAAGAATGATGGTATCGCTAAGTGTGCTGAGAGATTGGTCAAGAATTGTATGATATGTATGATGTACAATCCTGGTAAAGGAACGCCTACACCCCCTGGCCATTTTGCTCCTCCTTCATGTCCCTTTGAGGTGATTCAGTTAGACTTCATCCATATGGAGCGATGCAATAACCTAAAGTACGTTTTAGTTGTGGTTTGCGCATTCTCCCGATGGATCGAAGCCTACCCTCTTAAAGACAATACTGCCCTGTCCACTGCAAAAGTCCTACTGAAGGAATACTTTCCTTGGTATGGAATGCCACGGATTGTATGGTCTGATAACGGAAGTGAGTTTGTGGGGAGTGTGATGAAGAATGTGTGTAAGGGCCTTGGAATTACACAAAAATTCCACAGCGCCAATCATCCCCAGTCAGCAGGTTTGGTTGAAGGGTACAATGGCACTCTTAAATTAAAACTCGCGAAGATTCAGGCTACGACTGGTCTCTCGTGGCCTGACGCTTTGCCCTTAGCTCTTCTGTCAACCAGGGCGACTGTACACTCTCGAGTAGGGCTCAGCCCCTATGAGATTGTGTTCGGCCGTCCTGCCAATGTTTGGGGGGTCCCTAGACCCAGTGTGTTTTCTGATCTTGAATATCCAATGTTGATCGATTATCTTCATGATCTGACTGCTAAACTGAGGTTAATTCACCAACAGGTCTTTGAAGCACTGCCGACGCAGACGGAGGGTCCAGGCCACCAGCTCCAGCCCGGAGACTGGGTGGTAACGAGGAATTTCGGCCGAAAGCGCAATCTTGAGCCAAGATTCACCGGACCCTACCAGGTGCTCCTTGCCACGAGGACTGCTGTTCGTTTGGAGGGGCGCAAGCATTGGGTGCATGCCACCCACACCAAGAAGGTACCTATACCTTTGCCAGCGGACTCGTGGGTGAGGAAGGGCATCGCCTCGTCTGAAGCTGAGGTTGTGCCGAACTTTGTCCCATTCAGCGACGCTCAGCCTGTTGGAGATACCTCAGTGCAGCCGGACGATATTGTTGAACATTCGTCATCACAGAACTCAAGATCTGAACAATTGTCTGGTCAACAGAACTCTGTTTCATCATCGGACCAACTGTTTGACGATTAGACTCGTCCCGGGAGAAGCAGATATTTTCTTCACTCCAACACCAGAGACAAATAAAAAAATATTTTTGCTTTCTCCCCTGACATCCACGTCACCCCATTATCATTCTTCAGTCTGAACACTCTTGAATAACTGTGATTTTGTAAATTTTGAGCCTACTTCTGCATATGTGTATTTGTTTCCACAGCTAGGAGATTTTGTATATATTGTTGATTAAAGTACCTTACATCTGGATAGACCGTAGGGCCGCGCGGGTACTTCCTTCTGGTTAGTAGGTCCTGACACTAGGTCGGAGACCGTCGATTCCTAGGAACTCCTGGGGATTGACTATTGCTACACAGAACGAAGTGCGTCAAGAACGTTGCGGACGGTTTTAGAGGATGGCTTTCTCGAAGCTGTCGGAATTGGAAAAGGCTCAAACCCAAAGATTCGAACTGCGTAGAATTGCACGTACAAAATGCTTCATGTTTCAGATGTTCCTTCTATTCCTAACTGTTTCTTCAATATTGGTGGGTGGGGTGTATTACATGATACAGTCATTGTTGCCTTCTGCCTCACCTACCCCTTCTTCTGAACCTAAACCTACCTCCACTGTCTCTCCTCATTCCTTTCACATCTTACCCCAACACGAGCAGGTTAGACGTGCGGAATTCATGAACAATTCCTTCGTTCAGCTCCTTCATCAGCATCAGTTGGTGATGAACACTACCAATTATTGGGTGTGTGGGTTAATGCCACATACCACCGATAAGGGAATTCCGTACTTGGTCCTTCCTTACAGTTCCCAGGGTTCAGCTCGAGCATTCCAAACAATATTTCGAAGCGCACTAGATTCTTACCCCAATCGAGAGCCACATTCTCCACACTTTGGTCCCGGTCCGTACCATAAGCCTTTGGCAATAGCGATTGCTGATTTAGATAGGGATATCTATGAACCATCGCTCATCCCAGAGGAAGAGGTGCGAGCCTATAGGGATCTGAGTGAGGCTGAGTATAGTGTGCTCGTGGGTGAAAGACAGCTCAAAAGTTCATCTCCAATATGGATCGTACCCCACCTTGGTAATTTCTGTTTGAAAGGCCGTGGTCGAAGCCCGAGAGCTCACCTTGGGGAGAGTGCTTGCACTGAAACGTATGTTTAACCAATGCTCTCTTCCCCTGTTCTCCTGACTGCCAAGGGTACGTACTTTGTCTGTTACGACCGTGCATATACATGGTTGCCCCTTGACTTCTCGGGCACCTGTTATATTGCAAATTTGTTGCCACCGACTTTTACAATTGCCTCCGATTATCACAAGACCAGAGTTGTGAGAGGCGTGATTAGCAAAGAGGACACAGCCGGTCAAGAGGCAGGAGACTTTTTCAAGGGTTTCTTGCCGTTTTGGGGACCTATGATCAATAGTAGGAACCTGAGACAGTTGACTCGAGTGGTGGAATCGACCGCTAATATCACTGCAAGTGCTCTTGGCAACATCACAGCAGAGCTTCAGGCGGACAGGCTTATGACGTTACAAAATCGTATGGTTTTAGACGTCTTAGCAGATCGAGGTGGAGTATGTAAGGTGATCCATTCGAGCTGTTGTATTTTCATTCCAGATAACGCTCCGACTGTCTATCAAACCATCTCGAAGTTGCATAAGATCTCCGAGTCCATACACGTAGACGTAGGGGATTGGACGCTACTAGGGTGGTTTTGGGGCCTAATGTCGACTTGGGGTTGGAAACTTCTGATGATCATTGGGGTTTTGTAGCATTCCTGTTCACATGTTGTCTTTGTGTGCAGTGTGGTCCTGCCTTATGTGGCCTCTGTGCTACGACGTGTATAAGGCAGCCGCCTGTTACCAAAGGAACACTGATGGATAGAATGATGTTGCAACAGCATCTGGATGGTCTGATGAATATCGAGATCGATTCTGATTCTGACTAGTGCTTGCCTACATGAGGGCAAAAGGAGCGTCTGAGGTTCCGTGACAATTGTAAGTAGTGTTTTCGACTCGCACGAATATGGTCGAGTCTGGTATCTATGAACCGCAAATGACGAGTGTATCGGGTGTACGCGTTTTCGCTGTGCTAGCCTAAACCGTTCGTTTGTTTCGTGGGTTTCTTCATCTGAACCCACGGGTTCCATCTTTGATACGGCATCCATTTTGTTTCTTGCCCTCAAGTAGCCAGCGAACGGACGCTGTCCGCTTAGCGACCCTGGGATTCCCAAACTCTTGCGGAAGACACGTGTTCCTTTGAGGGTGTCTTTATGATGAGGGGGATGACACTGTAAGGCAGATGGCCCCACTCGAGGCTCATCTTGCCGTGCCGGTCTATTGTCTCAGTTGTGCATTCATTAGGCACGCCTCCTTTGATGCCTGCAACTCGTGTTTCCTGACACCACCCCTTTTACACCCTCTTCGATTTGTTCACTGTCCTCGTCTTCCTCTGCACCTGTTTCTGTCTCTTCCTTGATTCGTTTACAGCCGAACGGAATGTACTAATGGTGGGAAGATGTACTTTTACAGTTGGGAACTGCCAAATGCTACTGTAATTATGTTCCGGGCCCTGAATACATGAAAGCGACCCCCTATGACATTTACTGTGGGAACCGGGTTGTAATCTTTTGTCCATCATGTTATCTTATGACTAAAAACTGTATAAAAGGAGCGATCCACAGATACAATTCGAAGCAGACTCCTCGAACTTGCACGTGTTGTACTTCTTGTGACTTCTGTGTTCCCTGCAGTAATAAACCTCGAATCTTTGGCGCCGAAGGAAGTGTCCCGTGTCTCTGTCATGTGTACGCCGGAACAGGTTACCCACGAAGGTTTTAGGTGTTATCCCTGGCACCGCTGGGTCTTAGAAAAACCCAGTCCTTCACAGGGCAGAAACATCAGACGCCCCACAGGAGGGGGAGCCAGCATTGTAGAGGGAAGGCCCAGCCCTATTCAGGTCCCCGGTACAACTCCTCCCTCCCATCTAAATACAGATCTCTCTATTCACCATTGGGCTGCCCCATCCTTTCTCCTGGAATCCCCCAGCCCTGTCACTCACAAACTCCAAAAAACGGAATACACACCTAGCAGAGGCAGGCTTTTTTATAGACAAGAAAATACCTACTTTCTAAAAGTGTTAGTTTCAAAAACAGAATGTTAAAACCAACTCCACTAAAAGATGTATTTTATCATTCCGAGTCCAGTCATACTAAACTTGAATTTCTACAATGTTCTCTGAGCCTGTTAGGATTATAAAATGTAATAATTTAACAGCCCATTCTGGCCTATAGAGAACAGGTAGCCTTGCAATAGCGAAAAAACAAAAATGTCTGTAATTCACTATTAGAACATGCCACACACATCAGGGCTTGTCCTACATTATACTTAAAATGCGCCCTGCCCTTTGGCCTACCATAGGGGTGTCTGATTAGGGACTGGCAAGTGGGTGCACTTGCCCAGTGAGCCTGACAGTACCAGACTGCACGCAGGCTCTGCAATGGCAGACCTTAGACACATTTTACAAGGCTGCTTCTGTGGGTGGCACAACCATTGCTGCAGGCCCACCAGCAGCATTTGGATTACATGCCCTGGGCACACTCAGTGCACTGTACTAGGGTCTGACAAGTAAACCAAATATCCAATCATGGAATCACTAATCCATACAGCAATTTACAACAGGGAGCACTCACACTGTGGCACTGGACAGCAGTGGCACAGTGCCCAAAGCATCTAACACCAGAAAAAATACATGAGGCAACAGAAAAAATGGAAGGGAGGCCCACACCAATAGTGCCAGGTCTAACAGATATCCATCCTGAACCATGTTAAGAGCCGTCTATCAAAGCTGCCTTGTACAAATGTTAGATACGGCTGCATGTCAAAGGAGATTAAAATTAGCTAGTGTTGTTTTACAGTGAATTTTAAACCCTCTCCCGACAGTCTTATCATATCCAGGTGCTGGAGCTCCTCCTTTCGCAGTTTCTTTCTGGGGATGTCTTGCATAATATTAGGGTTGGTAAAATATTCTGCGTGCCCTAGGCCACTCATGAAATTTCAGACGTACCTGACCCAGGGAATTCTTAAAGCCCCCTCAAGTTTAAGACAATCTTGAAGTATCTCTCTCTATTTAACTTAGTTTGCTCTTCTGTCCATATTCTGTGCCATAGCAGGATGGGTTAAAATGTTATGAGGTCCGAGATATATGGAGGACACGATTTGTCATGGCAGACAAAAGAAGTGGTACTAGCTGGGACAGATAAAAGATATCTTAAAAGAGAATTTTCCACTACTTGGATTGGCTGAGCAGCAGCAAAACCCCACACTCCCGCCCCTATATTACCGTTGAGGTACATTTGGCCTTATAAATTTGGATAAGCTCTGATGGGGGCTTCCTAGCTTCTTGAAAAAGGAGGAAAGGGCAGCTGTTGTCTTTGCCAATGAACATCCTTTTTGTTTGTATTGCTTGTGCCCATGAATCGCTTTGATGGAACATAATACCAAGATAGGAGAAGTTCTTGGTTATAGCTAACTTCTGCCCGCCCATGTACATGTTCCTCAGCCTATTTCTTCTCCCACCACAATTCATAATATAGGTCTTTTGACTTGTTAATTGAGAGACCTAAGTTCGCCATAAATTCTGTAAAACTATCTAAGGCCCTCTGCAGGCCGATTTGAGTTCTAGACATCAGTACTGCGTTATCCGCAAAGAGAAGTGCAGGTACTGATCGGCCACCTGCTATGGGGAAATCCTGGTTATTGTCAAGGAGTGCTCATTCCAACCCATTAATATATCAATTAAAAAGAAAAGGGGCCAGTACGCAGCCTTGCCTTAAACCCCTTTGGATGGGGAAGCGGGATGTGCGCTTGCTTCCTATGCCAAAGCGCACAGTAGCGATGCGCCATTGTACAAATACTGTACAAAAAGGGATAATGTGAGAATCCACTCCTAAGGCCTCAAGTATCTCCCATAATCTATAATGTCTCACTGAGTCAGAGGCCGCCGTGGGAACCACGAATACCAGAAACAAGGAGCCCTTCTTTACTCTAAAGTATTTCCCCACCAGTAGTGCAAGGTTTAAACTCTGCCCAATTGTTCCCAAACCTTCACAAAAGCTGTACTGAATATCTGAAAGGATCTGCCTAGCTTCTGCCAATGACTGAAGGGGCTCTAGAAGAACTCTCCTGGCTACTTTTATCAATGAGTCCAGCAGTGATATTGGCCGGTAACATCCGGGGTTGTTACGATCCTCTTTTTTAAATATTGAGACGATTACAGCTTTCACCCAGGTCTTAGGAATTGCTTCCATACTGCTGGCATTAAAAACCTGGGTTAATATAGGCCCTCAGAGATCGATGTTTGATTTAAATAAGTACACAGTAACTCCATCGGGGCCCGGAGCTGTACCTCCCTTACTCGCTGCGATAGCTCTCCCCACCGCCTCCAGTGTGAACTTCAGGTCTGACTTTTCCCACTTCTCGTTTGTGGTAAGCATGCGAGATTCATTAATGAGCTCCAGCTCAGCATAAATCTTTGAGAAGTGGCTAACCGAGGATTCCTCAGGTATGGCAGATATAATAGAGGGGCCCCCACTGGTAGTAGGAATGGAGTTTTCACTGCCCGCCAAAATGTGGCACTATCCTTCTGAAATGCTGCATCGTGTAGTGATTCCCAAGCTTCCTTTCTCAGGGCACATTTTCTCTCGTTGAGTGCCTGCCTATACTCCTGTCTAGCTTTCTTAATGTTATCGGTGATTCTGGGCTGCCTGTTTACCTAATTTTTAAGGGTGTTGTACGCACACGTACAGTGCTTATCAAACCAGCCCTGGGTCTTGGGTTTATTACGAGGTTGCACTAATAATGACTCCCTTATCCCAGCTACTAGTGTCTGAAACGAGGTTAATATGCTATGGGGTAACGCTGACTCACTCAAGTATATGTCAATGAAGGTTTTATACTTGGTCACTAGCTGGTTCATGACTGCTTCGGGATCTACCTTAGACCATCGTAATAAGTAACCATTTGTTTTGTCCAGTTTTATTGTTCCTATATCTTCTGTGGGGACGGATGTCCTTTGTGGCCTATGTACCTGAAGGCCAATTGTTAAACAAAGGGGAAAATGATCACTCATGGAATTATCCCCTACACTGAAGGCGTATATCCTCAATGCGTGATTACATGATGCAAGGTCAAAATCTATAGTAGATGATAAGCCTCTCCCGTTAAATGTAGGAGGCATAGCACTTGGGTTGGTCAAGAGATCGTTTACAAACTCCAACTCATTACTGACCATGAGGTAATTAAGAAATTCCCCCGACCTTGTGTGGCAAAAATGTGTGTTACATAAACCTTCTCAATCACTAAAAACACAGGGCCTCATTTATGAGGCTGTGCGTCACTTTTACGCCGCCGGTGCGTCACTTTTTGTGATGCACCAGCAGCGTAAAAAATGAGCCTTGTTGCACCATATTTACAAAGTGACGCATCTAGGTAGATGCGTCACTTTGTAAACCCCTGAGCTACATTATACCTACGCCAGGTATAATGTACGCGGGGGGGTTCTGGCGCAAGACAGGGTCATAGAAGTGACGCAGTGAAATCTATAAGATTTCACTTGCGCCACTTCTAGGACACAAATGCGTCACAGCAGGCGTAAGAAAGACTGACGCAGGCCCTTTCACATGGGGCTTGCCCCATGTGAAAGGACACATTGCTGGAGTTGCGTGACTTTTGTGACACACTCCAGCAATGCGTCACTTTTGCGCCATACAGATACGTCCGAAATATTGATGTATCTGTAACTCCTTGCGCCATGATGCGTCATACTGTAAATGTGACTCATCATTGGTCTCGCAAGGAGGGCGCAGTGAAAAGTGACGCATCGCAGCGATGCTTCACTTTTCATAAATGAGGCCCACAGATTCTATTATCCTGATAGGCACATGGTGAGCAGTTAAAATACCCCGTCATGATTATCATGCTATCTTTACCACCATCAGAGCTGGCCCTTTTGAGGTCACTTCCAATATTTCTTACAACGTTTTCCAACTCAGATGGTAGAATGTTATTATAGAAATTAGTCAAAAAAATGCAATGGGTCAGGCTGGTGTATAATTCGATCACTTGATAATATCTGTCCCCTCCCTTAATTCTGTGTTGGCTAAGGGTAATTTGTTCGATTGATATACACAGACCTCCCATTGCTCTACCCCGCGTCCCCTTTACTGCAGTCAAGTGTAATGTTTTGAATCCATTAATATGTATTGGATCCATCAGCCACGTTTCCTGCAAAGTATGTCAAAATCTCAAATTAAATCACACCACATTTGCTTATTCACCTTGTTGCCCAACCCTGCAATGTTCCAAGATATAATCTTGCACAAAGTGCGGTCATAACTTGACATAGGTCCCCTTCGTTCTGACATTGTAGCGGTAGATATTAAGTCTACCATGGGGGATGTTATGTTAGTTTGGGGGTCGCACCAACCAATTATTGGGGGTGGACTACTTGTTGTATACACTCCCTGAGGCTGTTCCAGCTCTAATGTAATGGATGAAGGATTTGACAGTAATTCCTCCATGTCTATGATGCTACCTTTGACGAGAGTTACAACTCCATCTGATCTAGAGGGGCCTTTATCCTGCACTGGGTCACAGCTTAGTGGGGCCAGTCAATCGATGTCCTCTAGAGTATGAAAGACATCGTAGTGATTGGTGACTGAAATAGTGTATCGAGCTTGACTCAACCCGAGTGATCTATCTTCCTCGTACATAAACTAGGAGAATCTATCTGGTTGGTAAAAGAAGCCCTGGGGTACAATGCTTATCCTTGATGTATTCACAGACCCGTCACCCGTCTTACCTAGTATGGTACGAGTCAGTGCTGGAGTCCTAAAGGTTAGGACTACACAAACTCCATCTAAGGACTTTTTGGAATTACCTACCCAACCAATCCGCTGAGCCATCTTCAACTCTGCGAATAGGGTGTTAGTGATACCCCGCGCCGATTTTTGAAGCGCCTCCGGAGGCGTCAAAGTGATGGCTGCAGCTCCTGTTGCAAAGATTACTGGGCTCTGAAGTCTACTGACTGCAGTAGGCTCCGCCCGCCAGTAACACCACCATCACCAGGAACCAAAGCGAGACTGACATGGGTCATTAAGACCGTATAAACATGGTCTCAAGCACACTAAAACATACCCTGCCTCCAAAAAATATAGTTAAATAGGTTGGTGAGTAACGTTTTTGTGAGTGTGTGAAGGACCAGGTTGCAGAACCAAGTGACAATCTGGATAGAAAACTATAACATAGTCAAGGGCTCTAGGCTCCGCTAGTCAGCGTTATCCCACCGGACCAGCAGTCCAAGACACAGGCGAAGCGGGCCTCTCAATCTCGCACCACAGCAACGACACGGCTCACCTGGGTCACCAGGCTCCTGCAGCCCAACAGTAAGTCTCAGCCACACACTCACAGGCCGGAGTCAGCAGAGCAGGCCCGGCCGGGCATGGAGTGGGCCCCCCAGGTACATTCCTCACCACTCAGTCGCCGCAGACTGCTCGTGTCCCACAGGCCACCCTGCAGCGGCCCCTGCAGCACCTCTTGCTGGGTGGAACCCCAGCTGATCTCGCTGCACCCGCTCAAGCCAGGCAGTGGTGTGGTCTGTCTTCGCCCGGGTTCCACCCAGGTTGTACGCCGGCAAGACCCGCTGCAGAGCCCGCCACGGGCAGCATTCAGCCTTTCGAGGGCACTTACAGGGCACTGGCCACAACCGCTACAAGCCCAATCACCGCAGTCACAGCCGGGGCGCCCGGGTTCCACAAGACCAAGCTCCGGTACGTCCACCATGAATCTACAACTAGTCAGCTTCACTATGCCACCGAACTGTGTTTTGTGCTCTGTTGATGTTACAGGTTGGAACTTGAAGTACAGAATGAACATTTTTGTAACATAAATAACTCTGCTCTCTGCTCTCATCAATTATCAATGTGTGATACAAAGTGCAGAAGTTCTGCCATAGCTTCACAGTGTATTACGCTATTGATGGCCTCAAGGAACTCAAAGGCATAGTTCTTACTCCTCCAGCTGTCAGGTATCTACACATACAAAGCTAGGTGGTCAAGGATGTCTTGTACAGATAACATTGAAGTATTCATCTTGACTGCCAGCAACACGTTGTTGATGAGAATCTTTATCTCCTCAGCCATAGATCTTTGGCGTTCATTTACCTCCATTCTATTTGCTTTGTCAGTGGCAGTTTCTGTCAGCATTGCCAGCAATCCATAACCAAACCTGGCAGCAGCTGTTTCTTAATATCACCATAGCAGACTTGTGTACTTTGCTAAGTAGATGGTCTTTCATGTAATCCAGTTTCCAGCCATCACTCCATTTCTTCCCTGTAGAAAAATCCCCAACAATCTTACCTTCGGCACATGCTTTGCAAATCAAGCCCACGTCTGGACTGTATTGAAATAGTTCCCTGGGTTGCATGCAAACCTTTCTTCGTGATTTCTGTGTCTCAGCCTCCACAATATCTTTCATCCACTCTTCCTTGAATACAAAGCAACATTTCTTCCTTTGTGGTGCAGCACAGCACTCTCCCAAAGTTACAGCTGTGCGCTTGAACATTTCCGTGCCCGCTGATTTGAACCTGCTGTGCCACAAACCCTGCAAAATAAGGAACATGGCTTACGTTGATGCCCAGCTCATGAACGCAATCTGTTATACTTCAATGTACTAAATGCACCACAGTTTAACTCTACCAAACTATTACCTCTTCTACTTGAACTCACGTACACCTGTTTAAATGTATGGGGTTCTGTCTGCGAAACCTGCATCAGAAGAAACCATAGGTAAGTATATTATACTACAATGTGCAAGATGCACCACAGTTTAACTCTACCAAACAACTACCTCTTCTGCTCAAACTCACGCCCGTTTAAATGTATGGGGTTCTGTCTGCGAAACCTGCAACAGAATAAGACATGGGTAAGTATGTTATACTACAATGTACTAGATCATGGGTACTCACAAACTTTCTCTCGGGGGCCAAATTTACAGTGTGGTTTGTGTCCGAGGGCCGCACCGGTGGGGGCGGGGTCAGTGGGGAAGGGGCGGGGCTAGAGCAACAAAAAAAACTGTGACCATGAGGTTGATCATAGGTCCCTGCAGCGGACGCCTTCGTCTACTGAGCCACCAGACCCAGCATAGACACACATCTCTCTCCCTCTCCCCCTCTCCCTCTCACTCCCCCTCTCTCTCTCTCTCTCTCCTTCCCTCCCTCTCTCTCTCCCTCTCCCTCTCTGACTCTCTGTCTCCCTCTGACTCTCTGTCTCCCTCTGACTCTCTGTCTCCCTCTGACTCTATCACTCCCTCTCACTCCCTCTGTCTCCATCTCTCCCTCTGTCTCCATCTCTCCATCTCTCCCTCTGTCTCCATCTCTCCATCTCTCCCTCTGTCTCACTCGTTCTTACTCTCTCACTCCCTCTCTTCCTGTCTCACTCACTCTGACTCCCTCCCTCCCTCTGTCTACCTCCCTCCCTCTCTCCCCCTGTCTCCATCCCTCCGTCTCCCTCCGTCTCTCTGTCTCCCTCCCTCCCTCTCCCTCGCTCACCCTCCCTTTCCCTGCCTCCCTTTCCCTCTCCCTCTCTTTCCCTCCCTCTCGCTCTCCCTCCCTCTATCTCCCTCTCCCTCCCCTTTCCTCCCTCTGTCTCCCTCCCTCTGTCTGCCTTCCTTTCCCTCCCTCGCTCTCCTTCCCTCCCTCGCTCTCCTTCCCTCCCTCCCTCGCTCTACTTCCCTCCCTAGCTCTCCCTCCCCCTCGCTCTCCCTCCCCCCTCGCTCTCCCTCCCCCTCGCTCTCCCTCCCTCCCTCGTAATGGAATTCATTTTTCATATGGTTTTGTCTGTGTTTAATCCTTAAAACACAAGCAATCACTGGCAGTGGCGCAAGGCTAATAGCTTGTTTTTAAACTTGTTGAAAGATGCGGAAGATGCGTTCCTTCCCTCACCTCTCCCCCAAAAACACACAAGCTGCTCTCTCGGGACCCGATCTCCCATGTCAGTGCTTTAGTGGATGGAAAAGGTGGTGGTGTCTCCAAAAGGGGTATTTAGGTGTAACTAGGAAATCTTGGGAAAATTATGGGTTGGGCCTAAACGGGACCTAAACTCGGCATGCCACCTGACAAGTATTCAAGGCACCTTTATGTGTGATGTCTGGTAGTGCTTATAAAACCATCATACTTCAGGTAACACAAAAACCTAAAACATGCCCGATCCATTACCTGTACCAATGCTTGTTAGCACAGATTTTTGTTCTATGTCACATGAAGGTGTAACTCACTTTCTTCCTGTCACATCACTTCCTGCTGCAGGCCCCCTCTCTGTCATTCACGTACAACCTGTGCTCCACTCATCTTTTTGAATTCTCTCCATCTACATATTTCACGCCATCTGCACCACTGTCTTTCACTCTCTCCTACACATCCTTCCTTATAACTCCTCCTCCTCAACATCGCCTCTCACACGCCCCACATTTTCTTTTCCATTGACACTGTCCCTATTTTGACAGCTGCATACCACCATACACTTTCCCATAGAATCGCCATTACAATTGGCCCACATGTGGCCATCGTTCTGGGCGCCCAGCAGAGAGGCCAAGGATTGGATGAGCATTTAGTTAGAACACCGTTATGCGAGTCTCTGTCAGAAAGTCGAACTGCCTTCAGCCTCAGCTGCAGTTCTCAATCATGCCCAGTCATGAACAGTCACCCACACCCTGAGCTCACACAGACACCTTGAGGTGACCGGGCTTGCAGTGCGGTTATGCAAGATTCGTGCAACATTACTGAAACCCATCTGAGATATGAACATATTCTAAGGAAATAGAGGCGCACACATAGTTCACCATTAAATAAAGCGAACAAACTTTAACAGGGACCAACTGGGGGCATCTGGAAGGCTGAGGACTTCTACAGCTTCACGAAGCTAGCCACGTGGTCTCTAGGCTCTGAAGTGAGGCGGGTGTAAACTCGGGACCCCCCTCCCGCACCTGCTATCACCCCATACTCCACCTTTTCTCTGACTGCCTCCTTCTCGTGACCCTGCTGTTTGTGTACCCTCCCCCCCCTCCCCCTGTGACAGCTTCCAGGCGCGCGCACACAGCCGCACCCAAGCATTTCACAGGTCTTCAAAAGACCATTAGCATGTTAATGAGGCTCTTTTCACCTCACAGCGCTCCTGCAGCCCCACTCTGACTACGGCGGAAATCGCCCGGCCCCCACAGGCAACAGAGTCTCTGAGTCGAGCTCTGGTTGCAGACAGCCTTTAATAATAAAAAAATAAAAACTCGGGTACGATGTCTGAAAGGTCCGCGGGCCGCCAGGGAAGGCTTGCCGGGCCGCCACTGGCCCGCGGGCCGTACTATGAGTACCCTTGTACTAGATGAATCCACAGTTTAACTCTACCAAACAATTACCTGTTCTGCTTGTACTCACGTACACTTGTTTAAATGTATGGGGTTCTTTCTGCAAAACCTGCAACAGAAGAAAACATGGGTAAGTATATTATGCTACAATGTACAGGATGCACCACATGTTAAATTCTACGAAACAATTACCTTTTCTTCTTATACTCAAGTACTCCTGTTTAAATGTGTGGGGTACTGTCTGTGAAACCTGCGACAGAATAAAACATGGGTAAATATTTTATACTACAATGTACAAGATGCACCACAGTTTAACTCTACCAAACACTTACCTGTTCTGCTTGTACTCACATACGCCCGTTTAAATGTATTGTAGTGTAGTTCCTATATTCCCAATAGGCTCTGCACATTGGAATAATATATGCTATAGATTTGACGTAGGATTTATGTTAACTAGGTCTCTATTGAATATACTAAACATAATTGTGTGTGTGCCAGCTAACTCAGAGGTCACTAAAAACTTTCTTGAATGTACAAGAAGGGATTCGTTTCTGACAATCGCATAAACATGACAACTTTGTTTCCCAAGAATAAGAATATATCTCTCAGAGTCGCGGAAACAATAGATAAGTATTTCACTCAGTCAATTGTGCATGCTTTGTTTCTACAGAGTTGCAGAGAAATAGAGAGACGGGCATTTTCAATAAAAGGTTTATTGAACAGTCTTCTTTCTCATGCAAGAGATATGAACTGCTACAATCGTTAGACAGAATATAAAGTATAACGCGTACAGCGAGAATAGTATTATAAAATAACACTGTAACAGCATGGTTTGGTTTCTAAGCCATAAAATACATACATAAATAACAGACTAAAATACTCAACTGGTGCTTCTAAAATACGCCTACCCCAGTGTACCTAACGTAGTTCTAGTACGAGGGAAGAAGTAAGTATTGTTTAGCATAGGTTTAAGTTCTTTGCCAAGAATGTACCAAAGGTTTCTCTAGGTTCTAATCAGCTCCATACCTCAGAATAAAGGCGTTTGGTATCTCTTTCTCGGGACTCGATTTCCCAACACCCCGCAAGGGGAGTTAGAAACACTGGAGCTGGATTTCTCGGCAGGAGAGGGCAGCTTCCTGATCAGTGCGCCAAATGGAGAGTTGGCTTCCTTCGGCACTTGCTGTAGCGAGCTGCTCGGGTAAGTAGGCTGTCGATCTGCTCCGAACCACCGTGTTTTGCTATAGCAAGTGAAGGTATATTAATACCTTGAAGGTGTTTAGGAATGCCAGGTTTGACATAAAGTTGAGCATATGAACGACATAAATGAACCCCTGGGGAATAGTTGTTCATTGTAAAGCTAACTGAGTTCTTGGAGAAATCAATATTCAAGCAAGGGGAAGTCCCTGACGGCTTCAGCTGATTTTCCTAAAAATCGTTGTGATGTTTGGTGAACGGATGAAGTAGCCATGCCTGTATTAGGGTAGTATGGGCTGTGCCTAAATAAGGGTTTGATCTCTATGCCTATATAAGGGCAACGTGAATTGTACCAAACAATACTTGCATACAGCAAGTGACCCTGGCTGACACAGCTATGAGATAGGGTAAACCTGGCAACATGCCACAACAGCTGTGATCATACAACATGAGGTAACTTCCATTAGAAATTTGTCCAAAAATTGGGTCAATCACCACAGCTGGTGAACCTTGTAGGTGGGTATGCAGTCAAAATATCGAGTTTTTATTTCGACTGGACAGAAAATCGACTCCAGAATATCGAGATGGCAGTAATATCGAGGTAAGTAATATCGATGTATTTTTTATCGATTTCTATGTTAAGTAAAAAATATCGAAGTTGAAAATATCGACTAATTAATATCGAATGTTAAAAATATCGTTTATTTGTATTAGTAAAAAATATCAAAAGTTAAAATATAGACTGTTAGAATATCGACTGTCAGAATATCGACTGTCAGAATATGGACTGTCAGAATATGGACTGTTAGAATATCGACTGTCAGAAAAACGAAATATTAAAATGTAGACTGTTTATAATGTTGCAATATTTATGTTTTTGCATAAAATAAATAAAATGTTAGTTAATTTAGTGTTATAAAATATATAAATATTTAATTCGAAAATTAAAAAAAATAGTAAAAATTTATAATAATGGTTAGGAGTGGGTTGTGGGTTTTTAGGGGAATAGGGTGGGAAGTGTTTTAAAATATATAATTTTAAAAAACAGTAAAATATAGCAAATATTGTACAAATTAAAAAATATATATATATTTTTTTTAATTTATAATAATTTTTAGGAGCGGGTTGTGGGTTTTTAGGGGAATAGGGTGGGAAGTGTTTTAAAATATATAATAAAAAAGTAATAAAAGTTAAAATTTATGTACACTATTGGTAATATTTATGCTTTAGGAGCGGGTTGAGGGTTTTTAGGGGAATAGGGTGGGAAGTGTATTAAAAATGTAATATTTAAAATTTCAGAACTAAATTTAATGTAAAAATGTAATAATAATTTTAAAATTTAAAAAACAAAATTGAAAATAATTTTCAATTTAAAATTTCAACAAAAATTAAAAAGGAGTGGGTTGTGGATTTTTTAGGGAATAGGGTGGGAAGTGTATAAAAAATATAAATAATCAAATTTCAAATATAATTTTAAATTAAAAAAATTAAGTAATATTTTACAAATTAAAAAAATAATTTGAAATTAATTTCAATGTTAAATTTCAAATTAAATTTTAAATTTAATTTTTGTATGGAAATATTTTCTTAAGTATATTTAAATAGCAAAAATAAAAACAATTAAATGTTTTAATTTTTGTCTGGATTGTTTGTAATAATATTGTTTTTTGCTATTATAGAGGAACAGTTTTTGAATTTTTTTATAATTTAAGAAATTTAAATTTTGAAATGTATTTAAAAAAAGAAAATTAAATTTTTGCAAATATTTTGAAAATCGAAATTTCATTTAACTGATAAAAGTTATGATTATTTAGGGCTCCATTAGGATGTCGGGCGGATTTCCTCCGCCAGGGTAGCAGTGGCCACCGCCACCCTGGCCGAGGCAATCCGCCCGACATCCTTCCCTGCATTCCCCCCCCGCCATATTACGATGGCGGAGGGGACCGCAGCGGTGGGAAACACCGGCCGCCTGTTTTCCGCCCCGGTCGCCTTGCGGCCGGGGCGGAAAAGGGATAACATGGTGGCGGTGTCTATCAGACACCGCCAGCCATATTAGAATAGGCATTTTCAATGCCTGTCCGTGGCGGCAATGCCGCCACGGAAAGGCATGCGGTGTTCACTCTAGGGGGCCCCTGCGGCCCCCGAGTGACGGCCAAAGGGGGGTGGCACACGGGGGGGTACCTGTGGTACCCCCCTGCATTTGCATAATCGCAGCGGCAGGCACCGCGCGGTGCCTGCCGCTTCGATTATGCAAGTGCGTGCATTTGTGTTTAACATTGTGGCGGGCAGTGCAGTGAGCACCGCCCGCCACAATGTTAATTTGAAGAATGCGCCCGCCACTGTGGCGGGCACATCCTAATGCCAATGTCGGGACCCCCGCCCTTTAGGCGGGCGGTCCCGATTTACGATGGGATGACGGGCGGGCAAAGTCCGCCCGTCATCCTAATGGAGCCCTTAGTGATTTTTATTTGTAGTAGTGAAATGAATGAATATTTTGTGTTATTTTCTAACCATATTTTGGTAAAAATGTATAAAAATGTTAAATATATATTTCAAAAGTAAACAAAAAGTTCAAATATTTTTATTACAAATTTATATATTTTAATTTAATTTGAATTTAACAAAATTATGATTGGTTTGTGTTTTAGTATGTTAATAGTCTGGTTTAAAATAATTTATATTTGGTGGTTTAGGAATAGTAATTTATATGCTTTTTGTGTCCAGCACCTTCCCTGAGTTTATACTTGGTGAATTGGGAATAGAAATGTATATGGGTTTAGTGTCCAGCACCTTCCACGAGTTTATACTTGGTGGAGTGGGAATAGTTGCAGATCAGGGCCAGGTGCTTTACCCCCCAAGCTTGCATTTATACTGGCACTGACTTCTTCCCTGAGTTTATACTTGTTGGAGTGGGAATAGTAAATTATATGGTTATAGTATCCAGCACCTTCCCTGAGTTTATACTTGCTGGAGTGGGAACAGTAATTTATATGGGTTTAATGTCCAGCACCTTCCCTGAGTTTATACTTGGTGAAGTGGGAATAGTAATTTATATGGGTTTAGTGTGTAGCACCTTCTCTGAGTTTATACTTGGTGGAGTGGGAATAGTAATTTATATGGGTTGAATATCCATCACCTTCCCTGAGTTTATACTTGGTCGAGTGGGAATAGTAATTTATATGGTTATAGTGTCCAGCACCTTCCCTGAGTTTATAGTTGGTGGAGTGGGAATAGTCATTTATATGGGTTTAGTGTCCAGCATCTTCCCTGAGTTTATACTTGGTGGAGTGGGAATAGTACTTTTTATGGGTTTACTGTCTAGTACATTTTTTGAGCTTAAAATTGGTGAAGTGGGAATAGGAAAAGATTTGTACATAATTATTTTTTGTTTGCTACAATACTACAAGATTCATTTGTATAAAAATATAAAAAAATAGTTGTAATTCTAATTAATGTTAGTTTACTTATACATTGATTAATAAATCATAATAATTATGAAATTACAAACATTATCTCAAAATATTAGATACACACAGGGTTAAATGGAACAATTGAAATACAGTTTATTGAAATGGAAAAACAAATGAGAAGTAGAGAAAATAATTTTATTAGCAAGAGAAATTAATAAGTAGATACTGTTTATTATCACAAAAAATATAGCAACTAAATATATACATTTATAAAAAAATATTCAATTGGATTTAAAACATGTTTATGTTTATTCACATTTATTTTAACTAATTTTTAATAACAAACATAATAACATAGTGTAGATTTTATTAAATAACAATTATTTTAATCACATACAAAATAGAAATATTTTAATAATAAACTTGTTGAAAATAATTGTTATATATTTGTTGTATGTACATTTTTTCATGTTTTAAAGTAGAGAATATTGATAGATACATTTTATAAACTTTTTACAATAGTAACATTTATGTGGGTTACAAAATGGAAATAGATTAATTTAGAAATTAATAAAATTAATATTGAAAATATTAATAATATTAATTTTTACATAGGGTAATAATTCAGAATATATTTAAATACATAGGTAATTGTCAAAATAAAATGAACATATTTATAAACATTATGTTTAACACAAAGTTCCATATAGAAGTAATTTTTACATTTAAATTAATTACAAAGTGTACATATAAATAATAATTTTCTTTTTAACAGTTAGTTAAATAACAGTGCAAATAATTTTTTTAAACAAAGAATATTTTTTAAATATTTAAAACAAATAATCATCAGTAATAATATATAATGTAAGGCTTTGTTTTTGTGATATGGATAAAAATGCGTTGGAAACCCATACATGGTTGGAGAGGGCAGTTGACACTTGTCTACCTATTGCCAGGTGTAGAGGGAATGTACATCGCCCACCGGCTCCCTGGTACACTGAGGATCTTAAATTAGAATGACTAAGTGTAAGGCACTTGAACGGAAATGGCGCAAACACTACGACCCTCTAAAAAAAGAGATCTACCGTAAGGCCAGAAACCTTTATCACTCGGCTTGTACGAGAGCCAAAGCCTGTTATGTAACAGAGACCATTAACACTGCTGCTAATAAAGCACAGACTCTCTTTAATACAGTCAAAGAACTAGCTGGAGCAAATTCTATGGCTGCTGCATGCCCCCTTACCACCCAAAAATGTCAAGACCTTGCCACCTATTTTGTGGAAAAGATTGAGACCATTATTGCCCATATCAACCCTCCTTTGATGGACGGCAGAGAAGTTCTGCCTCCAGTTAGGTCAGTAGGATGCCGGCTTGATTCCTGGCCACCTATTACTTTGGAAACCTTGAAATCTTTAGCTATCTCTATTAAGTCAGGCTCTCCTTGTGACCCTCTCCCTATTAGCATTCTGAGCCAACTGGATGACTCTGCTCTGAAGATCATTTCTGAGACATTAAATGCCTCTATTAATCTGGCAAAAGTTCCAGCGTCCTGGAAGCACGCCATGGTCAGCCCTTTGCTGAAGAAGCCTTCGGCTGATCCTGAGGTGTTGGCCAACTATCGCCCCATCTCCCTGCTGCCTGCTTTCTCAAAAATTTTGGAGAAACACATTCACGGTGTACTTACCATATTTACGGAGAATAACAACCTGCTCCACTTCTCCCAGTCAGGTTTCAGGGCTGGTCATTCCACCGAGTCCGCCCTCTTGGGAGTCACCGAGAAGATCAGGGGGCTCTTGGACGATGGGCAAACGGTTGCATTTGTCTTGCTCGATCTAAGTGCTGCCTTCGACACCATCTCACACGACAGGCTGCTTACCAGTGAGGATGGTGTTGGAGGGGCAGCGCTGGATTGGATTGAATCCTATTTGTGCAACCGGACGTTTCAGATCTCGTCTTCACAGGCCCAGTCAGACACATTTTTTTCACCCCATGGCGTGCCTCAGGGTTCAATCTTGAGTCCGCTATTTTTTAATCTGTATCTCCGCCCTCTAGCCGATCTAGCGGAGCGAGTTGGTCTAGAACTAATGACCTATGCGGACGATTCGCAGATTGTCTTTTCTCTCACCAATTCGGATCCTTCATCCCCCTCTGTGTTGAAACTAGGTCTTCATGAAGTCTTCAGCTGGATGTCAACGAACCAGCTGAAGCTCAATGGGGAGAAGACGGAGATCCTTCTCTTAGGTAAAAACAGAGACCTTTGGCAGGATACTCACTGGCCGCCATCCCTGGGCGTTTTTCCTATTCCAGCTACCCATGTCAGAAACTTAGGGGTGCACATCGATGACACACTATCGATGAAACAGCAGGTCAACAAAGTGGCTGGTATTTGCTTCACTATCCTCAAATGGCTGCAGAAGAATATCTGGATGTTGCCTGTTGATACCCGGAAGACCGTAGTCAATGCCCTCATTACATCACGGCTTGACTACGGTAACATCCTTTACCTGGGTTCCAACTTAGCCGTGATCAGGCGGCTTCAGCTTGTCCAGAACTCCGCAGCCAGGTTGCTGTGTAAAATCCCCAGGACAGCGAGGATTTCTAAGCACCTTAAGGACCTGCACTGGCTCAGGGTGGAGAGCCGGGTTCGGTTCAAAGCCCTGAGCTATATGTTTAAAATAAAGGCAGGAACCGCACCAAAGTATTTGGAAAAATTAGTTAGGCCCTACTCTCCTGCACGTAATCTCCGCTCTTCAAATGCAGCAAATTTTGTGGTACCCAGATTTAAACTGGCCAGAATGGGAGGGAGATCCTTTTCCTATCTGGGACCAGTCCTCTGGAACTCCCTTCCCCCAGCCTTACGAAAGGAGGAAAACTTTGCCAGCTTTAAGAAAAGCGTTAAAACCTGGCTTTTCAATAAATAATTGTGGTCTCTGGCCGTTTTGCTTTCTGTGCTGTTGGGTTCTTAGTCCTGGCGCCGGGAAACCCTTTGTGGGTATCTGCGCGCATGACAAATGCAAATAAATAAATAAATAAATAAATAAATTTTTACTTTTAAAGTGTAGGAAAATACAAATTAAATAGCCTTTTCACATATACAGGGACTATTTTGTTACCGCGTAATGTTATTTTGGCTCATTTGGTGGCGGAACAGGTCGCGGTTGGATGCTGCTTCATGTTGGAGAGGGTACGTTTGTTTTCATTATATTTTATAAGTTAATGAAGTTCTTTTAAGTGTATGTGTGGTGTGTTTAGGTTTAGTTAGATAGTATTATTGATCCTAGATTGTGTTTTAGGTGTTAGTTAGAGTGTACGATATTTGGTTTTTACCGCGTTTCAGTTGTAGGTGTGTGAGGTATGCTAATATGTTTAAATGTTTGTAATGGATATGTTCAGAGCATAAATATGTGTTTTTATATCTGTATGGGTGTATTTGTGTGGGTGGGTATGTATATTTCTATTTTTCAGGTTATTGTCGCGGTTTAATGTTTTGGAGTAGGTCGATTTCTTTTTATAAAGTTGTGTGACGAGTATTATATACTCTTATTTTTACACACATACTTTGTTTTTCGGGTTTTCCAAGAGTGTTTATTTTTTTAAATTACTATTTTCGAGTTTTGAAGGGTACATCCTGTGGATTACATTGGAGAGGAGTCGCCATGGATTTGCTTGTATTTTTCCATTTTTTTGGGGCTTCCTTGGATTGTATGGATATTTTTAAAGCTTTGCTATGGATTGTTTGACATTGGATTACTTTTCAAGCAGCGACGGAAATGTAAGTATTTAAATAAAATGTTTTTGGGTGGGAAAACTGTTTAAATTTGTTATATTGTTATGTTATATGTAACATTTGGTAAATAAATGATCATAATACATTTAATATATGTTTTAATAATGTATTTGATAATTTAATTACAATTTGTTACATATAATAAAGGTAGGAAATGTTATATTTAGAAGTGGCTAATGTTGCATGTATATTTATCTTATATTTTATAGAATAGTTTTAGCTATCATTGAGAGATATTCCAGTCCTTTGCTAGTTGGATAGAGGGTAACTTGGCTTTGGAGTGTGTTATACATTTTTTTAGTTTCTTTGCTTAATTTAGGTCCAATCAGGGTTACTGATTGCTCCATTCGGAGCTCTTGGTAACTCTGCTCTTTTAGTAAGGATTGTATTAATTTGTGAAGGGTTGGTGTCCCTCTGCCTGTAGTTGATTTGAAGGCATTATGCCACCCTTCAACTGCATTGTTGGTTTTAGCTTCCTTGTTTAGTGTGCTAAGGTAGACATTCCACCAGGCTATTTGATATTTCGGTTGTCTTCTATGGCCAGATCGGTGTAGCCTTCCTACCCATGTATCTTCAAAGTAGTCAAGCATAGGGCTTAGTCTTTCTTCGTTTCTTTTATAGTAGGGGCTTTCTATTAATAAGTTATAGTATTCTGCAACATCTGTCACAGGCACATAGACTAGGGAAATTCGTTTTTTGATTTGATAAGCAAAGGTGCTGTCTGTGGCGTATTGGACACTTAGGGCCTCATTAGGATGGAGGATTTTCTGAATCCTCCGGGCCGGCCCGGAGGATGCGGAAAATCCTCTGCGGACCCACCAAAGACCCACCGCCACATTAGGATGGCCGGTGGGTCCTGGTTTCCGTCCGCAGCTTTTCCACCGCGGTTGGCTTACAACCGCGGCGGAAAAGCACTAATATGGTGACGGTGTCTCTCAGACACCGTCAGCCAGATTAGGATGGGCTCTGAAACATGCTCTTCCGCGGTGGCTTTTCCACCATGGAAAAGCATGTGTAACTTCACTGCGGGGGCCCGTTGCGGGCCCCCTAGGTGAAGGGGGGGTGGGGGGTGCACATGGGGGGTACATATGGTACCCCCCTGCATTTGTATGCAGAAAGCGGCAGGCATCGTGCGGTGCCTGCCACTTTCTACATACAAATGCAATGCGTGCATTTTTAACATTGCTGCGGGTGCAGCTTGAAGTCGCACCCGCCGCAATGTTAAAAATAGAGGATGTGACCGCCAGGGTGGCGGTCACATCCTAATTGCACAGGAGGGAACTCCGCAGCCCATGCGGAGGTTCCCTCCTACTCTATGGTGGCGGACGGACTCAGGTCCGTCCACCATCATAATGTGCCCCTTAATGTTGATTTTTGGAGGTGTCGCCATATACATTGATTGAAATGATAATAGCAACCTTGTATTGCTGTGTGTGGGTATGTTTTAAGGATGCTGGTTATCATTGCTTTCTCAAAGTCAATGATTATTCTTTGTGGAAAATAGTCATTAGTATGTTGTTTGACTTGGGTTAGTATTTCCAGATAGGTAGATTGCTGTTTGTTTGGTATGAGGGCATATAGGAAGGGAATATTTGCATTTTGGAAATGACCGTGGATAGTGTACATCTGGTAAAAAGGTTTAGGACATACTGAAAAAGTACCGTCCATCATCCAAGTTTGGCATTGATTTAGTTTAGTCATGTTGTTTTCTGTGGCAAACAGAATAACTCTTTTATCTTTAGACTTGTTGTCATAGAGGATAAATGGTTCTTTACTGTGAGTTAGAGAGAGTTCAGGGGGAATTTGCACTTCTTCGAAAGTTGTAGGTGTGGGAGGAGTAGTTGATGTAGCTCTTTTTTGTCTAGCTATAGTTCTTTTAAGGCATTCTATAGATGGTAGTTGGCTAGAAGCGTGTTGGGGCAGTACACTTAAATGTTGTTTCAAAATAGCAGTTGTTTGTTGATCAGTACTAGAACTAGCTTCTTTGAGAGAATCAAGCATTTCTCTAATCTCTGTTTCAGTTACATTGGGTGGGTGATTATGTTCCTTAGTATAAGTAACAGTGGTCTCCTGAGTGATAGCTCTACCATAACATTTGCTAGAATAGTACTTTGTGCACTTCCAAAACACTTTCATATCTTTCTGTTTCTCCTGAGTGTAAACATATCCCATGTAACAAAGAAGCATTTTCCCTTTTTGGGAATAAACACATTTTGCTCCTTCAGTCATGCTTGCCTGTTTGTGCTAGGAGAAATTAAAATTTAAATATTAGGAAAGTATATAAATCATGTATGTTCTATTCTGAAAACACAATTTTGCACATTTATTATTTACCTGTATATTTCTATGTTGATTTCAGGTGTTGCTTTTCTTCAAATTGTTCTTTTCAGGTGTTGCTTTTCTTCAAATTGTTCTTTTCTGTGTATTTCTTTTGTACCTATGGAGATTGAGAAAATGTGTTACAATCTTTTTTAAAGCACTTATGTTTCTTTGGTTGTGCTCTGCTAGCTAGTTTGTAGTTTGTTACCTCTCGATTAAGGTTTTAAGTCATGTTTTCAATTATATACTTACTTTTTATATTTTTTCTTAGAAGTGCAGATGTTGTGTAGGTCTTCTTTATTTAATTTTCCTCTGTAGAAAATAGAGTAGAAATAAAAGATTTGTTTTATGTATTTGTTTTTTAAATACAGGTTTGAGCATTCAGAGTTAGGTTTTGGATATATATAAAGGCGGTAGTACTTACTTTAGATAGGTGTAGCTGGTTTTCTGTTGAAGTCAATCAGTTTTCTTTCACCAACCCTGCAGAGATTCCCCTTCCTTCTGTTTGGAGATTTTGACTTCAATTCTTGCTAGTTTTAATCTTGTTTTTATAGCATTAGTTTAATTGTTTCTGAAAGTTTATTGGTTGTTTAAATTGATAGCTTATTCCTATTTGTGCATTTGAATTTTTTTAAATTTTATGCTAATTGGTTTTCTTATATGGGTGACACCAATTACTATTTTTATTATGTGTAAGTGACTTTATTTCTGTAGGTAATGCCTTATTTTATATTGAAAGTGCAAGAATCGATATAATGTGCGGTACTAAATGTTTTATAATTTGCAAAAGTTGTTTATGAGTTTTAAAATGTTTGTTTGATATAAATGTTTATCTTTAACACTTTGCAATATTTATTGTGTGTTGTTTATATTTTAAAAAAGAGTTTATGGTTATTTGAGAATAATATAATAAAGATATTTAATTATAAAGTGCATTATTTATGTTTTTTGTAAAGTCGATAATGTTTAAATGACGATATTTTTGCATTCTATATTTTTGTGGTCGATGTTTTGGCTATGTTAATAGTAAGATGTGAAAATCGATGTTTTTAAAAGCGATAATATTGTTGGTCGATATAGTTGTAGTCGATATTAATTATAGACGATATTATGATTTCGATATTTTTGTGTTTTCTTATTTAAGTAATGGGAGTCGATATTTTTGTAGTCGATAATTTGGCAACGATATTTTGTCTAGTCGATATTCGGTCATTCGAGGTTATGTCAGTGATCCTTGTAGGTGGCAGGATAAGTTGTTAGAGGAACCATCGCATGCCCCTTGTAAATTAATACCCTGACAAAGAAGAGAACTGTTTAGTGCGTTTTCACAATTTTTCCAGTAAGGCACACTTCTTTCCCCCCTCTCCAGCATCTGTGTGTGTATGGTAAATCCCAGGATGTCCTGATGTATTCTCCACCCAACCTTTCATATATGCTTGCTCTTATATGTTTTAAGCAATACTGAAAATGGAAAATTGTAACAGGCAGAATGATTGTTCTATGTATAATCCATTCTGTTGCTGGTTTTTCAGTGACAGTTAATGGCAATCTTTCCAGTTTTTTTCAATGCTCAGCACCGTATAGGCTGCTCCCCTCTGTGCCAGTTTGATCTGTTTATCAGTGAGATTAAATTCTGAAAACAGTGATATAGTATTGATTAAATACCAAGGCACATAGCCTGAATGAAGGTTTTGTAACGCCCTGCCTAATAGCATGATAGAACGTAATTGTGACTGACCATGTTGCAACATGACCAAGACCTGTTCCATGATGTCAATGGCAGAGGATACTATGCTGTCCAAAGAATATATCCTGGATGACAGAGTCGTTAACCCATTGTCAACTACAGAGAGAGATTTCTCTAAGTGAATACGATCAATTTCTCGTATTCGTTCTGCAGTCTCTGCTTGCGTAATCTTCCACGCTTCATTATACAGGGCATACATACGGGCGTATATAAAATGTTAATGATGTGGTTTTCTTGGTCCTAGCCATCTTTCAGTAAAGATAAGTGTTGCTTAACATCCCTAAGTGTAGATTTGTGTAGCCATTCAAGGGATAGTTTCCCTACACTGTATGTTGTTACTATTCCTGGATGCTGTCTCTGAACATATCTTGGATCTGGCCTAGTGAATGGGAACCCCGTGTTTTATTCAGGAATCTATCTTGACAGGTGTGTATGTGGGCCAGATTAACCATTTTTTACAATCTGGATCTGTTCTGTTGTGATGCAAAATAGTATGTACGTCAACCTCCCCCTCTGAAGTGTCTTCACTATCAGGTGTAGGTATGGACGGGTTGTTTAAATCTTTTATCTTGGCTAACCCAAGACAAGATGTCTGTTGGACAGTGTCATTCAAAAATATAATTTGATCTTGGATGATACAGGCTCTAAATAAAGCTTCTATCCCCTGCACTTGCCAGTCTTTTGTGCCCCAGACAGTTTTCGTCTCAATGTTGTCTTTCCAAAAGTAAAAAGCTAATGTAGACAGCTGAGCAATGAAGGCAGCAGAATAAGTTTGCTTGGTTTTTGTCAACATATGTTTCATTCCTGTGTTGTAAAACGATTCTGGATTGGAAGTATTAAAACCTGAAAAGTATGGAAATGTGCCCAAAAATGTTTTTGAGCTACCCTTTGGTGGCGTAGAACAATGTTCCTATTGATTATACAGTAATACATTTCTAGGATTTGCAGATTTGTTCAAGAAATGATGACCATGGTGATTATAACAATACATTTGTTCATAATCTGATGGATCTTCTATGTATTCATGAGTTGTAAACTTTGCACACATTTTTGATATTTGATATTTGATATTTGATATTTGTGGGGTATTTGTGGAGCGCGGCGTTCGCTCCGAAGGGAGCATCTTGGCGCTAGTGGGTGAGAGAAAGCTGGTCCAGGAGGAGTTTAGATGGAAGGGAATTAGATGGAAGCCTTAGAATGTTCATCCGGGAGTTTGAAAATCCATGTTTTCAGGAGCTTTCTGAAGGGTTTTTCCTGGGTTTGATGTCTGAGGGTTTTGGGGAGTTTGTTCCAAGCTTTGGTAGCAAGGAAACTAACGGTTTTTGCACCTTTCGTTTTCAGGTTGTATTTAGGAGGAATGATAAGATTGTCATCACTTGAACGAAGGTGACGGCTGGGCAAGTAGTGGGGAAAACGTCTTGTAAGGTATTTGGGGCCTGTCTCATTGTAGGCACGAAAAGCCAGGATCAGGATTTTGAAAAGGATCCTTTTGTGGAGAGGGAGCCAGTGAAGCGAACGGAGAGCTGCAGAAATAGAGGACCTGCGGGGGAGACCTAGGACTAGACGGGCGGCTGTGTGAAGTACGCTCTGCAGTTTAAGGATGGTGCTCTTCTTAGCTCCTGCGAGCAAGCCGTTGCAATAATCCAGTCGCGAGATAATAAGTGCGACTGCCACCGTCTTTCTGGCATCGATGGGAAGAAAGTCGAAGAATTTCCTCAAGGATCTAATTGTTCCAAAGCATTTGCCAGCGACGGTTCTGGCATGCTGATCGAAGGAAAGTTCGGAGTCGAAGATTACACCAAGGTTCCTAGCTGATGACACTGTCTGGGGGGGAGCAGCAGAGTCGTCAGGCCACCAAAGTGCTGGACAGAAAGTATTATTGGTGCCAGTCTGGAGGATCTCCGTTTTACTTGAATTACATTTCAAGTGGTTATTTGTCATCCAGGAGAATACTTCGGTCAAGCAGAGTTTCAGGTTGAGTTCAGCTTTGGTGGATAGTTTGTCCAGGGGTACAATGAGTTGTGTGTCATCGGCATACGAGGTGACAGGTATGCCGAATGATTCTATCAGATTCAGGAGGGGAATGAGATATATATTAAAGAGGAGAGGGCTTAGGATAGATCCCTGTGGGACACCTGAAGGGACGAGTTTGTCTTTGGAGTGAAAAGGACCCAGAGTGATGGATTGGGAACGGCCAGACAGGAAAGACGTGATCCAGGAAAGGGCGGAGTCGGTGATACCAATGTCCCTGAGTCTATCTATGAGGATGGTGTGGGAGACGGTGTCAAACGCCGCAGTGAGGTCGAGTAGGATTAGGATGGAGTTTTTTCTCTGGTCTTGTAGAGTTTTTATGGTGTCTGAAAGTTCGATGAGGGCAGTTTCTGTCGAATGTTTCGAGCGGAAACCTGATTGTTGTGGGTGAAGAAGGTTGTGCTCATCCAGGTAGCGTTTCAGCTCGCAGTGTACCAGGTGTTCCGTAATTTTTCCCAAAGCCGGGAGCAACGAAATAGGGCGGAGATTGGTGAGTTCCGTCGGGGGTTTGTTGGCCTTCTTCATAAGGGGCTTAACAATGCCCTTTTTCCAGTGGCTGGGTACAGTCCCTGACCTGAGCGAGGAGTTGATCAAGTGGTTAATGATAGGGTTAACCTCATCAATTAATTGGTGAAGGATCTTGGGGGGGCAGGGGTCTGATGGGGCACCAGATCTGCAAGCCAGGATAGCTTTTTTCGACTGCTCCAAGGTGATAGATGGAAAGCAGCTGAACGTGCAGTCTGGGGGGGCTAATGAAGAGGGCGCTGTGGAGATGGTGGGGGGAGGGAAAGTGCTTTGGATAGAGGTAATTTTTTCCTCGAAATAGTCAGAGATTTGATCACAGAGCTTCTGGGAAGGGGGGATTTCAGGCTGAAGTGCTTTAGGATGCGTAAATGATTTGACAATCGTGAACAGGGCCTTCTGTTTTTGGCCTGCATTGTTTATTGCATTGACGTAATAGTTTTTTTTAGCAAGTTTGATTTTTGAGAGGTAGTTTTTCCTAGTCGCGATGTAGGAGGTGCGGTTAGTAACATCATAGGTCGCCCGCCATTTTCTTTCTGCCTTTTTGCATAGCAGATGCGCATTTGTAAGATCTGGAGTGAACCAGGGGGCATTGATTTTGGTTTTGCCTCGGGAGGTGCGGGGGCGCGAGGGCGGAATTCTGGATTTGATTTCTTGGGTGATCCAGTTGTGGAAGAGGTCAACGTCGGTCTCGACGTTGCCGGAAAGGATGGGGGCTTGAGTTTGCATTGTTGGATTGAGGGTGAAGTTGTCCTGGATCTTTTTCCAATTGATGTAATTATCCAGATTTGAAACAGCTTTGTTACGCCTGGATACGTTTTCTCTTGGAATGTGAAATGGAATCAGGAAGTGGTCAGACCAGATCTGAGGTAGGGGGGGTAGGGTGATCAGAAGGGGGGAATTTGTGCAGACACCATCGAGGGTATGACCAAGGGAATGGGTGGGTGAAGAAACGAGTTGCCTAAAGTTAAACATCTCGAGAGTTTGTGTAAAGTTAATGGTATGGGTGTCTGTTTTCGATTCTAAATGGAGGTTAAAGTCGCCGAGGAAGGTGAAGTAAGGATATCTAAGTGAGAGTAGGCCTAAAGAGTCGTGCAGTGAGTCAAGAAACTCAGATGCGTTCCCAGGCGGGCGATAAATAAGTCCACCTGAGAATGAGGTGTGCTCACTCAGTTTAATAGAGAAACCTAGTCCTTCGGTCTTTTTTAGAGGCTCTAGGCTGAAAGTGTGACAGGGGAAGGAGTCTTTAATGATGATTGCCACACCTCCGCCTCGGCCCTTGGCTCTGTCAGCCCTGAAAAGGGAGTAGCCCGGGGGGAGAGCAACAGCAATATCGGGGTTGCTATCTGTTGTTAGCCATGTCTCGGTAATCATGAGGCAGTCGAAGTCGGACTCCAAGATCAGATCGTGTAAATCTTGGTTATGCCTGCACATAGATCGTGCGTTGATCAGACCACCTTTAAAGAGAGGTGAAGGGGCAAGTGGGGTGTAGGCTGCGGGGGCAGCAGAGTAGAGTTCAGTGGACCATTGGCAGAATTTGCAACTGACTGGGCCTAATATAGATGTTGGGTCAAATATAGCAGGACAGTGCTTGGGGACTTGTAGCAGGCGGAGGTCGTTTGGGTGATAGGAGATGCGAGGGGTATGTTGGGCAGAGTGTCCTGCGCCTGTCGCGGTCTTGTCGCGGACGGGCGCAGACGGGCTCGCCTTTGGCGCGCCTTCGGCGCGCAGACGGCGCTCCCGCTGCGCTCGTCCGCTGCGCGTCCTCTGTATACACATTTATGTTGGAAGGCGGGGGCGTGGCCTGCAAAGGGGGCGGAGCCTGCGCGCACGCCGGAGGCTATGGCGGCTGCAGGTAAATTAGCAGGAAGGGCGCGATGCAGCCCAAGTGAACAGCTGAGCGCTACGTTGTGCTTGTGTTACAAGCAATCATAAGGTGACATCAGACGAAAACACAGTTAGGTTAAAAGTACAATTTTAGTAAAAATGTCAGCAGAGTACCACCAGTGCCCGGCTTCCGCCTCAGACCTGGGACCAGTTAATCACGTTGCCGCTGTTTATCAGCGGTTTAAGTAGACGGAGGTAAGGGGGCGTGGCCTGCAAAGGGGGCGGAGCCTGCGCGCACGCCGGAGGCTATGGCGGCTGCAGGTAAATTAGCAGGAAGGGCGCGATGCAGCCCAAGTGAACAGCTGAGCGCTACGTTGTGCTTGTGTTACAAGCAATCATAAGGTGACATCAGACGAAAACACAGTTAGGTTAAAAGTACAATTTTAGTAAAAATGTCAGCAGAGTACCACCAGTGCCCGGCTTCCGCCTCAGACCTGGGACCAGTTAATCACGTTGCCGCTGTTTATCAGCGGTTTAAGTAGACGGAGGTAAGGGGGCGTGGCCTGCAAAGGGGGCGGAGCCTGCGCGCACGCCGGAGGCTATGGCGGCTGCAGGTAAATTAGCAGGAAGGGCGCGATGCAGCCCAAGTGAACAGCTGAGCGCTACGTTGTGCTTGTGTTACAAGCAATCATAAGGTGACATCAGACGAAAACACAGTTAGGTTAAAAGTACAATTTTAGTAAAAATGTCAGCAGAGTACCGCCAGTGCCCGGCTTCCGCCTCAGACCTGGGACCAGTTAATCACGTTGCCGCTGTTTATCAGCGGTTTAAGTAGACGGAGGTAAGGGGGCGTGGCCTGCAAAGGGGGCGGAGCCTGCGCGCACGCCGGAGGCTATGGCGGCTGCAGGTAAATTAGCAGGAAGGGCGCGATGCAGCCCAAGTGAACAGCTGAGCGCTACGTTGTGCTTGTGTTACAAGCAATCATAAGGTGACATCAGACGAAAACACAGTTAGGTTAAAAGTACAATTTTAGTAAAAATGTCAGCAGAGTACCACCAGTGCCCGGCTTCCGCCTCAGACCTGGGACCAGTTAATCACGTTGCCGCTGTTTATCAGCGGTTTAAGTAGACGGAGGTAAGGGGGCGTGGCCTGCAAAGGGGGCGGAGCCTGCGCGCACGCCGGAGGCTATGGCGGCTGCAGGTAAATTAGCAGGAAGGGCGCGATGCAGCCCAAGTGAACAGCTGAGCGCTACGTTGTGCTTGTGTTACAAGCAATCATAAGGTGACATCAGACGAAAACACAGTTAGGTTAAAAGTACAATTTTAGTAAAAATGTCAGCAGAGTACCACCAGTACCACAAGTCTGACATCATATTATTAACAGTCTGGAAGTCCCAATCATCAGAAAAAGGTACTAGTTGAAACAAAGTAATTCAAGGAAATCTTGAACTGGTGTGGAATCTTCAACAACTCCGCCGGGTCACAAATGTCATAATCAGTTCTGTCCCAAGCTATACCCCCAGGTATAGGAACGGCTGTGGTGTTCATTGAAGACAAGTCTCTTTGTTCACGATGAGATGATTTGCGTGGCTTGAGGAGTAAGTTGATGTTCTTACTTGCTGTGTCCTTTGTGAAACAAATCTTCCAATTATCAGCATTCCCAAAGTTATTACCAGAGTCAACCAAAGTAGAAGAAAAAGCACACCCACACAATCCAAAGTTCAATCCATGGTAACCAGATAAGACTTTTCCAGGTGATGAAAAAGTTCTGTTGCTTGTACTTTGAAAGTTCTTTTTGCTGGCGTTGTTTCAGGTTCGCTGGGATCCTCGGAAAACGTATCAAAGTTAATGAAATAGCCAGAGGCAGTTCTGTCAATTGTAGGGATTGCATCATGATTCGTTGAAATCACTGGAACCACTTGATCACTTGTTACATTTGTATAGTCAGATGCGATTTAATTGTAGACAGGCGTTTCTTGACAAACTGCTATTTGGATTTGAAGAGGTACAAGTTCTATAGCTTTGTTGCTTAGTCCTTCATTTCGCACTGCAGATTCTTCAAAGGTGATGAGTCCCTCAGTTTGAACCTCTTGGATAGTAGCCAGATCTGGGCATCTGCTACATCTTTGGAATCCACTTGGCATCCTGCTTATGATCGGCCACATTGTGTGGTTTGACCAGGTCGGTTGACACTAACATGTTCTCCTTCTTTCCAGCAAGGGGCAGAAATACTCTTCTTGATCTGTGGATTGCTAGGACAGGTATTGGTTGTCTGTAAGAAGGACCAAATTCCTTCTTGTCAATAATCTTTTCTCTGACTAGATCCCCAATCTTTGAAATCCAGACAGGCCTTGCTGCAATAGTTGGTTTCTCTTTAGTGGTCGTTGGCTTCAGGAACATGTTACTTTGTTTCGTTCTTATTTCATTTAAGTCCTGTAATACAGCCAAACGTTCTTTTATATCAAAGGGTTTTTGTTCTACCACTGAAGTCTGACAATCAAGATCCAATATTATCATTCTGGTCCCAAAAAGGACTTCATATGGAGTGATACCTCCTAGAGAACTTCTTGGCAGATTATTAAGACTACGTTGGACACTTATTAGATGTTTGACCCACCCGTCACCCTAGCCTAATACTCTAGCTGTTATAGATTGCTTCATGTCCCGGTTTTTTCTCTCCACTACCAAATTTCCCTCAGGATGGAATGGACTAGAGTACTGCATTGCAACGCCCAGATTGGACATGGACTCCTTGTAAGCTCGAGAGCTAAACGCAGGACCCTGGACAGAATATAGCGTGACGACTGCGTATGTGCTGATGAAGCCTTGCAAATCTTTTATAACAGTTTGAGCGTCAGCCGAGCGTGGAGGCCACATCCAAAGGAATCTCGTCTTAATATTTGTGGGACCGCATTTGTCCACAGGGACGGCTGCATGTAGAAAGTCTAATGCTGTCTAACAATGGTGTCTGTACTGGGCTGGCTATGTTATAGTAAGGTATCTGGCGGCTCTATCTGCTGCGATCTCTATTGCAGTCATGGCAGTTAAGTGCAAATGAATGAATGTGTGCATTCATACCTGGCCACCAGTACATCTCTTTTAATTCTAATAGAGTTTTAGAGATCTCCTGATGTGTCAGACCCTCTCCCATATGTGCTTCGTGTATCAAAGCTACTCTACGTTTCCTGTTTGGATTAACTCTATCACCCACTCCAGGGATTCGAGCAAAAGGAATGGAGTTTGCATCAATTATGTATGAGTATTTGAGTGGCAATCTATTGGGTAACGCTGTGCCGCTGACTTTGCTTGTAGCATTAACAGCTAGCATTATTTCGCCGTCTATTTTCTTTTTTGAACGAGTGATTGCAGCTACGAAAGCTGTTTGTACAGCTGCCTTCGCGGCTTCACCAGCCAATGAATTCCCTGCAACGTGAATGCCATCACTTTGATAACTCAATGTATGTATCACGTGAGTCTTTTGTAGGGTGCACAGACATAATATCGAGTCCAAAATATCGATTGGAAATAATATTGGGTTGTAAATATAGATTGGACAAAATATCGACAGGACAGAATATAGATATCCAAAATATCGTTTTTAAGGTAAGTGATGTAATATCGACTGTTAAAAATATAGAAAGTTAAAATATCGAAGTATATAATATAGATAGTTAAAAATATCGATTTTTTAATAATATCTAATTTTTTATACTGTATTTTTATGTTATAATATGTGTGAAAAGTGTGTATTCATGTTATAATTAATTTTAATTAATGTATTTCGTTTTTATAATTATTGCGTAATTTAATTCTGTACCGGTTTGTGGGTTTATAGGGGAATAGGGTGGGAAGTAATTTAATTATAATTAATTAAATATGTAAATTTATTTATTGGTAGTAATTTTTAATTAATTGTTAATTAATTTATGTTTGTTAATTAATTAAATTTTAATTGGTAATTAATTTTAATTAAATGATTAATTGGTAATTATGTAAATTTTACTAATTTATTTTCTGTAGTGGGTTGTGGGTTTATAGGGGAATTGGGTGGGAAGTAATTAAATTATAATTAATTAAATATGTACAATTATTTATTGGTATTTATTTAGAATTAATTATTAATTAGGTTTTTATGGGTAATTATACAAATTTTATTTGCCAATTAATTTAATTTAATTGATTAATTGCTAATTATGTTAATGTTAATATTTTATTTTCTGTAGCGTGTTGTGGGTTTATAGGGGAATAGGGTGAGAAGTAATTTATTAATAATTAATAAAAGAATTACATTTATTTAATTGCATTTAATTCGAAATAATTGTTAAATAATTTTTAATTATTAAATAATTGTTAATTTGTAATTAATTTGTATTAATAGGTAACTAATTGAAATAATTATTGTTAATTAGTAATTGTAATATATTAATTATTACATTATATTAAATTGTAATTTTTTTAATTCATTATTTATAGATATTAATTTATAATTTTTTAAATAATATATGAAGTATTTACTTTCCCTAATGTATTCTCTGGAGTGGGAATAGAAATTTTAACCCTTATGCTATCCAAAGCTTTCCCTACTGTTGCACTCTTTGGAGTGGGAATAGAAATTTTGACCCCTACGCTATCCAACCCTTTCCCTACTGTTGCACCCACTGGAGTGGGAATAGTACATTTTACCTATACGCTATCCAACGCTTTCCCTACTGTTGCACCCACTGGAGTGGGAATAGTAATTGTAACCCCTTCGCTATCCAACCCTTTCCCTACTGTTGCACCCCCTGGAGTGGGAATAATAAATTTTACCTCTACGCTATCCAACGCTTTCCCTACTGTTGCACCCACTGGAGTGGGAATAGTAATTTTAACCCCTACGCTATCCAACGCTTTCCCTACTGTTGCACTCTTTGGAGTGGGAATAGCAATTTTTACCCTTACGCTATCCAACGCTTTCCCTACTGTTGCACCCACAGGAGTGGGAATAGTAATTTTTACCCCTACGCTATCCAACGCTTTCCCTACTGTTGCACTCTTTGGAGTGGGAATAGTAATTTTTACCCTTACGCTATCCAACGCTTTCCCTACTGTTGCACCCACTCGAGTGGGAATAGTAATTTTTACCCCTACGCTATCCAATGCTTTCCCTACTGTTGCACTCTTTGAAGTGGGAATAGTTATTTTTACCCTTACGCTATCCAACGCTTTCCCTACTGTTGCACCCACTGGAGTGGGAATAGTCATTTTTACCCCTACGCTATCCAACTTTTCCCTACTGTTGCACTCACTGGAGTGGGAATAGTAATTTTTACCCCTACGCTATCCAACGCTTTCCCTACTGTTGCACCCACTGGAGTGGGAATAGTAAATTTTACCTCTACGCTATCCAACGTTTTCCCTACTGTTGCACCCACTGGAGTGGGAATAGTAATTTTAACCCCTACGCTAGCCAACGCTTTCCCTACTTTTGCACTTTTTGGAGTGGGAATAGTAATTTTTACCCTTACGCTATCCAACGCTTTCCCTACTGTTGCACCCACTGGAGTGGGAATATAAATTTTTACCCCTACGCTATCCAACGCTTTCCCTACTGTTGCACCCAATGGAGTAGGAAAAGTAATTTTAACCCCTACGCTATCCAACGCTTTAGCTACGATTGCACTCTTTGCAGTGGGAATAGTCATTTTTACACTTTTGTTATTGTACTTTAATAATATTGGATATTATTTAATTATATTTTGTTACTATATATATATGTTTTAACAAATATAATTTTTTTTATAACTTTCATTAATTATTTAATTATTATACGTTAATTTAAGTATTTTTAAGTATATTTTAATAATTAATTTTAATATTAATTTAATTTAACAATGTTTTTAGTAAAGTCGATATTTTTTTAAACTATATTTTAGTAAACAATATTTTTAACCCAATATTTTTGTACTTACCTGTTTGTAGATAGAAACTCGATATTCTGTCTGTCGATATTTTTTCAACTATATTCTTGATGGTCGATATTCTGTCCCTCGATATTATGTCAGTGATCCCTTTTGTAGTTCTTGTTGTACCTGAACTACTTGTTCCCAAAGCAATTTATGCTTGATTGTGCCTCCTTTTGCATCTTTGAAACCGTTTTGAATCCAGTTCTGCAAGTATTCATTGTAAGATTGAACACAGTAATATGAATCGCACACTATGAGTGTGGGGAATTTGCGATCCATATTTTCAAGTGCCATCTTGAATGCTTGTAGTTCAGCTCGCTGAGCTGTACAATCTCTTAGAGATTGATTCAATTCAATTCAAGAGGCTTTATTTGAGTGATTCTCATAAAAGCACATTACATACATAAATTTAAAATATCATTAAAACATCATTAAATGGACGCCTCCAAAAAATCAATTACAATGCATAAAATATCATTAAAATGGCGATTTACAGGTAGCAAAAGTTTCCACCGTTGATCAATTATGTGCAAATACAACAATCCCTATATGGGTAGTCTCTCGGCTATAGCCTTCTGCCTGATAACCCATGCCCACCCCAAATATTTAGCTGTTGCTATAGCTAATGGCAAGCAGGAGCTAGTACAGATAATTCTCAGTGCTACTTAACTACTAGAGGTGCCTAAATTCTTACAGGCAGGTGTTAGCCAAATTCGCCTTGGAACGACATAGGCCCTACAAGAGAATAGAAAGTGCCCAATAGTTTCTTTTGTGGCTCCACAGAAAGGGCAGGTGGTGTTAGGTCCCTAACTGGCAGGTGGAGGGGATCATCTATCAGGAAGGGCTCCTATCCTCATCTGAAAGAGAAGTTTCCTGTCCCCTGGCTTGGTTATGTTGTCCCAATGAATGTATGGCGTTACAACGCATGCTTTTACCATGCATGCCTTTACAACGCGGTATTTACAACGCATGCCTTTACAACGCATAGTGCTTTGGGGTGCTGGATAGTGAATAGTTTAATTTACTATTCCAACTCCAGTCCCCGTGGATAGTAGGGAAGGTGTTGGATAGTAAATAAAACATATCCCCTATCCTAGAGCGCCCCCCAGCGCAATCAGTTGTAATGGTTTGCGTTGTAAAAGTTGCGTCGTAAAGGCACTGCGTGGTAAAAGTTGCGTTGTAAAGGATGTTTCCCTGTCCCAATACAGTTCTTGGCAGGGAATGATTTAACTTCCAGATATCGACCTGCCATAGATTCCGCATCAGTTTTTCTCCAATCCCGCTTAGCCACATAATCCCAATAAAGCTCCTTAATTGTTTTTTCACTGGGAAAAGCGACTCCTGGCGGATTCTCCTAAAGGAATTGAAGGCCAAGCACACACAGCAAGGTTCGAAGATCCTTTAGCCATTTTATCCTGTGAAACACGTCAGCTTAAATCATTGCTAGAAAGCCCTCGGCATAGTGTTTAAGCTCTGGAGTAGTCCAGAGCCGCCTCCAATATAAAATCGGGCGAAGCCTCGCCAGGTCTCCTACGGCCTTTCTACCCAAGTCGTATCTGAGGGGGAGCAAGGGGGTGCTTTTGGGAAGACCCGTAATTGTCCTAAAAAACTTGTTTTTGGACTTCTGTATAAAGAGGAGCTTCCCGAATCCCCACAGCTCTGCCCCATATAGTGCTGATCCCAGGGCTTTTGCCTCATATACCTTTAGAGCTGGCGCTATTGGTTTCGACTTTGATTTTCTATGCTCAGCCCCAAGGGCTCCCACTAATTGCCTGTGCCTTAATATCGCAAGATCGATGTGCTGGGACCATCTTAGGTCATCAGTTACATAAATACCAAGATAAGTAAAGGCCCTAACTACCTCTACCGGACGTTGGTTCATGAACACCTTGGACCGAAAATTACGATGAGGATTAAAAGTCATTAATTTCGTTTTTGCTACATTGACTTCTAAACCGTGCTCCTCACAAAATTCATCGAAAATTTGGAGGGCACGTTGTAGGCCACTTGGGGTCTTCGATAAAATCAGGGTGTCGTCTGCGAACATTAAAATCGGTACCTTAATGGCCGCCAACGAGGGTGCATCTACATTGGCAGATAACATTCTTGCAACTACCCCGTTAATAAATAATGAAAAAAGCAAGGGGGCCATTGCACACCCTTGCCGAACACCCCATTCAACGGGGAAGTCGTCAGGGATCTCCCCCTGCCTACCCCACTGGATTTTAACGAAATTCATCTCATGCAACCTCATAACCAGGGTTAGTAGTTCCTCAGGTAGTCCCAGGCTCCTCAATACCGACCACAGCTTAGTCCTGGGGACCAGGTCGAAGGCAGCCCGCAGGTCAACAAAAGCTGCATACAGACTGCCCTCCCCTAGCACCACCGTTCGCCACCGTAGCAAAGTAAAGCAGAACACCTGGTCTACCGTACTTGTGGCCTTCCGGAACCCGGCCTGATAAGGGGATAATGCATTATGCTCATCAACCCAGTCCATAAGCTTGTTAACCACCATCCTCCCCACCACCTTTTGGATGGTAGCTATCAAGCTTATGGGTCTGTAGTTCTTTCTGGCACTACGAATGACAATCTGTTCCCTAGTTTTAATAGCAGTGCCCAGAGCAAGCCTAGCGTCCCTACACTGCGCATTATACCACTTTGCAGGCCTGATTGGTGCCCTATTGGTTTTCCTAGCTGTTTTCTGGAAGTAGGATTTAATAGCAGAAAAAAGGTTATCATGAACATCTGTAGCTTCACTTGACCCTGGCGTGACTGCAGTAACCTGCTCCAGTGTTTTTATCGCACCATTCACCTCTATGTTGATGCTATCCATGGACTGTTGGTTAGCCAATACACAAGGCCATTTCAGCCGACGCTTATCGTTTGTTGGAACAGGGATGGGGAAACCTTCCCACTCTACGTTTGGCTTCCCATTCAGGGTTGACCACCATTTGTGCGCTACACACAAGGGATCATGGTCGCTTTCGAGCCTATGCTTAACTTCCATGTCACAGACTTGCACCCATAACTTCAGGCTGCACAGTACATAATCTATCCTGCTCTTACTTCGCCCATTGTTGAAAGTACAAGCTCCCCACCTGTCGCTCTTTGTTCTCCCATTCAGTGCCCTAAGGCCCCTTTCAAGACAAATCGCATTTAAGCAAATAACGTCCTCGGACCACCGTTTAATAGGCTCTAGGTCTAGTCTGGGGACCCCCCATTGCCTATCCTCTTCCGCCCCAATAGAGTCTTCACAAATATCCAGGGGTTCTAACATGCGGTTAAAGTCACCAGCTATTATAACGTTATTGTCGAGGGAGTGAGTTTCAAGTAAGGAGGTTAAAGCCACTAATACTTCTGACTTCCCTCCATTTTTTACCGCTAGCATACACATTATATATGTCAAGACGCCCCAATGTGCCCATATCCAGTTTTATAAGTTGGATTTGCCTCAACCAAATGGTCAAACCTCCCTTTGGGCGACCCTTTTGACCTTTAGTTGTAGGAACCGAATAGTTCAGATACCCCTGGAGAAAAGAAAGTTCACACATCCAGGTTTCTTGAAAAATACACACATCAAAACCGTTAATGAAGTTTACCCAATCATATGACTCATGTCTGTATCGCAAGCCAGCTATATTCCAGGATACTAGACTCCCCCCCCTTCCCTAGCATTATTTACTAATTCACCAGAAGAAGCTACCAGGGGTACAGCTAAATCATTAAGGCTACCATCAACAACTATTGGGTTAAGGTCCCCCTTTGTCATGGACACATGGTTAAAAGGGTGGTCCAGGAGTGGGTTAGAATCATACTCCAGATTACAGCCAACTTGGTTAAAACCAAGTCAATCGCATTCATTAAGCCCTGATAGAACATTGAATTTATTTCTAACTTCAACACCACCTCTGTTCCATACGTCACCTATATGCCATGGTCTAGTTGGTGTCGTATGGGGTGTATACCACCACCCTTGACCTACCATAGGGCGAATCTGGTTGTTAAAATTCCTTGATTTGGGAATCCTAGGTGTGGATTGTTCGTAGGTACCTGGTCTATAAAAGAACCTTAGGGGTAACATTTTGATGCCCTGCCCCCTCGATGGTGAGTGTTGCTCTATCTCCCAGAGGATCATAGCAATACAATTTGGGTTATTAAAATGTATGACTATACAGTCACCTTCTTTGGACTTCCTTGAGCGACCCACCCATGCTACTCTACGTGCTATGAGTATATTGCGTCCAACCCCTTGGCTCTCATCCAAGTTCTTTGAGAACCAATTTGTAACCTTAGACTTTAGTTGGTAATAATCCTCAGTTATCCCAGCACGGAGGGGGGGAACATTAACCATATCTACTACCAAAGGCGCACTTTCAGGTGGTAAGTCTAGTGTGGAAAGTTTTCCCATATCAGAATCCAATTTTGCAGGGGGCAAATGGCCAAATGCTGGTCTCGGTGTTTCAGCACGCGCCTCCTGATATGAATTTGGAGCCCCTTGCTTACCATTATTGGTCTCACATCGTGTATTTGAACCCCCTAAGTCAGTCGGTCTTGTATCGTTGAGTGAAACTAGTTTCTTCCCATCCTGAGGTGGAGATTTACACATAGTGGGTAGTTCTGCACCTCTAGTGTCTACCTGTTTGTGGTTGGCAGTAAAATCTATTCCCTTCCTCTTTTCGCTAGCTAAAGATTGTAACATTTTGGAATTATCATTGGCTACAGTTTCCAGTTTGTACAAGCTAACAATGACCAATCTAAGTCGCGCAATTACCGGGAATAATAGGGATCTAATCATGTGTTCAACCTGACCCACCAGAGATCCGTCACCCTGTACAGCGAATAGAGGGGCATATTACCAACAACTAGCGATAATTTTTGTCTCTAACTTGTTTAGAGACAAAAATTATCGCCGCACATCGGCGATTTTTATCGCAGATAAACCTTGCTATTAACAAGGTTTATCGCAAATGCGATAAAAAACGGCCGAAATGCATGAATATCGCTGAAAAGTCAGCGATATTCATGCATTATCGAGCAAATGCTCTTAGCCATGTTATCCACCTCCCGTTGGATAACATGGCTAAGAACTGCTCAGGGCAGGTGTTAGCTTTTGGAGATATTCCCGCTTAGCGCGAATATCTCCAAAAGTTGGTAATAGGAGATAGCGATGTTAGCGACGGTGAACAGACAAAATATCGACTCCAAAATATCGACTGGACATAATATCGAGTTTTAAATATAGACTGGACAAAATATCGACTGGACATAATATCGACTACAAAAATATCGTTTTTCAGGTAAGTGAAGTAATATCGACTGTTTAAAATATAGATAGCAAAAATATCGAATTTTTAATAATATATAATATTTTATAGTGTATTTTTATGTAATAATATGTGTGAAAAGTGTGTATTAAGGTTATAAAATATTTTATTAAATGGAATTTGTTTTTTTAATAATTGCGTTATGTAATTCTGTAGCGGGTTGTGGGTTTATAGGGGAATAGGGTGGGAAGTAATTTAATAATAATTAATTAATTAATATATGTTTGTAAATATTTATAATTAATAATTAATTGATAATTAATAATAATTAGTTAATTAATTAATATAATTTTGTACATATTTTGAATTAGTAATTAATTGGTAATTGATTAATTGTAATTAGTTAATTACATTAATTAGAGTACATTTTCATATATATAATTTTGTGTTATTGTTAAGTAATTAATTGGGAAAAAATAATATTAATTATTAAAATAATTACAGCTAATGTGCTAATATATTTACTTTATTGTTATTGTTAATTAATAATTAATTGGTAATTAAATAATATTGATACATTTTGGGTAAAGGAGTATTTTTAGGGTTCAGGGTCAGTTTTTAGTTTTTGGGTAAAGGGGCATTTTTAGGGTTCAGGGTCAGTTTTCAGTTTTTGGGTAAAGGGGCATTTTTAGGGTTCAGGGTCAGTTTTCAGTTTTGGGGTAAGGGGGCATTTTTAGGGTTCAGGGTCAGTTTTCAGTTTTTGGGTCAAGGGGCATTTTTAGGGTTCAGGGTCAGTTTTCAGTTTTTGGGTAAAGGGGCATTTTTAGGGTTCAGGGTCAGTTTTCAGTTTTTTGGGTAAAGGGGCATTTTTAGGGTTCAATGTCAGTTTTCAGTTTTTGGGTAAAGGGGCATTTTTAGGGTTCAGGGTCAGTTTTCAGTTTTTGGGTAAAGGGGCATTTTTAGGGTTCAGGGTCAGTTTTCAGTTTTTGGGTAAAGGGGCATTTTTAGGGTTCAGGGTCAGTTTTTAGTTTTTGGGTAAAGGGGTATTTTTAGGGTTCAGGGTCAGTTTTGGGTTTTTGGGTAAAGGGGTATATTTTAGGGTTCAGGGTCAACAAATAAGATTGTAATTTTTTTTTAATTATTTTCATTTATTATTTAATTATTATAATTTAATTTAAGTATTTTTAAGTATATTTTAGTCATTAAAATTTAATATTAATTTAATTTAACACTGTTTTTAATAAAGTCGATATTTTTTACATCTATATTATTGTTAACGATATTTTGTACTCGATATTTTTGTACTTACCTGTTTGTAGATAGAAAGTCGATATTTTGTCTGTCGATATTTTGGCAACGATATTTTTGCAGGTCGATATTTTGGCAGTCTATATTATTTCAGTGATCCGTTAGCGACTGTTTTCAGTCTCTAACATCTTGGCACGCCCACTTTGCATCTCATTAGTGATAAATATCACTGACATGCAAAGTGGGGCCCAAGATGGTCGCTATCTCCTACTAGCTGTCGCTAACTGGTGTTAGCGACAGCTTGGTAATAGGGAGATAATTTTATCTCCGCTTTCTTGGCTTTTAAAGCCAAAAAAGCGGAGATAAACCCCCTTGATAATATGCCCCAGAGTTTTTGCCATGGGATTAAACTGCACTGGGTTATCAGTCTCGGTATAAACCCCGTAGTCTTTGTCCCCTTTTTCATTATCTTAGGAATCTTGGCTCTTTTACTTTTTGCCCCCCCCCTCTTCTTTTCCTTTTCCCTGTCACTCGTTTACATGTTGGCAATGATTCGTCTATATCACGAATAGGGGAACTTAAGGGCGTTGGGGAACTTTGGCAATTTTCATCTAGATCAGCACTAGTAATCTGCAGGTCTATTGAATTATTTTCCTCTAGTATATTTACAAGAGAGTCTAGTTCGATACTTGACTCAGGCAGACCCAAATCACTTAAACGCTGACTAATACGATTCTCCGGTGAAATACAATTCAGGATCGGTCCCAGAGAAGAACGTTTAGAAAACATCTCAGTTGATAATCTCTTCTCAACGGCACTTAACTGGTGGTCCAGTGCTGCTGACACCCGCCTAATATAGTTGTCCAGAGTTCCCTTTAACCTTCCAGTATTGGATTTCCCTCCATCCTTTCCCCCCTTAGCCGACTGGGCCTCCATATCACCTGTTGATTAAGATCTAACAATAGGCAGTTCACAAACCCAGAGCAACCCCTTAGAAAACAATATTTGAATGTAATGAAATAAATAGAATAAAAACCAAGGGGGGAGGCCGAGCCCAGTCTCGACCTGCCTCGGACGGCTTCAGACGGCCCGCCCTTGTCCCGGGTTTCTCCCGGGACGCTCCCGCGCAGCGGTGGATGAGGCGAAATAAATAGTGTTGGCAGTGGGCGGCGCTCAAGTCCCGCTGCAGGTGTGGACCTCGGATTGACCCCTGGGAGAGGGAGTCCCGATGTTTGCACAAAGCGTCTCACACTCGCGCTGGGTCCCAGTCCCCTTCGTAAATGCAGGGAAGTTCCTCCTTAGTCACCAAACTCTTCTCAAAATGCAGGGTGTGAGCTTCCGTGGACAGGCAACAAAGCAACAAGGCACACCTAACGCAGCGGCACCCGCGGAGCTGGTGCGGCGAGGTGTTTTTCAAGTGTTGGCAGTGGGCGGCACTCACACCCCGCTGCAGGTGTGGACCTCGGAGTGACCCCTGGGAGATGGAGTCCCGATGTTTGCACAAAGCGCCTCACACTTCGTAAATCCGGGGAAGTTCCTCCGTGGTCACCAAACTCTTCTCAAAATGCAGGGCGTGAGCTTCCGTGGACAGGCAACAAAGCAACAAGGCACACTTAACGCTGTGGCACCCGCGGAGCGGGTGCGGCGAGGTGTTTTTCAAGCGTTGGCAGTGGGCAGTGGGCGGCGCTCAAGTCCCGCTGCAGGTGTGGACCTCAGAGTGACCCCTGGGAGATGGAGTCCCGATGTTTGCACAAAGCACCTCACACTCGCGCTGGGCCCCAGTCCCCTTCGTAAATGCAGGGAAGTTCCTCCGTAGTCACCAAACTCTTCTCAAAATGCAGGGCGTGAGCTTCCGTGGACAGGCAACAAAGCAACAAGGCACACCTAACGCTGCAGCACCTTAGAGATTGAGTTTTAGTGACCATAGGTCTGAATTTGCCATCGTGCCAACGACCTTTAATGATCACGCATGCAGCACTATAAGCTTGTTTACCCCCGTAGCGGGTTGAGCTGATCCGTCAGTATAAATTATACATTTATACTGTTCTAGAGGCAGAATTTCAGTAGGCAGAGGACATTCTTGTTCGTTCTGTGGAAATGCTTGTGTTTTCAAATAAGGGTCCAAAACGTATTCAACGGGGGGCGTGGCCAAGATGGCGACTTAGGAGGTAGCAAACCCTCAAGGCTCCCCGCTCTGAATCCCCTTTTCGGCCGTTCCTGAGCATTTTCACCTTGGTTTTGCGAGGAACCGAGCCGGGAGCAGTGCAGAAACGAGAGACGAGCAGCTAGGAGGTCTGAAGCTCTGAGGACCTTAGGCGGATCGAAGCTGTGGTTCGGGGCTGGCTGCCGTGAAATGGCGGCTGAGTGAGTCGGATGCCAAGGAAGGTGTGCCTGCTTCCCACAGGAGGCCCTGAAATTGCGCAGGGTCGCCACAGCCTGTCGTTGGTTGGCCTGGAGGTGCTAGAGGTGCGGGGCAGCGGTGGCAGAGCGACAGACGGCAGACCGAGAGTACGGCTGGTGGCTGGTGCAAGGCCCCATTACGGGGGTTGTGAAAATTGAGGTCCAGGCATCTGGGCCTTCGGACCTGAACCTGGTCATCGGCTCCGGCGTGCTCCTGGGCGACGGACAGGTGCCTGGCCCTGCTATGGACTCCTGGGGCTGCAGCGAGGAGCGGTGAATTGGCAGTGGTGACACGTGTGGAGGAGAGCGGAGAGCGGCGCCAGTGGACGGGGCAGCTGGAGGGCCCCGCTGGGGCAGGCGTGAAAATCAACGCAGGGGCACCTGGGCCTAGGGGCCTGGCGCAGGGGCTGCCTGGGTTCCGGTGGACAGTAGCAGCGGTGGAGTCCGGCCCTGGGGTGCATCCACATATACAGAGGCGAGGAGTGGACAGTGGTGGCGATCTGAGGGACTGAGCCCCGATCCCAACATACAGCTTGCAGGCCGTGTGTTCTGGGCGGCCCAAGAGCAGCTGGGTGGTCACAGCGGAGGACTGGGGCAGAGACTGGGACCCCTGGCAGGGGGCCTGATGGGGGCGGCAGCCCTGAATCCTGGTTGAACTTTTGCCATCTTTCGACCTGTGAAGGCGGGCCCCGATTCTAGGAACTGGCAGAACGTCCCCACAGGAGGGGACGAAGGACCCCAAATCTCTAACCTGGGGCTGCCCGAGGGTAGGCGCAGGAGGCACTAGAAGACCAAGACAGCTGATTTCCTGACTGAGCATCGGGAGATCCGGAGGCCGGAGTTCCCGGGGTGGTGCGGCGCAGAGGGCCTGTTCGCCGCCCCTGCTTTGACACAGCATTCGGCGCCCGTATCGTGGAAGGCAGCACCCCGCCCCCAACATAGCAATCTGAGGCAGTACCTGACTATTCTCTCATAGGACCTGTGGAGCTAGACTTAAGGGTTCAGGGGCCCACAGAAGAGCGGAGGCCGGCGCAAAAGGTCAACGGTGATCAAACATGCACTAAGGTGTCCGGCATTACAGGAAACTTGCAGAGAGGCCCCCATGACAACACGGCTCAACGTGCTATCCGCTTACCGCGGCTCAGGTGAGTCATGGCTAGCACAAGGAAGAAGGGGAGCGATCTCTCAAAGACATACCAATCAAATCACCCTCTGCAGGGGATGCCGGTGTTGCGTCTCAGCCGACTGCACAGCCACAACAGGTCCTAACGCCTACGGAGACCCCGTTACGAGGGAGTTCTTAGAGACACTGTTCAATACCCTCCGGGAGGATTTCTGGTCATTAAAGCAAGAAGTAGCGGGCGAAGTAAAAGAAATCTGCCCAGATGTTGATGGACTGGGGGAACGGGTTGTAGATATTGAAGAGAGTACGCATTCCACCTGCGAGGAAATCGAGTCCATGCAACAAGAAATCATTCGCCTAAAGGACCAACAATTGGACCTTCAAACACACGCCGAGGACCTGGAAACAGGTCCCTGCGTAACAGCATTTGCGTCAGAGGGGTCTCGTCATGAGAAGAAGGGTCAGATATGGTGGGTTACCTACAAGGCCTCTTCAGAAACATTCTGGGCGAAGCTGGCAACTTCGAAATACACATTGATAGGGCGCATCGGGTGGGCCTGGGCAGGCGGGCACCGGCCCCACCTCCAGACATTCTGGCTTTCCTACCAGACTTTGTGCTAAAAGAACGTATTCTGCGGGAGGCCAGGAGGAAACAGCCTCTCCATTACTAGGGTCATCCTGAAGCTCTCTATCAAGACCTTGCATCCATAACATTACAAAAGAGGAAAGCCTTTAAGGAAGTGACATCCTATTTAAGAGGCAAAGGGGTGCCTTACTCATGGGGACACCCCTTTCGCATAATTTTTAAATGGAACAGCAAGTTACAGCAGCTGAGATCACTTCAGGAAACATGCCATCTGCTGGGCATCGAGAGGCAGAGCCGCGAGTCCTCTCCCGCCCCAGCACAGCGACCGTCGAGGAATGGTTGACAGACAGTAGAACGCAGGCGTTCTCCCAAAACTGTCTTGAAGCCAGACACTCTGGCGTTGTCTCAGGAAAGAGAAGCGGCCCTAGAGGCGGTGACGTGCGATACCTCCTCTATCGAGTGAATGTATAATATCAACCGGGGTGTGCATAGCACGATGATTTGGCTGGCCGGAGCGGGGTTGCCCTGATTCCAGGTGGACCCCTCATTCTTTCTATATTCCAAGTGCCGGCAACTGTGGACATCAGGCATTGGACAATGGTGAAGGGATGGGGCAGCTTTGTTGGGGTTAGGGAGGGGGGATGGGGGAGTTGGAGGGGGATGTCTCATTGGGGTTAGGGTGGGGGAAGGACTGGGATGGGGTTGGGGGGATGGGTTGCAGGGGGTAGGAACCAGTGTGCAGTCTGTGGGGTAGTTGGGTATTGGGTTTTGCACGCCCAGGAGCTTATGCATAGCAGAGACCCGCGCACGCGCCGCTTACACTTTTTTCCCTTGCCAATGGGACACTGTAGGACAGCACCATTTCCAGGTCTTTTCTCATGACCCAAGTCTTAACACTTAACTCGAAGGGGTTAAACAACCCCATTAAGAGACATGCGATTCTGAGATATTTAGAGAATTCGGGGGCCTCCATCTGTTTATTGCAGGAGACACATTTGCTGCCCAAAGACTGGTATAGAATGAGGTCCCGAGCCTTCCCCCATCAATTTTATTCCTACATGCCGGATAGGAGGGGGGGGGGTTGCCATACTCCTTGCAAGGCATTTTCGGGGTAGGATTGGTGATAAGGTGGAAGACATGAAAGGAAGAGTCTTGGCGTACAGGTTCTGGGTGGGGGACACTTCTGTAGTTATAGGTTCTATCTATGCCCCTAACTCTGGACAGGAGCCATTTCTTGTCGATTCAATTTCGGACATCCTCCGTCACCAAGACAGAAGGGTCTTATTGGGGGGGCCTTAACATAGTTATGGACCCAGATAAGGACAGGTCAGGCCACAGGCACTGGGCTCTTTACAAGGTAGGGGTAGACTGGCTCCGAGATAGAGGACTAGTAGATATCTACAGGGTAGCCCATCCCCATAGCACGCAATACTCCTTCTATTCCCATGTCCACCATACCTATGCTTGCCTAGATCACTTTATAGGGTCTTCCAAACCTAATGCTCTGGTCCATTCAGTTGAAATCACCACTGCGGCATTGCCAGATCATGAAGCAGTACAGTTGACTATCGACTTGCGCTCCACGAGCCAAAAGAGAGGGAAGTGGCGTCTACGGGAGTCTCTGCTGCCGCGGCCTGATACCTGCCGGCTAGTGCAAAAGTGTCTGATGGACTACTTGGCATCCAACGACACCGCTGATACTCCGCTGACAACCCTATGGGGGGCTCTCAAAGCGGTGGTGAGAGGGGAGCTTATTGGGATCTCCGCGGCTGACAACCACGTGTGAAGAGAAAAGAGAGAGGACTTGGCGGCCAAAGTGATGAAACTTGCGCGTGTTCACAGCCGGACCGGGGCCCCGCGTATATGGCGGCAACTCAAAGCAGCCAAAGAACAGTTGGCAAGTCTGGATCTTGATAGAGCGGAGGATGCCGCTCTCCGGCTTAAACATCCCTATTATATAGGTGGTGATAGGACGGGGAAGCTACTCGCAAGCAAACTCGGGGCGAGCACAGAACGCTCCAGAATTGCGGCTGTCCATACCTCGAACGGGGATAGGGTTGAAAGCGATGAGCAGATTGCGGAAGCCTTCCGTGCTTTCTATGTCTCTTTGTACAGCATCGATTCCGGCAGAAATGTTGGAAGCAGATGTCGTTGTTCTTCCCAAACCGGGGAAATATCCCACCCAATGCGCGGCATATCGGCTGATCTCCCTCCTCAACCTCGATCTGAAGTTATTCACAGGTGTTTTAGCAGCCAGGTTGGGCCCGCGCCTTCCCGGCATAATCGAACATGAACAATCAGGCTTTATCCCTAATAGACAAAGCAGTGATAATACCAAGAGAATCATGGATTTAATAGATAAAGCTCACTATATGGACCTGGATGCCCTGTTGCTCTCGGTCAAGATAACACCATCTACCGGCACAACACTTACCCACAATTACACCAATCTCACCTCTCAGGTGACTACTGCCCTGCGACGATGGAGAATGCACCCTTTGTCTCTGCTGGGCAGGGTAGCTGCAGTAAAAATATCCATACTGCCTAAAATGCTGTATATCTAAAAAGACGATACCTGTAACACCGCCCCTATGCTACATTTGCATGTTGCAGTCTGAGATTCAACACTTTATTTGGGCCGGGAAACGACGAATGCTTCGTCGCGATTTGGCCTCTCGTTCTCCCGATGAGGGCGGTCTAGGAATTCCTCATCTTATGACCTACTACAAGGCAGCCCAGCTTCGCTATTTAGTGGAATGGAGCAGACTAGAATCCGAAAAGAGGTGGCTCTTTCAGGATAGGGCCATGGCCCGCCTCCCCTTGTGGAAGGTACCGTTTTTGAAACCGACCAACCGCCCCTCATACCTGAGGAGATCTCCTATTACCCGCTCAGTGATGAGGGTATGGGACTCGTCGCTGTGCAGAGGAATCTCACTTCCTTCCCCTCACCTCTTACTCCTCTTTTTGACAACTCTGAATTTCCCCCGGGCACTGACGTGTGAGCTTTCCCTCAGTGGCGCGTATCGCCTTGCCGCTTGGCAGGCCACCTTTTTGATCTTCAGGGCTTATTGTATTTAAGAAGTTTTCTATAGCGCTGGCCTGACCCTAGGGTATCGGAGCGCTTTACAGCGGATACTAACAGATAATCACCATATACATAGTAGGTAGTAACCATATACACAAAAGGAGAGTGCACAATAGAAGAGAAACAAATTGTAGTGCAGGACAGATTTGACTTCAAGGTTATTCGGAGTTATTGAGCTTGGACAGAGCAAGATGTCTGCTAGCTGTCTCGAGTTATCCCTTCTCTAGGGAGCGGTTGAGGAACAGGGTTTTGAGTTGTCTCTTGAATGGAGGAAATGGTTCTGATGTGAGAGGGAATGGAGTTCCAGATTTCTGGAGCGCTTCCGGTGAAGGATCGATCCGCAGTCTTTTTTCTTCTGGTTTTTGAAGGGATGAGTGGGAGGGAGTTTGAACCTCTCAGGTTCATAGACTGGCCGGCTTTTTTTAGGTTTTTTTCGCCAAGTATTCGGGTTTGCCGGTATGAAGGGCTTTATGGGTGAGAAAGGCTGTTCTGAAGCTGATCTGCATTTGGACTGGTAGCCACTTAAATTCTCTGAGTGCGTGTGAGAAATGTTCGAATTTCTTGATAACGGTGATCCTTCTGGAAGCCGCATGCAGCGTTGTCTTGATGGCAGCCAAATGAACTTTAGGAACTCAAGAGAGGACTGCGTTCCTGTAGTCCAGTCGAGACAATACTAGTGCTTGTGTGGCCTGTTTGAGATCACTGGGCAGAATGAAGGGTTTTATTTTGTTCAGTAGTCTGAGGTTAAGGAATGCACTTTTGGCCGAATTCTTGATGTGCCTCGTCATGTTCAGTTTTGGGTCTAGGGTGATGCCTAGAGATTTGACAGAGTCTGCTAGAGTGAGATTCCTGTTGAGCTCATCAATGGCTTTTAACCATTCCACAATTTGGGGGTTCTCTTCCTTGTTCGAGATGAGGAGTATCTCCGTCTTGTCAGGATTTAGTTTAAGGTGGTTGCATGTCAGCCAGACCTGGATGTCTCTCAGTACATCATTGAGTCTTTGAATGTCTTTGAGAGAAGAAGTTTCCAGATAGATCTGGGTGTCATCAGCATAGAGATGGAAGCAAATGTTGGCTTTCCTAAGTAGTTTGAAGAGCAGTTCCATGTAAATGTTAAAGAGTTGCGGTGATAGCACCGAGCCTTGAGGGACGCCTTTATTGACTTGTTGGAGGTCGGAGGTGAAGTTTTTTTAATTTTATTTTTTTAGTGCAATTGTGCAGAAAGGAGGCGAACCATTGGAGGACTACCTCACCAAGACCAGCTCTTTCTTGGAGGGCCCTTATGAGGAGTTTGTGGTCTACAGTGTCAAAAGCTGCCGAGAGATCAAGGAGAATGAGGAGGCAGCATTGGTCAGAGTCTAGTGAACTGCGGATATCGTCGATGATGTTGAGGATCGCGGTTTCTGTGCTACAGCCTTTTCTGAAGCCGGACTGGTGGGGATACAGGAGGTTGATGTTGTCCAGGTTTTGGGTCAGTTGATGTAATACGCATCTTTCTAGGGTTTTTAAAAAAGGGGGGAGGTTCGACACCAATCTGAAGTTGTTCAGGTCCGTAATATCTAGGCCAGGTGTTTTCAACAAGGGTATGACTTGACCCATTTTAAGGCAGTCTGGAACGATTCTGTTTTCCAGGGAGCTGTTTATGATTGTGCTCCAGAGAGGCGCTAGGGCGTGTTTCAGTTTTTTGGTCAGTAGGGAAGGAATGGGGTCTAGGACATGCGCTGAGGGTTTAGAAGAGGAGTTCAGCCTGACTATCTCAGTTTCCTGAATGGGGTGGAAGCTTAGCCAGGAATTGACGGAGGAACCAGGAGAAAGATCATTCGATCCAGCCAAGATGCTCTTCGTGGGGTGCATGTTGTTGATGTCCAATGAAAGTTTGATTTTCGTGATCTTATCATTGAAGAAGTTGGCGAAGTTATCGCATAGTTCTTTGGAAGCCTGTATGGAGGAGAACAAGGGCTTGGGGGTTTGTTGTCTAATGATACTATACAGCTCCTTGGGTCTGTTTTTGGCACTGTCCAGCGCCGAGCGGAAGAAGCTGGATTTCTTGTTTTTAATGTGATTGTTGTACTTCCTACGGGCTGATTTGAGTTTATCATGGAGGATGGAGGTAGGGTTATTTCTCCATTTTCTTTCTTTGGCTCTTAGTTCTCTCCTTTCAGAGTTGAGGTCGGAGTTGAACCTGGATCTTGATGGAGTGGCTCGGCTCTTTTTTAGCTTTAGGGGAGCTAGTTGAAGGAGCATAGACAGTAGATTTGCGTTGTAGCACTCAGTGAGTTTATTTGTGGAGAGGTGGTCGTTGGTGACAGGAAGAAGAGAACCTATCCGCTTTTCAAGGATTCCTACAGGGATCTATGAGAAGTTTCTCAACCGTTAGGGAGGGTCTTGCATAGGTGTTTGAAAGAGCGTTAGTTGATTGATATGAAATAAGATCATGTGGTGATCTGGCCAGTCTACTGGGAGTATGTGGTTGATTGTGATTGCGTTTCTTTGAGCGATGATGGCATCCAAGGTGGCTCCTTTGTAGTGAGTCTCCTCAGTGCAGTGCTGGATTAAATTATTGTCACTTAGGAAACTGGATAGTGATTAGATTAGCAGGTTGTTAGTCTCATTCCATCGCAGGTTAAGGTCGCCAAGGATTAGATTATTGGCATCTCCGAGTGCGCCATGAGCTATCAGGTCAGATAGGTGTTACCCGAAATTGGAGGTGTTACCTGGAGGGTGATAGAGAAGATGGCAGCGTAAAGTTCCATTGTCTTTGGTTTGATGTTGGTTGAGAGGCATTCAAAAGAGTTATATTTGTCTGAGTCTATTTCCGAGATGGCCATGTTGTTTTAATGGATGATAGCTACCCCTCTCCCTCTTTGGTCTTTTCTGTCTTTGTTGATGATGGAAAAGCCAAGGGGGGACAAGCATGTCTAAGCATGGTGAGGCTAGTTTGTTGAGCCAGGTCCTTGTGATGAACGCAATGTCATTGTCGTGGGAGAGAATGGCCTCTGCTAGTTCACTTGTATGCAGCGAAGCCGACCTGCAGTTGATGAGCAAGCAATTGGTGAAAAGCTCTTTGTTGTTGGGAGTCTTTTCTATGCGTCCCCTAGGTAGGGTGGTGAGGACGGGTGGTCTCGGGGGTTTTGTGCCGGGAATGTCTCTTCTGGGACCCATGATCACTTAGATTTTGGATTTGGGGGAGTCAAAAGGGGGTGAGTCATAAGAGGAGGCTAAGTCGGCTGCTTCAGTGTCCGACATGGCTGCTTCTGTTCTAGTGGGTCTTGAGGTCGGGGGTTTGTCACCAGTATATGAGTGTCTATGGGCCCTAGTTGGAAGGTTTGCGATTTTTGAGGTAGTTTGTGTACAGGATTCCGTGTCCGGTCTTGGGGGCCTATGAGGCAGAGTTTTGAGGGTTTTTGAGAGCCAGGAGGAGCTCTTGTGGCTATAGGAGTTGGAAGTGGGGGAGTGCAGGGGGGAGAATGGTGTGGTCTGCGTGCCTTATCCAGGTTGGATAGGATTTCGGCCAGGCCTCGGGCGATCATGTCTATCTGATTTTCTAGTGTCGCGAGTCGTGTAGCCACGGGGTGAATTGGGTCATTCATTTATTTATTTATTTATTTGTTGCCATTTATAAAGCGTGACAAATACCCGCAGGCGTCTCGGCGCTAGACCATTTACATAAATTCAGCTCGATGTAATATGCTCCAACAGATTACTTTTCTTTTAGTGGAAGCTATTGGTTAAACAGCCAAGTCTTTAGTCTCTTGCGAAACTGAATGAGTGAAGGGCTTAGTCTGATGTCTTGCGGCAAGGTGTTCCATAATTTAGGGGCTGCTATCAAAAAGCGGCGATCGCCCCAGGACACTGTTTTGGAACGAGGAATCACTAGCTGGTTACGATTAGAGGACTGAAGCTGTCTGGACGGATGATATGGAACCAGCTGGTCCGTTAGAAAGTGCGGACCTTGATTGTTTAGAGCTTTATACACTATACATAGTGATTCGAACTTGATCCTATTCTGGATCGTCAGCCAGTGGAGTCGTTTAATAGTTTCTGATATGGCCGTGAATTTAGGGGTTCCGGAAAGCAGACGTGCCGCAGCATTTTGTATCGACTGCAACTTCCTTGTGACCCTGACCTGGGTGTTTAAAAATAAGCTGTTGCAGTAGTCAAGGGACGATAAGACCAAGGAACTAACCAGAGTTTTGGTGGCTGCTGCTGGCAAAAACGGATTGATTTTTCTAATAATGCGTAATTTATAGTGGGCTGTGGTAGCAACTTTGTTCGCATGATCCATGAAATTAAGGCCCTCGTCGAAGGTGGCTCCCAAGTTCCTAACCTTAGCAGCTGGAGTTGGGGGTGCTCCAAATGTGGGTGTCCACCAAGATGATGACCAAACTGGTGAGGGAGGTCCGAAAATGACTACCTCAGTTTTTTCAGAATTGAGTTTCAGGCAATTTGTTGCCATCCACTCTCCTATTTCCAGCATTCCATTTTGGAAGCGTTGGGCCACCTCTCATGAAAAGAATTAGAGTTTCTGAGATCAGTGCGCAAACTAGTGAGGCTAGGGAACCCTGTTGGTGGAGCTCGTTCCTGATGTTGCGGTGGGAGGGTCCGAAAGGGTGGTGGGATTGTGTTTTCCTTAGGGAATTGTATAGTATTGATAGCAGGGGTACTGAAGTGTGAGGTGACTTAGGGGGGCTGGACAGTGGGGGTAAAGGGTGGAGTGGATTATGTTTCCTGTTGGGGCCTATTCACTGTAGCTGGGAATTCGGTGCAACAGGTCGGGGTGGGTGTGGGAGAGCAGAACGTAGTGTGGGTAAGAGGGCGTCGAAGGCTTCAAGGTTCTTGATGTTTGCCTGAATGAGGACAGTGCCGTTAGTGTAGATGGTCACTGAAGTGCTCCCTCTTCTTGACGAGCGATTAGGGAGTAAGGCTGTTAATTTGCAGCTGTGTGGTGTGTATGTGGTTTTGGCTATGTAAAGTTGTGCTGTAAGGGAGGAGATCCAGACTTCTGGTCTCTCAGTGTGAAAAAATGAGGTCCAATTTAATCGGACCTTTGTAGGAGGAGTGGGAAGTAGTGGCTTCATCTCCTATTCGGATTTGCCTGACTGGTATGACATTAAGGACCCCAAACGGTTTCAATATTTTCAGCTCCGTCACTGGCTGCTTCATTCAGATGTGCGCCCCTGGGTTAGCCGTAAACTTACGACCTATGAGAAATGGCTCCTCTCCAAGCACTCCGATCGTAAAATGATCTCAGAATTGTACCCCATGTTGCTCCCCCCGCATCGCAAGACAAGTCAGCTGATCAGCGCCGCTGGGAAGCAGAATTAGGAAGGAACCTCTCGCGGAAGGAATGGCAACAGATCTACTATAGGGCTCACCACACAGCACGGAACATGGGGAGCAGGGAAGCGGCGGTCAAGGTGGCCATTTACTGGCATTAGACACCGGCTCGACTGCATCAAATTGATCCTGACCGTAGCCCTGAATGTTGCAGAAGTTGTGGAGAAACAGGCACCCTAACACACATACTTTGGGAGTGTAGGGAGGTGCAGGGGTTTTGGGAGGAAGTCCTTACAGATGTGGACACCTACTTTGAAACAGAGGTCCCCCGATTTCCCGCCTACACCCTCCTAGGTTTGCCTAACGCACTCACTTTTCCACTTAAATCTTTATGGGGGAAACAAATGGGGATAGCCCTAGGTGCAGCTGTACATCATATCTTATACCTCTGGGGCACTAAAACCCAGCCCACGCACACTGGGAGGCTGCACAAATTATGGTACACTATTGGCATGGAGCGCATGCAAGCCACCCTCATGGCCTCAACAGCATCCTTTCACGAGGTGTAGCGACCGATCCTCTCGCTGCTGGCGCAAGAATTTAATGAAGTGGCTTGCCCCAAATATCTATGTTTGCTTAGGCTCACAGATGCTCCGACTCCTGCAGAAGGGTCGCAAGATGTGTAACCCATTGTTCCTACATGGCGCATGGCACACCGGTTCCGGGCTCCTGGGTGGGAGTTGGGCTAGGGTGGGATGGTTGGGGGGGTATACGGACGGGTGCGCTTCAGGGAGAGATGCGTTTATTGTTGGCTATAGCACCATTGACATTCATAGCCCTAGGGAGATATCTCACCTGTCTCCCAGGTGTTTGATAGTGGGACACCGAATGTACATGCTTAGGTTAGATGCTTTTGTTCTTGATTGTACCTGCTGGGCTCCATTACGGGCATTGGGTGTCTTTCCTTGATTTAATGTATCTTTGTCTGCTTAAAATCAATAAAATAAAGTTATTAAAAAAAAACGTATTTAACGTCTGTTGCAGCAAGAGAATTAATCCATTGTATCCATCTCAGATGTAAAGCTTTAGCATTCGAATGCTTGCTTTTGTCACTGCTTCTAAGGCAGGTACAGGCATAATGACCATGATGCGTTTACCCTGTGCGAGGGCTCTCTCTTTTGCTACTGCAGTTTGAACGGCTGTCAGAATTTTTTCCGTAGAAGTGAATTTCATTTCTGCTTGTGTGTAACAAGTGTGATTTGTAAGCTAGTGGTACTTTTTCCCTTCGTTAAAGGTTAGGTACGTAAATCCACATTGGCCTGGAATGATTCGGATCACTAAGTTGCATACGTTTAAGCATGTTTGTAAATGTTTTGTTGCTAACATGTCTGCAGTGAATGCAAAATTTCTGTGTGTTTTTATATCCAATTAACTGTTTTAAAATCAGGCTGGATTAATTCGTAGAGAGGTTTAACCCTTTCTGCGTAATTTAGAATGTATGTTCTTGCGAAATTCAGGAAACCTAGAATCAACTAAGTTTTTCAGCATTTTTGGAGGTTGGAGCATCGCACATTTCTCTAGAAAGTTTGCTGCCAGGCATTTGCATTCACTTGATAACTCGTATCCTAGAAACAGGACGTTGAGGTGGGCAATTCTTGATTTCTTAAAATTGAATTTATACCCTTCAGAGGCGAAGCCCAATATAATGGTGTTCACCCTGTTCAAGTGCCTATCCAAGTCATCGTCTGTTAGATAGATGTCATCTACATATGACACTGCTTCGTCATCATATGTTTGTAGTAACTCTGTTACCCTAGCTGAAAATAACCCTGGGCTGCTCCTGAATCCCTGAGGGAGACGACAGAAGTGACGCTGTGTCCCCATAATTGAGAAAGCGGTCAAATACCTACTTTCATGTGCAATGTTTTGACAGAAGAAACCGTTAGAAATATCTAAAGTGGTTTTATAACTCTTACGCACAATGTTTTTCATTAATGCGCCACTGTGTGCATTTTGTACTGCAAAAGTTTTGCGACAAGAGTTTAGATGTCTGTAATCCAAAACTAGACTATATGTATTGTCTGGTTTAGAGACAGGAAACAAAGGATTGTTCATTGACGAGGCGGATGTTTCAATCACCCCTTGATATTCAAGTTGATCTAATATCTCCCTGACCTGCTTTTTAGCTTCTTGTTTAACTTTGTACTGCTGTTGCGCAGTTGGTTGATTTTTTAACTGGATTTTATGGTGAGGAGAATCCTCATCCCAATCTACGTGATTTTTATATAATTCAGGAGCCTGGGCTACTGCCCATTTCCTGGCATAGGTATATTTTAAATGAATTGGAATTTGATTGGGGAAGGCTGGCATAATGATGTCTTCGCCATGTGGGTACTCCCTGACAAATTGTGGTGGCCAGTCTTGTTCAGCTAGAAGAATGTCATAACCCTGAGAGAGCAGCTCCCAAAAGAGTGCTCTTATTTTACTAGTAATATCTCCCTCCATCCGGAGTGTTACTTCATGTAACTTATGTGGGTTACTAACCCTGGTATCTGCAGTTTCAACTTGGATGTACTCATTCAACTCCACTGTCTCCAGATGATCCTTCAAGTTCTTGCTAGCAATGGTGACTTCTGCTGCGCTGTCCAACATTGTCTGAGCCTACTCCCTGTTCTTTAGTTGTGTCCTCAAGATCCTCGGCATGTCTGATTTCTGACCTGCTACCTTCTTTTTGGTGAATTGAGCTTTCTTATTTTTCTGAACGTGTTGATCGTCTTTGGACTTCACGCGTTCTCCTTGTGTTCTGACCGTCCTCTCTTCTTTTTGAATTTCTGTGACGAAGTCTGAAAGGTACGAGAGGAACGTGTATCAGTATCTTGATATCTATCAGGTTTTCTGTAATTATCCAAATTCCTAAGGTTATACCTCCTTTCAAGGGGCTCCTTTTGAGGAGACCTACCTCTGGATTGAGAGCACTTCTCTTTTGAAGTTTGTTTAGTGCTCTCCCACTTCTTTTTAGGAGGAGTAGGAGTGTTTTTAATAAAGACCTTTAACCTTGTAAATCTATTAAATTTTGTATAGTACTAAGTAATTGTTCATCCGACATTGCTTCAATGTCAGGGTCAGGTCTGTAGTTGTCTAAAGCCAGCCATGTTTCTCCTGGTCTACCTAGTGGACCGAGCCTGGTAATGTGATTTATATGTTTTAGGGCGCCATTGAACCAGAGCGCATACTCCTGGTAAGTTAGTGGAATTTCTATATCCTTTAAGGGAATGTATTTCATTGGTAGTTCATCTTCCTTGTAGAAGTGAAACACTTTTGATACTGGATTTGCTTCAGGGAAGACTATCCGAGAATAGAATACATCTGTCTGATGATATTCATGTGCCTCTATCACAAAAAATACCCTACCACCTCTCGATGTTAGGCCATTTTTTATACGTTTTATAGTGATGATTTTCCTTAAATTCACAGGAATGTTTACAGCATCATCGTCGGTTTCATTAAAACCTGTTGTGTTAAAAGCTGCCGGATTTACTGCAGCTCCACCGTTCTCTGTGTCACTATCCGTCATGATGTTGACTGAAAGTTTGCAGAGCAAGTTTCAAGGAAACAAAGATAAGGTGCACAATATTTTGGAACACACGACTGAATTACTTTAGCATCTAGCATTAAATTAGTGCCTTACCAAACATTGGGCGCCATGTAGTGTTGTTCCTATATTCCCAATAGGCTCTGCGCATTGGAATAATATATCCTATTGATTTGACGTAGGACTTACGTCAACTAGGTCTCTATCGAATATACTAAACTTAATTGTGTGTGTGCCAGCTAACTTAGAGGTCACTAAAAACGTTCTCAAATTCACAAGAAGGGATTCGTTTCTGACAACCGCATAAACATGACAACTTTTTTTCATAAGAATATATCTCTCAGAGTTGCGGAAACAATAGATCAGTATTTCAATTGTGCATGCTTCGTTTCTACAGAGTTGCAGAGAAATACAGAGACGGGCGTTTTCAATAAAAGGTTTATTCAACAGTCTTCTTCTCATGCAAGAGATATGAACTGCTACAATCGTTAGACAGAATATATGGTATAATGCGTACAGCGGGAATAGCATTATAAAATAATACTGTAACAGCATGGTAAGGTTTCTAAGCCATAACATACATACATAAATAACAGACTAAAATACTCAACTGGTGCTTCTAAAATACGCCTAGACCAGTGTACCTAACCTAGGTCTAGTATGAGGGAAGAAGTAAGTATTGATTAGCATTGGTTTAAGTTCTTTGCCAAGAATCCACCAAAGGTTTCTCTAGGTTCTAATCAGCTCCAAACCTTAGAACGAAGGCGGTTGGTATCTCTTTCTCGGGACTTGATTTCCCAACCCCCCGCAAGGGGAGTCAGAAACACTGGAGCTGGATTTCTCGGCAGGAGAGGGCAACTTCCTAATCAGTGCGTCAAATGGAGAGTCGGCTTCCTTCGGCACTTGCTGTAGCGAGCTGCGTCAGGCAAGTAGGCTGTCGATCTGCTCCGAACCACAGCATTTTGCTATAGCAAGTGAAGGTATATTTACATCTTGAAGGTGTTTAGGAATGCCATGTTTGACGTAATGACGGGCATATGAACATCATAAATGAACCCCTGGGGAATAGTTGTTCATTGTAAACCAACTGAGTTCTTGGAGAAATCAATATTCAAGCAAGGGGAAGTCCCTGACGGCTTAAGCTGGTTTTCCAAGAAATTGTTGTAACGTTTGGTGAACGGATGAAGTATCCATGCCTGTATTTGGGTAGCATGGGCTATGCCTAAATAAGGGCTTGATTTCTATGCCTATATAAGGGTAACGTGAATTGTACCTATATAAGGGCATGAATTGGAAAAATTCAATTGGAACCTAAAAAGCCACACAACAGTATGGGGTTCTGACTGCGAAACCTGCAACTGAAGAAAACATGGTTCAGTTTATTATACTACAATGTACAAGATGCACCACAGTTTAACTCTACCAAACAATACCTCTTCTGTTTGCACTCGCATACGCCTGTTTAAATGTGTGGGGTACTGTCTGTGAAACCTGCAACAGAAGATGCACAAGTTTAACTCTACCAAACAATTACCTGTGTGTTCTGCCTGTACTCACGTCTGCCTGTGCAATTGTATTTGTAGTACGGTCTCATAAACCTGCAAAAAAAAGGGGTGCAGATTGTGAATCTATTTACCCAGCAACCCCAACCCAACAAGGAACGTAAACAGAATGACCTTGTCTTTGTGGGTACTCGCACCTGACCAATCAAATCCAAATACCTTAGTCTGGAAACCTGCAATTGAAGACAAGATTGTCAGCAAACGCTCGAAGAATTACATGAATAGGACCGGTCTGGAGACCTCTATAGGAAAAATGACCAAATAATTACCTGGGATTCCAGTCTGGGACAAACAGGCGTGTGCCCATGTGTTTCATTATTAGCATTCATTATCTTAAACTGGTCTATAAATCTGTATTTTGTGTTACACCTTCTTTGATGCAGCTTTTCCCTGGTATTCAAACTGCGCAAATGGTTGAGGTGGGTGAATAAGGAAATTGACAAGGAAGAGTGAGCAGCACACAATCCATCAAAAGATCCCAACTGAGGGGGCGTGGCCAAGATGGCGACCTAGGAGGATGCTAATTCCGGAGGCTCCCTGTTCCGGGGTCTCCTCCCCGGACAAATCCTGCTTAAAACTTCCCTATAACAGCACAGGAGTTGGCGGGGAAACAAGCACACACTCGGCGCGGTCATTTTGGGGCTCGGGAGAAGCAGCAGCGACCTTGAAGAGCCCGACACCGCAAAATGGGGCCCTGATGGGGAGAGCGCTGGAGCAGACCAGAGCGGGGCTAGAGAAGTAGACCCTGACCTTAGGAGGTCTGGCGTGCCTGCCGGCGGAGAGTCGCCCATATCGGAGTCCTGCTTGATCATGTCCGCAGTGACCCCACAGAGCAGCGAGAATCTGATCGCGACCCCTCGCAGACAGCAAGCGGGAGGGGGGCCGCACCACGCGCGGAGGCGCGAAAATCGAGGCTGGGGCAGTGAGGCCTACACTGGAGGGGCGGAGATCCAGGCGCTGACCCCTGAAGATTAACCGCGGAATTCAATCGTCTCTGGTGCGGGAGGGGAGCAGGGCCTGCGGCCTTCAAGAGAAGTGAGGAGATGAGGGGCCACCAGGCCTGGGCCCCAGCGTGGACCCTAGCACCAACCTGTGCAAGAGACGCCATTTGGGAAGTGCGGCGTGCTGGGCCGGACACGGTGGGGGAGCTCTCTCCTTGGGCGCTCCCGCCCGAGAGGGTCTGCGGCACGGGCCCCCACGGACTCACGCCTTGAACACAACAGGGCCAGTGACAGGCCCCCATGCACTGGGCCCACAGCATGGAGGCAGAGCCAACGGCGGGACCGGCTGGTCCACATTCAGATGAGAGGTGGCACAGAGAGACTGAGGCAGTGAGCCCAGGGGAGCCTGTGGCTGGCGTTGGGGAACTGTTGGAAACGGGACCCTGGCCGGCCAAGACTCGCGTCGAGGTCAGTCAGGGATCGCCATTTCCAAGTGTCAGGGCAAGGGAGTTACACGCCAAGATAACCCCTCACTCGCCCTCTAGGTAACGTGGCGCGAGCAGTCAAGGCTAAACTTGGAGGCGATGTAAGTTAAGTATTTGCGCACGCACCCCAGCAACAACACCCAAGGCCCACCACATAGAAACACTCCACACAAGGTTATGTAAAAATAGCCTTTGTATGATAATAAATATACATCAGATAAAACACACATCTTGTTACACTGTGCCAACAGGCACGGGCGGAATTTACAAGGGATATTTGTACAGGACAGGGCCACTTGGACCACTGTCAAGGGTATCAGCACTTTTAGAAATAATACTTTCAGAAATAGCACTTTTAGCACACAATATAAAAGTAGAGCATACAACCAGTAATCACTGGTAACAGGACCTCTCTAGCACCACCTGTACTAGGGAGAAAACAACCACCTACATGTCACACTACCTGTAGGGGTGTAAAAGCAAAACACATGATGCAATGCATGACATTCATTCAGAGGTGTAAAGGCACATGACGCATAAACAATACATTCAGAGGTGCAGAGAAAATACAATTGCGCCAAACTCACCAGTCACCACCTGTGACTGTCCCGGTGTCCCAATGTCAGGGCCTAAACGTGGCAGTTGCCCACAAAGTGCTGGGCAACTGGAGCAGGGAAAGTTAGGGCAACGTTGGAGCCTCTCTGGGCTCAAGGAACCACCACTGTGGCACTGGTGAGCCTCTCTCAGGCTCTTAAACAAACAAGCGTGCTGCTGAGCCTCTCAGGGCTCCAGCAACAAAAAGGTGCAGCCTCACTGGGCTGTGGGGTCCCCCTCTCTGGGGACTCAAAGGGATGATGCTTGCCAAGAGCCTCGCTGGGCTCTAACACAACTGGTGCCCCCGGGGCACCTCGGGGCTCAAAGAATACAGACCGGGCTCCTCTCAGTGGAGCGGCCCTCCCTCAATGGGGCCGCTCGCAGGACACACCGAACCCGCCCTCGCACTCACCGGCTGATCAGCTGGGCTGCGGGCGGGGCTCCTCTCCCCTCGTGCCGGGGCTTCAGGCACGACGCGGCAGGCTCTGCTCCTCGAGAGCTCCCGCTCCTCGGGACTCTCTGGACGCTTCTCCCTGGGCTCTCCCTCACTTTGGGAGCCTGGGGAGGGATCGGGAAGACGCCGGCTTCTCTCCTTCCACCAGAGCGCGGGGTGGCCTCCCGTCCGCTTCCGGTTGCTTCTCTGTCTTGCCCCTGGCCTGCCTGACTTCCGGGTCGCGGCAGCGGGGCGGGACTTCCGGTCGGCCTCTCCGGGGCCGCGCTGTGATTGGTCGGCCGCCTCACCACTTCCGGGTCGCCGCGGGCAGCTTGGCGGCTCGCTTCTTAGGCAGGTAGGCGGGCTCCTATGATCCGAGGAGTGGGCTCCCTCGTGAATCAAACCACAAACCGGGCAAAACAATACGGCAATGAGCGGGGTGGCACCCGCGCCGCCAAATCACCACACGGGGCGGACAAAATACAGCGCTCACAGCGCTCGGGCAAAATCCAGCGCTTCCAAGCGCTAGGCAGGGATTTCAGTGCTCCCAGCGCTGAAGGGTAGAGAGCAGCGCTCTTAGGCTGCAGGCAAGAAGTCCTCAGTGCTCCCCAGCACTGGAGGACAGGACAGGGCTCCAGCAGGGCTGGAGGCAGGCAGGGGGGCAAGGCTGGGCCAGAGCCAGCACACTGGGTCTCCAGGCAGGGAGACTCCCCAAGTGGCGGTCCTCCTGGCCCCAGCAGCAGCAAAAGCCCCCTCTGGCAGGATCCAAAAGTAGAACATTTTCCAAGGGGACACAGCCCCTTCTTATACTGTAAATTCCTTTGTTACAATGTGCAGGGTGGGGGGAAAACCAGTCGCAGCTGGTTCTGGAGCACTCTTGATGGCCCAACCACCCATTCCTTTCACTGGGGAGGCTAGGGTCATTAGACACACCACAGGGGGGCGGAGCCAGCATTGTGTGGGGAAAACCCAGCCCATCCAGGACACAGGTACACTCCTCCCACACATCACTCATGCTAATCTCCCACTCACCACCGGGCAGACCCATCCAGACTTCCTGGAGCCTGGCATGCCAGCCAGCTCCAGCCAATCACGCTCCAGCACCCTCACTGCACACATATCTCAATGTCCAGAAGTAGCACTTCCCAACTAGACACACACATGCCGCAGACACCATCTTGCAGCATTCACTCTCACGAGTTTAAGCATACCAAACTCGAGCCTGCACTCCCCACGCATCAGGAACTACCAGGGATACACACATTCCCCATGCATTCCTATGGGAGGGCAGGCCAGCCATACTACATGCACGCACTTTCACTCTGGGACTCAGGGGAAAGTGCGCAGAGACCCAGAAATCACTGACACTGGGTCACAAATAAGGCAAAAAGTCTAGGGGTGAACCTGCCCTGCGGGCCAAGTCCAACACAACCCCCTTCCAGCCAAAACGCAGGGGAGAACAATCACCACCGTGATGGACTTCCCTGCTTGGGGCGATAGAACACGGACGCAGGCCCGCCACTGCCGGGACACCCTCCTGTTCTATGCCACAGTGAACCCCTAGGGTTCCTTCTAAAGCTACTGTAAGGACCAACTGGGCTACCCCACTGGTACTCCTCAGCTGTCCGCGGCCAGGACCAGGCCCTGGGCCACCCAGGTGCCACCGGTCCTTGCCAATTCGCAGAGCGGGGGGTAGTAACCCCTGGCACATAGTGTCCACCCTCTGCACCCCCTTCCAGAGGTCTGCCCCCTCCCAACTGGAGAAGTTCCTCTGGAAGAACCGGTCAGGACACTGGTTACAGTCGTCCTACCCTTCAGGTCAGGCCGAACCTGAACTTGGCCTCCCAACCTCCGGTCTAAAACCTTTGGCGGAATAATTGCCTGGCACTCCAGGACTTCTGGGGACTCACACGCAATCCCCCTGAGGCTGACACATGACCCATGTGTCGTGTGACTGTCTGCCTGGCGCAGATCTCCCGCCTCCTGTCCACCTGACAGTGCGCAAAGATCCCCCAGACCAGAAGTGGCACCACCCGGGTCCACCCAAGAAGATCTAGCCCAACTGGCTAGTCTCTGGTCCACTGGTGCATCCACTGGGAAACTCATCCCCCAATCACTCCTCGCTTCGGACTTCTGTGCCCTCCTAACTGGAGCGACACTGCCGGGCACTGGAACGCCTGGAGCTCTAGTTACAGACGCTCCAGGTTCCCTAGACACTAGGAGATCCTCCTCAAGTGTACCAACAGGACAGCCTAGGTCCCCAACCTGGTGTTCCCTCAAGAAACCACCCAAGTTCTGAGACAGGGCTTCGGGCCTCTGGGGGCTCTCAGCCACCCACTGACTCCTGCTCCACTGAGCCAGGCAGTCAGCCCCTTCACCCTTCTCACTATACTGGGACCTAGCTGGGCTACACTGAGCCTCTTCCACCACGCTGGGCTGGAAGCTCCCTGTACCACTACTGTTGGACTCACTCTCTAATGACTGTACAGCACCTCTGGCCCTCTCCCAGCGGTCTGCTTCCACTGCAAGCTCACATGGATCAAACAATCCACACCCCAACAGGTGTTGCCGCAACCCTGGGGAACAACAACTGAGCAACTGCTCTCTGAGAAACATATCGAACAATATGTCCCAATCACATTTCGTGGGCTCCTGTACCCAATCACACAGGGCTCCACAACAGTCCTCCTCAAAGTCTACCCAAGACTGGTGAGACGGTTTCCTAAGGTTCCTAAACCTCAACCTATTCTCCTCCTCTGGAGAACCAGGAACCATACTCTGGGAACTGGGAGTGGGACTGTCAACACCAACACTTAAAAAGCTGCCACCACTGGACTCCACCCTCCCTGGGGAATCCAGAAAATTACGACTGCGGGCAGGGGATAACCTACACTCCAGGGCTATCTTCTCCCTGGCCAAGGCCCTCTCAGCCTCTGCAATCCGCTCATTCACACCCAGCTGCGCCATCTTCCAGGCATGCTCTAACACGAGCTTCTCCATGGCCAGCTGGTGCTCCCTCTCTTCTCTCCTATCCACCCACTCTTCTGGGGACAGGGAAAGGGATGGGGGGCTACATCTGACACGGGACCCAGCAAAGGACTCCCTATCTAGGGGGTACTCGCTCTCTGCTGGCGCCCATTCACTGTCAAACTCACTCTCCACATCAGACTCTTCAGGGCTCCCCTCAGACCCACCACCCTCATGGTGTGCGGTCCGGGCCCTCTCCCTCTCACTGTGCTCACGCTCCCAGTCACTCTTCTGCCACAGGATCATGTTATCCCTAAGCTTGGACTGGGTGTCTGACTCACTCACTGGGATGTCTCTCTCCTTACATAACCGTACCAACTCATGCACACTGTACTTAGACAGGCCACACAGGTTAAAAGGAGATTCCATCTTGACCGGATGCTCACAGACACGTGCAACACAAGGGACCTAGCAATCTGAAGTAAAAGTACACAATTCCAAAACTTCCACACTCTCCTTAAAAAAAAGAACTCACTCATGCGTCCAGGGAAACACACCATTCATCCACACACACTCTCCCCTCGGATCGGTAAGGCAGTTTCTACCACCCCTGACTTCTCAACCTGACCACATATGACACAGGTACCAAACTCTGGAAGCAGGGCGGGGGACAAATGTACTGAACACAATTATCAAATGGCACTCTTCAGGAGAAGCAATAATGGAACTTCACCAAAAACACAATAATCCCCAAAAATGTGGTCATCTAAAATGCAGAGCTTTGTAGTGGCCAGTTGCTACTGTGGTACAACGCAAACACAAATCCTTATCCTCACCGCTTGCCGCCAATGTTGGAAACGGGACCCTGGCCGGCCAAGACTCGCGTCGAGGTCAGTCAGGGATCGCCATTTCCAAGTGTCAGGGCAAGGGAGTTACACGCCAAGATAACCCCTCACTCGCCCTCTAGGTAACGTGGCGCGACCAGTCAAGGCTAAACTTGGAGGCGATGTAAGTTAAGTATTTGCGCACGCACCCCAGCAACAACACCCAAGGCCCACCACAAAGAAACACTCCACACAAGGTTATGTAAAAATAGCCTTTGTATTATAATAAATATACATCAGATAAAACACACATCTTGTTACACTGTGCCAACAGGCACGGGCGGAATTTACAAGGGATATTTGTACAGGACAGGGCCACTTGGACCACTGTCAAGGGTATCAGCACTTTTAGAAATAATACTTTCAGAAATAGCACTTTTAGCACAAAATATAAAAGTAGAGCATACAACCAGTAATCACTGGTAACAGGACCTCTCTAGCACCACCTGTACTAGGGAGAAAACAACCACCTACATGTCACACTACCTGTAGGGGTGTAAAAGCAAAACACATGATGCAATGCATGACATTCATTCAGAGGTGTAAAGGCACATGACGCATAAACAATACATTCAGAGGTGCAGAGAAAATACAATTGCGCCAAACTCACCAGTCACCACCTGTGACTGTCCCGGTGTCCCAATGTCAGGGCCTAAACGTGGCAGTTGCCCACAAAGTGCTGGGCAACTGGAGCAGGGAAAGTTAGGGCAACGTTGGAGCCTCTCTGGGCTCAAGGAACCACCACTGTGGCACTGGTGAGCCTCTCTCAGGCTCTTAAACAAACAAGCGTGCTGCTGAGCCTCTCAGGGCTCCAGCAACAAAAAGGTGCAGCCTCACTGGGCTGTGGGGTCCCCCTCTCTGGGGACTCAAAGGGATGATGCTTGCCAAGAGCCTTGCTGGGCTCTAACACAACTGGTGCCCCCGGGGCACCTCGGGGCTCAAAGAATACAGACCGGGCTCCTCTCAGTGGAGCGGCCCTCCCTCAATGGGGCCGCTCGCAGGACACACCGAACCCGCCCTCGCACTCACCGGCTGATCAGCTGGGCTGCGGGCGGGGCTCCTCTCCCCTCGTGCCGGGGCTTCAGGCACGACGCGGCAGGCTCTGCTCCTCGAGAGCTCCCGCTCCTCGGGACTCTCTGGACGCTTCTCCCTGGGCTCTCCCTCACTTTGGGAGCCTGGGGAGGGATCGGGAAGACGCCGGCTTCTCTCCTTCCACCAGAGCGCGGGGTGGCCTCACGTCCGCTTCCGGTTGCTTCTCTGTCTTGCCCCTGGCCTGCCTGACTTCCGGGTCGCGGCAGCGGGGCGGGACTTCCGGTCGGCCTCTCCGGGGCCGCGCTGTGATTGGTCGGCCGCCTCACCACTTCCGGGTCGCCGCGGGCAGCGCGGCGGCTCGCTTCTTAGGCAGGTAGGCGGGCTCCTATGATCCGAGGAGTGGGCTCCCTCGTGAATCAAACCACAAACCGGGCAAAACAATACGGCAATGAGCGGGGTGGCACCCGCGCCGCCAAATCACCACACGGGGCGGACAAAATACAGCGCTCACAGCGCTCGGGCAAAATCCAGCGCTTCCAAGCGCTAGGCAGGGATTTCAGCGCTCCCAGCGCTGAAGGGCAGAGAGCAGCGCTCTCAGGCTGCAGGCAAGAAGTCCTCAGTGCTCCCCAGCACTGGAGGACAGGACAGGGCTCCAGCAGGGCTGGAGGCAGGCAGGGGGGCAAGGCTGGGCCAGAGCCAGCACACTGGGTCTCCAGGCAGGGAGACTCCCCAAGTGGCGGTCCTCCTGGCCCCAGCAGCAGCAAAAGCCCCCTCTGGCAGGATCCAAAAGTAGAACATTTTCCAAGGGGACACAGCCCCTTCTTATACTGTAAATTCTTTTGTTACAATGTGCAGGGTGGGGGGAAAACCAGTCGCAGCTGGTTCTGGAGCACTCTTGATGGCCCAACCACCCATTCCTTTCACTGGGGAGGCTAGGGTCATTAGACACACCACAGGGGGGCGGAGCCAGCATTGTGTGGGGAAAACCCAGCCCATCCAGGACACAGGTACACTCCTCCCACACATCACTCATGCTAATCTCCCACTCACCACCGGGCAGACCCATCCAGACTTCCTGGAGCCTGGCATGCCAGCCAGCTCCAGCCAATCACGCTCCAGCACCCTCACTGCACACATATCTCAATGTCCAGAAGTAGCACTTCCCAACTAGACACACACATGCCGCAGACACCATCTTGCAGCATTCACTCTCACGAGTTTAAGCATACCAAACTCGAGCCTGCACTCCCCACGCATCAGGAACTACCAGGGATACACACATTCCCCATGCATTCCTATGGGAGGGCAGGCCAGCCTTACTACACGCACGCACTTTCACTCTGGGACTCAGGGGAAAGTGCGCAGAGACCCAGAAATCACTGACACTGGGTCACAAATAAGGCAAAAAGTCTAGGGGTGAACCTGCCCTGCGGGCCAAGTCCAACAGGAACCAACATAAGAAAACCCACCGGGCAGAAAGCCAGCGGCGACAGCAGAGTGGCGGGGATCCAGAGGGCCATAGAAAAAGAGAAAGAGGTCCGGGGGTTGGTGGTGCTGCTTCCCCCCTCTGCCCACACTGCTACACGTTCCCCCGGGATGAAGAGGCGTCCCCCCGCAGACCACGTGGAGCGCCCCATCCCACTGCTTTGGCACATCACAGCTGAAACAAGGAGGGCAGACCCCTGGCGCCCAATAGACCAAGGTGGGCACAGATCCAAAGAACAACGGCCTAGCATGGCCAGCACAAGGAAAAAGGGTGAGTGCACGCTTACAAATATGCTCCTCAAAGGCCCATCCAAATGAGATAAAGGGCCCCCCTCTCCGGCTGCCTTGAACACCACACGGACTCAGGAGATGGGGAGGTGCCCATCACCAAGTCATTCCTAGAGACCCATTCAATTCCGTTCAAGGACTGGGTTATTTAAGACCCAGCGGTGCCAGGGGACAACACCTGAAACCTTCGTGGGTAACCTGTTCCGGCGTACAAATGACAGAGACACGGGACACTTCCTTCGGCGTCAAAGATTCGAGGTTTATTTACTGCAGGGAACACAGAAGTCACGTGAAGTACACAGCAGGTATGTTCGCGGGATCTGATTCAATTTGCTACTGTGGATCGCTCCTTTTATACAGTTTTCTCTCATAGGTTAACATGGTACACAAAGGTTTACAACTTGGTTCCCATAATTATCCCTGAGAGGGGTCTCTTTGATGTATTCAAGGTCCGGAACATAAGTACAGAAACATTCGGTGGGTCCCAACTGTAAAAACCCATCTTCCCACCATTAGTACATTCCAATCGGCAATAAACAGATCGAAGAAGGAACAGGGACAGGTGCAGAGGAAGACAGAAACAGTGGGGAGATCGGTAAGGGTGTAAAAGGGGTGGTATCGGGAAACATGAGCTGCAGGCATCAAAGGGACGTGCCTAATGAGATGCACGGCTGAGACAATAGACCGGCACGGCAAGATGTGCCTCGAGCGGGGACATCTGCCTTACAGTATCATCCCCCTCATCATAAAGACACTTTCAAAGGAAATGTGTCTTCCGCAAAAGTCTTGGGAATCCCAGGGTCGCGAAGCGGACAGCGTCCGTTCGCTGGCTACTTGAGGGCAAGAGACAAAATGGATGCCGTATCTAAGATGGAACCCGTGGGTACAGATAGAAACCCACGAAACAAACGAACGGTTCAGGTTAGCACAGCGAAACTGCGCACACCCACTAAACTCGTCATTTGCGGTTCATAGATACCAGACTCGACCATATTCGTGCGAGTCGAAAACACCACTTACGATCATCACGGAACCTCACCGTGTAGGAAGATTTCCACACGCTAAAGCAGGAAGTTGTCAGGGAGGTTCGGGAGATACGCCGCGAAGTGGACAGTTTGGGCGAGAGGGTGGCGACGTTGAGGACTCGGATCAGATCAGAAGTGAGGAAATTGAACAGCTTCAGCAAGAACTTCTACGCCTTCGGGACCAACAGGTAGACCTACAAGCGCACGCCGAGGATCTCGAAAACAGGTCTCGACGCAATAACATACGAGTCCGAGGCATCCCATCTAAGGCAGAAGGGGCGGACATCACCGGGTACTTGCAAGGCTTGTTCCGGGAGATTTAGGGGGAACCCGCGGCCTTCGAAGTTCGAATCGACAGGGCACACAGAGTAGGATTAGCCCGACGAGTGCCTGCTCCGCCGCCGGACATCTTGGCCTTTTTACGGGACTTCTCTTTAAAAGAGAGAATCCTTCGTGAAGCCGGACAAAAGCAACCTCTCCAATACCAGGGTTACCCAGTGGCACTCTTCCAGGATCTGTTGGCCATTACACTTCAAAATAGAAAGGCGTTAAAAGTCACCACAATGTTCCTGCGGGACAAGGGGATTCCATACTCATGGGGACACCGATTTCTTCTGATCTTCAAATGGAACGGAACTTTGCAACAATTGCAATCCCTTCAAGACCCTTGCGCCCCACTGGGCATTGAACACGATGAAGGTTCAACTTCACCAAGACCGTCCCAACAACCCTCACGGGGAGGGTGGCATAGAGTTGGTCGTAGAAGATCGCCCGTTGTGGAACTAAAACCAAATCCGGCCACTATGTCCCAAGAACGGGCCATGGCCATCCAGGAGGTGTCCATGGACACATCCCCAACAGAATGATTTGCCTGAGTGATGGGGATACAAATGCACTACGGCAGCGCTGGTACGCGGAGGGGGAGGCGGGCAAGGGGGCGATGGGGTCACCTCGGCTACATGCCCAACTAGGAACTTTCACCACAGGCCAGCAATACGAGTTTCCTGGCCTGGGACTATGACACACTGTTGGGGTCTATGTGTTGGGGCTAGGGTGGGGGGCGGAGGGTGTGATTCAAAAGTTGGTAGATTGGGGAGGAGGGGATGGGGGTGGCTTGTTGGGGTAGGGGGTTGGAATGGGGGCTGGGGAGGGTAGGGGTTGGGGGGGCGGGGGCGGGAGCGCTCCGGTGTGGCGCACAACTGGGGGCATTACACATCTCGCCTAACCCAGGCAACCCCCCCTAGGAGTAACATCTCCCACATACATGGAAAACATGTCTGTCAACGCCCTTAGAGTCATTACCCTGAACGTAAAGGGGCTCAATAACCCTGTCAAGCGGCGGGTGGTGCTATCCTACCTGGAGAACTCAGGCGCCTCAATCTGCTTGTTATAGGAAACACACTTCCTCTCCAGGGACTGGCCCAGAATGCGCTCCAGAGCCTTCCCTCGCCATTTCTACTCTTCCCCTAATGAGAAAAAAGCAGGAGTTGCCATTCTCTTCACTAGTCACTTTCAAGGCCAAGTGGGGGACAAGGTTGCAGAAATTAAGGGCAGGCTCCTAGCTTATAATGTGCGGGTGGGGGACATGTCCTTAGTCATTGGATCTATATACGCCCCAAACTCCGGGCAAGAGTCGTTTCTCAAAGGGGCCCTATCAGACGCCCTTACACTCCTGACACATTACACACTAGTGGGTGGCGATCTCAACCTGGTGATGGACCAAGCCAACGACAGATCATAATCACCATTATGGCGCCACAAGGGCGATTTCTCTAGAGGGAAGGAAATGGTTGGCAGGCAGAGGCCTTTCTGACATCTGGCGGGAGGCACATCCCCTCACTACTTAATACACCTACTCACATGTACATCACACTTATGTTCAACTAGATCATTTTTTGGGGTCCCCTGATAGTACCGCAAAGATAACAGACGTAGACATAGTCCCCGTGGCCCTCTCAGACCATGACGCGGTTACACTCACGATCACTGTACCAAGTGTGCCCACTCAGAGAGGACGATGGCGCCTGTGGGAAGCCCTCCTATATCGACAAGGGTTACACAACAACTGCACAAATGCATAAAGGAATACCTAGCACTTAACGACACACCTGACGTACCAGTGACTGCAGTATGGGAAGCACTTAAGGCGGTGGTGCAGAGTGACCTCATTGCGATATCGGCGGTCGAGGCTAAGGACCGTAGGGATAAAAGGGAGGTGCTCTCGGCACAAGTGTCGAAACTGGAGAGAGTACACAGTTGCACAGGGGCCCCCAGGATTTGGCGATAGCTAAAAGCGGCCAGGGTGCAACTGGCAGGACTGGATCTAGATCACGCGGAATACGCTCCACTTTGGCTGCGACATACTTACTATGTGTGAGGCGATAAAACCGGGCGACTACTAGCAAGCAAACTCAGGGCACGGGTCTAGAGGTCTAAAAGCACTACTATCAAGGGCAACAAAGGGCAGGAGCTCCAAGATGACCTTATAATTGCGGATGCCTTTCGGGCCTTCTATGCCTCGCTCTACAGCGCAGATCCTTCTCTAGACAAAGAGGAGGCAGCTTATCTGAACGAGGTGGCGATCACGGTGTTCCAGGAGGTGGGTACTACCTCTTTAGATGCACCTATCCGGACGAAGGAAGTGATTTTGGCAATTTCATGCCTAAAGCCTATGAAAGCGCCGGGGATGGACGGCTTCTCCACCGGGTTTTATAAAGCATTTTGCCTCCTGCTGGCGCCACTCTTGACTAAGTTAGGTTTCCAACGGCTTAGGTTTCCAAGGGCCGGGCTCCATCCCCCCCCCCCCCGACATGCTGGAGGCCGATGTCATAGTACTGCCCAAGCCGGGTAAAGATGCTACGCAATGCGCCGCCTACAGGCCCATATCTTTGCTCAATCTCGATCTCAAGCTCTTTACAGGGATCTTGGAAGCAAGACTGAGACCGTGTTTACCTGGCATCATAGAGCCCGACCAATCGGGATTTATCCCAAATAGGTAGTGTCACGACAACACCAAACGTCTCCTAGATGTCATAGACAAATTCCATTATAACAACTCTGATATGGTGCTCCTCTCTGTCGACGTTGAGAAAGCGTTTCACAGGGTGGACTGGGGCTTCCTGGACAAAATGCTCATACGGTTTGGTATAGGTGACCGCTTCAGAGCCTGGGTTGCCAGCTGCTATGAAGCGCCCCAGGCATCAGTCCGCGTCAACGGCATTGCTTCGCAACCATTTGACATTAGACGGGGCACTAGGCAGGGGTGCCCCCTCTCGCCTTTACTTTTTGCGCTTTACATAGAACCACTTGCGCAAAGAATCAGGGATAACCCTGATATACCTGGCATCACATTTGTGGGCGAACCGCATACCATCAGCCTTTACGCCAATGACATTTTGGCAGCCCTGGATAATCCCAAGCAGTCCGTACCAGCTTTTCTCAAAGAAATGGAGGCTTTTGGGAAAGTATATTGGTTCAAAATGAATACGTGTAAGTCCATGATCCTCCCTCTGGGCCGCAATGCTTGCAAGTCCACTAGCGGAACCTTGACGTACGGGGTATTGTCTTCTCGCACCTCGATCCCCTATCTGGGAATCACCTTGACACCAAGTACAACACAGACTGCGGACAGGAACTATTCGGATCTCTACTCCCAAATCCAGGGAGACCTAAGGAAATGGCGAACATAACCGCTCTCGCTGCAGGGTCGTGTAGCGGCGATCAAAATGTCCCTGCTGCCCAAAGTCCTATACACATTCCAGACCATCCCTGTGACTCCACCACCGGGAATGCTAAGGAAGTTGCAAGACACAATACAGCAGTTCGTATGGGTGGGGAAGCGTCCACTAACGCGTAGAGATCTCGCTCAACAGGCGCCGCAGGAAGGGGGCCTAGGGATTCCTAACTTACTGAGGTATTTCCAAGCGACACAGCTACATTATTTCTTAGGATGGAACCGCCCCGAGTCAGAAAGGAGATGGCTCTTCCAAGACAGAATAAGACGCGCGTTACTTGAACCCAAGCTCCACATTCACATGGCACTCAAAATTCTCTTCATACAACGTAAAATGATTTTCTTCACATATTATTCATGTTTGTGTCTTCTTTAATTTTCATTGTCTTGTTAATTATTTCATCATTAACTTTTTTCATTCATATATTGGTTTCACATTTTTTTATATATATGCCCAATGCATTTCAAGCAAAAATGCCCTTCCTCAGGGGACTTTGTTCTGAAAGAATATAACAATATGTCGGTACATTTTCATGTTAGTTTGCAAACAGGTATTAAACTGATCTCAAATTAATCTTAAAACCTTCTTGTATTATCCAAGTGTGTCCAACACCTTATAACCCTATTGTGAAAAAATAATGATAATAACATTGTGGCGCGTGTTGCCAGATCTTAGTCCCAGATTGCATGCGTTTTTAACCTATGTGTGCTCTCTTAACTTATTCTGTCACTAACCTTCACTTGAGGTTTCTCTGTTCCCGTTCACATCTGTAAATAATGAACAAGGTACTACTTTCACTCAAACTATCCAAATAGTGATGTTCCAATACCTGATTTCATTATCGCCTTTTCTAAAATCTTACCTAGGTATTGGAACATTACTATTTGGATAGTTTGAGTGAAAGTAGTACCTTGTATATTATTTACAGATGTGAACGGGAACAGAGAAACCTCAAGTGAAGGTTAGTGACAGAATAAGTTAAGAGAGCACACATAGGTTAAAAACGCATGCAATCTGGGACTAAGATCTGGCAACACGCGCCACGATGTTATTATCATTATTTTTTCACAATAGGGTTATAAGGTGTTGGACACACTTGGATAATACAAGAAGGTTTTAAGATTAATTTGAGATCAGTTTAATACCTGTTTGCAAACTAACATGAAAATGTACCGACATATTGTTATATTCTTTCAGAACAAAGTCCCCTGAGGAAGGGCATTTTTGCTTGAAATGCATTGGGCATATATATAAAAAAATGTGAAACCAACATATGAATGAAAAAAGTTAATGATGAAATAATTAACAAGACAATGAAAATTAAAGAAGACACAAACATGAATAATATGTGAAGAAAATCATTTTACGTTGTATGAAGAGAATTTTGAGTGCAATGTGAATGTGGAGCTTGGGTCCAAGTAACGCGCGTCTTATTCAAAACACCTCCCATGCTCAGTGGGAGTATCGCATGAGGCACCAACCACACTGTTGAAACAAACAAGAAATTTGGAATAGTTATAAAGACTTAAGGAGTGCGGAGCCACACCCATAGTGGTTCTATTATTTAATTCTTACTGAGCAAGTGGTCTCTACGCACCGCAAATATGCAATTTGAAGATATAGCACACATCACTGAACAACGAGCTGAAACGTTAGCTTTCAACAAAGCTGACACAGACAGAATATATGCACTGATAGAGGATGCTGATGAAATATGTCAAGGTACAGGATCAAAAGAGGCAAACATAAAACAATTACTCTACATGTCAAAAAAGATCATCAACCAAAAATTACATGCGAGCACATTGATTAAATACCACAAAACACAACGGATTCCGCGTGGTCTAAGGATATCACTAAAATCAACATTATGTAAAAACAATGCCAGGTTCACTGAAAGATGGTTTGCAATCTTAAACAAATGTTCGTTAGACTTAATTTTGTTAATAGTTGAAGAATTGGCGAAACTGTTGGAGGATCTAACGAAAGAAATAAACTTGTTGAAAGACGATCTCACTAAAATGACAACCAAAGAAGAATGGGACCAAATTCTCATAGATACTAACAAAAAAGTGGAGGAGTACACCAGAGAAATTAACAATCGCAAACTAAGGAAATTTAAAAGAGACACCACAGATTATCGTTATGGAGAGGTTTACACATGTGCTGATATTTACGCTAAAAGGAGACAACAGAAACCAAATTATGACAGATCTTCGGATGAAACATCATCAGATGATGCACAACAAAGAAGGGCACCATTTGAGAACAGGAGACAACGAACAGCTCCACAAAGCAAACAAACAAATATCCCAGACAAATCAATACCCACAACATCAAACATAGAAATTGAAACAACTTCAACAACACCGGCTCCTTTTTTAGAGAAGGCCACTGGACCCCAAACAGAACCAGGAGGGGCAAAAAAACAAACACCAGTAGAAACTATAGCCAAAAACACAAGGAGTCAGAAACCTTAGTAATTAATATATCCAAATATACCATGACCTCAAACGAAATACAAGTGTTACAAAAAGGGTCATCATATGTACCCACATACCATTCAAACTTACTGGAAACAAAAGTATGCCTGTACAAATTCCTGAGATCACTAAGATTGCGGCATTTTTTCACTAACATAATTGAAAAATCTATATCTACGGAACCAAAGGAGGATATAATGATGGGATTAAAAACAAAAAGCAAATTCATTGCTCCAGTGAGCCATAAGGTATTAGATGCTTTTGAAAAGGTCGTAATGAAAGAAATGGAAGAAATCTTCAAAAAACCAAAATCCAAACAAACAAACCTCACTGAGAAAGAGAGACAAACTCTACAAAAACTAGCAAACAATCGGGAAATAACAATCAGACAAGCTGATAAAGGGGGCGCCCTAATTATAATGGATACAGAATACTATGAGAACCAGGTGGAAATCCATGTAAATGATCAGGACACATACATGAAAATGGAAATGGACCCTACGAAAGAATTTCTAAAAATATTGACAAAAATCATTAACAAAGCTTTGGAACAAGGAATAATCAATCAAAAAGACAAAGAATACTTGTTGAACATCAATCCTTCTATACCGTACATCTATATGACACCCAAGATCCACAAACATGCTACAAAACCACCATTACGTCCAATAGTATCTACCATAGGATCTATACATGAACCTATAGGGAAGTTCATAGATAAACATTTACAAAATATCGTTCAAAAATCTTCCACCTACATAAAAGACACCACCCATTTTTTAAATATTCTGGAGGAAGAAAAGATCAACTTTACAAAAGATATGATTATGGCAACAGTGGACGTAAAATCCCTATATACATCCATTCCACACGACTTGGGAATGACAGCAGTGGAGAGTTTTTTGGTGAATGAAGAAAAGAGTGAAAACCTAAAAATATTCATCATGGAACTTATTCATTTTACTTTGTTTCATAGTTACTTTACGTGGAAAGACAAGTACTATGTACAATCCTCTGGAACGTCCATGGGAAATTGTGCGGCACCCACGTATGCAAATACATTCATGTATAGATTTGAATTGGACAATATATTGAATCAACAAACATGGCAGAACAACTTGATTCTTTATAAACGCTTTATTGACGACATCTTTGTCTTATGGAAAGGAAGTATGGAAAGTCTAGAGGAAGCGTTACAACATTTGAATGAAATCAATAAGCGAATTCAATTCACGTTCACAATCAACAAAAATACAATCACATTTCTGGATGTGGCAATATCTAATGTGGAAGGGCAAATAACTACAAGTGTATTCACAAAAAGTACAGATAGGAACAATCTTTTACATTACAAAAGTTTCCACCAACCACCACTGAAGAAACACCTCCCATTTTCACAACTGGTCAGAATAAAGAGGATTGCCTCAACAGAAGAATCATACAACAAACAAAAACTGGAGACCTTAACCAAATTTAAAAACAGAGGATATCCAGAACCCATTCTGAATGCCGCTGCTGAAAGAGCAGACAAATTACAAAGACAACATCTGTTATCAGCAAAAACAAAAAAGGAGGAACAAATATCTGTATTTGTGGCAAAATTCTCCACACGCAGTTACAATATCAAAAAAACTATCACCAAACATTGGCCACTGCTTGCGCTGGAGGAAGACTTCAAAGGCATCTTCTCAAACTCTCCAATATTTGCATATGAAAGAACAAAAAACATCAAAGAACTTATCAAAAATTCAAAAAAGACAGATACAGAGAAATACAAAGGCACATTGCCATGCCATAACTGTGGGAACTGCTCGGCCATTATCAAAGGGAATGGGATTAATCACCCTACTAAAGGTTCACCTGTCAAGTTAAAGGTATCAGGAACATGTGATAGCAGCAATCTAATATACATGCTAAAATGTCCATGTGGATTGTCCTATGTGGGCAAAACCCAAAGAAAGATAAAAACCAGACTTACAGAGCATAAGAGCAATATTAGATTAAAGAACCTTAAATCTACAGTGGCAGTTCACTTCAATGAAGCAAAGCACAATCCTTCACAACTAAAATTTTGTATACTGGAATTGGTGACAACCCGAGAAGGGACAGACATCAACAACTTATTGCTAAGAAGAGAGACATTTTGGATGAACTTTTTATGCACCTTGCACCCGAAAGGGTTAAATGAGCAGATGGAACTTAGCTGCTTTATATAATCATATAAAGCCACACAGACTCAATAGAAGGATGGATTTGATGAGATTGGATGATATGTAGAGAACAATTGTTCTGATTTAATGTATTTAATTTATGTACCCATGCTAGTATTTTTATACGTTCATTGTTTATTTATTCACATTATGTATTCTTATGCAAAAGTGGCTTAGCGTATTGCACATTTGTCAACATTCATCAACAGGCTGATTTTGATAATACAGTAGACACCAAATACGAGTAATTACACAGAGGTAAACAGACATTAGATGAGAGTCCGTTTTCTAGCTCGCTTATCCAAACACACACCACGTGATCGGACCGGGAGAACTATAGAGTACAATTAGGATAGAGCGACGCACGCCAAAAACACACGAACACCCGGAAGGAAGAATGAACTGCTATAGGCGTTTGTGTACAAGTCACCCGGTAAGATTTTAGAAAAGGCGATAATGAAATCAGGTATTGGAACATCACTATTTGGATAGTTTGAGTGAAAGTAGTACCTTGTTGATTATTTACAGATGTGAACGGGAACAGAGAAACCTCAAGTGAAGGTTAGTGACAGAATAAGTTAAGAGAGCACACATAGGTTAAAAACGCATGCAATCTGGGACTAAGATCTGGCAACACGCGCCACGATGTTATTATCATTATTTTTTCACAATAGGGTTATAAGGTGTTGGGCACACTTGGATAATACAAGAAGGTTTTAAGATTGATTTGAGATCAGTTTAATACCTGTTTGCAAACTAACATGAAAATGTACCGACATATTGTTATATTCTTTCAGAACAAAGTCCCCTGAGGAAGGGCATTTTTGCTTGAAATGCATTGGGCATATATATAAAAAAATGTGAAACCAACATATGAATGAAAAAAGTTAATGATGAAATAATTAACAAGACAATGAAAATTAAAGAAGACACAAACATGAATAATATGTGAAGAAAATCATTTTACGTTGTATGAAGAGAATTTTGAGTGCCATGTGAATGTGGAGCTTGGGTTCAAGTAACGCGCGTCTTATTCAAAACACCTCCCATGCTCAGTGGGAGTATCGCATGAGGCACCAACCACACTGTTGAAACAAACAAGAAATTTGGAATAGTTATAAAGACTTAAGGAGTGCGGAGCCACACCCATAGTGGTTCTATTATTTCTTCCAAGACAGAGCAATGGCCCAAATATCGCTTGGGAAGATCCCATTCCTGAAACGCTCGGATAGACAGGCATACCTCAAGAGATCTCCCATTACTCGCACGACACTCAGAGTGTGGGACGCGGTGGCGGTTAGAGGGGGACTCACCACCTTCCCCTCACCTATCACACCACTGTTTGACAACCCTGAATTTCCACCGGGGATGGAACCTCAAGCATTCGAGCAATGGAGGGTTTCCAACTGCAGGTCAGCGGGTCACCTTTCTGACCTAGATGGCTTCATCCAACTCGATGACCTAATAGAAATTTACAACCTATCTGCCCCACGACGTTTTCAATACTTTCAGATCAGACACTGTTGACACAGCCCGACACGCGGCCCCTTGTGGGTAGGCGACTCACGGCCTTCGAGAACTGGCTCTTCACGAAAAAGACTGATAGTAAGGTGATTAAGGATCTTTATAAAATTATCAGCCTGAGCCACTTCCACGCTGCTTGGCGGGCCATAGAAGTTGGGAATCCGAGCTAGGGAGAAGCCTCACGGATAAAGAGTGGGGGAATATATTTTACAGTGCACACCAGACAGCCAGAAACACAGGCAGTAAAGAAACAGTGGTTAGGTTACTTCCTATTGGACCCTGACTCCTGCCTGACTAAATAAAGGCAATCCATGCCGGAGCCCCACATGCTGGAGGGGCTGTGACGAAACAGGGACTCTAACGCACCTACTTTGGGACTGCGTAGAAGTGAGAGACTACTGGATAGAGGTTCTAGATGCCATAAACACACACTTTGACATTGACATTCGTCAATTTCCGGCCTACACTCTTCTGGGTCTCCCAAATGCACTTACCTTCCCCTTAAAATCCATCAGAGGAAAGCAAATGGGGTTGGCAAGGGGGGCGGCAGTTCAGCACATCCTCTCACTTTGGGGTACTTCGAGGCACCCCTCACACATGGGCAGGCTCCATAGACTTTGGTATATATTGGGTATGGAATGAATTCAGGGAACCCTCACGCAATCATCAGAGTCATTTACTACTGTTTGGCAGCCTTTCCTGTACCTGCTAACCACAGAATTCAATGAAATCACATGCCTGAAGTACCTTCGCCTGCACCAGCTCACCGACATACCCTCATCCAAGAACGTCCTTACATGATGGGTAAAGACAGATATTATGTTCCTGCACCCACACAGGGCAAACTAGCGACACAACGGGTGGGGGGGAAGGGGAGGAGGGAGGTTGGGGGGAGCTGGGGGGTTTGAAGGGGAAGGGGCGTTGAAACTTCATGGGGTGGTTGGGTACATCGACTGCTAAAGCCTGCCCCAAATGGACTCTCATGGACACTATACTTCCATACGACTTTTGGGCATGTACATTTCCTGCTCCGGAGGGGGCGGGGTATTTGAACGATGACTGTACAACAGGGGCATGTGATTATTGTAATGTACCATACCTAATGCACCGGAAACTTCATAAAACAAAGTTAAACAAAAAACAAAAAGATCCCACCTGAAAATAATGCAGTGCCGTGCAAAAAATATGATAACGGCTTTCTAGCAATTTTCAGGCAACCATAAAAATGTCAAGATAACTCTGAAGAATGATGGACCTGCTGCAGAGCGATCTAAGTTTTGTCTAGTGGAAGTTGACTCATCATTAAGTAGCTGAGGAGGTTAAAATGCAGATATTTTTTATATATTTCCCGCATATTCATTGCTTTGATTTTGTCACAAGAAAATGTCACCCTTAGCCATCATAAGTACTTTGAAATTATGAAAATGTCACACATAAGCAATATGAAACCTTGGCAACTATGCTCACTTTACTAAGAAAAGAGTAGAGCAAGTTTAAAAACAGGGCATGTGCTTTCAGAAAGTACACACTGTGGTTTTAAACTTGCTCTACTCTTTTGTTAGTAATTGACAGGGTTGCCTCGGCTACCCTTCTTGTTCAAAGGGACAGTTATGGGGGTTTTCACAAACAAACAAATGTTGTAGGAGCTTTTTAATTGGAACTCAACCTAGTCCACCCGTTAGCTTCTCTTCTCACCTGCCAAAATCATTGCTGAGGAGGTGGGAGCTATGTATTCATGTTAATCACAGCCCCTTCACGGGCTGTGATTAACGTGACTATTTAAACAAAAGACCACAATCTCTCGCAACCGCGCTTTACTATCAAAAGAGTAGAGCAAGTTTAAAAACACAGCGTGTACTTTCTGCAAGTGCACGCTGTGTTTTTAAATTTGCTCAACTCTTTTAATAAAGCGTGGTTGCGAGAGATTGTGGGCTTTGGTCCATGTCTGTGGATTATGTATGCTTATGTGCTTACATTATGAGTGTGTGCAGTCTCATGCTTATGTGGGCATTTCTGCTGCCTCCCAATTGCATTTATTTGCAGCCGTTTTACTGCCAGCCTTGCTTGAGAACAAATGGTGCTGCCTGTAGGTTTCTGTCACAATCTTCTATTTATTGACTCTTTTTATTGACTTGAATATTCACCAAAAATATCCTACACAATCCGAATGAGCCAAATAATTGCAAAAATCAACGATTCAGAGTGGGTGCATTTCATACATGATTAGTAAATATCAGAATTATCGATATATGACCTATGGAATTAAATATGTGCCTCCGTTATTCATACCACCCAAGCGTTAAGTATTCAGGCCGGGCAAGGGTTTGGGTAGTGTTGGGGCAGGAACAGGCCATTTGTAAAATTACGTTAATTTTTAACCAAATCTTCCTGCTGCAGTTATTTGCACTGAAGTGGCAAGGAACATGACAAAGCCATTGTATAAGAGACATGAACTTGAACTGATATAAACCCCAATTTGCAATGAATGCCAGATCACTTAGATTCTCCCTGAACACCAACAACACCCTCAAGGAACACACTGCTAAGAAAGCAAAGAAAGCCTGGTAACAGGTGCCTCTACTAAAGATATATAAACCATTTTCCCTGAAAGCAACTCCAGAACAGCTGTTCAAGCCGCTGTATAAGTGCATCTGGATGGTAGTTGAGCACGCTGCAGTGCTTCAGTGACTTTCGGTCAGCAAAGTGAGGGGCCCTCACTCTGCTGACCAAAAGTCACTGAACCACGTCATTATAGGTTTTATCCCTGCTCCCATAGGCACATTACAGATTAATCCTAGTGCATGAGAGAAGAGTCCAGGCTTGCGCCGCTGGACATCTGATCCTTCGTGAAATAGAAAGTAAAGGCTCCCTGCTGCTCCACTTTACTCAAAGTCATTTGTAATTTGGATTACTTGAAGGTGGATTAAAAGATGTACCAGCACCCACAGCAGTCTGTGAAATAAAGAGCTCACCAAGCCATCACTGGCGGGGCGGCTGAGAGGAAGAGACGTTGGCTACAAAGGTGGGCATCTCTTAATAGCTTATGCCTTGGACTTTCAGTCCTCTGCTTCTCCAGAATATGCACTCCTCTAGAAGTTGTTCTAGGAAAATGATAATGATCATCATCACAACAATTTTAGGAGCTCAATGCTGAATGCCACGTCATTAAATATAGAGACTGCCTAGTCTTGATTATACCTCATTCCTCCATCGACCACCCTACACTTTTTGTATCTTTATCTACTCTTGCCGGATCTTTCTTTATCTCTGCTTTCTTCCCAATTCACACTTCACAGATGTCACATGCATAATCATGGGCAATGGAGAAAGAAGGGAAAGGTATAGGCAGAAACGGTAGAAAGTGAAACAGGGGCCTTTTCTATGTCTCACTACCGCTTTTGAAGGAAGACCGGAAAGGGGCAGAAATCAATACTGAAACAAAACCCCACAATTGCTTTTGCATCTGCGCTTCACTAACAAAAGAGTAGAGCCAGTTTAAAAACACAGCGTGTACTTTCTGAAAGTACACGCTGTGGTTTTAAACTCGCTCTACTCTTTTGTTAGTAAAGTGCGGTGCGGGGCGATTGTGGGCTTTTGCTTAAGTAGTGATATTAATCAGAGCCCCTTCACGGGCTGTGATTAACATCAATACTTAAACAAAAGCCCAGAATTGCTTTCACAACTGCGTTTAACTAACAAAAAGTACACGCTATGTTTTTAAACTGACTCTACTCTTTTGTTAGTAATGCGCCGTGCGGGGAAGATTGTGGGCTTTTGTTAAAGTATTCATGTTAATCACAGCCCATGAAGTGGCTCTGATTAACATCAATACTTAAACAAAAGCCCACAATCTGCCCACGCTTTACCAACAGCGCCATGCCCATAAGCCCGCAAGTCCACAAGCCTGCAAGACTCCAAGCACCCAAAGGTAGCCTTACCTGCACTCCATACCGACTCTTCCTCCGGACACCGCATTCAGAAAGTGCCTGCTTTTTGCGTCGCTCGCTTTTTTAATGCAACAGCGTGACTCTCTCTCGCGATGTCCTGGATGTGTGTGCGCTCCACACACGACAGTGCATGCTGACGTCAAGAGACACGCCTCGTGGTGCTGGTTGGGGGATGAAGTCCACTTTACTCCTGAGGGACCTTGGGGGCCCAAGAAGCCCTCCTGGTACCTCCTATAAGTCCTACGCACTGGAATTCCTGAGCACTGGTTCCAGTGACTGAGGGTGTTCTTTAAACATTTATGAGTGTTACATATATATACACCACGGTGTATTGGTGAATCAGTGGGTTTATGAGTGACTGTCTGGACCGAACTTTATAGTTAGGCTGACATTTCACTCATAAAAAACCTGAGAAATTTAGCCGTTATAGTTAGTGGAGCTCACTATAACTCGCGCTCAAGCAATGCACTGTTGATGACGTCACATATTACATCACTCATGACATGGTCAGTGACATCACTGATGACATCATCCATATAATCTCTGATGCACCTACTCACACCCCAATATAACCTATCATACACCCACTCCAAATTTCAGACTACCATTCTTTAAACCATTGACACACAAATCCCAGTATGTTCATACTCACTCACTGATTCATAGGTCTACATACACATCCACTCACTCACCCATACAGGCACTCATATAGCCAATCACTCACCAATACAGTCACTGATATATCCACTCATACAGCCACTCATACACCATTATTCACCGACAGAGCTACTCACACACCTACTCACTAACCCAAACACTCAATCACACAGCCACTTACTCACCCATACAGAAACACACACACACTCACTACTCATACAGATACTAAATACTTACTCTCCTACACAGTCGCTGACACAAGCTGACACTCACAAATACAGCCACTTTCACAATCACACATACAGTCACTTTTATACTCCAGCACTCACTTATACTGCCTTTCACATATGCAGTTACTCACCCCTTTACCACTGAGACATCTATTCACTCACTCAACCATACAGTCCCTCACAGACGCATTCAGGAACCCATACACCTAGGGATTCACCCACTCATACATCCTTACAGGGTCATACACCCCTTCACCCACCCACACAGACACTCAGGCACACAAACAACTAATCAATATTCCATACAGACACTCGTGTACCTACTCACCAACCCATAAGGCCTCTTACACACCAACTGACAGACTGATACACACATTCACACAGATTAGTCACTCACCCATACATTCACTAAGACATGTTTAATCACTCACTTATACAGTCACGCACCCACTAAATCATCCATACAGCCACTCATTCTTCAAATACACCTTGGCGTATATAAATACCATTCTTTTTTTTAAAGATTTATTTTCCAATTGTCAATAAAACAAACATCAACATTACAGTGCACAGTGTATTCTACACCTGTGTTGGACTGGGATTACAGTGCTGGGAGCGAGACAAAAATAATTGGGGTCCACAGCCATATTTTAAACATGGCACAATATTGAATGGAACACAGATTAGGCCACATATTCATAGAGCATACACTTCTAATGTTTATTTGCCCTGTCACCCACTCTCTTGGTGCTCTTCCTTGTCGTTCTCACTCTCCTCACTGTCTGAGGCACTTCAATCAGACCCACCCCCTGCCGTGGATACATAATTCCTGCCATTCCATTAAATCTGATTGTTCGTTTTCCTCCCAGCGTGTGAGCTTCATATGTGTGTCTTCAGCTAACGCCCACTACCTGATATCCTTGATCCAGAGTGACAATTCTGGGCCTCTTTGCCCCATCCATGTTATGGCAAACCTTCGTCCGGCTAATAATATTAATTGCAGCAATTTATAAGGTAACTTCTGTTTTCTGGGCTTTCGTACGTGAGCTAGTAAGCATTGCAGAGATTCCTCCCTCAGTGGAAGGCCCATGACCTCTCGTACCTTATGAGCCACACACGTCCAGAACTGTCTCACCACCGAGTATCACCAGGCCAGGTGAAGAAAGTCTGCTTCCTCTGCGGCACACCGGTGACACTTACTATCTTTTTGTGTGAAATGTGTTTTAACTTTACTGGTGTCAGGTAAGTGCGGTGCAAAAAGTTATAATGTGTTAGTTTAAATTTAGCATTGCAGGAGACAGTGTGTGTGAGAGTACCTTTGGATGCCCAAGTTCTTCCTTCTATCTGTGTACCGAGGTCTCTCTCCCAAGCTGCCCTTAATGGCGGTATCGGGGTGTAGAGTCTTGTTTCATAGCTTTATATAGAAAGGAAATCATTCTGCGACCAGCGCCACATGCGAGTAAGATGTCCAATGTGTGTGTTAGTTGAGAAATATCTGGGTACTCTGGTCAGGTAATTTTGACTACCTCCTGAATACTTCCATAGTGAAAGTAGTGCCCCTGTCCTACATGAAAACACTCACTGGCCTGTTCGTAGGAGATAAAGGTTGCATTTGGGAACAGGTCTAAGAGGACCTCACATCCGCCATCTCTCCAGGCCTGGAACGACATGTGTCTGCCCAGCTCTTGGCAGGGGGTCAGGACCCACATCAGTAACTCTCTTTGGAATGGTGCTTTCCCTAAGATTTTCTCAACATATCGTTTCCAGATGCTTGCTGTGTGTCTCACTACACATGGGAGGGTTCCCTCCGCTCCCTTACCCTTCATCAGTGCAATCTGAAGTGTTGTCGAGTCTGTTCTACCTGCTAACAGGCGCTTTTCCCAGTTATCTTCCTCTGCCATCCGTCGTGCCATGTGTTGGGCTGCATAATAATATAGGTCAAATTACGGAGCTTCCCTCCTCATAACTGTGTATCATATAGTGTTTAGGGCTACTCTACTCCTTCCCGCCCAAAGCAGTGAGGTCAGGATCATATTTAGCTGTTTAAATATAGGTGTCGGAAGGGGACAGAGTGAGTTCTGGAGCACATAAAGGATTCTCTGAAGCATCACCATCTTTGAGATGGCTAGCCTGCCCATCAGGGACAGTGGAAGGGTGTTCTAGAATGTCACTGAATGCCATAGGGCAGTGAGTGTCCGATCCACGTTTATGGCCACTATTTGTGCGTCTGACAGCGCAACCTGAACTCCCAAATACCGGAAGCCCACCCGTTCCCATCCAGGTCTTGGAGATTCTCTAGAGGCACCATGGCTAATCCCGCCAGTGGGAAAATCAATGACTTATTTCAGTTAAGTCCTAACCCACAGGCCTCCCCGAACCTATCCAGCTGACGCAGCAGTTCCGGAATCGCCGCCCAAGGGCAGGCCGGATAAAAGAGCGCATCATCTGCATAGAGGGAAATTATATGGTATGTGTCTTCCACCTTAAGTCCCCACTGGTCCAAATCAGCTCTCTCCCGTACTGCCAGTGGCTCTATAGCTAAGGCGAACAATAAGGACGAGAGTGGGCATCCTTGTCGGGTGCCCCGTCCCACATGCCATTCTTCGGACCGCGCACCCCCTAGTTTGATCCATGCCCGAGGGTCAGTATACAGTAACCAGACCCAAAGGCGGAATTTGTGGGCCAGTCCCGCAACCCTGAATACCTCCGAGAGGTATCCCCAATCCACCTTGTCAAATGCCTTGTTTATAGACACAAGTTCCATCTCCTCTTGCCGGTACCGCACTTCATGCATAATGTGGTTAAGTCGGCGTAGATTCATGGCTGTATTACAGCCAGGTATAAAGCCAAATTGTTCCTTGTGTACAAGGTGTGGCATATATAGTCCTAAGTGGGATGCTAGCAATTTGCATAAAACTATAATGTCTGTGTTTATCATCATGATGGGGTGGTATGATGAAGGCTCATATGGATCTCTTCTCGGTTTCAGGATCATACAAATTTCCCCCTGTCTCACACTAGGCGGGAGGCTACCCTGCTTGAAGGCCTCCAGGTACACCTGCAGGAGTCAGGGCAGTGTGCCCACAGAGGCCTGGTAAAACTCAGGGGGGTACTGTCACTGCCCGGGGACTTACATCCCGGTAACCGCTGCAATGCGGATTGTATTTCGTCTAGGGTTAATGGTGCTTCTAAGTCTTTCCTGGCTTGCTCAGGTATTGAGGAGGTATACGCTCCCACTCACTGTTGAGTCTGCTGTATAACCTATCTGCGTATGAGACTTCAGGACCCGTAGTAGCTTCAACTCAGAATGGGCCAGGCCACCAGAAGTCATTTGTAGCGCCAATATTGGGTCAAGGTTTTGTTCTCTACGAAGGATCCAAACTAATAAGCGACCCGATTTATCCCCCTCTCTATGTGAGCTTTTCTATATTGTGTGAAAGTATATTTATCTAGTCTGTCCCATATGTCTTGCAGTGTTAGAATTTACCCTTTCCTAGTCCCTGCCATCGCATCCGAACATTCCCGGGTCTGTGTTTCCAATAGGTCACGCTCTTCATGTGCCAATTCCCACTGGAGCTGTTTGCGGACCCCACACATCAGGCTGAGGCATGCACCACCCCTCACCACCACTTTCAGGGTCTCCCTCTTCGTAGCCCTTGACAAGTATGGTTTCTCCCAATTCAGTTCAATGCAATCCTTAATCGCTGTCCCTAGGTGTTCCTTCCCTGTAGGGTCTTCCAACACCTCAGGTCCTTGGACGTCGAGCCTGGGAATCCAACTTACCACACAGGCCACTGGGGAGTGGTCAAAGAGGAATCTAGCCTGATGTGTCACCTCTAAGGACAAGTCAGTGTCCAGGTTTGCCACTAATATTCTGTCTAGTCTACTGTGGTTATTATGCGTGGGAGAAAAGCAAGTATACAATTTCTGGGCGGGATGCTGCTGTCGTCACATCGCCTGCACCCCTTAGTTCCCCATCACTTCTCGGAGCTTTTCCGTGATCCGTGGTTTTGTACCCTTATGAGGGAGAAACCTGTCAAGCTCGGAGTCCAATACACAATTAAAACCCCCCACCCATATGAGAGGCACCTCTAATTCCAACACCAGGAGCTCCTGAAGGCCTTGGAAAAATTCCGGATCATCCGTGTTGGGGGTATACGTGTTCAGTATAGCAACATCTCTGCCATCCAGCTTAGCTCTCAAAAGTATATATCGCCCATGTGTATCTGCTTCCATAAATTGCAAGACGAAGGGGGTCCCCAGTGTAGGAGAGTAGGGTCTGCTTCCTATGGTTACCCCCACTTTTTGCTGTGATTCTCTGTTTTTTTTACTTTAATGTGGCTGTGGACCTGCTAATCAGGCCCACAGCCCAGCTGTCCTCTCTCTAAATTAATACCATGTATTTTAGGTACATACCAGATTGGTTACTGGGTCACCCATGTGAGCCCCTGTATAGTGTACCATATGTACCCAGGCCATAGGTGCACCTTAGGCCTACCAGGGGCTGCAGCATGTATTGTGCCACCCCTGGTTTGCCATCCAAACTGACACCACAGGTCTGTTCCCACAGCCTGCGTAAGGTGGTGTAATCACCCCTTACTAAGATATAGTATACCTATATCTATATATACATATAGACACATATACACCTATAACTCACTCCTATGGCTGGCCTTGACAATCCTGGAGACAGAGTACTTGGTTTTATGTGAGAGGGTGCCCTAGCATGAGCTGAGCCCCTCTGCAGCTTTCGGAACCATCTCCTTATAGCTGTTCTATGATAGTCATACCATATACTCCTAAGTGCATTATAATCCTCGCGGTTAATGCTAACTTTGGTTTGGCTTTATCAAAACATGTCGTGTAAGGTGTCAAACACTTTGGAATACTACCCCCGCCAAATCTGGCGGCGGGGGTAGCATTCCACCCTTCTAGAGAGAGAAGACATGTAGTTACTGGTTTACACTGTTAAAGTTAAAACAGAGCCTCAGCATCACAAAATAGATGCTGCGGCCACAGACACGAGTCTGCCCTCCTGCTGCTGGGTGGAACTCCGGCAGGGGAGGCCTGGACAACAGGTTTCCTGCCCAGGGAGGTGCTGGCACCTCCCCAGACAGTCTCTTTGTGTATTGGGACAGGGATAGCTGCATTCAGTGAATGCTTTCCAGACACTGCCTGGGGCACACTAGGTGCTCCATGCATTTACCAGTTCAAACCGGTTGCTGGGGCACTCAGCCCCAGCTCTGGTGCAAAACTGGACATAGGGGAAGGGGTGTAACCAACCTCACCCCAGCTCCACCCATAGGAGGGACCTTAAAGTTAGTCCAACCCCTAAACTTAGTATAAGGATAGGATCCCAATCCCTAGGACTAAACTCTGAAACATATATCCTGGACCTTCGACATTCTATTTCGACTGGAAGACGGAAGACATCTCCCTTGTGGTCAAGGAGTGACCACCCTGTTCAAACATGCACCAAAAGCATCTTTGCTGGTCTGCATTTTCGAGGCTCACGCCGGATCCCGAAGAATCTGCGACACAGGACATGCACTTCCAGACATCTCTGACCCCGACCTTCGCTCACAGCAAAGCTGAGACCTGTGGCGCACATGAGAGGCATGGGACAGGAACTCCTGGACATCCTGCATTTTGCTACCTGCATCAACTTCCTGAGGTATCCCGAAGTTGTGCATTGGGGTGCTTGAAGCCCCTGACCCGAGCACCTTTTGCACCGAAGCTTGAAGCTCCACACTTCACGAGTGGCCCTAGGCTCGCTTTGTGCATTTCCGCTCAATGCGTCTTCACGGTTCCTAGTCTGTTGGCTAGTGAGCCCCCAAGAAGACAATTGTTTGTTTCAACTTGCTTTCCTGGTGGCTCCATGCTTTCTCCAACTTCTCTGCAAAGGAAAAGTTCCACAGATCTTTACACCAAAGCCAATCTTGACAACCTGTGTGGGTTGCGTTTGCTAAGGCTTGTTGGGTCCCATCTGGATACCGACACCGCAGTCATCTAGATCCTTCGTGTGACTGCTCGAATCCATCTACTGGTCATCATCGAAGCCTCTTGTCCTCGTGGCTGAAGAGACAAACTTCACCTTTTCACCTGAAATTACCCGACATCTGGTGGCATCTTTCTATCGCCGCCCTGGTCACTGGCAAGTGGCCCAGACTCTGTCTCCTCTGCTTTCAGGTTCTCCAGATCTTCGATCCACCCTTGGATCCACCCGGACACTTTCCTCTGGTCGCCTGCAGCACTTCTTTGCAGCTCTCCATTGAAAACAACGACGAAACCCAACACGAAAAGACACCTATGCACACGGCTTCCCTGGGTGAGGTAACACGAGTACTCCGGTGCTCCCGTGGGTCTTGACTCTCGAAGTGTCCTAGTTTAAAAGGGTTCCATCGTAGTCCATCCGGAAGTGTCCTTAAATTGTAACCTTTGGGTGCTGTTCCTCACTGAGGTGGGTTTCCTGGAGGCATGCTACCAAAACTTGGTGTCTCTGGAAAAAGGAAAGGACTCTATATCTTTTAGTGCATGTACCCAGCCCTCTAACGTTCCAGCTCATAATTTTAGTCCCTATTGTCCTCTTACAATCCTGCACCGTTATGCTTCTGTCCCTTCTGAGCTTTAATCAGGCTACCCACCGCATGCTATGTAATCAATAACTTGAAAAACAAAATGAATAACTCCCTGTTGTCCCTCCCCCACCCACGAGCAAATATGCTGCAACTGTGCACAAGTTAATGCCCTTCCCCTGCTTGTGCCAGGACGTGCACAGCTGCCCCATCAGCCCAACAGAGGCTGTAGAACTTCCCTCAATAAAGTCAGGCTCCCGGCCTTGCCCAGTCACAGGCTACCATGTTTAAGTGCCTCAGGATCGCCCTTGGCTAAGTACCCCCCATTTCGAGTCGGGACACATAACTGATCATCCGGCCTGTGCAGGATGCTAGGTGGACATCCTATCCTCGTTCCCCCCCTTTGCTCCAATGTTCCTTCCCCAGCCCACCATATCGTAGAAATCTATGTTTAGCTCGTGGGAGGTCAGGTCCTGCTGGACTATTAGATGTATGCCCCCATATTACCATCATTCCAGTTCCAGAGGGGATATGAGAGAGTCCATTACAGTCTCTGGGACCACATCATTCGTTTGGAGCAGGGTATCAGGTACCAATTCCATTTCCAGCGTGTCCATCGAGGTCTGCAGTGGGGAGTTACCCAAGCCCGGGACTCCACTCATATTGCGCCGTCATCACCCATCGTGAATCTCTGTCTCTCCGTAGATTCACTGTCATTAGACCGGTTCCTGAGCATGTTCCTCAGATTCCTCAGGCCTAGTTCCCCATTCCATTTCGGAGTCCTCTCCGCTCCTGGACAGGGAGTGCATCTCCTCGGATTTCAACCATTCCCAGACTTCATCCGGAGACTCAAAGAAGTGGGCTATTCCCTGCGAGATCACCTTCAGTTTGGCAGGGTTTAGTAGCATATACTGGAGATGCAGCTTCCGGAGTTTTTGCTTTACATCTAGGAATGATTTCCTCTGCTCCTGTACCTTCCTGGTGTAGTCCGGGTATACTGACATTTTGGCATTGCCACAGGTGAGGCCCGAGGTCTCTCAAGCAGCTCGCAAAGTGCAGTCTCTATCGCTGTAGTACAGGATATTGGCTATTATGGCCCTGGAAGGTGCCCCCGGTGGTGGCAGAGGGACCAACGCCCTATGTGCTCACCAGTGTTCCAGGAAAAGTTCGGGATTCCCCTCCTCTGTGCGTTCCAGAAAACCTAGGTCACCGTTCCCTTTAAAATGCAGACGCGTGCACCTATCTTGACTTCAGCGCGCACTGCAGGGGATACAGCGCACACACGTCGTCGGGCGAGAGATTTGCGCCGCCGCTTTAAGAAAGCGAGTGGCGCGAAAACCGGGCACTTTCTACTTGTGCCGGAGGAAGAGTCGGGGCGGAGTCGTGGTCCGAGTGCAGGTAAGGCTGTAGGCGGTGGGCTGTGGGCTGTGGCCTGGGGGCTATGTGTAGCACGTAGCGCGAGGCAGATTGTGGGCTTTTGTTTAAGTATTGATATTAATCAGAGCCCCTTCACGGGCTGTGATTAACATCAGTACTTAAACAAAAGCCCACAATCTCCCCCGCAACGCGCAGTACAGGATCTTGGCTATTATGGCCCTGGAAGGTGCCCCCGGTGGTGGCAGAGGGACCAACGCCCTATGTGCTCATCAGTGTTCCAGGAAAAGTTCAGGATTCCCCTCCTCTGTGCGTTCCAGAAAACCTAGGACCACCATTCCCTTTAAGACGCAGACGCGTGCACCTATCTTGATGTCAGCGCGCACTGCCCAGGATAGAGCGCGCACACGTCGTCGCGCGAGAGATTCGCGCCGCCGCTTTAAGAAAGCGAGTGGAGCGAAAACCTGGCACTTTCTACTTGTGCCGGAGGATGAGTCGGGCGGAGTCGTGGTCCGAGTGCAGGTAAGGCTGTAGGCGGTGGGCTGTGGGCTGGGGGCTAAGTGTAAATCGTAGCGCGATGCAGATTGTGGGCTTTTGTTTAAGTATTGATGTTAATCAGAGCCCCTTCACGGACTGTGATTAACATCAGTACTTAAACAAAAGCCCACAATCTCCCCCGCAACGCGCATTACTAAAGAGTAGAGCCCGTTTAAAAACACAGCGTGTACTTTTACACTTTGTGTTTTTAAACAGGCTCTACTCTTTTGTAATGCGCAGCTTTGAGCAATTGTAGTCGTATGTTTAAGTATTGATGTTAATCACAGCCCGTGAAGGGGCTCTGATTAACAGCAATACTTAAAGAAAAGCCCACAGTGCCCACGACCCGAGGTCAGCGGGCACTGCTGACTGCCTCCGCTGCCCGCCTTCCTGCTGACGACCACCAGGCTGCAGCGGTGAGCATGAGAAGAACATTACAGGTGAACAAATTACAAAAGCAAACGTTAAGTTAATGAGGCAAAAGTGACAATTGTGAGCAAACAAAATACAAGAGGTAGCAAACGGTACACTACAGGAGGAAAAAGTGACATGTGTGCACGTTACAAAGGCAAACAAAGTACAAGTAGAGGTATAATACGGCAATAAATGGCAGGCACTCAAACACAAGACCAACGTTACGTAGGCAATGGCACGTGCCTTGCCTCGAGGCTCCCTCGAGTTTCGTAACACCAGCGAGTGGCTGTATGAGAGGAAGGAATGGCTTTAGCTAGGTAAGGAGTGGCTGTATGGTGGTAGGAAGGTACTATATTTGGGTATGGGCTAGCTGTATGGGGGTATGCTATGTACCATTACCTTTTGTTCTACAGCCTTGGTGTTCCTTTGTATGCAGATCAACCAGCCATTTTCCCAAGGGTTTAATAATTCATACTGGGTCAGTCCCACTGCTATTAGTCAGACGTATTCCTTCCCATGAGACACTGATGGAGTTGGCATTCATTCTTAGTCAGCTTTCGTAATTTATGGAAAACGTGCCCCCTTTGTCCAAGGACTGTTTTTTGATGTCCAGTTCATAAACCACCTGCTTCTACAATAGATTCTGTTTCACCCTAATTGATTCTGGAAAGACCCAAAAACTCCTTATGTGAGGCTATCTGGGTATTGTGATTCTGGCACTGAAATGTGTATATGCCTGAGGCATTGTAAAAGGAAAGGAAATGTGTGCTTAAGTGAAGCATTATGAAAACTGGTAGCTTTGCACATTACATCCAACTATAAATCAATCCCTGTTGTATCCTATCAGCACTGGTGGCTGGTAAATAAATTTAACATAGCTAGGCAGCATCAAGCAATGTTTCAGCAACACCATGATTTTGTATAAGTATACATCACTCCTGCGTATGAAAGAGGAAGCTCTGCTTTGTGAGGTTTGAGGCACTTGCTGATATTATTTCCAGCCCTAAGGGTTGTCAGTAGAAACCTATGGAATTAATTATTTTCTAAGGTGTGTGGAAGGCAAGACATTCCTGCTCAATAGGCTAGAAGCACCGTAGGCTCTAACATGATTGCTTGTATTACAGTTGCCCATTCTGTATCTACTTTGTGTGATGAGGAAAGCTCGCACTGTTGGTGTCTTTGCTATACCTGTTCCGGGACCATGAGTGAAGCCTAGCTTTATACAGCCCAAACTATTACTGATATGTGCCTGAGGGGAGCTTTCCTCCGCATTTATGCATAGACATTTGGGCTATATCGAGCCGTAAGTGGTCATTGGGCATAACATGACTGTCTGACATATAATGGCTGCCTACGGCCATGTGACTTTTGCATCTAAAACATATCATAGTAGCAGTCTTAATTAGTATGGGTGTGGTAACTGAAATAAACATACCTTCTTTATTAGATTTTTTGTTAGGATTATTAATATTGAATTTGCGGATTCATTTTATGCTCATTTTGTTTTTTGTTCATTGTTATTACTTCCTCTGTCATCAGAGTCAAAGGTCACACACCATCACTTTCTTCAATGCACTAGGTCTGATGTTGTGTGAATCTCATGTTAAATTTGCATGTTTATTAATTTCTATTCGATGAAGGTGCCCGAGGGGAGGGACTGGCATAGTCAGTACCCCACCCAGGTAATTTGTGAAGATGGAACAGTCAACAGGACATAGCTAGGGGATAAGTTAGTTTAGGGTAGGGGTGGGTATGAAGTAAGATTCTTTAAAGGCATAGAGTCAGGAGTTCAGTCTGTTGCTGACTCCTTCACCATGGCAGGCAGAAACAGAAAAAGTAAGCGGGCCACCCATCCTGCATTATAAGGGTCTGTGAGGGTCTCAGATTCACCACTGTAGGACAGACTCATATTGACATGGGTAAGACAGTATTTAGGAGGATGGTGAGTCAGGTGCGGGCGTATCTACCCCTCAATCGGGTAGGAGAGGAGCACAGGGGAGGGAAGACAATGTTTCGGGCTTTGGAGCAGGACAACAAGGCTTCATTTGATGGATAATGGGTAAGGTGAGAGAGAGTCTGGGGAAATGCAAGGGGGTCAGTGGATGAAAGAATGAAGTCGGTGTAGGGGGACTTTGCGGGGGAATGTTTGGTACATCTGGTGAATTGTTTATGGGAATGGGATAGCCAAGAGTTGATGTATTAGTGAAGTGGATAATATGTTAAAGTTGTGTTTAAGTTAAATAGGCATGAATTCAAATTGGTCCTAATAAAGTGGACTTTTTATGCTTCAAGTTGGCATGGTGAGTGATTATTTCATGATGACAGTGCTATGATCACTTTGCTAATTTTCGGCGTCTTCCCACAAACTGGAAATGTACCCCAGGGTCACCTCACACCACAACACCAAAATCAGGAAAGCGCCAGGTTGTCTGAATGGCAAAATTGTTTTCATAGTAGTGTGGATGTTGAAGGCTCACTAAAGTTAATAACCAGGAAGTCATGGACAGCCATCCTAGAGCTTGTAGCTTGAAGGTTCTGTGATGTGTGTGGTCTGAGTGTGTATACACAATAATCAAGGATGTGTTCTGTGCTGTAATCAATGGCATAATCTCTAAAGAATTCATATTGTGGCTCCTTCTGTATGCTTCTATTTTTGCCTTTTAGTAACACGCGTATGCTGAGCATGTACCTAAGTGCTTAGAATTGGTTATGTTGTATTACATATGCACGTGAACCTGTACACACAGCGCACACTTACCTGCAAAGTACAGGGCACTGTAAAAGTAAGGAGGATCTACAAAGTTAAACTAACATGGTTAGATAGGTCGCACCCCTTGCTCCCTGGTAACTTGGTAACCTAAAAAGTATCTGTTATTTGAAAAGATGCAAATTCAGTTATATCATGATGTGGAGAAGGGTGAGCTTTCCAGATATGCTGTGTTCGATATCCATGGTGCATAGCAGAAGGCTTGTTAGCTCATCCTTGTCTTTTTCCAGTTTTTTGTCTTGCGCCTCGTTGTCACTGCTGCAGATGTTGCAGAGACCCCCACCTGAAATCTTGCTCTTCCTTGTGAGCTATGAGTGAGTGTTTGAATTCACCTCTGTGTGTGATACGGTAAAGTTTGATGATGATGCAAGGGAGAAGACATAGTAAAATTTCTGATGTTGGTGGTAATTTGGTCTTGTTTGAGTCTCTTAATTGGTTATGCTTGTTAAATGTTGTTCTAGGGTTTCCAGAGAGCATTTGCAATGCCTTCAGTGAGATCTGAAAGGACAGTTGTTCAAGAAGCTGCTCTGGTACAAAAGCCATGACTCTGCAGAATAAGGGTAGTTGGCCTCAAGCGTCTGTGATTTCTTACTGATATGTATTTTGGAGCTGCGATTAGTTTATCCATAATCACAGCGATTTGCAGTTTTGCCAAGTTGAATGGTATAGCTGCCAATGGTGATTACAGAAAACAATTCTTGAACTTACATACCACTTACTGTCGCTTGCAAAGAGCATAATCTCCATCTTAATTAAGTTAGGCTTCAAATATTCCTTCAACATCTTGGCTTGTGTGATGGAAAGTCAGCTCTTGAGGCAGTGGTGCTCGTGGTGTTGCTCTTCCGTGACATTTCAAGAAATTATCAAGTATTTGTCAGAACTTCTTCATGGCACCGTTCGGAGTAGGGTTGATGGAAGCAAGGGTGGCTGTATGCCTGGAAGGAAGAAGGCACTGGTATTTCTTATTTCAAGAGTAAGATGACAACTAAACAAATACTCTTTCTTTTCCATCCATCTATACACATTCATAATAGCAAATTGAAATCCAGCGAATTTGTTCTAGATTACCTTAAGTAAAGGGTTCTCTGTATGCCAAAGGATGAGAATTCAGCTTTTATGTTTATTTGCAAAATTATATGAATAAATAATAATATGTGGAGGTACTCAGCATTGTTATCTCAAAGTCTGTTCTGACGTTCTGTGGTTATATTGAATAAGTACCTACGCACGTCATTATCATATGTAATTTCTTTATTGATGTCATAGCTACACTTTCACATCGCTTTATTTGCATTCTTGCTTTCCCAAATATTCTTGGAAATGTACCATGTGTACTTTTACACGCTGTGCTTTTAAACTGGCTCTACTCTTTTGTTAGTCATGCGCGATGCAGGGAGGACCGTGTTTGAATGTCCAGAAGCTCATGAAAGTTTTTTCCCGTCCTTCAACCATGGCAGGGTTTGTGAAACCCCCCCTAATTTAATTGTCCCTTCGGACAAGAAGGGTAGCCGAGGCAACCCTGTCATTTACTATCAAAAGAGTAGAGCAAGTTTCAATATATAGCGTGTACTTTCTGAAAGCACATGCACCGTTTTAAACTTACTGTACTCTTTTCTCAGTAAAGTGAGCATAGCTGCCAAGGTTTCATAGTTTGTAATTTTTCTAGCATTTGCTGACGATCTTATCTTCAATTGCTGGTTTCCAGTCTGTAATGTATTTGGATTTGAGTGGTCAGGCGCAAGTACCCACAAAGACAAGGTAATTCTGTTTACGTTCCTCGTTGGTTTGGGGGTTGCTGTGTAAATAGATTCACAATCTACACCCCTTTTCTTTTGCAGGTTTGTGAGACCAGACTACGAATACAATTGTACATGCAGACGTGAGTACAGGCAGAACAAACAGGTATTTGTTTAGTAGAGTCAAACTGTGATGCATCTAATACATTGTAGTATAAAATTCTTACCCATTTTTTATTCAGTTGCAGGTTTCACAGCCAGAACCCCACACATTTAAACGGACGTGCGTGAGTACAAGCAGAAGAGGTAATAGATTGGTGTCAAACTGTGATGCATCTAGTACATTGTAGTATAAAATACTTACCCATGTTTTATTCTGTTGCAGGTTTCACAGCCAGAACCCCACACATTTAAACAGACATGCGTGAGTTCAAGCAGAAGAGGTAATAGATTGGTAGTCAAACTATGATGCATCTAGTACATTGTAGTATAAAATTCTTACCCATTTTTTATTCAGTTGCAGGTTTCACAGCCAGAACCCCACACATTTAAACGGACGTGCGTGAGTTCAAGCAGAAGAGGTAATAGATTGGTAGTCAAACTGTGATGCATCTAGTACATTGTAGTATAAAATACTTACCCATGTTTTATTCTGTTGCAGGTTTCACAGCCAGAACCCCACACATTTAAACAGACATGCGTGAGTAAAAGCAGAGGTAATTGATTAGTAGAGTTAAACTGTGATGCATCTAGTATATTGTAGCAAAATATACCTACCCATGTTTTATTCTGTTTCAGGTTTCGCAGCCAGAACCCGATACATTTAAATGGGTGTACGTGCATTCAAGCAGAAGAGGTAATTGTTTGGTAGAGTTAAACTGTGGTGCATCTAGTACATTATAGTATAACAGATTGCATTCATGAGCTAGGCGTCAACGTAAGTCATGTTCCCTTATTTTGTAGGTCTTGTGGCACAGCAGGTTCAAACCGGAAGGCACGGAAATGTACAAGCGCGACGCTGTAACTTTGGGAGAGTGCAGTGCTTCACCACAAAGGAAGAAATGTTGCCTTGTATTCAAGGAAGAGTGGATGAAGGAAGTTGTGGAGGCTGAGACACAGAAATCACGAAGCAAGGTTCGCAAGCAACTCGGGGAACTATTTCAATATAGTCCAGACGTGGGCTTGATTTGCAGAGCATGTGCCGAAGCCAGGATTGTTGGGAACTTTTCCACAGGGAAGAAATGGAGTGATGGCTGGAAACTGGACTACATGAAACGCCATCTACTTAACAAAGTACACAAGTCTGCCATGGTGATATTGAGAAACAGAAGTGCTGCTGCCAGGTTTGGTTATGGAGTGCGGGCAATGCTGACAGAAACTGCCACTGACAAAGCAAATAGAATAGAAGTAGTTGAACGCCAAAGATCTATGCCTCAGGAGTTAAAGATTCTCATCAACAACGTGTTGCTGGCAGTCAAGATGAATACTTCAATGTTATCTGTACAAGACATCCATGACCACCTAGCTTTGTATGTGAAGATACCAGACAGCTGGAGGAGCAAGAACTGTGCCTTTGAGTTCCTTGAGGCCATCAATCGCGTGATACACAGTGAAGCTATGACAGAACTTCCGCAAGCTTTGTATCACACCTTGATAATTGATGAGAGCACAGATATTTCTGTTACAAAAATGCTCATCCTGTACTTCAAGTTCCGACCTGTAACATCAACAGAGCACAAAACGCTGTTTGGGGGCATAGTGAAGCTGACTAGTTGTAATGCTGAGGCTATCACTACTGCCGTGAAAGAATTCTACACTGCCAATGAACTGGATCTCTTGAAAATGGTCATGTTCACATCCGATGGTGCGTCTGTGATGCTGGGTAAGAATAATGGTGTTGCTACTCGCCTTAAAAAATCCATTCCTCATCTAGTTGAACAGCATTGTGTCGCCCATTGAGAAGATTTGGGAGTTGATGATGCCTGGAATAGGGTTCCAATGATTAAAGAGATGGAGACATTATTGAGGACTGTCTACACTGTGTTCTCCAGATCTCCTGCAAGGAAGTCCAAGCTGGATGAAATTGCATCGGTCACTGAATGTGAAGTTCTCTCATTTCGACCACTGAATGAAGTCTGGTGGCTTTCAAGGCATTTTGCTGTTGGTGCACTAATTCGTAATTATGAGACTGTTCTTAAGTACTTTGAGCATGAGAAAGTTGAGGAGAATGATCAAATTGCTAAATATTGTTATAAAAAGCTATCGGACTCCAACTACCATATTTCCCTTGCAGTACTTAATGACATTCTGGGTGAATTTGCATCTTTGTGCAAACTATTCCCAAAAAGTTCTTTGACTACTGTTAAAGCTGTACACTATGCAAGAGCAAAGAGTGGCCAAATTAAACAACAGTATTTGGGGGACACTGTCTTTTGGAGCAGCAATGTAAGAGGTATGATGGTGTTGTACAAGGAAAGGCAAGAGTTTGACAGAGGGCCTATTTTGTCTTTTGTTTCCCTTCTTTGTAAGCACATGCTAAAAAGGTTCCCTGGAGATGAGCTGAAAGAATGGGCAAGTTTTGAGATGCAGGCAATAGGAACACAATCACATTTTGATTTCGGGACTGAGAATATTTAAAGACTTGTTGAAAAGTATAAACATTTCTTGTTCCTGGGTGATTGTGAAACACCAGAAGATGTTGTTCGACAATACTGAGACTATAAATATGTGGTGGCGGAATATGTAAAGGGTGGGTTATTTACCACCTTTCAAGACATGGTGAATTTCACTGTACGCAATGCTGCTCGGTATTGTGTGGTGTCTCAGCTTGTTGATGTCTGCGCAACATTTCAAGCATCTAATGCAGACTGTGAACGAGGATTCAGCCTCATGAATACTATCAAGAGTAAATTGAGGAATAGACTAGAGCAGAAGCATTTGGATATGCTGATGAGGACAAAGGCCTACCTCCTGAATGGGAAAGTTGACCTAGACCGAATTTATCAGCACTGGAAAAATGTTAATATTACTGTTGTTAATGTTAATGTTAGGTGGTGTTTTGTATAGCGCTCGGCTACTCTGAGGAGTGTCCCGGCGCTTTAAGTGACCTACAATGGGAGCAGGGTGGCAGGCGACGAGGGGGCAGGCCTACTGAGCGAAAAGCCAGGATTTAAGGTCCTTCCTAAAAGCCAACAGTTTGGTATTCCTGCGACGAGAAATCGGCAAGGAATTCCAGAACTGAGGCGCCAGACGTTTGAAAGATCGGCCACCAGTCCGTGCTCTTCTTACAGCTGGGACCACAGCCAGAGCCAGTGACTCAGACCTCAGCGATCTGGCAGACTGATAGAGAGCCAGCCGCTTCTGAATGTGTTTGGCCCCCGTAGCATGAAAAGCCTTGTGGGCCAAAGTAAGTGCCTTGAAAACTATCCGTTTCTGGATAGGCAACCAGTGGAGAGTGTACAGGAGGTCAGACACTCTGGCTCGCCTATGTAGGCCAAAAATGGCCCGAGCCGCCGAGTTCTGAACCACCTGTAACCGTTGGAGAAGATACTCCGGCAGGCCCAAGTAGAGGACGTTGGCATAATCAAGCCTCGATCCAATAAGGGCTTGCACCATAGTTTTCCTGTGTGCCAACGAGAGCAAGGGGAGGAACTTATGGAGCATCTTAAGGAGGCCGAAACATGTTCCTGCTAAGCCAAGAATCTGGGACTTCAGCGTTAAGCCATTATCGATTTTAACTCCAAGATTCTTGGCCATCGTAGATGGCGGCGATGGAGGGAACATATTTACAGGCCACCAGTCCTGCCAGCTAAGATCAGATCAACAGCCGAAGAAGAGCACCTCAGATTTGTCTGAGTTACACTTGAGGCTGTTAAGATTGAACCATTTAAAAACAGCCCCAAGGCACCCTCGGATGTTCTCCCCGTCGAACTCAGACCCCTTCCCACACGTGAAGAGGAGCTGGGTGTCGTCAGCATAGGACACAAATGGCAAGGATCGCCGTGAAACCAACCCTGTCACCCATTAAGTGATGTCACTTGACGTGTCTGAACAGCCCTCTCCCTTCTTGTGTATATGTGATATTGTATAGGCTCGCAACATTTCCCCACCCAATGAACTGTGCTCCAGTTCAGAATATTTATTGAAATCTTATGATGGTACCTCCATTGAAGTCTTGTGCTTTTCTAAACTTGAAGTGTACTTGTCAGTGTAACCAATTCATGTCATGGCGTGCTTATCCAATTTGCAAACTGCCCCTAAGACCCTTATTGTGGAGCTGTATGTGTGAAAATGCACCATCTTTTCACTTTTTATAGTAAACGTTTTGAGTGCCATTTGGCGCGGCAGACACGTGCAGTTTTGGTTCCTGGCGCACATAGCCATGGTTGCAGCGCACAGAGACCCTCCACTGCCGCACACAGAGGAAAGAAATTAGAGGGAACATTGCCTAGGACCCTAATATTACTGCGAAGGACCCTACCTTCTGCTTCCTCAGCACGACATTCCAAGGCCCCAGAGAAGTTGGACAACTGCGATTCCTGCTGTGTTAGTGATGCCACCTCTCCTCGGAGTTGTATAATGTCCCCTTCTGCCGTGGACACTTTGCCACTTTTCAGAGGTCAGCCCGAGTAAATTTACATTGATGGATACAGTCTCAATCTGCTTTTCCAGGGCATGCCTTGAAAAGCCTCCAGGGGCTTCGCCCGGAAGAACAAGTTACCTACCTTCGGTAACGCTTTTTCTGGTAGATACAGTATCTGCCTGTGGATTCCTCACCTTGGGAATATCCCCCGCGTCAGCAACGTTCGGAAAACTCTTTTGTAGCACGCCGGCGTGGACGACGTCACAGGAGCACGGCATCGCACTCGACACTGGCTGACGTCACCGACTCCATATTAGGCCTACGTTGGCGTGATGACATCAGTTCCGCCCTTTTTTCCGTGCCTTCGAGGCACCCGGACAGACCAATGGCAGTAGAAATACATACATATACAGTGTACGTAGTACATACAACTCAAAACTGCACACATAGTGCGAAGCAAGGGTATGAAAAACCCAATTTAAAGACATATAAGAATACATAAAAATACATAAACTCTTGACGGTGGCGAAAATGGCCGCGTAGTCCCGAGCCTCGTCCGGGGGTCGACAAAAAGGCCCTCAATATCCGCCCTTAAATCCTGCTACCTTTCCTGCCTGGCTGCAGGAACCGATAGCGGACGAGCTCCGGTGCTGTCGGAGCCCACTTCGGTCCCTCCCTGCCCCGCGATCTGCTGCGGACGGATCTGGCTTGTGGGGCCTTGCTGCGGCCTACGGCCGCTGGGACTGGCAAGTGCGACCCCGGCCTCGCGTACCTGCGGGGCCGGCTTGGAGACAGGTGTATCGGCGGCGTGTGGCCGCAATTGACGGCGGCCGAGAGGGCCGCGAACCGGAAGTCCCCGATTGGCTCACCGCTGCAGCGGGGGCTGAACAGCTGTTGTGTTTGTGGCCACCCTGGCTGTGGAGGGCACGAAGCCGAGTATGGGCCTGAGGGGTACCGGAGGTGACCGCTGGCTGGAGACCCCCCCCCCTCGCTGACCTCGCGGGGGGGAGAGACCATCTGAAGCGCCTTCCATCTGTGTGGCCAGGGGGGGCGCCAAGCGGGCCTGGGGCCCGCCATTCTCTGGGTGCAGGTGTCGACTGGCTCGGAAAACTCTGTCCTGGTGCGGAGACCTCCTACAGTAGCGAAGACCCTGTGGCGGAGGCTGGCAATCGGTGAGGCGGCAGGGGTTCTGGAGCCCCCCGGATGGACGACTGAGGCGGGGAGGACTGCGGGGTCTGTAAGAAGATACACGCCGATTGGTTACCCCTCGAGGGCCTGGAGTGGTGCAGCGGGTTGGCGACGAGGGCCCGACACGATGGGGCCAGGAGCACGAAGCCGGACGGTAGGAGGTGAGGCGGGGGCTCGGGTCCCCGGGGTGATACCCGCCACTTCTGGACTGCAGTCCAAAAGAATGCCCAAAACAAATTCCTCCGAGACTGCCCAGGCCAATACAATCGATAAATATACGGCCCCGACGGGCAGAGGGAGTGCTGCCACCCCTAGGAAGGCAGTGGAGGGGTAGGAACCATCTTTGTCTGCCATCATGCTGGCGATACAGTCCCTGGGCACAACACTGGAGTCTAAAATCGATAAGGTGGCCATCGAGCTGGCCCTGCAGCGAGCAGACCCCAACAAGACGTCAGAGAAAGCCTCCTGTAACGCCACAGACATAGGGGAGCTTCAACGGGCCACTAAACAGTTGCAGCAGCAGGTCCAACATCTCACCCACCAACAAAAACTCACCACGTCACGGCTGGAGGACCAGGAAGGGAGAGCCCGGAGGAACAATATTCGGGTAGTGGGTGTTCCGGAAAAAATGGAAGAGCCGAGCATGGACCTGTTGTTGGAGAACCTCATCCTACAACATCTTCAACTCAAGAGACTGTCCAAGTTCTTCATCATCGAGCGAGCACACCGGGCCCCGGTCCCCCCGCCTCGCCCGGGGGCCCAACCGAGGACTATCATTGCCCGGATCCTAAATTTCAGGGACCGGGACGCCATTCTGCAGGCGGCCCGTCAACATGGGGACCTTCGGCTGGAGAATGCAGTGATCCGGTTCTTCCCTGATTTCACTCTGAAGCTCCAACAAGAACGTCGCTCCTTTGATGGGGTCAAGAAGGAACTCCGCGCGCGGGGCCTGAAGTACATGATGTTCTCCCCGGCCCGCCTCAAGGTCCTGGCTAGAGGTACATCCTTCTTTTTCACATCCCCGGAAGACGCCATGGCATGGCTTGAAGAATCAGAGCACCCCTTTCGGGACCCGCATGGAGAGGGGGGATGGAGAGATACTGGAGCCCTGTCCCCAGCGTCGACGCAGGTTTCAGGAAGAGGTGAGCCTCAGGATCGTGGTGTTTCTCGGACACCGGACAGAGTGGGTACCCGCAGTTTGTCGGCCTCGCCGGACCTGGGTTGATTCGGTAGAGCACGGCCTAACAAGAGACATGTAGCTGGACATCGCAACAGGTGGTGGGACCAATACCTGGGACTGGAAGTTCCTGGGAGACGGCTGGGCTGAGACCTGCCATGAACCTGTGCTGCACCTGAGGCGCCATGGCGGACATGTGGCAATGTATTGGGGGGGGAGGTGACAAAAGTGGGGGGGGCAGCGCTACAGACTGTTCGCATCTGGACTTGCAGCTATTGAGAAGTGGACTATATCAATAGACTGGGGCCGGACATTGCCCTCGGACTGGCTTTTTGATTGCCACCTTTGCCCCCAAGTTTTTTGTTGCCTGGGTGACAGGCGCTCTGCTTTTTGGGGTATGTCGGGCCCGTTTGGGTAGCAAGGAGGAGGGGGGGGTCCGGGTGTTGGGGGGGGGGCAGTTTCATTATTTATTTGCAACAGGAAAGTTTAGTTCCGGTATCGTCTTTTAGCTCCAGGGACACAGGTGGTGGGCGGGAGGGTGGCGGGAAGTGGGGGAGTATGGATACTCCCTGGGCGAGTTGCACTGCTTTACATGTATGATGCATAAGTCAAAGGCACAGGCGATTACTGTTTTATCCTGGAATGTTAACGGCTTGCAGAATAAGATAAAATGCACTATGGTTTTACAGTACCTACATAGGCATGGCCCGACATACTCCTACTCCAGGAAACACATCTAATTGGGAACCACTATAAGGCCCTCAATAGATTTGGCTAGATGCTGAGGGTGCACGCCGGCTTTACCACAGGTTCGAGAGGGGCAGGGATACTAGTTAAAAATTCCCTACCACTTGTGATTGAACGACATTGGGTGGGCCTGACCCTTAACATTTGTTCGCTCTATGTTCCCCCACGACTACATGGTACTACCCTTCCAGACATTGGGAAACTGCTCCTCGACATGCCGGCGGGCATCCTGCTCCTGGGGGAGAAATGAATGAGGTAATGACAGAAGATATGGACAGGTCATCTGGTTCGAAGTCCAGGGGGAAGGTGAGCCACCTAAGAGATTTTGTGCAGGCGATGGGTCTGGTGGACCTCTGGAGGGCACATAACCCCCACACTCGTCAGTATACACATATATCTGCGGCGCATGGGTCGAGTTCTAGATTGGATCCCCTGTTCACCCAGGTTGGGGGCATGAACTCCTTTCGCGGCGGGAGCCATAAGGCCAGAGGCATTTTGGACCTCTCCCCAGTGGAAGTACAGCTCCTGAGCCCTGGGAGGGATTGGAGTTATGCCCCAAGACTGGACACTTTTATATTCAGGGATCAGGAGTTTCAGACGCAGTTTCGTGAAAGGGTAGATCAGTACTTTACTGACAACGTCGGCTCGGTGCGGTCACACAGCATAGTCTTAGTACAGGCGGAGGCGGGCAAGTGAAGGAAGGAAAAGATAGTGCAGATTGACAGACTAGAATTGCAATATCTGGAATTGGAGAAGGGCAGGGAGGAAACTCGGGAACAGCAGCAAGAACGGCGTCATAGACTACGACTGCTAGAGAAAGAAATGCAGGATGTGTTGGCGGAGCAGGCGCGATCTAGAGCGTTAGCGACCCAGCGGCGGGTCTATGATCTAGGGGACAAGGCCAACAAAATGATAGCTTGGCTGGAAAGGAGAGATAGGGAACACAACTGGGTACCAGGGATTAGGACATAGGAGGGTCAGCTACAGACCACGAGTGCCGGCATAGCGGAAGAGTTCGCTAGTTACTATGAAATGGTCTACAGATCCCACATGCAGTGGACGGAACGAGAATGCGAGGATTTCCTAGCCCCCCTACAGATGCCTTCCTTGGAAGAGGCAGACAGAGATATCCTGGACTCTGACATTACCGTGGCGGAAATAGAACATGCTATGAGTGACTTACAGGTTGGGAAGGCACCGGGGCCTAATGGGTTCCCGGCGGAGGCGTTTCGGTGTGTTGCTAGTAAAATAGCGCCCCACATGCTGCATATGTATAATGAGGCCCACCAGGCTGGACGCTTGACAAAGTACCTGCGCTCGACGACGATTGTGGTGATCCACAAGACTGGGAAGCCACAAGACCTATGTAGCTCATACAGGCCCATCTCACTCCTTAACATTGAGATGAAGGTCCTGGGCAAGATCCTGGCTACCAGGCTGGGAGCAGTAATACAATCCGTGATACACCCCGACCAGTCGGGCTTTATGCCACATAGGAACACCCGGCTAAACCTACGACGTCTCTACGGGGTAATACAGATGACATCGGCCAGGACGGACGTCCCGGCGGCCCTGCTGTCACTCGATGCCCACATGGCCTTCGACAGTTTAGTATAGAATGGCGCTATATTAATGCGGTCTTGGCCAGGATGGGGTTTGGGGACAAATTCCGAGCATGGGTACGATTGCTATACACCGACCCTCTGGCGAGAGTCAGGGTAAATGGCTCGCTGTCCAGAGAGTTCCAACTAGAGCGAGGCACACGGCAGGGCTGCCCGCTCTGCCCTACCCTCTTTGCATTGGCCCTGGAACCGTTGGCGACTTGGGTGCGGGCAGACCCACTGGTGTGGGGAATACATATGGGTGGTGGCTGGGAAGAGCTTATTTCTTTATACGCGGATGATGTCCTGCTATATGTTCAGCGTCCTGAGGCTTCCATCCGGAGACTGTTAGAGATTCTACGTACGTTTGGCACCTTCTCTGGATACTGAATCAACTGGGGTAAATCCCTGGGTCATGTTGTGGCAGGGCCAACGCCGAGTGTGGCGGATGACAGTGCTGGGCTCGTATGGAAAGAGGTTTTTTGGTATCTAGGGATCTGGATATCGAAGACGGAGGCGGAATACATGCGCCTGAACGTGACAGCTCAACTGGAGCGTCTACGGGGCGATGTTGTGCATTGGAGGACCCTCCCGCTGTCCCTAATGGGACGTGCGGTCCTATTCAAGATGATGGCCCTCCCTCGTCTACTCTATGCGTTACAGAGCGGACCGTTCATGGTGCCGGAGCAGTTCTTTCGGGCGGTTGAATCAGAACAGCGTGCATTGTTATGGAGCGGGGGCTGTCCTAGGATAACTCTCAAGTTACAGAGGGGGTGTATGAGGGGGGGGCTCGAGATCCCCGATGTTCGCCTGTACTACTGGGCGTCCCAGCTTGTCAATATCAATGGTTGGGTGTTCACACCTGTGGAGGAACCAGCATACAGAGTGGATCGTATGGTCTTCGGAGACGCAACCTACCTGGCGTCTCTCTACCATAGGGGCAGATGCCGTGGGTCCCTCCTGCATCAGACAAATGCAGTGGTGGAGGTGTGGAGGAAGGCAACGAAACTGCTGGGATGGTGAGCGAAATTGACTGCCCAGACCCCCTTATGGGCCGGGAACTTTCTCCCTGCAGTGGCCAAACTGCAGCGCCTTAAAGCTTGGAACCTTATCGGCATTGACAGACTTGGGAACATTTGGAAGAGAGGAGACATGGTAGAATTTGCAGCCCTACAGACGGAATTTCTGATGGGAACTGGAGAGTTCCTGCACTACCAGCAGCTTAGACATGCCATCCGGGGAGATTTACAGTCCGGGGACCAATTACCGGAATATGCCCCGCTTGAAGACCGGCTGCTAATGGAGGAGTGGAGGAGTGTGGCTCAATGGTTAGAGCGGCAGACCCAGATGTAGAGTTCTGGCCAGGGACCAGGGTTCGATTCCCGCCTCGGCGGGGTCTCGGGCTCAATTTCCTCGGACCTGTTAATTCTCGCCTCATTGACTATTCTAATCACGGGCCCCACGCTGCAACTCTGGGCAATAGCTTGCTTAGCCTCCACACCGGCCCCAACAGCGCTAAGGGTGCCTGGCTTCACCCTGGGGGTGCCCAGGAGTGGACACTTCACAGGGAAAGCCAGGAGGGGTTCCACAGCGGTATGAGTATCAGCGCCAGGAAGCCGAATAGGTGACACCGCAAGGTGACCGTCTGGTGACAGTGCGCTCTATAAGTACCATGACATTTACAATGGATCCGATGATAGATAAAGCAATCTCCCTCACGTATAAAAAGCTGATCAATAATTTTACTAACCCCCTGGGCCCCCTGAGGGAAAAGTGGGAGACAAACGTAGGGCTACTGGAAGATGATGACTGGAGTGAAGCATTGCAGGGCCCAAGGGAGGTGGTGATTCGAGCTCGGTTCAGGCTGGTGCAGCTTCGCATATTACACCGCTCCTACACTCCTCGCACAACACAACACCGGATAGGCTATGCGGACTCGAGGTTTTGCCTCAGAGGGTGCGGGGAAGAGGGCACTTTCTTTCACATTCTGTGGGATTGCACCAAGATCAGGGCTTATTGGTCCAGGCTGTCTGACATCATGGCGGAGGTAGTGGGGGAGGACGTTCCACTTGAGGCCCAAGGGCATGTCCTGGGGGTAACGAGCGACATCACATGACCGAATAGCGACAAGATTTGGTTAGCACTAGCAAGTATAGTCGCCAAACGGAATATAGCAAGGATCTGGGGAAGTGAGGCGGTACCTGCAGTGGAAGAATGGGAAAGGGACCTTGATTGGTGCCAAAGGGCGGAGAGGGTTATTTATAAGAGATGGGGATGCCCCAAAAAATGGGAGAGAATATGGGGGCCTTGGAGGCGGTACAGAGGAGAGACGGTAGACACCCAGGCAGACTCTGAGTCCGATTAAAAGCTGGAGAGGGCCCTGAGTCCCGCTCCCTTCTTGAGGGGGATGAGGTTGGATGGGAGACGCGGGAGGGCGCAGGTCGGGTTTGGAAGGGGGGGATACCTCAAGGCGTGGTGAAGTCCATTCATAGAAAACTCCCCGGTGTGGGCCCCAGACATTCCTGGTCGGGGTTGGGAGGGATACGAGAGGTTTGGATTTTTCCTGCTGGCCGTGATGGTGACATGCAATGTATATGATGAGGTCTTTTATGTATAAATGTATTAGCACTGCCGTCCACTATGTGATCTTACTGGAGCATGTTTTGCAATAAAAATACATAAACTCTGGTATAGCAGAGTGGACAACGGGGAGGCGGGTGGGTCAGTGAGGAATCCACAGGCAGATACAGTATCTACCAGAAAAAGCGTTACCGAAGGTAAGTAATTTGTTCTTCTAATAGATACATCTGCCAGTGGATTCCTCACCTTGTGTATAAAGTCCCACAGCAGTCCCCACTCCCGGAGGAGGGTGTCCACTCTCCTATACCAGGAAATCTTGGAGGACAGAGCGCGCAAAGTGGCCGTCCCTCCTCACCTCAGTATCTAAGCAGAAATGCTTTGCGAAAGAATGGAGGGAGGCCCAAGTCGTGGCTCTGCAAATATCCTCAACAGGTACACCTCTAGATAAAGCAGAAGTAGCAGACTTTGCTCTAGTAGAGTGAGATCTTATACCCTCAGGAGGGTCTTTACCCGCCAGGGAGTAGCAGATCTTGATGCATAAAATTATCCATCTTGAAAGAGTGCGCTTGTGCACCCATCTTCCCTTCCTGCAGCCAGCAAATCCAACGAACAGCTGTTCATCCAACCTGAACTCCTTTGATCTGTCCAGGTAAAAGCTCACCGCCCTCTTAGGGTCCAAGCGATGAAGCCTCTCCTCCTCCTTGGAAGGGTGGGGGGGAGGATAGAAGGTAGGAAGGGTAACAGACTGCCCCAGATGGAAAGGAGTTACCACCTTAGGCAGAAAAGCAGCCCTGGTCCTGAGAACCATTCTATCAGCATGAATGGTCAAGAATGGGGGCTTACAGCTAAGAGCTTGAAGCTCACTAACCCTCCTTGCTGAGGTAATCGCGACCAGGAAGACCGTCTTGAAAGACAAAAGTCTCAAACGACATGAGTGTAAAGGTTCAAAAGGAGAACCCATCAAGAATGTAAGAACAAGGTTCAAGTCCCATTGAGGCACAATAAAAGGAGTAGGAGGAAATTTATTAGTAAGGCCCTTAATAAAACGTATAATAATCGGAGATTTAAACAAAGAGGGCTGGTCAGGCAAACAAAGAAAAGCCGATAAGGCCGACAAATAACCTTTGATAGTTGCCACTGCAAAACCCTGCTGGGCCAAGGAAAGTGCAAACTGGAGAATACTGGATAAACAAGCCCTTAAGGGGTCAATGGACCTCTCCCCACACCAAGCAACAAATTTAGACCACTTATAAGAATAGATGGACTTGGTGGAATCACGCCTGGCTGATAAGATGACATCCACCACATCGTGAGGGAGAGAAAATGAACTCAGGTTGCCCCGTTCAATCTCCAGGCATGAAGGTGTAAGGTCTGGAGGTGGGGGTGTAGAACCTGCCCCTCCATCTGGGAGAGGAGGTCTTCCCTGTGAGGGAGACGGAGCGGCGAGCACGAGGAGAGGTGGAGAAGATCTGTGTACCACACCCTTCTTGGCCAATCAGGGGTGATCAATATAACTTGGGTCCGGTCTTGGCGAATCTTCCTCAGAACCCGGCGAATCAAGGGTATGGGAGGAAACGCATAAAGGAGTTGCGAGTCCCAACTCAACTGAAACGCGTCTCTCAGAGCTCCTTGCATCGGAAACTGGAGACTGCAGAAAAACGGGCAGTGAGCATTCTCGTGAGTGGCAAATAGGTCCACCTGAGGAGTCCCCCACGTCCGAAAGACGTGACGAACCACCTCCGGGTGAAGCCTCCACTCGTGGTCGGCCGAGAACTGCTGACTGAGACTGTCTGCACGTACGTTCAGAACCCCGGCCAGATGATTTGCCATCAGACAAATATGGTGATCCTGAACCCAGGACCAGAGACGCAGTGCCTCTCTGCAAAGACATTGCGACCCCACTCCTCCCTGTTTGTTGATATACCACATTGCTGTTGTGTTGTCCGTTAGGACCTGAACTGACAGACCGCGAAGGGAAGGGAGGAAGGCCTTGAGCGCTAAACGTATGGCCCGCAATTCCAAAAGGTTGATGTGAAGCAACCTTTCCTCTGGAGACCAAAGACCCTTGACCTCCAGGTCCCCAGATGAGCTCCCCACCCTAGAGTGGAGGCATCCGTTATTACTGTGGCCACGATGGAGGTAGTTGGAAGTTCTTCCCTTGAGACAGATTTCCCTCCACGCTCCACCAAGACAGATCCACTGCAGTTTCTCTGGAGAGCCTCACTGTCCCCCCGAGATCTCCGTTGTGCTGATACCACTGCCTGCGGAGGCACCACTGGAGTGCCCTCATGTGCCAGTGTGCATGGTTGACCAACAGAATGCAAGAAGTCATCAGACCGAGCAGACGAAGGACCTTCAGGACTGGAACAACCACTCCATTGTGAAACAAAGGTATCATTTCCTGTATGTCGCGAAACCTTTGAGGAGGAGGGAATGCACAACACACAGTAGTGTCCAGTACCGCACCTATGAACAGGTTGCGCTGGGAGGGCACCAGGTGAGATTTGGGTACATTTATTGGAAAACCCAACCTGTGCAACAACTGAGTTGTCTCCTGCAAATGATGGAGCACCTTCTCCGGCGACTCTGCTTTGATTAGCCAGTCATCCAGATAGGGGAACACAGGAATCCCCGACCTTCTGAGATGTGCTGCCACCACAGCCATCACCTTGGTGAAGACTCGAGGCGCAGTGGTAAGTCCAAACAGAAGGACCGCAAACTGGTAGTGTTGCGAACCCACCGTGAAACGGAGATACTTCCTGTGCGACTTCAGAATGGGGATGTGAAAATGCGCATCCTGCAAGTCGATCGACACCATCCAGTCTTCTTCCAGCAGCGCTTGAAGGACCTCCACAAGGGTGAGCATCTTGAACCTCTCCTGTTTGAAATAGAGATTCAAAACCCTGAGATCCAGGATTGGACGAAGTCTGCCATCCTTCTTGGGGATCAGGAAATACCGGGAGTAGCATCCCTGACCCCTTTCCTGCTCCAGAACCACCTCTATCGCACCCTTTCTGAAAAGTGCCAGGACTTCTTCCTGTAAGAGAAGTTGGTGGTCCTCTGAACAATAACCTTGGCAAGAAGGGTAATTGGGAGGAAACTCCCGAAAGGGAAGAGTATACCCATTCTCCACGAGATTGAGAACCCAAAGATCTGATGTATCGATTCCCAATCTCGTAGAAAATAGGTAAGCCGACCCCCTACAGGACCCGCATGATCCATAATGGTGGATCTAGGGCTGCTTTGCTGTTGTAGGTGGGGGGTGGGTATTAGAGGAGGAAGTTGAAGAGGAAGAGGCTTGACGACCTCGGGCACGACCCCTTTGTTTACCTCTTTAGGACTTGTACAAAGGATTCTGCTGTTGTTGCTGCTGTTGGCCCTGTCTATAGGCACGAAAAGTAGACCTTCCAAAACCCGTGAATTTCTTGGTGGAAGAGCCTCTTGCTTGTAAGCCCAAAGACCTTGCAGTCACCCTGCTATCTTTAAACCTTTCTACGGCAGCATCAGTAAGCATGGGCGAATTTTGCGAATCTCGCGTTCGTGAATTTTGCGGATTTGCGAACTCGCAATCCGCAAAAATCCGCGAATTCTCGCGAATTTGCGGATTTTTTTTGTGTGTTCGCGCGGGTTTCTGCCAGTTCACGAGGGTTTTGTACAATTTCGCAAACGCGAACTTACCTGTCGGGTCGCAAGTTTTGCGAACTTGTTGTTTCTACGTGTCCAGCCTGTTTGGGACACTCTTCTTCATCACTGCCACCCTCTGTCACCACTGACACTCTCTGACTACTCATGCCACCCTCTGGCCCACCCATGCCACCCTCTGTTTCATCACAGCACCCTCTGGTTGTCCAGTGTACATTATTGTGGCAAAGCAAAGCACACCTTCCCTGCCTCAAGTGACCTGAATTAATTTGGGGCTGATTAATGTGTCAAAGAATATTTTTTTAGCTGGCACCTGCTTCCTTAGTGCTTCCTGATTAGTGATCTTTTGCACTTGCTAAGTGCTTTCATTGTTGCAAAATTAGTTACAACACCTGCTCTGCCCCAACTGACAATAATGAATTAGGGGCTGATTAATGTGTCACTGTTGGATTTGAACTTCCAGCCTGGCTCCTGCTTGTCTCCCTTAGCTGTAATTCAGGACCTTTGTGGCATATGTGTAACTATTCTGAGGGTCAGAGCAGGGTCACATAATAGTTGCAAGTAGGCAACTGAACTCTGGAGGGGCCCCTCAGGAAGCACTACAGGAAATGGCTACTAATGATGAGCTTGAACTTTTGAACCTGGTAAGTAGTTTCAGTTTTGCTAAGATCGTATTTCTGCAATTTAGCGCTTATTCGCGGGGCGCGAAGTTGAACTGGGAAGCCGCGAACTCACGCGAACAGTGCGAGCAAGCCATAAAATCCGCTGCTCGCGGATTTGCGGATTTCGCGGGAAATTTGCGAATCTCGCGGATTGCGAATTTACCGAAAATCCGCAAAATCCGCGAGCGGAACGGATTTTCCGCCCATACTTAAGCATCAGCCTTTTTCCCAAAAAGGCCTGTGCCATCAAAAGGCAAATCCATTAGAGCAGCCTGGACATCAGATGAAAATTCAGACGATTTTAACCAAGCGGCCCTCCTAGTGGCGACTGATGAACCCATTATTCTAGCCACAGAGTCCGCCATGTCCATGCCACTCTGAATCACCTGGGGAGCTGCAGCCTGCGTGTCAGATACAACCTCATTGAAATTCTTCCTGTCCTCCTCCGGAAGCTTAGATGACAACTGCTTAACCGAGTCCATCAAAGCATGCACATATCTGCCCAGCAGAAAAGTAGCATTTGTAGATTTCAAGGCCATGCTACTTGACGAGAACACTTTTTTGGCATTCTGATCCAATTTTTTCGAGTCCTTATCCCCTGGAACTTGGGGAAAGACACCTGCCGACTTCTTAGAACAAGCCGCCTGAACAACCAGACTTTCTGGCGAAGGATGGGAGGTTAAGAACTCAGGATCCCCAGGTGCCACCCTATAGCGTCTTGCCACAGTCCTAGACACCGCAGGAGCAGACAGGGGCTTTTTCCAGACTTCCATTATTGGTTCAGTAAGAGCCTCAGTGAAGGGGAGAGTCGGCTCAACAACAGAAGAAGGTGAATGTAGAACCTCAGTCAAGATGTTAGACTTAAAATCCACAGAAGGCAAAGTCAAGTTCAGCAGCTCTGCAGCCTTTTTAATCACAACGTGGTATGGAGCCACATCCTTAGAGGGTGCATTAGAAACGGCAGGCAACCCCCACTCTGGAGAAAATTCCAAACCATTTGCACTATGCAGATCCTCAAAATAATCATCCTGATCCTGAAGTTCTCCTTCCTCTACCTCTGGATCCTCATACTCCTTCTCTTCCAAGAGTCGCTGTGCTCTACGCCTCGACCACTCCAACCGGACCGAAGTCGTCGGATCCGGTAGCAACTCCAATGGAGCCAGGGCCGGCGTCGAGTTAGGACAGGAACAGCCTGAGGGTGGGAAGCTGGAATAGGCGTTGAATTCCGAATCCGATCCCGAGGTCGCACCGGAGCCGGCTAAGCCGTGTGCAGAGTCGATGACCTCGACGGCGCCGAACCAAGCCATGGTGGATATGGCGTCGGTAAAATCGGCATAAAAGGCGCCGGGCGTATGCTTGAGGGATGCCCAAGTTATAAGACAATGGACCCATGGGACCAGCCGGTGCACCAACGGGGTACATTGCCCTGGCATACACGCCATACACTGCATTTAGGAAATGCGAGGGGTCCTGGACGGGACCCCTCCGGTCCAGGACCAGGAAACGGTGGGTACGAACCCACTGGCTGCCCAAGAGGAGGCTGCACCGGAACCGTTCCATCATGACCCTCCTGATCTTTGGGGTGATGCACCGGAGTTGTCGGAGCCCGAGTATCTTCATCGTCTTTTTCCTCATGTGCTGAAGACTGACACGGATCCAGAGTCGGATCCGGACCCGGATCCGAAGATGGCCCTCGAGACTGAAGGGGCGAGGCCTCACCTTCAGGCTCACAAGATGGTTATGGAGACATGAAGTCCTTATGATGCCTACGAGATGAAGACCTCTTCTTCGAATCCGACTCCTTGCTGGAATGATGCCGCGAGCTCTGCTTCTTCCTCTTATGTTTTTTCTTTGAGGATCCCGAAGCATGCCTCGAAGCCGATTTCGACGCCGACTCCCACCGGGACCTCGATCTCGATCTCGTCTTCGACCTCGATTTCGACTTCGGCTTCGACCCCGAGCGTCTGGATCTTGACCTCAAAGAGCTCTTGGCATCCTTTCCCTTTACCTTGGCCAGAAGGAGTTTAGCCTCTCGTTCCCGCAGAGCCTTCGGGTTCATCTTAGAACAGGAACGACAGCCTCCGACGTCGTGGTCCGAGCCCAGACACCACAAGCAATCATCATGGCGATCGGTTATGGACATCATCCTGGCACACGATCCGCACTGCTTAAACCCTGTCTTCTTTGACGACATCTTTGGCTGAAAGGCAGTGGCTCGAGAAAATACAATAACACAGAAATAGCAACAAAGTTACTATCAACAACACTAGAGATCCCCAAAAAACGTTAGCGTCAACGACGCGGAAAAAAGGGAACTGATGTCATCACGCCGACGTAGGCCTAATAAGGAGTCGGTGACGTCAGCCAGAGTCGCGTGCGATGCCGTGCTCCTGTGACGTCGTCCACGCCGGCGTGCTACAAAAGAGTTTTCCGAATGTTGCTGACGCAGGGGGATATTCACAAGGTGAGGAATCCACTGGCAGATGTATCTATCAGAAAGGCTCATTAGCAACAATGCCATCTCCCTCATGGCCAGAATGTCTCGTGATCCGCTGTGTAGGGAGGCGTTGAGTTGTATATTGGGTGATGGTATTGGGGTTGGACGAGCGTCCTGGCTTATCCTTTCCCATTTTTGTAATGAGGGCTCAGGCTTATTGTGGTGTTTGTTCTGTTTTTGTTTTCCAAAAACGGGATTCTCCCGCATCCACCAGACCCCCTCCGGGCCCTCTCAGTGCCCTCAATAGAGGCCATATGTATGAACACATTTTCCCATAGACGCAGAATGGGTAAAACCATTTGATACATCTGGCCCTAGGTCTTTGCAGTTACCCCAGTGGGTTGTTAGGACCACCAACATGGCCCCACCTAGAAGTCGCCAACTGCTCTGTCACGTATCGCTGTACACAGAGCCTCCTTCTCTCACATGGCATTATGGTATTCCCCCTGTGGCGGGTACCAATCCTCAATTTCAAATCCGGTGTGTCCCCTGGTAATAACACCGTCCCGCAGCTCTACGGGCCGTTCCCCACACTACTGACTCTCTGCTGGACTCCTACCGGTACACTCTAGCATGAAGTTGCCAGGGCCCACTGGACAGTACCCGGTCACAGTTTCACCTCCCCAGACACCGCAAATGTCAGGGCAGTTGAGATCCCAGCATGTGGCCCCTAAGGCACCCTCAGAGGGCCCCACCGACTGCTCACCTCATTGCTCCTGCGCTCCCCAGGGCATAGACTATTCCTTTGGTGGTCACCCCTCTCAGGTCCTCCGCGTAGTGTCCTCTCTGTTGGTGAAGGGACACAGCCCGACTCGGAGGTCTCCAGTGTACTCACTACCCAGAGTGCGCAATCAGTAGCTAAGCGGTCCAGTACCCACTGCGTAATGCCCTGCCTCGCCGGGGGGCTCACCTGCTCCTGTATCAACGGCGTGGGCCACAAAGCAAGGCCTCAGGGAGTTCTACGCTCACCAGCCACGGAGTCAGAGCGGAGGGCCGGTAAGAATTTCATTTCTCCACGAATCGACCACGGGAAGCACTCCGGACCAAGCCTCTTCCAGCCGTCATCAAGCAGTCATTTTCAGCGGGCGCTCCGGACCAGGCTCCTTTGAGCCTACCTCAGGCCGTGGCCTTGCGGACTCCGCTACCGGCCATGCAGCAACTGGCATGCGCAGTGCAGCTCTACCAACAGGATTTTTTGTGCTTGGGTGATCCTCACGGCGACCAGGGCCCCCACCACAATCGCTAGACACCCACTGGTGTCTGGGCATAGGATTTTGCCGGATTTCAGCGACAGGCAGGTCGGGAGCAGAAGGAGCTCACATCCTGTCGACCATGTTGCTTGACCACGCCCCCCCCCCATATATATAACATTCTTAAACTTTTTAGAAACACTGGATGAGGTCATCAGTGATGTCATGAGTGATGTCACTGACCATGTCATGAGTGATGTAATATTGGACGTCATCAGCAGTGCATTGCTGGGGTGCGAGTTATAGTTCACTCAGCTAACTAGAAAGGCTGACTTTCTCTAGTTTTGTAGGAGTGAAATGTCACCCTAACTAGAAAGTTCCTGTAACCGGTGTTTTTTTCAGTGAATATCTAAGGTTATATAAATGCTAATTTTTTAACTATAACGTCCCTGAAACATGTGGCTTTTTCAGCGAATATATATATATTTATTTATAAGGACAGTTGTGAAGTATTGTGGGAGATGCAGTACCTGAAATATTGTGAGAGTGCCAAAAACCATACAACGAGTGAAAACATGAATATGAAGCCATTTGGGGGTTAAGTGAACTGACCTGAACTAATAATTGTACATTTCCTCGTTGCATCCAAGAAGAGTTGGCAAAATCATTTGGAACATTAAGCAAGGAAAATGACTGGCCCTTTAAAAGACTGGATGAATGTCCCTTCTCCATGTCCTACAGTTCCGTATTTAAAAACTAAACGAACCCACTGCAACAGCAGTCAGTGGCATATGATTAGGAGTCATGGGACTCAAAACGCCTAATGCCTGTTGTGGCTTTTATTGAATTAAAGATCTTGTTGGAAGCAGTTGGTGTGGCCTGTTCGACGTTGCTGTAAGAGCGAACGTTTTTCGTTGTGTTTTGGAGGTGTCTGACACTCCTGAAAACGGGCCCACAATCCGTGAGGCAGAGGCATTCCTACGTGTCAGAAAACTTGTAAAGGAAGTTCGGAGCTCATTTAAAGGAATGCCCGTCGGCTGTGATATTGTACATGGACTAAGATTTGATGGAAGGGCCCTATTGAGAGTCCCGCCCGAACTTGGCAAATGAAGTCTACCTACAGCTAGGATTTGCAGGAGGAATTCTTCCCATGCACTTCATGCTTGTGACCATTTCGAACAAGCTGACTGGAGACTGCAGGAAAACGCGGTGGTAGTGGGACTTCCCTGTTGCATACTGTGCCCAAGGTATGGAACTTTTCCTCTTTAAGCAAGATTGCACTCGTGCACAGTAATAATGTGTGAAGTTGTACCGAAATCGGCATGGGGAACCAGCAAAGGAATACATGACAGTTGTGAAGTATTGTGGGAGATGCAGTCCCTGAAATATTGTGAGAGTGCCAAAAACCATACAACGAGTGAAAACATGAATATGGAGCCATTTGGGGGTTACGTGAACTGACCTGAACTAATAATTGTACATTTCCTCGTAGCATCCAAGAAGAGTTGGCAAAATCATTTTGAACATTAAGCAAGGAAAAATTACTGGCCTTTTAAAAGACTGGATGAATGTCCCTTCTCCATGTCCAACAGTTCCGTATTTAAAAACTAAACAAACCCACCGCAACAGCAGTCAGTGGCATATGATTAAGAGTCATGGGACTCGAAACGCGTAATGCCTGTTGTGGCTTTTATTGAATTAAAGATCTTGTTGGAAGCAGTTGGTGTGGCCTGTTCGACGTTGCTGTAAGAGCGAACGTTTTTCGTTATATATATGTATATGTATATATATATATATATTTGTTAGGTCTCGCCCTTCGCACACAGCATGCGCTGCATGGCAAAAAGACCTTTTCCCGTTACCTTGGCTTTTCAGCCAAGCACGTGCACGCGTTCCATTGCCTTCAATGGCAAGGCATGCACGTCAGGAGATTCACTCGCGGGAGCGCCCGCCACCATCTGGAAGCAATTATCGCTCCCGCGAGTGAATTGCGCCCGCCCTCCCTTTCCAACCACCGCGCGAGGCGTGCATGTTTGTGCTTGGTAATACCTTCTTCTCAGCGCACTGCTATAATTACCCTCCTAATGTCAAAGCTTCTCTGTTTTAAATAAACGCACTTTTTAACTTTGAAGAGACTTTATCATGTTTTAGTAGATAATTGTTGTATGATTTACATTGCCAATATTTTATGGCTTGTGCACGGACTTTAAGACCGAGCCAGACCCCTAACTCAGCTCTCCCTGTTAGATCGTTAGCTCACCCCCGTGCGGGCGCACACACGGCGCGTGGTTAGTACCAGTAAACCAGTTTAAGGGTCAAAACGCTCTGGGCGCCAGCAGCTCACAGCCCAACAGGTTTGTACCAATGTCACCCGCGTTGCTGTTATTAAAGCGCCAAGATGCAGTGCAGTTCGTGCTATATCTATCCTGCTCTTACTGTCACTTTTTCATTTAATAATATTCTTTCTTTTATCATTTGTGTATTTCTCTTGGGGCCCTAGATACTAATACTATGTACTATATCAGCATTAAAACACGCCAGGGGTAAAGGAGAGCTTCACATTTTGTTGTTGCAGGGTTTGTGCAATGCAGGCACCTTCATTGACAGCGCCTTGAATATGTAACCATGGTAACAAAGCGTCACTGAAAAGGATTCATTAGCATCCATGTGTTAATGACGATCCATTTAGGTAAGGGAAATGAGCCTGGGGAGAGCCGCTGCTGCGCCCCGGGGGTCTTACTCGCCCGGGTGTTTGGTGGATGGCCCACAAGCACAGACACTATACACCCCCTTTTAGCTTTTTGTCACGATTAGTGAACAGGCACACTCGCCTTGTTCCGTTTCATTTAGGGAAATCTTTAAAGTGCTATGTCGCTTGGAAATTAAAAGTTTCTTTTGCAGGGACGGTGTTTGTTTCTGTACTGTTAGTCTTAAACTGTGTTTGGTTCCTATTCTTGTACGATCCACGCATGTTTTACATCATAGCCTTTTGCTTTCATTGCTCTTGTTTCTAGAATTGTCTTGGTTTGCAGTAGAGGGATGGCAGGTAGGGTGTTTGCTTACATGCCTTCTGCCATCGATGCCACTTCCAACTGACCCCTATGCCCTGAGGAAATATAAATTTTATGGTCAAGTAATGTTCCCTAGCGTGTACCCCACCGTCTCCATGTACCAGCTAAAAGTGCATGTAACTTCCCTCCTGTGCCAGCTATGAAGACGCAAATACATTTGCGTCCAACGTTAACATGTCCTCTTTCAGATCCACCCTGAATGGGTTGAATATTCCGTTTCCAAGTATGCTATGCCACCGTCTTTTTGTAGTGTACTTTACACGTTTTTCAGCTCTGGCGAAGTAGGCCCTGAATTCTGCCATCGAGCCTTTTTTCCTGCTTTCTGACTCCGAAAATTTCAGCCCAGGCTGTCTCTGTACCCGTGACCTCTGCCTTACTTCCTGCGCGGCCCACCGCGCTTAGCTCAGCCTGCTGCCTGCCAAGACTGTATTCAACCTTCGAATTATCTGTTCCGCTCCTCGAAAATGCATTCCTGCCTACTAGTTTAAGTAAACATCCCCCCAGCTGCAGAGCAAAGGGCCCGGCCTCACTGTCTCTGTGCAAGTAATTCATAGCCTCTGTTACCATGGTAGGCCCATGCCCCCTCTCATCTCATGCAGACACCTAGACGCTTATACACGCACTCATAGTCAGTATAGAATAGCTTCTGCCCCAGAGACCTTTTCCGTTTAGATAATATGGTTCCCAAACATCAGATATCAGATATGATAGAAGTACGAGTTGATCTGACATGCCAGACTTCTGTCTCTTTCCGCCAGTGTAAATGTCAAGTCCCCTGCACCCTCCGGTTTCACGTCAATCACACGTCATGCAGCTGCGCGCGCATCCAGGCCTCAGATTTCTGCTGACATTACAAAATTCTGCTTTGTTGCCACCCACTTGTGACACCTACCTGTGACGTTTCTAGCACACACCTCTATGTTCACGCCTAGTTCACGCCTTCTAATTACGTACCACTACCACGTGTATGCTGTTATCTTGTTTCTCTCAGCTGTTACGCCTACTGTATTGGTTTCTTTAATATGAATTAAGTATATAAGCTATGTATTGTCAATAAAATATTGCTCTATCCCTTCCTGCACCCCAGTGGTGGCAGGAACAAGATATCCGGTCTTGACCATTCCTTTTTAAGGAATAAAACCCCTAAGAACTCTAACACCACGGACTCTGCCTTTTTCTTTCCGATTGAGTTATTATTGATTAAGTACTTACCTGCATAGAAATTAAGACGGTAAATCAAATATTTACCACATTATTTTGGCGCCCGAACAGGGACCCCTCCCCCACCCCACGCGCCGGTTGGTGCGTTGCAAGCTCTGTCCCCTGCCATCAGTTAGACGGAACTACGCGTACTGGCAGGATTTCCTGTATCTCCCTCTGACCCACGGAGGTGACGAAGACTGCGATCAGCACCCAGACGAGGCGGTGAGGAGTGCGGAGGATCCCGACCAGAGCCTAGCCGAAAGAAGCAAGGTCCGAGGTGTCAAGAGGCCCACCAGTTTTCCGAAGTATCCACGTGTCGAGTCGAGTCGAGTCCGGTCCAGTCCAGTCGAGTTTTCCGAGGCCTTCTGTTTCCGTGCTTCCCGGTGAGTACCATTGCTGGGACGTATCTAGACGGGTTTGGGTACACAAATTCGGTCTGCACTGTTTTAGACAGTGTATCTGTACTGTTTAGCAGTATATCCGTTATCATAGTTCTTGCACTGTTTTTAGCAGTGTATCTGTGCTGTTTAGCAGTACATCCAGTATAGGGGGTAGTCATATATGTCTCAAATGTCTTTTCATGTGATTAATGTCGTGGTATGAGTGACTGTTTTTAATGTGCATTATTGTGTTCTTGTGTGACTAGTTGTGTTTAGAATTAAGTAGCAAGGATTGAGCGTTCAGTACTAAGTAAACAAGATGCCGTTTTTCAATAAGTTAAAGCAGATAGGAACTAGGAAAGGGATACTAGAGGAAGAAATTCCTATCCCCCCTAGGGACACTCCCGGAAATTTCATGTATCAGAAACATGGCATAGACGCCATATTGTATCTAGATTTATGGGCCGATTATACAAAGCATCTAGAAGAAAGACACAGGTGGCCCGTTACAGGAACATGGGATGCCGAGTGCATCATGAAGGTAGAAGAAGCACTATGGAAAAAGAAAGCCAGACAATCTCAGAAAGACGCCATAGAATTTTGGCGTAAAGAATCACATAAACGTGCTGAAAAAGCACTCCGTAGAGAAGACAGACATAGAGAAGAATCAGATAAAGCCCGAGAAAACGAATTAGTTACTGAAGGGATTCGAGTAAAATCAGAACAAGTAGACCGCGCACGAAACAATCTCGTAAATGGTATGTATCTTGTGGCCGAGGGTTCGCCTGAAGCCACTTCAGAAATTCCGAAAAATCTGCCACCACCATTGGTTCCAACTAAAGTAAATCACAGGACTACTAAAGACATATTTCTATCTAAACGATGTAGCACCCGCGTACACCAATCTTCGTGCCCACGTCCCGCCTACTGACGGTGACGGAGATGGCAACCCGCCCCAAGATCGCACCCCGCCATTACCGCAACAAGGTTCCCCCGTCCGACAGCCTGTTCCTCCACCTCCACCACTTCCCACACCTAAGGTTAATATACCGAATCCGTTTGCGCCTGATCCTACTAAAAGACAAGTTCAAGTACAGATACAGACTCCACAGAGAGATACTGCTCAAGCCTCAGCCTCAGGAGGTGCGACCGGGGGTCACCAGACCCCGCCAGCAACACACAGATTACAGTTTAGGGACATGCAGAAGCACTTTGCACTTCAATCACCCCGTCTCGACATACTCAAAGAACCGCTTCAAGTTTGCAGATACGATCCAGTACCCGGTAAAGACGATAGGATGTTTTTAGCATCACTACGCTTACGACAAGCTACAGATTACCTACTGTTTTTCTCAGGAATGAAAGAGTACTTAGATAGAATATATCATTTTGTCCAGACTGGGGAAGACCCTGAAAGTATTAAGGATGCCATGGCACATCAGAAGGTTGACACTCAAGCATATATATTACGTTTTTTTATAAATTGTTTAATAAGAGAACGAGACAGGCCTGAGACAGAACAGGATGAACTAGAAGGACTCAACAGGTGGGGTCAGAATATATCCGAAGGAAAACATGACAAAGGGGGTTGCATAGCCAGTATGTACAAGAAAATAAGAAAAGCAGTGATAGAAATACACGAAAAAGAGAAAGAAAAAGCTTCTTCCTCCGAGGAGGAAGAATCTGAAGAACCAGAAAAGACTATAGATACGATAGCATATGTAGGTAAGGGAACTTACCTTAGGAAAGGCATTCGTCCAGAAAGCAAGAGAGTTTTTCTCTCTGGCATATCCAAACCGAATTCTCCTGAACATCAGTTCCAAGAGACTGATAAAAGGCTTCGAGAACGAATGGGGTACCACGTACTCAATTCTATGGATGAACAAGAACTAGCCCGGTCAGCAGTACTATGGGCTGACAATCCGAACATATACAATGATGACACAGTAGCGCAGCCATTCCTGAACCTATCCCCAGACGAACAGAAATTAGCAGGTGTATACATGATTCAGCACCTCCTCACGTTATACAGAAATCAACATTCTGATCCAGGTCCCTTACATGATACATTAGAAGCACTACTCATGGATAGATGGAGAGGTCTAAGTACCAAGTTAATACAAATAATTCTAGAACAACGACACAGATACAACACTTTCTTAAGCTCCGAATATGTGCCCGCTCCGCCCCCAGAAAGAAAAATGTATCATATGGAGCGTCTGCATGGTATTGAAAGTCAGAACCCCTTACGAGAAGTACATCCAGTTATGGGTACCGATAATAACTTGAAACGTGTGTATGTACACACCCCTCTGACCAAGCTAGAACTATTGGAAATGAAGAAACTAGTACCCTGTCATGATAAAGACCCTGCAGGTTTTCACAGAGAACTTAAAGACATGTTACTGATGGGAGATTACACATATGAAGATATCATGAAAATGTTAAAGGTATTGTTGCCTACAGGCATCTACGAGAAACTTAAGGAACGAGAATGGGAGGTGGGAGACAAAAAGATTGTATGGGCAGAAATAGAAGACGAGGAGAAACTTCGTACCCCAGGGCTAGGCCTTGGGGAGAAGACTAAAGCATTACAAGGTTTGATAGTACAGGTTCTGCCAAGATTACTGACAACTAGAAAGGAAGACTGGGACGCTATCTCAGCCTGTAAACAGAAACACGATGAAGATACTAGTGACTTCTATTCCAGATTCGAGAAATGTTTCCTTATTAATAGTGGCCTTAAACCAAGTAGCGAATCGTACCCGCACCTTTTTGTATCAAAGTTAGTAGAAAATTCCCTGGCAGCAGTTAAAAGTCGTGTATACAAAGTTGAAAGTACATGGCAAGCGAATACGCCATCCCAAATGTTACAAATGTTACAGTACCACCAGAACAGAATTAGAGAAGAACAGGATCATGAACAGAAACGTATGAAAGACACGAAAATGAAAATGTTAGTGGCCCAGTCGGTTCCAGCCGACGGCCAGAGAAAGGGTACGAACCAGACAGGTAATGCAGCAGCTCCCGTTAAAGGGACATGCAACTATTGCAAGCAGCCAGGTCACTACGTACATGAATGCCCAGTCTTAAAACATAATATATCGACAGGTAAAACTAAAGAAAGACCGCGTCCACCTAGACAAGACCAGGTCCAGCAACAGACTTCACAGAATATACAGCCTATGCAGAATTCACAGCCTACGCATGCTTCATCACATACAGCACAGACGGTAGCGGTACCACAGCCACAGCCCATTGCCGCGACTCAACAAGTTTCACAACAGATGTACCAGTATGCCCAATCTGCTTACCCCGATTATCCACGATACACATGAAACAGCCTAGAGAGGGAGTTTGGCTTGCCTCTTATTGAGATTCCTGTAGATCAAGAGGGTCCTTATGTACACAGTCAAGAATTGGGAAAAGACAGAAAGTTTTTAATTGACACAGGGGCAAGCCGCACAACAATCAGCCATGACGAAGTCCCAGGGGCACCCCTCTCAGGCTCACAGAATGTTTCCCTTGGTTTTTCAGGACAGCCTATTGTAAATGAGGTATCAGAACCAGTCCCCCTGGCTGTGGGTCCATTATCACGAGTTACAGACCTGTTACTGACGAAATCATGTCCAGAAAATCTGTTAGGAATAAAGACATTGAAGGCTCTAGGAGCCGTGATATGCTGTTCTCCGGAGGGAGTTAGACTCTTTCTGCGAGATTTCAAGGGTCACTATGTGTTACGAGAGTTTGATGTCAGATTGAAAAATATACCAGAACACTTGTGGGCACAAGGCCCAACTGACGTAGGCTGCATGCACATTACACCATACCGTGTTACACTGAAACCAGGTGTTGTTTTACCCCGAATCAGACAATACAAGTTACCACCCGATGCTGTAGTGGCTTTACTGGAAATCATTGAAGAGCTCATTGCCCAAGGAGTGGTCGTAGAGACCGACTCCAACATCTGTAATTCCCCTATCATTCCGATTCTTAAACGTACAGATCCCAATGCACCGCCAGTATATCGGCTGGTGATTGATTTACGAGAACTAAATAAATGCATTGTACCACAGTACCCTGTGGTTCCCGACATCTCATCCCTATTGACTGCTATTGATTCAGAAGCAACGTTCTTTACTGTAATTGACCTCAAGAACGCCTTCTTCAGTGTACCTATTGATCCAGAGAGCCAATATCTCTTCGGATTCAGTTTAAATGGACGAAGTTTCAAATTTTCACGCGCACCTCAAGGATTCACAGAAAGCCCCAGCATCTATAGCCAAGCACTGAAAAGACAACTTGATTGTATTCAAATGCCAGTTAACACCGCCTTACTGCAATACGTCGATGATCTGCTGATCACCGCGCGAAGTGAACTTGAATGTGAACAAGCATCACTGACAGTTTTACATTTTATGGCCGACAAGGGACACAAGGTGTCTCCTTCGAAGCTACAATTCTGTGTTCAGCAAGTTGTGTACTTGGGTCACTTGCTGTCCAAAGTGGGGAGACAGCTCACTCCCGATCGCATTCAGTTAATTGTAAATATGCCACAACCCCAGACACAAAAGGAAGTGCGGGCCTTTATAGGCCTCACCTCGTACTGCAGACAATGGATCCCTCAGTATGCATTTCTAGCTAAACCACTCATTCAGTTGACAACACAGGAGGCAGCGACTTCGACTGTCCTCCCTTGGACTCAGGAACACACACAAGCCTTTGAGGAATTAAAGAAAGCTTTATGCCAAGCACCAGTTTTAGCGACACCATGTTACAGCAAACCTTTTACACTTTTTGTTACAGAACGTGATGGTACAGCGTTGTCTGTCCTCACTCAAGACCAAGCAGGTTCACATAAGCCTTGCGCTTATTTTTCAAGTACATTGGATTCAGTAGCCCAGGCACTCCCTGCGTGCTTAAAGTCAGTAGCAGCAACGGCACTAGCAATAAGACAGAGCGACTCAATTGTTTTAGGACATCAATTAACAGTACAAGTTCCACATTCTGTAGAGGTTCTTTTAAACAGAACCCAGACTCAACACTTGACTATAGCACGACTGACAGGTTATGAATTAACGCTATTCCAGCCACACATAGAAATCAGACGCTGTAGCATCCTAAACCCCGCAACATTGTTACCTTCAACTATGACAGATCTAGCCCCGCATGATTGTATAGAGATCATTAATGCAGTAACAAAGCCCCGACGAGACTTAACCGATGTTCCATTGACAAATCCAGACCTGACACTTTATGTGGATGGTTCATGCATGAGAACAAGTACAGGAGAATTAGTGGCCGCGTATGCAGTGACCACTGAAACTGAAGTCAAAGAAACATATCGTATTGACACACTGTCTGCTCAAGCGGCGGAGCTCATCGCTCTGACCCGAGCCTGTATACTAGCCAAGAACAGAAATGTTAACATATACACTGATTCCCGTTATGCGTTCGGAGTCGTACACGACTTCGGAATGTTGTGGCAAGAACGAGGTTTCTTGACCTCTCACGGTGCCAAGATCCAACACGGTCCCCTCATTCAAGCACTGTTAGAAGCAATACATCTGCCTTCAGGCATATCCGTCATGAAGTGTAAAGCACATACAAAAGTTACGGATTCTGTTTCCCAGGGTAACGTCCTGGCAGACCAGACAGCTAAACATACAGCATTAACTCACGCCCAGACTACTGATGTGACAAAGACAATAGTACCGACACAGTGTATGTCAGTTAGGGATCCCTCCCTAGATGTAATCGATATCTAGACACATGCCACTCCAGACGAAATAAAGAAATGGACTGAACTAGGAGGGATTCAGACAGATCAAGGATGGGTCACGAAAGAAAAATCTACATGGTTTCTTCCTGACTCAATGGTTCAAATCATGATAAATACAGCACATAGTCCGGCACATCTAGGAGAGAAAGCTATGTTAGACAGTTTACAAAATCTCTGGTACAACAAACACTTACGAGCAGCAGCAAAACAGAAAGTGTGTACTTGCATGATCTGTTGTCAGTTCAATCCAGGTAAAAGCGTCCCTGTAGAGCAAGGTGGATTTCATCCTCCCGATCACCCTTTTGAAGTCCTCCAGATGGATTATATCCAGATGGACCGTTGTCGAGGATTTAAATATGTCCTCGTAATTGTTTGTGCACTTTCCCGTTGGACCGAAGCCTATCCAGTCCCAGATTACACTGCTCCGACCACTGCCAGGCAGCTGGTTCGAGAATTTTTCCCACGGTACGGCTTGCCTCGTGTCGTGTACTCAGATAACGGACAGCCGTTCTCATCCGAACTTATGAGACAGGTTTCCCTGTTGCTAGGATATCAGTGGAAATTCCATTGTGTCCGACATCCCGAAGCCGCTGGCCTCGTAGAGAGGCATAACCAGACATTAAAGACCCGTCTTGCTAAAGTTTGTAAAGAGAAAGGGGTCGACTGGATAGTCGCCCTGCCAGTTGCATTGTTCTATATGAGGATGGTCGCCCACTCGAGATCAGGACTATCACCGTATGAAGTGGTCTTTGGCAGACCACCGAATATGTGGGGGACGCCCATACCTAAGAAAATTACCGATGTTGATTGTAATATGCTGACAGATTACCTTGCCTCCTTGATGTCTGCACTCCAATCATGTCGTTCACAGGTTGCCGCAGCCTTCCCTGACAACACTGATGTAAAGCCGCATGATGTCCGCCCCGGTGATACAGTCCTAATTAGGAACTTCGACAGGAAAAGTCCGCTGGAGCCCCGCTGGAAAGAGCCGAAGACCGTCCTTCTTACAACGAGGACCGCTATCAAGGTGGAAGGCAGAAAGGGGTGGATCCATACAAGCCATATAAAAAAGTGCAATGAACTGATGTCAGAAAAGGACTCGTCCACCCCTTCCAAAGACTGCATCGAGCCTAGTGACTTTAAAGTTACCAAACAAGAGAAAACTCCCCAAGAGGAGTACAGACTGAAACTTCGATCTAGCAAGTCAGACAGTTTAATTGTTTAAGTCCTCCCCTAGGTGAATCGGTTAAATAGTTTCTGACATGTATCCCCTAGATCGAGATAGAGAGAGAGAGAGACAACTCAAGAAACGTACATATTGTAAATCACTCCGTAGTCACTGTATAGTGACATTATTGATTATGTTTTTTCTAAGCCTTCTGATTATTGTTGCTAGTATATTGCTTCCCATATACTACCCTATTTTCAAGCGCCTATTTTCAAGCGTGAACAATCTGCTTACAATGTTTCTGCTGAACGTTCTTTTAGTGAATTACCTCCCCACGAACTTTCTTACAGACTCGCGCTGCGCAACAACACATTCATTAGTATGTTACATCACTCCCATCAGACTAACAACGCTACAAACTGCTGGATATGTGGCCGACTCCCTCCCTATCAGAAATACAAGGGAGTTCTGCCCCTCTTTCCGTACCCGTTCACTCACAATGGCTCCTGTGGTGCATGGTTTAGAATAATTAATTCCTTAAATCCTGATGTCGCTGTTTTTAAAGGGAGCTGGGTTTGGGAAAACTTGAACTTAGTTCTGCTTAATGCCTGTTACCCTGACAAGAAGGGACTCCCCACTAGAATAGGAACTGATCTAGAAAATGAAGTATATGGATTAGCTAATTATACAATTAACCTTATGATTCTTACTGTTGAATCCGAAGCCGCACCAGTTCTCCCTGCTATGTCAGTATTACCAGTCACTGGTGATTTATGTGTCAGTAAAAAGGGTTCAGTACACTTAGGTCATAGTAAATGTACTACTGTGGTCGAATTCAGTGATCAAGGCAAATATTCCTTTAGAGCTACTCGTCATTCCTACTTTGTTTGTGGCCATACCGCATACATACGCTTGCCTCCAGATTGGGATGGTACCTGTTACATTGCATTCCTTCTGCCCCCTGTTTTCCTAGCTCCTCCTGATTATCACAGAAACACAAATCTAGTAAAGAATAGACTCCGAAGAGATCTCCCGATTGTCGACTACACTGAAACGGCATGGGAGCAATACACAGATTTCAATAAAGGATTCTTTTTCTTCACAGGTCCCGTCCAAAATAGTAAACTAATACGCAGATTAACTAGAACACTTGAAGCAGTAGTGAATGAAACTGCCTCCGCCTTAGGTAACTTAACAGAGGAGCAGTCCGCCATGCGGGTTGTTGTTCTTCAGAATCGTCTTGTTATTGACGTCATCTTGGCAGACAGAGGCGGAGCTTGTAAGGTCATCGGGTCAAGTTGCTGTGTTTTCATCCCAGAAAACGCGCCAACGGTATACCAAGCTATTACACGTCTTCATAAAATTGCAAATCAGATACATCAGAATCCAGGCACCTGGACTTGGTCCGGTTGGTTCTGGACAACGTTAACCGCTTGGGGATGGAAGATCCTATCCTTCCTAGGCATTGCCCTTGTCATAGTATTCAGTTGCTGCCTGTGCCTACAGTGTGGGCCAGCGATTTGTGGACTGTGTGCCACATCGTGCATTGAACATTCCAGTTTTCTCTCAAACCGTCAAAGGAAGAAAGAAGAACAAATGATGTTACAAGAACAGACTGACCGATTCATGAGGATCGATATATCATGAAGGGTCCGTAGGGAACAAGGAGGGAATGAGGAAATATAAATTTTATGGTCAAGTAATGTTCCCTAGCGTGTACCCCACCGTCTCCATGTACCAGCTAAAAGTGCATGTAACTTCCCTCCTGTGCCAGCTATGAAGAGGCAAATACATTTGCGTCCAACGTTAACATGTCCTCTTTCAGATCCACCCTGAATGGGTTGAATATTCCGTTTCCAAGTATGCTATGCCACCGTCTTTTTGTAGTGTACTTTACACGTTTTTCAGCTCTGGCGAAGTAGGCCCTGAATTCTGCCATCGAGCCTTTTTTCCTGCTTTCTGACTCAGAAAATTTCAGCCCAGGCTGTCTCTGTACCCGTGACCTCTGCCTTACTTCCTGCGCGGCCCACCGCGCTTAGCTCAGCCTGCTGCCTGCCAAGACTGTATTCAACCTTCGAATTATCTGTTCCGCTCCTCGAAAATGCATTCCTGCCTACTAGTTTAAGTAAACATCCCCCCAGCTGCAGAGCAAAGGGCCCGGCCTCACTGTCTCTGTGCAAGTAATTCATAGCCTCTGTTACCATGGTAGGCCCATGCCCCCTCTCATCTCATGCAGACACCTAGACGCTTATACACGCACTCATAGTCAGTATAGAATAGCTTCTGCCCCAGAGACCTTTTCCGTTTAGATAATATGGTTCCCAAACATCAGATATCAGATATGATAGAAGTACGAGTTGATCTGACATGCCAGACTTCTGTCTCTTTCCGCCAGTGTAAATGTCAAGTCCCCTGCACCCTCCGGTTTCACGTCAATCACACGTCATGCAGCTGCGCGTGCATCCAGGCCTCAGATTTCTGCTGACATTACAAAATTCTGCTTTGTTGCCACCCACTTGTGACACCTACCTGTGACGTTTCTAGCACACACCTCTATGTTCACGCCTAGTTCACGCCTTCTAATTACGTACCACTACCACGTGTATGCTGTTATCTTGTTTCTCTCAGCTGTTACGCCTACTGTATTGGTTTCTATAATATGAATTAAGTATATAAGCTATGTATTGTCAATAAAATATTGCTCTATCCCTTCCTGCACCCCAGAGGTGGCAGGAACAAGATATCCGGTCTTGACCATTCCTTTTTAAGGAATAAAACCCCTAAGAACTCTAACACCACGGACTCTGCCTTTTTCTTTCCGATTGAGTTATTATTGATTAAGTACTTACCTGCATAGAAATTAAGACGGTAAATCAAATATTTACCACAGCCCGGTAGAAGCGAGGGTTTTTGACCTCTGTCCAAAGTATCTCAGTAAAAACTCCTGTGCTTCCTTTGAACATACAGTGCAGATCCGGGAATAAAACGATGCCAGTACAATGTTCCCTACAACAAGGTTAAAAAAAAAAAAACGACAACAAAAAGTGGAGCATGAAAAACTAATCTGCATCGAGATTGTACAGCTCAGCGTTTAACTATAAGTGGTCACAGTGGAAGGGCAACGTTCATGATGAATCACCCGAAGGTTAAAACCTCAGGGTCTTGAAAATATATAATTGAATGAGCAGCAAGAGAAACCCACGAGGCACAGACAACCCACAATCCATGACGACAGACTGCATGCTTTAGATGTTGATAAAAGCCAGTTTGCATATAAGGGCAGATTAGATCCAAGTTGGATTTTTTTGTGTGCAGTTTTATATATAAAAAGCACGAACTCCACCGGAAGGTATTGGAACCTTTCTCATGAGCCCCAGGTACATTACACAAGCACACGTTGATTTTATTGTAGGCGGGGGAATATTTTATGATTTGTCCACAATCACAGAATGTTGAGGCGACACCGAGATTCGGGGGAATAGTAGTTGAGAAACTACTAGTAGTGTGCACTGTTCACAATGGAAAATACTGTTTTCCTACATATTCAAAAACTTTTTAATCAAAAATGTGAGGCGGTTTAAATACAAAAATAGAACACAGCTTATTCATTTAGCTGCAATCAATTGTATTGAACCAACATACAATTGTATACCTGATTTCTGTTCAGATCAAGTTTAGTATCATAGACATACTCATAATCCTTAGGTCTTCATGTACCAGTGACTAAATAATACTGCTAATACATATATGTGCTAAACAACATATATTCAAAAATTGTCAATAGAACAGTTCATTATTGCATCTCCATTATCTCGAAAAATCATTGGTGTTCTTCAGCATTGCCCAATGCATTTCGGGACCTTTAGGTACTCTTCATCAGGGGAATATTCCTAAAAATAAAAAACATGTATCACATATCTATATAGGTCATTCCATACTACAAAGTTAAAAGTACATTACATTCATATTGAATTTTAACACCAAAAAGGGGGGGTGGGGGGGTTGGGGGGATGGGGGTTAACGGTGGAAAATCTTTACATGAAGTACCCACGAATGGTCAAGAACAATTTACAGCAGAGGTAACCATGACCTAGCTAGATGGCATGTTGTTAAATAATCAATGAGTCCTAGTACAGTCCCTACTAGAACTGCATTACCCCTGTAATTTTCAAAACGTGGAATCTACGACTGGTGGAATTAAATATCCCACTCTGACTAGTGACATTCTCCAGTTATACTTGTTACTGATTTGTATCTGACTTTCTAAATAAATGCTTTCCTTTAAGAACCACAATACTAGTGAGCAAGTATTGATATGCAGACTTACTATAAGGTGACACCCTTAAGTGTTTAAGAGATGTCGTTCTTCGATCTGTGTGGTATCTGTAAATGCAATGCACACAAAATTAACGGGATGCCCTGCAGGGCGTAATTTCGAAATTAACGATCCAATTATTTCTCACATATCACATACCCAAGTCATGTGATGTTAATAATAGATACGAGTCAAGAATTCTTCAATGCGTCTTGGTGCCACTATTGGATGCATCAGCGTGCACTGTACTAAATGGGGACATGAAGGTAGTAATCAATACATATAAAGGAACCTGGTGATGGTTATGTAGAACGGGACTACTGAATAATAAAAGAAGAAACACCTATTACATGAGCTGTTCTGTTCACGAAGAGCGTAAACCCATAATCAAAAATAGAAACAAAACAACGTTGTAAGTCAGAACAGCTGCTGTTTTAGCGCGGCCAATGTATGTCTAACCTAAAAGCTAAGATAAAATAAAATGAATATCCTGCTTAATAACGGTGCGTGCTATCTGATACATAGTTGCCCTTTATGGTAAAAGTCTGCCGTACCTTATATTTAGACGTAGTGAACTTTTTGTGCACTGAACATCTGACAATGTGTGTCTAACCAAAAGGCTGAAATAAAATGAAATACAAATGAATATCCTGCTTAGTAACGGTACATGCTATCTAATACGTAGTTGCACTATATGGTAAAAGTCTGCTGTACCTTATATTTAATCATGGTGAGCTGTTTGTGCACTGAACATCTGACGAGACCTTTATGAATTGAATTCCTGAAAAAACGCACATTAAATAAAATAAAAAGAAGATGCTACGAGGTTAATGCCTTGAAAATAATAATCCCGAAAATAAATATCCTCTGCAGCCAAGCTTATCATACCTTATGTCACGAGACGAAGGGTTTTAGCGCACGCCGTCTTTAAAGCACACTGAGCTGCTATGTTGGCCAACGTATCGTCGACAATATCTAAAAACGACCGAAAACAATCCTGGCGTTAGAGTAACCTGATGCACTTGGTGATTAAATCACCAAGTAAATACAATTAAAAGTTTTGACGCCTACCTTTACCACACTGAACTAGCGATGCTATCTCTCCTCCCAAACTTGCCGTCTGCAGTAAACTGGTCGTCAGCTTGCCGCGGAAGGTTATCAAACAAAAAGACAAATGCGTGCACAACTCTGCGGAACTACTTAACGCCGGGGATGTTGGGAGATGTAGTTAAACACTCCTGTAGTGATCCTTAGAACTCAGTCTCAACCTCAGAAGGTACTTTTAGGCGGCTATTCCACCGAAAATATGGAGAAATGTAGCGAGACTCCTACAGTGATACTTAGAACTCAGTTTCAAACTCGGTGATTACTTTTAGATGCAGATTGCACGGTTGTAGTTGCATGTTGAAATATACTTAATGGGCAACAAATATGTCAGATGAATTAACATAACATGCATGAAACAATAACAGCTATACATATACATATTAATCACAAGCTCCAAATATATATATATATATGTTTCACAATGGATAACTGTGTGGCGAGAAAACTTTACAAAATGCAAGCATCATACTAAGTATTATTAACATGATATATACAAAGGTGCATTAGAACTCGCAAAAACAAGAACACCACATTCTTACACTACACAGTAGATTCTATATAACATGATATGAATTTGACTCGAGATGATACATTCTTTTACAATTGCTTGTGCTTTGCTTAAATCATGATAGGATAACCAAACCCAATGTATTGATAATAGATAATGTTCAACCGCATCTATATGTGTACAAAGTGTTTACCTCAAATCGTAAACCGAAAGACAATCTCTAATATGTCGGTGTAGTCTGATACTATAATACCTGCCAAATATGATTGACTTAATGTATGTTATGTTATAGAAAACAACTGTAGTCTATTCTGTCATTCAGACCTTTTGGAATGACTGTGGATAAGTGATCTATCCAGAAGGTTTATCGTTGAAGCAGTTTTGCTGAGTTGTCTTGACCTTCTTTTTTCTGTACTACTTCAATGATTTGGGCCCTGAGTTGTGCAACTTCGGGCCCGATTCACAGAATTAACTTACTACTTTTGGCATTCACAGAATGCACTTACTACTTTTGGTATTCACAGAATGAACTTACTCATTTCGGTATTCACAGAAGTTAGGACTCCTAACTTTAGGTCTCCTAAATGACTTCTGTGAATACCGAAAGTCTTAAAATTAGGATTTTTCTCAATTTAGTAGTAGTAAAGTTAGGACTCCTAACTTTAGGATTCCTAAATGCCTTCTGTGAATACCGAAAGTCTTAAAATTAGGATTTTTCTCAATTTAGTAGTAGTAAAGTTAGGACTACTAACTTTAGGACTCTTAAATGCCTTCTGTGAATACCGAAAGTCTTAAAATTAGGATTTTTCTCAATTTAGTAGTAGTAAAGTTAGGACTCCTGACTTTAGGACTCCTAAATGCCTTCTGTGAATACCGAAAGTCTTAAAATTAGGATTTTTCTCAATTTAGTAGTAGTAAAGTTAGGACTACTAACTTTAGGACTCTTAAATGCCTTCTGTGAATACCGAAAGTCTTAAAATTAGGATTTTTCTCAATTTAGTAGTAGTAAAGTTAGGACTCCTAACTTTAGGACTCCTAAATGCCTTCTGTGAATACCCAAAGTCCTAAAATTACGATTTTTCTCAATTTAGTAGTAGTAAAGTTAGTAGTCCTAACTTTACTACTACTAAATTGAGAAAAATCCTAATTTTAAGACTTTCGGTATTCATAGAAGGCATTTAGGAGTCCTAAAGTTAGGAGTCCTAACTATACTACTACTAAATTGAGAAAAATCCTAATTTTAAGACTTTTGGTATTCACAGAAGGCATTTAGGAGTCCTAAAGTTAGGAGTCCTAACTTCTGTGAATACCGAAATGAGTAAGTTCATTCTGTGAATACCAAAAGTAGTAAGTGCATTCTGTGAATGCCAAAAGTAGTAAGTTCATTCTGTGAATACCAAAAGTAGTAAGTGCAATCTGTGAATACCAAAACAGTAGTAAGTTTAGGATTGAGTCTTAAGTTCATTATGTGAATCGGGCCCATTATGTTTATATTCATCCCAATGGTTCGAAATAGGTGTAGTTTTGTTCTTCGATCGAATGTTGCTTTTATGTTCAGTAAGTCTGATCTTAAACTTACGTTCCGTTTTCCCTATGTAAAGTTTGCCACACGGACACTTCAAACAGTACACAATGTTGGAACAGTTACAGTCTGCAGAATGTTTTAGCGAAATCTTTTTACCAGAAGTTGGATGAATAAGAATGCTCCCTGTAATTATGTTATTGCAGTGGATGGAATTCTGACATTTGGCAGTGCCTTTGAAGGTTGGAGTGATCTCTTGATTCATGGGTGTGCGAACCAAATCCATAAGGTTTCTTCCTCGAGTAAACGCGAATATAGGTTTTTCCACAAAGGTATCTTTGAACTCTTTTTCATTTTGAAGAAGTTCCCACCTCTTAAGGATAATCTTTTTAATCTGATTAGATGAAGTGGAATATTTGCTGACGAACGTGAATGCCTTGCTAGGCGTTTTGGTGGCAGTAGACAATAATGATTGACGATCTTTTATGGTTAGTCTGTCTATACTTTGATCAACAACTTCTTGTGGATAACCTCTTTCAATGAATTTATTGCGATGAATGTCAATATGCTTTTCAAAGATGTCGTCATTGGAACATATTCTTTTGATCCGTAGAAAATGAGAGTACGGTAAATTGGTTATGAGACTTTTAGGGTGAAAACTTGTGTACATGAGAGTACTGTTCCAGTCTGTAGGCTTGGTGAAAACATCTGTGACCAAACAGGTGTTGACAGAGTCTATTGAGATTTTAACGTCCAGAAAATTCACCATGTTTGAACTAATGTTATACGTGAATTGTATTCTGGGATCATGTCGATTTAGTTGTTGTATCAAACTCTCTAGTTCTTGACTCTCTTTAGACCAAATCAAGAATATGTCATCAATATATCGGCCATATAACATAAGGCCCTGGATCCACGTGTCATTGGTAAGAATATATTCATGTTCAAACTTGGACATGAATATGTTCGCTTAGGCTGGAGCCCCAGAAAATCCCATGCTAGTTCCTGTCATTTGACCAAAGAATTGACCGTCCCACTGAAAATAGCTATTATGCAGACAGAAGTGTAGCAATTTCAGGATGAATACGCTTTTATCATCTGGTAGGTCCATTTGCAGTAATGCCCATTCTGTAGCCTCCAATCCTTGATGATGGTTAATGGACGTATATAGTGCTGTTACATCGATGGTACAAAGTACCCAGTCTTGGTGCCAGTACTGTTGTGAGGTTTCCAATTTCTTCAAGAAATGGGTGGTGTCCTTAATATAGGACCACCAGGACTGTACGAACTGCTGCAAAAAGTAATCCAGGTATTTTCCAATCGGATCAAAGATAGACCCACACCCTGACACTATTGGGCGGAAAAGTGGATAATTTGGATTTTTATGGATCTTGGGTGTCATGTACAGTGAAGGTCTTCTAGGATTACTGGTTGTCAGAAAATTTTTGGGTGGTAGTGATGATTTCTGATGTAACAGCTTCCTGAAGAAGAGTTTCAAGTGCCTTTTGTAGTTCACATGTAGGGTCTTGTTCTAATGCCAAATACGTGTTGGTGTCATGTACATGTTCTGTTACTTTACGGTGGTAATACTCAGTGTCCATATTCACTGCGTGCACTGTACTAAACAGCAGCTGTTCTGACTTACAACGTTGTTTTCTTTCTATTTTTGATTATGGATTTACGCTCTTCGTGAACAGAACAGCCTCATGTAATAGGTGTTGCTTCTTTTATTATTCAGTAGTCCCGTTCTACATAACCATCACCAGGTTCCTTTATATGTATTAATTACTACCTTCATGTCCCCATTTAGTACAGTGCACGCTGATGCATCCAATAGTGGCACCAAGACGCATTGAAGAATTCTTGACTCGTATCTATTATTAACATCACATGACTTGGGTATGTGATATGTGAGAAATAATTGGATCGTTAATTTCGAAATTACGCCCTGCAGGGCATCCCGTTAATTTTGTGTGCATTGCATTTACAGATACCACACAGATCGAAGAACGACATCTCTTAAACACTTTAGGGTGTCACCTTATCGTAAGTCTGCATATCAATACTTGCTCACTAGTATTGTGGTTCCAAAAGGAAAGCATTTATTTAGATAGTCAGATACAAATCAGTAACACGTATAACTGGAGAATGTCACTAGTCAGAGTGGGATGTTTAATTCCACCACTCGTAGATTCCACGTTTTGAAAATTACAGGGGTAATGCAGTTCTAGTAGGGACTGTACTAGGACTCATTGGTTATTTAACAACATGTCATCTAGCTAGGTCATGGTTACCTCTGCTGTAAATTGTTCTTTTTTTTTTTTTGGAAAAACCTTTATTTACCGAAAAAAGTACACCGCTATTCAGCCATACATCCCGGAGGCCAGGCAGCATCATATCGTAACTCGGAATCATGTACAGAACAATACTCAGGAATAATCAGGTTTAATTTTCAAGTGAAATATCAAGGAACAATAAATAAAACCAAGTACGAAAGAAAGAAAAGAGAAGAAAGAGAAGCGAGAAGAAGAAAAAGCAAAAGAGAAGAAACTAGGCTGAGGACAGGCAACGTATTCTGGGCACATATCGCGGGGAGGGGTCGGGGTTTGCACACCCTACCATTCAAGCAACCTGATGTGTGACAACAGTACAGATGGGGAGTGAGAGATCAGGATAACAAGTTTGGAACCACGGGAAGGGGGCGCTACGGAGACAGACGGGCCTCGGGCGTCGCCGCCTCGGGGGGTGCACAGATATCTCCTCTATACGAATTCCACGCTCCCCACACCGACCCCCACATCCTGGGTTTGCCCCGGGCCACATATACAGTTTTCTCACGGAGCATACACCAATCCATGTTGGTTTTCCACAGTCCGATCGTGGGGGGAGCGGTCGCACCCCATTTCTGGGCAATGTCTCTTTTGGCTATCATATTGCCCAGGGTGACCCAGCGGGTCTGGGCAACATTATAATCATTCGGGCCCCAGATGTTGAGAAGGCAGCGCCGGGCCTCCGCAGGCAGGGTCACACCAGTCACGTCTCTCATCACCTCATGCACCCGACTCCAATACCGAGCCACCCCAGGACATTCCCAAATAATGTACATAAAAGTCGCAAGCACACCACATCCTCTCCGGCACAGTCCGTCCTGCGAAAGCCCCATGTGTATGAGCCTGGAGCCCGTGACATAGATCCTGTGGAGAACCTTCAATTGAACAAGTCTCAGCCTTGCCGAGATAGCCACCTCCCTAGGGGAAGAAACCGCTGACTGCCACTCCTCATCATCCACCTCAATCCCATCATTCACCCAAAGATCTCTCAGTTTCATCAGCAAGTCAGTCCGTACGTTAATACGTTTCTTATAGGTTAGGGAGATGGCGCTATCCGGCATATGGCCGTCCAGCACTTTATCCTCCAATGGAGACGATTCAGGTACTGTCTCCCCCACTGTTATACAAGACGAGAGAGCGTGCCGGAGTTGTGCATAACAGAAGTATTCCGACGTGCCCAATTGGAACTCGGCCTGCAGTGCCTCAAAGGACTTCACCACCCCTCTGGCCATGACATCCCCTACCTTTGAGATTCCAATGACATCCCACCTGTCGAACCCCTTGGTGTGCCACAATTTCCCCAACAGGTCAGAGTCATACAGCGGAGTGGCCATGGTAAGTTTGCCCTGCCAACCCAAAGTTCTGGTCACCGCCCTCCACAGTCGCACCGCTGTTTTGGTGGGCCCAGTTAGCTTCCGATCCAGAGACCTAGAATACAACGGCCTGTAGTAGTTCCCATCATTCATGAGCCACCGGTCCATGGCATTTCCAGGATTAACTGCCGGGCCGTAAAGGCCGTGATTGACCGCCGCCAGCTGAGACGCCCAGTAATAACGGCGCATGTCGGGTAAGGCGATGCCGCCATCGTACCACGGTATAGTTAGTTTTGTCAGAGATATCCGTGGCCTACCGTCCCACAGCAGGGTGCGCTGCAGGCTCTCAATCTCACCAAAATACTTGGCGGACACCGGATCTTGGGTGTTCTGGAGCGCGTAGAGGAACCGCGGCAGAGACATCATTTTGAACAATGCCGCCCGCCCCAGCAAAGATATCGGTAACTTCTTCCAACCCTCTACATCTCGACGCAGTCTCACCAAAGGAGGGAGCAAATTGTGTGTATAACGTGCCCGGGAATCCCTTGATACATAGATACCCAGGTACTTGAAGCCCTGTTGGGCAACTTGTATTGTACAGCCGCGAGGAAGGCGCGGAGTATCACCACACAGCGTGTAGAGAGAGGATTTGGACCAATTGATGACCAGGCCCGAGTAGCTACCAAAAGTGCCCAGCAAGTCAAACACCACAATAAGGGAGCGGCACGGGGAGGTGAGATACAAGAGGATGTCATCGGCGTATAGCGACATGCGATCCTCAAATCCCGGAGACCACGTGATCCCTGCAACATCTGGGTGGACCCGGATCCACGCTGCCAACGGTTCAAGAGCTAACGCAAACAGGAGCGGTGACAGCGGGCACCCCTGTCTGGTGCCCCTGCGTAACGTGAAGGAGGCAGATATTCGACCATTCACAGTAACATTAGCTAGCGGAGCAGAATAGAGGAGCCGGAACCAGCCGATGTATTCGGGCCCAAACCCAAATTTGGCAAGCACGGCCCACAGGTAGTTCCACTCCAGGGAGTCGAACGCCATGGTAGCGTCGAGCGAGGCAAGTACCGTCGGTTCCGCAAGCAGCTGCGCCTGCGCCATGACTGCGTGGAGCCTGCGAAGATTGAGGGCCGTGTTGCGATGTGGTATGAATCCGGACTGGTCCGGGTGGACCAGGTCCGAGATCACCCCCACCAGACGATTAGCGAGCAGTTTTGCCAAAATTTTGGGCTCGGCGTTCAGCAGAGAAATGGGCCGATAGGAACGGCATAGATCACAAGGCTTCCCCTCCTTGTGTATGACCACTATGGTGGCCAGTCGTTGGTCAAGCGGGAGCTCACCCGCCTCGCGGGCCTCAAGGAACATATCCAGCAGGGGCGCTGCCACGGTGTCGGCCTTAATCTTGTATAGTTCCACAGGAATGCCGTTGGGCCCCGGCGCCTTACCGGAGCGCAACGACCGGATCGCCAGCGCCACTTCATCGACCGTAATATCCCGGTCCATGTCGTCCCGCTCAACATCTGACAAACAAGGAAGCTCGATGTCCTCCAAGAAGGAGGCCGAAGCAGATTCAGGCAGGGTAGTTACTGACGTATGAACCGCCTCGAAGTATTCCGCGAACGACCCAGCAATAGCGGCCGGGTCGGTTACGACCAGGCCGTCCTCGCCCAAGATCTCCGGAACCACTCGGGAGGCAAGTTCCCTCTTGTCCAGCCACGCCAGAAGCTTGCCCGCCTTATCACCAGAGTCATATATCCTGCCTTGCTGTTCCCTGCTCATCGCCTTAGCCGCATCAGTGGCAGTGGCCCTAAGTTCCGATTGTTTCAGGGAAAGAGCATGGAGCAAATCCGGAGTCGGCCCCAGGGCCAGCTGGGAATTCAAGTCAAGAATATCAGACTCCAGCCGCACCAAGTCCTCGTCCCGTCGCCTACGCGCCTCGGCAATCAAAGAGAAGGCTTCGCCTCGGAGCACAGTTTTAAAGGCCTCCCAAAGGGAGACGGCCGAGTCAACCGAGCCGGAGTTCTCGGCGAAGTACCGCTCTATAGATTTCGCTAGGAGGTCACGGGTCTTAGGATTACGGAAATACCAGGGTTTGATAGGGGCAACCCTCAACGCCGCCACAATGTGAAAGTCAAAAGACACCCAAACCGGGGAGTGGTCAGAGATGCCCCTGGCCATTAGGCGAGCGTTGGAGATCGACTGTGCCTGGGCCGCAGGGGTCAGGACATAGTCAATACGGGAAAGGCTACCGTGGGCACCAGAGTGAAAGGTATATTGCCTCTGGGCGGGGTGCAGAAGTCGCCAGCAGTCAATCAACCCCATGGAGTCAATGAAGTCCGGGAGCCAAGACTGTGAATTACGTAGATCTCTGGATGGGAAGCGGTCTAGGTCCCCCGAAACCACTGAGTAAAAATCGCCCCCCAGGATCAGCAGGCCGTCCGGGAGACTCAAAATGGCGCTACCCAGATCATGAAAAGTAGTTGTTTGTAGCCCCGGAGGGATGTACACCGAAACCAAAACCAAGGTGCGCCCCTCCCATTTACACACCACCGCCACATATCGGCCTCTCTCGTCAACAAGGGTAGACTCCACCTCCAGGGGAAGGGACATGCGCACCATGATACCTACCCCCCGGGAACCCGTAGAGAACCCCGAATGAGCCACCATTTTAAATCCCCTCCTGTTCAATGCTTTACAAGTATTTCCTACAAGGTGGGTTTCCTGCAAGAAAACAACATCTGGAGAACAACGTTTAAGCATTTGCAAAACAACACCCCGTTTAATACGATCCCCTAACCCGTTAACGTTCCAACTCAACAAATTCAATGATTTACCCCCCATCATCGAGGACGCTCCACCCCATCAACCCCCCCCCGGAATGACGCCCGCAAAGCAAAAGCATCAGAACAGTAAGACCCCAGCCAGGACAAAGAGAAAAGGAATAGAAAAAACAGTGAAAACGCACCCCAACTACCCCCCACCCTGCACCCCTGCATTAGACTAATAGCCACCCCAACTAGCAGTGTGCCTGTCGCCCCTTAAACTAACCTACAAGAAGCCCCTTAGAGGAGAAAGGAGACATCCTATCCCCCCCGTCATCCTCCATATAACTGACAGAAATAACAGAAACAAAAGCAGCAATTTCTAGAGTCGGTGCCAATCGCAGCAACCCCCCCAGAAAAATTCAAAGTCCATTCGTTCATTCCTGGGAACCTGGTCCTCCAGTAGCCTCCTCCGTCTGGTCCGCCGGGTCGGTCCGTTGTTGAGACAAGGTATCCAGCCAGTCCCCTGCCGCATCTGGAAGGTCAAAAAACAGAGTTCGGTGACCATGTTCAATTCGAAGTTTTGCAGGATAGAGCATAGAGTAGCGCATCCCCAACTCTCTAAGCCGTCTCTTCACCCCAGTGAAGCTCTGACGACGCTTCTGAACAGCTTGAGTAAAGTCAGGGAAAAAATTAACGTCCGAGTTCTGAAAGCGTAGTGGGCCAGCGGTCCTCGATGCCTGTAGAATGACGTCCCGGTCCCTATAGTTGAATAGTCTTGCAATGATGGGGCGAGGGGAAGCACCCGTCTTCGGCTGGCCGCCCGGGATTCTGTGGGCCCTTTCAACCGAGAAAAACTTTCTCAGACCTCCCGGTGCCAGATTCTTGACCACTAGTTCCTCAACAAAGAGTTCAGCTGATTCCTCCTCGGCTTTCTCCGGTACTCCGGTAATGCGAACATTCTGGCGCCGCGCCCGACCCTCGAACTCATCCAGCCGGCGTGCCAGCATCCCATTAGCAATTTTCAAGTCACGGACCTCAGTCTGTACATCAGACATATCATTGATTAAGCTCGATGTTTTTAGGTCCAGCGACTTCACCCTATCATTCATCTTACCAAGATCAGTTCTGATAAGATTTAGTTCAATCTTTAGGGTATCCACTTTGCCGGACAGCGCCTCGTGAAGAGTATGCATCTCAGTCTTCACCCCAGCAATAGCACCCATCACGTCCCGAAGCGTGAATTCAGGATCTTCGGGGGATACGTCCCTCAACGAGTCTTTAGATCGACCCGCCAGTCCCGGCGATCCCTTCGATTGGGAAAATCGTTCTGGAATAGTGGATTGGGACTGAGTCGGCTTCCTACTGACTCTTGGAGGCTTGCCTTTGTCCGAGTCCCCCTTGCCCGCCATATTGACACACCAGGGCAGAATAGTCCAGAGGGGTAGGGAGGGCGCGAAACGCACCTTCAGTCGGCGCGATGAGACCCCCAAGGCCGCCAAAGGGAGAGTGCAGCCTTGAGTGCACGAGCCAGTCGGATCAAGGGACCTGGGCAGGACGCCCCGTGGAAGGCCACCTCTCGTATCCAACGACGTCTGCCAGTGACGCAGGCGGGGCCATCAACTTCACGACGAGCTAACTCGGTCCAGGAAAGTCGGAATTGCGATCAGGGAACGGGCGCCGCATCAGCTCCGGCTCAGCAATTGATACCCACTTCAGTGGGACAGGATGGGTGGCAGGATCTTTGCGGAGGATCGGGAGGTCTTCAGAGCTCCGAGCTCACGCGGCCATCTTGGTTGCCCGCGAAGCTCCTCCTCCGCTGTAAATTGTTCTTGACCATTCGTGGGTACTTCATGTAAAGATTTTCCACCGTTAACCCCCATCACCCCAACCCCCCAACCCCCCCTTTTTGGTGTTAAAATTCAATATTTATGTAATGTACTTTTACCTTTGTAGTATGGAATTACCTATATAGATATGTGATACATGTTTTTTATTTTTAGGAATATGCCCCTGATTAAGTGTACCTAAAGGTCCCGAAATGCATTGGGCAATGCTGAAGAACACCAATGATTTTTCGAGATAATGGAGATGCAATAATGAACTGTTCTATTGGCAATTTGTGAATATATGTTGTTTAGCACATATATGTATTAGCAGTATTATTTAGTCACTGGTACATGAAGACCTAAGGATTATGAGTATGTCTATGATACTAAACTTGATCTGAACAGAAATCAGGTATAAAATTGTATGTTGGTTCAATACAATTGATTGCAGCTAAATGAATAAGCTGTGTTCTATTTTTGTATTTAAATCGCCTCACATTTTTGATTAAAAAGTTTTTAAATACTTTACTTTACTTTATTATTCTTTATTTCGGCAAAAATGTTTACCATAAAAGACATTTGTACATTATAAAACATTTTAAAATATAATAATTTAGCAGATACGGCAAGTCCTTTGCATAGAGTTTCATCACATTGCAATATAATTGTTTGCTAAGCAGCCTTGATACATTTACTCCTAAGAGACCAAACAGCACCAAGGTACTTGGCTACTGTGAATACAATGTGGTTGGACAAGTCAGTTTTATGAACTCTAAAAGCGGCTGAGCATTCAGTAAATCTCAAGTTTCTGCACAGAGGAATAATCCATTTCCTACGTGACGCCTGATAAACAGGGCAAAAGAAAATTATATGGAGCTCAGTCTCATCGGCCAATTTACGAGCAGGACATATACTGTTTGCATGTTCATTCCACTTGTTTGTGAATACTCGTACTGGGAGAGACCCGTGTTTCCATTGTAAATAGAGCTTCCTGAGCAGGGAAGGATAAAGATTGTCTAATACTGGCTCAAAAATATAAGTGTCCTTAGTCCAAATAAATAAATCGGTTAATGTCCCATTGTTTTGGTGGCGGTACAATGCCGTTAGTTTGCAATCATAGTATGTTTTGGTTAATAACTTTTTGGGAAGCAGTGGGCAGGCGGTTATAGGGTCGGTCCACAATTTCAAAAGGCCCAGGCCCTCCAGCTCTTTTTTTATAAATTTCAGCCATTTAATTTCTCCTGCGTTAGGGATTGCAAGTACCTCCTGAAGTCCTTGTCTATAGTCTTTAGTTCCGGGACAGACCATATCCTGAGCCAATATGCTAATGGTCTGAAGGCCAGTTCTTCGTTAAGGGGTCGCATCCCAAGATCCATCCTCAAAGGAACAAGGGGAGTGCTGGGGGGAAGGGCTACAATCCTTTGGATAAACTTGTTCTCCTCTTTTAGCAGATCCTGGGAGGGTACATGGCCCCAGAGCTCGCACCCATACATAGCAGCCCCGCTTGCCTGTGCCCTGTAGATTTGCAGTGGTGGGCCCACAGGCCGGATGTATGACTTGTTATTACACAGAAGCTTTGTGATGCCGCCCGAATACTGAGTCAGTTTAAGGAGTGCCTTCTCTTGATGGGTGCAGCAGGTCATTCTTTCATTTAGGATAATTCCTAGGTACTCGAAGGTCCTCACCCTTTCCAGTCTCTTATGTTCAACAGTTGGGGAGGAACAGAATTTTGGGGGGGGATTAAACACCATAAATTTGGTCTTCGAGGTGTTAATTTCTAGACCGTGTTCCCCACAGAAACCCACAAAACCATTGAGTACTCTCTGGATACCCATCATGGACTTAGAGAGCAACAAGGTATCATCGGCGTACATAATCGCCGGTACTCTGGATCCTGCTAGCTTGGGAGCGTCAGAATTGGCCACCCCATTGAGGTAAGAGATAACCCCGTTGACGTAGAGGCAGAACAGGGTTGGTGCAAGTACGCAGACCTGCCTTACCCCTCTGTCAACGGGGAACCTATTTGACAAGGCGCCATCCTTGCCACATCTTACTTGTGCAAAATTGTCAGTGTGGAGATGAACAATCATCTCCAACAGGCCCTTGGGGACACCCAATCTGGCTAGCACATCCCATAGTTTTTTACGGGGGACCAGGTCGAACGCTGCCCTCAGGTCCACGAATACAGTATAGAGGCTGCCATCCCCCAACTGTACCGTTTTCCAATGGATGAGGGCAAGACGGAAGACCTGGTCCGTCGTTGAAACTTTCTCTCTAAAACCTGCCTGAAGGCGACTCGGTATGTCGTGTTCCGTCATCCACTCTGATAGACGGTCCAAGAATAGCCTGGCGAATAGCTTTTGTGAAACGTCTATCAGGCTTATTGGCCTGTAATTGACCGGGAGCAGAGGGGAACCCCTTTTAAAAATAGGTACGATCTCTGCCCCCAGCCAAGTGGGGGGGATCATCATACCATTCAGGATAGCATTAAACAACACCTTAAGGTACGGGGCCCAAATTTTTACTTCGTGTTTATATAGATCACCTGGAAGCCTATCGAGGCCTGGCGCCTTTTCGGGCGCCAGCCCCAAGATCGCCATAGTAACCTCTTCCAAGGTGAATTCATCCATGGGTACCGCGTTTTCGGTGTGTTGGTCCAATATATGTTCTAAAGGGGTCTCTGGGCGTTCAGGTTTATGTGAACTATACAGATTTTTAAAATGTTCCTCCCAAACTACAGGTGCTATATTTGCTTCGACTGCGGGTAGGGGTTCTGCTGATCCATGCTTAACAATTTGCCAGAACTTCCGGCTGTCACCAGTGTTAAGTGCGGCTGTCATATCAGACCAGTTTCCCTCATCCCACTCTATTTTTGCATTGTGTAGGGTGGATTTATAGGCAAGTCGTTTTGCCCTGATTTCGCTTAGGCTCTCCCTATTTTTGAGTGACTCTAGCATTGCAGCTTTTGCTCTCCTACAGGAAGCGTTGAACCATGTGGCTCTTTTCTTCTTATGTTTCTTAGGCCTAGACACAGGGTTTAGTACTTCTGCCATGTTGATACATAACTCAGAGTGAATAACCCCAAGCACAGGGAAATCACCAGTATTAATTACATTGTTATTAGGTGACTCAAGTACTTCTAAAGCAGGAGGATCAGTGGAAGTGACTGAGTGCGAAGTAAGGGCCTCAACTTGTTCTAGCGCGTTGACCACCGCTGCATACAGTTTTTGAATATTATTTGGGTTTATTAGGAATTTTGGCCACTTAATTCTGCGCCTACTGCTTTGCAGGACCAAAGCAGCTGAAGAGGCTGAATTTTCTTCTGCCGGACCCATAGGGAGACCCTGAGCCATAAATGTTAATGAAAGAGCATTATGGTCGCTATCATTCCTAGAGACTATCCTAAAGTCCTGTACTTTATCCCAATCCTTCAACCAGACCATGATATAGTCTATTCTGGACTCGTAACCTGGCCTGTTGAAGGTGCATTTAGGTGGGATATCTCCTTAGACTCGGCCATTACATGCCCTCAGTGAGTGGCGAAGCGTTAGGGAGGTAATTTGGGTGGCGATAGGTGTCCAAGCCTTTGTCGGTGGAGCTGCCAGGGGGGGATCCCCCAAATATCATCCTCATCACTCGTAACACCCACTAGATGGTCTGGGAGAGGCTCATATTGGGTATTAAAGTCCCCCCCCACGATAATTGTGGAGCTTAGTCTAGCAGAATCAAGGAATAATGCTAAATCCTCGATTGATCTCGAGGTGCCTGCTACCCCTACCGCTCTAGTGTATACATTAATTAGTGCTATGCTAGGGCCGTGTGCCCATTCCAGCACAACACACTGAAAATCAGCTGAGTCGGTTTCGTGGAGTGTTGCCCTACAACCAAGATGAGAAGCCACCCAGATCAGAAGCCCCCCCGATGGGCGACCCTTCCCGCACCAGTTTGCCAAAGTTTCAAACGAAGCATATCCTGTGTGGGAATGCTTCTCCCTGGCCCATGTTTCTTGGAACAAACATATATCGTAGCCTTCTATTAGTTCCAGCCACTCAGAGGAGCCTATTTTGTTGGACAGCCCTGCGATGTTCCAAGATAGAATAGAGAGTCGGCCAGGGGTCATAGACTGGTCGGTGTCGTTATTCCCCTGGGAAGCCCCGCTTGCCCTTAGATTTCTGTGTAAATAATTATGAGGCGTGCATTCTTTTGTCATTGGGGTTAATTGAAACATTTCCTCTAGAGGAGAATTATACTTAGTAGTTAAACCACTATTGACACTGAGTGACTTGTTGAGTGTGGTTATCTGGGTATGTATAGTTCCTTCTAAATGGTCAGCGGAAAGATCCTCTTTGTGCCTGTTCTCATCTGATGATTGAATGAAGTCTCCAGACCGTGAGGTTGATGGAATGGAGGCAGATCGTGCCAAAGGGTGGACAGAGCAGTTAGATAAATCTGCTTGTGATGATTTAATTATGAGCTTATGAGAGAGTCAATCCACTTCCTCAAGGCACCCAAATCTGTTGTAGACTGGGGCTCCTGACCACCCACTATGTGTGTTTGCCCATTGGTTGTAAGTCCCACCATGCATACGTTTCCTCTCTGGGATCCAACTCCAGTTTCCTCCTGTGTTATAATGAGGGAGTGGAGGGTAGAAGAAAGTTAAGGGTCTTGTTGCCATAGGTGAGTTTGCGGTGTTATAATTCCAGGTGTAAATATGGTGTGCGGTATTGGGATTTTCGAATGAGACAATCACACAGTCACCATCAAAGGACTTGTGCGAGGTACCTATCCAGGGTACTCGGGGCACCATGAGAATTTTGCTTCTCAGGTGGTTGGGTATAGGACTGTACGTGTTAAGCCAGTGTATGACTTTGTTTTTAAGTGACCCAAAATCTTCCTGCTGGTGATATGACAATTCTGGCACCCCCGTGAGCACAACTACATATGGCCTAACATCAGGGGGAAGATCTACATAGCCCCTATATTGATTTGTGTTAGGTTTTGCTCTTGATGTTGTCGAGTGAGGGTTATTCTGCTCGCTAGTGGTAGCTGTCCTGATTGTCGTAGCAGGAGCAGGGGGGGATCACCTGCTGGTTTACGCCTGCCACTACGTTATTGGCAGGAATATCATTAACACCCTTATGCCTAGGTTTTGGAATGGGTTTGGCTTTTAAGGCCTTTGTAGGGTTTGGTGCAGATGATAGTGTGACAACAGATGATGGTAGTGGTGTGTTATTGGAAATGGTCAGTGGGCAGGGTGGTTTGTTTTTGTCGGTTATACTGAGAGTGGCCAAATTTAAGATACTTTTTTCTATCTCTAACAGCTGGGTTTCTATTTGTATTAGTCTGGCTTCGACGGGCGTTAAAAGTTTTTTAAGTGTTCCCCACACAATTGTCAGGAATTCCATATCTTTCCCTTTTATTGTGCAGAGTGGGACCCCGCCATCCTCACTATCAATTACCAAATTATTTAGGTCACTCTCATCCTTTGATTTTGCAGCGGCGCTGGGTTCTATTTCTGGATTTGAAGAGGATTTGGGCGGTGTATGAGGCAGTGCCTTGGTGGGTAGTTGGGCTTTAGCTACCTTGGCCTTTTTCCTTGAATAGGCAGAGGTTTGGTTGCGCTTTCTTTTAAGGTTGAAGTTAGGGCCCTTTTGACTGGGATGCGGAATCCCCCCGATGTTTTCCGTAGTTTTGGCAGTAGGGACCGTCTTCAGCGGGGCCCCCTCACCGGTTATGTCAGTCCCAGCCTCCCCGCTTGCTAAAGATGTTTGAGTAGGAGATATTGCTTGTGGGGACTCTGCCTTAGGTATTTTTGCCATAGGTGCTAGTGGCTGGTGAATTTCGGCCTGTGTGATAATCATAGTGGGAGTAGGTTCAGTTGTGCGGTCTGGCGATTTGGCAAAAGCAAAGTGCCCTAGGGAGGATTTTTTAGCCATGGCCAGTTCTTGGGATAACCTTCGCCCTGCTTCTAGTTCACAGGACACCCTACGCTGCATTTCGTCAATTTCCTTGTTTATGGCTATATTGGTCTTGGAGATGAAATCGTCCAAGGTTCCGTTTTTAAGCTTCCCCTTCGCTGCCCTACTCTTGTATTCTCGTGTTGACATTGTGCGTGGTCTTTTGAAAGTTTTTGAGCGGTGTAGCAGGGGTCAGATTTTAAAGCAAAGAGCTGTGGCCCAGTCCAGTCTCAAACAGTCTCTAACGGCCTCAAACGGCCCGCTCTTTGCCCGGTCTTCGCCCCGTTCTTCGCCCCGCGTGTGTCCCGCGTTGCGGTAGTGGAGAGGCTAGCAAAATACGAGGAGGTTGGGGGCGTGGCCGCCGGGGGAAGAGGCACCAGCTGTGTAAAGCTGAGGATGCTGGTCCTCGCAGTCCCCCGGTAGGCTCCACGCACTGGTCTCTCGCCTGGGGGCTCAACCTGGGCCGTCCTCACCTGGGAGCGCGTGTGCTCTCCACCGACTGCGGAACCGCTCACACCAGGAAGGAATGACCTCAGGGAGCAGCTGAGCGGCACCCGCGAAGCGGGTGGCGCGAAAGGTGCAGGGCGATCTGGTCGGGCAGGCAAGCAGCAAAAAGACTGTGGCAACCCTCGCGGCAAGGTAAGATCCTGTGTGTGAGTTTTTGAATATGTAGGAAAACAGTCTTTTCCATTGTGAACAGTGCACACTACTAGTAGTTTCTCAACTACTATTCTCTAGTTCCATATATTGTGTAGCCAGCACAATCTGTAGTGTAGCACCCCTTGAATACAGTGTATAAGCAGCCATTTAACGTAGAGAATACACAAGTGCACCTCTGTCCATACTTTCTGTTCTTCACTGGTGGCCCTCCAGAGGTTGCACCGACACCAGTATAGTATTGATCAGATTATTGAAAATATTATGGCTTCTTTTGAGAGTATCACACACATAACAGAGAACAGAGCTAGTACATTAGCATACACCAATGAGGAAGCGAAAGACATATACACACTCATTAATGAAATTAAACTTGCAGACACCAAAGGGGGATCCACAATTCAACGGCTCAAACAACTAGAATACCTTACAAGAAGACAACTTAATCAACGTCTTCATGCATCAACTTTGGTGCAATATCATCGGGCTAAAAGAATACCTAGAGGCCTAAGAATAGCATTGAGACCTATGTTGTTTAGGTTTCACATGAATCCCAAGTTCATGGACAAGTGGTTCTCGATTCTCAATAAGTGTTCATTGGATCTAATACTGCTTATTATTGAGGAACTGTCACGAACCATTAAAGATCTTGACGAAGAAATCTTCAACCTCAAGAGTGAGTTTGAAAAAGTTGTGGAAGCAGAAACCTGGACCACTACCTTGGAAGACTTAAACCTAAAATTGGATCGATACAACAAAGAACTGCAAGAGGGGAAGATAAGAAAATATCGGCGAGACACGATAGACTATAAATTAAATGAGGTCTACACGTGGGCTAAAATTTACGCGAAGAGGAGGTTCACTCCGCACAAGACCATGACATCAAGTGAGGAAAGCATCACAACTGACCAAGATGTCGCTGCTTCTCGACAACCTCTGGCAAAAACTACAAGTGTTCCTGGTGTGTCGCAACCTACATCTCAGAGTACTATTAGTGCTACTACGGCGTCTTTTTTGTCACAGGCTCCAACTACAGGACAACCACCGCCCCAGATGCAGGTAACAACATTAGTTCCCACAAGCGACGCACAAGGAGAGGACATGGGAAGAATTCTTCGCAGCGGGAAAAACCTACCCTTGTCATAAATATTTCATCACTGGAACTCTCAAAACAACAAATGATGACACTCAACAAAGGTATGTCCTTTGTCCCCACCAATGACACCACTCTTCTAGAAACCAATGTAGCTTTCTACAAATTCATGCGGAAATTGAGACTGCGCCACTACTTCACTAATATTTTGGACAGTACAACCGATGAGGACAGCACCAAAGGAGAGCTACAATTCAAACCACCAAGTAAATATCTCCCTCCGATCTCCCACAAGATCTTGGATTTCTTTGAGGAAACAGTCAAAAGAGATCTGGCAAAAATCGTCTATAAACCTTCCAAAAAGAAGAACTTTACTAGTCATGACTATAATATTCTGTATTCCATCACACAGAACAAAAACCTCACCTTGAAACCAGCGGACAAGGGAGGGGCATTGGTGATTATGGACACTGAGTATTACCACAGTAAAGTAACTGAACATGTAAATGACACCAACACGTATTTGGCATTAGAACAAGACCCTACATGTGAACTACAAAAGGCACTTGAAACTCTTCTTCATGAAGCTGTTACATCAGAAATCATCACTACCACCCAGAAAAATGTTCTGACAACCAGTAATCCTAGAAGACCTTCACTGTACATGACACCCAAGATCCATAAAAATCCAACAGATCCACCGTTCCACCCAATAGTGTCAGGGTGTGGGTCTATCTTTGATCCGATTGGAAAATACCTGGATTACTTTTTGCAGCAGTTCGTACAGGCCTGGTGTTCCTATATTAAGGACACCACCCATTTCTTGAAGAAATTGGAAACCTTACAGCAGTACTGGCACCAAGACTGGGTACTTTGTACCATCGATGTAATAGCACTATATACGTCCATTAACCATCATCAAGGATTGGAGGCTACAGAGTGGGCATTACTGCAAATGGACCTACCAGATGATAAAAACTTATTCATCCTGAAATTGCTACACTTCTGTCTGCATAATAGCTATTTTCAGTGAGACGGTCAATTCTTTGGTCAAATGACAGGAACTAGCATGGGATTTTCTGGGGCTCCAGCCTATGTGAACATATTCATGTCCAAGTTTGAACATGAATATATTCTTACCAATGACATGTGGATCCAGGGCCTTATGTTATATGGCCTATATATTGATGACATATTCTTGATTTGGTCTAAAGAGAGTCAAGAACTAGAGAGTTTGATACAACAACTAAATCGACATGATCCCAGAATACAATTCACGTATAACATTAGTTCAAATATGGTGAATTATCTGGACGTTAAATCCTCAACAGACTCTGTCAACACCTGTTTGGTCACAGATGTTTTCACCAAGCCAACAGACCGTAACAGTACTCTCATGTACACAAGTTTTCACCCTAAAAGTCTCATAACCAATTTACCGTACTCTCATTTTCTACGGATCAAAAGAATATGTTCCAATGACGACATCTTTGAAAAGCAGATTGACATTCATCGCAATAAATTCATTGAAATAGGTTATCCACAAGAAGTTGTTGATCAAAGTATAGACAGACTAACCATAAAAGATCGTCAATCATTATTGTCTACTGCCACCAAAACGCCTAGCAAGGCATTCACGTTCATCAGCAAATATTCCACTTCATCTAATTATATTAAAAAGATTATCCTTAAGAGGTGGGAACTTCTTCAAAATGAAAAAGAGTTCAAAGATACCTTTGTGGAAAAACCTATATTCGCGTTTACTCGCAGAAGAAACCTTATGGATTTGGTCTCCACACCCATGAAGCAAGAGATCACTCCAACCTTCAAAGGCACTGTCAAATGTCAGAATTGCATCCACTGCAATAACATAATTACAGGGAACATTCTTATTCATCCAACTTTTGGTAAAAAGATTTCGCGAAAACATTCTTCAGACTGTAACTGTTCCAACATTGTGTACTGTTTGAAGTGTCCGTGTGGCAAACTTTACATAGGGAAAACGGAACGTAAGTTTAAGATCAGACTTACTGAACATAAAAGCAACATTCGATCGAAGAACAAAACTACACCTATTTTGAACCATTGAGATAAATATAAACATAATGTTGCACAAGTCAGGGCCCAAATCATTGAAGTAGTACAGAAAAAAGAAGGTCAAGACAACTCAGCAAAACTGCTTCAACGATAAACCTTCTGGATAGATCACTTATCCACAGTCATTCCGAAAGGTCTGAATGACAGAATAGACTACAGTTGTTTTCTATAACATAACATACATTAAGTCAATCATATTTGGCAGGTATAATAGTATCAGACTACACCCACATATTAGAGATTGTCTTTCGGTTTACGATTTAAGGTAAACACTTTATACACATATAGATGCGGTTGAACATTATATATTATCAATACATTGGGTTTGGTTATCCTATCATGATTTAAGCAAAGCACAAGCAATTGTAAAAGAATGTATCATCTCGATTCAAATTCATATCATGTTATATAGAATCTACATATAGATAATGTGGTGTTCTTGTTTTTGCGAGTTGTAATGCACCTTTGTATATATCATGTTAACCACTTGGATGCTAGGGCATCTCAGGAGATTTATGTGTAATTTCCATTGAAATGAATGGCCACTCCATGATGAGCTGAGCTCGTCATGAGCATGGAAGGGGTTAATAATACTTAGTGTGATGCTTGCATTTTGTAAAGTTTTCTCGCCACACAGTTATCCATTGTGAAACATATATATATATATATATTTGGAGCTTGTGATTAATATGTATATGTATAGTTGTTATTGTTTCATGCATGTTATGTTGATTCATCTGACATATTTGTTGCCCATTAAGTATATTTCAACATGCAACTACAACCGTGCAATCTGCATCTAAAAGTAATCACAGAGTTTGAAACTGAGTTCTAAGTATCACTGTAGGAGTCTCGCTACATTTCTCCATATTTTCGGTGGAATAGCCGCCTAAAAGTACCTTCTGAGGTTGAGACTGAGTTCTAAGGATCACTACAGGAGTGTTTAACTACATCTCCCAACATCCCCGGCGTTAAGTAGTTCCGCAGAGTTGTGCAGCATTTGTCTATTTGTTTGATAACCTTCCGCGGCAAGCTGACGACCAGTTTACTGCAGACGGCAAGTTTGGGAGGAGAGATAGCATCGCTAGCTCAGTGTGGTAAAGGTAGGCGTCGATACTTTTAATTTTATTTGCTTGGTAATTAACAGCCTGATTCATGAAAAACGGATTCTGCGATTCTCAGTTAGCGATTAACTGCGAATCGCAATTGAGAAATCGCAGAACGGTATTCATGATGTTTTGCGATAAAAAAAAGCGATTCGCACGCGGCTGCAAAAAACGTTTGCGATTATCGAAAATCGCATAAAAATCGCTATTTTCGGCAACATCCGTGTCGGATTAGCGATATCGTAAATAGCGATATCGCTAATTGCGATATCGCTAATTGCGAGATCGCAAAAAGCGGGATTGCAAAATCGCGAGATCGGGAAAACGGGAAGTCGCATTTCGAGCACAGTTGGAGCACTTAATTGAAGGGGTGGTGGACAACCACTCCAAACTGTTCGGGAAGGACTCAAGGAGGGTGCCCGAGCAGGAAAAGCGCAGGATCTGGGTGGGCATAGCGGCCGCTGTGAACTCTGTGGGTGTGGCCGACAGGTCACTGGATGAACTTAATAAACGGTGGTACGACCTCCGAGGTCGTGCCAAAGAGAAGGTAGCTGAGAGGTTTGGAGAGTCCCTGGGCACTGGAGGGGGAGGACCTACAGTCCCTCCAAACACCCCCTTGGAGGATCAAGTAGAAAACACGCTGGAGGCTGAGGTGTGCATCGGAGTCACCCGTTTGGACTCATCCCGCCCCACCCAAGAGATCCAAGGTAAGTGGCATGCGACTGCGACCCTGTCCCCTATGAATGACCATGACCATATAGCCTCTTATAATGTACCATAGTCATGCCATTGGTGCACATCAGGTAATGCCCTAAAGCATTGTGGGACATGTAGTGTGGCAACCAAATGGAACTTTGACTACGCACTCTGTGTTGTTTTTGTCGGTGTACTCTTTTAGGAACAAATTTCTGGAGTGTAGTTGGTGCGTGATGTGAGTACCCTTCTGAGCCTCAGGGTCAAAAATCTGAATGTCGATGCGTGTTTCCTGTGTCACAAGATTCACAATCACATCCGCACTCTCTGATATTTTCATATGCCGGTGGAAAAGTTATTTAATAAACTTCTTTACTCAATTGTTTATCTGTTCATTTCATTTAATTCTCATGAAATTTTCAGTGTTCATTTTTCATTTTCCTTATTACTTCAGTCATATAATTATAGTCATCAATTTATACATTGCCCGATGCATTTCGAGCTACACAGCTCTTCCTCAGGGGACTTTATATCTGAAAACCAAAATACATTCCTTTACTAATGGTGTACCGGTTTTGTTTAAGACAAGCAATTTATATTGATGGTCAATGGCTCAAACATTTGCTTCAAATGATTAAATTGTGAATGAAATCTCATTTCTCACGTTCCCCAGCGTGCAAAAACCTTGAACTGATGTGTCACCTTATATCCCAGTGTTCAAGACGAAAAAATAAATAAACGCGTGTGTGTTTGAAAAAACTTCCATGTAACTGACCTGTACCCTTGTAGTTTGTAAACGAGTCTGTGTACTGTAAAGAAAAGAGTTAACACGCTTAAAATCTAACTGAGACGACTTCTTTAAGTAAAATAGCAGGCGTGTATCTCCCACCCGTAGGAGGTTCTATCCTTCTCTTACCGAATACGTGTATCGTGTAGTTTCCCAACGATGGCCCGTCGGCGTGCGTCGCTCTTTCTACGCGGTGTCTCTATGATTTATATGCCGGTCACGTGGGACCGCTTTGTTGACTTCCGCAGTGTGTAGCGTGAGTCGCTCTATACTCTCGGTATCTATGGTACGCCGGTCACGTGGGACGGATTGTAAACAGGCTGCATAAACCGATGGTATGTCACATGGGACGGATTGTAAACAGGCTGTATAAACCGATGGTATGTCACATAAAGTGTGTGTGTGACTACACTGGTGAATAAATAATCTCGTGGTGAACACGGAAAGAATGAAAAAACGGGTAAAAAATGCGTGAAGAAAAGTGTGATGTCGGTTTCTGATATTTACAGTGTTGTGCCACCGTGGTGCGAGGGAACATGATAAAAAAATAAAAATTACAAGCAGTACATAATAATTCAATCTTATTATATACATGTTATATGCAGTTGTACGTGATACAATTAACGGATCTGTACATGTCAACTTTGATCATCTTGAGTGCAGAGCATCCTATATAGTTGCTGTTATGTGATGGTGCTACAAGAAGCAACTAAGTTCAATCCTTTCATTTAACCCTTTTGGGTGGAGGGTGCATAAGAAGTTGATCCAAAATGTTTCTCTTCGCAGCAGGTGATTGTTCGTGTCTCTTCCTGGCAAATTCTCAACTTTTTCTAGGATGCAAAATTTGAGTTGTGATGGGTTGTGTTTTGCCTCGTTAAAGTGCACCGCGACTGTAGATTTCTGATTTTTCAACCTGATGTTGCTTTTGTGTTCGACCACTTGGGTTTTTATTTTTCTCTGGGTTTTTCCCACGTATGCTAGGCCACACGGGCATTTCAACAGGTATATCATGTTGTTTGTATCGCATGTGCCTGATACTTTGAGTGTGATAGGTGTACCTTTTGTGGGGTGATTGATCACGTTCCCCTTGATTATAGCTGAACAGTTTCCGCAGTTGTGGCAAGGAACAGTTCCTTTGTGTGCATCTGTAACTTTGTGTTGTGTTGTTTTGATTAGTTCCTTCAGATTTTTTGTCCTCTCATATGCGAATATTGGGGATTTGCTGAACAGTCCTTTGAAGTCCTCCTCCAGGGCCAATAATGGCCAGTGTTTTATTATAGTTTTTTTGATGGAAAAACTTCTTGTTGAGAATTTTGAGACAAACACTGCTCTTTGTTCTTCTGGTTTGGCTTGTGTGGATAACAGATGATGTCTCTGTAGTTTGTCTGCTCTTTCAGCAGCTGCTTCCAGGATGGGCTCGGGGTATCCTCTGTTTTTAAATTTGAGTAAAGTTTCTTTTTTGTGTTTATTGTACAATTCTGTTGTTGACGCTATTCTCTTGATTCTGATCAGTTGTGAAAATGGTAGGTGTTTTTTTTAAAGATGGTTGATGAAAACTTTTGTAGTGGAGAAGATTATTTCTGTCAGTTGATTTGGTGAAGACACTGGTGGTTAATTCTCCTTCATAATTGGTGATGGATACGTCCAAGAAGGATATTACATCTTTATTGATGGTAAAAGTGAACTGAATTCTTTCGTGGATGTTGTTAAGTTGCTGTAGGGCGGTTAGTAGAGTGTCTTTTGTGCCTTTCCATAATACAAATATATCGTCGATGTATCGTTTGTATAGGATCAAGTTGTTAGACCAAATTTGTTGATTCAGTATGTTATCAAGTTCGAATCTGTGCATGAACGTGTTAGCATAGGTGGGAGCTGCACAGTTTCCCATCGATGTTCCAGATGATTGTACGTAAAATCTCTCCTTCCATGTGAAGTAGCTGTGAAATAAGGTGAAGTGGATTAGTTCTAATATGAATACCTTCAGGTCTTCATTCTTCTCCTCATTTACCAAAAAACTTTCAATGGCATTCATACCTAAGTCGTGCGGTATGGAAGTGTACAATGACTTCACATCTATTGTGGCCATAATCATGTCTTTGGTGAAATTGCCTTTGTGTTCTTCAAGGATGTTTAAGAAGTGGGTGGTGTCTTTCACATACGTGGAGGATTTCTGAACGATGTTCTGTAAGTGTCGGTCGATGAACTTTCCGACTGGTTCATGTATTGATCCTACTGTGGATACAATTGGTCGTAATGGCGGTTTAGTAGGGTGCTTGTGAATCTTGGGTATCATGTATATATACGGTATTGCAGGGTTTGATTTCAGTAGATACTCTTTCTCTTTTTGGCCTATCACGCCAATTTTTATTGCGTTTTCAATGATGTTGATTAGAATTTTCTCAAATTCCTTGGTTGGATCTGTTCCCATCTCCATGTAAATTTCTTGATCTTTGACATGTGTATCCACCTCCTGTTCATAGTACTCAGTGTCCATGATAATGAGTGCACCACCTTTGTCTGCTTGTCGAATCGTAATTTGTTTGTTGTTGGCCAGATTTTGTAATGTTTGTTTGTCTTTTTGAGATAGGTTTGTTTGTTTGGATCTAGGTTTCTTGAAAATTTCTTCAATTTCCTTAGTTATGACTTTTTCGTATGCATCCAGTACTTTGTGGCTAACTGGTGGTGTGAATTTGCTTTTTGTTCTTAAGCCCATTAAAACATTCCCTTGAGATGGTGTAGGTGTCTACAATATTTGAAAAGAAGTGCCGTAATCTTAGAGATCTGAGGAATTTATATAGACACACTTTGGTTTCAAGTAGATTGGAATGGTACGTGGGTACATATGATGAGCCCTTTTGTAGGGTTTGTGTTTCATTGGGTGTCATATTGTACTTCGATATATTAATGACTAAGGTCTCTGACTCCTGGTGTTTTGTGCCACTGATTCTGTGTTTGTTTGTTTTTTTCCCCGCCGGGTTCTGTTTGGGGTCCAGGGCCTTTCTCTAAAAAAGGTGCCTGATCGGATGTAACTTGGGTGGTTGATGTTCCGGAAGTACTGGGTGTTGATGACTCCGTGCCATGAGTTTGTCTACCACCTGGGGCATTACGCGGTCTTCTGTTGTCAGAAAATCCTCTTCTTGGTTGCGAGTCATCAGAGGATGTTTCGTCAGTTGATTTGTCATTGTTAGGTCTTTGCTGTCTCCTTCTGGCGTAAATATCCGCCCAAGTATATACCTCCCCAAGACGGTAATCAGTGGTGTCTCTTTTAAATTTCCTTAGTTTGCGGTCGTTTATTTCTTTTGTGTATTCCTCTACTTTTTTAGTTGTGTCTATGAGAATCTGGTCCCACTCTTCTTTGGTTACCATTTTGTTTAGATCTTCTTTTAAAAGGTCAATTTCCTTAGTCAGATCTTCTAGTACTTTTGCTAATTCTTCTACTATCAGTAGGATGAGATCGAGTGAGCATTTATTCAATATTGCGTACCATCTCTCGGTGAATCTTGCGTTATTTTTGCACAATGTTGACTTCAGTGATATCCTTAATCCACGTGGAATTCGCTGCGATTTGTGGTACCTTATTAGTGTGCTTGCGTGTAATCGTTGATTCATGATCTTTTTTGACATGTACAGTAATTGTTTGATGTTTGCTTCCCTTGTTCCGGTACCTGGACGTATTTCGTCAGATTCCTCTATTAGTGAATATATCCTGTTGGTGTCATCCTCATTGAACATTAGTGTTTCTGCTCTTATTGTTGTAGTGTGCGCTATTTCTTCAATACCGCACGACTTAGGTATGAATGCCATTGAAAGTTTTTTGGTAAATGAGGAGAAGAATGAAGACCTGAAGGTATTCATATTAGAACTAATCCACTTCACCTTATTTCACAGCTACTTCACATGGAAGGAGAGATTTTACGTACAATCATCTGGAACATCGATGGGAAACTGTGCAGCTCCCACCTATGCTAACACGTTCATGCACAGATTCGAACTTGATAACATACTGAATCAACAAATTTGGTCCAACAACTTGATCCTATACAAACGATACATTGACGATATATTTGTATTATGGAAAGGCACAAAAGACACTCTACTAACCGCCCTACAGCAACTTAACAACATCCACGAAAGAATTCAGTTCACTTTTACCATCAATAAAGATGTAATATCCTTCTTGGACGTATCCATCACCAATTATGAAGGAGAATTAACCACCAGTGTCTTCACCAAATCAACTGACAGAAATAATCTTCTCCACTACAAAAGTTTTCATCAACCATCTTTAAAAAAACACCTACCATTTTCACAACTGATCAGAATCAAGAGAATAGCGTCAACAACAGAATTGTACAATAAACACAAAAAAGAAACTTTACTCAAATTTAAAAACAGAGGATACCCCGAGCCCATCCTGGAAGCAGCTGCTGAAAGAGCAGACAAACTACAGAGACATCATCTGTTATCCACACAAGCCAAACCAGAAGAACAAAGAGCAGTGTTTGTCTCAAAATTCTCAACAAGAAGTTTTTCCATCAAAAAAACTATAATAAAACACTGGCCATTATTGGCCCTGGAGGAGGACTTCAAAGGACTGTTCAGCAAATCCCCGATATTCGCATATGAGAGGACAAAAAATCTGAAGGAACTAATCAAAACAACACAACACAAAGTTACAGATGCACACAAAGGAACTGTTCCTTGCCACAACTGCGGAAACTGTTCAGCTATAATCAAGGGGAACGTGATCAATCACCCCACAAAAGGTACACCTATCACACTCAAAGTATCAGGCACATGCGATACAAACAACGTGATATACCTGTTGAAATGCCCGTGTGGCCTAGCATACGTGGGAAAAACCCAGAGAAAAATAAAAACCCGAGTGGTCGAACACAAAAGCAACATCAGGTTGAAAAATCAGAAATCTACAGTCGCGGTGCACTTTAACGAGGCAAAACACAACCCATCACAACTCAAATTTTGCATCCTAGAAAAAGTTGAGAATTTGCCAGGAAGAGACACGAACAATCACCTGCTGCGAAGAGAAACATTTTGGATCAACTTCTTATGCACCCTCCACCCAAAAGGGTTAAATGAAAGGATTGAACTTAGTTGCTTCTTGTAGCACCACCACATAACAGCAACTATATAGGATGCTCTGCACTCAAGATGATCAAAGTTGACATGTACAGATCCGTTAATTGTATCACGTACAACTGCATATAACATGTATATAATAAGATTGAACTATTATGTACTGCTTGTAATTTTTATTTTTTTATCATGTTCCCTCGCACCACGGTGGCACAACACTGTAAATATCAGAAACCGACATCACACTTTTCTTCACGCATTTTTTACCCGTTTTTTCATTCTTTCCGTGTTCACCACGAGATTATTTATTCACCAGTGTAGTCACACACACACTTTATGTGACATACCATCAGTTTATACAGCCTGTTTACAATCCGTCCCATGTGACATACCATCGGTTTATACAGCCTGTTTACAATCCGTCCCACGTGACCGGCGTACCATAGATACCGAGAGTATAGAGCGACTCACGCTACACACTGCGGAAGTCAACAAAGCGGTCCCACGTGACCGGCATATAAATCATAGAGACACCGCGTAGAAAGAGCGACGCACGCCGACGGGCCATCGTTGGGAAACTACACGATACACGTATTCGGTAAGAGAAGGATAGAACCTCCTACGGGTGGGAGATACACGCCTGCTATTTTACTTAAAGAAGTCGTCTCAGTTAGATTTTAAGCGTGTTAACTCTTTTCTTTACAGTACACAGACTCGTTTACAAACTACAAGGGTACAGGTCAGTTACATGGAAGTTTTTTCAAACACACACGCGTTTATTTATTTTTTCGTCTTGAACACTGGGATATAAGGTGACACATCAGTTCAAGGTTTTTGCACGCTGGGGAACGTGAGAAATGAGATTTCATTCACAATTTAATCATTTGAAGCAAATGTTTGAGCCATTGACCATCAATATAAATTGCTTGTCTTAAACAAAACCGGTACACCATTAGTAAAGGAATGTATTTTGGTTTTCAGATATAAAGTCCCCTGAGGAAGAGCTGTGTAGCTCGAAATGCATCGGGCAATGTATAAATTGATGACTATAATTATATGACTGAAGTAATAAGGAAAATGAAAAATGAACACTGAAAATTTCATGAGAATTAAATGAAATGAACAGATAAACAATTGAGTAAAGAAGTTTATTAAATAACTTTTCCACCGGCATATGAAAATATCAGAGAGTGCGGATGTGATTGTGAATCTTGTGACACAGGAAACACGCATCGACATGTAGTGTGGCCACAATGTAGAAGTACCCCAATGCAGCCAGACAGGTTCAAAAGTACGCAAAGCCATAGGCAGTCAAGGAAAGTCACCCAGCATGCATGTAGCAACTGCACGTGTGACAGATACATGCAACTAATGAACGTCCACTTCTCCTCACAGGTGGCGCAGACAGCAGCGACAGCGAGAGGCTGCAAATAGATGAGGAAGCACAGGATGAGGAGGAGGTGCCCTTACATACACAGCCTCCAGCCCCTGCCGCAGCAACAACCCCTGCAGCCAGGCCCAGCACCAGTGTGCCTCCAGCCCCTGCCGCAGCAACCACCCCTGCAGCCAGGCCCAGCACCAGTGTGGCTCCAGCCCCTGCCGCAGCAACAACCCCTGCAGCCAGGCCCACTACCAGTCTGCCTCCAGCCCCTGCCGCACCAGCAATGCCCAGTTTGACACCACCAGCAGCTGGGGCAACAACATCAGGTCCCGCGACAGCGGGGGACACAGCGGCCACCCACTGTGTCAGGCCAGCAGAGCAGGCGTGGCAGGGCTCGCCTGCAGACCAATGCTCCTAGCACCAGGAGGGGGAATGGACAGCGGCTGCCAAGCATGAGTGTGGAACGGCGCATGCTCCGGATACATCAGCTGCAGGCACGCCGGCAAGGGGCCATACAGCTTCAGCTATATAACATTGGCCGCAATGTGGCAGGTGTGGGGGACCGGATGGACTGCATGACGGCAGCCATGGCAGGTGTGGGGGAGGGAATGGCCCGCATGACTGCAGCCATGGCAGGTGGGGTGGAGGGAATGGCCCGCATGACTGCAGCCATGGAGGCCAACACTGCAGCAAAGATTTCGTAGCGCAACACAGCCCGCCGCCGCCACCGTCAGCTACTGACCCGGCTGACGGCTTACACCCGGTCCAATTATGTTATTGGCAATGCCACCTCGCAGCTATCGCGCCGGTCCCTGGCGCAGCAGCAGCAGCTCATCCAGTGCTGCGAGGATGTGGCCAGGGTACTTGAGCACCTGACCACTGCCGTGACAGCACTTCACCCTGCTCTACCTGCCACTGTTGGGGGTGATGATGGCAGTGAGGGGACATCAAGTGTGAGCAGCCAGTCTGCCTCACATGTAGGGCCACTGAGACGCAGCACCAGGCCCACTGCAGGAGCACGTGCCTTGGATGAGGAGGAGCCGGAGAGGCGCTTGGGTGCTTCGCGCCGGAGGCGCACATGACTGAATAAGACTTGTACAGGCACAGGCTGAACATAAGCCTGCCCTGTGTATTGGACGCAGCAGTATGCTGAAATACTGTTTGCAATGGCATGATGAAAAATGGTACCATTATTGTGATTCAAACAATAATATTTAATTTAGCATCACACATTGGCGTTGTGTCATGATTACATTTTGCATGCAATTGTGATTTGTGGGGTGAGGGGATAGGGTGCACTAGAAACTGTTCAGTGTGATGTGGTTGCGACGTCTGTGGCCTTCAGCTGGGTTCTCCCCGCGTGCATGGCGCGCATGTGCAGGTGGCCTGTCGTCCCCTTCCGATTCACTGCCAGAGATGTCGACAGGTATCCGGCGCTTGGTAGCAATGTTGTGTAGGATAGCACACACAGCCACAATGCGGCAGCAGACTTCAGGACTGTAGTACATGGCCCCACCTGTCTTGTGAAGGATGCGGAATCTGCTCTTCAGTAGCCCAAAAGTTCTCTCTATGCAATTCCTTGTGCGTATGTGTGATACGTTGTAACGCCGTAGCTGTGGTGTAGCAGGGTTGAGGTATGGGGTGAGGAGGTATTCACGCAGGGGGTAGCCACTGTCACCTGAGTGAGAGGAGCAGAGGGTGAGTGCCTGTGCAGCGCAGCTACTTCATCGCACTGTGACATTGTTCACAAAGTGTACTTACCAAGTAGGTGTCCTTCCCCAAAGTCTCCCCTGACCAGTCGTGTGTGGAGGCCGCTGTGCCGGAATATGAATGAGTCGTGTTTACTCCCTGGGTACTGTGCCACTATGTCCGTGATGTATGTCTTAGCATTGCAGACCATCTGGATGTTGAGGGAGTGGTAGGACTTGCGATTGCGGTACATGTACTCCGTTGCAGCTGGAGGGCAGATATGGACGTGGGTACAGTCAATGCATCCTATCACGTGTGGGAAACGGGCCACATTGTGGAATTGTAGCTTGGTCTCATCCAATTCCTGTTGGCTGGTGGGAAATTTGATGTGCTGGTGTAGCTGGGTCAGCATTGCGTCCAGGAAACTACGTAGGCAGCGGGACATGATGGGCTGGGATATCCCCCCAGCTACCGCAACTATCCCCTGGAAGCTCCCAGAGGCCAGGAGGTGCAGGCTACACAATACCTGGACATGTGTTGGGACGGCATTGGTCCACCTTGTTGGGTGCTGCATCAGGGGGTCAAGGTCCTGTATGAGCTTGATAATCATAGCCCCATTCAGCCGGTACTTGGCGTAGATTTGCTCTCTGGTTTAGCCCAGCAGGGTGACCCGCTGGCGGAATATCCTTTCCTGGATTCTGCGTCTCCTCCTTGCTGCTCGCTGTAGCCTTCGCCGCCTGACCACCCAGTACATTCCTGGCATTTTGTCACTCCTTCTGCTGATGCAGCTTCTCCTTAAATGTGTTTGGTCAGGCCTGCACCGGTTACTGATTGGCTAACGGTTTTTCAAAAAAAAATTCTATGGCTTTACCACCTGCTTTGGGTTGTCCTTAAATTGCGCCTCGCAAAGTGCGACTTTGTTTTTTTTCGCAAATTGCGATTTTTCATGAATCCCGATTGCGAGGATATTGCGAATTCGCTATTTTATTCGCAGTCTCCGTGGGTTCTCGCTATTTCCGAATCACAATTGGTCTACTGCTGGGATTCTGCGAATCTTTTAGCGATTTCGCAATTCTGTGTTTGCGACATTGCTATTTTCGTGGTGAATACCGATTTGGGGAATTGCGCCTGCGATAGCATTTTCGCAGCTATTGCGGGCGCAATTTAGCTTCACGAATCAGGCGGTTAATCACCAAGTGCATCAGGTTACTCTAACGCCAGGATTGTTTTCGGTCGTTTTTAGATATTGTCGACGATACGTTGGCCAACATAGCAGCTCAGTGTGCTTTAAAGACGGCGTGCGCTAAAACCCTTCGTCTCGTGACATAAGGTATGATAAGCTTGGCTGCAGAGGATATTTATTTTCGGGATTATTATTTTCAAGGCATTAACCTCGTAGCATCTTCTTTTTATTTTATTTAATGTGTGTTTTTGCAGGAATTCAATTCATAAAGGTCTCGTCAGATGTTCAGTGCACAAACAGCTCACCCTGATTAAATATAAGGTACGGCAGACTTTTACCATATAGGGCAACTACGTATTAGATAGCATGTACCGTTACTAAGCAGGATATTCATTTTATTTTATCTTAGCTTTTAGGTTAGACATACATTGGCCGCGCTAAACCAGCAGCTGTTCTGACTTACAACGTTGTTTTGTTTCTATTTTTGATTATGGGTTTACGCTCTTCGTGAACAGAACAGCCTCATGTAATAGGTGTTGCTTCTTTTATTATTTAGTAGTCCCGTTCTACATAACCATCACCAGGTTCCTTTATATGTATTAATTACTACATTCATGTCCCCATTTAGTACAGTGCACGCTGATGCATCCAATAGTGGCACCAAGACGCATTGAAGCATTCTTGACTCGTATCTATTATTAACATCACATGACTTGGGTATGTGATATGTGAGAAATAATTGGATCGTTAATTTCGAAATTACGCCCTGCTGGGCATCCCGTTAATTTTGTGTGCATTGCATTTACAGATACCACACAGATCGAAGAACGACATCTCTTAAACACTTTAGGGTGTCACCTTATAGTAAGTCTGCATATCAATACTTGCTCACTAGTATCGTGGTTCTTAAAGGAAAGCATTTATTTAGATAGTCAGATACAAATCAGTAACAAGTATAACTGGAGAATGTCACTAGTCAGAGTGGGATATTTAATTCCACCACTCGTAGATTCCACGTTTTGAAAATTACAGGGGTAATGCAGTTCTAGTAGGGACTGTACTAGGACTCATTGGTTATTTAACAACATGTCCTCTAGCTAGGTCATGGTTACCTCTGCTGTAAATTGTTCTTGACCATTCGTGGGTACTTCATGTAAAGATTTTCCACCGTTAACCCCCATCCCCCCAAGCCCCCAACCCCCCCCTTTTTGGTGTTAAAATTCAATATGAATGTAATTTACTTTTACCTTTGTAGTATGGAATGACCTATATAGATATGTGATACGTGTTTTTTATTTTTAGGAATATGCCCCTGATGAAGGGTACCTAAGGGCCCCGAAATGCATTGGGCAATGCTGAAGAACACCAATGATTTTTCAAGAGAATGGAGATGCAATAATGAACTGTTCTATAGGCAATTTTTGAATATATGTTGTTTAGCACATATATGTATTAGCAGTTTTATTTAGTCACTGGTACATGAAGACCTAAGGATTATGAGTATGTCTATGATACTAAACTTGATATGAACAGAAATCAGGTATAAAATTGTATGTTGGTTCAATACAATTGATTGCAGCTAAATGAATAAGCTGTGTTCTATTTTTGTATTTAAATCGCCTCACATTTTTGATGAAAAAGTTTTTGAATATGTAGGAAAACAGTCTTTTCCATTGTGAACAGTGCACACTACTAGTAGTTTCTCAACTACTATTCTCTAGTTCCATATATTTGTGTAGCCAGCACAATCTGTAGTGTAGAACCCCTTGAATACAGTGTATAAGCAGCCATTTAACGTAGAGAATACACAAGTACACCTCTGTCCATACTTTCTGTTCGACACCGAGATTCGAACATGGTTCCCCAGCTCAAAGGTGGGCAGCTCTGGCCGTTAGGCCACATCCCTATTATCAGGCTATGCACAGTCTCAGTTGGATGCATTGAAGCATAGTGAGGGAGCTGTTTTGGGTATTAGCCTCAGTGGCTGATAACGACGCCTCGTCAGGGGTAGTAAGCGCTATATAAATGCAATTACAATACAATACAATACCGGCATTAGCTGCACTAATTGAAATGGAAATAGGTTTCTAAATGGGACACTACCGCCTTGTCTTTCACCTCGGTTTGACCTTCTCGCCCACCGTGCTGTCTGACAGCATTAGTTCACATGGGGGCTCGTTACAACACACCCACACCCCGTAACAAGAATTTACAATGCAACGGTCTCGCCTTTGCAAAAGTTTGAGCTATTGGCAATGTAAATTACAACATTTTTATTTTTGTGTTGGTTTTGAAAACAGATAAATGGCATTGTCATTTACAATGCCAATAGCTTAATCTCTCGCAAATGCCGCACACAAACACACAGACCCACACCCACACCGAGCCACACACACACACAGCCACACACACACACAGCCATACACACACACACAGCAACACACACACAGCAACACACACACACACACACAGCCACACACACACACACACACACAAAGCCACACACACACACACACAGGAGGGGGCTGGACGGGAGGTGGTGAGGGAGCGGACTGTGGTGGGTGGACAGGGTGAGGGAGAGGGCTGCAGGGCGGCAGTGAGGAGGGGGAGATCTGCAGGGGCTGGACGGTGAGCGAGGGTCGGTGGAGAGGGAAAGAGCCGTCTGGTGTGGACAGTGAATGGAAGGCAGTATGCAGGGACCAGAGGGTGGGGGTGTGTGTGCCTGGAGCATGGACAGTAAATGAGGGTAGACCCCAGGGACGGGGAGTGCAGCCGGCATGTGAGGGGAGGGAGGGAGAGGGCTGGAGGGTGAGTGAGTGAGAGGACTCTGGGAGATGGACATGGTGAGGGAGAGGGCTGGACGGGAGGTGGTGAGGGACCGGACTGTGGGGGTGGACAGGGTGAGGGAGAGGGCTGCAGAGCGGCAGTGAGGAAGGGGAAATCTGCAGGGGCTGGACGGTGAGCTAGGGTTGGTGTGTACAGCTGTGTGAGACACAAGAGGTGTCTACAGACCAGGCATTGATTCATAACCCGCGAGCAGAGGGAGGGGCCAGGGCAGGTGAGGGCACGGGTCCAGACTACAACAGAGGATCACTTCTATTCACCCGCCTTGGCCGCCTTCGGGGGCGCCTTGTCCCTGGCTGGGAGCAGCGGTGGGCAGGCCTCCAGCCCGGCCCACAGCCGGCCTCGCTCGACCCTCAGCACCTCGCTCTTGCCCGGCATGTGGAAGGCAATCAGCAGGCTGTTCCAGACGTAGCGGGGGAGCCGTGGGTCCCTCTCCAGCTGCTGCTCCTCGCTCAGCGCCAGCACAGCTTGTCGCACAGTGACTCAGGCCACCAGCTCGAAGGTACCGTCCCGGGAGCCCCCGTTACAACTGGGCGTGCTGGTCAGCATGGCCCGGAGCTCGTCCTGGGAGAACTCGGACACGGCCTCAGGGCAGGAGGGTAGATGGATGGGTTGTTCCGGGGGAAGCAGAAATGGAGCCCGCAAGGCTCCTCTCTTGTCTTTGGCCACCCCGCCACGGACTTTGGCCCTGCCCACCATCAGGCACGGGTGCCAGCTTGGGCTTGCTTTTTCCTTTTTAAAAAAAATTAAATACAAAGCCCCTGGCGGGGTGGGCACCCGCTAGTGGTATGAGAATGTCACAAAGTCCGGGGGAAGCAGAGATGGAGATCGCGAGGCTCCTCTCTTGTCTCGGCCCGCCCCGCCCACCGTAAGGCACGGGCGCCAGCTTGGGCTCGCTTTTGCCGTTTTTTAAAATTAAATACAAAGTCCGTGGTGGGGTAGGCACCCGCTAGGGGTATGAGAATGTCACAAAGTCCCTGATATTACCTAACAAATCTCACCGGCACTTTGGACGGAGCACTCACCATGACACAGCATTTTGTCTGTAAGCCGCGGCCTTTTCATACTGGGGGGCATGTTTTGACTGTTGTTTACAGTCTAGAAAGAAAGTCAAAAAACATGCCCCCCAATCTGAAAAGGACGGGCTGAGATGGAAAGAAGAATGTCACTGGGACCTCTTCTCCAATGGCTGGCCACCATTTAGGAGGCCAGCCAATGGAAAAGAGGGGCGGGGTTTAACCTCGCTACTCCAAATCATTAAATCTCGCCATCGAGACTCCACATGTGCACAGCCTACGCTAGCGGAGACCTAAAAACTGATACTGTGGGTACGGGATTGTTTATACATCTTGGTTTTCGTGGTTTAAGTGGGATTAAACAGTGGGGGTCTCAAATGGGGGGATTTATTTATTTATTTTTGCCATTTGTAGAGGGCGCTGTAACCCTACAGGCATCCTGGCGCTAAGAGAACATCCAGACCGGAACGCTGGACAGGTAGCTAGCAGGGCATCGCTGGTACACAGGTTAAGGCCTCGGGGAACGGTCTTTGGAGAAGAGCCAGATTTTTACTTTCTTGCGAAACGGCAGCAAATTCCTTGTGCTCCTGATGTCCAAGGGCAGGCTTTTCCAAAGGTGGGCAGCTGCCACACTAAAGGCTCTGCCTCCCATGGTTGCCCTCTTCGTCCTTGGTATTCTGACCAAATGGGCAGATGTGAATCGCAGGTTGCCATTGGGTGCGTACCATTGAAATCTGGCTTGGACTGACTTTGGTCCTTGCCCATGGAGTGGGATGGGGGTGTCATAGACGCTTTACTATGAATCAATCAATCAATTCTTATTCGGTTTCTTGCACAAAACTCATAAAAGCACACACAATGAAAGGGGTCTCGAATGGGTGTGTGGTCTTGGAATCTTTACTAGGAATCATTTCCAAGAGGCATAGCCTATGTATGCAAGGGCACGCAGTAACAAATTAACCAGCAACTACAAAGATTATAGTAAATAAGTTTCTGTGAATTAAAGTTTACTAAGGTCAGTGAAATGGGTGGTGGTCTTCAGAGAATCACTCCTGCTCTCCCTTCTCAACACTTTTGTTGCAGTCTTTCCTTCTGTAAGATACATATACCCTTTTTATTCCTGCATTTTTCTGAAAACTTTTATTTGCGCATCTCATACCTCACCTCTTTCCTCTTCATTAGTCTTTTCACTCTCCCCTTCTGTATGTACTGCCTTTCATCTCCTTCACTTCACCATCGCCCTCACACATACACAACCATGCACTTAGTTGTAAGCAATACTTTCCTTTTCCTTTGGAGCAGTCCATGTTTTGACAGCTGCGGACCTCCCTCACACACTTTCCCTCAATTCCAATTGGCACATATTTCACCAATGCTCCGTGCACTCAGCAAAGAGGCCAAGGATTGCATGTGCACTTAGGTGACCACCTATATGACCAACAGACAAGCACTGTGAGAAATTCCCATTGTCTTCCGCCTCAGCTCCAGAGCTCTCACTTGTGGCCCGACATGAAAATCTACTCACAACTTGAACTCATGTAGACTCCTGGAGGGGAATCAGTTAACAGTATGAACTACATAAGGGTCACATGTTGTTTGGAATAAAAAAATACAGAAACAGTTTCTGCAAACAGCAACTAACCTTATGGAACGCAAGATGAAGTAAAATGTGAAATGTAAACAGCAACTGTATTGCTCACATGGACTACCTTAAGGGTATTTACAGTCAAAATCAGTTTTCAATTAGAGCTGGGCTATTCCCACTCACCGCCCAGCTTCGAATCCTGATTCGGCACAAGCACAACTGTGGCTTCCACCCGAATTGGGATTCCCGCAGGGATTATAATGGAGCCTTAATTGTGCCGTGTGCATCTTCTCCCTCCCGCATAGCGCCATGTTGTCTTGGAGGATGTCCATTACTGGGGAGGGAGACTCATTCTCGGTGCCACTGGAATCAAGCAACAACCAAGGAATACATTTGGAAGCAAGGGCAGGCAAGTAATGCACCAAGGAAGGGTACATTATGAAGCATGTTCTGCAAAAATAGTGAGTCTGTAATCTGTAACACGCAGTCGGCTGCCCCTTCCCTGATCGACTTCATGAAGCATGCCCACCAGAATCATACTGTGCAACCACAATCTGAGTTATTGTATATTTTTCAAGTTCTGATTGGTGCATTTGTTTTCTGGGGGTATTTTTCCAATTCCATGTATTTCTTGTGGTACATGCCAAATACAGTTCTCTTGAATGCTATATTTGAAATTGCCCCCATTCTTGATGACATCAGACATTTAAAGTAATTTTGCATTCAGACACAAAAGGGAAAAGGTAGTAAAAAAAAGGGGGGAATGCCTCTCTCAGGAAAAACCACAAGGTTTTATTAAAATGCCCTCACCCTCTAGTAGTGGCATACTTCATCTTTGGGCGTGTTCAACATCTGACAACTCCTGGACCGAACAAATCAGGTTGTAGTTCAAGGCACAGCTCGTGTCATGGAAAAGAGGTGGGGCAGGCGAGGAGGGGTGCGGGTGGGTGGTGGAAAGTTATGTTATGTTATGTTAGTATATGTCTTGTATAGCGCTCAGCTACTCGAAGAGTGTCCCGGCGCTTTAGACTCCAAGGAGGACACGGAAGTGGGATGAGATGGCAAACCTACTGTACAAAAAGCCAAATCTTAAGGTCTTTCCTAAAAGCTAAGAGATTGACGTTCTTCCGCAAGGACAGAGGCAAAGCATTTCACAGCTGTGGCGCCAAACGTTTGAAGGAACGACCACCGATGCGCACTCGTTTTATTGCCGGGACGGAAGCCAAGGCCAATGAAGATGACCTGAGCGACCGAGAAGGCAAATAAAAGTTCCGTCTTTTCCTAATATATTTGGCACCAGTGCCATGAAGAGCTTTGAATGCTAAAGTGAGCGCCTTGAAAATAATACGCTTCCGAAGTCAGTGGAGGGCCTTTAAGAGGTCTCTCGCACTGGATCTCCAATGAAGACCGAAAATTGCTCTCGCTGCAGAATTCTGCACAGTTTGCAGTCGTGATATCAGGAATTCCGGAAGGCCTAGATATAACACATTGGCATAATCCAAGCGTGAACCTATCAGTGCTTGGACAGTAGTTCTTCTATGGGCAAAAGATAGTAATGGCAGGAACTTTCTAAGCATTTTAAGGAGACCAAAGCACTGATCAACGAGGCCGAGGATCTGAGGCTTTAGCGTGAGACCACTGTCTCCTTTCACGCCAAGGATTTTGGCCACGGAGGTGGCGGCCAGAGGTGGAAACATGGCCTCTGGCAACCAGGACTTCCAGCCCGAATCGGGAGGGCAGCCGAAGAAAAGTACCTCTGACTTATCAGAATTGCACTTGAGGTTATTAAGTTGAAACCACTTGAAGACAGCCCCGAGACAACCGCTGATACTTTCGCCGTTAAACTCCGAGTTCTTATCACAGGAGAAGAGGAGCTGGGTATCATCGGCGTACGAAACAATCCGGGCACCGTAGGACTCAGCCAGCGCCGCCAGAGGGGCCATATAGACGTTAAAAAGAGTAGGGCTCAAAATTGAGCCCTGGGGAACTCCTACCTCCAGTGGCAGCACTACAGCTGAGTACGAGGGGGCCCAGACCGTTTGTTAGCGATCAGCTAGAAAGGACTCAAACCAGCTGAACACCGTCCCCCTCAGACCAATCTCACAAAGTCTTAAAAGGAGACGGCTATCGGGGACGGTGTCAAAAGCCGCCGAGAGATCCAACATCACCAACATCACTTTTCCCCCAGAGTCCAAAACCTCCTTGATTACCTCAGTTACTTCCAGCAATGCAGTTTCTGTGCTCAAATTTGCCTGGAAGCCCGACTGGGTGTGATGCAAGATGTCATTAGTCTCTAAAAAATTGAAGAGAGAAGAATGAACGTGCTTCTCTGCAATCGTGGCAAAATCTGGGATAAGAGAGATAGGTCTACAGTAGGCGTAAGTCGTAGGAGCAAGTTAATTTGTTTCAACAGGGGGAGAATAAGGCCTGCTTCCATACCCGCGGCCCCACTCCCGTGATGAAAGAACGATTTAGCACTGGGTTGATTAAGGGATTGATCACGTGCGCTGTTTTGGCGAGAAATTTGGCCAGGCAGGGATCCAAAGGGGAGCCTGACTTCAACTTAATTAGAAGGTCCAGCGAAGCCGTGTGGGAAAGGGAGGGAAAACTTGACAGAACAGGACCTTCGGCAGCTGAAGAGGGTGAGAGGGGAGTGAGACCGGAAACTACAAAATCACCGGGAGGTGAAAAGGATGCCTGGATATTTTTTATTTTGCTGGCAAAGAAATCAGCTAATTGAGAGACCCATAATTCAGAATGGACAAGTTTGGATGTACTCGAGGACGGTGAGGTAAATTCCTTTACTGTTAAAAAGATTTCTTTGCTCGTGTTAGTGGCTGCCTCAATTCTCCTAGCAAAATAGGATCTTTTCTCCAAGGTGATGTCACTGTGATACCTCTTAATGGAGCCCCTAAAAGCCTCTTTGGACAGAGGATCGTTGTGCCGACGCCAAGCTCTCTCGGCTTTCTTACATTGCCGTCGACTCTCGGTGAGTGCAGGTACTGTACGTGGCACGGCTTTCACGTGGGGTTCATTCAGCTGAGATCTATGTGCAGAAACTGACATCTGATGTAAGAGATGGAACCACTAGATGATGCAGGGCTTCTTGGTCCCTCTCTGAGGTGCTATTGCTGTAAATTGAAGAATTACACACTGTGGGAGAATGCTCCCTAACATGATTTCCACAATTTGTTTTTTAATATTATAACCAGCGCTTATTTTGCCTTGGCCAAGAAGGGGTACAGATGACATAATAGCATTTAAAAAAGACAGGAAGTAAAAATAGACATGTTTTATGTGTTCTTTGCTCAGTCAACAATGCAAATGTGGGATATTTGTAAAGTGTGAACCTAGATGTAAATTACCAGACATGACCAAAAATGTTGCATTTTATAATGAATAAGGACAATCCTACTAGTTCCACCACCTTCAGCCTAACTGCTGGGAGCTTTTGTTGATATATAAATACAAACACTTAACTGGATGAAGAACACCCAAGTAGAGAAGGGATATGGCTCAAATGTGATCTGAACCTTAAAGAGCTTATTTATGAGAGGATTGCACCACGGAAGCATCACTTTTTCTTACACTCTGGCAGCACAAGCCTCTCAATCATATATATGAGGCCACTCAAAGCCACTTTGCTTTGCATGGCCTCATAAAAATGTAATAATACAAAGCAGCACAAGTCATTGTGTTGCCTTACTCAGTGCCAGGGAGACGTTCCATGGGTGTTGCAGCAGGTGTTCCTACGCAACACCCATGTATTTTGATGCAACCCCAGATTTACTTAATCATGTAAACCTGGGACAGTCAAAAACCTAAGGAAATGATGGACGGAGCGTTGACAATACAAGCACTCACCCCCAGTCAACTGATCTGCGTTTAATCCATCACCGTTCTTTAGCCCACTCTGCCACCCCAGTTCAGACATGGCCATATGCAAACCAGTCTGACCCTGTGCCTCATGGGAACAGTCCAGCCTAAACTGCCAAGCCATGCCTTCAGTCAAAAACCTCACACCTCTCCCAAGCAGGCGTAATGAGAAGAAACATTTTTATTTCTCCTGAGCTTTTTTCCTCTTTTCATGTGTGCCGCATTCTGCAGCACATATAGAAAGAAGGAAAACACCTCTCTGGATTGTTTTTGTGCAGGAAGGGGCCCTTTCCTGCACAAAAACAATCCTGCATGCAACTCAGACACCCTGGCACCATGGTGCCTGCTTTGGCACTAGGCATCAAATTGTGCGCCTGCGCAGGGGGGAAGGGAAGGAATACACTGTATTTCATAAACACTATGCATTTCTGCCCTTTCACATTGGCATAGAGCAGCGCAGCATGACTTGTGGTGCTGCCCTGCACCAATTACCCGTAAATGAGGCCCTTAGTGAAGTGCTGTAGTAAAATGAACATGGCAACAGCAATGAATTTTTTCTAAACATTATGAAGAACTTATCAAACAGCCTTTTACACACAAATCGAGACGATTTAAGTAGGTTACATGCACATTTGTTCTGACCTGAAAGCACAAAATGCTGTGACCTTCAGATTTAAAGCTGTTAGTTTATGAAGCTCTAGTCCAGGGATCGCCTAACTCTTCTATGAGAGCTACTTTTGAGAAATGGCAATTATACTGAGCTGCTAAAAAAATCTAATAACTGTTACAATAGTTACCATATCAGACCTGGTCATGGATCATTTTTTTTGTTTAAATTGGTATACTCTGACCAACATCTGCAAGCCCTACCGCACCCTTGAGGTACTCTGATATTTCTTCTCAGAACAGAGCTTACACATACAGTGTGACGCACAAAGCCGAAGTCCACTTCAGCAGCAACTTTGGTGCATGGTGATTGGTTATGTCACAGGCTTCAACCAGTTAAGTGTTTGGCCAAAGAACTTTGGGATTGGTTTGACTGGCTGACACTTCTGAGATCTACAACTTACCAGTAAGTACTCCTGCACTCTGAAGGAAGCAGCATGAATAAGTTTGAGATCCTCTTTATTTTTTTTATGGTGGACTTCATAACCAAGATCTAACAAATGGCAGCGCTCAAGCAACCATTGGTGACCTCTGCTCTTGTCCATCTTTCTTGCCAAAAATCATAACTTTCCAGTGGGTTAAAAGCAACTGCCTCAGATTTGCAATATCTTCTCAACCAAATACTTCCCATACGCAGTGGTAGATCAGACTTTCAAAAGCGGCCCCTCAAAAAGTCTAAGTATCCGGTTTCAATTACAAAACGAGCCTCATCCAGAACCTGTGTTTTAAACATTTTACCTTTGTTACTCTTATTTTCACTTTCAAGTATACGGTGGCCTTCTTGAACATAGGTGTACAACAGTACACTTCAGCATTAGGTTGAGTACACCAAGATAACTCTTCCAGATTAAACATCTGCCGGCCACCATTTCAACACCCTAGTTCAACAGCATTGGTATTTCTGATGTGCTGAGGGTCTAAACCTTCCTACGATATCCCAGAACAATTTTAACCAAAACAGCAGCATTATGTTACAAAATATAAATGACTTATTGTTAAAAATAGGGTCTCTAGTTGGCACAGGTTTGCACCCTGCCGAGTAGGGACCACCACACTAGGCAGAGTAAGTTAGATATATACCCTAAATTAACCTATGCTCACCCTCTCGTATCTTGGTCCAGAGCAGTGAGGATTAACTTAAGAGGCAATGTGCAAAGTATTTGTATAGAACAAATTACAGTAAATCAATGCAAACATCACAAAAAGACTCCACATGTTTAGAAAAAGAATATTTGAGTAAAACAAGACCAAAAGAAAACAATCCTATAAGTAGAAGTTGAGAAATGATTTTTTAAGACTAAATAAGAAAACAGTGCTTAGATGACAATAGCGCTAAAGGCTACTTGAGGCCTCGCTAGACCGGCGTAAACAAGAAAACTCAAGAAAACCGCGATGGAGCATACAGTTTTGTCCCGCATAAATGTTACTTTCTCAAGCTGAGCGAGGAGTCCTGTTCGCAGGAACGAAGTTCCTCGGGGTAAAGCACGATGAGTGTCGCTGGTCCGCAGAGCACGATGAGCTGCTGGCTGTCGTGGACAGACATGCTTTGGGCTCGCGGACAGCGATACTGCAGTGTGAAGAGACAAGCTTGTGCCCGCTTGTGCTGATCCTTTGTGCGAGTAACGCGGTTCTGGAGCAAACGGGCCTGTTCACGTTTGCAAAGAGCCCAAAAGCCTGATTTAAAGAGTAATTGTGCAGGAAAGCCCCCTTCTGAAGCCCTAGACTGGAAGGGCACATCAGGGAAGGACAAGACTCACAGATGGCACAATCCAGCAGCACCAGAAGAAGATGGAAATATTTTATATCCCTGAGACTTCTAGGAACAGGAGCCAAAACAGCAAGCGGTTAAATTAACTCTGGGTTCAGGTGGATAGGTCCAGTCCTTATCCTCAGCAGGACAGCTCAGCAAACAGAGAAGCAGTTCCTTGGAACAGTCAGTTACAGCAGAGGGGCAATCCTTACAGCACAGCAGTCTTCACTTCAGCAGAGTTCTTCCCCAAGTAAAGTAGTGTACTGATTTGATAGGACCAGAGCCTCTGTACTTATACCCAAAAGTGCCTTTGATGCAGGGGGTGACTTCAAAAGTGTTCTTTGAAGTGGACAAGGATGACTTTCACCCCAGCCCTGGCTCCAGACTACCAATAGGGGGTAAATCAGCCCTTTGCATGAGGGCAGGACACAACCTGTTCAAATGTAAAAGTGAACCCAATCACACTGCCCACGAAGAAGAATCACACCCAGCCCTTCCTGTGTTGTGGCTGTCTAGAGAGTAAGCACAAAGTGTAGCTGTCACCCAGATGTGTACTGGAGACGGGCTTCAGGGCACATAGAGCAAAGTTCAGAGCAGAGAAATTTCCACTTTCTAAAAATGGCATTTCGAAAATGGTAATGTTAAATCCAACTTTACCATTAAACAGGGCTATGGAAGCAGCAGTGAAAAACAAATTTAGCTGTTTGTCACTGCCAGGACATGTAAAACTTACAAGTACATGTCCTGCCTTTTGGTTACACAGCCTCTGCCCTTAAGGCCTACTTTAGAGGTGGCTTATGTGTAACAAAAGGAATGTTTAAGGTTTGGCAAGTGGTTCTAAATGCTGAGTCGAAGTGGCAGTAAACTGCACTCACAGGACCTTCAACAGGAGCCCTGAGAGATGTTAGAAATGCTACTGTGTGGGGGGGTGGGGGGGGGGTGTCACAACCAGTGCTGCAGGCCCACTAGTAATATTTAGATTACAGGCCATGGGTATATGGTATACCACTTTACAAGGTACTTACAAGTAAACTAAATATGACAATCCGGTATATACCAAAGCCAACATGTTTTAGGTGAAAACGACATGCACGTTAGCACTGGCTTGCGGTGGTAAAGTGCTCAGTGTCCTAGACCTACAAAAAGCTACTCAGACAACAGTGGTCCCATCTCAAGGGAATACATGAAAAATAAATATAGACACAATCGTAACTATATTGAATTGCAGACTTGTCCAGCCGGACAGTGATCTAATATTTTACTTTTGAAGAATAGAGAAAAATATTACACAACAGTACACAATCTGGGGCACAAGCTTGTACCAAACTTACAATTGTGCAACTGACACACACTAATGACAAGGGAACAAGAGGGCTTGTAGGCACAAGCATGAGGTTCGAAGTACTTGAGTTACACAATGTCATAGTACATCACCACATAGTTTACACCTTTACATCAATTTATAACAGTACAGTTTGTATAAGGTGTCATTTAAGTCGACGGCGTTTCAATCTGTTAGCTAGATACACAGATCATCATCAGGACATAATTCTTATGCCTAATAATCTAAGCCTCTGATGCCGAGAACCGATATGATGCGGCTCGGAAAAGGTCATTAGTGCATAATGGCACTTGGTGGGCAACCCGTCGGCGTGATGGCCGGGTACAGGGTGATTACAGCGTCCCGATCGTGGCGTCTGTATAGGTGTTCAAGCGTGACTGACGCTTGAATGGTGGTGACAGGTAAGCATTCATTGGGGGCGTATAGTTCCGCGTAGTATGGGGCGAAGCTTTCCCGTGGGATCTGTGAGTGCCTCGACTGCCGGGCCCAGGATGCCCGGCAGTGCTTGGGAATGGAATGTTCCCTGACAGAGTCGATGTAGCATCTTACTGGATTTGTCTCCCCATTGGTACACTCTGGTACTATGCCGCCCTCAATCAGGAGGGTGGTATAGCTCTGTTGAGCCATCAGCAATTGTCTCCTAACCTGGCCTCCTTCTGCCTCCCAATTTCTACGCTCGAGTGCTTCTATGCCAGACTCCGCTTGCAGCAGCTCTTCTTTATGCTGCCGTACACCAGGAAATGTCCGCCCCCTCAGTATGGGTTTCAATGCCTCCCATAGTGTCTGTCAGGCTTTCACACACGAGGTTCCTGTTGTTTCCTTCTTGGCGATGCATGCTCCCAACTCCTCTGCAAACTAACCAGTCAGCAAGGAAGGAACACTTGCCCTAGTGATTAATTAGCAAGGGAAAGGGGAAGTGGAATTGAGAAACAAGACAAACAACAATGGATATCTTCTGATATGACAGTTCTCATCTCTCTGTTCGAGTGTTCAGGACTTCTATATTCGTATATACCTTGTAAATAAATAATACCTTATCAACTTTTAAACAATACCTTACTTTGTTACCAGAATGTATGCCTTTAACATAATTACATACCAATGTTCAAGAAGTCCCTCTCTATCACTCTTTTAGTCAAGCATTGGCTTTTCTGGGTGTATGCCTTAAAAGTAATACACAAGCATTAAACTCTTATTACATCCTATACTAAAATGACACAAAAATATCTACATTGAATGAATACCAATAAGTTTGGTTAAAGGGTTAGTTTGTATTAATCTCACACTTTAAACTTTCCAACCTGATGTATGCTTGAAGTTTTCCGCAAAAAAAAGGATTCTGAAAAATAAATAAAGAAAGAAAAGAAACAACCAGCAGCTCTCCACCCTTTGAGAGTCTTGTAACTGTTGCTATTTTTATAACAAAACAACTACTTGTTGTTCTCACACAATTATATCCTTGAAAACAATTCACTTTTAACTTTTGCGTTTTTTCTCTATGATTCAGCAATATACAACCTTCCTACTAGAGTTTGTAGTTATGTCCATACTATTTCCAAACTCAAGATATTTTAAAGTACCTTTTAACAAAGATTAATTGTTCAAACAATGATTTCTTGATGACCCACAATTGTCTCTATCAATGTCTAACAATCGCGTTTTCTATTGCTTTTAGTTTGCTGTTCTTTTCCTGAAAATCAAGGACATTTCTATTGGTTTTTCTAATGCTTGTTTGTTTCCTTGGTTGCCCTAGAAACTAGGTATTTCTTACTTTGTTCACAGGAGCCGGTTTACCACATGACGTCATCACCGGAACTGGAAAAGGAAGGGAACTCCGGAAGACGTGGACTGAAGAACGGAAGCGCTAGAAAATGAAGGTAAGGCTTGAGATGCACCAAAACACGAACTGAAGGGAAGGTGCACCGAAGAGGTGGGAGGAATTCCAAGCGGAGGCCCAACAGGAAGGATCCAAAGGCGGGGAATCAAGGCGTCAGTTCAGGAATGCTCGTCGAGAAGATAGACACGAAGCGAAGCGTCTCTCTGAGCAGAAGCAGGGTATTTATAGACTGCGTCTTGCTCACTCACGTGTATTGCTTTGACAGTTTTAAACGTGAGCGCGAGAAGATTTTTTACTTAAATGTCATCAAGTGTAGATAATCCTTCAGGAGTCTTTGTTAACTAAAAAGTCTGCAGGGTCTAACAAGCATTGCCAAATGCACATGTTCTAGGTCTTTGATATTTACCAAAACTAGCATTGCTACATGTAAATCACAATATGTACTATTCATAGAAAAAGCATGAAACTATATTTAAGCAAAAGGTAATCAACTTGCAATTGCTGAGGAACCCATGACAGTTCTCCCCCCCTAAAGGCCTTCTTATTGGTTGTGGTTTGTTTGGATATAAAGCATGAAAAGACCTGACCAATCGGGGTGCATGTACATTTACTTCAGGCTCCCAAGATCTTTCTGAGGGATCATATCCTTTCCAGTCAATTAAATAGTATAATCGACCTCGTACTCTTTTTGCGTCCAAAACTTTTTTAACCTCATACTCAATGTGGTCTACAATTACTGGAGGGGGAGGATTATCCGGTCGAGTCTTTGGATCATATGGTTTTAACAGGGACACATGAAACACAGGGTGAATAGCATAGTCTTGAGGTAGAGTCACTTTTATTGATACTGGGTTCACAATTTTTTCAATAGGGAAAGGTCCAATGAATCTGGGTTTTAATTTCTTAGGTCCCTGAATCTGTATATTTTTAGTTGAAAGCCAAATGAAATCTCCTGGTTTGTAATGTGGGGAGGGTATTCTGTGCAAATCAGCTGCTTCTTTCATTTTACTTTTATGTTTTTCAAGACTTTTCTTAACATGATCCTGAAAAGTTAACAGATCTTTTATTCGTTCAGAAACAGCCGGCATATCTTGAGGTTTTTCTGGGCAGACTATTGGTAGCATTCTGGGATGTTGACCTGTGAGAAAATAAAATGGTGAGCATCCCAAAGCTGAATGCAATGTATTATTATAAGTGAACTCTGCTAAGGGTAAAGCTTCATCCCAATTTGAGAATAAAGTGGTAGACAAACAGAGCAGACTTTGCTCAAGATATTGGTTCACTTTTTCAGTTTGGCCATCAGTTTGAGGATGAAATGCAGATGACAAAGCGATTTCAATGCCTAACTCATTACCAAGTTGTTTCCAGAACTTTGAAAGAAATTGAGGACCTCTGTCAGAAATAATTCACAACACAGGAGCCCTGTTTGTGGATTTCTGCCCTACAGAGGAGGCTTCTCACTGCGCTCTGGTGGGTTTATTGTCGCTGCTTTCTTTCCTGCTGGGACCCGGTGCTCGTTGCCAGCTGTCTCCCCCGCCGCCGCCGGCTATTTCCATCCTAGGCGCGGCCGCTGTGCAGGGAGACTACATCACCCAGGAGCCCCGGCACCCATATTCCGGGACACGCCCCCTCAGTGCGCCTGGAGGCGTTTAAATATTGGACCTCACCTCGGCTGAGCGGGAGCCCTGTTTGTGGATTTCTGCCCTACCGAGGAGGCTACTCACTGCGCTCTGGTGGGTTTATTGTCGCTGCTTTCTTTCCTGGTGGGACCCGGTGCTCGTTGCCAGCTGTCTCCCCCGCCGCCGCCTCCTATTTCCATCCTAGGCGCGGCCGCTGTGCGGGGAGACTACATCATCCAGGAGCCCCGGGACCCATATTCCGTGAACACGCCCCCTCAGCACGCCTGAAAGCGTTTAAATATCGGACCGCACGCGCGGGCGGTGCCGGGAGAAGCCCGGGACAAGGGCGGGCCATCTGTGGCCATCCGGGGCCTGAAGGGGACTGGACTGGGCCACCCCTCTTACATATTGCCCTCTGGGACTTGTGATCTGTGAGTAAAGCGCCCCTCTCTACCTTCATTGAATTTTATCCAAGTACCTGTCTTTTGCCACTCTGTAGCGACCAAAACGCTTTGGTTTCGATCTTACGATAACTCACACTTAAGTGGGGCACTGTACTTATACTTTTGTAGTTGCTGAAGGGCTAAAACAAATATGAGCAAGAATAAAAATACACCTATGTCGACTCGCTCGACTACAAGGAAAAAAGCTCATTTTATCACCCCACTTCCAAGCCTGACTGCAATTGATAGAATGCTACAAAAAACAATTGGTGTTGTTGTTACTGCCATAGAGAGCACGGAGAGGCGCCTCTCACTACCTCCAAGCATTTGCCTATGTACCCAACTCCCTAAGGAAATAAGTATGCACGCAAATATTTCTGTAACTACTACGTACTCACAGGACTCCAACCTCATGGAATCATATGCTGACTTTCCGGAAAAAGACACTAATTGTGCTACTACACCACACCGATCTCCACCTAATGACTTTGTTAACCGGGAAAGTAGATTGTCATTGACCCCAAATATGCGAATAAATGTTCACTCCCCCCTACTAATTAATGTGTCAGAAGGGTCTGATTTCGAAAAGGGAGTAAATAAGAGCCATGCATCAAGGCTTGTCAATAGCGCCGCACAAAAGTCAATACTTGTAGATCCAACTCAGGTAATTGGCAACCAAAGGATTATGGCCACTGACACTACTGCCATAGAATTGCTCGACCAGGCATCGGATAATAATATTTGTGTAGAGACCCTCATGCTAAGGATGGAAAACCTAATGAAATCACTTATGCTTCCTATGCATGAAAGGGTCAAAAGGATAGGAGAGAAACTGGAAAAAATAGAGGAAATGGTACAACAAAACAATTACATTTTTGTGAAACATAAAAAATTATAAGCCAGTAAACCCACCAAATAATAAGGAAATTCTAGAAGTCGCACCAGACAAACGTAAGCCCGTCAAACAAACACATGCATCCTCAATGCCAGGCAACGGGCATAAAGAGCCATCAAAGGACCCTCCAGTAAATCTAGGTAGGAGCAGAGATAAGATGCCTGCTAACACCCAGTCTAGAGCACCAGAGTCTAAAAACATAAACGGAAGGGATGAGCACAAGAGGGGAACTGAGGGTCCAAACACAAATATTCAGCTGAAGCAGCCACTAGATAGAGTAAGACCATCTAATAATAACACATGCATTAATTTGCCACCCGAATCCCACTCTTTTACTGCGGTCATGATAGGAGTACCAGTTCTAGGAGAAGGAAAGTTAGAAAACTACTGTGACCTTAAAGACAAGGTTAGCCATTGGCTAAATAGGCACAGGCCAATCCCTCCTTTTTTTAATGGCCAAATACTTCACGTCAGAAGACTAAGCTGGGTGGGGCAGAGGAAAAAAGATCAAGAAGGTAATTGCATTATAATAAACTTTAAAGATAATCGTGTGGTAAACTATATTAGCCGTTGGAGGGAAGGTGACCTAGAAAGTAGGATCCAAACCGTAGATCTTAGTTACTTTTACCCTCCATCTCCCATGGCCCAATGTCATATGTACTCAAATTGTACTCAAGGATGAAGGTATTACGAACCTTATGAAAACCAATTTACGATACCTACCTACAATCGATTTGATGCCTTCCATTTCCAGGAAGGTCTCGAGGACCACTTGATGAGGAGATAGGGACCACAATAGCTCACATCTCGTTTGAATCATGTAGTAGTATAGTAAATAGGGAACAGGTAAAGGCGGATATGCACTCTGCATTAGCTATATGGGATAGCTCAGACTTATTGATATCAAACACCCCGAGGGAAAGGTTCGAGATTGAAAATCACCCAGGACAATCGGCGCCAGACAATGATCCTTAGAATGACAAAAATCTAGCCAATGACCAACCCGCCCAAATATCACTAACCCCAGTTGCTGAAGTGACAGCAGAAGCTAGGAGAGAAACCATAAGCCTTAAAACAAAGTTAGTCTCCTAGAACATCGCTGGACTTAACAAGAATTTAGTAAATGGCTCCTGGAGTGAGTTCATAGACCAGTATGATATAGTATTCTTACAAGAGACGTGGTCACAAGAATCCCCCCAGAGACTGGGTTACAAAACATATAGTGTAAATGCGAGCAAGTGTGGTAGAGGCAGACCTTCAGGAGGTTTAGTCATTTGGATCAGTATCACCTTAGAAGTAGATATAATCCCTTTATGTATTAACTCCCCTGGTATATTGGCGTTAAAAGTTGTAATGCGCGATAACAGAATAATATATCTATTCAATGTTTATAACAGGCCTCATAGCAGTAGTAAAGGATCACCAGTTATTGAACAACTGGACCGCTGTCTAGTGCTACTAGAGGCTGAGTCAGGTGTAATCTGCTACGGGGATTTTAATTGCAAGTACGAACCCTTGACAGGCATAGGTGACCTTTTTGAAGAACAAGACTTAGCTTACAACATTGCCTCTCTTGATCATAGTAGCGAGACCAAATGTACAGTAGCAGCGACACAACTCTTAAAATTAACAGTAGAGCACGAACTACGGGCGTGCAATGGTCGCCTACCCTCAGATAGACCTGGAGGTTGTACATTCCATAGAGGTAATTACTTAAGCCAGATAGATTACATAATGCTGTCCCTAAACCTATGGTACACTACAATAGATCTAAGGATTATTACCAGGGAGGAGATCGACCATTATCCTCTAGAACTAGTACTAGAATCTGATCTATTTAAAACTAGTAATAAACGAGCGGAAGAGAATATACTATCTACTGGAGAGCTACAAATAACTAATAATAGAAGAGCCATAAAATGGCCCTACATCCTAGCCAAAGACGATAAAATGGCAGATATTTATAACACATTCTCAGACATAGCTACTCCACTCCAAGAATTAAAAGAAGGAGACGATAAGGTGTTACAGTTACACTACACCTTAGTAGAAGCTCTACTCCCGTTACTGACGAAATTGTACAAAAAGGAAGATAAAGGGTCTAGCAAGCACTATGAGATTGCCAACCCCTGGTACAGTAAGGAATGTAGAGCAGCAAAGACGGAGCTTATACATGCCATTAAAAATAAGAGCTATTCAGAAATTAGTACGTATAGGCAGAAGTATAAAAAGTCACTATTAGAAGCTAGGAAGGCCTGGGACAACGACTTGTAGTCGGACCTAATAGCTGCCGCTAGAAGTAAGGACCAGGCTGCCTTCTGGTGCCTTATTGCCAAGGGAAATAAGACCGGGAAAAATAATAAAGATCTCTATCTAGATGAGAAAACCTGGGTCGACCATTTCACTAATCTCTAACAGGATTATAGTGGGGATGATTGTACAATAACAAATGGCATATACGACAACAGTTTGGCCACTGTACTGCACTTTAGCCAGGTGGAGGCTACTAAAGCGATAGGTGCTATGAAAGCAGGGAAGGCGCCAGGACCGGACAGGATCCCAGGCGATTTATTAAAACATGACTTAGAAGTCTGGGGCCCTCATGTAAATTTTTTGTGCAACTTGATAGCCGCTGGGACACCAATTACCCATACGTGGAAAGGGGCTGAGATAGTTACGATCTTTAACACCTTGAATGCTAAGGCAATTCCCGCTGTGTGCTGAGAAATGCAGGATCCCATTATTCACGACGAGCTCACCTTGTCACGAGCACAGCTCCAGTGTGCCTCATGACGAGCTGAGCTCGTCATGAGCATGGAAGGGTTTAAAAAGGGCAACTGCCAAGATCCAGCTAACTACCGCCCAATTAGTTTACTAGACATACTACAAAACATTTATGCTAGGCATATTTTAAACAGATTAACAGAATGGATGGATGAGGAGGACATTTTAACAAAGTTTCAAGCGGGGTTTAGAGCGAAAACAAGCACACTTGACCAAGTTTTTAGGTTCATGTATATTTACTGGAAATACATTTTAATTAGGAAGGGCAGCCTTTATGTCACTTTTATAGACTTAAGGGCTGCATTTGACCTAGTCCCTCGCTCTCAGCTATGGGAGACCTTAAAGAAAATTGGGGTCCCTTTGGAAATATTAAGGCAACTAATAAAGCTACATACTGGGAACTATGCCAGTGCGTTGGGGACCAGGGGGAGAACTAACTAAACCAATTCCGGTGGGAAGAGGAGTAAGGCAAGGGTGCGTATTGGCACCAACCCTTTTCTCACTATACGTACACGACATCCCCGACTTTCTATCAGGAAGTACGCATGATTCTCCTCGTTTGGGAGGAGAGGTGGTATCGGCTTTATTATTTGCTGACGACACAATTTTAATATCTCAAACACCAAAGGGACTCCAATCACTAGTAGACACCTTCGATAGATATTGTTTACAAAATGGACTTGAAATAAACTCCAGTAAAACGAAATACATGTCACTAAACCCCACTAATATTTTTTTAAAAAACATTGTTTTAAATAACCAGCCACTGGAATACGTAGACAGTTTTAATTATCTAGGAATCAACTTGGATAGCAAAATGACCTGGAAAGGTCAAATTGAAAAAAGCAGGATTATGATGGTCCAGAATTCTGTACCAATTTTGAAAAAACATGAAGCTACCACATGCAGAGTTGTTTCGCCTGCACTGGAGGTATTATTCAAAGCACAATCCGCCGCGCTCTACGGAGCGGAGATTTGGGGCCCCCAGTGTAGGGACCCCTTTGCTGCAAGTTTCTTTGGATTTAAATATAAAACGTAAAGACCATCATGCGGCCTTAAGACCACTTTTGTTTTGGGGCAGGATCTGGACCACTCCCGAACTGATCCATTATAAAACTGGCTTAGTTGAAATTTTAAAGGCCAATCGAACCAAGGTTATTCCATGGTTAAACCACATTATGACGTGGTTGCAAAAGCTAGACCTACCACACTACTGGGACGACCCACAACAGCTACAATCATTAAGTAAAAAACAGTTAAAAATTATATTTTGGAGGGAGGAGCTTCACGCGCAACCAAGATGGTCGCGTGAGCACAGTGCTCCCGAGACCCTCGCCACCTCCCGCTTCTATCCTGAATTTAATCCTGACTACGACAACGGGTTATTGACAACGTGACCCAGCTGATCTAATAGCTGTTTCCAGAAATTGATTTGGACTCCGTGAACCTCAACTATGATACTCTGAACTTTTGTGGCCTGCTCCATGGAACTGCCTGGGGCTCGAGTCATCATGGTGCCCAGGTGGTAGTTGAACAACAACGGCCAACGGGGTCCCGCTTACGACCCCAGCAGGGGTGTGGAATTTATTTAAATATCTACTTGTCCATGGGGCAGGTTGCTTCATAAATCTACTTGTCCTGTAACAAAATCCACTTGTCCCTTTGGTGCCATGTAGTGCGGCGACAAATTATGGCAGCAATCTCATTACCAGCATGGTTTCAGGAGGGAACATAGCACCGAGTTGGCCCTCACCATAGTGCTGGATAATATCTGCACACGAGTTGATGGGGGTCAGACCACCCTCCTGATCCTGCTAGACCTCACGGCTGCCTTCGAAACCCTTTCTCCCTCGGTTTTAACATCTCGCCTGAGGGAGATTGGGGTTGAGGGGTCTGCCCTGTGTTTGCTGACCTCTTTCCTCGACCAGAGAGAGCAGAGGGTGAAGCTGGGGGACTTTCTATCTCCATCCCTGTCTGTGCATTGTGGGGTCCCTCAGGGGTCGGCATTAAGTCCGACCCTTTTCAACATCTATGTGACCCCACTTGCCAGACTGATTAGATCTTTCGGGATGGAGGTAGTCTCCTACGCCGACGACACCCAGATCCTAGTCTCCCTCTCCCAGCCGGCCAGCTCGGCTGCCTCCAATTTTAGATCTTGTATGGAGGCAGTCGCTCAATGGATGATCCACAATTCATTGAAATTAAATGGGGAGAAGACGGAGGTCATGGTTTTCGGAGGAAAGGAAGAAATATGGTCGGCGAACTGGTGGCCGGACTCACTGGGAGCTTGTCATGTCCCTGCTATATTAGCTAAAAACCTAGGAGTCCTGATTGATCCTACCCTCAGCATGCGTCAACAGGTCAATAGAACAGTTTCAACCTGCTGGGGAATAATCCATGTACTGAGGAAGATTAGACACTATCTCTCTCAGCAGGCTAGAAAACAGGTTGTGGTTGCACTTATTGGCTCCCATCTGGACTATTGTAATGCGCTGTATACGGGACTAAACAAGGGTCTGCTGCAGCGCTTGCAAATGGTCTAGAACGCGGCAGCCAAATTTGTATTAGATCTGTCCAGAGGTGCCTCGGCCACCTCCGCCAGAAAATCGCTATACTGCCTCCCCATTGAAGATCGGATCCTCTTTAAAACTATGTGCATGACCTACGGGGCCCTGGTCAGAGGCAGTTCTACTGGGATCGGATCCATCTTGTCTCCATATACCCCCCCGAGGAATTTGTGCTCTGCCAACAAATTTCTGTTATCAGTCCCCCTCACCCGTAGAGCTAAATGGGGTGGCAAAGCCTTTTCCACTCTGGCACCTAAGTGAAGTGGTGGAATATCCTTCCGGTGGAACTTAAGTCCCATCCCACCATGCAGTCATTTAGAAAGGCTCTGAAAACTCGGCTTTTTGCGAAGTCATACTTGTAGTTGTGTTCTGCCTTTTTTGTTTTGATCTGTTTTTGTTAGGCCCATTGATGCCTTCGGGTTTTAGTTGCGCATTATAAATTTTATTTCATTCATTCATTCATTCATATAAGAGCTCTTTTATAGCCTCTCTGATTATGCCAGTGCTCATATCATGGTAGTGTTTGAATACTAGCAGTCCCTTTATCTTGCCATGTTTCGGCAGATCTACATACTGGGACTGAAGGTAGAGGTAAGCAATAGTTTCAGGGTTGGAATGCCCTTTTGAGTCTGTGCAAACCTACTAACCTGCATGTTTAAGGGTTTTCAACAACTCTTCTCTAAAATTGTCCCATACTGAGAAATGTTGGAAATGTACTCCTGATAATGGCAGACACAAACCTTCTTCCAGAGTTAGGAAAAAAGTGGTTGGAGGGAAAATGAACTTGCAAACCCTCAGGTTTTCGTAAGAGCAAATTTATACATGCACATATTGCTCATGCTAAAATGCAGTTCACAAATATTTTCTAGGACTACAATTTCTTGTCCGACTTCTGTAAATTCTTGTGAATACACAAAAACCATATAGCTAAACTTAATGCAAGTACATATACCAAGGGTGCACTTTTGAGACTTTCCTTAATAATTGGGCCCCTAATTTTGTCTAGCCTTAACCATGACCTTTTGGGTTTACTGAAATTCTCTCTCTCTCTCTGTGTATTGGCTGGCTTCACTGTGAGTGACAGCATTCTGCTCTTTCACAAGGAGCATATCGGCACACAACATAGTTTTGTTCCGTGCCAATAACTAATTTGGCACCAAAATAATTATTGCTTTTGGCAATGTTTCTTGTAATGGTGAGGGCACGGCAGCTCTCACACCAATAAGGTTTTACAAAAACAATGTCAAAACAAGTCACGTATTTCTAAAACTAAAACACTGACCAGCAATTTCAGACCTACTGGCTTTGCCAATGCTTGTTTTCTTATGTTTTCCATAATCTTATTGATACTGGTTACTCTGATTTTCCAATATGAATTTCTTTGGGAAATGCTAGCATGCATCAACACATTTTACTAAATGAGGCTTCAAAGAAATGGTACCTGAAATTTTACAGTAGTTTAGCAAAATGTTTTTTTCCCCTACTTTCATTTAGGAACATTTTATATTGAAAGCTAAGAATCCTTAATCTTGCTTTTAAGCTTCTGCAAATATTTGCATCTAATCATAGAGCATTTTGGGAGCATTATGCATAGCCTCATATTACTAAACTTTGAAACCATGTGTATACATTTTTATACTGGAACCACTGTCAGTAGTGCAGTCAGAATTTACATTTATTTAGAGCGTGCACCCTAATAATAAAGGCTTTAAATTAATGAACCATAAATACAAATTTGAACAGCATTAACATATGCACACAAATATTAACTTAACTGCAGGCAGTGCCCTTCCCTTACCTTTAATGTGGTATTGCAAACTGGCAGCCAAAGGGTTTGTGCTGCAGGGGGTTGGGCCTACTTGTCCCAAGGACAAAATACACATTAAAACTTGTTGCCCTTGACTCCAAACAATATGTCCTGGGCGTCGGGCTATAGGAATTCCACATCCCTGCCCCAGAGTTAACTTTCGGTTTCATTTTTGGTTCCCTTTGCCTCCTCCTATTTCTGCATCGCTTTGCCATCCCGGGAACCGGACCCCGCAACTTCACTGTGTGCCAACTGCAGGGTGTCCCAGGTCGTGGGATACCCAGCCGGGACTCGCATCCGGGGATCCCAGTGGATACATTGTGAGGAGTCATTTTTACAAGGTCCGAAAGGCCCCTTCGGGGGCAGCACCCAATATGGCGGGCAAGCCTGATAGCGAGAAGCAAAAGACCAAGACCGTTCACCGTGGGGGCGCTATTCAAACAAACATAATGGATCGCTATACCCATCCTAGAGGGTCCCCCTGTGGCACGAGACGGTCTCTGGAGGACGCCGGCGACTCCTCAACTGCTGTGGATGATTTGACCCTTCGCGATGTCATGGGCGCCATTGCTGGTATGAAAACATCCATTGGTCGACAATATGAGGCTCTGGCTCTGAAGCTGGACACCGTGGCAATATATGTCAACCTGATCAGGACTGACCTATCGAAAACAAACGAGAAGGTGAAATCCTTGGATCCTAAGACCTCCAGCCTTACGACTGATGTCTCCGATTTACAGACGGTGGTTTGCAACAAACGATCCTCCAATGATCTCTTCGCCCGTCGACTGGAGGATTTTGAAAGATGGGCCAGACGTAATAATATACGTTTCATTGGGGTCCCTGAAAAATCGGAAGAGTTTGCCGCGGATCTCCTGTTAGAGGATCTCATCTTGAACGATCTCGCCCCCAAAGGCCTGAGCAACTTCTTTGTGGTGGAACGAGCACACAGAGTGCCGGGTGGGAAGCCGAAACTGGGTGCCCCGCCGCGGCCTATAATTGCCAGAATCTTCAATTTCAGAGATAGAGACGCTATCCTGCAGGCATCGCGAGTGGGTGGCCCCACGAAGTTTGAAAACACTACAGTGAGCTTCAACCCTGATTACACCCAGTTTGTTCAGAAACAAAGGATGGGATTCTTGGGAGTGAAGCGGCGACTGCGAGACATGGGTATGAAATATGCAATGCTTGTCCCAACTCGGCCACGTGTTGAACACAATGAACGGACGTTCTTCTTTGATCGCCCCGAGAACGTGAGTGATTGGCTTGACACTCTGCCCACACAGCGTGATCGCTCAGAACTTTTTGGTGGGACTGAAGGAGCCGAGGGCGGCCCGCTGGAACAGGATTGAGAAGTGGTAGCTGTTTTTTGGACAATATACAGAACTGTCAGCTGTGGTTTCATGACTTTTGCGATACTTATGGTACTGTACCCAGAGGTGGCGAGGGAGAATGGGACTCTTCCTCCTCCGGGTTTCTTTTTGTAGACTAGTTTAATAATTGGGCGACAGGCACACTGCAATTTGGGGTGGCTTTTGAGTCTATCGCAGGGGTGCAGGGTGGAGGGGTGTATTTTTGGGCTTTGTGGGGGGGGTGAGGTTTGGGTTTGTTTCATTTTGTTTCAAGGCAACACATCATAGTACATCTTGATCTGGGTGTTCTGTTCGCTATGGGGTAGATTTGTCACTTGCTCTTGGGATGGGGGGTAGGGGGCTGAAGTTATTGTGCTGGAATGTCAATGGGTTGGGGGACAGGATAAAACGTGGGGTTGTGTTACAACTATTGAGACGCCTTTCCCCTGATATAGTTTTATTGCAAAAGACACATTTGACTGGCAACACATACCATGCTATTATTCAGCGAGGATATCGTCTGATTGCACATTCTGGATTCACCACTGGATCTAGAGGGGTGGGTATCCTAGTCAGGAGTTCCCTCCCCCTGGAGGTAGATGACATAATCCTTGATGATGGGGGACGCTATGCTGTGCTCACCGGTAGGTGGGAGGGGAAGACCATCTCACTGCTCTCTGTGTATGTTCCACCTGGGCTGCAGACCACAACCTTTTTAGGGTGGTTTTAGGGCTCCCTGAGGGCACTCTGATTATGGGTGGAGATTTTAACTCTGTTGTTTCCGGTAGGGAGGACCGCAGCCCCCCCAGGGACCTCACAAAATCACAGTCATGGTTAGGTGAATTTTTGCAGATGCTGGGACTGGTAGATTGTTGGAGGCTAATGCAACCGAGACAGGCGCAATTCACCTTTCACTCTGGCGCTCACTGTAGCCTCTCAAGGCTTGATTATATCTTGATGCCAGCATCGCAGGCCTCTTTGGTTAGGGAAGTTAGATATCTTGCCAGGGGTATTTCGGACCACTCCCCACTGTGGCTTTTGATGGACATGAGGATGGGTGCTGAGGGTCGAGTGGCTCCGATTTACCCTTGGTACCTCCGTAACCCCAAAACCAGGGCTGAATTGATTAAGTCTTTGGATCATTATTTCACTGAGAATGTGGGGTCTGTATCCTCTTCTGTTTCATTGTGGGAGGCTTTCAAGACTGTTATCTGTGCTAATTGCTGCTGCTAAAAAAGGCAAACATGAGGCAGTGGTCCGCCTAGAGGCCGAAATAGCTGAGTTGGAAGGGGATTTAGAAGTGGATATCACTCAGGAGAAGCTTCATGTCCTTGGTCTCAAACAACTCGATTATAGAGCCCTGGTAACGGATGCTGCTAAAATTGCTAGTAGAGAGCAGCAGGGACGGCTGTACGATGTGGGAGACAATGCTGGGAAGCTGATTGCTTGGTTAGACAAAAAGGAGAGGGCGAGTCGTATAGTTCCTGTGGTTGAGAGAGCTGATGGAGTGCGTGTGACTGACCCGGTTGAGATTGTGGAGGTTTTGCGGAACATTTTCAAAATGTATACTCCCCAGTCTCCGACAGACCAGAGGAAGACTCCCAGTTACTGTTAAGGGACATCGCATTGCCACGCCTATCGGAGTCAGATAGGGATTTGATGGACGAAGCGTTTTCGGTTGATAAGGTGGCGGCTGTTATCCGATCGGTCCACTTGGAAAAAGCTATGGGCCCCAACGGTCTCCCCATCGAGCTTTACAAACTGCGTCCCGACAAAATGGCACCGCATCTTCGTGCTATGTTCCTAGAAGCGCGAGACATCGGCTCCCTTCCCCGTGATCAGCGACTTGCGACCATCATGGTGATTCATAAGGAGGGGAAACCGCGAGATCGCTGCGCATCCTATAGGCCAATATCGCTCCTTAAAGCGGAGCCCAAGATTCTAGCTAAATTATTGGCAAACCGCTTGATAAAGGTGATCAGTGACCTGATCCATCCGGATCAATCTGGTTTCATTCCACAACGCAACACGGCTCTGCACCTGCGACGCCATGTCCTGGCGAGAGCGACGTCGCTGCGTGATCCGGCCATTTTGGTTTCTTTGGATGCTACGATGGCCTTTGATACGGTTGAATGGCCATATCTCTGGGCTACTCTTGCAAAGTTTGGTTTCGGCTTCGGTTTCATCGGCTGGGTAAAACTTCTGTACGAGGAACCATTAGCTAAGGTTGTGGTAAATGGTCGGGTCTCCAGGTCCTTTGTTCTGGGGAGGGGCACGCGACAGGGGTGCCCGTTGTCCCCGCTTCTTTTCGCCCTCGCCTTGGAACCTCTAGCGGCTTGGCTGCGGTGGGAACCATCAATGAAGGGTATTCAGTGGACCCCAGCATTTGAGGATCGAATATCATTATACGCAGATGACATCCTGTTGTATTCCTTGTCACCTCGAAAGTCCTTGATAGTACTGATTGATGTACTGAACTCGTTCAGGAGGAACTCCGGCCTTGTGATTAATTGGACTAAGTCCTGTATTTACGTACTTTTGGGTAACACTCCCTCTTTACCGCGCGGCTGTCCTATACAGGTGACACAGACGGGATTTCAATATCTGGGGGTCTATATTACACTGGACCCCGCTGTCCGTTATGAACGGAATCTGCTTCCTCTACTCCAACGGTTAAAATCTGATGTAGCGGCCTGGAGTAGACTGCCATTGTCCCCTCTGGGGCGCGCAGCCCTGTTCAATATGATGTCCTTGCCGCGGTTTTTATAAGCGCTTCAGAACACGTTCGATGTAATTCCGGCGGGTTATTTCCATGAGGTTGAGAGTCTACAGAGGCAGTTGGTGTGGAGCGGACGTCCGCGTATCGCCCTCGCCAAATTGGCGCTTCCCTGGTAGGACGGCGGTATCGCACTTCCGGATATCAAGCATTACTACTGGGCCTCCCAGCTGGGAGCATCAACCATGGAATGTACGGTCCGGTTTTGAACCCCGCGTTCGAGATGGATAAGTGGCACACAAAAACATAAAAATCTGCGGGAGGGAAACTGCCGGGACCCACTAATATAGCAGTGCGAGTGTGGAAGTGTGCGAACGCAGCAATGGGATGGGCGAATCGTTTAACCCGGGCTACCCCGCTCTATGCGTCTGATAAATTGGGTAGCTTGTGGAGGACGAAAGGCTTTGCGAACTGGGATAGGATCGGTATTAGCAAGGTAAGCGACCTCTGGGCTAAGGGTAGGATTAAGACCTTCGAGGAGCTGAAGATAGAGTACAAGGAGTTTTACTGTTATATACAGGTCCGCCATGCGTTGAATTCGGTTTTTCCTGCAGGGGTTGCTATCCCGGAATTGTCCCCACTCTAAGATCGGGTGCTTGATGGATACTATTTCTCTGATATATAAAAAATTGATTAAGGACCGTGCTGACCTGTTGGTACACCTTAGAGAGGATTGGACCAATGACGGTTTAGAATTAGATAATGAGGACTGACAATCTGCGATATCCTCTCCCAAGGAGGTCGCGATTCCAGCCCGTCTCCGATTCGTGCAGCTGAAGATCCTGCAGCGGATCTACGTGACTGGCCCTCGCTTGATTCGGATGGGTTATTCTGTTGATAGATTGTGCCAGCGTGGGTGCGGTTTAACTGGTACTTTCCTCCACATAATTTGTGAATGGCCGGAGAAAGCAGTGTTCTGGAATCGAGTGCACGCAGTGATGACAGAGGTCACAGGAGTTGCGCTACTACCCGAAGCCAGGCGTTGCTTGCTGAATGTATGGGAGCCGACTGATTATAATGTGGCGCAGACTCGGTGGGCGACCCTGGGGAATATGGTTGCCAAGAGAGATATAGCACAGTTGTGGGGCTCCCAGAGGCCGCCCACGGTCTCGGCATGGAAGGAGAACATGTACTGGTATATGTTTCGTGAGAAAACGGTGTATGTTGCACATGGTAGACCGAGGAAGTGGGGTAAAGTTTGGGGTCAATGGAATGTCTACCGTGGAGATGTGTGTACACCTCCCCTCACCAAAGTTCTGGATGTTCCTCTCTCCCCCTGATCCAACCTTCCTAATCCTATCTAATCCTAATGTAAAGTGGCTTTGTTTCCCCCCTGCTCCCCTCCCCCCTCCCCCCCTTATATCTCTTACTGATGTTCTGTATTACATTGTGATGCGTTTTCTCCCCAACTTGAACACATACCCAGCTGTATGCCTACTATTGCCTTGTTTGTTATTGTTCTATTTTCAATAAAAAGAGTTATAAAAAAAATCTATTTTGGGCCCACATAAATAACAACTTAATACACAATCCATCAGTGGGGCCTTTAACTGTGAAATATCTAGCATTTAAAGATGTAGCTTCCTTAGAGCCATTCATGGAGGAGATCGAACCCCCCTTAGCTAAATCCTTATACTTACAGTTTAGATATGGTATCTTGCAAATATGCTCCAACACGGCTAGTTGAAAAGGAAACTGGGCGGGCTCAAGAAATATCACATGTTCTAAATGTGTAACATCAGAAATAGAAAATGAAGCCCATATATTATTTTTTTGCCCAGCCTATACAACTGCCAGAAACCGCTGGATCAGACCCCTATGTAAGCTTTTAGGCATAAGGCGTTATAGTGTTGTTGAGCGCATATTGAAAACTGACTCATCGCAAACTATAGTCTTTTCTGTAAGTAGATTCCTATTTAATGTATTCCTGATTAGGAAAAGAATGGGGTTGAAATGTTAGGGTTGCATGTAGCCCAAAATATTAACCCAAAGCTGAATTAACATAAGGTCTATTTTTATCTCTTTTATGTTTTTGTGTGACAATTTCCTTTTAGCCATCCCCATCCACCCTCTGAGGTCACCTTGTGTATGATCTTTTTTAATGATGTAATATTTATAACTGTTTTTAAAACTAAATTTTAATGTAATAATGTATTATGATCTAGTAAATTTTGAGTGCGTGGTGGCTGAGAGTAAAGAAAAAGAAAAGAAAAATGGTTTTTTTAAAAATTATTTTTTTACCTAAGATATCTTTGCCCCTGTGCCACACGTTGACTATATCTTTGAAATGTAATATGTAGAGGTTGTACTGACTTGTAATGATTTTATGATTGTATCTTTTATGGTGCAAGTGACCGAAAATAAAGAATAAATTAAAGAAATAATTTTGTGAGGCAATCCATGAAGTTTCACAACATTGGCTAAGAAAATAGTACTGAACTCTATTGCCGATGGCAATTTTGGTAAAGGAATGAAATGACTCATTTTAGATAGTAAGTCTACTACTGCTAAGATAGTTGTAAAACCATGAGACTTAGGAAGATCAGTAACAAAATCTAAACTAATCGTATGCCAGGGGAATGGTGGAATTGCCATTGGTTGTAGTAACCCCATTGGTGCAGTGTGTAGAGATTTCTGTCGTGCACACACAGGACAAGACCGAACATATTCAAAGACATCTTCACTCATTTTCTTCCACCAGAAATGTCTTTGACACAAGTCTAGAGTTTTTTTACTTCCAGGGTGAGCGGCTGTTGCAAAATCATGATTCCACTTTATTATTTGTTCTCTTAACTCTTAATCTGGAACATATAGTTTATTCTTATGAATGAAGAAACCATCATGAATAGATTAGTTTTTTAACGAAAGCCATTGTTGTTGATTTAAAGTTTCAGTCTGCTTCTTTAAGGATGACAAGAAGGTGTCTATGGAAATTTCAGCACAAATTTTTTCTGCAGGAATGATACTCTGTAATTCCTTTTTTTTTTTTTTTTTTTTTTTTTTTAATTTTATTTTTGTTGCAGCATCAAAGTTACACAGCTTACGTATTTCCCAGTCAGTTTGCACACTCCGCCCACCCCTCTATCGTCCCGCCTGCATCACACAGCCATTCAGCCCACATCCCGGAGGCTGGGCGGCAAAAGTTTTCGACCTGGGAGGTGCTGAGTGACAAAACAATTATACGGACCTCCATTCAATGTCCCTCACGACTGGTCCATCATATGTCGCTGCTTTTCCAATAACTATTCCCCCCCCCCCCAACCCCAAACCGAAAACGCCCCCTCTGGTGAAGCCCCAAGGTATAACGATGCAGGGTAGCCCCCTCCCCCCTCCCAAGAAACAGGGTGGAGTCAGCCTGCCTAACTGCAGCTCATGGTCAGCACGCCCCATGATCCTCTTCTAATTTCCCTAGGAGCCCCCCCACGTGCCCACCCTCTCCCACCCAATCTCTAAAAAATAAAAAATAAAAATAACAAAACCTAAACCCCCCGCTGGTGTGTGCCTACTGCCGGAATGGTAAATCTTGGTGCAGGAGCTAAGGGAACAACACTCAGGCACCTGTGCGCCATCTCGGAATGCATCTGCCGCTTCACTCTTCCTCAGTCTCCTCCTGTGACCTGTAGTCCTCCAACGCTTGCACCAGACATTCCCACGCTCGCGCCACTTCCAGTTCCTTCTCATCCGCCGTGCGCGTTGCCTGTCTGAGCCGAATCATACTCTCAGTCTTGGCCCATTTACTCAGCTCCACCACCCACCGCCTACTAGAGGGGCCCTCAACTGATTTCCAGCGCCAGGTCAGTTCTCTCTGAGCTAGTATGAGCCCCAGGTCAATAAACTTATTGGTAACCTTCGTCTTCCTCATGTGGGGAAACCATAGCAGTAAGCAGGCGGCTTTATCAAAGGTCACCTGTCTCTCTGTCACTTCGTTCAGGAGCTCACCCACATCTATCCAGTACGACCCCAAGTTCGGACAATCCCAGAACATATGATCCAGTTCTGCCCCCAGAAGATGACACCTGGGGCAAGCCGCCCCTTCCACCTTGAAATGCCTCCGTATCCTACCCGGAGTGAGATAGGCCCTGTGGACCACAAAGAAATGCACCTGTTGAAAGCGCGCATTCCTGCAGCCCTTCCCTGCTCTCTGCAGGAGATGGCCCCATGTCGCATCCGGTATTGGCTTTCCTATACTTTCCTCCCATTTCTGCTTCAAAACAGGAAGGTTCGATTGTCCTTCCCGGAGCATGCGCGACTGGAGACACGTGATCGCCTTGACCGTCCCCGCAGCCATCACAACATACTGGCAAGCCAGTGCAGTTGCTGGTTCTCCCTGCCCTTCGCCCCAGTGCCTCCTAATCGCTGCCGTAACAGCCATGTGTAAAAGGAAATGCCCTGCTGGCGCCCCGAACTGGTCCTGCACCACCTGGAAAGGCAGTAGTTCCCCTTCAGCGTACAAGTCGCCTATCACCTGGAGTCCCAACTCTTCCCAGTCCGAAAGGGGGGTCCAATCCCCTCCATGCGGTAGTGCCGTTAACATGCCCAGGGGTATCTCCGGGGCGTATGGGTGTACCACCCCCGCCCGTTTCCGACTTCTGTTCCAGCATAACCTCAACGTTTTCTCCTCTAGCGCCAGATCCCGAACGTCCAGCCGCTGGTCCATTATAATATAAGAGAGGACATGTCTCGGGACCCCCATGCCTCTGTGTTGATCAGGACCCCGAAATTCCCTCGCAACTTGTTGCGTAAGGAATTGTAGCTGTGCCGCCAGATAATAAAGTTCGAAATCAGGGACAGCCATCCCTCCGTCGAGTTTCGGCCTCTGCAAAGTGTCCAGCGCTACTCGCCTCCTCCCAGTCCCCCAAATGAAGCCAGTGGTGAGGGTCCGCAGGTCCTTGAAGAACCGAGGTGGGACCCAGATAGGCAGAGTCCTGAAATAATACAATAGTCGAGGCAGTGCTACCATTTTAAGCAGTGCCACTCTCCCCACTGCCGCCAGCGGAAGCGTGGCCCAGAACGCCATCGAGCCCCGCAGGGCTCTCATGCATCGACTCAAGTTCCCTTCCAGCAACCCCTCAGCCGTATGATAGATCCTAACTCCCAGATAGGTGAAACAGGAGTCTTCCCAGATCACTTCCGCCGGCAACTGCGGTTGCGGCGTCCCCGCTCTCACCGGGAAAAGGCAAGTTTTGCGCCAATTCACTCTAAGACCTGATAGGACTCCAAACCCCGTAAGCGCATCTACTGCTCTCTTCAGTGCCCCCTCCGCGTCCTCCAGGAACAGCAAGAGATCGTCCGCGTAAAGCGAGATATGATGTCGTTCACCTCGACACACGATCCCTTCCTGTATCAGCCCCGACCGCGCTCGAATCGCTAATGGCTCTATTGCAAGGGCAAACAATAGGGGCGACAGCGAGCATCCCTGCCGTGTGCCTCTTTGGACCGGGTACGCAGCGGAGATCACCGAACCCAGTCGAACCCTGGCAGTGGCCGATGAGTACAACACCCTCGTCCAGTGCCGGAACCCCGTCCCGAGACCAAACCTCCCCAGCACCTCGTCCAAGTAGCCCCATTCCAGACTGTCGAACGCTTTTTCTATATCCACTGATAGTACCGCAGGCCCGTCGCCCGGATCCATCTCACTACCCAGTACTCGGACAAGCCGGCGGATATTAGCTGAGGTGTTCCGAGTGGGGATGAAACCAGCCTGGTCGCTGTGCACCAAGGATGTCATGTGCGGCTGCAGTCGGGTGGCCAGGATACGACTCAAGATTTTATAATCAACAGTCAGCATAGACAGTGGCCTATAAGAGGTCACGTCCGTACCATCCTTACCCGGTTTCAACAGAGGCACAATCAGCGCTTCCCTCATCGAGCCAGGTAGCCGGCCCAGTTTCAGCGCCTCATTGTAGACCTCCAATAACTGTGGTGCCAGGATGTCCACAAATTGGGCATAGAATTCAACCGGGAGGCCATCTACCCCCGGAGTCTTCCTCCGCGCCATGTGCTTGATAGCCCCCCTAACCTCCGCTAGCGTGATCACATCGCCCAGGGTCTTAGCCTCCTCAACCTCAAGCAGTGGAAAAGTGACCTCTGCTAGGTAATCGGATAGCTCGGCACCCTCCAACTCCAATCGGCTCTGGTACAGGGTCCCATAATATTCAGTAAAACGAGATAGTATCGCCCCCTGGGAGTGGACAGTGTCCCCCGACTCCAACCGCACGCTCAGTATTGCACATCCCCGTGGTTCTGGGTTCGCTAGCCTCGCTAGTAGCGTGCCCACCTTGTCGCCCTCAGCATGGACCCTTGCTATGTATTGCTTATAGTCATAACATCTGAGCCTCTCGGTCACCGAGGCCACTAATTCTTTAGCCTCCAGTAGTCGCGCCTGCAATGCTCCCCTCTCTGGTCTCTGCTTCTCCACTTCCCTCAATGCATCCTCCGCTTTCCTGACCTCTTCCAGCACCACCTTCCTTTCTCCAGAATGCTTCCCAATACAGAGGCCTCTCATGACCACCTTGAATGCATCCCATTCCAACCCCCGAGTAGAGGCCGTGCCCCTATTAGTCTCAAAGTATGATTCTGCCCCCTCCCGGACCGTAGCTTTGAAGACCTGATCTTCCAATGCATCCGGGTTCAGTCGCCAATTGGGGAATCGCCGTCCTCACCCTCTGCCATTGGAGAGAGAGCAGCTGGGGGTTGTGGTCAGAAATCGTCCTCGCTAGGTACTCAGTGTGCTTTACTAACGAGGCAGTGGTGGGGTCGCATAGGATCGTATGCAACTCGTGTAGAGCCGAAAAGAAGGAGTAATCCCTGTCCCTAGGGTGGTGTCCCCGCCATACATCAATCAGCCCCCATTCAGTCTGCCATTCGCTCCTATGCTTCGCCATTCTGCGCACCGGGGATGTGACCAGTGGGGGGTGTGACCTGTCCAGGGTGACATCAGTGACAGAATTGAAATCCCCTCCCAATACGACCTGCCCTGCCAGATATTGAGCTAGTAGGCCCGAAATGGAGTCAAAAAAGCGGGATTGATCAGTGTTCGGGGTGTAGATACTGCAGAACGCCACTTCCCTACCATAGAGTCTCCCCGCCACCCCCACATATCTGCCCTCCGGGTCAATCGTCTGACTCGTCACCTGGAAGGGAATCCCCGCCTATACCCAAATCAATACCCCCCTTGCAAAGGCTGAGTACGCTGTGCCAAACACTTGCCCCCTCCATCGCCTCTGGAGCGCCGCGCATTCCAGCCTAGTGAGATGAGTCTCTTGGAGCATCGCAATGTGGACTCCCCGGCGTACCAGGTATGCATGCACTTTATGACGTCTGGACATGGTGTGTAGGACCCGCACATTCCACGTGACGCACTTCAGCTCAGGCACCGTCCCCATTGCTACCCTTCAATCTCCGTGTTTCAACCCCAGCTCCGCAGCACACACCAGCAACAAAAATGCCCCCCCTCCAAACACCCCTCAAAACCCCCAACCCCCCGACCCCCAGGACAGGAACCAGCAACAGCGCAATTGCCCCCATCCAAACCTCCCACATCAAATGAACAATTCTACCCTGCAGTAGCCACTGCAGGTTGCCTTAAGGGCAATAGGAGGGTGGTTATGACCCGACAAGCGGCAGCCTTCGCCCCTTCCCTCCGCCCCATGATCCCCTCCCCATTGGCCTGGGGCCGTGTACTGTGCACTGGAAGGATACCATGACGTCTGTTGCCTGCCATAGGCGGTCTTGCCCCGCTTCGCCTTCTGGGGGCCGACCAAGTCACAAATCGTCCGCCGATCGGGGAGTCACCTCCGGCCCCAAGTTGCTATCAACATCCGAAATCTCAGCCCCCGACTGTCTCTTGTCGTCCTCAGATGCAGAACCTTCCGTTAGCAATTCCCTTCTCGATCCCGTGATGGTCGCCGTCGCCTCCAGGGCCCCTTGTCTATCCGCCGCCAACTGCGCAAGCAGCTGGGCCTGCTGGGTCTTATGCCGTTTCCGGAGCCGTTGAGATTGCCGCACCCTAGTCGGCTTCGGCCGGTCAGTCTCAGATTTATGCCTGCGGTCAGTACCCGCTCTATAGGTCTCCAGCCAGGTCCAGGCTTCGTCGGGCGTCATAAAAAACCGAGTCATGCCATCTAGGATAATCCGCAATTTGGCTGGGAACAGTAAAGAATATTGGATCCCCTCGTTCCTGAGTTCCTTCTTGATCGCTAGAAAAGAAGCCCTGGCCCTCTGGATCTCTTGGGTATAATCTGGGAAAATAGTCACCGAACTGTTCTCCACTTTAAATGGGCCCAACGTTCGCGCATTCTGGATCAGCAGATCCCTGTCCTTATAGTGGAGTAAGCGAGCCACCACCGGCCTAGGAGGACCCCCCAGTGTCGGCGGCCTGGCCGGGACCCTGTGTGCCCTCTCCAGCGTGAAGAAGGGGGAGAGGCCCTCCGGGGCCACCTGCGTCCGCAGCCAGTTCTCCAGGTATGTGATCATGTCCGCCCCTTCAATTTTTTCTGGCAGGCCGACCACACGCACATTATTGCGTCTGTTCCTACTTTCTGCATCCTCTGCCCTTTTCTCAAGAGCTGACAGTCTTTGCAGCGCGCCTTCCAGCTTCCGTTCCACCATGACTACCGCCGGTTTCAGTTCTTGCACCGTCGATTCAGCGTCCTTCACCCTGTCCACCAGCTTCGCATGATCCGCCTTCAGGAGGCCCAACCCCGTCGCCACCTGTGCAATGTCATTATGGAGGGAGTCTTTGGTTGCAGTAATGGCATCCAGAATCTGATCTAGGCGCTTGCCCAGTCTTATTTCCACTTCCGAGCCTCCATCGCCTCTGCACCGTTTGGACCGACAGTCTTGGGTGCTACGCTTCCCTCCGCCGTTCCAGGTTTCATCGCTCCGGCCGCACTCCTCACCGTCCCGCTGGTTAGCGCCTTTGGGAGCGACTCTCCGCTTCAGAGGTCTGCAGGGCTCCGCTATAGTCCGGCCGTGCTCGCCTGTAGCTGCGCTGTTGGGTCCTCCACAAACACCTCCGCTGAGCCCAGGATAATCCAATCAGCCTCCTGCGTACACTACAGTCCCAGGCCCCCCCGCATGCCAGGCATACGCACGGGCACCCACTTGACCAACAGTATCCTGCACGCGCTTGGGTCCTGGTCCACCGGTCCGCCCCGGGTCCCCAAGCACCTGCGCCTGTTGGGCCCCAGAGTCTCCACACTCTATCTCAGCCGATAATCGAGGCTCCAAAGGGAGGCTCCCTCCGCCTCAGCCAGTCCAGGTCCCGCACCTCACACCCTTCCGGGGGCCCTCCCCACCATCAGCTGGCAGCTCTTCGCCCAGGGTCTCCCCGATCAAGCCGGGCACCCCACTAATGTCGCCTCACCTTCCTAGGCCCCGTTGTCCTCTCCACTGTCCAGTATCACCGGGTTGCCCTGGGCAGCACCGCCCGCTTCCAGGGCCTCTCAGTCCTCCACACCACAGAGCACCAGATATCCTCGCTGCCCCAAGGATATACCACTCATCAGCCGCGCAGTGGAGGTAGGCTTGTACACCGCTTGTACTCGGAGGCGAGTGTCGGGCAGCCTGTGTCCGTCCTAGGCTCCGTGCAGCGTGAAGGTGTCCCTCCTGCGTTCCTCGCTCCAGGCCTCTCTTCCAGTCCCCAGCGATCAGGAGCTATCAGGAGGGCTCTCGTCCAGGACGTCCCGCACTGCGGCCCGCCCTCCGGCCGGTCAGTCTTACCAGACGCGCGGGTGGGCACCGCTCAGTTCCTCGATGTTCCTCCGGGGCTCTCCGTCTCCTCCTGCGCGAGCGGGCTCCGTCAGGCAGGCCCAATCGTCCAGTGGCGGCTCTGTCCAACCCGGATGGGCACCGGGTAATCCGCAGTCGCACCAGGGGCACCCCTCACATCCAGCGGCCCCTCTCAGCTCCTCAGTGCACGCTATCACCGGGGGGTCGCCCACGCTCGTTCGTGTTGGGACGTGTCCCCTCCCGGACCACCAGAAGCAGGCACAGTCCGCCCTTCGCCGCAATAGCGGCCAGTGCAGCTCGGCTCCGGTCTGTCCTTGGGCAGTGGCTGCCGCCAGCCAGAACCTGCCCCGAGCCTCCACCGAGCTCCGATCTCCAACCAGGGATCACTGCTGCTCCGCAATCGTCAGCCCGGTGTCCGCCAGCTTGGTGCGCAGGTCCGATCTCCCCAGCCACCAGGCGGCACCGGTTGTCCCCCACAGCGACCCTCCGTAGGGCACAGAACTCCGCGCCGGGCAGCCGCCAACCCTCCTCAGCTTCACCTCCGCTCAGGTGGCCGCCGATCTCAAAGCCGGTCCGCTCCTCACAAGGTCACCAGGAAGGGACCGTCGCCATTTTGGGTGCTCCGTCTCGGACTGTCCCGGCTCCACTTCAACCAGGATAACTCCGGTGCTCGACCTCCTCCAGCCAGGATGTTGGTCGCGAACTGTGCCGCCTTCGTTCCGACACTGATCCCTCGGTCCCAGGCCAACTGTGACTCCGTTTTGCAGGATTAATCAGGGGATCGGGCGCGGAGCTATCGGCTCACGCCGCCTGCTTCATCGGCGCCTAAGCCACGCCCCTCCTTTTTTTGATCTTTGTCTTTTTCACAAACCAAGCCTGAAAGTGTATCTGATAGTAATTGCTTCACACCTGGTCGATAGGTAATTACAAAATCGAACTCACTAAAAAATTGTAGCCAGCGCATTTGTCTAGGGGTAAATGCTTTCACAGTTGAATAAAACTGTAGGTTTTTATGGTCGGAGAAAATGGTGACAGTATGCTTAGCCCCCAGAAGTCAATAGTTTACGCTCAGCTATAGTGTACTTCTGCTCAGCCGGTAAGAGTTACCGAGAAAAAAAAGCTATCGGATGCAAGTGACCCGTGTGCACCTCTTTTTGCATTAATACGCCACCAATTGCAGTCTGTGAAGCATCAGCTTCCACAAAAAATGGTCTAGCTGGATCGGGGTGTATTAGAATAGGTGCTGTAGTGAAAGCTTTTATCAAGGTCTGAAAGGCTGCTTCAGCTTCACTGCTCCAGAAGAATTTCTTTCCTTTTTGTAAAAGTCGTGTGATTGGTACAACAATTTCTGAAAAGTTTGAAATAAATTGTCCATAGAAATTTGCGAATCCCAAAATTCGCTGTATTTCTTTTACCGAAGTTGGAGCTGGCCAATTTAAAATTGCTTCCACCTTCTTAGGGTCCATGATAGTTCCCTTAGGAGATAACCAATAACCTAGGAATTCTACTTTTGAGGAATTGAAAACGCATTTTTCCAATTTAACAAATAAGGAGTTGTCTCTAAGTTTTTGGAGAACTGATCTAACATGTTCCACATGTTCTCCGGGAGTTTTTTTAATAGATCAAAATGTCATCGATATATACAATGACACAAATGTCTAACAGATCGTGCAACACTTCCTTAATGAGTTATTGAAATGCCGCTGGAGCATTACAGAGACCGAATGGCATCACGGTATATTCAAAAAGGCTACATTTTGTGCGAAATGCTGTTTTCCATTTGTCTCCTTCTTTAATGCGAATAAGATGGTAAGCTCCACGGAGGTCTAATTTGGTATAGATGGTGGAACCTTTGATCTGATTCAATAACACAGGTATCAAAGGCAGCGGGTATCGTTTTTTTATTGTTACCTTATTAACCGCGCGGTAGTCAATGCAAGCCCTCAGATCACCTGACTTCTTCGCTACGAAGAAAAGAGGAGACGAAACTGGAGATGTGGAGTGACGAATGAATCCAATATCTAACAATTCGTCTAAGTATGATCGTCTAAGGATGACTGCAGGGCAATACTGCTCCTGGAATCAAATCAATTCTACAGTCGTAGATACGATGGGGAGGTAATTATGTTGCTTTAACTGGATCAAATACCTCAGCAAAATCCTGATAATTTCTGGGAATGTCTGAATAATCTGAATGTGAAGCTGCACAAAAAAGAGGCATAACTGGGTCCTTGGTCTCTTGATAACAGTGAAGTTTGCAAAAAGAAGAAACTAAAGTGATTATACGTTTCACCCAATCAATTTTTGGATTATGTACTTCCAGCCATGGAATTCCTAAAATTACTCCAAATGCTGGTGTGTCAATAAGATCAAACGTTGTACATTCAGTATGACCGTTATCTGTGACTAAAATCAAAGGTGTGGTATTGAACCGTATCAGGCCTGAAGAAAGGGCCGCACCATCGACAGCACGGACTGGCTCAGGTACCTTTTTAGGTACCTGAGTCAGTTTTAATTTCCTAGCAAATTCTAAATCAAAAAAGTTGCCTGTGGCCCCTGAATCTATAAGCACAGGAATGTTGTGTCTTTGTTGATTAGACAAAATTAAGGTAAACCTGACTGTGAAATGTCTAGGTATATGGTTCTGTATACTGGGTGCATAACATGAGATCTTCTGACACTTTTCTGTTGAGGAACCGATCTCCTCATTCCTCGAGATGCTCAGTTTTCCGAATTCTGTAGAGGCTCAGAAACTACTACAGAGGCCTTCTTCTTGATAGGCCTTACTGGGCAGTCCCTAGCAAAGTGTCCAGACTTTCCACAATATAGGCATACGTTTCCTTTTCGTCTTCTGTCTTTTTCTTCCTGAGTTAGTGGCCCTTTGACCCCTCCGATTTGCATAGGTTCAACCTGGAAATTTTTATCATCACTGTTTTTGTGCTCAACTCTAAAATGTAAATTTCTAATATCTCCTTTTGATTTTTCGCCTTTCCTCTCTCCTAATCTATGATCTAATTTGACCACTAGATCCTGGAATTCTGCGAAATCTTCAGGGATATTCACGATGTGAGCTAATGAATCTTTTAAATCGTCTCTAAGGCCTCTATAAAACAAGGACACTCTTTTCTCTTCTGGCCACTGGGTTTCTGCCAATAGTCTATTAAAATTGGTTACATAAGTAAGTAGATCCTTAGGACCTTGTCGAAGATTTAAAAGCTCATTATCTGATGCTTGAAGAAATACATGTTTGGCAAAGAGGTTTGACATGGCTTCCTTAAAATTATTTAAATTATTTAACAGAGGATCATTTCTATCTACTAAAGGCATAGCCCAATTGGCCGCTACGCCTCCTAAATAGGAAATAATGAAAGCCATTTTAGAAGTATCATTTGTAAAGATCTGTGGCTTACACAAAAAGTGTAACTGGCATTGACTCATGAATGTTTTAAATCGATTGCTGTCACCAGTAAATCTCTCAGGGTTAGCTAATGGAACAGGAGTTGGTGTCACTACTGTAAACTGCACTGGTTGATCAGAGGAAGTACCAGAAGGGGTCTGGGACAAATAACCTCCTGTTCCAAACTTGGATGGCATCAAGACGGGTCTTTTTTGTTCTGTGGTTTCTCGCCAAGTAGTAATCCCTGATCTTGTTTGATCTAACTCCTGTCTAAGGGACTGATTTTCTAAGCGTAATTCCTCCATCTCTTCATTTAACTTTTGAACTATCTGGGCTAATTGTTGGACATCCATAACAGATTGGAAGATACCCCGTTGCACTACCAAGAAGGAAACAAGGGAGTGTGGCTTCGCTTTCTGTCAGGCTTTCACACACAAGGTTCCTGTTGTTTCCTTCTTGGCGATGCACGCTCCCAACTCCTCTGCAAACCATTGGTACACTCTGGTACTATGCCGCCCTCAATCAGGAGGGTGGTATAGCTCTGTTGAGCCATCAGCAATTGTCTCCTAACCTGGCCTCCTTCTGCCTCCCAACTTCTACGCTCGAGTGCTTCTATGCCAGACTCCGCTTGCAGCAGCTCTTCCTTACGCTGCCGTACACCAGGAAATGTCCGCCCCCTCAGTATGGGTTTCAATGCCTCCCATAGTGTCTGTCAGGCTTTCACACACGAGGTTCCTGTTGTTTCCTTCTTTGCGATGCATGCTCCCAACTCCTCTGCAAACTAACCAGTCAGCAAGGAAGGAACACTTGTCCTACTGATTAATTAGCAAGGGAAAGAGGAAGTGGAATTGAGAAACAAGACAAACAACACTGGATATCTTCTGATATGACAGTTCTCGTCTCTCTCTTCGAGTGCTCAGGACTTCTATATTCGTATACACCTTGTAAATAAATAATACCTTATCAACTTTTAAACAATACCTTACTTTGTTACCAGAATTTATGCCTTTAACATAATTACATACCAATGTTCAAGAAGTCCCTCTCTAACACTCTTTTAGTCAAGCATCGGCTTTTCTGGGTGTATGCCTTAAAAGTAATACACAAGCATTAAACTCTTATTACATCCTATACTAAAATGAAATAAAAATATCTACATTGAATGAATACCAATAAGTTTGGTTAAAGGTTTAGTTTGTATTAATCTCACACTTTAAACTTTCCTACCTGATGTATGCTTGAAGTTTTCCGCAAAAAAAGGATTTTGAAAAATAAAGAAAGAAAGAAAAGAAACCACCAGCAGCTCTCCACCCTTTGAGAGTCTTGTAACTGTTGCTATTTTTATAACAAAACAACTACTTGTTGTTCTCACACAATTATATCCTTGAAAACAATTCACTTTTAACTTTTGCGTTTTTTCTCTATGATTCAGCAATATACAACCCTCCTGCTAGAGTTTGTAGTTATGTCCGTAGTATTTCCAAACTCAAGATATTTTAAAGTACCTTTTAACAAAGATTAATTGTTCAAACAATGATTTCTTGATGACCCACAATTGTCTCTATCAATGTCTAACGATCGCGTTTTCTATTGCTTTTAGTTTGCTGTTTTTTTCCTGAAAATCAAGTACATTTCTATTGGTTTTTCCAATGCTTGTTTGTTTCCTTGGTTGCCCTAGAAACTAGGTATTTCTTACTTTGTTCACAGGAGCCGGTTTACCACATGACGTCATCACCGGAACTGGAAAAGGAAGGGAACTCCGGAAGACGTGGACTGAAGAACGGAAGAGCTGGAAAATGAAGGTAAGGCTTGAGTTGCACCAAAACACGAACTGAAGGGAAGGTGCACCGAAGAGGTGGGAGGAATTCCAAGCGGAGGCCCAACAGGAAGGATCCAAAGGCGGGGAATCAATCCGTTCCGCTCGCGGATTTTGCGGATTTTCGGTAAATTCGCAATCCGCGAACTCCCGCAAATTTACCGCAAATCCGCGAGCGGTGGATTTTTCCGGGGGCAAAAGTTCAAAATTTGCAGCCTGGCCTGTTGTAACTATTTTAGGATGGCGCCGGCAAGCTGCCAGCGCCATCCTAAAATAGTTACTAAGTTAGCTTCAACAGGAAGCTCTAATAGATAAAATAAAGCAGGTGCTCGATTTTATCTATTAGAGCTTCCTGTTGAAGCTAACTTAGTAACTATTTTAGGATGGCGCTGGCAGCTTGCCGGCGCCATCCTAAAATAGTTACAACAGGCCAGGCTAAACTGATCTTTCTCTGACCTTTTATGCACACAAGAGGCATGTGAACTCGCATGGAAGCCCCGCACGTTTGGCCCCGCGCACACACTCGCGGTTTGCACCGTCTTCCCGCCATTCACCCACTATGATGGACAGCTCATTCAAGGGACCCCTGCGCCCTTCAGGGCGATTGCATAGTAACACACACATGGGCGCTCGAACTAGTTGATGCTCAAATTCAGTGACTCATTCATTAGCCCAAAAACAATCATGAGCGTCTTCGAGGCTGGGCAGGTGTGCCTCTTCCCAAATCTACCGTGGAAAGTCAGCTGTGATGCTGGGTAGAGGCCTTTGCATCCTTGACTTTCATGAGCGCAATCCCCGTGCTGTTCCTGTGACCAGGAGCTTCTTTCTCTTCGTGTTCGCACGGGTTGCTGCAAGTACGCACGCGTTTTGTACAATTTCGCAATTTGTGAAATTGTACAAAACCCTCGCGAACTTGCAGAAACCCGTGCGAACATAAAAAAAAAATCCGCAAATTCGCGAGAATTCGCGGATTTTGCGGATTGCAAGTTCGCAAATCCGCAAAATCCGCGAACGCGAGATCCGCAAAATTCGCCCATGCTTAGAATCAAGGCGGCAGGTCAGGAACGCTCGTTGTGAAGATGGGCACGAAGCGAAGCGTCTCTCTGAGCAGAAGCAGGGTATTTATAGACTGCGTCTTGCTCACTCACGTGTATTCCTTTGACAGTTTTAAACGTGAGCGCGAGAAGATTCTTTACTGAAGTGTCATCACGTGTATATAATCCTTCACGAGTCTTTGTTAGCAAAAAAGTCTGCAGGGTCTAACAAGCATTGCCAAATGCACATGTTCTAGGTCTTTGATATTTACCAAACAGGCATTGCTACTACCAAACAAGCATTGCTACATGTAAATCACAATATGTACTATTCATAGAAAAAGCATAAAACTATATTTAAGCAAAAGGGAATCAACTTGCAATTGCTGAGGAACCCATGACAGTGTCTCAGCTCTAGTAACGGACCCCACATTAGCCGCAAGGTATTGATCAATGGCTTCGCTCATATGTTCCTCATAGTCATCATTATGCAGATGCCACACCGACAGGCGCCATCTGAACGGTTGTTTCCTCCATCTTATTTGGAGCGTGAGAGCTACCAGGGAGTGGTCCTATAGGTCCCGTGAGAGAATTCCGGCTGACACCAACCTACCGACCGCCACCTAGGGAACAAAGAGATAGTCAATTCTGGAATATCGTGAACCACCAAGAGGTAGGTGATTTCTCGGGCCATCTCCGTGGAAGTGCTGCCATACATCAAACCAGTCAAGCCCTGTCACTAGGGAATGCAAATTCACAGGGCGACCACTCTCCGGACCACCCCCAGCCCTCCACCGATCCCTGGCCAGATCTATGACATCATTCCTGTCCCCTCCAATCATAGACAGCAAATCTGGCATGTCTGCCCAAAGGGTCATGAGCCGCACCACCAAGTTCCATTGCAGTGGGGGGAGCATGGACGCTGCCCAACACTAGAGGGTCCTCTCCCATCTTGCACCGGAGAAATATATAGCGCCCCTGCATGTCTGTCCATTGGTTGATATTGGTATAGGGAACCCTGCGGTGTATAAAGATTGCCACCCCCGTGACCCCCTCGTAAAGCCTGATTGGAGGACCTGTTGAAACCCATAGCACTGGAAGCAGAGCTTTCGTGCCCAAGTGATGCGTTTCCTGTAACATAAGAATATCAGCCCCAACCCGTTTCGCCTGCTAGAGTATGGCCCCACTCTTAATCTTGTCCAGGGCACCACGCACATTCCAACTAATGATGCGAAGAGTGCCTGGGGTCACTTGCTCCCTAGTGGGTACGTGGCCAGCTGGGATTTTATCTACAACTATTGGAATGAGGAGGGCTTTTCGGTGCATGTGTGAAGAATTACGGACCATCAATACAAGTGCGATCTGCGAACATAAACAATCCCAACCCTACACTTCATAAACACTGAAGCATCTGTTGCGGCAAGGTTGATCCTCGACCCCCAACAGCAGAACGGGAGCCCCCCGACCAATGGATCCCCAACTTACAGCCTATGACCCCTGGGCATGTCCCCCACCAGCAAGGGCCTGGCAGAGACACCAGCCCATGTCAGAGTCTCTCTGATAAGTATTTGCTAGTTTAGAACCCAGCAGCTCCTCGCAAACCCATTAATTAATCTTCCAATGTCTGCCGCCCAGAGGTGAAACCCCTCCGTGAGGAAGCGCCACAGGACTGAGAGAGGCACCGGGATCGTGACCGTCTGTTACCCTTCTGCTGCCACCGGGGTCCCTTCCGGGCCACTTCGCTCGATGAGGAGTCGGATTCTCTCCCAGGCGATGTGTGCGCTCTCACCCGTACTGTCTCATCAGCCCATTTGAAGACCTCTTCCGGAGTATCGAAGAAGTGTGTACGGGAGCGATATACAACCCGTATGCGGGCATGGAACAGAAGAGCATACGGAAGCTTGAGATCCCTCAAGCGGGCCTTCGCTGCCATGAACAGCTGTCGCTGTTGCTGCACCAACCGCATGCAATCAGGGAAAATGAGGAAGTGTGCATTGTCATAAAGCAGTGGTTCTTTGATCTGGGCCTGTTTCAAGATCACGTCACGATAGTTCAAGTTTTGCTATGACTGGCCGTGGGTGAGCCCCCAGTGGTGGCTTCTGCATGAGTACCCTGTGAATCCACTCCACCACAAAACAACGGAACAAAGCATCCGGAGGAAGCCAACTCTCCAGCCACTGGGTGAGGAAGTGTTCCATGTTGCCTTCCTCGCAGCCCTCCAGAAACCAAACAAAGTGTAGATTATTGCGTCAGGCCTGTCCCTCAGCATCCTCTTCTCGTGACGCAAGCCCCTTCTGGACAGTCTCCATGGCAGCCACATTTTTCTTAACCGTGGTAACATCATCTTCCACTCAGGAGATACGGGTTTTAGCCTCCGTAATGCGCAATACCGCGTTGCGCATGTCCTGCCACAGAAGCATGACGTCTGAGACGACTGCTCCAATTTTGGCATTGAACATGTCTTTGGATTGAGCGATTGCCTCCATGAGTGCTGCGTTATCTGGCATAGTCCCCTGCTGTCCTCCGGACGCCCCAGCTGCCGCTCCTGGACTAGTAAATTTTGCGATGTGGCTCTGCTTGGAGGGGCCGCTGTCACCGCGGTCTCTCATCATAGCCACCTTCAGGGCACTCCACACAAGCCCACAGAGAACAGGGGGGGCGTAAATGAGGAGGACTCAACTGCGGGCCCACGTGGCTCGGTTCGCCTGGCAAATGAGAGCCTGTATGCAACCGCCCCAGGACTGAGGTCGACGAGCAGTCCAGAGGTCTAACCCGACCACAGGCTCCCAGAGGCGCATGCGTAGGTTGACTGCCGATGCGAAGGCGCCCTGAATCTGGCACAAGGGACACACAATCGGCCATGTGTACTCTTGTGGCCCCACAGCCCCCCCAAGTCATGCACCTCCAAACCGCACACTCTCCCCGGCATGCATATGCCTTCGCCAGCAGCAGTCAAATGGGGCACCCTTGCGGTCCGACCGACCGCCGACAGGAATGCCCCCTATGGCCCGGGAAGGGAAGGCCCGCACGCAAGCGCGGGGCCCCAGGCAGGCCTAGGAATTCGCTGAGGATCACCGTAGCCCTCCACCGCCTGTTTATCCACCTCCCTCGCAGCTCGATATTGCCGCCGTGCCCCCTCCGCTATGTGGATCCGTGGTGAGATTTCCTGGACTGCAGGCAAGGCCACACCAGGCCTGAGGGCCACACTCACCTTAGGCAATCACTGCCACCAAGGAGGGTCCCCGCAATCGCGACATGGGGCGTGTCCACCCTAAGGGCCACGGTGCAATCACAATGCAGAGTCCTCAACTCCCAGGTGCCGCACCTCAACTCTATGGCCCGATACGGCCGCAGAGCTGCCCTTCGCCTCAGTCTGCGGAGCGGTGACTGGCTCCCCTCCTGCTGTTCCCGTCTGCCGGCCGGTCTTAGAGTTTGTCTCTCCTCAATGCCACAGTGGTGCTGCGCCTTCCTGCGTTCTTGGGCGTAACGCCCTTGTCTCACCTCAGGCAATAGGCCACACCCTCAGAAGGCCCCGTCACGGCCAAGGCCACGCTTTGCCACCTCGAGTCCCCCCGGATGCCACAAAACTGCTCTGGGCGATGTCTCTGATGTTGCTGGTCTGCAGGTTCTTCCTGTCAGTCCAACAGGCATCGGAGAGTCAGCATAAATAAAGGATGTGTTGCGGGCGGGACGGAGCTCGCTCAGCACACATCCGCCATGATGGCTTGCCAAGCCCAAAAGTGCCAGTTTTGATAGAAAAAGCAATCTACAAATTTCCTGATATATTGGTTTTCTACTTTCCTAACAAAGACCTCCAAACCCCATTACTTGTTCCGATGCTTTATCATTTACATGCTAAAAAAGGGGCAATATACGATGTTAAAATGCACGTTTTATGCAAAATAACATTTCCATAAAAAAGTTTATTTTACAATAATATATAATGGGTTTTTTCAAATCTTCATTTTGGAAGAACAGAACAAAAATAAATTGAAACCGAGAACTGTGAATGAAACAGACACAGATATTTCCACACTATAGCATAGAACATGTGGGGTGGGTGGTTAAAATTAAGAAAACAAAAAGGTAGAGCACACTGTCCACAAATGGGCTATATGTGGTGCGTCTGAAAAAAGATTAACATTGCTATTACCAATCAAAGTTGTGGCAGAACCTAGAAACTAAAAGTAGGATAGAAGCAATGCCAAATTTGAATTGTAAACAGTATTAGACTAATTGCAGATAACATAAACCTGGAGCCCTGGGGGGTGCTTAGGACTTGGGTTGAAAAGATGGGGGAGAAAGCTCTACTGTGAAGGCTGGGAGGAACATTACAAGGTTATAGGGTGCAAGGGTAAAGTGATTATTTGGAGAGAGGAGTTGGAAAGTTCTTTAAAAGTGTTTTTAAAAAAAAACTTTTATTGATGATTTTGTCATACAGTACAACATTACAGCTTGACAACCACATAGCAGATCGTAAATATTCGGCATTTAACTTTCTTCAAAATCTTCGCATTTGTAATACATTGAATTTATCCATCTCGTAAGGCACATATTCGCAGCAGATTACTTGTTCAGGTATGGTACAGTGAAGCATTTTGAAACATCAGATGCACAGTTCAATATTCAGACAGTATTAGCCCAGTCACATACATTGTAGGTCTCATACTCCATATCTCTGATTAAATACAGCACTGGGGGCACTCTCAGGGCGTCAAGGGGATAAGCATGTGTCGGAAACAGTGAAGTGAAGTGAAGTGAAGGGGTTTTATAGAGCGCGTCTGCTGCCCAAGGGTGTCCAAGCGCTAGTAGTGGAAAAGAGACTCTGAGGGGGGGCAGGGAGAGAGCAGGAAGGGATGGTAGAAAGAAGGAGGGGGGGATTCGTTTCTGAATAAGAGTGTTTTAAGTTCTTTACAAAACTGCAGAAGGGTAGGGTTGGATCTAAGTGAGAGGGGGAGAGAATTCCAGAGTTTGGCAGCGTTCAGAGAAAAGGACCTACCTCCTGCTCTGGCTTTTTTGATTCTTGGGACTACAGCAAGAAATGCATTCGTGGAGCGAAGGGTTTTACCGGGACAGTAGGGAGAGAGAAGTGAATGATTGATTTACGGACTCACTCTATGAAATGCTTGATGCGATATGCAGAGAGCTTTAAACTTTATTCTCTCTCTAACAGGGAGCCAGTGGAGAGATCTGATCCCTGCCTTGGCTGACTCTCTGCGAGGGATCTGAAGAAGAGTGCGGGCAGCACAGTTCTGTGTTCTTTGCAGTTTTTCCAACACGTACTCTGGGGCTCCTAAGTATAGAGCATTGTTAAAGTCCAACCTAGATTGTACGAGGCCCTGGATGACCACTTGCTTGGCTTCAAAGGGTAGAATTGGCAGGATTTTTTTTAGCATTCGCATAATCCCGAAGCAGGTTGCAGCTGTTTTTGTTGCCTGAGTATTTAATGTGAGTTTGTCATCCAGCCAAACTCATAGGCTTTTTATATTTTCCTTGGGAGTAGGCATAGGTCCCAAGCTTGCCGGCCACAGCTGGACATTGGTGGTGGGATGAGAGGGGCCGAGAATCATAATCTCGGTCTTGTCACCATTGAGTTTTAAGGATGATTTTGTCATCCAACTTTTAACATCCTCCAGACATGCTGCCAGGTTGGGTTGGGGGAGTACGCTGTTTTTCTGCGTCAGGGAGACCACCAGCTGGGTGTCGTCCGCGTACGATATGATTTTGATACCGTATTTTTGGACGACCCCCGCCAGTGGACTCATGTGCACATTAAACAGCGTGGGACTCAATGATGAGCCCTGGGGCACACCGCAATTTAGGGGTCGGCTTTTAGCGTAAACATCGCCGTCAAAGACCTGGAAGGTTCTGTTGCTAAGAAATGAACTCAGCCAGTCTAGAGCGTTTCCTGAGATGCCAAGATCAGAGAGTCGGGCTAGCAGGGTTTTGTGGCAAACTGTGTCGAATGCTGCGCTTAGATCGAGGAGGACCACTGCCACTGTCCCCCCTCGATCCAAGATCTTCCTAGCTTCTTCTGTGACGGCTAGCAGCGCTGTTTCTGTGCCGTGTCTAGGGCGAAACCCTGTTTGGGAGGTGTCCAATAAGAGGTTCTCCTCAAGGTGGTTGGTGTGATGGAGGTTAATGTACTTCTCCAGGATTTTGCTAGCCCATGGTAGCAGGGAAATTGGGCGGTAGTTATTAGGGTCTGCTGGGTTGAGATTCGGCTTTTTTAACAATGCTTTCACCATTGCTTGTTTCCAGGCGAGGGGGACCAACCCTGATGAGATGGAACTATTGAGTAAGTCTAAGAGGATAGGAAAAGTGATCGAGTTGACCATATTCATCATTTTAGGGGGTTCAGGGTCGAGGGGGGAGCCGGACTTTACCTGAAGCGCAAGAGATTTGAGTAATTCCAGGTCTAGTAATGGAAGTGCATTCAGGTGGGCTTGCGCAGGGTGTTCAGTGGGACAAGTGGGTTGAGGTAAGACAGTTTCCAAGTTGGGAGTTGGAAATGAGGAGTATATTTTATTTATTTTTTGGAAAAAGAACTCAGCTAATTCGTTGCAACGGGAAATGGAGTCAATGGTTGTAATTGTAGGTGGGGGGATTTTGGAAAGGGTTTTAACTACCTGATCAATTTCTTTGGGTTTAGATCTAGCTGCCAAGATTTTCTCATTGTAGTAGATGGATTGGGCGGCGTTTATTTCTGTTTTATAGGCTCTGATATTTTCTTCTATATCTTTCTTTGTCGGCGAGGGCGTATCCCAGGCGCCACTTTCTCTCCAATTTTCTGCACTGTCGTTTTAATTCCCTGAGTTTGTCCGAGTACCAAAGGGCGGTTTCTCAGGCTCTTTTTAGTTTGGTTTTTCTTGCGAGGAGGGTGGTGTCAATGGAGTTCTCTAACCATTTTTTGAAGGTTATGCTATTTTGTTTGGGGTTTTTGGAGAGGATAGGTATGGAGTCTAAGAGCAGGCTAGACCATGCCTCTAACGGAAGTTTTGACCAATTTCTCATCTTCCGTGTTGTGGGAAGGGGAGGTGGGGTGGCATTCTCTGTAGACCAGTTAAGAAGGATTAGGTGGTGATCCGTCCAGGGTAGGGGGGTGATGGAGCCGACTGTTGGAGTGGGGCAGTTAGTAAAGACTGGGTCAAGCAAGTGACCTTTGTCGTGAGTAGGCGCCTTTAATAATTGTTGTAGTTGGATCGCAGCTAGACTAGAGGTGAGCTCGCTGGTGGTGCAGTCGGTGCTGACATCAAAATGAATATTGAAGTCGCCCAACAGCGTGAAATTCGAGGAGGACACAGCGGTTTCAGCAGCGAGCGAAGGTAGGGAGGAGGGAAAGTTGTTTAACGGGCCTGGCGGGCGGTATATAAGAGCCCCTGTTAGACTGTCGTTAGGGGTAAGTCTGAGGCAGAAGGGCAGGCTTTCACAGTCCGGGATAGGGTCAGAGGTGCAATGGCATTGATAGATAGATTTATAGATAATGGCAAGGCCTCCTCCTTTCCCGCATGGGCGGTCACGACGTTCGATTTGATAGTCCGATGGCAGGGCTTGGATTATGTCTGGGTCGCAATCTAGGGTTAACCAGGTTTTGGTTACAAAGAGGACATCAGGGGATAGTTCGTCTAAAAGAAGTGAGATTTCTATTTTGTGTTTTGGCATGGACCTACAGTTTAGAAGCAGTAGGGTAAAGTTTTGTTGTGGCTGTTTAGGTTGAGTTGTTTTTAAATTCGCCTTACAATGTTGGCAGTGGGTGGGAAGATTGAGGGGATGATATCGATGAAGGCAGCTATCCTTCAAGGGAGGTTTAAATGAGAGGAGGGTGGTAGAGTTATATTGCATCCTGTGGGAGGGATTTGGGGGGGTGGCCCCTGTCCCCGGCCGAACGCGGACAGGCGCAGACGGGCTTGCCTTCGGCGCGCAAACGGCGCCCCGCTGCGCTTCCGGTAGATGCACATTTTATTGTAGAGGGGAGGGTGCTAGGGGAGGGTGTGGCCTCGAAGGGGCGTGGCCCGGGTGCACGCCGGCGATGGCGGCAGCTAAGGCTTGTTTGCTAAAGTCCGCGACACCGTTTAAGTCGGCTGTGCGTGTCTAGCAGAGTGAGGGCTTCTGCCCCAAGAGTAGGCTTGAGCAGTGTGCGATTAAAATAACACAAGTAATCAGTGACTTTCAATTTTTAAAAAGGTAACACACCTAATGCTCCCGGCTTCCGCCTCAGGAGTGATTATTCCAAATGCACGCTAGTTTTCAGCGTCCTTTTATCTGGGCGGGGGCGTGGCCTCGAAGGGGCGTGGCCCGGGTGCACGCCGGCGATGGCGGCAGCTAAAGCTTGTTTGCTAAAATCCGCGACAGCGTTTAAGTCGGCTGTGCGTGTCTAGCAGAGTGAGGGCTTCTGCCCCAAGAGTAGGCTTGAGCAGTGTGCGATTAAAATAACACAAGTAATCAGTGACTTTCAATTTTTAAAAAGGTAACACACCTAATGCTCCCGGCTTCCGCCTCAGGAGTGATTTTTCCAAATGCACACTAGTTTTCAGCGTCCTTTTATCTGGGCGGGGCGGGCGTGGCCTCGAACGGGCGTGGCCCGGGTGCACGCCGGCGATGGCGGCAGCTAAGGCTTGTTTGCTAAAATCCGCGACAGTGTTTAACCCCTTAAGTGCTGCGTCGGTGCGTTGGCCGACGGCAGCACTACCTCCCCAGTGCTGCTCACGTCCATTGGACGTTCATTCAGCACTAGTTCGAATGGACAGCGCAGCACTGGGGAGGGAATTGCGCCGCAGCGAAGGTGTTAAGTTGGCTGTGCGTGTCTAGCAGAGTGAGGGCTTCTGCTCCAAGAGTAGGCTTGAGCAGTGTGCGATTAAATTAACACAAGTAATCAGTGACTTTCAATTTTTAAAAAGGTAACACACCTAATGCTCCCGGCTTCCGCCTCAGGAGTGATTTTTCCAAATGCACGCTAGTTTTCAGCGTCCTTTTATCTGGGTGGGGGGGCGTGGCCTCGAAGGGGCGTTGCCCGGGTGCACGCCGGCGATGGCGGCAGCTAAGGCTTGTTTGCTAAAATCCGCGACAGCGTTTAAGTCGGCTGTGCGTGTCTAGCAGAGTGAGGGCTTCTGCCCCAAGAGTAGGCTTGAGCAGTGTGCGATTAAAATAACACAAGTAATCAGTGACTTTCAATTTTTAAAAAGGTAACACACCTAATGCTCCCGGCTTCCGCCTCAGGAGTGATTTTTTTTCCAAATGCACGCTAGTTTTCAGCGTCCTTTTATCTGGGCGGGGGGCGTGGCCTCGAAGGGGCGTGGCCCGGGTGCACACCGGCGATGGCGGCAGCTAAGGCTTGTTTGCTAAAATCCGCAACAGCGTTTAAGTCGGCTGTGCGTGTCTAGCAGAGTGAGGGCTTCTGCCCCAAGAGTAGGCTTGAGCAGTGTGCGATTAAATTAACACAAGTAATCAGTGACTTTCAATTTTTAAAAAGGTAACACACCTAATGCTCCCGGCTTCCGCCTCAGGAGTGATTTTTCCAAATGCACGCTAGTTTTCAGCGTCCTTTTATCTGGGCGGGGGGGGCGTGGCCTCGAAGGGGCGTGGCCCGGGTGTACGCCGGCGATGGCGGCAGCTAAGGCTTGTTTGCTAAAATCCGCGACAGCGTTTAACCCCTTAAGTGCTGCGTCGGTACGTTGGCTGACGGCAGCGCTACCTCCCCAGTGCTGCGCACGTCCATTGGACGTTCATTCAGCACCAGTTCGAATGGACAGCGCAGCACTGGGGAGGGAATTGCGCCGCAGCTAAGGTGTTAAGTCGGCTGTGCGTGTCTAGCAGAGTGAGGGCTTCTGCCCCAAGAGTAGGCTTGAGCAGTGTGCGATTAAAATAACACAAGTAATCAGTGACTTTCAATTTTTAAAAAGGTAACACACCTAATGCTCCCGGCTTCCGCCTCAGGAGTGATTTTTCCAAATGCACGCTAGTTTTCAGCGTCCTTTTATCTGGGCGGGGGGGGGCGTGGCCTCGAAGGGGCGTGGTCTGGGTGCACGCCGCGATGGCGGCAGCTAAGGCTTGTATGCTAAAATCCGCGACAGCGTTTAAGTCGGCTGTGCGTGTCTAGCAGAGTGAGGGCTTCTGCCCCAAGAGTAGGCTTGAGCAGTGTGCGATTAAAATAACACAAGTAATCAGTGACTTTCAATTTTTAAAAAGGTAACACACCTAATGCTCCAGGCTTCCGCCTCAGGAGTGATTTTTCCAAATGCACGCTAGTTTTCAGCGTCCTTTTATCTGGGTGGGGGGGCGTGGCCTCGAAGGGGCGTTGCCCGGGTGCACGCCGGCGATGGCGGCAGCTAAGGCTTGTTTGCTAAAATCCGCGACAGCTTTTAAGTCGGCTGTGCGTGTCTAGCAGAGTGAGGGCTTCTGCCCCAAGAGTGACTTTCAATTTTTAAAAAGGTAACGCACCTAATGCTCCCAGCTTCCGCCTCAGGAGTGATTTTTCCCAGGAGTCATGTTTCATTTGTGGGAGTGGTGTCAATTCCACCTGTGTCCCGCAGGAGAAGATAGCGCTGGAGACCCCAGATGTCTTTAGGCCTGGAGGCTCTTGGAAGTGTTTCAGCATACGTAGAGGTTTGCTCCTGGCAATACAGTAAATCTGCCAACCAATCTTTGAACTTCTGGGCGTACCACATACATCATCTGCAGGTCACCCTACATTTAGCTAGTAACAGTGATATGCGCAGTATAACCCAGTATTGCCATCAAGGGTTTTTTCTTTAGTACACTATCTGTCATTTTCTCAAGTGCTCCATAGATTTGTTCCCAGAACTCCTGGCTTCCCACATATATCATCTGTCATTTTAAAGCAGTATTTTTTGACAGGTGTGTAATAAAGGCGTTGCAGGAATTTGTAATGTCTCACCTGTAGCTGCAACTGGCAAAAACTTGCGAAGTTTGAATACAACACTATTCCCATTGCTCGTCGGTCACCTCCTGTCCCAATTCCTCAACCCAATGTGTGTGGGCCGGATTGGTGATTCCCTCTTGCTGTGTGCGTATGCAGCTGTATAAACCTGAAACTAAGTGTTTCCCGTCTGTGGAACCCAACATGTGGTGTAATGGGGTAAGATTCTCTGGTTCCTGTGGGATGTCTGGAACAACCGCCCGCACCCCTTGTCTCAATCGTACGTATTAGAATATGTCCAGGGGTGTAGGTTGTATCCCTTGGAATAAGTGGTCGGAGGAGCGGAATATTCCTTCATGGAAAAGGTCACCCCATGTAGCGACATGAATACGCTTGCATAAGTTCTGGAACCCTTTTTCTTGCAGTACTGACACAGCGGGGCGGAAGGTCAATAAAAGTCGTGAAGAGTACAGGACGGGTGAAGAGAGGAGATCGGTTATATGATTCCATGCATCAACCATATTTGTGACCGTAGTGGGTCGTGTTGCACGGGTACAAGTAGGGCCATGTATGATACCGTTCAATGGTATGGGCCATTCCTCGGTAGCCACCTGTGGCATATAGCTAGGGGGCAATATCCAATAATATGCATAATGAGCGTGCGCGCTTAGAAAGTAAACTTCAAAATAGTCGTATGGCCTCGTAAGTATGGACCATTCTAGCCATGGTTGCTTTCCTCCCCAGAGCAATCTAATCAGTTCAGTGTGCTGGGTTTTAAAGAAATAGGGCCCAAGGTGATAGGGTATATTTAAAACAAGGTAGAGGAATTGCGGAAGCACAATCATTTTTATAAGGGAGGCCGGACCTGCAAACGAAAGAGGTAAAGAGATCCATCGCGGGACATTGCTGGTTAGCCGTGTGATGGCTGTACCATAATTAAGCCGTATTGTGTCTTCCTTGTCTCTGGTCACCTGTATTCCCAGGTATCAGAGGCCGGTGTTGCACCACTCCAATGGAAAGTCAAGCTGAAACTTGGGGACCACTGGCATAAGAGGAAAGACCTGAGATTTCCCCCAGTTAATATTGACACCAGACAATCTACCAAACACTATGAATTCCTGCCACAGGGGGTTGATGTTTTGTTGGGGGTCCCTAATATATAATGCCATGTCATCAGCATAGTAATAATAAACTTTATTGTATAGTTAATTAAAACCATTACAAAAGAATAAAAACATCGGTTAAAACTAATCAGTATACATTCCTGATTTGGACTTAGCAACATTAGTGAGGAAAATTATGTCAAAAGTGTCCAGTGCCAAGTAAGTTTATTTATACATTGTCCGTTAACTAGTTGTAGAGCTGTGAGTTAAAAACAACTTCCTCCACTGTATCCATTGACTGGCTAGGGAGAGTGGTAGATGCAACTTCTAGCATGGCTACAATGAGTAAGACCTATTCTTAGTTTTCAGCTTTTTGCAGTGACACCCCTTTTGTATTCAAACTTCATGACAAATTTAATTAATCTGCAAATGAATTGTGGCTCCGTTGCACTCAGAGTTTGTATAGTGGCGGAGCGACAGGTACGTATTCCATATGCAATGAACTTTGCCTTTAACCAGTACCATCGTTCCTGAGCCAGTGCAGGGCAGATGCAAAGTCATCAGCATATAAAGAGATCAGGATTTGACGCAAGCAGCAACGGAACGCCTTATCTTGGTGATACTGACGAAGCCTGGAGGCTAGCTGTTCAATTGCTATGGTGAATAGGAGTGGGGACAACGGGCATCCCTGTCAGGTGCCCCTCGAGATGGAAAAACTAGGAGATACATGCCCATTTATCAGTACCTTGGCTGTGGGTTGGTGGTATACCAGTCTGATCCAGGAGATGAATAGGAGCGGAAGACCATACGCCGCAGCACTCTGAAAAGATAATCCCACTCTACAGAATCTAACGCCTTGGTGGCCTCCAAAAAGACTGCAGCAAGCGGGAACTCAGATGCCACGGACTGAATTAAAGCGAATAAGGTGCAGAGGTTGTGGGTAGTGGCACTACCAGGGACGAAACCTGACTGGTTGGGGAGTATTAACTTATCCATTAGGAGAGTTAGGCGATTGGCCAAAACTTTGGCCAATATCTTCGTGTCGCAATTTATTAGCGACAACAGCCGGTAGGAGTCACAGGAGCTAGGGGTTTTTCCAGGTTTCAGAAGGGACGTGACCAACGCTTCCCTCATCGAGTGGGGAGAAACCCAACTTCCAGGGATTCCTCATACACTTTCTTAGGGGACCGGTGCCATTACGTCAATCTAGCTCTTATAGAATTATAGGAATTATATTATAGACCGGCGACAGGCAAGGGCCCAAAACATTTTGAGGCAACATCGAGATTGCCTTTCAAAAAACGTTTTGGGCCCTTGCCTGTCGCGGGTACTTGCGCCTCCCACACAAGTGAGGCACCATTTTTATTGGGAGACCAGGGAAAACACTGGGTGGTAGGAAATTTGTGTGAGCCCGGAGATGCCACACTTTCCCACACAAAAATATGTGAAAAAAGTGATTTTTTCAGCTAAAATTGAGGTTTCCAAGGGATTCTGGGTAAGGGGACGTTGGGGGATCCACACAAACCATACCTCCTTGGAAGTCCCCAGGTGTCTACTTTCCAGAAATGTGTGGGTTTGGTAGGTTTCCCTAGATGCCCGTCGAGCACGGGGCCAAAAACCAGGTGACTCCCTTGCAGAAGCAGGTGGTTTTGATGTCCCCTCACTGCGTTTTTGGCTCTTACCTGTCGCGGGTGAGGCACCATTTTTAAGCGGGAGACCTGGGGGAACGCTGGGTGGTAGGAAATTTGTGTGAGCCCGGTGATGCCACACTTTCCCACACAAAAATATGTGAAAAAACTGATTTTTTTCAGCTAAAATTGAGGTTTGCAAGGGATTCTGGGTAAGGGAACGTTGGGGGATCCATGCAAGCCATACCTCCTTGGAAGCCCCAGAGTGTCTACTTTCCAGAGATGTGTGGTTTTGGTAGGTTTCCCTAGGTGCCGGCAGAGCTAGGGTTAAAAAACTACAGCTAGGCACTTTGCAAAAAAAGGGTAATTTTTCACTGCGAAATTGAGGTGTGACCACGTTGCGTTTTGCGCCCTTTCCTGACGCAGGCAATAGGCCGACCTACACAAGTTTGGTACCATTTTTCTTTGAAGACTTTGGGGGACGCAGGGTGGAAGGTAATTTGTGGATCCACGCAGATTCACGATCTTTCCACCACAGAAATGTAGTGAAAAGGTGTTTTTAGTCAATTCTTTAGGTTTGCAAAGGTTTCTGGTTAACAGAACCTGGTGGGAGGCAGTCAGGTCACCCCATTCTGGATTCCCCTGGGTGTCTAGTTTTCAAAAATGTATAGGTTTGCTAGGTTTCCCGAGGTGCCGGCAGAGCTAGGGTTCAAAAACTACAGCTAGGCAATCTGCTAAAAAAAGGGTAATTTTTCACTGCGAGATTGAGGTGTGACCACGTTGCGTTTTGCGACTTTTCCTCTCGCGGGCACAAGGCCGACCCACACAAGTGGGGTACCATTTTTTTTAAAGACTTTGGGGAACGCTGGGTGAAAGGAAATTTGTGGATCCACGCAGATTCCAGAACATATACATTTTCCAAGAATAATTGCACTATACCCGGTACATAATAAAATACCATTGCAAGTTGCTGCACAGTTTTTGACTGTGGATTCGTCGGGTTCTTGGTGAACCAACAAGTCCTGTATAACCCCACAACCAGGAAGCTCCAGCGGATGTAACGGTATATTGCTTTCAAAGAGCAGTCATAATTGTAAGAAGGCACAGGTGAAAACGTTGACACAAAAGGCTGTTTTTTTTCAACTATTTTTCCTTAATTTAACTGTTAGTTTCTATAAAGAAACCTTCATTGATTTAGACAAATGACCCCTTTCTGAATTCAGACTTTTGTCTACTTTTCTAAAATGTATAGCTTTCCAAGATCCATAATTGCTTTCATACTCATTTTTACCATTAACTGGAAAGAGGTTGAAAGCACTAAAAAGAGCAAAAATAGGCTATGTCCCAGAAAAATGCCAAAACTGTGTGAAAAATGTTGGTTCTCTATGATAAAAGACTGTCATTCCCTAAAAGCTGGGAAAATGGTGATTTCAGCCCCACAAACCCTTTTTCGATAACATTTGCAGGGAAAACCCAGAGGCTTTCATTTGCAGCCCGTTTTTTCCCATTTTTCTGAAAAAAAACTAAACTTTTACTGTATTTTGCTTAATTTCTGGGACCCCTCCAAGGGAATCCACAAACCCTGGGTATATTTAGAATCCCCATGATGTTGGACAAAAAGGACGCAAAATTGGCATGGTTACCTCATGTGGTCAAACAGTTACCGGGGCCTAAGCGCGCACTACCCCAAATAGCCAATAAAAGGCTTAGCACAGGAGGGGAAAAGGCCTAGCAGCGAAGGGGTTAAAAGCCTCCCATATGACCTCCACACTGTCCATGTACCCTTTATTTCTGAGGAAAAAATCTTTTATTTTCTCACCCAGTTCAGTCTGAAATACCGTGCCTAACCAAGCATTAGGTTGGAACCTCCAACTGTGCCTGGGCTTGTTGTACCCTGGTGGCACGAGCGACAGTTTCAAGGGCAATGATCTGAGAAAGTCCTGGCAGGGTGTGTGTCATCACGGATACTTGATCCCAATCCTCTTGAAAGCAGACAGTAATCGATACGTGCCCATGTCCCCGTGTGTGACGTAAAGTGTGTTCCCTCCGTCACCTGCGGATGTGTAGCACCAGCTGTCTATTAGGCCGCCTTCTTCCATTATTCCCTGCAAGCCCCCATGGGAATTGTTATAGTGATGCAAAGCAGTATTAGACCTATCTTGGGCTGGGTTTAGAGCTACGTTAAAATCACCCCCCCTCCCCCAAATGATATGAGCGAATCCCACATTCAGTATTTTCCCCCATATGTTAGTAAAAAACTCTGGAGTATCTACATTAGGACGGTAGCAGTTTGCTATCTTGATAGACTCCCTGCCAAGTCCCCCCCACGCTATGACGTATCTCCCTTGTGGATCTTCTATCACGCCCGCCCGGAGAAAAGCCTATCACTCGCCCATTTGCTGGCAAATATGTTTGAGGACTGTGGGTGAATGTGCATCTCTTGCAGCAGAGCCACTTGTATCTGCGGTCTGTCTAAGTAGGCCAGAATCTGCCTGCGTTTTCTGGGATCTCCTAGGTCCCTGATGTTCCAAGACATCACCCTCAGTATGCATTTATCTTCCAGAGTCATCATACCATCCCATACAACAATATCTATTACACTGCGAAGCTACAGATTTTGACAGTTGTTCAATTGTGGAGTCATACTTCCTAAAAATACATTGCCTGCTATTGATATCAAAGCATTTAACTTCCCACACTCTTACCCCACCACCCACTGAAGCATCCCAATTATGACAGCTGCAATCCAATCAGCCCTCCCCCTCCCTGATGCCCAGAAACCAAACCATTTCAGTAAATGTCACAAACCCATTCCAGACTAAATCTGGAAAAGGGACTAAACAAAACAGATACAACAAAAGAAAAGTAGTGGGGTACACCCTTTTGGGGAAGTTCTGCTGGGTGGCCCACAGGTACCTCTCGCCTTTCCAGGAGGCTGGCATTGCTGACCAAGTCCCTGAATAAGCTCTGAGGGTGTCCAACTATTCATTATCTGCATGTCCTATCCGGTTGTAGTATCATCGTTGTGATTGTGCCCCTCGGGTACAGGGTATCATATCTTGTGTTCTTCCGTTGCGTTATTGCTGTGTCCGTGTTGAGCGACTAAGAAAACATCAGCAAGTACCCATTGATCCCAGCGAATTTAATTCTATGTCCGATGAGTGTGATCTTGGGGAGTCTTTAGGTGCGTGCAATTTATTCTTTTGTCTCTTGAGCTGCTTGAGGAAGTCTTCTACCTGCTGTGGCTTTGTGAATATTGTTTGGGTGCCTTGGTGGGTGATGCGGAGGCGTGCCGGGTAAAGTAGAGCATAGTCTATTTGTGCTTGCCTCAGCTTTTGTTTACTGAATAAGAATTTGCGCCGTTCCTACTGTACGTGCATTGTAAAATCAGGGTACATGGTGAAGGGCACCCCTTCTTAGTGCAATTGCTTTTTCTCCCTGGCCACCCGTAGAGCTGTGTCCCTGTCCCTTTAATTCAAGAGGTGTGCGATGATAGGTCGGGTGTGCTTCCAGGGGAAGGTCTCGGCCCAAGGGAGCGATGAGCTCTTTCAACAATGAGATGAGGAGATAGCAAATCCGCTCCGACCTCTGATATAAGTAGTTTCTCAATATACTCCTCCATCTTGCCTGGTCTGTGCTCTCTGGTATTCCCAAGACGCAAACATTGTTTCTCCTACTTCTCGCCTCCATGTCCTCATTCTTTTTTTTTTTTTAAACCTTTATTGTGCAGATAGTAGCAGACAAATACGGGCCTACAACCAATTAGGCTGGCCACGAAACAATCTGAAAAGCACGTAATTCGAATAAAGAGGTTGCACAGCAGTCACCCAGTATATTGCAAGCCAATAGTTCAATCGTAAAGGAGCTGTGTGTGACCGCCGAATGGAGGATCAATGAAGGTTAATTTTATAATAGAAATTATAACAGGATCAGTTGCAGTTTAATCGTCTGAGTGCCCATAGCAAGCCACGAATCAAGCAGCAAAACATTGAGGCATCAATAAAAACGGTTATCAGCAATGGTGCACAGCAATCAGAATACAGATGCCATATTTCCATTCAGTACCCATCACAGCCCGCCACTTGCACACAGACCACCAAATTATTGTACCTATACATAACTGAGTAACCAGAACGGCAAACGGAGTTACAGTCATTCGCGATAAGGGCAAGCAAAGTGGCTGGGGACCACATTATTGGGGGTGGGGCGGTCAAGTCAGCATATATGTACAAGCAATATCGTATAAAGTAAGAATACCCCCCCCCCCCCCGCAAGCAATCACACCGTGGGAAACACGCACCGCCACGGCGTCCTAAAAAGGGATACAAAAGAGCCGTAGAAACTAAAAACGATCAGAAAAAGACCCCAGCCCACCCACCCCACCCTGCACCCCTGCAGAAGTCTACAGCCTACCCCCCCAGCAGCGTGCCTGTCGCCCTAAATGAGAGACCCGAAATATAGGAAAGTTAGGGCGAGGAAAAAGGAAACCAAAGAGACAAAAAGGAAGAAGAACCAGGGGAGAGGAAGCCATCAATCGGACCATTCAGCCCCTACCCCCCACCCTCACACACATGAATGCAACATCAAAACGAAATCGACATAGTTTCTGGTATCATAAACCTTCGAAGGAATCGTCCATAGTATCACGGTGGAGGGCGCTCCACCATCCCCATCCACCAACCATTAATCATCCGGGTACAGAAGCGGCTCACCCCTGTCCTGTCTTAGCCATCGCTACTGCGCGTGTAAGAGTAGCGGACAGCAAACAAGTCAAAGTGGAGAGGCCGTATGGCCGAAGCAGGACAGACCATGGGGGCGAACCAGAAGATTCCAGCAACCAGCGGCCAAGCAAGAACTTTTTGCGGCAGTCCAGACCTTTCAGCAACGACGGCAGGAACAACAAACAATGTGGGTACAGTCTCACCGCCCAGGAAAGTAGAGTCGTCCCCGCAGGATAACACTGGGGTATCGCCAAAGCAGTTCGAATCGGCAGTCTACGTTGGTCCTCGATCAGTCGAGCGGGGACGGGCTCCGACACGGCAACCACGCCCGCCGATCAAGGCGACCCCGGGGTCCGGGGCCGCTGGTGTAAAATCTTGCTGATGCACAGTGGCAGCACTCCTCACGACAACAGAGGGGGACGAGACAGCACCCAGTCGGAGTCGAGCTGCGTCCATGAGGGACGGCCCGACATCAATGGCGGCCGTACTTCCCTCCAGCACCAGGGCGTCGAGGGCCAGGGTCGCGTGCAAAGTCCTCAGGGCGTCAAGTACATCACCAAGCGTGGGCTCCCGCTCACACGACCAGACCCCTGTACACTTCAGCGACACAAATTCTCCGCCCTGGTTCAGACCGTGACTCGGGGCACCGGCCGCCATCTTGCGGATCCAGCCGCGACCCCGTGCGCCTCAACCCCCGGAGCGGGCTCTCAAGCAAGTCCACCGCGGGAACCCCTCGAGCCCCAGGAATGGCAATCTGGGTGCAGAAAGGAGAGCCACCAAAAGGGGGACCGCCAGCGCCACCGCCCCGCGGGCGCACACGCTGACTCTGGGCGCAGGGCTTCAAGATGGCCAGACAAGGCGACAAAGGGGGGAGCCTCCTACACGGTATTCCCCCATCCACCGTGTGCAACACCACATCATGTGGCCCCCCGGCCTCTGGACCGGGCCTGATCCGTTGCCATCGGCATAACCGCACCACGGCCTCTTTCAGCCGACCTCTCCACTCCACAAGGGGCCACCGCCGACACCAGCTCGCCGGCTGACCTCCACAGGCGAGTCCCCGGTCTCTACGCCGCGGAGGCCCCAGAGCAAGCAGGGGTGTAACTTCGGATCCGCTGCTCACAGGAGCCCCCGGGACAGATGGTGAGTACAAGCTTTCCTTCTTCTTTCGGAATCTTCCTGAGTATGTCGTCTCGGGGCAGGATAAGGGTCAGGATATGCATGTTGGGCAGGAAGGCTGACGGAGCCGAGCTACATTGCGGCCATCACAGTCGCGAGCTTCCATGTCCTCATTCTTAGCTGCTATAATCTTTAACAGCTTATCCATTTGTGTCACTGTAGTTTTCATATGGGCCGTAGTATCTTCTACCTCCAATATTCGTTATTCAGCATCCTTCATGTGTGTCTCATGCCCTTCAAGCTTGTGAGTGATTGCATCCATACGTGTCGTCAATGTGTCCATTTTGTCTGCAATAGTTGCAAACCCTTGCCGCACCTCTGAGAGAATCGATTTTACGTCATTGCTTGGTTTGATTAGTCGGTCCTGCTGTGCCCCTTCAGCCCCAGTGTCAGCCTCCACCACCTGCTGCCGCGTATTTTTCTTTGCATCATAGGTAAGTCGCAGTTGGCGCATCTGTCTTCCCCGTTACGAAGTGTGCGACTGTCGTAGGCCACAGCAAAAGGCCCGGCGAGAGGGGTGAAGCAGTATGGCGTTCATTTACAGTGGTGCCCTCTAGCCTGCTGTTCTCTGGTGTAGTGTATGCGACCCTGTGGAGGAATGCCCCAACGATGGGAGGGGAGCCCCAGTGTGTTCTGTTGCCAGAATACCAGTTCATGCGCCCGTGAACTTGATGGCGTTCACAATGCGTCTCGGTTATGGGACCGTGGGCGATTCGCCTCCTCCAGTCTGTTCCTGTGGCCGCCTATATGTCCTTTGTACACCTCACTCCCACCATCTAGCCCGCAGCTCACTCAGCACATTGCTGTACTCTTACAGGGTCCCGCTCGTGCCAATCACCTATGTCTTCTCGCCTGGGCACTCACGAATTATGCAGCTTGGCGTTCCCAACCCGGGGTCTCTGCCGATTTGGGCTTATGCTGCTTGCACTCTGCCTCTCATGGCCGCCCCAATGTCCATGCTGTCTGCGGAACCAATACAGCACTTTCCGCTGATAACTCCCACTGCCGCCGCTGAGCAATGATTGCTGACAGGTATTTGGCTTGCCTGTGTGTGATTCAGGATCCACTCTAGGGGCACTGTCCCAGGGGAAACTTACTGCTCGCTTCCCACTGCCATTTCCCCGCGCCGCCCACACACCTCGTGGGCACCGCGATGCCTGTGTGAGCACCTTGCCCTTGCCCTGCCACAGTATCAGGATGACCTGGGAGGCAGCCCGTCGGAGCTGCTCAACGCCGTCAGCCGCCTCAGTTCTCTGCGGACGCCTCCAACACCAGCTCCGCTTCTCCATACTTGTTGGGCTTCACTTCCCCGTACTGTCACAGGCAAAATATGTAATTAGGGCAAAGGATAAATTAAGAATTTCAGCCGAACTGAGGGAGCATCACACAATGGTAGCCATTCCGCTCGTACACCACCTAGCGCTCCCCAGGAGTTGAAAAGTTCCAAGATTTATTATGAAATTAAATGTGGTCCCACAACTAAGACAGCTTGGCTAAGAAGCGAGCTACATGAACATAAGGTCAAGTGAAGCCAACTACTAATGAATATCAGCGACAACAGCATTTTGACAAGAAATCATTAGGATGGTGAAACTTAGGGGCATATTGCCAAGCAATAGCGATAATTATCGCTATTGCTTGGTTAGAGACAAAAATTTACCGCTGAGCTGCGGCGATTTTTACTGCAAATAAACCTTGGTATTACCAAGGTTTATCGCAAATGCTATAAAAATCGCCGCAATGCATGAATATCGCTGAAAAGTCAGCGATATTCATGCATTACCGAGCTAATGCTCTTAGCCATGTTATCCACCTCCCATTGGATAACATGGCTAAGAACTGCTCAGGGCAGGTGTTAGCTTTTGGAGATATTCGCGCTTAGCGCGAATATCTCCAAAAGTTGGTAATAGGAGATAGCGATGAGAGCGACTGTTTTCAGTCGCTAACATCTTGGCACGCCCACTTTGCATGTCATTAGTGATAAATATCACTGACATGCAAAGTGGGGCCCAAGATGGTCGCTATCTCCTACTAGCTGTCGCTAACTGGTGTTAGCGACAGCTAGGTAATAGGGAGATAATTTTATCTCCGCTTTCTTGGCTTTTTTTTTTGTTTTTTTGAAAACCTTTAATTTGTAAAAAGGGAATACAGTTACAGACCTACAACCACGGAGGCTGGTCAGTTGAACGCAATACCAGTAGCACAATAATACACAGCTCATCAGCCGACAACCCGAGGGCCCGGCAGCGAAAAGGCACGATATAATGGAGAACTTGTGGCAGTAAGAGGATAAATAAAAGGTTTCACATTTTATATTTTATAAATAACAAAAATCGAAACACAAAAAAGAGTCGAGGCGGTACCATGTAATGTAATGACTGTCTCATACGGCAGGGGGAGACAAATGATTAATGAGTATTGCTATGGAGGAGGAGAGATCTTGGAGAGGGGGGGGCGAGAGCAACACAATACATCACATACAATGGGAAGCTTGGGAAGCTTCGAAACCGAAACGTACAGTCAAGGGAATTGAGGAATGTCGGGAGCTTCAATAAAGGGGGGAGTGCAGATCTCTCCTCGGTATGAATTCCATTGACCCCATATCCTACCCCATTTCTTGGGCCTACCACGGGAGACATACACAATTTTTTCTCTAAACATGCACCAGTCCATGTTTTCTTTCCAAGTTAAGACTGATGGTGCCCTCTGACATCCCCACAATTGAACAATGTCTCTTTTCGCAATCATGTTGCCCAGTGTGACCCATTAGGTCTGGGCAACAGTGCAGTCATTCGGCACCCAAATGTTCAACAAACAGCGTCTGGCCTCAGGCAATAACTCAACACCCATCACTTCACCCATCACCGCATGCACTCGATTCCAAAAAACCACTACCACCGGACATTCCCATATAATGTGAAGGAAGGTAGCAAGCATACCACAACCACGCCTACACAGCCCATCCGTAGAATAACCCATATGTATCAAACGCGGACCCGTGACATAGACACGGTGCAGAGTCTTCAGTTGCACCAGTCGGAGACGCGCCGGAATCGCGACCTCTTTAGGGGAGGATATCGCAGCCTGCCAGTCTTCATCATCCAATTCCAGTCCATCGCCAGTCCAGGCACCCCGAAGCTGTACAAGGAGGTCCGAACGGTCATTGATGAGCTTTTTATAGATAAGAGATATAGTGCTGTCAGGGACGTGCCCGTCAAGCACTCTATCTTCCAGGGGAGAGGACTCCGGGATCGTAGGTACAGCTGGGAAAACCGATTCTAGTGCGTGGCGGACTTGGAGATATCGGAAATATTACTTATCACTCAATTTATATTCCTGTTTAAGTTCATCAAAAGTCTTAACTCTGTTCTTGGCCCAGAGATCGCCCACTTTACTGATGCCAATAAGGTCCCATCTATCGAATCCCTTCGACGTCCATAGACCACCCAGTCTCTCCGCAGCATATAGGGGGGTCGCTCTAGTCAGCCTGTCCGTCCACCCCGTGGCCGTAGTTGCACTACCCCATACTCGCACCGCCACCCCAGTGGGGCCTGTCAGGTTCTTCCTGGCGGCTCTAGAATAGAGCGCTCTATTATAGTCCCCCCCGGGAAGCTGCCACCTATCCATTTCGAATGCGGGATTCGGAACATGGCATAGTTAACAGCGCTTAGTTGAGATGCCCAGTAGTAGCGTTTAATATCAGGCAACGCTATACCACCGTCGTACCAGGGCAAAGTCAATTTTGCCAATGCTATGCGAGGCCGCCCGCCCCACACCAGCTTCCTCTGGAGGCCTTCAATTTCACGGAAATAGCTAGCCCGCACCAGATCAAGTGTGTTTTGGATGGCATACAAGAATCGGGGGAGAGACATCATCTTGAACAGGGCCGCTCTTCTCAAGGAGGACAAAGGCAAGCCACACCACGCCGCAACATCCTACCTAAGCCGGGCAAGCGGAGGTAATAAATTCCGCTCATAACGTACTGTGGGGTCCGGTGAAATGTCGATCCCCAAGTACTTAAAGCCGACTCTAGAAACAGGTATCGGGCAAATGCGGGGCAGAGAAGGTAAGTCTCCTGTGAGCGGGTAGATACAGGACTTGGCCCAATTGATAACTAAACCGGAATTCTTCCCAAAGGAACTCAAGACGTCAAATAGGACTCCCAGTGACTTACGGGGAGAGGTAAGGTACAACAATATGTCGTCGGCGTAGAGCGATATACGATCCTCGAAGTCAGGGGACCATCGAATGCCCTTGAGCGATTGCTCAGATTGGTCCGGGTGTATCAAGTCACTGATCACTGTAATCAGCCGGTTAGCCAAAAGCTTCGCCAGGATCTTGGGTTCCACATTCAAAAGCGAGATCGGCCGATACGATGAACAGTGTTCACGGGGCTTGACATCTTTATGGATGACCACAATGGACGCCAGTCTCTGATCCAGGGGAAGGGACCCGAGATCTCGCGATGCCGAGAACATCCGACGAAGATGCGGCGCCATTTTGTCAGGGCACAGCTTGTACAGTTCGACTGGTATACCATTCGGACCTGAGGCCTTCCCAGAGCAAAGTGAGTGGATAGCGAGCGCTACTTCATCGGTGGAAAATTCCGCCTCCATTAGCTCTTTGTCCGATTCCGACAGGCTAGGCAACGCGATATCCCGAAGCAAGAAGTGCGAGTCTTCCTCCGGCCTATCTGAGACCGGCGCATCCTATCACCAAGACCGTTGACGTTCCAGCACAGCACCCTCAGCCCCCTACCCCCCATCCCAGAGATGAACACTCTGTCCCCCCCGCCACGAAACAGGCACATAGTATAAAAAATGAAACAACACGCAGCCTCGATACAAACAAGAAAGAAAAGACCACCCCCAAAAGAACCCTCAAAAACACACCCCCCCACCCTGCACCCCTGCGGTAGACCATAAAGCCACCCCAACTTGCAGTGTGCCTGTCGCCCCATTAAACTAACCTACAAGAAGAGAGAAAAGAAGTCCCCAGAGGAGGAAGAGTCCCGATTCCCCCCACCCCCGGGTATCCACACTGTATAGACATAACAGTCATAGAGCCACTGCCATAAGTCCATGAAATTGGCTCGCCGGCGCAGACTCACTACTCCTGTTCTTCTAAGCCGCCTTCTGTGCCCCTCAATCTCTCTGGGCTGGTACGGTGTGTCGGCAAAGTGTCTAACCAGTCACTGGCCACCTCAGGGCGGTCAAAAAAGAAGGCACGTTCTTCATGTTCAATCCTCAGGAGGGCCGGAAAAAGCAAAACGTACTTCAGTCCCATGTCCCTGAGTCGCCTTTTCACCCCCGTAAAGCCCATACATTGTTTCTGGACCGCCTGTGTGAAGTCCGGATAAAAACTGATCGACGCATTCTCAAATTTAGTGGGACCATTGGTACGTGAGGCTTGCAGGATAGCGTCTCTGTCCCGGAAATTAAAAATCCTGGCTATTATTGGCCTTGGAGCGGCCCCCAGCTTGGGCTTCCCACCGGGGATTCTATGAGCACGCTCCACCGTGAAAAAGTTACTGAGGCCCTTTGGTGCCAAGTGGTTTAAAACAAGGTCTTCCACCAGAAGGTCTGTAGACAAGTCTGCGGAATTCTCCGGAACACCTACGATGCGGACGTTGTTGCGTCTGGCCCGGCTCTCGAAATCATCCAGCCGACGGGCAAACAAGTCATTGGCCGTTCGGAGATTGCGGACTTCGGTCTGGAGATCCGAGACATCCGTGGTCAGGCTCGCGGTCTTGATGTCCAGGGACTTGACCCGCTCATTGGTTTCCCCCAAGTCCGTCCTGATAAGATTGACTTCGATCGCCACCGTGTCTATCTTAGCTGCCAAGGTTTCATACTGCTGGCCCATAGTTGTCCGAACACTTGCAATGGCGCCCATAACGTCCTTCAAAGTCGGCTCCTCAGTTGCAGGAGGACCATTACCAGACTCCTCAAGGACCTTGCTCGCTCCGCCTGGGGATCCTTTCGGGCGAGTAAAGCGATCTATTGTCTGGGATTGGGCGACCCCTCCTCGGTATGAGCCTCTGGTGGCACGCTTCTCGGCATCCGCCTTGCCCGCCATGATGGGCGACGAGCTCTGACGGAACCTTTGGGATCTGGTCAGAATGATTCCCCTCGTGGCAAGCCTGTAGAGGCGAGAGGGCGAGGATCGAAAGCAAGTGTAGGGCTGGCAGCAGAATCAGGTCAGCCGTGCCGAACGGCAGCAAGTCGCCGTCAACAATGACCAAGAGCGAAACCGAAAGTACCACAGGGGCAGCAGACGTGTCACCCCAGCCGTTGTTGTTCAATTGCCACCTGGGTACCTCGGGAACTCAAGCCCGTGGATGGTCTTCGGTATAGGCCGCAAGTTTCAAAGTGCAGTAAGTCCGGTTCCCGGTGGCCAAATTGATTTTTGGGAAAAGTTTTTTTATATCAGCAGGGCATCAGCAAAAAGTACCAGTCGTCCAAATCAGGATACTTTACAGGATAGATGCGGGAGGCGGAAAGGGTCTTGAGAGCCCTGTGCTCACGTGTCCATCTTGGATGAGCGCTAAGCTCCTCCCCGCTTTCTTGGCTTTTAAAACCAAAAAAGCGGAGATAAACCCCCTTGATAATTCTTTAACCAGTCATGTAAAAACAGAATGAGGCTAACTGAAAATCTGAAGATGTCAAATGCAATTTAATTATATGATCTAGCCAAAATCAGTGTGAAAGAATAGTCAATAGTTATGCTGCATATATAGCAGAACTATTTCAACATAGTGCTAATACTGCAAATATGCTTGAACAGAATTGAAAAAGGAAGACTACTGCTTTAAATTCATAAGAGAGAGCACCAAAAAACATCTTGCAGATGAGAATTATTGGCTAAGCTGAACAAGGTCAGCAAAGTATTTGCCGTAAACATAAAAGAACATGTAGGAACATAGACAATGCTATATCGTGTGGTCTCCAAATTACAAGCAAGACTTAGGAAATATCTCCACTGCACAATATATTAGCCCTGAACATTATAGCTAGCCCCTCGCTGAAAAATGGCCGTGGGACACTGCGTTGTACATCTGTGAACTTTGACAGCTTTTGATAAAGGTGATTGGGGTAGAACGTAACAGAAGTTAGCCTTCCGCTATAATCATAATTTTTTATTAAGAATTTTACTAGTGATGTACAAGAGAAACTGGACTGCTGTGAAAACTGTGTAATCTGACAATCAAGAATCTAGCGCCTACTGTTATGGTATGAGGCAGGAACGAATCTTTGACCCACTGTTGTTTAATGTTCATGTTCCGAACATAACAGAACACTTCAGCTTGGTATGACATTTTCCTCTAAAAATATGTAACTAACACACCCGTCTTGTACCACTAAACTTGGCGATTACTGCAAAACTCATTCAGTATAAATCATTTCCAAATAAAAACCACCATAATGAAATTTGGTATAGTGGCGCCTAGAGGTTGTCGGGCTTAAGCTTGTAAAGAAAGTGTCTGTAAAGGCTGGTACCAGAACGAAATGGTTGCCACAATTGTAGGATAAATGAGTTTAAGCAAGATGAAGGCACAGAGTCAATATGGCCATACAAATGGTGGAAGTACTAGAACACCATGTTTAAAAGCCTTAAAGATAAAGTCAAACGTTTGATACATGTAGCACCAGCCCAGATTAGTTCAAACTTCAGGCGGGTAGATTTGATGGAGGTTTTAGGTCTCGCATTTGTGAGAGTTTAAGCTACTAGCATGGTAAATGATAATGCCTTTTATTTACGTTTTGATAATTAATACATAAATAAAAGGCATTGTCATTTACAATGCCAATAGCTAAAACTTGTAAATGCGAGAACTATTGCATTTCAAAGAAGCAGGCGCCTTTGTCCTGGCTGCTTGGAAATTGAAAGCATGCATGATGCACTGAATGTTGCAGGAAAGCATGTCATGCCTGCAGTAGGATGTGGATTGAATGTGATTCTTGCCTTAAAGATGTCATTGCTTTAGTCAAGAAAGCTAAACTATCGGAAAGGGGTTCTAAAGCCATTTCGTAACAAAAGGAATCATCCAGTTCAGTCAACATCATCTCTGAAAACAAGAAAGGACAAGAAACATAAGAAAAATAAATGTAATCAAAACAATTCATTCAATTCTAAAAACTCTTCTAAACCTAAATTCAAGTTCATTTGCGTGTTATCGTTGTGGTAGCAAATCCCACAATGCTAGTTTTGAAAAGTGTCCAGCTAGATCAACCAAAAGTTCCAACTGTGGAATTGTTGGACATTTTGCTAAGTCCTGCAAAAGAAAAATTGTACAAACTCCTAAAGTTTCTTGCCTTAATGATAGTGATTCTGATTCATCTTCATGTGACTCTGATAACCAACAATTATCTGAACATAGAAAATGTAACATTGTTCTTAATATTAAGTGCAAGGATAGTAGCAAACCGTTATGTGTAGTTAAGTTTGGTGGTATTCCTTTACAGGTTGCTGCATATTAAGGATCGCCATTCACCATTATTGCAAAGAGTGTATGGGATGCCAACTTAGTTAATGCCCTTGGTCCACACTTAGAACCTCCTGATGTCCTTCTAGAGGGCTTTACTGGTGATAAAATTGACTTCAGGATTTCGTTCATTAGTTTTTGATTTCAAGAATCCCTCTGCTATTTGCAAACTTTATATAGATACGGATGGTCCATATGTCCTAGGTTCGAAAGACCAAAGAGCATTGTATATATTTGTTGATCCCAACAGCCTGGAACAAGTTCTTGTGATAGTAAAAACACCAAGAATTGGGTTGTTAAGGAATTTCCCAAAGTTTTTTTCTGGGAAAGTTCGTAAGCTCGATGGTTTTTCTCATCACATTAGACTTAAACATAATGCGGTACCTAGGATACACAAAGTGAGGCACATACCTATCATTGTGAGAGATGAAGTAAAAAAAGAACTACTCAAATTACAAGAAAATGGGATTATTGAGCCTGTAGAGGCTTCTGAATGGATTTCTCCATTGGTTGTGGCAAGACGTGCCAATGGAAAAATCTGTCTATGTGTCGATTTAATAAGCTTAAACAAAAAAATAATTGTTGACCAATTTTCTTTACCTAGGATTGATGAAATGCTATCCCTTACTCGTGGTTATAAATACTTCTCCACCATTGATTTATCATCTGCATATCATCAGATTGTTTTACATCACTCTAGTCGCAGTCTAACAACTTTTTGCACGTCCTTTGGTTGTTTTCGTTTTAAACGTATGCCCTTTGGATTAGAATCTGTGGCTGCAGTATTTCAAAGATTAATGTCTCAACTCTTTGGTGATATGGCAGGTATAACTTTTTTCCAAGATGACATTCTCATTATGGGTCGGAATACATTACAAAATGATTCCAGATATGAACAAGCATTGGAAATGCAATAGGTCTCGCAGCATTAGAGTTAGTGCTTTTAGAATTGTTTATGGGTTTTTTTGTAAATCTTTAGCATTTTTGTTTCCTGTAGCCAATGCTAAAGAATTAAAAAAAAAAGCCATAAACATTTCTAAAAGCTCTAACTCAAATGCTCCGAGACCTATTGCACTGTGTGAGGGTGAGGGGTTGAGGGTGAGTGAGGGTGAGTGAGGGTGAGGGGTTGATGTTGAGGGGTTGAGGGTGAGAGGGTGAGTGAGGGGTTGAGGGTGAGTGAGGGTGAGGGTGAGTTAGGGTGAGGGGTTGAGGGTGAGTGAGGGTGAGGGGTTGAGGGTGAGTGAGGATGAGTGAGAGTGAGGGTGAGTGAGGGGTTGAGGGTGAGTGAGGGTGAGTGAGTGAGGGTGAGTGAGGGTGAGTGAGGGTGAGTGAGGGTGAGTGGGGTTGAGGGTGAGTGAGGGTGAGGTGTTGAGGGTGAGTGAGGGTGAGGTGTTGAGGGTGAGTGAGGGTGAGGGTGAGGGGTTGAGGGTGAGTGAGGGTGAGGGTAGGTGAGGGGTTGAGGGTGAGTGAGGGTGAGGGTGAGTGAGGGTGAGTGAGGGGTTGAGGGTGAGTGAGGGGTTGAGGGTGAGTGTGGGTGAGGGTGAGTGTGGGTGAGGGTGAGTGTGGGTGAGGGTGAGTGAGGGTGAGGGGTTGAGGGTGAGTGAGGGTGAGGGGTTGAGGGTGAGGGGTTGAGGGTGAGGGGTTGAGGGTGACATGGGCGTCCCAAAAGTGGGGACCCCGGTCAATTGCAGCCTCTTATGTGCCGTTGGAGGACGATGAAGGCATCCCACGGGACAGGTTGTTCAACGTCCTCAGCCCAAGAGGGTCAGCAGCTGTTTGCGCTCACACGTGGGAAATGGGGCCTCCTCTTCTGAGAGGCAGCTTTATAGTACTTTAAGGAGTGGAACATGGTAATAAGTCTCCCTCATACAAAACAGAACACATATCTGCGAGGAATGCGTGGAAGGACTTGCTACATGCCCTTATCAAAACCCTCTAAATTCTGTCTGCATGCATTGCCCCCTCCCCCCCCAATTTCTGTTAGGCCAGGGATAGTTTAAAGCACATAGATAAACATCTCCCACGAAAAGCAGACGTACATGATACACCCAGAAACGCCCACTAGATAACAAATACAATTTTAAAACACTATAGCAGGTTCCCCTCCAGTACGGTTAATCAGTGGTTAGGTTCAGAAACGTCATGGCTCTCAGTAAATGCATTTGTTACAAACTGCCACAAAACGCTTAGAAGATCAAAAAAATGCTACTTACAGAGGGTGGAAATGGGGAAAGATTTCAGCAGATAGGGTGCAAAACAAAGAAGTTAACACACTAGGACTCAAAAGGACTGTGAGAACCAGGACAAGAAACGCGCAACACCGGTGCACTCTTCGGGAGCGGCGAAAAGTGTGTACTTGGAGAGTGCAAGCGGGAGTCTCAGGGAGAAGTATGGTCTAAGGGTGCTCAGACGTGTTTAAAAGATGGGTACAAGCAGATAGGGGTGACTAGAAGAGTGAAATGCGAGTACACTCTCGGAGGGAGAAATAAACTGGAAATGACACAGGGGAGAGAAGAGGTTACTCACAGAAAGTGAGTAATGGGGGACAGGCAAAGTGAGGGTGTAAGTTTAGGGTACTCACGTACACTGGTGTAAAATAAGGGTAATCACCACAGGGTGGAAAAGGAAGGGGTTAAGAGAAGAAGTAAAATGAGAATACTAGCAGCGTGTGGAAGAGAAGAAGTGGCAGATCGGGGACATTGATACACAGAGAGGATGAACAAGCGAGTAATGACAAAGGTGTAAAATGATGTAAATACAAGAGGATATTCACAAGGAGTAGGGGCAAAAAGAGGGTACTGGCAGAGAGGCACTAACAGAGGTGTAAAATGAAGGCTCGACGTGAAGTGACAGGAGGGGCACAACTTAATAAGAGGGTACTCACAGAGAGAGGTGTCTATCGGAAGCCAGGGTGGGGCTCTCTGTACAGTCCATGCATTCATGGGGTCCTCCAGCCCCGCTGTAACCTTCAGGAGACACGTCCCAGCAGACACTGCGGCCATGCTGAAGGCGGCCATGGGGCAGCAAAAACACTGGCTGTGTCCTGAAAAGCAGCCCTGCCTGGGGGGCAACAACTGTAAGAAAGCAGGAGAGTAGTTCCCTCACTGCCTGCACGTAAGATGTCTCCTGGTTACTGGAAGCGTCCTGTCGAGTTTCAGAGAAGTACTCCCGGCAGGAGGTGGGGCTTTACCTCCAACCTGGCTGCTCCTCCCCCATGAGCTCACCAGAGGCGCCGCCTGCCAGCAGGTCAAGAGGAGGAAGAAGGGGTGGGGTGAGACCGGCCTCTGCTAAACTCTCCTGTGTGCTCTGGACACGAAGACGGGGGGCTGGGAGTAAAAGCGGAGCAGGGGAAACAGTGGCGATCCTGGAAAGAACTCTTAAAATGCAGCAGAGGAAGGACAGAACCGGAGGAGTGGTGAGACCAGTAGAGAGCCTCCTAAAACGCCAAGATCAGTACTTCAGACACGACGGGGCAGCGCCAGCACTAGAGCAAGACTCGAGTCTGATGAAAGGGAGTGTTTAATAAAACAAGACGGAGGGAAGAGAGGGGAGGGGGAGGAGAAATGCGACACGGCGGGAAGGGGAGGGGGCGGAGCGGGTAAAATAACAAACAAGACGGAGGCGTGGAGACTGCGGCTCGGTTTCTCATACAGGAAAGTCAACAAGGGAGGAGAGGAGGAGGGGGGAGGAGAGTAAGGGAGGCACGGCCTAGCGGCCGTGCAATCAAGTAGTGAGGGGGCGGAGCTGGGGGAGGCTGTGGAAGAGAGTAGGCAAAGCGATACGGCGGGAGGGGGCGGAGCGGGTAAACAAAGACGGACATGCACGCGCCCGTGACTTTTAAGGTCAATGCGCATGCGCATAAGCTTAATGCGCATGCGCATTGACCTTAAAAGTCACGGGCACTGCAAGGAATCGCCACGATTCCTTGCAGTGTAGATAAAGAGTGGATAACTCGCAATACTCTCGCCTTGCTCGATGCGCATGCGCATCGACAGGCGAGACCTAAAAAGTACTTCAAGTCCTCAACAAGTATGGTTTAACAGCTGAAGTGTCTAAGTGTACATTTTCTGACAATAAGGTGATTTATTTGGGTCATGAAATTAGTGAATCTGGTATTAGACCCAAAACGAAACTTGTTAGAGCAATATTAGACTCCCCTGTTCCTAATTCCAAGGACAAAACTAAAATCGTTTTTGGGCTTAGCTGAGTTTTATCTACAATTTGTAAACAATTTTCAGAAAAAACTCATGCTATGAGAAATTTACTCAAGAATAACGTTTCTTTTTCATGGTCTGTTGAATGCCAACAAGCCTTAATTGCAAATAAAAAAGCCATTTGTAGTGCCCCCAATCTTCATGGTTTTGATCTTCTTGCTTCGACATTTGTAACCACTGATGCAAGTTCAAATGGCCTGGGTAGTGTTTTAACTCAAATTTTGGAATTTAATAAAGAGGTGATTGTTGCTTTTGCATCAAGATCTCTCACACCTGCGGAACAGAAATATTCTGTTATTGAAAGGGAAACCTTAGCTGTTGTGTGGAGTCTGGAACATTTTAGAAAATTTTTATGGGGGAAAAATTCAGCGTTAGAAGTGATCATAAACCACCTACTAAGCTACTCACCACTGATGGATTATACAGAGCACAAGCAAGAATTGCTAGACTTTCCACGAGTCTTCAAGGTTATTTATTTGATATTCAATATGTTCCTGTAGCAAAAGAAATTCATAGCTGACTGTTTAAGCAGACTTTCCTTAACTGTTGCTGAAATTGACTCCAATTCTTGGAATGATTGCAGTTGCTAATATTCTTTTTAAAGAAAATTCTGGGAATAGCATCTCTCAAGAACAATGGTTTGAAGCAGATACCTCAGATTCTCTTTTAAATTATATTAAATCCAAAATTATTAACGGTTGGAACATTCTTAACAAAAAAGATCTTTCCGACGAGTTAAGACCGTTTTGGGGAGTTAGAGACGAACTGACTGTCAATGACCATTTTGTCTTAAGAGGTAATAAAGTTGTTCCTGCTACAATCTTAAGAGAACGCATTATTCAATTATCACATGAGGTTCATCATGGTATCACTCGTACTAAATCTAGAGTTAAAGATCTTTATTGGTGGCCAGGATTTGACAATTATGTTGAGAAAAGTGTTAGATCATGCAATAGTTGTGAAACTTCAGATAAGTCAAAGAAAACATTCAATCCCCCCTTAGGTGTAGTTCTTTCTCCAAACTTACCTTGGGAAGAAATCGCATTGGACATAATGGGTCCAATCACCTAGATTGATAATACAAGCAAAAATATTCATGTTCTAATTGATTTATTTTCGAGATGGTTTGAGTTAAGTGTTGTTGATAAAATTGACACGAAATCAGTAATCAACTTTTTAGAATCTATTTTTTTACAAAAAGGATTTCCTGCTTCCATACTTACTGACAACGGAGTAGAATTTAAATCTGATGAAATGTTGAAGTTTCTTTCTGTCAATGGTATTAAACAAAATGTTACTCCCTTATATCATCCTTTGTTGAAAGGTTAAATAGAATTATTAAATATACTGTACAGTTATGCAGAAAATCCAAACTATCTTGGGATGACGAACTTAAGAAAATGGTATGGTCTTACAGAGTTACCCCTCATCCTTCTTTGGGTAAAAGTCCTTTTTCTCTTATGCGTTATAGAGTTCCCTTTTCTAAAACAAATCCTGGATGGATGAAGCGAAATGGAATTTTTTTTGTAATCTTGATGTTAAAAGTACTTTGAATAGCTCTCAAGAAAAAATAGAATGTATTATGATAGCAGACATGGTACTTGTCCATCAGATTTACAAGTTGGTCTGTGGGTTTGTCTTAAAAATCCAAGAAAAGTTCCTAAAAGGTTTAACAAATTTTCTCAACCTAAGAAAATGTCTAAAATTTATCATAACACTGTCACTTTGGACAATGGTGAGACATGGCATATGAGTCACCTAGCGTTAGCTCGTTCTTTCCTTGATGATTCATCCTCATCTTCTCAACATTGTTCATATTCTCTGTTTTTGGGTTATGATAATACCTTAGAATCATCTTCTTTTTCTTGTGATCCTGTGGATGATCCTAATAATAATTCTGGTGAACCTGTTGATGATTCTCATGTTAATTCTCATGCTATTGCTATTTGTAATAGACCTTTATCTAATGTTCAAACGTCTCTTGGGAGAATTGTTAAGAGACCTGAAAGATAAAATGAATTTATTTGTTACTAGTTTTATATTCTTTATTTTTTTTCAAAAGGGGGAAGATGTGTAGTGGCTCGTGGTACGTTATGTTTAATTATTTTCGTAGAGCATTAGAAGCTTTTGTGTTCTGTATTCTATGTCATGCATTCAAATAGAATCGGTTGTGTGAATTTATTATGATTTGACCTGCAACCTTGTTGGAAGTTATCAGTGGTTTGTCTATTAAAGACAAATTTATCAAATCCTGATTGGTGTCTCTACGCTGTTACTACAAACAGCAGGCAGGAGAACCACTTAACCAAATAGTGCTCTGAGGCTATCATTAAAGCCTACCGAGTAACAACACGTAAGACGGCCAGTCCATATGGGAGGTTACAAGATGAGTCAAGGCTTTACTAAGGAAGGACTACTAAGCCTATTGACCAATTAAAAGTCAGTGTCACAAAGGACAGTGGCAGGAGCCAATTAAAAAGGTGGGCGGAACTTTAAGTCCATACCTGAATACAGCATGCCTCGCAGAGCATGTGCTGCCCAGGCTCGATCTAAACAAATGGAAGCACAGTGAAATCATATATTTGTGCACACACCTAGTAAAATTCCTAGGTTTTCACATTGTGTCATTCAGCCGGTAGATGGGTGTCTATTTCTCTCTCCTGTTATACATCAAAGGTTAATGATTTTTCTAAAATTTTTGGTGCATTAGGTTACGGCATGGTGGCAGACAGCATCATCTTCACTTGACACACTGTGCGCACACTTGCACACTTGCACTAGCACTTATGCTGCCAAATTTGTAACTATTCTTTTATCGTTTTTAATTTTGCTCCCCTCATTTCTATCGTGCTCCTACCTGTGTCAGCATTACACACCTTGCCTGGGTCGGCTCCGACACCCCGGTCCACCACGGGGTCTCCCGATTGATGTGGAGGGTGCCGGTGCCTCTGACCTTCATCCCTGGCAGCTGGGACGTGCTGGTGGCAGAGCCCCTGGGTAGCGCTCTAGCTCTCCCCACACCATATAACTTACATGCCGTTCCTCACACGCAGCGGACACGCGCAGCCGGCGCGCCGAACGTGCGTCTAGGCAAGCCCGTCTGCGCACGTCCGCGGCCGACCGGAGCAAGGGGTAAGTAATTATGCCCATTTCATCTCTTATTCGGCAAATGAACTAACACATCTTCATGACAACTGGCCTATTAGCTCTCGCACCCAAGCCCATTTGGATTCTATTGGGATTTTTAACCCCAGACCCGCTCTCCCTGAAATGTTAACCCCACCTTCTGTTAAGAGCTCTTCCCCCAGCTCTGCTGTTCCACCCGGTCCCACCCCCTCCCTGCCCCAGGACTAAATAGAGAGCACCCTGGTAGTCAGTTACCTAAATACCCGCTCACTGGTAAAACACCAACTTGAAATACTCCAGCTACTTGACTCGGACAAACCGTACATACTTCTTGTAACGGAAACATGGCTCACTATGGAATCAGTACCGGATATCCTCGCAGCAGTGCCCTCAGGCTACTACATTCTCCAAGCCAACAGGCCCTTGGGGAAGCCTGGAGGCAGGGTTGCCGCCATAATTCATCATCAGCTTAGGTTTACCACCTTAAATATTACTAGCATACCTTCAGTTGACAGCCTCATTTTAAAATTTGAATTCTTCCAGTCCCCTTTTATTGCCCTTTTTTACCGACCCCCTCACTGCATGCCCTGCTTCCCTCTTTTGTTTGGTGAAATGTTGTCCCAATTAATCATTAACAATGCCAAAATCACGATTATTGGTGACTTTAACTACTGGCCTATGGACCCAAAGGAGAGCACCAGCTACTCAGAATTCACAGACCTTCTATTCGGTATGAACTGCACTCAGCACATACAGACCGCCACACACATTAAGGGACATGCCCTAGACCAAGTTTGGACCTCCAACTTGGAAATTACCCAACTCCAAATCTCTCCTTGCCCCTGGTCAGACCACCATATTATTACATTCTCATTGGTCTGCGTCCCTCACACAAAATTGTCCCTCACAGAGAACGATATGGCGAGGAACAGGAGCCGGGTTAGCCTCAACGAGTTCTACACCTTACTTAACGCCTCATCTCCCATTGAACAGGACTCCTTAGATAACCAGGCTACCAGTATTAAGCGCTGGCTTGAATCTGCTAGCAATATCTTTGCACCTCTCATGTTAACCAAACCTAAGCGTCCCCATGATGCCCAACGCTGGTTCTCTGACGAGCTAAAAAACAAGAAACTAACACTCAGGCAAGCTGAGCGTAGCTGGAGATGAGACTATGCCCCAGGAAAAAAAGTTTCTTATATCACTCTGTTAAAAGACTACAAAAAATCTATTCTTCAGGCTAAGACTACGAACTTTTCCCGAAAAAATCACAAATTCTGCTACTAAGACTAAAGACATATTCTCCATAGTTGAGGAGCTGTCACACCCGGACAGAGTAATAGCCAAACCGGTCCCCTCTCAAACATTATGCAACTCCCTTAACCTATATTTTACGGAGAAGATCGCTACAATCAAAAGCAGCATTCCTTCCCCCCCTACCCTCAACAACCTCCTCTACTACCTTTAAAAACTCCCAGGTGGTGGATCAAATACCCCCGATATCTAGGGATGAGTTTTTTGCTCTACTGAAAAACGTTGGATCAGGCTCCCCCACAGATTGTTGCCCGTCTCACATCCTACAAGAAGTTTTCGCCATGTGCCCTGCCCCCCCACCCCCGCTTGCCCTCCTTAACAACTCTCTCAGATTAGGCTCCGTCCCTGACACCTTCAAGACAGCTGAAGTTGTTCCCATCTTGAAAAAACCCAATGCTGACCCCTCTCTGATGAGCAATTTTCGCCCCATCTCGTTGCTCCCTTACCTCAGCAAGTTCCTTGAAGCTCATGTCACCAACTTCCTCAGTTCTTTTATTGAACACTCACAGTTTCTTGACTCCCAACAAGCAGGATTTAGACTGGCACATTCTACCGAGTTAGTCATCCTCTCAGTTATGGATGAACTGAGGAGGGGGCAGACCATAACATCAGCCAGGCCTTTATGCTCCTTGATTTGTCGGCCGCCTTTGACACAGTCGACCATAACATCCTAATCGGCCGTGTCGGCAATGCCGGCATCCAGGGATCAGCTCTGAGGTGGATCTCCTCCTTCCTCAGTAACCGACACCAGGCTATCAGCCTTACCAACTTCTCCGCGGAGAAAGTTAGGTTGACTTGTGGATTCCCCCAGGGATCCTCCCTCTCTCCTCTTCTCTTTAACCTGTACCTGTCTCCCATGATCCGATCCCTGCGCGAAAGCAAGGTTGCTGCTTTTAACTACGCAGATGACATCCAGTTGGTGTTCGAAATCGACTCTTCTGATACCTCAGTCAATAACTTCCAGTTCACCATGAGACTCTTCAGCGATTGGATGTTGGATAATCAACTAAAACTTAACCCCGATAAGACTGAGCTGATTCTGACCGGTGACATCTCTAACCCATGGAACTCCAACTTTTGCTCCCCCCCCACCCTCCTAGGCAATCCTCCCATCCCGCGGAATCTGTTAAGAGCCTTGGGGTTATAATCTGCAAGATCTTTCCATGAAGCCTCAGATCGGCGCAGTGGTGTGATCTTGCTTCTTCCACCTTCGCAAAATCCGAAGGATCTCTAGATTTCTAACGATGGAAGCCCTAACCCTGGTCCTCCTGGCCTTGGTTATTTCCCGCATTGCTTATGCCAACTCACTTCATGGTGGCATCCCTGCCTATCAGCTCAGTCGTCTGCAACTGGTACAAAACCAGGCAGCAAGGCTCATCTTTCACCAACCCAGACACCACCATGTTCGCCCCTTGTTGAAGAGCCTCCACTGGCTCCCAGTGGCCAAACGCTGCGAATTCAAACTGGGCTGTACTATCTTTAAAGCCTTGGCTGGACTTGGTCCAGCTTTCATCTCCTCCTTGATCCATCGCCATTCCCCTTCCTGTGTTCTTTGCTCCTCTTACTTTCCTTGCTTAGTAGCCCCACCTTCAAACGAAAGAAACATGGAGGTCTCAGATTCTCTTCTCTTGCGCCTCACTTCTGGAACTCCCTCCCCTTGGAATTCAGATTAACAACATATTACACCCACTTCAGATCCCTTTTGAAAACCCTGTTGTTCACTCAGGCATATGAGTAACGCTCTGCCCACCATTCATTCATCTGCTGCCCCCCGTTCACAGCGCCATGAAGCCGTCCGGTGAAAGTGCACTCTATAAATAATTTTAGCATAACAAAGAGCCACAGTTTTCAGTTTGGTGCACACCTAGTTGGAGCGACAGCACTCCTGGTGTACCCCCCCACCCCTTGGAAGTAGGGGCATCATTCAGCTAGTCAAAGGGTCATCTCACTTGGCTGGCCATCTGCTTGACCCGGTATTTTCAAACATTCCTGGCATCTCGGCCTCTATTCCCAGTCCCCTCAGTTGGTCGGATCATTTCTTGGGTCAAATTTCTATTAAAATTCCAGCCAGCTCCAGGAAACAGCCCCTCCCGCCCCTCTGGAGGCACCCTTGGCACAAACTAGATGGTGCCTTGTTCAAGACTAGTCTGAAAAACTCCCGCCCAGATTGGCCAGAAGGTCTGGAGGAAGCCGACACAGTTTACAGAGACTGGGTTAACTCGTCTCTTGACTACCTCATCCCCAAGAAACTGTCCAGGCCCAAGCGAGAGCAATCCCACCCTTGGTACTGTGTGGCATTGGCTGATCAGAAAAAGCCATGTAAGCTACTAGAGGGTACCTGGAGGCGATCCTATGACCCCCTGGCGAAAGCCTACTTCAGATCAGCTACTAAAGCCTATCATAAACTTATAAAGAAAGTCAAGGCTAATTACTATACCGAACTGATCCGTTCTAGCACAAATCGATCCAAGACCATCTTCTCCTTAGTGAAGGACATGACTAAGTCACCGGGGGGATGTAACTGTACAATAACATCTGACCTACAATGTGAAGAGATTGCTAGTTTTTTTGTCAGTAAAGTCCAAGGGATCTATAATTCTTTTAAATCTGATAAGTCTGTTCTGACCCTACACCAAATCTTAGATTCACCCGAACCCCCTCACTCCCTTCTTACCCTCCCTCTCATCTCACAGACTAATATGGAACTTCTGGCTGTAAAAGTTAAGTCTGGGTCCCCGGAGGACCCTGTTAAACCTCAAATGTTTAATCTGTTTCAAGATTCCATTCTGGCGGAGGGTCGGGAGCTGATTAATAGTTCCCTTCAGTCTTCCATCATCCCTAAATCGTGGAAACACGCTAAGGTTGTCCCTTTCCTAAAAAAGCCCACCTTAGATACCTCCAGGCCTGAAAGCTTTAGACCCATCTCTTTGCTCCCCTACTTGGCCAAGCGCACGTGAATGACATCTTGACCAATTATTTGGAGAGCAATAGGATTTATGATGAGTAACAAAACGGATTCTGGCCTAACCACAGCACGGAGTCCGCCCTGCTGGCCGTCACTGAACAACTGAGGGCGACACAAGATCTGGGTGGCACGTCGACTCTGTCCTGCTGGATTTGAGTGCGGCATTCGACACTGTCTCCCATAGGATTTTACTCAGAAGACTATGGGAGATCGGAGTCCGAGATGGAGCCCTGGATTGGTTCGCGTCTTTTCTATCAGACCGTTCCTTTCAGGTCCATGCTCCACCGTTATCGTCCAGCAGGTTTCCATTGAGTTGCGGTGTTCCGCAGGGGTCAGCTCTCAGCCCCACGTTATTCAACGTATACGTCCACCCTTTGGCAGTGTTGGCCAAAGAACGTAAGATCAAATTAACTTCTTACGCGGACGATACGCAGCTGATTTTTTCCTTTTCCAATGACATCGAAACGGATCAAGCCAAATTTCAAGATGACATTCTGGCCATCTCTAGTTGGATGACCTCGTACTGCCTGCAGTTGAATTCATCAAAACCTGAGGTACTTCTGATTGGCAAGGAAACACACAAATGGGATGATCACTGGTGGCCCTCCACCTTAGGCCCTCCCCCCATCCCTAAGATGGAAGTAAAAAACCTGGGCGTGACTATGGATGACTCACTCTCCCTAGAGTCACATGCAAAAAGAGTGGCTGGCGTGTGCTATGGTCGCCTACGGTTGCTTAAACTTATTTTGGGCTTCTTCGAGCCTCCTGTACGCCAGACTATTGTCCAAGCCCTTGTTCTATCACATATAGACTATTGTAATGTACTAATGTTGGGCTCTAACTGGACAGCTATCAACAGACTCCAAAGGGCCCAAAATGCTGTGCCCTGCATTTTGTTTGCCTTGCCCAAACACTGCCATACGTCCCACATTCTGCGGCGCTTACATTGGCTACCGGTGACACAACGCATCCAATTTAAGGCCCTCTGCCTACTTCATAAAATCCTCCATTGCTCTGGTCCCCTAATCTTGCGAGGTCTGTGTTCCTCTTATGTTCCTACACGTGCCCTCCGTTTAGCGGATCTTCACCTTGCCTGTACCATTAAAATCAGAAGGAGCAAAGCGGGTGGCCGTTCCTTTAGGTATTTGGCCCCGAAATTGTGGAATTCGATCCCCCCGGAGGTGCGTGCTACAAACAACTACTTGTCATTTAGAAAGCAAATTAAAACGTGGCTGTTTTCTTCTATCTAAGGTTTCTACGTAACGCCACATGTCTTCTCCTGGGGCTAAGTTGCTTTGTTTCAAACTGTCTGCAAGCGCTGGGACGCCCCGTTGCTGGGGTAGCCATGCGCTATATAAGCTCTTTTAACATTAACATTAACATCTTGCTACTGAGGTCTGGGCCTAATCACCCAATTTCTTTGTCATTTGGGCGTGGTACAACTGCAGACCTCCTAAGCTTGAGTTTGAGGACCTTCTAGCCCCATGTTGCTGGGGTCTGATCACTGCTTTGGAGTCTGGGTGTCCCAGTGTTCAGCTCGAGGTGCCCTGCGGTACAGTTCCCAGAGTGCTCCCTGGTTCTTGTTATCTACAGAAGGTAAACCGACCTTGCACTGCCCTCAAGGTGCTTCAGTGGAGAAGCCTTCTCTGGTACCCCCCCCCCTGAATGTAGAAGGATGTGAAACCCAAAGAGGTTCATTCTGCTGTCTCCAGAGTAACTAACACAGGTCACCACCTGATCTGCAGGTGAGCAGGGAGTCTGTGTTCTCAAAGCACAACACACCTAAGATTGTCATTGGCATCTTGCTCTGTGCATTATTGCACAGTTAGAGCGGAGCTAGACCCCAGGAAGCTTGTGGGACAGCTTGTCCTAGGAAAGGATTAAACAGCTCTAGGAATACAAGGCAGTATCTGTTGCAAGCTATCACTATGCACTGCACTATTGCTTCATTCTTGTCATTTCCCAGCTAGAGGTGGGAAGATGGCACCCTTACCGTGTTGGTTTACTTCATGCTCTACATAAAGTATCTAAAGGCTTGGCCTGGCACCAAAAGCGAATCACAAGGAGAGCACCAGCTACTCAGAATTCACAGACCTTCTATTCGGTATGAACTGCACTCAGCACATACAGACCGCCACACACATTAAGGGACATGCCCTAGACCAAGTTTGGACCTCCAACTTGGAAATTACCCAACTCCAAATCTCTCCTTGCCCCTGGTCAGACCACCATATTATTACATTCTCATTGGTCTGCGTCCCTCACACAAAATTGTCCCTCACAGAGAACGATATGGCGAGGAACTGGAGCCGGGTTAGCCTCAACGAGTTCTGCACCTTACTTAACGCCTCATCTCCCATTGAACAGGACTCCTTAGATAACCAGGCTACCAGTATTAAGCGCTGGCTTGAATCTGCTAGCAATATCTTTGCACCTCTCATGTTAACCAAACCTAAGCGTCCCCATGATGCCCAACGCTGGTTCTCTGACGAGCTAAAAAACAAGAAACTAACACTCAGGCAAGCTGAGCGTAGCTGGAGATGAGACTATGCCCCAGGAAAAAAAGTTTCTTACATCACTCTGTTAAAAGACTACAAAAAATTGATAGACTCCTCAGTCAAGATTCTAGGGAGAGTCCTATTAGCAAAACTGAATGAATGGGCCACCGAGAATAACATCTTGAGCAATGTGCAATACGGGTTTAGACCCAAGAGAAGCACCCTGGACCAGTGCCTCAATCTTCACCTATTGATTGAGAAATACACCAGAGCCAAGGATGGGTCCATGTACCTAGGGTTCATGGACCTCTCCTCCGCATTCGATATGGTCAATAGATCCAAGCTCTGGGGTAAACTGGTCGAGATGGGTCTGGACAGATCTTTAGTCAACTTACTGTCCGACCTCCATTCTGGCCTGTCTGCTAAAGTTAGAGTCTCCACTGATGGAAGATGTACTGAAGTGTTTGCTTCTGAAAGGGGAGTCCGTCAGGGATGCATCTTGGCACCTTTACTGTTCACGTTGTATGTGAATGCCTTAGAGCCCGCCCTAAGTGGGGTTACAAGCGACATTCCACGTGCAGGGGAACAGGGTATACCAGTTCTCCTGTACGCGGATGACGCGGTGCTACTGGCTCGAACAGGAGTGGGGCTACAACGGCTGTTGGATGCTTTCGAATCCTTCATGGGTTCTTTAGACCTGAAAATTAACGCAAAAAAATCCCAGGTCATGCTCATGGCTCGGGCCTCAAGGAAATCCCTCCATAAAACTTTTTTCTGTGGAAGGGAAAAACTTGTTCGGGTTACTTCTTTCCCCTATCTGGGGATCACCTTTGATGAGAAAGGTAGCTGGGGCCCTCATGTAAAAAGTAGAGTAGCTACACTGGCCAGAACTTCCTCTGCCCTTCATGGCTTTTCAAAAAGACTGGGGGGCAGGCCTTTTGAAGCTATTAGCAAAATATACAAAGCTAAATGTATCTCTGTAGCTTCATACGGGAGCTCCCTTTGGGGGTATAAAAAAGTTGATCCCATTCAGACCGCGGAAAACAGATTTTTTAGATCAGTTTTGGGCGTCCCGCAGTCAACCCCATCTTATACTGTCCACCAGGAGTTAGGAGAAGGCTTCATTAGCGATTTGGTTAGAATAGCTCCATTAATCGCATGGCTCAAGTTGTGGCTCAATCCTGAAATTCCCCTAAACCATTCCATAATAAGGGACTGTCTGACCCTAGACAATGCACACAGGATTGGATGGTTAAAGTACATTAAGGACAGTTTTTGTAGGTTGGGGAGGCCTGAATTATACACAGCCACTGACTCCATAACATCCAATGACGTCGTCCCCATTAAGGCTGCTATGAAGGAGCTCCTTTCCTTGGAGAGGGAGGAAATCGAGCTAAAGAAACCCTGTGTTAGGGCCAGCCTCCTGCTGGCTATACCTAGTGGTCCTGACAACTATCTCAATGTGGTGACTAATCCTTATCATAGGTTCATTTTAACCCGTTTTAGACTTAACCTGATTCATTTTAACTTGGGTTTTTATTCTGAGTGGAGTACCCCTGAAAAGGCCCCGCCCTGTCCTTGTGATCTTTTTTTCAGAACAGAGCACAATGCACTTTACAATGTTCTGCAGCTATTATAATGATGCCCGGAGGTTGTTTCTCGTTCCTATACTTAAGGAAGCGGGATTTATTTTGGTCCGACCTGCTCTTATTTACCTACAAATGTTGCAAACCCCCAGGATTATGTTTTTTGTGGCGAATTTCCTGGTGAGAGCAATAAGAAGCAGGAATACCAGACTTAAGAGTGCAGACTCGTTTATTAATTAGTCTGGCTGTTGGCAACCTCAGGTTAACGAATTTTAGATCACAGTGTCTCAGGGCTTGTAGTCACCTTAGTAGAATATTTATGCGGGGATCATCCCTTGGAACATTGCACTTTATTATGCACTTTAGTATTATTGCACTTTAATACTACGTAACTACAAAGTTTTAATGATTTGTAATATGGTACATTGATTTTTATCTGAAATGTTCTTTTTAAATGTTTTAACTGTTTTTAACCGTTTTTATTCATGCTATTTGTTGTCTGTGTTTTTATGCCATTGTCTTTGTATGATATTAAGTTATCGCAATAAAGAACTTTGACTGACTACAAAAAATCTATTCTTCAGGCTAAGACTACGAACTTTTCCCTGAAAATCACAAATTCTGCTACTAAGACTAAAGACATATTCTCCATAGTTGAGGAGCTGTCACACCCGGACAGAGTAATAGCCAAACCGGTCCCCTCTCAAACATTATGCAACTCCCTTAACCTATATTTTACGGAGAAGATCGCTACAATCAATAGCAGCATTCCTTCCCCCCCTACCCTCAACAACCTCCTCTACTACCTTTAAAAACTCCCAGGTGGTGGATCAAATACCCCCGATATCTAGGGATGAGTTTTTTGCTCTACTGAAAAAAGTTGGATCAGGCTCCCCCACAGATTGTTGCCCGTCTCACATCCTACAAGAAGTTTTCGCCATGTGCCCTGCCCCCCCCCCGCCCCCCCCCCCCCGCTTGCCCTCCTTAACAACTCTCTCAGATTAGGCTCCGTCCCTGACACCTTCAAGACAGCTGAAGTTGTTCCCATCTTGAAAAAACCCAATGCTGACCCCTCTCTGATGAGCAATTTTCGCCCCATCTCGTTGCTCCCTTACCTCAGCAAGTTCCTTGAAGCTCATGTCACCAACTTCCTCAGTTCTTTTATTGAACACTCACAGTTTCTTGACTCCCAACAAGCAGGATTTAGACTGGCACATTCTACCGAGTTAGTCATCCTCTCAGTTATGGATGAACTGAGGAGGGGGCAGACCATCTCTAGTTGGATGACCTCGTACTGCCTGCAGTTGAATTCATCAAAAACTGAGGTACTTCTGATTGGCAAGGAAACACACAAATGGGATGATCACTGGTGGCCCTCCACCTTAGGCCCTCCCCCCATCCCTAAGATGGAAGTAAAAAACCTGGGCGTGACTATGGATGACTCACTCTCCCTAGAGTCACATGCAAAAAGAGTGGCTGGCGTGTGCTATGGTCGCCTACGGTTGCTTAAACTTATTTTGGGCTTCTTCGAGCCTCCTGTACGCCAGACTATTGTCCAAGCCCTTGTTCTATCACATATAGACTATTGTAATGTACTAATGTTGGGCTCTAATTGGACAGCTATCAACAGACTCCAAAGGGCCCAAAATGCTGTGCCCTGCATTTTGTTTGCCTTGCCCAAACACTGCCATACGTCCCACATTCTGCGGCGCTTACATTGGCTACCGGTGACACAACGCATCCAATTTAAGGCCCTCTGCCTACTTCATAAAATCCTCCATTGCTCTGGTCCCCTAATCTTGCGAGGTCTGTGTTCCTCTTATGTTCCTACACGTGCCCTCCGTTTAGCGGATCTTCACCTTGCCTGTACCATTAAAATCAGAAGGAGCAAAGCGGGTGGCCGTTCCTTCAGGTATTTGGCCCCGAAATTGTGGAATTCGATCCCCCCCGGAGGTGCGTGCTACAAACAACTACTTGTCATTTAGAAAGCAAATTAAAACGTGGCTGTTTTCTTCTATCTAAGGTTTCTACGTAACGCCACATGTCTTCTCCTGGGGCTAAGTTGCTTTGTTTCAAACTGTCTGCAAGCGCTGGGACGCCCCGTTGCTGGGGTAGCCATGCGCTATATAAGCTCTTTTAACATTAACATTAACACCTTGCTACTGAGGTCTGGGCCTAATCACCCAATTTCTTTGTCATTTGGGCGTGGTACAACTGCAGACCTCCTAAGCTTGAGTTTGAGGACCTTCTAGCCCCATGTTGCTGGGGTCTGATCACTGCTTTGGAGTCTGGGTGTCCCAGTGTTCAGCTCGAGGTGCCCTGCGGTACAGTTCCCAGAGTGCTCCCTGGTTCTTGTTATCTACAGAAGGTAAACCGACCTTGCACTGCCCTCAAGGTGCTTCAGTGGAGAAGCCTTCTCTGGTACCCCCCCCCCCCCTGAATGTAGAAGGATGTGAAACCCAAAGAGGTTCATTCTGCTGTCTCCAGAGTAACTAACACAGGTCACCACCTGATCTGCAGGTGAGCAGGGAGTCTGTGTTCTCAAAGCACAACACACCTAAGATTGTCATTGGCATCTTGCTCTGTGCATTATTGCACAGTTAGAGCGGAGCTAGACCCCAGGAAGCTTGTGGGACAGCTCTAGCAATACAAGGCAGTATCTGTTGCAAGCTATCACTATGCACTGCACTATTGCTTCATTCTTGTCATTTCCCAGCTAGAGGTGGGAAGATGGCACCCTTACCGTGTTGGTTTACTTCATGCTCTACATAAAGTATCTAAAGGCTTGGCCTGGCACCTAAAGCGAATCACAAGCTAATCAGCAACTCCTTTACCATGATCTGCTTCAATTATGTCCTTATAGATTTGCGGTACCTGCCCAACTGGGCATGCCAATTAAAGGAGATTTCGAGTAAGCAAGGGAGGGGAGGCAGCTAAGACAGGGAGAAAGAGCGAGGAAGACAGAGAGCCTATACCAGAAACACAGAAACCACTGAGTAGAATGTAGCAGAATGGGAAAAAGAGAGCTTGAGAATCCGGAATAATTGTGACCTAAATAGAACTACCGGGGTAGATATAACAAGCATTTGCAATGCAATAGGTCTTGCATTCCTGAAAGTTTGAGCCATTGGCGCTGCAAATAATAATGAAACACCAATAGCTCAAACTTTTAGTAATGGTAGATCCATTGCATTGCAAATGTTTTTTTGGAGGGAGTAAGTGAATTGCCCAGAATCACAGGCTATCAAGCGTCCCTGCTGAGACTCTAAACCGGTTCCCCAGCTTCAAGGTCGACCGCTCTAGCAGTTATGCCACATCCTCTCCTACAATTTCAAAGATATTACAAGATAACCCTTTAGCTCCATGTTCAAAACTGGTTAGATGCTTACCAACATATAGGTGATCTTTGACGCACCAACTGAATTTCAATCTTAAAGCAACTATGTTAAAATTATTAACATAAGTCTGCTTTTTAAAATATCACATTCACGTTTATTCAACAATTTAAAAGGGGGGGTCACAGGTTTTAGATGCAAATCACATTCCACTGCTCTAGCGACATCTATAATGGCTTAAAAATAACATGTTTGTGAATGTCTTATCACATCATTATCTGCGGTACACTGCACCAGGCACACATTCAATGGCTTCAAAATGTGCGGGAAGCAAATTGTGAAACGGGAGGAGTTTTTTTAAATGAGCCTGCCACAGAAACGCCAATACCGTCGGTCCACCGTTAGCAAAAAAAATGATTAAAAAATAGATAACCAATTTTCACATATAAAATGCAATTTTACACATGGTAAACGAAGCAGCTGCCATATGCCGAAACAACCTGCATCCAAAAAAAATGGTAATAAAGCAGTTGGCAGTAAATCACCACGTTGTGAGATTGTTGCTGGTGATAGCCTTTAAAGGCTTGAAAGCTTTGCGGTTTCTTCCAGTCTCATTGGCAAGAATGTTTTGTCGTTTGTGAGACTTGCTGCTTTAGTGCAATTTGTCTGGTTTTAAAGTGGCTCCCTGCTAGAACAAGACTTTTTCCTGTTTACATAAGACTGAAAATATTTTTGCCACATTTATGGTTGCGCTGCAAATAAATTTTTAAAAAGCGGTCGCCATTACTAAACACAGTAAAAGGGTCCATTCCTGATGGGCGGTTACAAATGCAGACAAGGTGCTAACTAAGGAGAGACTAACAAGCCTGTTAAGAAATCAGAAGCAACCATTTAGAAACAACAGCAACAGGAGCCAATAGGAAAGATGGGCAGAGAGTGGGTGGAGCTCAAAGTCCATACCAGAGTACCCCATGCCTCGCAGCAGCGCATGCGCTGCACAGGCTCGACCTAAAACGGGGTCCCATTTGCTTCATTTGATATAGTATGTAGCCTTGCTCAAGGAAACATTTGTGAAATTATGTTTGACATTCACAAAGAATGTGCTTAATAGACCATTCAATAGAACGTATTGTTTATTTTTGACTTGCCTACCATACACCTAACCCGCAAAAGGACATAGTTCCTTCTTCCTGAATCTCATATACACGGACATCCCTGTAATACATGATACTCTGAAGCACTTCTGTATTTAACAAAATTGCATTTATATAGCGATTACTACCCCTGACGAGGCGTCAAAGCGTTTTTTCGACGAGTAGCACGCTATTCCGGGACCTATAGAGGATTAGTGTTGAATTAATATAGTGAAACATGCAAGTACATTTTAACCTAAATTAGTCAGTTATTTGGATTTGGAATGATAGCAGAAGGATAGAGGAGGAAAAAAGTTTGCATTTATATAGCGCTTGTTACCCCTGATGGGGTGTTGACGAACGCTATTCAGGAAGCCCATAAAGGATTAGTGATGATTTAAAAAGGAGAAATATGAACTAATTTCAGTGGGGGATATTAGTCAGTTATTTGCTTATGCCGGTTGTACCAGATTGTTGCATGTATTGTTCTATCTATTCCCGGGTCCAACCGTCCTTTGGGTTACCCCAATTACATATTGTGGCGCTCGAAGAATGGATCCAAAAGATTCAAGTCGGCACTTTAATCGCTGTAATCATCATGCGGGTTCCCTCGGGATGCTCTGTCCGGGCTCAAGGCAAGACGTAAAGAGACGCGCAGACAGGCACATTTTCACACGTGGGGATATCAATCCTGCCTGGTCACCCACCTTTAACCAACGATCAGCGGACTCATCATACTGATAATGCGAAGTGACAACGTCCCCTTGCCAGAGTGGCACGTCACAAGTAATGAACAGAAGCCGCCCGCCGTGGCAAACAATGTGCTCGCTGTGCCCGTCAAACGGGATGTTGCAGACCCGCCTCCACTCGCCACGGGCGGGACTGTACACCTTTAGCACAGGAACATCGCAGATGCAGTAGATCTCGTCCTGGAAAACACAGGCTTCTTGGAAGTCGCGGCCCCCCATGGAGGCGCAATTTGTCCACTGGTCCCGGTCAGGATCGTAGCACAGTAATCGCTCGTGGTTTACCGCGTAGAGATAGTCCCCCACAGTGACCAAATCGAAGAAGTTCATCGAGTGTGGAAGAGGGGAAACCAATGCCCACTGGTCACGCTGTACACTGTAACACTCCACTTCCCTTAAGTCGGCCCCCGTAGAAGGGTCCATACCCCCTAGAATATAGATGTGGCCACGCAGGTATGCTAGGTTCATTTCCTCCCGGCAAAGCAATGTTTCTGCCAGCTGCCGCCAGCTGTTGCGCACGGGGTTGTAGACCCACAGATACTTAAAAGGATGTGCTACGATGTAGATATCGTGCTGTGGGGAGACACAGACTCTCCAGGAAGTCACTGACTTACCGCTTTCTTGTACTGCCGTGGCCACGGGCGAGGGCATGATGTAGATGTCACCAGAGTAAGGATCCCAGAGGCGGAAGGGATTCTCGAGGTCGTCAATAAAGATGACCATCTCCTTGGCCTGCATTCCGATGCGGCGGGCAGGGCTCTCCTGTGGTGGGGTCTGCGGCTCTGGGGGCGTTGGCGGACAGACAGGCCCATAGCGGTCGTCCAGCACCCCCTGCAGGTAGGGCAAGCAGTACCGCCGAACGAAAGGCCGGCCACGCAACCCCTCCAGGTATACACGGTCCTCGTCGACCATGTGGTGCCAACGCACACAGCGCAGCACCTCGGCGGCGCAGGGTCCACGGTCGGCCGGCGCGGCCTCCAGCCACTGTAGGGCGGCTGCACACACGCGCCGTTCCCCGTCCACATCCAGGTCGTCGAGCCGCAACACCTCCTGCAGCTGTGCCAGACTCAACTCGCACAACTCTCCGCCGCTCAGCTGGCTGAAGTGTCTCGCCACGTAAGCCAAGGCCTGAGCTCGCAGTTCGGCGTGGTCAAAGGCGTCTGCGAACTTGAGGATACCGGCGCAGTTGGCTTGGTCCAAATGGCGAGCCAGGAAGCCGGCGCAGACTTGGCTCACATACTCCAGCTGCAACATGTCAGCAGCAGCGTAAAGGCGCTGTACGTTGGCCTCGCTCACCGTCACGCGACCAGTGTAGCAGTAGTCGATAATAAGGGCCATGGATTCAGCGTCCATGTCGTGCAGCGTCACCTTCTTCTGCTTGCTCTCGCACAGACCACCGGTGAACATGCTCTTGAAGTACGGGCAGGCGGCCGCCAGTACGTTGCGGTTGCAGGAGAAGAGGCGGCCAGTCGCTTCCACTGACTGGGAGCGCGCGCCAGCGGCCGTAGCTGGAGTGGTGGAGGTTGCTGACGCCATGCCCCCGAGCACCTCAATCGTGACATCACAGAGGAGCCGAGAGTCGTAGAAGTTTTTCAGTTGTGCCAGAACAGCTGCCGCGTGGCCGCTGTCCACCTTCTCCTCCGGCCCCGAGAAGTAACTCGATACTGAGCTGCAGGACATCTTCCTAAGGGCGACCTACCCAAGGGCTTCGTTCTTATCCTGTGCCTCCGCTTTATGACCCCCCTTCCGCCTAAAAGTTTTGCCAGATTTTTAGAGCATTTTTTTAGCCCACAGCCAACCAAAAAGTAGCCCAATATTGCTACTTTGAGGAAGGAGGGGCAGGGAAAGCGTCCAGCAGACGCGTAAGCCCATTAGGCTCAAAGGGCTTCAGCATCCCCCCCTCCTCCCCCCGTCGCATGTGTCAGCCAGGGCTGAGAGTGACTTCCCCGGACACACACAGTTAGTTTTGGAGCTGCAGTAGGTGGCTGGCTGGTCTGTCGATTCTCTTTCAGCCGCACCCGAGTACTTCACAGGCCTTTAAAAGACCAATCCCTTGTTAACAAGGCTTTGTTGTTTTTCATATCTTCTTAGAGCCCCTCCATCTCCACTCTGCCTATTGCTGGAAGAATCAGCCCCCTCCTTCCTGGACATTTTTAGTAGCCCCCTCTGAAATTTGGCTCTAGTTTATTTATTTCATTTCATAATCTTTATTTCGATACAGCAGTATCATAAAAGATGCATTACAAATTTACACACATACAATTCAATTCAATTCAATTCAAAGAAAACTTTATTCGGATTGCAAAAAATCCATGAAAGTCACATATTACATAAAAATACATTTAAAAATAATTTACACAATTTCCATAAAATAGTTAAAAGAAAACTGCAATTGGTTTTCAAATGTTGATGTAAACAATCAAAATCAGATTATTAAAGTGCGTTCCAATGTGCATTCCAAGTAACTAGAGTGCTATTGCATGGGAGGCATTTTTTTAGGCGCGTGAGCATTTCAGGGAGGTTCCATAGATTTCCGTGCATAAAATATGACTTTCAAGAATGAGCTTGCACGAAAAATCAGTTCATCATTTTCTAAATTTAAAAGCATGAGGTATGATTGAGTTAGGGAAACTGGCCTTTGTTTTTTAAAATATGGAACTAAAAACCACTTGATATATTTCATAAAAAATTTACAGTGAAAGAAGAAATGTAGTTCATTTTGTCGGCTGTGTCCATCACAAGGGCAGGGGCTTAGCTCGTGTCCAGAGTTCATCGTGCTGTGGCCTATGGGAAAGCAAAGTGAGTATTTTATAGATCCAGCTCTTAGGCGAAATAGTAGCGACCTTTCCCAGTTAGTCATAGGGAGTCTTAGGTATAGAGGTATTTGTTGTGGAGATCGGTCATTGTTTATATTGATCACATATGATTTGACAGTTTGTTTTTGTAGTTCTATCTCCAACCTCTTTTCCCTGAAGAGGGCATAGAGTTCGATTTGTATGTCCTTCTTATCCGTGCTCTTGATCTGGGCAGGATCGTTAAAAAGATGAATTTTACCAATACTGTCTAGGCTTTCCTTTGTTGCCCGGAGCCACGGAATGCTCATACCTTTGTCACAGTTTAGACATTCGGACACAATTTCCTGTGTTAAGGTAGCACGTTCATTAGCCCAAAGGGACAGCCAAAATATTGCAGGTCGCATGGCAATGAAGTCGGTTATGTAGGGCAAATTGAGCTCAGCATGGCAGATGTACCCGGAAGAGGAAATTGGAGCTCCTAGAAGTTTTCTACATAACCGGTTTTCTTCTGTCTGCAGGCTAGTTGGGCTCACTATCCCCCAAATTTCTGCGCCATAGGTTGCAACCGGGGCGCATTGCAATTTGTAGATTTTCACAATTGCCTCGGTTGTTTCTGACCTTTTTGGCCGCGGCAAGGCAAGGATAGAATTTATGGCCTTTGAGAACTTGCCTGTGGCGTGGGCGAGATGCCCACTCCACAGGCCGTTCGCAGCAAAGACCATACCTAAGTAGGGGAATGATTTGGTGGAGTGTAACTTCTCTTGTCCAATTGAGATGGAGTTGAGTTGTTTGGCCCCTGGCCCGCATGTCATGATAAATGATTTTTTAAAATTCACCTTCAGGTCCAGATTCCCCATAAAATGTGCAAAGCTCTTGACCAGGGCACGGAGAGCATTCGGTGTTAGGCCCATGATCACCGCATCATCTGCATAGAGGAGTGCGGGTAGCAAGTTCCCTTGGATTTTTGGCACATCCGTTGTCGTCTCTTTCAGGGAGTCACTCAGACCATTTATGTAGATGATGAACAGCAGGGGTGCTAAAACGCACCCCTGTCGGACGCCTCTTTCTACCTTAATTGCCCCCGAGGTTTCGCCTTCCATTCCGATTCGTACCTGGGCTTTGGTGTCCGCGTGTAGATAGGCTAGGAAGTGTACCAAGGGTTCATCAAGGCCATAAGAGAGAAGTGTCACCCACAATTTCGACCTATTCACTAGGTCGAATGCGGACGACAAGTCCATAAAGGCTAGGTAGATAGGAGAAGCCTTGGCTATGGTATATTTGCCTATTATGAGATTGAGATTCAGGCATTGTTCTGTTGTCCCGACCTTACTTCTAAAGCCCATCTGGCATCTGTCCAGCACCCCTGTTTCTTCGGCCCAATCATTCACTCTGTTGTACAACACCCGGCCCAAAATTTTCAGGGTGTTGTCTAAGAGTGAGATGGGCCTATAATTTGCAGGGTCAGATCTTTCACCTTTTTTGTAAATAGGCACTATAGTGCTTGTGGACCAGGTGGCAGGGATGGCGCCCAACGGTACACTGTTGAAAACATTGACCAGGATAGGCCCCCAAAATTCTGGTTTGTGTTTGATTAAATCAATTGGGAAGCCATCCGGCCCTGGCGCCTTGTTCCCCAAGCTTTGGTTGATGGCCAGAACGACCTCCCCCAGGGTTATATCAAGTGAGCTCAGTTTGTCGTAATTGTGGTCTTCTGCGGGAGCAGCGGGGTTAGCATATATTTTGGAGAAATGTTGCTCCCAGTTCTGACTTGAAATGGTGCAACTGATTGGTGACAATTGTTTCCCCATATCCCGCATCTTCCTTACAGCGGGCCAAAAAGTTGCACTGTTTCCCACAGCAGCAGAGACTGATAGTTCATTCAAATGTTCCTCTACCATGGTAGCCTTCCTTATCCCTATAGCTGTTTTATAGGCATGCCTGGCGGTCCGTACATCTACTTGGTTCCTCGGTTTGGAATTTAATGCCTTGCGAAGAGCCTTATTTGCCGCTGAGCAACAGCTATCGAACCATCTAGGTTCGTCGTTATTTTTCCTGTAGGGGACTGTCAGAAGAGTCTTAATAACATGGCACAGATTTGCAAAGTCTTTAATTATCCTATGGTGGTTCCCATCGGTGAGTGAGCAGGAGGCAACTGTTGATTGATGATTGTTTATAATTATGTCCATAATGGGTTCACAGTTCACCCCTTTCCACTTTAACCTGAGGTTGTCTGTTGATGTCCCAATGTCTCTTGCTCCCAAAGTGCGGGGGGGTGCTTGGATCGGGCCCATTCTTAGACTGAGTTCTAGTGCATTATGGTCTCCAAATGCTGTTTCTACTACTCCTGCTTGGATGACTTTATCTAGTAGTTCCACGGACGTGAAGATGTAATCTACTGTGCTAGAGAAGTTTCTCTCTCTGAAAGTTGGAATATAAGCAGTATTGCTATTTATAAATGTATCCATTATATTCGATAGGGTGTGGGTATTTATGAAGTTTTTCAATTCATTCCCGCGTTTGGTAGCCCTATCTAGTTGGTTTGTACCTGCTTTGGTTTTCGATAATTTAGCATTAAAGTCTCCAGCTAGGATGATCCCATTATTTGCACAGTTGTTGGCTGATTCAGTTATTCTTGTAATGTTCTCGAATAGCTCTATATAGTTCTTATTGGGGGTCGAGTGAAAGTCGTTATTATAAAAATTGATCAGATGTAGCGATGATCTACAAGTAAACTCGATGATTTGAATATTTGGGCTCTTAGTTGGTATTGGTTTAATAGCCCCCCCTAGAGTTATTCTGAACCCAATCAGCAAGCCTCCCACGGGGCGTCCAAAGACTGGCTTTTGAGCGCAGATGCTGTAACATTCAAAACCCTCTATGGCTATTTCAGAGGTGGCCCATGTCTCTTGCAACATTATAATGTCTTTGTTAGATATAAATTTTAACCATTCCTGGTCCGATACCCGTTGTTGGAGTCCGGCTACATTCCCGCTGACAATCGTTAGCACTCTATTAGGGTTTTTATGAGTATATGGATCTGGAGGGTTAGATGTTTTGCCTCCTATAGTGTTATCCATTACTTGGTCATTCCTTACTAGTGGCAGCTTCGGGTAATTTTGGGCCAGTTGGGTGCTTGGTGTCTCCTTATCGTGCATCTCTATGTTTTTAACGGGCTCATCGGGGCAGCCCTGTTTTATTCCCTCCAGTTCAATGTTTAACAGCCCGGGTGTTGGGGGGAGTCAATCAACCATCTCAAGGCTGCTGAATCTGTTGAAGACTGGTATACCCCAGTAAGCATCTCTACTTAGTGTGTTCCTATGGGGATGTCTATAGTTATCTAGCCCCCACTCACCCCAGTTTTTTCCCACATCTTCTTGCCCCACATGGCACCACTTTCTCTCGAAGGCGTTATGGTGCTGATTAGATCTCCTAGATGGATAGAAGAAGGAGAGATGCCTTGTTTCTATGCCTTCGCTGTACCCCTCACTTCTCCATGAACAAATGTGTTCTACCGTGCGTGGGTCGTCAAAGTTAACAATCACACAGTCACCATGTGTTTTCTGTGTTTCGCGGCCCACCCACGGTACTCTTCTAACTGTTAGGATTTTACTCCTGCAGTATGGGGGTAGGGGTCTGTTATTATTTAACCAAAAACTGACTTTATTTAGTAGAGACCAGGTTGGCTCTTCAGTGTTATCCGGTATCTCGGGGACTCCTGTCATTACCACTACATATGGACTAGATCCGGGGGGCAAGTTAGCATGAAATCTACCTTGGTTTCCTTTATTCCTGTCCTTATGATTACTAGTGGTGTCCCCCTTTGGTTGTATTGGGTTAGGTTGTTTCCCCTGTGGGATTGTGTTTAGGGTGGGTGGGTTTGATTTATTCATAGCTCCCTTTGGAGGTGGGGTTGGCTTATGTGTGTTACTAAGGGCTGTAGCTGGTTTTTTCACGGCTTGCCCCGAAGGAGGTTGAATATGTGGTTTTGCTGCCACTAAGACTGGGGTATCTTTAGATAGTGGGCTTTTAACTAGGGCGCTTAATTCGTTAAGTTGTTTTTCCATATTCCCTAGTCTTTTTTCGATGGTGGCAAGATGGGCAGATATAATTTCCCCAACCTTTGTTATGAGTTGATTTGTTGAGGAGCAGTCTTTGCATGACCCCTCCTTAAGGGACGGGTCTCCTTTGTGACCTGATCCTACATTAGGTTTTTTACTAGCCTTTTTTTGGTTATTGGGTGGGTTTTTCCCCTGCTTTCTCTGGGGAACAGGGCTTCCATTGGATATAGATATGTTTGAGCCTTGGGGCTGTTTCTGTTTCTGTATGGCTCCTTCCCTTAACCCTCGCAGTGCTCTTGAGGTAGGGGTCGAATCCGCGAGTATATGTGTGGTGACCATGTCTCGAGCGGGGGAAAAGTTTTTAGCCATCGGGTCAAGGTCTTTGGGCAGGATTGGGTCAGTAGCATGATCACATGTAATGTCTGTTAGTGAAGTAGAAGGTAGTTGAGATTCTACAATAGGTATTATATCCGAGCTCTCAGGGAAACTCATTGATGGAATAGAGTTTGTGACGAAATCCAGTTGTGTATTCAAATTATCAGTAACGTCTAGGTTAGGCGATTTCTCCAGACTCCGTAATGAGTCTGAGAGAAGTTGTGTTACTGATAGATCCACGGTGTTAGGCATGGTGTGGATCTCTGCACTGGCTCTAGTTACGGAGGCGCCATCAGCAGGGTTATTTCTAATCGGTGTGTTTGCTGTGGCAAGGAGACCCAAGGAAGAACCTTTAGCTTGGGCCAGTTCCAGGGAGACTCTTCGCTCCAATAAGGAAATTCCATGATCAATTGCTTCATTGGCCTTGAAGATGAAGTTATCAATTGGCCCGGTGACTTTCCCAGCTCCTGCAGCGGTCTTACTGCGACTGCCCCTTGTGGACATTGCACGGAAGGTGACGGTTTAATCTCCAATAGGGGCAGTGTAAGTAGAGAACTTACTTGAGGAGTGTTCTAAATTGGTGGGTGTCAGCGGGGTGGCCCGTCCCGTCCTCCGTCGTCCTCGGACGGCCTCAGACGGCCCGCCCTTTGCCCGGGCTTCGCCCCGGGCGTCCCGCTCGCGTCCCGCGACGCTGAGGGCTTCCTTGTTTATAGTGCCCCTCCCGGCGCGTATACCGCGTCGGGGAACGCGCCGCCGCTGAGCCTGATGGGATTTGTAGTCCCGAGGCGGCGGCGCGACTGGTGGCGGGAAGTGCGAGTCCTGGGCTGGTCTGCTGGTGAGTCCCGGTGCGCTCTCCCAATCTAGCGCTGTCAGGTAGGGTGGTGTTGCTGAGTCTTTTCCTCCGCTAATCCGATAAGATAATGCCTCCCCCCGCTCCACCGAGGGCTTCCTTGTTTATAGTGCCCCTCCCGGTGCGTATACCGCGTCGGGGAACGCGCTGCCGCTGAGCCTGATGAGATTTGTAGTCCCGAGGCGGCGGCGCGACTGGTGGCGGGAAGTGCGAGTCCTGGGCTGGTCTGCTGGTGAGTCCCGGTGCGCTCTCCCAATCTAGCGCTGTCAGGTAGGGTGGTGTTGCTGAGTCTTTTCCTCCGCTAATCCGATAAGATAATGCCATACAATATTACAACTACCATAGATAGATATAAATCAACAATTAAAGGAAATGGATTGGGGCGTCAATCATTATGCTAAAAACCATATAAATAATTTAAAAAGGCATTTATAAAAATAAATTCATTCTATTTACATTTGCTTTTCCGGTGAGCTAATATTCAACTTATTCCACAGCACATGTATCAATTTATATGCATATATTTGTCCTTTACAGTTTCAGATTGTTGTGTTAGCTCCCAAATGCATTATACATTACATTAGCGATCCCCTAAGCATTCCTAAAGCTTCTCGCCGCCTTTACCCTGAAGAAACTTACGGCCAGCAGAAACCGGCTAATACCAAAAACAATAACCTGGCAAGTGTCAGTTTTTAAAACCCTTTCAGCTTCTCTATACGATCTCACACCCATGTTTATGCAAAGAGGTTTAATCATTCTCTTTCTTGGGATTGAATAGGCCTGACAAAAAAATAGAACATGTGTAATATCTTCCTTAACTTTTCCTGAGCACAACATGCATTTGTTGTTACTAGAATCTGCCCACCTTATTGTACTTGATTTTAACATCAGTACACCATATCTGTACTTCAAGTATAATGTTTTTGCCAACGGTGGGTTTACTTCATTTAAAAAATATTCAAAGCAAGCACTATCTTTAAACATAAGAAACTTACTAGTCAAGGATCCTTTTTCTCTGTCATTTGATCTATTTTGATCTATGAAAGCCCAGAAAGAAGCCTTTAATATCTTTCTTGAATTTGCGGTTAATGTCAGTTGACTAATCCAAAAATGTGCTAAGCCAATCTTCTTAAACCAATACTAACATGTTTAAACCATGTAATGCAATTATTTTTATCCAAATCCTTGATCTCTGTTAATGCTGCCATATAATCCAGCAGCTCAGGTGTTGTCCAGAGCCTAACCCACAACATCAGTGGTCTAATAATTACATAGTGGTCCCTATGCTTCATATTAAGATTGAGCATTAACGGAATAAGCGGTGTACGTACTGGGATTTTTAGCAAAGCTCTCAAGAATTTATTCTCATTAACCTCAAACGCCTTTTTGCTCGACGGGCCCCACAATTCAGCACCATATAGTGCTGCCGATTGTGCTTTAAATCGGAATAACTCGAGTGCTGGAGATACAGCTTTATTGAGACTATTCCGGTGTCTTTTCAGGATCGGTAGTGTATTTTGTCTTAATAACAACTTGCTTTTATCAATTTGGGGTTTTCATGTTGTTTTAGAATCGAACGAAACTCCCAGATAGTTAAAATGTTCAACATGTTCCAGTTTTTGTCCGTTTAAAACCAAATTTTCTCTAAAGCACTTGTGCGGATTTATTGCCATGTACTTTGTCTTACTGGTATTTATCTTTAAACCTTTTTTGCTGCAGTAGGCTTGGAAGGTGCTAAGCAAAGTTTGAAGGCCATTTGGTGTTTGCGAAATAAGAATGGTATCATCCGCAAATAATAGGGCTGGTATTGGCTCAGCCCCCAGCTTCGGTGCATCATTATTTCAACCTTGTAAAAAACAAGGAATATCATTAACATATAAGGAAAACAAAGTTGGTGCTAGGACACATCCTTGGCGAACTCCCCTTTCTATGGGGACTGAGCTAGTTAGTTTGCCGCCCGGACCCCATCTCACCTTTGCATAATTGTTTTGGTGTAGTCTTACGATTTGTTCTAATAGGTTTGCCGGGAGTCCTTGGCTGTTAAATGTTTTCCATAGTAGATGTCTGGGGATGAGATCGAACGCAGCCCTTAAGTCAACGAATGCCACGTGTACATGGCCTTTCCTCAAGTTTACATATTTCCAGCACATACAGCAAAATCTAAAGACCTGGTCTATGGTGCTTGTTTTTTTTCTAAAACCCACCTGGAATTTTGAGAGAATTGCCCTTTCATCTATCCAGAAATTAATGCGATTTTAAATATGCTTTGCATACATTTCTTGTAAAAGATCCATTAAACTAATTGGGCGGTAGTTCGAAGGATCGCTTCTATCACCCTTCTTAAAGATGCAAATAATTTTCGCCCCCCTCCATGTCTCTGGTATGTCAGCTCCTGTGGCTATAAAGTTACACAGGTAATTAATGTAAGGACCCCATACATTGGTATCATGTTTGTATAGATCCCCAGGGATCTTGTCTAGTCCTGGAGCTTTACTAGTTTTGACTGCGTTGATAGCCAAAATTGTTTCCTGTAGATCAAATTCTAGGGATCCTTCACTTGGGTTTATAAGAAGCCCGTCACTTATGGAACTTCCGATCTCAGGAGCCGCATACAATTTTTCAAAGTGATCTATCCAAGTAGTTTCCTCAAGATAAACTTCTCTAGAACCCTTTCCATTTCCGTTTCCATTTGCAATAATTTTCCAGAAAGCCATTTGGTCCCTGCTTTATGCTGCCGTCAATAGATCAAGCCAAATTTTATCATCCCAGATTATTTTAGCATTCTCTAGCACTCTCTTATAATTTAATCTTGCTCCCTTAACTATCGAGCTATTGTTGCTTTTAATAGCTAGTACTAACTCAGTTTTGGCACCCCGACAGTCTTTATTGTACCAGGGTTTCCCCATCATTTTTTGTTTACCATTTACCTCATTTGTTTTAACCTTTTTTGTTACCAATGGGACCAGTACTTTGAAAAAACCCTTATGTAGTTCTAGAACTGTATTCCTATCTATTTCCATGGTAATATAGTTAGTAAAAGTAGATGCAAAAGTACTATAAATGTTTGCTAGCTTCTCGCCATGCTCCAACATGTGCGCCCATTTAACAGAGCGGCGATTATTACTAACTATAATGTTGTCCATGTGATTACAGGTATTACCTCTAGTCTCAACTGAACTAGTCAACAAACTACTTTTTAAGGCTAGTTCCAGTGGACGATGGTCACTCTCCACCCTGGGTGCAATTTTAAGATCTACGGCATAATGCCAAATATCAAATAATAAAATAAGATAATCTATTTTACTCTGAGTGGAACTTCTAAAAAAAGTTGGCGCCTTTGCTAACGCTGATGGAAGGTGACCATTACATGCCCTCAAACCATGACTTACGATCAATCTCATTATTTGATGTGCTAAGGCAGTGCACGAGTCCGATTTACAATTAGATAGAAGGGGGATCTCATTCGCCAGGTCTTCATCTTCTAGGATTGCTTCAAGCCCTGTGATGGGTTCATAGTTACAGTTAAGGTCTCCACCAATTATTATACTGAAACTAGAATCCACTAGATTTAAAATGGAGTCCATTTTGTCCATTGTTGTTGACTCCCTTGATGCCAGTCCTGGTCGGTTAAAAATATTATATATGTGCAACAACCTTTTTTCCTTTGTCGCTATTTTGATCCCCAATATATCTAAGGAATACGTCACTAATTGAGTTACGCTAATATCAAGGGTTACCTTGACCCAAGTGACTAATCCACCAGAGGCTCTTCCTCTTATAGACGGAACAGCCGCTATATGGAAGCTTTTGTTTCCCACTCTGTGTATAATCTCAGTTGCCCATGTCTCCTGCAAAATACAAATATCGCTTCTTTCAATGAACTCGTTCCACTCCGGGTCCCTAGTGTTATTTTTAAGACCCGCAATGTTCCATGAAACAATATTTAAATCGGGGCAAGCTTTATAGTTAGGATCGCGTGTAAGTTCTTTACTTGTTATTATATTAATACAGTTTAAAAACAATGTCTCATCCTTACTCGCACCGCAATTTTCTTTCTCCCTAGGCTCCTTTCCCGAATTCCCGACAGGTACTATACTTATCTTCACTAGTTCCCTATCCGACACAATGGATACATTTGTAGTGGGTTTTAGCTGGTACAGTCAATCCACTTCTTCCAACAGAGATAACTCCTGAAATCTATTGGAGTTATCTGGGAGAAGCAAATTTGCTTGGTTTTTGTTCGCCTCAATTCCCAGGGGTTTATAGAAATATCCCAGTGGTAGTGCATGGATGTTAGTCTTCCAAGGTAGTGTTTCCTCATGCGCTCTCAGTAGTGTACGGACTGTGTGGGGATATCTAAAGTTTACAACAATATAGTCTCCCAGTATATCTTTCGGAGAACCTCCCACCCACCCTACCCTACGCACCATCAGAATTTCAGTTGTTTTGTTTGGGGTAAACCTTTTGTATTTAGCTAGCCAATCTACGATTTTATTCCTTAAATTGTGCCAGGATTCTCTTTGGTCTCTTTTCAGTGCAGGAACACCTGTTAAAACTAAGACATAGGGACACATGGCTGGTGGCAAGTTCAAATTTTCTAGATTAGGAATTAAATCTGTCCCCTTTGGGCTATGCAGTATTACCCTGCAATTAGCATGTTCTAAACCGGGTGTGATGTTATGTGGCGTGGCATTAACCTTCTCTCTTTGTTCATTTGCCCCTACTGTCTCTGCACTATTTCTTAACTGAGCTCTATTTAAAGCTCCTGTTCCTGATTGGTTTTGGGTTTTCAGTGTTCTATCCACATCATCACAAGCCCTCTTATCCTCTGTGAGCAATTTTCGATCGGCTATAAGGCTTCCCCCTTCCACAACTATTCCAGTTCCTTCTTCAATGCTCCTACTTAGGTGATGAATTGCATAATTTAACTGGGCGATCTTGTCATCCATGACCCTTAACTTACCATCCATACACTCATTTATTTTTATCCAAATGAATATAAAGCAGTTTTAAATATGTCTGCCACAGTTTGTTCTAAGACCCCTATTACCTCATTTTCCTTAGCTAGTCTAGGACAATCATCAACATCAGTTTGTATCCCTATTGTTCTAAACCTACTACCTTTATTGTCTGATGTAGTTAAATCTCCATTGCATGCATTACAACTCCCGCCCTGCTTTCCCTTTTTTCCGACTGTTTTTTTTCCCTTTCTGGGATTTTTCATTTCTCTCCTCATTGGATGTTCCCATTATCCCCACTGCTTTTTGTGCCCGTAGTTTACTTGAAATCCCAGGGCTTGACTGCGCGTTAACATCAGGCACTTCTATTGGATCTATTATCCGAGTGGCCAAGACAGGTTGAATATTCACTCTATCAAGCCGGTTATCTGTACTTGAGTTTGAGGACACTACATTTGTTGGAGACTGGGCTATGGTCGCTGTATAAGTGGGCAATTTGGATGGATCTAGCTAGAGCCTTCTTTGTGCAAGTTCGATCTCATAACATAGCACGGATGCAAATCAGCCTTGACCCTGTGCCTCATGGGAACAGTCCAGCCCGAACTGCCAAGCCATGTCTTCCTTGGACCAGAATCAAGCATCCTAGGACCGGTTTCTGGCTATCAGCCGTCTTCAGTCAGGATAGCTTGACTCCAGTGGTGTGGAGAGCATGGGACTCCCTTCTGAGCATACCCATCCCACTCGGGGTGACAAATGAAAAAACAACAATTGATGGACAGAATGCAGATCAATGTCACACATTAACCCGAGTACAGAGATCTGGGCCTTAATCCATCGTTTTTTTGCTCACCACACCACCCCAATTCAGACATGGCCATATGCAAATCAGCCTTGACCCTGTGCCTAATGGGAACAGTCCAGCCCGAACTGCCAAGCCATGTCTTCCTTGGTCCGGAATCAAGCATCCTAGGACCGGTTTCTGGCTATCAGCCGTCTTCAGCCAGGATAGCTTGACTCCAGTGGTATGGAGAGCATGGGACTTATGTCTGAGCATACCCATCCCACTCGGGGTGACAAATGCAAAAACAACAGTTGATGGACAGAATGCAGATCAATGTCATACATTCACCCCAGTACAGAGATCTTGGCCTAAATTCATCGTTTTTTTGCTCACCACACCACCCCAATTCAGACATGGCCATATGCAAATCAGCCTTGACCCTGTGCCTCATGGGAACAGTCCAGCCCGAACTGCCAAGCCATGTCTTCCTTGGACCAGAATCAAGCATCCTAGGACCGGTTTCTGTCTATCAGCCGTCTTCAGCCAGAATAGCTTGACTCCAGTGGTATGGAGAGCATGGGACTTACGTCTGAGCATACCCATCCCACTCGGGGTGACAAATGCAAAAACAACAATTGATGGACAGAATGCAGATCAATGTCATACATTCACCCCAGTACAGAGATCTGGGCCTAAATCCACCGTTTTTTTGCTCACCACACCACCCCAATTCAGACATGGTCATATCCAAATCAGCCTTGACCCTGTGCCTCATGGGAACAGTCCAGCCCGAACTGCCAAGCCATGTCTTCCTTGGACCGGAAATAAGCATCCTAGGACCGGTTTCTGGCTATCAGCTGTCTTCAGCCAGGATAGCTTGACTCTAGTGGTGTGGAGAGCATGGGACTCACGTCTGAGCATACCCATCCTACTCGGTGTGACAAATGCAACAAGCATTGGAAATGTAATAGGTCTCGCATTAGAAAAGTTGGAGCTATTGGTCTTGTAAATGACAAATATTTTATTTATTTGTTGGTTTTTAAAATAGCTAAATTGATAGCTTTGTCATTTGCAATGCCAATAGTTATAACTTTCGCGAATGTGACACCTATAGCATTTGGAATGCAACATGTTTTGTATTTGCGTGACTTAGATGGCAGCTCTGGTTGTTAGGCCACATCTCTAGAGAGCAGGAGAGTGCAGCAGAGGAGAGAAGCACAGCAATGCAATAGGTCTCGCATTAGGAAAGTTTGAGCTATTGGTATTGTAAAGGACACATTTTTTTATTTATGTGCTTGTTTTGAAAATAGCGAAATTAATAGCTTTGTTATTTACAATGCCAATAGTTTTACCTTTCGCAAATGTGACACCTATTGTAACACAATATGTGTTGTAGCACTGAGGGGTGTGAGGGTGAGGGGGTGTGAGGGTGAGTGGGTGTGTGAGTGTGTGAGGGTGAGGGTGAGTGAGGGGGTGTGAGGGGGTGTGAGGGTGAATGTGTGTGACGGTGAGGGTGTTAGGCTGAGTGAGGGTGAGACCTCAGCAGCCTGAAATGCCAGCAGTGCACTTGTTTTGTATTTGATCTTGATTGTGAAAAAGAAAGTATCATCCACTATAGGACATATTAATTAACTCGGAGGAAGGTCGCAAAAGTAGCTCTTGGAATAGTGTGACTTTTTTCAAATAATTTTAGGAAATGGCTGCTAGGAATGGTCTGACAAATGTGCGTTCCTTTTAAAGGACTTAGTGCTGGTTATTCAAATAGATAGTGAGGAGAGGGGAGAGTGAGGACAGGGGAGAGTGAGGAGAGGGTAGAGAGAGGGGAGAAAGGGGGAGAGTGTGGAGAGAGAGGGGAGAGTGATGAGAGAGGGGGAGAGGATACAGAGAGGAGAGTGGAGAAAGGGGAGAGAGTGAGTATAGAGAGGTGAGAGTGAGAGAGTGAGGGGAGTGGGAGAAGATGGGAGTGAGGATAGAGGGTAGAGGTGAGGAATGAGGGAAGAGTGTGAGGGTGTAGAGGGAGGGGAGAGAGAGAGGAGATGGGATAAAGGGGATAGAGTGAGGGGAGAGTGAGAAGAGAGGGAGGAGGGGATGTTGAGGAGAGAGGGAAGATGGGAGGGGGGAAGAGTTATTTTCCACTTTTCAAAAAGCCTTTAAAAAATAGTTTACAGGAATCTACAAAGATATGCGTGTTAGTGAAATCATTTAATAAAATACACTGTGAGATGATTTTAAAATTCAGGTCATATAAGTATAAACAGCCACGTATATGCAGTGTACAAAAAGTAATAAAACAAACGTTGCAAAAAACCTAAAAAAGCAATTATAGCGCAGGCTCAAAGAAGACAATTGTCCGATGCATGGAGGAGACTAAAATCTGTTTGGAAATGCCTAAGAATATATACTGTTTGACGAGTGGATCTGTAGAGAATCAAAGAAGGAAAAGAAGGACCATAGGTTTCATATTCTTATAAATAAGACCCAAGTATTTACATTGGGAATGGGAATTAAATGATAAAAGTATCAACTGCCAAATACCTGAACCTAACTCGCCCGCTCTCATACTGTTTTTTTCTGGATTTTGGAAATGCAACAATTAACCTGCTGACAAAATAAAAGGTAAATGTGCTGATTTAAGTAATGGTGCATGAATGCTAGTGAGTGGGAAAGCTGCTTAAAGAGTTTAGAAGGGGGGGAATGTTCCCAGTGCCTTGTCCTTATAGTTTAAACAGCTGCTGGGAGAGGAATTGGGGATGCACAGGCATGGCTTGTGGTTTCATGGCGTCTGTCGTGGGCTCTGTATGGGGTGGATCGACAAATTATTTAAAACTGAGGTGCACTTTAGCACAACGAAAAAATGGGTGGGCGGGGGTGTTGTTGATTATAGCATGTGCTATTATTCACTTATTGTCCCATGTGCTTTTCCTTAACTATACCATGTTGTACTTGACAAATGGTATTACGATGTTATGTTAAAATGTGGACATTATACGTGTGTACGGCACTGGAGAGAGTTGCTTATGTGCTGCTCTCAGTGTTCAGCTGGGGCACTACATGCAATACAAAGCTTAACTTAGACTAGCGTGTGAGCAGCAATTATTACAATTAATGGCGATGAGCTGCTCAAGGCCTCAGCAATTGAACCCATGGTGTTGGATGAAAGGGTAAGGCTCAGTGCAATTTTGAAGTACATACTTTTGTGAAGAATACAGAAGAAAATGAGATCCGTCCGAAACAGAAAATTTAAACAAGTGTTCGGTTGAAAACGAGGAACGTCTAAAACAGAAAATCGGTCAGAAAATTATAGTGCATGCTCGGATGCAGGCTTCTACTAAATAAACAATAATGGATGAACGTACATTGAATGGCAGTTAAATCCATGTGGCAGTTGATTCCATTCAGGAGAGAAGAGCCCCGGGCACAGAGTGAGTGAAAGAGGAAACCCTGTGACGTAGTTACTACGAGGCAAGTAACTGGAGGTGTCTCGCGCATTGTTAAACAACGTGGAGGCCAGTTCGGAAGGAAAACAAGTTAAACAATTAATTTAGGAGACACGGCCTGCCGGCCGTGAAACTGAAAGCACGGCCGGCCAGCCGTGAAAGCTTTTGATCCGGCAGGGGGTGGAGCGGCACCAAGCTGGGCAACAGATGGCTGGCGATTTGATGCTGTGCACGCGCATTTTAGGTCAATGCGCTTGCGCATTGACCTAAAAGCGCACGGGCACAGCATCAAATCGCCAGTCTAGGTAAGGTCTGTTTAAGCCCCTATAGTCTCGCTCCGCTCAATGCGCATGCGCATTGAGAGGCGAGACCTAAACAACACTTGTTCTGCATTTTGTCCATCAACTGTTGTTTTTGCATTTGTCACCCCGAATGGGATGGGTATGCTCAGACGTGAGTCCCATGCTCTCCACACCACTGGAGTCAAGCTATCCTGGCTGAAGATGGCTGATAGCCAGAAACCGGTCCTAGGATACTTGATTCCGGTCCAGGAAAGACATGGCTTGGCAGTTCGGCAGGCCTGTCCCTATGAGGCACAGGGTCAAGGCTGATTTGCATATGGCCATGTCTGAACTGGGGTGGTGTGGAGTGCAAAGAAACGATGGATTTAGGCCCAGATCTCTGTACTGGGGTGAATGTATGACATTGTTCTGCATTCTGTCCATCAACTGTTGTTTTTGCTTAATTATATTGGCCACACCCTTTGAGAGACCCCCAGTTTTTTTCATCCCACTTAAAGCCCAGTCTACATGATTTACTTCTGGCCCCCACACCCCCAGAGAAGGCTATTTCTCTGCTCTGATTACTTTGTCCAACCCTCACACGCTGCTGCACTCACGCCCGTACCTGCACACTCCCCCGGGTTCTTCTCCTCAGTGTGACTGCTCGCCGGTATGATCTCTGTGTCTCGGGCGGAGCTGCCTCGGAGAGGGAGAGGCACAGAGAGGCAAGGAGAGGGAGAGAAACAGTGAAGAGGGCCGGGGAGGAAGAAACAGAGACGTATAGCAGCCACTTGTGCTCTGGTCGATCATGATGAGTATTTTTAATGAGAACAGCAATTAACTATTTGATGTGCCAAAGGAGCATAATTTCTAGAATTTGGCAAATCATTAAATCAAGCTTAACATCACTCCTCATTCTTTTATGTTTCTTTTATTCGTAAGCAGGAGATACATTTACTAACATCCATTTCGGATCATTCTTTCGACCTTCCCTTTTTACCCTACCCATAGCAATTACGTAAGCATTTTACATATTTTTCCTTCCTAAAAATCCATTCTCCCTATTGTTGGAAAGCACCTATTTATATAGTTGTAAAGTAGGACGGGGGAACAAGTTGCAAGTTACTTACCCATAGGCTTCTTTTCATTTCAGAATCCAGGTTCCTATTACCATATTCAAATATACTAATTTTATCCTTGTAACCTGCAGAAATGGGTTCTAATCCTGGCATCAGCAAATGACCCAAAAAACACAGTTGATGGACACATAGAGATGAGGCTGATCAAAAACGTACTACTTGGGCCATTTTGTAAAAAAAAGGAAAAAGAATCATACTTTGTGCCAGAAACAGGAGTGTATTCTCACCAGAATGTGAACTCTGCTAGGGGAAGTGATAAAAGGCAGTACAGTTCGAAAATTTGCTCTACTGAGACTTATAAGGTAAGCCAGAACGGTTTTACTGAAGCTTTTCACCTTTTAGCCAATTTCTTTGCAAAGGAGAGGTTGTAAAAATAATGACTAGGCTGACTGTGCCTATCTCTGGCCGGCTGGGCTCCGCCCACCATCTGCCGCCACGTTGTTCTGGCTCCTACACTGCTTTTTTCCTTTTCCAGCACTTTATTTCTCATGCAATATAATTAGGGCTCCCGGTTTTCCGTTTTTACGGATATTTACATATAAATACAGACGGAAATCAATATTTCCTTTGTCTGTATTTATATTTAGAAACGTCAAAACACTGGCAAATGTTGCCGCACTGCCGCTGCATGCTGTTTCCTTTGCACGCCCCTGGGAATTCATTTTAATCCCTTTCGATCACTATCTTTTAGCGCCCTCATGTGGACCCTGCCCCCCTATGCCCCGGAAGCAGCAGAGGGTCTTATTCTCAGTCGTCAAATGGGTGAGGGGGAGGTGAGAATTGTTGTCCTTTATTTTCTTAATTATTGTGCGTGTTAAGTACCACAGGGTGCCTTGTGTCCCATAGTAGTATCATTAAGGCTCGGAGCCTGCAGTGTCTCCTGAACAGAAAAGCTTAACAGTTTATAGCAGGGGTGGAGGGAAAGGGACGGCTGTCGCGCCATTCAGGATTGATTGCCTACTTATCCAGAGGTTAACAAACTGGGGGGGGGGGGCGGGATAGGGGTCAGACTGACTCGAGAGCCATGATTCTATCCCCCACCTGCCTTAACACAGCTCCGGCCACCCCCTCATAGCAGCGTCTTTACTTCTCGCACATACCACATCCAGTAAACCCAGAAGAGTAAAAACCAAACACAAAACGAAATTAGCAAACAAACATGTGATTGTTTATTTCTGCCTCATTTAAAATCATGCAAACAAAAGACATTGATCTACATTCTGTCCATCAAATTGTTTTTTGTAATTTTCTCCCTGAGTGTTCTGGGGTAGCTCAGACGTGGGTCCCAGAGCCTCCACACCACTGGAGTCAAGCTAGCCGGGCTGATGAGAGGTGTTACCTCGAAACCGGTCCGGTCCTCGGATGCTTGATTCTGGTCTGGGAAAGATATGGCTGTTGTAGTTCGGACTGGACTGTTCCCATGGGGCACAGGGTCAGAGCTGATTTGCATAAAGCCATTATCTGACCCAGGGTGGTGTGGAGTGCAAAAAACGATGGATTTAGGCCCAGATCCTTGTACTGGGGTGAATGTAAGACATTGATCTACATTCTGTCCATCAAATTGTTTTTTGTATTTTTCTCATTTAAAATCATGGCCTAGTCTATGCATCTTTCCGCTTGTATGAGTCAGGCAGCCGCTTTCAACAAACTGTGAACCTAGCGAAATGTGCCCACGTGACTGCTGCTGAGCAGCGCATTCCCAGAGTGCAGCTCCCATTATACCACAGCAAGTGGCTGTGTGAGAGACTGGATCAGATAAGGAACTGCACCGACAAAAACAGGCACCCAGCAGGTGCTGCTCTGGGCTTTAGTTGAGTTTATCCAGATTACTGGAGCCTTTTATCAGGTCATGTTAACACGAGGCACAAGTAATAGACGTATGAGTTCAGAGAGAAATGTTAATACCATACCACTTATTAACATTACTGATTAAAGTTACAAAGCATATCACCTTAAAAAACTATAAGCATTTTACCTTTCCACAACAATTGCATTGCTTGGACATTATAGAGACACCATTAAAATACAAGCCAAAAAAGGCGATTCTGTGAGCTCACCCTAATATCTGACCCCTTTGTTTCCAAGCAGCGCAGCGATCCTCCTCACACGGGGCCAGTAACTCACTGTGAATATCACAGGCCTCGGAGCACAGGTCTGACTCTGCTATCATGTGCCCTAAGAAGAAGAACCTATTGAATGCACTGTTTTTGAACACATTGCACAGAGGCAACTTTCTTTCGTCCACTTTTTGCTTATTTTTCCGGTAGCGCTATACATTAGTTACGGGTAGTTAGTGCTATATAAATGCAGTTAGTAATGGCTTCTTAGCAGCCATGGAGTTTCTGTCATCAGCAATTCTCCTCCCTTTTCCCACAAGAGTAGTTCAAAATGAAAGGCCAAATCTCCTAGTTTGCAACAAAGGACTACCAGGTGTAGGAGTCACATGACAACCATACTAGGAGGCAGCATAGTTTAATAGTGATTGGGCTGGAGAAACAAACTCAGAATTTAAAACGTAATACCATGGTTGGGGAGTCTCTTTAATAATCAGAATTGATTTCTACCCAAATTAACCCTTTTTGCCACATTAGGATGATCAAAGACTGGGAGAAAAGCCATAACGCTCCAACTTATACCTTGCAATTTGCATACAGCTCTTACGTGACAGTTAATAGCTTACTGTTCTATGCTAATATTTTTACTAATTAACTGCAAGTGACAATAGGGTCTCTCTGACAAAAGTAGTAATCCACTGACCTATTTACATTATGCGTACCTCTCGAGAACTACTATGGAGTATTTTCTATTAGAAGCCAATTACATCTTGGAACTATTAATTTGTGATTTAATTTTGGTTTCATGTAGTATTTTATTCTTTTAAGAATGTCCGCAAAGTCTCTTGAAATGCACATGTGCTTCTACTACAATGGCAAAGTTTTCAAATGAATGTATTGTGTTGACCAATCACAACCGGGCGCTGGTGTGCATTGTCAATTTAAATAAATGCGGAAAAATACTAGCTGTAGCAGCGTCTTTTGCTTGTGGCAATAATAAATGTGGAGAAATACAGAAAAAATACCCCAAAAATAAATATGGATAAATACAGACGGAAATGGCAAAAAAATAAATACCATAAAACCGGGAGCCCTAAATATAATTAAATCATTAATAAATCATTCAGTGTAGATTAGGTGCTCCTTTCATAGTAAATATACCAAGAATTCTGAATGAACTGTAACCAGAAAAACGTTCTTGTATCAAAGGTAATGTCAACTGAGCAGCGTTTGTATGTTTGCTCACAGAAAATCTACTGGTAAGAAAATAAAAATTTGACGTGATGCTTAAAAGTGAGGGGACAGTGATGAGGGAGGCCAGGGACAAGTATGATCCTTGGCCGATGTACTGTGATTACATAAACAGACTATAACTGGAAATATCTTGAGAACATTGGGGCATATTATCAAGGGATTCAGCTCCGCTTTTTTGTCTTTAAAAGCCAAGAAAGCGGAGATAAAATTATGTCCCTATCAGCAACTGGGTGCTAACATGCAAATTTGCATGTTAGCACCCTTTTTTGTCTACGCTACCCCTTGCATCTCTAATGAGATACAAAGGGGACGTTCCAGAGAAAAATAATAGGAGAAATATTGTTAAGCGACATTTCTCCTATTATCAAGGATTGCGCTAACCCTGTTAGTGATAAAAAAAGCAGCGCTAACCGCAGTTAGCACTGCTTTTTTTACACCTGGTATTTTCCTGACTTAGCCATGATATCCTATGGAAGGTGGATATCATGGCTAAGTTTGTGAGCCCCTATCATCAAGCTAACGCCAAACTTCGAGAGATTATCGTTGGTTTTCCAGCGATAATCCCTCAATCGGCAGTTAGCGTGAGGATTTTTATCACTTCTGAGATAAACCTTGCTAATAGCAAGTTATCTCTGCGATAATTTCCGGCAATGCTTAGCGTTAAAAAATTTGTTGCTAAGCATCGTTAGCGATAAATATCGCTTAACGTTGGTAATATGCCCCATTGTTTTTGGAAAGAATTATTTGAAATAGAACATCTGTTGTAAAATACGTTTTAACACTGCTCCTTAACTCACTTCAGTTTCAAAATGTTGTAAATAGCCAGTGTTATTCTTCCCAATAAAATGGTGACCAAATTACCGGCACGTTAAAGATGAAAGACATTTGGCGTAGGTCGGATTCGAACTCGTGACCGGCAGCTCACAGCAGATGCCAATGATGACCAACACTTCACAGGCGTGCACCCCAAAAGAAGAAAACAATCGGCAAACTCCTTCTACAAACATATCCATGCACAAGGTATCCCGCAGAAATACATTACAGGATCTAGCCGGCCCAATGCAAGACCGTCCTTTCAGTAAACAATGCATACCCCATTCTAACCAGGCCAGACAATATCCAATAGAATCATCATTGAAACAACAGAGAACAAGGAAATGCAAAATGCACAGAACAGTGTGCCTCTGAGCGAGCACCTCAGCACCGTAAAGTGGGCCCAGATTCCAAAGGCGGTTCTGCACTATACAGATGGGTATAATGGGCTATACAAATGCATGGAGCATAACATATTTAAGAACAGACGTCTATACCCTTACACGCGTTGATTGCCTTCTACAAACGTTACCATGCTGAAGTCTATTTAACTTTCAAACTGCATACTTTGCCCTTCGTTTGAAATCATCCCTGTATTTTAGAAAACAAAAAGTATTCCGGATGTACGGTGTGACATACTCTCTAAATAACATCTGCAAAAAGATGTACACACATTAATATTAAACATCACCCAACCTGGGTCAGCTGGTATATGTGTAGTTCGGGTTCCTTTAATGTGTGTGATTTGGAGCCGACTGCACACAGGGCAACTTCCTCTCAGTGGTGAACTGTGGTTGTCCTGTTTCCATATTCACAGAGCTTTGTGCAGCGAAAGGTAGAATTGGCGGGAATACCAACATGAAAGCAATACCACAAATTATTCCTAAATCCTCGCTGAACTGCACAAACAGCAGTGCACCCCATCAACATGTTAAAACTAACAGTGACGTAGCAAGGCAATCATTGGCCTATTATGCAAGGAAAGAAACCATGACTGTCTGCAAACAGTTTGGTAGAAAAAGGCAATCCTGATTTGTTGTCAGACTCATACCTCAGGTTCCCGGTGCCACTGCGCCTGCTGCACTATTGGTAGCCAAGCCCCAGAACAGAAGGAAACGCAAGTTCTGCAGCACACCTGCTCGCTGTGGACTAGTTTGGAATCCACTATGCTTCTCACGCTGTCTGTCATGTACAAAGTCCAGGGGTAGGGCTAGACAAACCAGCACAGCACTGTAGAAGTGAGAACGTGAAAGAATGACACGAGTGCCTTCTCAGGGACGATAGGAGACCTGTTCCTGTGTGTGGAGAAATACAGGAAAATTAAGTTTTTGCAACGAAAAGCTGAATGTGTTTCTGAACTCAGCATTCAGGAGGATGTGTAAATTATTAGCACAATTGTTGTGAGGGACATTGGCAACCAATTAGCCTGACCTCTTGAGCATCTTACTGTCAGATCAATTGTTGCGTATTGCATCAAAGATCTGTATGTGGGGGACTGAAAGCATACTCAATTGTAAACAATGTGAGGACGGTCAGCAGCACCATCAAGTGTACACGTGCACCAGAGGATGAGTCTGGAGTATGCAGTCTGCGCGCATGCGCACCGCCGCCCTCGAGATTACTGCATAGAGGGATCGAGGAAAGAAGTGAAAATGTTAACTTTTAGCAGCGACGGCTCGTGGAGGGAGTTACGGTGGGGCAAGAGGGTGGGGAGGGGGAGGGGCAGGGTGGAGGTTGCTAAAAACCGGCATATGGATAATTGCAGGTAAGTAAACAATTTAATTAATAAAACGAATTTTGTAGTGCGCCTTGCATCGCAAAATGCAATGCAGTGCGAGCTACGAAATTCGTTTTATTAATTAAATTGTTTACTTACCTGCAATTATCCGGTTATCGGTTTTTAGCAACCTCCACCCTGCCCCTCCCCCTCCCCACCCTCCTGCCCCACCGTAACTCCCTCCACGAGCCGTCGCTGACTTTTAGCAGGCTCCTAGACTCGCATTTATCTGTCAGACTGTCAGCTTGAACCCTGGTAATTGTTATCAATGACTGACCTTAAAGTGACCCAAATTACACAGGTGCTGCACCCCAGGCGGTGGGAGAGCAAATTATTCATCGCAGTCTATGTTGCCATGTACTTCAAATGCACCAGTTACACTTTGGATAACGTGTGATGGGGGGACAGTTATTGCAAAATATACGCGTTCTTGCAAGTTATAAGTGTTTCAATTTATAAATGAAGTTTGAAAATAGGTAGCTTGGCAGACGGGACGGCACTTCTGGTCAGAAAGCACAGCACATCTGCACGTGTGTAAACAGGTGAGGCGGGCCCTCCCTTCAAGAGCAGAAGCTACGTCTCCACAAACTAATAATCTGTTTACATTATAATATTCACATTCCTTGTTTTGGAGGTGGTGCAATTGCTAAAGACAATTTGTTTCCCCGTTCCCAAAAGCGGAACAGACTCTGCTTGTTTACTTTTTGTTTTGGGTCTTGAGCCTATAAGAGTTGTTTTCACTCTTAGTTCCAGAAGCCCCACTATTAGTTATTCCACCTCAATGCAGTTCCTCAACGTATTGCTCTGAAAAACGATCACCTTAAGTCTACTTGTCAAGCTTAACAGCTTACAACTTCACGGCCGAGCAGGAGCCTGTGAACGCAGGAAGTAGAAACTCACTCAACCTGAGCCCTGGAGTGCTTGTTCAGGTGAGAACGGCCATCTTTGTGAGGATCACTGGAAGTCACAACCTGGTGTTGTGAGAGGGGGCTCCTAATGAGCCATGTACGAACCATGCTTTGAACTCACGTTAAAGCAGCTGCCAGGGGCGGCTACTCTATCCTTTCCCCAAACTTCCCATGCTGCTTGCGCAGCCAGAGTCTGTGCACACCCCTTCATGCGCAGTAACCCACCCGTCCACAGTGGTGCAATCGATCTCGCTCTGCACAGATGGTGCTTGGGAAGCAGGTGGTACCCAGGGGCTGCTGCACCCGGTGGGTCGATAAATAGTCTCAGGGGCTCTCAACGCCCCTTCTCCATGACCCGCCCAGGCACAGCCCGGCTGTGCCCTCCACCCCCACAGGGAGGGTTCAGGGCTAGGCGTGGAGACAGCAGAGTTGCCAACATAAAGAGGGTTCAGAATTGACAGCCGAGCTCCATTCGCTTTTATGAAATAAAGTCCTAAAACAACGCGTCCCTCTCGTTTGAAAGGCTGGTCCCTCGTTTTCAGTTAAAGAAACAAAAAAAACACTTACTTCCTTACGCCCTATACCCCAAATTCTCATCACTTCAGTGGAACGTTTACCCTGTACCAGAACTTCCAATGTCAGGTAACTCTGATAAAAATCCCTGGTAGGCTGAGAGCTATCTAAACTTTACCCACCCCTTTCCAGGTAACCTTTGTCATTATTAACTCAGCATCATCCCCTTTACCTAAGAGTGCGGCCGCCTACAGGAGTCCGGCTGCAGCTGTAACCACGCTCTGCCGCCGCCCGGTGTCTGCCTTCATCCCCGGGAGGGGGCCAAGCATGTTTATCACGAGACATCAAGCCCCCCGGTGCGGCTGGTGTCGACCTCCCTCCTCCCCGGCCCACTTTCTCCTTAAGTGGAGCAGTGTGAGCGCGGGGTGGGGAGGGGGGTGCTCGTTGTCCTGCTCTCGCACACACTTTTTTTTTTTAACTCGAGTCTAATCCGTACTCTGCGCTTTGTGCTGGGGGGCATTCTTTCCTCCGTACAAGATGTTCTGCACAAAACACCAGGAAGGGGACGTCTGGCACAAACGTTTAAGTGAATTGGCATACTTTGAGGAGGGACAGATGGGAGAGAGACAGATTATTGCACTTCACTTAAAAGTACAAGCATTTTCCAGGCTAAAAAAACAGTACTGTTCCCTGAGAAAGCAAGCACAACAGAACAGGGGTCGTTGACTGTACCTATGACATGAAGAACAGTCACTCCATCATTTTAGTGATGCACAATGGCCTAAATAATGCACATACGGGACAATAAATGAGCTATCCCATGGCCTGAAATATTGTCTTGAATCACCAGGTACATTATTACTAAATCAGCTAATGACAACAGAACAATACAGAAAAAGATTAGCAGAGTCTGAAAGGAAACTAATAGCATTAAGGAAAATAAAACAAGAAAAACGGCACAAACAGGGAAAAAAATGGCGGCCGCAAAGCTCCGAGCATTTTCGGTTTCGGGGCGTGTGTTGGCGTTCTGAGTGACGGATGACGTCACAGGTGGAAAGAACGCCAAAAACACGCCCCCGAATCCAAAAGAGACGGGGCTTGATTGGAGTGATGCCCCTCTCCTCCAATGGCTGGCCTCCGTTTAGGAAGCCAGCCAATGGAGGAGAGGTGGAGGAGAGAGGCGGGTTCAAGCCCCGTCTCAAAAACATTAAATCTCCGACCAAAGACTGCGCAAATGCAGCCTTTAGGTCCTTGACCTAAAAACAGTATATAAAATAAAGTGTCACTCACAATAATACTTTAAGATCAATTTTAAATAAACCAAAGCACCTCTTATTTGTCACACAATGTCCAACGAGTATCTACAACAATGTCAGTGGGTTGGAGGGTTGGAGGGTTCCTGGGCAGGTAATAGTACTAGAATAGTCAGGATAATTATTCAAACAAAAGTAGAGTCTCAGGGAGTAGTACAGGATTACTTCAGGGTATATGTCATTGACAAAAAAGTACCTTCTTTAGTTGTAGAGCCAAGAGAGAGGGCCTGGCCCAGCCTCCTCCGGTTGCAGACGGCCCCGCCCGGCGCCACCCACGCGCATCCCACGTTGCGTGGGGGATGGCGGCACTTTAAGCGCGATGGCAGCGCCTCGGCCAGCAGCAATAGCTGAAGTCAATTGGGCCTCTCAGCGGCAAGTGCACCCTGGGACTGCAAGTCCCACCAGGACAGGAGCACACAGGACGCTGCAACAGAATCTCCACCCGCGGGCACGGCACCACAGCGGGTCAGCTGCAAGGTCCGTGGGATACAGTAAGGTTTAGGAAATGGGCCCGCGCTGCGTGAGGGAAGGCGGCGCTTAAAGCGTGATGGCAGCGCCTCCCCCAGCAGCAACAGCTGTAGTCAATTGGGCCTCTCAGCGGCAGGTGCACCCTGGGACCGCAAGTCACACCAGGACAGAAGCACACAGGACGCTGCAACGGCGTCTCCACCCATGGGCACGGCACAACAGCGGGTCAGCTAGTCAGCAGCAAGGTCCGAGGGATACAGTAAGGTTCAAGTTATTTATTTTATTTTAAATGTTTTATATAGCGCGAACATGACCGTAGAGCAGAGTTCTTCAAACTGTGCCCCCGTGGGGGAAGGGGCATAGCTGCATTTCCAAGGGGGTGCAAATGGCTCTTGAAGTACTTGCAAATAAGGAAGGCCTGGAAGCGTGACTTTATTCACCTGACACATTTCCAGGCAATCTTGATTTGCATACAGCACCTGAAGGGCTTTAACAGAGGGTATAAACTGTGATCATGGATGCCCTGAGGTGGGGGTAAGTGAGTGGGGTGACAGGGTCAATGATGTGGCTAAAAAGATCAATATATTCTGTAACAGGTTTGTTATTTTTCTAACCTTCAGGTAACTGCATACAAAACAAGCATTGGCGTAGCCAATAGGTCTCGCCTTTGGGGCCTTATAAGTATTTAGTTATGCAGCACAATATCCTTACTGCAACAACATTAACTGTTGCATGGCTAAACACTTATAAGGTCCCAAAGGCGAGACCTATTGGCTATGCCAATTGTTGTAATCTGTCACTGGTTTACATATTTTCATATTATGCACTAGCATACACTTAGTATGCACAGGTATGTTCCTCCCTCCCCTCTACCTTCCCTTACCCTTGGTCTGCCCTACCTTAGAATGTTGGTGAGGAGCTCACCTTAGAATGTTCATACTGAGTTGTTGGTGCTTGAGGACAGGATTGAATAAAACTGCCTTCTTCACACTTCAACTTGTTGCAGTTTACTTAACAGCTTGGCGACGCTGCTGCGCTGGGGGCAGCTCCTGATCCTCCCCCTGTTTCTTCTTCACCAACCTGTCTTCATTGGATCCTGCTTATGAGGGTTAAAGGCACAGAGTGTGCCTGGAGCCAACACATGAAGAGGTGGTCCACGTGAGTCTTTCTCCTTCTTCTGTGACTACCACAGACTTGCTGCGAAGTGCGCTCTTTCTGAAGTTTATCTGCGATAACCTATAAGGAAGGTACCACGTTGTGAATGCTCTCGGGGAACACACTTCTATACGGTGCTTGTTATTCTTGGGAGCAGCAGTGAGTCCAGCTGGCAGGGTACTTTTCTTGTGCTGATTGGTTTTCCGCATAGAATAACCCCTGCAGTGGGAGCGCTGTGGCGTGCCTTTCACAAATTCCTTGACGGGTTTATCATACGAGCCTGCTGTGAGGTGTGGACGGTGCGCCTTCAAGTCTCAGTTCAGCATTGTTCCAGCACTCTTTTGCCAATATTATGTACCTTGGCAGTTTTATTGAGTACCGCCCACCTCTTTGGCACTGATAATTGCCTTGGGATTCAATCAACGCGCGCTGTCTCTGGCTGCCCTCAGCGGGAAGCTCTCCGCCGAAGCGCATTCAGTCAGTGTTTATTCGCTTCAGTGAGGCGCGCCTGTCAGCGTGTTCTGTTCTATTCGACACGGTGCTCCAGCCAGCGCGTTTAATTTGGGGGCAGTTTCTCCATCCCAGGAGCATTGTAGACCGCAGATTGGACAGCGCCCTACTAGTCTCGATATTTCCTCGATATTTTCTCTCCTTCTCCAGTCAGCTGTTCCTGTCAACTGGTTCCGCTTCTCCTAGGCGCGTTCAGTCAGCGCGTTCTTCCCACATGCTGAGGCGCTCCTATTCAGCGCGGTTCATTCAGGGGGCAGTTTCCTTCCCTGGAGCTTTTCGAGACCGCATATTGGACAGCGCTCTTCACCATTTTAAGAACTCACACATTTTCCAGTCAGCAGGTCCTTCAACTGGTTCGATCGAAGTTTAGTGACATTCGAGTGTGGTGCACATCATTAGTGGAACCTGGCGCCGTCCTGTGGTATGATTTCATAACGTATGCTCATTGTGGAGAGTTTCTATAGCATTGGCATTCTACGTTGTTGAACAATTATTAATTGTTCATGTCCACGTGAGAAATTGCGAAAATTCGACTGCCACTCCTAGTCTGCTTGAAGTGTTCAGCATCCACCACTCTATTTTACTCAGTGTGGATACCAAAGAATTGCTTCCCACATTTCTTTATCCCCTGTTTTCAAAAACTGATTGCTGTATTATCCATTGACAAAGTTCAACCGCTGACAGGCACAGCTCCATAACTGATCCCTTCAGTACTGCCTGTCCATCATAATGCTGACAGGCACAGCTCTTCATGTACTGTATTATCATTATTCATTTACTCTACCTGAGGGTTATCTCTACATTCTAATTCAAATTTAACTGTCTTGCAGGAATATTTTTTTCTTTTCTTCTCTTCTAATTTTCTCCCATTCCTCCTTCTTCTTATCCTCTGGCTTTCTATCTATTCCTTCATTTCCTTTCTTCTGAGCTATTCTTTGTTCCATTTTCTTTCCATTGGATATGGCATCATTTGCGATGTCATAACCCCCCCCCCCCCATTCTTAAGTGAAGAGGGCGATGTTAGAAATGGGATCCCTGGCTGGCTAGGGCTTGTGCCAAAGTCAGTCAGAGACCACCATTCCTAAGTCAGGGCAAGGGAGTTACACGCCAAGATAACCCCTGCTCACCCTCTAGGTAACGTGGCGCGATCTGCAAGGCTAAACTTGGAGGCTATGTAGGTTAAGTGTTTGCGCGCGCACCCAGCAACAACACCCAAGGCCCACCACAAAGGAAACTCCACACAAGGTTATATAAAAATAGCCTTTGTATTATACCAAAACACATTAGATAAGAACACACACTTTACAATGTGCCAACAGGCACAGGCAGAATTTACAGGGGATATGTACAAGACAGGGCCACATGGACCACTGTCAGGAATAGCACTTTTAGAACTTAGCACTGGGTAAAATTAGCACTTAGAACATAGAACATAAATCACTGTAGCACAAAATAGAACATAAAGCACACAACCAGTAACTACTGGTAACCGGTAAGTACCACCTACGCAACCCTAACCACCTTAGGAGAATTTCACGCAGGGAACCAGGACCTCACTAGCACCACCTGTACTAGGAGAAAAACAACCACCTAAGTATCACAATACCTTTAGGGGTACAAGCACATTACACATGATGCATCACAACACATTCAGAGGTGTAGGGAAGGAAAACACATGATGCAGAACCTACATTCAGCGGTGTAAAAACAAGGCACATGACGCATAAAACACATTCAGAGGTGCAGGAAAACACAATTGCGCAGAACTCACATGAGCCACCACCTGTGGCAGTCTCTAGGCCAACTGGCCTCTCTAGGGCTAGGACGCCCTGTGTCCCAAAGTCAGGGGCCTAAACGTAGCAGCTGCCCACTAAGTGTGGGCAGCTGGGGAGATAATGATGGGGCCAACCTGGGAGCCTCGCAGGCTCTGGACAACTGACTGTCCCCTCTTGGAGCCTCGCTGGGCTCTCCAGAAACGGAATGGCACTTCAGAGCCTCCCAGGGCTCGCAAAACAAATATGTCCCCTTGAGCCTCTCTGGCTCGTAAATCACGATAGGCCGGGTGGAGCCTCTGGGGGCTCTAATTAAACAAACTGCGCCCTGAGCCTCTCGGGGCTCGTAACTCAAATCGGCCGCCAAGAGCCTCCTGTGGGCACGGGAATAAAACTGTGCCCCCCGGATCGTTGGAGTCCCTCTCGGGGGACTCAAAAGGAAATAATGCCCACAGGAGCCTCTGCGGCTCAAAAAGGAACCCGCCGGGCGTCGGTGGAGCCCCCCCCTCTGGGGGCTCGAGAACAAGTGCGGCCCAACGTGGGAGCCTCTCCCGGCTCTGCTGAAATGCCCGCGTGAGCCTCTCGGGGGCTCAAGACAGCGACACCCTGCAACACGGAGCCTCCCCTAGCCCTTCTCACTTACCGGGCTACTCTGGCGGGGGCTCCTTGCCGGTTTCGGGCTGCTCCTCTCTTCACCCGGACAGGCTTCTAGGGGCCGGGTGCTGTTAGTGGTGGAGGGCGGGGCTCACTTCCTCAGGTGAGCCCCGCGGGGGAACTAGCACGCTTCCTCTCTGCTCCGGGCTGCGGGGCGGGACTTCTGGCTACCTCTCCCGGGGCCGTGCCGCGATTGGCCGGCCAGCAAGCTGCTTCCGCGGCGGCCCGAGGCAATACTCCGTTCGTCGGTGACAATCCGGGGTGGGCTCCCGGTCGAAACCAACAACAAGGTGAGGTGGGCACTCGCTCGGGTCACCAAATTGGCAATTAAAAAATGGGTCAAATGCCGGGTGGGCACTGGCCTATGCACATAAAGCGCTCGCAAGCACTAAAGGCAAGTGCAGCGCTTCCAGGTGCTTTAGACACCAGAAAAGCGCTCCCAGGCGCTAGAACAAAATAAAGCGCTCCTAAGCGCTATGGTCAAAGATAAAACGCTCCCAAGCGCTAGGGCACAAAATACAGCGCTTCCAGGCGCTTGAAGGGTGAACAAAAAAAGTCCAGCAACCAGGTCCTTCTTGCAGAACAAGGCAGGGGGGGCAAGGCTGGGCCAGGGGCCAGCTCACTGGGCCCTCAAAGCAGGAAGGCAGTCCCAAGAGGCGGTTCCTCCTGGTCTCCAGCAGCAGCCCCCCTCAGATAGGATCCTGGAACAGTTTGTGTGGGGACACAGCCCCATTTTTATACAGGTCAATCCTTTGTTCTGGCACAGGGTGAGGGGGCAAACCAGTTGCAGTTGGTTGGTGAGCACTCTTGATGTGCTCAGCCCCTCACTCTATTCCCTGGCAGGGCTAGGATCATTAGACGCACCACAGGGGGCAGAGCCAGCATTGTGTGGGGAAAAACCCAGCCCTATTCAGGACCCAGGTGCACCACTCCCTCACATCAGCATGCTAATCTTAACACTCACCACCGGGCAGACCCATCCAGACTCCTGGAGCCAGGCTCACCAGCCAATCACACGCCAGCACACTCACTGCACATGCACACCCATGTCTAAAAGTGGCACTTCCACACTAGACACATACAGGCCGCATACATCATTGCGCAGCATTCAATCACACAAGTCCGCACATACCAAACTCGAGCCTGCACACCTCACGCATCAGAAACTACTAGGGACACAGACATTCCCCATGCATTCCTATGGGAGGGCAGGGCAACCTTACTCCACGCACTCAGAGTGCGCACGCACTTTCCACTGGGACACAGTGAAAGGGCGCAGAAACCAAAAATCACTACCACCAATTCACGTTCAAAAAGCAAAAAGTTTAAGGGTGAACCTGCCAGAAGGGCCAAGTCCAACAGTGAACCTCTCATTCCTTGGAAAAATTGGGTAAACATTTTTGAATATTATTTGATTGCTATTGGTGGGGATAGATTTTCATCAGTATGCAAACACATTTTATTACATAACTTAGGAAAACATGCTAGAGAGATTTTTGATAATCTACCTGATATTTTAATTGAGGGTGAAAGTGAGGATGCTCATGGAGATCCTCAACATGATGTGTACCAAACCACCCTGAAAAAACTAGAGGCCCAATTTTGAAAAAAAAATAATGTGGTCCTAGAACGCCATAAATCCCTCTCTAGGTCAAAAGGAAAAAATGAGAGAGTAGCAAATTACATAGCTGTGTTACGAAGTTTATCATCCACTTGTGATTATGGCACACTAACTGACTCCCTTATCAGAGATCAGTTAGTGAGGTGCACATCAGATAAGAAAATCCAAGAGAAGCTCGTAGCTGATGCTCCAGATTTAAAACAGGCAATTGACAAAGCCAAGAGTATAGATCATACAGCCTTCTTTATGAATGAGATGAAAGACACTATTGATGTGAAACAAGTAAATGATAAGGATGTAGGCAAAGTATCCAGAAAGGAAGATAAGAGTAAGACTTCATCTTTGGAAAATATAAAACAAAAGTCTGATGTCTCAAAATTTTAATGTTTTCGCTGTGGTAACCCAAATCATTTAGCGAATAACATAAAAAGTCCAGCTAGGAATGTGTAGAAAGTGAAATAAGCATGGTCATTTTTCAAAAGTGTGTCATGATATAATAAAAGATGTAACTCATGTGATTCATAATGAAGATGTGCCTAATGAAGGCTTAGTATTCCAGGTATAAGAACTTCATAATGTGTCTAATAGTAATTACCCTGAGTGTAAAATGTGTCTTGATAATGTACCATACAATCTTTTTGCAGACTCTTGTTCCCCGTATACTCTTATCAATGAAGCCACATTCAAAACCAATTCAGGGGACAAAGAATATGTGTTGTTACCTCCTGATGTTAACACAGGTGGGTACAACCATGACACTATACCCCTGGTCGGAATGCTTATTATGCAAATCAATTTCAAAGATAGAGTTAAGGTGGGAAAGGTCTACATTACCAAACAAGGGTTGAATTTATTGGGATGGAAACACCAGAAATATTTAGGTATAAAATGCTCCTGAACCTGTGTATTTGGTAGAGAGACCTAGCGTAGGAATGGAAGTGTGTGAGGAATTTCCTGAAGTATTTTCAGATGAGTTAGGTTTGTTGAAGGGTTTCCTCCATAAAATCAAACTGAAAAAACAGTACAAACCTTCGGTCCACAAATTTAGATCAGTTCCCTTGCTTGTAAGAGATTCCCTTAGGAAAGAACTAGAAAAATTAGAATCCAGTGGAGTAATTGAAAAAATTGAGAGCTCGGCGCGGCTTGCTCCCATAGTGGTCGCATCCAAGGGTCGAGGTAAAGGGAACCGCTTATGTGTGGATCTCAGGGACCTTAATGCCAACATTTGGGTGGAGAGACATCCACTCTTCAAAATAAACGAAATGCTTAGTGTCATACAAGGGGCCAAATTCTTCAGTGTCCTTGACCTCTCGGCAGCGTATCATCAGGTTGCCCTTCACCCTGAGTCCAAAGCCCTTACATCATTTAGAACACCTTTTGGGGCCTATCAATTCAACAGGATGCCATTTGGCTTGGCATCAGCCGCGGCCGTTTTCCAACGGATTATGCAACACATTTTAGATGGGCTGGACAAAGTATTATGCTTCCAAGATGATATCTTTATATATGGAAATTCGGAATCTGAGCACAACAAAATCCTTAGAGAAGTCCTGAGTAAGTTGAGCAAGGCAGGATTCACGACTCAAAGAGATAAGTGTAAGATAGGGGTGAGACCTGTAACATATTTGGGACACACCATATCTGAAGAAGGCATCAGACCTAAAACTAGCCTGGTTGATTCTGTGAAACTAGCTTCTGCTCCATCTAATAAAGAAGAGCTCAAATCCTTCCTTGGCTTAGTGGAGTATATGGCCAAATTTGTAGAGAACTTTGCAGAACATACACATTCCCTGAGAGATTTATTAAAAAAAGGTTCTCCCTTTGATTGGAATTCCAATTGCCAACAAGATTTCTAATACATCAAACATGCCATTATAAAAGCCCCTACCTTAGGTATCTTTGACCCCAATGCAAAAACGACTTTAACAACTGATGCTAGCAAGAAGGGCCTGGGTGCATCCCGCACACAGACATTGAATGGTGATGAGAGAATAATTACTTTGCATCCAGAGCATTGAAAGAACCAGAATGTAATTATTCTACGATTGAGAAAGAAGCCCTTGCTTGTTACTGGGCGATAAATCTTTTCAAATTTTTCTTGTGGGGAATTCCCTTTACCCTACGTACTGATCAAAAACCCCTTATTCCATTGTTTTCAACGAAAAGCATAGAAAGAGCCACCCCCGACATTTCAAAGTGGGTTTTAGCCTTACAAGGATATAATTTTGCTATGTGCTATGTTGCTGGTATGAAAAACACTATTGCTGATTGTATGTCAAGACTACCAATTTCCAATGATGACTCCCATTGCAACCCACCTGATGAGATCATCCTAGCTATTGAGTGTCCTGCCATTAACAGGGATGAATGGGGAAAAAGTTCACAAGAAGACACAGTATTAAGAGATTTAAAAAGTATGATTGGGAAAGGATGGCCTGAATCTTACAACGATCTTTTAGACGTACTGAAACCCTTTTGGGTAGTGAGAGATGAGTTATCCACTATAGGTGATCAAGTATACAGGGGTACCAGAATTATTCCCCCTGATAACATGAAAGAACGAATCATAGCGATTGCACACAAGGGTCATCCAGGGAGAAGTATGACCAAAAGTCAGTACTATTGGTTTCACAATATGTATAGTTTGGTGGAAAGAACCGTGAAAGATTGTGTAACCTGTGGTATGAGTGACAAATCCAAACTTATCCATAAAGCGCCCCTCATTCCATTATCAGTTCCATCCAAACCTTGGGACAAGCTTGGCCTAGATATCATTGGTCCCCTAAACCTACAAAACCTCTCCCAAAGGTTTATATTCGTACTTATTGATTATCATTCACATTGGATCTCTGCAAAAATAGTGTCCTCAATAACAACATCGGCCTTGATTGAATTCCTGAAGGATGTATTTTCCAAAGAAGGAATACCCAGTACCCTCGTCACAGACAATGGTGTTCAGTTTACATCTGAAGTAATGACAACGTTCTTAACTGATTTAACCATTTCACACATGAGAACACCCTTTTATTGCCCTAAAGTCAACGGAATGGTGGAAAGGGCAAATAGGATGTTAAAAAACACCATTCAGATGGCCGTAACATCACATGAAACCATAGATGAAGCCATTAGGAAAACTCTATCGTCCTATCATTCCTCCCCTAATGCTGTTACTGGAGTCTCTCTGTTTGTATGCCTTAAAGGGAGGAATCTAGGTTCTAAACTCACAGCCAATTGGCTCAATGGTGGTAGTCCGGTATGGGTTGACAGGGAATCTGTCAAGGAAAAGGTGGATCACCATCAATCTAGTTATAAAGAGAGATATGACCAGAAATGGCGAACCACCAACAGGCGTTTCTGTGTCGGACAATGGGTTGTGATCAAAAGACCACATGTAGGTCGTGCAAAAATATCCTCTCTCTCCAAACTATTGAGAATCCAGCATAAATAATAATTCTGTTGTATTGGAGGATGTAAGCACATGGAGCATGGACAATGTAAGTTGCTGCCCAATTCCCGTGTCAGCTACAGGAGAGAACCTGGAAGACCTATTCTCCAATGACCATCTACCAAGGGAGACCAAACACGCTGTCCACCCCGCTGGCAAGAGGACTTTGTAAAATAGACTTGGTACAGTAGCATGTTCTTTACTTAATCCGCAATTACGTTCTTTTTATCATAATGTTAATTTTTCCTCTCCTTACAAAGGGAGTTGTGTTGTAATCTGTCACTGGTTTACATATTTTCATATTATGCACTAGCATACACTTGGTATGTTCCTCCCTCCCCTCCCCCTTCCCTTACCCTTGGTCTGCCCTACCTTAGAATGTTGGTGAGGAGCTCACCTTAGAATGTTCATACTGAGCTGTTGGTGCTTGAGGTCAGGATTCAATAAAATTGCCTTCTTCACACTTCTACTTGTTGCAGTTTACTTAACACCAGTGCATGTTTTTAACTAGGCGTGGAGTCGGGTGTTCCCAGCATTCATTTAAAATATTTTATGATATCACTCTACAAGCCACCCCACGTGGTGTGTGCAGTTAAACGATAAGTAGAAGTGTGGTGAACATGTTGCATTAGAGGCTGTCTGGCAAGATTTCATGTTTTGTGCTCTGAAATTATCCTAACAGAGGCCTTGAATACGTCTGTGCAAACTTACGTTATAACCCTGCCTTCCCCACCCTGAAGGAGTGTGACAACAGTAATGAGAGAGGCAACCAGATTTACAGTTGCACTCTCCGATTTTTGGAGATTTTTGTATTTTTATATGTAGTAAGTTGAATTTTGTTGGCCTTCTGGATGAACCTATGGCCACACGTCTCCTCATTGTAGCCTGGATCTTGCATGCATTCACAGAGAACTATAGCGGACTAAGTCAAGTCTCTATCGACTCACAAATTGAAAATGCCCATGATCAGGGTTTTCTTGCCTACAGTCTTCAGGGTGCGGGCCAGTCAATGAAATTCATTAAATAATGTGTGTGGTTCACTAAGTTCTATTTCTCAGATCTTAAGGGCATAGCACTGAATTCTGCAATCATCCTAACTCTACACGACGTCCTAGTATACTAGCAAAGTAGCTGTGTGCATTCAACTCTCTAGTTCGGATCCTGCAATTCCATGAGCTGTTAACCAATTACGTGTTTTAAGAAAACTATCATTAAGTTCTTTCACGTATTCTAACGGCTTTAATTAGGTGTTTATAGTCTACTATTTGCTTCACATGCACAAGGAACCCGAAGCCTGACTTTTGTCAGACAAAAATGCAGTGCAAAGAATGTAAGTAGAAGTACCTCTAAATTACGTAACAACATTAAAGTTAAAGAGGTTTTGGCATTACACAAGGGCCCGTTTCTTGTTGTAAACACAGACCAAACACAAAATAGGACTAACCTGTTTATAAAGAATAGATGGAGGTGGGCTGTCTTCCTCCTGTGGTTAAACTATCGCAGTGGGGGAAGTCATTGAAAGGTGAAGATAAGGCATTTAAGACATGCCACGTGTTGCCCTTTACATTAATTTGGTAACGGTTTCCCTTCAGATGAGAATTTAATAAAATAAAATATACTTTTATTTAGCAGCTGTGAGGAAGATTTTTGGTTTACGCGACAAGCAGCATGCTTTCCATCTGGGATCTACATTTGTAAAGCATTATGCATAGGCTTTATGCAACAAAGCAACAGTTTTAATGTTACTTGATAGAACAAGCGCGCCTCGCGCTGAAGGTTTAAAAAAATCAAAAATGGCGTGCAGGCTGCAGCGGGAGAGAGAGGCGGAGAGGTGCACCCGCGAGTACATATTATTATATAAGCACAGGTTAAATGGAAAATGAATGCAAGTTAAACTAATCAATTTTACTACGAAACCTCAGTTGCCTAATGCAATCAAGGCAAATGACTGTATGTGGCCAGAAAACAGCACCAATAGAAATATGCAGCAGGAAAGGACCAATGTTATGCAGCAGGGTTAAATAAATCAAGTTTCAAGAAAACACAAATAATACAACTTAATGTGGCACATTTTATGATAGTGTTTCATTATGCTTCCATTTGTACACATTTAAATACACACCATTAGTATCAGTTTACCCCAGAAATGCATCAAGGAGCAAATGAAATGTGACTAATCACCTTTTGTGAAGGGCTGAACACTGCGTGGCAGCATGTTGCTACATTTGTAATATACTTTTTAATTCGTTTGAGCTAGAAACATTTTTTTTGTTAACATTCGCATATTATTCAGCAGATGACTGATTAATGGTGAATGCGGCAAAATTCATAATTATGCGGAAAATGCAGCAGAATCACAGAATTTTAGTGGTACTGCCAGAAAATCACAAAACTGAATCCTAGTTGGCGCAGTGGGGAATAGTGGCATGTGTATATATAGTGCTAAAAAGTCCAAGCCTGTGACACAAAAAAAAACCTGAGAATATACAAGTCGTCATTTTTATCTATATATTATAGTAATCAGACAACAACTGGAAACATTTTTGTGAGTGTTAATTAAAAAGATGCACTCAAGAACTCAACTGGTGACACCCTCACATTGCAAACACAATAAGATGATGGACGGAGCACTGAAACTTTTCAGACACTCACTCCCAGTCACTATTAGATCTGAGTTGAATCCATCATGGTTCTTTTGCTCACTTCGTCACCCTAGTTCAGACCCAGCCATATGCAAATCAGTCTTGACCCTGTTCCTCATGGAAACAGTCCAGCCTGAACTGCAAAGCCAGGTCTTTCCTGGACCAGAAACAAGCATCCTGGGACCGGTTTCAGAGTAACACCCCTCATTAGCCAGGCTAGCTTGAATCCAGTGGCAAAGTGAGCAAGGGACCTGCCAACTTAGGGCTAACAAATCAAGTACAATAAAATTATGGACAGAGCGCTGAAACCTTTCAGACACCCTCACATGACCTCTCAATAAGAAAAAAACATTTCTGGAGCTACAAGTGGCTCCATTAGTTCAAGCATTTGTGGGTTCCCAATGTTGACTCAACGTCCCGTTGCCAAATCACTTAATCTCCATGTGCCTAAAAACAAAACAAAAAACCTGACCCTGTGTAATGTAACTGGTGCTCATGTAAAGGAGCGCTCCAATAACTTGGGCAGAGTTTGCGCTGAATAGAACTCCCAAACAACAAATGGTACAGAGCCTATTTCAAGACTGTAGTGATTATCTGGCATTAGTGGGAGATGGGTAAAGGAGACAGATGAGATATCCTTCAACTCCTGGCCGCTGCTATCTATCACTGTAGTTGCATTGGTGCCAGGTGTGCAAGGTGAACACAACATACTGATTAAGGGGAGCAGAATCTGTTGGTCAATTTCTGTTTTTGTTTGGTGAATTTGCTCTTTGTAGGTTTCAGATTTACTGTGGATTCTGAGCTGCTGAAAAAGTATCCATGAAAGGAGCTCATAAGATCCGATCCCCTGCTCTCAGTCCAGCGCCTCTTTTCCCCAGTCATTGCCATAGAGATTTGAAGGGGGGCCCAACTCTAAAATATTTTGCTTTGGGGGACCTTAGAGAAACAAAGGTTGAAGACCACTGCCCTAGAGGGTATCAGACCGCTTTACAAATGAGTTGCGGAACGCCTAGGTAGATAATTATGGGAGAAAAGCAATGGTACATAGAAGTAAGAGCATGTACATAATGACAAATAGAGGCAGGCATTGGGACCATACAATTGCCAAGTAGCAATTTAAGCAGCAGTACCTGAAAGGAGGCAAAAAGACAAATATAATTTTCCTTCACATTTCTCACTAGCTTTAGTGGGGGAAGTGGCTGAGAACATTTTAACCCCTTCCATGGTCATGTTTCACAGTGGAGCTGTACTCATGACAATCTGAGCTCTTCATAACGGCCGAGGCCCGCCCACGCACGTCTAATTCCCCGCCTGTGCGTGACAATTAATCAGGGTGCGGGTCTGTGACGAGCCCAGCTCGTCATGAGCACAGCTCCACTGTGAGTCATGACGAGCTGGGCTCATCATGAGCACAGCAGCGCCACGGACCCCCCTCCGCACTGTGGGGGAATTACCCCCGCAGCGTAGGGGTTAAATACCCCGAGTGAGGATGTTCTCGTACTTAGCCAGCCCCACTCTGAAATCCTTACAAGCCACTTGTCCATGGATTTGATGACATAGTATTACAATTGAGCTGTGTACTAATGTGTGTGTGAAAACCCACTCTGACTCTAAGCCCTTGTTTTAGGAACATAATACACAAGTTTAAACTGCGCCTCTGGCGTCAAGTAGGCAGTAAATGGATATTTGTGTACAATAAAAAAGGAGGGTCCCCTGTAGTATGTGACAGGGAGGGGGATCTTAAGGTTGAAAAAAGCTATGAGGGTCCCTGTCTTTATTGTGATTGGTTAGACACATTAACCATTTCTCCTTATTAGGGTTTCCCTGTTGGGCATTCAAATAACTCTTTATCACCTTGTAGTAAATAAGCGGCTAGTGAATTTCCAAAACCAACGTAAGAGCAAGTGCAAAGTAGACAAAAACCCTAGGATCGCTTGGGATTAATAACACTAAGCAACCAAAAAGTTTATCAAAATTACATAGATTTTATTACCTCCCGAACGGGTTACAATCTAAAACATATTTAAAAACAATTAATAATTAATAAAAGCCACCAGCAGTGACACAGATATATATTCATATGCAGACGAAAAGTAAAACAATCATATACAGTCAAGTGAAAAAACAGTCGACGCGGCGTTTCGGTGCTTTGGCTGATCTTCACACCTTCTTCAGGACATTAACAATTGACTTGACATCTAAGAAGTTAAAATAGAAGTAATTTAATACTACTTGTCTACAAAGGATAAATTTTGCACCTGCCTACACTGGATACAAGACTACTCAATGAGAGCTCAAGTGAATACTGGTTCCTCTGAGCGACTAAGTACATAGAAACAAACAGCTTTAAGAAAATTGCCACCCTAGTTGTAAATATAAGGTCTCAAAGTTACATTGCTGGTATTTCTATAATACTAATGATTTCCTACGCACTATAGATTTTTGAATAGCACGAAAAAAGCGAACATTAAGAGTACATGACCTCTCTTTGTACTTGTTATCAGGTATGATCTCTATTGCATTGCTTTAAGACATCATTATGTATGACTGAACCACTCCTTAGCTTATATGCATTTAGAGGAATTTATTGGTCATACCTATATTTCTATTGGGAAGAGTGTATCAATTCTTTTCCAGTCTTCTGCTGAATACTCAGATGTTTTATTCACATTGGAGCTATATACAAAAAATAGACATAAGATATTTTTAGTGGTTTCCTATCTCTTATCCAGTCCCAATAGCTGTATGGATAACATATTATGTCGGTTTACCTTCAATAATAATAAGCCAATGATCGATATGCACGGAGGGGCCACCGTTGATACTGGGGATATTTTCTGAGACGGTTAAAAACCTGGATGGATTGGAAATTAATCTGTAATTTTCTATATGTAGTTCATTAATAACGGTACTATACATAACAAGCAATTTGTCGGCCATATTTACTAACCTGTTGTTAATTCAGGTTCGTCATAAAGTTTCTTAAACGTGACGATATCTGACGAAACAAAACTTCTCTATTTTGATTTATGAAGAGAGTCTGTGGTGGGAAACAATGAGAGAATGTAACTGATTGTTTGCTATTATAAAGCGATACCTCTATTTTCTATTGTCTACTCTTATAAAGGGATGCCACTATTTTCTATTATCTAGTATGCATTTACTATTGGATCGGCGTCTGTCTTTATATACAATAAAAACGGAAAATGGGAAACGTCATAAAACGTTCCCTATATACTCTACCCATCATTCCTACAATTGTACTAAGAAGGATTACATGACCCAACCCAGTGATGGAGGCTACCTCTAACTTCGTTTTTTTTAAAAAAGGTGTTAACAACCCCTTATTAGCTCCACAGTCTCTGTCCAAGCCGGGAGGCCGATTCTTTCACATAAGGTTCGGCTTAGTCAGATATCGTCACGTTTAAGAAACTTTAAACCATCCAGGTTTTTAACCGTCTCAGAAAATATCCCCAGTATCAACGGTGGCCCCTCCGTGCATATCGATCATTGGCTTATTATTATTGAAGGTAAACCGACATAATATGTTATCCATACAGCTATTGGGACTGGATAAGAGATAGGAAACCACTAAAAATATCTTATGTCTATTTTTTGTATATAGCTCCAATGTGAATAAAACATCTGAGTATTCAGCATAAGAGTCGAAAGAATTGATACACTCTTCCCAATAGAAATACAGGTATGACCAATAAATTCCTCTAAATGCATATAAGCTAAGGAGTGGTTCAGTCATACATAATGATGTCTTAAAGCAATGCAATAGAGATCATACCTGATAACAAGTACAAAGAGAGGTCATGTACTCCTAATGTTCGCTTTTTTCGTGCTATTCAAAAATCTATAGTGCATAGGAAATCATTAGTATAATAGAAATACCAGCAATGTAACTTTGAGACCTTATATTTACAACTAGGGTGGCAATTTTCTTAAAGCTGTTGGTTTCTATGTACTTAGTCGCTCAGAGGAACCAGTAATCACTTGAGCTCTCATTGAGTAGTCTTGTATCCAGTGTAGGCAGGTGCAAAATTTATCCTTTGTAGACAAGTAGTATTAAATTACTTCTATTTTAACTTCTTAGATGTCAAGTCAATTGTTAATGTCCTGAAGAAGGTGTGAAGATCAGCCAAAGCACCGAAACGCCGCGTCGACTGTTTTTTCACTTGACTGTATATGATTGTTTTACTTTTCGTCTGCATATGAATATATATCTGTGTCACTGCTGGTGGCTTTTATTAATTATTAATTGTTTTTAAATATGTTTTAGATTGTAACCCGTTCGGGAGTTAATAAAATCTATGTTTCAATTTTGATAAACTTTTTGGTTGCTTAGTGTTATTAATCCCAAGCGATCCTAGGGTTTTTGTCTACTTTGCACTTGCTCTTACGTTGGTTTTGGAAATTCACTAGCCGCTTATTTACTACAAGGTGATAAAGAGTTATTTGAATGCCCAACAGGGAAACCCTAATAAGGAGATATGGTTAATGTGTCTAACCAATCACAATAAAGACAGGGACCCTCAATGGATATTTGTGGCCAGACCATTTTACAGAAGTGGTCTGCGCAGAATGTATGCTCTTCTAAAGTCTGAAAAGATTTCAGTTCACAATCTTTACTTGACTCCACACTCATTTATTTCTCCCGTGATCAATGCTCCAAGTGGAGCTGAAACACTTTGGGATCGGTGTTGCAGTAGCAGGGGCGTAACAATCACCCCAGCTGACCCCGCGGTGGGGGGGGGGCCCAGTCTTCAGAAAGTGAAGGGGGCCCCCTCAGCTCTTCGGTGAGAGCTGTGAGAGAAAGGCTTGCTTTGCTCTAAAGCAAGCTTCTCTCTCTAAAGCAGCCTGCCCTGAGCTCCTGCGCTGACCGAGAACTGAAGAGAAACAATGTTTCTGATCAGTCACAGCCGGAAAAGGGATGGGGGTAGGGGCCCTCAGGCCTGGGTCTGTTTGTACCTTACATGACCAGGCACACAAATGCATCTACAAACACAGAGGCTCTCAATATTAACTTGTTTTTTATACTGCACTAAAACCACACTTATGCCGCTTCAAAGCGCTGTAAATAAGAGATGTGATTGTTAACCCGAACTCTGTTTTCCCATTTCAGAAAAATGGAAGGCAGAGTCTTCTTGTTGACACTTGAACTCTTTAACCAAGAACTTTTCATCTGTTGGCAGTGAGAATTCAGCTAACTGAGTCATTGTCCCTGCAGCAAAATAACCTTTTAGAAAAAAACAAATATGTGTTGGCGCAAACATCAATGCATCAGCGTCTGATAATCAAAGAGTCCGATTTACATTCATTCACTAGAAATTGCTGCACGAGGTCGGACACATGCAGACAGAATGTGTATATGTATGTGCCTGTGCGATGTATTTCTATAGCATACTCCTAGCTAAAGGCAGCAGATCGCTGTACAGCAGAGGTCTTCAAACTTTTGTCGGCCGAGCCCCCCCATCGAAACCTTTTTACAAGTCGAGCCCCGCCACCGCCACCACCACCTGATAAAAAAAGTTCTGGAAGCTGGAACTATGCATCATTGATGGCCATTCCCTCCTACAGAGCCCAGGTTGCATAGGGCAAATATATTAATTAAAGTAAGAGTGTTTAGTAAACTGAAGTTTTTGTAGTGCATGTGCTTATTCTAACAATTAGCATAAAAAAATTGATTGGTGCTTTATTTTTCACATAAAACACAACATTTAGGATAGATTAGCAAAAACACCCCCACAACACACGTGTGGGAGTGCATGTTTTTCTCCACAGAGACAATGTGTGGATGGATTCTTGCTCCTGCCATCCTTAGGTTGCGCTCCACTTCCAGTCTTGAGCAGTGACTGGAAACAGGAGTGCTGACAAAATGTTGTAATATATTTTTTTCAGTTTTATATAGCGCGAACATGAGCCAAAGGTATTGGAGGGCTTTACAGGAGTGTCTTTTACATTACACAAGCACACATTCATTTTTTGTAAGCACAGGGAGATTTGGTGATTTGCCCAGAATCACAGGATGTTGAGCAGACATAAAGAATTGAACCTGGTTTCCCAGCTCTACAGTCATCAGCTCTGGCTGTTGTGCCACATCCTTTCCCCTAAACAAGATATCAGAAAGAGAAGTTCCACAAAACATGCTTTCTGACACAATTAAAAAGTCCATGATTATGTGGAGTATGGCCAGGTGTTGCCATGTCAGTAAGAGGCCAGCCACAGAAGGCCTAGGGGACATTTACATCATACACATGATATAAGTGATTCAAGAGGATATATACATCTTTATGCTCTAACATCATGAAGAGTCAATTTGTTGGCAGAGTTGGCTTATAAAGAAGATCGCCTTCCAAAGTTTCAGAAATAGCTGCACAAGAAAACATTTAAATTTGGTCTACAAAGAAGCGAGGACAGATGATAGGCATACTTGACATTATTTGTTATATTAGGTTTGTGGACTCAGCTCTAGGGATTGGAACATGTTAAATAAGCACCAGTGACTTTAATCAAGGTCCAATTCCTTTTTTGTAAGTCACTGGTAAATAAGTGATTTTGCCCAGGATCACAAGATGTTGAGCCGATACTAGAACTCGAACCCAGGTCCCCAGAACCAAAGTCAGCACCTGTGGCATTAATGTCAAATCCGCTCCTCCTTGAATCATCCAACGTTCCCACTAGTATAGGGACGAAGGGGAAAGGACCGAGGCTATAAAAAAATAATACAAAAAGCTCTTCACTCTTACCTGCCAGAGAATGGAATCTTCAGGAAGGATACAACCATTGTAAACTCCTTGCAGTGAAACGCACTTCCGACATGGGAAGTAACATGGGGCGCAACTAGACCTGAACTTTGGGGGGGGGGGGCGGGGGGGGGGGGGGGGTAAGGCTTCCAGCCAGGGCTAACCTTAACACTGATCGCTTCAGCACATGTTGCAGCAGAAGGGACCGCTTCCGGTTTTAGACGTCACATGGATTAAGGAGAGCTCCAGTGGGAACTCTCCCCTGTGAGCTGTCCGGTTTCAATCTCAGCCCTCTCTGCAAGTTTCAACAGGGTATTCTACCTTTACTACGCTGACACTACTTCGGAATACCGTTTCTACTCATATTTTAGTTAGCAACCACTATTACTTAGCATGCTTTAATACTCATGCTAATACTACGAAAATGCCGTTACTACGTAAATATGTTTCTTCGCATGCATGTAAGTTTAAAAAAAAATGTTGTTAGACGGCTAAAATACACACAAAAAAATTTGAGTGTTAAATATAAAAGATTGCGCACTGCTTTCAATTTGTTTGTATGGGGAACAAAAACGTTAATTTGCAGGCTATCCACATCGTTGTTTTCATTTAGAGGGAATTCCGATTCCAAATGACGCTGTGCGACTGACGACGCATGAAGAAGAAGTGGGAGGTGAACCACGGGGAGTGTGGCTGTGTTGTTTTTATGGACATACAGGGGGCAGTCTAATAGTTTGCAGTGTTGTGTTTGTGTAGTGTAGAAAAGTGTATTTGGGTGTAGGGTTGTGTCGGGGTCGTTAAGGGTAGTATTTGGAAGTTGGGACAGGACTGGGGGTCGGGATGCGCAGGGGTAGTGTTTTAGAGTATAGGGTAGTGTTGTAATGTATGCGTAGTGTAGGGGGTAGGATTTTAGGGTTTAGGGTAGTGTTGTAGTGTATGTGTAGTGTAGGGGGTAGTGTTTTAGGGTTTAGGGTAGTGTTGTAGTGTATGTGTAGTGTAGGGTATTGTTTTAGGGTTTAGGGTAATGTTGTGTATGTGTAGTGTAGGGGGTAGTGTTTTAGGGTTTAGGGTAGTGTTGTAGTGTATGTGCAGTGTAGGGGGTAGTGTTTTAGGGTTTAGGGTAGTGTAGGGGGTAGTGTTTTAGGGTTTAGGGTAGTGTTGTAGTGTATGTATAGTGTAGGGTAGTGTTTTAGGGTTTAGGGTAGTGTTGTAGTGTATGTGTAGTGTAGGGTAGTGTTTTAGGGTAGTGTTGTAGTGTATGTGAAGTGTAGGGTAGTGTTTTAGGGTGGTGTTGTAGTGTTTGTGTAGTGTAGGGTAGTGTTTTAGGGTTTAGGGTAGTGTTGTAGTGTATGTCTAGTGTAGGGTAGTGTTTTAGAGTTTAGGGTAGTGTTGTAGTGTATGTGTAGTGTAGGGTACTGTTTAAGGTTTAGGGTAGTGTTGTAGTGTACGTGTAGTGTAGGGTAGTGTTTTAGGGTTTAGGGTAGTGTTGTAGTGTAGGGTAGTGTTTTAGGGTTTAGGGAAGTGTAGGGGGCGTGGAGGGTAGTGTTGGCATGTAGGGAGCGGACTGGGTGAAGGGGAGGGTCTTGCAGGGGTAGTGATTTAGGGTTTAGGGTAGTGGTTTTCTGGTTGTGTAGTGTAGAGTAGTGTTTCAGGGTTTAGGGACGTGTCGGGTGGGTCGTGCAGGGTAGTGATTGAATGTAGGCACAGGAGTGGGGGAAGGGAAAAGGTCGTGCAGGGGGTAGTGATTTAGGATTTAGGGTAGTGGTGTTGTGGTTGTGTAGTGTAGGGTAGTGTTTTAGGGTTTAGGGATGTGTCGGGTGGGTCGTGCAGGGTAGTGATTGAATGTAGGCACAGGAGTGGGGGAAGGGAAAAGGTCGTGCAGGGGGTAGTGATTTAGGATTTAGGGTAGTGGTGTTGTGGTTGTGTAGTGTAGGGTAGTGTTTTAGGGTTTATGATAGTGTCGGGGGGGTCGTACAGAGTAGTGTTAGAGTGAAGTCCACGGACTGGGAGAAGGTGGACGGTTGTGTAGGGATAGAGTTTTAAGGTTTAGGGTAGTGCAGTGATGTTAGAGTAGTGTAGGGTAGAGTAGTGTTTGAGGGTTACTGTATGATCAGAAATGTAATTCATATCCTAAAGCTATTTAAGAAAAAATAAATAAATAATCTGTACGCGTAGTAAAAACTTGTGAAGTAATGTACTGCTAAGAAAAGCCACTTAAACGGATTTCAATGATTATGCGAAGTGATGGCATGTGTTATAAAATGCTGCTAATAAAGGTACTTGTGAAGTAAAAACATCGTAAAAAAAAGCATGCTAAGTAATGGCATGCTAAGTAACATCATACATTCTCCAACAGCAGCTTGGGCCGTGGGGTCTGATTGCATTGCTGAAAACTGATAATCCGTAGTCCTCCTTTGTCACTCACATCCAAACAGACATGGCTGAAGAGCATGGGTACTGAGACAAGACACAACAGTAAGATATGTTATGGACACAGATTTTATCATGTGTGAATTGACATTATCTGAATCGGTGGCGGCAGCCATGTCAAAGGCCTTAAACATACAGGACCGCCTGTTTGACCAGTTTCGACCTGCAAAGGGTCGCAGTTCGGACACACCCTGTGGGTGCAGGCGGGTCCCCAAACATGTTATTGCGTATTTGTATTTGTAAAGTGCGCAGCTACTCAATAAAGTGTGGGTCGGAGTTAAGAAAAATCTGGCACAAAGGCATACTCTGTTGACTAGTTGCAGTTGCGAAGACCAGAGGGATGAGTTAGCTGCTGGATCCAGTGGTGTATTTTGACCAGAGAAGGGTGCCGCCCATAAAGGGGCTTCTGACTAAGACCTGGGGATATAATTGCCTTCACATCAGGTGTCACAGACGTGGGAAATCCCAATAAACCCTTGTAGGCTTGGGCAATGAATAGTTAAAATGAGAGGTGGCTACAAGGGATTTTGTTCATTGATAAATTAGCTTAAGTATAATGTCTATCAGTTATAGGTTCTTTAACAATTTAAACCCGATGTATCCACAGGATTACTTTGACATTAATCAACAGCTTTTCAGGTAAATATATTCAGTGTAAAACAATACAATAAAGAGAATAAGCACACAGCAAAAATAGATTGTATTGAAATCAATCACAAAGAAAATTCATGGGGACAGAAAATAGAACAAAACTTTCAACTAAAAGTCATGAAAAGCAGTGTATCTATGTTAACTGGTCAATTCATAACAATTCATAACAATGCATCAGCTCTATAAATAAATGAGGACAACCAAAATCATAAATGTATCATGGTATCCTTCGGTGCAAACAATGCTGGGGAGTTGATGTCTTTAGTCGACGTTTCGGTCTTGTGTGTTGTCATCTATAAGACCATCACCAGGACTTAACTTTTCATCAAATAAAGCCCCTTAGGTACACACAATGTGTAGGGCTGATCTTCAGACTGGGCACTAATTCCGGCTGGATAATAGTTCACCAGAGGAATCTGCTAGGGCTCTTCTTTATAATTAGAGCTTGTATGGTGATGTAGGTTTGCTGGTATCTTTTTGTCCAGAATGATCAGAAAAGGTTGTGATATTAAACACGAACAGAAGATCGGTCTGGGGTCATGGGTCGCTTTCCCAAGTGTTTCCTCACAGTATCCAGTTGAGAAAATATCAACAGAATTAGAGTAGGGTCTGCAATCCTATGGTCACCCCAGATTTTTGCTTTTTGCTTCACTGGTTTACGACTTTCCCTGGCTGTGGGCCTGCCAATCAGACCCACAGCCTAGCTGTTCTCTCTGTAAATTGACATCCATGTAATTTAGGTGCATTTACCAATTGGTATTGGGTCACTCTTGTAAGTCCTTGTACAGTGTACCATAGGTACCCAAGGCATAAGTGAACCCAAGGCCTACCAGGGGCTGCAGCATGTATTATGCCACCCCTGGCTGGCCATCCAAATCTGACACAACTGGCTGATCAATCAGCTGGGGCAAGGTGGTGTGATCACCCTTTGCTTTAGATATAGTATACCTATATCTAAACCTAAAATGGACACATATACTCCTATAAGTCACTCCTATGGCAGGCCTTAACAATCCTGGAGGCAGAGTGCTTGGAATTATGTGAGATAGTGCTCTGGCATGAGCTGAGCCTGTCTGCAGCTTTCGGAACCAAGTCCTTTAGCTGTTTCCATGATAACGCTATACCATATACTCTTAAGTGCATTATAATCCTCGCGGTTATTGCTAACTTTGGCATAGCATTATCAAAACATGTCGAGTAAGAAACCACAATATAAATATTTGGAATATCTTCCACTCACACATGAGCAATAACGCCAAGGAATTACGTGAATTCATAGATATTGGAAGACTAAAAACAACAAGGTGAGAAACATCACGGTTGTACATACTTGCACCGGGTGATGGGTAATATCAACTGTGCTCCCCATCCGTTTACAAATTAATAACAAGCCGCATGAACTATAATGAAATGTGCCACAACCTTCCGAGCTCACTTCCTAAATTAACTTATTCCGCCTTTTCCCACATCACTTGCTTGGATATTTTGCCTCTTGGCCCTTTCCACCAATATAGGTAGATGGTCTCTGGGAGATCTGGTTCACAAGGGTGTTTTGCATATTTATAATGCTGTTTATCACTATACACATCACACAACTACTAGGTCAACCAGTATGAATCACTAGAAATGGTGCATGTTCACTAGAAGTACACTAATATTACAATCCAATTGGAACAAGCGTTTTCTTGATGGATATGTATCAATATCTCATTTGCAGCCTTGAAAAAGCCCTGCGGGCGAAACGCGCATCGGCTGCTGTCTTCTTCTTGTGATTTGTGAAATTAAACAGACTTCGACCCATGAAGATTTGTTTGGATTACTCACTCATTTCCTCTTGAGACCTTTTTTAAACTGAACTGCGTAGGGCACTGAGACTTTACAGACTGTTTGAAGCAATATTTGCATTACTAATATTGGAAATAATGATAATGGTGTGCTTAGGTATTCTGTTCATATAAGGTGTCATACGAATTGGAATACTACCCCCTCGCCAGTTCTGGCAACGGGGGTAGCATTCCACCCTTTTAGAGGAGCACGACATGTATGTAACTGTGAACCCCGGTTAAAGTTAACTCGAGCCTCAGCATCACAAAATGGATGCTGCCACCACAGACACAAGTCTGACCTCCTGCTGCTGGGAGTCCTTCCAGCGAGGGAGGCTTGGACAAAGGGTTTCCTGCCTTGGGAGGTGCTAGCACCACCCCAGACAGGATTTTGTGTATTAGGTAGGACAGGCCTGAAAGGAATGAGACATGCCTGGGGCACACAAGGTGCCCTGTGCATACACCGGTTCAAACCAGTTGCTGGGGCACTACCGATCCTGTAATTACAGAATCTGTAAATACCGAATTTTGCAAGGGTGCAGGGTGTGTCACTTTGACACCCTCTGGCACCCCAAAAATAGGCATGTGCACCATGTGGCACACAGACATGCCCTAAAGGCATGTCTGTCTGTCACATGGCTAGGTGTGCATGCACACCTGAATTCGGTATTTTAACACCCAATTGGATTGGGTGGTAAAATACGGAATTTGTAGGGCCTTTGGGACTCAGAAGAGTCCCACCTAGATCTGGGAATTACCGAATCGGTATTTTACAGATTCTGTAAATTTACCAATTCTGTAAATTTACAGAATCTGTAAAATCTGGCCCCCTACATCTCAAGATGCCAAATACCGGTCGGAAACGGCCGAATTCGGCCGTTTCGGACCGGTATTTGCCATCTACATCGGGCCCTTAGGCTGGTATTAATGTACAGTAAGTTGACCAGATAGGCCATGTCAACCGGGGCACCCTATTCAGGGCCATCTATTCCTTTTACAAAGCATTGTAATTTGAAATCTATCTATCTGGCCAGAATAGAGAAATAAGGCTTTACCTTTTAAGGATCGTATATTGTATTAAGTTTAAGTTTTTCAAAGCGTACATTGCCAGGATGAATACATTTATTTCACAAAACAGAAAGCGGCTAACACAACAAGTTTCTGAAAGTAAACAGTTTTATTGGCATCCTGTTTGCCTTCTGCTCTTTATTTTTATGTACCTGCCATGGGTCTCAAGGGGAGCGCCATAGGTCGCAAGGGGAGTTCCATTGGTAGCAAGGTGTCGCAGATGTGATCCCTGGCGACTTCTAAATGATAGTCCATGGCTGCATCCTTCCTCTTGGTACTTTTCATTGCCTCCTGTCTCTGCTGCAGTGCCTCACTAGGAGCCCCTGCCTCACAGCTAGCACTGAATACTAGAAAAGAGCACAAGCCACCAACCTCTGAAGGACCTAGGATGACTAGGTGTACTGTATTCTCCAGGACAGTCCAGGTTTTTCACCAGCTGTCCCATTAGATTTCAACAAATTTAGCACATGTCCTGGTTTTCAGAGAGGGTTGACTAAAGACATGGGGAGGCACGTTTTTATGTGTTTCATGGGCAGTATTGCAGGTCACTGGATTGAGAGCTCTTGACTGGCACGGAGAATGGGGGGGCCCCTCCAGTTACGCCACTGTGCAGCAGGCTGGCAAGTACATATTTGTGTAATAAAGCGCTTTGAATCCTGGAATCTGGCTTTGACATACTGGTGGAGCAGTTGATTGATATATAAGTTATAAGCCAGCAGCTCCGGTGTATGAAATGTACAGCTACCACAAAATGATTTTAAGAATGATACATTGGTTCCTGTAAAGAAACTTTTTTGTTTGACAACACTATTTTCCAACAGCTTAGGGGTGTGGCCATGGGGGCTTGCTACGCCCCCAGTTACGCTTGTTTACATGTGGGCCGGTGGGAGGAGCGGGTCCTCATGGTGGAACACCATCTGAATTGGGTCACCCATGTAGTACAATGGTGGTGTTACATAGACCTTGTTTTTGTTATTTGGCGGGGTATACGATCACAAACTGAACAATTTGTGATGAAAATCAACACGAACAAACTAAATCTCAAATTCACAGCACATATTGATGCAGTAGCTACCAATTTTCTGTATGTCCACATATATGTCGAACAAGGCAAGATTGAGACATTCTTATTCCGCAAACCTACAGCAGACAATTCTGTGCTGCATGCAACTAGCTTTCACCCGAGAGACACCTTATCTATAGTTTTCCCTAAGGAGAATTCTTAGGATACGTGCCGCTTTTAGCTTGAAAAATATTTAGACAAGCTTCAACAGGAAATTAAACATAGATTCCTGTTGGGTGGCGGAGCTTGCTCATGACCAAGATGGCTGCTTGAGCTTTGAGCTCCGTGATATCATCGCATCATCCTACAATTATCTGGCAGCTGCGTGACTAAAAATACATCGCGAGACGTGGCCCAAATCCGGCATCGAATCAATCAAGTTCGACAAAGTTACAGAGTCCTGACGGCAACCGCTCTGCCAGAACCCGATCCCCGGGCTGGAGTTTGGCTGCGAAGCGGAAACGGACCAGAGGCTTTACCGCTAATGCGGCTGGAGTGCGAGTGCCACATTTAACTACTGGGATACCTGCTGTGCTCACAGCACCTGCCAGCTATCAATCATCGTTACATGCCACGGGTGCAGGCTCGACCCTCGGCGACACGCGGCTTGGAGGAGTTTGCGGTCCCTCAGCCTGGGGCTGCCTGGAGGATCTGCAGCGCTCGGCGGTGACAGCCTGTGCAACTGTGTCCCGCCGCTGCTTCAACCCTATTTGCCCCTGGAGTGCGAGTCGAAACTGAGGGGTGCTGGTGTGGTCTGGGGGTCTGGACAGATGGGATACGCACAGCACTCCGGGTCCGCCATCTTAATACTGCGAGTGGCGGGCGTGCTACGCTATGGCAAGTGACGACGAGCTGCATCCAAGATCTGTGGGGGCTGCGCCCCTGGGCAAGGTCGGTGGAGTGTTTGAGGTGGCCCCTGAGAGCGTGCTGCTTTATGGTCTTGCTGCTATAAGCCTGGGAGTCTGCGGTGATCCTGGGGCTGTGGCGCACCTGTCCATGGCCCTCGCCCTTGACTGACGCCTGAGTTGTGTGGCTCTCCCAGGCTGTGACCGTCCTAGTTGCAGCCTGTGGCTGACTGCCTTACCAAGGCACCATTACTATCTACTGCACAAAGAACGGTGCAGTGCACAGAGACATTGCTGTGATCAGAAGAGGTGAATGGAGGTGTCCGGAGAAGCTGGGACAGCAGTGGTAGTGCGCTTCACCACCACTAAAGAACCTGCCTGGGTGCTAACTTTCAACGGCGCCACACTTGTGCGCTGGTATACACACTAGAGTTTGCGTTCATCTACTGGTGCACGCTCTGGGGAGCAGGGGCCCGCGTCATCCTACACAAGGAGTCACCCCTCCGGACTGTTTGCTAGTGGTGGGGATTGGAATTGCCTTGGCTATCTGGCAGACTCTATTGCCATTTCTCATACTGAGCCCCAGTGAGGGGGGTAGAGGCGGCCTGAACGGTGGCACATATTTGTTGCAAGGATGGGCAGAGTAGACAGAGCACAGGCGAAGCTTTCTTTTGAGCAGAAAAGATCGAAGTCCCATGACGCAACTACTGAAGACGCTGCCAGAATGCAGGGCTCCACCGCTGAAGACCCTATCCCTGACATCCGAAGCATCCTGATGGCATGAAGAAAATCCTGCAGAGTGGCATTACATCACTGGGTACAAAGATGGACGCTTTATCATACAGGATGGATAGAAAGGTTGAGCGCCTAGACAAACATGCTGAGCGGCTAGATATATCGGAACGTGGGATCATGGAGGTGGAGGAAGCACACACCACACTCGACACTGAACACATGCTGCGGGTCCTTTAAGACAAAACTGAGGACTTGGAGGCACATTCTCGTCGCTGCAACCTTAGAATTGCTGGCCTGCCGGAGGCCACCCCAACTTGCAACATGGAACATTTCATTGAGAAACTGCTGGTCACCTTGCTTGGAGAGGGAACTGTTTCCGCTATGTTTGTGGTGGAGAGGGCGCACTGCTCCCTGGGGCCCGCCCACCCTCGGGGGCGCCACCTAGACCGAACATTGCCAAACTGCTCAACTACCAAGACAGGGACGCTGAGTTGAGACTGGCAAGGGAAAAGCAACCTCTGTCTTATGAGGGCTCCACAATCTCACTATTTCCGGACTTTCCCATCCGAGTGCAGGAAGCGCGCTGGCAGTTCGTACCTGTGAAGAAGCAGCTACGAGATCTGGGCATCGGCTACGCCATGTTGTATCCTGCAAGAATCCGGGTTAACAGACAGGGCTGTTCCCACATCTTCACTGATCCAAAGGCCTTGCAGAGGGCTTTAAAGGAGTGGTCCAAGGAGCATCGCCATAGCTTGGAGCGGCACCAGCTTGCAGAGGCGACGGGGGTGTCACTGGAGGATCAGGACTAAAAGTGTCCGGACACCCCCGGGCGATAAGTATGGTCTTGGGGTAGGTTGTTGGGGGGTGAAGGTGGACACATGTGTTACCTGGGTACTGACTATAGCGGCCCGGAGCTATCTCTTGACACTTAATATAGGGGGGTGGTGACCTTCATTTAGTTACAGAATCATTATAGATCGCATCTGGGGTGGGATTCGGGAATGGTGCTGAGAGACGGTTGAGACGGAAGCTCAGTGGTGCGTGAGAACCTCTGGCCTAGTGGGACTACTCCAGGACTATTGAAAGTGGCTGGCTTTTGTCCCCGAGGCACTATATCCCGGAAATAGAGTGGCAATAGCAGGACCATTTCTCATACGACTGCTGAGGCCCGAGAATATGTCGATCACGTGGCTGCACACTTATAAACTGACGGTGCACGGGATGAGCTCTTTTACGTCCAGGTAGTATTACTTGTTAGACGAGCAACATCCGCACGTGAGTGAATCACACTAGGGAGGGTATTTTGATTTGGGGAGGGGTGGAAGCGGTTGACTGGAAGTTCTAGGGGATATACCGTGGCCGAGTTGGGGGTGGTCTGTCGTGGGTGGGGGGAGGATGGGTTGAGAGAATAGTATCGCTGGTTTTGTTGATTGATGTTTTTTGGTAGTTTGCACAGGGTGTACTAACCAATAATTTGCTGCACAGGTCAGGTTGTATAACAAGCTTTAACACATAAGATGGTGGGACCCAGTAATGTTGATGTTTCTGTGACACTAGATACCCTCCGCCGCTTACGTGGAACGTCCGGGGGCTTAATGACCATCGGAAACTGTGTAAGGTGTTGAATTTACACAGACAGAATATTGACATAGCCCTTTTACAGGAAACACACCTCCCACTTAATAGCCCATTACTCCACAGCAGAGGATTGTTAGATACATGTCTCAGGTTTTACTACAAATGCCCGAGGGGTGTTGAGCTGGGTTAATCCTAAATCTTCATACTCTTTTTTTTTTTTTTTTGGAAAACCTTTATTTGACATTTCAACCAAGTACAAACACGGGCCTACAACCCCCAGGGCCGGCCGCTAAGCAGTTGCAACACAATAAAACAATCAAAACCCAGACTCAGCATCCCGGGGAGCGGATTCGCCACGTCCACCATACGTACTGGTTGTAAAACATATCAAGTTGGTAACAGGATAAAAAGGTTCCATTTTATAATATAAGATTGAAGGATCAGGTGCCATACAATATCTCAAGTTGCGAAAAAAGGGGGGGGGGGCGAAATAGCAATATGTCCACAGTTAAATCATCTTCGTGTAAGTCAGCGGTGTTAAAACATACTATTCAGGATTTAAGCAAGCGTACAAATACAGTTCGCGCCAGCTGAATGTCCGCCCAGTAGCACTGAAACATCGCGAGAATTGAGGCACATATGAAACAGCAGAGATGGCCATAAAAATGAACCCATTACACTGACCCGGAAAGGAAGAAAAGAAAAGGGCAAAAAAAGATGAGAAGAAAAAAAAGGCCATAGAAATAAACGAAAAACAAAACACTCATCCCCCAACCCCCCACCCTGCACCCCTGCAGATGACTACGGCCTACCCCCCTAGCAGCGTGCCTGTCACCCAAGAACTGAGACCCGAAATATAGAAAGACCCAGAGAAAGACAAAAAGAAATTAAACCCCACCCAAAGAGGGGAAATGGAGGAGGGCTATCTTCTACGTGCTCCCGGTCTCTCCCCCCCGCCCTAACAAAGGGGTCCCCCCGAAACTATCACATCTGAATAGTCCAAACTGAAAAAACATCCCAGGGGGAACCACCAACCCTGCCCCGGAATCCGTTAAGCTAATGAAGCAGTCCCGTTACCGATAAAACCACAATGAACAACCCAAACAACAGTCTCAGCCTTGGCCCCGTCGATTGAATTCGCCGAGTCCCACAGACGAATAAAGCCCCATCATCAAAATGTCGAAAGATACTCAGAAGTGGTCGGAACATAGTTCAGTAGATGAAAAAAGAACAATAGATCCCAAAGTAAGCAGCTGGTACCGACGATGTCCCTCCCCGTCTCCGAAGCCAGGCATTATCCCATCCGCCATCTTGATATAGCGACTGGGGAGGGGGTTCGACACAATCCAAAACAGTTCACAGTACCAATTAAAAGGTTCCAGGATAGGGACAGCAGTTGAATGTTCCGACAGCTGCAAAATCGGGGATTCCGAAAAATTAGTGAAGTCACCGATCACAGCCCATTCAAGTAGATCCACTTCTGTAGGGGCAGGCACAGATTCCAGCACCGGGTCTAATAGCGCCACTGGGGCGTCGATCAAAAGGCAAGCTGGCTGCCGGGTCTCGGGCATCGAGTCAGGATCCGGTCTCAGTCCTTTAAGTCCATCTGCCGCCGACAACAGGCCGCAGGTCTGAGCTGCCACAGTCGCCTGAAGTGCCTCTAGGGCCGGCAGCACCTCCCGCAATGACGGGCCACTTTGGGCCTGCTCCGCCCGGTTCCATAATTCTTCAGGCATAATTATCCCAACAGAGAGGCGCCTTCTCCGGGGTAAGATCAGCCGGAGCAGGACTGAGCCGTGAGGGACCAACCGTCAGCATGCATTAGTGCACGACGAGACTCCAACCCAAGGTGCGCCGGCGATGCAAGTCCCGGGCCTCTGGGTCAGGGACCCCTGCAACACAGCACCGTGCATCACTCGTCTCCTCAACTCCAACACAACACCAGGCTGCAGATGGTAGCAAAGCAATCCAAAAAAAAAATTCGAAAGTTCCAGAGACCGGACCCTGCCGCCCTCAACAGTCCGCTGTTGTTCAACTCAGACCCGGCTAAGCCAGCACTCGAGCCCCCTGCTTCCAGACTGGGTTAGGCCTCAAATCGGTCCTCGACGTTACTCAGCTCCACAATGTCAGAAAAACCCCGGGATCACACCATCGGAGTGCAGATTAGTTCACACACACGGGTCCGGGGCAGGAAATCAGGATAAGTGACAGGATCTTGGAGCGTAAGACGGAGGTCAGCGGAGCCGGGAGACTATGCGGCCATCTTGCTTGCTGTCGTAGCTCCTCCTCCCTAAATCTTCATACTCACTGGTCCAATTAGTCACGGACAGAGACGGCCGATATGTGATTTCCAGGTGTCACAGGAAGGGCATGGACTTAGTCATAGTGAACATTTACGGCCCTAACTACGATTGCCCTGAATTTTACACAGCACTTGTAAAAGCTGCCTATAAGTACACAGAAGCACAGTTTCTTTGGGGTGGGGACTTTAACCTGGTTAGAAACCCAAACTTGGATAGATCGGGGGGGACCCATGAGGCGCCCCTCCACAGCAGCTAGAGCACCTGAGAGCGCTATGGTTGGCCTGAACCTCTGGATGTTTGGCGAATGCGGTATCCGGATAGGAGAGGTTACACTCACTACTCTGCTTGTCAAAACCTACATACTCACATTGAATATTGGTTGGCTCCCTCGCCACTCATGGCACACACCGAGGAGTGCATGGTTCGTCCTCATACTCTGTCAGAGCATTCCCCCCTTCAGCTAGTTCTCACCACTCCTAGGAAGTCTATACCGCCATTCACTTGGAGGTTCCCCCTATTCGTTGCTGGAGCCGGTCTTTAGAGAAGACCTGGCCAAAGCTATAGAAATGTTTTTTACCATTAACATGGGGTCAGTGGATAGTTTCCAGGTAGTACGGGAGACCTTCAAGATCTAAATACATGGTGTTTCCATGGCCAAGCACTCGGGGGTTCTCCGTTCTATCCGACAGCGGCTGGCTGATTTGGAAATGAGACTGGGTGCCTTGGAACGACAGCAATTAGCGGGTGCTGATGAGGCAATATCGCGTGAAATGAAAGAACTGCAGGGCGAATATCAAGAAGCGGCCGACAGCGAAGTCAAACACCTAGGCAAATACGCCACGGAGCGGGTTTATGGGGATGGGTACAGGCCAGGTTCTGTACTGGCGCAAGTATTGAAGAAAAAGTGCAGAAAAACGCAGGTCACCGAACTCAAATTGTCTCTGAGGAGACGGACATAGCGGAGAGGTTTAAACATTTTTACGCTGAGTTATACACATCTCGGTGTTCCGGCACGGAGGATGAAATCTTAGATTATCTTGCGCATACCAAGTTGCCATTCCTCACCAATACGCATCGGGAGTTTCTTATGAGGCCTATAGAAAAAGACTAAATTCAATAGGAATTGTCGAGTATGAAAGCCAAGAGCGCCCCAGGGGTGGACGGCCTCACTGTTGCCTTCTATAAAGCTTTTCTTGATCTCTTGCTCCCGCTCCTGTCTGCGCTTTTTGACGACATGTGCGTGTCGGGCACAATGCCGCCTACGATGAGAGAGGCGATAATTGTCGCCATTCCCAAACCGGGTAAGCCTTTGGAGGAGTACGGGTCTTATCGCCCACTCTCCCTGCTCAATGTTGACACCAAATTGTTTGCTTAGATTCTTGCTAAATGTTTAGTCCCCCTGGCACCGCTACTAGTGACTCTCGAGCACGCAGGGTTTATTACTGACAAGAACCTCACCTACAATCTTCGCACAGTTCCCCCTCCTCTAGACTAAAAATAGGAAATTTGGTGACGGATGCCATTGTCGTCACTAGAGGGACAAGACAGGGTTGTCTGCTGTCTCCCATATTATAAGGCCTGGTGGTAGAACCCCTTGCGTGCACGTTGAGAGAGTACCATAGCCACATGGGCATCCACTTCCTGAAATATGAGATCATAGTGTGTACCTATGCGGACGACACGTTATTATATGTCCGCGACCCGGAAAGTAGTCTCTCTTTCCGTCTTAAGGGAGGTAGTGCACTTTGGGGCGCTGTCGGGACTTAGGGTCAATTGTTCTAAGTCCATAATTTTCCCACTAACTCTGGTCACAACACCCTATGAACCGGACTGCCCGTTTCAATAGCCCGCCAAGGCGATACGGTATTTGGGTATCCAGCTACACACGGATTCGGAAATTGTATTTAGGAAAAATTATGGAAGATGACGTCGAAACCTGGATTAGGATACCGTTGTCTCTGCTAGGCAGAATCTCTAATATGAAAATGGTGATCTTACCCCGGTATCCCCATAGTTTTACCTTGCTCCTTTTTTCACAGAGGCAACAAATTGTTGATAAAATTGGCCTGGGCTGGCAAACAAGCGAGGGTGAAATTGCAGTTACTTTACCATATCATATGGGGGTGGTTAGGTGCACCAGTTTCAAATTTGTATTGCAGAGCGGCACAAAGGGCCCACGCTTATTATTGGATGCACGGCTCGCCAGATATCCTGTTCCTCCGCATGGAATTTTGTTTTGCTGACCCGCTTCCACTGCCAGCCATGATATTCGAACCCACAGATCGTAGGAAAGGGATACAAGATTCCATTTATTCGACCTGTCACGCTTGGCTTAATTTACTTCAATTACAAGCAGGGGTTCTACTGTACTCCCCGGTTATGCTAATTGAATAGATTCTATGGCTGGCTCCATGCAGAGACGGAGGGGTTACTCGCGCCTTGCGTTCATTGAACATTTTGACCAAGAGAGATTTATTTCACAACAGTGTAGTTAAAAACTGGGAAGAATTGGAGGGCTTGGCTGCAACTAGCTCCCTGCTACAGCGGTTTCAGTTTCACATTATTTTATTTATTTATTTAATGGTTTTATAAAGCGCGTAGTAACCCGATGAGCATCCCAGCGCTAAACCTGTTTCTCCAGGGGGTTTCAGCCGTCTAAGCGAAATTATGTTTGAGGGAAGAGGAGAGTCTTTAAGGATTTCCTGAACTGGAGGTAATTTGGTTCTGTCCTCAGTCTTCGGGGTAGGCGATTCCAATGTTTGGCTGTGTGGACCGAGAAACGACGGCCACCGGTTTTGGCTTTTTTGACTCTGGGGACTGAGATAAGATTTTCTCCATTGGACCGGAGATCTCTTATCACCTTGTAGGGGATTAAGAGTTCCTTGAGAAGGGGGGGGCATTATTGTTGAGGGTTTTGTGGGCCAAGCAGAGGGCCTTGAAGGCGACCCTTTCTCTGATTGGAAGCCAATGTAGAGACTTGAGAGCTGGCTTGGCAGAGGATCTTGCAGGTGTGCCCGTGAGTAGGCGTGCGGCGGCGTTTTGGACTTTCTGCAACGTGTTAAGGGTAGCTTCGGGAGCTCCCAGGTAGATGGCGTTACAGTAGTCCAATCTCGCTAGAATTAGGCCCTGAATAAGGAGCTTCCTTGCGTTTGCGGGGAGCAGAGGGAAGATCTTCCTGCAGGCTCTGAGGAGACCGAAGCATGTCCCTGCTGTTTTTTTTGCCTGAGTTTTAAAGCTCATGTCCTTCTCAATCCAAACACCTAGGCTTTTAACCTCGTCCTTGGGTGCGGGAGGGTCGCCCAAGCAGCTGGGCCAGAGATGAAGTGGCAGGGAGGGCCCCTTGTGACCCAGCATGAGTATCTCGGTCTTTGACCCGTTTAGCTTTAACGATGAAATATTCATCCATCGGTGGACTTCGGAGAGGCAGCTGTGAAGGTCAGAGGGGTCGTGATGGGGATGTGAGAGGGTAACAACCAACTGGGTGTCGTCGGCGTAGTTAATTATTGACACGCCGAACGGACTGACCCTCTTCTCCAGTGGGGCCATGTACACGTTGAATAACGTAGGGCTCAAGGACGAGCCCTGCGGTACTCCACATCGGAGGGGGATGATGGGTGAGTGGCTGTCGTTCTCCCAAACCTGGAAGGAACGTCCAGATAAGAAGGATTGTAGCCACTTCAGGGCCATACCCTTTAATCCAATTTCTCCCAGTCGTTGGACTAGGGTGGGGTGGTCTACAGTGTCGAAGGCCGCACTGAGGTCCAGGTTCACATAGTGCGACGTGCGCTGTATGACATATTGGGAGAGGACCTCCAAGAACCTCCTTAGTTGTTGCAATTGACCTGCATCATCAAAGCTAAGTCACCACACAAGATTATCACTAACATATATAAGCCAGCAATGTCCCATAGGGCGAACCACTATATCAAAGCCATACTGGCCTGGCAGCGTGTTTTACAACAAGCTATAGATGACCCTATGTGAACTTACTGTTGTGCTAGCAGATGTAGACTGATACACTTCAAGTATGTGAACAGAGTGTATTACACTCCAGAGAGATTACATAGGTATGGGCTGAGGTGTGTGACACCTGTCAGCTTCCGACAGGTGTCACACACAGACTGCAGACTTCCTTCATCTGGCCTGGACTTGCCCGAGGGTGTATAAATTCTGGGAATGGTCTTCCAAGAATTGGGGAAAATAACTGACTCGACACTCCCTCCGGGCCCTGCTCTGGCCCTTTGGGCTATTCTAAGTAGCTGCCCAAGGCAATATGTAGATTGGTAGACAAAAGACTCCTCATGGCAAAACGGTGGGTAGCGATCAGCTGGTCTAGTGGCACTACATCCACTGTGGCACAGTGGTCGCACAACATGCTCTACTGTAGTACAAAAACCGAGAACTTCAGCGAACTACTTCCTCCCCAGAGCTGACCCAAGAATTTCTGGGGGCTTTACACGGCATATTTGTCCACTAGAGAAACTGATACGAATGACGTTGGTAACTCCACGCTCTATAGCAGTATCCATACCCAACCTCTGTTGCGTTAGCTTAGACACCACAAAACCACTATACCTTTGTTTCCTAGTAACACACCTGTGCTGGCGGGAGGGAATGCGTGCCTGCTGTCAGTCCAATATATTGGCATTTCACATTAGTGGTACATTTATTTACAGATGATCTTCATGTGTTTTATATTTCAGTAATCAACTGACCCCCATATGTTTATTATGCTTTTGGTATGATGCTACACTGTGCACCAAGAATGTTTTGTATGGAAAGTTCAATAAAAAAATGTAATTAAAAAAAACAAAAAAACAAAAACAAACATAGATTCCTGTTGAGGGGTTACAAGAAGAACATTTTAGAAAAAGTAATTAAAAAAGCCAACAGCAAAGAAAGAAAGGCACTGCTGAACCCAAGTGGAGCTGTCGATTTGGCGGAGAGTAATCCCAAAGAAAACACCTGACATCAAGGAAAACACAGTTAGACTCATTACAGAGTATAGTAAACAGGCTAATAACATCAAAGCTATTATTAACCAGCAATGGTCCATCTATGCGAAATGAAATAGTGAAGGGTAGTCCAGAAACTGACACCAAGACTAGTTGGTTAACGCCAAAGCACGTTTTATTAAATGTAGCACTTGCCGGGCTTGTAAATTTGGGCTCAATACTTCCTCCATTTGCACAGCTTTCTCAACTAAATCCATTGAACTGAAAGGGCATTACACGTGCAGAACAGATTATGCAGTGTAAATTCTTCAGTGTAGCATGTTAAACCAACGGCGAGACTGAAACCTGTTCCTGTGAAGGACTGGGTTATTTTAAGACCCAGCGGTGCCAGGGATAACACCTGAAACCTTCGTGGGTTACCTGTTCCGGCGTACAAATGACAGAGACACGGGACACTTCCTTCGGCGTCAAAGATTCGAGGTTTATTTACTGCAGGGAACACAGAAGTCACGTGAAGTACACAGCATGTAAGTTCGCGGAGTCTGATTCGAATTGCATCTGTGGATCGCTCTACTTATACAGTTTTTGAGCATAGGATAACATAGAGCACAAAGGATTACAACCTGGTTCCCATCGTAAAGATCGTAAGGGGTTTGCTTTCATGTATTCAGGGCCCGGAACATAATTACAGTAGCATTTGGCAGTTCCCAACTGTAAAAGTACATCTTCCCACCATTAGTACATTCCATTCGGCAGTAAACGAATCAAGGGAGAGACAGAAACAGGTGCAGAGGAAGACGAAGACAGTGAACAGATCGAAGAGGGTGTAAAAGGGGTGGTATCGGGAAACACGAGTTGTAGGAATCAAAGGACGAGCCTAATGAAATGCACAACTGAGACAATAGACCGGCACGGCAAGATGAGCCTCGAGCGGGGCCATCTGCCTTACAGTATCATCCCCCTCATCATAAAGACACCCTCAAAGGAACACGTGTCTTCTGCAAGAGCTTGGGAATCCCAGGGTCGCGAAGCGGACAGCGTCCGTTCGCTGGCTACTTGAGGGCAAGAAACAAAATGGATGCCGTATCTAAGATGGAACCCGTGGGTTCAGATGAAGAAACCCACGAAACAAACGAACGGTTTAGGCTAGCACAGCGAAAACGCGTACACCCACTAAACTCGTCATTTGCGGTTCATAGATACCAGACTCGACCATATTCGTGCGAGTCGAAAACACCGCTTACGATTGTCACGGAACCTCAGACGCTCCATTTGCCCTCATGTAGGCAAGCACTAGTCGGAATCATAATCGATCTCGATATTCATCAAACCATCCAGATGCTGCTGCAACATAATTCTATCCATCAGTGCTTCCTTGGTAACAGGCGGCCGCCTTATACACGTCGTAGCACAGAGGCCACATAAGGCAGGACCACACTGCACACAAAGACAACATGTGAACAGGAATGCTACAACAACCCCAATGATCATCAGAATCTTCCAACCCCAAGTTGACATTAGGCCCCAAAACCATCCTAGTAGCGTCCAATCCCCTACGTCCACGTGTATGAACTCAGAGATTTTATGCAACTTCGAGATGGCTTGATAGACAGTCGGAGCGTTGTCTGGAATGAAAATACAACAACTCGAATGGATCACCTTACATACTCCACCTCGATCTGCTAAGACAACGTCTAAAACCATACGGTTTTGTAACGTCATAAGCCTGTCCGCCTGAAGCTCTGCTGTGATATTGCCAAGAAGAAAATTACAAAAAACAATTTGATGGACAGAATGTAGATCAATGTCTTACATTCACCCCAGTACAAGGATCTGGGCCTAAATCCATCGTTTTTTGCACTCCACACCACCCTGGGTCAGATAATGGCTTTATGCAAATCAGCTCGGACCCTGTGCCCCATGGGAACAGTCCAGTCCGAACTACAACAGCCATATCTTTCCCAGACCGGAATCAAGCCTACGAGGACCGGACCGGTTTCGAGGTAACACCTCTCATCAGCCCGGCTAGCTTGACTCCAGTGGTGTGGAGGCTCTGGGACCCACGTCTGAGCTACCCCAGTACACTCAGGGAGAAAATTACAAAAAACAATTTGATGGACAGAATGTAGATCAATGTCTTACATTCACCCCAGTACAAGGATCTGGGCCTAAATCCATCGTTTTTTGCACTCCACACCACCCTGGGTCAGATAATGGCTTTATGCAAATCAGCTCTGACCCTGTGCCCCATGGGAACAGTCCAGTCCGAACTACAACAGCCATATCTTTCCCAGACCAGAATCAAGCATCCGAGGACCGGACCGGTTTCGAGGTAACACCTCTCATCAGCCCGGCTAGCTTGACTCCAGTGGTGTGGAGGCTCTGGGACCCACGTCTGAGCTACCCCAGTACACTCAGGGAGAAAATTACAAAAAACAATTTGATGGACAGAATGTAGATCAATGTCTTACATTCACCCCAGTACAAAGATCTGGGCCTAAATCCATCGTTTTTTGCACTCCACACCACCCTGGGTCAGATAATGGCTTTATGCAAATCAGCTCTGACCCTGTCCCCCATGGGAACAGTCCAGTCCGAACTACAACAGCCATATCTTTCCCAGACCGGAATCAAGCATCCGAGGACCGGACCGGTTTCAAGGTAACACCTCTCATCAGCCCGGCTAGCTTGACTCCAGTGGTGTGGAGGCTCTGGGACCCACGTCTGAGCTACCCCAGTACACTCAGGGAAAAAATTACAAAAAACAATTTGATGGACAGAATGTAGATCAATGTCTTACATTCACCCCAGTACAAGGATCTGGGCCTAAATCCATCGTTTTTTGCACTCCACACCACCCTGGGTCAGATAATGGCTTTATGCAAATCAGCTCTGACCCTGTGCCCCATGGGAACAGTCCAGTCCGAACTACAACAGCCATATCTTTCCCAGACCGGAATCAAGCATCCGAGGACCGGACCGGTTTCGAGGTAACACCTCTCATCAGCCCGGCTAGCTTGACTCCAGTGGTGTGGAGGCTCTGGGACCCACGTCTGAGCTACCCCAGTACACTCAGGGAGAAAATTACAAAAAACAATTTGATGGACAGAATGATCCACATTCGGTCCATCACCTGTTTTGTTTGCAATACCGCCATAAGTGCGCTGGGGATGCTCAGACGTGGGTCCCAGGCACTCCACACCACTGGAGTCAAGCTAGCCAGGCTGATGAGAGGTGTTACCTCGAAACCGGTCCGGTCCTCGGATGCTTGATTCCGTTCTGGGAAGGACATGGCTTTTGTAGTTCGGACTGGACTGTTCCCATGGGGCACAGGGTCAGAGCTGATTTGCATATCGCCATTGTCTAACCCAGGGTGGTGTGGAGTGCAAAAAAACGATGGATTTGGGCCCAGATCTTTTGACTGGGATGAATGTGTGACATTGATCCACATTCGGTCCATCACCTGTTTTGTTTACAATACCGCCATAAGTGCGCTGGGGATGCTCAGACGTGGGTCCCAGGCACTCCACACCACTGGAGTCAAGCTAGCCGGGCTGATGAGAGGTGTTACCTCGAAACCGGTCCGGTCCTCGGATGCTTGATTCCGTTCTGGGAAGGACATGGCTTTTGTAGTTCGGACTGGACTGTTCCCATGGGGCACAGGGTCAGAGCTGATTTGCATATCGCCATTGTCTAACCCAGGGTGGTGTGGAGTGCAAAAAAACGATGGATTTGGGCCCAGATCTTTTGACTGGGATGAATGTGTGACATTGATCCACATTCGGTCCATCACCTGTTTTGTTTGCAATACTGCCATAAGTGCGCTGGGGATGCTCAGACGTGGGTCCCAGGCACTCCACACCACTGGAGTCAAGCTAGCCGGGCTGATGAGAGGTGTTACCTCGAAACCGGTCCGGTCCTCGGATGCTTGATTCCGTTCTGGGAAGGACATGGCTTTTGTAGTTCGGACTGGACTGTTCCCATGGGGCACAGGGTCAGAGCTGATTTGCATATCGCCATTGTCTAACCCAGGGTGGTGTGGAGTGCAAAAAAACGATGGATTTGGGCCCAGATCTTTTGACTGGGATGAATGTGTGACATTGATCCACATTCGGTCCATCACCTGTTTTGTTTGCAATACCGCCATAAGTGCGCTGGGGATGCTCAGACGTGGGTCCCAGGCACTCCACACCACTGGAGTCAAGCTAGCCGGGCTGATGAGAGGTGTTACCTCGAAACCGGTCCGGTCCTCGGATGCTTGATTCCGTTCTGGGAAGGACATGGCTTTTGTAGTTCGGACTGGACTGTTCCCATGGGGCACAGGGTCAGAGCTGATTTGCATATCGCCATTGTCTAACCCAGGGTGGTGTGGAGTGCAAAAAAACGATGGATTTGGGCCCAGATCTTTTGACTGGGATGAATGTGTGACATTGATCCACATTCGGTCCATCACCTGTTTTGTTTGCAATACCGCCATAAGTGCGCTGGGGATGCTCAGACGTGGGTCCCAGGCACTCCACACCACTGGAGTCAAGCTAGCCGGGCTGATGAGAGGTGTTACCTCGAAACCGGTCCGGTCCTCGGATGCTTGATTCCGTTCTGGGAAGGACATGGCTTTTGTAGTTCGGACTGGACTGTTCCCATGGGGCACAGGGTCAGAGCTGATTTGCATATCGCCATTGTCTAACCCAGGGTGGTGTGGAGTGCAAAAAAACGATGGATTTGGGCCCAGATCTTTTGACTGGGATGAATGTGTGACATTGATCCACATTCGGTCCATCACCTGTTTTGTTTGCAATACCGCCATAAGTGCGCTGGGGATGCTCAGACGTGGGTCCCAGGCACTCCACACCACTGGAGTTAAGCTAGCCGGGCTGATGAGAGGTGTTACCTCGAAACCGGTCCGGTCCTCGGATGCTTGATTCCGTTCTGGGAAGGACATGGCTTTTGTAGTTCGGACTGGACTGTTCCCATGGGGCACAGGGTCAGAGCTGATTTGCATATCGCCATTGTCTAACCCAGGGTGGTGTGGAGTGCAAAAAAACGATGGATTTGGGCCCAGATCTTTTGACTGGGATGAATGTGTGACATTGATCCACATTCGGTCCATCACCTGTTTTGTTTGCAATACCGCCATAAGTGCGCTGGGGATGCTCAGACGTGGGTCCCAGGCACTCCACACCACTGGAGTCAAGCTAGCCGGGCTGATGAGAGGTGTTACCTCGAAACCGGTCCGGTCCTCGGATGCTTGATTCCGTTCTGGGAAGGACATGGCTTTTGTAGTTCGGACTGGACTGTTCCCATGGGGCACAGGGTCAGAGCTGATTTGCATATCGCCATTGTCTAACCCAGGGTGGTGTGGAGTGCAAAAAAACGATGGATTTGGGCCCAGATCTTTTGACTGGGATGAATGTGTGACATTGATCCACATTCGGTCCATCACCTGTTTTGTTTGTGATATTGCCAAGGGAACTGGCAGTGATATTAGCAGTCGATTCCACCACTCGAGTCAACTGTCTCAGGTTCCTACTATTAACCATAGGTCCCCAAAACGGAAAGAAACCCTTGAAAAAGTCTCCTGCCTCTTGACCGGCAGTGTCCTCTTTGCTAATCACGCCCCTCACAACTCTGGTCTTGTGATAATCTGCGGCAACCGTAAAGGTTGGTGGCAACAAGTTTGCAATATTACAGGTGCCCGCGAAGTCAAGGGGCAACCACGTATATGCCCGGTCGTAACAGACAAAGTACGTACCCTTGGCGGTCAGAAGAACAGGGGAAGAGAGCATTGGTAAAACATATGTTTCAGTGCAAGCACTCTCCCCGAGGTGAGCTCTCGGGCTTCGACCACGGCCTTTCAGACAGAAATTACCAAGGTGGGGTACGATCCATACAGGAGATGAACTTTTAAGCTGTCTATCACCCACTAGCACGCTATACTCAGCCTCACTCAGATCCCTGTATGCTCGCACCTCTTCATCTGGGATAAGCGATGGATCATAGATATCCCTATCTAAATCAGCAATCGCTATTGCCAACGACTTATGGTACGGACCGGGACCAAAGTGAGGAGAACGCGGCTCTCGATTGGGGTAAGAATCTAGTGCACTTCGAAACATTGTTTGGAATGCTCGAGCTGAACCCTGGGAACTGTAAGGAAGGACTAAGTATGGAATTCCCTTATCGGTGGTATGTGGCATTAACCCACACACCCAACAGTTGGTAGTGTTTACCACCAACTGATGCTGGTGTAGGAGCTGAGCGAAGGAATTGTTCATGAACTCCGCACGTCTAGCCTGCTCGTGTTGTGGTAAGATGTGGAAAGAATGAGGAGAAACAGTGGAGGTAGGTTTAGGTTCAGAAGAAGGGGTAGGTGAGGCAGTAGGCAACAATGACTGTATTGTATAATACACCCCACCCACCAATAACGAAGAAACAGTTAGGAATAGAAAGAACGCCTGAAACATGAAACATTTTGTATATGCAATTCTACGTAATTCAAATCTTTGAGCCTGAGCCTTTTCCAATTCCGACAGCTTCGAGAAAGCCATCCTCTAAAACCGTCCGCAACGTTCTTGACGCACTTCGTTCTGTGTAGCAGTAGTCAATCCCCAGGAGTTCCTAGGAACCGACGGTCTTCGACCTAGTGTCAAGACCTACTAACCAGAAGGAAGTACCCGCGCGGCCCTACAGTTCACCCGGATGTAAGGTATTTTCAATCAACAATATATACAAAATCTCTTAGCTGTGGAAAAAAGAACGCATACATCGAAGAAAAGGCTCAAAATTTTCAAAATCACAATAATGCAAGTGTGTTCAAACTGGATAGTGATAATGGGGTAACGTGGATGTCAGGGGAAAAAGCAAAGATATTTGTTTATTTGTCTCTGATATTGGAGCGAAGAAAATATCGGCTTCTCCCAGGACGAGTCTGTTCGTCAAACAGTTGATCCGATGATGAGACAGAGTTCTGTTGATCAATCAATTGTTCAGATCGTGAATTCTGTGGTGACAAATGTTCAACAATATCGTTCTGCTGCACTGAGGTATCTCCAACAGGCTGGGCGTCGCTGAATGGAACAAAGTTCGGCAAGACCTCACCCTCAGACGAGGCGATGCCCTTCCTCACCCACGAGTCCGCTGGTAAAGGTATAGGTACCTTTTTGGTATGGGTGGCGTGCACCCAATTCTTACGCCCCTCCAAACGAACAGCGGTCCTCGTGGCAAGGAGCACCTGGTAGGGTCCGGTGAATCTTGGCTCCAAATTTCTTTTCCGGCCAAAATTTCTTGTGACCACCCAGTCTCCGGGCTGGAGCTGGTGGCCTGGACCCTCCGTCTGCGTCGGCAGTGCTTCAAAGACCTGTTGGTGAATTAACCTCAGTTTAGCAGTCAGATCATGAAGATAATCGATCAACATTGGGTACTCAAGATCAGAAAACACACTGGGTCTAGGGACCCCCCAAACATTGGCAGGGCGGCCAAACACAATCTCATAGGGACTGAGCCCTACTCGGGAGTGTACAGTCGCCCTAGTTGACAGAAGAGCTAAGGGCAAAGCGTCAGGCCATGAGAGACCAGTCGTGGCCTGAATCTTCGCGAGTTTCAATTTAAGGGTGCCATTGTACCCTTCAACCAAACCTGCTGACTGGGGATGATTGGCGCTGTGGAATTTTTGAGTAATTCCAAGGCCCTTACACACATTCTTCATCACGCTCCCCACAAACTCACTTCCGTTATCAGACCATACAATTCGTGGCATTCCATACCGAGGAAAGTATTCCTTCAGTAGGATTTTTGCAGTGGACAGAGCAGTGTTGTCTTTAAGAGGGTAGGCTTCAATCCATCGGGAGAATGCGCAAACCACAACTAAAACGTATTTTAGGTTATTGCATCGCTCCATATGGATGAAGTCTAACTGAATCACTTCAAAGGGACATGAAGGGGGAGCAAAGTGGCCAGGGGGTGTAGGAGTTCCCTTACCAGGATTGTACATCATACATATCATACAATTCTTGACCAATCTCTCAGCACACTTAGTAATACCATCATTCTTCCATACAGGGGACAACAACTTACAGATACCTTTCGCACTAATATGTGCCAAGCCGTGTGCCATCGTCACAACAGCCAGCACATATGCATCCGGCAACATCCACCTCTTATCTTCAGACAAATCAATCCAGCAGCCATTCGCATCCAACTTTCCCGTACTCTCTTTCCACTTCGTCTTTTCAGACTCGGTGGCCTCGTCCTGAATCGCTTTCACACTCTCAATAGTGTCCTCACACATACCCGTTTCTGTAGGCCACCTTACCAAACTCGTCACATACATTCTAGTTGTAAGGTTCCTTGCGGTCTCCTTAGCAACTTCATCAGCGAACGCATTGCCACGACCAACATCATCCGTCACCTTACGATGCGCACTACATTTAATAATCGCCACCTGCTTGGGTAATGTAAGTGCATTCAAAAGATCATTCACAAGCTGTCCATGCTGAATCTTCGTACCATGCGACGTCATAAAACCTCTCTCTCTCCACAAACGTCCAAAACTGTGTGCAACACCAAAAGCATACTGGCTGTCCGTAAACACATTCACCCGTTTACCTTTTGACAACACACACGCTCTAGTCAAGGCAATCAGCTCTGCCCCCTGAGCAGAATTCTGATTCAATCTCGCAGTCTCCACAACCGTACTCAACGTTACCACAGCATACGCAGTCGTCACATCACCATTCGGCAACTTAAAACACGAACCATCCACATACAGGGTACCATCGGGACTTTCCAATGGAGTATTTTTCAAGTCAACACGACCTTTTGTTTCCTCCTCAGTTCGTAAATAGCAGTCATGAGGTGCTATCTCATCTGATTCCATATTGGTTGGCAACAAAGTCGCCGGGTTCAAGACATTACAGCGTTTTATTTGAATGTGACTTGCCAAAAGCGTCAACTCATAACAAGACAACCTTGCACTCGTCAGATGTTGAGTTTTCGTACGATTCAAGAGAGTGTCAACTGCGTGCGGAACCATCACCGTAAGCATTTTATCCATCACCAATCCTGCAGATTGTCGGATGGACACCGCAGCTGCCGCTGTTGCTCTTAAACAACTCGGCAATGCTCTAGCTACTGGGTCCAAGGTCGAGGAAAAATATGCACATGGACGCTGCTTACCACCGAATTGTTGCGTCAAAACACTCAACGCACAACCTTCCCTCTCGTGAACGTATAGTGTAAACGGCTTACTGTAGTCAGGAGTACCTAACACAGGGGCCGAACACAACGCATCACGTAATTCAGAAAAACTTTTCTGACATTCTTCCGTCCATGGCAAAGGAGTTGGAACATCCTTGCACGTAAGGGCTACCAATGGTTTCGCTAGCAATGAAAAATTTGGAATCCATTGCCTGCAGTATGACGTGATACCTAAAAAGGCACGCACATCTCTCTGAGTTGTTGGCACAGTCATTCGAGCAATTGCTGCAATTCTCTCTGGGGTCAACCTTCTTCCCTCCTTTGACAATAAGTGACCTAAATAGGTTACTTCTTGGCAACAATATTGCAGTTTAGAAGGTGACACCTTGTGATGTAAGTCACAGAGATGCTGCAATAACGACACCGTAGCAATTTTGCAAATGTCCTGGGTGTCCGCAGCCACCAATAAATCGTCGACATATTGAATCAAGGCCGCACCAGCCGGCAACACAAACGCGTCAAGTTGGCCCTTCAAGGCTTGACTGTATATCGATGGGCTCTCACAGTAGCCCTGAGGAGCGCGTTTGAACCTAAAGCTGCGGCCACCGAGAGAGAAACCGAATAGGTCCCTACTCTCCTCAGCAATTGGAATGCTAAAGAAAGCATTCTTCAGATCGATCACTGAGAACCAGGACGCAGATGCTGGAATCAGAGTCAGTAGAGCCGTGATGTCAGGCACCACAGGGAACTGAGGAATCACAATTGTATTCACCTCCCGTAAATCGATAACAAAACGATAAACAGGAGGCTTAGATGGATCAGTGCGTTTCAGAATGGGCAGCACAGGGCTATTACACACGTTTCCCCGAGTCTCCTCGATAACATCTTTCTCAATCAAGTCATAGATAATTGCTAACAGCGCTCGCTCACCATCAAGGGAGATACGATACTGGGGAATACGTGGCAAACGCACATTAGATTTCAAATGAACAACATAAGGAGAGATATCAAGTAGGCCCACGTCATTGGGACCTGTCGCCCACAAAGATGCAGGAAGAGAACTCAATTCCGGTGGAAGCTTATCAAGAGACAAGTACATAGGAGAGATGACTTTCTCACCCAAAGTAAGCTTCACTCCCGCAGGAGAACAATACAAAGTCGCATATAGTCGTTTCAGCAAATCCAAGCCCAAAAGATTTTCACCACAACCAGTAGTCAAAATCAAAGGAGCTTTCAGCTCACGTGGCCCAATTGTAAGGGGCAAAGGACGAGAAACCGGATTGCTAACAGGGGCGCCGGAGAATCCAACGGAAACATTTGTTAAGCCAGACAAAGGTGCGCCAGGGAGTTTCGAATGCATGATGGAACTTTTCGCTGCACCAGTGTCCAACAGAAAAGGCTCAACTACGCCCGATGTGGCAACTGCGACGTAAGGCCCTCTCTGATCAACCGGAACTGATACTACTCCCTCTCCTTGTCTATGGCTGTCCTAGTAATTACCATCGTCAGTGCCCTGATCGACGTAATAATCATCCACGTTGTACTGTGCGGATCTGCCTTGCGACGATCCACGCTGATCGAAACAATTATTAGAATCAGAGGAATCAGTAGAACAATCATTTTGAGCACCACGACCTCTACCACGAGTGGCCTGTTGAGGACCACCACGGCCTCCTCTAGATGAATTACCACTATTTCGATCACGCAAAACTGGACAATCGAATTTTAAATGACCCTCACCCCTACAATAGGCACATTGATTGTACCCCAACGTAGATCTCTGCGAAGAGGAGTAATTTCGTGATTGCGACCTATTCGACTGAGACTGCGATCGATTTCGCTGTTGCGAATCATTCTGATTCGAACGTGGAGGATACGCTTGTTGCAGCAACACCTTCGTTTTGAGTTCTTTCGTCTTTTTATCTGCTCGATCATTTTCCTCTTTCTCTCTATTCTCATAATATTGGGCCGTAGCCAATATCTGAGCAGAAGTGGAAACAGCCCACGCACTTTCTGAATTCCTTAACTTGTTGCTTAAGTCCGGCAACAAGTTTGACACAAATTTGTCCACAAACAATCTCTGACCTCCCTCAGTGCCCATATCCTGACCACTGTGATCGATAAATGCCTCCTCAAATCTTGTAAAGAAATCGGAGACACCTTCGTCCTTCTTTTGCTTGCAAGCAGACAATTTGTCCCAGTTAACCTTCATAGCTGGCATAAGCGTTTTCATAAGAGTAATTATTCTCTGAGGAAGATCGGTAATGAGCTGGTCAGGCTTGGCCCCACCGACTTGTAAGTCATCTGCAGCTCTAAGTGCAGCCCAGTCACCACCTAATACTGCTGCATGGTCTTGCTGACGAATCTTTTCCCATACCGGTTGCGGTACGACATTGCCGAACAGCATATCGATATCGGCAAGATTCATTATCGTAGCATCCACTAGCTGCAACAATTCTTTATAGTACCCTGAAGGATTTTTGCGAGGGTCGGGCAAAGTTTGTTTAACCTGCAAAACCTCCGATCGTTTCCATTGAAGATGTATCCACACCCTCTGGAAATGTGGCAGGATCGGTGGATTAGCACCAGGGTTACCTGGCATCAACACTGGTGGAACTTCGCGCATAGGATACTGACCAGGCGCTGCCAGCGGTTCCTCAATGTCTTCTAGAAACAATGCCCAAGGCATTATAGAAGGACGGAAAGATAGCAACTGCTCGACAGCACGTCGAACATTGCTACCCACCATTATTCCGCTCGCAAGCTGAAGATTAGTGAGAGCAGCCAATACATCATCAGTAGCATCGGCTGATATTTGATCACGTAAAAGCTTGCACATTTCCTCAAACACGAACCTCTGTGTCGGTTCGTTAAATTGAGAAAACGTATCAAGCACCACACGCGGAGGATTCCTAAGGGGGTATCTAATCCAACCCATCGCCATATTATATAGCGAGTCGCGTTCCCTACCACCAGGAAGCTGACTTCGTCTTTGGGGACCGTCAGAACCAGCGGACTCAAGAATCGGTCCAAGAGAATTAAAGAAGTTAGCAGCAACAGAAGGTGTACGACGTCGAGCAGATGGGGTAGAGGAATAAGACAACGGGGTAACAAGAGAAGTGTCAGGAACGGTAGGGACAGCCGGAGTAACCAGAACAGTAGAAGCAGCGGGAGCAGGAGTATGAGGAAGTACAAGCAGGGGAGCAGTAGGGACAGGAGCAGGTAAGGGAGCAGGAACAGGTTGAGGAACGGGAACAGGTTGAGGAACGGGAGCAGGAGGAACCACAGGAACGGCGGTACCTTGTGCATACGGAGGTGGTGATTTCAAGAGATAGGACAACAAGGGGTCCTCTACTACTTCCTCCTTCTTATCCGTACCTGTCGGTAAAACGGGATAACACTTATCCACTGACATGCGCTGCAATCTATCAAAAACTTCCTTTTCCTTTTCCTCCTTATCTCGCTGAAACTGCTCTGCGTTTCTAACCGTTGTAACTTCTTTACGCCACAACCGAAAGGAATCAAACATGGCAGGCCTTGCTTTTCTTTGGAACAATTTAGCTTCAAGATTATCTAATATCGGGGCCTCGAAACTACCATGAGGTGGCCAACTAAGGACACCATCTTTTTTAGTGTAACGAACCCAACACTCATTAAATGTGATCGGACCCAAACCATGTCTACTGTATAACTCGTAAGTTGGAGTTCCAACCGGATGTATCGGACACGAGTCCTCCAGCTGGGAATCCGTACCACAACCTTTAAAGCAACTGAACAAAGTACTACGGCCAGGCATCGTGCACACTAACCGAGTTTCACAAACGTCAAGGGTTACGGGATTACACTATATCCCAGTGGAAAAGAGCAAAAACCCTCGGTTTTTGGCGACTGCAGACGTCAAATAGTACAACTAAGAACAAAACACTAAGAACCACAAATGCAATGGAACCATGCAACAACTAAGCACCCACAACAACAAAGGACTCTGGGAGCGACCCACAAATACTTAACTCAAAGATCGATGGCGTCACCAGGAAGGCCCGTCTATCGTCTCGCTGTACCAAGGTCTACGCCAGGTGCCAAAACAGGTCTACAGTCAGGGCAGCAGTCCGTCGCAGCCGTCAGGAGGCGGGAATCTTCGCGGGAAAAGTCGTCGGGTCACTTGTTTCGACAACAGGATCGATGAAGCGGGGTGCACCTTCCCTCGGAGATTTCACACGAAGTTCCTCACGATCGTCGGGCTTTGGACCGGTACCACTGATGCAGCCCTACGTTGGGCGCCAACTGAAGGACTGGGTTATTTTAAGACCCAGCGGTGCCAGGGATAACACCTGAAACCTTCGTGGGTTACCTGTTCCGGCGTACAAATGACAGAGACACAGGACACTTCCTTCGGCGTCAAAGATTCGAGGTTTATTTACTGCAGGGAACACAGAAGTCACGTGAAGTACACAGCATGTAAGTTCGCGGAGTCTGATTCGAATTGTATCTGTGGATCGCTCTTCTTATACAGTTTTTGAGCATAGGATAACATAGAGCACAAAGGATTACAACCTGGTTCCCGTCGTAAAGATCGTAAGGGGTTCGCTTTCATGTATTCAGGGCCCGGAACATAAGTACAGTAGCATTTGGCAGTTCCCAAATGTAAAAGTACATCTTCCCACCATTAGTACATTCCATTCGGCAGTAAACGAATCAAGGGAGAGACAGAAACAGGTGCAGAGGAAGACGAAGACAGTGAACAGATCGAAGAGGGTGTAAAAGGGGTGGTATCGGGAAACACGAGTTGCAGGAATCAAAGGACGAGCCTAATGAAATGCACAACTGAGACAATAGACCGGCACGGCAAGATGAGCCTCGAGCAGGGCCATCTGCCTTACAGTATCATCCCCCTCATCATAAAGACACCCTCAAAGGAACACGTGTCTTCTGCAAGAGCTTGGGAATCCCAGGGTCGTGAAGCGGACAGCGTCCGTTCGCTGGCTACTTGAGGGCAAGAAACAAAATGGATGCCGTATCTAAGATGGAACCCGTGGGTTCAGATGAAGAAACCCACGAAACAAACGAACGGTTTAGGCTAGCACAGCGAAAACGCGTACACCCACTAAACTCGTCATTTGCGGTTCATAGATACCAGACTCGACCATATTCGTGCGAATCGAAAACACCGCTTACGATTGTCACGGAACCTCACCTGGAACATCCGAGGGCTAACAAATGAAAAAGCGGAAAGAGTAACAACCTCTTTTCTAAAAAATTATGATAATATTGTCCTGCAAGAAACCTGGTCCTTGCAATGTACCACCTGGGAGGACTACACCATTTATGAATCCCGTGCAATTGCATCTCAAGTAGGTGGTCATGGGCCAGGAGGCTTATTAATCGATCTTAAGAACAATCTGTCCCTAAAGGTCTCCATGATTTATGAAGGGCAAGGTGACTACATTTTCATTAATATTGAGTCACAACTGTTGGAAAAAATAACACAAAACAACATACTATTATCCTTGGTTGTATTTATCTACATCCTTTTAAAACCAAGCGAGAGATAACTTTGATCACTTCCCGAATGATATGTGGCTAATAATGGCAGACTTTAATGCCAACCTAATGGAGAAAAGCTTAGACCCCTCCCTTCTAACCTCACTGGGCAACCAAATGTGGGCAATCCCAGATATAAAATGCGAGTACCAACGGAAGGATAATCAAGGGACACAGGTGGCCGCAAGCTTAAACCAACTAGGGCTCCGTATCCTGAACGGTAGACTGGAGACAGACTCGCCTGCTGCTTACGCCCATGTATCTCTCTTTAGAATGGCTACCGTGGACTACATATGGATCTCGGTCGCCCACTTCCAATTTGTCCAGGAATTTGTGGTAACCCCCTCATTGGAAAGTGATCGTGCCATTTTAACATGCAAAGTTCTATCCAATCAGAGTTCCCGGCCAAAAACCTACCTGATTGGGAAAGATTCAACATTGGAGCCAATTCGAAAATTACACTGGACCAACACGAGGCAATTGAAGAAAAGGTGGTCAATTTTTGGGAAAAGTTGAATCAAGAGTCTAGCAGCGAGCTGATGCCACCACTGTGGGAACAGATAATGGAGGACCTTAAAAAAAATCTATCTGTAAAGAGTGTTAAAAACTCAAACAATTATCCTCCATCTATACCCCACCTCAGCGACCTCAAGCACACCATGCGGAGTATTAAACATAAATTAAATACTTTATTGCGTAAAAGCACACATACCAGCTTAGATTACAAATCTTTACGAGAGAAGATTTTGACAACCCGCAAAGAGTATAGGAAATTAAGGTTCAATGAGAAAAGGATAAAAGAAGAACAGCGCTGGACAGTTGCCCATGAAATCATAAAATCAAAAGATCAAAAGAAATTTTGGAACTGGGTAAACAAGGCTGCTAGACCAGGCCAACCATCCACTGTAAAAAATGTCACCCATACTGAATGGGAGGCCCACATTGAATCACTGTACATTGAACTTGGCAAATATAATTGGTGTAACTATCATAGCTCTATCTCTCCCACTCCCCTCCCTGGAATGTCACCAATAACCAAGATTACTTCAAGTCAAGTTGCCCTCATCATAAAACGAATGCGTCCAGGATTACCAACAAAGATATACAAAGCCTCGACTCACAAGTGGGCATCGCTCTTGGCCCCCCTATTCGAGATATGCAGAATGGGTGGTCCCATTCCTGATTCTTGGCGAGGTTCTCTCCTCATCCCTATCCGCAAAAAAGGTCAGCAATCTAATCCTGATAACTACCGGATGATTGCACTCCTCGATGTTGATGGGAAGGCCTATGCAAGCGTCTTATTACAAGAACTGACCAGCTGGGCAGAAGACCGTAAATTAATACCATTCACGCAAACTGGCTTTCAAAAGGGCTGCTACATTGAGGACAATCTGGTTTGCTTAGACCATATGATCAAAGTTACACTTGCAACAAAAGGAAAATTGCTGTTCTAGGAATTTATCGATTTCCAAAGGCATTTGACAACGTTGCCCACCCCAGGCTCTGGGAGAAATTGCTCAAATATGGCATTCCACCTACTCTACTGAACACACTCATCGCCCTGTACTCTGATACTTGGGTCAAAATAAAAGTCTCTGCTGGTTGGGCTACAACCAACAAAATCATGACCAACAAAGGTCTAAAGCAGGGATGTATTTTGGCCCCTTTACTTTTTAATTTGTACCTCGCAGATCTACCAGAGTGGCGGCCCGCTCTAATGCTTTCTCAAAAAGAAGCACATCTGTTGAAATCCAGTCAATGCAATATGCAGATGATACGATTCTCCTTGATCAAACCAGGTGGGCATTCAACGACATTTTGATTCCTTGGCAACATATTGTGAAACTAATGCACTGAAGATTAATATCTCTAAAACCAAGGTGATGATAGTCTCGAGAAGCCGAACGAGACAGCGCCCCTGGTACATCGCTGGGAAATCTATAGAGGTAGTCACCTTTTATAAATATCTTGGAGTCTGGATAGACCACAGAGGGAGCTCGGGTCTGCAAATCGCGGCAATGCAAAGAGTGGCCTGCAGCCTGGAGGGAGCCTTCCTACGAACCAAGAAAGCTCTCCATTCTCCTGACTACATCCCGTTAACTGGAGTGATAGATGGCAAATTACTATTCACAATAGCCTTCGGCGCCACTACTTTTAAAGATAAAATGTTCACTTGGCTGGACAGAATGCAATCAGCCTGCTTCCGTAGAGTGTTTCACCTCGACCTCTCATGCCCAAATCCGCTTGGAGTTCCGCTTGTTCTCCCAACATTGGATCACTAAAGCAAGATTCATTGCCTACTGTGCAAAAATCAAAATGGCCCACGCCTCCACCCTAAAGAGTTGCATATGGACACTGTTAAATAACCCCAGCACTTCCTGGAATACATTTTAAATTTAAATTGGTTTTATTGCGTGGTAAAGCATCGTCATACACAGCTCAGCTGCCTACATCCAATTGCTGACAGAGCGTAACATCAGGGTTAGTACACAGCGTACGGGTCTACAGCCCGGAGGGCGACCACACAAAAAGAAGTTTCAGGCAGCTGCGAGGATACCACTTTTATGAAAGGAGGAACAAGAAAATAAACAGAGCACCCAACCCCTCCGCCCCCCAAACCAGCGGAGGACATTTTAACAAAATAAAAGACATGTCTCTTGAACCGAAGGAGGAACCCCTACTTAACGCAGATGTGGAATCGTTATACCCGAACATCTCACAGGAATCCGCATTAAAGGTTATTAAGCAACTTCTAAAATCCAGACAAGAAGATAAAGTGATGCCTGCTGACTTTATCCTAGACAGTGCACATGTCGTCTGAACGAAAAATTTGTTCGAGGAAACCTTTAATTACAAACCTACGTTACATCCATGGACAGTTTTAGTGCTCCCAATCCAGCCGGACATTATGTGCATAATTTTAGAATTTCAAGTCTATTTTGTTGGTTTCATGAGCATCAGTATACAAAACATTGCAAGAAATGCGTAGCAGGCATGCAAGGCACTCAGGTAGTGAGATATGCAATGTACAATAATCACATGTATGGCTATTTGCATTCGGTTGAGACAATAATGTATTGCTGGGAGTTAGAACGCTCCTTCCGGTATGGCAATGAAATCATAAGAAGGGAGAACCCCAACTGTGGCCCCCTCCCGCCTCCCCAATCTCCCACCCCGCTCCCACCCCACCCAGTGTGCCGAACATACGGGACAAGCAGAGTCGTATTCGTGTGTTGGTCGGTGCCATCATTCAGCTGAGTTTGCGGAGTCATTTGTAGTCTCTGTGAGTCGTAAAATGCACAGGTACTTGGGACATGTGATCTCATTGAATTCCTTAGACAGAAGGGAGAGCAGCAGGAGCCACATTATCTGATAAGTGGCTGTGGAATGTGTGAGCGTGGCGTGAATGCGCTCCATGCCCAGGGTGAACCATATTTTATGTAGCCAACCCGTGTGAGTGGGTCTGGTGGTGGAGCCCCACGGAGACAGGACTTGTTGGGTTGCGGCCTGCTTGGCAATCCCCATCTGGCGACCCCTCTGAGATTTTAGTGGGAAGGTGAGTGCATTGGGTAGGCCCAGGAGGGCATACGCCGGAAATCTGGGAATTTCGGTGTCGAATGTGGAGTCAATCCAAGACAGCCCTCCAGTAGTCCTGGACTTCACGGCAGTCCCAGAGGAGGTGAGTCAGGGTGCCTAGTTCCCCACAGCCCCTCCAACAGAGCGCGCCACGTGTAGGGTTACCCTTATTGAGCCGGACCGGTGTGAGATGCCAGTATATGGCCAGCTTCGTCGCCGCTTCCCTGGATGCGGCGTTGTGGGTGCTGTGAGCAGCTCTGTAATAGACTGACCGCCATTCCTGGGGTGATAAGGCCCTTCCGAGCTCTGCCTCCCACCTCTTTTGGCCTGCTGACTTACCCGGTGGGGGAGTGGGGGTAAGCATTTTGTAAAGGTCTGTTATGAGGTGCTTGTCTGAGTCTTTCGTCACCAGCCACTTCTCGAAGCTAGTCATGGGCCTGCCATCCAGGGGTGCAACGTCGGGGTGGGTGAGCCAATGTCGAAGCTAGAAGTATTGAAATAGATGAGGAGAAACAACGTCGTAGCCTTGAGTAATGTCTTTAATGGAAAGGAAACCCTGCAGGTCGAAGAGGTGACCTGTGGAGAAGCTGCTGATGCCTCGCCATTGTGGGAAGGCCCCCGGGGCGCTGCCCGGCTGGAACTCTGGGTTGTCCAGGACAGGCGTTAGAGGAGAGGGGAAGGTGGTAAGTCCCCTTTTGACCGCGACCGCGTTCCAGACCTGCATGACAGTGCGAGTGATAGGAGACTTTAGGAGATAGCGTGGTCGGTTCTGTCTGAGAAGGAAAGGGACCTTCCAAAGGGAGGTGCCTGCCATCGCCCTATCCTGGAATAACCAGCGCTTCTCTGATTCCGGCCTGAACTACTCCACCAGAAATCGGAGTTGCTCAGCCTGGAAATATTGCAGAAGATTGGGGACGCCCAGTCCTCCTTCGTCCGGACTCCGGTAGGCCAGGTTTTTGTGTAGGCGCGCTTGTTTACCCCCCAGATGAAATGATGGATGGCGGCTTGGAGGGCCTCGATGGTGCCCGCAGGGGGGAACACCGGGAGAGTCTGGAAAAAATACAGAATCTTAGGCAAGGCTGTCATCTTGATCACAGCGACACGGCCCAGTAGGGAGAGTGGCAGTTTGGCCCAACGTGCAAGGTCGGATCGGATCCGAGAGGACAGGGCCGTATAGTTGAGAGTCAGCGTGGAGGCTGTGGAAGCAGTAAGCGTGACGCCTAGGTAAGGAAGCTGTGCTGCCGATGGGATTCCTCCGCTGTAGGCAGGCGGGGTGATGTGCTTTTGGGCATTCTTGCCCAAGGGTAGTATGAGTGATTTCCCTTTGTTTATTTTGAAGCCAGAGACGGCCCCAAAGTCTTCCAGTTCCGCTAGAAAGGCGGGGATGGAGCGGTCCGGGCTATCCAGGGCGGCGATGATGTCGTCTGCATAGAGACCTATCGCATGGGGCTCCCGACCAAAGGACATCCCGCGGATGCTGGGATTGTCGCGGATCTTTTGCGCTAGAGGTTCTACATAGAGGGCGAACAGGAGGGGCGAAAGGGGGCACCCCTGCCTCGTGCCTCTCTGAATCTCAAAAGGATCAAAGCACAGACCGCCCATGCGGACACGGGCCTGGGGGCAGTACAAGCAGCTGGCGATCCAGGCTCTGAAGCAATCTCCCACCTGGAAGCGACGCAGGACTTGCTGGAGATAGAGCCAGTCCACTCGGTCGAATGCTTTCTCAGCGTCAATAGCAAGTAACGCTGAGTCCGGATTCTGGAAGTGGGCCTTATCAATCAAGTGTAGTATACGTTTAGTATTGTCGCTGAATTGGCGATTTGGGACGAAGCCGGACTGATCTGGCTCCAGAATTCCGGGCAGGCACGGACCTAGGCGTGCAGCTAAAATCCCTGTAAAGATCTTTAAGTCCAGGTTGAGTAGGGATATGGGGCGGAACGCGGGGCAAGTGTAGGCTTTTTGCCTGGTTTAGGTAGCACAATGATGTCGGCCGCCAGCATATCTGGAGGAATAGAGCTCGGTCCCTCGAAGGAGTTGAAGAGCCGGGTAAGGACCGGGGCCAACAACTGGCTGAAAGTTTTATAAAATCCGGATGAGAATCCGTCTGGCCCCGGTGATTTAAGAGGGCGGAGATGGGAGATAGCAGCCAGGACTTCGTCCAGGCGGATAGGGGCGTTCAAGGAGTCCACATTGTCCTGAGACAGCTCTGTTACATTTGCAGATTCTAGATAGGTACTGACATCCTCCGACGAGATCGAGTCCGCTTTGTATAATTTAGCATAGAACGTCCTGAACGCCTCCGCAATCTGGGTCTCGCCTGAGATGTCCTGACCGGAGTCGTCTGTTAGGCTAGTGATCCGGGTGCGTTGAGCCTTCGCTCTCTGGGCACTAGCAAGCAGACGGCCTGTTTTATTCCCCCCAACGTAGTAGGAATGACGGAGGCGCAGAGCTGCGAATTCCGCACGGTCGGTATCTAAGCTGGCCAGTTGGGCCCTGGCAGTCTTCAATTGTTTCCAAACCAGCGGAGCGCCGGTGCGACTGTGAGCCCTTTCGAGTTTAGAGACCCGAGCTGTGAGGTCGGCTCTTTTCTCTTTGCGGTCCATGGCCTCTGCTGCTGCAATGGCAATGAGCTAGCCTCGTGCGACCGCCTTCAAGGCCCCCACAGGGCAGTCACTGGGGTCCCGGGAATGTCGTTAGTGGCCATATAGTCAGTGAGGCGAGCGTGTAGTTGTTTGGTAACGTCCGGTCGTTGAAGTAGGGTCTCTTGCAGCCGCCAGGTACCAGGAGGGCGGGTGGACCTGGGGACCTGTATTGTTAGTTCCACCGCGTCATGGTCAGATAACGCCGCAGGGGTAATGGCTATGTCTTTAAGGGTGGGGAGCAGTTCAGAGGAGCCCAAGAAGTGGTCTAGCCTGGCATAAGTGTGGTGGACGTGAGAGTAGAACGTGAAGTGTGATGCGGTGGGGTGGGAGGAACTCCACAGGTCCACAAGACCTTTGTCGCGTAGCCAATCTTTACCAGCGGCTGTTACAGCTCCCGTGTCCCCGTACCGATGGCCTGACCTGTCCATGTTTGAGTCCATCACTAAGTTGAGGCCCCCCCGGATTAGCAGAGGTGAGTTAAGGGATTGAAAGGATTTGAAAGCAGCTTGTTTCAAAAAGGATTCTTGACCAGAATTTGGGGCATAAAGTGAGGAAATAGTAAAGCGCTGGGCCCCCCATGAGGAAAGTGTGTGCTAGCAATCTGCCTTTAATCTCCCTCACCTTGTCCCCCACACAGCCGCGGAAGCCCCTGGAGACCAAAATGGCAACCCCTGCCTTCTTTGTCGGAAGTGAGGAGAAGAACTGGTGAGGGAAAGCGCGCAAGCGCATCCTATGCCAATCTTTGATTAAGAGATGGGTTTCTTGCAGTAGGCATATGTCGGCACCGGAATTCTCCAAGTGAGAGATCACAGCCCTCCGCTTTATCGGATTGTTCAGGTCTTTAACATTAAGAGTTAGTACCTTCAGAGTAGACTCCATCATGGGAGTGCTCGGAGACCTCGAGCTGTGTGACTCCATTTTCCCGGAGGGAGCCAATGACGGAACGAAGGGCGAGGTAGCCCCCGAGGTTCCCTGGCACACTGGGTCCCACCCTCAGACCCATCCCCGAACGATTCCCCCAACCCCCTATCCCAACTTCAACCATTCCCCCCCAACCTCCATCCCGCCCCAACCCCCATCGAACAGCCCCGCAGAGAACTGCTACTCATAGTCTCGGGCCTATCCAAACAGTGTTCAGGTCCGGAGAGAGTCAATGTAGTGGGTAACGTGGTGGCGGCTGACTCAGCGGCCCCCCCGCCCATCCCCCCGTGTGTATAGCTATGGTGAAGGAAGCACATTCCCCATTATCAACCTCTTACAGTTTGGTCACTGTGTTGTCTGCCACCTCCTGTATCGCCGCCTCTCGTTCCTGAGCAGCTGTGGTGGGGTCAGGCCTCGGGAGAGACCTGGGCGATCGCCGTCATCGTATGGTCTGCCACCCTCCTCCGACGCCTCGAGTGGGTCCATCCCGTGGCCGACCAGGTGAGGCTTCTCTCGAACCGCGTCCTTCTGGCGTGTCAATGCCCAGCAACTCACAGGTGTCTTGGAGAGATCTAAGTTGACGCAGAGACCCTTTCCACTTGAAGATGAGGCGGAATGGATGGCCCCAGGCGTGTGGTACTCCGTTGTCTCTTAGAAAGTCAGTGGCAATTCTAAAGGCTTTACGTTTCTGCAGGGTTATGGCCGAGAGGTCCTGGAAAAGGGCCACATCATCCCCTCAAAATTGGATTGGGTGCTTCGCTCGAGCCTCCCTCAAAATGCGCTCTTTCAGCGTGAAGTCAGGGAGGAAGGCCAGTATGTCCGTGGGGGGGCCGGTGCCCGCCGTGCCATTCCGACTCTGTGTGCTCGGTCGATACGAATGTCGAACTCACCCGACTCCCCAAGGATCTCTCGAAACAGCTCCTGAAGGTAGGTGACCACGCTGTTCCCCTCTGATTTTGACGGGACTCCCCGGACCCGTATGTTGTTCCTCCAAGAGCGATTCTCCAGATCCTCGGAGTGCGCCTGTAGGTCCACCTGTTGTTCCTGGAGACGGATGATCTCTTGTCGGAGTTGTTCCACCTCCGTGCTGCGGGTCTGGTCTGCTTCCTCCACTGCTGCCACACGCTCCCCCAGGCCGTCCAAATCCCGGCGGAGTTCCCGCTGCTCCCCTGCCAATTCCTGCTTCAGGGCCTGGAAGTCATCCCTCAGGGTGTTGAAAAGGGAGGCAAGGAATGCTTTTGTGATGGGGGCAGACTCGTCGTCTTGGGCTTGGGGGCTAACCGGTGCTTTCGGAGGCGGTGTCCCTTGGGTCTTCTCCCGTTTTGGAGCGTTTTTGTGGAGCATGTCCACGATGTTGCGTGAGTTTTTGCGTCCCCCGGTAGCCATGTCGTTTGTGTCGCGGGGGTTGGTTCGTCAGGCTCGTGGGTCCGCGCTGGTGTCTGTAACCTCGCTATGCGCAAGTCACCGGGTGTGTTCTAGCGTTCTAGTCTGTCCTGGGCCCCCTTTGTCTTCCGGTCCGGAGAGTAGGCCTAGGTCCTTTGCAATGGGGCAGGTGCGGTAGTTAGGTAGGGTTCCTGCGGTCCCGATGTGGGGGTGAATTACTCCAGAGGGGGTTCCCCGCGTGAGCTGTGGTGGCTTTTGTGCGAGCTGTCTGACTCACACATTTGTTCCCACCGATAGCTTGGCTCAGAGTTCCGCTAGTCCAGACAGCCTTGTCCCAGTATGGCTGTCTCCCCGATGGTGGGTGCGGTTTGCGGTGGGGGAGCGCTCCTGCGCCAAATCCGATCTCGTCGGAGGGGGGCGCCGGTATCTCGTAGCAATGGTCCCCCTCCCTCACCCCTAGGGCTGGTCGTGTGGCTCGGCCAGGTCCCCCACCGCCGGCAGGCGCGCCGCGGTAGGCCCCAAAGCCTGGACCTCGATTTCAGCACACCCCCGGTGCCGGGCCTTGCCCCAGTTTCGGGTTTCTCCTGTTGATAACCGCTTCCCGGGTTGGCGCGTCTTTGCTTTGGGGGCCGTGAGTTATATGGGGTTCCGAGGCCAGGATGCAGTCAGCCCTGGCCTCCGTGTGGGCGCCTCGATCTTTCCAGCCAGGCCCAAGCCGGGGCCTTAATTTTGGCAGTACGCGCTCCGGCACAACGGCCACCCCCACGAGTCCACAGCTCTCGGTGCAGCACAGGGCCGGGGGCGGAAGCCCCTTCAGGTGAGTTTAAAGTGGGGGCTGTAGATGGAGGGGTGCCTCCGAACACCACACTTACTTGGGCGTCTTTGATAGCGCCGTGCAGGCCCGCGACCAGGGCCTCGATTCCCACGGCCGGCCGCCTTCTTCACGGGGCTTCTCCCGTCGGCGATGCAGCGGGCCTCGCTAACTTCTCCTCGGGCTCCGGCGATTCTCTAGGAAGAGCCCCTCGCCTCAGCCGGCCGCATCAAAGTTCGGGCACTTTCCGCTAGCGGCTCCCTCCGGCCACTACCTGTCATCCTCCATGAAGCTATCAGTGAAACACCAGTTAATGAGATTATGATTTGGGCTAATCCCCCTGATGGTGTACAATTATGGATGGAGGTACAAGGCAGATATGTCCTCCAGTGCTGCTTTTGCAACAACGGGGAAGAAAATCTAACACACGTTTTGTGCATCTGTAGAACTTTACTCCACCTTCGAACTTATTGGTTGGGCCCCATCTGGAGAATTCGGAATGTGCGGACATGCAAAGAAGCCTTAGAGGAGTGTATGAAGGGGGACTCAGCACAAGTGGCCGCCCTTTTCATAAAATTTATGACCAAGATTAATTCAATTCTACCAGCAGATACCACCCATAAACCTTTGCTGTGTCCGATATGAATTTTCGTTCCTCTGTCTTTTAAATTGAGAGCAGAAAGTGTTTTTTATGTTCTTTTTTGTATGAATTGCAATGATTTTAACTAATTGTGCAAATAAATCTATCTTTTCCCCAATTATAAGCCAGCAGATCTGGTGTAATTTAAGCAATTTTGACAAACAAAATTGGAAATGTAACAACCTAATATTTATTTACAAGATGAACGATTATGCAGAGTTACACCACTGTATGAACTTACTCCAAATGATGTAAACGGACAAAAGTTCCTTTTTGTAAATTCTTTTATTCAAATGTAATCATAAGAAGGCTCCAGCCAACGCATTTCGTTCAATGAGAAATTAACTTCATCAGGCTCGAATAGTATGTATGCGAAGAGTAGTCCAATGGTGGGGTGTTGGATGTGGTGAATAAAAAGCAAATATACTTTAGATTGCACTGTTAACCCCGCACACCGGGAAAAATATAGCCCAATTGTGCGTGATCTAGTCGAATCTGGCAACACTGATTATTGACAGTTTGTAGCCCAAGATTTAGCAACCCGCACAAACCAAAATGTTACTGCACAACCGGGAAAAATATAGCCCAATTGTGCGTGATCTAGCACAAACTGGCAACACTGATTATTGACAGTTTGTACTTGGCAGTACACATCTCATGTTGGTGCTGCAGTGGCCATGCTAGGGCCAGGCTAAACACCATGCTTGAATTGTGTTTAGAAATCCAAATCACTCTTGTACTTCTGTCGGCTTTCGCCATTCGATAGCATGAGGCGGTGACGTTTAGCCTGACGCAGACATAGCCACAACAGCGACATGGCTAATCAGTTTCCGCTGTCAAAGCAAGGTGGGGTTTTAGGTCGAGCCTAAGGGCAGCGTGCATGCTCTGCGAGGCATGCTGTATTGGAGTATGCTCTTGAAGCCCACCCACTCAACCCATATTTGTCAATCTTATGTCATTGCCCTTTGTAAATTCTTGCTTCCAATTCGTACATAAGCTTGTTAGTCCCTCTTTAGTACCGCCTTGTCTTCACTTGTAACCTTCCATGAGAAGTGGCCCTTTTACTTTAGGTGTTACTCCATAAGGTAGCTTTATAAGTTGGTGAGAACTATTTTCTTTAATGCTCTTCCCCTATTCCACCCACGACATTGCAGCACCCGCCTGCTTTGTTTTAAATTGTAATATATTTTATTGAAATTACAGCGTAGTCCACTTTATAGCGACCGAACTTATTTAATATACTGTGCGGTCCTCATTAACTTTAGCTGCTGGGCCTATTTAATTATCAGCCGCTTTCACTTTAGTGGCCGTGCTACAAAACGTTTGAAATTACTTTTTTTTCTAACTTTGGGTGGAAGCACAAAATGCGGTTTCATGACAATGGTGGCCACACCCCTTTGTTTAGGCGCTGCTCATGATAATCTGAATATGAGAGCAGAGTCCAAAAAAAGGGGTATGCCCACCATTACAGTGGTCTCGCATTTGCGAGAGTTTGAGCTCTTGGCATTAAAAACAACAATGCTTTTTATATATGTGTTCCTTTTAAAAACACATGAATGAAAGGCATTGTCATTTTCAATGGCAATAGCTTAAATGCTTGAAAATGCGAGACCTATTGCATTGAAAATGCTTGTTCAGATATGTTGCCTCTCATAGACATAAAAAGGATCTTCACTTCGCAAATAGGAAAATACAGCTTGATAGTGGTTTTAGGCAAATAAATCAAGCAAAGATCTGACTTGGAAACCTCCTTTAACAGTGGTCGCTCTATTTCATTGAGGATCAAAACAATAGCTGACAACGTTTCGCAGTGACCGTTTTAGTAGTTTGATGGAAAGGGGAAGCAATAGTTTTAATATTTATTACCAAAACACAGCATGGACTCACAGGTTTATAACATTAATAATTTTTCTATCTCCTATGTCTATACTTTAAACATTTAAGGGAAGGTTCTTGTTCATTTCAGAATGAAAGTTGTAATATTTTCCAAGATGGGTGCCACATTTACTGCAGTACACAAGGAATTGTTTTTCTATTTTCAGGCAATCACTTGGCCCAAAAGGTTTACAAAGACGGTTTGGTAGGTATGCTACTGTGGCATCGGATTGGTCAGCGAACGGACTGAGCATGGTTTCTTTGGGTCAGGCAACACAAGCGAGTATGCTGCTGTTAACTGCTAACCATGGCTACTTATTTTTGATGATTAAAATCCAGTGATTTTGATGAGGTTAAAGATGGCTTCGTCTTAATTTGTCCTGGTAGGATAAGGTATTATATCCCTACGTCCTAATGTCCTTGTTCCGGTCATTCAGTAGCGAGGAAAGCAATCCACAAGATATAAGGTAGGTTTTCCAAGTAATTTATTGAAGTGATACAAATGCAGTTGATGAGCCCATCCTCAAACGACCTCCATCTCTGTAGTTCTGTTACTGAATGATTTAGGAAACGACCCGACCCAGCAACGAGAATTGAGGAATATGGAACGCCATTTGTAGGATGACAGACATTGCTAAGATACAACAAGATAATACCCGCTAAACCACGTGTGTGAAGAACAACAGGGGCGTAACACAGGCCCCGTAGTGTGGGGGCCCGCAAGCTACAGGTGGCCCCCTCAGCACAGAGCTTTCACCCAGAGTTCCTGATAAAATCCAGAGCAGCGTCCCTCCATGCACCTAGCAGGAGGGCCATTTCAAATTTTGTTATGCCACTGAACAGCAGGCGCCGTGCTGTAGCATATAACAGTATTATAAACCTATGTCCTAATGTCCTTGTTCCAGTCATTTACTTGTGAGGGGATTTCACCTCATGCACAAAACCAAAACCTGATAGCAGGAGTGGCCATGACATAATTCCACCCCTCAAGGGTGGTATAAGTCATGGCCAATCCCACTGTAGTGAATGCTCACACACAATAAGTAGCTCTGTTATAGCAGCAGGGCAGGCAATACACCAACTAAGATGTGTGGACCTCTCCCAACCACACATCTAAACATTCTATCATTAAAGCATGCAATAGAACAGAGAACAGCCTTGGGGACTGTAGGTAAGTGCCTAAATGTACATCTAGTAATGCGCAAATACATGGCTGCCAAATAGAGATGTCTCTTTTTGGCGTTCATGGACCTCAGCGCAGCTTTCGATAATGTATCAAGGGGAAGCTGTAGAATATGCAGATCAGTAAAGGCGCCAATCCCAAAATCATTCCTCTGCTATATCAGCTGCATGCGGATGTAGAAGCAAGCATTAGGTTTGAGCCAAACGAGCAATGCACACCGTTTATAAAAATAAAACAGGGGGTTAGGCAAGGCTATGTGTTGGCCCCCATACTTTTTAGCTTATACATCAATGTCTTAGCTGATTTTCTGATTGATGCTGAATCTGACACCTCTAGAATTGGGACCCGAAAGTTTCCTGTACTCATGTATGCTGATGACTGCGTGCTCATGGCTAGAACGGGGAGGGGACTCCAGAAGCTATTAAAGAGCTTTTAGTTTTTTATGTCTGATCTAGGCCTCTCCACAAACAAAGCTACATCTTTTGCCATGGTGTGTTATGTCATGGTATTGTAATTTATGCAGAAAAAAGGAGTAGCACCACAGGACCTGTCAAGGTCTCAACAAAGTGTGGGGAGAAAGAGTGCGCAAAAGAAAAAGAAAAATATTCTTTTGTTAGAAGATCCCTCACTCACCAACCTGGTTGGTGACATGCTTCATCATCAGGGTCCCACCCGGACAGCCGAGTGCTGTCCAGGTGTGCTGCGACACCTGACTACAGTGGAGGGGGTTCTTTTTCGTGAAAGTGAGTGAAAAAAGTGAGTTAAAAATTGGCCAGATAGGATTATGTGGAAAAAACTTTATTCAAGAGCTATCGGACAATGTTAAAAACATTTTTTGATACTTGCATAGGTTAGATTGACCATCAGTATCTATGTGAAGTGAAGATAAATAAAAAGGTCTACATGTTTCAACCTGTGTTGGAAATTGCCAGGTTTTCGTCAGGACCAAAAGTGAGTGACCTGGGCGGTATACACACGCTAAGGTGTACCCTGCCCTCGCTCACAGTAACCTAACTGCGTACTTACAGTCGGTGTCCTTTCATCCAGGATTTTGGGAAAGGAAAAGAAAAAACTCAAAATCGAGTGTTCAGTGGCCCATGGGAGTTAGGGTCATGCCTCTAACTCCTGAAGCACGATTGTGCCAGGAGGAAAGCCACTGCCGTTTCGCATATTCGCCGCCCACAGCGGATACAAGTTTCAAATGTTCAAGTTGTGCCAAATAGACCTCGTTCAAGAACATGATGATAACGTATGCTGAGTTCAAAACCTGTGATCAAAAGAAGCGTGCGCCCTGGGGACATGCCTTGCCCTCTTGACACGAAACGTTGAATTAAAACAGTCATGAGTGGGATGTATTGGGTGAGCTTTATAAATAAAGTTTTTTCATAAACAACATGGCTCTGTATATGACGGGTAGCACTAAGAATGTTCTGTACATTAGGTTTAATTTAGATTTGATTCAATTGGGCAGATGGGTTGTAACTTGTATTATGTGGTTTAACTGTGATTATTTATTTATTTATTTATTTATTTTTAAAACCTTTATTGCAAGAAAGTAATACAAATACAGACCTACAACCCCAAGGGCCGGTCAGAAATAGTAAACATCATAGTCGAAAACAATACACCGCTAATCAGCCGACAACCCTTGGGTCCAGCAGCGATATTACACGTTAATGTATGGATCCTATGGCTGCAGAAGGATAAAAGAAAGGTTTCACATTTTACACTTTTTGAAAAAACCAACATAGAAACAAGGTCCAAGGTAATAACTGCAATTGGTGTGACCGTCCCAGGTAGCAGGGGGGGGGAAATCCAGCCGGAGAGGCTGGTCTGAAAACGGATAAAGCTTCTCGGGGGGAAGGAGGGGCCAAGAGTGGGCAAACTGATTATGTACAATAGGAAATGGATGTATGGAATGCAAGGTCACGGGGACAGAGGATTAGTAACGGATTCTACGAAAGGGGGTGGTGCAGATCTCTCCACGATACGCATTCCATTGACCCCATATCCTTCCCCATTTCTTGGGCCTGCCACGGGCGGTGTATACCATTTTCTCCCTAAACATGCACCAATCCATGCCTTCTTTCCACGCCGATGCCAAAGGTGCCCTCTGGGACCCCCACAGTTGGGCTTTGTCCCTCTTAGCTATCATATTGCCGAGGGTAGCCCATTGAGTTTGCGCCACGCTATAGTCATTCGGTTCCCAAACATTCAATAGGCACCTCCTAGCCTCAGGCAATAATGACACACCCGTCACCTCTTCCATAATGGCATGCACGCGTCTCCAATATGACACCACATCCGGACATTCCCACATAATATGGAGAAAAGTAGCAAGCATACCGCAGCCACGCCTGCACAACCCATCCATGAATAACCCATCCTTATCATGCGTGGACCCGTGACATAGACGCGGTGTAAAATCTTCAATTGCACCAGCCGGAGACGCGCCGGAATCGCTACTTCCTTTGGAGACGATATTGCGGCCTGCCAATCTTCATCATCCAACTCCAGCCCATCCGCGGTCCAGGCACTACGAAGCTGTACAAGAAGGTCTGAGCAGTCATTAATGAGCTTCTTATAAATAAGAGAGATGGTGCTATCAGGAACATGTCCATCAAGCACCCGATCTTCCAGGGGAGAGGACTCCGGGATAACAGTTCCAGTCGGGAATACCGATGCAAGTGCGTGGCGGATCTGGAGATAGCGGAAGTGCTCCCTATCACTTAGGTCAAATTCTCGTTGGAGTTCGGCAAAGGTTTTAATCCTATCCTTGACCCAGAGGTCCCCAACCCGACTAATGCCAATAAGATCCCATTTGTCGAACCCCTTCGTCACCCAAAGATTACCCAGCCTTTCGGCCGCGTAAAGCGGAGTTGCTCTAGTCAGCCTGTCCGTCCACCCCGTGGCAGCCGTCGCGCTACTCCACACTCGTACCGCCACCCTGGTGGGACCAGTAAGTTTATTCCCAGCCGCTCTAGAGTAGAGCGCCCTGTTATAGTTGCCTCCCGGTAGCTGCCATTTGTCCATCTCAAATGCAGGATTCGGGACTAGACCATACATAGCGTGATTAACAGCACTCAATTGAGATGCCCAGTAATATCGTTTGATATCGGGCAGCGCTATACCGCCATCGTACCAGGGCAGAGTCAGTTTCGACAACGCGATGCGAGGCCGCCCGCCCCACACCAACTTCCTTTGGAGGCCCTCGATCTCACGAAAATAACTGGCAGGCACCAAATCGAGCGTATTTTGGAGGGCGTAAAGGAATCGGGGGAGAGACATCATCTTGAACAGGGCTGCCCTCCCTACCGGGGACAGCGGTAAACCACACCAAGCCGCGACGTCCGACCGAAGCCGACGGAGCGGTGGCAGTAAATTCCTCTCATACCTCACGGCAGAGTCTAAGGAGATATAAATCCCCAAATACTTAAACCCGTCGTACGACACAGGTATCGGACAGACGCGGGGCAGCAAGGGTAGTTCTCCGGTAAGCGGATAAATACAGGACTTGGTCCAATTGATGGTCAAGCCAGAGTTTCTCCCGAAGGAGCCCAACACGTCAAACAACACTCCCAGTGATTTACGAGGGGAAGTTAGGTATAACAAAATATCGTCTGCATACAATGACACACGATCCTCAAAACCAGGGGACCAACTAATGCCTTTAAGCGACTGCTCCCACCGAAGCCACGCGGCAAGGGATTCAAGAGCAAGCGCGAAGAGCAGCGGTGACAATGGGCAGCCCTGTCGCGTGCATCTTCCGAGGACAAAGGATTCCGAGGCCCTACCATTTACCACCACTTGGGCCAATGGTTGTTCATACAGGAGCCGAACCCACCTGATGAAATGTGGGCCGAAACCAAACTTCGCGAGGGCCGCCCACAAATACGGCCACTCTATTGTGTCAAAGGCCATCGAGGCATCCAAAGAAACCAAGATGGCCGGCTCACGAAGTGACCCCGCCCTTGCCAGAACGCCATGGAGGCGGCGAAGATTGAGCGCAGTATTACGGTGGGGGATGAACCCCGACTGATCTGGATGTATCAAGTCACTAATCACTGTGACCAGGCGATTTGCCAATAATTGTGCCAGAATCTTAGGCTCAACATTCAAAAGCGAGATTGGCCTATATGACGAACATTGATCGCGGGGCTTCCCATCCTTATGAATGACCACAATGGACGCCAGCCTCTGATCTCGGGGAAGGATTCCAAGATCTCGCGACTCCAGAAACATTCAGCGAAGATGCGGCGCCATCTTGTCTGGACACAATTTGTACAGCTCTACCGGAATACCATTCGGGCCAGAGGCCTTACCCGAACGAAGGGAACGGATAGCGAGCGCTATTTCATCAGCAGAAAAGTCCGCTTCCATAAGCTCCTTGTCTGATTCCGACAGGCTAGGCAATGCGATATCCCTCAGAAGCAAATGAGAATCTTCCTCCGGCCTGTCCGAGACCGGCGCGTATACTTTCTGAAAGTGCTGAGCAAAGACTGCAACTATCTCTATCGGGTCCACAACCCGCGTACCGTCCACCCTCTCCACAACAGGCACCACACGATTCAACCGTTCTCTCTTGTCCAACCATGCAATCAACTTCCCCGCCTTATCACCAACATCATATAAACGTCCCTGTTGCACACGATTCATCGTCCGAGCCGCATCCGTCACCAAAGCCCTGTAGTCGGCCTGTTTAAGGGCCAATACATGCAACCTCTCAGACGTAACCCCAGATTCCATCTCTTCTTCCAAGGCCGTGATTTCATTTTCCAAACATACAACCTCCTCATTCTTACTTTTCTTCGCGCTAGCAATCAAGGACAGGGCCTGACCCCGGATCACTGTCTTATAGGCCACCCACAGGGAGACGGAGGAAGACACCGATCCCACGTTTTCAGCAAAGTAGTGATCCATGCATTTAACCACCGCAGCCCTAGTTTTGGGACTGCGTAGGTGCCAGGGGTTAATCGGGGCGACACGGCCCTCCGCTCCCAAGTGCAAATCAAGTGTGAGCCAAAGTAGGGAGTGATGCGAGATCCCCCTAGCCAGGTGTCGAATTTCTTTTACAGTGACCATCTGTGCCGCTGGCAATAGGATATAATCGAGCCTCGAGAGACTACCATGCGCTCCAGAGTAAAAGGTATATTGTGCCTGTCTAGGGTGCAGCTGCCTCCAGCTATCCACTAAACCCATCACATCCAGGAAATCACCCAACCATGACTGCGATCTCAAGAGCGTCCTGGGGGGGCTACGATCATCGCTACCACTAACCACCGAGTTAAAGTCGCCACCCATTATCAACATGCCCTCGGGAAAGCTCAAAACCACCCCACCCAAATCAGAAAACGTGGTGGACTGTAGACCCGGTGGAACATAGAGAGTATGGAGAGCGTCTTCCCCTCCCAGTGCCCTGTAATGGCCGCGTACCGGCCACGATCATCCAGCACGACATCGTCTATCTCCAAGGGGAGGGAGTTCCGAACCAGGACACCCGCCCCCCTCGAACCAGTGGTAAATCCTGAATGTGCCACAAGACGATACCCCCTCCTATTCAGCGCATGGCAAGTGTACCCTATCAAGTGCGTCTCCTGAAGTAACACTACATCTGGTGAAAGACGCTTCAAGTACTGCAGAACTATCCCCCGCTTGATCCTATCACCCAGACCATTCACATTCCAATCCAACACCCTCAGCCCCCTACCCCCCATTGCAGAAGCATAAACAGTGCCCCCCCCCACAAAGAGACAGTCCCAACTGACGAAATATGCAGCGAGATGAAACCTCAGAGTAAATAAAGAAACAAAGACCCTCCCCCCACCCCCAGGAAAGTACCCAACACACACCCCCCCACCCTGCACCCCTGCGTCGATCCAAAAAACCACCCCAACTTGCAGTGTGCCTGTCGCCCCATTAAACTAGTCTACGAAAAGAGAGAAAGAACCCCTTAGAGGAGGAAGATACCCAATATCCCCCACCCCCGGGTAATCAATGTGTACACAGAAATAGTCAAACCACTGCTGCAAGTCAATATGGCCGGCACACCGGTGGGGACTCACTCCACCCGTTCCTCCAGGCCGCCTTCAGCGCCACTGGACTGTTCTGATCGATCGCGGTGCGTCGGCAGAGTGTCAAGCCAGTCACTGGCAACCTCCGGGCGATCAAAAAATAGTGTGCGCTCTTCATACTCGACCCTCAAGCGGGCTGGGAACAGCATAGTGTACTTTAGACCCATGTCTCTGAGGCGTCGTTTCACACCCGTGAAGCTCATGCGTTGTTTTTGCACCGCTTGCGTGAAGTCCGGGTAAAAACGAATGGACGCGTTGTCAAATTTTGTGGGTCCTCGGTGCGCGATGCCTGGAGAATAGCGTCTCTGTCCCGAAAGTTAAAGATCCTGGCTATAATAGGCCGTGGCACAGCGCCCAGTTTAGGCCTTCCACCCGGGACTCTGTGGGCGCGCTCCACGGTGAAGAAGTTGCTGAGGCCCTTAGGTGCCAGGTGGTTCAGCACGAGGTCCTCCACCAAAAGATCCGTAGACACTTCCTCGGAGCGTTCCGGAACACCAATGATGCGGACGTTGTTGCGCCTGGCCCGGCTCTCGTAGTCATCCAGCCGACAGGCAAACAAGTCGTTAGAAGTCCGGAGATTGCGAACCTCAGCCTGAAGGTCCGAGACATCAGTAGTAAGACTTGCAGTCTTAATGCCCAGCGACTTGACCCGCTCATTGGTCTTAGCGAGATCCGTTCTGATGAGGTTGACCTCAATCGCCACAGTGTCTATCTTCGAGGCCAGTGTCTCGTACTGCTGACCCATGGAGGTCTTCACACTAGCAATGGCACCCATGACGTCTCGCAGCGTCAAGTCTTCTGTCGCAGGAGAGCCCTCTCCAGACTCAAACGGGGTTTTACCCACCCCACCAGGGGAGCCCTTCGGGCGGGCGAAGCGATCGATGGTATTAGACTGGGCAGCGCCGCCTCGGTACGTGACCCTGGTAGACCGCTTCTCGCCCTCTGGCTTACCCGCCATGGTGGACAATGAGTCCTGATGGACCTCTATTAGGAACCGGCGAGGATAGCTCTCCACAGTACCGCCTTGTGTAGTCGATGAAATATAAGAGGCAGGAGATGAGCAGGGAGCAGGCGACAGGATATAGGCCAGCAGTGTCAACAAGCAGCAAACCACAGTGGATAGTGACCAAAACCGAAACTGAAAGTACCACGGGGGCTGCGATCAGACCTCAGTGGCCATTGTTGTTCAATTGCCACCCGGGTACTTCGAAGAATCGAGGCCGTGGACGTCTGTCGGTATAGGCCATAAAGTTCGTGGTGCAGCAAGTCTGGTTCCCGGCGGCCAAATCGAATTCTGAAAGACGATATCTTGTCAGCAGGGCATCATCTAGTAGAACCCGTCGTCTAAATCAGGATACTGAACAGGATAGTCGCGGGAGGTGGAAAGGGTCTCGGGAGCCCTGTGCTCACGCGTCCATCTTGTATCCGCGCGAAGCTCCTCCCCTTAACTGTGATTATTAATAATGAAAGTCGTGGTATATGTTCAAAAAAGTGAATGTCTGATTGTTTATTTACAGTTACCCCTGAAGAAGGGCTGGTAATGCCGGAAATGCATTGGGTTTAATTAAAGAACACTGCTTTGAACTCAGCATGCGTTACCATCGTGTTCTTGAACGAGGTCTATTTGGCACAACTTGAACATTTAAAACTTGTATAACTGCGTGGCACCATGAATGTGGATGAAAGCTGAAGAAACGAAAAACATATGGATTAATAATGGCGAAACTTTGGCATAAACTCTGGTTTATATTTAATGATTGTTACAATCATTTACTTGGCAGTGTGACTGGGTTGGGGTGACTGAAAGCGTCACCTCACACTGTTATAATTCAACGTTTCGTGTCAAGAGGGCAAGGCATTTTCCCAGGGCGCACGCTTCTTTTGATCACGAGTTAACAATGGACTACAGGTGTAGATTAGTTTTATGAGTGGGCGACAGGCACACTGCAAGTTGGGGTGGCTTTTGAGTCGTACGCAGGGGTGCAGGGTGGGGGGTGTTGTAACAGGGTTTCGTTGGGGGGTTGGGGGGGGAGTGTTTGTGTGTTTGTTTTCTTCACATGGCATTGTATAGTTTGCTTTCATCCTACTATTGTTGGGTCTCATGAGGGGGGGGGGCTCTGGTCCTTTCTCGGGATGGGGGGCAGTGAGTTGAGACTGCTGACCTGGAATGTCAATGGATTGGGGGACAGATTAAAACGAGGGGTTGTGCTACAGTTCCTTCGACGCCACTCCCCTGATATTGTTTTGCTGCAGGAAACTCACTTGATTGGTAACGCTTGCCAGGCGATTAATAGACGTGGATATCGGCTAGTCGCTCATGCTGGGTTCACCTCTGGCTCCAGAGGGGTGGGCATTCTGATCAGGTCCTCTCTACCCCTTGAAATTGACGAGATAACGCTGGATGATAGGGGTCGTTATGCTGCGATCTCGGGGAGATGGGAGGGCAAGACGCTTTCTATAATTACCACATATGTCCCCCCAGGCCTACAGGTCACCACCTATGCTGACCTTGGGCGGCTTCTACTGGGGCTACCTGAAGATTTTCTGATTCTTGGCTGGGATTTTAACTCTGTGGTTTCTGGCACTTCTGATCGCTACCCCCCTAGGGACTTATCTAGATCTCAAATATGGCTTAGTGAGCTGCTTGAAACCTTTGGGCTTACGGACAGCTGGAGACTTCGGCATCCCACACAACTGCAATATACGTTCCACTCGGGGGCCCATGGTAGCCTCTCCAGACTTGATTATTTTTTAATGCCTGCAGCGCAATCATCCTCCGTCAGGGAGATCCGTCACCTTCCACGGGGTATCTCTGATCATTCCCCCTTGTGGTTCTGTGTTGAGGCCGGAATGGGCAGTGAGGGGAAAGTGGCTCCTATAAATCCTTGGTACTTACGAAACCCTAAGACACACTCTGAGCTGGTGAAGGCTATTGATTGTTACTTTAATGAAAATGTGGGGTCTGTTTCTTCTTCCATCTCATAGTGGGAGGCTTTTAAGACTGTTATTCGTGGGCATTCACTGTCATTGATTGCTGCTGCTAAGAAGGCTAAACATGAAGAACTTATACGCCTTGAATCTGAAATAACTGTACTTGAGAGTGACCTCGGTGGTGATGCTACCCGTGCTACTTTGCACTCCCTTAGTTTGAAACAGGCGGACTATAGAGCCCTGGTGACTGATGCTGCTAAAGCCATGAATAGGGAGCAGCAAGGTAGACTGTATGATGTGGGTGATAAAGCGGGTAAGCTAATTGCGTGGTTGGATAAGAAAGAAAGAGTGAATCGGGTTCTGCCTGTGACTGAGAGGTCGAATGGTGATCGTGTTTCTGACCCGGTTGGGATTGTTTTTTGGACCATTTTCAAACGGTTTATGCCTCGGTCAGTGATAGAGATGAGTGTGACTCCCGGCTGTTGTTGCGTGATATTGCATTGCCCTGCCTCTCTGAGGAGGATAGGGCCTAAATGGATGCGCCTATCTACAGTGGATGAGATCGCTGTTGCCATCCGTGCCCTTCGGTCCGGTAAGGCCATGGGCCCCAACGGACTGCCCATTGAGCTCTATAAATTGCAACCTGACAAATGGTGCCTCATTTGAGGGGTATGTTCCTCGAGGCATTTGATTCTGGTGTCCTTCCCACTGATCAGCGCCTGGCTACCATCGTTGTAATCCACAAGGAGGGTAAACCACATGATCGCTGTTCTTCGTATAGGCCCATTTCACTACTAAATGCCGAACCCAAAATACTTGCTAAATTGTTAGCTAATCGATTGATTAAGGTGATTGGAGACTTGATCCACCCGGATCAATCTGGTTTCATTCCGCACCGTAACACCGCCCTTAATCTTCGGAGACTCCATGGAGTTCTCGCGAGAGCTGAGACTCTTACTGAGCCGGCCATTTTAGCCTCCCTTGACGCCACTATGGCTTTTGATACCATAGAATGGCCGTATCTTTGGGCTGCTCTCACTAAGTTTGGGTTCGGTCCGACATTCATTGCCTGGGTGAAGCTTCTCTATGAAAGACCACTAGCTCAGGTGGTTGTGAATGAGAGGGTTTCCAGTACTTTTACGCTCGGGCGAGGCACCCGGCAGGGTTGCCCACTGTCCCCGTTGCTTTTCGCCCTTGCCTTGGAACCATTGGCCGAGTGGCTTCGTTGGGAGCCCTCGATGAAGGGCATTCGGTGGACTCCCGACTTTGAGGATCGAATCTCGCTATATGCGGAAGATATCCTCCTATACCTCACGTCCCCTCAGAAGTCCCTCAATGTGGTTTTTGATGTTCTGACCTCCTTCGGGAAGAACTCGGGTCTCGTCATCAATTGGACTAAGTCATGCGTCTACATTTTGGCTGGAGATCTCCCTCTGTTGCCCTGTAGATTCCCGATTCAGTTGGCTGAGACCGGCTTTAAGTATCTGGGGATTTATATTTCGCTGGATCCCGCCGTTCGTTATGAACGTAACCTTCGAGCCCCCCCTTCAGCGGCTCAAACTCGACGTTCTACGATGGCGCCGGCTGCCTCTATCACCTTTGGGACTTGCGGCTCTCTTCAAGATGATGTCGCTCCCCAGATTCTTATATGCACTCCAGAACTCCTTTGATCCCATTCTTCCTGGCTATTTCCGTGAAGTGGAGGGCCTCCAGAGGTGACTAATTTGGGACGGGCGTGCTCGTATTTCCTTACCCAAACTCACTCTTCCATGGTACGATGGCGGCATTGCCCTCCCGGATATTAGACGCTATTATTGGGCCTCCCAGCTGAGTGCGGTCAATCATGTGACTTACGCCCCCGGTCCAACTCCTGCCTTTGCAATGGATAAACATCTCTTGCCGGGTGGGAATTTCAATAGGGCATTATACTCTAAGGCACCATATAAGACCCTGGTCGGACCCACCAAAATTGCAGTGTGAGTGTGGCGTGATGCGAATGCTGCCATGGGATGGTGTGACAGATTATCCTGCGCAACCCCGCTGTATGACTCAGATGGTTTGGGCAATTTGTGGTGGACGAAAGGTTTTGATAAATGGGACATGATAGGTATAAGTAAGGTTGATGATCTTTGGTCCAAAGGAAACGTTAAGACTTTTGAGGCGCTTAAGATTGAATATGAGCTTGATGATAAGGAATTCTTTTGGTACGCTCAGGTGCGACATGCCTTGTTATCTGCTTTCCCCACGGGGACGGAGATTCCTGATTCCTCGCCTCTCGAGGACCGTATCCTTGATGGCTACGTACCTGACAGTACCATCTCACTGATTTATAAAAAACTCATTAACAACAGAGTCGACTTGCTTGTGCGCCTCAGGGCTGTGAGGCCCGTGTCTCCATGTACGAGCTTAAAGTACATGTAACTTCCCTCCACAACCGAATCTGAAGACGCAAATACATTTGCGTCCAACGTTAACATGTCCTCTTTCAGATCCACCATGAATGGATCGATAATTCAGTTCCTAACCATGTCATGCCAACGTCTTTACATGGTGCATTTTCACGTTTTTCCTGGCTCTGCCGAGCTAGGCCCTGATTTCTGTCTTCGAACCACTTCTGTCTCTGCCTCTGAAAGCTGCAGCATGAAGATGCATCCCTGACCTCTGCCTTACTTCCTGCCAAGCGAAGCGGTGCCTGGCTCAACCTGGCCTGCCTGCCAAGACAGTATTTTGCCTTCAAGTTATCTGTTCAGCCTCCTCGAAAACACATTCCAGTCTAGTGATTTAGGTAAACCTATCCCCGGCTGAAGAGCAAAGAGCAAGCCTTCCTGTCTCCTTCATGTAATTCATTGCTCCCGTTGCCATAGTAGGCCCATGGCCCCGCACGTAGACACGTAGACACATATGCACGCACTAGCATTCAGTATAGAATAGCCTCTGCCCGAGAGACCTTTTACTCCAGATAATACATCCTCCAAACATAAGATACCAGATATGTTATAGGTCCAGGTCGTTCTGACATCCAAGACTTCTGTATCCTTTACTAGTGTTAAAGTTCTCCCCAGTTACACGACTATGTCACGTCATGCTAGCTGCGCGCGCATCCGCACTTCCTGCTGACTCTGCAGATTACCTCTGTACATACACCCACTTATGACACTTTCTGTGACGTTTCCAGCACACGCCTCCGTGCACACCCTTGTACACGCCTTTTTGCTACTCACATGTGTTCTTATCTTATTCTTTTCACTTGTCACGCCTACTGTATCCATCACTATTGTACAGTTTTACTATATATGTCATGTACTGTTAATAAATCGTTGACATCTTTTTGCCATCATTGCATATACCCCCGAACCCTTGTATTGATGGAACTGATTTCCATGGCTCGAGCCATCCCGATTAAAGCCCGTATGACTCAGACATCACGGACTCTGCCTCTCATTTGATTGAGCTATTCTTTTACTCGTCAGTAATTATACGGAAAAATAGAACGGTAAATTATATTTACCACATAATTTGGCGCCCGAATAGGTACCCCTCCCCCACCCCACGCGCCGGCGATGCGTCGCAGGCCTTGCCCCCTACCACAGCCGTGACGGACTCCATGCGCATCTGCAGGTTTTCCTGTATCTCCCTCAGGCCTACGGTGGAGACGGAGACTGCGGGACAGCATCCAGACGAGGCGGTGAGGAGTGCGGAGGATCCCGACCAGAGGCCAGCCGAGAGAGCAGTGTCCGAGGTGTCGAGAGGCCCACCTGTCCGAAGCGTCGAGGCGCATGCGTAGTGTGCAGCAGCAGTGACGTCGTAGCAGTCCAGTCCAGTCGAGTTTCCGAGGCCTTCCGTTTCCGTGCTTCCCGGTGAGTACCGTTGCTGGGGACGCATCAAGACGGGTGCATTAATTTGTGTCCGGTCAAGACAGGTCTGGGTACACAGTCCTGGTCCGTACGTGTTCACTTAGGTGAGCGCGGTATGATGTGTCTCTTTATGGGACCGGTCTGTACTGTTTAGCAGTGCATCTAGTGATTCAGTAATTCAGTGATTCAGTATTCAAGTCTTCTAGCATTATCTCACGTGATTCCAAGCATTGTGTTTTATGTACTAGACAGTATCTATTCGAAAATGTTTTAATGTGTTTTATGTCGTGGTATGAATGACTGTTTGCTTTTCATTACTGTTTATTGTGTTCGAGTCAAAGTAATAATGCCACTGTTTCCGAAGTTACATCAGATAGGAACTAGGAAAGGGATACTCGAAGAAGCAGTGCCTGTTCCGCCTAGGGACACTCCAGGGCACTTTATGTACCACAAGCATGGCTTAGATGCCATACTGTACTTAGATTTATGGGTGGATTATACGAAAGACTTGGAAGAGAAACAGAGATGGCCCGTTACAGGGACATGGGATGCCGAGCGCATCATGAGAGTAGAAGAAGCATTATGGAAAAAGAAAGCCAGACAGTCACAGAAAGATGCCATTGAATTATGGCGTAAAGAATCACATAGACGAAACGAAAAAGAAATCAGGAAAGCAGAGAGAAGTAGAGAAGAATCCGAAAAAGCCAGAGAAAAAGAACTACTAGAAGAAGGAGAACAAGTCAGAATAGAACAACAAGACCGACAGAGAAATGCCCTTATCACAGGACTGTATCCAGTTCTGGCCGAGGGCCTGCCCAAGGCGACCCCGGAAATGCCAAGTGATCTGCCGCCACCATTGGTTCCGACTAAAATCCGTCACAAACAGACCGCAGCAGACATATTCCTTTCTTCCTATTTAGATGGCATAGCTCCAGCTTATACTAATGTGCCCGTACCACCCGTTAACAATGCACAGCAGCCTGCTCCGGTTGCTCAAGCCACGACCCCTCCACGTCAACAACCCGTGCCTGTTGTCACTTCCCCTATTGGCCCCCATGCTATTGTTCCCCCTACTACTGGTCCTCTTAATCCTTTTTCGACAGACGCAACCCAGGGTTCCACCCCAGTACATATACCTGCCACACAGTCAGGCTATGCTCACGCTTCCGTTTCAGGAGGTGCCATAGGTGGCCTCCACCACACCCCGCCACAATTACATCGATTGACAATCAGAGAATTAGCAATGCAGCGTACACCAAAAGCGAGCACATCTGAAAAGCTTAAACAAGCACTTGGAGATTGTAGATATGATCCCGTACCTGGCAAGCATGGGGACATGGTGTTAGCTTCGTTACGTCTAAGACGTGTTACAGATTATTTGATGACATTACCAGAAATACCAGACCATCTAGACAAAATATATCACTTTATTCGAACGGGAGAGGGTCCAGAAAGTGTTCGTGTGGCCATGGCATATCAGAAAGTCGAGACTCAAGGGTTAATATTGCGATTTTTGATTAATTGTTTGATAAGGGAACAAGATCAGCCAGGTTTTTCGCAAAAGAAGAGATGGAGGAATTGACAAAATGGAGTCAGAATATTGCAGATTGTAAACATGATAAACAGAATTGTATAGATGCCATGTCCAGAAAGATCCGTAAAGAAATAGTAGCCATACATGCCCGACGGGAGGCTGATAGGACACCCGAGTCAGACGAAAAAGACTCCTCAGAGGAGGAAGAACCAGAGAATCCAGCAGCGACTCAAGACATGATAGCGTACGTAGGTAGAGCGAAACTCCCTAAACAGTATTCTTCTGATAGGCCTTTTGACAGACCGATACGGCTAGAAAATAAGACGTTTTCTTCCCCCCATACCAGAAAAATGTTCTCTTGAACACTTATTCCAAGCCACTGATAAAATCCTGAAAGATAGAATAGGATACAATACACTTAGTACAATGCGTGAACAAGAACTAGCACGGTCCGCAGTACAGTGGGCCGATAATGACAGCGTATATAAAGATGATTCAGTAGCGCAAACATTTTTGAGTCTTACCCCGACTGAACAACGTTTAGTTGGTATGTACATGATCCAGCATATCATTATGCTATATGAAAGTCAGCATTCTGATCCAGGTCCCCTATACAATGTATTAGATGAATTACTCCTGAACAGAGGGAGAGGCCTAGGTACTGATTTGATTAATGTTATTCTCGAACAACGTCATAGATACAGAACGTTTTTGACTCCACATTATGTTCCTGTTCCACCCCCAGTAAGCTATCCTTTTCACCTAGACAGACAGAACCCTTTACGAGAAGTCCACCCCGTCCAGTCAACTCCAGGGGGTGAGCTTCAACGCGTATTTGTATACACTCCCATAACTAAAATGGAATTATTGGAAATGAAGAAAATAGTGCCGAGTCATGATAAAGATCCAGCAGGGTTTCACCGTGAAATAAAAGACATGTTACTCATGGGGGATTACACATATCCCGATATTATGAAAATATTGAAAGTATTATTGCCTGCCGGTATTTACGAGAAACTCAAAGAAAAAGAATGGGAGGTGGGAGATAAAAAGATTAATTGGACTGAATTAGAAAACGAAGAAACCGGACGAACCCCAGGTTTAGGTCTTGGGGAGAAAACTAAAGCATTACCAGGATTATTAGTACAGGTTTTGCCAAGATTGTTGACAACTAAAAAGGAGGACTGGGATGCAATCTCAGCCTGCAAACAGAAACATGACGAAGACACTAGTGATTTTTATTCTAGATTCGAGAAATGTTTTATTATTAATAGTGGCCTGAAAACAAGTAGCGAGTCTTACCCACATCTATTTGTGACCAAATTAGTCGAGAATTCCTTGCCCCAGGTTAAGAACCGTGTATTGAAAGTCGAGAGCACATGGCAAGCAAATACGCCTTCCCAAATGTTACAAATGTTACAGTACCACCAGAACAGAATCAGGGAGGAACATGATCACGAACAAAGACGTATGAAAGATACCAAAATGAAAGTGCTAGTTGCCCAGTCAGTTCCAGCTGATGGTCAGAAAAGGGGTACGACACAGTCCAATAATTCGACAGCTCCTGTTAAAGGGACATGTAACTATTGTAAGCAGCCAGGTCACTATGTAAACGATTGTGCAGTTCTGAAACACAATATAGCTACAGGTAAAGAGACCGCGTCCACCTAGACAGGACCAGGTCCAACAACATATTCCGCAGAATATACAGCCTATGCAGATTCCACAACAGACCGTAGCGGTACCACAGCCTCAGCCCATTGCCGCAACACAACATGTCACAACATGTCACACAGCAGATGTACCAGTATGCACAGTCCGACTACCCCGATTATCAGCAGTACACATGAAACAGCCTAGAGAGGGAGGTTGGCTTGCCTCTTATTGAGGTTCCTGTAGATCAAGAGGGTCCTTATGTACATAGTCAGGTATTAGGAAAGGATAGAAAATTTTTGATTGACACAGGGGCAAGCAGAACTACCATCAGTCATGACGAGGTTCCAGGGGCACCCCTCTCAGGCTCACAGAATGTTTCCCTTGGATTCTCAGGAAAGCCAATTGTTAATGAAGTATCGAAACCAGTTCCCCTTGCAGTTGGTCCAATATCCCGTACTACAGATTTATTGCTCACGAAATCATGTCCAGAAAACTTGCTTGGTATTAAAACACTGAAAGCTCTAGGAGCTGTAATTTGTTGTTCTCCGGAAGGAGTAAGGCTGTTCCTTCGTGATTTTAAGGGTCATTATGTATTGAGAGATTTTGATCCCAGGTTACAGAATGTTCCTGCACATTTATGGGCACAAGGCCCGACTGATGTAGGTTGTATGCACATTACACCATACCGTGTCACACTCAAGCCAGGAGTTGTACTACCCCGAATCCGACAATACAAGTTACCACCTGATGCTGTAGTGGCTTTACTGAAAATCATTGACGAGCTCATTGCACAAGGAGTGGTTGTAGAAACCGACTCAAATGTTTGTAATTCCCCTATCATTCCGATTCTTAAACGCACTGATCCGAATGCACCTCCAGTCTATCGGTTAGTGATCGATCTGCGAGAATTGAATAAATGTATTGTACCGCAGTATCCAGTGGTCCCCGACATTTCATCATTATTGACAGCTATTGATTCAGAAGCGACGTTCTTTACTGTAATCGATCTCAAGAACGCCTTCTTTAGTGTCCCCATTGATCCGGAAAGCCAGTACCTTTTCGGATTCTGTTTAAATGGCCGTAGCTTCAAATTTGCACGCGCCCCTCAAGGATTCACAGAAAGCCCCAGCATCTACAGCCAAGCATTGAAACGACAACTTGACAGTATTCACATGCCTCTTAACACCGCCCTGCTCCAGTACGTCGATGATCTATTGATCACCGCCCGAAGTGAACAAGAATGTGAACATGCATCACTGACAGTCTTGTATTTTCTGGCAGACATGGGACACAAGGTGTCTCCTTCGAAGCTACAATTCTGTGCCCAGCAAGTGGTGTACCTTGGGCACTTGCTGTCCAAGTGGGGTAGGCAGCTGACACCTGATCGTATCCAGTTAATTGCACATCTACCACAACCCAAGACACAGAAGGAAGTACGAGCCTTTATTGGACTCACTTCTTATTGCAGACAATGGATTCCCCAATATGCATTTCTAGCTAAACCCCTTATACAGTTGACAACAAAAGAGGCAGCGTCTTCGACTGTTCTCCCTTGGACTCAGGAACATACACAAGCTTTTGATGAATTAAAGAAAGCCTTATGTCAAGCACCTGTTCTAGCAACACCATGTTACAGCAAACCTTTCACACTTTTTGTCACAGAACGCGATGGCACAGCGTTATCGGTCCTCACTCAGGTTCAAGCAGACAAACACAGTCCATGTGCTTATTTTTCGAGTACATTGGATCCAGTAGCCCAGGCCTTACCTGCGTGCTTAAAATCAGTTGCAGCAACAGCTCTAGCAATCAGACAAAGTGATTCCATTGTATTAGGACATCAATTGACAGTACAGGTTCCACACTCTGTGGAAGTTCTCCTAAATAGAACTCAAACTCAGCACTTGACTATAGCACGACTGACAGGTTATGAATTGACATTGTTTCAACCACACATAGAGATCAGACGTTGCAATACACTAAATCCTGCTACACTTTTACCATCAAACACAACAGATCCTACTCCACATGACTGCGTGGATGTCATTAACACAATTACGAAGCCCAGACAAGACTTGACAGATGTTGCATTACCCGATCCAGACCTGACACTTTATGTGGATGGTTCATGTATGAGAACAAGTACAGGAGAATTAGTGGCCGCATATGCAGTGACCACTGAAACTGAAGTTATAGAAACACATCGTATTGACACCCTGTCAGCTCAAGCAGCAGAGCTCATTGCTCTGACCCAAGCCTGTATACGAGCCAAGAACCTTAAAGTAAACATATACACGGATTCACGTTATGCATTTGGAGTCGTACACGACTTCGGTGTTCTCTGGCAGGAAAGAGGCTTCTTGACCTCTCACGGAGCCAAGATCCAGCATGGTCCCCTCATTCAAGCTCTGTTGGAAGCAATACATTTGCCTACAGCGATAGCCATCATGAAGTGCAAAGCACACACCAAAGTCACAGACACTATTTCCCAGGGTAACGACCTGGCAGATTGAACAGCGAAACATACAGCTCAGACTCATACTCATGCAACTGATATGACAAAGACCGACGTATCTTCACTGACACATTGCATGACAGTTAGGGATCCCACACAAGATGTAATCGACATACAGACACATGCTACTCCAGACGAAATCAAGAAATGGACTGAACAAGGAGGGATCCAGACAGAACAGGGATGGATGACGAAGGGAAAGACCACATGGTTTCTCCCCGACTCTATGGTTCAAGTTATCATCAACACAGCACATAGTCCAGCACATTTAGGAGAGAAAGCCATGTTAGACAGTTTACAGAACCTCTGGTTCAACAAACATTTACGAGCAGCAGCAAAACAGAAAGTGCGTACCTGCATGATCTGTTGTCAGTTCAATCCAGAAAAAGGTATTCCCGTGGAACGAGGTGGATTTCATCCTCCCGACCATCCTTTTGAAGTCCTCCAGATGGATTATATCCAGATGGACAGATGCCGAGGATTCAAGTATGTCCTCGTAGTTGTATGTGCCCTATCCAGATGGACAGAAGCATATCCCGTCCCAGATTACACTGCCCCGACCACTGCCAAGCAGTTGGTTCGTGAATTCTTCCCACGGTACGGTTTGCCCCGTGTCGTGTATTCAGATAATGGTCAGCCATTCTCGTCCGAACTCATGAAGCAGGTTTCCCTTTTGTTAGGTTACCAATGGAAGTTCCACTGTGTTCGGCATCCCGAACCAGCTGGATTAGTGGAGAGACACAATCAGACTCTGAAAACCCGTCTTGCCAAAGTGTGTAAAGAGAAAGGTGTAGATTGGATGGTAGCTTTACCGGTTGCCCTCTTTTATATGCGAATGGTAGCTCATTCTAGGACAGGGCTATCCCCGTATGAGGTGGTCTTTGGTAGGCCTCCTAATATGTGGGGGACGCCTATGCCACGTAAAATAACGGATGTTGACAGTACTATGCTGACAGATTACCTTGCCTCCTTGATGTCTGCACTACTATCATGTCGTTCACAGGTCGCGGCAGCCTTCCCAGACAACACCGAGGTGAAACCGCATGAACTGGTCCCAGGAGATGTCGTCGTGGTCCGCAATTTTGACCGAGCAAGCCCTCTGGAGCCCCGCTGGAAAGAACCGAAGATCGTTTTGTTGACCACAAGGACCGTAGTGAAACTAGAAGGAAGAAAAGGCTGGCAGCACTCGAGCCACGTCAAGAAATTTTATGGACTTCCGCCAAAGACTGTTTCCCAGGACTGCCGCATTCCAGACACTGATACTAAACTCCCCCTGTTATAGAAAACTCCGTCCCAGGAGTACAGATTAAAATTGAGGTCTAGTAAGTCAGACAGTTTAATTGTTTAAGTCCCCTCCTGGGTGAAGCGGTTAGACAGGTTCCTGACATGTATAAGATAGACCCCAATAGAGAGAGAGATAGACAGGAGATCAAGAAACGAAAATATTGTAAAAATCTCCGGAGCCATTGCATCTGCACGTTACTTGTTATGTTTTTTCTGAGTCTTACGATTATTATCATAAGTTGGATGTTACATATGTACTTTCCTATTGCACATTCTTTTTCTAATGACACTGCAGAGCACACGTTTAGTGCCCTGCCTCCACATGAATTGTCTTATCGACTTGCGCTGCGCAACAATACATTCATCCGTATGTTACACCATTCTCACCAGATCAACAATGCAACTAATTGTTGGATATGTAGCCGACTCCCTCCCTATCAGAACTATAAGGGAGCTCTGCCCCTTTTTCCTTACCCGTTTACACATAATGGTTCCTGTGGTGCATGGTTTAGTTTAATATCCTCTTTAGACACTGAATCCAGAGTTTCCCAAGGCAATTGGATATGGGGAAATCTGAACACAGTTATGAACAAAGCATGTTTCCCAAATGAGGAAGGTCTTCCACAAATGACAGGGACCGATCTAGAAAATGAAGTGTATGGATTAGGCAATTTTACTCTTAACCTCATGATTCTAAATGTTCAGTCCGAGACTAGTCCAGGCTTGCCATCTATATCAGTTTTACCAGCAAAAGGTGTATTATGCGTCAGAAAGAATGGTTCAGTACATCTAGGTCGCAGTGACTGTACTACTGTGGTCGAATTCAGTGATAAAGGCAAGTCTACATTCAAAGCTTCCCGACATTCCTATTTTATTTGTGGTCAGACAGCTTATGTACGTTTACCTCTAGATTGGGATGGTACTTGTTTTATTGCATTCCTATTGCCACCAGTTTTTCTAGCCCCATCCGATTATCACAGGAATTCCCGCCTCGATCTCGTTAGACACAAGAGAGATCTCCCAATAGTTGATCAGACTGAAACCACATGGGAACAATATACAGATTTCAATAAAGGATTCTTTCCTTATCTAGGCACTGTCTCAAATAGTAAACTGATACGCAAATTAACCAGAATCCTCGAAGCAGTAGTGAATGAGACTACTTCTGCTTTGGGCAACTTAACAGAGGAGCAGTCTGCTACGAGACTTGTTGTTCTTCAGAACCGCCTTGTCCTTGACGTCATCCTGGCCGATAGGGGCGGAGCTTGTAGAGTCATCGGATCCAGTTGTTGCGTGTTTATTCCTAATAACGCGCCATCAGTATACAAAGCTATCACCAGGCTTCATGAAATAGCTCATCAGATACACCAGAATCCAGGCTCCTGGACTTGGTCCGGTTGGCTCTGGAGTGTAATATCAGCCTGGGGATGGAAGCTACTGTCATTCCTAGGAATTGTATTGGCCGTAGTATTCAGTTGTTGTCTATGCCTGCAATGTGGGCCAGCGATTTGCGGCTTGTGCGCCACATCATGTATTCCCCATCCAAGTCCACGTTCTCGTACCCGAATGAAAAAAGATGAGCAAATGATGTTATATGAACAGATAGATGGTCTCATGAAGATTGATATATCCTGAAGGGCACGTAGGGGACAAGGAGGGAATGAGGTAATTGAAATTTTTATGGTCCAGTATGTCCCCTAACGTGTACCCCAACGTCTCCATGTACGAGCTTAAAGTACATGTAACTTCCCTCCACAACCAAATCTGAAGACGCAAATACATTTGCGTCCAACGTTAACATGTCCTCTTTCAGATCCACCATGAATGGATCGATAATTCAGTTCCTAACCATGTCATGCCAACGTCTTTACATGGTGCATTTTCACGTTTTTCCTGGCTCTGCCGAGCTAGGCCCTGATTTCTGTCTTCGAACCACTTCTGTCTCTGCCTCTGAAAGCTGCAGCCTGAAGATGCATCCCTGACCTCTGCCTTACTTCCTGCCAAGCGAAGCGGTGCCTGGCTCAACCTGGCCTGCCTGCCAAGACAGTATTTTGCCTTCAAGTTATCTGTTCAGCCTCCTCGAAAACACATTCCAGTCTAGTGATTAAGGTAAACCTATCCCCGGCTGCAGAGCAAAGAGCAAGCCTTCCTGTCTCCTTCATGTAATTCATTGCTCCTGTTGCCATAGTAGGCCCATGGCCCCGCACGTAGACACGTAGACACATATGCACGCACTAGCATTCAGTATAGAATAGCCTCTGCCCGAGAGACCTTTTACTCCAGATAATACATCCTCCAAACATAAGATACCAGATATGTTATAGGTCCAGGTCGTTCTGACATCCCAGACTTCTGTCTCCTTTACTAGTGTTAAAGTTCTCCCCAGTTACACGACTATGTCACGTCATGCTAGCTGCGCGCGCATCCGCACTTCCTGCTGACTCTGCAGATTACCTCTGTACATACACCCACTTATGACACTTTCTGTGACGTTTCCAGCACACGCCTCCGCGCACACCCTTGTACATGCCTTTTTGCTACGCACATGTGTTCTTATCTTATTCTTTTCACTTGTCACGCCTACTGTATCCATCACTATTGTACAGTTTTACTATATATGTCATGTACTGTTAATAAATCGTTGACATCTTTTTGCCATCATTGCATATACCCCCGAACCCTTGTATTGATGGAACTGATTTCCATGGCTCGAGTCATCCCGATTAAAGCCCGTATGACTCAGACACCACGGACTCTGCCTCTCATTTGATTGAGCTATTCTTTTACTCGTCAGTAATTATACGGAAAAATAGAACGGTAAATTATATTTACCACAGCTGTATGGACTGCTGACGGATTGGAACTGGATGACGAGTATTGGCAAATGGCCGTGTCCTCCCCCAAGGAGGTGGCCATCCCTGCCCGCCTTCGGTTCATTCAGTTAAAGATCCTCCATCGTGTGTATGTAACTGGTCAGCATCTGGTACGAATGGGTTATTCTCTGGATGGTCTATGTAAGCGCGGCTGCGGCATGAGTGGTACCTTCCTTCATATATTTTGGGAGTGTCCTGCTGTTGCCGCTTTTTGGTCCAGAGTGCATGCCACCATGGAAATGGTCACGGGGGTCTCACTTCTGCCTGAGGCCAGACGCTGCCTCCTCAATGTATGGGAACCGAATGATTATAACACTGCGCAGATTTGTTGGGCGACCCTTGGTAACATGGTTGCTAAGAGGGATATTGCGCAGCTATGGGGCTACCATAGACCGCCTACAATATCGGCTTGGAAGGTAAACATGGACTGGTGCATGTTCAGAGAAAAGACAGTTTACCTATCCCGGGGCAGACACAGGAGATGAAACAGAATATGGTCTCAATGGAACGCTTATCGTGGGAATGTTTGTACTCCCCCATAGGATTTTACCCTCGATATTCCCATGTCTCCCTAGACGGCATTCCAGGTGTACATACGCTACTTGTATATATTGCATGGTCTCCTCGCTGCCCCCTCACCTCGTAATTGATGCTTTGTACATTCCTTGCTTACTATGGAACTAATCCCCGTGAACTCATGTTTCCCGAATATATTTTTCTTTGCCTTGTGAATGTGTGTTATGTTAGTTGTTTTTTGAAAAATTTAAAATTTAAAAATAGTAAGACCTTCATCTTCTCCTACGCCACTATTCCGCTCCTGTCAAAACGACATGTTGAATTGCTGCCGGGCCCGCGGGCTGTCGGCTGAAAGCTGTATAAACTTGCAATGTCAACAGTTTTGTTTTTTTTTAATTTATTTTTTATTGTTTTAGCGACAGCCGGCCCCTGTGGTTGTAGGCCTGCAAATGTAATACTGCGTTTGAAATAAAGGTTTTCAAAAAAATAAAAAATAAATAAAAACAATGGACTACAGCTAAAAAATGGTGTGCCTCCCACCACTCTTCTGATAGCCCATTCTAGCTCGGCAGATTTTTGGCACTTTAGCCAAGTGTTCAGAAGAAGAGAGTAGAGTTCTAGCAGGGACATAGTCATGAATCCTCTCTCTCCGATAGCCGACCCATGAACCATGCAGGGCTTTGTGAACCAGTACCATGGATTTAAACAATATCCTTGTTTTATTGGAAGCCAATAGAGGGCCTTCAGATGTGTGATATATGTGTTCTCAGAGGGAGCTTGAGACCGTCTGCAGTCTGCCAAGGAGGAGCTCCAGAAGGCTTAAGTAGAGACCATTTCCATAATCCCATTTAGATGTTATTAATTCTTGAATTACCATTCTCTTGGAAGACTCTGATAAAAAGAGGGATGAATTTTTTCAGCATCCGAAGCGGCCCATAGCAGAAACCTATCAGAGCCTGAATCTGTGGTTGAAAGCAAAGGGCATTATCAAACTTGATCACTAAGTTCCTTGTTGAGGGCCAGGAAATGGGGTGTCCTTGGGCCAGAAACATCTCCAATGGTTAGGGGGGGATGAACCGAAGATCATAATATCGGTCTTATCCAGGTTGCATTTTAGCTGATTAATTGCCAGCCACCGGAACATCTTAGAGAGGCAGTTTTTAATACGTTCCCCAGCAAACTCTTCTCCCTTACCACAGGAGCAGGCAAGCTGGGTATTAGCTGCATAAGAAATCACTTTAGCTCCCAAAGCCTCTGCCAATACCGCAAGAGGTGTAAGATATACATTAAATAGAGTAGGGCTTTAAACAACCCTGAGGTACACCAACTGTTAGTTTACGCACCTTGGAAGAGAAAGGAGGCAGCCAAACCTCTAGGCTTCTTCCATCCAGAAAAGAGGTAAGCCAGTTTAGGAGAGTCTACTTGATCCCAATTGCCTGTAGACGATCAAGCAGCCTTCGGTGAGGGAAGGTATTGAAAGCCGCCAATAAGTCTAGCATGATCAAGATGGCCTTGTCTCCTGTGTCCATGACGCCTCTTACATATTCCACAGCTTCTAAAAGAGCTGTTTTTGTATTAAAGTGAGGCCTGAACCCTGACTGGCTAGGATGTAGAAGATTATTCTCCTCCAGAAATTGTGACAATTGTGCATTGAGCGATTATTCCAATATTTTGGAAAAAGCAGGGAGAAGAGAGATGGGTCTATAGTTAGCGGGCGTATTCAGATCAGATGTGCGTTTTTTAAGTAGTGGTATGAAGTTTCCTCTTTTGCAATGGGCCGGGACCTTGCCAGATTGTAAAGAGGTGTTTAATACTCTGTTTACAATCTTGTTAATGAGCTGGGCTGTGTTGGTCAGCGGTGCGGTAAGGCATAGATGGGAAGGGGAACCCGCCTTCAGACTCTTAGTAGCAGCCAAAGAGTCCTTTGGAGGCAAAAGACAGAATTTATCAAAGGTTGGACTCCCCTCGGTGGTAGTAGAAGCATGTGTTATCTCTGAATGTATCATTGTTGATTGCCCTTCTATGAGAAGAGGATGGGGAGAGGATGTGGCCTAACGGCTAGGGAGGTCGATCTCAAATCTGGGGAACCTGGTTCAAGTCTCTGCAATGACGCTCAACATCCTGTGATTCTGGGCAAATCACTTAATCTCACCGTGCCTAACAAAAATTAATATGTCCTTGTGTAAGCAACTGGTGCTCATGTAAAGCGCTCTGATACCTGATACCTTTGGGTCAAGTTCACACTATATAAAACTCCTGAAGAAAAAAGAAGAGAAGATTTGCCTGGATGGTGGAACTTGTATTATGAAGACCTAGTTCCAGCTCATCGCTCCATTCTGCCGAAGGTTGGCAATCTTTGGAGATGGCCTCAGGACTTAAAAAGTATTTCACAATTTAAAAAAACTCCTTAGATTTATTGCCTGATTCAACAATCTTTTTTCAAAGGAGATTTTTTAGCTAGATGTACCTCTAAGTTATAGTCCTTCAGTGCTAGCTTATAAACCATGTTATCCTCTAAGCTGTAGTTGTCTCCATTTCCTTTCAAGATGTTTATATTGTTTTATCTTGATCTAAGGGCCTCATGGAACCAAAGAGCTGTTGGTTTAGTCCTACTAGAATGATGTGCGGAAATAGGGTCTAGCTTATTAATAGTGCCTTGGATCCAGTCATCCAAGCACATGGCATCCAGTTCGAGGTAACCAGAAAGGACCTGTTTATTTCTTTCGAGTACTTGAATGTGGTCCCACCCTGAAGTAGGCTAATCCCTTTTCATATCAATGGTACCACTCTCAAATGCGTATATATGTTTACCTTCCTGGGGCTTTCATTTGACAGTATGAGTACTTGAAAGCACTTGAGGAATCTGAGGCTTACGCAGTTTGAACAAGCCACAGCCACTTTGTTCAAATGTGCTGCCAAACCGGAGTCTATGCTCTTAGACGCAGCCATTACCATATATAAAGCTAGGCCTATACCGATTTCAACCTATGGTGGTGAGGTGTGGGGATACACCGACCACTCTCAACTGCAAATTAGCGAAAATAAGTTCCTGCAAAGTTTTCGGTCACTTCCTCCAAAGTTCCTTCTATAATAGTGTTGGAAATACCTAACGAATTAAAGCTTGAGTACTGTAAATAAGACTGCAGGTAGTCCATGGACGTATTCCAACAACGTTTATTTCACAAAACAGCATGATATGCATACAGCAAGGATCAAGCAGTTCAATGGCGTACCAATCGCTCACTATGCATATATTCCCCCTGATACCTTTTCCAACACTGCATCCTTCTCCGCCCGAGCCAGCAGTTTACCACTCGTTGAAGCCTCATATAAAAAAGGCACCATACTAAATGGCAAAGCAACCGCTTGCTACAGCAATACAGATGACACGAGCGTGTGGAGTAACGCTCTCCTGTCACCCTCACAGATTTCTCTTCTTTACTTTATGTCAAAACATTGTTTTGGAATCTTGCAGGTAGACATCTTGCCATCAACTCTCTGGATACATGCCTAGTTATAACTGGCTCTATACATTTACTGCAATCCCCTTCCTTCACTTCCAAAAACACATCACTGCCACAGCTACCCAGGCTGTCCTTTCCCCCTTGAATAATGGCACTCTATTAAGATTCCATACTGTTCCTTCGTCTACACGAACAGCATTCTTGAAAATTTGAATGACCCGAATAGGATCAGACCAAGTATTGCCCCCCTTTCCTCCAGTACTGGGTTTGCGAACACAAACTAAGTCACCAATTTCCACCCTTTGTCTGCTCGCACAACCCTTCCTTTCTCTCCGTTCTTATTTCATCTTAAGTTTATTCTCCTCCATTTTGTGCGGAATCCTCACAAAATCCAATTTGGCAACCTCATTGACCTTGTTCTTTTTCATCCTTAAACACCAAGGTACTAACCTGGATCCCGGCTTAAGTCCCCTCAATAATTCAAAAGCACGTACTGAGGTGTTAGAATTGGGAGACGTTCCATAAACCAAAAGCATGGATAGCAAACCGTTTCTCCACTTGAGACCACCCCTAATAGATAGTTGTATAGCTTCCTTGACCACGCTCTTAAACTTTTCTACCTGACTGTTTGCTTCAGGATGGAAAACAGCAATTATCCTATGTGTCACACCACATTTTATAAAGAAATCTTCCATGTTTTTACTAGTAAATTGCGGACCATTGTCAATAACTATTCCATGGGGAATACCGTCTATTCATAACACTTCATCCAAAAGCTCTATCACCCTCTCAGATGTAACTTCTTTCACCATCTTGACCTCTGGCCACTTGGAGTAGTAGTCAATTAATACAATTCCATATGCCTCTTGTTTGGGTAAAACAGCAAAAGGATCAATAATGTAAATCCCTAACTTACTCGAAGGTGCCTCAGGGAAATCAATAGGTTGTGGATCAGCGCCTAAGGATTTTACGGATTTGTCACAGAGAGAGCATGTGTTACCCAATCTCACTTGGTGTTCAACATAACTATCAATACCGGGCCACCAAAAATTTTCGTTGGTTTGCCTCCTTGTCGCCCTCAAGAGCTAACTCAATAATGTTCTCTCTCAATTTAAATGGAGGCATACATTTTGTCACTCCTGATAATAATACCATTTTCAATCGCCAACTCTTCCCGTACTTTAAAATACCCCATAATGTCACCACTCATTCTCCTCACTTCAGGCCATCCATGTAAAATAAAATGCAGTAGTAATTTGAGTTCATTATCTCTTTCCATTTCCTCCATCCATTTTCCTTCTTGTACTGTGACAAATGGGTCACCAATCATGTTTATGTCTTTTAATGTAAGCCTACACAATCTTCCTTGTCTACCTCTTCATGTTCACTACAAGGTAAAGGCAATCTAGACATGCAGTCAGCATGTGCATTGTCTCTCGCATTCACAAATTCTAACTGACATTGAAAAGTTTGTAGTCTGGAGTCCAACCTAGTGGACATGGTGCTTCCTCCTCCTGGTCCCATCATCTGAATCAAAGGGTTTATGGTCCGTCTTAATAATACATTTATTGCCCCACAAAAATGTTCTGAAATGTTCAACACCCCAAACGCAAGCTGGCCATTCCCATTCAATTCCAGAATAATTATTTCCTGCATTTCTTAAGGCTCTGGAAGCGTATGCAATAATCCATTCTCTGAAATGAATGAATGAAATAAAAATAGCTCTTTTATAGCGCATGGCTACCCGGAGGCATCCCAGCGCTTGAAGCTGTGACAGAGAGGGACTGAAGGTGAAACAGGGATCAATATTCGTTAGATTCCAGGGAAGAGCCAAGTTTTTATTTTCTTATTAAATGAAAGATGATTGGTCTCCTGACGAAGTGGGGGGGCAGAGAGTTCCATAACTTTGAAGTGTTGTAGGAGAAGAGACGGCCACCTGTACGAGCCTTGTTGATTCTGTTGACTTGTGCCAGGTTAAGATCGTTGGAGCAGAGGTTTCTGGTCATTTTATGTGGTTTGATCAGATTGGTAAGGATCGGGGGGCCTTTGCCTTGCAGATTTTTATGGGCAATACAGAGGGCTTTGAAATGTACACGTTCCTTTATCGGTAGCCAATGAAGTGATCTTAGCGCTGGCTTAGCTGAGGAGCGGTGGTTATGGCTCGGCAGCAATCTAGCTGCTGAATTTTGGACTACCTGGAGTTTCTGGATCACAGAGACCGGGGCTCCCAGATAGAGCGCATTACCGTAAAATAAAATCATAAAATCATGGCTTGGACCAGAATTTTTTTGGCTCTATCGGGAAGTTGAGGAAGGATTTTACGTATGGATTTTAGCAAGCCGAAGCAGGTGCCATTGTGTCTCTGCATTAACACCCCTCCCTGTCCATTATTGCTGGCGTCGACCATCACATCACTACACATTGTTTGCAAACAATTAGGGGTCTCAAACAAAGATCATTCACAATAAATCCTTTCAGACGGGTAAATGCATTTGTCATCTCTTCAGACCAGCTAAATTTTGCATACTTTTTAGCAAACATCTGAATATCTCCACCTTAGATGCGTCGTTAGGAAAACATTTTGCATAAAACTCAATTAGACCTAGAATGCTACTAATTGCCCCTTAGAGCTTGGAACTGGAGCCTTGATTTTTTTTTAATATCTTTATTTGCATTTTGTCAAATGTGAAGGTAACATAAAAAGTATTGAAAAAAACCATATATGAGGCAGTGACAGTTGACCAATACATGTACGACGAGGGTTACATTGCAGTTTGGTGGAACAGTGGCCAACCATGAATAATATTAGTCCAGTGCAACAGGTAAAGAATAGCGGAGCGTTAGTGTCAGACATTGCATCGGAGGCAATCAACCAAAGTATTGCACATTTATGTCTGTACAGGCGACAGCGCTCACCGTATCTCGACCTGGCGTCATTGCTGTGTCCATGCGCCCAGATGGCATTTCACATGGGTGCCTGCACCGGATTGGGTAGGTAAAAAATAAGGTTGAAGCAAACTTGATACAGTGCATATAATAATAAAATAAAAAACAAGAACAAACCATCGTCAAATCGTCATGCCCGGGCCAGGATATGTAGAAGAAGGGTGCTGCCATTGAGTCCTGTGTTGCCGCGCGGACTGCTGCTGAAACAGCGCCCTTTTTAAAAAATTGCTTGTTTGTACATCACCTTTTTAAAAAAATACTTGTATTTAAATTGGGGAATTAGGTTCTGGGAATATCTCACCTGTGTCCTCACCGCTTGTCCTTAAGCTCCGCTAAGATCTCTACCCCTAGGCCTAGCCAATCGGCCCTAAGGAGGATGAGTCGGAGGCAGGGCTCAGGTACTAAAGCTCTTCCCAGCGTGGGAGCGGACAATTGAGTCCTGTGTTGCCGTCCGAACCGCTGCTGAAACAGCGCCCTTTTTTAAAAATTGCTTGTTTGCACATCACCTTTTAAAAAAAATACTTGTATTAGAATTGGGGAATTAGGTTCTGGGAATATCTCACGTGTGTCCTCGCCGCTTGCCCTGAAGCTCCGCTAAGATCTCCACCCCTAGGCCTAGCCAATCGGCCCAAATGAGGAGGAGTCGGAGGCGGGCTCAGGTACTAATGCAGACCATAGCTTGGAAGCGCAGCAGACGCGACAGCGGCACGCCAAAGGCAAGCCCGTCTGCGCCCGTCTGCTCCAGACCAGGCCCAGGGGCCTGCCCCCCTGCACGATCCACCATCTACTCTTCGGAGGATCTAAAAAAGTTAAACCTGGCAGACCTCCTGCACTGCCCCGCCACCCGCGCACGCCTTGACCACCTAGGTATCTTTCATAAGCACAACACTTCAGCACCCCGATTTACCACCCCTGGCGAAAGCCATAGGCCCACCCTTGCGCAGGAAAGAGACCCCACTCTACGCACTCTCTACCTTAATACCGGCTCCCTAGTCAAGCATCAACTAGATATCTTTCTCCTTCTACTGTCAGATAAGCCAGACATATTCTTAATCACCGAAACTTGGCTTAACGCTGACTCCACCCCTGATATCCTGGCAGCCCTCCCCGACACCTATTACATCTTACAGGTCAACCGCGCTCCAGGAAAAGCGGGAAGGGGAGTAGCAGCCATCATGCATAAAGACAGACTGGTAGCAGACAATGTGATCATCAAACTTGACTCCAAGGCTGGCTCACTTATCTGCGTCCTTCTATACAGACCCCCTCAACACATGCCCTCATTTCCCCTCTTACTGAGCGGGCAGGTGGCCCCCTTGGTCACAGATCATACTAAAATTCTTCTACTGGGCGACCTAAATTATTGCTGTATTGACGACTCAGGCGGCCCTCATGCCACAGAACTAATGGAGCTACTACTTAATCTCAATTTCAGTCATCATATCTTCTCTGCGACTCACACCAAAGGCCACACCTTAGACCAGGTCTGGTCCACTAACCTCACAGTATCTAAGCCCAATATATCCCCTTGCAGCTGGTCTGACCACCACATCATAAACTTCTCCATCTCTATCCCTACCTGCAGTATGCCGCCGGCACCCGAAGGGGGCCTGGTCAAGAAATGGAACACCCTCGACACCCCTGCTTTTCTGGACAGCTTGGCCCACTCCACCCCCAAAGACACTCTGGATGTGGACCTAGCCGAGGCTAACATCTCGAATTGGCTATTAGCAGCTAGCAACATACATGCTCCACTCCAAAAGCTAAAAATTGCCCGGCACTCGGATGCCCAAAGATGGTTCTCTCAGAACCTCAGGGCTCGGAAATTAGATTCCCGCCAAAAAGAGCGGAAATGGAGGCACGCCTATGCGCCGGATGACAAACTTTCATATCTAGCTGCCCGCTCAGACTATAAAAAAGCCATTATCTTAGCGAAAGCCACCTACTTTTCGGAAAAAATCGAGAAATCAAACAACAAATCTAAAGACATCTTTTCTATAGTCAATGAGCTAACCAACTCCAATCCTCCCCAAAATCGCGCCAACCCAACAATTGTGTGACTCTCTCAACAACTACTTCCTAGATAAGATAGCTACCATTAAAGCCATCATCCCAGTCGCCGACCCCAACACTGTTCCCCCCGCCGCAGCATGTAGTGCCCACACTTTCAACCACTTTCCACCCATAGATACCCACTCCTTACAGGCCCTACTGGCAAGGGTGAAATCTGGCTCTCCAGGGACTGCTGCCCCCCGCACATCTTAAAGGATACCCTCTTGGTCATTTCACCTCCTATCCTGACCCTCCTCAATGAATCCCTGTCCCAGGGAAGGGTCCCTATTGCCTTCAAGGAGGCGGTCGTTGTCCCCCTCCTGAAAAAGCCAGGCGCAGACCCCGCAAACCCCTCGAACTACAGGCCGATTTCCCTTCTCCCCTACCTGGCCAAAGTCCTTGAGGCACACATAACCACTCATCTGTCCAACTTCATACAACAGTCCAACTACCTAGACCCCCACAGGCTGGGTTTCGCCCTTCCCACTCCACCAAGACAGTCATCACCGCAGTCATGGACGCACTCCGAAGAAATGTTGATAAAGGGATACCTCAGGCGCTGGTCCTTCTGGGCCTCTCGGCCGCATTTGACATGGTCGATCATACCATCCTATTGGACCGTGTCAAACAGGCCTACAATTGGATCAGATCCTTCCTCAGGGAACGCACTCAAGCGGTCCGCTTAGCCCCTTTCAACGCTCCTAAGCTCCCCACTTCCTGCGGGGTCCCTCAGGGATCTTCTCTGTCTCCCCTACTGTTCAATCTGTACCTCTCTCCCCTGATACGGTCCCTGAAGGATTACAAGGCCACCAGGTTTTACTATGCCGATGACCTTCAATTGATCTTTACTATAGACAATGCCCCTGAATCCATCCGGGTGTTCCAGGACACTCTGCTTCACATCCGCCAATGGATGGATCTCAACCATATAAAACTTAACCCCGGTAAAACCGAGCTAGTCCTCTTTGGTACAGGTCAGACACTCTGGGGCCCACACTACTGGCCCCCAGAACTCGGCCCGCTCCGATCCCTTCTCCCTCTGCTAAAAGCCTAGGAGTCATCATCGACAAGGATCTCTCCCTAGAAGCCCAAATAGGCGCTGTCGTGTCCTCCTGCTTCTTTCAGCTACGCAAGATCCGGAAGATCAGTCGGATGCTCACTCAATTAGCCCTGATCCAGGCTGTAATTGCCCTGGCATTATCTCACCTGGACTATGCTAATTCAATCTACTTAGGCCTTTCACTCTGCCTCACCAAGCGTATCCAACTGGCCCAGAATCAGGCAGCCAGGTTTGCGACTCTGGCACCCAGACTTTGGAATTCCCTCCCTCTGGAAATTCGGTCCTGCAACAAACTCCTAGATTTTAGAAGACTGCTTAGAAAGTGGCTATTCACACAGGCCCACGTATAGCCCTCTGCAGGCCCCGGCACATACTAGACTCAGCGCCATGAAACCTTACGGTGTACGTGCGCTCTACAAGATAATATTAACATAACATAACTTAACATCTAAGCTGTATTAAGCTCATTGCCCCGTCCCCCTAGTGCCCAAGGAGATAAGCAGCTGAGCCTCACCCTCCCCGACGCACATGGACCTTGGAAATATCTCCTCCTCCCATGTCGTCACTCGGTTAATTACATGCCTAGAGTGTCATGAATCTGGGGGTCGGTGTTTGTGCCCCGCCCGCCATCCGCTTGTGGGGAGTTTTTCCCGGTTTCCCCTTCTGCGTGTTACAGGTATGCGAGTATTGTGCCCCAGAATTGTGCAATAGCGTATTTACGCAACCTGGCTATTTCCTCCCTGTGTAGTGACGTGCTCTCCTCCTGTGCCCATACGAGGAGTGATTTTTTCCAGCTGGCAACAACGAGAGGGTCGGCATGCTTCCATCTTTTAGTGATCATTCTTTTTACTACTATGAGGCCAACGTTGATAAATCTGGATGTAACCTTATGTTTCTTCGGCCTGGGGTAGAAGCCCAGGATGCATGCTTCCGATGTGTGTGGCAGTGATCTGTCAGTGCATGTCACGAGTGCCGCAGTGACATCTTGCCAATATGTATGTAGAAAGGTACAGGGCCATAACATGTGAAGGAGGTCTGTGTTTGTCTGTAAGCAGCGGGGACATGTCGAGGTGGTCATGTGAAAGTATTTGTCCGGGGAAAGGTATGCTCTGTGTGTAATATATGTCTGTATGAGCCTAAATCTGGAATTCCATGGTATATATGTTGGGGTAGCTAGAATGATATCCCATTCATTATCTGACCATGGATTCCCACTGTCTGCCTCCCACTTCGTGAGGAGGGCCACCAGAGGCTGTGTCGTATGTGTGAGTAATGCTTCCACCTACTTGGAACTGGAGCCTTGACGATTTTATCAACATTACTTTACTTTGGTTTAATACCATTCCCACTTATGTTGTGCCCTAAGTATGAACCTGAACCTTTATTTGCCATCACGTAATGTAAGACCTTTTCATGACAAGGCAGAAAGGACCTTTTTCAGATTACCGTCATGATCTTTATTATCCTTTCCAAAAACAAGCATGTCATCCTGGAATGCCACAGTGCCAGTTACGCCCTCAAGGGTTTCTTTCATGAGCCTCAGAAACACTGAAGCTGCACTGGCGAATCCAAAAGGCATGCAACAGTATCTGAATAAATCTTTCAGGTGTAATAAAAGCAGTCAGATTCTTGAAATCATCATCAAGGACAACTTGGTGGTACGCACTGGCAAGATTAATACAGGAAAACACTTTCGCTCCTGCTAAGGTGGAAACCATTTTGTGTAAATTGGGAAGGAGATGGGCATCAACCCAAATGACATTATTGAGACTGCGTAAGTCAACACACAAACTCAATTCGCCAAAATGTTTGACCGCAGTCACCACCGGAGATACCCATGGTGATGAAACAACTGGTTCAATAAATGTTTTTGTTGCACATATCATGTAAAATATCCTTAAGTTTTCCTCTATAGGATAAGGGTACATTTTAAACTCTATGACAAATAGGGATAGGACCTTCTATGAGCTTGATGCAATGTCGGAATCCATGATATTCTTTTAATTGATTAATTAATACCTTAGGAAATTATGTTTATAATTTTTGAATAAATTCAGCATTATCGTCACCCTTGATAGTGTAAGAACCAATGGCAAACACTTGGGGATTGGCTCTGGGATTTAACCTTTTTCCCATTTCCTCCTGGTGTGGCCATCCTAATAATCATTGTCCTTTCCTTGCTACATAGACTTTGCCAAATGTGTGACGTCCTGTGAATTTCTAAAGTAGCCCAAAAGTATCTTACCAAATCAATTTTGCGACCAGTGTAACCTCCCGGAGCAATATCTGAAGCAATTAAACACTTATCTGGCCAGTTCTTCTTAATAATATCAAGAGAAATAATGGTATACCAAGCACACAAATCTACTAGTACATGTATGCTGATACCATCAATATTAACATCACAGAAAGTAAATTAAGTCATCTTTTCATTCGCGCAAATGTTGAGGACAGTGTTAACATTTTCTTCATAATAATCATTCATACATTCGTTGTCTTCATTACCCTGGATGAGATTCACTCTTTTAGGCGCTGATCGACAAACTTTACTGAAATGCCCTTTCTTGCCACATCTAGAACAAATTTTATCAGCTGTCTGACATATTTTTGCATTGCGTAAATGATTACTACTACCACATCTATAGCAAAGGTTGACATGCCTCCTGCCATCTTGTTTTATCCCTTTGTACTTATCTTGTGCATTCCTTTGTATGACATCATTCTTAGGTGACTAGTACGTCCTTGCTTTCTCTGAATTTTTAGACACAATATGTACCTCATTTTTTTCAGTACCTCTTATTTCTTGTACAAACATTTCTGAGTTCTCAATAGCTTTTGCAATGTCAATAGCAGCAATTAAAGACATGTCAGAAGATGTCCATAATCTTTCTTGAAATGAGTTCTCATTAAAATCTGATCCCGCAAGTGACCGCGAAAGATCTCAAAACACAAACACACTCCTCAATAGGCTCATAGATATGTTGTTTCCTACAGTAGAATATACACCTCTTCATAACTATATTGGTTTTCTTACTATATCTCAGAGCTAATTGTTTAGATGCATATTGATATACATCAATATTAACTGGCTTGATTAAGGCAGGTACATGTTTTAATTCTTTTACCCCATTCCACCCAAGCAGTGCTTTAATAGTGTAAGTTTTCTCTCTGGTTTGCCTTCCTCTCATTCTAATCCTGCCACATAGGCTAAAAATACAGGTTCCCATATTTCCCAATCCATGGGAGGTTCTCCTGGCACAGAGAGAAAAGATGGAGGTGGTACAATTCCAGACATGCTGAAAGAAACCAGCTGGAAAAATACATCAAGTTATGATGGAGAATAGACATTCTTGAAAATTAAAATGGTTAATAATGCTGGATAAAATAACAAAAGTGGCCAGCATTGTCTAGAAGACAAAAGATAAGCTGGTGTGTGCATCACCGTAGCAACCACACAAACTGGTACATACATCCAATGTAGCAACGTGTAAAACCATGGAAATTCTTCTTCACGAATCCAAAAGCGGGGTGGAAAATTGACAAATGACGAAAGTTGTTGACGTAGCCAATAAAAACACAAAAGCCTATAAAAGCCAGAGTTAACCCCTTGGCCGCGGACGGGCGGGCTGTGCTCATGATGGCGTTGTTCCGTCACTGCCCCGCCCGCTCATTCATTTGCCCGCACAGGCGGGGAATTAATGCCGCGTGGGCGGAGCGGCAGCCGCATGACGGAACCACACCGTCATAAGCACACGCCACCCGTGGCTCATGACGGCGTGGTTCCGTCATAAGCAGGCAAGGGGTTAAAGCAAAATACAGTGAGGAAACTCCGTGCCCTATCCAAAAGGTCCAATTGGAAGCAATTTCAGCCAATCCAAATTAGAGGCTGAACTCAGTTGCAGGTGCCAATAATGAATCCTTCAAACAACAAACGTAGTTCCGCCTGCTCGTCGCCAGTGTTAGAAATACCAAACGAAGTAAAGCTTGAGTAAATTGTAAAGAAGACTGCAGGTAATCCATGGAGGTATTCCAATAACGTTTCACAAAACAGCACAATATGCATACAGCAAGGATCAAGCAGTATAATGGCATACAAACTGCTCACCATGCATATGTCCCCCGAAAGCTTTTCAAACCTCGCATCCTCCCTGCCCCAGAGCCAGCAGTTTAGCACCCGTTGATGCCTCATATAAAAAAAGGCATCATATAAACCGGCATAGCAACCACTTGCTACAGCGATTAGGATGGCACACACACATGGAGAATCGCTCTCGTGTCACCCTCACAGCTAGAAGATAAACACAATCAGAAAATGCGCACACACGCATGTAACAAATAGCTCATGAGGAAATAGGACCACAGTATCTGGGGAATGTAATAGATGGCATACAAAGTGCATTCTCCCCCCCACCCGATGAATGCTTTAACGAGAGGCCCTCCTTGCAACCATAACAATTAAACTCGGGAGTCTTGCTTGATTTTCTGCAGTGTGTATGTTTATTAAATAAGTTCACGGGTCAATTACTTCATTGACCCCCTTTCTTTATTATAGTCCAAATTATTTTTCAAATCACAGCATTAAAACTCACACTTATATACATATATATACTCTTTACCGCCCATTCTCCAATAGGCATTTGGTTTAACTTCAGGGCTGCGCCAGCAGGCCACAACCCAGATAGCCTGCTCTATTTACATTAACCCCCTTCCGGTCAACAGAGCCGCAGGTGAATAATATGCCACCACTTGGGCAACCAGCGGCTTCCCGGGTAGGGCTGGAGAAGCCAAGGCCACCAGCAGGTCAGCCCCAACTCTCCCGCCAGCCCGGAGTCCATGATGAATTTTGAAAACCTGTTCAGAGGTAAAAACTGTCACTGGACAAGAAGTTCCCGTGTTATTCTTGTCCGGAACCCCGCTACTGCCCTGCCAGACGACCTCATTTTTAGGGATGGGTGGGTGGGTGCCTTCTCCACGCGACGTCCGACTCCTGGGCGGCCAGCGACGAAAGAGGGAGTCCTAAGATGGACGCAGGCTTTTAAGCCTCGCGCCCTGGTATTCCTTCCGGGGCGTCAATAACCCCCGATTCTATTGGCCCTACTTACTCTTCACTTCCGGGTCGGCCGACCCGGAAGTAAAGCTTGTGGGGTCGGCCCTTTGTTGCCACTAACGACGCCACTCCCCGAAGGGGGGTGGCGCCTTGCATAGATGGCATACAAAGTGCACTCTCCCCCCCACCCGATGCATGCGTTAACGAGAGGCCCTCCTTGCAACCATAACAATTAAACTCGGGAGTCTTGCTTGATTTTCTGCAGTGTGTATGTTTATTAAATAAGTTCACGGGTCAATTACTTCATTGACCCCCTTTCTTTATTATAGTCCAAATTATTTTTCAAATCACAGCATTAAAACTCACACTTATATACATATATATACTCTTTACCGCCCATTCTCCAATGGGCATTTGGTTTAACTTCAGGGCTGCGCCAGCAGGCCACAACCCAGATAGCCTGCTCTCTTTACATTAACCCCCTTCCGGTCAACAGAGCCGCAGGTGAATAATATGCCACCACTTGGGCAACCAGCGGCTTCCGGGGTAGGGCTGGAGAAGCCAAGGCCACCAGCAGGTCAGCCCCAACTCTCCCGCCAGCCCGGAGTCCATGATGAATTTTGAAAACCTGTTCAGAGGTAAAAACTGTCACTGGACAAGAAGTTCCCGTGTTATTCTTGTCCGGAACCCCGCCACAGGGCGAGGCGTTTACTGGCGGACTCGACCTCCCCCCCTGCGCTCGAGAACTTCGGAGATGGCTCCTAAGATTGTTTCTATAAATATCTCGGTGCCTGCCTTTGAAAGGTGCACTCCATCCTCCGCATATAAATCTGGCCTGGACGTTTGTATCAACTTGTGCCGAATAGTTCTAATGCTGGATTTCTGCAAAATTTCTGCCACCGACTGATTTAACCTCTTTATCGATTTATTCACTGCTTTCATGGATGCGCCCCGCGACCAAACCAGCCTCGGGATGACTTCGGACCACATTAGTATAGCCCCGGGCAAAATATTTTTGACCGCTGCTAGAGTGGAAAACAAGAACTCCTTCACTCCTCTCCTTCCTGCCGGGATCATATCGTTGCCTCCACAATGCAACACGAATACGTCTGGGTAAGGCATGCCCCTGGCCAAAGCCGCCTTCAAATCCTTCGGGACGTCAGCTAGGCGCTGCCCGCCTATCCCTACCCAATGATGATCGCATCCTTGCACCCTGTGCACCCTTTCCTCGAGAGTCTCTTTGAAGATCACTCCCGCCCTACAAATAAAGGAGTGGCCGCACCAACATATTTGGATTCTCTTAGGGGAGGTACCTATAATAAACATTGAGAGACACGGTTAACACGATCTTAAACAGGGTGAGCGTAAAATAATGAGAAACAGTTAGATCAACTGTGGCCGTACATAACGTTCGTAACAGGCGGATTTCCAACGACCCAACCTCTTAATCGCCTGCTCGGGCAGCCCCAGGCCAGCAGCCGTTGTTGCTGCCCCAATCCTAAAAGAATGGGATGTGAAATCGGACGGGTCAACCCCGATCTTCGCCAAGGTCATCTTAACCACCCTTGTAAACTGGAACCTGGTGAGGGGGAGACCATTCAAGTGAACCAGTACTCTATCCTCTGCCCCTTGAGGCCTTGCTTGCATGAACTCCCTCATCAATCTAACAGGACAGAAAGACTCGCCTTCTACTCTCCCCAATTGTACCCAAGTCCCTTTACCTAAAGGATCCGTTTTCGACCTTCGAACTCTGAGTCTCAGGACATCTACCGACTCTAATACATCTGCACACCTTAGCCCACCCACGCTATCTGTTTTTGATGCCGGGAGTAATTCTGAGATTCGTAGTGCTCCGCAAAAAGCTAACACGTAGGCCAACCTAAACAATTGGGTCTCATATGAAGAGAAACAAACGAGCGGCAAAGTGTCCAAGATTTTTAACAATTTCCCTACATCTATAGGCCTTCTAGAGTCCTTTGTCCCAGGCGCCAAGCGCTCCCAACCCTTCACCGCTCTTCTTACCCTCTGGTCTTTCGTTGGGTCTGTAACTCCCTGCAACCCTGCATAGAATGCCAGTGCTGATAATTGCCTCTTCATAAATGCCACTGATCTCCCTTTCTCTTTCTGTTGTACTATGAATCCTAACACGCTCTGAGGCACAAAGGCCTCAACCAGCAGGCCCGCTCCCTTTAAGTATGACATATAACATTCCCAAGACTTTTGATACATACTCCTAGTCTTGGGGGCCAGGGATGCTGCTATCAAATCAGAGGCAGTTGGGCACCAAGCTGCCATAGCTCCACTGGGAAGGCTGTCATTGTCGTCTCTGCTTGCGGCCGAAGTGCACGGAATTCTGTCAACTTAAAACGAGACAATGCATCAGCCGCTTTATTCTCAACACCAGGAACATGCCTAGCAGTGAAATGGACGTTGTGGCTCAGGCATTTCAATATTAACTCCTTTAAGAGACGGAGCACCCATCTGCAGGTTGCTCTCTGGTTATTGATCACCATCACTATCAACTACCAACACATGCTATCTGACCAAAATACAATATGCCTGTTTGAGAGCATATCCCCCCACAAGTGCAATGCCACCACTATGGGGAACAATTCCAGGAAAGAAATGTTACGGGTCAGACCTCGCTCCCCCCACTCATCAGGCCAGTGCTGCATGCACCACTTAGGACCCAAAATTGCTCCAAAACCAATACTTCCCGCCGCATCAGTGAACAGCTCTAGATCGGCATTTGGGGTGCTGATGGACCGCCACAACACCGTGCCATTGAACTCCTGCAAGAAACCCTTCCAAATCAATAAGTCCTCTCTCACGTCAGCAGATAACCTAACTCTGTGGTGCTTTGCTCGCAGCCCAGACATTGCCCTTGCTATACTCCTGGAGAAAGCCCTGCCCATTGGTATGACCCGCAAGGCAAAATTCAGTTGACCTAAGAGGACTTGCAACTGGTGTAACATTACTTTCTTTGCTCCCAGGCAGCTATCGATTGCAGCCTTGAAGGCATCTACTTTTGTCTTTGGCAACCTGCACTCACCTGCTCTGGTATCAATTTCAATTCCCAAAAAAGTCAAGCATGTCGTTGGGCCCTCTGTTTTTTCAGCTGCCAACGGCACCCCCAGTGCTCTGGCCAGTTGCTGGAAGCCCAGTAGGGCCTTCCTGCATGACTGGGAACACTCGGGGCCCATGAATAAAAAGTCATCCAAGTAGTGTACCACTGCATGGGATTTGTCTGAGGTCAGGAATTGCTCCACCGCCCATTCTAGGAACCTGGCAAAGGTCTCGAAAATTGCACAAGCAATAGAACATCCCATGGGCATGCACAAGTGTATGAAGTAGTTCTCATCGAAAGTGAAACCCAACAGCCTGGTATCTTCTGGGTGAACCGGAAGTAACCTAAAAGCAGACTCAATGTCAGCTTTGGCCAATAGGGCACCTTCACCCATCGTTTGCAGTTTTTCAATGGCTGTGTCAAATGTTGTATAGCGTACTGTGCACAATTCAGGGTCTAACTTATCATTGACAGATAAACCTGGGGGGCTTGACAAGTTGTGTATCAAGCGGAATTTACCCACCTCTTTTTTGGGAACTAAACCTAACGCTGAGCAGACCAGTTTAGGATTAGGAAGATTTTGAAAAGGTCCTGCAACCCTCCCCAAGGAGACCTCTTTCATGATCTTACTTCGCGCCGCCTCCATGTTTTGAAGCACCGAGTTTTGGTTGCGAGGCGGTACTTTAGTGGGGGCTGCTGTAGACGGGATTCGGAAACCAAGAGTAAAGCCGTGGAGCAGGAATTGTGCCTCCTCGAGTTTGTCATACTTACTAAGGAGGTGAGTCAGGACATGACGTTTAATGGGAGTTGGGAGCCTTGTCGGATGTTTTGGTTGGCTTTCCTTTAGGGGTGGTATTGTTGGACTGTTCTTTGGCATTTCCATTTTTTTTGAAACATCTGATTTCTGGATGGGATGTACCCCCGCAGTACGAACAACAGTGCTTGAATCTGCACGAGGTCCCCCTAGTACACTCATTTCTGTTAAACTGCCAGCAGGCCTGTTTTTTATCGCCGACTCCCTTGTCACTCCGAAAGGACTGACTCTGAGCGGGGGAACTAGTCTTAGATGTAGAGGGAGAGGAATAAAAGACCGTGTGCCAAAGGTTGATCTCCCGTTGGTCCCATGATATACCAGGGTGGACCGCTTTCATTTGTCTAAACATTTTATCATATTTCAACCACCCCAGGCCTGGAAACTCAGCTGCAGCACCATGTATCAGGGATATATAACTCATCATTTGAGGACCTAACACAGGATATTTTTCCAGAATAACTGCGGCATAAATGGCGAAACCTGTGATCCAGTTTTTCATGGACCACTCTGTCCATGACTTCTTTTGACTATATTCGCCCTCTTGCCCCCCTTTTGACTTCCCTGACGCCACCCCTGCATTGATGAGGTCAAACACATCCATATATTCACCTCTTAGTATTCTTTCCTTTACATCTGCAGGCACGTGCCAGGTGATCCCCGTAGAAGGCGATAAGGTCATTGAGGATGAACCAAACATTAGCGGGCTGAATGCCAACAGTGGATGACCTATCGATTGCCCCCCTGACCCCCCTTGCGTCTGACTATTAGAGGACACAGACAAATCAGCAGCATTGTTACCTATCGGTGCCTGTGGTGGACATCCTAAATTTGAGTAAGCATTCATCATTACAGGCCCCGCACTTGTTGGGTATGTCATGGTGGGAATCATCGAGCTTATGGGGCCATTACCAATTGCTTGCCCATGAGAACCATATAGTTGCATCCCTGGTAACTGTGCGACCCCTCCGGGTTGGACCCACACCTGCGACACTCCGCTACCTGGTTGCACCACTACTGGCGGTAACGAACCTTGCGAACAGGACACCCCCACATGAGTGACAGGGATCCCTCCTATTTGAGTAGGCTTAGCAGAAACATTCTGTCCCTCCGTGCCGTCCTTGTCCTTATCTGCGGCTGGATTCAAATCAATTGACTCTAGCACCTCCTCCTCACCTGGTGATGCTGGTTGGGGCTCAGTTGCCCTGGGCCGCTTGCCTTTTGCTGCTTCTTTGAACCTCTATGGCGTACGCCTCACTCTCTTGCTTCTCCCTCTTTCTTCCTGAGGGTTCGCCTCCGCTCTAGCCCCCTCTCGCATGTTCTTTAGCACCCAATCCATGCCTTTTTCTCTCGTGAACTCCAGCAGCTCCGTAAAGGCGAGGTACCCATCATTTTTGGCTAAGGGCTCTTTGCCCTTCTGTGACTTTTTTGGCGGCATCCTGCACTTAAGGAAAACAAGCGTTAATTTCTTTCATGAACCTTACCAGCATCTGCATAAACCACCGTGGCTTGAACCTATTCCCCATAACTGAAGTTATGCTACATGCGCGTGCGCATGCCCCTTGAGTAGGCTGACAAAGAACCTGACTGCTTATTCATTGCCCTTTTCTCCATACTCCCATCTGCTAACATTGCACTCCTTCTTATAGATTCATTACCCAGTCTTACCATCCATAAAGTTGGTTTTGCGCCTACTATTGATACCAGCCCTTGCCTAGATAGAATGCCATTATCCCCTACCAAAAAGGCCCCACTAGAGCTTATTATCGCCCAATATGAACATAACCTTCTATAACATGAGTATTCATAAATATATCGCATGCCTCTAGCGATCCCCTTCCTAAAAGTGCTTGGAATGTGCTTGGAATGTAAAGGGGGTGATATATCTCACCCATCTCGTGCAGAAAAAGTAAAGGGCGTGTCCGGCCTCTTAATAAATTACACGGGGACCTCCGCTAATAGTGCGTCATAAACGCGGGTAATGCCATAGTCCCCGCCGGGCCCGGAACATAGCGCCCCATTATTATCAGGATCAGTCCAAAAAACAACCTTTTTGCCGGACCCGTAACACAGCGCCCCATTATCATTATGATCAGCCCCAAACAACATTTTCGAACCAATCGCCGCGCCGGGTGTTTGTGCGCGCTAAGGATTCCAGCTTGCCGCGTCAGCCTTACCCGGTCCGCTTCCGCTGCCTCTCAAATGCCCGCTACTCCGTATGCCTAAACCCGCTCCCCTTGTAGGATTAAGAGACACGCCCCCGAGCCGATTGCTCCACACGCCCCCGAGCCATTTGCTCCATTCAGCCACGCACTCAAAATCGCTCGCACCACATTCATCAACAACGGAACACACACTGCTCGGCCCGCTAACCTGCAACCCACAAGTCGGATTGACCGTCGCTCGCTTGTTCCTACGCGATGGTCCCGCGACGCCTTCTCCACGCGACGTCCGACTCCTGGGCGGCCAGCGACGAAAGAGGAAGTCCTAAGATGGACGCAGGCTTTTAAGCCTCGCGCCCTGGTATTCCTTCCGGGGCGTCAATAACACCCGATTCTATTGGCCCTACTTACTCTTCACTTCCGGGTCGGCCGACCCGGAAGTAAAGCTTGTGGGGTCGGCCCTTTGTTGCCACTAACAACGCCACTCCCCGAAGGGGGGTGGCGCCTTGCATAAGAGTGGCTCCTACTATGCTGTTGATGTCTGTCTAGTCCAGGCCTGAAGCAGGGTTCAGACAAACGGTGATCACAGACTGTTTAGTTTAAGTCTGTCTGGGCCTATAAAATTAAATGGTTCACGTTGGTAAAAGATGATCTACGAGTAATTAATCTTCTGGAATTGTTTGAAAACCCACCCTGTATTGATCAACTGACCAAATCATCGATTAAAAGTGAACTACTTGGGTCTTTTAATGGAAAGAGACTGGTGGGCGAATTGTGGAAAAGGTTGGTGGAGTTATATCTCCCCCTGTGCACAACACCCAGCATTGCGCCATACCTGCTTAAGGTCCCTGGCCAGCAGAGACATCACCTCTTAAGATTTAGGCTCGGCCTGGCCCGGACCATTTTCTGGTGTCCTAAACCTCCAATTTGTATCCGCGAAAGACCTGACAATGAGCCCCTAAAATTCAGTAGATCCTTTGTCTAAAGTGCATATGTTCTTCTTTTGCGAGTAGAATAAAGAGCAGAGAATACAAATATTGAAACCTCTCCTGAGGAATTTAAACATCAGGAAATGTAAAGCTGGTTTGGAGCATCTGCAGTGCAGTTGTTCCAAACTGACGTGGAATGCCAAACTGTTTATAGATTAATTGCTGCTGTGGTTAAACACAAGAGACTAATTGGGAAATAGAGGCGTGCCAATGAGCGGCCCAAACTGTAACTGTGTTCTTTGATTTTAACCCTGCAGAGTACTAAGCAATTTTATTATGTGATTGTAAGGCAATTCATTCGAACTTATTGTAAGATATTATTTAAAAATGATCTATACTGTTCGATTTTATCCCTTTCTTGTAAAAAGTCAGTTTATTAATTAATTATACGGCATCCCACTTGACTCTTTTGCATGATTGATAATGTTTTTTTAATGAAATTCTCCTTTTTATTCTCTATTTTAAATGTTTTGTATTTTATATATGTGCTTTTATGGCTTGCCATAAACCGAATAAAGTCTTTTGAACTGAACTAATGGAATCACTTAAAGCTTCTTGGTGACACAGATGTATTCTTTTCGAGTGATATTGCAAGAGAGTTACCAGATGAGCAGTGAAGAGTGTGCTTTTAAAGGACAGAAAACAAATGCACTACGTGCCGTTTGGGTATTAATGAAATGTATATGTTAGAAGCTATTTTTTAACTTAAACCTTTTTGTGAATTTCGTAGCAGCCTATCTTCTACTGTGTGTAATGAAAATCTAAAATAATGACTTATATGTTCACAGTGCTTTCTGTCGTAGACTGGGCCCTCGTAGCACTAAGCATACACAAGTCACTATTCTCCATTGCACCAACCAGGATCCAATTCTGCGGGTCTCTGGTTACACACACAGACCTCTGCAGTGCCTTAACGGATAGATGTTTCATAATGTATGATTGTGCATTTCCCAATAAATAAATTAACTTGAATTTAATTTTCACTTAATCTGTGTGTTATTTTGTATGTAGTTACCTGAAGGTGAAAGACCAAAAAAAGAAAGTTAAGGAATATTTTTAGCTATGCCTTTGACCCTACCCCTACTCTCACTCACCCCACTCCTTTTGTGGGCAGCATCATAATTCCCTTACTTTTTTTAATGCACTCCGACCACTTGAATGGAGCTTGTTATCTTCGGGTCAGCAGACACAAGTGATTATGCTGCTGTTAATTGTTATTCCAGGCTACTTATTTTTGGTGGTTAAAATCCAGTGATTTTGAAGATAACATATAGTGTAGTCTTCAGTTTTCCTAGTAGGATAAAGCATTATGGGCCCGATGTAGGTAGGCCGTTACCGATCGGTAACGGCCGAAAAGACCGATTTTGGGCCCTTACCGATCGGTATACTGCCATCGAGATGTAGGGCAAAGAAAAACGTCCAAATCGGTACAAAAACCGAATCGGAATGACTACCGAATCAAAAATAATCCGATACGTACATACTGAAAATCGGAAATGTAACGAATCGGTAACACACCGAATCGGATAAAAATACCGATTCGGTCCATGTACCGAATCGGTATTGACACCGAATCGGAAAATATCCGATTCGGTCCATGTACCGAATCGGTAGTGACACCGAATCGAAAAATATCCGATTCGGTCCATGTACCGAATCGGTAGTGACACCGATTCGGAAATCATCCGATTCGGTCCATGTACCGATTCGGTAGTGACACCGATTCGGACATAAGCCGAATCGGATAACCTACCGAATCGGTAGAATCACCGATCGGGAAAGTCCCCGATTCGGACAAATGGGGAGATGTAGGGAAGCACAGAAATACCGATTTCGGCTCAAAATCTGTATTATTCACTCGGTATTTACCATGGATTACAATCAAGTGGTAACCAACTCCAACCCATAAAAACAGACCCAAAATGCATTGCAACTTGCAGGATGGCAGCTTTTTATGTCATTGCGAGGCGGCTACGGCTACAGCAGGAAGGACAGAGGGAATGGCAAAGAGAGGAACAGGTCTACAGACAGAGGATCACCCTGTTCATGCTCACAGAGGCAGAGATCCCACAGAGGTACAGGCTGGACTCAGACACCATACTTGAGCTCATCAGGGACCTCAAACCACTGTTGGAGCACCCCACCCCAAGGGCACACGCCATCCCAGCGCACGTCCAGGTGCTATGCAGCTTACACCTGCTTGCGTCTGGCAGCTATCAAAGTGGAGTTGCAGCGGTAGGAGGGGTGACCCAGAGCAGCCTGTCAAGGTTCTTCCACACATTCCTTGACGCCATGATACACAGGATGGACCAGTACATCTCTTTCCCCGCAACCCACGCAGAACTGCTACAAACTAAAGCTGACTTCTACCAGATGGCACAATTTCCCCAAATCATTGGCTGCATAGATGGCACACACATTCCGCTTTGCCCCCCTGCTGACACAGAATACATATACCGCAATAGGAAGTCTACACACACCATCAATGTTCAGGTGATCTGCAATGCGAAGTGCACCATCACAGACCTGGTTGCAAAATTCCCAGGGAGTACCCACGACTCCTACATTTTTCAACAGAGCGGCATCTATGCACGGCTGATGGCTGGGGAATTTGGTGAAGGATACCTCCTAGGTGAGACACATCATCAGACCCCCATAACAAAAAGCAGCTAAGTGAAATACATGTATGCATGTGAGTAATTTTACCCCTTTTCCTTCTAGGCGACAGTGCATATGCCCTACGCTCATTCATTCTCACCCCCTACCTCAACCCCTCTACACCCAGCCAAAGGAGGTATAACCGGGCCCACAAAAGCACGAGGAATGTAGTAGAAAGGACATTTGGCATCTGGAAAAGCAGGTTTAGATGCCTGCACAAGAGTGGAGGTGCAAGGCAGTATACCCCCATCACCTGCTGCAAAATCATAGCTGTCTGTGCAATGTTGCACAACCTTGCGGTGAAGAAGGGCACTGAGGTGGAGTTGTCAGACTACGAGGACCATGACGACGACGATGCTGTGCCACTAACACAACCTGCTGGGGTGTCTACGCCAAGTGATGGCAGATACAGACGTGAGGAGATTACAGAAAACTATTTCTGAGTGAGTAGAGATGCACAGACAGGTAAATGGTTGTGGGTAAAAGCAAATTTTAATAATGTTGCAACACCGTTACTGCACTGATGTGCAACAAATTAAAATGTCAAAGTAAAGACAACAAATGTCAAAGGTCCGGGTTGCCTCACCCGCCCTGGCAAGCCTACTTTTTGGGGCGTTTGGAAGCCCCACTGGGGTGTGCCTCACCCCCTTCCGCATGTCCTGAGGCTTCTGCGGAGCGCCTGGTGCTCCGGCACGGCTCCAATACAGCGCTGGCTGGGCTGCTGCGGCTGCTGCTGTCCCCAGCATCCCCCAGGTCCAGGGCTGGATTGGCCGCAGTGTTGGAGATTATCATTGCCTCCATGGCTGTTGTAATGCGGACCTTTCCCCTGGTGACCTCAGCTGTGTTTTGCGTCAGACTTGCCTCCATGTTAGCCCCACGTTGGCACAGCTGCGCGGTTGCAGCAGCAAGGCGGCTAATTGTACGGTTGTGCACGCGGGCATCCCGCCTGCGCGATTGCTCATGCTCCTCAAGTCTTCCGCATAGCTGTGTTACGGCTGTGGTCAGCCTGCCAAGACCTGCAGCAACCTCCTTGTTTGTGTCCACAAAAGCCTTGAACCCTTGCACCATCTTGCCCATCTGCAGGTTGTGCTGGCGGAGCTGGCGCTGGCAGGCCATGATGGACTTTGCCTGAAGGCGTTGGATTTTGACCATGCTGCCTTCAAGCCCCTGGAAGACGCTGGCCTCCCGTGCCGGCGGTGCAGTGCTGGAAATTGCACGCCTCCGGGTACTGCTGCTGCCGCCCTGCTGTGCGGGCTGGGGTGCCACTGGTGTCGTTGTGGTGGTGGCCTGGGCCTGACCCGCTGCTCCCTGGATAGGGTTGATTGGAGCCACAGCCATACTCGTGGCATGAGGTGTTGTAGGTGCAGGGTGGGCCCTTGTCGGAGAGTTCTCAGGGGAGAACAGCAAGGGGGGGTGTGCCTGACAATTGTGGGGAGTGAAGGAATGCATAGTCGATTACCAGGTCTCCCTCATTTCCCTGGCCAATGGTGTTGTCCTCCTCCTCCTCCTCGGCAGCCTGACTCGTGCTAGGCCCTGCCACCGCACTGGTAGTTGGTGCTGGTGCTGGTGCCTCTGTTGCTTGTGGTCCTCCGCCTGATGGTGCCCCTAGGTATAAAGAAGCATTTGTACATTGAGTGCCGATGTATTACAGTCACTACAATTAAAGCATTGCACATGTCCTTGCATCTCCTTTGAATGTGTTCCACTGTTTTCTATCTTGTGGTCATGCACTGCCATATTTTGCTAACTTCTGCTGACTACATGTACCATGATGCTTTTCTCTTGTATGTTGGTTGCAGTACTGGGCTGGGGTTTGGCTGTGCATTGTGTCTAAAGGGGAGGTGTCTGGTAGGGTGTGTCATGATGCGCATGCTTCTTACCTGTAGCTGTAGCTCTGGCTGAGCCTTCCAGGTCCCCTATTCCGACCACACTCTCCCTCTCGATGGTGCTGGACACCAGTTCCTCCAGCTCAGTGAGGGGTGGCGCCGGGTTCCTGCCTCCACCTGTCAGTCCAGCTTGCCTCTGGAGCTCAGCCATCTTGCGTTTGGTCAGGCTGTGGATGTCATAAAAGCGTTTTTTTAGGTCATCAAGGGACCTGGGGGTGACACCTACTGCGTTGACCTTTTCAGCTATCTCACTCCAGAGCCTCCTCTTCGTGCTGTCCGGCACAGTGAGGGACAGCCTCCCAAAGAGCTGCCTGTGCACCCTCACCACCTCCTCCACCAACACCTGCAGCTCCATGCTACTAAACTTTGGCTTTCTCTTCTGGCCAGCCTTCTGGCTCTCACTGGTGCTTGCCATCTTGCTATCCACAGTTCTCTGGCTCCTGCTCCCACTGCTGCTCACTGTGAGTGTTCAGCTCAGGCTGGCTCTCCAGAAAGTTCTTAATGAGCTGCACCTGCCTGGGTTGCCACTCCCTGCTTGGGTGGGGGAGGATGCTTCCACCTCATTGGCTGTAGCGGATTTTACCGATTCGGATTTTACCGAATCGGATTTTACCGATTCGGATTTTACCGATTCGGATCGTTCAATGCATTCCTATGGGCATTTTGGCCATGGGGGTGTATTCCGACCTCCGATTCGGTAATTGCCGATTCGGTATTTGCCGATTCGGCAAATACCGATTCTGTGGTTGCCGATTCGGTACATTCCTATTCGGTCCGTGCCGATTCGGTACGTATCGAATCACAATACCGATGCCGACCGAATCGGTTTTCATTCGGTGTTTTTTTCCTACATCTCGTATTCCGATTTCTGAATACCGATTCGGCCCGCCTCGGTATTTAGAAATCGGAAAAAGCCATTTACCTACATCGGGCCCTATATCCCTACGTTCTAATGTCCTTGTTCCAATCATTTTCTTGTGAGGTGATCTCACATCATGCAAAGGACCAAAACAAGAAAGCAGGAGTGGCCATGACATAATCCTGCCCAACAAGGGTGGTATAAATTATGACTAAGCCCTTTGTAGTGAATACTCACACACAATAAGAAGTAACTCATTTATAGCAACAGGTGGCAGTGCAGGCATTACACCAACTGACTAAGCTGCGTGGACCTCCCCCAACTGAACATCTCAACTGTTATCTGGCATACATACTTTTTTTTTTACTTTTAAACAACCTTTATTGTTCTCTGTCAGTGAATGAACACAGCCTGTGGCCTACAACCCGATGAGGGCCGGCAGCATAGTGTCTCGAATCCAAAATAAGCAACTTTGCGGAAGCATGACACAGCCATTAAGCCGACAACCCGGGGGCCCGGCGGCGATTTGTACAGTTTGAAAGCAAGTCTCTGCGGCCATTGCTATTGCAATGAAGCCTTGCTGCCCCTCTATCAATCAGTAGCATACTGGGGATATCCCCCAGCAAGCATTTGTCAATCCCCACAAGTTACTACTATATTCAGGAAGTGTTTCCTTCTAGTATAGAGCGTGTAGCATGTATGAACTATACCCCCTCCCCAACTACCCTGCGCAATTCCGACCCATCCCTGTGTACTTCTCAAGCCCAGACCGCATCTTCCAATGGTGGTCATGGCCTATGAATCTCAGTTTGCCCTCACGAGTCACCACAAACACTCCATCCCCTATCTGCGTATTGCTCCTATATGTTATATCAAATGCGATCCCGCTAAGCTTGGGTGAGTTGTGTATCTCCAGTGTGTGTAATTTCATCTGGAATCTATCTAACCTCACCCTGAACAACCTCCACAGCAGCGCCCCCATCCTCAGCCCTAAAATATGTCAGATACAGTCCCCAGAAGTTCTTGGGTCGGGACGTGGGTGGGAGAAGGTCGCTATAAAGCTCAGATTGTGAACAGCTATACAGCATATCCCTAGCCCATCTTTTGGTCGTTGGTAGAGTCTCCCTCATCCAGCAGATTGCCACGACTCTCCTGGCCATCAGCATACCCATATCTGTGAGTCGTCTAACTGCCGCCGGTAGGTCTCTGGAATAACCTAGCAGAGCAAGTGCCGGGTCCGGTGTCAGCTGAAGATTCAGAATCGCATTTATGGCTGTTAAGATACCGTCCCAATATTGCAGTACTCCTGGGCAATACCACGCTAAGTGGATGAAATCTTTAACCGGTGCGTGACATCTTTCACATTCTGCAGAGTGTCTCAGGCCATATCTGTGAAGGCGCTCCGGGGTGTAATAAACCCTTTGCAGGAACTTAAAGTGCACCAATCTATGCCGACCATTCAGCGATAGTTTCTTAGTGTTCGCACAACAGTATCTCCACATATCGTCATCGATTTCTACTTGTAGGTCAATTTGCCAGGCTGTTCTCGCTTTTGTGGGTAGTGGCCCTTTGTGCTTCAGAGCGAGTTTGTACAGCTTAGTTATCAACTTTCTGGGGGACTCCGTTCTGATCACGCATGTGAGTTCCGGGATCTCAGGGGGCTCCGCCATAGCAGGACCTAACAGGTCTATCAGTGCACAACGCACCCTATGATATTGAAACCGGCATAGCAGGGAAGCCGCACCTCCCTCTGTTGCTACTTGCTCGCCTGTTTTCACAGTTCCATCCGCAAATAAGTCTCCCGCCGTTGTGATGTGCAGTTTATTTAGTGCTTAAACTACGCCTTTTTCCCTCATCGGCGCTATCCACAAGGCCCACTCAATGGGCATACTGGGCGAATATAGAACCGTGCTCTCATGAGCCTGCAGTAGGGAGTGCCATGCATGGTTGGTTGCTGTAATGGAGTCCAGGACACCCATTCTCCGATCCACAGGTCTGAAGTCCGTGGCAGGGAGGGGGAGAGGGTCCAAAAATAGCCGTTCCATACGGAGGTGGGGAATACCAGCATCTCCGTGAATCCACGTATGGAGGTGGGATGCCTGCGCCACTCTTTAATAAAGCTCTAGATCAGGGGCACCCAGACTGCCCATGTCACATGGCAGTGTTAGCAGGGTCCACTTCGCTCTGGGTTGTTTGCCTCCCCACGCCAGCTTAATCATAAGTTGCGTCATGGATTTGAAGAAAGTTTTGGAGAGTACCATTGGAATGGCGCTAAATAGGAAGAGGAATCGGGGCAGGATCACCATTTTCATGATGGCTATACGTCCCAATAAGGAGAGTGGGAGCTTGAACCACACCTCCACATCGTCCTCCAGTCTACTATATGCCACCCCGTAGTTCTCTCTCAGTAAGATTTCAGAGTCCGTGTGCAGTTTGACTCCTAAGTATCTAACCGGGTCAGTGGACCAATGCAGTGGATACTCCATGTCAAATCTACAGGTCACAGGAGTGAGGGGAAACGCCACTGGCTTTGTCCAATTGACTCTGAGGCCAGACAGAGCGCTAAAACGAACTACCTCTCTCAGCATTGATGACAAGTTATTTTCTGGGTCACGAACATATAGCAGGGTGCCGTCTGCATATGTCGACACTACTATCTGATATGCTGGGAAGTTGACTCCTTCATTCCCGTGGTATTCCCTGAGTGCACAGGCTAGAGGCTCCGCCACCAATGCGTATAACAAGGGAGACAATGGACAGCCCTGTCTAGTGCCCCTGCCAATAGGAAGTGGGTCCGTCACCCAATCTCCCAGTCGGAGTCTGGCCGTTGGTTTGTGATATAGTGCGCCTAGCATTTGGAGAAACGGCTCGCCTAGGCCCATGCGTTGCAGTACTCTACTTAAGAATGGCCACTCGACGGAATCAAAGGCCTTCTCGATGTCGAGGAAGACCGCTATGGCCTTAGAGTCCTGCCTAATGTGTTGCATAGTGCCCAGCACGGTTCGTATATTATAGGTCAAATTTCTTTCTGGAATGAAACCCGCTTGTTCCGGTGCGACCAGCTCTGGGGCCAGAAGCGCAAGGCGAGTGGCTAAAACCTTTGCGTATAGTTTTGCATCCACATTCAATAACGAAAGTGGCCTGTAGGAGCCGCACTCATTGGGAGCTTTTCCGGGTTTAAGAATTGTGACTATTAGTGCTTCTCTCATTGATCGCAGCATGCTCCCCTCGACGCAGATGTCATCGAACAGAGTGGACAAATGTGAGAGTAGCTTTTCCTGGAATGCTTTGTAAAATCCCACTGTGAGCCCATCCACTCCTGGAGCACTGCCAGAGCGCAAACTCGATAGGGCCTCTGCTATTTCGTCTCTCTCTATGGGTTGCATGAGAAACTCCCGCTGCGCGTTAGTAAGCGTGGGCAGCGAAATATGTTCAAGATAGTCAGAGATGTCATCCGATAGGTCTCCTCCCCTGGAGGAGTACAAGTCAGTGTAATAGCTCCTAAACTCTTCAGCTATCTCCTTTTCGTCTGTAATTACTTCTCCTTCTGGCGCCTTCAACTCCGAGATCTGGGATTTCCCCCTGCTACTCCTGAGTATTCTAGCTAAGAGTGAGCTAGGTCGGTCTCCTTCCCCATACGTTCGTGCAGTAGCATATTTGCCCATGTGTTGTACCTCCCTGTCGGCCTCCTCATTATATTCAGTGATAAATGCTTTAATTTTGTCAGAGATCACTGGGTCCGAGTCATTCCTTTGTCGTTCCTCCAGCATCGACAGTTTCTTTTCTCACAGTGACATCCTTTGCCGGATGGATTTAAGGACGCTCGAGTGCTTAGACATAGCTATGCCCCTAATGTATACTTTAAAGGCCTCCCAGATGGATTGGAAATTGTCAACAGACCCTAAGTTAGCCTCAAAAAAGACATCTATCTCTTCCGCGAGCTCCCCTCGGAACTGTGTGTCTAGAAGCGAGTACGGGGGAAAACGCCATGTGAACGGGGGATCGCCCTCGCCAGGGACTCCAGCTCTAGCAGGAGCGGAGAGTGGTCAGAAAGAGTGCGCGCCAAGACAGTGCAAGCTCTGAAGCGACGCAACAAAGAAGAGCTATCCAGCCAATAGTCTATTCTCGTATGTATGTCATGGTAGGCAGAATAGTGCATAAAACCCCCCTGTGTGTCGTGTATGTACCTCCAGACATCTTCCACATCCTGGCTAAGCATTTCCGCTTGCAGTGCCTGTGCAGCAGCAGAGGGTCTGCGTGGAGGGCCAGATGATCTATCCAGGGCCGGGTCCATTGTTAAGTTTAAGTCTCCCACCCATAGCGATTGGGACATGGGAAAGGTGCGAACCACACCAGCCAAGTTACGGTAGAACTCAGGAGAGTTGTAGTTAGGGCCATATACATTAATGACTAGTAGATCCAGACCCATCCCTGCGCATCGCGCGATCACATATCGGCCCTCCCTGTCTGCTTGAAGTGGTGTCAGTGTCAGCTTCGATCTAGGGTTAACCCAGGTTATCACGCCTCTGGAATGCGATGTGAATCTCGCCGCCGCCGTGCAGCCCACCAGACCTTTGCTACTTAACATCTTGCTTGTGAGTGGTAGGTGTGTCTCTTGTAAGAGTGCTAAGTCTATCCTCTGACGCTGCAGGTAGCACACTACTTTCCTAAGTTTCTGGTAGTCGTTTAGACCACGAACATTCCATGTCAGGGCTCACAGCCCAGCAGGTGAATCATGTGCATCCGAGTTAGGAGCGCCCCTCATCAGGTTGCCTGAGACGCAGATTGAGTGGCAGATAGTGTCGTAAGGGCCTAAAAGTGTCATCATTATCTGTTTGGCGAGCGTGTAGCGTAAGTGGCTGTGAGTTGTGTAAACCCAGAGTAGGCGGTGTGCGCAAACCATGAATTCCCCCCACAAAAATACAACGTCCGCCAAATACCTCCCCCTCCCACAGCAGACCTCCCCCAACTTGATCTTGCCGAGCCCTCTCCCTCCCCCCTCCCTCTGCTTCCTTCCCCAACTGGATACAACTCCGGAGAGTCAAATAAGAGCATCATGCTCTGGGGCCAAGGTTGCCATGTTATCAGCAATCAGTGCTAAGTCGCACTACGCCGGTGACATGGAACCCGCTGCCCGCAACGGTGTTAGTCACACATCAGCAAGTAAAGGGGGGAAACAAGTTTCTTACACTCAAAAAAAGGAGAGTGCAAAGGTAAAAGTGACTGAATCGTACAATTTCTCTCATCCTTGTGAATAAACATTGCAAAAATCATAGCATAATACTGCATGCCCGACCCCATATCAGCAGTGCATCCTCCGTTCACTGTAAGCACCACCCGGACCCTTAGTCACTTGTAGCTGCATCCGGTAGTTCTCTTGCAGTATTAGTCTCTACCCAGCAGTTTTGGCGCGCATATAATCATTCAGGCAGCGCCCCCCCTCACCCAATTCCCAGCAGTCGGGAATCGTTCCTCCAAAAGGCATTGCCCCTGTACCTCACCGTAGCTCGGGAACAGCTGTAGTCAGCGGGTCACTCCTGCTCATCCAGTTGACTGCTCTCTCCAGCCTCGCTTCTAGGGGTGCCCGCAGCCAGGCGATTTTCTTTCGACCAGCCCTTTAAGGCTGCTGCAAGGCGCGCGGGTCTGTGAACAGATGAGAGTGTCCTTGCCTATTGACCCTCAGCTTTGCTGGATATAGCATTGCGTAATCCAAGCCTAAGTCTCGAAGCTGCTTCTTATACGGAGCAAAATGCTTGCGGGCCTCCTGTACCCTAGCGGTGTGATCCGGGTACAGCGAAATCTCCGACCCCTCATATTGTAGCGTTTTCTTGTCTCTGGCCCGCCTTAGTGCTGCATCCCTGTCCCTGTAGTTCAACACTTTAGCAATGATCGGGCGTGGGGGGCCGCCGGCTTCGGTCGCGCCCACAAGGAGCGATGGGCACGCTCGATCTCAAACAGTGAAGAGAAAGTGTCCTCTCCGAGCAAAGTGATTAGTAGTTTTTCCACAAACCTCTCCATGTTACCCGTCTGCGTTGTTTCCAGTAAGCCCGTTATACGGAGATTACAGCGCCGAGACTTCGCTTCCAAATCCTCGGGCTTGTCAGTGATTCAATTTTTTGATGCCCGGTGTTCAGCTCCAAGTGTGCTTCCTCCACTTCAGTTAGTCTCCGTTCAGACATATCGAGTCTTTCTGCGTGCTTGTCTATTCTTTCAGCCATCCTGTCCATTCTGTATGTAAGAGCATCGATTTTGGATACCAAAGCCGACATACTGTTTTGAAGACCCTTGTCCATCGCTAAAAGCATGGATTTTATGTCTGCGTCATTGTCAGCGCCGTCACCCTCTTGCAAAGCGCCATTCTTCACGCGGGTCGCATCTTGCGATTTAGACCGCCATTGGTCAAAATAAAAAAGTATAGTTTGTGATTTATCCCCTCGCCCCATCATGTATGAAGCGTGCCGGGGCCGCACTCCCCGCAGTGCGAACTATGTACCTCGGGGAAGCGCGCGACAGCCGCCTAGCCCACTGGGACAGGGTGTTGCCCAACTGGTGTAGCCGTGTTATCGCCACAATTCCGGCCCCAACTCTATCGTCGTCGGGTAGCTGTAACTACTGGGGAGAAGACTGAGCTAGCTTCGGCCCAGCATCTGGCTATCAGCAGGGTAGGCAGTCACCACTCCACCATCCTCCGGGAACCGTCCAGCCGGGCACCAAGCCGCGAAAGTTCTCGCTGTCGTGGGGGTGGACCCCGTGTGGACTCGAGTGAACGTGCCCAGAGGTGCAGTCCGTGGCGCCCGATCCACACCCTCCGCCGATTAATGTTCAATTCGGTAAGCTGGGGCCCGAGGGGCACACCCCAGTGGGACAGTGGGGCAGGCAGTTTAAACTCTCCTGCTGCTGGCGTCCGTTTCATCTCTGATGGAATTAAGGACCCTCCACGTTATTAATTAATGTAACCGGGAGACCACAAGGATATTTACTGCCCACGCTGTTCACCTCTTTAGATTCGGGGCTTCGTAGTTGAATTCCACAATATGGCGCTCAATCCAGGCCGCAGCAAGTACCGCGCCTCTCTCGCCAAGCCTCCGGGACTCATCAGCCTGTGGAGGGCCTCCGCTGTCTCACTCGAGCACTCACACGGCGGGAGGGGGCGGGAGAGCCGAGGAATCCCAAAGGCTGCTTCTGTGGTCACAGCGGTCGAGCGGCGCCTCAATGTAGTCGCAGCCGTCATCCCTCGGCTCGCGGTCTAGGCAGTAGGTGAGGGTCCGGATTCCTCTTGGGCTGACGTCACTCCTTGGCCGCACGCACTGCTACGCCAGGCGGATCGCCTCAGCACTCGAGGCCACTGCTTCTCGGCCTACCTCTGTTCGGCGCCTCCTTCTGCTCGTTCGCCGGCACCCGGTCGCGGCGTAGAATCTGGATTTCACTCAGTGCACCGACTGCTCTCCGCAGATCAGGAGGTCAGAATTGCATGCTATAAATGCTGCTGATGTAGGATTAATGTAGGATTATAAAATTCACCGAGCTGAGCTCAGGGCTTATGCGGCCATGTTCTTTGCTGGCAAGCTCCGCCCCCCCCATCTGGCATACATACTTTCTGTGACAGACACACAGGTTGCGTCCCAAAAAACAGACCACACTCTATTTATGGGAAAAACTGTAGCAATTTTATTAATATTTTCTTTATGCAGTTTACAGGTAGGGTTAACTTGCAGGTGATCAACCTCCTGAACCAATATCAAGCCACTGGGAATTACAGTGATATCTTATCAGCCATGTAGTGCTCTGTATTTTGCATTGGAGGTGCAGCCCAATACAATTTATACTTGCGAAGTAAGACCAACCCCTAACTGACATGATACTAACTCTCCCTTGCTGGATAACGGGTCTTCGTCAGATTCTTCTCACAGCCCCCTATGGCTTGAGGATATCATAGTTAGTGGCCCCATTTCCAGCATATGAAGTATTATTCACTTTTTGAATTAGGATCACCCGAAAGACCTTCCATGGCTCAGGGTGGCCTACTCGGATTCTGAGCCCCCCACCTCTGTAGCGGTAGGGCTCATTCAACTCAATCAACTGATCCCAAATACTCCTTACAAACACTTCATTGCCCAAGTCTGCACCCCATTCTGTTAAAAGTAGCCGGGTGCCCTGGTGCAAAGCAGGCATGTCATACAATGCTGAATCCAGAGTTCCTCATGAACTTCTGAATTGTTGCATTCACTCTTCTCTTTGAAGTTTCCACTGCTGAGTGTAAACGGGCCCCCGCGATTTGCCCTTGGGGATTACCCATGCTCAGCTGCCAAACTAACCATTTTAGCCTTCATGTCATGGTGCAGCTGACCCCTCCCAAGTGTGGTAAGGTTATTTCCCCCTATGTGTATCACCAGTATGTTGGGAACATTTTTGTCTGCCTGCATCAAAACCCCCCATTTCTCCCTCGAAACAGCTGCTTGAAATCCTCCTATAGTAGATGCCCTTGTCGAATCCTGGCCTGGATGCATGAGCCTTGTATACCCAATCCCTGGTTGCAAGCGCATTTCTGGCCCCCATGTGCTGCATCCAGAGCTCGATGTTTTTGCTGTGCCCAGTGTCATTGTGTGGGTGTATTCCATTATCTGTCTGAATTCCCTATCGTAGGTTAACCACAGTGTCCCTGTAACCTTTCAGGTTCACAAGGAGGGAAGGAGCCAACACTGAAGTGCTTGGTAGCTATCTTTATTTAGACAAAGTCAACTTAGGTCCAAGTCAATTATGAAGTAAAGTAAACATAATTCAAAGGGGCCAATGTTCTTCTTCTGGTCTTCTGTCTCTTGGCTTTTTGGATTCCTCTTCTCCGTCTCGCCCGCATAAAAAGCAAAGGAAAGGAAACGTGGCTGTTAGTTCACAGCTCAATACTTGCTACGGTTATGGGAACGGGGGGTGAGGGTAACAGTCGTGAAGAAGGCAACAACCACCACCAATTGAGAAGAACCTAGCTACAACCCGAAAGGTGCGGTGTCTGAGTTCTCAATAGTCGATGGTGCCCAGTACATCCCGCCCCCTCCTTTCCCTGTCACCCGGTACCTCCCCGTTTAAAACTAAGCAGGTTACGTAAACGTTCCCGTACTTGGATTAGCCACGCGTCTTCCTGCGCGTGGCTGGGCGGTGCGTGGGAACGGTGGCCTCCTGGCTTCTCCTAAACTGCTACCTCTCGCTTCGGGGCTCGGATACCGCTTCTCCCGACTTCTGCTTCTTCGTGGTTTGTGGCTCTCCGGTCAGCTCCCTCAAAGCTGTGATCTTCGAGGTCCGCGAATCCAGGTTCGGCTCTTCTTCCGGTGTTCTCCAGGTCCGTGGTGTCAGTCAAGGTGGATTCCCATCGGCTTCCCGCTTTCCACTCCGACTCGCTTCTGGACACGCACACCTCAGCATCTTCCGGGTCCACCTTTCTTCCCCCTGGGGTCGATCCGGATAGGCCCACGAACTCCGGTGTCATAAAGGCGGAGTCAACCCCCGTGAAGTCATGGCTATCCTTAAAGGGCCCGTACCAGTCCTGTTGGCAAGATTGAAAGTCCGTTACGGGGCTTTGTGAAGGGTAGGTCTTGACCCCCTGACACATCCTCCCCCTAGCTTTTCCCGTTCGGGGGAAAGAGGATAACGTGACAAGAAATCAGCATTCGTTTGGTTGGATCCTTTCCTATGACAAACTTCGAAGTCGTAAGGCTGGAGTGAAAGGAACCAACGCAGAATACGATCGTTCGGGCCTTTGTTCTGTTGCAGCCAAGTCAAAGGGGCATGGTCGGTAAACAGTGTAAAATGACGGCCTTCTAGATAATAACGGAGTTTCTCGATATTCTATTTATCAGCAGGGCACTCTTTTTCTATTCTTGGATATGCCGCCTCTCGAGAAAACAATTTCCTACTCAGGTATAAGATGGGCCTTTCCTTACCATCTTTGTCTGGTTGGGACAATACTGCCCCCAAACCTACACCTGAATCAACTGTTTGTAAGAAAAATGGTTTGTTAAAGTCTGGTGTCATCAATTTTGGGGCCGTGGAGAGGACCTCTTTAAGGGTTTGGAAAGCAGCGCTGGCCTGAGCAGATGGGTTTTTAAAGTGTATGGAAGTAGCTGTTTTCTTTAGAAGGTCTGTTAACGGGGCGGAGACTGATGCAAAGTGTGGTATGAAACGGCGGAGTGGGGAAACACTTATTATCGGTCCCAATGATAAGGGGTTCAGGTAATTCCGGGAGCACTCCTACCTCACATTGTACGTGAGTACCCTTTTCGGTTATTAAGTGACTCTGGCTAGGGGATAAGTACGTATGTCTCCGTGCACACATTTTATCCTGACAGTGCGTTCCAACCAGATAGAAGAGTCAGACAGGGAACTTTCCCTAACTACGGACTGGCGGCACCCCGAATCCAATAAAGCTCAGGTTTTCTGATTATCAAGTATGACACTTACATAAAAGGCTGGTCCTGTTTCCTGGGCATACAGGATGGCTCGGGAAGCATATCCCACTTCCATAGGCTCTTCTTCTTTCTCGTTCTTTTCGCTATAAGTCCCCACTCACCACACTCGTAGCATTGTGGACCAGTCATAACCAGAGGTTCGGGTTTTTGTTGCCTGGGTTTAAAGAGAGGGGATTCGGTTGGACTTTTGTACTGTTTCTTGTCGTTTCTTTCTGGGGTTTTGCTGTTGTTGGGTTTCTCATATTCACGAAAGGTAGGACGGCTTTGAGCTCGGGCCTATGAATTGGCCATTTCTATGGCATGATCTAACGTTAGCCCTGCATGCTGTCTAAGCCACCTTTGAGTCCCATAAGGTAACGCGTCAAGAAACTGTTTAAGATATATTTTGTTCATCACTTCGTCCAGCAATGGTCAGCTGCGTCTTTTAACTTGTAAAAAAGTGTTTTTGGGGCATCATTTAGTTGTCCTCTTTCTTGTCGGAATCGTATCCTGTGACTTTCGTCATCGACCCCTAGTCTGTCTAGGACTATTTGTTTCACATGCCCATAGACGGCAGTCCCGTCTTTATTGGCCAGTTGAAAAGCTGCCTGGGCTTCCCCTGTTAGAAGGGGAGCTAAATAGAAAGGCCAACTCTCTCCTGGCCATGCACTAGCTCTTGCAGCCCTCTCAAAATTCAAAAAGAAAGAAATAGGTTCATCGCCAGCCACGTACTTCTGTAAGGGTACCATGGCTCCAGGAGGTGCTGCAACTCTATGTTGCCCTAAAGTTGCGAGGAGTTGGGTTTGTCCCTCAGCTAGTTTGGCTATATGGTCCGCTTGTTGTTGTATGGCAGAGGTGAATGCAGCCCTGTCGTTATCGGCCTGTTCTCTAGACTGTCCAATAGCCCACTCCAGTTTGGCCTGTCCTTCACTCATCTGAGTTAACAAGGCCTCCATCTTGTCAGACAGAAGCTCCTATCTGGCTCGCCACATGTAACCTTTCAGGTTCACAAGGAGGGAAGGAGCCAACACTGAAGTGCTTGGTAGCTGTCTTTATTTAGACAAAGTCAACTTAGGTCCAAGTCAATTATGAAGTAAAGTAAACATAATTCAAAGGGGCCAATGTTCTTCTTCTGGTCTTCTGTCTCTTGGCTTTTCGGATTCCTCTTCTCCGTCTTGCCCACATAAAAAGCAAAGGAAAGGAGATGTGGCTGTTAGTTCACAGCTCAATACTTGCTACGGTTATGGGAACGGGGGGTGAGGGTAACAGTCGTGAAGAAGGCAACAACCACCACCAATTGAGAAGAACCTAGCTACAACCCGAAAGGTGCGGTGTCTGAGTTCTCAATAGTCGATGGTGCCCAGTACATCCCGCCCCCTCCTTTCCCTGTCACCCGGTACCTCCCCGTTTAAAACTAAGCAGGTTACGTAAACGTTCCCGTACTTGGATTAGCCACGCGTCTTCCTGCGCGTGGCTGGGCAGTGCGTGGGAACGGTGGACTCCTGGCTTCTCCTGAACTGCTACTTCTCGCTTCGGTGCTCGGATACCGCTTCTCCCGACTTCTGCTTCTTCGTGGTTTGTGGTTCTCCGGTCAGCTCCCTCACAGCTGGGATCTTCGAGGTCAGCGACTCCAGGTTTGGTTCTTCTTCCGGTGTTCTCCAGGTCCGTGGCGTCAGTCAAGGTGGATTCCCATCGGCTTCCAGCTTTCCACTCCGACTCGCTTCTGGACACGCACACCTCAGCGTCTTCCGGGTCCGCCTTTCATCCCCCTGGGGTCAATCCGTATAGGCCCACGAACTCCGGTGTCATAAAGGCGGAGTCAACCTCCATGAAGTCCAGGCTATCCTTAAAGGGCCCGTACCAGTCCTGTTGGCAAGATTGAAAGTCCGTTACGGGGCTTTGTGAAGGGTAGGTCTTGACCCCCTGACAGTCCCCCGTTAAGCTTGCCTTTATCATAGATGGTCCTATTAGAATTACATAGTGCTGGGCCATGCTCTCGGAACTTTTCCTTAATTATAGTTGAGAGGATTGAGGATTGAGAAAGCCTCAATCCTCCTAGAGAGACTGCAATTTCTGCTAGGCTCAGACTTGATACTGAGCCAGACAATCTGCCTTAAGACATTTAAATGTTGGGGGGGGCGTGGCCAGGTGCCGATGGAGATGGCCGCCTAGTACCTGAGCTCCGCCGGGACGACTGTTGTCCCCACGAAATCCGCCTCTGATCCTGGTCGGAGCGCCCTGAAACCGAGCGCACCGGCTCCCTTAGGCTAATCGGTGCTGTTCCGCGCTTGGAGCGGAGAACGACCTCCTGCCAGGGCCGGAGCACCGCAGGATTGCCTGTCGCGGCTGGCCCACGCGTCCATCCTGAGGCCTGGAGCCGGCACAGCGAAAATCGAGGCCCCGGCTTGAGGCCTACGCCTCGGCGCAGGCGGTGAACAAGGCATCCGGAACCGCGGCCGGGGACGGCTTCGCCCGGGCCGCCTGCGGTGATCTGTGGACCCCAGCACTCGCTGACGGGAGGGGCGGAGGGGCTGGACCGGGACTGTGGACCCTGACCTGAAGCGCCACCGGCCATTTTGGGCGCCGGCCGACCAAAAGCGAGCGCCAAGCCATCGCGGGACCCCCGCGCCAGCACCCGGACTGAGGCGGTAAGACTGCGGGGTGTCCCTGGGAGCGACGGTGGAGCAAGGTGAGGTCCGATCAACTAAAGGGCGGGCCGCGGCCCCTGGGTGTCGTGTGGGGTGCCAGCCCGGGATCTCTGGGGCCGGGACAGAGCCTGAATCGAGGTGCCCGAGGTGCAGAGTCCTGTAGCACGCTGCGGTGCGAAGAATAGCTGGTTTGGGGTCTGACTGCTGACCTGGGGCCCCCTTCCTTGCGACCTTCTTGGCCGCCCACGGGGCGCAGATCCCGCCCACCCTGTGGCATCTCTGACCAGCCTGGGCCAATCCACCGCGCGGGACGTCTGGAGCCGCCTCTTGCCACTGGCTTCTGGCACGTGGACTGCGAGAACAAGCGCTACAATCCGGGATGAGGCCTAAACAGGGAGTCACAACCCAAACCAACAAACTAGATAAATACACGGTGGCGACTGCCCCCTCGCAGGCTGGAGCGAGGGGGGGGAGCACCGTGGTCGCGGAGGAGCCATCCTTGACCTCTATAATGGCCGCAATACAGACGCTGGGCACCACTCTCGAATCCAAAATGGATAAGATAACGATCGAAGTGAACTTGCTACGCTCTGACCTCGGCAAGACCACAGAGAGGTCTAAGACCAACGAGACAGACATTGGGGTGCTTCAGGCTACTTCAAAACGGCTGGAAGGGCGAGTAAACGACCTAGTCCACCAACACCGCTTAATGGCCCAGAGGCTCGAGGACCAGGAAGGGAGGGCCAGACGGAGTACAATACGCGTCGTGGGTGTGCCGGAGGATTCAGAGGGGCACTTAATCCTACATCACCTACGGCCCAAGAGACTCTCTAAGTTTTTCACCATCGAGCGGGCCCATCGGGCCCTGGTCCCTAAGCCTAAACCGGGTGCCCCGCTGCGAACAATCATCGCAAAGATCCTGAATTACCGCGACCGGGATGCCATCCTCCAGGCGTCTAGACAACAGGGTGACCTGCAGTACGAAGGGACTATCATCTGCTTCTTTCCTGACTTCACGTTGCAGGTCCAACAGGAACGTCGTTCGTTCATGGGTGTGAAGGCGGCACTCAGAGAGCGAGGCATCAAATATATGATGTTCTTCCCTGCGAAACTCAAGATTATATCGGGAGGGAAATCCCGCTTCTTCACCTCACCAGAGGTGGTTCAGTAATGGCTTGATGGACAGGCGCCTGAGGCTCCGGCAGCGCAGAACCGCGACAACTGGAGGGAAACCGGGGCCCCATCCCCAGGATCGGCGGTGGAGAAATCAGCCGGAGATGACCAGAGCCAGAGATCTGGGCGTTCAAGGTCTAACAGTCCTCGCTGGGACCCTCTTCAGGACACCGCGGCACGGTGAGGTGTTGGGCGGCAGGCCATGCTGGGATAAACGAAGCTCCACAAGCGTCCACAGTGGTAAGACTCCCGGTCACTGCCGGGGGAAGGGGACGCACTCGTCCATGACTGATGTACTTTTGAGCTGACTCCTGAAATGCCATAGTTTTAAGGGACATATAGTTGTGGGGACACGGGCATGGTGGCCGGAGTTGGGACTGGCACACGTGCTCACGAACAGTGTTTCCTCGGGGGGGGGAAGTGGTTTACTCTCTCCGGGGTGGGGTTGGGCGACAGGCGCTCTGCTAATTGGGGTTGTGGGTAGTTTGAGGCCTACAGAGCAGGGAGCAGGGTGGGGGGGTTGTTCAAAGAAGGGGGAGGTTAAGAGGGAGGGAACGGATTCAGAAGTTACAGATCCGTTGATGAATGCGGAGTTGGCTTTGGCAATGCATGTTGGGGGGTCAAGTGGGAGGGGAGGGGTGTTGGGGGATTTTTACGGTCAGGTATAGTTTGCCATGTCAGTCTCGATCAGGGCACTGGAAAGCGGGTTCTAGCTCTCACACACAGTAATGGTTACGGCTAGGAGGTGGGAAAAAAGTCTAAAAGTCCTGAGCTGGAACGTCAACGGGCTGGGGGATAGGCTCAAACGCACCATCGTCCTGCAATTTCTTAAAAGACACCAGCCGGACGCGGTTCTGCTCCAAGAAACGCATCTCATGGGAAACACATGTCAGGCCCTGAACAGGTGGGGTTACACCCTTGCAGCTCACTCAGGCTTCACCTCAGGCTCCAGGGGGGTGGGGATTTTGCTGCGTCGATCACTGCCTATCCACATAGACCACACTGAGGCAGACCCGCAGGGGCGCTTTGTAGTGGTGTCCGGCAGATGGGAAGGACGCTGCCTTAACCTACTCTAGGTATACATCCCACCGGGTCTTCAAACCCAAGCATACACGGACCTCGGCACGAAGCTACTCTCCCTCCCGGACGGTCACTTGGTGATGGGAGGGGACTACAACGCTGTGGTGTCGGGCACTTTGGACTGATATCCCCCCAGAGATATACCACAAGGACAGCGGTGGCTGACACACTTCCTTGAAGCCTTCGGGCTCACGAACGTCTGGCGGCTACTGCACCTAGCGGAGGCCCAATACACCTTCTTTTCCGGTCCACATCACACATTCTCGCGCCTCGACTACGTCCTTACTCTACTGCAGCATGACATGACGATACATACCGTAACACACCTAACACGCGGCATATCTGACCATTCGCCGGTTTTTACGCACTTCACGTTTGGAACTCGACGGGAGGGCTGTGTCGCACCAATCAGTGCTTGGCACCTGAAAAACGAGGAGACTAGGAAAGTACTTACGAAATCGATCACTACCTACTTTGAGAGCAACGTGGGGTCGGTGGACTCCCCTGTCATCGTATGAGAGGCATTCAAAACCGTGCCTCAGAGGGGAGGCGCTGTCGGCCATAGCTGGTAGGCGCAAAGATAGGGAAAGGCAGGTGGCTATGATGGAAGCGGACCTGGAGGAGCTGGAGAGGGAAGCGACTGAAGATAGTACAACAGAAGCGCAGCATAGGTTGAGGCTCAAGACCACTGAATACAGGGAGCTAGTCACGCAAGAAGCTCACACAGTAGCCAGACACAAAATGGGGAGGATATACGACCAAGGGGACAAGGCTGGGAAACTAATAGCCTGGCTTGACAAGCAGCAACAGGCCAGTAGAGTAGTTCCGGAACTGTCAACAACCTCGGGGATCGTAATAACTGAACCCCGGGAGATAGTGGCGGAATTTGCACGGCACTACAAGCGGGTGTATGGCCGGGAATCCGACCGTCCAGAGGAGGACTCAGTAGCCCTCTTGGCGGATATCCGCATGCCAAGCCTTGAGAGTCCGCTCGAATTTTCCGAGCTGCAACGAGCAATTGTTGATCCCCGCCCAGGTAAGGCCCTAGGACCTAACGGGCTTCCAATAGAGCTCTACAAATTATAGCCAGACGCCCTTAGCAAACACCTAAAGCCCATGTTTGATGAAAGCAGGGAGGTGGGAATCCTGCCACGAGATCAGCGCTTAGCAACGATAGTGGCGATACCTAAAGAGGGAAAGCCCAAAGAGTTATGTAGCTCTTACAGGCCGATCTCGCTGATAAACGCGGAACCGAAAATTCTGGCCAAAACACTCGCAAACAGACTCCAACCGGTCCTATCCACCCTGGTCCACCCAGACCAATCAGGGTTTATGCCCCGCCGTAACACTGCGGTTAACATTCGCCGATTACACGGGGTACTCGGGCAGCGGCACAGGCTGCAGGAGGACGTCGTGGTGGTTTCTCTAGACACCACCATGGCATTTGATACCCTAGAGTGGCCATACATGTTCGCGGTGTTGCGCAAATTGGGCTTCGGACCGAAATTTATATCATGGGTGCGCCTCCTTTATACCGAACCACTGGCCCAGGTGGTGGTAAACGGAAAGGCGTCCAAAGTCTTTGCCCTCGAGAGAGGGACTAGACAGGGCTGCCCTCTCTCACCCCTCATATTTGCGGTCTCTATCGAGCCGCTCGTGGCCTGGATACAACAGGATGTCTACCTTAAAGGCATAGCCTGGACGGACGGTTGGGAGGACAAGATCTCCCTCTACGCCGATGATATCCTCCTGTACCTGACCAGACGGCGTAGATCTATTATGGCAGCGCTTGACATCCTTGCGAGCTTCGGTCGAAATTCAGGGTTCCGGGTGAATTGGAGCAAATCCAATCTTTATGTGCTGCACGGCGACCCTCCGAGACTTCCAGCCACATGCCCCTTGACTGTGGCAGCGGACGGCTTCCAATATCTTGGGGTCTTTATCTCCACAGATAAGACGCTGATTTACGAACGCAATCTACTCCCGCCCCTCAGACGGCTCCAACGAGAAGCTAAGTCATGGCAGAAACTTCCACTGTCGCTGTTAGGTCGTGCGGCCCTCTTTAAAATGGTGGCGCTACCGAGGTTTCTCTATGCGTTGCAGAACTACCCTGACTTAGTACCCAACTCATACTTCGCAGCAGTGGAGGCGGCGCAGCGGAGCCTCTGGTGGGCCGGTGCACCTAGAATTGCCCTTCACAAACTCACGCTGGGGTGGTATGATGGCGGGATTGCTCTCCCGGACATTCGTAAATACTACTGGGCGGCTCACCTATCGGCTATAAACCACGGGACTGGGATACAACATGGATAGATGCTACTCCCAGGGGGGAATTACGAGATTGCGCTCTACTCTAAGCCGGGAAGACACCACCTCACCGGACCGACCAAACACTCAGTACACATATGGCACATTGCCCAGAAACAGCTAGGGTGGTCTGAGGTCCTCACTATGCCCACACCTTTATGGGCTTCCGAAAAACTTGGTACCCTAGGGCACACTAAGGGTTTCCGCAATTGGGATCTGATAGGAATCTCACAAATTAGAGACCTCTGGGGACCGAAAGGAATCCACACGTTCGCACACCTGCAAGACACATACGATCTGGCACACACCGAACACTTCCGATACCTACAGGTGCGACACTCCCTGATGACAAACATTCCACCAGATACTGTTCTTCATCAGGCCTCCCCATTGGAGGACAGATTGCTGGACGGTCACATCCCAGAATATGCAATCTCCCTCACATACAAAAAGTTAATCAACAATCCCCCAGACACCCTCCTTCCCCTGAAAGCAAAGTGGGTCGCAGATGGGCTAGAGATCGACGAGGAAGAATGGTCATACGTTCTCGCCTCACCTAGGGAGGTGGCGATCTCGGCCCGATTACGGTTAATCCAGCTGAAAATCCTTCACAGGGTCTACATCTCATGTACCAGGCTAGCAGCGATGGGGAGAGGTGGAGAGGGGCTTTGTAGAAGGGGCTGTGGAGGGACAGGCACCTTCTTCCACACACTCTGGGAATGTTCAAAAGTGCCTGGATACTGGAGACGGGTGGTACACCGTATGCAGGAGGTTTAGGACGTTGAAATCCGTCTTGAGGCTAAGAGATGTCTCCTGAACATTTGGGAACCCACAGATCTGTCGTCCAGAGGGAGAACTTGGGTGACTCTTGGGCAAATGGTAGTAAAGAGAAATATTGCGAGACTGTGGGGTGCCCCCAATCCACCAAAACTGAGGGACTGGCAAAGCGACATGGATTGGTGCATGCTGCAAGAAAAGACGGTGTACACAGCAAGAGGGTGCCCCCGTAAGTGGGGGGAAATCTGGTCAAACTGTAATGAATTTAGAGGTCATATATGTGAGCCTCCCCAAGTCCCACGAGATGGCTCCGAAGCTATAGACTAACCCGTTTTTCTTTCCCTGCCGAGCGCTACCTGCACGCAAAGTGCCTTACACGCTACTTCTGGTGCTGACACAGACTCGAGTTTGGTGCAACTCACTGACCACCTTAGTTCTTATACCTGACAGGGGGGGATTTGTTGGTTGTGGGGGGTGGGTGGGGGAAAAAGAAAACTCTGTTCTACTGCACTGCATCCTACCATCGATGTCCTGTTTCACCACACGAGCTGACATGCGCTTTCTCAACATCATTGTTTGACGCCACCGGGCCCCCGGGATGCCGGTTTAAGGCTGTGTACACCTGAAATCGCCTCCTACTGATTACACATGACGCTGCCAGCCTCCGGGTTGTAGGCGTAAAAGCAGTGTATTGAATAAGCAATGGAATAAAGCAGTTTGAAAGAAAAAAAAAAGACATTTAAATGTTAATCTGTATGAAAATATATGTGACCTTGTAATAATCGTTCGTCTTTTGTAAAGTATGTAACTTCACATGTACTTGATTGTATGATGTCTGTCATGTCCAAGTTTGTCTTTGATAAAAAAGAGAAAGCCTAAAGCCAGTTGTCAATGGTATGCTCAGGCCTGGTTCTCTGCTTTGGTTTCCTTGCCTGTCAGCAAGGTTGTGTCAGTGCCCTCCTTGCTGTGCATCAATCGTGAGAAGATATCTATAAATTCTCTTTTCAAAATCCTTTCTTTTGCGGATAAGGGAATCCTCTATGTGAACAATGTCCTGGCAGATAAGCTGGTGGTGTGCATTCTAGTGCTGGGGTAACTTTGTTTATTCCCTCCCAGGCCTATTTCACTTGTCCATAAGCGTCTGTCCACTGTGGTGCCTGCGGTATCGCTTGGAGGTATGTCCATCCTATCGGGGTTCGACAGCAGTGGTGTCTTGCCTTGCTCCCACACTGTGCTCAGGCCTTGTCCCCCTGTGCCACTTTTTCTCACTGCCAAAGGTCTAGACTCCACCAGGGTTGTTACCTTGTCCATGAGCCCTTGCATCACGTCCATCATCTTACCCAACTGCCACTGTATCATGGATTTATTTAGGTCCTTGGGCTTCTTCGACCTGGGCACTTGTTTTAGGTGGCGAGCAGTCTCGCGATGGGTTGGCTCGCTGTGCTGGGCTCTGGTGATGGGACTGCTGAGGGAGCTGAATCTAGAGATGCCTTCCTCGCTTACCTCTGCTTGGGGGCATTGCTTGATCCTGCCACCTTTTTCCTCTTCAGAATGGTAGGTGCGTCCTGACTCAAGAAAGCCATCCCCGATTCTCCGTGCTAGAATCACGGATGGCTAGAGATGCCTTCATCGCTTTCCTCTGCTTGGGGGCATTGCTTGATCCAGCCACCTTTTTCATCTTTAGAATGGTAAGTGCGTCCTAACTCAAGAAAGCCATCCCTGATTCTCCGTGCTAGAATAAGGGATGGCTAGAGATGCCTTCCTCGCTTTCCTCTGCTTGGGGGCATTGCTTGATCCTGCCACCTTTTTCCTCTTCAGAATATTAGGTGCGTCCTGACTCAAGAAAGCCGTCCCTGATTCTCTGTGGTGCTGCATAGAAGAGTCATGAGATGTAGCTGTGTTTTGTGGTGCCTCGGACACTATTGTCCCTTGATCAGCCAAAGCCGTATTGCCCAGTTGGCACCCCCTGCCTGCGACAATGCAGTGAATTCGGCCGAGAAAGCTGCGTCAGGTGCTACGCTGGTTTTGACCCCTAAGTTCAGGGTGTCTTCCATTGAGAATAGGGTAGGAGAGCTTTGATCCTTCGTTCTTGCCTTGGCTCTGTGTCGCGATGGTTAGGGTATCCTTTTGCTTCACTGCCACTTGTCTGAAATAAACAATGTAATTGTCATAATTACTTCATCTACCTCTGTTCTAACTGCACAACTTGTGCATTGGTTGCCCCCAAAGCTGTCCCGTTATCTGGCTGATGGCCAAGTGCTTTGTCGGGGCCCCTAACCTTGCTTGTTACAACATTTACCATCTTCCCCTTATCGGTACTTACTACTTGGATAGTGTGAGCTTGCCTGCAATACCTCTTGAAGGGGTGCCATCACCCTCCAAAACTGTTACAGTTTGTCTGAAATGAGAAAGCAAATCATGAAGCTGCCCTGCCGAAAGAAGGCCCTGGGTTGGCCAAGGGTTGCAGAGACCCACCCTTGTGTGCCCAGTCGGGACTTTTCTCTATGGAGTTGAAGTTACTTCACTGAATGACAATACAGCTTTTTGATCTGCACTGGCGCAAATCTTTCTCTTACCTAAGGTGCCTTGTCTCTGTGGCTGCTCCCCTTGTTTCTGTGTTATGTGTTATATCGGTGTGCTAGTTGATTCTGAAACTGAGAGACAATTAGTTAATGACATGCTTTCTTTACACACATGTTGCTGTGTCACCTTGCCCCTCTATCATGCCTTGTACACACCGGTTGTAAGCTGGGGGGGGGGGGGTAGGGTATTCCATGAAGCTGGGCAGCAAAAATGCCATCCGCCATCACCTTCCCGGTGCTCTTGAGATTATTATGTTGTGACTTGACTCACGCTGCGGCCGCAAAGGTATGTTCCAATTACCGAACGCTCCAAGGTGAGCGCCGCTCGTTGACAGCGAGAGACCTTTCGCTGCTGAAATCGCCGGTCGCGCTGGTGTTGTGTCTATTACTTTAATAAAGCTTATATGAGTAAAGTGATGCCTACGCCTCCTGATGTGATTACAACATCTTCTTGGCGACGAGGACGGTCTTCAGATGGCGGAAGACACAACACACAGCGAAGAAAGTGACAGAGAGGATCGGCGAAGAAATCGGAAGCCATCAGCTGACAGGAGCAACATGAAGTAAGAGAGCGCATTCCTGTCCGTGGTGTCGCAGCTGAGAGAGTAGTAGCGGTGCCTGCAGAGTTAAGGATGACGGCAACATTCATGCATTGCAGAATCTGGACCCCCCATATTAGGGTGGTATCATCAATTTGCCCTTCACATTAAAATTGACCCACATGCTATCGAGCAAGTCATGGTAGGAGATGACCTCTCGGTAGAAGACATCTTAGAAAGAGGCAAAGGTGTATTCAGAGAACAACTAGGCAATGTGAAAGGTTATGTACACAAAATTAAACTGAAACCCAATGCTGTCCCTGTACAACACAAGTTGAGGAAAATTCTAATTACAGTGAGGGGGGAGGTGAAGAGAATGTTGGATGAAATGCTGTCCAGTGGAGTTATAGAGCCTATCGAATGCTCCTCATGGATTTCCCCGGTTGTAATTTCACAGAAAGCCGATGGCAAATTACGCTTCTGTGTGGACCTCAGAAGTCTGAACCAGAACGTAATCCCTGACACCTTTCCCCTGCCCAATATAAATGAGATGATGGTGTTGTTAAAAGGGGCTAAGTACTTTTCAAAGCTTGATCTTTGTCACGCCTATCACCAAATACGTTTGCATGAATCTTCCAAAAACTTGACAGCTTTTGTCACCAATGAAGGCATATTTCAATTGACGAGGATGCCTTTCGGGCTATGTTCAGCTGCAAGCGTATTTCAGAGGATGGTCACGGAAATTTTAAAAGGTGTGGAAAATGTAATATATTTCCAAGATGACATCTTAGTGTTTGGTGAGAGTGTGAGTGACAACAATTCTGCCTTGAAGAATGCTCTTGCGAGAATTTTAGAATCTGGCTTGACACTGCGCAGGGAGAAATGCTCTTTTTTGGGAACAGAGGTAGAATATCTGGGGCATTCCATCTCGTCAGAGGGTGTTAAACAAAAGAGAGATCTCCTAGCTTCCATAAAGTTGGCTCCTGCCCCCACAAATAAAGATCAGGTGCGCTCATTCATTGGGCTTATTGAGTACTACTCGAAGTTCGTAAAGAACTTTGCTAGTAAAACTGAACAACTCAAAGGGCTCTTGAGGAAAGTGGTCAAATTCATTTGGGGGGGATGAACAAGAGAAATGCTTCAAGGAAATAAAATTCGAGATATGCTATGCAGGCATTCTGGTTCCATTTGATGTGCAGGGAAGGACAATCATCACTGTGGATGCGAGTGATACTGGTTTAGGAGCTGTGTTATCACAGAGTGACGGAAACAGTGAAAGAACAGTAGCGTTCTCATCTCACACCTTGACAACAACTGAGAGATGTTACTCAGTTATAGAAAAAGAGACCTTAGCAGCTGCTTGGGGCGTGGAATATTTCAGAATGTATGTGTGGGGGAGTAGATTTAAGCTTCGCACTGATCACAAGCCCTTGCTGAAAATACTCTCACCAGGAGGAACAGGAAAGGGGTCAGCCAGACTAGCCAGGTTAGCCTCAAGATTACAGGAGTACAACTTTGATCTTGAGTTCATTTCGGGCTGGCGTAACGTTCAGGCTGATTGCATGTCACGTTTGTCTTTGAAATGGGAGGAGGTGGACAAGACAGTGGTTCTAAGAAAGAGTGAAGGAGCTATCTTGTGTGTTGATGAGGTAGTTCAGTGGAGTTGTGGTGCTGTTAGCAAGGAAGAGTGGACCGAAGCTATGTCTCACGACGAGGTTTTGAGAAATGTCAGGGGCCTCATCTCTAAAGGCAGACGTAGGGAGAGTACCTTACCAATTAGTGTCCGACCCTATAATGCAGTCATAGACGAGTTATCTAACGTCAATGATCAGATCATCATGCGCGAGGATAAGTTGATTCCTCCTGTTGACGTCCGCAAGAGACTCTTTGACTTAGCCCATGAAGGGCATCTGGGCCAAACCATAACAAAAAAAAGGTTGAGGAATGAGTTCTGGTGGCCTGGAATGGATGGTGACGTCGTTAGGTGGGTGGAGAGGTGCAGTGAATGCTGTGAATCTGAAAAGTGACTCAGAGTGGGACCCCAATCCGTCCCTAGTTCCATCCAGGATCCTGGTGTGGTATAGCACAGTATATGCCTTGATTTTGTTGGACCAATGCCTGGTGTCCACCCCAGCAAAAGGTTTGGCCTAGTAGTTATGGATGTTCACACTCGGTGGCTCATTGCTTATCTACTTCCTGAAATCACCACCCGCATCACTATCAAAGTTTTGCGCAACATTTTTAAGGAGGAAGGCTGTCCCTCGGTCCTTATCACAGATAATGGGACCCAATTGTCTTCAAATGAGATGAGAGAATTTCTGTGTGAGTGTGGTATAAAACATTCGTTCACGACTTTGTACAATCCACAATCTAATGGGATAGTCGAGAGGGCAAATCGCATGATCAAGGGTGCGATAAATCTGGCACTTAGCAATAAACTTGATGTTAAAAGGACTATGAATGACTTGGTATGGGCGTATCACACGACTGAGAATTCAACAACTGGTGTGATCCCCTTTGTAGCCATGCGAGGCAGAAGACCAGCCTCCAAACTGGTGCCTGCTTAGATTCGGAATGTAGTTGAAGAGAGGGAAGGTGGAGGTTGTGATGCGAGCATTCCCGTGCGTGATTCAAAGAAGGCACAAGGCATGGAAAAGAATATGTCTAACATTCTGTTTGGTGATTGGGTCAAAGTTTGGTCTGGACGTGTGGTCAGAGGTCTGCGTAAGTTCCTTGGACCATTCAAGGTTAAAGAAGTATATCCCTTCTATGTTGGATTAGAGAATGGTGAAAAATGGAACCTGCGCAGGGTAGCAAAGTATTGTTCTGGAGATCATTCTTCTGAAACATTTAATAGAAATGCAGTCAACAAAGATACATGCTCAGGGTACATGCTAATCCATGATCGCCAATTGCTTGACAGTGCCCGCATAGGTACTGAGATGAGGGCACCAGGACCCCGGTGGGGATAACTTGGGCACTGGCCAAAGAGCAATCAACTCAAGTGATCCTTCATGGCGCTCTAACATATCAGAGACCCTTACGGGCCAGGAGGCTTCCTCAAGACTTGCATGACTTCCTTGTTGGCTGATTTGTTGATTATTTTCCTTGCTCGTGTTTCCCATCAACCCTGTTCCTTTATTGTTCACCACTCAATTCCCTACCTTCGTGTAGAGGAAAGCGGGGTATGTTGTGACTTGACTCACGCTGCGGTCGCGCCCCCGCGCCGCAGTGGTATGTTCCAATTACCGAACGTTCCAAGGTGAGCGCCGCTCGTTGACAGCGAGAGACCTTTCGCTGGCTGAAGGCGGCGGGCGCGCTGGTGTTGTGTCTATTACTTTAATAAAGCTTATATGAGTAAAGTGATGCCTACGCCTCCTGATGTGATTACAACATATTACCTGACCAACTTACACCCGGCCTGGTTGGCAGTGGCGGCTCCCCCATTGGGGTGTGGGGTAAGCATGGGCGGAAAATCCGTTACGCTCGCGGATTTTGCGGATTTTCGGTAAATTCGCAATCCGCGAACGCTCGCGAATTTACCGAAAATCCGCAAATTTGCACGCAGCGGATTTTTTTTTCTTGGTGATACAATTTTGCGGCCTGCGGTGTAAGTTCACAATTGCGAACATGTAGGTGCGGCGGGCAGCAACAATCTCGCACTCGCAAAATTACAAAAATTGCAATTCTGCACAAGAAATCCACTAGCAAGCAGGATGGACCTTCTGAAAATGATGATTTTTATCAGAATAACTCCTCAGGTTGACATTTGCCTGCACTTTTTTGGATTTGAGGCCTTTTGACTTTCTTTGGATCACTTTTGGATTAGAAATCAACTTTCACAAGTAAGCTTGTTTGGGGCATTACAGTTGCTGTAATGCTGTTCTGCAGAAAAACGAGTTTTGCAAAAGTGAAAGCATTCAGCAGGTGCAAAAGTTCAAACTCATCATTAGTAACCATTCCCTGTAGTGCTTCCTGACTGGGGCCCCTCCAGAGTTCAGTTGCTAGTTGCAACAATTGTATGACCCTGCTCTAACCCTCACAGCAGGCTCATAGAATAGCTACAAGTAGGCCACAAAGGTCCTGGAAAAAAAATTGCACTGCAACAGAAAGCAAATTACAGATAAGGAAGCAGGTGCCAGACTGGAATTTTAAAACAGTGATACATTAATAAATCAACCCCAAATTAATTCATGTCAGTTGAAGCAGGGCAGGTGTGCTTGCTTTTTCCCCCCATAATCTACAGTGATGATGAACCAGAGGGTGGCATTGATGTACCAGAGGGTGGCATGGGTGAAACAGAGGGTGGCAGGGGTGAAACAGAGGGTGCTGGGAACCTGTGATGATGAACCAGACATAGAAACAACATAATCGTGACCGTTGCGAGCCGACATGTAAGTTCGCAATTGCGAACTGGTACAAAACCCTCGCGAACTGGCAGAAATCCTTGCGAACACAAAAAAAATTCAGCAAATTCCCAGTTCAGTTTCTAGTTGCAACAATTGTATGACCCTGCTCTGACCCTCACAGCAGGCTCATAGAATAGCTACAAGTAGGCCACAAAGGTCCTGGAAAAAAAAATTGCACTGCAACAGAAAGCAAATTACAGATAAGGAAGCAGGTGCCAGACTGGAATTTTAAAACAGTGACACATTAATAAATCAACCCCAAATTAATTCATGTCAGTTGAAGCAGGGCAGGTGTGCTTGCTTTTTCCCCCCATAATCTACAGTGATGATGAACCAGAGGGTGGCATTGATGTACCAGAGGGTGGCATGGGTGAAACAGAGGGTGGCAGGGGTGAAACAGAGGGTGCTGGGAACCTGTGATGATGAACCAGACGTAGAAACAACATAATCGCGACCGTTGCGAGCCGACATGTAAGTTCACAATTGCGAACTGGTACAAAACCCTCGCGAACTGGCAAAAATCCTTGCGAACACAAAAAAAAAAATCCGCAAATTCGCGAGAATTCGTGGATTTTGCGGATTGCGAGTTCGCAAATTCGCATAATTCGCCCATGCTTAGTGTGGGGGCGTTGCCCTACTGCTTTCTAGCGCTGGGAGAAGACAGAAACATAAACGGTAAAAACTACCATTTATGTTTCTGCCTTCTCGCATTGCGAGAAAGCAGAAGTGCCTCTGTGCCTGGTTGTGGGCAGGTGGGTGGGCAGTCCTGCCCGAGGGCACGGGGGATTGGCTTGCCACTGTTGTGGGTACTGACTGCTTGTTCGGCCCAGGAGCCGACCAAACAGTCAGTACCCACAACAGTGGGTAAGCCACTCCCCCCTGCCCTCATGCGGGACCACCCACTTTCCCTTGTTCTCTGTGCGGAGAAAATGTCCCGACTGGGGCGCTCTCCTCCTCGCCTACCAGCGTTATGATTGGCTTGCCCAACGGAAGGGAAGTTGCCTGCTTGCTGCTACCTGCAGCAGGAACATGCGGACCCACTAGTAGAGCTTGACCGGCCTGGAGCGGAGACGGTGTCCCGGCACTCAAGTAAGTGTTATTTTAATTGTTTACTATTCCCCATCTGCAGGCCCCCTCCCTCCCTCGAGCATGCCGGCCGCCGCTGCTATATACAACAAGTCATTAATGTTGTTTACGCCGATTAATGAACATATTAGACGGCACCTCGCTCTCAGGGCTGTGAGCCACAGTCTGTGGGCTTCCACGGGCGGAAAGCCAATAGCAAGTATTGGAAATATCTCATTTGTTACAGCTTATACGATCAGTGATTAGTTTGTAAAATATGACGTCCAGGTGCTCAATTTGTTTAAGCAGGCCACACCCACTTTCCTGACTCCACCCACTCCCTCCACTGGCTCCACCCACATCCTCAGCTGCCACTGCTGAGGACCAGATGAAATACTCGATTTGAATTTCAGCAAGGGAGCCTTCCTCAAGTAAGGTTTTGCTAGGAGGTTTCCCCTGCCCCGAGAAAACTTTGAAGGAGATATATGTCCAAGGCTCTAGGGATCTTCTAAGACTTAGGGTGCCCAACCATAAAAGAAGAAATGTGCCGTCAGACTGTTTATTGGTCTGGTGGTTCACAGCTTCTGGAGCACTATCTGTGTAGGGTACCACCCTCAACCACCTAGAGCCAGGGCCTGATGTGCTATTGCACTCCAAGTGACTACCCAAGTCACTCTCATTCTAGCTTTTGACTCTGTGACTTACTCTAGCAGTTGTTTGTAGGTTTAAACTCAGAAACTGGCTGACAAAAAAGAAACATAAAATAAATGCAAACTTGAGTCAGGATCTGTGTTACATTATATTATATAATTTTGTATTCATAACGTATGCATGTATGGCTCTGTAAAGACAATAGCAGAACAAACTGCTTTAATTCTAAAAAGCCTTGAAAAAACCCTACAAAGACGAGAGGGAATGCATCTGATGCACAGTTTGTTCCATACTTTTGCTATTGCCACAGAGACAATCCTATCCCCAGATGGCATCTTTCTAATTTTCAGGATAGTAAGAAAACAATAGCGTGAGAAGCTTGCTGTGGATCATGAACATTGATTGGTTTGGCCATACAAGTTTAGTAAGCACCTTAAATGTGTCTACTACAGATCTAGGTTGTGCGAGGAACAATGGATATGTGTCACATCACAGATAGAGCCTCACCTAGCACATAGTGCTTTGAGGCTGGTCTCTGAGGAACATTGGGTGCACTGTCAGTGTCACCAAACAGACACAAGACATTTTTTGAATACATGCCTTGGTCCTCTGCCGTTTAACATACAATCATGAGCCAGGATCTTAACCCAAACCCAGTGACTTACTTAACCATACATATATTTGCCACATCAGGCTCTTTACCACACAGATGGAACTTACTCCTCACACTGGGAACTTTACTAAACTGGTATGTGTCAGCTTGTTATATCACACGTGTCTTACCACGATACCTTTACCAGAGGGACATTGATCACATGGTCCTTGGCCCTGTGGGACTTTGATCATACTACTTCCACACACGATTTTTTTCACCACATGGGACATTTACTCTAGCACACAGACATTTTAGAACACCTAGCCAGTCTTACCTCTCTCCTGTGCAGCTTCTGGACCCTCCAATAAGTTATAAAAAAGCATCAATGGCATGCAATTCACTCACAAAGCCGCAGGCTCACAGTCAGTTGCAATATCATAATGGCTCAAGTTTCATAACCCCTGCTGTGTGGCGTGGATACAGCAGCCTGGCCTCACCGCAGAGAACAAGACATTATCAGTATATTATAATGACTACCAACTACTCGTCTTAACTCTGACCTGCAGCTTCGGTGGCACGTACAGGTGCAGACGCTGGCACATTGGTCCTATCCTACTGCACGAGATGGTGCACATGCTGTTTACACTGTGCATGACACAATACAGTCTCACCACAGCTGGCCTGCCCCAACCGGAAGACCACGCATCTGCGCTCGCCACGCAGCATGTACAATGTGTGGTGTAAATAAAATTATATACGGTTGGCTGGTCTGGTCACAGCCAGTCATTCACTGTTGCGTGTCATGCTCGAATCTTCTGAACAGGCAGGGAATGCCACTAAGGTTCAGCTTGGCCTGCAGTGATACCCGCCACCCAATGATGTAATCCCTGTAGGCTGCTCCTCTCACTTAGCACAGCATTTATGGTGCTTGCAGGGCTTTAAGTGGGAAAAAAAAACTGGGGGTGCTCTAAAAGGGGTGTGGAAAATTTCTTAAAGGGGTGTGACCTATTCAAGTAGGGGCGTGGTCTAAATCAAGATAACTAACTTGCATTGTGTGCTTAAGAAAATCATGGAGTCGCATCCAGCAAAGGATAATAAAATAGCCAAAAAAGTATATTTATTAAGTATAAGCCATAAAATACCAAACACTTTAAAAAAACATGTACAAATGATTTACTTTACTTAGAAATCTATTGCAGGATTTACCAAAACCCTTGAAGATATTCACTGTTTCTATTTTGCTGGGGTTTTTCACAACCATTTTCTGCAGCAGTCCTTCTACCTTTTGCCAACCAACTCTTTACATACAGCTTTGCGTCAAATGTTTCAAATGGAGGACCATTGAGTTTTACCCATAGGCATGAAGAAATGGTCTCTACAAGAAGAGAGGCCCTTGTTGGACTAGCAATTAAGTTCATTGTGCTGAAACCTCTCTCGCAATCCGCATTATTTGCTGGCAGGGTTTCCATGCAAACTACTAACTTTTTTAATGCTTCAGGGTTTTTTTTTCCACCGAAATCTTTGAAAAGTCTAAAAGCTTGGATAGTATCTCTTGCTGGCAGCTGAAACTCTGAACACAGTTTCTGGATCTCTGTTTTACTGTAAAGAATGCATTCATCACCAGAAGGCAAGTTGCCGGCATCTAGAACACTGAAGCTGGTTATAAGTTCTTTCCCAGAATCCGGGGCACATTGTTTATTGATATTTACAGACAGACTTTGGTAAAACTGATTTGGATTAAGGGCAACAGAGTTACTTCTACCATGGAAACGAGGAACATTCTTGAATTTGCCCTCGTCAACTGCTCTCTGAGACGCAGAAGCAAACTCTCCTGGTGAGTCCTTCATTGCTCTAAATATACATACTTGACTAACCAAAGTCTGTGGACATTAACAATTGTAATGTCCCTCCTCTGTAAGGAGAGTGATAACACTTTGAGCTCTTGAAGTGCATCTCTGATAAAAGAATAGGATGTAAGCTTCTTCAAGAGACCTCATGGGTCTGGCTGGGTCTTTGGAAGCATTCTCAAAATGTTTGCACAAGGCAGAGAAGCAGTTCCAAACAGCTTGTACAGATCTGTAACTGGATGCTACCCATCTAGTATCAAGCATTTTCCCTACCTTCTGAAGCTGTACACATAGCTCGCTGGTGGCCAGATTTAGCTCTCTTTCGTTTTTTGGTGACATGCTGTATGTGACTTACAATGAGTCCATGAAAATATTGAAGTGATTGACCCAGGCAACCTCATCAACTGTATCTGCCACAGCAAGTTCTAGTCTGTGAGCCAAACAGTGCCATGTCAATACAAGATTTGGTAATTTTGATTTCAGCAATGCTACTACTCCTCCTTAGTTCCCAAACATTACTGCTGCTCCATCTGAACATACTGCAATCAAGATATCATGTAGCAGACTTTTTGTGAGTCCAACTTTTTCGAAGTAGCTTAGGAGAGCTGTCTTTACGCCTGTATCCCTGAATTCCCAGCTCTTCTTAGGCCCTTGGAGCCGGGCAGAGCACACAGCACAGCTCCTCTTCAAGTTAGGGGGACACAGCACACAGCAGACAGTCCCTTCCTCAGCAATCACAGTAACTGTAGATCATCTCCCAGAGACTCAGCGGAGATTCCTTCTTGATCACAAAGTTTCCTAATCTATTTTTACTGGGACTCCAGTCCTACTTTTATACCCCAGAAGTCTTTGTTCTTCTTGTGTGAGGGGTCCTGGACCCAATCTAAACCAGTACTGGGTGTACTCTTCATCTTTTGTGAGTGTGGGCCAGGGCCTTCAGAAGCACCGCAGGAGGTGGAGCCAGCATTGTGGCAGGCAGGAACAGCCCTATTGAGCTCCAAGTGCTACTCCTCCCACCACTCTACATGCAGATGGGTCTATTCAGCCTTGTGCTTACTCAGCCAGCCTCCTGGAGCGGCCCCCAGCCCCTGTCACTCACAAACCAGACCCTCCAGGATTTCGCGGTTTGCAGCGAAATCGGCACTTTTGTTAAAATGTGCGATTTAAAAAAAAAAAAGTACCCGCAAAATCGGCACTTCTCCATTTCCGGTGAAAGTAAGATTACAGGTATGGCTTTGCTGGTGGCCTTTAAACCAGGCGGATTGCAATTCTGACATTGTTTGAGGCTTTGTCTCAATTCATGAGTACTTAGTAAGCTTGACTACTGCAATAACGTACTAGTAGGCTTTCATCAGTATTCCTTCACCTCATTGTACAAGATCTTAAATTCGGGCACCATAACCATATAGAATCTCCTAAAACACACTCCCACAATAAAGGCACCAAGCTGGCTGTCTTCCGCCAAAAGCAGGGCCACTTTATGCTACAGATACCAGTAAAAAGTAAGTCCATAGTTCATCCCATGACTGACTTCTCTGTTTTCTAGCCTGTTATAATACCTGCCTACTAGAAGCTTCTATTCTAAACAAAGCATCCTTGTGTGGCATCAACTTTTGTTGCTTCTTCACATGTGATACACAATCGGTACCTCCCTGCAGACTGTTTCTGCCTACACTCACATTATAAATTCCTTCATTTCCTTCATTTCCATAGGGCAGAACATCCGTGCAGAATGTGAAAAACCTCCATAGAGTTGCACATTTACAAAATGTGTGACTGCCTGACCCATACTACAAAAGAACCTCATACGCGACTATGTCTATAGTACAATAGGGCGGGGAAAAGGGAAGTACACATTGAAATTTAGCGGCATTTTGCAGCACTTTATTTTGCAATTTATGCCCCCGGAACCCGCCACACACTGGGCACACGGCGAGCCCAACCAACAATAAAAAAAAAAGGAATGCCAGGAGGGGCCCGCCGCGTGCCCAGTGTGCGGCGGGCTCCGGAGGCATAAATTGCAAAATAAAGTGCCGCAAAATGCTGCAAAATTTCTATATTTGTGCCGCTAAATTTCCATATTTGTGCCGCTAAATTTGCTAATCCATGCCGCTATATCCTGAAGGGTCTGACAAACCAGACAGTCAATACACAACCAGGCAGAGGCACACAGAAAGATTGAACAGGAAAATAGCCACTTTCTTAAAGTGCTATTTCCAAACTTAGAATTTAAAAACCATCTGCACTAAAGGATGTGTTATTAAATTCTGAGTTCAGGGATACCAGATTCCATTTGTCTATCTTGCCATTATGGGAAGATATGCAGGTAAATATGTCACACAGCATTCCCCATGTTATCCCATGGGCAAGATAGCCTTTCAATAGTGAAAAACGAAATTGGCAGTATTTCACTATCAAGACATGTTACCCACACTAGTAACATCAAACAAAAACCGGGAAGTCTTCTCACTCTACCTTTGAGGCCCGAAAATAGAGCCACCTTTTGAGGCGCCCCCAAAAAAACTGGGAGGGCTCAGCCCCCCACAGCCCCCCCCACACTTAAAGCCCTTGTACATGCTGGCAGTTTTTGTTATACAGTGCTGTGCACACCGAGGCGAGGTCTAACAGGGACTACGCTGTGATTTGGTGGGCAGCCCCATCCCACGAGCAATAGCATGCAAAAGTAAACTTGTCATTTTTGTCCTGCTTCCGCTGGATTTAGTTTAGTGCTTCATGCAAGCTGTTAAAACAGTAAATTATGCACTTTTTAATTACTCCTACCGTAGCATCCAGGCGCGCAACACCCATTGGGCTCACGGGGCTTCAGCCCCCCCTCTCCCCCCCCTGTCGTGTGTCAGCCAGGGCTGAAACAGCTTCGCGGGCTGGAGAGCATCTAATTGCAGCCATTTCCTTGTAAATGAGGGGTTTGTTATGTGTTCACCCCTTCTTACAGCCACTCTGTCTATAGTTGGAAGAATTAGCCCCCCCCCGAAATATTTTTCAGCCTCCCCCCGAAATTTGGCTCTAGTTGCCTGCCTGGTAGCACCATTAATTAAACACTCATAATAGTTGTCCGATTTTTCACAAACATCTATCGTCTAGACCTATTTCCTCACTCGTTTTTCGACCTCGCAAGTACCTGTGACCTGCAGCCAGAGCTGATAAAAATTAAGCTACTCCATTGGCAAATTAGAATATATTTTATATAAAGTAGGTTACACATTTCACAACTCTCTAGATACCATTACTAAACTGAATAGATATGCCTTGAAGGAATGAAAGGTGAGCTATGTTTATGTTTGAATTAACTCTGTGGTTCCCAAAGTGTTCACCGCGGCACCCCGGTGCGGCGTGATTAGAAGCCAGGGGCGCCGTGCCGCCTGCGCAGGATGTGGGTCGTGGAAATTGCAGCCGCAATTCCTCCCCCTCCTTTGTCCCGCCGGGTCAGGTCACGTGATCCTCGCACTCTGCATCTCAATGAGTGATTGATGGAGAAAGCCTTTAATTCTCACACGTGGCAGACATTGCCCCAGGGCACGCATCTCCTGGTGTTTTCTTCTCGCTCCTATCTGGACTGTTTCTCTAAGACCGGTGCAGCAGCCTGTCCTGTTTCTCTGAGCCCCTATGTAGCTGACTGTTCTGCTTCTGGGACCCTGTGGAGCAGCCTGTTCTTTTCTGGGCCCCGGTGGAGCAGCCTGTCCTTTTCTGTGAACCAGATTGCGTTGCCTGTCCTGTTTCTCTGCGCCTAGTGCAGCAGTATCCTGTCCTGTTTCTCGAAGACTGGTGCAGTAGCCTGTCCTGTTTCTCTGAGCCTGGTGGAGCATTCTGTACTGCTTCTGTGAGTCTTGGGAAGCTGTGTGTCTCGTTTCTCTGAGCCAAGTGGAGCTGCCTGTTTCTGTGATCCCATTGGCGTTGACTGTCCTGTGCCTGTGAGCCCGGTGGAGCAGTCTGTCCTGTTTCTGTGAGCCCTTTGGATCGGACTGTCCCACTTCTGGGAGCCCGGTTGACTTGTCTGTACTGTTTCTGTGAGTCCAGTGAAGCGGCCTGTCCTGTTTCTGTACCCAGTGGAGCTGCCTGTCCTGTTTCTGTGAGCCCGGTTAAGCTGACAGTCCGGATTCTCTGTGAATGAGTCCAGTGCATGTCTTCCTGTCTTGTCACTCTGTGAGTCTCTGAGGCTGCTGTTGTCCTATTTTTCTGCAAGGAGAGCCTGTCCTGTCTGAATGTGCCGTGTCCACAGTGGGCAGAATGTCCCACTGTCATGTACCCACTTGTCCTCTACCTATGGTGGAGGGGCAGCGCCATGCCCCCTGGCACGGACAATCTTCAATCTGTGAGCTGTCGGCTCTGCACTGTCTCCTCTGGGTCGCCCAGTTTCCTGCATGAAAAAGTGGCAGTCTGTCCCAGACTGTCCACAGCTCAGGGCCTGTCCCCTGTGTGGCCAAGCCCAGTCGCCACGCTGAGAGAGGGCGTCTTAATGCTCATGCCCCTGCCCGAGCTGCCTGCTGCACCCCTGGGCCTCTATTGCCATCTGCTGGTCATGTAGCTGTATTATACAGCTGCCACTTGCACCCTGCATGCTGTGTTTGGGGAGAGAGGAAAGTTGGGGGCACTGTGAGGTCTCTGGTGTAACTGTGAGTGGCTTAAGGTTGTGTGCATGTGAGCGGGGCACAGACTAAGCATGAGCGGATTTTGCGGATTGGCAATCCGCGAATTTGCGGATTTGCAAACTCGCAATCCGCAAAATCCGCGAATTCCCGCGAATTTGCGGATTTTTTTTTTTTTTTGTGTTCGCCCGTGTTTCTGCCAGTTCGCGAGGGTTTTTACAATTTCGCAATTTGCGAACTTACCTGTCGGGTCGCAAGTTTTGCGAACTTGTTGTTTCTACGTGTCCAACCTGTTTGGGACACTCTTCTTCATCACTGCCACTCTCTGTCACCACTGCCACTCTCTGACTACTCATGCCACCCTCTGGCCCACCCATGCCACCCTCTGTTTCATCACCACACCCTCTGGTTGTCCAGTGTACATTATTTTTGGCAAAGCAAAGCACACCTTCCCTGCCTCAAGTGACCTGAATTAATTTGGGGCTGATTAATGTGTCACAGAATATTTTTTTAGCTGGCACCTGCTTCCTTAGTGCGCCCTGATTAGTGATCTTTTGCACTTGCTAAGTGCTTTCATTGTTGCAAAATTAGTTACAACACCTGCCCTGCCCCAACTGACAATAATGAATTAGGGGCTGATTAATGGATTTTAACTTCCAGCCTGGCTCCTGCTTGTCTCCCTTAGCTGTAATTCAGGACCTTTGTGGCATATGTGTAACTATTCTGAGGTTCAGAGCAGGGTCACATAATAGTTGCAACTGGCAACTGAACTCTGGAGGGGCCCCTCAGGAAGCACTACAGGAAATGGCTACTAATGATGAGCCTGAACTTTTGAACCTGGTAAGTAGTTACTTTCAGTTTTGCTAAAATCGTATTTCTGCAATTTCGCACTTATTCGCGGGGCGCGAACTCACGCGAACAGTGCGAGCAGTGCGAGCAAAATCCGCTGCTCGCGGATTTGCGGATTTTTCAGGAAATTCGAAGGCGCCCCAAAGGCGGGCCCGTCTGCGCCCGTCCGCGCCGGGACCGGGCGCAGGGCCACAACCCCTGCCCCTCTTCTCTCCTATACCCGCAATGCGCTGTTGGAGCTCTGTCCATCTTACGCGCCGCTTTGCACCAAACTCGATCTATCCCTCATGCAGCTGGTATCACACACACAATGCTCACATTGTAACATTTCCCCTGTGTTTGATAAACCAACTTTGTATGCTAAATCTGTAAGTAATGAGGTTGATACCCATGTCTCCATGGCACTCATTAATGCGCGCTCCCTGAGCAAACATTGCCAGGATATAGCTGACCTTATCAGCAACTTTCATTTAGATGTGCTCTACATCACAGAGACATGGTCTGATGAAGCATCTGCTCCAGATTATGTCATAGCAGTCCCTTCAGGCTACAGTGCATACCGGCAGGACAGGCCCATAGGAAAAGGTGGTGGTATAGCTATTATAGCGAGAGACCAATTTGAAGTCCGTTGCTCGTCGATTCCTACTACCTCATGCGAAGCCATGCATTTTAATATAAAACTGTCCCCTACCTATAACTTTAAGGGTATATTAATTTATAGACCCCCGGGGACAAGATGTGCGTTACTCACAAATCTTACTAATATGACTGAGTCCATAGCTACAGAAGAATCCACTACGATTATGGGAGATTTTAATTTCCATCTGGAGCTCCTTGCTGACAGGGATACCTCAGCCCTTCTATCAGACTTAGATATAATGGGTCTCAGACAATTGGTCTCGACTCCCACCCATCAGGCAGGCCACACGCTGGATGGAATTTTTACAAATGTGGAAGGGCTGTGTATCACCTCAGTTCTCCCTATGACCTGGACAGATCACTCAGTCATCTTCAGCAGACTTACAATTAAGGGTTCACAGAGAAAAAAAGTGGCCCCAGCGAAAAAGGGTACGTTTAAAGCTTGGAAGGACATCAACCCCAACGACTTAACGCTGCTTCTTAATTCCACAATCCCAGAACTATCCACTGATCCTAACATCGCTACCAATCAATTTCAAAAGTGGTTGGGTGAAGCCACGACCCAGCTGGCACCCACTAAATCACTTTCTAAGAATAGAAATGCGCCTAAAGCTCAGTGGTATACAACAGAACTAAAAATTCAAAAACAGTTAACCAGGAACAGAGAAAGACACTGGCGAAGAACGTATGATAGTGAAAATAAGGAACATTATAAAAAAGCCCTTACCACTTACAAAGCTATGATAATAGCAGCTAAGAAAGACTTTTTCACACGCCAGATAGAAACTGCGAAAAATTCCAGCAAACAGTTATTTGACATTGCTAAAACCCTCGCTGGAGACTCCCCAGATCTTAATCCTCTCCCTTCACAAGCTTTATGTAATGCACTATCGGAGTTCTTTTATGCAAAGGTTAATGACATCTACCAAGCCTTTAGCTCAGACCAGACCAGCAGTAATGCCATAACCTCTACGACTATTCCCAAAAATTCCATGACTTGTTTTAGCCCCCTCACCACTGACGGATTTACCCCACTGACCAAATCAAGAGTATAGTTAAAACGATCAAAGCTGGCTCTGCTCTGGACCCATGCCCGACTTCTGTGCTCGCTACTGTACCGGACACAGTCATTCCCATCATCACTGCTGTCTGTAATACAGTATTGACATCTGGAATTTACCCTGATCGACTAAAAAACACGTTGATTAAACCCCTGCTCAAAAAACCTGGCTCAGATAAAGGCGAATTAAAAAACTATCGCCCCATAGCAAGCCTCCCTTTCTTAGCCAAGGTTCTAGAAAAGACTATGAATCAGCAGCTATCATCCTACATAGAAAAACACAATTTACTGGATGATACACAGTTCGGTTTCCGTAAAAACCATGGCACAGAAACCGCTCTTATAAAAGCAGCTGATGACATAAGAGTCATCCGCGATCAAGGAGGAACTGCTTTGTTAGTTCTCTTGGATCTCTCAGCAGCTTTCGACACGGTTGACCACAAGATCTTGGTCGACCGTGTCGAGAGGATGGGCATTCAGCTCACTGCTAGGGACTTACTCGCCTCCTTTCTAGCCAATAGAACCCAGGCGGTTACACTGGGTCCCTTCCAGTCAGCTGAGTTGTCGTTACCATATGGGGTTCCCCAAGGCTCATCCCTAAGTCCGACACTATTTAATATATATGTGTCGGACCTTGCTAGTGTCATCAAAGCACATGGGATGAGCCTAACCTCATACGCTGACGACACCCAGCTGGTACTGGCAATAAAGGGTGATGGACAGAGGGTTGCAGAGAGATTTAAAACTGGGATGATCACTATCGGTGAGTGGATGGCAAGGAATTGCCTGAAGCTTAATTCCGATAAAACGGAGGTGGTTATCTTTGGCAATCTCTCACCAGCCTGGTCTGCAGATTGGTGGCCATCGGCCTTAGGTACACCTCCCTCCCCTACGGTCAAAGTCAGAAACCTAGGTGTTACTTTTGATGACCAGCTGAACTTCATGGCCCATGCAAATAAGGTGGCAGCCAACGCCCATTTCAAACTTAGAACGGTAAGAAAAATCATACCGTTTCTACCAGACTCAGCAGCCAAAACGCTAGTCACCACTCTAGTCTTGACATCACTAGATTATTGCAACGGTCTGCTGCTCAATGCTCAGAGCAGAGTTATTAAAAAACTACAGACCGTGCAGAATGCGGCCGCTCGCGTACTATCAAAAAAACCCAAATTTGCACCTATCTCTGACACTTTGAAAAATTACCATTGGCTGTCCATACACAACAGGGTGAAATTCAAAGCTCTATGCACAGTCTACAAGACATTACAGGATCAAGGACCTCGTTTCCTTAAAAATCAATTGATCCCCTACAACCCATCGAGAACCCTCCGATCCACCTCACTCAACCAACTAGTGGTGCAACGTAGCCGAACAGCTTCTTGGGGTGATCGCCGCTTCTTAATTGCGGCCCCTAGACTCTGGAACACCCTTCCAATCCACATAAAAACATGCCCTTCGCTTCTTCAGTTTAGAAAAAAACTGAAGACGTGGCTATTTAACCAGTAATTTACATCTCCGTACTTCCTGATCAGGGTGAGACAACATTTGCATTTCTAGCGCCGAGACGCCTACGGCTATTTGCAAGCGCTCTATAAATATCATTAATAAATAAATAAATAAATACTGGGAAGCCGCGAACTCACGCGAACAGTGCGAGCAAGCCATAAAATCCGCTGCTCGCGGATTTGCGGATTTTGCGGGAGATTCGCAAATCTCGCGGATTGCGAATTTACCGAAAATCCGCAAAATCCGCAAGCGAAACAGATTTTCCGCCCATGTTTAATCTGAACTGAAGCCTCCTTCGAGGCCGGACGTTTTGAATGGTAGCAGGTAAGCACATTTATTTTTAGGAATTACGAGCCCATCGCACAGGGATTACAATTCAGTAGCTCGACCCTGGTAAGCACAAATTAAGCACTGTATAAAGCGCGCACTGAGCAGGCAGCCAGAATGAAAGAAAGCAGATAGCATCATTTATATGTAAAACGACTTTTATTATGGCACAATATTCCGCATGAAGATAGCCGCTCCATTTGAGATGAACAGAGCTTTATGTTTTAGTGTCTTTGATTACTGGCTCTTTCTGTCTGTGATCTGTCGATGATGCTCAATGTCATTATTCCATTCTTTTCTCCTTCCTCTCCTTTTCTTGTGTTTCCATTGCGTTGCTTTATGATTAAATCATTTGGATGCTTTCCACCATCCCTATTTTACAGTTGGCAACTGGTGCCATTCTTAGGTCGCCTCCCAGTGCTGAAGGTCATTGTCTATGTCCAGTGCAGCTGAGGCTGACTATTGCGCGTCTTTGGGCCCCAGTAAAAAATGCCGTGGTCTGTGCAAAGGGCAGCACTGAGATACCGCCGTTTTGTAGCAAAAACAGAGGAGCTTGTTATTTCCCACGGGAATCATTTGGTACGAAGGATGCCCATTATCGCACCATTTATTTCTATTTTACTATCTATTCCCACACATTTCGGACTTTTTTTATAGAGTATAACTCGGTTCTGACGCTACTGCAAGAGCTCCTCTGCGTTCCACCCTATAATAAATTCATTGCTTGATGTGCCAAAATAACAAAAATGTGTTTTGAGTTTAGTGCATAGATTTGCCTGTCATGAGCGATTTACTGGCGCAGCATAAATTCACTGATTACATTTTTCTATTTGTAACCACTTAGTTTTAGTTATTTTATTCGGTTCTCCAGACCTTCCTAAACAGAATTCTTTGAATACCGATTTCCTGACATTTATTTTAGTGTGGGTGATTGGGAGGCTATTCTATTTCAGAGTGACATTTTTGCAGATAAATATTAGTTTACATTTCCTGCAACATCCTTAAAAAAGTTACTTTTAGATCAAAACAGTAGCTCACACACATATGAGAAACGGGAAGGCATTATATAGATTATTTGCATTAATATTAGTGAGCGCTGTTGTGTTGCAATATTGAATACACATGACATCACTATCCATGAATATTGTAGATGTAAACACCTTAGGAATTTTGGAGGAATGGCTGTGCATTCTCACTGACCTGGTCAACAAGCATTTGCAATGCAATAGGTCTCGCATTAGGAAAGTTTGAACTATTGGTATTGTAAAGGACAATTTTTTTATTTATGTGTTGGTTTTGAAAATAGCGAAATTAATAGCTTTGTCATTTACAATGCCAATACTTTTAACTTTTGCAAATGTGACACCTATAGCATTTATAATGCAATATGTTTTGTATTTACGTGACTTAGATGTATTGATATTACAAATAACAATGGCTTTTAATTTTTTTAAATAATGAATACTTAAATCAAAGTTATTGTAATTTATAATGGCAATAGCTTAAACTTTGGAAATAACTTTTGTGAAGATTATGTTCAGTGTATTTTATTGTGACAAAAATCCAAGAACAGAAGTGAAATATGAACCTCTTTTTGTGACATTTGTAATAAAGCTTGAAACATTGAAAGAACATATTTGAACCAGTTGTTGTTGAATGGTTGCACAGATTGCTGCTGTGATGGCGACGAGTGATGCTGTGGCGTTCAGTGATGCTGTGGTAGCACAGAGTGATGGTGTGGTGCTCCTGAATAATGTTGTGGTGCCCCTGAGCGATGCTGTGGTGCCCCTGAGTGATGCTGTGGAGCTCCTGAGTGATTGTTTACAGTTTTCTGTTGCACAGGCTAAAGAATATTCATGAAGAGTACATTCAAATAGTAAAAGAACACATAAGATGTATATATGTTTCTTTGTCTTTAGTCCTTTAATTCTTTTTCTTCCACTCCCTTGTGCCAACGTGTTTCATTGTATGCGGGTGTAACCCAAACGACTTCCTCAGGGCTTCTATATCTGTAATTGCGTATATCCTATATTTGCAGTTCAGCAAACTTCCCTGATCACTCCCTTTAAATTTGAAATTCTTGGCTATTGTAACCACCACTGAATATTTTATTTATTACAATATGTCCTCGATCCTTCCTCATTCACAGCATGCTCTCCAATACGGAACGTTATTATTCACAAGAGACAGGTTCCACCTCCGAGTACGAGGGACCTTAGCGAAATCCGTTCCTCAGCGTAACACTATATCCCGTGTACGCCTGATGCTGTGGTGGTACGATAGACAGATAGAGGGAGGGCGATAGATAGATAGAGGGAGGGCGACAGATAGATCAACATTGCAATAGACGTGGCTTCCATCTGGCGCCAAGGGTCGCAAGCGTTGATTATTGGGAGGTGTCGCAAGCGTTGATTATTGGCAGGGGAATGAGGCCTTGTCAATTGCTCCCCTCCACGGCCATCCTTGTTGGGCAAAGGGAGGGGCGGAAGGCTGCAGCCAGAGGCCACCATCCTCGCAAACACACAATCGTGCAAGAAAGAAGCGCTATCCCCATTAAAAGCCAAATGAATGTTGTGCCAAATGAATGTTGTGTAATCGTGCCATAGACGTGCAGTGAAATGCGCTCGCCACTCTCTTTGAAAGCGTTTATAGGAGGAACACTATTAAGTAATGAGCTTTGCAAACTAAAAAAAAGCCAATAGCTTACACTTTCCTAATGCAAGTCCTATTGGCTATGGCAATGCTTGTTGGTAGCAAGCAAGGACAGTGCTGTTGTGGTGCTGAGTGATGCTGTTGTGGTGTTGAGTGATGATGTGGTTGGGCTGAATGATGTGGTGGTGTCCCAGAGTGATGTGGTGGTGTCCCAGAGTGATGTGGTGGTGGTGAAAGGCGTGCAGCGGTTGTGTGAGGCGTGCAGCAGTGGGTGGCATGCAGCAGTGCCAGGAAGTGAAAAAAAAAATCACACTGACAGAAGCCTTCTCCATCTAGGTTTCCACAACAATATACATTTCGATCAACATCTGAGCTGCTACAACGTAAGGAAAACGTAAAGGAGCTACCTTTTCAGAGAGAAGTACATTACTATACAATAGGTTTGACCATTTGCATACATCCTACTTTACTGTAAATGACCCCGAATTGTAACTCCAAGCTCCGTTGTGCTCTGCCTACTGGTTCACTCTTTGCAAATATCTATATACACCAGCACTGGCTTGTCGGGCATACTTGAAGGCCTTGAGGCGCAAGAGAAGAGCGAGCGAGGGAGGCAACCAGATGTGTGGCGGGTGCTTTTCCCCACGTTGGGCATAGACACTACCATCACATGCACTGCACAGAAGATTACATTAAATATTTAAGGTATATTTTGCATTTCCCTTGAGATTTACATTATGTTCATTGCTTCTTTGTTCTGTGGATCATGGGACACATAAATAAAGACAAAAAAATAGTGTTGATTCACGCACCAGCACTTGTGCGACACAAGAAATGAATGCGGTATAAGTAGCATTAATAACACGTTTGTTCTAGCCTTCGGTAAACTTTTGGAAAGAGTCATTTGGTTTCGGACAGCTTGTATTTTCACACTGTTGATCTTAAACTGGTGAAGACGGAGCACAGGCTTAATGACAGAATGGGAGCTTACTCGCCAAACACCGTCCACATAACATTTCACGTGTATCCTCAAACGACGTGTGTAAGAATACGGCAGCCATCACCAAACTGGACTCGATGGAACAGGACATTCTTTCAGCTGTCCTCCACTACAATCCATCACTGTGGTGGAACAGGCTGCTCGTGTCTCTCAGCGGTGATTGTTTGCTACACGTCACAGGACCCAATAAAATCACACACTGCCACGCTTTCCACTCGCTTCAAGAAAATCAAATACAGAATGCTCTTTTGCAATGTTGCTGTATACTGTAACTGTAACTGATAAGGACCTCGCAGTGAGAGATCCCGGAAATTCAATTTTAATCAACATTAAGTTAATTTCTAAAGGCAAAACTGCAATGAAAAGTAGTTTAAAGCTACCTGCTGGGCAAGCGTCTGATCCAAGTGCAGCAGAACACAGCACTCGGCACGCCTGCCCAACCGCGATTAGAACCCCCCTGAACCAACTAAATAATGCACTGACACAAAGCAGCAGCAGCAGACGACCTTCAACATGGAACAAGCCATTAGCATAGGGGTTTGTGGCCTAGAATGGACTGCTAAGTAGAAACTTCCAAACACTCCTTTCAGTAAGAGGCGGGACTAGCAGGGAGCTCTGGGGACGAGCCAGCGCTGAGGGGCGCTCAGCCAATGGCACGCTAGCAGGGCGGAGCCCCGGAGGCTGCCGAAGGGCAGGGGCTACGGGACTGTATGGGATACCTAATACCGCCCAGGCTCTGAATCCTGTGCCGCCGCCATCCTGCCCCACCCAAGCAAAACCATCCCAGGGATCTTCTGTGAGTTCAGTTTGCAACCCCTCCTCCAGGGATGGTGCTGCCAGCTGGTGCAAGGCGGAATGCCCAAGCACTATATTTTCAGAGACAGATAAGCTGAAGTCCCTATAAGGGATACTAAGTGCCAGAGACAGATCTCTAAGGCATACAAAAGATGGTCCCCGTGGAACAGGGTACAAGGAAACAGTGCATCCGCACAATACAAGTAAAACACCCTCTATAAAATAAGAACTTAGGGTCCGATTCACAAAAGCAATCTGAGACAAAATCTTAACTTTACGACTTTCGGTATTCACAAAAGGCTTTTAGGAATAGTAAAGTTAGGATTTTGTCTTAAATTTGTCTTAAGTTTTGGTCTTAAGACAAAATCCAAACTTAAGTTAAACTTAAGTTAAACTTAAATTGGGACTTTGTCTTAAGTTTTGGTCTTAAGACAAAATCCAAACTTAAGTTTAACTTAAGTTTAACTTAAGTTAGGATTTTGTCTTAAGACCAAAACTTGAGACAAAATCCTAACTTAAGTTTAACTTAAGTTTAACTTAAGTTAGGATTTTGTCTTAAGACCAAAACATAAGACAAACTTAAGACAAAATCCTAACTTTACTTCTTCTAAATGCCTTTTGTGAATACCGAAAGTTGTAGAGTTAGGATTTTGTCTCAGATTACTTAAGTGAACCGGGCCAGAGGGTGGAAACCTAGCTTCAGAAAGAAGCCTGTAAAAACAGGCTCCCCTAGGGCCACAAATGAATATACACCTGTCTTGCTTTACACTCCTAAATGAAAGAAATTCAGCACTCCCAAGCAGAGGCACTCGGTAAAGCAAGAGAAAGCACCTGGAAAGGGGGCTCTCAACTTATAAAATGAGGCACATCAAAGACAATTTCAAAATAAAGCGCGGGGTTTTATTAATGCAACTCTCTCTAACAGAAAGACTTTCCCAGATTTAAACGAATCAGGTAAAACAACATGCAAATGTAAATATACGTATATATACACACAAGCAAATACTAATCATGTTCAAATGCATGAGATAAAATACAAGCAGATAATTATGGTAAAACACATGCAAATAAAACTTACAAGTCCCATAATAATAAAACATTCACAAGTGAAATGCAACAAAATAGAACATAAGCAAAGAATAAATGAATGTGCACACCAACCAAAAACACATATAAAGATAACTATATAATTACACATAAATCTCAATACCAATAATTAAGGAAAATACCTCACTGGCTGCCATATCTTCATCTTGACCCTTCCCAAGACTGGGTTGTAGGAAAGGGCCCCCCTTTTTCATGGTTGCCTCTCCCCACACTTTTTGCCTAAAGATGTACTTCGACTGAGTGTGCCCTGGGTTCCTGCCAACCAGTACCCATGCCTATGTTCTTTCCCTAAACTATACTGTTGCAAAACCCAATTGCCAACTCTCTGGCCACATGCAAGTCCCTTGTAATAGGTACCATAGGTACCAAGGGCACTGTGACCATGTAAGACCTTTAAAGGCTGGAGCACTTATTGTGACACCCTTAGAGGCCCTATACCTTGCCATTGCAGGGAGTGTTTTGGTGCAGAACAAAGGGAAAAGTAGGCATGGCACACATCCCTGTGTGCTATGCCTACAACCCACTGCCCTGGCATAGGTAAGCCACCGCTCTAGCCGGGTGCACTATACCAGTGGTGAGGGTACAGATGCATGAACCCTGTACCCCTACAGTCTCTAATTCAATTATTAGACATTGTAAGTGCAGTAATGCCATAAAGAGTACATGGTGCTGGGAGGTTGTCATAACAAACTCCAGAGCACCATAATGGCTTTACTAAAAACTGGAAAGTTTGTTATCAAACTTCTCAGCACATTAAACCTACACTGATGCCAGTGTTGGCTGTAAGGCAAAATGAACTCAGAGGGCATCTTCGAGATGCCCCCTGAAAAACGACCTAATTCTAGTGTTATGGTTGACTGGCTGCTCGCCATTGCCACCACAAGACATGTTCCTTGAGTCCTGGGTTGAGAGCCTGCCGCTCTTGGGGTCCTGAAACGAAGCACATCCTGGGATGAGGTGCCAAGCCTCCTACCCCAGGATGTGTTGAGTTTTTACAGGGTTATGCCCAAGTAAAAACGACCCGGCCTGGGTCAATGATGCAGTACATTTGCAGGGTTGGTCGGAGTAGTCAAAAAATTAAATACAAATCAAAGTGTGCTCATGATGGCGTGGTTCCGTCACTGCCCCACCCGCTCATTCATTCGCCCGCGCAGGCGGGGAATTAATGCTGCGTGGGCGGCGTCAGCCGCATGACGGTACCACGCCGTCATGAGCACACGCTGCCCGTGGCTCATGACGGCGTGGTTGCGTCATAAGCAGGCAAGGGGTTAAAGCAAATCACAGTGAGGAAAGTCCGTGCCCTATCCAAAAGGGCCATTTGGAAGCAATTTTAGCCAATCCAAATTAGAGGCTGAACTCAGTAGCAGATCCCAATAATGAATCCTTCAAACAACAAACGTAGTTCCGCCCGCTCGTCGCCAGTGTTAGAAATATCAAACGAAGTAAAGCTTGAGTAAATTGTAAAGAAGACAGCAGGTAATCCATGGACGTATTCCAATAACGTTTCACAAAACAGCACGATATGCATACAGCAAGGATCAAGCAGTACAATGGCGTACAAACTGCTCACCATGCATATGTCTCCCGAAAGCTTTTCAAACCTCGCATCCTCCCCGCCCCAGAGCCAGCAGTTTAGCACCCTATGGTGCCTCATATCAAAAAGGCATCATACAAACCGGCATAGCAACCACTTGCTACAGCGATTAGGATGGCACACACACATGGAGAATCGCTCTCGTGTCACCCTCACAGCTAGAAGATAAACACAATCAGAAAATACGCACACACGCATGTAACAAATAGCTCATGAGGAACTAGGACCACAGTATCTGGGGAATGTAATAAGAGTGGCTCCTACTATGCAGTTGATGTCTGTCTAGTCCAGGCCTGAAGCAGGGTTCAGACAAACGGTGATCACAGACTGTTTAGTTTAAGTCTGTCTGGGCCCATAAAATTAAATGGTTTACGTTGGTAAAAGATGATCTACGAGTAATTAATCATCTGGAATTGTTTGCAACCCACCCTGTATTGATCAACTGACCAAATCATTTATTAAAAATTAACTACTTGGGTCTTTTAATGTAAAGAGACTGGTGGGCAAATTGAGGAAAAGGTTGGTGGATTTATATCTCCCCCTGTGCACAACACCCTGCATTGCGCCATACCTGCATAAGGTCCCTGGCCAGCAGAGACATCAACTCATAAGATTTAGGCTCGGCCTGGCCCGGACCATTTTCTGGTGTTAAACCTCCAATGTGTATCCGCGAAAGACCTGACAATGAGCCCCTAAAATTCAGTAGATCCTTTGTCTAAATTGCATATGTTCTTCTTTTGCGAGCAGTAGAAAGAACAGAGAATACAAATATTGAGACCTCTCCTGAGGTATTTAAACACCAGGAAATGTAAAGCTGGTTTGGAGCATCTGCAGTGCAGTTGTTCCAAACTGACGTGGAATGCCAAACTGTTTATAGATTAATGCTGCTGTGGTTAAACACAAGAGACTAATTGGGAAATAGAGGCGTGCCAATGAGCGGCCCAAACTGTAACTGTGTTCTTTGATTTTAACCCTGCCGAGTACTAAGCAATTTTATTATGTGATTGTAAGGCAATTCATTCGAAAGTCTTGTAAGATATTATTTAAAAATTATCTATACTGTTAGATTTGATCCCTTTCTTGTAAAAAGTCAGTTTATTAATTAATTATACGGCATCCCACTAGACTATTTGCATGATTGATACTGTTTTTTAAAAGAAATTCTCCTTTTTATGCTCTGTTTTAACTATTTTAACTGTTTTGTATTTTATATATGTGCTTTTATGGCTTGCCATAAACCGAATAAAGTCTTTTGAACTGAACTAATGGAATCACTTAAAGCTTCTTGGTGACACAGATTTATTCTTTTCGAGTGATATTGCAAGAGACTTACCAACTGAGCAGTGAAGAGTGTGCTTTTAAAGGACAGAAAACAAATGCACTACGTGCCGTCTGGGTATTAATGAAATGTATATGTTAGAATCTATTTTTTATAACTATTGGCATTGTAAATGACAAAGCTATCAATTTAGCTGTTTTAAAAACCAACAAATAAATAAAATATTTGTCATTTACAAGACCAATAGCTCCAACTTTTCTAATGCGAGACCTATTGCATTTCCAATGCTTGTTTATCTTAAACCTTTTTGTGAATTTCGTAGCAGCCTATCTTCTACTGTGTGTAATGCAAGTCTAAAATAATGACTTATATGTTCACAGTGCTTTCTGTCGTAGGCTGGGCCCTCGTAGCACTAAGCATACACAAGTCACTATTCTCCACTGCACCAACCAGGATCCAATTCTGTGGGTCTCTGCTTACACACACAGACCTCTGCAGTGCATTAACGGATAGACGTTTCATAATGTATGATTGTGCATTTCCCAATAAATAAATTAACTTGAATTTAGTTTTCACTTAATCTGTGTGTTATTTTGTATGTAGTTATCTGAAGGAGAAAGACCAAAAAGAGTTAAGGAATATTTTTAGCTATGCCTTTGACCCTACCCCCACGCTCACTCACCCCACTCCTTTTGTGGGCAGCATCATAATTCCCTTACTTTTTTTAATGCACTACGACCACTTGAACGGAGCGTGTTATCTTCGGGTCAGCTGACACAAGTGATTATGCTGCTGTTAATTGTTATTCCAGGCTACTTATTTTTGGTGGTTAAAATCCAGGGATTTTGAAAAGATAACATATAGTGCAGTCTTCAGTTTTCCTAGTAGGATAAAGCACTATATCCCTACGTCCTAATGTCCTCGTTCCAGTCATTTTCTTGTGAGGTGATGCCACCTCATGCAAAGGACCAAAACCAGAAAGCAGGAGTGGCCATGACATAATCCCACCCCACAAGTGTGGTATAAGTTATGGCCAAGCCCTTTGTAGTGAATACTCACACAGAATAAGAAGTAACTCCCTTATAGCAACAGGTGGCAGTGCAGGCATTACACCAACTGACTAAGCTGCGTGGACCTCCCCCAACTGAACATCCCAACTGTCATTTGGCATACATACTTTCTGTGACAGACACACAGGTTGCGTCCCCAAAAACAGACCACACACTATTTATGGGAAAATATGTAGCCAGTTTATTATTATTTTCTTTATGCAGTTTACAGGTAGGGTTAACTTACAGGTGATCAACCTCCTGAACCAATATCAAGCCACCGGGAATTACAGTGATATCTTCTTAGCCATCTAGTGCTCTGTATTTTGCATTGGAGGTGCAGCCCAATACAATTTATACTTGCGAAGTAAGGCCAACCCCTAACTGACAAGATACTAACTCTCCCTTGCTGGATAACGGGTCTTTGTCAGATTCTTCTCACAGCCCCCTATGGCTTGAGGATATCATAGTTAGTGGCCCCATTTCCTTTTTATGAAGTATTATTCACTTTTTGCATTAGGATCACCCGAAAGACCTGCCATGGCTCAGGATGGCCTATTGCGATTCTGAGCCCCCCACCTCTGTAGCTGTAGAGCTCATTCAACGCAATCAAATGATCCCAAATACTCCTTACAAACACTTCATTGCCCAAGTCTGACAGTGCACCCCATTCTGTGCGAAGTGCCATGGTGCAAAGCAGGCCTTGTCATACAATGCTGAATCCAGAGTTCCTCATGAACTTCTGCATTGTTGCATTCACCCTTCTCTTTGAAGTGTCCACTGCTGAGTGTGACCGGGCCCCGCCATTCGCCATTGGGGATTATCTCTGCCAAAATTACGTCGCAGGGGACTAGGCCATCTGCCAATCTAACCATTTTAGCCTACATGTCATCGTGCAGCTGACCCCTCCCAAGTGTGGTAAGGTTATTTCCCCCTAGGTGTATCACCAGTATGTTGGGAACATTTTTGTCTGCCCGCATCAAAACCCCCCTTTGCTCCCTCGAAAGAGCTGCTTGAAATCCTTCTAAAGTAGATGCCCTTGTCGAATCCTGGCCTGGATGCATGAGCCTTGTATACCCAATCCCTGGTTGCAAGCGCATTTCTGGCCCCCATGTGCTGCATCCAGAGCTCGACGGATTTGCTGTGCCCAGTGTCATTGTGTGGGTGTATTCCATTATCTGTCTGAATTCCCTATCGTAGGTTAACCACGGTGTCCCCCATTAAGCTTGCCTTCATCATAGACGGTCCTATTAGAATTACATAGTGCTGGGCCATGCTCTGGGAACTTTTCCATAATTATAGTTGAGAGGATTGAGAAAGCCTCAAGCCTCCTAGAGAGACTGCAATTTCCGCTAGGCTCAGACTTGTACAGTTAAAAATACCTCATAGAATATACCTAGTGGGACCGACGTTGGTAAGGATGAGGTTCAGTAATGAAACTGATTGCCTTAGAATGTGTGGGCAAGAGGGCACCTTTATACATATTCTCTGGGAATGCGCAGTTATCCAGAGATATTGGTCCGCGGTAACGCATCAAATGGAACAAGTAATGGGCTATAAAATTGACTGCAATATCAAATTAAGTCTCATAAACTTCAATAATAAAGAGAGAATATGGGTGACACTCGGAAAGATGATAGCTAAAAGGAAAATTGCAAGGAAATGAAGGGCGCAGGAACCACCGTTTTTGAACGAGTGGTGAAAAGACATGGACTGGTGCATGGTGTCAGAAAGAACGATTTATGAATCCAGGGGGTGCCCTACCAAATGGATGCATATCTGGGGGAAATGGAATGACTACAGGGGAGGACTTTGTGATCCCCTGCAGCCCAGAAGTGATACTGAGCCAGACAATCTTCCTTAAGATATTTAAATGTTAATCTGTATGAAAATATATGTGACCTTGTAATAGTCGTTCGTCTTTTGTAAAGTGTGTAACTCCACATGTACTTGATTGTATGATGTCTGTCATGTCCAAGTTTGTCTTTGATAAAAAATAGAACGCCTAAAGCCAGTTGTCCATGGTATGCTCAGGCCTGGTTCTCTGCTTTGGTTTCCTTGCCTGTCAGCAAGGTTGGATCAGTGCCCTCCTTGCTGTGCATCAATCGCGAGAAGATATCTATAAATTCTCTTTTCAAAATCCTTTCTTTTGCGGCTAAGGGAATCCTCTTTGTGAACAATGTCCCGGCACATAAGATGGGGGCTGGTGGTGTGCATTCTAGTGCTTGGGCAACTTTGTTTATTCCCTCCCAGGCCTATTTCACTTGTCCCTAAGACGCTTTCCACTGTGGTGCCTGCGGTATTGCTCGGAGGTATGTCCATCCTCTTGGGGTTCGACAGCAGTGGTGTCTTGTCTTGCTCCCACACTGTGCTCAGGCCTTGCCCCCCTGTGTCACTTTTTCTCATTGCCAAAGGTCTAGACTCCACCAGGGTTGTTACCTTGTCCATGAGCCCTTGCATCACGTCCATCATCTTACCCAACTGCCACTGTATCATGGATTTATTTAGGTCCTTGGGCTTCTTCACCTGGGCACTTGCTTCAGTTGGCGAGCAGTCTCGCGATGGGTTGGCTCGCTGTGCTGGGCTCTGGTGATGGGACTGCTGATGGAGCTGAATCTAGAGATGCCTTCCTCGCTTTCCTCTGCTTGGGGGCATTGCTTGATCCTGCCACCTTTTTCCTTTTCAGAATGGTAGGTGCGTCCTGACTCAAGAAAGCCATCCCTGATTCTCCGTGCTAGAATCAGGGATGGCTAGAGATGCCTTCTTCCCTTTCCTCTGCTTGGGGGCATTGCTTGATCCTGCCACCTTTTTCCTCTTCAAAATGGTAGGTGCGTCCTGACTCAAGAAAGCCATCCCTGATTCTCTGTGGTGCTGCATAGAAGAGTCATGAGATGTAGCTGTGTTTTGTGGTGCCTCGGACACTACTGTCCCTTGATCAGCCATAGCCGTATGGCCCAGTTGGCCACCCTTGCCTGCGACAATGCAGTGAATTCCGCCCAGAAAGTTGCGTCAGGTGCTACGCTGGTTTCGACCCCTAGGTTCAGGGTGTCTTCCATTGAGAATAGGGTAGGAGAGCTTTGATTTTTCGTTTTTGCCTTGGCTCAGTGTCGCAATGGTTAGGGTATCCTTTTGCTTCACTGAAACTTGTCTGAAATAAACAATGTAATTGTCATAATTACTTCATATACCTCTGTTCTAACTGCACCACTAACTGCACCACTTGTGCATTGGTTGCCCCCCAAGCTGCCCCAAAGCTGCCCCGTTATCTGGCTGGCCAAGTGCTTTGTCGGGGCCCCTAACCTTGCTTGTTACAAAATTTACCATCTTCCCCTTATCCGGTACTTACTACTTGGATAGTGTGAGCTTGCCTGCAATACCTCTTGAAGGGGTGCCACCCCCCCTGTTACAGTTTGTCTGAAATGAGAAAGCAAATCATAAAGCTGCCATGCCGAAAGAAGGCCCTGGGTTGGCCAAGGGTTCCAGAGCCCCACCCTTGTGTGCCCAGTCGGGACTTTTCTCTATGAAGTTGAAGTTACTTCACTGAATGACAATACAGCTTTTTGATCTGCACTGGCGCAAATCTTGCTCCTACCTAAGATGCCTTGTCTCTGTGGCTGCTCCCCTTGTTTTCCGTGTTATATTGGTGTGCTAGTTGATTCTGAAACTGAGAGACAAATAGTTAATGCCATGCTTTCTTTACACACATGGTGCTCTGCCACCTTGCCTCCCTATCATGCCTTGTACACACCGGTTGTAAGCTGGGGGGGGTAGGGTGTTCCATGAAGCTGGCCAGACAATGCCATCTGCCGTCACCTTCCCGGTGCTCTTGAGATTATTACCTGACCAACTTACACCTGGGCTGGTTGGCAGTGGCGGCTCCCCCATTGGGGTGTGGGGGCGTTGCCCTACTGCTTTCTCGCGCTGGGAGAAGACAGAAACATAAACGGTAAAAACTACCATTTATGTTTCTGCCTTCTCGCATTACGAGAAAGCAGAAGTGCCTCTGTGCCTGGTTGTGGGCGGGCAGTCCTGCCCGAGGGCAGGGGGGGGATTGGCTTGCCCACTGTTGTGGGTACTGACTGTTAGGAGCCGACCAAACAGTCAGTACCCACAACAGTGGGTAAGCCACTCCCCCCTGCCCTCACGCGGGACCGCCCACTTTTCCTTGTTCTCTGTGCGGAGAGAATGTCCCGTCTGGGGCGCTCTCCTCCTCGCCTACCAGCGTTATGATTGGCTTGCCCAACGGGAGGGAAGTTGCCTGCTGGCTGCTTCCTGCAGCAGGAACATGCGGACCCACTAGTAGAGCTTGACCGGCCTGGAGCGGAGGCGGTGTCCCGGCACTCAAGTAAGGGTTATTTTAATTGTTTATTATTCCCCATCTGCAGGCCCCCTCCCTCCCTTGAGCATGCCGGCCGCCGCTGCTATATACAACAAGTCATTAACGTTTACAGAGTATGGGTTTGCTTATGTTGAGCCGCACATCTCAGTGTCATGCCAGTTTTGATGAAAAAATCTGTTAATATCAAAAGCGACTATGGCCGGGGTGCTCTAAAGGTGTATGACACCTACCCACCAAAGTGTCAATCAGTCCTAGGATTTACCCGAACTCAGGTCATACATATAAACACGAAACACCTGAGCACACCAATATCATTATTTCCAAAATAAGGACGTATAGGTATTTCTCCAAGCTATCCAACAGTGTCTCAACGCCCTGTATATTATAGATCCGTAATGCCTCAAAAAAAGGAAAAGAAAATCAAGTAGTCCAATCAGATCTTCTATGTTGAGGTCTGTTTTTAATTTCCACAATTCACAAGAAGCACCACAGCAGCCGACGCGCGTTTTTCCCACAGGGCTTTCTCAAGGCTTTTGATGGTAACTCCAAGACCTGAGATTGTGAAATTTTCATGAAATGCGTTTCTCTTACGGATAGAAGGTAGCCCGGATGTATATAAGCACACTTCCAGTTCAGTAATGAGCGATCACGCTCCTAATGGCATTCATCATATCAATAGTTGTCTCCCCAATAAATAAAGTTTTCGATTGTTTTCCATCCAGGCTTAATAACCAAGCCCCATCGTTTCTATTGTCTCCTTTCCAGTCCTAGGATGCTTGATTCCGGTCCAGGAAAGACATGGCTTAGCAGTTCGGGCTGGACAGTTCCCATGAGGCACAGGGTCAAGGCTGATTTGCATATGGCCATGTCTGAACTGGGTGGTGTGGAGTGCAAAAAAACGATGGATTTAGGCCCAGATCTCTGTACCGGGGTGAATGTATGACATTGTTCTGCATTCTGTCCATCAACTGGTTTTTGCATTTGTCACCCCGAGTGGGATGGGTATGCTTAGACGTCAGTCCCATGCTCTCCACACCACTGGAGTCAAGCTATCGTGGCTGAAGACGACTGATAGCCAGAAACCGGTCCTAGGATGCTTGATTCCGGTCCAGGAAAGACATGGCTGAGCAGTTTGGGCTGGACTGTTCCCATGAGGCACAGGGTCAAGGCTGATTTGCATATGGCCATGTCTAAACTGGGGTGGTGTGGAGTGCAAAAAAACGATGAATTTAGGCCGAGATCTCTGTACTGGGGTGAATTTATGACATTGTTCTGCATTCTGTCCATCAACTGTGGTTTTTGCATTTGTCACCCCGAGTGGGATTGGTATGCTCAGACGTGAGTCCCATGCTCTCCACACCACTGGAGTCAAGCTATCCTGGCTGAAGACGGCTGATAGCCAGAAACCGGTCCTAGGATGCTTGATTCCAGTCCAGGAAATACATGGCTTAGCAGTTTGGGCTGGATTGTTCCCATGAGGCACAGGGTCAAGGCTGATTTGCATATGGCCATGTCTGAACTGGGGTGGTGTGAAGTGAAAAAAACCCGATATATTTAGGCCCAGATCTCTGTACTGGGGTGAATGTATGACATTGTTCTGCATTCTGTCCATCAACTGTGGTTTTTGCATTTGTCACCCCGAGTGGGATGGGTATGCTCAGACGTGAGTCCCATGCTCTCCACACCACTGGAGTCAAGATATCCTGGATGAAGACCGCTGATAGCCAGAAACCGGTCCTAGGATGCTTGATTCCGGTCCAGGAAAGACATGGCTTAGCAGTTCCGGCTGGACTGTTCCCATGAGGCACAGGGTCAAGGCTGATTTACATATGGCCATGTCTGAACTGGGGTAGTGTGGAGTGAAAAAAAAGGATGGATTTAGGCCCAGAGCTCTGTACTTGGGTGAATGTATGACATTGTTCTGCATTCTGTCCATCAACTGTGGTTTTTGCATACAAGTTTAGTAAGCACCTTAAATGTGTCTACTACAGATCTAGGTTGTGCCAGGAACAATGGATGTGTGTCACATCACAGATAGAGCCTCACCTAGCACATAGTGCTTTGAGGCTGGTCTCTGAGGAACAATGGGTGCACTGTCAGTGTCACCAAATAGATACAGTGGGTCCCAGTGCCTCGTGGTGCATGCAGTGCTTCAACACCAGTCTGTCTGATGGACAGTAACACTTCACAATACTCAAAACACACTTTTACCAAGTGGGACCCTACAGCACAAGGGACCTTTTATCCACACAAACATTTACCACATGGAAGGTAACATGCATCACAGAAGACATTTTTTGAATACATGCCTTGGTACTCTGCCGTTTAACATACAATCACGAGGCAGGATCTTAACCCAAACCCAGTGACTTACTTAACCATATAGATATTGGCCACGTCAGGCTCTTTACCACACAGATGGAACTTACTCCTTACACTGGGAACTTTACTAAACTGGTATGTGTCAGCTTGTTATATCACACGTGTCTTACCACAAGACCTTTACCAGAGGGACATTGATCACATGGTCCTTAGCCCTGTGGGACTTTGATCATACTACTTCCACATACGATTTTGTTTCACCACATGGGACATTTACTCTAGTACACAGACATTTTAGAACACCTAGCCAGTCGTACCTCTCCTGTGCAGCTTCTGGACCCTCCAATAAGTTATAAAACAGCATCAATGGCATGCAATTCACTCAAAAAAGCCGCAGGCTCACAGTCAGTTGCAATATCATGATGGCTCAAGTTTCATAACCCCTGCTGTGTGGCCTGGATACAGCAGCCTGGCCTCACCGCAGAGAACAAGACATTATCAGTATATTAAAGTGACTGCCAACTACTCGTCTTAACTCTGACCTGCAGCTTCGGTGGCACGTACAGGTGCAGACGCTGGCACATTGGTCCTATCCTACTGCACGAGACGGCGCACATGCAGTTTACACTGTGCATGACACAATACAGTCTCACCACAGCCGGCCTGCCCCACCCGGAAGAACACGCATCTGTGCTAGCCACGCAGCATGTACAATGTGTGGTGTAAATAAAATTATATAAGGTTGGCTGGTCTGGTCTCAGCCAGTCCTTCACTGTTGCGTGTCATGCTCTAATCTTCTGAACAGGCAGGGCATGTCTCTAAGGTTCAGCTTGGCCTACCGTGCCTGCAATGATATCCGCCACCCAATGATGTAATCCCTGTAGGCTGCTCCTCTCACGCAGCACAGCATTTATGGTGCTTGCAGGGCTTTAAGTGGGGAAAAAACTGGGGGTGCTCTAAAAGGGGTGTGACAAATTTCTTAAAGGGGTGTGGCCTATCCGAGTAGGGGCGTGGTCTAAATCAAGATAACTAACTAGCATTGTGTGCTTAAGAAAATCATGGAGTCGCATCCAGCAAAGGGTAATAAAATAGGCAAAAAAGTATATTTATTAAGTATAAGCCATAAAATACCAAACACTTTAAAAAAAATGTAAAAATGATTTACTTTACTTAGAAATCTATTGCAGGATTTACCAAAACCCTTGAAGATATTCACTGTGTCTATTTTGCTGGGGTTTCTCACAACAATTTTCTTCAGCAGTCCTTCTACCTTTTGCCAGCCAACTGTTTACATACAGCTTTGCGTCAAATGTTTCAAATGGAGGACCATTGAGTTTTACCCATAGGCATGAAGAAATGGTCTCTACAAGAAGAGAGGCCCTTGTTGGACTAGCAATTAAGTTCATTGTGCTGAAACCTCTCTCGCAATCCGCATTACTTGCTGGCAGGGTTTCCATGCAAACTACTAACTTTTTTAATGCTTCAGGGTTTTTTTTTTCCACCGAAATCTTTGAAAAGTCTAAAAGCTTGGATAGTATCTCTTGCTGGCAGCTGAAACTCTGAACACAGTTTCTGGATCTCTGTTTCACCATAAAGAATGCATTCATCGCCAGAAGGCAAGTTGCCGGCATCTAGAACACTGAAGCTGGCTATAAGTTCTTTCCCAGAATCCGGGGCACATTGTTTATTGATATTTACAGACAGACTTTGGTAAAACTGATTTGGATTAAGGGCAACAGAGTTAATTCTACCATGGAAAAGAGGAGCATTCTTAAATTTGCCCTCGTCAACTGCTCTCTGAGACGCAGAGGCAAACTCTCCTGGTGAGTCCTTCATTGCTCTAAATATACGTACTTGACTAACCAAAGTCTGTGTGCATTAACAATTGTAATGTCCCTCCTCTGTAAGGAGAGTGATAACACTTTGAGCTCTTGAAGTGCATCTCACGTTACCCCCAAATCTCTGATAAAAGAATAGGATGTAAGCTTCTTCAAGAGACCTTCATACTTACTCCGGTCTCTTATGGGTCTGGCTGGGTCTTTAGAAGCATTCTCAAAATGTTTGCACAAGGCAGAGAAGCAGTTCCAAACAGCTTTCCCAGATCTGTAACTGGATGCTACCCATCTAGTATCAAGCATTTTCCCTAACTTCTGAAGCTGTACACATAGCTCGCTGGTGGCCAGATTTAGCTCTCTCTCGTTTTTAGGTGACATGCTGTATGTGGCTTACAATGAGTCCTTGAAAATCTTGAAGTGATTGACCCCGGCAACCTCATCAACTGTATCTGCCACAGCAAGTTCTAGTCTGTGAGCTAAACAGTGCCATGTCAGTACAAGATTTGGGAATTTTGATTTCAGCAATGCTACTACTCCTCCTTTTTCCCAAACATTACTGCTGCTCCATCTGAACATACTGCAATCAAGATATCATGTAGCAGACTTTTTGTGAGTCCAACTTTTTCGAAGTAGCTTAGGAGAGCTGTCTTTACGCCTGTATCCCTGAGTTCCCAGCTCTTCTTAGGTCCTTGGAGACGGGCAGAGCACACAGCACAGCTCCTCTTCAAGTTAGGGGGAGACAGCACACAGCAGACAGTCCCTTCCTCAGCAATCACAGTAACTGTAGGTCATCTCCCATAGACTCAGCATGGATTCCTTCTTGATCACAAAGTTTCCTAATCTATTTTTCCTGGGGCTCCAGTCCTACTTTTATACCCCAAAAGTCTTTGTTCTTCTTGTGTGAGGGGTCCTGGACCCAATCTAAACCACTTCTGGGTATATTCTGCCTGTGCACCTCTTCATCCTTTGTGAGTGTGGGCCAGGGCCATCAGAAGCACCGCAGGAGGTGGAGCCAGCATTGTGGCAGGCAGGCACAATGCCTATTGAGACCCAGGTGCTACTCCTCCCACCACTCTACATGCAGATGGGTCTATTCAGCCTTGTGCTTACTCAGCCAGCCTCCTGGAGCCGCCCCCAGCCCCTGTCACTCACAAACCAGACCCTCCAGGATTTCGCGGTTTGCAACGAAATCGGCACTTTTTTTAAAATACTGCGATTTTTACAAAAGTGCACCGAAATCGGCACTTTTGTAAAAATTCACAATTTTTACAAAAAAAAGTACCCGCAAAATCAGCACTTCTTCATTTCCGGTGAAAGTAAGATTGCAGGTATGGCCTTGCTGGTGGCCTTTAAACCAGGCAGATTGCAATTCTGACATTGTTTGAGGCTTTGTCTCAATTCATGAATACTTAGTAAGCTTGACTACTGCAATAACCTACTAGTAGGCTTTCATCAGTATTCCTTCACCTCATTGTACAAGATCTTAAATTCGGGCACCATAACCATATAGAATCTCCTTAAACACACTCCCACAATAAAGGCACCAAGCTGGCTGTCTTCCGCCAAAAGCAGGGCCATTTTATGCTAGAGATACCAGTAAAAAGTATGTCCGTAGTTCATCCCATGACTGACTTCCCTGTTTTCTAGCCTGTTATAATATCTGCCTACTAGAAGCTTCTATTCTAAAAAAACACCCTTGTGTGGCATCAACTTTTGTTGCTTCTTCACATGTGATACTCAATTGGTACCTCCCTGCAGACTGTTTCTGTCATTTCATTTCTGATTCTCTTGTTTTGATTCGCGGCGGCCGTTATCTGTGTAACCCGGCCCGCCACGAACTCTTCTTTCCGCAGTACTTGAGTCGGCGGGAGGCTGGAACTACAACTCCCGGCAGGCCTGCACGGGAGAGACGGAGAGCCAGACGTCACGTACGTCGTGACGCATACCAGGAAGTAAAGCGAGCCGGTTCGACCAGAATCGCTGCCGATAATTCGTTTTGTTCTGGTGGCAGTTCCAGAAGTCCGGTAAGGCCGTTCCGACATAATCCAGCATTTGATTTCATCCTTGCTATGGGTCAGAATCTACGGAATCGTAGAGTTGTTTATTACATTTGACTTGGTAAATATCTCTCCTGCTTGAGGTATTTTGACTCGCTCCGTGTATCAAAGGAATACACAGGTTGTTTTGGTGGAACTCTACAACTAATTGAACTTCTTGAGAGACTGTGGGCTCTGAGGCTAAGAGTCGCGTGGTCTGCTAAACCCTTTTGGTTCTTTACATCTAATCACCTAAAAGGATTCCTTGATAGGGCTCTGACGTAAGAGCTATTGGTGGTTTCTTTCTCCAGTACTTCACCTGTTGGAATTGTGAAGTGATACCCAGTGCATTGAGTACAGACAGAGAACTTATTGTTGTGGTATTCTGTGTTGGGTTTGGTGCAAGGACATTTTTATGCGGCACCTTGTTTCTTTGTTACGGCTGTAGCAAAAACCCATTATCTCAAATCTTCACCAGCAGTGTTCAAGGTTAAGACGTATTAACGTTCGAAGCTGCCATTTATCTGTGTTCCTGTTTATTCGTTATAGGAGAGAACGAACGGGAGGAACTGTCAGTGGGTTTGGTTAAGCACTAGAACAATGTTTTCAGGTGTGTTCCCAAGTTGATACATATATATATAATCTGAGTCCCGCATGTCAGACCTATGTTAAAATTCCTGTTTTCTCATTTCCAGTTATCCAAAGTCCAGGTTCCATCCCTTGAACTCTCCTAGATATAGTCCATCGTATTTTTCTTTACAGGTAGGCAGGGGGTAGACACTAGCCCTAACATAGGGGAAAAGAAGTGTGGTTTTGTTATATGTATTTGAACATCTGTTACTTGTCGTTTCAGATCTCCCTCCCCGCTGTTCCCTTCCTTTCCTTCCTGGCTTTCTATCTCTCTGTCTTCTTATTATTCCCTCGTGTGACTATCCTGGTAGTCTGTGTATATTACTTCAGACTCCGGGGACGTCATGAGATGGAACCCATAACATCATCGGTGTAATTCTGAAGAGTCCTGGACCCGAAGCCTGACAGTTTCTGCCTACACTCACATTATGAATTCCTTCATTTCCATAGGGCAGAACATCCGTGCAGAATGTGAAAAACCTCCAAAGAGTTGCATATTTACAAAATGTGTGACTGCCTGACCCATTCTACAAAAGAACCTCATAAGCGACTATGTCAATAGTACAATAGGGCGGGGAAAAGGGAAGTACACACTGAAATTTAGCGGCATTTTGCGCACTTTATTTTGCAATTTATGCCCCCGGAGCCCGCCACACACTGGGCACACGGAGAGCCCAACCAACAATAAAAAAAAAACGAATGCCAGGAGGGGCCCGCCGTATGCCCAGTGTGCGGCGGGCTCCGGAGGCATAAATTGCAAAATAAAGTGCTGCAAAATGCCGCAAAATTTCCATATTTGTGCTGCTAAATTTCCATATTTGTGCCGCTAAATTTGCTAACACATGCCGCTATATCCTGGGGGGTCTGACAAACCAGACCGTCAATACACAACCAGGCAGAGGCACACAGAAAGATTGAACAGGAAAATAGCCACTTTCTCAACGTGCTATTTCCAAACTTAGTATTTAAAAACCATCTCCACTAAAGGATGTGTTATTAAATTCTGAGTTCAGGGATACCAGATTCCATTTGTCTATCTTGCCGTTATGGGAAGATATGCAGGTAAAAATGTCACACAGCATTCCCCATGTTATCCTATGGGCAAGATAGCCTTTCAATAGTGAAAAACGAAATTGGCAATATTTCACTATCAAGACATGTTACCCACACTAGTAACATCAAACAAAAACCGGGACATCTGCTCACCCTACCTTTGAGGCCCGAAAATCGAGCCCCCTTTAGAGGCCCCCCAAAAAACTGGGGGGGGCTCAGCCCCTCACAGCCCCCCCCCACTTAAAGCCTTGGGTGCTTGTACATGCTGGCAGTTTTTTTTATACAATGCTGTGCACACCGAGGCGAGGTCTAACAGGGACTGCGCTGTGATTTTGTGGGGTGGCCCCATCCCACGAGCAATAGCATGCAAAAGTAAAAATTTGTCATTTCTGTCCTGCTTCCGCTGGATTCAGTTCAGTGCTTCATGTAAGATGTTAAAAAAGGTAAACTACGCACTTTTTAATTACTCCTACCGTAGCACCAAGGCGCGCAACACCCATTGGGCTCACGGGGCTTCAGCCCCCCCTCCCCCCCTGTCGTGTGTCAGCCCGGGCTGATACAGCTTTGCGGGCTGGCGAGCATCTAATTGCACCCGCACCCGAGTACTTAACAGGTCTTTAAAAGACCATTTCCTTGTAAATGAGGGGTTTGTTGTTTGTTCACCCCTTCTTACAGCCACTCTGTCTATAGTTGGAAGAATTAGCCCCCTTCCCGAAATATTTTTCAGCCCCCCCCCCGAAATTTGGCTCTAGTTGCCTGCCTGGTAGCACCATTAATTGAACACTCATAATAGTTGTCCGATTTTTCACAAACATCTATCCTCTAGTCCCATTTCCTTCACTCGTTTTTCGACCTCACACGTACCTGTGACCTGCAGCCAGAGCTGATAAAAATTAAACTACTCCATTGGCAAATTAGAATATATTTTATATTAAGTAGTTTACAAATTTCATAACTCTCTAGATACCATTACTAAACTGAATACATATGCCTTGAAGGAATGAGAGGTGAGCTATGTTTATGTTTGAATTAACTGGTCAAGCAACCCCAGCCCTCAAACCCATGTGCGCCATAATAATGGTCTACTACAATACCTGCTGCAATTCAAAACTTCCAATGTCCCATTGGTTGGTCTGAGCCTGAGACAGACCAGAACTTTCCAGGCCCAGCCTGCCTAGAGCCCAGCTCAAGCACGTCATCAGCCCTCAAATATAATTAACCAATGGGAGTGGCATACTCAGGGAGGCGTGCACGACTGACATCACTAGCGTGATGCAGTCATCATGCCTGGACCCATGGGAGGGCCTGACATATCAGGCAGACATGCATCTGAACTGAAGCCTCCTTCGAGGCCGGACGTTTTGAATGGTAGCAGGTAAGCACCTTTATTTTTAGGAATTACGAGCCCATCGCACAGGGGATTAAAATTCAGTAGCCCCGGCAAATAGATGCCAGCGCTAAGCACCGGCACAAATTAAGCACTGTGTATAAAGCGCGCACTGAGCAGGCAGCCAGAATGAAAGAAAGCAGATAACATCATTTATATGTAAAACGACTTTCATTATGGCACAATATTCCGCATGAAGATAGCCGCTCCATTTGAGATGAACAGAGTTTTGTGTTTTAGTGTCTTTGATTACTGGCTCTTTCTGTCTGATCTTTCGATGATGCTCAATGTCATTATTCCATTATTTTCTCCTTCGCCCTCTCATTTTCTTGTGTTTCCATTGCGTTGCTTTATGTTTAAAACATTTGGATGCTTTCCACCATCCCTATTTTACAGTTGGCAACTGGTGCCATTCTTAGGTCGCCTCCCAGTGCTGAAGGTCATTGTCTATGTCCAGTGCAGCTGAGGCTGACTCTTGCGCGTCCTTGGGGCCCAGTGAAAGGTCGTGGTCTGTGCAAAGGGCAGCACTGAGATACCGCCGTTTTGTAGCAAAAACAGAGGAGCTTGTTCTTTCCCACGGGAACCATTTGCTACGAAGGATGCCCATTATCGCACCATTTATTTCTATTTTACGATCTATTCCCACACATTTCTGACTTTTCTGTAGAGTATAACTCGGTCCTGACGCTATTGTAAGTGCTCCTCTGCTTTCCACCCTATAATAAATTCCTTGATTGATGTGCCAAAATAACTGAGAGTGTGTTTTGAGTTTAGCGCAGTATAAATTCACTGATTACAGTTTTCTATTTGTAACCACTTAGAGTTTTAGATATTTTATTCGGTTCTCCAGACCTTCCTAAACAGAATTCTTTGAATACCGATTTCCTGACATTTATTTTAGTGTGGGTGATGTGGGAGGCTATTCTATTTCAGAGTGACATTTTTGCAGATAAATATTAGTTTACATTTCCTGCAACATCCTTAAAAAAGTTAATTTTAGATCAAAACAGTAGCTCACACACATATAAAAAACGGGAAGGCATTATATAGATTATTTGCATTAATATTAGTGAGCTGCTGTTGTGTTGAAATATTGAAAACACAAGACATCACTATCCATGAATATTGTAGATGTAAACACATTTAGAATTTTGGAGGAATGGCTGTGCATTCTCACTGACCTGGTCAACAAGCATTTGCAATGCAATAGGTCTCGCATTAGGAAAGTTTGAACTATTGGTATTGTAAATGACAATTTTTTTATTTATGTGTTGGTTTTGAAAATAGCTAAATTAATAGCGTTGTCATTTACAATGCCAATACTTTTAACTTTTGAAAATGTGACACCTATAGCATTTGTAATGCAACATGTTTTGTATTTACGTGACTTAGATGTATTGATATTACAAATAACAATCAGCCTGATTCATCAAGCCGAATTGCGCTTGCAAAGGGCCAGATTCTGAGAATCTGGCCCTTTGCGAGCGCAATTTTTGCATTTGGGATTCATCATCCCAAATGCAAATGATTGTTTGCTACATGTCACAGGACCCAATAAAATCACACACTGCCAAGCTTTCCACTCGCTTCAAGAAAATCAAATACAGAATGCTCTTTTGCAATGTTGCTGTATACTGTAACTGATAAGGACCTCGCAGTGAGAGATCCCGGAAATTCAATTTTAATCCACATTAAGTTAATTTCTAAAGACAAAACTGCGATGAAAAGTAGTTTAAAGCTACCTGCTGGGCAAGCGTCTGATCCAAGTGCAGCAGCACGCAGCACTCGGCGCGCTTGCCCAACCGCGATTAGAACCCCCCTGAACCAACTAAATAATGCACTGACACAAAGCAGCAGCAGCAGACGACCTTCAACCTGGAACAAGTCATTAACATAGGGGTTTGGGGCCTAGAATGGAATGCTAAGTAGAAACTTCCAAACACTCCTTTCAGTAAGAGGCGGGACTAGCAGGGAGCTCTGGGGACGAGCCAGCTCTGAGGGGCGCTCAGCCAATGGCGCACTAGCAGGGCGGAGCCCTGGAGGCGGCCGAAGGGCAGGGGCTACGGGACTGTATGGGATACCTAATACTGCTCGGGGTCAGAATCCTGCCCCGCCGCCATCCTGCCCCGCCGGATGCAGAAAGTTAGCAGAATGGAAGTTGTCAGCCTGTCCCTGCTGGGGAGCCCCTGGCCGGGCCGCCCCCGCCCGCCCACCCATCCATCGGGAACCGAGGGCCCAGCGCTCCAGGAATGATTGTCCCCAACAGCAGCTACCCGGTGAGGAGCGGCTATCGAAAGCAGGTGAGAGGGAGACCCCGCGGGGGGCCGCGCAGGAGCGGGCTCTGGAATCCACTCTTGATCACTCCCATAGATGCAGACTACACCCTCCCTTCCTCGGCGCGCGTGCGCGCGTTTGTGTGTATGTGTGTGTGTGTGTATGCGCACGCATGTGCGTGTGCAAACGTGTGTGTGTGTGCATGTGCATGCGTGTGTGTGTGTGTGTGTGTGTGTGTGTGCGTGTGTGTGTGTGCGTGTGTGTGTGTGTGCATGCGTGAGTGTGGCTATGTGTGTGTGCGCGAGATTGCGAGAGTCTGACTTGCTGGGAATGTGGGACAGGAGATGTGCACGGTGCAGGGCTGTATGTGCGCGTCCACGAGGTGAAATCGCCGAGGGCTTGCGCATGCCTATCCCCTAACCAACATTCCCAGCAAGTGAATAACATAAGGTCTTTCGCTGGACTCAGCGCTTCGCGCTGCTAACACCAGCTGGACCTAAAAAGGGCATGAAAGAGCTGAAACTGGACCATATATTTAAAGCAGTTCCTAACAGGCCGGGCCCCCCCTTAATATGTTTTGCCCAGGGACCCCAAAATCCTTACGATGTCCCAGTTTGCCCACTCTCTTTTTGAAAAATATCTCGGGGAGAACACCCCGAACCCCCTTTAAGTTGTTCAGGCTTGCTCGCTCGCCGTAGTACACTCACAAATTTTTACGCCTCACCACTTTCAAATGTCACCAGCCACCACTGCTGGTTGCCATTGTACTGGCATAGGCATTATTGAATATGAACCGGTCCCCACCCACACCTCATTCCAACCACGTGATAGCGAAAAACTTTTGTGGATGCGCTATAGGATTTCCCTAAGACCCCATTCGTACCATCTAGGTTGCCGCCTGATCTGTGTACTCCCAATCTGTGTACTCCCAATGCCAGCAGTACATTGATGTCCTGGCTGGTGTAAGCAAGTAATCTACGTCAGTGTTTGTGCCCCGTGTTTGGGCATACTTAGGCATACTTAGGTCCCAAGAAAAAGAGAGCAAGTACATCTGGTAGAGACATCTAGCCGCAGATTCCTTCTCTTAGACTTCTCCTCAGGCGCCAGACTGGATCCAGAAATTTATTACAGCAGTATTTATGCACCTTGGTAGAGGGCGACACAGTAGAAACATCAGCCTCCAGATGTGAGTCGACAGAATCAATATAAGCCATCCCCTGACATGCTGAGCCAGTTTCTTCTGGTCTGCGCTAACAACGTGGATCCAGTAGCGGTTCCTCAGGCGTTTTTTTTGCCTAATTTGACGTTTTCGTCGATGGAACATTGTGCCTTCTACCTCTGTGTCTATGTTTCAAACCTTGTGGGTCCTGTGGTCGGCAAAGCTCAGCCACAGATCCTTACTCTATTTGTATGTGGTGCCTGGGTAGCACCATGACTCAGAGGAGTGTGACGCTTGTTGTCTACTTTGACCTAGGGGGTTGTGGGAATGTCAGATGAAGCTCCAAGTAGCACGGCTGTCGCGTCCTTCCAAGCCTTCCTGTCGGCCCGGTCTCCTTATCAGGTCTGTTCGCAGGCCCGCTCCAGGAACCGTTCTAATGGAAGTCACTCTCCATCAACAACCCGAGGTAGGCCAGGCACATGCGGTTAAAATTCAGCATCTCCCGACTTCACAGCATAAAGCCTCTTTCACCTTTTCCCACTCTGGTGGAGGAGTTAATATAGGCAAGTCCATGCGAGAATATCATAATTCTCTTCATGCTATTTTTGGGTCTTCGCCTACTCCTAGCCCCTAGAAGGTGCAATGTGCCTTGTCTCTGTCCACGCCGGTGGGTTCAGCCTCAACTTCAGTTGGGCCTTCTGATTCTATTGTTGAATCCATTTCCGCGCAAGTGCACAGCCCTTCAGGATTTCCACCTTCTGCATCGGTATCCAATCGACAGGCGGCAGCGGTCAACGCCAAACCACTTTCCTCTCCCGACGCCACAATGACACCGCTCTGCGTCGAGTGCAATGCTAGTGGTGCCGCCTACCACGGAGTTCATATAAGCCCTCCCCAAGAAAGGGATCGTGTAGGATATAAGACAAGCAATTTGAAGAGCAGGGAGGATGGGTGTGTTGTTAAGGAATCTGGGATTCGATCCTGTCTCTACCAGATAAGGCGCTAAAGGCGCTACTGAAGATGAGTAACTTATTCATCTGATAGAGAGATCTAGCAGCAGATTCCTTATCTTAGAATTAGATACCCAAGCAAAACCATCCCAGGGATCTTCAGAGAGTCCAGTTTGAAACCCCTCCTCCAGGGATGGTGCTGCCAGCTGGTGCAAGGCGGAATGCCCAAGCACTATATTTTCAGAGACAGATAAGCTGAAGTCCCTATAAGGGATACTAAGTACCTGAAACAGATGCCAAAATGTCTCTAAGGCACACAAAACATGGTCCCCGTGGAACAGGGTACAAGGAAACAGTGCATCCGCACAATACAAGTAAAAAAAAACCTCTATAAAATAAGAACTTGCGGCTCGATTCACAAAAGCAATCTGAGACAAAATCTTAACTTTACGACTTTTGGTATTCACGAAAGGCTTTTAGGAGTAGTACAGTTAGGATTTTGTCTTAAGTTTGTCTTAAGTTTTGGTCTTAAGACAAAATCCAAACTTAAGTTTAACTTAAGGTCGGATTTTGTCTTAAGACCAAAACTTAAGACAAAATCCTAACTTAAGTTTAACTTAAGTTTAACTTAAGTTAGGATTTTGTCTTAAGACCAAAACATAAGACAAAATCCTAACTTTACTTCTTCTAAATGCCGTTTGTGAATACCGAAAGTCGTAAAGTTAGGATTTTGTCTCAGATTACTTAAGTAAATCGGGCCAGAGGGTAGAAAACTAGCTTCAGAAAGAAGCCTGTAAAAACAGGCTCCCCTAGGGCCACAAATGAATATACACCTGTCTTGCTTTACACTCCTAAATGAAAGAAATTCAGCACTCCCAAGCAGAGGCACTCGGTAAAGCAAGAGAAAGCACCTGGAAAGGGGGCTCTCAACTTATAAAATGAGGCATATCAAAAGACAATTTCAAAATAAAGTGCGGGGTTTTATTAATGCAACTCTCTCTAACAGAAAGACTTTCCCTGATGTTAAATGAATCAGGTAAAACAACATGCAAATGTAAATATACGTATATATACACACAAGCAAATAATAATCAAGTTCAAATGCATGAGATAAAACACAAGCAGATAATTATGGTAAAACACATGCAAATAAAACTTACAAGTCACATAATAATGAAACATTCACAATTGAAATGCAAGAAAATAGAACATAAGCAAAGAATAAATGAATGTACACACCAACCAAAAACACATATAAAGATAACTATATAATTATACATAAATCTCAATACCAATAATTAAGGAAAATACCTCACTGGCTGCCATATTTTCATCTTGACCCTCCCAAGACTGGGGTGTAGGAAAGGGCCCCCCTTTTGCATGGTTGCCTCCCCCCCCACACTTTTGCCTAAAGTTGATGTACTTCGACTGAGTATGCCCTGGGTTCCTGCCAACTAAGTACCCAGGCCTATGTTCTTTCCCTAAACTGTACTGTTGCACAACCCAATTGCCAACTCTCTGGCCACATGCAAGTCCCTTGTAATAGGTACCATAGGTACCAAGGGCACTGTGACCATGTAAGACCTTTAAGGGCTGGAGCACTTCTTGTGACACCCTTAGAGGCCCTATACCTTGCCATTGCAGGGAGTGTTTTGGTGCAGAACATAGGGAAAAGTAGACATGGCACACATCCCTGTGTGCCATGCCTACAACCCACTGCCCTGGCATAGGTAAGCCACGGCTCTAGCCGGGTGCACTGTACCAGTGGTGAGGGTACAGATGCATGAACCCTGTACCCCTACAGTGTCTAATTCAATTCTTAGACATTGTAAGTGCAGTAATGCCATAAAGAGTATATGGTGCTGGGAGGTTGTCATAACGAACTCCACAGCACCATAATGGCTTTACTAAAAACTGGAAAGTTTGTTATCAAACTTCTCAGCACATTAAACCCACACTGATGCCAGTGTTGGTTGTAAGGCAAAATGCACACAGAGGGCATCTTAGAGATGCCCCCTGAAAAACGACCTACTTCTAGTGTCATGGCTGACTGGCTGCTCGCCAGTTGCCAGCATGAGACATGTTCCTTGAGTCCTGGGTTGAGAGCCTGCCGCTCTTGGGGTCCTGAAATGAAGCACATCCTGCCAAGCCTCCTCCCCCAGGATGTGTTGAGTTTTTACGGGGTTTTGCCCAAGTAAAAACGACCCGGCCTGGGTCAAAGATACAGTACGTTTGCACGGTTGGTCGGAGTAGTAAAAAAATTAAATAAAAATCGAAGTTTGCTCATGATGGCGTGGTTCCGTCACTGCCCCGCCCGCTCATTCATTCGCCCGCACAGGCGGGGAATTAATGCTGCGTGGGAGGAGCGGCAGCCGCATGACGGTACCACGCTGTCATGAGCTCACGCTGCCTGTGGCTCATGACGGCGTGGTTCCGTCATAAGCAGGCAAGGGGTTAAAGCAAATCACAGTGAGGAAACTCCGTTGGCCATTTGGAAGCAGTTTTAGCCAATCCAAATTAGAGGCTGAACTCAGTTGCAGGTGCCAATAATGAATCCTTCAAACAACAAACGTAGTTTCGCTCGCTCGTCGCCAGTGTTAGAAATACCAAACGAAGTAAAGCTTGAGTAAATTGTAAAGAAGACTGCAGGTAATCCATGGACTTATTCCAATAACATTTCACAAAACAGCACGATATGCATACAGCAAGGATCAAGCAGTACAATGGCGTACAAACTGCTCACCATGCATATGTCCCCAGAAAGCTTTTCAAACCTCGCATCCTCCCTGCCCCAGAGCCAGCAGTTTAGCACCCGTTGATGCCTCGTATCAAAAAGGCATCATACAAACCGGCATAGCAACCACTTGCTACAGCGATTAGGATGGCACACACACATGGAGAATCGCTCTCGTGTCACCCTCACAGCTAGAAGATAAACACAATCAAAAAAAGGGGCACCCACGTATGTAACACATAGCTCATGAGGAACTAGGACCACAGTATCTGGGAAATGTAATAAGAGTGGCTCCTACTATGCTGTTGATGTCTGTCTAGTCCAGGCCTGAAGCAGGGTTCAGGCAAACGGTGATCACAGACTGTTTAGTTTAAGTCTGTCTGGGCCCATACAATTAAATGGTTCACGCTGGTAAAAGATGATCTACGAGTAATTAATTTTCTGGAATAGTTTCAAAACCCACCCTGTATTGATCAACTGACCAAATCCTTGATTAAAAGTGAACTACTTGGGTCTTTTAATGGAAAGAGACTGGTGGGCGAATTGAGGAAAAGGTTGGTGGATTTAGATCTCCCCCTGTGCACAACACCCAGCATTGAGACACACCTGCTTAAGGTCCCTGGCCAGCAGAGACATCATCTCTTAAGATTTAGGCTCGGCCTGGCCCGGCCCATTTTCTGGTGTCCTAAACCTCCAATGTGTATCCGGGAAAGACCTGGCAATGAGCCCCTAAAATTCAGTGGAGCCTCCGTCTAAATTGCATATGTTCTTCTTTTGCGAGTAGAATAAAGAGCAGAGAATACAAATATTGAGACCTCTCCTGAGGTATTTAAACATCAGGAAATGTAAAGCTGGTTTGGAGCATCTGCAGTGCAGTTGTTCCAAACTGACGTGGAATGCCAAACTGTTTATAGATGAATGCTGCTGTGGTTAAACACAAGAGACTAATTGGGAAATAGAGGCGTGCCAATGAGCGGCCCAAACTGTAACTGTGTTCTTTGATTTTAACCATGCTGAGTACTAAGCAATTTTATTATGTGGTTGTAAGGCAATTCATTCGAACTTATTGTAAGATATTATTTAAAAATGATCTATACTGTTAGATTTTATCCCTTTCTTGTACAAAGTCAGTTTATTTATTAATTATACGGCATGCCACTTGACACTTTTGCATGATTGATAATGTTTTATAATGAAATTCTCCTTTTTATTCTCTATTTTAACTATTTTAAATGTTTTGTATTTTTATATATGTGCTTTTATGGCTTTCCATAAACCGAATAAAGTATTTTGAACTGTACTAATGGAATAACTTAAAGCTTCTTGGTGACACAGATTTATTCTTTTTGAGTGATATTACAAGAGAGTTACCAGATGAGCAGTGAAGAGTGTGCTTTTAAAGGACAGAAAATAAATGCACTACGTGCCGTCTGGTTATTAATGAAATGTATATGTTAGAAGCTATTTTTAGGTCTCGCCTCTCAATGCGCATGCGCATTGAGCGAGACAATAGGCGCTTAAACAAGGTTTACCCAAGGTTTGCCTAGACTGGCGATTTGATGCTGTGCCCGTGCGCTGTTAGGTCAATGCGCAAGCGCATTGACCTAAAATGCGCGTGCACATCATCAAATCGCCATCTGTTCCCCAGCAGCACTCCTCCCACTCCTTTGAAGTGAAGTTTCACTTCAAAGGCCCCTGCTGCTTCACACTCGGCCGTGTCTCTCCCTCATCGCCGCTCTCCCCGCTCCGCCCCCTGCTGCGGCCGTGTCGCACTTCTCCTCCCCCCTCCCCACATTAATGCCCTCCGTCTTGTTTGTTGCAGTCTGTCTTCCTTTTGTCTCTCCCTATCCCTCTTACTTCACCTCTTTCTCTCCCCTTCCCTCTGCCTCGCCATCTCTTCTTTCCCTCTCGATTCCCCGTGTTTCCTCCTTTCCCCCGCCTCACTCTCTTCACTATATGTCTCACTCCTTTCTTTCTTCCCTTTATATATTTTTTCCGTTCTCTACTTCTTTCTGTCCCTTACCTCTGAGTTATCCGCTCTCCACTTTCTCTCACCGCACACCCCTTCCCTCCCTCCACTCGTCTGTTCTCTCCCTGCCCCCTTGTTCAGTATAAGGTTCCTGACATGTAATGCATGAAAATTGTATTGCTTACCGGTAGTGCTGAAGAGAAACTCGTGAAATATTTCAACACCCCCGGGTGTAGGCACAGTGCCTAGAAGCGGTATTTCTGTACGTTGCAGCAAATCATGTATGCATCTATAGTAAATAAAAGCGAATATAGTAAAATGTATTGTGGCTTCTTTAGGAGCTCAGTGGGCATAAACCTTTAAGCCCTTCCAACGATGGGCGCAGCTACAAATATATTTATATATACATATAATGTTAGCGTGTTATACAGCGCGAACTCGACCCCTATGTATTGGAGCGCTTTACGTGAGCACCAGGTACATTACAAAAAAGACATGTTGCTTTTTTTGCAGACACGGGGCGATTAAGTGATTTACACAGAATCACAGGATGCTGAGCCGACGCCAGCCTCGAACCTGGCTCTGCAGTTCAAAGGTCAGCAGCTCTGGTCGTTATGCCTCATCCTCTCCTCTAATGCAGCGGGTATAGTAGGCCCGGGGCCCCTGGGACCCATTGCACCCCAAATGAGTGGCTGTTTTACTTCCGGGTCAGGGGATGGTTGTATAATGTAGGGCCCATGGTGCCCTGGTTCAGCAGTCTCCAATCCTGCGTGATTTCTCTGCGTAGCTTATGGATACTACAAATCATATAACTTGTGTAAGTGGCACTCGTATGATGTCAATGCTATAAGTTTCAAGAACACTTTATCATTTCTGATTGTGACACCACCCGCCACTATGTACCCATATTTGACCATACAGGTTTCCTTGCTGGATAAACATCAACCACTACCTGCAGGATACAACAGAATGTCGTTTTCCTGCACGGTACATTTTTCTGTGACATTCCATCTCGTGCGAACACTCAGGTGACGGGCAGCCGGATAGCCCTGTTCAGGGAGAGGGTTTCTGCGCGCCTGGCTTCAGGCAGGAGCACTCGCGCTTTCATATTTAATTCTGGTCGGCCGAGTTATCGCTTCCCATTTCTGGTATTCAGTAAACAGGGCCGGTGTATTGGTATGCAGAACCGCCGCTTTCCACCTAATCTGTGGCAAACAGTTTCTCTACCCCCTTTCCTGCCACTCGTGATCTGCTTTTTGTGCTTTTTTTAATGGCCTGTTAACCCCATTTCACACCTGTGAATGGGGTTTAAATGGCATGTCCCGTAACAAAAGAGGGGGGAGATGGGAAGGCATTGTACCGAACAAGGCGTCAGAGAAGCTCTGAAAGCTACCGCCAGAGGCACTGGCTTTTCTTATGGATGTCTCATTTAAATGTGCTAGCCAGGCCTCAGCCCACATTTTCCACCCTGAAGATTCTCTACCAACGTTTTTTTTTTTCTAGGAATACCACTTTATTATTTCAAGCGAGTGTTATCCATCGGATCCACAACCGTAAATATACCCGTCTCCCCGATATATTGAGCGCCCAACGAAGTTTCAAAACATAATATAAAGGTAGCTGTCTCCTCTGTACGTCCAAGATGGCAGCAATTCATTATTCCTAATGTTGGCTAGTTATTCACGTATTTTATTCATCCCACCTGGCTGTAGCCTTTTTTTTTTTTTACTTCTGAGCAATCCTGAGACCGAATGAAAATGTACTCTCAAATGGTTTGTTCGGGGTCTCGTTGTTTTTAAGATGCTGCAGTTGCATTATTTCTTAAGTACATTCTGCTTTACATATTGCTGGCCAAACAAAGCACCCTGCGTTAAAGGAAGTGTGAGTTTTAACCTCTTCTAGTGCCTGTCCTGTTTTCGAACTGTTGACTATTTAATGACTAATAAGGTACATATGTCATGGTTCTTCTTTAGAAATGTGTGCGTGGCAACGTCATTCTCCAAAACGTGATTCCATGATTCGTAAGTTTTAATATATTTTGTAGAAATTACACGCTCGATTTAGACTGTCTCAGGGCCAGATCATATAAAATGCACCAGCGCCAGACTGGACACTGTGTATTAAACCTCCCCACCCCGGCCATGACCCGCGGCACGCCATTTCGGCCAACATCACGTGCCCCCCACCAAGCACCGCATGAACTGCCCACAGGAGATTCCATCACCAGCCTAACACATTAACAGCCACTAACTACCCACACACTGCCATCATGACACGTAGAACTGAGGTTAGCAGCTCCATTGCTGTAAGTGGAATGAGGCCCTTCCTGGTTCAGCAATGGCAAAGGCTGCACACGGGCCTAGATATGTTTCTTTTTTTAATAGAGGTTTTTTATAGTGTGAACTTGATCAGTAGGTATCAGAGCGCCTTACATGAGCATCAGTTGCGTTACAGATGGACACATTATTATTTTTAGGTCTCGCCTCTCAATGCGCATGCGCATTGAGCAGACTATAGGGGCTTAAATAAGGTTAACCTACACTGGCGATTGACTGGCGATTTGATGCTGTGCCCGTGCGCTTTTAGGTCAATGCGTGCACACCATCAAATCGCCATCTGTTCCCCAGCAGCACTCCTCCCACACCATTGAAGTGAAGCTTAGCTTCACTTCAAAGGCCCCTGCTGCTTCACACTACGGCCCGTGTCTCTCCCCCATCGCCGCTATCCCCGCTCCGCCCCCTGCTGCGGCCTTGTCGCATTTCTCCTCCCCCTTCCCCAGAGCAATGCCCTCCGTCTTGTTCGTCTTGTGTGCAAACTTCTTATCTTTTGCCTTTTGAAAGTATCATGTAAAATAATTATTTTCACAATGTTTTCAGAGTACGTTTCAAGACCCTCAGATTTAATTAGCTTCTTAGATAGCCGTTCAATTTCACTCTTTTTAAAAAGCGCGCATAAAAACTTCTTTGCTTACTTTCTGAATCTGCTACTTAGCCAGCACCTCCCCTCTCTCTCACGGACGCCAGGCCGTGTTATTTTGCTCGCATTTCTCCTCCCCCTCCCCAGCCGCCAGCACCTCCCCTCTCTCTCACGGCCGCTAGGCCGTGTTATTTTTTGAGCCTCCCCTTTTTCATTTCTCTCTCCTACCTTTGCCCATTTCTACAAATCACTCTCTTCTCTCACTCTCATACCTCGATGTCAGTCTCTACTTTCCCGCTCCATTCCTCTCTAAATGTAAACAGAGACCCTCCCACACACACACACACACACACACCACCGCCACAGTGCCCGAACCTCCAATGCTCGTCGCATTTCTCCTCCCCCTCCCCAGCCGCCAGCACCTCCCCTCTCTCTCACGGCCGCCAGGCCGTGTTATTTTTTCAGCCTCCCCTTTTTCATTCATTTCTCTCTCCTAGCTTCGAGCTGCTTAGATAGCCGTTCAATTTCGCTCTTTTTAAAAAGCGTGCATGAAAACTTGTTTGCTTACTTTCTGAATCTGCTACTTAGCCAGCACCTCCCCTCTCTCTCACGGACGCCAGGCCGTGTTATTTTGCTCGCATTTCTCCTCCCCCTCCCCAGCCGCCAGCACCTCCCCTTTCTCTCACGGCCGCTAGGCCGTGTTATTTTTTCAGCCTTTCCTTTTTCATTTCTCTCTCCTAGCTTCGCCCATTTCTCCCAATCACTCTCTTCTCTCACTCTCATACCTCGCTGTCAGTCTCTACTTTCCTGCTCCATTCCTCTCTAAATGTAAACAGAGACCCTCCCACACACACACCACCGCCACGGTGCCCGAACCTCCAATGCTCGTCGCATTTCTCCTCCCCCTCCCCAGCCGCCAGCACCTCCCCTCTCTCTCACGGCCGCCAGGCCGTGTTATTTTTTCTGCCTCCCCTTTTTCATTTATTTCTCTCTCCTAGCTTCGCCCATTTCTCCAAATCACTCTCTTATCTCACTCTCATACCTCGCTGTCAGTCTCTACTTTCCCGCTCTAAATGTAAACAGAGACCCTCCCACACACACACACACACACACACCACCGCCACAGTGCCAAAACCTCCAATGCTCGCAGCCTCCACGGTCCAAACACACCAAGCAAATCTAGAGGAGGGAGGTTTTAGTTTGAATGACTAAGTGCTGTGGCAGCACCCTCTCTTCAGTGTTGCATTCCAAATGCTATAGGTGTCACCTTCGCGAAAGTTATAACTATTGGCATTGTAAATGACAAAGCTATCAATTTAGCTGTTTTAAAAACCAACAAATAAATAAAATATTTGTCATTTACAAGACCAATAGCTCCAACTTTTCTAATGCGAGACCTATTCCATTTACAATGCTTGTTTATCTTAAACCTTTTTGTGCATTTCGTAGCAGCCTATCTTCTACCGTGGGTAATGGAAGTTTAAAATAATGACTTATATGTTCACAGTGCCTTCTGTCGTAGACTGGGCCCTCGTAGCACTAAGCATACACAAGTCACTATTCTCAATTGCACCAACCAGGATCCAATTCTGTGGGTCTTTGGTTACACACACAGACCTCTGCAGTGCATTAACGGATAGACGTTTCATAATGTATGGTTAAAATGTAAATGTAAATGTAAATTGATACTTGTACAGCGCACTACTCACCCGCAAGTGTCTCAAGGCGCTTGTACGAATACCGCTGTGGAACCCATCCTGGCTTTCCCTGTGAGGTGTCCACTCCTGGGCACCCGCCAAGGTGGAGCCAGGCATCTTCAGCGTTGTGGGGGCCGTTGTGGAGATTAAGCAAGCTATTGCCCAGAGTTGCAGAGTGGGACTCCATGATTGGAATAGGCACAGAGGCAAGAATTATCAGGTCCATGGAATTTTGAGCCCAAGACCCGCCGAGGCGGGGAATTGAACCCTGGTCCCGGGCTAGACTTCTGCATCAGGGTCTGCCGCTCTAACGTGCATTTCCCAATAAATAAATTAACTTGAATTTAGTTTTCATTTAATCTGTGTGTTATTTTATTTTGTCTGTAGTTACCTAAAGGTGAAAGACCAAAAAGAGTTAAGGAATATTTTTAGCTAAGCCTTTGACCCCACCCCCGTGCTCACTCACCCCACTCCTTTTGTGGGCATAATCATAATTCCTTTACTTTTTTTTAATGCACTACGACCACTTGAACGGAGCGTGTTATCTTCGGGACAGCTGACACAAGTGATTATGCAGCAGTTAATTGTTATTTCAGTCTACTTGTTTTTGGTGGTTAAAATCCAGGGATTTTGAAAAGATAACATATAGTGCAGTCTTCAGTTTTCCTAGTAGGATAAAGCACTATATCCCTACGTCCTAATGTCCTTGTTCCAGTCATTTTCTTGTGAGGTGATCTCACATCGTGCTAAGGACCAAAACCAGAAAGCAGGAGTGGCTATGACATAATCTCACCCCACAAGGGTGGTATAAATTATGGCTAAGCCCTTTGTAGTGAAAACTCACACACAATAATAAGTAACTCCTTTATAGCGACAGGTGGCAGTGCAGGCATTACACCAACTGACTAAGCTGCGTGGACCTCCCCCAACTGAACATCCAAACTGTCATCTGGCATGCATACTTTCTGTGACAGACACACAGGTTGCATCCAAAAAACAGACCACATTCTATTTATGGGAAAAACTGTAGCAAGTTTATTAATATGTTCTTTATGCAGTTTACAGGTAGGGTTACCTTACAGGTGATCACACATCCTGACCCAATATCAAGCCACCAGGAATTACAGTGATGTCTTATTAGCCATCTGGGCTCTGTATTTTGCATTGGAGTTGCAGCCCAATACAATTTTATACTTGCTGCCTCAGTGCCACCACGGAGCAAAGTAAGGGCAACCCCTAACTGACATGATACTAACTCTCCCTTGCTGGATAACGGGTCTTCGTCAGATTCTTCTCACAGCCCCCTATGGCTTGAGGATATCATAGTTAGCGGCCCCATTTCCATTTTATGAAGTATTATTCACTTTTTGCATGAGGATCACCCGAAAGACCTGCCATGGGTCAGGATGGCCTACTGCGATTCTGAGCCCCCACCTCTGTAGCTGTAGAGCTCATTCAACGCAATCAAATGATCCCAAATACTCCTTACAAACACTTCATTGCCCAAGTCTGACAGTGCACCCCATTCTGTGCAAAGTAGCCGGGTGCCCTGGTGCAAAGCGGGCCATGTTATACAATGCTGAATCCAGAGTTCCTCATGAACTTCTGCATTGTTGCATTCACCCTTCTCTTTGAAGTTTCCACTGCTGAGTGTGACCGGGCCCCTGCCATTCGCCCTTGGGGATTACCTCTGCCCAAATTACGTTGCAGGGGACTAGCTCAGCTGCCAATCTAACCATTTTAGCCTTCATGTTATGGTGCAGCTGGCCTCTCCCAAGTGTGGTAAGTTTATTTCCTATGCGAACAACGTCTCGGCAGATAAGATGGGGGCTGGTGGTGTGCATTCTAGTGCCGGCGTAACTACTTTTGTTCCCTCCCATGCCTATTTCGCTTGTACCTGAGCCGCTGTCTGCTGTGGTGCCTGGTGTATTGCTTGGAGTGATGTCCATCCTACCGGCGTTGGAACGGCAATGGTGTTTTGCCTTGCTCCCACACTGTGCTCAGGCCTTGCCCCCCTGTGTCACTTTCTCTCCCTGCCAAAGGGCTAGACTCCACCAGGGTTTTTACCTTGGCCATGAGCCCTTGCATCATGTCCATCATCTTGCCCAACTGCCCCTGTATCGTGGATTTATTTGGGTCCTTGGGCTTCTTCTCCTGGGCACTTGCTTCAGGTGGCGAGCTGTCTCGCAATGGGTTGCCTCACTGTGCTGCGCTCTGGTGATGGGACTGCTGAGGGAGCTGAATCTAGAGATGCCTTCCTTGCTTTCCTCTGCTTGGGGACATTGCTTGATCCTACCACCTTTTTCCTCTTCGGAGTGGTAGGTGCATCCCGACTCAAGGATGCCATCCCTGATGCTCTATGCTGTGGCATAGAAGAGTAATGAGATGTAGTCGTCTGTTGTGGGGCCACAGACATTGCAGCCCCTTAATCAGTTAAAGCCGTAAGGCCTGGTTGGCACCCCCTGCCTGCCTGCACCAATGCAGTGGATTCGGCCCAGAAAGCAGCATAAGGTGCTTCACTGGTTTTGACCCCTGGGTACGGGGTGTATTCCATTGAGAATAGGGGAGGAGAGCTTTGATCTTAGATTCTTGCCTCGGCTGTGTGTCGCGATGGGTAGGGTATCCTTTTGCTTCACTGCCACTTGTCTGAAATAAACAGTGCAATTGTCATAATCATTTCATATGCCTCTTTTTTAACTGCACCCCTTCTGCATTGGTTGTCCCCAAAGCTGCCCCGTTATCTGTCTGATGGCCATGTGCCTTGTTGTGGCCCCTACCCTTGCTTGTTACAAAATGTGCCCTCTTCCCATTATCTGGTACTTACTCCTTGGATGGTGCAAGCTTGCCTGCAATACCTCTCAAGGGGCTGCCATTGCCCTCCAAAACTGTTAGCTTTTGTCTGGAATGAGAAAGCAAATCATAAAGCTGCCTTGCTGAAAGAAGGCCTTGGGTTTGTCCAGGGTGCATGAGCCCCACCCTTGTGTGCCCAGTCGGGACCTTTCTCTAAGGAGTTGAAGTTACTTCACTGAATGAGGATACAGCTTTTTGATCTGCACTGGCACAATCTTGCTCTTACCTACGGTGCCTTGTCTCTCTCGCTGCTCCCCTAGTTTCTGTGTTATATCTGTCCGCTAGTTGATTCTGAAACTAAGAGACAATTTGTTAATGGCATGCTTTCTTTACACACTTGCTGCTGTGCCACTTTGCCCCTCTGTCATGCCTTGTAAACACCGGTTGTGAGGTAGGGGGGGGTGGGGGGAGGAATAAGGATTTCCATGAAGCTGGCCTGCAACAACACCATCCGCCCTCACCTTCCCGGTGCTATTGAGATTGTTACCTGGCCAACTTACCCCCAGCCTGGTTGGCATTGTAGTGGCATAGGCATTATTGTATATGAACCAGTCCCCACCCACACCTCCTTCCAACCACCGTGATAGTAAAAAACATTTGTGGATGCGCCATAGGATTTCCCTTTGACCCCATTCGCACCATCTAGGTTGAAATATACGGAAACAGCTGTGAAATACGGGTTCCTAGTACAACATTATTACATAGAAACAAAGAAACAGAAAGAAATCACTCAGTGTGCACCTGGTACCAATGTTATATTACAAAGTAGATAACATGCAATGCAATTCCCTTTCTACAGCGAACGCCACAATTACAGGAAACAAATCATACATTTTATCATTCAACCCATTGGGGTCAATGTTTTGAGTTTCTTCATCACCAAATCTCCCTCTGGGATAATAGTTTGGAATTTTCTACACTGGTCTGTAAAATCTCCAAAATGATAAACCTGAGTTGAGCTATACTGTGTTTGTGTTCTAACCAGTGTGCAGCTAGATTAGATTTAGTATTCTGATTGCGGATCATGCTCTTGTGCTCCGTTATTCTAATCTTAATCTTGTATTCTGCCTTGAGGGCATTTTTGCAGTAAATCAAACATGTAGAATTGCACTCACCTGAATATCTTAGTGTGATTGGTTTCCCTGTCTGTGGGTGGGTGATGGTATTCCCTAGAATGAAATTGTTGCAATGAATGCAATTATAACATTTCCGCATGCCTGTTTCAGCAAAGCTTTGTGTGGAATTGAATTGTGTTAACATTTCTTTAATGATTTGACTTTGTGTATGTGCAAATAAAGGCTGTTCAGCAAACAAATTGTTGAAGTCAGGCTAGTGCTGTAGTAGTTCCCATCGTTTCCTTATGATTCTTTTTATGGCTGCTTATTTAGTGGAATATTTAGACACGAGAACCATGTGGTTCTGCAGTGTTTTGTTGTTGGTTGTAAGCAAAACATGCAGCCTGCAATGACAGTGTGTGGGTGTAAAGGTACAGGCGCTCTATGGGTAGCACAATAAGTGGTACAGTCCTATGAGGTCTTCCCTGGTCACTGTGCCCTTGATACCTATAGTACCTTTTACAAGGGACTTGCATGTGGCCAGAGAGTTGCCAATTGGGTTGTGCAACAGTACAGTTTAGGGAAAGAACATAGGCCCGGGGTACCTGGTTGGCAGGAACCCAGGGTGCACTCAGTCAAAGTACATCAACATTAGGCCAGGCAAGTAGGGGGCAACCATGCAATAAGGGGCACTTTCCTACACCCCAGTCATGGGAAGGTCAAGATGAAGATATTGCAGCCGGTGAGGTACTTTCTTTCATTATAGCAGTGGTTCCCAAACTTTTTTGACCCGTGGCTCCCTTGACCTAATTAGCAGTTGGTCGTGGCTCCCCACCATTTTTTTACCCATGCACCGGGGTGCCGCGGCGCACCCTTTGGGAACCACTGGTCTACATGAAGAATCAAGCCTAGAGGTGATGAAGGATTCAGAGAGTAGCCATCACTATCATAAAACTTTATTTGCAATCACAAAGACCTTATAAAGTACATCTCAATGCATACAACACCATCATATAGGAGTATAAAGCACTCCAACTAAAAGTAACCAGGCTAGAGAAAGGCTCAAGGAACTCTGTGGCGTTACAAGATGTTTACGTGGGGTGGACTCTGATCATGGGCGTCCACAGAAATGTTTCCGGGGGGGCAAATTGTTTACTTCATCACCATCCCCCTTGCACCCTTCTTCCCTCTGCCTTGCACCGTTCTACCCCCTCTGCCTTGCACCCTTCTACCCCCTCTGCCTTGCACCCTTCTAACCCCTCTGCCTTGCACCCTTCTAACCCCTCTGCCTTGCACCCTTCTCCCCTTTGCCTTGCACCCTTCTCCCTTCTGCCTTGCACCATTCTCCCCTCTGCCTTGCACCTTTCTCCCCTCTGCCTTGCACCTTTCTCCCCTCTGCCTTGCACCTTTTTCATCTCTGTCTTGCACCCTTCTCCCCCTCCGCCTTGCACCCTTCTCCCCCTCCACCTTGCACCCTTCTCCCCTCCGCCTTGCACCCGTCACCCCTTGCCCTCTGCCTTGAACCCTTCTCCCCCTCTGCCTTGCACCCTTCTCCCCTTCTACCTTGCACCCTTCTCCCCTTCTACCTTGCATCCTTCTCCACCTTGCACCCTTCTCCCCTCTACCTTGCACCCTTCTCTCCACCTCCGCCTTGCACCCTTCTCCCCCTCCGCCTTGCACCCTTCTCCCCTCCTCCTTGCACCCTTTTCCCCTCCGCCTTGCACCCTTCTCCCCTCCGCCTTGCACACTTCTCCACCTTGAACCCATATCCCCCTTTGCCTTGCACCCTTCTCTGCCTTGCACCCTTCTCCCCTCCCCTTGCCCCATTCTCCCCTCTGACTTGCGCCCTCCCCCTTGCACCCTTCTCCCCTCCCCCTTGTACCCTACTCCACCTCCACCTTGCACCCTTTTCTACCTTGCACCATTCTCCCCTCTGCCTTGCACCATTCTCCCCTCTGCCTTGCACCATTCTCCCATCTGCTTTGCACCCTTCTCCCCTCTGCCTTACACCCTTCTCCCCTCTGCCTTGCACCCTTCTCCCCACAGCCTTGCACCCTTCTCCTCTCTGCCTTGCACCCTTCTCCCTTCTCCCCTCTGCCTTGCACCCTTCTCCCCTCAAAAATAGCATGAAAAGAATTATAATATTCGCGCATCTGGGGCAGAGTTCCCTGGCTTCAGGAAAGGAAGGCGAGGGGTGGACGCGCCTATTGACTCCTCCACCGAAGAGTGGGAGGAGGTGGGGGAAAAGGCTTTAACTGTGAAGTCGGGAGATGCTGCAACTTTGACCGACTGTGCCTAGCCTTCCCTCCGGATGTTGATGGAGAGTGGCGTCCGTGGGAATGGTTCTTGGAGCGGGCCCACAAACTAACCCAAGAAGGAGAGGAACAGGGGTGGGAGCACACCGATTCACCTCCCAGCAAGGTTCGCCCCTGGCATTGTGGTAAATGCAGTTTCGGTTACTTGGTTGCTTCAAGAGTGTTCGAGTGTTTCGCCACAGTTGGCGCAGATAGTGCTGATCTCTAGACACGTGTTTCTGGTTCTTTAACCGTCATCAGTAGAGATTACAGTCTTCCAAGTGTGGGGTTTGCTGAGTAGGCTGCCAACATCTTTCTCAGGTCAGGTACCTATCACGGGCATGCGGGTGCTTCATCCACGAGCTCGTCAGCTCAATGACTCACAGGAGTACTATTAAACAGGAACAAGGGTGGGAGCACACCGATTCACCTCCCAGCAAGGTTCACCCCTGGCGTTGTGGTAAATGCAGTTTCGGTTACTTGGTTGCTTCAAGAGTGTTTGAGTGTTTCGCCACAGTTGGCGCAGATAGTGCTGACCTCTAAACACGTGTTTCTGGTTCTTTAACCGTCATCTTGCTGGGAGGTGAAGCGGTGTGCTCCCACCTCTGTTCCTGTTTAATAGTATTCCCGTGAGTCATTGAGCTGACGAGCTCGTGGATGAAGCACCCGCATGCCTGTGAGAGGTACTTGACCTGAGAAAGATGTTGGCAGCCTACTCAGCAAACCCCAAATTTGTACGACTGTAATCTCTACAGATGACGGGTAAAGAACCAGATACACATGTCTAGAGATCAGCACTATCTGCGCCAACTGTGGTGAAACACTCAAACACTCTTGAAGCAAGCAAGTAACTGAAACTGCATTCACCACAATGCCAGGGGCGAACCTTTCTGGGAGGTGAAGCGGTGTGCTCCCACCTCTGTCCCTGACCCGAGAAGGAGACTGGGGTTGAGAGAAATTCTCGGAAGGCAGCAAAAGCAACGCCCCTAGTAGCTTCATCCAACAAGCTTGCAGTGGCTTTGGTCGAAGTATACAACAGGTGTCACACTCCTCTGAGTTATGATGTTACCCACGCACCACATACATAAAGAGTGAGGGTCTGTGGCTGAGCTGTGCCAACCACAGGATCCAGAAGGTTTGAAACGCAGACATAGAAGTAGAAGGCACAGTTCCATTGATGAATAGATCGAAGTAGGCCGAAAAACAGCCAGAGTAACTGCTACCAGATCCGTGTTGTAAGTGCATACTAGAAGAAACTGACTCAGAACGTGAGGGGAGGGCTTATATGCTTTCTGTCGACGTCACACCCGGAGGACGACGTTGCTACTGTGTCACCCTCTGCCAGCGCACAGAAATACTGCTGTAATAAATTTTGAGATCCAGTCTGGTGCCTGGGGAGAAGTCCAAGAGAAGAAATCTGCGGATAGATGTCTCTACCAGGTGTACTTGCTCTCTTTTTCTTGCAACCTAAGTATACCCCGACAATGGCCACAGACACTGGCGTTAATGATATGCTTATACCAGCCAGGACATCAATATACTGGTGGCACTGGGAGACAACAGATCGGACGGCAAACTGCTTGGTATCTGAAAGTTCCCCCTAGCATCTCAATGGGAAACCATGGTGTCAAAGCTGCGGGAATTGGTCACTAACACCGGGAAACCGCAGGGTAATGTTCAAGGCAAGCACACACAACCAATTCCCCCTTGGCAGAGGTGATGTGTAGCCCCGACCTCCAAAGAGATATGGCCCTCTCCTTGCAACATTCAGTGGTCCTTAGGCCCGGTTGGAGCTGGCATTCCCGGTCATACTAGGCATGGCAGTAGGTCTCTTGTGACTCCCTGATCACTCCTTGCTTCAGTTGTCCTCCTTTTGTTGTACCCTATGTCCACAGTTTGGCCTCAGCTGCGCCGCGTCTGAAATCTTCACGAGCTAGCCAGAGTTAAGATTTTTATGCGCTGCTGCTCCTTTTGTACAGGCACTGTCAGGAGTCTACTCTTAACTTACGTTAAACCACACCTCTGTCCCCCCTTCTCTACGGAGGAGTACTGGATAATGTAACACTTGCAGTTAACTGATTATGGTGTGTAGCATTGCTATGGTTATATGCTGTAAAATGTGCAAAATGTGAATAAAAAGATTTAAAGAACAAAAAAACAACAATAAAAATAAACCAGGAACCGTGTTTAGTGTTCAGCAACATCCAATGTTTTGAAAGGATTGTGAATTGAGTATCTTGTATTGTTCAATAAAACACTAATTCCTTGAACATTCTGTTGGCGGAAATGCCCAGTGCATTTTGGGTTAGGAAATCCCTTTTTCAGGGGACTATATAAATATAAAAGACAAATACTGAATTTGTAAATATTCTATATAGTATACAGGGTGGAACACCCCAACCCTGTGTTGTTAACCCAGAAAAATGGCAAAATATGTGATAAAAGTTCACTAGTGGGTAATTCTAATTGTGCTACCAACGGTCAACCAAAACTTGTTGCAGTAAAAGAATGTGGGACAGAATTCCCTTGAGGACCGAAAGATTGATGAAAGAAACGAAATATGGAAGTCTGTACACCTGGGGGCGCTAGGGGGGCGGGCTAACAAGATGGCCTCACTGTAGAGAAGCTCTGACCGCCCGGGACTTCAATCCAAAAATATCCTGTGACTGGTAAATGTAATCAACTCAAACTTACACAAAAACGGCAGCGGTAAAGAGCTGATGGCCGAAGCGGGAGAGAGGCGGCTATGCTAGACGCCTTGAGAGGTAGAATCGAGAGTCCGCTGCAGCACACCCTGACAATCGGCGAGGGGCTGAAGAAAACATCACACACCAAGTAGGGCGCATAGGCGATTAAGGCTGAAATGTGAAGGGAGACCCCCGCGGCAGAAAGCTCGATCTGGACAATGTGATAACAGTTCACCACCTCTCTCATTGGTGAACACCACTAGCGGCAAGCAACAGACTTGAGGCATAATAATGGCGATATACATAAACTGTACAGACAAAACGAAGGTTAAAGCTGGTCAAAGGAAAAAAAACGCAGTGTAGCAAAGAATACAAAACACAAGGTGCGCCCACCATTTTGAGCCGTGTATAAAGCTTCAGTGTGCACCGGCCACTGAACAGAGAAAAGTGCAGAAAAGACACACACTACAAAACACTCAAACAGGGCGGCTCATAAGACTATAGGAGCATTGCCCTCATAATGTGGAAGAACTGAAAACCAAATTCATTACTGGACGATTGGGATGAAATAAAGTCCAAAATACGGAGCGCCACACCAGGAATAGCGCAATACAAATCCACACATCGCACTAAAGACGCGCCTCATGTACACCCATTTGTTAAAACTGAGGAGCGGTAGGCAAGGGCACACAGAGACACACAGGTTGAATTAACTTCAGCTGTACATCGTAGGGGAGGCCCCATCAATAGGCTGATCAGATCGTACACACTGTACACCTCTCTTATTACAACACCAAGGATAAGCAAAAATGGGAAAAACAGATGGAAAACAGGCCATGCTGCCGTTTGAGGTGCAAAAAACGCAGAGAGGACAAGCACTAGACCCTGAAGCGGAAGCAGGCGACCAGATGGCACATAACTCAGAGGACATGGATTTGAAAGCACTGATAATAACAATGAAAAGTAGCCTCTCATCAATTGAAGCCAAGATGGATGGAATGTGCGCCAGCATGGATTTCATTACACAGAAACTTGAAAAACAAGATGGGAGCCTGGGGGAAGCAGAAAACAGGATATCGACTCTGGAAGATGATCAGGCACAACAAACTGAAAAAATGGACAAACTACTCAAAGTGATCGCTGCAAAAAATGAGGACCTTGAAGCAAGATCTCGGCTGAACAACATAAGAATTCTTGAAATTCCACGATCTGCCAGCACAGGAAGAATGGAAGATTACTTAGAGAAATTACTCATCACATGTTTCGGCAGGGACAGCTTCTCCAGCTTGATGATTGTTGAGAGAGCACATAGAACACAAGCACCAAAACCTCCGTCTGCTGCTCTGCCAAGACCTTTAGTGGCGAAGATACTAAATAACAGGGATCGTGACACAGAGCTACGAAGGGCCAGGGAGCTAAAGACAGTGGTGTTCAACAACAACACAATATCGCTATACCCTGCCTTCAAGCTAGCTGTTCAGGAGGCATGCAAGAAATTCCTGACATTAAAAAAGAAATTGAAACAGGTGGGGATAGAAAATGCCTTAATGTATCCCACTAGACTGAGGCTAACCCATAATGGCAAGAACTACTTCTGCAATACTCCGCATCAAGTGGCAGAATTCCTTGGAGCAAATACACACCAACGCAAACATAAAGAACATTCGCCCAAAGACAACAGCGTATTGTCGCCCCAGCACGAGGAGTAACAATAAATGCATAAGATTTAAAAGTGCCTTACAAAGGAGCAGATTCAGAAATCAGAGAAGGATGATGCAGCAAAGATCGTCACACGGACTCCTTCAGAGGATGCCGGAAATTAACCTTCAAAAGATATTTACTAAGAGCAACTGCACGACGTAGGAAGACTACAAACGGATAGAAATGGACACAGAGACTACCAGACACTGAAGTTAAATAGCCCAGGCACCCGCCTGTGCAGCGAAAGCAGGACAGGGGCTCAGCCTCACACCCTGGAAAACACACCCTAAAGGAAATTCCCCCAGTTTGCCCACTATGCGGAGAAAGACAAATATTTGTTCTTGTTACTCTCCTAAAGAGGACCTGTTGATTGTGTTGTTAGTAAGCCACATAGTTAGTTGCAAAATGCGTAATCTAAACACTTAAAGGCCAATATCTCATATTGTCAAAAGCATCACCTAATCTGAGAATATATTGAATATAACGAATGGGAGATATGCCGAAAGTATGAGAAAGAGACAATGTTAATGGCACTGGCTTACAAGTTTGTTAAGGGAAGGGAGGGCACACTGCATGGCAAGTTGGGATGGCAGTTGTGGGAGGGGGGTAGGCGAAAGATTTTAGACAACAAATGTGAAGCAGAGAAAATGGACATGGAATTTGCAAAAAATTGAGACCAAACAAATACAAACAAAAAGACTGAATGTACATACTAACAAGGAATAATGACGTGCAATAGTGCCCACAACGATCAGGCTATGGGAATGGGATTGTAGACATGGAATGTGAGAGGGCTAGGGGACCACCATAAGAGAAGACATTTATTGGCATATATGGATGGGCATCAGGTGAACATCGCTATGATTCAGGAAACACATACAAATCCGTCAAATGCGGTTACATTTTTCTGCTAGATGGGCCTCTCATTGATATTTCTCCTCGTATTCAACATACTCGAGAGGTACTGCTATACTTATTTAAAAAAACACGCCATATGTAGCAGAAGGATCACTATGTGATCCGTAGGGCCGTTATTGTATTGCATGGGGCAGACTGAAAATCAGCTCATGGACATTTGGCGGAATCATCACCATAATCTGAGGGAAGGAACGTTTCATTCAGCAGGACAAGGTAGCTGGTCTAGATTAGACATTTGGTTAACTTCCAAAGAATTAGTGACGTACGTCACTTCTGCGCACCATATGGCCCGCACATATTCAGACCATGACCCAGTTTACATACAACTGTCCCCCACATAGGCTGGATATAGATATATAGAATGCCATTTACCTGCCACAACATTACTAGACTCAGCTTTCAAAGTAGAGCTGGAACAGGAGCTAGAAGAATTTTTAAATAATAATATAGGCTCTATTCCTCTATTAACCACGGTCTGGGAAGCATTCAAAGTTACAGTCAGAGGCATATGCATATCTAAAGCAGGAGGCAGATTGAGAGATATCAGAAAAACTATATCTGAACTGGAAGCTAAACTAAAAGACCAAGAGAGACACTGCAGGAGAATAAGGCAAACAACACCATGGCAAAGATCAGGGAAGGGCTCACAGAATATCAGGAAACAGCAGAATTGGAGTGCCTATTCCGCGGAAAATATCATAAAGCTAGAAAATATGGAGAAGGGGAAAGACCTAGGAAGGCTTTAGCACAGCTCACACGCCCCCCCAAATCCACAAATTATGTCTTGGGACTCCTAAATGAGGAAGGCATAGAATGCAAAGACACATTGGGAATTGCAAGCATCTTCACTATACACTATAAAGCCCTATACACCTCACGCAGCTCCAAACAGGCAGACACAAGGGAATACCTTGAGAAGATAGAGCTAGCATGGCTATGTAACGGCCAAAGAGAATTCTCGGCTGTTGAGTTGGAAGAAGAGGAAATAAGAGTAGCAATAATGCAAATGGGCAATGGCTGACAATTGAATTTTTCAAAACGTATATAGATATATTGGCCAATTCCTAAAAATATGTATGAAAATGCAGTGCAAACAGGTATTTTACCACAATCAATGCGAGAAGCCCTTATAGTTTTGCTTTTAAAACCAGGCAAAGCACATAATAATACAGACTCGTACAGGCCACTATCCCTTATAAAATGTGATGTCAAAATTCTGGCCAAAGAGCTAGCTAATTGATTAAGTTTATTAATGGACAAACTAATTCGGCCCGACCAGGCTGGATTTGTGCCAAGGAGAGCCACCTCTCACAATTTATGTACCCTGTTCGCCGTCATGCAAGACATAGATCAGGTAGAAAAAGCAGTGGCGGTTTTCTTAGATTCTACAAAAGCATTTGGGAATATTTCTTCTCAGTTCTGATACACATGGGGTTCCCACCAGGATCTCTGGCATGGGTAAAATTGCTATACCATAAGCCAAGAGCATTGTTGCTTGTAAATGGAATGCGCACTCCTAAACTAGAAATATCTAGAGGCACAACACAGGGGTGCCCACTGTCACCCCTGTAATTTGCCATAGCAATGGAGCTGTTGGCAGCCATACTCCGGCAACATCTCAAAGAACATTCGCTAGATTATCCCACCAGGCCGGTGCTGGTTTTGCTATCTGTGAAAACCAGAAATAGGATTAAATGGCCTTATTTGCGAAATCATCAAATTTGGGTCATATTCAGGTATAACAATAAACTGGGGAAAATCGCAGATCTTCCCACTCACCCAAAACACTCCAAAGACCCTACTGAAGTTCCCTTTACAATGGTGTGTCACAGAACTACGATATCTGGGAATAAACATTACTAAAGACAGGGAAGAACTAATGAAAGCAAATTACAGCAGAGTTCTCAACTCGGTGGAAGAGGCTATCTATAGATGGATTGCAATGCTGCTATTATTGGCTGGGCGCATTGCTCTAATGAAGATGGTAATATTGCCCAAATTCCTATATTTATTTATAAATATACCCTATGCACCAAGCCGGCCCTTTTTTGTCATACTTAAAAGCCAACTAATCAGACTAGCGTGGGGAGGTAAACAATCTTGTATAACATGGAGCACCTGTGCTGCCTTTTGCACAAGGGGCCTCAATATGCTGCATACTGGTTTAAGTCATCGCTGTTTATGAGGCACCTAGCAGTAGAGCAAGGATATATGGCACTCACCCCCATGACAGGGTTTTTAGGTACAGAGGGACAAGCAACAAGCGGTAGATTAGTAGCATGCACAAACCGAGCATGGAAGAAGATTGCGCAAAAAGCAAAGACCCCAATGATATACTCACCATTACTTCCAGTAGCACACCAGCAGGCACTCCCAGTTACGCAAGAAGGGATATGCAAGCGCATGGTTTTAAAGTAGAGCATAAACAGAGAGGGAAACATGTGTGACAATGGAGAATTTAGATGAGAAAATATATTTTTGGGGGAGAGCGAACCGACAGTCATGGATCGCTTTCTGTATACAAGGCTTAGGCAAAATGTTAAAGCAGCAACACCTAAATTTCCAGAAGAACCTCCCATTCTGTTAACTATGCATCTGTTGCTGAGTGGCGGGATATCACATGCAGTGTCAAGCATATATAAACTGACTAACGGGAAGGAAGGGGGAAACAGTCTGAAGGCAAGGGAGGGATGGGAGCAGGAACTGGGGCATCCTATAACAGTTGAAATATGGCTGTACTACTGTCTACAAACTGAGAGAATCACTGCAAGTAGTAGATTAAGAATCATACATTTAACATTTTTACACAGAATGTACTTTACAACGGCAAAGATGCACAGACTCAAACTGAGAGAAAATGATGTTTGTGACAGATGTGGGCAGGAAAGTGCTGATTTCATGCATCTGGCGTGGTTGTGCCCGAGGATAGCCAAATACTGGGCGGAGGTGGCATGGTGCTGAACGAAATAGCAGAAATGCGCGTTGACCTAACTCCAGAGGTGGGACTGCTGGATACACAAATAAAATAGAAGGACAGATCAAATGACTGGTTGTGCTGGGATTACTACTAGCAAAGCGTGGAGTAGCCTGTAGATGGGGAAGAGGCAGAGCCCCTAAATTCAAGGACTGGCTTAAAGATATGACCTTCTGCCAAGAGCAAAATTGCACATATGCAGAGCTTCTCCCACTAAGCTCCAGGCCACAAAATATGTGGGAACCATTTCAAACGTACCTTAGGCATATGAAGAGTACTGAAGAAGAACCAAAGATGCCCAACAAATAACTAAAGAGTAGAAAATATAGAAGATATGACCGAGATGCAACATTAGATTAATGAGTATAAAATAATGTTCCGTATGACATGCCAATAAATTTAGCAAAGACAAAGAAAGTATGATTGTGAACCCAATTACATGTATGTACATAGTATACCCGAAACCGGAAAAAAACTCTGTGACAGTAAGAAGATAAGTCAAGTAGATATAACTTGTGTTGTCTGTATTGTATAATGGAAAATGCAAGTAAATAAAGTTTTGGAAAAAAAAGTCTGTACACCTGAAAACTTGTGCACCGAAAACCGCGTGAACCATTGTGGTGTAAGAACTACTATGGTGTGTAAAGACGCTTACTTAATGTAAATACAAATTCCACCAATCAATCATTGGAGATATTCTCAGAAGTGAAATAACATTAACGTAATCTAAGAAAAACGACAAAAAAATTCAAATCAATAGCCAGCACAAGGCAGTACACTGAATATATGGAAGCAGGCACCTGAAAAGTATGGTACCTTTGAATGATCGATATCCAGGAAAAAACTGCAATGGGCTACTAAACAATTACTCAAGGTCCAGTGTTCGAGCTCACAACACTAAAAGAACCCAAAAATGAGCAATATGAAATGAATGCTGGAAACAGCATCAAACTGGCCAGAATATGACCTGAACTATACCAACAATGTTAACTACCAGTCTGCCAGAGTACGTGTGAACAGAAGGAAGACGCTGTATGCTGTGGAAACCTTGGTAAGTGCACTCCATATTTAAGACAACACAGAGAAATGGAAAAAGTACTGTGGCATGTGGGTCTAAACGTGGTCGCCATCTTAAAATATGTAACCAGTAATGACGAAAGTCCTGCCACCAATGAATTCGGCACTCAGGAAACACAGGTAAAAGAGAAAAGTGGCGGAAAAACAATGTGAGTACTATAAGCAATATGAAGCTGACCGCAATTTCGCCTAAACCGTGTAAAAAAATAAAAATAAAAGCTACAGTTCTGGCAGAATACACGCAAACTGTTGAAAGGTGCCATATGCTCTAAAAAACTTGATGAGTGGCGCCATATTTGAGACAGGCAAAAAAGTATATAGCCGCGCAACAACAAAAATCGGGTCCACTGCTTAAAATGGGTTAAATGCAATGAGCAGCAGAGCCTGACAACGTGTCAAAGTAAACGTGATCTCAATACCACACAGCGATAGGAAACTATAAACGAGCATGTGCTCATGTGAGCACATGGTGCTGAACCAGAATGGTGGACAAAACAGAGCACTCCTGTACATGTAAGTAGGGGAACTGTGCAGTAATAGAAATGATCTACCAAAAGGAGAGAAAGCAAAAAGAAAAGGAAATAGGGAAAAAAGGAAAAATGAAAAGAAAAAGCGCAAATGAAGAAAATTATTCTCATGACAAATTTTGAAACGTGAAATTGTATCTCATGTTTGCCATTATGAGTCTAGACAATAAGGAAACAGCTGCGAAATATGGGTTCCTAGTACAACATTATTACATATAAACAAAGAAACAGACCGAAATCATATTACAAAGTAGAGAACATGCAACGCAATTCCCTTTCTACAGCGAACGTCACAATTACAGGAAACAAATCATATACATTTTATCATTCAACCTATTGGGGATCAATTTATTGAATTTCTTTATCCACCAAATCTCCCTCTGGGATAATAGTTTGGAATTGTCTTTGTCTACACTGGTCTGTAAATTCTTCAAAATTAAAAACCTGAGTTGACCTATGTTGTGTTTGTGTTCTAAATAATAATAATAATAATGATAATCTTTTTTTGGCATATAAAAACATATGACATAAAAGATACAATATCATCAGCACATCAGTATAAAACAGTGATCATAAAAGAGAAAAACAGTCAAGGGGAAGATAAGACAATACAAGCAGTGGACAGCAACGACTAAAAAAACATTAAAAGACTCTACAGGCTACAATAGTTGGTACATAAGTCAGTTACATTTCATCTGCTTTTATGTTCCCCTAGTGGTTCTTAACTTTAAAGAAGATCTTAGGAAATTAAAGACACAGAATAACGTGAAAGCATCAGGGAACAGTTTTAAAAACAGCAGAGCCACACAGGCCTGCTTAAACCTAAGTTTCCTTAAAAGCCCCTTGAGAAAGACTCTTCTCGGGAATGAATAATGTGGACACAGGAGAACAAAGTGAAGGGTATCCTGTGAAGACCTACAGTCGCAGCCACAAGGCCCTTTTTGTTGACATGTGCCGTATACCCGGCGGGTACAGCCAGTAAATGATGTAACAAATTCAGCCTAAACCGTTTAATTAAGAATCTGTTGTGTGCACTGGCTATAAGGATTAGGTATTGTTCTATAGTTTGTGTTGACATGACTAGGATATATTTTCTAACCATGGGTTTTTGCAATTCATTTTCCTCCCTTTGTGCCAGGGTATATTCGAAGAACAGGTCTTTAATAGGGCCTTTGTCCCGCGAGCACAACCTGTGTGGGAGAACAAGTTGTCTCTACGCATCATGGTCAGGGTGTCCTTTACATATTTCAGCCACATGATTTTTAACGCTTAGTCTAAAGAGAGACAGTCCTGAGCTATTTGCCTATTAAAACCTGTTTCCTCATTGGACCATATGTTCACCCAACACAAGAGGGGTCTCACCGCCACCAGGTCAGAAATATATTTAACTCCCGGCTCCTCATGGACAATAAATGCAGGGGTGCTCGGTGGGACTTTTCAATAGACACCTAAAATAACTATTTTCTTTACTTTGTAGTTTATCTGTCCTCACATATCCACAGACCTCACTTCCATATAAAACCTCGGAACTACAAAAGGAATTATACAATTTTAAGATTGTCCCAGGCAACCAGTTGCCTAATCTATGAGCAAAGCTTGCAATCGCTCCCATGGACTTTGTGAAACCAAAACACTTGCCCTCTAATAACTGGTTAAAACTCAGTTTTGTATCCAACAAGATACCTAAATATGAGAAGGCCGGTACTTTACCAAGAATATGTGTGCCAACTGTGTAGGTGTTCGACTTCCTACTCTTCCTCCCTACTTCCATTATGTAAGATTTTTGTTAGGTTGGGTGACAGATTCATCTTTTCCAATAAACCCTACGAACCTATCTAGTAAAATTTGCAGTCCCTTTGGTGTGCTAGCAAGAAGGACCGCATCATCCACGTAAAGTAGGACTGGAAGTGATCTAGTACCTACTTTTGGAGTGTCTGCTTTTAATGTGGTTAATGTGGAGTCAAGGTCGTTAAAATAAATTGTGAATAAAAAAGGAGCTAAAATACAGACCAGTCTAACCTCACACAGACACCTAAAATAATCTGTGATCTTCCCCTCTTGTGTATATCTTACTCCAGCAGAAGTGTTTAAATGTAATGCCATTAGTATGTTAATTAAGGCCGGATCTACCCCAAGCAATCCCATAAGGTTCCAAAGTTTGCAGGTACTGCATTTACTACCTTCACCAAGATTTGCGCCCACACCTCAGGATTACAACGAAAAAGGTCAGGGGAAATCCTGTCTGGTCCCGGGGCTTTATTCCACGAAAGACAATCTATTCCCAATCTCACTTCATCTAAAGTAAAAGAGATAGCGTCCATACTCTGGGCGATAGTTACTATCTACAGGTCATCCTCTCTCTGAGGCTGATTATACAGCCCCTCAAAATGAGCCTGCCATTGTTCAGGTAAGATGTTATGAGCTAGGTTCGGGTTATTAGAATCTTTAAAACATGGGCTGTTGATAACCTTCCAGAAGCGAGTGGAGTCCTTTAACTCCACGGCCTCTTCTAAATCCTCCCATGCCCTCGATTGTAGTTGGCGCTTCCGTGTCCCGATTACTTGTTTGTACATTTTGAGGCAGGTCGCAATCTGTCCCCAATCTCTAGGTAATTGTTTAATGGCCCTCGTTAGAGCTCTGAGGGCCTGCGAGCATTGCCCATCAAACCATCATGGCGCCTCCCTAAAACATGGATGTGCAGGTGCTTTTTTTTAGGTTATCCACTAATTGCGCAATAGCTGTAAATGATTGAACTAACACACGGCCCTGTATTTCTGGGTCTAAACAATTCTGAATCTCCTGCTTACCTCTATTAAAAAGGGAGTTATTAAATGAAGCAGTACCGACCTGCGTCCAACGCAGCCGCCTGCCTTGGTCAGTTGCAGAAATCAGCCCCCCGTCAATCTATGGAAAACCGGGTGATATCGAGGGGCAACAAGTGACATGGTTACCAGATTGGGAACACTGAATGCACTGTCTCAGATATTAAAACAGGTAATAAACCTCCTCACTATTTGAGAAACAAAAATAAAATCAATAAAATAACGCACTGCCTCTTACCTTATAAGTGGGGGGGGGACAATTATGTCAGGATAATGGACAATCATATCCATTGTGGGGTTAAACCAAAATTATATAAGAGCACACTCAACTCCCGCCATGCTTGTGTGTGTTCCATGTGTGGCCAACCAGTCACAATCAGTCACCCTCAAATTGTGACACAGGTGGCAATTAAAATCTTCAGCCAATATTAGATGTGACTTAACTCGGCCTTCAGATTGTAATTTCTGTAATCAGCTACTTAATTCGCCAAGGGATTTTAGTCCCTGTGAGTTTGATTGTGCGTTATAAAATTAATAAGTGCCAGACGATAAGCATTGCTTACCAATGTTAAGCCCTGTACTATATCTGATTCCCATGGCATGGGTTTCCACCTCCCCTGATCCCTTAAATCTACAAACATAATAAGCCCCCCTGGCTCTCCCTGCCCTAAACCTTAGTGCTGGGCAGAAGAAAGTTTTGTAACCTTCTAAAAAGAAGGTATTTACTGGCTCCCATGTTTCCTGCATGCAGAAATGTCTAATGTAATGGAGCCACTGCTCATCCCGGAATTTAATCACCAAACCTGCCACGTTCCACAAAATAAATCACCCTTGATTTGCCTCACCTGGTGGCCAAAAGGGTTAGTAGTAGCCCCATCTACACTGGGTGACCTCCTTTGACTTTGAACCCTGCGCTCCTGATAGACTTCACAAGTTGCCCCAGCAGTGACCTCCGCCCTTCCACTTGGATCCTCTATGTATTCCACCCTTTTTTTCAACCAATTTTGTTATGCTTGCTCCCTCAGAGCATCAATCTATATCAATCTATATCATTCAAATCCCTCAGAGGAGCGAATGCATTTCTTAGGTTCGGGGGGCCCGCACCCATACTCGGGCCATCTACCTGCAGAACCACCCATTGAGGGGATATAATATTAGAAGGGGGTGTATAAAAAAAATGAGTGGTACTGGTTTCATCCCGGAACCTGTTATAAGTGATTGTGGAGATGCAAACTAGATCTTCTGGGCCAGTGCCGGGTATCTGAAAATGACAATCACGCTGTCCCCAGGGAATATTTTTTTAGACCTACCAATCCATGCCACCCTTCTTGCCATCAGGATTTGCCTTTGTTCCGAAGTATTAACTGAGGTTACCTTATTTATCAACTGAACACAAGACTCCTCATGTGTACTGTCTAGTCCTGGTACCCCCACTAGGACCACCGTGTAAGGACAGCTTGCTGGGGTGAGATCTATAAGTGGCATGCTTAGGGTGTTATGGGCAAGCTGCTCAACATCACTGGCCAGGCGAGCATGATGTTAAGGTTCCCCATGGGAGCCTTTTCCAGTCGGCCCCCTGTTAGGGCAAGTCATCTGGCCAGACGTAGTCAGCTCCAAAGCCTGCCCCCGCGGTTCCCCCCATCCTATTGTGCCCCTAATCGATGAAGGGTTCTGTAGCTCAACACATGTCTGTACAAGTGGGATAACATTAGAAATTAGATGGTGTTGGACATTACACTTGGGGGCAGCAGTCTGTATGGATTGGCCAGCCAGAGGCAATGATTTTCCAATATTCAGGAGCAAAACCTTTATATCAGAGAAAGTTTTTGACAGCTCACTTAGAAAATCTTTAAGAAGACAAGAAACTAATGCCCCAATTTTTTCCTTAAGGGAACCCCACAGTTCTTCAGCATCCTTCGCATCCTTAGCACGTTCCTTGGCGCCCCTAGAGCCTGGGCCTTTAGTGTCTTCTCCCAATTTCTTCCCAATTTCTTCTGTACTTTCCGCTGTCTCTTTGGGGCTGGTGGGCCACTTCGGTCCGCACAGCGAGTGGTAAGCGGTATGGCCCTACTCCATGTAGTCTGGCCGGCTGTAAGGCTTTTTATACTGGTGCTAATACTCTGGTTTGGGCTCACCTATTCTTCTACATCCGCCCCTGCCCCTGGCTTAAAGTGGCTCCTACTCCATTTCCCTCCACGTTTTCACTACTAATGACATATTCCCATCCAATGTCAAACGTATTCGTCCAGCCCTGCCCTGTGAGAGCCTTCTCTCAGCTTTGTCAATTTCTTTAGAGATTGCCCTCACTGCCTTTATTAGGAAAGAGTCAATAGTGCCCTAGGTTGAATCAGGCGATGAGCCTGTGGGGGCATTCTTCCTTTTCCCCATACTGTGCTTAGATCAACAGGCTTGCCCGGGCAAGCCCAATCACAGGCCACAGGCAGGGGGCAGTTATAAGATCTGACCACCACAATGCAACACTCCCAGCACTCCCCCGATCATGCTCCTGCAACGGGTTATAAAGCAGGCGTCACTTACATAGGGAGCCGTGTAGAGCCACAATTGGCTAAGGATATCCAGCAGCAGATGTTAGAGGTGTTGCCCGGCCACCTCCGGTCAGTGACAGGCAAGGACGGGCCCGCCCTTGGCCCAGGCGCGGCCCGCGCCGCAGAGGTCGAGGCAGCGCTTTATAGAGTGATGGTCACGCTTCCCCCCTCGGCAGCTGTGATGAATTTACAGCAATGCACCCTGGGATTCCGAGTCCCACCAGGGTGTGGATTAGGGGCAAGGGGCCAGACAACAGCAGGTCAAAAAGGCGAGGATGCAGGTGTTTTGATCCTCACCTCGGTGCAGAATTAAGTCCAGCAACAGCCCGCAAAGTAGAAGTTCATCCCGCGCCGTGGGGGTCGAGGAAGCGCTTTATAGCGCGATGGTCACGCCTCCCCCCTTGGCAGCTGTGATGAATTTACAGCGATGCAACCTGGGACTCCGAGTCCCACCAGGGTGTGGATTAAGGGCATGGGGCCAGACATCAGCAGGTCAAAAAGGTGAGGATGCAGGTGTTTTGATCCTCACCTCGGTGCAGGATTAAGTCCAGCAACAGCCCGCAAAGTATAAGCTCTTCCCGTGAGACAGGGGTCAAGGCAGCGCGTTATAGAGCGATGGTCACGCCTCCCCCCTCGGCAGTTGTGATGAATTTACAGCGATGCACCCTGGGACTCCGAGTCCCACCAGGGTGTGGATTAGGGGCAAGGGGCCAGGGACCCACAGGTCAAAAAGGCGAGGATGCAGGCGTTTTGATCCTCACCTCGACGCAGAATTAAGTCCAGCAACAGCCCGCAAAGTAGAAGTTCATCCCGCGCCGTGGGGGTCGAGGCAGCGCTTTATAGCGCGATGGTCACACCTCCCCCTTTGGCAGCTGTGATGAATTTACAGCGATGCACCCTGGGACTCCGAGTCCCACCAGGGTGTGGATTAAGGGCATGGGGCCAGACGCCAGCAGGTCAAAAAAGTGAAGATGCAGTCGTTTTGATCCTCACCTCTGGGCAGAATTAATTCCAGCAACAGCCCGCAAAGTAGAAGCTTGTGTTCTAAACAGTGTGTAGCTAGATTAGATTTAGTATTTTGATTGCAGGTCATGCTCTTGTGCTCTGTTATTCTAATCTTAATCTTGCATTCTGCCTTGCCTATGTACATTAGGCCACAATGGCAATTTATGTAGTCATCGGAATCACCTGAATATATTAGTTTTGATTGGTTTCCCTGTCCATTAGTGGGTGATGGTATTTGATGTTGTTGAACACTTACAAGTTTCTGTTTTTAATTGTTCAATTGATATTAACAACCAGATTGAAATTTCAATTAAATAAACAACAGAATGTTAACTGAGAACTCTATATTTTGTAACAGTGTACAATTTATGATTGGCTGTTGAATTTGAATTGAAGCTGTGTGACCAGGTATCAAGTGAAGCATCACTTGTTTGGGTTTCATCACACATGCTCGTTTATAGTTTCCTATCGCTGAGTGGTATTGCGATCATGTTTACTTTGAGACGTTGTCAGAATCTGCTGCTTTGCTGCTTGTTCCAGTCAACACATTTTAAGCAGTGGTGGAACTTCCACCATCATTGGTTACACGTTCATAGTTGGCGTCCGTGATCGGATCCTGATTTTTAGGTCTCGCCTCTCAATGCGCATGCGCATTGAGCGAGACTATAGGGGCTTAAATAAGCTTTACCTAGACCTGCGATTGACTGGCGATTTGATGCTGTGCCCGTGGCTTTTAAGGTCAATGCGCAAGCGCATTGACCTAAAATGCGCGTGCACAGCATCAAATCGCCATCTGTTCCCCAGCAGCACTCCTCCCACACCTTTGAAGTGAAGCTTAGCTTCACTTCAAAGGCCCCTGCTGCTTATCACCCTCCTCGCCGCTCTCCCCGCTCGGCCCCCTCCCCTGCCCGCCGTGTCGCATTTCTCCTCCCCCCTCCCCTTCTCTGCCTTCCCTCCGTCTTGTTTTTTTTTTTACCCACTCCACCCCCTCCCCTGCTCACCGTGTTGCATTTCTCCTCCCCCCTCCCCTTCTCTGTCTTCCCTCCGTCTTGTTTCATGTGGGTTTGCAGATGTGTAGTTAGTAACACCCCTTTTATTTCGCTACACTTATAGCGTTTCCTCGTGAGTTGCCCATACACTTCAATCGTATTTTTCTTGTTAACGATTGTGTCTTGTTGATATGTAGGGTTTTAAGTAACTTTCATTTAGTCAGGAAATTCTCAAGCATTTCTAGAACAGATGATGGTCTACTTGCGTAATGTGTTCGTTATTTTTTCCACGCGAGGACGCTTGCCGGGAATATTCCTGTTCTTGGTATTTCCTTGGTTGGCTGGATGTGGCACTGTCACCGGAAACCCCCCTCGTTGTTTACCAGACTGTACCAGGAAATACCACACACCGTTGCCGTGCACTCTTCACCTTCGGAGTTTCCCTTTTATAGCTGCTCCTTTTGCGCGCTAAGTGTAGATTTGTGAAATCTTGGTAATCCACTTTGCGAGTGCCTGTCTCAGAGTTGCCAAGCTCCTTGGCCCTCTACCCTTGCCAGTACAGGATAGTTCTTTCAAGGCTCGCTAGCACGGCTGTCCCAAAGGAAGGGCAACCGCCTCGGCCCCACGCTATTCTGGGGCTATCCCCTCCTGTTGTATGTAACGCGCATTTATGATTTATAACAATAAAAAGCATCCCTGACATTTTTTGTTGTTGTGCAGCTAACTCGGCAACACCACTAGATGGCGCCAAATACTGTGGTGAGTAGAATCCCTCCTTGGAACCGGAACTGAAGAGTGACCCGCAACATTTTGTTGCTCCTAGCACCATAAAAACTTCTCGCATGCATATGTACAAGGACTCCCGAAGCAGATTCTGAAATTGGGAAAACACTTGTTACAAGTGATAGTTAGCATTTTGTGGTTTGACGTGTAGCTTGCACCATCCATTGCGAGTCTATTTAGGGCTTTGCTTCAGGAACCTTCACCCTTTGGCTTGGGACATCATTCGCATCTAGGATCATGCCACAGGAAATGTTTAAATCACACCTCTATATTGGCTGTTGTGTGTATCCTTCCGCCTCCACTGGAATGCAAGTAGGTATATTTCTCATCTGAAAACTACACTCTTATCACACATTTAATTTGTTATCATCCGTGCATTGTATGTGCAAATGATGTATTTAAAATGATTTTGCCCTACTGCAGGCGTCTATGTAACCACTTGAATCCGAGTGCTAAAGCTGCTGACTTTGCATGTCCTTGCTTTTTCTGGTCTAGCCAACTAAATGGCGGCATGGTGTGTTTAGGTCCGGGCGTATTAAACATTTAGAATGCATTTTTCTCCTAATGAACAGTGCAGCAGAGTCACGGTTCAGATAGACAGGGCTCCATTCGAGGGTAGACGGGCTCGAGTCGAGAGTGGACACCGTCTACTTTCAATTATCAGAGGGTAGACGCCGTCTGCCCCACTGCAGAGCTGGACGCTTTCAGTGGCGTGCGGAGGTCCTTCCGTACTTCTCCCGGAAGTCACAGGAAAAGGCTCTCTTCTCTCTCTCTCCCTCTCTCTCTCCACTCCCTCTCCTCTACCTCATTCCCTCTCTTCCTCCCTCTCTCTCCCTCCCCTCACTCTCTCACTCTCCCTCTCTCCGTCTACCTCTCTCCCTTTCCCTCACTTTCCTCTCTCCTCTCTCACCCTCTCCTTCTCACTCTCTCCTTCTCACTCTCCTCTCTCCCCCTCTCTCTCCTCTCTCCCTCTCTTTACCTTCCCCCTGCTGTCCTTTTTCTCCCCATCTCCCCCTCTGCTTGCTCTCCTCTCTCTCCCTACCCTCTCTCTCCCCTCCGCCCTTCGCTCTCGTCTGCCCCCTCTCTTCTTACCCTCTCTCTCTCCCTCTACCCTCTCTCCCTTTCCCTCTCTCCCTTTCCCTCACTTCCCTCTCCCTCTCTCCCTTTCCCTCTCTTCCCTCTCCTCTCTCTCCGTCTCTCTCTCCTCTCTCTCGCCTCTCTCTCTCCTCTCTCCCTCTCTTTACCCTCTCCCTCTCCCTGCTCTCCTTTTTCTCCCTCTCCCCATCTCTCACTCAGCACCACCACAGCATCACTGGTTCAAATATGTTCTTTCAATGTTCCAAGCTGTTTTCAAGCTTTCAAGTTTTATTACGATGTTAATATTTCACTTCTGTTCTTGGATTTTGGTCACAATAAAAAACACTGAACATAATCTTCACAAAAGTTATTTAGAAAAGTTTAAGCTATTGACATTACTAATTAAATAAATTATTTAAGTATTAATTATTTAAAAAAACTTAAAAGCCATTGTTATTTGTAATATCGATACATCTAAGTCACGTAAATACAAAACATGTTGCATTACAAATGCTATAGGTGTCACATTTGCAAAAGTCATAACTATTGGCATTGTAAATGACAAAGCTATTAACTTAGCTATTTTAAAAAACAACACATAAATAAAAAAATAGTCATTTATAAGACCAATAGCTCAAACTTTCCTAATGCGAGACCTATTGCATTTCCAACGCTTGTTGTTTTTGTATATCTATATACTTTTTTCGCCTGTCTCAAATATGGCGCCTCTTATCAAGGTTTTTAGAGCATATGACGCCTTTCGACAGTTTGCGTATATTCTGGCAGACTGGTAGGTTTTTATTTTTATTTATTTATATTTTTTTACACAGGTTAGGCGAGATTTCCGTCAGCTTCATATTGCCTACAGTAGTGTTGGAGGGTGCTACTCCAACAGTACTTTGATGTTCTCTCTCTCTCTCTCTCTCTCTCTCTCTCTTCCTTGGATTGCCATGATTTTTAACTTACTAGATTGCATGTTTTTGTTCATAATCTGCTTTGTGTCTTGGACACCTGTCAGTTGCTGCACAGCATGGTTTTATTGATGATTAATGACGTGTTTTTGACATTTATCGTTTAAATTGTTTCTTGAATAAAAGGTGCCACTCCTGACTCAATCCCTGTGTTTCACACGTGTGTCTTGTTATTTCAGATAGCACCTCAGTGTGCTAAATTATGTGGTAAATACCACCCTCCAACAGCTGGCACCCACGGATGCGACGTGCATAAGAATTTCCAGACTGCAAGAAGAGGGGAAATTCCCCTGTGGCTGTAGCTTGAGGTCGCCCCTCGCTGGCTCTTCCTGACTGAACCACCGGACATACACGGGTAAGTCAAAGAGTGTTTTGCTTTTTCTCCTAGCCTTGCCTCGGTGTAGTGTCTGGCTGTGGTTAGTTGGGGGCCTGCAGGTGTAGCGAAGCCTAAGCCACCGTGCCTTGCTGACTGGTGTCTTACCACGAAAACAAACCTCTATTTTAAAATTAAGCACGTGAGCAGGCACTGTGCCAGGATTTATTGTATAAAGTCGATGTTTGAGGTTGTGGTTTTCTGGGTTTCCCGTGCACGTTTTAATATTTCGTATTTGCTTTTATATCGCCTGAGGAGTGCGATATAAAAGCTCTCAGTACTTGCATGGTTTCAGGGTGAGAGTCCCTAAAGTTTTAAACTGTCCTTATATTGTGACAGGGAGAGGAGAGTGCGTCTGGCAGCTCTCAGCTTTTGCATGGTTTCAGGGTGAGAGTCCCTAAAGTTTTAAACTGTCCTTGTATGGTGACAGGGAGAGGAGAGTGTGTCTGGCAGCTCTCAGATTTTGCATGGTTTCAGGGTGAGAGTCCCTGCAGTTTTCAACTGTCCTTATATTGTGACAGGGAGAGGAGAGTGTGTCTGGCAGCTCTCAGCTTTTGCATGGTTTCAGGGTGAGAGTCCCTGAAGTTGTCCACTGTCCTTGTATTGTGTCAGGTAGACGAGAGTGTGTCTGGCAGCTCTCAGCTTTTGCATGGTTTCAGGGCGAGAGTCCCTAAAGTTTTCAACTGTCCTTATATTGTGACAGGGAGAGGAGAGTGTGTCTGGCAGCTCTCACCTTTTGCATGGTTTCAGGGTGAGAGTCCCTGACGTTTTCAACTGTCCTTGTATGGTGACTGGTAAGGGAGGTTTAGTGCTAAAAGTATTAGAAATCTCCAGCTTTTGCTGAACTAAAGAGTTAAAATATATCAATGGTTAATAGACAAAATATTAGCTTTGTGAAATGGTGGCCGGCTAGCTCCTCATATGATAAAATTAGCATTTCTAACAGTGTAGCAGAATAAAGAGGAAGTACTTCACTTTCGAAACTAGTTCCCTTCTCGGTTTCCTTCTTTTGCAGTCAAAGAGGAAAATAAACTTTTCTTATCTATTATCATATCTTACATTGTAAGAATTCGTCTTTTCATTCTGTTTTCTGGCAAAAGAGTGCACAGTCTTGACTTTTAATTAATTGTGAAACAATTGTCGATTCTTTTTTTCTTGAAAACATATAGGGTAACTCATGGTTTTTCTATCTTCATGTTTTCAAGTAACTCTTGTGTTTCCTTCTAAAATCGGTACCTGGGGCAATGAAGTGTTGCCTTCTTGTTATACAAATTGTCTTTTAGCGATTATGATCCAGGTGTATAAGAGTGTATGTTTATATGTTGTGTGCATTTCGGAGTGCTCCATTCTGCTAAATATATGTGTTCCCTGTTAGTGTGAGCTCAAAATTCCCCTCCTTGTCCCCTGTCCATAACATGTTGGTAGAATATGAAAATGTTAAAGTGCATTGTTACATCTATCTTAAAAACACCAGCTTAACTTCCTGTTAATAAAGCATTTGGAAAAGATTAAAATAGGCTCACCAATTAACATACTGGACTGTGAATAAATTAAAAGTTTCTTTTTCTCCTATCTCTCGTGAAAAGCCAACAATTAAAAGCACTCTTGGACACAACTCACACTTAACCCCCTGCGCCTATCTACCACAAATAAAAGCAGGAATATAACAATTCAATTTCCTCTCTAAAACAAAGAGGTTTAGTGCATGGCTGGTCCGAAAGCAGTGGGTTAACTCAATTGATTGTTCAGTCAAGTGGCAGATAGTGGTTGGAGGAGGTATTTAGCAGAGAACTCTAGAACCGAAGGACGTGCTTGCGACTTCTGGCCTGACTGGAACCAAGCTGTAATTGCCAAAGTTCCAAGGAGGGATCTGCCAAGGGAAAACACTAGTCGGACAGACTGGTCCTCCGACTTCTGGCTTGTCTGGAAAGAGGCTGAAGATCTGGAAGCTTGTGGGCACCTGGACAGTGAGAAGAAGAGGGGTTCTTATGGACATTTTTCCTTTTAAGTTGTACAGCCTTAAATAGTAAAGGCAAATAAGGAAAAGGACTGTTGCTTCTTCAACAAACGTGATACTTTTAGCCGACTGCTTCAAAAAGAGAAGCAGCTGCGCTAAAATTACATTTCTGGTGAGCACTAGGAAGGTTTGCACACGAAAACAGTGAAAGAACTGAAGTGATCCTCCACCTACTCCTAAACAGACCGGTTGCTGTATTTAACAGTGGAACAGACACAATAACTTCGATAACTGCGCAGCAAAGTGACATTCTATCAACAGTTTGGGACATGCTGGGAATAGATATAACTGTAACACGAGAATTGAGGGTGTCCCTTCTGACTTTGACAAGGCTACTGCAGTGGCCATACATGTCACAGGACTTACCTAGCATTTCCAGATTCTACACACCCAGATCTACTCTGAGCAAATTGCTTACAGGGACCCTCCATTCCTGAAAGCTCACAGTATACACGCTCCTTGTGTTCACCTGTCTCTCCAGTAGTAATTGAAAACTGGTGGGATTCTTCAACAGGATCCAACTACTCTGGGAAGGCCCATAGAGGGAGCCCACAGCACATCCTCAAGCACGGCAACAACACTCGTATGTAACTCTGATGAATCAGTAGAACAAACTGACTCTCAAGGGTCCAACTCTCCAGGCTTCAGGGGTCAACAAGGAGGGGAACACACATTAATTCCAGAGGTAGACTATACTTACCCAGGAAGCCTAATTAACCATCTCATTTCGCGCCCTCTAACATCACCTGCAGAGCAAAATACAGTGCGCAACACAGAGGCAGCATTACAACACCGGAGAGACTAGGGGAGGAAAGTGGCATCAGTAGAATCCCCAGCAATACAGATTGTTGTGTACCTCATTAACAACCACAACATAGGTCTCTCAGAAGGCGGCCCTGCATCCTTCATTCCAGAAACCCACTTAACAAGTGCAGTCCTCCTAACCGTGTTCCAGGTTTTAGGCATCGATATTAGACAGGAGCAGCAGGTGAGGCTAACAATAGTCCCTGCCTACGTCTCCCAGTTACATACAAGAACAGCCCTATAAATAAAAGTCAACGTGGCTACTCCATAGCCAAGGGGAGCACCCTTGACCCTGCTTGCAGGTCAGGCCGCTCCCCACACCGCACAGCACCGCCTGTGCGTCCTTGACTCTAGGACCGCTGCTGCCGCTTCCGTGAGTTCGTTCCCCCTGTGTCTGCTTGCCCCCATTTTTTTTACTTGCTGCCCTGTCTTTTTTTTTTTTTTATTTAAATTTTTGAAAACCTTTATTAGTGCATTCAGAAAAGTACAAATAGTGGCCCACAACCCTCAGGCCGGCCACAAATACTGGTAAGCACAAGTGCATGCAAAACGATGGCGCAGCAGCACAACAATAACAATTAGCAAGCAGTCAGCAGTTACACTGTAGGTCGTGTGTGTGCGCGCCTCAGGATCAATGAAGGTTAATTTTTAAAGTTTTATAGCAGCAAGTAAAGTCCAACCATTTCGTTTCAATATAAAAATAAAAAATAATCCAAAAGCAAGAACAGGGTCCATGTGGACTTAACATAGTAGTAGCGACATAGGCACACACGGCCCAACAATTGAAATGGCGAAACACCCAGGCGGCCTGGCAGCAGGAAAATAATCAGCAAGGATATGAGACCCGAGGTCCTAACAGTTGTCCACCGCCACCCGCCCGCCACAGCATCGACACGGACCCAAGAGAGAAGAAAGAAGAGATAAAATAAAAGGAAAAAACAAGGCACCATAGAAACAGAAAGGAAACAAAAACCCATCCCCCAACCCCCACCCTACACGCATGCGAAGGCTACGGCCTACCCCCCCCTGCAGCGCATCTGTCGCCCCATAAACCCGAAATATAGAATAAGAATAAGAAAAGGAGAAAGAAAAATATAACATCACCTTAGATATAGGGAGCAAGAAAAGAAAAATCTAATCTAAAACTCCCACGAAACACCTAACCCTGGAGGAGGGCCATAATTTCCAAGTCCCGGTTTCCACTACCCGCCCAAGACCTACAACCCGTCGACCAAAACAGAGCAAAGACAGAAGTCATTGCCACTAATGAGGAGGGATATCACACATAGCGCCCCAACGTAAATCGAAATAATGTTCCAACCCGATTCCCCCCTCAGCCGAGCAAAAACAAAGTTTGTGACCACCAACAACAATAGTGACCCCCAGGCCCCCAGTCCGCACGTGCACCCACCACGTTAGGGAGGGACAAGAATCAGATACATCATATGTGACCCAAAACGAGGAAGACCCTGGCAAGTATTAGCAATTGCAATCTACAATAGTGAATTACACATATGCAACACACCAAATACATCAACAAGTATTCTAGTCCGGGTCATGGCCAGGCGATCAGGCAAGATCTCCGAGGGGGACAACATCAGCCCTGGCCTGAACGCTGAAACCTTCGCAAGCATGGCCACCGCTGGGAGTGCACTGCAGACAGAACAAAGGAGCAAGATGGCCGCTCACGGTATAGAAGAAGCAGAGGAAGAGGAAGCGAGAGTTCCCAATCACCGACCATCACCATGTCCAAAAGGACGAACATATTTCTCCCCACAGAACGGCACACACTCCAGCAACGTTGAAAAAGCCGTGGCAACACTTGCAAAGTCAGAGTCTCAGCACTCAGAGTGGAAGGAAACTTTGTAACTGCAGCCTCGTCATTAAGAGAATACTCGACACTGTAGCCAGGGATAGAACGTTCCACAGTATCCTCCTGTCGCCACAATGTATCAGCCTCGGTGGGAATGAGAGGCAGTGGGGGGTCAGACGGCAGCAGTAGTCCCCTGGAAGGCATAGCTTCGTCAATCTTCCGCTCCAGCTCTCGAGCGTTTCGCCGCCATGTCGCCCTCAGGTCCATAAGGGCTAGAAGGATGTCACCATAGGTCAAGTCTGTTCCCCGCCTCAGCCTGGCAGCAGTGTACAGTGGCGCCACCGGAGCACCCTCAATCTCGACAGTAGGCAGGGCAGCAAGTGTCGGGGGTATGGAAGCTTCCGCCTTTTCGGCGAGGTAGACCGGCGCCGTCACCATCGCAGCAGTTAGCCCACATCGGAGGGGGGGGGGGGCGACTCCATAGCACGGAGGAACAGCAGTCAAAGCCACCAAGAAAGATACTGTTCGTAATACGGGGCTCGCGCGGTGTGAGAGCCCCAAGCTGTATGACAATGTGGGTGGTAGGCGCTTTAAGATGGATGCCGCTCAGACCGCTGGCCGCATAACAAAGGAAGTGTCGCCAGCCCGGCCCCAACCACATAAGCAACCCCTCCGTCGCTAAGGGGGCTTCGCCAAGCTGCCCACCTCCACAGCCGGTATCGTTCCCCCAGACGCCGGCCCTGCCCCAGGTCGTCTCACCGTACGTAACCAGCGGTGTCCGGCGGCGGTGATCGGGCCAGAGTCAGTGGGCCGAGTCCGAAGTCGGCAAACTCTACGAATCCTCGACCAAAACAGCCGGCGGGGACATCGGAGGAACGCTGTAAGTATCAACGCGTTCGTGGCTACAGTTGCTCGCGTCGTAGGCAAGAATAGAGATCAGGATATCGTGTAAACAGCAGACGGGCTGCGGAGCCGGGAGCTCAGACGTCCTGTCCGTCCGCCATCTTGGCTCCTCCTCCCTTGCTGCCCTGTCTTAATTTTGATGTCTTTTGTTATTGCATTGCCTCTACTGTACTTCTTGTGCTGTTTTGCCCCTTTTTTGCCGCCTTTTTCCCTCTTGCCTCTGTTCACCCGTAATCACCCGCTGCTGCTTCCCTGTGGCCCCACCCCCGCTCGCCTAGTCGCCACCCTGTTCCCGCCTCCCAGCTGCTCCTCCCTCCCACCTCACCATATATGGCGGCAGCTACACGGCCGCGCAGCAGACGCGCCGCTGGCATGACGAAGGCGCGTCTAAGGCAAGCCCGTCTGCGCCCATCCGTGCCTGGACCACGCCCAGTGCCAAGACCCCTGGCCCCCCGCGTACGCCACAACGCCTGCCTCTGCTACGACTCCAGCACCCTCAACGGACTCAATGCCGGACGATCACGCACCTGCTGCCTAGCCACCCCGAAGCGCACCCAAGGACCCTTCTTCTGCCAGAACTGCAGCTTCACCAGCATCCGGCCCGCCAACCCACCTATCAAAGAACCCAACTACATTAGATGCATCCTGCTCAACACCCGCTCCGTGTGCAACCACGCAGTGGAACTCTGGGACCTACTGGACTCCAACACCCCAGATGTCGCCTCCCTGACGGAGACCTGCCTGAACCCCTTCTCGGCACCCGACATCACCATAGCCATCCCGGAAGACTATAAGATCACCCGTAGGGACCGCACCAATGGAATAGTAGGAGGAATCGCCATCGTCCACAGGTACACTCTCAAAGGCTCAACCAACACCGACGACACCCTCAGCACCGCCGAACACCTGCACTTCCAGATTCACACCGATCCCAACACCACTCTCAGAGGAACCCTCGTCTATAGACCCCCCGACCCCGAGCACAGTTCAGCGACTCCATCAGCGACCTCGTCAGCACCCACGCCCTCGCCTCCACAGACTACATCCTCCTCGGGGACCTGAACTTCCACTTCGGGAACAACAACGACACCAAATCCTCCACCCGAATCAACAACTTCACCAACCTCGGTCTCAGACAACTCGTCACTACACCCACCCACTCTGCCGGCCACATGATTGACCCCATCATCTCCGCAAGCTCCCACGTCTCCTTCAACCACACCACTGAGCTCCACTGGACAGACCACCGCTGCATCCACTTCACCTTCCGGAAACCCACCACGCACCACCCCACCCAACAGATGCCGCCCGCTACTTGAGCAAAGTCATGAATACCAGCTGTCCACCACCCTCGCCCAGAGCCCACCCGCAGATCCGACCGACCCCGACATTGCCCTCACAACCTAAGACAGTGGATCAACAACTGTGCCAATACCCTCACCCCGCTCAAGAAGTCCTCCAACACCCACACCAGCAAGAAAGCCAGCTGGTTCACTGAAGACCTCCAGGCTGCAAGCGAACCTGCCGAAAACTAAAAAAAAACTGGATCCGTGAACGAACACCGGAAAGCTACACAGCTGACAAGAACGCCACCCGCAGACACCACCACCTCATCAAATCCGCCAAAAGGACATCCTTCAAAGACCGCCTAGACAACAGCGCACACAACAGCAAAGAGCTCTTCAACATTGTGAAGGAACTCTCCAACCCCAGCTCCAACACCAACGGCATATCACCTCCGCAAGACCTGAGCGACTCGCTGGCCACCTTCTTCCATCGCAAGATCGCAGACATCCACGGCAGCTTCAACACCGTCACCACCCCGGCATCAACTGAGGCACCAACCGCCTGCTCGCCTGGACCAACATCAACGACGACGATACCATCAAGATCATAAACACCATCCTCTCCGGGTCCCCGGAAGACCCCTGCCCACACCACATCTTTAACAAAGCCTGCAGCACCATCGCACCCCATATCCGGAAAACCATCAACATCTCCTTCGAGACAGCGACCTTCCCGGAGAGCTGGAATCCGCAGAGATCATCGCCCTACTCAGGAAACCCAAGGCTGACCCCAAGGACCTCAAGAACTTCCGACCCATCTTCCTGCTCCCGTTCCTGGAAAAGGTCCCCGAAAAGCCGTCCACAAACAACTGACCAGCTTCCTCGAGGAGAACCGCATCCTAGACCCGCACCGAAACTGCCTTCATCGCCGCTACCGATTACATCAGGACCCTACTAGACAATGGAGAAACCGCGGCCCTCATACTCCTGGACCTATCAGCCGCCTTCGACACGGTCTGCCACCACACACTACGAAGGTTCCTCTACGACGCCGGAATCCAAGAGAAGGCCCTGGACTGGACCTCCTCCTTCCTCTCCGGCAGAACACAGAGCGTCTGCCTCCCCCCCCCCCCTTCCGCTCCGAATCCACCGGGATCATCTGCGGCATACCCCAAGGCTCATCCTTCAGCCCAACATTGTTCAATGTCTACATGGCACCGCTCGCCCACGTCGCACGACAGCATTACCTCAACATCATCTCCTACGCCGACGACACCCAGCTGATCCTCTCCCTGACCAAGGACCCCCACACCGCCAAAAACAACCTCCATAAAGGAATGAAGGCCGTCGCCGACTGGATGAGAAACAGCCGACTGAAGCTGAACTGACAAGACGGAGGTCCTCATCCTCGGATCCACCCCCTCGGCCTGGGACGACTCCTGGTGGCCGACTGCACTAGGAACACCCACTACACCCACTAACCATGCACGCAACCTCGGGGTCATCCTCGACTCTACCCTCTCCATGATAAAGCAGGCCAACGCCATCTCCTCCTTCTGCTTCAACACCCTCCACATGCTGCTCAGTATCTGCAAGTGGATCCCCACCAAAATGAGAAGGATGGTCACCCAAGCCCTCGCCAGCAGTAGACTGGACTACGGAAACGCACTCTACGCAGGAGCCCCGGCCAAACTCCTGAAACGTCTGCAATGCATCCAGAACGCCTCCACTCTGAGAGACCTGCACTGGCTCCCTGTCAACAAGAGGATAACCTTCAAACTCCTCACCCACGCACACATGGCACTCCACAACACCGGATCAACTTACCTCAAAAGCCGACTCAGCCTCTACACCCTCAGCCGCCAGCCCCGCCGCAGACCGCGCCCTCGCCACCGTCCCCCCATCCAAAGAGTGACCCCCGGCTGCAGATCATTCTCCCACCTTGCCGCCAAAACATGGAACACCCTCCCCATCTGCCTACGACAGACTGAAGACCTTCAGACCTTCAGAAGACTTCTCAAGACCTGGCTCTTTGTACAGTAGCAGCTTTCCCCCCTCCCCAGTACAGTTGCACAACAGGTAGATGATGATGTAGAATGTGATGACACTTCCCACACATCACATTCAACAGCCAACAGTGCACATTCTGTCTCCAGTGCTTCCTTCACTGGCAAACAGCCACACCTTCTAAGCCTGCGCCGTTACTCCCACAAGCAGTTGCCGCCTAGCAGTACACCAATACTGGAGCGCCCTATCACAACCCGACGAGTCAGGAGCGATGAACAAGAATTCTATGGGTCCTTTGCTCCCTCAGACTTAGGCAAATGGAGACACAGAATGGAATTAAGTAAAAGCATGGATAGCATAGCACCTGAAGACTTCCACACTGACTTGCTACAAAAAACGCAGTCTCCCAGCCCCAAGGGCGATCTTGCGTCCATCTGACGCCTGTCAATAAAAATAGAGCAAATGCACATGACACTAAGTGAAATGTTCAGTAACGTAAGCCTCCTACCACATAAAGCAGAGGCCAGGACAGACACCCCATTACAAGAGGCACTGCCATCACATACCCCTGATGCAAGAGAAGGTGTTGGAATGGCACAGAATGAGTCCACTGTCTCTGACATCCCCCTGGCAACTACCACAACCATTCATGACAACTTCCCTGCTCAAGCCCAACAAGTACTTTTGCAAACATCACCACTAACAATGACACATGCTATTGGCCCACCACCTGGGTCTACGTGAGCCTTTATACACAACGCACCAGAAAGGGATCATCTGAACGAAGCTGAACAAAAAAATTAAGAAAAAGAGAAGGACCGAGATAGAACAACTGGAAGTACTGAGAACACATGGGCGACCTGACGACGTCATATAATGTCTCGGGAACAGCCCTAATGCGTTCCACTAGGCAGGGAAATCACTATAACACGGTGCTCAGTAAACATAGTACACCACAGAGCAATGACTTAACTCCCAATGAAATTGTCACACAAAGGCAGGGTTCAGACTTCTATGTCAATCCCTTCACTGATGATTTGGCAGACTCGACAGAAGGCTTCGCACCACAAATGATCCTGTGGCCACGAGTTGGGTCCTTTGATCCACAAAATATGGCAACAGCAGAAGACTGTATCCTACACGGGGAGGGCAACGAAGATTGGGACTACGGTTACATGAGGGCACGTTTAAAAATATGATAGAAATATGCATGTAAGTTCGACCCACATGACCCACAGCAACGCGTACAAGAGTGACGCACCAAATGCCCCTACTGTATGTCCCGTGGCCACAAATGGACAAAGACAATTTGAAGAAACAACTCCTGCCACTGACAGAGGGCGTTAGCAAATGGATAGCAGCCCAAAAGAAACACACTGTTGGAGTCAACCTTGCGGTGGGTGATATCAAAAGCCTGCTCACCTCCCTGATCAGAGAGGAAGCAGAAGATATACTATAAAACATCAATAAAAAAATTACGCTCACTGAAACAGAGTATGATGGCGTCCTGTTCAACAAAATACGAACTGGCATATGGTCCCAGTTGCGTTGCAAATTCTCTGATGTCCCAGACATAAAATCTCTAATGTCACAAACAATGCAGCAGAATTAAGACCCAGCACAGTACATTTCATGACCAAAAGAACAGGCATCTGCAATGCAATAGGTCTCGCATTTACGAGAGTTTGAGCATTTATTTATGTTTTGGTTTTTAAAACCTAAATAATAGACTTTCATTTACAAAGCAATAGCTCAAACTCTCGCAATGCGAGACCAATTGCATTACAAATGCTTGAAGGCATCACTGAGTTGCCCCCTTCTGTCTCCAATGCCCCTGAGGAGCTCCTTGTTTGCTACGAGTTAAATAAACAAGCCGGTAGTTACAACTGCGCACGAGAGACCCTCCTGTCCTTCTACAGTAAGAGAAATTTGTAAAAGAAATAGTGCTTACAGACTAAAGAAGACATATCATATAAAAACCGAAGTGAAAGGGCCAGTCTAATGGGAGGATACAAATGAAGACAAGGTTCTACTAAGGAGGGACTAACAAGCCTCATAACGAATCAGAAGCCAGCATTTACGAAAGACAATGACAAGCCAATGACAAATATGGGCAGAGAGTGCGCGGGGCTTCAAGTACATACTCCAATACAGCATGGCTCGCGGAGCAGCACATGCGCTGCCCAGGCTCGACCTAAAAAAGGCATCTTATTTTAGAAGCTTTGTTATGTTTCAATTGTGTTATGCCTTGCGCCTCCAAGCTAAAGAGACACGTCTGTACCATCACAGGCCTCTGTGAAATCCATATATTTTTCACATCGATCAACCCTCCAAAATAATCTCAGACTTTTATGTTTTGAGTTCTATACCCCAAGTACAAATTAGTTAGTAAACACAAATACAAAGAGGTGGGCAATCCTGAAAACTCATAGAAAGAGCTGATCAAGAGCAGAGACGGCAAGAGGTCTGACTTGGCTCTAAGAGCACAAGTTGAGTCATTAGATTCAGAATGTAAATTGTGCAGCCAACGGCATCTAAAAACACAATATAGATTCTTTTAAGTAAAAAATAGGTTATTTCTTGAATGCTTATGTTTCTGTTCAGTACAATGGATCATATATCTCTCCACTGTAATTTGTTAAAACACTTTTTAAAAACAAACTGTTTACGACCTTCAGCAAACCGACAAAATGCAAAGAGTGAACCTACAGATGTCTCTTGGTTATTTGCAACGTATATCTGGGCAATATCACTGCTGTTATGTGGAGCAACATTATTGTCTATTAAACCATTCGTGAGCATTTTAGGTATTATTAATCCTGAACGAAATTTCTTCAAGGTGGTCCTAGATATGAAGATCTATTACAATGAGTTGCGGTTAATTAAAATGATTTGCACAATATCGCACAGTGTGATCAAATGAAGCTGAGATCTGAACTAAGGTTTCCTGGTGATATACAGAATAATTCACCCACTGGACGAATATCTCCTTCTCTGCTCTTTACTCCCAACAGACAATGCTTTGAGCTCAATTATTATCCGATTTAAAAGACATAACATTTCAGAACTACTTTCTTCCTCAATATCGGAGAAGGGCGGAGGCTATTTTTAAGTTAATTGCACTCCTTTCCCCTCACTGAACGAAACGTGCAGAGGGTCACCACCTCAATGACAGCATCTACACTGATAATCAAAACAACAGGACCGACTCTCAGTCCACACAGGTGGAGACGCTTGTGAATTACAGCTCACACCCAGCAGAAATGCACCTTTTTAGATTTTGAACCATCAACTGTCAAGTGGGAACAATTTTATTTTTATCTTTTAATATTATAATAGGAAGGGGAAGAAATAGCTCTATTTTGGCTCGCAAGAGCCCATGGGCCTATGGCCAAGCCAGAGCCAGTCATTCAGCTTTAACCTTGCAGATCTTTACAAATACAGTCCCACACCTGCCTATCTTCAGATACAAGCAGTCCTCCATAATAGTGTCAAAGAATCCATTTTAACCTTACTATAATATTCAGGGAAAGCTTCTTTAGGCAAACTTTTTTGTGATTTACCAACAGCCGTACATGTGCTTAAGACAGCCTCAGCTGGAGGGGGCGTAAGAGGCTTGTTGCCAACAGGATCCCACGTAGCGCAGTGCCCATGAAACAAGACTATCTACACCCAAGGACATTAAACCTAATCTATTTTACTGCCGCAACATTTTCTGCGCTAACATGGTAACAATAAAGTGAATCTTTTGCCTTGACAATGATAACTTCTGTGAAAAAAATCGCGAAATAATGGTGCCTCCTTATGCCACGTTATTTGCCTTTCCTTGCCGCAGAATTAGGTCGCCCATTTCTGCTTAATTCCAGTGGCGAGGCCAGGGACTCAAGGGCTCTCTGCTCTCTACCTCTCGCGCTACCTCTCGCTCTACCTCTCTCTCTGCCTCTCTCTACTACTCTCTACTCTCTACCTCTTCCTCTCTACGCGCACACATACGCACATATATATACACGTGTATATATATATATATATATGCATATGCATTTATATATATGTATGTGTATGTATATACATACATATATAAACACATATATAATCTGCATATCTATATAAATACAAATATAAATGCATGCATACATATACATATATGCATACATATGCATGTTACGTACAAGAACGTTTGAAAGACACTAATAAAAGCAAAGCTAAAAAGCCACCTAATTACAAACAGAATTGCTTTAACTTAAACGAGGGCGAGACCCAGTGCATTTTCAATGCTTGTTTTGTTGTTTGGTGCGGCAAGCCGCCATGCGGGTTCAGTAATTTAGCTACAGCACTTAGTAGTGCTTAGTGTGGGTGTGACATTGAGTGTGAGACACTGTGTGTGTGTGAGACACTGTGTGTGAGACACTATGTGAGACACTGTGTGTGTGACACCACTGTGTGTGTGTGAGACAGTGTGTGTGTGTGTAAGACACTGTGTGTGTGTGAGACACTGTATGTGTGTGTGAGACACTGTATGTGTGAGGCTGTGTGTGCGTGACGCTGTGTGTGTGTGAGACAATGTGTGAGGCTGTGTGTGTGAGACACTGTGTGTGTGTGACAGGACAGTGTGTGTGTGTGTGAGACACTGTGTGTGTGTGTGAGACACTGTGTGAGGCACTGTGTGTGTGAGGTACTGTGTGTGAGACAGTAGAGCAGTAGAGAGTAGTAGGTAGAGAGTAGTAGAGAGTAGTAGAGAGTGAGTAGTAGAGAGAGAGTAGTGGAGAGTGAGTAGTGGAGTGAGTAGTAGAGAGTAGTAGAAAGTGAGTAGTAGAGTGAGTATTAGAGAGTAGTAGAGAGTGCATAGTAGAGAATGAGTACAGAGTAGAGTAGTAGAGAGTAGGAAGTGAGTAGTAGAGAGTAGTAGAGAGTGAGTAGTAGAGAGTATGAGAGAGTGAGTAGTAGAGAGTAGTAGAGTAGTAGAGAGTGAGTAGTAGAGAATGAATAGAGAGTAGAGTAGTAGAGAGTGAGTAGTAGAGAGTAGTAGAGAGTGAGTAGTAGAGAGTGAGTAGTAGAGAATAGTAGAGAGTAGTAGCGTAGTAGAGAGTGAGTAGTAGAGAGTAGTAGAGAGTGAGTAGTAGAGAGTGAGTAGTTGAGGATTAGTAGAGTGAGTAGAGAATGAGTAGTAAGTGAGTAGAGAGTGAGTAGAGAATAGTAGAGAGTAGTAGAGAGTGAGTAGTAAAGAATGAGTAGTAGAGAGTAGTATAGAATGAGTAGAGAAGTAGAGAGTGAGTAGTAGAGTGAGTAGTAGAGAGTGAGTAGAGAGTGAGTAGTAGAGAGTGAGTAGTAGAGAGTGAGTAGAAAGTGAGTAGTAGAGAGTGAGTAGTAGAGAGTGAGTAGTAGAGAGTAGTAGAGAGCGAATAGAGTATCTCACACACACAGTGTCTCCCACACACAGTGTCTCACACAAAGTGTGTCACAGTGTCTCCCACACACACAGTGTCTCAAACACACACAGTGTCTCACACACACAGTGTCTCACACATACACAGTGTCTCACACACAGTGTCTCACATACACACACACTGTGTCTCACACAGTGTATCTCACACACAGTGTCTCACACACAGTCACCCACACACACTGTCACACACACACACAGTGTCTCATACACACAGCCTCACACACAGTGTCTCACACACACACAGCATCACACACAAAGCCTCACACACGCAGTGTCTCACACACACAGTGTCTCAAACACACATACAGTGTCTCACACACAGTGTCTCACACACACTGTTTCACACAGTGTCTCACACACACAGTGTCTCACACACAGTGTCTTACACATACAGTGTCTCTCTCACACACACAGTGTCTCAAACACACACAGTGTCTCACACACACACACAGTGTCTCCCACACACACGTCTCAAACACACACAGTGTCTCACACACAGTCTCACACACTGTCTCACACACACACATAGCCTCACACACAATGTCACACACACACTGTCACACACACACACAGTGTCTCACACACACAGCCTCACACAGTGTCTCACACACACACAGTGTCTCAAACACACATAGAGTGTCTCACACAAACACACACTGTCAAACACAGTGTCTCACACACACACAGTGTCTCTCGCACACACAGTACCTCACACACACAGTGCCTCACACAGTGTCTCACACACACACACAGTGTCTCACACACACACACACACACTGTCCTGTCACACACACACAGTGTCTCACACACACAGCCTCACACAGTGTCTCACACACACACAGCGTCACGCACACACAGCCTCACACACACAGTGTCTCACACACACAGTGTCTCACACACACACAGTGTCTTACACACACACACACTGTCTCACACACACACAGTGTCACACACACAGTGTCTCACACAGTGTCTCACACACAGTGTCTCACACACACACAGTGTCTCACACTCAATGTCACACCCACACTAAGCACTACTAAGTGCTGTAGCTAAATTACTGTTCCCGCATGGCGGCTTGCCGCACCATACAACAAAACAAGCATTGAAAATGCGCTGGGTCTCGCCCTCGTTTAAATTAAAGCCATTCTGATTGTAATTAGGTGGCTTTTTAGCTTTGCTTTTATTACTGTCTTTCAAACGTTCTTGTACGTAACATGCATATGTATGCATATATGTATATGTATGCATGCATTTATATTTGTATTTATATAGATATGCAGATTATATGTATGTTTATATATGTATGTATATACATACACATACATATATATAAATGCATATGCATATATATACACACGTGTATATATATGTGTGTATGTGTGCGCGTAGAGAGGAAGAGGTAGAGAGTAGAGAGTAGTAGAGATAGGCAGAGAGAGAGGTAGAGTGAGAGGTAGCGCGAGAGGTAGAGAGCAGAGAGGTAGAGAGTAGAGAGGTAGAGAGTGAGTAGTAGAGTGGAGTGAGTCGTAGAGAGTAGAGTGAGCAGTGGAGAGTAGTAGAGAGTGAGTAGTAGAGAGTAGAGTGAGTAGTAGAGAGTGAATAGTAGGGTGAATAGTGGAGTGAGTGGTAGAGTGAATAGTAGAGTGGGTAGTAGAGTGAGTAGAGAGTGAGTAGTAGAAAGTGAATAGAGAGTGAGTAGTAAAAAGTGAGTAGTAGAGAGTGAATAGAGAGTAGAGCAGTAGAGAGTAGTAGGCAGAGAGTAGTAGAGAGTAGTAGGTAGAGAGTAGTAGAGAGTGAGTAGTAGAGAGTGAGTAGTGGAGAGTGAGTAGTGGAGTGAGTAGTAGAGAGTAGTAGCGAGTGAGCAGTAGAGAGTAGTAGAAAGTGAACAGTAGAGTGAGTAGTAGAGAGTAGTAGAGAATGAGTAGAGAGTAGAGTAGTAGAGAGTAGTAGAGTGAGTAGTAGAGAGTAGTAGAGAGTGAGTAGTAGAGAGTAGGAGAGAGTGAGTAGTAGAGAGTAGTAGAGTAGTAGAGAATGAGTAGAGAGTAGAGTAGTAGAGTAGTAGAGAGTGAGTAGTAGAGAATAGGCGAGAGTGGTAGAGTAGTAGAGAGTGAGTAGTAGAGAGTAGTAGAGAGTGAGTAGTAGAGTGAGTAGTCGAGAGTAGTAGATAGTGAGTAGTAGAGAGTGAGTAGTTGAACTGACAAGATGGAGGTCCTCATCCTCGGATCCACCCGCTCGGGCTGGGACGACTCTTGGTAGCCGACTGCACTAGGAACACCCCTTACACCCACCAACCGGGCACGCAACCTAGGGGTCATCCTCGACTCTACCCTCTCCATGACAAAGCAGGCCAACGCCGTCTCCTCCTCCTGCTTCAACACCCTCCGCATGCTGCGCAGGATCTTCAAGTGGATCCCCACCAAAACGAGAAGGATGGTCACCCAAGCCCTCGCCTTCAGTAGATTGGACTACGGAAACGCACTCTACGCAGGAGCCCCGGCCAAACTCCTGAGACGTCTGCAATGCATCCAGAACGCCTCCACACGCCTGACCCTCGACATCCCTCGCCACAGCCACATCACACCCCACCTGAGATTCCTGCACTGACTCCCTGTCAACAAGAGGATAACCTTCAAACTCCTCACCCACGCACACAAGGCACTCCACAACACCGGACCAACTTACCTCAACAGCTGACTCAGCCTCTACACCCTCAGCCACCAGCTCCGCTCCGCAGACCGTGCCCTCGCCACCGTCCCCCGCATCCGAAGAGTGACCGCCGGCGGCAGATCGTTCTCCCACCTCGCCGCCAAAGCATGGAACACCCTCCCCATCCGCTTACGACAGATGGAAGACCTTCTGACCTTCAGAAGACTTCTCAAGACCTGGCTCTTTGAACAGCAGCAGCTTTACCCCCTCCCCAGTACAGTTGAACAACAGCCAGATGATGATGTAGAATGCGATGACACTTCCCACACATCACATTCAACAGCTCACAGCGCACACTCTCTCTCCAGTGCTTCCTTCACTGGCAAACAGCAACACCTTCCAAGCTTGCGCCCTTACTCCCACAAGCAGTTGCCGCCTAGCAGTACACCAATACTGGACCGCCCTATCACAACCCGACGAGTCAGGAGTATTGAAGAAGAATTCCATGGGTCCTTTGCTCCCTCAGACTTAGGCAAATGGAGAGACACAGAATAGAATTAAGTAAAAGCATGGATAGCATAGCACCTGAAGACTTACACACTAACTTGCTACAAAAAACGCAGTCTCCCAGCCCCAAGGGCGATTTTGCATTAATCCGACGCCTGTCAATGAAAATAGAGCAAATGCACGAGACACTAAGTGAAATGGTCAGTAACGTAAGCCTCCTACCACATAAAGCAGATGCAAAGACAGACACCCCATTACAAGAGGCACTGCCACCACATATCCCTGATGCAAGAGAAGGTGTTGGAATGGCACAGAATGAGTCCACTGTCTCTGGCATGCCCCTGGCAACTACCACAACCATTCATGACAACTTCCCTGCTCAAGCACAACAAGTACTTTTGCAAACATCACCACTAACAATGACACATGCTATTGGCCCACCACCTGGGTCTACGCTAGCCTTCATACACAACGCACCAGAGAGGGATCATCTAGACGAAGCTGGACAAAAAATTAAGAAAAAGAGAAGGACCGAGATAGAACAACTGGAAGTACTGAGAACACATGGGCGACCTGACGACGTCATATAATGTCTCGGGAACAGCCCTAATGCGTTCCACTAGGCTGGGAAATCACTATAACATGATGCTCAGTAAACATAGTGCACCAAAGAGCAATGACTTAACGCCCAATGAAATAGTCACGCAAGGGGAGGGTTCAGACTTCTATGTCAATCCCTTCACTGATGATTTGGCAGACTCGATCCTTTGATCCACAAAATATGGCAACAGCAGAAGACTGATCCTACACGGGGAGGCCAACGAAGATTGGGACTACGGTTACATGAGATGAGGGCACATTTAAAAATATGGTAGAAATATGCATGTAAGTTCAACTCCACATGACCCACAGCAACACGTACGAGAGTGACGCACCAAATGCCCCTACTGTTAAAAAATGTTAATGACCCCCCTCTGTATGTCCCATGGCCACAAATGGACAAAGACAATTTGAAGAAACACCTCCTGCCACTGACAGAGGGCGTTAGCAAATGGATAGCAGCCCTAAAGAAACACACTATTGGTGTCAACCTTGCGGTGGGTGATATCAAAAGCCTGCTCACCTCCCTGATCAGAGAGGAAGCTGAAGATATACTACAAAACATCAATTAAAAAATTACGCTCACTGAAACAGAGTATGATGGTATCCTGTTCAACAAAATACGAACTGGTATATGGTCCCAGTTGCGCTGCAAATTCTCTGATGTCCCAGACATAAAATGTCTAATGTCACAAACAATGCAGCAGAATTAAGACCCAGCACAGTACATTTCATGACTAAAAGAACGAGCATCTGCAATGCAATAGGTCTCGCATTTACGAGAGTTTGAGCTTTTATTTATGTTTTGGTTTTTAAAACATAAATAATAGACTTTCATTTACAAAGCAATAGCTCAAACTCTCGCAATGCGAGGCCAATTGCATTCCAAATGCTTGAAGGCATCACTGAGTTGCCCCCTTCTGTCTCCAATGCCCCTGAGGAGCTCCTTGTTTGCTACGAGTTAAATAAACAAGCCGGTAGTCACAACTGCGCACGAGAGACCCTCCTGTCCTTCTGCAGTAAGAGAAATTTGTTAAAGAAAATAGTGCTTACAGACTAAAGAAGACATATCATATAACAACCGAAGTAAAAGGGCCAGTCCTAATGGGAGGATACAAATGAAGACAAGGCGGTACTAAGGAGGGACTAACAAGCCTCATAACGAATCAGAAGCCAGCATTTACGAAAAAGACAATGACAAGCCAATGACAAATATGGGCAGAGAGTGCGTGGGACTTCAAGTGCATAATCCAATACAGCTTGGCTCGAGGAGCAGCACATGCGCTGCCCAGGTTCGACCTAAAAACAGGCATCTTATTTTAGAAGCTTTGTTATGTTTCAATTGTGTTATGCCTTGCACCTCCAAACTAAAGAGACACGTCTGTACCATCACAGGCCTCTGTGAAATCCGGTATGTAACTGTTACCACGAATTTTTTAGCACGCAGTACCGTTACCACGGATCCATTACCACGCAGGATCCATTACCACGGATACCTTTACCACGCATTTTTTTACAACGCAGGTACTATTACAACGCATACCATTACATCGTAAATTTAGGTAAGTTTAAAGGTAAGTATTGGGGTATAGGGTTTTGGTTTTGGGGTACAGGGGTGTTTTTAAGTTTTAGGGTTGGGTTTGGGTTTTTGGGTACAGGGGTATTTTTAGGTTTTAGGGCTGGGTTTGGGTTTTGGGGTACAGGGGTATTTTTAGGTTTTAGGGCTGGGTTTGCGTTTTGGGGTACAGGGGTATTTTTAGGTTTTAGGGTTGGGTTTGGGTTTTGGGGTACAGGGGTATTTTTAGGTTTTAGGGTTGGGTTTGGGTTTTGGGGTACAGGGGTATTTTTAGGTTTTAGGGCTGGGTTTGGGTTTTGGGGTACAGGGGTATTTTTAGGTTTTAGGGCTGGGTTTGGGTTTTGGGGTACAGGGGTATTTTTAGGTTTTAGGGCTGGGTTTGGGTTTTGGGGTACAGGGGTATTTTTAGGTTTTAGGGCTGGTTTTGGGGTACAGGGGTATTTTAGGTTTTAGGGCTGGGTTTGGGTTTTGGGGTACAGGGGTATTTTTAGGTTTTAGGGTTGGGTTTGGGTTTTGGGGTACAGGGGTATTTTTAGGTTTTAGGGCTGGGTTTGGGTTTTGGGGTAAAGGGGTATTTTTAGGTTTTAGGGTTGGGTTTGGGTTTTGGGGTACAGGGGTATTTTTAGGTTTTAGGGCTGGGTTTGGGTTTTGGGGTACAGGGGTATTTTTAGGTTTTGGGGTTGGGTTTGGGTTTTGGGGTACAGGGGTATTTTTAGGTTTTAGGGCTGGGTTTGGGTTTTGGGGTACAGGGGTATTTTTAGGTTTTAGGGCTGGGTTTGGGTTTTGGGGTACAGGGGTATTTTTAGGTTTTAGGGATGGGTATGGGTTTTGGGGTACAGGGGTATTTTTAGGTTTTAGGGCTGGGTTTGGGTTTTGGGGTACAGGGGTATTTTTAGGTTTTAGGGTTGGGTATGGGTTTTGGGGTACAGGGGTATTTTTAGGTTTTAGGGCTTGGTTAGGGTTGTGGGGTACAGGGGTATTTTTAGGTTTTAGGGCTTTATATTTTAAAAATTTACAATTAAAAATAATTTCATTAATATAATTATTTAATGAATAAATAATAAATAATTAAATTAAATATTTTAAAAATAATTATTTTAAATATAATAATGAATTATTAAATTAAATATTACAAAAATATTTTTAAATAAAATATATATACTTACCTATACTTACGTTGTAATGGTATGCGTTGTAATAGTATGTGCGTTGTAGTGTATTGCGTTGTAAGGGTATCCGTTGTAACATGACCTGCGTTGTAAAAAATCCGTGGTAATGGTATGCGTGCTAAAAGTACGCGTGGTAACGTTGTACATCCGTGAAATCCATATATTTTTCAAATCGATCAACCCTACAAAATAATCTCAGACTTTTATGTTTTGAGTTCAATACCCCAAGTACAAATTAGTTAGTAAACACAAATACAAAGATGTGGGCAATCCTGAAAATTCATAGAAAGAGCTGATCAAGAGCAGAGACTGCAAGAGGTCTGACTTGGCTCTAAGAGCACAAGTTGAGTCATTAGATTCAGAATGTAAATTGTGCAGCCAACGGCATCTAAAAACGCAATATAGATTCTTTTAAGTTAAAAATAGGTTAATTCTTGAATGCTTATGTTTCTGTTCAGTACAATGGACCATATATCTCTCCACTGTAATTTGTTAAAACACTTTTTAAAAACAAACTGTTTACGACCTTCGGCAAACCCACAAAATGCAAATAGTGAACAAAGAGATGTCTCTTGGTTATTTGCAACGTATATCTGGGCAATATCACTGCTGTTATGTGGAGGAACATTATTGTCTATTAAACCATTTGTGAGCATTTTAGGTATTATTAATCCTGAACTAAATTTCTTCAAGGTGGTCCTAGATATGAAGATCTATTACAATGAGTTGCGGTTAATTAAAATGATTTGCACAATATCGCACAGTGTGATCAAATGAAGCTGAGATCTGAACTAAGGTTTCCTGGTGATACACAGAGTAATTCACCCACTGGACGAATATCTCCTTCTCTGCCCTTTACTCCCAACGGACAATGCTTTGAGCTCAATTATTATCCGATTTAAAAGACATAACATTTCAGAACTACTTTCTTTCTCAATATCGGAGAAGGGAGGAGGCTATTTTTAAGTTAATTGCACTCCTTTCCCCTCACTGAACGAATCGTGCAGAGGGTCACCACCTCAATGACAGCATCTACACTGATAATCAAAACAACAGGACCGACTCTCAGTCCACACAGGTGGAGACGCTTGTGAATTACAGCTCACACCCAGCAGAAATGCACCTTTTTAGATTTTGAACCATCAACTGTTAAGTGGCAACAATTTTATTTTTATCTTTTAATATTATAATAGGAAGGGGAAGAAATAGCTCTATTTTGGCTCGCAAGAGCCCATGGGCCTATGGCCAAGCCAGAGCCAGTCATTCAGCTTTAACCTTGCAGATCTTTACAAATACAGTCCCACACCTGCCTATCTTCAGATACAAGCAGTCCTCCATCATTGTGTCAAATAATCCATTTTAACCTTACTATAATATTCAGGGAAAGCTTCTTTAGGCAAACTTTTTTGTGATTTACGAACAGCCGTACATGTGCTTAAGACAGCCTCGGCTGGAGGGGGCGGAGGAGGCTTGTTGGGAGAGAGGGGTGGGGGGAGAGTGAGCAGACTCAAAAACCCTTCAAGTGTGAAAAAGGCCGCTTTATTGGAACAGGTGCACATTTACAAAATACACAAACTCGGCAACCGCCTCACAATCTAAACCACAACCCAAGTTTTTGTTCGTTTTTATTTCAAACCCCAAACCCCGCCCCCACCCCACACCCTCCATCACACCCACCCCCACCCGTACATACCCAACACAAAACCATACAAATCCCAATAACATTATAACATTATAACATCACCTAATGAATATAAATTCTTACATCTCTGACTATAAATCAACTGAACATATCCCCCGAGCCATATTCTCCGAACCCCACCTCAATCAGTCTGAACAATCCCCAAACAAGAACCGATACACTAACGGGTCCAACTTGGCCCAAAACTGACGATCACATAGCAAAACCGCCACGCACCTGTCCCAAGCGACAAAAGAACAACGTTAAACCCCCATGAACACATGTTTCAAACCGCAGCCTAAAAGAAATAAATAAATAATAGAAAAAATCCCCTAAAAAGGGGGAGGGAGGGAGGGACAAAAAATTCTAAGCTCAACCGGCCACCAGGTCACCAAGCCTAAAATGGTGCCCGGAGCGAGGAGCCCCGCCCATTTATAGGGGAGCGCACAATACAACTAAAACCAGCCCAAAAACGCCCAAAGAGAACCTGCTAGAAGAAATACCCCCACCCAGATCTCCCAAACCGCCCGGGGGAGGAGACCTCCCGGGGGTCGGCTGCCCTCCCCCAAGCCCCCCTTGGGAGAGAGGGGTGGGGGGAGAGTGAGCAGACTCAAAAACCCTTCAAGTGTGAAAAAGGCCGCTTTATTGGAACAGGTGCACATTTACAAAATACACAAACTCGGCAACCGCCTCACAATCTAAACCACAACCCAAGTTTTTGTTCGTTTTTATTTCAAACCCCAAACCCCGCCCCCACCCCACACCCTCCATCACACCCACCCCCACCCGTACATACCCAACACAAAACCATACAAATCCCAATAACATTATAACATTATAACATCACCTAATGAATATAAATTCTTACATCTCTGACTATAAATCAACTGAACATATCCCCCGAGCCATATTCTCCGAACCCCACCTCAATCAGTCTGAACAATCCCCAAACAAGAACCGATACACTAACGGGTCCAACTTGGCCCAAAACTGACGATCACATAGCAAAACCGCCATCCAGAAATGTGGGGTGAAAGACTGATACGAGAGAGCCCCACCTTTCTGCCCCCCAACGACCTAAAACAGGGGGGGGGGGGGTGGTGAGGGGCACGAGGGAGACCAAAGCAGAAAAAAGGACGGGGGAAACTACAACACCGACCATCACTCATTCACCAACCAACTGTTGAACCGTCAGACAGCGAGATAGCACCTCCCGCAACTCCAAAAGATATAGGTCCATACCCATACGGGACAAATGTACCCCGTCCCCCCGAAAAAACTCCACCGCATCATATTTAATGTCACTATGGACGATGCGACCGAAACCCAGGTCCCTACAAAAACGAGAAACCTCCAGATTCACCTTCCTCCGGGATTTGTCCACCGCCTTCGGTTTCACCGCATACCTCCAAACCCTCCGCGGTACCATTTCCGTCCAAATGACATGACAACCCGACCACTGGCTGTGTAATAAGGCCACATCCTTCTTAATTGCCCGGAGCAAGACAACCCCCTTAACAGAACCCATGTCATTCTCACCCAAATGAAGCACAAGAACATCCGGGCAAACTCCCCCTACCAACCAAGAATTCAAGGCAGGGATAAGTTCTTTCCACAACATACCCCCCTTACCCTTCCAAACCACATTAAACAAACGATCATTGAAACCCAACGATGATCCAAAATAACTCTGGCGAGCTTGAACTTGAGCTCGCTTAATGAAGGAATGGCCCACGATCCAAACGGTAACGTAAGCAGCCCGAGGACCAGCCACAGAACCTGTAAAAGAAAACAGAATCAGACAGGCAAAACAGAAGAAGACGCCAGCGCTCCAGCAGCCTCATTACGAACATAGCGCCGAAAACAATTCGAAGTCCAGCGCCCCAGACCCATGATGTCCTCCCTCGACCAGCCCCTGTTGAAGGCTTCCGTGGCTGCCCCAATTCGAAAAGAGTGAGTACCATATGAAGACCCATCCAAACCAATATGTCGCAGCGCTTTACGCAGCACCATGCGCAGTTGATAATTCGTCACCCTCGAACCATTAGCATGGCGAAAAACTTGAAGATCCAAAGGGCCACCCGACAGTTTCCTCCAACAAACAGCCCATTTTAAAGGGCACGTTTCCGGAGGCGAAACCGACTCCAACCAGACCCCCTTACCCAAACTCCTCTGATCCGTTTTGGAGTGTGAAAGCCAGATGTGAACCCCCCGTTCCGTTATTTGAACATCCCCCCACAGAAGGCCAAAAGAGGACCGGTTGCCAAGCAATTCAGACACACGAAAAGCTCCAAAAAACATCCACACCATCAACGTGGCAAACAAACACGCCTCCACTCGATCAGTACACACAACCGGGAGAACAGAAATAACCTGAAACAGCCTTTGCCAAGACAAAGGGGACCTCAAAGTGCGAATAGCACCACTCTCTCTAGACCACCCCTCCAACATTCTCCTACCCAACTCCCCCGCCGACGGCGAGTAACCCCACAAAAGCTTACCCATGAAAGAAACTCCAGCCAGTTTACCGGAAATAGTAATCCTAGACAACCTCTTATCCATCAAAACCAAAATGAACTGTACCACATCCTCCGACCGTTGCCAATCCAGTTCCCTCCAACAAGCACCTGACTCCAAAAATTCCTTCCAGGCTAACTCATACGCCGTCCTCGTGGAAGGGGCCAGGGAACCTAAAACCAGGTGAAGGACCCGGTGTTGCCTACCGTCCACAGGTGTTCCGGCATGGGAGTCGGCTCCTCGTCTGCCTCCAAAGCAAGCCCACGGAATCTCTCCCACTGTGAACGAGACAAAGCATCCGCAATGTCATTGTCCACGCCAGGAACGTGCAGGGCCCGAAAACCAATATCATGTTTCAGACAACCCAACACAAACACTCTCAGAAGTTTCAAAATCTGGGGATCTCTGGCCGACTGTTTGTTAATCACCTGAACCACAGCCATATTATCGATCCGAAAGAAGACCTTTTTGTGTGCCAACTCCGCCCCCCACAGTGTGACCGCAACCACCACAGGAAAAAATTCCAGAAAGGCAATACTCCTACCACCATTCTTCCATTGCATGGGCCACTGTTGAGCACACCACCGTCCTTGCCAGTAGAGACCAAAACCCTCACTACCAGCGGCATCAGAGAAGATCTGTACCTCCCAACACCAATCCACCTCCCAACACAAAGGCACACCATTGAAGGAATGTAAGAAGAAAACCCACATTCGTAAGTCCTCCTTCACACCCGCAGACAGTCTCACCCTATGATGGGGAAGGGAAAGACCAGACAAAGCTCTGCCTAACCGTCTACAGAAAGTCCTACCCGCCCGAACCACTCTGCAGGCAAAATTCAGGTGTCCTAGCAAAACCTGTATCTCTCTCACAAACACCTTCTCCTTCCCCAACATAGTTCCAACCAGCTCAAGCATTTTCAGTTTCTTGTCCAATGGAAGACGAGCCTGCATCAAATGAGAGTCAAGCTCGATCCCCAAAAAAGACATGGTCGCGCAAGGACCCATGGTCTTCTCCGGAGCCAATGGCACACCCAAGTAACTCATCAATGATTGAAACGATGTGAGAGCCGCTTGGCAAACAAGCGAATTGGCAGCCCCTACAAAAAAGAAGTCATCCAAATAATGAGTGACGAGGTCATGGCCACTCTGTGTAGTAAACCACCATTGAAGAAATGTGCTGAAAGTTTCGAACAACGCACAAGACATGGAACAGCCCATTGGCAACGCCTTGTCCACGTACCATTTCCCAAGGAAATGGATGCCCAGAAGACACCAGTCTTCAGGATGGACTGGAAGGAGCCGAAATGCGGATTTGATGTCGCATTTTGCCATCAGAGCATCAGGACCCGCAGAGACAACCAGCTGCATGGCTACATCCACCGATGAATAGGATACCGATGCAGCTTCAGTGTCAATGAAATCATTCACCGACCCACCTTCAGGCCACGATAGGTGTTGAATGAGCCGGAACTGACCAGGCTCCTTCTTGGGGACTACACCAATAGGGGATACAATTAGGTTCACCAGCGGCCAATCCTCGAACGGGCCCGCCATTCGACCCTCACTTACTTCCTTGTCCAATTTCGACTGTACAATATCAGGGTGTTCACTCGCTGACTTCAAATTCTTGGACCAACGTCGTAAACGCGGGCCTTCATACCCCAAACGAAACCCCATCTGAAAACCCAGCAACAAGACCGACCGCAGCTCGGCAGGCTCGTAGTCCCGTAAAGCAGCGGCCAGTCGAGTAACATTAACCGGCGTACGAGCCTTTGGGCCCAGCACCGGATGAAGACTTCCCTCCCCTGGGAGCTGAGGGTTGCTGTGGTGGCACGAAAGTTCCCGAACTCTGTTGAGAATTCTGGGGCCCTGGAGTCCTAGGACCCCAGCAGCGGGATAACGGATGACTCTTCCTCCCACATTGTGAACACTCGTGCCGGAATTTACAAAACTGTCTAGTACAGGTCCCGGTGTTGAAATCCCAACACGTGCCGGTAGGCGACTGGGTAGTAGAGATAGCCCCCACCCCTCCCCGGGTGGGACGGGACTGAAAGGGACGATATAATATAGGAAGGCCGCTGGCTGTAAAAATGGTTTTACCAGAGGCAGACGACCCCATCGTCTGCTGCCACAGGTCAGAGTCCAACTCCCCCCATTTTGCCTCCGGATCCCAGGCCATACGTGCCCTAAACTCCTCATCATATTGGGCCCAAGCATAATCATTCCTAGTCAGCTGAGCCTTACGGATGACATCCATGTACTTAAACAAGGACACGCAGCGCTCAGGGAATTTTTCACAATAGACGCTGGCAAAAATTAAAAAGGCCGCCGTCCAATTTTCTATAGTCAGAGGCACTTTGGGGCGTTTAGCCAACTCAAACTCTTCCTCCTTGGAACCCTCCTTAGCCCGGACCTCCCTGTGAAGTAACTTCAACAGTTCCACATACTCACCGTTCCATATCTTCTCCTTCGTACTGAGCATCAAATGAGCCCCCAAAGGCTTCGTAACCCCCATGTACGGCAACTTTTTGATTTTAAGTTCTTTACTGTGAAGTACATTTTTAGTAGCACCCAAACCAACCGTGGACGTGCCACTATCCACTTTCTCACTCGTATTGAGATCATCCCCATTGGTACCCACACCTTGATCTCGTACAACACGACCTTTATGTAACTTGCCATCCTTTTCAGTGGATATCAAATCAACACCAACACCAATATATACCATATTGGGCCGCACGGCCTGAACCACATTCTCACCTGGACGTAAAAGAGGCGGTTGACTGGTTTCCGTCCTCCACGCCGTCTGTGTACCGTCGTCCGCCCTCCGAGGAGCCCTCACCGCGGGGCCGAGCACTCGTGGCCTTGACGATTCCACACGACTCCGAACCACTTGGTCCTGTAACCTGTCACGAGAAACATTAACATGCCCCCCCCCAGACACCAACTCACGAACTTCGCCCTCCTCAGGGCTATCCTCATCATAGTCTAAAATGAGTGATTCCTCCAGCTGAGGGGGGGGAACAACCACTGAAGTCTGCCTTGATTCCACTGTCATCGAACGACCATGGGCCTTACCAGCCCTCACTCTGGACCTAGGTGGAGAGGACGACTGAACTCGTCTATACATCCCCCCACCGGAACTACTGACTACCTGTTGACTTCCAGAAAAAGATAAACCAGTAGCAGAAACACCACGTGGCACGAGAGAGGTCGCACGTAACCCGCTCCCATGTACAACGCTGGACTCCACCGCTGAGGCCGGGAAGGTCGTGCCGGACCCGGATGTACCGCCCATGACGAAATCCCTCGTTGGGCCCATCGAGGTCGTAGTCAACCTGCGTGCGATGGCCATGGCGGGATCCCTCGAAGGTATGGGACGTGCCGCGCTAGGCTCCACCCGCACTTCTCCTCGGCGTACCCGGGCTGCCTGCCGCCCTGCCAAGTCTGCTGCCGTAGTTCGAGCTTCTTCCTGTAAAGAAAAAGGCCGGACTGGTGTGCCGGGTCCCTCACAAAAACCAACTCTATGTGCAGAAGACAAACCGCCAACAGTAAAACCGCCACCCCTACCAGCCACCATAAAACTTCCAGAACTAACCGCACTTTTCCTTTTCAAAGCATCGCAAAGCCGGGGAGACGGTGGACAAACCTCCTCATCCGAACTACCATCCAACACAGCCTGAATAATCCGCGAAGCCGTCCCCTGAGGATCCCAATCCTGAACCCCCCCTTCAACAACGGCACCCCGAGATGCAGGCCCCGAAACCACCGACCTACCAGGACACTGAAAGTCCCCCGCCAGCCTATAAAAAGACCCCTCACCCTCCCCACGTTGCTGAACAACCTCCCCTCCGCTCGCCTCCCTCCCGATAGGAAGGCCTTCCACCACCTCCAACCGACGGTAACCCCCCACGGACCCGACTCCAGCACCCAAATCCCCACCCGATATCAGCAAGTCAGGCCGCCCAACACCCTCCCCCAGCCCCATCTGGGCCCATTCCCCCTCCCCCAAAGAACTGCAACCCCCGGACACCGCTTCCCCCCCAACAGAGCCCGTGGGGGAAAACAATAACGGACTCTGCATATCCCTCCCCCCAGAACGAACAAGCACGCCACGGCCCTCAGGCCTCCCAACACCAGCCTCTGAAAACAAAGGACCCGCTCCGGGCACACCTAACGCACCAACGTCAACCGTTAAAGGGCCCTGAACCACATGGCGGCGTATAACGCTCAAAGGAGCGACCACCTCCTGCACGTCCTGACCCGAAACACCCCGTAACGGTTGCCGTACCACAGAAACCTCATCCAAAATGGCCTCCGCCCGTGTGACGTCAGACCGCACCCCCGCGGAGGCAGAAGCCGAACGCCGCGTGCAACCACGCTGCCTGGAAGCACGACGGCCCCGCAAAACGGGAGCAGAGGCTGCTCTTTCCCGCAAACCCACCTCGACAACCTCCCCTTCTCCATGAGGAAAACCCCCTTCCCCAGCCACCTCCAACACCGAGGAATCCAAAGAAACCGCCGGATCAGAGGAACGCACATCACTCCCCCGCCGGGCCCTGGAACCCGCCCGCCGAGTCCTGGAACGACCCCGCTCACTTACCCCATCCTGCCTCCGACGTTTCGGAGAGTAACATGCTGCCACCACAGCCGACACCCTCGCAGAGGCCTCCCGCTGGGGGCGCGGGGTCTCAGTCTGACCCCGGTCGCCAATGACCAGGTCCAAACGCCCCGCCTCGCTAAGTAGGCGAATAGCCTCCAACACTCGGTAGTCTTCACCAGACATGACCACGAATCAGAAAGCTAAAGGAACAAGACACAAAAAATTCTAAGCTCAACCGGCCACCAGGTCACCAAGCCTAAAATGGTGCCCGGAGCGAGGAGCCCCGCCCATTTATAGGGGAGCGCACAATACAACTAAAACCAGCCCAAAAACGCCCAAAGAGAACCTGCTAGAAGAAATACCCCCACCCAGATCTCCCAAACCGCCCGGGGGAGGAGACCTCCCGGGGGTCGGCTGCCCTCCCCCAAGCCCCCCTTGCCAACAGGATCCCACGTTGCGCAGTGCCCATGAAACAAGACTATCTACACCCAAGGACATTTAACCTAATCTGTTCTACTGCCGCAACATTTTCTGCGCTAACATGGTAACAATAAAGTGAATTTTTTGCCTTGACAATGATAACTTCTGTGAAAAAAATCGCGAAATAATGGTGCCTCCTTATGCCACGTTATTTGCCTTTCCTTGCCGCGGATTAGGTCGCCCATTTCTGCTTAATTCCAGTGGCGAGGCCAGGACTCACGGGCTCGTTTTAAAGTTCGATAGCAGTAAACAACACTTTAAAGAACCTTCATTTTTACTTTGTCTCATATTAAATTGCCGATCTGTCTTCTATTCCGCCACCATTCAAAAAACAACCTGACGTTCAGAACCTTTGTTAAGCACTACTAAGTGCTGTAGCTAAATTACTGAACCTGCATGGCGGCTTGCAGCACCATACAACAAAACAAGCATTGAAAATGCACTGGGTCTCGCCCTCGTTTAAGTTAAAGCAATTCTGTTTGTAATTAGGTGGCTTTTTAGATTTGCTTTTATTGGTCTTTCATACGTTCATGTACGTAACATGCATATGTATGAATATATGTATATGTATGCATGCATTTATATTTGTATTTATATAGATATGCAGATTATATATATGTTTATATATATATGTATATACATACACATACATATATATATAAATGCATATGCATATATATATATATATACACACGTGTATATATATGTGCATATGTGTGCGCGTAGAGAGGAAGAGGTAGAGAGTAGAGAGTAGTAGAGAGAGGCAGAGCGAGAGGTAGAGCAAAAGGTAGCGCGAGAGGTAGAGAGCAGAGAGGTAGAGAGTAGAGAGGTAGAGCGTGAGTAGTAGAGAGTAGAGTGAGTAGAGTGAGTAGAGTGAGTAGTAGAGAGTAGTAGAGAGTGAGTAGTAGAGAGTAGTAGAGAGTGAGTAGTAGAGAGTAGAGTGAGTAGTAGAGAGTGAATAGTAGGGTAAATAGTGGAGTGAGTAGTAGAGTGAGTAGTAGAGTGGGTAGTAGAGTGAGTAGAAAGTGAGTAGTAGAGAGTGAGTAGAGAGTAGAGCAGTAGAGAGTAGTAGGTAGAGAGTAGTAGGTAGAGAGTAGTAGAGAGTAGTAGAGAGTGGGTAGTAGAGAGTGAGTAGTGGAGAGTGAGTAGTTGAGTGAGTGGTAGAGAGTAGTAGAGAGTGAGTAGTAAAGAGTAGTAGAGTGAGTAGTAGAGAGTAGTAGAGAGTGAGTAGTAGAGAATGAGTAGAGTAGTAGAGAGTAGTAGAGTGAGTAGTAGAGAGTAGTAGAGAGTAGTAGAGAGTGAGTAGTAGAGAGTATGAGAGAATGAGTAGAGTAGTAGAGAGTGAGTAGTAGAGAGTGAGTAGTAGAGAGTAGTAGAGAGTGAGTAGTAGAGAGTGAGTAGTAGAGAATAGTAGAGAGTAGTAGCGTAGTAGAGAGTTAGTAGAGAGTAGTAGAGAGTAAGTAGTAGAGAGTGAGTAGTTGAGGATTAGTAGAGTGAGTAGAGAAAGAGTAGTAAGTGAGTAGAGAGTGAGTAGAGAATAGTAGGGAGTAGTAGAGAGTGAGTAGTAAAGAATGAGTAGTAGAGAGTAGTATAGAATGAGTAGAGAAGTAGAGAGTGAGTAGTAGAGAATGAGTAGAGAATGAGAAGTAGAGAGTGAGTAGTAGAGAGTGAGTAGTAGAGAGTAGTAGAGAGTGAATAGAGTATCTCACACACACAGTGTCTCCCACACACAGTGTCTCACACAAAGTGTCACAGTGTCTCTCACACACACAGTGTCTCAAACACACACTGTCTCACAAACACAGTGTCTCACACATACAGTGTCTCACACACAGTGTCTCACATACACACACACAGTGTCTCACACAGTGTATCTCACACACAGTGTCTCACAAACAGTCACCCACACACACTGTCACACACACACACACACAATGTCTCATACACACAGCCTCACACACAGTGTCTCACACACACACAGCGTCACACACAAAGCCTCACACACGCAGTGTCTCACACACAGTGTCTCAAACGCACATACAGTGTCTCACACACAGTGTCTCACACACACACAGTGTCTCACACATACAGTGTCTCTCACACACACAGTGTCTCAAACACACTCAGTGTCTCACAAACACACAGTGTCTCTCACACACACAGTGTCTCACACACACACAGTGTCTCACACACAGTCTCACACACAGTCTCACACACACACACATTGTCTCACACACAATGTCACACACACACTGTCTCACACACACACACAGTGTATCACACACACAGCCTCACACAGTGTCTCACACTCACACAGTGTCTCAAACACACACAGAGTGTCTCACACACACACACTGTCACACACAGTGTCTCACACACACACAGTGTCTCTCGCACACACAGTGCCTCACACACACAGTGCCTCACACAGTGTCTCACACACACACAGTGTCTCTCACACACACACACTGTCACACACAGTGTCTCACACACACAGTGTCTCTCGCACACACAATGCCTCACACACACAGTGCCTCACACAGTGTCTCACACACACAGTGCCTCTCACACAAACACACTGTCCTGTCACACACACACAGTGTCTCACACACACAGCCTCACACAGTGTCTCACACACACACAGCGTCACACACACACAGCCTCACACACACAGTGTCTCACACACACATACAGTGTCTCACACACACACAGTGTCTTACACACACACACACACACACTGTCTCACACACACACAGTGTAACACAACCAGTGTCTCACACAGTGTCTCACACACAGTGTCTCACACACACACAGTGTCTCACACACAATGTCACACCCACACTAAGCACTACTAAGTGCTGTAGCTAAATTACTGAACCCGCATGGCGGCTTGCCGCACCATACAACAAAACAAGCATTGAAAATGCACTGGGTCTCGCCCTCGTTTAAGTTAAAGCAATTTTTTTGTATTTAGGTGGCTTTTTAGCTTTGCTTTTATTAGTGTCTTTCAAACGTTCTTGTACGTAACATGCATATGTATGCATATATGTATATGTATGCATGCATTTATACTTGTATTTATATAGATATGCAGATTATATATATGTTTCTATATGTATGAATATACATACACATACATATATATAAATGCATATATATACACACACGCGTATATATATATGTGCGTATGTGTGCGCGCAGAGAGGAAGAGGTAGAGAGTAGTAGAGAGAGGCAGAGAGAGAGGTAGAGCGAGAGGTAGCGCGAGAGGTAGAGAGCAGAGATGTAGAGAGTAGAGAGGTAGAGAGTGAGAAGTAGAGAGTAGAGTGAGTTGGAAAGAGTAGAGTGAGTAGTGGAGAGTAGTAGAGAGTGCGTAGTAGAGAGTAGAGTGAGTAGTAGAGAGTGAATAGTAGGGTGAATAGTGGAGTGAGTAGTAGAGTGAATAGTAGAGTGGGTAGTAGAGTGAGTAGAGAGTGAGTAGGCGAAAGTGAATAGAGAGTGAGTAGTAAAAAGTGAGTAGTAGAGAGTGAGTAGAGAGTAGAGCTGTAGAGAGTAGTAGGTAGAGAGTAGTAGGGAGTAGTAGGTAGAGAGTAGTAGAGAGTGAGTAGTAGAGAGTGAGTAGTGGAGAGTGAGTAGTGGAGTGAGTAGTAGAGAGTAGTAGCGAGTGAGCAGTAGAGAGTAGTAGAAAGTGAGTAGTAGAGAGTAGTAGAGAATGAGTAGAGAGTAGAGTAGTAGAGAGTAGTAGAGTGAGTAGTAGAGAGTAGTAGAGAGTGAGTAGTAGAGAGTAGGAGAAAGTGAGTAGTAGAGAGTAGTAGAGTAGTAGAGAGTGAGTAGTAGAGAGTGAGTAGTAGAGAATGAGTAGAGAGTAGAGTAGTAGAGTAGTAGAGAGTGAGTAGTAGAGAATGAGTAGAGAGTAGAGTAGTAGAGAGTGAGTAGTAGAGAATAGTAGAGAGTGAGTAGTAGAGAATAGGAGAGAGTAGTAGAGTAGTAGAGAGTGAGTAGTAGAGTGAGTAGTGGAGAGTAGTAGATAGTGAGTAGTAGAGAGTGAGTAGTTGAACTAACAAGATGGAGGTCCTCATCCTCGGATCCACCCCCTCGGCCTGGGATGACTCTTGGTGGCCGACTGCACTAGGAACACCCCCTACACCCACCAACCACGCACGCAACCTAGGGGTCATCCTCGACTCTACCCTCTCCATGACAAAGCAGGCCAATGCCGTCTCCTCCTCCTGCTTCAACACCCTCCGCATGCTGCGCAGGATCTTCAAGTGGATCCCCACCAAAACGAGAAGGATGGTCACCCAAGCCCTCGCCAGCAGTAGATTGGACTACGGAAACGCACTCTACGCAGGAGCCCCGGCCAAACTCCTGAGACGTCTGCAATGCATCCAGAATGCCTCCACACGCCTGACCCTCGACATCCCTCGCCACAGCCACATCACACCCCACCTGAGATACCTGCACTGACTCCCTGTCAACAAGAGGATAACCTTCAAACTCCTCACCCACGCACACAAGGCACTCCACAACACCGGACCGACTTACCGCAACAGCCGACTCAGCCTCTACACCCTCAGCCACCAGCTCCGCTGACCGTGCCCTCGCCACCGTCCCCCTCATCCGAAGAGTGACCGCCGGTGGCAGATCATTCTCCCACCTTGCCGCCAAAGCATGGAACACCCTCCCCATCCGCTTACGACAGACGGAAGACCTTCTGACCTTCAGAAGACTTCTCAAGACCTGGCTCTTTGAACAGCAGCAGCTTTTCCCCCTCCCCAGTACAGTTGAACAACAGCCAGATGATGATGTAGAATGCGATGACACTTCCCACACATCACATTCAACAGCTCACAGCGCACACTCTCTCTCCAGTGCTTCCTTCACTGGCAAACAGCAACACCTTCCAAGCTGGCGCCGTTACTCCCACAAGCAGTTGCCGCCTAGCAGTACACCAATACTGGACCGCCCTATCACAACCCGACGAGTCAGGAGCGGTGAACAAGAATTCCATGGGTCCTTTGCTCCCTCAGACTTAGGCAAAAGGAGACACAGAATAGAATTAGGTAAAAGCATGGATAGCATAGCACCTGAAGACTTCCACACTAACTTGCTACAAAAAACGCCGTCTCCCAGCCCCAAGGGCGATTTTGCATCCATCCGACGCCTGTCAATGAAAATAGAGCAAATGCACGAGACACTAAGTGAAATGGTCAGTAACGTAAGCCTCCTACCACATAAAGCAGATGCAAAGACAGACACCCCATTACAAGAGGCACTGCCACCACATATCCCTGATGCAAGAGAAGGTGTTGGAATGGCACAGAATGAGTCCACTGTCTCTGTCATGCCCCTGGCAACTACCACGACCATTCATGACAACTTCCCTGCTCAAGCACAACAAGTACTTTTGCAAACATCACCACTAACAATGACACATGCTATTGGCCCACCACCTGGGTCTACGCTAGCCTTCATACACAACGCACCAGAGAGGGATCATCTAGACGAAGCTGAACAAAAAATTAAGAAAAAGAGAAGGACCGAGATAGAACAACTGGAAGTACTGAGAACACATGGGCGACCTGACAACGTCAAATAATGTCTCGGGAACAGCCCTAATGCGTTCCACTAGGGTGGGAAATCACTATAACATGATGCTCGGTAAACATAGTGCACCACAGAGCAATGACTTAACTCCCAATGAAATAGTCACACAAGGGAAGGGTTCAGACTTCTATGTCAATCCCTTCACTGATGATTTGGCAGACTCTGTCCTTTGATCCACAAAATATGGCAACAGCAGAAGACTGTATCCTACACGGGGAGGCCAACGAAGATTGGGACTACGGTTACATGAGATGAGGGCACATTTAAAAATATGGTAGAAATATGCATGCAAGTTCAACTCCACATGACCCACAGCAACACGTACGAGAGTGACGCACCAAATGCCCCTACTGTTAAAAAATGCCAATGACCCCCCTCTGTATGTCCCGTGGCCACAAATGGACAAAGACAATTTGAAGAAACACCTCCTGCCACTGACAGAGAGTGTTAGCAAATGGATAGCAGCCCTAAAGAAACACACTGTTGGTGTCAACCTTGCGGTGGGTGATATCAAAAGCCTGCTCACCTCCCTGATCAGAGAGGAAGCTGAAGATATACTACAAAACATCAATTAAAAAATTACGCTCACTGAAACAGAGTATGATGGTATCCTATTCAACAAAATACGAACTGGTATATGGTCCCAGTTGCGCTGCAAATTCTCTGATGTCCCAGACATAAAATCTCTAATGTCACAAACAATGCAGCAGAATTAAGACCCAGCACAGTACATTTCATGACTCAAAGAACAAGCATCTGCAATGCAATAGGTCTCGCATTCAAGAGAGTTTGAGCTTTTATTTATGTTTTGGTTTTTAAAACATAAATAATAGACTTTCATTTACAAAGCAATAGTTCAAACTCTCGCAATGCGAGACCAATTGCATTCCAAATGCTTGAAGGCATCACTGAGTTGCCCCCTTCTGTCTCCAATGCCCCTGAGGAGCTCCTTGTTTGCTACGAGTTAAATAAACAAGCCGGTAGTCACAACTGCGCATGAGAGACCCTCCTGTCCTTCTGCAGTAAGAGAAATTTGTTAAAGAAAATAGTGCTTACAGACTAAAGAAGACATATCATATAACAACCGAAGTAAAAGGGCCAGTCCTAATGGGAGGATACAAATGAAGACAAGGCGGTACTAAGGAGGGACTAACAAGCCTCATAACGAATCAGAAGCCATCATTTACGAAAGACAATGACAAACCAATGACAAATATGGGCAGAGAGTGCGTGGGGCTTCAAGTACATAATCCAATACAGCATGGATCGCGGAGTAGCGCATGCGCTGCCCAGGCTCGACCTAAAAACAGGCATCTTATTTTAGAAGCTTTGTTATTTTTCAATTGTGTTATGCCTTGCGCCTCCAAACTAAAGAGACACGTCTGTACCATCACAGGCCTCTGTGAAATCCATATATTTTTTAAATCGATCAACCCTCCAAAATAATCTCAGACTTTTATGTTTTGAGTTCAATACCCCAAGTACAAATTAGTTAGTAAACACAAATACAAAGATGTGGGAAATCCTGAAAATTCATAGAAAGAGCTGATCAAGAGCAGAGCCTGCAAGAGGTCTGACTTGGCTCTAAGAGCACAAGTTGAGTCATTAGATTCAGAATGTAAATTGTGCAGCCAACGGCATCTAAAAACACACTATAGATTATTTTAACCTCTTAAGCGCTGCTGACGGCCAACGGTCGTCACGAGCGCTACCTCCCCAGTGCTGCGCACGACCATTGGACGTCCATTCAGCACTAGTTCCAATGGACAGCGCAGCACTGGGGAGGGATATTTGCGAAGCAGCTAAAAACACAATATAGATTCTTTTAAGTTAAAAATAGGTTATTTCTTGAATGCTTATGTTTCTGTTCAGTACAATGGATCATATATCTCTCCACTGTAATTTGTTAAAACACTTTTTAAAAACAAACTGTTTACGACCTCCAGCAAACCACTGCATGCCAGTCAGGCAACCACCGCATGCCAATCCCCCAAGCAGCACTACAGCTTAGGGATAGTCTCTCCTCAGTTTCTTCACGTTCCTTTCCTCAGCAAAGGTTTCTTCTTATAGTCCAACCGTGATCTAATTTCTTGGGATCAGGGTCCCAGTATTTATACCCCAAAATCCTTTGTCCTCTGAGGGCAGAGGGGCCTTTGCGCAGTCCATACCAGTTCTGGAGCACTCTGCTTACATGACTCCTTCTTTCCTTTCACAGTGCAGGTGAGGTTCTGTGACAATTGTAAGTGGTGTTTTCGACTTGCACGAATATGGTCGAGTCTGGTATCTATGAACCGCAAATGACGAGTTTAGTGGGTGTACGTGTTTTCGCTGTGCTAGCCTAAACCGTTTGTTTGTTTCGTGGGTTTCTTCATCTGAACCCACGGGTTCCATCTTAGATACGGCATCCATTTTGTTTCTTGGCCTCAAGTAGCCAGCGAACGGACGCTGTCCGCTTCGCGACCCTGGGATTCCCAAACTCTTGCGGAAGACACGTGTTCCTTTGAGGGTGTCTTTATGATGAGGGGGATGACACTGTAAGGCAGATGGCCCCGCTCGAGGCTCATCTTGCCGTGCCGGTCTATTGTCTCAGTTGTGCATTCATTAGGCACGTCTCCTTTGATGCCTGCAACTCGTGTTTCCTGATACCACCCCTTTTACACCCTCTTCGATTTGTTCACTGTCCTCGTCTTCCTCTGCACCTGTTTCTGTCTCTTCCTTGATTCGTTTACAGCCGAACGGAATGTACTAATGGTGGGAAGATGTACTTTTACAGTTGGGAACTGCCAAATGCTACTGTAATTATGTTCCGGGCCCTGAATACATGAAAGCGACCCCCTATGACATTTACTGTGGGAACCGGGTTGTAATCTTTTGTCCATCATGTTATCTTATGACTAAAAACTGTATAAAAGGAGCGATCCACAGATACAATTCGAAGCAGACTCCTCGAACTTGCACGTGTTGTACTTCTTGTGACTTCTGTGTTCCCTGCAGTAATAAACCTCGAATCTTTGACGCCGAAGGAAGTGTCCCGTGTCTCTGTCATTTGTACGCCGGAACAGGCTACCCACAAAGGTTTTAGGTGTTATCCCTGGCACCGCTGGGTCTTAGAAAAACCCAGTCCTTCAGTTGGCGCCCAACATGGGGCTGCATCAGCGGTACCGGTCCAAAGCCCGACGATCGTGAGGAACTTCGTGTGAAATCTCCGAGGGAAGGTGCACCCCGCTTCATCGATCCTGTTGTCGAAACAAGTGTCCCGACGACTTTTCCCGCGAAGATCTCCGCCTCCTGACGGCTGCGACGGACTTCTGCCCTGACTGTAGACCTGTTTTGGCGCCTGGCGTAGACCTTGGTACAGCGAGACGATTGCCGGGCCTTCCTGGTGAGGCCACTGATCTTTGAGTTAAGTATTTGTGGGTCGCTCCCAGAGTATTTTGTTGTTGTGGGTGCTTAGTTGTTGCATGGTTCCATTGCATTTGTGGTTCTTGGTATTTTGTTCTTTGTTGTGCTATTTGACGTCTGCAGTCGCCAAAAACCGAGGGTTTTTGCTCTTTTGCAGGGACATTGTAATCCTATAACCCTTGACGTTTGTGAAACTCGGTTAGTGTGCGCGATGCCTAGCCGTAGTACTTTGTTCAGTTGCTTCAGAGGTTGTGGCGCGGATTCCCGGCTGGAGGACTCGTGTCCGATACCTCCGGTTGGAACTCCAACTTACGAATTATATAGTCGACATGGTTTGGGTCCAATTGCATTCAATGAGTGTTGGGTTCGCTACACGAAAAAAGACTGTGTCCTTAGTTGGCCACCTCATGGTAGTTTTGAGGCCCCGATTTTAGATAATCTTGAAGCTAAATTGTTCCAAAGAAAAGCAAGGCCAGCCAAGTTTGATTCCTTTCGGTTGTGGCGTAAAGAAGCCAAGCAGAAAGAAATCAAGCAGCTTAAACGTAATAAGAGAGAAGGGATCGTTACAATGGTGAGAAATGCAGAGCAGTTTCAGCGAGATAAGGAGGAGAAGGAAAAGGAAGTTTTCGATAGATTGCAGCGTATGACAGTGGATAAGTGTTACCCCGCTTTACCGACGGGTACGGATACGAAGGGAGAGGAGGTAGTAGAGGACCCTTTGTTGTCCTATCCATTAAAGTCGCCACCTCCGTATGCACAGGATACCGCGGTTCCTGTGGTTCCTCCTGTTCCTCAACCTGTTCCTGTTCCTGTTCCTCAACCTGTTCCTGCTCCTCTACCTGCTCCTGTCCCTACTGCTCCCCCGCTTATACTTCCTCATACTCCTGTTCCCGCTACTTCTACTGTTTTGGTTACTCCTGCTGTCCCTTCTGTTTCTGACGCTTCTCTTGTTACCCCGTTGCTTTACTCTTCTACCCCGTCTGCTCGACGTCGTGTCCCTTCTGTTGCTGCTAACTTCTTCACTTCTCTTGGACCGATTCTTGGGTCCGCTGGTTCTGGTGCTCCCCAAAGACGAAGTCAGCTTCCTGATGGTAGGGAACGCGATACGCTATATAATATGGCGACAACTTGGATTAGATACCCCCTTAGGAATCCTCCACGTGTGGTGATTGATACGTTTTCTCAATTCAATGAGGCGACGCAAAGGTTCGTGTTTGAGGAAATGTGCAAGCTCTTACGTGATCAGATATCAGCTGATGCGGCTGACGATGTACTGGCTGCTCTAACTAACCTTCAGCTTCAGTTTGCGAGCGGAATAATGGTGGGTAGCAATGTTCGACGCGCTGTTGAGCAGTTGCTATCTTTTCGTCCTGCTATAATGCCTCGAGCACTGTTTACAGATGACACTGATGAACCGACAGCAGCGCCTGGTCAGTATCCCATGCGCGAAGTTCCACCAGTGTGGATGCCAGGCGATGCTAATGCTGTTCCAATTGTCCCGCCACATTTTCAGAGAGTGTGGATACATCTTCCATGGAAACGATCAGAAGTCTGGCAGGTGAAGCAATCTTTGCCTGACCCTCGCAAAAATCCTGCAGGGTACTATAAGGAATTGTCGCAGCTAGTGGATGCTACGATAATGAATCTTGCCGACATCGATATGCTGTTCGGCAATGTCATACCGCAACCGGTATGGGCAAAGATTCGTCAGGAAGATCATGCAGCAGAATTAGGTGGTGACTGGGCTGCACTTCTTGCCGTGGATGCCTTGCAAGTTGGTGGGGCTAAGCCTGAACAGTTGATTACGGCTTTGCCTCAGAGAATAATCACCCTTATGAAAACGCTTATGCCAGCTATGAAAGTAAACTGGGACAAATTGTCCGCTTGCAAACAAAAGAAAAATGAGAGTGTCTCTGATTTCTTTACAAGATTTGAGGAGGCATTCATTGATCATAGTGGTCAAGATATGGGTACTGAGGGAGGTCAGAGATTGTTTGTGGACAAGTTTGTGTCAAATTTGTTGCCGGACCTAAGCAACAAATTAAAGAATTCAGAGAGTGCGTGGGCTGTTTCCACTTCTGCTCAGATATTGGCTACGGCCCAATATTATGAGAATAGAGAGAAAGAGGAAAGTGATCGTGCGGACAAAAAGACAAAAGAGCTCAAAACGAAAGTGTTGTTGCAACAAGCGTATCCTCCGCGTTCGAATCAGAATGATTCGCAGCAGCGGAATCGATCGCAGTCTCAGTCAAATAGGTCACAATCACAGAATGACTCCTCTTCGCAGAGATCTATGCTGGGGTACAATCAGTGTGCCTATTGTAGGGGTGAGGGTCATTTGAAATTCGATTGTCCAGTTTTGCGTGATCGCAATAGTGGTAATTCATCTAGAGGAGGCCGTAGTGGTCCTCAACAGGCTTCACGAGGTAGAGGTCGCAGTGTTCAAAATGATCGTTCTAACAATTCTTCTAATTCTAATAATTGTTTCGATCAGCGTGGATCGTCGCAAGGCAGATCCGCACAGTACAATGTGGACGAATATTACGTCGATCAGGGCACTGACGACGGTAATTACTAGGACAGCCATAGACAAGGAGAGGGAGTAGTATCAGTTCCGGTTGATCAGAGAGGGCCTTACGTCGCAGTTGCCACCTCAGGCGTAGTTGAGCCTTTTCTGTTGGACACTGATGCAGCGAAAAGTTCCATCATGCATTCGAAACTCCCTGGCGCACCTTTGTCTGGCTTAACAAATGTTTACGTTGGATTCTCTGGCGCCCCTGTTAGCAATCCAGTTTCACGCCCTTTGCCCCTTGCAATTGGGCCTCGTGAGCTGCAAGCTCCTTTGATTTTGACTACTGGTTGTGGTGAAAATCTTTTGGGCCTGGATTTGCTGAAACGTCTGTATGCGACTTTGTATTGTTCTCCTGCGGGAGTAAAACTTACATTGGGCGAGAGAGTTATCTCTCCTATGTACTTGTCCATCGATAAGCTTCCACCGGAATTGAGTTCTCTTCCTGCATCTTTGTGGGCAACAGGTCCCAATGACGTGGGCCTGCTTGACATCTCCCCTTATGTTGTTCACTGGAAATCTAATGTGCGTTTGCCACGTATTCCCCAATATCGTATCTCCCTTGATGGTGAGCGAGCGCTGTTAGCGATCATCTACGATTTGATCGACAAAGATGTTATCGAGGAGACTCGGGGAAACGTGTGTAATAGCCCTGTGCTGCCCATTTTGAAACGCACTGATCCATCTAAGCCTCCTGTTTATCATTTTGTCATCGATTTACGGGAGGTGAATAAAATTGTGATTCCTCAGTTCCCTGTGGTGCCCGACATTACGGCTTTACTGACTCTGATTCCAGCCTCTGCATCCTGGTTCTCAGTGATCGATCTGAAGAATGCTTTCTTTAGCATTCCGATTGCTGAGGAGAGTAGGGACCTTTTCGGTTTCTCTCTCGGTGGCCGCAGCTTTAGGTTTAAACGCGCCCCTCAGGGCTACTGTGAGAGCCCATCGATATACAGCCAAGCCTTGAAGAGCCAACTCGACGCGTTTGTGTTGCCGGCCGGTGCGGCCTTGATCCAATATGTCGACGACTTATTGGTGGCTGCGGACACTCAGGACATTTGCAAAATTGCTACGGTGTCGTTGTTGCAGCATCTCTGTGACTTACATCACAAGGTGTCACCTTCTAAACTGCAATATTGTTGCCAAGAAGTAACCTATCTAGGTCACTTATTGTCAAAGGAGGGAAGAAGGTTGACCCCAGAGAGAATTGCAGCGATTGCTCGAATGACTGTGCCAACAACTCAGAGAGATGTGCGTGCCTTTTTAGGTATCACGTCATACTGCAGGCAATGGATTCCAAATTTTTCATTGCTAGCAAAACCATTGGTGGCTCTTACGTGCAAGGATGTTCCAACTCCTTTACCATGGACGGAAGAATGTCAGAAAAGTTTTTCTGAACTGCGTGATGCGTTGTGTTCGGCCCCTGTGTTAGGTACTCCTGACTACAGTAAGCCGTTTACACTATACGTTCACGAGAGGGAAGGCTGTGCGTTGAGTGTCTTGACGCAACAATTCGGTGGTAAGCAGCGTCCATGTGCATATTTTTCCTCGACCTTGGACCCAGTAGCTAGAGCATTGCCGAGTTGTTTGAGAGCAACAGCGGCAGCTGCGGTGTCCATCCGACAATCTGCAGGATTTGTCATGGATAATATGCTTACCGTGATGGTTCCGCATGCAGTTGACACTCTCTTGAATCGTACGAAAACTCAACACTTGACGAGTGCAAGGTTGTCTGGGTATGAGCTGACGCTTCTGGCAAGTCACATTCAAATAAAGCGCTGTAATGTCCTGAACCCGGCGACTTTGTTGCCAATCAATATGGAATCAGATGAGGTAGCACCCCACGACTGCTACTTACGAACTGAGGAGGAAACAAAAGGTCGTGTTGACCTGAAAAATACTCCATTGGAAGACCCCGATGGTACCTTGTATGTGGATGGTTCGTGTTTTAAGTTGCCGAATGGTGATGTGACAACTGCGTATGCTGTGGTGACGTTGAGTACGGTTGTGAAGACTGCGAGATTGAATCAGAATTCTGCACAGGCGGCAGAGCTGATTGCCTTGACTAGAGCGTGTGTTTTGTCGAAGGGGAAACGGGTGAATGTGTTCACAGACAGCCAGTAAGCGTTTGGTGTTGCTCACAGCTTTGGACGTTTGTGGAGGGAGAGAGGTTTCATGACGTCGCATGGTACAAAGATCCAGCATGGACAGCTTGTGAATGATCTTTTGGATGCACTTACATTGCCCAAGCAGGTGGCGATTATTAAGTGTAGTGCACACCGTAAGGTGACAGATGACGTTGGTCGTGGCAATGCGTTCGCTGATGAGATTGCTAAGGAGACTGCCAGGAACCTTACAACTAGAATGTATGTGACGAGTTCGGTAAGGTGGCCTGCAGAAACTGGTATGTGTGAGGACACTATCGAGAGTGTGAAAGCGATTCAGAATGAGGCCACCGAGACTGAAAAGACGAAGTGGAAAGAGAGTACGGGAAAGCTGGATGTGAATGGCTGCTGGATTGATTTGTCTGAGAATAAGAGGTGGATGTTGCCGGATGCGTATGTGCTAGCTGTTGTGACGATGGCACACGGCTTGTCACATATTAGTGCGAAAGGTATCTGTAAGTTGTTGTCCCCTGTATGGAAGAATGATGGTATCGCTAAGTGTGCTGAGAGATTGGTCAAGAATTGTATGATATGTATGATGTACAATCCTGGTAAAGGAACGCCTACACCCCCTGGCCATTTTGCTCCTCCTTCATGTCCCTTTGAGGTGATTCAGTTAGACTTCATCCATATGGAGCGATGCAATAACCTAAAGTACGTTTTAGTTGTGGTTTGCGCATTCTGCCCATGGATCGAAGCCTACCCTCTTAAAGACAATACTGCCCTGTCCACTGCAAAAGTCCTACTGAAGGAATACTTTCCTCGGTATGGAATGCCACGGATTGTATGGTCTGATAACGGAAGTGAGTTTGTGGGGAGTGTGATGAAGAATGTGTGTAAGGGCCTTGGAATTACACAAAAATTCCACAGCGCCAATCATCCCCAGTCAGCAGGTTTGGTTGAAGGGTACAATGGCACTCTTAAATTAAAACTCGCGAAGATTCAGGCTACGACTGGTCTCTCGTGGCCTGACGCTTTGCCCTTAGCTCTTCTGTCAACCAGGGCGACTGTACACTCTCGAGTAGGGCTCAGCCCCTATGAGATTGTGTTCGGCCGTCCTGCCAATGTTTGGGGGGTCCCTAGACCCAGTGTGTTTTCTGATCTTGAATATCCAATGTTGATCGATTATCTTCATGATCTGACTGCTAAACTGAGGTTAATTCACCAACAGGTCTTTGAAGCACTGCCGACGCAGACGGAGGGTCCAGGCCACCAGCTCCAGCCCGGAGACTGGGTGGTAACGAGGAATTTTGGCCGAAAGCGCAATCTTGAGCCAAGATTCACCGGACCCTACCAGGTGCTCCTTGCCACGAGGACTGCTGTTCGTTTGGAGGGGCGCAAGCATTGGGTGCATGCCACCCACACCAAGAAGGTACCCATACCTTTGCCAGCGGACTCGTGGGTGAGAAAGGGCATCGCCTCGTCTGAAGCTGAGGTCGTGCCGAACTTTGTCCCATTCAGCGACGCTCAGCCTGTTGGAGATACCTCAGTGCAGCCGGACGATATTGTTGAACATTCGTCATCACAGAACTCAAGATCTGAACAATTGTCTGGTCAACAGAACTCTGTTTCATCATCGGACCAACTGTTTGACGATCAGACTCGTCCCGGGAGAAGCAGATATTTTCTTCACTCCAACACCAGAGACAAATAAAAAAATATTTTTGCTTTCTCCCCTGACATCCACGTCACCCCATTATCATTCTTCAGTCTGAACACTCTTGAATAACTGTGATTTTGTAAATTTTGAGCCTACTTCTGCATATGTGTATTTGTTTCCACAGCTAGGAGATTTTGTATATATTGTTGATTAAAGTACCTTACATCTGGATAGACCGTAGGGCCGCGCGGGTACTTCCTTCTGGTTAGTAGGTCCTGGCACTAGGTCGGAGACCGTCGATTCCTAGGAACTCCTGGGGATTGACTATTGCTACACAGAATGAAGTGCGTCAAGAACGTTGCGGACGGTTTTAGAGGATGGCTTTCTCGAAGCTGTCGGAATTGGAAAAGGCTCAAACCCAAAGATTCGAACTGCGTAGAATTGCACGTACAAAATGCTTCATGTTTCAGGTGTTTCTTCTATTCCTAACTGTTTCTTCATTATTGGTGGGTGGGGTGTATTACATGATACAGTCATTGTTGCCTTCTGCCTCACCTACCCCTTCTTCTGAACCTAAACCTACCTCCACTGTCTCTCCTCATTCCTTTCACATCTTACCCCAACACGAGCAGGTTAGACGTGCGGAATTCATGAACAATTCCTTCGTTCAGCTCCTTCATCAGCATCAGTTGGTGATGAACACTACCAATTGTTGGGTGTGTGGGTTAATGCCACATACCACCGATAAGGGAATTCCGTACTTGGTCCTTCCTTACAGTTCCCAGGGTTCAGCTCGAGCATTCCAAACAATGTTTCGAAGCGCACTAGATTCTTACCCGAATCGAGAGCCACGTTCTCCACACTTTGGTCCCGGTCCGTACCATAAGCCTTTGGCAATAGCGATTGCTGATTTAGATAGGGATATCTATGAACCATCGCTCATCCCAGAGGAAGAGGTGCGAGCCTATAGGGATCTGAGTGAGGCTGAGTATAGTGTGCTCGTGGGTGAAAGACAGCTCAAAAGTTCATCTCCAATATGGATCGTACCCCACCTTGGTAATTTCTGTTTGAAAGGCCGTGGTCGAAGCCCGAGAGCTCACCTTGGGGAGAGTGCTTGCACTGAAACGTATGTTTTACCAATGCTCTCTTCCCCTGTTCTCCTGACTGCCAAGGGTACGTACTTTGTCTGTTACGACCATGCATATACATGGTTGCCCCTTGACTTCTCGGGCACCTGTTATATTGCAAATTTGTTGCCACCCACTTTTACAATTGCCTCCGATTATCACAAGACCAGAGTTGTGAGAGGCGTGATTAGCAAAGAGGACACAGCCGGTCAAGAGGCAGGAGACTTTTTCAAGGGTTTCTTGCCGTTTTGGGGACCTATGATCAATAGTAGGAACCTGAGACAGTTGACTCGAGTGGTGGAATCGACCGCTAATATCACTGCAAGTGCTCTTGGCAACATCACAGCAGAGCTTCAGGCGGACAGGCTTATGACGTTACAAAATCGTATGGTTTTAGACGTCGTCTTAGCAGATCGAGGTGGAGTATGTAAGGTGATCCATTCGAGCTGTTGTATTTTCATTCCAGATAACGCTCCGACTGTCTATCAAGCCATCTCGAAGTTGCATAAGATCTCCGAGTTCATACACGTGGACGTAGGGGATTGGATGCTACTAGGGTGGTTTTGGGGCCTAATGTCGACTTGGGGTTGGAAACTTCTGATGATCATTGGGGTTGTTGTAGCATTCCTGTTCACATGTTGTCTTTGTGTGCAGTGTGGTCCTGCCTTATGTGGCCTCTGTGCTACGACGTGTATAAGGCAGCCGCCTGTTACCAAAGGAACACTGATGGATAGAATGATGTTGCAACAGCATCTGGATGGTCTGATGAATATCGAGATCGATTCTGATTCTGACTAGTGCTTGCCTACATGAGGGCAAAAGGAGCGTCTGAGGTTCCGTGACAATTGTAAGTAGTGTTTTCGACTCGCACGAATATGGTCGAGTCTGGTATCTATGAACCGCAAATGACGAGTTTAGTGGGTGTACGCGTTTTCGCTGTGCTAGCCTAAACCGTTCGTTTGTTTCGTGGGTTTCTTCATCTGAACCCACGGGTTCCATCTTTGATACGGCATCCATTTTGTTTCTTGCCCTCAAGTAGCCAGCGAACGGACGCTGTCCGCTTAGCGACCCTGGGATTCCCAAACTCTTGCGGAAGACACGTGTTCCTTTGAGGGTGTCTTTATGATGAGGGGGATGACACTGTAAGGCAGATGGCCCCACTCGAGGCTCATCTTGCCGTGCCGGTCTATTGTCTCAGTTGTGCATTCATTAGGCACGTCTCCTTTGATGCCTGCAACTCGTGTTTCCTGATACCACCCCTTTTACACCCTCTTCGATTTGTTCACTGTCCTCGTCTTCCTCTGCACCTGTTTCTGTCTCTTCCTTGATTCGTTTACAGCCGAACGGAATGTACTAATTGTGGGAAGATGTACTTTTACAGTTGGGAACTGCCAAATGCTACTGTAATTATGTTCCGGGCCCTGAATACATGAAAGCGACCCCCTATGACATTTACTGTGGGAACCGGGTTGTAATCTTTTGTCCATCATGTTATCTTATGACTAAAAACTGTATAAAAGGAGCGATCCACAGATACAATTCGAAGCAGACTCCTCGAACTTGCACGTGTTGTACTTCTTGTGACTTCTGTGTTCCCTGCAGTAATAAACCTCGAATCTTTGACGCTGAAGGAAGTGTCCCGTGTCTCTGTCATTTGTACGCCGGAACAGGTTACCCACGAAGGTTTTAGGTGTTATCCCTGGCACCGCTGGGTCTTAGAAAAACCCAGTCCTTCACAGGGCAGAAACATCAGACGCCCCACAGGAGGGGGAGCCAGCATTGTGGAAGGCAAGCACAGCCCTGGAGCACTTTGTTGACAGGAGTCCTTCTCTTCTATCAGTGTGCAGGGCAGAGACATCAGACACACCACAGGAGGTGGAGCCAGCATTTTAGAGGGAAGGCTCAGCCCTATTCAGGTCCCCGGTACAACTCCTCCCTCCCATCTAAATGCAGATCTCTCTATTCACCATTGGGCTGCCCCATCCTTTCTCCTGGAATCCCCCAGCCCTGTCACTCACAAACTCCAAAAAACGGAATACACAACCTAGCAGAGGCAGGCTTTTTTATAGACAAGAAAATACCTACTTTCTAAAAGTGTTAGTTTCAAAAACAGAATGTTAAAACCAACTCCACTAAAAGATGTATTTTATCATTCCGAGTCCAGTCATACTAAACTTGAATTTCTACAATGTTCTCTGAGCCTGTTAGGATTATAAAATGTAATAATTTAACAGCCCATTCTGGCCTATAGAGAACAGGTAGCCTTGCAATAGCGAAAAAACAAAAATGTCTGTAATTCACTATTAGAACATGCCACACACATCAGGGCTTGTCCTACATTATACTTAAAATGCGCCCTGCCCTTTGGCCTACCATAGGGGTGTCTGATTAGGGACTGGCAAGTGGGTGCACTTGCCCAGTGAGCATGACAGTACCAGACTGCACGCAGGCTCTGCAATGGCAGACCTTAGACACATTTTACAAGGCTGCTTCTGTGGGTGGCACAAGCATTGCTGCAGGCCCACCAGCAGCATTTGGATTACATGCCCTGGGCACACTCAGTGCACTGGACTAGGGTCTGACAAGTAAACCAAATATCCAATCATGGAATCACTAATCCATACAGCAATTTACAACAGGGAGCACTCACACTGTGGCACTGGACAGCAGTGGCACAGTGCCCAAAGCATCTAACACCAGCAAAAATACATGAGGCAACAGAAAAAATGGAAGGGAGGCCCACACCAATAGTGCCAGGTCTAACAGATATCCATCCTGAACCATGTTAAGAGCCGTCTATCAAAGCTGCCTTGTACAAATGTTAGATACGACTGCATGTCAAAGGAGATTAAAATTAGCTAGTGTTGTTTTACAGTGAATTTTAAACCCTCTCCCGACAGTCTTATCATATCCAGGTGCTGGAGCTCCTCCTTTCGCAGTTTCTTTCTGGGGATGTCTTGCATAATATTAGGGTTGGTAAAATATTCTGCGTGCCCCTGGCCACTCATGAAATTTCAGACGTACCTGACCCAGGGAATTCTTAAAGCCCCCTCAAGTTTAAGACAATCTTGAAGTATCTCTCTCTATTTAACTTAGTTTGCTCTTCTGTCCATATTCTGTGCCATAGCAGGATGGGTTAAAATGTTATGAGGTCCAAGATATATGGAGGACACAATTTGTCATGGCAGACAAAAGAAGTGGTACTAGCTGGGACAGATAAAAGATTTCTTAAAAGAGAATTTTCCACTACTTGGATTGGCTGAGCAGCAGCAAAACCCCACACTCCCGCCCCTATATTACCGTTGAGGTACATTTGGCCTTATAAATTTGGATAAGCTCTGATGGGGGCTTCCTAGCTTCTTGAAAAAGGAGGAAAGGGCAGCTGTTGTCTTTGCCAATGAACATCCTTTTTGTTTGTATTGCTTGTGCCCATGAATCGCTTTGATGGAACATAATACCAAGATAGGAGAAGTTCTTGGTTATAGCTAACTTCTGCCCGCCCACGTACATGTTCCTCAGCCTATTTCTTCTCCCACCACAATTCATAATATAGGTCTTTGACTTGTTAATTGAGAGACCTAAGTTCGCCATAAATTCTGTAAAACTATCTAAGGCCCTCTGCAGGCCGATTTGAGTTCTAGACATCAGTACTGCGTTATCCGCAAAGAGAAGTGCAGGTACTGATCGGCCACCTGCTATGGGGAAATCCTGGTTATTTTCAAGGAGTGCTCATTCCAACCCATTAATATATCAATTAAAAACAAAAGGGGCCAGTACGCAGCCTTGCCTTAAACCCCTTTGGATGGGGAAGCGGGATGTGCGCTCGCTTCCTATGCCAAAGCGCACAGTAGCGATGCGCCATTGTACAAATACTGTACAAAAAGGGATAATGTGAGAATCCACTCCTAAGGCCTCAAGTATCTCCCATAATCTATAATGTCTCACTGAGTCAGAGGCCGCCGTGGGAACCACGAATGCCAGAAACAAGGAGCCCTTCTTTACTCTAAAGTATTTCCCCACCAGTAGTGCAAGGTTTAAACTCTGCCCAATTGTTCCCAAACCTTCACAAAAGCTGTACTGTATATCTGAAAGGATCTGCCTAGCTTCTGCCAACGACTGAAGGGGCTCTAGAAGAACTCTCCTGGCTACTTTTATCAATGAGTCCTGCAGTGATATTGGCCGGTAACATCCGGGGTTGTTACGATCCCCTTTTTTAAATATTGAGACGATTACAGCTTTCACCCAGGTCTTAGGAATTGCTTCCATACTGCTGGCATTAAAAACCTGGGTTAATATAGGCCCTCAGAGATCGATGTTTGATTTAAATAAGTACACAGTAACTCCATCGGGGCCCGGAGCTGTACCTCCCTTACTCGCTGCGATAGCTCTCCCCACTGCCTCCAGTGTGAACTTCAGGTCTGACTTTTCCCACTTCTCGTTTGTGGTAAGCATGCGAGATTCATTAATGAGCTCCAGCTCAGCAGAAATCTTTGAGAAGTGGCTAACCCAGGATTCCTCAGGTATGGTAGATATAATAGAGGGGCCCCCACTGGTAGTAGGAATGGAGTTTTCACTGCCCGCCAAAATGTGGCACTATCCTTCTGAAATGCTGCATCGTGAAGTAATTCCCAAGCTTCCTTTCTCAGGGCACATTTTCTCTCGTTGAATGCCAGCCTATACTCCTGTCTAGCTTTCTTAATGTTATCGGTGATTCTGGGCTGCCTGTTTACCTAATTTTTAAGGGTGTTGTACGCACACGTACAGCGCTTATCAAACCAGCCCTAGGTCTTGGGTTTATTCCGAGGTTGCACTAATAATGACTCCCTTATCCCAGCTACTAGTGTCTGAAATGAGGTTAATTTGCTATGGGGTAACGCTGACTCACTCAAGTATGAGTCAATGAAGGTTTTATACTTGGTCACTAGCTGGTTCATGACTGCTTCGGGATCTACCTTAGACCATCGTAATAAGTAACCATTCGTTTTGTCCAGTTTTATTGTTCCTATATCTTCAGTGGGGACGGATGTCCTTTGTGGCCTATGTACCTGGAGATGAAAGCGGTTTTTGACTGCTAGGAGATAAAGTAGCGAGCAGTTACCCCCGACGAAGGGCTCGTAATAAGCCCGAAATGCATTGGGTTTTTCAAAATAAAGAAATGCTGCTTTGAACATTTGTTTGGTTTGGGATCGTATTTCCGAAAAGGTCCGGATGGACATACGAAAATATGAGAAGTTTTCCTAAAACAGAATATGGCATAACGTGGAAGAGAAGAACTGACTAAAGTTTGATAAAAATTTGAAAAATTTGGATCTAAATTGGATTAATTTGAACAATGGTAAAATGGAGAAAAAAAACGACTGGATCTGGCATCCATATTACGCAGTGTCTGGGTGTGGAGAGTCGATGAGGCTCTCCCCATATGTTTGTATTTATCTAGTGCATTCAGGGCATAGCACAGCTCATTCAGCACGCGACAAGTTTAGTTTGTGAAATACTGTTTGAGAAAAAAGTGAAAAAACATGGTGTGCATACCACCTCATTCACTATGTACCTGAAGGCCAATTGTTAAACCAAGGGGAAAGTGATCACTCATGGAATTATCCCCTACACTGAAGGCGTATATCCTCAATGCATGATTACATGATGCAAGGACAAAATCTATAGTAGATGATAAGCCTCTCCGGTTAAATGTAGGAGGCATAGCACTTGGGTTGGTCAAGAGATCTTTTACAAACCCCAGCTCATTACTGACCATGAGGTAATTAAGAAATTCCCCCGACCTTGTGTGGCAAAAATGCGTGTTACATAAACCTTCTTAATCACTAAAAACACAGGGCCTCATTTATGAGGCCGTGCGTCACTTTTACGCCGCAGGTGCGTCACTTTTTGTGATGCACCAGCAGCGTAAAAAATGAGCCTTGTTGCACCATATTTACAAAGTGACGCATCTAGGTAGATGCGTCACTTTGTAAACCCCTGCGCTACATTATACCGACGCCAGGTATAATGTAAGCAGGGGGGGCGTTCTGGCGCAAGACAGGGTCATAGAAGTGACGCAGTGAAATCTATAAGATTTCACTTGCGCCACATCTAGGACACAAATGCGTCACAGCAGGCGTAAGAAAGACTGACACAGGCCCTTTCACATGGGGCTTGCCCCATGTGAAAGGACACATTGCTGGAGTTGCGTGACTTTTGTGACACACTCCAGCAATGCATCACTTTTGCGCCATACAGATACGTCCGAAATATTGACGTATCTGTAACTCCTTGCGCCATGATGCGTCATACTGTAAATGTGACTCATCATTGGTCTCGCAAGGAGGGCGCAGTGAAAAGTGATGCATCGCAGCGATGCGTCACTTTTCATAAATGAGGCCCACAGATTCTATTATCCTGATAGGCACATGGTGAGCAGTTAAAAAACCCCGTCATGATTATCATGCTATCTTTAACACCATCAGAGCTGGCCCTTTTGAGGTCACTAGCAATATTTCTTACAACGTTTTCCAACTCAGATGGTAGAATGTTATTATAGAAATTAGTCAAAAAAATGCAATGGGTCAGGCTGGTGTATAATTCGATCACTTGATAATATCTGTCCCCCCCTTAATTCTGTGTTGGCTAATGGTAATTTGTTCGATAGATATACACAGACCTCCCATTGCTCTACCCCGCGTCCCCTTTACTGCGGTCAAGTGTAATGTTTTGAATCCATTAATATGTATTGGATCCATCAGCCACGTTTCCTGCAAGGTATGTCAAAATCTCAAATTAAATCACACCACATTTGCCTATTCACCTTGCTGCCCAACCCTGCAATGTTCCAAGATATAATCTTGCACAAAGTGCGGTCATAACTTGACATAGGTCCCCTTCATTCTGACATTGTAGCGGTAGATATTAAGTCTACCATGGGGGACGGTATGTTATTTTGGGGGTCGCACAAACCAATTATTGGGGGTGGACTACTTGTTGTATAAACTCCCTGAGGCTGTTACAGCTCTAATGTAATGGATGAAGGATTTGACAGTAATTCCTCCATGTCTATGATGCTACCTTTGACAGGAGTTACAACTCCATTCGATCTAGAGGGGCCTTTATCCTGCACTGGGTCACAGCTTAGTGGGGCCAGTCAATCGATGTCCTCTAGAGTATGAAAGACATCGTAGTGATTGGTGACTGAAATAGTGTATCGAGATTGACTCAACCCGAGTGATCTATCTTCCTCGTACATAAACTATGAGAATCTATCTGGTTGGTAAAAGAAGCCCTGGGGTAAAATGCTTATCCTTGATGTATTCACAGACCCGTCACCCGTCTTACCTAGTATGGTACGAGTCAGTGCTGGAGTCCTAAAAGTTAGGACTACACAAACTCCATCTACGGACTTTTTGAAATTACCTACCCAACCAATCCGCTGAGCCATCTTCAACTCTGCGAATAGGGTGTTAGTGATACCCCGCGCTGATTTTTGAAGAGCCTCCAGAGGCGTCAAAGTGATGGCTGCAGCTCCTGTCGCAAAGATTACTGGGCTCTGAAGTCTACTGACTGCAGTAGGCTCTGCCCGCCAGTAACACCACCATCACCAGGAACCAAAGCGAGACTGACATGGGTCATTAAGACCATATAAGCATGGTCTCAAGCACACTAAAACATACCCTGCCTCCAAAAAATATAGTTAAATAGGTTGGTGAGTAACGTTTTTGTGAGTGTGTGAAGGACCAGGTTGGAGAACCAAGTAACAATCTGGATAGAAAACTATAACATAGTCAAGGGCTCTAGGCTCCGCTAGTCAGCGTTATCCCACCGGACCAGCAGTCCAAGACACAGGCGAAGCGGGCCTCTCAATCTCGCACCACAGCAACGACACAGCTCACCTGGGTCACCAGGCTCCTGCAACCCAACAGTAAGTCTCAGCCACACACTCACAGGCCGGAGTCAGCAGAGCAGGCCCGGCCGGGCATGGAGTGGGCCCCCCAGGTACATTCCTCACCGCTCAGTCGCCGCAGACTGCTCGTGTCCCACAGGCCACCCTGCAGCGGCCCCTGCAGCACCTCTTGCTGGGTGTACCCCCAGCCGATCTCGCTGCACCCGCTCAAGCCAGGCAGTGGTGTGGTCTGTCTTTGCCGCGGGTTCCACCCAGGGTGTACGCCGGCAAGACCCGCAGCAGAGCCCGCCACGGGCAGCATTCAGCCTTTCGAGGGCACTTACAGGGCACTGGCCACACCCGCTACAAGCCCAATCACCGCAGTCACAGCCGGGACGCCCGGGTTCCACAAGATCAAGCTGCGGTACGTCCACCATGAATCTACAACTAGTCAGCTTCACTATGCCACCGAACTGTGTTTTGTGCTCTGTTGATGTTACAGGTTGGAACTTGAAGTACAGAATGAACATTTTTGTAACATAAATAACTCTGCTCTCTGCTCTCATCAATTATCAATGTGTGATACAAAGTGTGCAGAAGTTCTGCCATAGCTTCACAGTGAATTACGCTATTGATGGCCTCAAGGAACTCAAAGGCATAGTTCTTACTCCTCCAGCTGTCAGGTATCTACACATACAAAGCTAGGTGGTCAAGGATGTCTTGTACAGATAACATTGAAGTATTCATCTTGACTGCTAGGAACACGTTGTTGATGAGAATCTTTATCTCCTCAGCCATAGATCTTTGGCGTTCATTTACCTCCATTCTATTTGCTTTGTCAGTGGCAGTTTCTGTCAGCATTGCCAGCAATCCATAACCAAACCTGGCAGCAGCTGTTTCTTAATATCGCCATGGCAGACTTGTGTACTTTGCTAAGTAGATGGTCTTTCATGTAATCCAGTTTCCAGCCATCACTCCATTTCTTCCCTGTAGAAAAATCCCCAACCATCTTACCTTCGGCACATGCTTTGCAAATCATGCCCACGTCTGGACTGTATTGAAATAGTTTCCCGAGTTGCATGCAAACCTTTCTTCATGATTTCTGTGTCTCAGCCTCCACAATATCTTTCATCCACTCTTTCTTGAATACAAAGCAACATTTCTTCCTTTGTGGTGCAGCACCACACTCTCCCAAAGTTACAGCTGTGCGATTGAACATTTCTGTGCCCGCCGATTTGAACCTGCTGTGCCACAAACCCTACAAAATAAGGAACATGGCTTACGTTGATGCCCAGCTCATGAATGCAATCTGTTATACTACAATGTACTAAATGCACCACAGTTTAACTCTTCCAAACTATTACCTCTTCTGCTTGAACTCACGTACACCTGTTTAAATGTATGGGGTTCTGTCTGCGAAACCTGCATCAGAAGAAACCATAGGTAAGTATATTATACTACAATGTACAAGATGCACCACAGTTTAACTCTACCAAATAACTACCTCTTCTGCTCGAACTCACGCCCGTTTAAATGTATGGGGTTCTGTCTGAGAAACCTGCAACAGAATAAAACATGTGTAAGTATGTTATACTACAATGTACTAGATGCACCACAGTTTAACTCTACCAAACAATTACCTGTTCTGCTTGTACTCACGTACACTTGTTCAAATGTATGGGGTTCTTGTTGCAAAACCTGCAACAGAAGAAAACATGGGTAAGTATATTATGCTACAATGTACAAGATGCACCACATGTTAAATTCTACCAAACAATTACCTCTTCTTCTTATACTCAAGTACTCCCGTTTAAATGTGTGGGGTACTGTCTGTGAAACCTGCGACAGAAAAAACATGGGTAAGTATTTTATGCTACAATGTACAAGATGCACCACAGTTTAACTCTACCAAACAATTACCTGTTCTGCTTGTACTCACATACGCCCGTTTAAATGTATTGTAGTGTAGTTCCTATATTCCCAATAGGCTCTGCACATTGGAATAATATATGCTATAGATTTGACGTAGGATTTAGGTCAACTAGGTCTCTATTGAATATACTAAACATAATTGTGTGTGTGCCAGCTAACTCAGAGGTCACTAAAAACTTTCTTGAATGCACAAGAAGGGATTCGTTTCTGACAACCGCATAAACATGAAAACTTTGTTTCCCAAGAATAAGAATATATCTCTCAGAGTCACGGAAACAATAGATAAGTATTTCACTCAGTCAATTGTGCATGCTTTTTGTTTCTACAGAGTTGCAGAGAAAAAGAGAGACGGGCATTTTCAATAAAAGGTTTATTGAACAGTCTTCTTTCTCATGCAAGAGATATGAACTGCTACAATCGTTAGACAGAATATAAAGTATAACACGTACAGCGAGAATAGTATTATAAAATAACACTGTAACAGCATGGTTTGGTTTCTAAGCCATAAAATACATACATAAATAACAGACTAAAATACTCAACTGGTGCTTCTAAAATACGCCTACCCCAGTGTACCTAACGTAGTTCTAGTACGAGGGAAGAAGTAAGTATTGTTTAGCATAGGTTTAAGTTCTTTGCCAAGAATCTACCAAAGGTTTCTCTAGGTTCTAATCAGCTCCATACCTCAGAATAAAGGCGTTTGGTATCTCTTTCTCGGGACTCGATTTCTCAACACCCCGTAAGCGGAGTCAGTAACACTGGAGCTGGATTTCTCGGCAGGAGAGGGCAGCTTCTTGATCAGTGCGCCAAACGGAGAGTTGGCTTCCTTCGGCACTTGCTGTAGCGAGCTGCTCGGGTAAGTAGGCTGCCGATCTGCTCCAAACCACCGTGTTTTGCTATAGCAAGTGAAGGTATATTAATACCTTGAAGGTGTTTAGGAATGCCAGGTTTGACATAAAGTTGAGCATATGAACGACATAAATGAACCCCTGGGGAATAGTTGTTCATTGTAAAGCTAACTGAGTTCTTGCAGAAATCAATATTCAAGCAAGGGGAAGTCCCTGACGGCTTCAGCTGATTTTCCTAAAAATCGTTGTGATGTTTGGTGAACGGATGAAGTAGCCATGCCTGTATTAGGGTAGCATGGGCTATGCCTAAATAAGAGCTTGATGTCTATGCCTATATAAGGGTAACGTGAATTGTACCAAACAATACTTGCATGTAAATGTAAATGTAAATAAATTTATTAAGCGCGGTTGCTGCCCACGGGCGTCCAAGCGCTGAGTTCAAGCAGAGAAGAGACGGAGCAGAAGAGTTAGCATACAGCAAGTGACCCTGGCTGGCACAGCTATGAGATAGGGTAAACCTGGCAACATGCCACAACAGCTATGATCATTCAACATGAGGTAACTTCCATTAGAAAGTTGTCCAAACATTGGGTCAATCACCGCAGCTGGTGAACCTTGTAGGTGGGTATGCAGTCAAAATATCGAGTTTTTTATTTCGACTGGACAGAAAACCGACTCCAGAATATCGAGATGGCAGTAATATCGAGGTAAGTAATATCGATGTATTTTTTATCGATTTCTATGTTTAGTAAAAAATATCGAAGTTGAAAATATCGACTAATTAATATCGAATGTTAAAAATATCGTTTATTTGTATTAGTAAAAAATATCGAAAGTTAAAATATAGACTGTTAGAATATCGACTGTCAGAATATCGACTGTTAGAATATCGACTGTCAGAAAAACGAAATATTAAATGTAGACTGTTTATAATGTTGCAATATTTATGTTTTTGCATAAAATGAATAAAATGTTAGTTAATTTAGTGTTATAAAATATATAAATATTTAATTTGAAAATGAAAAAAAATTGTAAAAATGTATAATAATGGTTAGGAGCGGGTTGTGGGTTTTTAGGGGAATATTGTGGGAAGTGTTTTAAAATATATAATTTAAAATTTTATAAAATTTAAAAAAAAGTGAAAATATAGCAAATATTGTACAAATTTAAAAAATAATTTTAATTTTTTTAAAAAATGTATAATAATTTTTAGGAGCGGGTTGTGGGTTTTTAGGGGAATAGGGTGGGACGTGTTTTAAAATATATAATAAAAAAGTAATAAAAGTTAAAATTTATGTACAATATTGGTAATATTTATGCTTTAGGAGCGGGTTGTGGGTTTTTAGGGGAATAGCATAGGAAGTGTATTAAAAATGTAATATTTAAAATTTCAGAACTAAATTTAATGTAAAAATGTAATAATAATTAAAAAAATTTAAAAACAAAATTGAAAATAATTTTCAATTTAAAATTTCAACAAAAATTAAAAAGGAGTGGGTTGTGGATTTTTTAGGGAATAGGGTGGGAAGTGTATAAAAATATAAATAATCAAATTTCAAATATAATTTTAAATTAAAAAATTAAGTAATATTTTACAAATTAAAAAAATAATTCAAAATTTCAATGTTAAATTTAAAATTAAATTTTAAATTTAATTTGTGTATGGAAATATTTTCTTAAGTATATTTAAATAGCAAAAATAAAAACAATTAAATGTTTTAATTTTTGTCTGGATTGTTTGTTATATAATTGTTTTTTGGTATTATAGAGGAACAGTTTTTGAATTTTTTATAATTTAAGAAATTTAAATTTTGAAATGTATTAAAAAAAGAAAATTAAATTTTTGCAAATATTTCGAAAATCGAAATTTCATTTAACTGGTAAAAGTTATGATTATTTAGGGCTCCATTAGGATGTCGGGCGAATTTCCTCCACCAGGGTAGCGGTGGCCACCGCCACCCTGGCGGAGGCAATCCGCCCGACATCCTTCCCTGCATTCCCCCCGCCATATTACGATGGCGGAGGGGACCGCAGCACTGGGAAACACCGCCCGCCTGTTTTCCGCCTTGCGGCCGGGGCGGGAAAGGGATAACATGGTGGCGGTGTCTATCAGACACCGCCAGCCATATTAGAATAGGCCTTTTTCAATGCCTGTCCGCCACGGAAAGGCATGCGGTGTTCACTCTAGGAGGCCCCTGTGGGCCCCCAGAGTGATGGCCAAAGGGGCGTGGCACACGGGGGGTACCTGTGGTACCCCCCTGCATTTGCATAATCGCAGCGGCAGGCACCGCGCGGTGCCTGCCGCTTCGATTATGCAAATGCGTGCATTTGTGTTTAACATTGTGGTGGGCGGTGCAGTGTGCCCCTGTGGGCCCCCAGAGTGACGGCCAAAGGGGCGTGGCACACGGGGGGGTACCTGTGGTACCCCCCTGCATTTGCATAATCGCAGCGGCAGGCACCGCGCGGTGCCTGCCGCTTCGATTATGCATATGCGTGCATTTGTGTTTAACATTGTGGTGGGCGGTGCAGTGAGCACCGCCCACCACAATGTTAATTTGAGGAATGCGCCCACCACTGTGGCGGGCGCATCCTAATGCTAATGTCGGGACACCCGCCCTTTAGGCGGGCGGTCCCGATTTACGATGGGATGACGGACGGGCAAAATCCGCCCGTCATCCTAATGGAGCCCTTAGTGATTTTTATTTGTAGTATTGAAATGAATGAATATTTTGTGTATTTTTCGAACCATATTTTGGTAAAAATGTATAAAAATTTTAAATATATATTTCAAAAGTAAATAAAAAGTTCAAATATTTTTATTACAAATGTATATATTTTAATTTTATTTGAATTTAACCCCTTCACTGCTGGCCCGTTTCCGCCCCTGTGCTGTAAACAAATGAACAGGGGCGGGCCATGACGAACCCCAGCCGTCATCAGCACACGAGCACTGTAGTGCATGACGGCTGGGGTTCATCATCAGCATGCAAGGGGTTAACAAAATTATGATTGGTTTGTGATTTAGTATGTTAATAGTGTGGTTTAAAATAATTTATATTTGGTGGTTTAGGAATAGTAATTTATATGCTTTTAGTGTCCAGCACCTTCCCTGATTTTATACTTGGTGAATTGGGAATAGAAATTTATATGGGTTTAGTGTCCAGCACCTACCACGAGTTTATACTTGGTGGAGTGGGAATAGTTGCAGATCAGGGCCAGGTGCTTTACCCCCCCAGCTTGCATTTATACTGGCACTGACGTCTTCCCTGAGTTTATACTTGTCGGAGTGGGAATAGTAAATTATATGGTTATAGTATCCAGCACCTTCCCTGAGTTTATACTTGGTGGAGTGGGAACAATAATTTATATGGGTTTAGTGTCCAGCACCTTCCCTGAGTTTCTACTTGGTGGAGTGGGAATAGTAATTTATATGGGTTTAGTGTCCAGCACCTTCTCTGAGTTTATACTTGGTGGAGTGGAATAGTAATTTATATGGGTTGAATATCCATCACCTTCCCTGAGTTTATACTTGGTCGAGTGGGAATAGTAATTTATATGGTTATAGTGTCCAGCACCTTCCCTGAGTTTATAGTTGGTGGAGTAGGAATCGTCATTTATATGGGTTTAGTGTCCAGCATCTTCCCTGATTTTATACTTGGTGGAGTGGGAATAGTAATTTTTATGGGTTTACTGTCTAGTACATTTTTTGAGTTTAAAATTGGTGAAGTGGGAATAGGAAAAGATTTGTACATAATTATATTTTGTTTGCTACAATACTACAAGATTCATTTGTATAAAAATATAAAAAAAATTGTTGTAATTCTAATTAATGTTAGTTTACTTATAAATTGATTAATAAATCATAATAATTATGAAATTACAAACATTATCTCAAAATATTAGACGCACACAGGGTTAAATGGAACAATTGAAATACAGTTTATTGAAATGGAAAAACAAATGAGAAGTAGAGAAAATAATTTTATTAGCAAGAGAAATTAATAAGTAGATACTGTTTATTATCACAAAAAATATAGCAAGTAAATATATACATTTATAAAAAAATATTCAATTGGATTTAAAACATGTTTATGTTTATTCACATTTATTTTAAATGTAATTTTTAATAACAAACATAATAACATAATGTACATTTTATTAAATAACAATTATTTTAATCACATACAAAATAGAAATATTTTAATAATAAACTTGTTGAAAATAATTGTTATATATTTGTTGTATATACATTTTTTCATGTTTTAAAGTAGAGCATATTGATAGATAAAGTTTTATAAACTTTTTACAATACTAACATTTTTGTGGGTTACAAAATGGAAATAGATTAATTTCGAAATTAATAACAATAATATTAAAAATATTAATAATATTAATTTTTACATAGGTTAATAATTCAGAATATATTTAAATACATAGGCAATTGTCAAAATAAAATTAACATATTTATAAACATTATGTTTAACACAAAGTTCCATATAGAAGTAATTTTTACATATAAATTATTTACAGTGTACATATAAATAATAATTTTCTTTTTAACAGTTAGTTAAATAACAGTGCAATAATTTTTTTAAACAAAGAATATTTTTTAAATATTTAAAAAAATAATCATCAGTAATAATATATAATGTAAGGCTTTGTTTTTACTTTTAAAGTGTAGAAAAATACAAATTAAATATCCTTTTCACATATACAGGGACTATTTTTTTACTGCGTAATGTTATTTTGGCTCATTTGGTGGCGGAACAGGTCGGGGTTGGATGCTGCTTCACGTTGGAGAGGGTACGTTTGTTTTCATTATATTTTATAAGTTAATGAAGTTATTTTAAGCGTATGTGTGGTGTGTTTAGGTTTAGTTAGATAGTATTATTGATCCTAGATTGTGTTTTAGGTGTTAGTTAGAGAGTACGATATTTGGTTTTTACCGCGTTTCAGTTGTAGGTGTGTGAGGTATGCTAATATGTTTAAATGTTTGTAATGGATATGTTCAGAGCATAAATATGTGTTTTTATATCTGTATGGGTGTATTTGTGTGGGTGGGTATGTATATTTTTATTTTTCAGGTTATCGTCGCGGTTAAATGTTTTGGAGTAGGTCTATTATTTTTTTATAAAGTTGTGTGACGAGTATTATATACTCTTATTTTTACACACATACTTTGTTTTTCGGGTTTTCCAGGAGCGTTTATTTTTTTAAATTACTATTTTCGAGTTTTGAAGGGTACATCCTGTGGATTACATTGGAGAGGAGTCGCCATGGATTTGCTTGTATTTTTCCATTTTTTTGGGCTTCCTTGGATTGTATGGATATTTTTAAAGCTTTGCTATGGATTGTTTGACATTAGATTACTTTTCCAGCAGCAACGGAAATGTAAGTATTTAAATAAAAAGTTTTTGGGTGGGAAAACTGTTTAAATTTGTTATATTGTTATGTTATATGTAACATTTGGTAAATAAATGATCATAATACATTTAATATATGTTTTAATAATGCATTTGATAGTTTAATTACAATTTGTTACATATAATAAAGGTAGGAAATGTTATATTTAGAAGTGGCTAATGTTGCATGTATATTTATCTTATATTTTATAGAATAGTTTTAGCTATCATTGAGAGATATTCCAGTCCTTTGCTAGTTTGATAGAGGGTAACTTGGCTTTGGAGTGTGTTATACATTTTTTTAGTTTCTTTGCTTAATTTAGGTCCAATCAGGGTTACTGATTGCTCCATTCGGAGCTCTTGGTAACTCTGCTCTTTTTGTAAGGATTGTATTAATTTGTGAAGGGTTGGTGTCCCTCTGCCTGTAGTTGATTGGAAGGCATTATGCCACCCTTCAACTGCATTGTTGGTTTTAGCTTCCTTGTTTAGTGTGCTAAGGTAGACATTCCACCAGGCTATTTGATATTTCGGTTGTCTTCTATGGCCAGATCGGTGTAGCCTTCCTACCCATGTATCTTCAAAGTAGTCAAGCATAGGGCTTAGTCTTTCTTCGTTTCTTTTATGGTAGGGGCTTTCTATTAATAAGTTATAGTGTTCTGCAACATCTGTCACAGGCACATAGACTAGGGAAATTAGTTTTTTGATTTGATAGGCGTGGCGTATTGGACACTTAGGGCCTCATTAGGATAGAGGATTTTCCGCATCCTCCGGGCCGGAGGAAGCCACCGCCGGCCTGGAGGATGCGGAAAATCCTCTGCGGAGCCACCAAATACCCACCGCCACATTTGGATGGCTGGTGGGTCCTGGTTTCCGTCCGCAGCTTTTCCACTGCGGTTGGCTTACAACCGCGGCGGAAAAGCACTAATATGGTGACGGTGTCTCTCAGACACCGCCAGATTAGGATGGGCTCTGAAACATGCTTTTCCGTGGCGGCTTTTCCGCCGTGGAAAAGCATGTGTAACTTCACTGCGGGGGCCCGTTGTGGGCCTCCTAGGTGAAGGGTGCTCATGGGGGGTACATGTGGTACCCCCCTATATTTTTATGCAGAAAGCGGCAGGCATTGTGCGGTGCCTGCCACTTTCTACATACAAATGCAATGCGTGCATTTTTAACATTGCTGCGGGTGCAGCTTGAAGCCGCACCCGCCGCAATGTTACAAATAGAGGATGTGACCGCCAGGGTGGCGGTCAGATCCTAATTGCACAGGAGGGAACTCCGCAGCCCATGCGGAGGTTCCCTCCTACTCTATGGTGGCGGACGGACTCAGGTCCGTCCGCCATCGTAATGTGCCCCTTAATGTTGATTTTTGGAGGTGCCCTCATATACATTGATTGAAATGATAATATGTATGTAGTTGAGCTTATATAGCGCACAGCTACCCGCAGTGGGTGTCCCGGCGCTTGCTTAGGGAACCCGTCCTGATATTCCCCTGTGTGATAGCCCCAGCGGGTATCCACAAGGTGAAAGTCAGGCATCCCGCCGCGAGGGGCCGTTGTGGAGATTAAGCAAGCTATTGCCCAGAGTCGCAGAGTGTGAACTCGTGAGTCGAGAAGGCACCGGAGCGAGAATTATCGAGTCCGTGAAATTTTTAGCCCAAGACCCGCCGAGGCGGGGAATTGAACCCTAGTCCAGGACCGATCTCAGCTTCCGGGTCTGCCGCCTCTAACCCCTGAGCCACACTTCTCCACCCCTGAGCCACACTTCTCCATAATAGCAACCTTGTATTGCTGTGTGTGGGTATGTTTTAAGGATGCTGTTTATCATTGCTTTCTCAAAGTCAATGATTATTCTTTGTGGAAAATAGTCATTAGTATGTTGTTTGACTTGGGTTAGTATTTACAGATAGGTAGATTGCTGTTTGTTTGGTATGAGGGCATATAGGAAGGGAATATTTGCATTTTGGAAATGACCCTGGATAGTGTACATTTGGTAAAAAGGTTTAGAACATACTGAAAAAGTACCGTCCATCATCCAAGTTTGGCATTGATTTAGTTTAGTCATGTTGTTTGCTGTGGCAAACAGAATAACTCTTTTATCTTTAGACTTGTTGTCATAGAGGATAAATGGTTCTTTACTGTGAGTTAGAGAGAGTTCAGGAGGAATTTGCACTTCTTCGAAAGTTGTAGGTGTGGGAGGAGTAGTTGATGTAGCTCTTTTTTGTCTAGCTATAATTCTTTTAAGGCATTCTATAGATGGTAGTTGGCTAGAAGTGTGTTGGGGCAGTACACTTAAATGTTGTTTCAAAATAGCAGTTGTTAGTTGATCAGTACTAGAACTAGCTTCTTTGAGAGAATCAAGCATTTCTCCAATCTCTATTTCAGTTACATTGGGTGGGTGATTATGTTCTTTAGTATAAGTAACAGTGGTTTCCTGAGTGATAGCTCTACCATAACATTTGCTAGAATAGTACTTTGTGCACTTCCAAAACACTTTCATATCTTTCTGTTTCTCCTGAGTGTAAACATATCCCATGTAACAAAGAAGCATTTTCCCTTTTTGGGAATAAACACATTTTGCTCCTTCAGTCATGCTTGCCTGTTTGTGCTAGGAGAAATTAAAATTAAAATATTAGGAAAGTATATAAATCATGTATGTTCTATTCTGAAAACACAATTTTGCACATTTATTATTTACCTGTATATTTCTATGTTGATTTCAGGTGTTGCTTTTCTTCAAATTGTTCTTTTCAGGTGTTGCTTTTCTTCAAATTGTTCTTTTCTGTGTATTTCTTTTGTACCTATGGAGATTGAGAAAATGTGTCACAATCTTTTTTAAAGCACTTATGTTTCTTTGGTTGTGCTCTGCTAGCTAGTTTGTAGTTTGTTACCTCTCTATTAAGGTTTTAAGTCATGTTTTCAATTATATACTTACTTTTTATATTTCTTCTTAGAAGTGCAGATGTTGTGTAGGTCTTCTTTATTTAATTTTCCTCTGTAGAAAATAGAGTAGAAATAAAAGATTTGTTTTAGGTATTTGTTTTTTAAATACAGATTTGAGCATTCAGAGTTAGGTTTTGGCTATATCTAAAAGCGGTAGTACTTACTTTAGATAGGTGTAGCTGGTTTTCTTTTGAAGTCAATCAGTTTTCTTTCACCAACCCTGCAGAGTTTCCCCTTCCCTCTGTTTGGAGATTTTGACTTCAATTCTTGCTGGTTTTAATCTTGTTTTTATAGCATTAGTTTAATTGTTTCTGAAAGTTTATTGGTTGTTTAAATTGATAGCTTATTCCTATTTGTGCATTTGATTTTTTTTTAACATTTTATGCTAATTGGTTTCCTTATATGGGTGACACCAATTACTATTTTTATTATGTGTAAGTGACTTTATTTCTGTAGGTAATGCCTTACTTTATATTGAAAGTGCAAGAATCGATATAATGTGCGGTACTAAATGTTTTATAATTTGTAAAAGTTGTTTATGAGTTTTAAAATGTTTGTTTGATATAAATGTTTATCTTTAACACTTTGCAATATTTATTGTGTGTTGTTTATATTTTAAAAAAGAGCTTATGGTTATTTGAGAATAATATAATAAAGATATTTAATTATAAAGTGCATTATTTATGTTTTTTGTAAAGTCGATAATGTTTAAATGACGATATTTTTGCATTCCATATTTTTGTGGTCGATATTTTGGCTATGTTGATAGTAAGATGTGAAAATCGATGTTTTTAAAAGCGATAATATTGTTGGTTGATATAGTTGTAGTCGATATTAATTATAGACGATATTCTGATCTCGATATTTTTGTGTTTTCTTGTTTAAGTATTGGGAGTCGATATTTTTGGAGTCGATAATTTGGCATCGATATTTTGTCTAGTCGATATTCGGTCATTCGAGGTTATGTCAGTGATCCTTGTAGGTGGCAGGATAAGTTGTTAGAGGAACCATCGCATGCCCCGTGTAAATTAATACCCTAACAAAGGAGAGAACCGTTTAGTGCGTTTTCACAATTTTTTCCAGTAAGGCACACTTCTTTCCCCCCTCTCCAGCATCTGTGTGTGTATGGTAAATCCCAGGATGTCCTGATGTATTCTCCACCCAACCTTTCATATATGCCTGCTGTTATATGTTTTAAGCAATACTGAAAATGGAAAATTGTAACAGGCAGAGTGATTGTTCCATGTATAATCCATTCTGTTGCTGGTTTTTCAGTGACAGTTAATGGCAATCTTTCCAGTTTTTCAATGCTCAGCACCGTATAGGCTGCTCCCCTCCGTGCCAGTTTGATCTGTTTATCAGTGAGATTAAATTCTGAAAACAGTGACATAGTATTGATTAAATGCAATGGCACATAGCCTGAATGAAGGTTTTGTAACGCCCTGCCTAATAGCATGTTAGAACGTAATTGCGACTGACCATGTTGCAACATGACCAAGTCCTGTTCCATGATGTCAATGGCAGAGGATACTAATCTGTCCAAAGAATATATCCTGGATGACAAAGTCGTTAACCCATTGTCAACTACAGAGAGAGATTTCTCTAAGTTAATACGATCAATTTCTCGTATTCGTTCTGCAGTCTCTGCTTGCGTAATCTTCCACGCTTCATTATACAGGGCATACATACGGGCGTATATAAAATGTTTATGACGTGGTTTTCTTGGTCCTAGCCATCTTTAAGTAAAGATAAGTGTTGTTTAACATCCCTAAGTGTAGATTTTTGTAGCCATTCAAGGCATAGTTTCCCTACACTGTATGTTGTTACTATTCCTGGATGCTGTCTCTGAACATATCTTGGATCTGGCCTTGTGAATGGGAACCCCGTGTTTTATTCAGGAATCTATCTTGACCGGTGTGTATGTGGGCCAGATTAACCATTTTTCACAATCTGGATCTGTTCTGTTGTGATGCAAAATAGTATGTACGTCGACCTCCCCCTCTGAAGTGTCTTCACTATCAGGTGTAGGTATGGACGGGTTGTTTAAATCTTTTATCTTGGCTAACCCAAGACAAGATGTCTGTTGGACAGTGTCATTTAAAAATATAATTTGATCTTGGATGATACAGGCTCTAAATAAAGCTTCTATCCCCTGCACTTGCCAGTCTTTTGTGCCCCAGGCAGTTTTCGTCTCAATGTCTTTCCAAAAGTATAAAGCTAATGTAGACAGCTGAGCAAAAAAGGCAGCAGAATAAGTTTGCTTGGTATTTGTCAACATATGTTTCATTCCTGTGTTGTAAAACGATTCTGGATTGGAAGTATTAAAACCTGAAAAGTATGGAAATGTGCCCAAAAATGTTTTTGAGCTACCCTTTGGTGGCGTAGAACAATGTTCCTATTGATTATACAGTAATACATTTCTAGGATTTGCAGATTTGTTCAAGAAATGATGACCATAGTGATTATAACAATACATTTGTTCATAATCTGATGGATCTTCTAAGTATTCATGATTTGTAAACTTTGCACACATTTTTAAGTCTGACATCATATTATTAACAGTCTGGAAGTCCCAATCATCAGAAAAAGGTACAAGATGAAACAAAGTAATTCAAGGAAATCTTGAACTGGTGTGGAATCTTCAACAACTCCGCCGGGTCACAAATGTCATAATCAGTTCTGTCCCAAGCTATACCCCCAGGTGTAGGAACGGCTGTGGTGTTCACTGAAGCCAAGTCTCTTTGTTCACGATGAGATGATTTGCATGGCTTGAGGAGTAAGTTGATGTTCTTACTTGCTGTGTCCTTTGTGAAACAAATCTTCCAATTATCAGCATTCCCAAAGTTATTACCAGAGTCAACCAAAGTAGAAGAAAAAGCACACCCAACACAATCCAAAGTTCAATCCATGGTTACCAGATAAGACTTTTCCAGGTGATGAAAAAGTTCTGTTGCTTGTACTTTGAAAGTTCTTTTTGCTGGCGTTGTTTCAGGTTCGCTGGGATCCTCGGAAAACGTATCAAAGTTAATTAAATAGCCAGAGGCAGTTCTGTAAATTTTAGGGATTGCATCAGGATTCGTTGAAATCACTGGAACCACTTGATCACTTGTTACATTTGTATAGTCAGATGCGATTTCATTGTAGACAGGCGTTTCTTGACAAACTGCTATTTGGATTTGAAGAGGTACAAGTTCCATAGCTTTGTTGCTTAGTCCTTCATTTCGCACTGCAGATTCTTCAAAGGTGATGAGTCCCTCAGTTTGAACCTCTTGGATAGTAGCCAGATCTGGGCATCTGCTATATCTTTGGAATCCACTTGGCATCCTGCTTATGATCGGCCACATGATGTGGTCTGACCAGGTCGGTTGACACTAATATGTTCTCCTTCTTTCCAGCAAGGGGCAGTAATACTCTTCTTGATCTGTGGATTGCTAGGACAGGTATTGGTTGTCTGTAAGAAGGACCAAATTCCTTCTTGTCAATAATCTTTTCTCTGACTAGATCCCCAATCTTTGAAATCCAGACAGGCCTTGCTGCAATAGTTGGTTTCTCTTTAGTGGTCGTTGGCTTCAGGAGCATGTTACTTTGTTTCGTTCTTATTTCATTTAAGTCCTGTAAAACAGTCAAACGTTCTTTTATATCAAAGGGTTTTTGTTCTACCACTGAAGTCTGACACTCAAGATCCAATATTATCATTCTGGTCCCAAAAAGGACTTCATATGGAGTGATACCCCTAGAGAACTTCCTGGCAGATTATTAAGACTACGTTGGACACTTATTAGATGTTTGACCCACCCGTCACCCTTGCCTAATACCCTAGCTGTTATAGATTGCTTTATGTCCCGTTTTTTTCTCTCCACTACCGAATTTCCCTCAGGATGGAATGGACTAGAGTACTGCAATGCAACGCCCAGATTGGACATGGACTCCTTGTAAGCTCGAGAGCTAAACGCAGGACCCTGGACAGAATATAGCGTGACGACTGCTTATGTGCTGATGAAGACTTGAAAATATTTTATAACAGTTTGAGCGTCAGCCGAGGCCACATCCAAAGGAATCTCGTCTTAATATTTGTGGGACCGCATTTGTCCACTGGGACGGCTACATGTAAAAAGTCTTATGCTGTCTAACAATGGTGTCTGTACTGGGCTGGCTATGCTATAGTCAGGTATCTGGCGGCTCTCTCTGCTGCGATCTCTATTGCAGTCATGGCAGTTAAGTGCAAATAAATGAATGTGTGCATTCATACCTGGCCATCAGTACATCTCTTTTAATTCTAATAGAGTTTTAGAGATCCCCTGATGTGTCAGACCCTCTCCCATATGTGCTTCGTGTATCAAAGCTACTCTACGTTTCCTGTTTGGATTAACTTTATCACCCACTCCAGGGATTCGAGCAAAAGGAATAGAGTTTGCATCAATTATGTATGAGTATTTGAGTGGCAACCTATTGGGTAACGCTGCGCCGCTGCCTTTGCTTGTAGCATTAACAGCTAGCATTATTTCGCCGTCTATTTTCTTTTTTGAACGAGTGATTGCAGCTACGAAAGCTGTTTGCACAGCTGCCTTCGCGGCTTCACCAGCCAATAAATTCCCTGCAACGTGAATGCTATCACTTTGATGACTCAATGTATGTATCACGTGAGTCTTTTGTAGGGTGCACAGACATAATATCGAGTCCAAAATATCGATTGGAAATAATATCGAGTTGTAAATATAGATTGGACAAAATATCGACAGGACAGAATATAGATATCCAAAATATCGTTTTTAAGGTAAGTGATGTAATATCGACTGTTAAAAATATAGAAAGTTAAAATATCGAAGTATATAATATAGATAGTTAAAAATATCGATTTTTTAATAATATCTAATTTTTTATAGTGTATTTTTATGTTATAATATGTGTGAAAAGTGTGTATTCATGTTATAATTAATTTTAATTAATGTATTTTGTTTTTATAATTATTGCGTAATTTAATTCTGTACCGGGTCGTGGGTTTATAGGGGAATAGGGTGGGAAGTAATTTAATTATAATTAATTAAATATGTATATTTATTTATTAGTAGTAATTTTTAATTAATTGTTAATTCATTTAAATTTGTTAATTAATTAAATTTTAATTGGTAATTAATTTTAATTAATTGATTAATTGGTAATTTTGTAAAATTTATTTTCTGTAGTGGGTTGTGGGTTTATAGGGGAATTGGGTGGGAAGTAATTAAATCATAATTAATTATATATGTAAAATTATTTATGGATATTTATTTAGAATTAATTATTAATTAGGTTTTTATGGGTAATCATACACATTTTATTTGCCAATTAATTTAATTTAATTGATTAATTGCTAATTATGTTAATGTTAATAATTTATTTTCTGTAGCGTGTTGGGGGTTTATAGGGGAATAGGGTGGGAAGTAATTTATTAATAATTAATAAAATAATTAAATTTATTTAATTGTATTTAATTCGAAATAATTGTTAAATAATTTTTAAATATTAAATAATTGTTAATTTGTAATTAATTTGTATTAATAGGTAACTAATTGAAATAATTATTGTTAATTAGTAATTGTAATATATTAATTATTATATTATATTAAATTGTTATTTTTTTTAATTCATTATTTATAGATATTAATTTATATATTTTTTTATTTTTATTTGAAAACCTTTATTGACATTTCAACCAAATACAAGTATGGGCCTACAAACCCCGGGGCTGGCCGCTAAGCAATTAGATTAGCAGAGAGCAAATTTTAAATCACATGCAGCACCTCGGGGAGCAGAATCACCATACTAGCGTACTCTTGGTCACTGAATAGCACAATTAGAAAAACAGGATATAAAAGGTTTTCATTTTATAGTATAAGATGGAAGGATCAGGTGCCGAACAATTTCCCAGCAGCGAAAAATGGCAGGCAGAATAGTAAACGTGTCAACAGTAAACAGTAATCGGTCAAATCAATGGCGCTGAAACAGGCGGTTCAGTATATGAAGGAATATTACGGTCAATTCGCGCCTGCTAGTCGCCTGCCCTAAGACCCAGAGAACACCACGAAAATTGAGGCACAGATGAAAAAGCAGTGATTGATACCAAAGGAAACCTACTGCACTGACCCAGAAAAAGAAAAAGACAAAGAAAGATAAGAGAAGAGAACAAAGGCCATAGAAACAAAATAAAAACGAAAAATCCCCTCCCCCAACCCCCCACCCTGCACCCCTGCAGATGACTACGGCCCCCCCACCCAGCAGTGTGCCTGTCGCCCGAGAACCAAACCTGAAATATAGAAGAACAGAGAAAAAGGAAAAAGAAAGGAAACCCCACCCAATGGGGAAGTGGAGGAGGGCGATAGTCTCTGCGCTCCCAGTCTCTCCCCCCGCCCTACCAAAGGGGGCCCCCCTAAGCCAGCACGAATAAAGTTGTCCACCATACAAAAATACCCCGGGGGGAACCACATCCCCCCCGCCCCGGAATCCGTCTGTTAATGAAGCAGTCCCGGTACGAATAGATCCATCGTAAACAATTCAAACCCACAATCTCAGCCTTGGCCCCATCTATCAAAGTTGCCGAGTCCCTCGGATAAGTAAAGCCCCATCCCCGGAAAGTCAAAAGTCACACAGTAGCAGCCGAAGCTTGGGCCAGCAAATGGGAGAGGAATAGCAGATCCCAACGCACACGGCTTGCACAAACGATGTCCCTCCCCGTCTCCGAAACCAAGCATCGTTACATCCGCCATGTTGGGAGACCGATTGGGGAGGGGGTGCGACTCGTTCCAATCCAAATTATAGTGTGGGCCAACAGTGTCCAGGATGAAGGAAGCAGTGAAATGTTCCAATAACTGTAGGACCGATGTCTCCGAGAACGTAAGAGGGTCACCAATCTCAGCACACACGATGAGTTCCATTTCTTCGGGGGCAGGCACAGCTTCCAGCACCGGGTCCAAATGCGCCACTAGGGCGCCCAACAGGAGGCAAGTCGGCTGCCGGGTCTCAAAATTCAAGTCAGGGCTTGCTCCCGGTCCTATGATCCCATCTGCTGCAGACAGCAAACGATTGACCTGGGCCCTCATCGTCGCGCGAAGCGCCACAAGTTCCGCCATTACCATCCGCAAGGAAGGGCCACATGGAGTCAGTTCCGCCAAGTTTCATACGTCCGCAGGCATAACGATCTCCACGGAGAGGCGCCCTCTCCGGGACAGGACACCCCGGAGCAGAATCAAGCCGTGAGTGACGGGCCAGCAGCACGCAGCAACGCGCGGTGGGACCCCCGCCCCGGGGCACCAGTGGTGCTAGTTCCGGGCCTCCGGGCCGGGGCCCCCCGCGACGCAGCACTGCGCGCCACCCGTCACCTCACCTCAGGTACAGCACCAGGCAGCAGATGGTTGCAAAGTAGTCCAGAGAAATTTTCAAAAGTTCCAAGGACCGGACCCAACCACTCTCCTCAGTCCGTTGTTGTTCACTTTGGACCCGGGTAGACCAGCAATCGAGACCCCGGCTTCCAGTCCGGGTTAGGCCTCAAAACATTTTCGATGTTACTTCACCCCAGAACATCAGAAAAATTCCGTGGTCACACCATCGGGGTGCCGACTAGTTCACTCACACGAATCCGGGGCAGGAGATCAGGATATTCGACAGGATAAGCGAGCGTAGGACGGAGGTCAGCGGAGCCGGGAGACTATGCGGCCATCTTGGTTGGTGTCGTAGCTTCTCCAATTTATCATTTTTAAAATAATATATGAAGTATTTACTTTCCCTAATGTTGTATTCTCTGGAGTGGGAATAGAAATTTTAACCCTTATGCTATCCAAAGCTTTCCCTACTGTTGCACTCTTTGGAGTGGGAATAGAAATTTTGACCCCTACGCTATCCAACCCTTTCCCTACTGTTGCACCCACTAGAGTGGGACTAGTAAATTTTACCTATACGCTATCCAACGCTTTCCCTACTGTTGCACCCACTGGAGTGGGAATAGTAATTTTAACCCCTTCGCTATCTAACCCTTTCCCTACTGTTGCACCCACTGGAGTGGGAATAGTAAATTTTACCTCTACGCTATCCAACGCTTTCCATACTGTTGCACCCACTGGAGTGGGAACAGTAATTTTAACCCCTACGCTATCCAATGCTTTTCCTACTGTTGCACTCTTTGGAGTGGGAATAGTAATTTTTACCCTTACGCTATCCAACGCTTTCCCTACTGTTGCACCCACAGGAGTGGGAATAGTAATTTTTACCCCTACGCTATCCAACGCTTTCCCTACTGTTGCACTCTTTGGAGTGGGAATAGTAATTTTGACCCTTACGCCATCCAACGCTTTCCCTACTGTTGCACCCACTGGAGTGGGAATAGTAATTTTTACCCCTACGCTATCCAATGCTTACCCTACTGTTGCACTCTTTGAAGTGGGAATAGTTATTTTTACCCTTACGCTATCCAACGCTTTTCCTACTGTTGCACCCACTGGAGTGGGAATAGCAATTTTTACCCCTACGCTATCCAACGCTTTCCCTACTGTTGCACCCACTGGAGTGGGAATAATAAATTTTACTTCTACGTTATCCAACGCTTTCCCTACTGTTGCACCCACTGGAGTGGGAATAGTAATTTTAACCCCTACGCTATCCAACGCTTTCCCTACTGTTGCAATCTTTGGAGTGGGAATAGTAATTTTTACCCGTACGCTATCCAACGCTTTCCCTACTGTTGCACCCACTGGAGTGGGAATATAAATTTTTACCCCTACGCTATCCAACGCTTTCTCTACTGTTGCACCCAATGGAGTGGGAAAAGTAATTTTAACCCCTACGCTATCCAACGCTTTAGCTACGATTGCACTCTTTGGAGTGGGAATAGTAATTTTTACACTTTTGTTATTGTACTTTAATAATATTGCATATTATTTAATTATATTTTGTTACTATATATATATGTTTTAACAAATATAAATTTATTTATTTTTTATAACTTTCATTAATTATTTAATTATTATACGTTAATGTAAGTATTTTTAAGTATATTTTAATAATTAATTTTTAATATTAATTTAATTTAACATTGTTTTTAGTAAAGTCGATATTTTTTTTAACTATATTTTAGTAAACGATATTTTTAACTCGATATTTTTGTACTTACCTGTTTGTAGATAGAAACTCGATATTCTGTCTGTCGATATTTTTTCAACGATATTCTTTATGGTCGATTTTCTGTCCCTCGATATTATGTCAGTGATCCCTTTTGTAGTTCTTGTTGTACCTGAACTACTTGTTCCCAAAGCAATTTATGCTTGATAGTGCCTCCTTTTGCATCTTTGAAACCGTTTTGAATCCAGTTCTGCAAGTATTCATTGTAAGATTGAACACAGTAATATGAATCGCACACTATGAGTGTGGGGAATTTGCGATCCATATTTTCAGGTGCCATCTTAAATGCTTGTAGTTCAGCTCGCCGGCTGTACAATCTCTTAGAGATTGATTCAATTCAATTCAAGAGGCTTTATTCGAGTGATTCTCACAAAAGCACATTACATACATAAATTTAAAATATCATTAAAACATCATTAAATGGACGCCTCCAAAAAATCAACTACAATCCATAAAATATCATTAAAATGGCGATTTACAGGTAGCAAAAGTTTTCACCGTTGATCAATTATGTGCAAATACAACAATCCCTATATGGGTAGTCTCTCGGCTATAGCCTTCTGCCTGATAACCCATGCCCACCCCAAATATTTAGCGGTTGCTATAGCTAATGGCAAGCAGGAGCTAGTACAGATAATTCTCAGTGCTACTGAACTACTAGAGGTGCCTACATTCTTACAGGCAGGTTTAAGCCAAATTCACCTTGGAACGACATAGGCCCTACAAGAGAATAGAAAGTGCCCAATAGTTTCTTTTGTGGCTCCACAGAAAGGGCAGGTGGTGTTAGATGATCCCCTCCACCTGCCAGTTAGGGACCTAAGAGGAAGGGCTCCTATCCTCATCTGAAAGAGAAGTTTCCTGTCCCCTGGCTTGGTTATGTTGTCCCAATTGATGTATGGCGTTACAACGCATGCTTTTACCAAGCATGCCTTTACCACGCATGCCTTTAGAACGCGGTTTTTACAACGCATGCCTTTACAACGCATAGTGCTTTGGGGCGCTGGATAGTGAATAGTTTAATTTACTATTCCAACTCCAGTCCCCGTGGATAGTAGGGAAGGTGTTGGATAGTAAATAAAACCTATCCCCTATCCTAGAGCGCCCCCCAGCGCAATGCGTTGTAATGGTTTGCGTTGTAAACGTTGCGTCGTAAAGGCACTGCGTGGTAAAAGTTGCGTTGTAAAGGTTGTTTCCCTGTCCCAATACAGTTCTATGGCAGGGAATGATTTAACTTCCAGATATCGACCTGCCATAGATTCTGCATTAGTTTTTCTCCAATCCTGCTTAGCCACATAATCCCAATAAAGCTCCTTAATTGTTTTTTTACTGGGAAAAGCGACTGCTGGCGGATTGTCCTAAAGGAATTGAAGGACAAGCACACACAGCAAGGTTCGAAGATCCTTTAGCCATTTTATCCTGTGAAACACGTCAGCTTAAATCATTGCAAGAAAGCCCTCGGCATAGTGTTTAAGCTCTGGAGTAGTCCAGAGCCGCCTCCAATATAAAATCGGGCGAAGCCTCGCCAGGTCTCCTACGGCCTTTCTACCCAAGTCGTATCTGAGGGGGAGCAAGGGGTGCTTTTGGGAAGACCCGTAATTGTCCTAAAAAACTTGTTTTTGGACTTCTGTATAAAGAGGAGCTTCCCGAATCCCCACAGCTCTGCCCCATATAGTGCTGATCCCAGGGCTTTTGCCTCATATACCTTTAGAGCTGGCGCTATTGGTTTCGACTTTGATTTTCTATGCTCAGCCCCAAGGGCTCCCACTAATTGCCTATGCCTTAATATCGCAAGATCGATGTGCTGGGACCATCTTAGGTCATCAGTTACATAAATACCAAGATAAGTAAAGGCCCTAACTACCTCTACCGGACGTTGGTTCATGAACACCTTGGACCGAAAATTACGATGAGGATTAAAAGTAATTAATTTCGTTTTTGCTACATTGACTTCTAAACCGTGCTACTCACAAAATTCTTTGAAAATATGGAGGGCACGTTGTAGGCCACTTGGGGTCTTCGATAAAATCAGGGTGTCGTCTGTGAACATTAAAATCGGTACCTTAATGCCCGCCAACGAGGGTGCATCTACATTGGCAGATAATATTCTTGCACCTACCCCGTTAATAAATAATGAAAAAAGCAAGGGGGCCATTGCACACCCTTGCCGAACACCCCGTTCAACCTGGAAGTCATCAGTGATCTCCCCCTGCCTACCCCACTGGATTTTAGCGAAATTCATCTCATGCAACCTCATAACCAGGGTTAGTAGTTCCTCAGGTAGTCCCAGGCTCCTCAATACCGACCACAGCTTAGTCCTGGGGACCAGGTCGAAGGCAGCCCGCAGGTCAACAAAAGCTGCATACAGACTGCCCTCCCCTAGCACCACCGTTCGCCACCGTAGCAAAGTAAAGCAGGACACCTGGTCTACCGTACTTGTGGACTTCCGGAACCCGGCCTGATAAGGGGATAATGCATTATGCTCATCAACCCAGTCCATACGCTTGTTAACCACCATCCTCCCCACCACCTTTTGGATGGTAGCTATCAAGCTTATGGGTCTGTAGTTCTTTCTGGCACTACAAATGACAATCTGTTCCCTAGTTTTAATAGCAGTGCCCAGAGCAAGCCTAGCGTCTCTACACTGCGCATTATACCACTTTGCAGGCCTGATTGGTGCCCTATTGGTTTTCCTAGCTGTTTTCTGGAAGTAGGATTTAATAGCAGAAAAAAGGTTATCATTAACATCTGTAGCTTCACTTGACCCTGGCGTGACTGTAGTAACCTGCTCCAGTGTTTTTATTGCACCATCTACCTCTATGTTGATGCTATCCATAGACTGTTGGTTAGCCAATACACAAGGCCATTTCAGCCAACGCTTATCGTTTGTGGGAACAGGGATGGGGAAACCTTCCCACTCTACGTTTGGCTTCCCATTCAGGATTGACCACCATTTGTGCGCTACACACAAGGGATCATGGTCGCTTTCGAGCCTATGCTTAACTTCCATGTCACAGACTTGCTTCCATAACTTCAGGCTACACAGTACATAATCTATCCTGCTATTACTTCACCCATTGTTGAAAGAACAAGCCCCCCCCCCCCTGTCGCTCTTTGTTCTCCCATTCAGTGCCCTAAGGCCCCTTTCAAGACAAATCGCATTTAAGCATATAACGTCCTCAGACCACCGTTTAATAGGCTCTAGGTCTAGTCTGGGGACCCCTCAATGCCTATCCTCTTCCGTCCCAATAGAGTCTTCACAAATATCCAGGGGTTCGAACATGCGGTTAAAGTCACCAGCTATTATAACGTTATTGTCGAGGGAGTGAGTTTCAAGTAAGGAGGTTAAAGCCACTAATACTTCTGACTTCCCTCCATTTTTTACCGCTAGCATACACATTATATATGTCAAGAGGCCCCAATGTGCCCATATCCAGTTTTATAAGTTGGATTTGCCTCACCCAAATGGTCAAACCTCCCTTTGGGCGACCCTTTTGACCTTTAGTTGCAGGAACCAAATAGTTCAGATACCCCTGGAGAAAAGAAGGTTCACACAACCAGGTTTCTTGAAAAATACACACATCAAAACCGTTAATGAAGTTTACCCAATCATATGACTCATGTCTGTATCGCAAGCCAGCTATATTCAAGGATACTAGACTCCCCCCCCCCCCTTCCCTAGCATTATTTACTAATTCACCAGCAGAAGCTACCAGGGGTACAGCTAAATCATTAGAGCTGCCATCGACAACTACTGGGTTAGGGTCACCCTTTGTCATGGACACATGGTTAAAAGGGTGGTCCAGGAGTGGGTTAGAATCATACTCCAGATTACAGCCAACTTGGTTAAAACCAAGTCAATAGCATTCATTAAGCCCTGATAGAACAGTGAATTTATTTCTAACTTCAACACCACCTCTGTTCCATACGTCACCTATATGCCATGGTCTAGTTGGTGTCGTATGGGTTGTATACCACCACCCTTGACCTACCATAGGGAGAATTTGGTTGTTAAAATTCCTTGATTTGGGAATCCTAGTTGTGGATTGTTCGTAGGTACCTGGTCTATAAAAGAACCTTAGGGGTAACATTTCGATGTCCTGCCCCCTCGATAGTGAGTTTTGCTCTATCTCCCGGAGGATCCTAGCAATACAATTTGGGTTATTAAAATTTATGACTATACAGTCACCTTCTCTGGACTTCCTTGAGCGACCCACCCATGCTACTCTACGTGCTATGAGTATATTGCGTCCAACCCCTTGGCTCTCATCCAAGTTCTTTGAGAACCAATGTGTAACCTTAGACTTTAGTTGGTAATAATCCTCAGTTATCCCAGCACGGAGGGGGGGAACATTAACCATATCTACTACCAAAGGCGCACTTTCAGGTGGTAAGTCTAGTGTGGAAAGTTTTCCCATATCAGAATCCAATTTTGCAGGGGGAAAATGGCCAAATGCTGGTCTTGATGTTTCAGCACGCGCCTCCTGATATGAATTTGGAGCCCCTTGCTTACCATTATTGGTCTCACAGCGTGTATTTGAACCCCCTAAGTCAGTTGGTCTCTTATCGTTGAGTGAAACTAGTTTTTTCCCATCCTGAGGTGGAGATTTACACATAGTGGGTAGTTCAGCACCTCTAGTGTCTACCTGTTTGTGGTTGGCAGTAAAATCTATTCCCTTCCTCTTTTCGCTAGCTAAAGATTGTAACATTTTGGAATTATCATTGGCTACAGTTTCAAGTTTGTACAAGCTAACAATGACCAATCTAAGTCGCTCAATTACCGGGAATAATAGGGATCTAATCATGTGTTCAACCTGACCCACCAGAGATCCGTCACCCTGTACAGCGAATAGAGTTTTTGCCATGGGATTAAACTGCACTGGGTTATCAGTCTCGGTATAAACCCCCGTATCCGTGGTCTTTATCCCCTTTTTCATTATCTTAGGAATCTTGGCTCTTTTACTTTTTGCCCCCCCCCCTCTTCTTTTCCTTTTCCCTGTCACTCGTTTACATGTTGGCAATGATTCGTCTATATCACAAATAGGGGAACTTAAGGGCGTTGGGGAACTTTGGCAATTTTCATCTAGATCAGCACTAGTAATCTGCAGGTCTATTGAATTATTTTCCTCTAGTATATTTACAAGAGAGTCTAGTTCGATACTTGACTCAGGCAGACCCAAATCACTTAAACGCTGACTAATACGATTCTCCGGTGAAATACAATTCTGGATCGGTCCCAGAGAAGAACGTTTAGAAAACATCTCAGTTGATAATCTCTTCTCAACAGCACTTAACTGGTGGTCCAGTGCTGCTGACACCCGCCTAATATAGTTGTCCAGAGTTCCCTTTAACCTTCCAGTATTGGATTTCCCTCCATCCTTTCCCCCCTTAGCCGACTGGGCCTCCATATCACCTGTTGATTAAGATCTAACAATAGGCAGTTCACAAACCCAGAGCAACCCCTTAGAAAACAATATTTGAATGTAATGAAATAAATAGAATAAAAACCATGGGGGGAGGCCGAGCCCAGTCTTGACCTGCCTCGGACGGCTTCAGACGGGTTTCTTCCGGGACGCTCCTGCGCAGTGGTGGATAAGGCGAAATAAATAGTGTTTGCAGTGGGCGGTGCTCAAGTCCCGCTGCAGGTGTGGACCTCAGAGTGACCCCTGGGAGAGGGAGTCCTGATGTTTGCACAAAGCGCCTCACACTTGCGCTGGGTCCCAGTCCCCTTCATAAATGCAGGGAAGTTCCTCCTTAGTCACCAAACTCTTCTCAAAATGCAGGGCGTGAGCTTCCGTGGACAGGCAACAAAGCAACAAGGCACACCTAACGCAGCGGCACCCGCGGAGCTGGTGCGGCGAGGTGTTTTTCAAGCGTTGGCAGTGGGCGGCGCTCAAGTCCCGCTGCAGGTGTGGACCTCGGAGTGACCCCTGGGAGCTGGAGTCCCGATGTTTGCACAAAGCGCCTCACACTCGCGCTGGGTCCCAGTCCCCTTCGTAAATGCAGGGAAGTTCCTCCGTAGTCACCAAACTCTTCTCAAAATGCAGGGCGTGAGCTTTCGAGGACAGGCAACAAAGCAACAAGGCACACCTAACGCTGCGGCACCCGCGGAGCGGGTGCGGCAAGGTGTTTTCCAAGCGTTGGCAGTGGGCAGTGGGCGGGCGCTCAAGTCCCGCTGCAGGTGTAGACCTCGGAGTGACCCCTTGGAGATGGAGTCCCGATGTTTGCACAAAGCACCTCACACTCGCGCTGGGCCCCAGTCCCCTTCGTAAATGCAGGGAAGTTCCTCCGTAGTCACCAAACTCTTCTCAAAATGCAGGGCGTGAGCTTCCGTGGACAGGCAACAAAGCAACAAGGCACACCTAACGCTGCAGCACCTTAGAGATTGAGTTTTAGTGACCATAGTTCTGAATTTGCCATTGTGCCAACGACCTTTAATGATCACGCACACAGCACTATAAGCTTGTTTACCCCGTAGCGGATTGAGCTGATCCGTCAGTATAAATTATACATTTATACTGTTCTAGAGGCAGAATTTCAGTAGACAGAGGACATTCTTGTTCGTTCAGTAGAAATGCTTGTGTTTTCAAATAAGGGTCCAAAACGTATTCAACGGGGGGCGTGGCCAAGATGGCGACTAGGAGGTAGCAAACCCTCAAGGCTCCCCGCTCTGAATCCCCCTTTTCAGCCATTCCTGAGCATTTTCACCTCGGTTTTGCGAGGAACCGAGCCGGGAGCAGTGCAGAAACGAGAGACGAGCAGCTAGGAGGTCTGAAGCTCTGAGGACCTTAGGCGGATCGAAGCTGTGGTTCGGGGCTGGCTGCCGTGAAATGGCGGGTGAGTGAGTCGGATGCCAAGGAAGGTGTGCCTGCTCCCCACAGGAGGCCCTGAAACTGCGCAGGGTCGCCACAGCCTGTCGTTAGTTGGCCTGGAGGTGCTAGAGGTGCGGGGCAGCGGTGGCAGAGCGACAGACGGCAGACCTAGAGTACGGCTGGTGGCTGGTGCAAGGCCCTATTACGGGGTTGTGAAAATTGAGGTCCCGGCATCTGGGCCTTCGGACCTGGACCTAGTCATCGGCTCTGGCGTGCTCCTGGGCGGCGGACGGGTGCCGGGCCCTGCTATGGACTCAGCGAGGAGCGGTGAATTGGCAGTGGTGACACGTGTGGAGGAGAGCGGAGAGCGGCGCCAGTGGTCGGGGCAGCTGGAGGGCCCCGATGGGGCAGGCGTGAAAATTAACGCAGGGGCGTCTGGGCCTAGGGGCCTGGCGCAGGGGCTGCCTGGGTTCCGGTGGACAGTAGCAGCGGTGGAGTCCGGCCCTGGGGTGCATCCACATATACAGAGGCGAGGAGAGGACAGTGGAGGGACTGAGCCCCGATCCCAACATACAGCTTGCAGGCCGTGTGTTCTGGGCGGCCCAAGAGCAGCTGGGTGGTCACAGCGGAGGACTGGGGCAGAGACTGGGACCCCTGGCAGGGGGCCTGATGGGGGCGGCAGCCCTGAATCCTGGTTGAACTTTTGCCATCTTTCGACCTGTGAAGGCGGGGCCCCGATTCCTGGAACTGGCAGAAGGTCCCCACAGGAGGGGACGAAGGACCCCAAATCTCTAACCTGGGGCTGCCCGAGGGTAGGCGCAGGAGGCACTAGAAGACCAAGACAGCTGATTTCCTGGCTGAGCATCGAGAGATCCGGAGGCCGGAGTTCCCGGGGTGGTGCGGCGCGGAGGGCCTGTTCGCCGCCCCTGCTTTGACACAGCATTCGGCGCCCGTATCGTGGAAGGCAGCCCCCCGCCCCAACAAAGCAATCTGAGGCAGTACCTGACTATTCTCTCATAGGACCTGTGGAGCTAGACTTAAAGGTTCAGGGGCCCACAGAAGAGCGGCGGCCCGCGCAAAAGGTCAACGGTGATCAAACATGCACTAAGGTGTCCGGCATTACAGGAAACTTGCAGAGAGGCCCCCATGACAACACGGCTCAACGTGCTATCCGCTTACCGTGGCTCAGGTGGGTCATGGCTAGCACAAGGAAGAAGGGGAGCGATCTCTCAAAGACATACCCATCAAATCACCCTCTGCAGGGGATGCCGGTGTTGCGTCTCAGCCGACTGCATGGCCACAACAGGTCCTAACCCCTACGGAGACCCCGTTACGAGGGAGTTCTTAGAGACACTGTTCAATACCCTTCGGGAGGATTTCTGGTCATTAAAGCAAGAAGTAGCGGGCGAAGTAAAAGAAATCTGCCCAGATGTTGATGGACTGGGGGAACGGGTTGTAGATATTTAAGAGAGTACGTATTCCACCTGCGAGGAAATCGAGTCCATGCAACAAGGAATCATTCGCCTAAAGGACCAACAATTGGACCTTCAAACAAACGCCGAGGACCTGGAAACAGGTCCCTGCGTAACAGCATTTGCGTCAGAGGGGTTTCGTCATGAGAAGAAGGGTCAGATATGGTGGGTTACCTACAAGGCCTCTTCAGAGACATTCTGGGCTAAGCTGCCAACTTCGAAATACACATTGATAGGGCGCATCGGGTGGGCCTGGGCAGGCGGGCACCGGACCCACCTCCAGACATTCTGGCTTTCCTACCAGACTTTGTGTAAAAGAACGTATTCTGCAGGAGGCCAGGAGGAAACAGCCTCTCCATTACTAGGGTCATCCTGTAACTCTCTATCAAGACCTTGCATCCATAACATTACAAAAGAGGAAAGCCTTTAAGGAAGTGACATCCTATTTAAGAGGCAAAGGGGTGCCTTACTCATGGGGACACCCCTTTTGCATAATTTTTAAGTGGAACAGCAAGTTACAGCAGCTGAGATCACTTCAGGAAACATGCCATCTGCTGGGCATCGAGAGGCAGAGCCGCGAGTCCTCTCCCGCCCCAGCACAGCGACCGTCGAGGAATGGTTGATAGACAGTAGAACGCAGGCGTTCTCCCAAAACTGTCTTGAAGCCAGACACTCTGGCGTTGTCTCAGGAAAGAGAAGCGGCCCTAGAGGCGGTGACACGCGATACCTCCCCTATCGAGTGAATGTATAATATCAACCGGGGTGTGCATAGCACGATGATTTGGCTGGCCGGAGGTGGAGCGGGGTTGCCCTGATTCCAGGTGGACCCCTCATTCTTTCTATATTCCAAGTGCCGGCAACTGTGGACATCAGGCATTGGACAATGGTGAAGAGATGGGGCAGCTTTGTTGGGGTTAGGGAGGGGGGATGGGGGAGTTGGAGGGGGATGTCTCATTGGGGTTAGGGTGGGGGGAGGACTGGGATGGGGTTGGGGGGATGGATTGCAGGGGGTAGGAACCAGTGTGCAGTCTGTGGGGTAGTTGGGTATTGGGTTTTGCGCGCCCAGGAGCTTATGCATAGCAGAGACCCACGCACGCGCCGCTTACACTTTTTTCCCTTGCCAATGGGACTCTGTAGGACAGCACCATTTCCAGGTCTTTTCTCATGACCCAAGTCTTAACACTTAACTTGAAGGGGTTAAACAACCCCATTAAGTGACATGGGATTCTGAGATATCTAGAGAATTCGGGGGCCTCCATCTGTTTATTGCAGGAGACACATTTGCTGCCCAAAGACTGGCATAGAATGAGGTCCCGGCCCTTCCCCCATCAATTTTATTCCTACATGCCGGATAGGAGGGGGGGGGGGTTGCCATACTCCTTGCAAGGCATTTTCGGGGTAGGGTTGGTGATAAGGTGGCAGACATGAAAGGAAGAGTCTTGGCGTACAGGTTCTGGGTGGGGGACACTTCTGTAGTTATAGGTTCTATCTATGCCCCTAACTCTGGACAGGAGCCATTTCTCGTCGATTCAATTTCGGACATCCTCCGTCACCAAGACAGAAGGGTCTTATTGGGGGGGGGGGGCTTAACATAGTTATGGACCCAGATAAGGACAGGTCAGGTCACAGGCACTGGGCTCTTTCCAAGGTAGGGGTAGACTGGCTCCGAGATAGAGGACTAGTAGATATCTACAGGGTAGCCCATCCCCATAGCACGCAATACTCCTTCTATTCCCATGTCCACCATACCTATGCTTGCCTAGATCACTTTATAGGGTCTTCCAAACTTAATGCCCTAGTCCATTCAGTTGAAATCACCACTGCGGCATTGCCAGATCATGACGCAGTACAGTTGACTATCGACTTGTGCTCCACGAGCCAAAAGAGAGGGAAGTGGCGTCTACGGGAGTCTCTGCTGCCGCGGCCGGATACCTGCCGGCTAGTGCAAAAGTGTCTGATGGACTACTTGGCATCCAACGACACCGCTGATACTCCGCTGACAACCCTATGGGGGGCTCTCAAAGCGGTGGTGAGAGGGGAGCTTATTGCCATCTCCGCGGCTGACAACCACGTGTGTAGAGAAAAGAGAGAGGACTTGGCGGCCAAAGTGATGAAACTTGCGCGTGTTCATAGCCGGACCGGGGCCCCGCGTATATGGCGGCAACTCAAAGCAGCCAAAGCACAGTTGGCAACTCTGGATCTTGATAGAGCGGAGGATGCCGCTCTCCGGCTTAAACACCCCTATTATATAGGTGGTGATAGGACGGGGAAGCTACTCGCAAGCAAACTCCGGGCGAGCACAGAACGCTCCAGAATTGCGGCTGTCCATACTTCGAACGGGGATAGGGTTGAAAGCGATGAGCAGATTGCGGAAGACTTCCGTGCTTTCTATGTCTCCTTGTACAGCATCGATTCCGGTAGAGATGTTGGAAGCAGATGTCGTTGTTCTTCCCAAACCGGGGAAATATCCCACCTAATGCGCTGCATATCAGCTGATCTCCCTCCTCAACCTCGATCTGAAGTTATTCACAGGCGTTTTAGCAGCCAGGTTGGGCCCGCACCTTCCCGGCATAATCGAACATGAACAATCAGGCTTTATCCCTAATAGACAAAGCAGCGATAATACCAAGAGAATCGTGCATTTAATAGATAAAGCTCACTATATGGACCTGGATGCCCTGTTGCTCTCGGTCGAGATAACACCATCTACCGGCCCAACACTTACCCGCAATTACACCAATCTCACCTCTCAGGTGACTACTGCCCTGCGACGATGGAGAATGCACCCTTTGTCTCTGCTGGGCAGGGTAGCTGCAGTAAAAATGTCCATACTGCCTAAAATACTGTATATCTAAACAGACGATACCGGTAACACTGCCCCTATGCTACATTCGCATGTTGCAGTCTGAGATTCAACACTTTATTTGGGCTGGGAAACGACGAATGCTTCGTCACGATTTGGCCTCTCGTTCTCCCGATGAGGGCGGTCTAGGAATTCCTCCTCTTATGACCTACTACAAGGCAGCCCAGCTTCGCTATTTAGTGGAATGGAGCAGACTAGAATCCGAAAGAGGTGGCTCATTCAGGATAGGGCCATGGCCCGCCTCCCCTTGTGGAAGGTACCGTTTTTGAAACCGACCAACCGCCCCTCGTACCTGAGGAGATCTCCTATTACCCGCTCAGTGATGAGGGTATGGGACTCGTCGCTGTGCAGAGGAATCTCACTTCCTTCCCCTCACCTCTTACTCCTCTTTTTGACAACTCTGAATTTCCCCCGGGCACTGACGTGTGAGCTTTCCCTCAGTGGCGCGTATCGCCTTGCCGCTCGGCAGGCCACCTTTTTGATCTTCAGGGCTTATTGTATATAAGAAGTTTTCTATAGCGCTGGCCTGACCCTAGGGTATCGGAGAGATTTACAGTGGATACTTACAGATAATCACCATATACATAGTAGGTAGTCACCATATACACAAAAGGAGAGTGCACAATAGAAGAGAAACAAATTGTAGTGCAGGACAGATTTGACTTCGAGGTTATTCGGAGTTATTGAGCTAGAACAGAGCAAGATGTCTGCTAGCTGTCTCAAGTTATCCCTTCCCTAGGGAGCCGTTGAGGAACAGGGTTTTCAGTTGTCTCTTGAATGGAGGAAATGGTTCTGATGTGAGAGGGAATGGAGTTCCAGATTTCTGGAGCGCTTCCGGTGAAGGATCGATCTGCATTTTTTTTTCTTCTGGTTTTTGGAGGGATGAGTGGGAGGGAGTTTGAACCTCTCAGGTTCCTAGACTGGCCGGCTTTTTTGAGGTTTTTTTTCGCCAAGTATTCGGGTTTGCCGGTATGAAGGGCTTTATGGGTGAGAAAGGCTGTTCTGAAGCTGATCCGCATTTGGACTGGAAGCCACTTAAGTTCTCAGAGTGCGGGTGAGAAATGTTCGAATTTCTTGATAACGGTGATCCTTCTGGCAGCCGCATGCAGCGTTGTCTTGATGGCAGCCAAATGAACTTTAGGAACTCCAGAGAGGACTGCGTTCCTGTAGTCCAGTCGAGACAATACTAGTGCTTGTGTGGCCTGTTTGAGATCACTGGGCAGAATGAAGGGTTTTATTTTGTTCAGTAGTCTGAGGTTAAGGAATGCACTTTTGGCCGGGGGCGTAGCTAGCCGAGCAGCGAGATGGCCGCTCTGTGAGTGAGCTCCGCCGGCTACGATAATTAATCCTGTGCTTATCCTGCTCCTGGTGCCTGCGGACCCCAGATACCCCGAGGGTCGACGTCGAACACCCAGGAGCTCCTTCGGCTTCAGTTTGGGGCGCGTAGCTGACAATCCTGAGGAGCGGCGGCCATCCGGACCTTTGCCGACCTGCGCGCCCGCTCTGCTCCTCGCCGGAAGTGCCGGACTCTGGGCATTGCGGAGCACCGCAGACCGCGGCTTCGGGGGCCTCCGGGGACCCGGCGTGCTGCAACGTGGGACATCGCCTGCAAAGGGGCTGCCGCCGTATCTGATACCGGTGAGTCCCGGCTGTGCCTGAGAGGTGGTCTGGCTGCTGTGGTACTGTGAATTACGGAGGAAGACCAACGCTCCTACCCGAGCTGAGAATCCAGCCGGGGCGCCGCGCAAAGCTCAGCCATACACCCGGAGCAGCGGTGAGCTGTAGGAGGCCCCCGGAGCTCGGCTGCGAGGTGGTGTCTGCAATTGTACCAATACCACGCAGGTTGGGAACGGGGCAGAGCGGAGCTGTGGCGCGGCGGGGACCGATCGGAAATCCACCCGCTGCGCCTTTATACCGCGACACATCGGCTGCTGTCCGTGGCTGAGTACAGAGCGCCACTTGCACATTTATGTACCTGGCTGACTGGATCCCCGGGGTCTCGATCAAGCTTCCGATACTAGTGACTTATTGGACAACACGAGGTCTTGCTGAAGGGATTCCGGCGCCCGCCATTTTGTGACTTGGTGCTGCCCCGGTTTGCGCGCTGCAACTAAACAGTAAAACTGGGCAGCTTCGCCATTAGTACTCAATACTTGGCCGATACATCGATCTCCCTCGGATAAGACCGACTTACCTTGTCACCACACGGGCCATTGCACGACAGAACTGCAGAGAGGCGCACAGAGGCGCTGCTCCTTCGCGACGCTAGCGGAAAACTCCAGACTTCAGAGATGGGGAAAAACGAGGCCAGGCAGCCCAAAATCAGCTTTGACAACAAGAGACCCCCGAAAAACCAAGCGACGGAGATGGATGGCGGCGAGTCGTCGTCGCATGGAACACCTTCGGACATAGACTTTGGGGTGCTTATCATGGAGATGAGGTCCAGCTTAAAGAGTATCGACGCTAAACTTGATACCATGTCCTCGCAGCTAGAATCTGTGAAAACTAAAGTGGACGCCCACGAAACCAGACTGGACTTCCTAGAAAATAGGCAAACTGAATGCTGCGAATTCCAACAGCAAGCCAAGCAACATATCACATCCCTGGAGCGGGAAATAGATAACCTACGCGCCAAGTCTGATGATTTGGAAGCACGTTCCAGGAGGTCCAATATCCACATTACGGGTATTCCGGAGACAACAAACATTGGCAAGATGGAGACGTTTGTGGCAGACCTCCTACATGAACTATTCGACCCGAATTTGTCCCCAGTCTTCACAGTTGAGAGAGCGCACAAGTCGCTTGGAAAAAACCTCCGCCGGGTGCCACACCTCGCCCCATCCTTGCTAAATTGCTCAATTACCAGGATAGGGACCTCATCCTGCGATTGGCGAGAGAGAAGGGTAAGATCACGCATCAAGGGAATAACATCTCCTTCTACCCGGACTTTACCCCCCTGGTACAAGCGGCCCGTAAGGAGTTTCTGCCGGCGAAGAGGGTGCTGCTGCAAGCTGGTGTGCCATACTCTCTGCTATATCCGGCGAAATTGAAGGTACAGCATGACAACACTTCACACTTCTTCACTGACGCTAAATCTGCGCTCAAGTTCGCTAAACATATCTGTGCTGGGGCCAGAAGAAAATCGCCACGACTGGAGGATGCTTCGGAACACCTTAGTGACAATGACTGAAGGGGCTACTGCTGTGAATTTGTGTAACTGCACCTCAGCCCCATTCGTGCCTCAAATGGACGTCTGGGTACTCCTTGTGCTCACAGCTGTTGCATCTGAACTGAGTAAGTGGGGGTGAGACACTGGCGCATCCACGGGTGCCAAGCTGAGGCTCCTGACTCCATGTTCTCTGTGCGATTATGGTTAAATATGGGTTTTGTAGACCCTGGGGTGGGGGCACCGTTAGGACCCAGGAGATTTACAATTTGTATGTAGCCACCCCGTTCACACGGGGGTGTACGCTGGGCGCACCACGCCTCATGGGGTGCTTCCCATTGTTACTGATGTTGGGGTTTTTGCACGCCTTGCGTGCCTGCGTTTGGGATATGTCACGACCTGATTGGGGGGTTGCTGAGGGTGGAGGGTGGTGGGGGGTGTTTATAAAGTTGCAAGTTCTAGTTCTAATATGGTGCAATGTACTTTTACCTCGGACTACCTGTTTGCGCATTGGATTGATGGACACGATGTGTAGGCGACCTTGTGGCTCTGGGGGATGGGGACAATTGGGGATGGATCTGACTCTACACCACCTACTAGATGGGGGGGATTAAGCTATGGACTTGGAACATTAGAGGCCTTGGTGATTACAAGAAAGCCCGCCTGATGCATGGTATACTGTCCAGGCATAATGTAGACATTTGCTTCTTGCAAGAAACTCATCTTAACACGACCCCCTCACCCAGTTTGAAGAACTCCCGATGGGCGCATGTATACTCTGCCATTTATTCTAACTATGCGAGAGGTGTGGCTATACTCATACGCAGAGGGCTGGATTGGCGGGAACACACTCACGTGCAGGATGTGGAGGGGAGATATGTTTTACTACATGGTTCCTTGCAGGGGCGGCCTATTGTGCTGGCTGCCATCTACGGTCCAAATGTGGACGATCCTGAATTCTTCAGGGGTGTTTGGGCGGAAATTGCGTTGCTGGACTGCCAGTCGGTCGTGCAGGGAGGTGATTTCAATATTGTGCTGAATGATGACATGGATCGAAGAGGTGTGAGCAGACCACCGCATGCTAGAGCACATCAAGCAGTCTTGGATGTAATGAGTGAGGGAATGCTTTCGGATGTGTGGAGAGCTAGACATCCGGATGTCAAAGTGGGGACCTGCTATACTTGCCACAAAGCTGCTTGGTCCAGATTGGACTTCTGGCTAGTGTCTCCTGAGGTTGCAACGTGGGTGTCGAGTGTTGATATCCTAGCTAGATCGCTGTCGGATCATGCCCCATGTATGTTGGAGTTGCGCCCCCCAGACATTATTCACAGGGCGTTCACATGGCGCCTTCCACCACACGCGCTCACGGACCCAGTATTTGTAGAGGAGATTAGAGAAGACATCATTAAATATTTTGCTGAAAATGCTGGGTCAGTCTCATCTGAGGCCATCGAATGGGACGCCTTTAAGGCTGTGATCAGAGGCCAGTGCATAGCACGAAAGGCGGGAGTCCTACGCGCCATCAGAGACACGTTGGCTAAACTGGAGGGAGAGCTGAGAGAACTAGATACTGCTTTTAGCACTGACCCGTCATTAGAGATTGCTGGGGCTCTAAAACCCAAGCTGCTAGCCTTTAATGAGGAGGCAGAGCGAGAAGTGCGATTCCTGGGGAAACAGGCAGAGGCACGTAGGTATGGGGAGGGAGACAGGCCAAGCAGGACCCTTGCTAGGTTGATAGCTCCTCGTACACAGTCCAACTACATCCACACCATATATGACAAGGAGGGGACCCTGGCAGTAGGTCAGGAGGCAGTGTTAGGCGCCTTCGCTGACTTCTACGCATCCCTCTACACCTCCAAGCAACCCACGACCCCAACCTCCTTGCAAGACTTTCTTGACTCTATTGCCCTCGTATGGTTTAATAACAACCACAGACAATACATGGACCTTACTGTAACTGTCCAAGATATCGCTCATGTGATTAAGAGCATGCCGGCCAACAAAGCCCCTGGCCCTGACAACATCCTTCTATAAAACTTATGTTGATGAACTGGTGCCGAAGCTACACTCTGTGTTTGTCGAGGCCCTTGAATTGAACTCCCTGCCAGACTCCATGCAGGAGGCCTTAATAATTACACTCTTAAAACCTGATAAAGATGAGCTGCGCCTGGATTCCTATAGGCCCCTTTCTCTGATAAATGTAGATGCTAAAATTTACGCAAAGGTAATTGCAGATAGATTACAGCCAATGTTACCTATGATTGCACTCCCTGACCAATCAGGGTTTATCCCTGGCCGCGCAACATCACATAACCTCAGGACCATTTTCTCTGTCCTTCACTACTTGCACCCGTCTGTGTAGGCGGCGGTGGTGTTCCTAGACGCCACCAAAGCTTTTGACTCCTTAGAGTGGCCTTATCTGTTTAGGGTTTTGGAACGGATGAGATTCAGTCAAAATTTCATGACCTTGATCAAACTGCTGTACACGGAACCTAGAGCTAGGGTGAGTGTGAATGGACTTGTATCCAAGCCCTTTAGTATCTCCAGAGGGACTAGACAAGGGTGTCCTCTGACCCCTCTCCTTTTTGCCATTGCAATGGAGCCGCTTGCGGCTCGGATAAGGCAGCACCACACTGCAAGGGGCATCGGATTCAGCTCTCGGAGCTTACTAATCTCGTTATATGCGGACGATGTCACCTTATATATCATCAATCCCAAAGACAACATGAATCCGCTGCTCCGAGAATTCGTGAGGTTTGAAGGCCTGGCAGGAGTGTCCATCAACTGGTCTAAGTCTGTTGCCTTCCCCTTGACGGAGGAGACCTGTCGCCCGGCTCCGGACTGCCCACTAAGGTGGGAGACGGACGCTGTTAAATATTTGGGAGTTTGGGTCAGTCGTGATGTACAAGAGCTGTGGTCACTCAACTTCCGAAGGGCGGTGGACTGGCTGGAAGGGAAAATCGAGGTTTGGAACAAACTGCCACTATCCCTGGTTGCAAGGATAGCCTTAGCGAAAATGGTGGTTCTCCCCAAATTCTTGTATTTGTTTGTGAACGTTCCGCTGCCAATGACAGCACACTTTCACGCTCGTGTCCGCTCGCTGTTGTTGAAATTGGTGTGGGCTGGAGGACAGGCGAGAGTGTCCTGGGACCTGCTCACACTACCGCTCCGACAGGGGGGCCTCGGGGCTCCGGATTTGAAGCTTTACTCCCTCTGTGCTCAAGCGCAATTTCTACATTTCTGGGCCTTCCCTACTCCCTACCAACCGCATGTGGCGGTGGAACTGGCCGTGGTCGCCCCATTGCCGCTGCGTGTGGCACTATACGGGAGGGTTTCATGCCCGTCGCGGGAGGTGGATACCGTGGAGATGATTCGCTGGGCCTGGCGCGAACTTCAGAAAAGAGCGGGACTCTCCTTACTTTACGCACCGGCCATCCCCCTACGGGGAAACCCGATGCTGCCTTGCTTGACCGCCAGAGGTGACGTCCTCATGATCCGAGGGAAAAGACTACACACCTTTGCTGATATATATCCTGACGGTACCTTTGTCGAGATGAGCGCGAGCGATGATGTCCAACCTGAATCTTTCGCAGACGCGTTGTTATACCATTCCCTTCGGGAATCCTGCAAAAAAATGGGGCCCCAAATCCCGGAGGAGCCATGCACTCTGGACGCCCTTCAAAATTTGCTTTCACGGCCCTCCCCCAAAAAGCTGGTATCGAGACTGTATAACTGCATGCAGGAGCAGGCCCCGCTAACAGTAGCCACGGCCAAACAGGCTTGGGCTGCAGACCTGGCAGACCCTTTAACAGATGACACATGGGAGTACTGCTGTAAGCAACTCACGGCACTGTCTCCGAACTATCGGCTGCGGCTCATCCACTTCAAATTTCTGCACCGATATTATCGTACGCCGACACTGTTACACCGAATGGGCATCCGCGCGGATGCCTCCTGCTGGAAATGTGGAGGGGAGGATGCGTCCTTTTTCCACGTAGCATGGAGCTGCCCCAAGCTGGATGCATACTGGTCGGAGGTCTTTACAGCCATTAATCAAATCACACATAGAAATGATACACCGACACCGCTCCTGGGATTGTTAGGCTATGTTAAGGATACTGAACCCTGCGACAGAAAACTACATGCACTACTCCTTCTCTATGCCAAGAGACAGATCGCACTGCATTGGGGCAGGAGGGCTCTCCCCTCGTTCACGTGGTGGATTAGGGATGTAACATATGGCCATGCACAACTGACGCACTATTGGGAGACAATGCCCACCGCTTCCAGACCTACTGATATCTGGGACCCGTTCATACAATGGGCTAGAGAACGTGCGGGCTCGGACACCTCGGGGGGGTCACCTGATACGGGTGTTTCGGATGATATGGGCTGAATGTGTTCATTATGTGGTTGAGTGATTGCTGCTCAGAGAACCTGCGCTAGTGCGGACCTGCCCTGAACTGCCACACGCTCCGAACCTGCTGCCCCACTGATCCTGCGTATGTCACTGGCCCTGTCCCCGCTGACCCTCCTGTGGCCTCAAACCTCGGTGGATGGCCCCACACAGCATCCTCCCCCTTCCCCCACCCCCTCCGCCTACACGTAAAAGTGTGGAAGTCTCCACACCCCCACTCTAACCATGGCTTGTCTTGTGTTCATGGCGATCCAGCACAGGTCCGCGCAGCCCCATGGATGGATGGTATGTTGGGTAGCTGTTTCTATGTACTTGCACCGAAGTTTGCTGTTTTCGTTTTCTGTTTGTTGGCGGGATACGTTGGGAGAAAACAGTGCTGTTAGACGTATCCTTTCCACCTGCCGCTGCAGCAGGTTGCTGACCGCTGCTCGTTCCGAGGCGGCCTAGTTGCTTTCTAATTCATCTGCGTGTCTACGACACTGGGAGAAAAGTAAGACCACTTGCGCGCTGAAGTTGCACTGCTCACATCCATGTTTTTACTGTATTGTATATATCTCTGGGAGTGCTAAACCCGGCCAGGTCATGGCCCCCGAACCGTTTTACTGACTCTTGTGCCTTGTATACCTAATAGCGGCCTGCCTCCGGGTTGTTGGCGTGACGCAGTGTAAATCTTCTGTCTCTTTATTGCAAAATAAATGTCTTACACCAAAAAAAAAAAAAAATAAATAAAAAAAAAAAAAAAAATTTAAAAAAAGGAATGCACTTTTGGCCGAAATCTTGATGTGCCTCGTCATGTTCAGTTCAGTGAGATTCCTGTTGAGCGCATCAATGGCTTTTAACCATTCCACAATTTGGGAGTTCTCTTCCTTGTTCGAGATGAGTATCTCCGTCTTGTCGGGATTTAGTTTAAGGTGGTTGCACGTCAGCCAGACCTGGATGTCTCTCAGTAATCATTGAGTCTTTGAATGTCTTTGAGAGAAGTAGTTTCCAGATAGATCTGGGTGTCATCAGCATAGAGATGGAAGCATATGTTGGCTTTCCTAAGTAGTTTGAAGAGCAGTTCCATGTAAATGTTAAAGAGTTGCGGTGATAGCACCGAGCCTTGAGGGACGCCTTTATTGACTTGTTGGAGGTCAGAGGTGAATTTTTAAAAAAAACATTTTTTAGTGCAATTATGCAGAAAGGAGGCGAACCATTTGAGGACTACCTCACCAAGACCAGCTCTTTCTTGGAGGGCCCTTATGAGGAGTTTCTGGTCTACAGTGTCAAAAGCTGCAGAGAGATCAAGGAGAATGAGGAGGCAGCATTGGTCAGAGTCTAGTGAACTGCGGATATCGTTGATGATGTTGAGGATCGCGGTTTCTGTGCTACAGCCTTTTCTGAAGCCGGACTGGTGGGGATACAGGAGGTTGATGTTGTCCAGGTTTTGGGTTAGTTGATGTAATACGCATCTTTCTAGGGTTTTTGAAAGAAGGGGGAGGTTCGACATCAATCTGAAGTTGTTCAGGTCCGTAATATCTAGGCCAGGTGTTTTCAACAAGGGTATGACTTGACCCATTTTAAGGCAGTCTGGAACGATTCTGTTTTCCAGGGAGCTGTTCATGATTGTGCTCCAGAGAGGCGCTAGGGCGTGTTTCAGTTTTTTGGTCAGTAGGGAAGGAATGGGGTCTAGGACATGCGCTGAGGGTTTAGAGGAGGAGTTCAGCCTGACTATCTCAGTTTCCGGAATAGGGTGGAAGCTTAGCCAGGAATTGACAGAGGAACCAGGAGAAAGATCATTCGATCCAGCCAAGATGCTCTTTGTGGGGTGCGTGTTGTTGATGTCCAATGAAAGTTTGATTTTCGTGATCTTATCATTGAAGAAGTTGGCGAAGTTATCGCATAGTTCTTTGGAAGCCTGTATGGAGGAGAACAAGGGCTTGGGGGTTTGTTGTCTATTGATACTATACAGTTCCTTGGGTCTGTTTTTTGTACTGTCCAGCGCCGAGCGGAAGAAGCTGGATTTCTTGTTTTTAATGTGATTGTTGTACTTCCTACGGGCTGATTTGAGTTTATCACGGAGGATGGAGGTAGGGTTATTTCTCCATTTTCTTTCTTTGGCTCTTAATTCTCTCCTTTCAGAGTTGAGGTCGGAGTTGAACCTGGATCTTGATGGAGTGGCTCGGCTCTTTTTTAGCTTTAGGGGAGCTAGTTGAAGGAGCATAGACAGTAGATTTGCGTTGTAGCGCTCAATGTGTTTATTTGTGGAGAGGTGGTCGTTGGTGACAGGAAGAAGAGAACCTATCCGCTTTTCAAGGATTCCAACAGGGATCTATGAGAAGTTTCTCAACCGTTAGGGAGGGTCTTGCACAGGTGTTTGAACGAGCGTTAGTTGATTGATATGAAGTAAGATCATGTGGTGATCTGGCCAGTCTACTGGGAGTATGTGGTTGATTGTGATTGTGTTTCTTTGAGCGATGATGGCATCCAAGGTGGCTCCTTTGTAGTGAGTCTCCTCAGTGCAGTGCTGGATTAAATTATTGTCACTTAGGAAACTGGATAGTGATTAGATTAGCAGGTTGTTAGTCTCATTCCATCGCAGGTTAAGGTTGCCAAGGATTAGATTATTGGCATCTCCGAGTGCGCCATGAGCCATCAGGTCAGATAGGTGTTACCCGAAATTGGAGGTGTTACCTGGAGGGTGATAGAGAAGATGGCAGCGTAAAGTTCCATTGTCTTTGGTTTGATGTTGGTTGAGAGGCATTCAAAGGAGTTATATTTGTATGAGTCTATTTCCGAGATGGCATGTTGTTTTAATGGATGATAGCTACCCCTCTCCCTCTTTGGTCTTTTCTGTCTATGTTGATGATGGAAAAGCCAAGGGGGGACAAGCATGTCTAAGCATGGTGAGGCTAGTTCGTTGAGCCAGGTCTCCGTGATGAATGCAATGTTATTGTCGAGGGAGAGAATGGCCTCTGCTAGTTCAGTTGCATGCAGCGAAGCCGACCTGCAGTTGATGAGCAAGCAATTGGTGAAAAGCTCTTTGTTGTTGGGAGTCTTTTCTATGGGTCCCTTAGGTAGGGTGGTGAGGACGGGTGGTCTCAGGGGTTTTGTGCCGGGAATGTCTCTTCTGGGACCCATGATCACTTAGATTTTGGATTTGGGGGAGTCAAAAGGGGGTGAGTCATAAGAGGAGGCTAAGCCGGCTGCTTCAGTGTCTGACATGGCTGCTTCTGTTCTAGTGGGTCTTGAGGTTGGGGGTTTGTAACCAGTATATGAGTGTCACTGGGCCCTAGTTGGAAGGTTTGCGATTTTTGAGGTAGTTTGTGTACAGGATTCCGTGTCCGGTCTTGGGGGCCTCTGAGGCAGAGTTTTGAGGGTTTTTGAGAGCCAGGAGGAGCTCTTGTGGCTATAGGAGTTGGAAGTGGGGGAGTGCAAGGGGGAGAATGGTGTGGTCTGCGTGCCTTATCCAGGTTGGATAGGATTTCGGCCAGGCCTCGGGCGATCACGTCTATCTCATTTTCTGGTGTCGCGAGTCGTGTAGCCATGGAGTCATGGACGCGGGTGGTGAGTCGTGTAGTCACGGAGTCATGTGAGGGGGTGGGAGCAGACTGCGGGGATTCGCATTGAGTGGTGTAGGTTGAGATTGTGGAGTGCTGTATCTTGCTCAATGTGTGGAGCAGGTTGTCGTCCCTTTTTGTAAACCCGGGAGGGGGTGAATTGGGTCATTTATTTATTTATTTATTTGTTGCCATTTATAAAGCGCGACAAATACCCGCAGGCGTCTCGGCGCTAGACCATTTACATAAATTCAGCTCGATGTAATATGCTCCAACAGATTACTTTTCTTTTAGTGGAAACTATTGGTTAAACAGCCAAGTCTTTAGTCTCTTGCGAAATTGAATGAGTGAAGGGCTTAGTCTGATGTCTTGCGGCAAGGTGTTCCATAATTTAGGGGCTGCTATCAAAAAGCGGCGATCGCTCCAGGACACTGTTTTGGAATGAGGAATCACTAGCTGGTTACGATTAGAGGACCGAAGCTGTCTGGAAGGATGATATGGAACCAGCTGGTCCGTTAGAAAGCGCGGACCTTGATTGTTTAGAGCTTTATACACTATACATAGTGATTTGAACTTGATCCTATTCTGGATCGTCAGCCAGTGGAGTCGTTTAATAGTTTCTGATATGGCCGCAAATTTAGGGGTTCCGGAAAGCAGACGTGCTGCAGCATTTTGTATCGACTGCAACTTCCTTGTGACCCTGACCTGGGTGTTTAAAAATAAGCCGTTGCAGTAGTCAAGGGACGATAAGACCAAGGAACTAACCAGAGTTTTGGTGGCTGCTGCTGGCAAAAACGGACTGATTTTTCTAATCATGCGTAATTTATAGTGGGCTGTGGTAGCAACTTTGCTCGCATGATCCATGAAATTAAGGCCCTCGTCGAAGGTGACTCCCAAGTTCCTAACCTTAGCTGCTGGAGTTGGGGGTGCTCCAAATGTGGGTGGCCACCAAGATGATGACCAAACTGGTGAGAGAGGTCCGAAAATGACTACCTCCGTTTTTTCAGATTGAGTTTCAGGCAATTTGTTGCCATCCACTCTCCTATTTCCAGCATTCCATTTTGGAAGCATTGGGCCACCTCTCATGAAAAGAATTAGAGTTTCTGAGATCAGTGCGCAAACTAGTGAGGCTAGGGAACCCTGTTGGCGGAGCTCGTTCCTGATGTTGCGGTGGGAGGGTCCAAATGGGTGGTGGGATTGTGTTTTCCTTAGGGAGTTGTGTAGTATTGATAGCAGGGGTACTGAAGTGTGAGGTGACTTAGGGGGGCTGGACAGTGGATGTAAAGGGTGGAGTGGATTGTGTTTCCTGTTGGGGCCTATTCACTGTAGCTGGGAATTGGGTGCGACAGGTCGGGTGGGTGTGGAGAGCAGAACGTAGTGTGGGTAAGAGGGCATCGAAGGCTTCAAGGTTCTCGATGTTTGCCTGAATGAGGACAGTGCCGTTAGTGTAGATGGTCACTGAAGTGCTCCCTCTTCTTGACGAGCGATAGGGAGTAAGGCTGTTAATTTGTAGCTGTGTGGTGTGTATGTGGTTTTGGCTATGTAAAGTTGTGCTCTAAGGGAGGAGATCCAGACTTCTGGTCTCTCAGTGTGAAAAATGAGGTCCAATTTAATCGGACCTTTGGAGGAGGAGTGGGAAGGAGTGGCTTTATCTCCTATTCGGATTTGCCTGACTGGTATGACATTAAGGACCCCGAACGGTTTCAATATTTTCAGCTCCGTCACTGGCTGCTCCATTCAGATGTGCGCCCCTGGGTTAGCCGTAAACTTACGACCTATGAGAAATGGCTCCTCTCCAAGCACTCCGATCGTAAAATGATCTCAGAATTGTACCCCATGTTGCTCCCCCCGCATCGCAAGACAAGTCAGCTGATCAGCGCCGCTGGGAAGCAGAATTAGGAAGGAACCTCTCGCGGAAAGAATGGCAACAGATCTACTATAGGGCTCACCACACAGCACGGAACTTGGGGAGCAGGGAAGCGGCGGTCAAGGTGGCCATTTACTGGCATTTGACACCGGCTCGACTGCATCAAATTGATCCTGACCGTAGCCCTGAATGTTGCAGAAGCTGTGGAGAAACAGGCACCCTAACACACATACTTAGGGAGTGTAGGGAGGTGCAGGGGTTTTGGGAGGAAGTTCTTACAGATGTGGACACCTACTTTGAAACAGAGGTCGCCCGATTTCCCGCATACACCCTCCTAGGTTTGCCTAACGCACTCACTTTTCCACTTAAATCTTTATGGGGGAAACAAATGGGGATAGCCCTAGGTGCAGCTGTACATCATATCTTATACCTCTGGGGAACTAAAACCCAGCCCACGCACACTGGGAGGCTGCACAAATTATGGTACACTATTGACATGGAGCGCATGCAAGCCACCCTCACGGCCTCGACAGCATCCTTTCACGAGGTGTAGCGACCGATCCTCTCGCTGCTGGCGCAAGAATTTAATGAAGTGGCTTGCCCCAAATATCTGTGTTTGCTTAGGCTCACAGATGCTCCGACTCCTGCAGAAGGGTCGCAGGATGTGTAACCCATTGTTCCTACATGGCGCATGGCACACCGGTTCCGGGCTCCTGGGTGGGAGTTGGGCTAGGGTGGGATGGTTGGGGGGGTATACGGACGAGTGCGCTTCAGGGAGAGATGCGTTTATTGTTGGCTATAGCACCATTGGCATTCATAGCCCTAGGCCAGATATCTCACCTCTCTCCCAGGTGTTTGATAGTGGGACACCGAATGTACATGCTTAGGTTAGATGCTTTTGTTCTTGATTGTTCCTGCTGGGCTCCATTACGGGCATTGGGTGTCTTTCCTTGATTTAATGTATCTTTGTCTGCTAAAAATCAATAAAATAAAGTTATTAAAAAAAACGTATTCAACGTCTGTTGCAGCACAAGAATTAATCCATTGTATCCATCTCAGATGTAAAGCTTTAGCATTCGAATGCTTGCTTTTGTCACTGCTTCTAAGGCAGGTACAGGCATAACGACCATGATGCGTTTACCCTGTGCGAGGGCTCTCTCTTTTGCTACTGCAGTTTGAACGGCTGTCAGAATTTTTTCCGTAGAAGTGAATTTCATTTCTGCTTGTGTGTAACAAGTGTGATTTGTAAGCTAGTGGTACTTTTCCCTTCGTTAAAGGTTAAGTACGTAAATCCACATTGGCCTGGAATGATTCGGATCACTAAGTTGCATACGTTTAAGCATGTTTGTAAATGTTTTGTTGCTAACATGTCTGTTTGCAGTGAATGCAAAATTTCTGTGTGTTTTTATATCCAATTAACTGTTTTAAAATCAGGCTGGATTAATTCGTAGAGAGGTTTAACCCTTTCTGCGTAATTTAGAATGTATATTCTTCCAAAATTCAGGGAACCTAGAATCAACTAAGTTTTTCAGCGTTTTTGGAGGTTGGAGCATCGCACATTTCTCTAGAAAGTTTGCTGCCAGGCATTTGCATTCACTTGATAACTCGTATCCTAGAAACAGGACGTTGAGGTGGGCAATTCTTGATTTCTTAAAATTGAATTTATACCCTTCAGAGGCGAAGCCCAATATAATGGTGTTCACCCTGTTCAAGTGCCTATCCAAGTCATCGTCTGTTAGATAGATGTCATCTACATATGACACTGCTTCGTCATCATATGTTTGTAGTAATTCTGTTACCCTAGCTGAAAATAACCCTGGGCTGCTCCTGAATCCCTGAGGGAGACGACAGAAGTGACGCTGTGTCCCCATAATTGAGAAAGCGGTCAAATACCTACTTTCATGTGCAATGTTTTGACAGAAGAAACCGTTAGAAATATCTAAAGTGGTTTTATATCTCTTACGCACAATGTTTTTCATTAATGCGTCACTGTGTGAATTTTGTACTGCAAAAGTTTTGCGACAAGAGTTTAGATGTCTGTAATCCAAAACTAGACTATATGTATTGTCTGGTTTAGAGACAGGAAACAAAGGATTGTTCATTGACGAGGCGGATGTTTCAATCACCCCTTGATATTCAAGTTGATCTAATATCTCCCTGACCTGCTTTTTAGCTTCTTGTTTAACTTTGTACTGCCGTTGCGCAGTTGGTTGATTTTTTAGCTGGATTTTATGGTGAGGAGAATCCTCATCCCATTCTACGTGATTTTTATATAATTCAGGAGCCTGGGCTACTGCCCATTTCCTGGCATAGGTATATTTTAAATGAATTGGAATTTGATTGGAGAAGGCTGGCATAATGATGTCTTCGCCATGTGGGCACTCCCTGACAAATTGTGGTGGCCAGTCTTGTTCAGCTAGAAGAATGTCATAACCCTGAGAGAGCAGCTCCCAAAAGAGTGCTCTTATTTTACTAGTAATATCTCCCTCCATCCGGAGTGTTACTTCATGTAACTTATGTGGATTACTAACCCTGGTATCTGCAGTTTCAACTTGGATGTACTCATTCAACTCCACTGTCTCCAGATGATCCTTCAAGTTCTTGCAAGCAATGGTGACTTCTGCTGCGCTGTCCAACATTGTCTGAGCCTACTCCCTGTTCTTTAGTTGTGCCCTCAAGATCCTCGGCATGTCTGATTTCTGACCTGCTACCTTCTTTTTGGTGAATTGAGCTTTCTTATTTTTCTGAACGTGTTGATTGTCTTTGGACTTCACGCGTTCTCCTTGTGTTCTGACCATCCTCTCTTCTTTTCGAATTTCTGTGACGAAGTCTGAAAGGTACGAGAGGAACGTGTATCAGTATCTTGATATCTATCAGGTTTTCTGTAATTATCCAAATTCCTAAGGTTATACCTCCTTTCAAGGGGCTCCTTTTGAGGAGACCTACCTCTGGATTGAGAGCACTTCTCTTTTGAAGTTTGTTTAGTGTTCTCCCACTTCTTTTTAGGAGGAGTAGGAGTGTTTTTAATAAAGACCTTTAACCTTGTAAATCTATTAAATTTTGTATAGTACTAAGTAATTGTTCATCCGACATTGCTTCAATGTCAGGGTCAGGTCTGTAGTTGTCTAAAGCCAGCCATGTTGCTCCTGGTCTACCTAGTGGACCGAGCCTGGTAATGTGATTTATATGTTTTAGGGCGCCATTGAACCAGAGCGCATACTCCTGGTAAGTTCGTGGAATTTCTATATTCTTTAAGGGAATGTATTTCATTGGTGGTTCATCTTCCTTGTAGAAGTGAAACACTTTTGATACTGGATTTGCTTCAGGGAAGACTATCCGAGAATAGAATACATCTGTCTGATGATATTCGTGTGCCTCTATCACAAAAAATACCCTACCACCTCTCGATGTTAGGCCATTTTTTATACGTTTTATAGTGATGATTTTCCTTAAATTCCCAGGAATGTTTACAGCATCATCGTCGGTTTCATTAAAACCTGTTGTGTTAAAAGCTGCCGGATTTACTGCAGCTCCTCCGTTCTCGGTGTCGCTATCCGTCATGATGTTGACTGAAAGTTTGCAGAGCAAGTTTCAAGGAAACAAAGATAAGGTGCACAATATTTTGGAACACACGACTGAGTTACTTTAGCATCTAGCATTAAATTAGTGCCTTACCAAACATTGGGCACCATGTAGTGTTGTTCGTATATTCCCAATAGGCTCTGCACATTGGAATAATATATCCTATAGATTAGACGTAGGACTTAGGTCAACTAGGTCTCTATCGAATATACTAAACTTAATTGTGTGTGTGCCAGCTAACTTAGAGGTCACTAAAAACGTTCTCAAATTCACAAGAAGGGATTAGTTTCTGACAACCGCATAAACATGACAACTTTTTTTCATCAGAATATATCTCTCAGAGTGGCGGAAACAATAGATCAGTATTTCACTCAGTCAATCGTGCATGCTTCGTTTCTACAGAGTTGCAGAGAAATAGAGAGACGGGCGTTTTCAATACAAGGTTTATTCAACAGTCTTCTTCTCATGCAAGAGATATGAACTGCTACAATCGTTAGACAGAATATATAGTATAATGCGTACAGCGGGAATAGCATTATAAAATAATACTGTAACAGCATGGTACGGTTTCTAAGCCATAACATACATACATAAATAACAGACTAAAATACTCAACTGGTGCTTCTAAAATACGCCTACACCAGTGTACCTAACCTAGGTCTAGTACGAGGGAAGAAGTAAGTATTGTTTAGCATTGGTTTAAGTTCTTTGCCAAGAATCCACCAAAGGTTTCTCTAGGTTCTAATCAGCTCCATACCTTAGTGTGGTATCGGGTTCCCAAGGCCTACATGCTCCGTAGATAACCCACTTACACCAAAAGAACTGTTGGCACGGAAACTGAAAAGTACAGAGAACAAGTTTATTAAGACCCCATGGGGTGGTGGTACATTCCTACAGCACCCTTCGGTAATGCAAGAAGTATCACACCGAACGTTGGTGTGATTCGTTCTTTTATACAGTTTACAGGTAATAGGCGGTACAAAGTTACAGGGTTTTATGTACATATATGGTCATTTTTGGAACACAGCCAACTCATGGGAGGGGTTACAACTCCGCTGGTCATTTTGGCGGAACATTCCTGAGGGGTGACTGGTCAGTTGGGACTGCGCATGTACAAGCTTGACCGTTACTAAAAATAGCCTGTTGCTGGGCAAACTTGAGTGGTCAGTGGTACGGACAACGGACTAAAGGGCATGCTGACCACGAGGCCGCTCATTCCCTAAAATGGCCGCCACAACGTACAAAATGGCGTTTTCTAATATGGCCAAGTTAAGGAGAATAACGTGTAGCAAAGCTAAGCGCTAACCCAGCTATCGTCAAATTACGACAGACGACCCTTTTAGCGTTTAGCTGAAGCTACCTCATAGTGGACATAATCCAGGTATTCGTCCTCAATATCAATTAACATTATTTGGGCAACTTCTTTATGAAGCTTCATTTCATTGAGAGCAAGAGTACGTCTGGATGGAATGCAGGCTGATAAACACATGGAACATAAGGCAGGACCACATTGTATACATAAACATACAAAGAACAATATCCCAACAATGACACATAAAATCGTTAATAGTTTCCAACCCCAAGCGGTAAGCATTGACCAGAACCATCCTGAAAGAGTCCAAGTTCCATTGTCCGGGTGTATTTCAGCAGCTATTTTGTGCAACTTTGAAATAGCATCATAAACAGATGGCGAATTATCTGGCACGTACACACAACAACTACTTCCGATAATTCTACATGCCCCCCCACGGTCAGCTAGAACCACATCTAGAGCCATGCGGTTCTGAAGCATAACAATTCTAGAAATCTGGAGTTCTTCAGTAATATTCCCTAATGCAATAGCAGTATCATTGGCTACAGCCTCAACAACTCGAGTCAGTCGTCGTATTTTCCGACTATTCAAAGCAGCCCCCACAAAGGAAAACAGTCCCAGATTAAAGTCCACATATTGTTGTAAGGCAGTATCGGTCTGGTCGATGTCATCCAGAACCACAGTTCGTTTAACACGATTCAGTACGAAGTCGTGATAAAGCACATAATCATTGTGGTACATTGGTGGGGCAATGAATACAGGGGGCAATACAAAGGATACATAACATGTACCTAACCATCCTAAAGGGAGCTGATGATAACCTTTAGTTCCACAAATAAAGTAGGTATTACGAGATGCCACAAACGATATGCCATTCGGGCTGTCAAATGTAAGTGTAGTGTTGCATTCACTTTTTCCTACCGGGATTGTACCTTTATTACGTATGCACAAATCAGCTTTAGTGGCAATAACATTAATAACATGTGAACTGGATACATTAATGTTCCTTTGGTTGCTGTAAACACGGGGTGCAGACACATTGTCGGGGCGGTACTCTTCCCATTCAAATCGAGTACCCTCAGCTCGTGGATACCCATCCCGGTCATGGTGACAAATCTTATTCAAACGAAAAAGCACCCCCCCTTTCATTGGCCATCGCAAAGTGAATAGAAGAGTGTACCAGGCATTGCAGGATCCATTATGTGAAAATGGGAGCGGGATGAGTGGAGTGCCCCCTTTCTTCTGATGACCAGGCAACATTCCACACACCCAACAGTTGGAAGTATTTGTCATGTTATGAGTATGATGCAGAATCTGAATAAAGCTATTGTTCAAATAAGTCTGTCGGTGCCGTTCTTCGTGGTAGGGCAGGGTAAAGTGAAAATGTTCAGATGGAGCCGGGGTAGTCGGCAGCAAATATTCACGTACAGGCACCACGAGTTCTACTACCCAGGCTATCACTGCTATTACCACAATTGTCAAAACGAATAAAATGGCACCAAGTATTCTTTTGTCTCGTGATGCAGTGGACGCCATAGTTCACAGAGTTCACAAAGTTTCTGATGTGTATATATATACCTAAAAAAAAGAAAAATATGGTGCTGAGCTCCGAGGTAGCCGTTGTTTTCTTCTCCGGGGTCAAGACGGGTGTCGCTACTCTTGGCAGAACAGACCCCCCCCCCTTGAGATTCCCGGCTTCCGTTTCACAAACCCCAGAGCGGTAACCAACCAGTCTCGAAAAACAAAAATCTTCTTTCTATCTTGGCCGCAGATCGTAGCGCTGTCGTCCAGAAACAGTGTGGTCCGGGAAGGCTCCCTCGACTTCGGCCGATGTCACAGCTGGGCTCTTTTCTTTATCCAGAATCTCCTTGTAGTCAGTCAACACAGCAGGATTCACCAGATCCGGAGAAACACGACGGCAGTGAGTTGAGTGCACCCACCGCTTTCTGTTGGTCACTCGTACAGCTGTTCGAGTTGCTAGGAGGACCTGCTCGGGGCCACGCCACCTCGGTTCCAAGCTATTCGCCCTCTCAAACGACTTCACCATCACGAAGTCACCAGGACGAAGGTTGTGAGCCTCTCCATTGGAGTTGTCAGGGAGCGCTTCTTGAACCTGTTGATGAATAGAAAGCAAATCAATTGTTAATCGTGCCAAATAATCGTTCATCATTATACAAGGCACATCATGTATCAATCGCGGCTTAGGCACTCCCCAAATGTTCATAGGCCTTCCAAGCACCACTTCATACGGTGTGAGGCCTGTTCGAGAGTGGGGCACTGATCTGAGAGAGAGCAATGCTAGCGGCAAAGCATCCGGCCACTTCAATGACGTAGACGCCACAATCTTAGCCAGTTTTAGTTTCAACGTGGCATTGTACCGCTCGACAAGACCTGCTGACTGAGGGTGGAACACAGCATGAAACTTCTGCTGGATCCCCAACCCCTTCAGTACATACTCCACAATTTTCCCAACAAAATGAGGCCCATTATCGCTCCACAAAAATTTGCAAACTCCAAATCGAGGGAAGTACTCCTTGAGCAACACCTTAGCTGTTGTCAAAGCTGTATTATCTTTTGTGGGGAAAGCCTCAACCCATTTGCTAAAAGCACACACCACCACTAAGACATACTTAAGGTTATTGCAGCGCTCAAGCTGGATATAATCCATTTGGAGTACCTTGAATGGTGCAGAAGGTGGAACGAACCCTCCTTTCGGAGTATGGGTCCCCTTTGCAGGATTGTGCTGTAAACATATCAGACAGGTCTGCACTACTCTCTTGGCAGTATTGGCAATCTCGGGATGCTCCCAAACTCGTGTTAACAATCGAGTGATTGCAAGAGCTCCCACGTGCGCCAATCCGTGTGTCATCTGAACCATCGCCTGCAAGTAAGCTGCAGGCAATTTCCATCTCTCCATATCCTTGCTTCTCCAACAACCCTCATCATCTAGTACCCCTTCTGCTGCCCATGCTGCAAGTTCTGATTCAGTAGCTGATTTCTGAATATCTAGTATCTCCGCTCTAGCATCATACCATCGCTCAGCCTGTGATTGTGTTACATACATGGGAGAGTCAGTTCAGGACATAGCTGTTTGTCTTGCTATGCTATCTGCAAAAGCATTTCCTTGACCCACTTTATCAGTGATCTTTTTATGGGCACTGCATTTAATTATCGCTACTTTCTTTGGACAAAGCAACGCGTTTAAAAGGTCACGCACTAGTTCTCCATGCATAATGTGTACTCCATGAGAAGTCAAAAACCCACGTTCTCTCCAGAGTAGCCCAAAATCATGCGCTACTCCGAAGGCGTACCGGCTGTCTGTGTATATGTTCACACATAGGCCAGCACTCAGTTCGCAGGCTCTTGTCAAGGCTATCAGCTCTGCTGCTTGAGCCGATTTCTGTGGTATTCTAGCTGTTTCTACCACTGTCTTAAGTGTTGTGATCGCATATGCTGCGGAAGTCGTACTATCTGGCAGCCTCAAACACGATCCATCAACCCACAGTTCCCCATCCACATCTGGAAGTGGCATATCCTGTAAGTCGACACGACCCTTTGTCTGTTCCTCGGTCAGGAAAACACAGTCATGATGTTTTTCTTCCTGACCCTCCTCGACCGGATAGGGCAATAAAGTGGCAGGGTTCAGGGTAGCGCATCTTTTCAGTGTCATATGTGGCGCCAGAAGTGTGAGCTCATATCCTGTCAAACGTGCGCTCGTGAGATACTGGGTTTTCGTTTGATTCAACAGGGCATCTACAGCGTGGGGAACTAACACCAACAATTTGTGCGATAAAACTATTCCCTCACTCTGTCGTATAGCTACCGCTGTTGCTGCAACTGCTCGAAAGCACCCAGGTAACCCTCGTGCTACAGGGTCAAGAACCGCTGAAAAGTATGCGCATGGCCTTTGTTTATCCCCGTGTGCTTGCACTAACACTGATAACGCGCACCCATCTTTCTCGTGCACGTACAACGTGAAGATCTTTGTATAATCTGGTGTACCTAACACGGGTGCAGAGCAAAGGGTTTGTCTCAATTGGTCAAAGGCATTTTGACATTCATCTGTCCATTCAAGGGGCATTGGTGTAGTTTTGGACAGTAACGCTAACAAAGGTTTTATAATGTGCGAAAACCCCATGATCCACTGTCTACAAAAGGACGTTAAACCTATGAAGGCACGTACATCTCTCTGAGTGCGGGGGATTGGTGTGTCTAAAATCGCCTGAATTCGATCTGATGTTAATGCACGCCCCTCCTTAGACAAAAGATGACCGAGGTAGGTCACCTTGGGTCTACAGTATTGAAGCTTTTTCTTCGAAACCTTTTGATTGTTCTGTGCCAAAAAGGAAAGCAAAGCAATTGTACTCTCCTCACATTGTGCATAAGAGTCTGCAGCTAACAAAAGGTCATCGACATACTGAATAAGGGCAACTCCAGATTGCAATTCAAAAGAATCAAGCTGTCTTTTTAAAGCCTGGCTGTAGATACTAGGACTCTCAGTGTTACCTTGAGGAACACGACAAAATCTATACGATTTATTATTTAACGTGAAGCCAAACAAATATCTACTATCAGGGTGGATAGGGATAGAAAAGAACGCATTTTTCAGATCAATGACACTAAATTTCGTTGCCGTTGGTGGCACCAGTGTAAGCAATGTTGTGATGTCAGACACCACCGGGTATTGGGGGATGACAATTTTGTTAATTTCTCTCAAATCAATAATAAATCGATAAACCTTGTCGTCAGTATCTTTCTTAAGGATCGGGAGGATAGGGCTGTTGCAAATATTGTAAGGAACCTCCTCCACTACTCCTGCAGTGATCAAATCTTGGACAATGTGTGTCAGGGCAATTTCACCTTCCCTAGAAATCTTATACTGTGGTACACGTGGCAAAGGTACTCCCTCCTTTACAGTGATATGAATAGGTGGAATAAGCATCTCTCCCACATCCGTATCTGAGGTCGCCCATAACGTGTGCGGGAGAGAGGCTAATGCTGCAGTGTCTTGTATAGTGCAAAACCTGTCCGATTCGGGATAATTGTCATTCAAAATAACCCGCACTCCCTCGGGGGCGCAACGTATCGTTGCTCGAAAATATTTAAGCAAATCAATGCCCAAGATGTTATCTGGTGTATGGGGCGACAACAAAAATTGACCAAAACTGAAAGATTTATCAAGACAAAGTGCAAGGGGTTTTGACAATGGGCTAGGAGAGGGTGTGCCATCAAACCCTACACATGTTATCATTTCGCCAGACAGGGGAGCCCTCGGAACCAAGTTTTTTGACAAAGCGCTACGAGTAGCTCCTGTATCGACTAAAAACTGATCAGTAGAACCCAAAATGCCCGCTGATACATATGGACCCTTCTGATCTACCGGCACTTCAACTGATTCCGTACCCCATCCTACGCAGTCCTATGCATGCACATAATCCTGATGCTCCACATTCTCACCCTCCGATATCTGATACTGATTCCGTCTATCAAAAGTGTTACGTTCATCCTGGCCACGGCCCCTCTCTTCAACCCTTCCACGGTCACCTCCGCCACCTCTCGCCCCCGAATAACTGTTCCTCGACCTTCCACCTCCTCGACCACGCTGACTACGTTGTTCACAAAGTACCGGACAATCTTCAGCCCAATGCCCAAATTCCTTACAAAAAGCACATTGATCCTCCGCTATATCCGTACGACCATACGACGCATTACCCCCACCTCGTCTGCCTCTATCATTCCCTCTAGATTGCGTTCCACGAACCTGTGCCAACATCACCTTCGTTTTCAATTCCTTCGCTTTCTTATCAACACTTTCCTTAGCCTCCAATTCCTGCCGCTCATAATACTGAGCCATAGTTAACAAAGACGCAGGGGTCGCCGTGGCCCAGGAACTTTCACTCGATTTTAATCGTTTTGCGATCTCCGGTAGGAGATTAGCCACATACTTATCTACAAACAAATGCCTACCCATATCATCTGTTAACGATTGACCTCTGTAATCGTGAAACGCCTCTTCAAAGCGTGTAAAGAAATCTGAGACCGTTTCATCCGACTTTTGTTTGCACGAAGCTAGCATGGTCCAATCGATCTTTTTAGAAGGAACAAGCGTTTTTAGTTTAGTCAAAATAGCCGCCGGGAGGCCTAGAATCAACTCACATGGCTTACATGCAGGTTCCCTATCTAAATCCGCTTGGTTTATTTCTTTCCACGTTCCCCCAAGTATTGTTTCATCATTATTTTTACGAATTAATCTCCACATATCGGGCGGAAGAATTAACCCAAAAAACAGATCTATATCAACAAGAGTCATAACACAGGAGGAAATAGCCCCCTCTACCCCTTCATAGAATGCTGCTGGGTTTTTACGAAGATCAGGCAAAGAATTTTTCAACGCCATAACATCTGCTCTATTCCAAGGCGTATACACCCAATTATATATAAAATACCCCTTCGCATCCTTTGATGTTTTATCCTCATCTGTACCATCCCCTTTAGGTGGAACATACAAAGGTGCAGCTTCACGCATAGGCATAACATGCACTTTATAATTCTTATCTGAACCCCGGAGAGAACACTCCATAACGCGCTCTGTTGACCCCGGCACGGGCTCCTTATTCTGTTTCCTTTCATCCCGCAATCTGGACGCTTCATCCCGTAGCTGGATCAGTTGTTTGACAAGGTCATCCGTATCTGTAAGGGCAAACAAACCTTTATTAAGTTCTCACAATAAACCGACACAGCTTTAGGTTCTAGAGTATCTGAATATTTACGATATCGAGCAACAACTTCAGTCGCGAGAGTAGCCAAAAAACACAATTCTTTGTCTGTCCATTTACCCCTTTCAACTACAACATCTGATACAGTTACTTGGCCCAGATTTAACTTCCTAGCATAACTCCGCAACTCCGCTCCTCTCTGAACAGATAACCTGGCACTCGATAGATCCTTTTTGTCTCGCCCTTCATCGTCGGAATCTTCAGTCGGAGCCGTAGGTGAAACATACGGAGGCGGCGATCGATCTAATAACGAAAAATCATCAGTTTCATTATTAAGGACAGGATAAAGCGGTCGCCGAATAGGAAATTGACCGGTCGTTTGCAATTTACGTTCCCGTTCCTCCCTCTCTTTCTTTTCCTGAGCCTCCTTTTCCTCAGCCTCCTTTTCCTCAAGCTGTAAAGCCTTATCTCGAGCAGCCTTACGCTGCTCTTTATCCGCCAAGGCAACCTCACGTTTCATACGTTCACGCACCGCTTTCTCCCACATTCGTACACAATCAAACATATTCTGTCTAGACCTGCGCTGAAACAAACATTGGTCCACAAACTGAACCTTTCGTAAATCAAACGACCCATGTAGTGGCCATTGCAATTCGGGATCGGTTCTGGTGTATTTATGCCATAATTTACTGTACATTATAGGGGGAAGGCCAAATTTTATGTACATTTCACGGTTTGGAGTTCCTTCTGGGGGAGCCGGCTGTGATTCCGCTAACCTAATTGAGGTACCATTTCCAAGACAGCACATCCCTCGGAGTGTGCTTAAAACAGGTATGTTCAAAAAGTATCACGAAAGCGTGATACCATATAAAATGGCACTTACAGTACTTCACACAAATGTGCCGCTCAAAATAGAAAACAAGATTAGAGAAACATCTCTACATGCCTGCCTATGTGAAGTGCACTACACATATAGGTTCAAAGTTCGCAAAGTCACAAATGTTAGCTAACTCAAATCAAAGTCATAGTCACAGAACTTCGGTAAGCGTCCGTAGACTACCTCACCGATCACAAATCGTAGAACTTCAGTAAGCGTCCGTAGACTACCTTACCGATCACAAATCTTACCCAAATCTCAAAAGGTCCAGATTCCAACTGCCAAGGTCTTTAATCGAATCAGCCAAACGGCACTTATCCAGCAACGCAGACGATCAAGAACTCAGTCGGAGACCGGCGCCACCTGGAAGGTCAGATCAGAAGGAAAGGAAGAAAACACCGTGGGTGCCAAGACTCGGGTCACTCAGTGGCAGCGTACGCGTCCATGGCGAGTTTCCAATCCTTCGTCACGACCTCTCCTTCGGGCATCCGAGTCGCCGATGAGTCCCTTCGTGGTCGCCAATTTGTGGTATCGGGTTCCCAAGGCCTACATGCTCCGTAGATAACCCACTTACACCAAAAGAACTGTTGGCACGGAAACTGAAAAGTACAAAGAACAAGTTTATTAAGACCCCATGGGGTGGTGGTACATTCCTACAGCACCCTTCGGTAATGCAAGAAGTATCACACGAACGTTGGTGTGATTCGTTCTTTTATACAGTTTACAGGTAATAAAAAGATAGGCGGTACAAAGTTACAGGGTTTTATGTACATATATGGTCATTTTTGGAACACAGCCAACTCATGGGAGGGGTTACAACTCCGCTGGTCATTTTGGCGGAACATTCCTGAGGGGTGACTGGTCAGTTGGGACTGCGCATGTACAAGCTTGACCCTTACTAAAAATAGCCTGTTGCTGGACAAACTTGAGTGGTCAGTGGTACGGACAATGGACTAAAGGGCATGCTGACCACGAGGCCGCTCATTCCCTAAAATGGCCGCCACAACGTACAAAATGGCGTTTTCTAATATGGCCAAGTTAAGGAGAATAACGTGTAGCAAAGCTAAGCGCTAACCCAGCCATCGTCAAATTACGACATTAGAACGAAGGCGGTTGCTATCTCTTTCTCGGGACTTGATTTCCCAACCCCCCACAAGGGCAGTCAGAAGCACTGGAGCTGGATTTCTCGGCAGGAGAGGGCAACTTCCTGATCAGTGCGTCAAATGGAGAGTCGGCTTCCTTAGGCACTTGCTGTAGAGAGCTGCGTCAGGCAAGTAGGCTGTCGATCTGCTCCGAACCACAGCATTTTGCTATAGCAAGTGAAGGTATATTTACATCTTGAAGGTGTTTAGGAATGCCATGTTTGACATAATGACGGGCATATGAACATCATAAATGAACCCCTGGGGAATAGTTGTTCATTGTAAACCAACTGAGTTCTTGGAGAAATCAATATTCAAGAAAGGGCAAGTCCCTGACGGCTTAAGCTGGTTTTCCCAGAAATTGTTGTAACGTTTGGTGAACGGATGAAGTATCCATGCCTGTATTTGGGTAGCATGGGCTATGCCTAAATAAGGGCTTGATTTCTATGCCTATATAAGGGTAACGTGAATTGTACCTATATAAGGGCATGAATCAGAAAAATTAAATTGGAACCTAAAACGCCACACAACAGTATGGGGTTCTGACTGCGAAACCTGCAACCGAAGAAAACATGGGTCAGTTTATTATACTACAATGTACAAGATGCACCACAGTTTAACTCTACCAAACAATACCTCTTCTGTTTGCACTCACATACGCCTGTTTAAATGTGTGGGGTACTGTCTGTGAAACCTGCAACAGAAGATGCATGAGTTTAACTCTACCAAACAATTACCTGTTTGTTCTGCCTGTACTCATGTCTGCCTGTGCAATTTTATTTGTAGTACGGTCTCATAAACCTGCAAAAAAAAGGGGTGCAGATTGTGAATCTATTTACCCAGCAACCCTAACCCAACAAGGAACGTAAACAGAATGACCTTGTCTTTGTGGGTACTCGCACCTGACCAATCAAATCCGAATACCTTAGTCTGGAAACCTGCAATTGAAGACAAGATTGTCAGCAAACGCTCGAAGAATTACATGAATAGGACCGGTCTGGAGACCTCTATAGGAAAAATGACCAAATAATTACCTGGGATTCCAGTCTGGGACAAACAGGCGTGTGCCCATGTGTTTCATTATTAGCATCCATTATCTTAAACTGGTCTATAAATCTGTATTTTGTGTTACACCTTCTTTGATGCAGCTTTTCCCTGGTATTCAAACTGCGCAAATGGTTGAGGTGGGTGAACAAGGAAATTGACAAGGAAGAGTGAGCAGCACACAATCCATCAAAAGATCCCAACTGAGGGGGCGTGGCCAAGATGGCGACCTAGGAGGATGCTAATTCCGGAGGCTCCCTGTTCCGGGGTCTCCTCGCCGGACAAATCCTGCTTAAAACTTCCCTATAACAGCACAGGAGTTGGCGGGGAAACAAGCACACACTCGGCGCGGTCATTTTGGGGCACAGGAGAAGCAGCAGCGACCTTGAAGAGCCCGACACTGCAAAATGGGGCTCTGACGGGGAGAGCGCCGGAGCAGACGAGAGCGGGGCTAGAGAAGTAGACCCTGAGCTTAGGAGGTCTGGAGGCCTGCCGGCGGAGAGTCGCCCATATCGGAGTGCTGCTTGATCATGTCTGCAGCGACCCCATGGAGCAGCAAGAATCTGATCGCGGCCCCTCGCAGACAGCAAGCGGGAGGAGGGCCGCACCACGCGCGGAGGTGCGAAAATCGAGGCCGGGGCAGTGAGGCCTACACTGGAGGGGCGGAGATCCAGGCGCTGACCCATGAAGATTACCCGCGGAATTCAATCGTCTCTGGTGCGGGAGGGGAGAAGGGCCTGCGGACTTCAAGAGAAGTGAGGAGATGAGGGGACACCAGGCCTGGGCCCCAGCGTGGACCCTAGCTCCAACCTGTGCAAGAGACGCCATTTGGGAAGTGCGGCGTGCTGGGCCGGACATGGTGGGGGAGCTCTCTCCTTAGGCGCTCCCGCCCGAGAGAGTCTGCGGCACGGGCCCCCACGGACTCACGCCTTGAACACAACAGGGCCAGTGACAGGCCCCCATGCACTGGGCCCACAGCATGGAGGCAGAGCCAATGGCGGGACCGGCTGGGCCACATTCAGATGAGAGGTGGCACAGAGAGACTGAGGCAGTGAGCCCAGGGGAGCCTGTGGCTGGCGTTGGGGAACCAACATAAGAAAACTCACCGGGCAGAAAGCCAGCGGCGACAGCTCAGTGGCGGGGATCCAGAGGGCCATAGAAAAGAGGTCCGGGGGTTGGTGGTGCTGCTTCCCCCCCTCCGCCCGCACTGCTACACGTTCCCCCGGGAGGAAGAGGCGTCCCCCCGCAGACCACGTGGAGCGCCCCATCCCACTGCTTTGGCACATCACAGCTGAATCAAGGAGGGCAGACCCCTGGCGCCCAATAGACCAAGGTGGGCACAGATCCAAAGAACAGCGGCCTAGCATGGCCAGCACAAGGAAAAAGGGTGAGTGCACGCTTACAGATATGCTCCTCAAAGGCCCATCCAAAGGTGATAAAGGGCCCCCCTCTCCGGCTGCCTTGAACACCACACGGACTCAGGAGATGGGGAGGTGCCCATCACCAAGACATTCCTAGAGACCCTATTCAATTCCGTGTAGGAAGATTTCCACACGCTAAAGCAGGAAGTTGTCAGGGAGGTTCGGGAGATACGCCGCGAAGTGGACAGTTTGGGGGAGTGGGTGGCGACGTTGAGGACTCGGATCAGATCAGAAGTGAGGAAATTGAACAGCTTCAGCAAGAACTTCTACGCCTTCGGGACCAACAGGTAGACCTACAAGCGCACGCCGAGGATCTCGAAAACAGGTCTCGACGCAATAACATACGAGTCCGAGGCATCCCATCTAAGGCAGAAGGGGCGGACATCACCCGGTACTTGCAAGGCTTGTTCCGGGAGATTTAGGGGGAACCCACGGCCTTCGACGTTCGCATCGACAGGGCACACAGAGTAGGATGAGTGCCTGCTCCGCCGCCGGACATCTTGGCCTTTTTACGGGACTTCCCTTTAAAAGAGAGAATCCTTTGTGAAGCTCGACAAAAGCAACCTCTCCAATACCAGGGTTACCCAGTGGCACTCTTCCAGGATCTGTTGGCCATTACACTTCAAAATAGAAAGGCTTTAAAAGTCACCACGATGTTCCTGCGGGACAAGGGGATTCCATACTCATGGGGACACCGATTTCTTCTGATCTTCAAATGGAACGGAACTTTGCAACAATTGCAATCCCTTCAAGACCCTTGCGCCCCATTGGCATTGAACACGATGAAGGTTCAACTTCACCAAGACCGTTCCAACAACGCTCACGGGGAGGGTGGCAAAGAGTTGGTCGTAGAAGATCGCCCGTTGTGGAACTAAAACCAAATCCGGCCACTATGTCCCAAGAACGGGCCATGGCTATCCAGGAGATGTCCAAGGACACATCCCCAACAGAATGATTTGCCTGAGTGATGGGGATACAAATGCACTACGGCAGCGCTGGTACGGGGAGGGGGAGGCGGGCAAGGGGGCGATGGGGTCACCTCGGCTACATGCCCAACTAGGAACTTTCACCACAGGCCAGCAATACGAGTTTCCTGGCCTGGGACTATGACACACTGTTGGGGTCTATGTGTTGGGGCTAGGGTGGGGTGCGGAGGGTGTGATTCAAAAGTTGGTAGGTTGGGGAGGAGGGGATGGGGGTGGCTTGTTGGGGTAGGGGGTTGGAATGGGGGGCTGGGGAGGGTAGGGGTTGGGTGGGCGGGGAGGTCTCCGGTGTGGCGCACAACTGGGGGCATTACACGTCTCGCCTAACCCAGGCACCACCCCTAGGAGTAACATCTCCCACATACATGGAAAACATGTATGTCAACGCCCTTAGAGTCATTACCCTGAACGTAAAGGGGCTCAATAACCCTGTCAAGCGGCGGGTGGTGCTATCCTACCTGGAGAACTCAGGCGCCTCAATCTGCTTGTTATAGGAAACACACTTCCTCTCCAGGGACTGGCCCAGAATGCGCTCCAGAGCCTTCCCTCGCCAATTCTACTCTTCCCCTAATGAGAAAAAAGCAGGAGTTGCCATTCTCTTCACTAGTCACTTTCAAGGCCAAGTGGGGGACAAGGTTGCAGAAATTAAGGGCAGGCTCCTAGCTTACAATGTGCGGGTGGGGGACATGTCCTTAGTCATTGGATCTATATACGCCCCAAACTCCGGGCAAGAGTCGTTTCTCAAAGGGGCCCTATCAGACGCCCTTACACTCCTGACACATTACACACTAGTGGGTGGCGATCTCAACCTGGTGATGGACCAAGCCAACGACAGATCATAATCACCATTATGGCGCCACAGGGGCGATTTCTCTAGAGGGAAGGAAATGGTTGGCAGGCAGAGGCCTTTCTGACATCTGGTGGGAGGCACAACCCCTCACTACTTAATACACCTACTCACATGCACATCACACTTATGTTCAACTAGATCATTTTTTGGGGTCCCCTGATAGTGCCGCAAAGATAACAGACGTAGACATAGTCCCCGCGGCCCTCTCAGACCATGACGCGGTTACACTCATGATCACTGTCCCAAGTCTTCCCACTAAGAGAGGCCGATGGCGCCTGTGGGAAGCCCTCCTATATCGACAAGGGTTACACAACAACTGCACAAATGCATAAATGAATACCTAGCACTTTACGACACACCTGACGTACCAGTGACAGCAGTATGGGAAGCACTTAAGGCGGTGGTGCAGAGTGACCTCATTGCGATATCGGAGGTCGAGGCTAAGGACCGTAGGGATAAAAGGGAGGTGCTCTCGGCACAAGTGTCGAAACTGGAGAGAGTACACAGTGGCACAGGGGCCCCTAGGATTTGGCGATAGCTAAAAGCGGCCAGGGTGCAACTGGCAGGACTGGATCTAGATCACGCGGAATACGCTCCACTTTGGCTGCGACATACTTACTATGTGTGAGGCGATAAAACCGGGCGACTACTAGCAAGCAAACTCAGGGCACGAGTCCAGAGGTCTAAAATCACCACTATCAAGGGCAACAAAGGGCAGGAGCTCCAAGATGACCTTATAATTGTGGATGCCTTTCAGGCCTTCTATGCCTCGCTCTACAGCACAGATCCTTCTCTAGACAAAGAGGAGGCAGCTTATCTGAACGAGGCGGCGATCACGGTGTTCCAGGAGGTGGGTACTACCTCTTTAGATGCACCTATCCGGACGGAGGAAGTGATTTTGGCGATATCATGCCTAAAGCCTATGAAAGCGCCGGGGACGGACGGCTTCTCCACCGGGTTTTATAAAGCATTTTGTCTCCGGCTGGCGCCACTCTTGACTAAGTTAGGTTTCCAACGGCTTAGGTTTCCAAGGTCCGGGCTCCATCCCCCCCCCGACATGTTGGAGGCCGATGTCATAGTACTGCCCAATCCGGGTAAAGATGCTACGCAATGCGCCGCCTACAGGCCCATATATTTGCTCAATCTCGATCTCAAGCTCTTTACAGGGATCTTGGAAGCAAGACTGAGACCATGTTTACCTGGCATCATAGAGCCCGACCAATCGGGATTTATCCCAAATAGGTAGTGTCACGACAACACCAAACGTCTCCTAGATGTCATAGAAGCCCATTATAACAACTCTGATATGGTGCTCCTCTCTGTCGACGCTGAGAAAGCGTTTCACAGGGTGGACTGGGGCTTCCTGGACAAAATGCTCATACCTTTTGGTATAGGTGACCGCTTCAGAGCCTGGGTTGCCAGCTGCTATGAAGCGCCCTAGGCATCAGTCCGCGTCAACGGCATTGCTTCGCAACCATTTGACATTAGACGGGGCACTAGACAGGGGTGCCCCCTCTCGCCTTTACTTTTTGCGCTTTACATAGAACCACTTGCGCAAAGAATCAGGGATAACCCTGATATACCTGGCATCACATTTGGGGGCGACCGCATACCATCAGCCTTTACGCCGATGACATTTTGGCAGCCCTGGATAATCCCAAGCAGTCCGTACCAGCTTTTCTCAAAGAAATGGAGGCTTTTGGGAAAGTATAGGGGTTCAAAATGAATACGGGTAAGTCCATGATCCTCCCTCTGGGCCGCAATGCTTGCAAGTCCGCTAGCGGAACCTTGACGTACGGGGTATTGTCTTCTCGCACCTCGATCCCCTATCTCGGAATCACCTTGACACCAAGTACAACACAGACTGCGAACAGGAACTATTCGGATCTCTACTCCCAAATCCAGGGAGACCTAAGGAAATGGCGAACATAACCGCTCTCGCTGCTGGGTCGTGTAGCGGCGATCAAAATGTCCCTGCTGCCCAAAGTCCTATACACATTCCAGACCATCCCTGTGACTCCACCACCAGGAATGCTAAGGAAGTTGCAAGACACAATACAGCAGTTCGTATGGGTGAGGAAGCGTCCACTAACGCGTAGAGATCTCGCTCAACAGGCGCCGCAGGAGGGGGGCCTGGGGATTCCTAACTTACTGAGGTATTTCCAAGCGACACAGCTACATTATTTCTTAGGATGGAACCACCCCGAGTCAGAAAGGAGATGGCTCTTCCAAGACAGAGCAATGGGCCAAATATCGCTTTGGAAGATCCCATTCCTGAAACGCTCGGATAGACCGGCATACCTTAACAGATCTCCCATTACTCGCACGATACTCAGAGTGTGGGACGCGGTGGCGGTTAGAGGGGGACTCACCACCTTCCCCTCACCTATCACACCACTGTTTGACAACCCTGAATTTCCACCTGGGATGGAACCTCAAGCATTCGGGCAATGGAGGGTTTCCAACTGCTGGTCAGCGGGTCACCTTTCTGACCTAGATGGCTTCATCCAACTCGATGACCTAATAGAAATGTACAACCTATCTGCCTGTAACGACCGGATTCTCGGACCAGATAGAATCAGCTTATCAGAGCACCACCAACCCAGCCGGAACGTAATCACCTCCCTCCTTAGGACCTATTTACAACAGGTATCTATGTCTCCTACCCAAGGATGGGGAATTAGCAATGTACATGCCCAAGTTTTCTACAATATCACACTCATACAAGTTAGTCTCGCGGCAACTCAGGCCCAGACCGTTCTACCCCGGGGCAGTTCTGATTATATACCATTACACACTGGCCGCAACCAGTGCTCACTCAAGCCACAATCTTGTGGGTATACGTACCAGTATCCTCCCTGGTACTCTCTTTTATCTAACACTCCACAATCCTGTGGGTATAGACACCAGTGTCCCCCCTGGTGCTCGCTTAACAAGCCACAATCCTGTGGGTATAACGCCGCATCCCAACGACGATCACTTTCCTATGAATACCATTAGCTCTCCATATTGGGGAATCTCTTGCTATTTACTAAGGGTAGAATACTACGATATTATGAATCACAAAGATAACCGAATTAGATGATATGCAACTTATCCTCTACTTTAAGGGCTCCTCTCTCCCTCATTATTCGGTCACTGCTTACCTGATCGGGAGTTGCGTCCGTTTGCGTAATAGTAACTGACTAGAAGAACAGGTTACCTTTTCATATAAGAATAAGAGGCACATGCCGGTTCACTAAGAACTGGGGTACTTTATTTATCATAACAACAATATCAATATAACACTATACTATAACATATAACCTGCAAAGGAAAATGAAAGGTTAGAATGTGCACGTTACTAAGAAAGGGTCGACGTCACCTTATCAATATGAAGTCTGGGCTCAGCAGTCATCTGGGTTCCCTTCTCGTCTGTGCCTTGGCTCGTCTTTAAGGTCACACCTCTGCAGTCAAGGATACACGTCTGCACCGCTATGCTCTGTCTCCTTCGCCTCCCTCCAAGTCACTGGAACCTTCCTCTCATCAGCTGCTTTCTCTCTGGCTGTTTTGCACTACTCCTCTCTCCTCTCAATCGCGGACCATCTTCACTTCTCGGCTTCAATCTTATAACTCAGTTACAGCCACTCTGGTATTCGTTCTCTTAACTAACTGCTTCACTCTGAATCCTCTGATCTTAAAGGTCAAAGCTCGCCAGCTGCTCCAGCTAAAATAACTTCAATCTTTCTAAGAGAGTATCAGCTTCTCGATCTGTCTCGGACTTTAAAATGGCGACTGTCTGCCCTGTAATAATTAATGGCATTGATGCTAACGGCTAGCTGCCGCCTACAGACTGACTCCTTCACTGCCTCATGCTTTCACTAATATGGAAGCTTGTCCCTTCATGGAAAGTTACGGCCAGTAACCTGCCGCCCACCAAATTCTTGTACCTCCCCGTACCAAGGACACGTTCCCAGCCGGCCGGCCTGATGTTGTGTCTTCGGAATGGGGAAAAATACAGTCTTACGATAAGGGCCAGCCTGAGCCGGTTCTCTCCAAGTGAACAACACCTCGTAACTAAAACATTACATTTGACCTAGAAGCATCTCAAGCTGCCGGGACAGAAAGAAAGATGGAGTCTCTCCCGTTTGAGGCCTACAAGGCCCGAAATAAGCATAACTCCATCGAAGGTATACTAACACTCTTACAAAAGGATGGGTTATCACTAATACTAATGAATCTATCCCCTAACATAAGTTTATAAGCCCTGATCTAAGGAAAAGGGTACGGAATTATATAGACACGCCTTGTGAATAGGCTCTATTTACGGTTCTAATCCTTCCACTAGAATGATAGTAGACTGAAGTCACCTCCAATCACCTTCCCTCAAGGAAGGGCCGAAAAAGTCGGTCAGAACACTGCCCCACGACGCTTTCAATACTTTCAGATCAGACACTGCTGACACAGCCCGACACGCGGCCCCTTGTGGGTAGGTGACTCACGGCCTTCGAGAACTGGCTCTTCACGAAAAAGACTGATAGTAAGGTGATTACGGATCTTTATAAAATTATCGGCCTGAGCCACTTCCACGCTGCTCGGCGGGCCAGTGAAGTTGGGAATCCGAGCTAGGAGAAGCCTCACGGATAAAGAGTCTGCGAATATATTTTACAGCGCACACCAGACAGCCAGAAACACAGGCAGTAAAGAAACGGTGGTTAGGTTACTTCCTATTGGACCCTGACTCCTGCCTGTCTAAATAAAGGCAATCCATGCCGGAGCCCCACATGCTGGAGGGGCTGTGACGAAACAGGGACTCTAACACACCTACTTTGGGACTGTGTAGAAGTGAGAGACTACTAGATAGAGGTTCTAGACGCCATAAACACACACTTTGACATTGACATTCGTCAATTTCCGGCCTACACTCTTCTGGGTCTCCCAAATGCACTCACCTTCCCCTTAAAATCCATCAGAGGAAAGCAAATGTGGTTGGCAAGGGGGGCGGCAGTTCAGCACATCCTCTCACTTTGGGGTACTTTGAGGCACCCCTCACACATGGGCAGGCTCCATAGACTTTGGTATATATTGGGTATGGAACGAATTCAGCGAACCCTCACGCAATCATCAGAGTCATTTACTACTGTTTGGCAGCCTTTCCTGTGCCTGCTAACCACAGAATTCAATGAAATCACATGCCTGAAGTACCTTCGCCTGCACCAGCTCACCGACATACCCTCAGCCAAGAACGTCCTTTTATGATGGGTAAAGACAGATATTATGTTCCTGCACCCACACAGGGCAAACTAGCGACACAACGGGTGGGGGGGAAGGGGAGGAGGGAGGTTGGGGGGAGCTGGGGGGTTTGAAGGGTAAGGGGGCGTTGAAACTTCATGGGGTGGTTGGGTACATTGACTGCTAAAGCCTGCCCCAAATGGACTCTCATGGACACTATACTTCCATACGACTTTTGGGCATGTACATTTCCTGCTCCGGAGGGGGCGGGGTATTTGAACCATGACTGTACAACAGGGGCATGTGATTATTGTAATGTACCATACCTAATGCACCGGAAACTTAATAAAATGAAGTTAAACAAAAATCAAAAAGATCCCATCTGAAAATAATGCAGTGGCGTGCAAAAAATATGATAACAGCTTTCTAGCAATTTTCAGGCAACCGTAAAAATGTCAAGATACCTCTGAAGAATGATGGACCTGCTGCAGAGCGATCTAAGTTTTGTCTAGTGGAAGTTGACTCATCATTAAGTAGCTGAGGAGGTTAAAATGCAGATATTTTTATATATTTCCCGCATATTCATTGCTTTGATTTTGTCACAAGAAAAAGTCACTCGAGGGCGTGGCCGAGCGCGAAGCGAGATGGCCGCTTAGGCTGCGAGCTCCGCTCGCCGCGGCATGAATCCTGGAATTATCCTGCCTTCCCCCGCTTGCACCAGCTCGGCGCTGATCTGCTGCGGCGTCGGAAGACCTGGGGAGTAGCTGGCGGCAACCTCGGAGTTCGACGTGGCCGGCATCCCCCTTCTTTGATCCCTGCCGCCTGAGTCGTGACGGAGTCGGGCAGCTGGCCAAGGGGCCGGATGTTGACGCCGGCCGTTGCTGGTACCTGAGGCCGCGGCTGTGCAGGCCAAGACGCCCATGGATCGGGACTGCGGAAGGTGGCACTGGATCTGCACAGACGGACGTGGTGACCAAGCGCAGCCCCAGAAACGGACGCACACATTGGAAAGTCCGCTACGCCAGCTCGTAAGATCGTCCCTTTGTTCTTGAGGCTGCTTGTTTAGAGTGACTGGTCGGGCGGGGTACACCATTTTGGAGCGGGCTCAACGTTATAGAAACTTGTGGGCTTGGGCCAGACTTGTGATCTATGTGTCTCGGATCTCAGTGACACGGAGGTCGGTGATCCTGCATTGTCTACTCTAGGCATTACGACCCTGTGCCACGCAGCGCGACTACTGCCTGCGCTTCCCATAGGGCGTTCGAGGGTTGAGAGCCTTGTCTAAGGCCATGGTGGAAATGGCGGATTGCTTCTCACAACTGTGTGCTTTGCCGGCCCCCGTTTGATGGATCTCCTAAGAGCTCTTTGACCAGGTGGCACCATGTGAGCTTCTGGCGCTGTTTGGGGAAGGAGCTACTTTAGGTGTGAGTGCGTTTGGACTGGCCACGCAGGATGGCACCCACGGTTCGGGACCACCTGGTTGCTCTGGACTCCCTCCATGTGGCTTGGGTGGGAGGAGCCGAGGAACTTGGTAGACGGCTGAACGCCTTTATTGCCCCACCGACGGATGGAAGCCCTGATGATCCAACGGGGAGTGGTGCCGCAAGCAGCTTTACGCAGGTGACGGGAGAAACGGCTATGCATTTACAGGTGGTCCCGTGGGGGGCCCTGGCCAGTGTTGGAGGCGGATCCGGGTCGCCCGACTGCGTGAGTGCGACATTGGGACCTGAAACTGGACTGCAGGCAGATTGCTTCCATGGAACGGCTCCTTTGCTCACCCAACCTGCTTTGTCTTTACTGTGTCGCAACTTGGGAGGATGGCCCGGTACTTTGTTGTTGCTCCTACATGTCTGGAAGGACTGGTTTCTCAGCCCTTTGATGCTGGGATTACCCATGCGGTTGACTCTGCCTTGCTTGCCTGACCACCCTGATCTTTTGAGGTTGTACTGCATTACTAACTTTCAGTGGCCACGTATAGATGGAAGGGTCAAAGTCGGTCAGGGGTGACCTCTCCTTTCGTATAACAAAGGACGGATGCCCGGACAGCTACTGTGATGAACATGCTTAATGCTCTGTACAGCGACGCCGCCATTGCCTGTTGACATGTTGGCTTAATTGTGATCGGGCCTGAGCTATTTTGTGCGAGTGTGGGGAGGGCGGGGGTTTGATTTTAATGACTCTCCCCCATTTTTTCCCTTTCTTTGGGATCTTTCTGGGGTGACAGGCACGCTAGTCGGGGGGTGGGCCATAGCCTCTTTAGACGTGCAGGGTGGGGGGTTGGGGGGTATGGATCTTTTGGGTTAGTATACTCTTCATTCTATGGCCCCTTTCTTGGTTAAGTCTTTCTTCTAAATTTCCCTCTTGTGGGTTTTCTGGGGCACCAAGCATGCCTATGGGGGGGGGGGGCCGTGGCCTTCCGCTGCATGCAGGGTGGGGGGTGGGGGCGGGACGTGTTTTTGTTTTTCTTTGTCTCTATGGCCCTACTTTTCTTCTTCTTTTTTTGTTCTTTCTTGATGTACTTTCCTCTCTTATATACTTTGGAGGCGGGGGTTTGGGTTTCTTGGGGAGATCATCGCTTGTGTCCCTGTCAGCTATGGATTTTGGTTGTTATTGCTCGCTTTTGTGAATGGGACTCTGTGAGTCAGTCTGCTCGTACTTGGCTTCATATCTTCCTATTGTTCTCCCAATGCTGTGTTCGACTAAAGGCTACTATCTTGTCCTGTGTATTGATTGCTACACGACGTCGTACTAATGCTTGCTGTTTGATCCTTCAACTCTATTATAAAATGGAATCCTCCCATATCCTGTACTAATGTGGACAATTGTGCACGTCAATCCTGATTTAATGTGACTGGCCGGGCCAGGGTACACCTTAATGTTTTCTCATTGCTGCATGACATTCTGATGTCTGGAATTATGTTGCTTGGTGGCCCCCTGGCCTGTACTCGCTTTGCTGTAATGTTTGAGGTTTTCCAAATAAAAATTAAAAAAAAAAAAAAAAAAGTCACTCTTAGCCATCATAAGTACTTTGAAATTATGAAAGTGTCACACATAAGCAATATGAAACCTTGGCAACTATGCTCACTTTACTAAGAAAAGAGTAGAGCAAGTTTAAATACAGGGCATGTGCTTTCAGAAAGTATCCACTGTGGTTTTAAACTTGCTTTACTCTTTTGTTAGTAATTGACAGGGTTGCCTCGGCTACCCTTCTTGTTCAAAGGGACAGTTATGGGCGTTTTCACAAACAAACAAATGTTGTAGGAGCTTTTTAATTGGAACTCAACCTAGTCCACCCGTTAGCTTCTCTTCTCACCTGCCAAAATCATTGCTGAGGAGGTGGGAGCTATGTATTCATGTTAATCACAGCCCCTTCACGGGCTGTGATTAACGTGACTATTTAAACAAAAGACCACAATCTCTCGCAACCGCGCTTTACTAACAAAAGAGTAGAGCAAGTTTAAAAACACAGCGTGTACTTTCTGCAAGTACACGCTGTGTTTTTAAATTTGCTCAACTCTTTTAATAAAGCGTGGTTGCGAAAGATTGTGGGCTTTGGTCCATGTCTGTGGATTGGTACACAGACAAAATATCGAGTTTTAAATATCGATATACCAAAATATCGAAGTTTAAATATCGATATACAAAAATATCGAAGGTAAGTAATATCGACAGTCTAAATATCGATATTGGTATGATATCAGTAATATCGAAGTTGTAAATATCGATGTTAACAATATCGAAATTAATAACTTTGATGTTACTAATATCAATTTTTAAATAAATTTAGTGTATATTATATTGTATTTATTATGTTTTATTATTTATTTTTAATGTAATTTAATTAAATATTGTCTTTTACTACTGTAGCGGGTTGTGGGTTTATAGGGCAATAGGGTGGGAAGTAATTTAATTATGTTAAATTAATTATTAATTAGTAGGAATTATTAATTAATTAATTGAGAATTAATTTTTAATTATTTTTAATTAATTGAGTAATTGATAAATATGTTCTGTAGCGGGTTATGGGTTTATAGGGGAATAGGGTGGGAAGTAATTAATTAATAATAATTAATTAATTGATATATGTTTGTACATATTTTAATTAAAAATTAATTGGTAATTAATTTCTATTAATTAGTTAATTAATTATTATAATTTTTTACATATTTATAATTATTAATTAGTTGGTAATTAATTATTATTAATTATTTTATTACATTAATTATAGTAATTTTTTATATATAATTTATTGTTATTCTTAATTAATTAATTGGGCAAAATAATATTAATTATTAAATTAAATTAATTACAGCAAATGTGCTAATATATTTACTTTATTGTTATTGTTAATTAATAATTAATTGGTAATTAAATAATATTAATTAATTTTGGGTACAGGGGTATTTTTAGGGTTCAGGGTCAGTTTTCAGTTCATGGGTACAGGGGTATTTTTAGGGTTCAGGGTCAGTTTTCAGTTTTTGGGTAAAGGGGTATTTTTAGGGTTCAGGGTCAGTTTTCAGTTCATGGGTAAAGGGGTATTTTTAGGGTTCAGGGTCAGTTTTCAGTTCATGGGTACAGGGGTATTTTTAGGGTTCAGGGTCAGTTTTCAGTTTTTGGGTAAAGGGGTATTTTTAGGGTTCAGGGTCAGTTTTCAGTTACGGCCGCTCGATACATAGAGTCCTCTGCCCATTAACATGTTGCAGCCTACCTTTAGACTAGATGTGGGGATGCACGGCATTCTAGGGTAAAAACCATGCAAATCCCAGACGGAAATTGGGCTGTTTCCCATTTGGGTTGCACAGGTACGCAGGTATGGGACAATGTGTCTCTGCCTAAATCTAACGAGTACTAGGTCACCATCGATATCTTTTGGGAGGGAACCCAGCCAACCCACCCTTCTGACACTCAGTATTGTACCCTCGAGGTTAGGTGGCAGGGGTCTGTTTTTTGTCAGCCAAAATGTAACCTTGTTCAGCAGATCATGTTGTCCCCCGGTTTTCCCAGGTGTAAGTGATGGTACTCCCGCGAGGACACATACAAAAGGAGCTGCCTCCGGTGGGAGTTGGATAAGAGTAATTTTATTATACTGTGCTCTAGGAGCAGTAAGCTGCGGCAAAACAGGTTTAAAAGGAGTTTTGCGGGCTATTGGGGCTGGTGCGTTAGGGACTATTGATTGGGTTGGAGCCCTTTTGTCTTGCGTAATTGGCTTGGGGTCATTGGGAGTAGAAGGTGGATGGGAACAATTAGGTGTTATAAAGCATTTATTGGCTAGCAAGTTTGACTTGATGGTTTCCTCCATTCCAGTCAGCCTGTCCCCTAGTGTGTTTATTTTTTCTATTAGTGGTGATATAATAGAGCTGACCAGTTGTTCTATAAGGGATAATAGATCCAGCTGTGTAGGGGATGCTAGAACGACTAATTTCTCGGCAGCCTCAGGAGTCGTGGAAGAATTACTGACTTGAACTGTGGGGCTTAAGCACAATTTTTGGAATTTTGATTGGTTCCCAATGTGATTAACCCCACTACGTTTCCTTTTAGCAGATGGGAACTGGGGAAATGCAATTCCTTGGGTATTTTCAATGTTGGCTTTTTTGGATGATGAGGGGGGTTGCAGGGGGCTAACAGTAGCAGGAAATACACAGAAGCTTTCGGCAGGAAGCGATAATTCCACTAAAACATGTTTAGTTTTACAGAGGGTGTTTAAGTCATCTAACCACGCAAAAGCGTGCTCTGTGTCTACTGTTTGTGTGGGCTGGGGAGATACATCTTTATCAACTTCTCTGGCAATGGACAATGTTGATGTGTTTATATTATCCCCCTTGCGAGTCATAGTGTGATTTGGGTGTAACAGAATAGTTTTCGACAAATCGTACGCATCAGAAGGGAAAATGTCCTTGGAGGAAGGCAAAGTCAATAAGCGGAAAACGAAAAGGAAGCAAAAGGCAGTGTGTGTGGAGTGGTACTTGGCTGTCGGCGTGCGCTGAGTGGTGTTTGGCTGGCGGTGTGCATAGAGGGGTACTTGGCTATCTATGCACGGAGTGGTGCTTGGCTGGCGGTGTGTGTGGAGTGGCGCTTGGCTGGTGGTGTGTGTGGAGTGGTACTTGGCTGTCTGTGCATGGAGTGGTGCTTGGCTGGTGGTGTTTGTGGAGTGGTGCTTGGCTGGCGGTGTGTGTGGAGTGGCGCTTGGCTGGTGGTGTGTGTGGAGTGCTACTTTGCTGTCTGTGCACGGAGTGCTGCTTGGCTGGCGGTGTGTGTGGAGTGGCGCTTGGCTGGTGGTGTGCGTGGAGTGGTACTTGGTTGTCTGTGCACGGAGTGGTGTTTGGCTGGCGGTGTGTGGGGAGTGGTACTTGGCTGGATGGTGTGCGTGGAGCGGTGCTTGCTGGCAGTGAGTGGCGCTTGGCTTGCGGTGTGCGTGGAGTGGTGCTTGGCTCGCGGTGTGTGTGGAGTGGTACTTGGCTGTCGGTGTGCGCTGAGTGGTGTTTGGCTGGCGGTGTGCGTGGAGGAGTACTTGGCTATCTATGCACGGAGTGGTGCTTGGCTGGCGGTGTGTGTGGAGTGGCGCTTGGCTGGTGGTGTGTGTGGAGTGGTACTTGGCTATCTATGCACGGAGTGGAGCTTGGCTGGCGGTGTGTGTGCAGTGGCGTTTGGCTGGTGGTGTGCGTGGAGTGCTACTTTGCTGTCTGTGCATGGAGTGCTGCTTGGCTGGCGGTGTGTGTGGAGTGGCGCTTGGCTGGTGGTGTGCGTGAAGTGGTACTTGGTTGTCTGTGCACGGGGTGGTGCTTGGCTGGCGGTGTGTGTGGAGTGGCGCTTGGCTGGTGGTGTGCGTGGAGTGCTACTTTGCTGTCTGTGCACGGAGTGCTGCGTGGCTGGCGGTGTGTGTGGAGTGGCGCTTGGCTGGTGGTGTGCGTGGAGTGGTACTTGGTTGTCTGTGCATGGAGTGGTGTTTGGCTGGCGGTGGGTGGGGAGTGGTACTTGGCTGGATGGTGTGCGTGGAGCGGTGCTTGGCTGGCGGTGAGTGGCGCTTGGCTTGCGGTCTGCATGGAGTGGTGCTTGGCTGGCGGAGTGTGTGGAGTGGTACTTGGCTGTCGGTGTGCGCTGAGTGGTGTTTGGCTGGCGGTGTGCGTGGAGGGGTACTTGGCTATCTATGCACGGAGTGGTGCTTGGCTGGCGGAGTGTGTGGAGTGGTACTTGGCTGTTGGTGTGCGCTGAGTGGTGTTTGGCTGGCGGTGTGCGTGGAGGGGTACTTGGCTATCTATGCTTGGAGTGGTGCTTGGCTGGCAGTGTGTGTGGAGTGGCGCTTGGCTGGTGGTGTGTGTGGAGTGGTACTTGCCTGTCTGTGCACGGAGTGGTGCTTGGCTGGTGGTGTTTGTGGAGTGGTGCTTGGCTGGTGGTGTGCGTGGAGTGCTACTTTGCTGTCTCTGCACGGAGTGGTGCTTGGCTGGCGGTGTGTGTGGAGTGGCGCTTGGCTGGTGGTGTGCGTGGAGTGCCACATTGCTGTCTGTGCACGGAGTGCTGCTTGGCTGGCGGTGTGTGTGGAGTGGCGCTTGGCTGGTGGTGTGCGTGGAGTGGCGCTTGGCTGGTGGTGTGCGTGGAGTGGTACTTGGTTGTCTGTGCACGGAGTGGTGCTTGGCTGGCGGTGTGTGTGGAGTGGCGCTTGGCTGGTGGTGTGCGTGGAGTGCTACTTTGCTGTCTGTGCACGGAGTGCTGCTTGGCTGGCGGTGTGTGTGGAGTGGCGCTTGGCTGGTGGTGTGCGTGGAGTGGTACTTGGTTGTCTGTGCATGGAGTGGTGTTTGGCTGGCGGTGGGTGGGGAGTGGTACTTGGCTGGATGGTGTGCGTGGAGCGGTGCTTGGCTGGCGGTGAGTGGCGCTTGGCTTGCGGTCTGCATGGAGTGGTGCTTGGCTGGCGGAGTGTGTGGAGTGGTACTTGGCTGTCGGTGTGCGCTGAGTGGTGTTTGGCTGGCGGTGTGCGTGGAGGGGTACTTGGCTATCTATGCACGGAGTGGTGCTTGGCTGGCGGTGTGTGTGGAGTGGCGCTTGGCTGGTGGTATGTGTGGAGTGGTACTTGCCTGTCTGTGCACGGAGTGGTGCTTGGCTGGTGGTGTTTGTGGAGTGGTGCTTGGCTGGTGGTGTGCGTGGAGTGCTACTTTGCTGTCTGTGCACGGAGTGTTGCTTGGCTGGCGGTGTGTGTGGAGTGGCGCTTGGCTGGTGGTGTGCGTGGAGTGCTACATTGCTGTCTGTGCACGGAGTGCTGCTTGGCTGGCGGTGTGTGTGGAGTGGCGCTTGGCTGGTGGTGTGCGTGGAGTGGTACTTGGTTGTCTGTGCACGGAGTGGTGTTTGGCTGGCGGTGTGTGTGGAGTGGTTTTTGCCTGCCGGTGTGTGGGAAGTGGTACTTGGCTGGATGGTGTGCGTGGAGCGGTGCTTGGCTGGCGGTGAGTGGCGCTTGGCTTGCGGTGTGCGTGGAGTGGTGCTTGGCTGGCGGTGTGTGTGGAGTGGTACTTGGCTGTTGGCGTGCGCTGAGTGGTGTTTGGCTGGCGGTGTGCGTAGAGGGGTACTTGGCTATCTATGCACGGAGTGGTGCTTGGCTGGCGGTGTGTGTGGAGTGGCGCTTGGCTGGTGGTGTGTGTGGAGTGGTACTTGGCTGTCTGTGCATGGAGTGGTGCTTGGCTGGTGGTGTTTGTGGAGTGGTGCTTGGCTGGCGGTGTGTGTGGAGTGGCGCTTGGCTGGTGGTGTGTGTGGAGTGCTACTTTGCTGTCTGTGCACGGAGTGCTGCTTGGCTGGCGGTGTGTGTGGAGTGGCGCTTGGATGGTGGTGTGCGTGGAGTGGTACTTGGTTGTCTGTGCACGGAGTGGTGTTTGGCTGGCGGTGTGTGGGGAGTGGTACTTGGCTGAATGGTGTGCGTGGAGTGGTGCTTGCTGGCAGTGAGTGGCGCTTGGCTTGCGGTGTGCATGGAGTGGTGCTTGGCTCGCGGTGTGTGTGGAGTGGTACTTGGCTGTCGGTGTGCGCTGAGTGGTGTTTGGCTGGCGGTGTGCGTGGAGGGGTACTTGGCTATCTATGCACGGAGTGGTGCTTGGCCGGCGGTGTGTGTGGAGTGGCGCTTTGCTGGTGGTGTGTGTGGAGTGGTACTTGGCTATCTATGCACGGAGTGGAGCTTGGCTGGCGGTGTGTGCGCAGTGGCGTTTGGCTGGTGGTGTGCGTGGAGTGCTACTTTGCTGTCTGTGCACGGAGTGCTGCTTGGCTGGCGGTGTGTGTGGAGTGGCGCTTGGCTGGTGGTGTGCGTGGAGTGGTACTTGGTTGTCTGTGCACGGAGTGGTGTTTGGCTGGCGGTGTGTGGGTAGTGGTACTTGGCTGGATGGTGTGCGTGGAGCGGTGCTTGGCTGGCGGTGAGTGGCACTTGGCTTGCGGTGTGCGTGGAGTGGTGCTTGGCTGGCGGTGTGTGTGGAGTGGTACTTGGCTGTCAGTGTGCCCTGAGTGGTGTTTGGCTGGCGGTGTGCGTGGAGGGGTACTTGGCTATCTATGCACGGAGTGGTGCTTGGCCGGCGGTGTGTGTGGAGTGGCGCTTTGCTGGTGATGTGTGTGGAGTGGTACTTGGCTATCTATGCACGGAGTGGAGCTTGGCTGGCGGTGTGTGTGCAGTGGCGTTTGGCTGGTGGTGTGCGTGGAGTGCTACTTTGCTGTCTGTGCACGGAGTGCTGCTTGGCTGGCGGTGTGTGTGGAGTGGCGCTTGGCTGGTGGTGTGCGTGGAGTGGTACTTGGTTGTCTGTGCACGGAGTGGTGTTTGGCTGGCGGTGTGTGGGTAGTGGTACTTGGCTGGATGGTGTGCGTGGAGCGGTGCTTGGCTGGCGGTGAGTGGCACTTGGCTTGCGGTGTGCGTGGAGTGGTGCTTGGCTGGCGGTGTGTGTGGAGTGGTACTTGGCTGTCAGTGTGCCCTGAGTGGTGTTTGGCTGGCGGTGTGCGTGGAGGGGTACTTGGCTATCTATGCACGGAGTGGTGCTTGGCCGGCGGTGTGTGTGGAGTGGCGCTTTGCTGGTGATGTGTGTGGAGTGGTACTTGGCTATCTATGCACGGAGTGGAGCTTGGCTGGCGGTGTGTGTGCAGTGGCGTTTGGCTGGTGGTGTGCGTGGAGTGCTACTTTGCTGTCTGTGCACGGAGTGCTGCTTGGCTGGCGGTGTGTGTGGAGTGGCGCTTGGCTGGTGGTGTGCGTGGAGTGGTACTTGGTTGTCTGTGCACGGAGTGGTGTTTGGCTGGCGGTGTGTGGGTAGTGGTACTTGGCTGGATGGTGTGCGTGGAGCGGTGCTTGGCTGGCGGTGAGTGGCACTTGGCTTGCGGTGTGCGTGGAGTGGTGCTTGGCTGGCGGTGTGTGTGGAGTGGTACTTGGCTGTCAGTGTGCGCTGAGTGGTGTTTGGCTGGCGGTGTGCGTGGAGGGGTACTTGGCTATCTATGCACGGAGTGGTGCTTGGCTGGCGGTGTGTGTGGAGTGGCGCTTGGCTGGTGGTGTGTGTGGAGTGGTACTTCGCTGTCTGTGCACCGAGTGCTGCTTGGCTGGCGGTGTGTGTGGAGTGGCGCTTGGCTAGTGGTGTGGGTGTAATGCTACTTTGCTGTCTGTGCACGGAGTGGTGCTCGGCTGGCGGTGTGTGTGGAGTGGAGCATGGCTGGATGGTGTGCGTGGAGTGCTACTTGGCTGTCTGTGCATGGAGTGGTGCTTGGCTGGCGGTGTGCGTGGAGTGGTGCTTGGCTGGCGGTGTGCGTGGAGTGGCACTTGGCTTGCAGTGTGCGTAGAGTGGTGCTTGGCTGGCGGTGTGTGTGGATTGGCGCTTGGCTGGATGGTGTGCGTGGAGTGGTACTTTGCTGTCTGTGCACGGAGTGGTGCTTGGCTGGCGGTGTGTGTGGAGTGGTACTTGGCTGTCGGTGTGCGCTGAGTGGTGTTTGGCTGGCGGTGTGCATGGTCTGGTGCTTGGATGGTGGTGTGGGTGGACTGGCGCTCGGCTGGCCGTGTGTGAGTACTAACTTTCTGTTGGTCACTACACACACTGCTAGTTGAGTGACACTCTACGCAGTCCATCATTTTTTGTAGTTGCTGTGGCAGATACGTGGGCGTGTGAAAGTGATGGGTCCTTGAATGGCGCTGTCTGCTGGTGTGAGAGTTGTAATGTGATGGGTCCACGGCTGGCGGTGTGAATGTTTAGTATGTGTCACACGTATGCAAGGTGTATGTATGGCCTGTAAAGAGGTTGGTGCCTTGTCGTAGCTTTACAGCTCACGAGCTGTGAGTCAGTGGTTCAGTTTATCATACTTTCAATTATACGCAGTGTATTTCATTTTTGTGAAATTACTTGCAAATAAAATTGTATGTACCGAATCATCACTCATCCTCATGCCAAATCCAACCAGTATGTGTGTGTGCTTGCGGTTTAGATGGCTGTCCAGTAATATTTGTTTTTTTTCTCTTTCAGAAGTAGGATGTACCTTGTCCCTTTTTGTGAATGTTGTAATGTGTTGCTTTTCCTTCCGGATGGTGTCAATGGTCTGGTGTGTATCAGGTATGAAAGGTGCGTGAATGGCCTGTAAAACGGTTGGTGCCTTGTTGTGGCTTTACAGCTCACGAGTTGCGAGTCACTGGTTCGGTTTTCATGCATTTATTTATTGACAGAGCATTTCATTTTGATGAAATATCTTGTTAATAAAATTTTATGTACTGAACCATCATTCGCCCGTGTGCCAAATCAAACCTGTATGTGTGTGTTGTTGAGGAATAGATAGCCGTGCTTGAATGTTTGACTTTTGAGTAAGTCTGTTAAGGTGTACATTATAGCTAGAAATAACTTACTAAATTTAGATATTATTGATAAACCATGGGAGTTTATGGTCATGTCTTTCTGGTGTATTCTATTTTTTTTTATCCATAATGTCCTGCAAACTTGAAAATGTCTGTCACAATTGCCATGCAATAGTGTTCCAAGAATTGTACGCTCTCAAATTGAAAACTTAATTCTTTCAAAACAATTTCGGTTTTGCAAGGGGTTCCCATGACTTTTTGGCCCAGGGGTCGGCGGCATCTTTGGAAACTACCAAACCCAAACAGTACTGAAAACTAGACACCCGGGGGAGTTCAGGGAGGTATGGCATGCGTGGGTCCCCCAATGTTTTCCTACCCAGAAATCCCTGCAAACCATAAATTTAGGTTAAAAAAACACTTTTCCATACATTTTTGCGTGGGATCTCTGTGTCGGCACAAATGTCCTACCACCAACGTTCCCCGTGATCTCCCGAGGAAAATGATACTTCACTTGTGTGGGTGGGCCAAAGGCCTGTGACTAAGGCAGGGGGGCTTAACTTGTAAAACTTAAATACTACTTTTTTCAAAATTCATTTTTGGCCTGTTCTGCTTTTGGGCACCCACACAAGTGAGGTATCCTTTTACTCGGGAGAACAAGGGGAACGCTGGGTGGTAGGACATTTTTACCGGCACGGAGATCCCACGCAAAAAAGGTTGGAATAGTGATATTTTTACCTAATTTTAAGGTTTGCAAGGGGTTCTGGGTAGGAAAACATTGGGGGACCCACGCATGCCATACCTCCCTGGACTCCCCCGGGTGTCTACTTTTCAGAAATGTTTGGGTTTGGTAGTTTCCAAAGATGCCTGCCGGGCCTCGGTCCAAAAACTCAGTCCTCCCCCAAAAAAGAAGGTAATGTTGCTATTGGTTTTTTAAATTTCTTCACCGTACGATTTGGACCTTTTCCTGTTGCAGCCACTATGCCTACCTACGCAAGTGAGGTACCATTTTTATCGGGAGACCTGGGGGAACGCTGGGTCAGAGGAAATTTGTGTGAGCCCAGTGACGCCAAACTTTCCTACACAAACAAAGCATGAAAAAACTGATTTTTTCAGCAAAAATTGAGGTTTGCAAGGGATTCTGTGTAAAGGAACGTTGGAGGATCCACGCAAGCCATACCTCCTTGGGAGCCCCCAGGTGTCTACTTTTCAGAAATGTGTGAGTTTGGTAGGTTTCCCTAGATGGCCGTCTAGCACGGGGCCAAAAACCCAGGTAACTCCTCTTGCAAAAGCTGGTGACATTCAATACCACCAGCTTTTGCAAGAGGGGTTACCTGGGTTTTTGGCCCCGTGCTAAACGGCCATCTAGGGAAACCTACCAAACCCACACATTTCTGAAAAGTAGACACCCGGGGGCTTCCAAGGAGGTATGGCTTGCTCGGATCCCCCAACGTTCCTTTACACAGAATCCCTTGCAAACCTCAATTTTTGCTAAAAAAAAATCAGTTTTTTCACACTTTTTTGCGTGGGAAAGTGTGGCGTCACTGGGCTCACACAAATTTTCTCCGAGCCAGCGTTTCCCCATGTCTCTCGATAAAAATGGTACCTCACTTGCTTGGGTAGGCATAGTAGCTGAAACAGGAAAAGGTCCAAATCGTACGGTGGAGACATTTAAAAAACTAATAGCAACATTACCTTTTTTTTGGGGGGGGGACTGAGTTTTTGGACCGGGGCTCGGCGGGATTCTTTGGAAACTACCAAACCCAAACAGTTCTGAAAAGTAGACACCTGGGGGAGTCCGGGGAGGTATGGCATGCGTGGGTCCCCCAATGTTTTCCTACCTAGAAATCCCTGCAAACAATAAATTTAGGTTAAAAAACCCACTTTTCCATGCATTTTTGGGTGGGATCTCGCTGCCGGCACAAATGTCCTACCACCCAGCGTTCCCCTTGTTCTCCCAAGTAAAATGATACCTCACTTGTGTGGGTGGGCCAAAGGCCTGTGACTAAGGCAGGGGGGCTTAACTTGTAAAACTTAAATACTATTTTTTTCAAAATTCATTTTTTGCCTGTTCTGCTTAGGGGCACCCACAAAAGTGAGGTATCCTTTAACTCGGGAGAACAAGGGGAACGCTGGGTGGTAGGACATTTTTGCCGGCACAGAGATCCCACGCAAAAAAGTGTGGAAAAGTGATATTTTTACCTAATTTCAAGGTTTGAAAGGAGTTCTGGGTAGGAAAACATTGGGGGACCCACCCATGCCATACCTCCCTGGACTCCCCCGGGTGTCTATTTTTCAGAACTGTTCAGCTTTGGTACTTTCCAAAGAATACCACCGAGCCCCGGGCCAAAAACTCAGGTGCCCCCCCAAAAAAATCAAGGTCATTTTGCAATTGGGTATTGTAAATTCACCACCGTACGATTTGAACCGTTTCCTGTTGCAGACACTATGCCTACCCACGCAAGTGAGGTACCATTATTTTCGGGAGACCTGGGGGAACGCTGGGTGTGTGGAAATTTGTTGATCCCCGCAGATTCCAGTACTTTCCACTACAGAAATGTGAGGAAAATGTGTTTTTTTAAGTCAAAATCGTAGATTTGCAAGGGATTCTCGGTAACAAAACATGGGGGTAGGCAGACAAGTCCCCCATCCTGAATTCCCCTGGGTGTCTAGTTTTCAAAAATGTATAGGTGTGCTAGGTTTCCCTAGGTGCTGGCAGAGCTAGGGCGCAAAAACGAAAGGTAGTCTTTTTGTCCAAAAAGTGCAAGATTTTACTGGGAAATTGAGGTGCGACCATGTTGCGTTTTGCGCTGTTTCATGTCGCAGCCTCTATGCCTACCCACGCAAGTGAGGTACCATTTTTTTGGGAGACCTGGGGGAAAGCTGGGTGGGTGGACATTTGTTGATCCACGCAGATTTCAGAACTTTCCACCACAGAAATGTGAGGAAAATGTGTTTTGTTTGTCAATATCTTAGCTTTGCAAGGGATTCTGGGTAACAAAACCTGGGGGTAGGCAGACGAGTCACCCCATCCTGAATTCCCCTGGGTATCTAGTTTTCAAAAATGTAAAGGTGTGCTAGGTTTCCCTAGGTGCTGGCAGAGCTAGGGTGCAAAAACAAAAGGTAGTCTTTTTGTCAAAAAAGTGCAAGATTTCACTGGGAAATTGAGGTGCAACCATGTTGTGCTTTGCGCGGTTTCATGTCGCAGCCACTATGCCTACCCACGCAAGTGAGGTACCATTTGTTTTGGGAGACCTGGGGGAACACAGGGTGGGTAGAAATTTGTTGATCCACGCAGATTCCAGAACTTTCCACCACAGAAATGTGAGGAAAATGTGTTTTTTTTGTCAAAATCTTAGTTTTGCAAGGGATTCTGGGTAACAAAACCTGGGGGTAGGCAGACGAGTCACCCCATCCTGAATTCCCCTGGGTGTCTAGGTTTCAAAAATGTATAGGTGTGCTAGGTTTCCCTAGGTGCTGGCAGAGCTAGGGCGCAAAAACAAAAGGTAGTCTTTTTGTCCAAAAAGTGCAAGATTTCACTGGGAAATGGAGGTGCAACCATGTTGCGTTTTGCGCTGTTTCATGTCGCAGCCACTATGCCTACCCACGCAAGTGAGGTACCATTTTTTTTGAGAGACCTGGGGGAACACTGGGTGAGTAGAAATTTGTTGATCCAGGCAGATTTCAGAACTTTCCACCACAGAAATGTGTGGAAAATGTGGTGTTTTTGTCAAAATCTTAGCTTTGCATGGGATTCTGGGTAACAAAACCTGGGGGTAGGCAGACGAGTCACCCCATCCTGAAGTTCCCTGGGTGTCTAGTTTTCAAAAATGTATGAGTTTGCTAGGTTTCCCTAGGTGCTGGCAGAGCTAGGGCGCAAAAACTAAAGGTAGTCTTTTTGTCCAAACAGTGCAGGATTTCAATGGGAAATTGAGGTGCAACCATGTTGCGTTTTGCGCTGTTTCATGTCGCAGCCACTATGCCTACCCACGCAAGTGAGGTACCATTCTTTTCCGGAGACCTGGGGGAACGCTGGGTAGGTGGAAATTTCTTGATCCATGCAGATTCCAAAACTTTCCACCACAGAAATGTGAGGAAAATGTGTTTTGTTGGTCAAATTGTTAGCTTTACAAGGGATTCTGGGTAACAAACCCTGGTGGTAGGCAGTCGAGTCACCCCATCCTGAGTTCCCTCGGGTGTCTAGTTTTCACAAATGTATAGGTTTGCTAGGTTTCCCTAGGTGCTTGCATAGCTAGGGCGCAAAAACAAAAGGTAGTCTTTTTGTCCAAAAAGTGCAAGATTTCACTGGGAAATTGAGGTGCGACCATGTTGCGTTTTGCACTGTTTCATGTCGCAGCCACTATGCCTACCCACGCAAGTGAGGTACCATTTTTTTAAGAGACCTAGGGGAACGCTGGGTGGGTGGAAATTTGTTGATCCACGCAGATCCCAGAACTTTCCACCACAGAAATTTGAGGAAAATGTGTGTTTTTTTTGTCAAAATCTTAGCTTTGCAAGGGATTCTGGGTAACAAAACCTGGGGGTAGGCAGACTAGTCACCCCATCCTGAATTTCCCTGGGTGTCTAGTTTTCAAAAATGTATAGGTTTGCTAGGTTTCCCTAGGTGCTAGCAGAGCTAGGGTGCAAAAACAAAAGGTAGTCTTTTTGTCCAAAAAGTGCAAGATTTCACTGGGAAATTGAGGTGCGACCATGTTGCGTTTTACACTGTTTCATGTCGCAGCCACTATGCCTACCCACGCAAGTGAGGTACCATTCTTTTCGGGAGACCTGGGGGAACGCTGGGTAGGTGGAAATTTCTTGATCCACGCAGATTCCAAAACTTTCCACCACAGAAATGTGAGGAAAATGTGTTTATTTTGTCAAAATCTTAGTTTTGCAAGGGATTCTGGGTAACACAACCTGGGGGTAGGCAGACGAGTCACCCCATCCTGAATTCCTCTGGGTGTCTAGGTTTCAAAAATGTATAGGTGTGCTAGGTTTCCCTAGGTGCTGGCAGAGCTAGGGCGCAAAAACAAAAGGTAGTCTATTTGTCCAAAAAGTGCAAGATTTCACTGGGAAATGGAGGTGCAACCATGTTGCGTTTTGCGCTGTTACATGTCGCAGCCACTATGCCTACCCACGCAAGTGAGGTACCATTTTTTTTGAGAGACCTGGGGGAACGCTGGGTGAGTGGAAATTTGTTGATCCAGGCAGATTTCAGAACTTTCCACCACAGAAATGTGTGGAAAATGTGTTTTTTTTGTCAAAATCTTAGCTTTGCATGGGATTCTGGGTACCAAAACCTGGGGGTAGGCAGACGAGTCACCCCATCCTGAAGTTCCCTGGGTGTCTAGTTTTCAAAAATGTATGAGTTTGCTAGGTTTCCCTAGGTGCTGGCAGAGCTAGGGCGCAAAAACTAAAGGTAGTCTATTTGTCCAAACAGTGCAGGATTTCAATGGGAAATTGAGGTGCAACCATGTTGCGTTTTGCGCTATTTCATGTCGCAGCCACTATGCCTACCCACGCAAGTGAGGTACCATTATTTTCGGGAGACCTGGGGGAACGCTGGGTAGGTGGAAATTTCTTGATCCACGCAGATTCCAAAACTTTCCACCACAGAAATGTGAGGAAAATGTGTTTTGTTGGTCAAATTGTTAGCTTTACAAGGGATTCTGGGTAACAAACCCTGGTGGTAGGCAGTCGAGTCACCCCATCCTGAGTTCCCTCGGGTATCTAGTTTTCACAAATGTATAGGTTTGCTAGGTTTCCCTAGGTGCTTGCATAGCTAGGGCGCAAAAACAAAAGGTAGTCTTTTTGTCCAAAAAGTGCAAGATTTCACTGGGAAATTGAGGTGCGACCATGTTGCGTTTTGCACTGTTTCATGTCGCAGCCACTATGCCTACCCACGCAAGTGAGGTACCATTTTTTTTAAGAGACCTAGGGGAACGCTGGGTGGGTGGAAATTTGTTGATCCACGCAGATCCCAGAACTTTCCACCACAGAAATTTGAGGAAAATGTGTGTTTTTTTTGTCAAAATCTTAGCCTTGCAAGGGATTCTGGGTAACAAAACCTGGGGGTAGGCAGACGAGTCACCCCATCCTGAATATCCCTGGGTGTCTAGTTTTCAAAAATGTATAGGTTTGCTAGGTTTCCCTAGGTGCTAGCAGAGCTAGGGTGCAAAAACAAAAGGTAGTCTTTTCGTCCAAAAAGTGCAAGATTTCACTGGGAAATTGAGGTGCGACCATGTTGCGTTTTACACTGTTTCATGTCGCAGCCACTATGCCTACCCACGCAAGTGAGGTACCATTCTTTTCGGGAGACCTGGGGGAACACTGGGTAGGTGAAAATTTCTTGATCCACGCAGATTCCAAAACTTTCCACCACAGAAATGTGAGGAAAATGTGTTTATTTTGTCAAAATCTTAGTTTTGCAAGGGATTCTGGGTAACAAAACCTGGGGGTAGGCAGACGAGTCACCCCATCCTGAATTCCTCTGGGTGTCTAGGTTGCAAAAATGTATAGGTGTGCTAGGTTTCCCCAGGTGCTGGCAGAGCTAGGGCGCAAAAACAAAAGGTAGTCTTTTTGTCCAAAAAGTGCAAGATTTCACTGGGAAATTGAGGTGCGACCATGTTGCGTTTTGCGCTGTTTCATGTCGCAGCTACTATGCCTACCCACGCAATTGAGGTACCATTTTTTTAGAGAGACCTGGGGGAACGCTGGGTGCATGAAAATTTGTTGATCCACGCAGATTCCAGAACTTTCCACCACAGAAATGTGAGGAAAATGTGTTTTTTGTTTGTCAAATTTTTAGGTTTGTAAGGGATTCTGGTTAACAAAACCTGGGGGTAGGCAGACGAGTCACCCCATCCTGAATTCCTCTGGGTGTCTAGGTTTCAAAAATGTATAGGTGTGCTAGGTTTCCCTAGGTGCTGGCAGAGCTAGGGCGCAAAAACAAAAGGTAGTCTATTTGTCCTAAAAGTGCAAGATTTCACTGGGAAATGGAGGTGCAACCATGTTGCGTTTTGCGCTGTTACATGTCGCAGCCACTATGCCTACCCACGCAAGTGAGGTACCATTTTTTTTGAGAGACCTGGGGGAACGCTGGGTGAGTGGAAATTTGTTGATCCAGGCAGATTTCAGAACTTTCCACCACAGAAATGTGTGGAAAATGTGTTTTTTTTGTCAAAATCTTAGCTTTGCATGGGATTCTGGGTACCAAAACCTGGGGGTAGGCAGACGAGTCACCCCATCCTGAAGTTCCCTGGGTGTCTAGTTTTCAAAAATGTATGAGTTTGCTAGGTTTCCCTAGGTGCTGGCAGAGCTAGGGCGCAAAAACTAAAGGTAGTCTATTTGTCCAAACAGTGCAGGATTTCAATGGGAAATTGAGGTGCAACCATGTTGCGTTTTGCGCTATTTCATGTCGCAGCCACTATGCCTACCCACGCAAGTGAGGTACCATTATTTTCGGGAGACCTGGGGGAACGCTGGGTAGGTGGAAATTTCTTGATCCACGCAGATTCCAAAACTTTCCACCACAGAAATGTGAGGAAAATGTGTTTTGTTGGTCAAATTGTTAGCTTTACAAGGGATTCTGGGTAACAAACCCTGGTGGTAGGCAGTCGAGTCACCCCATCCTGAGTTCCCTCGGGTATCTAGTTTTCACAAATGTATAGGTTTGCTAGGTTTCCCTAGGTGCTTGCATAGCTAGGGCGCAAAAACAAAAGGTAGTCTTTTTGTCCAAAAAGTGCAAGATTTCACTGGGAAATTGAGGTGCGACCATGTTGCGTTTTGCACTGTTTCATGTCGCAGCCACTATGCCTACCCACGCAAGTGAGGTACCATTTTTTTTAAGAGACCTAGGGGAACGCTGGGTGGGTGGAAATTTGTTGATCCACGCAGATCCCAGAACTTTCCACCACAGAAATTTGAGGAAAATGTGTGTTTTTTTTGTCAAAATCTTAGCCTTGCAAGGGATTCTGGGTAACAAAACCTGGGGGTAGGCAGACGAGTCACCCCATCCTGAATATCCCTGGGTGTCTAGTTTTCAAAAATGTATAGGTTTGCTAGGTTTCCCTAGGTGCTAGCAGAGCTAGGGTGCAAAAACAAAAGGTAGTCTTTTCGTCCAAAAAGTGCAAGATTTCACTGGGAAATTGAGGTGCGACCATGTTGCGTTTTACACTGTTTCATGTCGCAGCCACTATGCCTACCCACGCAAGTGAGGTACCATTCTTTTCGGGAGACCTGGGGGAACACTGGGTAGGTGAAAATTTCTTGATCCACGCAGATTCCAAAACTTTCCACCACAGAAATCTGAGGAAAATGTGTTTATTTTGTCAAAATCTTAGTTTTGCAAGGGATTCTGGGTAACAAAACCTGGGGGTAGGCAGACGAGTCACCCCATCCTGAATTCCTCTGGGTGTCTAGGTTGCAAAAATGTATAGGTGTGCTAGGTTTCCCCAGGTGCTGGCAGAGCTAGGGCGCAAAAACAAAAGGTAGTCTTTTTGTCCAAAAAGTGCAAGATTTCACTGGGAAATTGAGGTGCGACCATGTTGCGTTTTGCGCTGTTTCATGTCGCAGCTACTATGCCTACCCACGCAATTGAGGTACCATTTTTTTAGAGAGACCTGGGGGAACGCTGGGTGCATGAAAATTTGTTGATCCACGCAGATTCCAGAACTTTCCACCACAGAAATGTGAGGAAAATGTGTTTTTTGTTTGTCAAATTTTTAGGTTTGTAAGGGATTCTGGTTAACAAAACCTGGGGGTAGGCAGACGAGTCACCCCATCCTGAATTCCTCTGGGTGTCTAGGTTTCAAAAATGTATAGGTGTGCTAGGTTTCCCTAGGTGCTGGCAGAGCTAGGGCGAAAAAACAAAAGGTAGTCTATTTGTCCTAAAAGTGCAAGATTTCACTGGGAAATGGAGGTGCAACCATGTTGCGTTTTGCGCTGTTACATGTCGCAGCCACTATGCCTACCCACGCAAGTGAGGTACCATTTTTTTTGAGAGACCTGGGGGAACGCTGGGTGAGTGGAAATTTGTTGATCCAGGCAGATTTCAGAACTTTCCACCACAGAAATGTGTGGAAAATGTGTTTTTTTGTCAAAATCTTAGCTTTGCATGGGATTCTGGGTACCAAAACCTGGGGGTAGGCAGACGAGTCACCCCATCCTGAAGTTCCCTGGGTGTCTAGTTTTCAAAAATGTATGAGTTTGCTAGGTTTCCCTAGGTGCTGGCAGAGCTAGGGCGCAAAAACTAAAGGTAGTCTATTTGTCCAAACAGTGCAGGATTTCAATGGGAAATTGAGGTGCAACCATGTTGCGTTTTGCGCTATTTCATGTCGCAGCCACTATGCCTACCCACGCAAGTGAGGTACCATTATTTTCGGGAGACCTGGGGGAACGCTGGGTAGGTGGAAATTTCTTGATCCACGCAGATTCCAAAACTTTCCACCACAGAAATGTGAGGAAAATGTGTTTTGTTGGTCAAATTGTTAGCTTTACAAGGGATTCTGGGTAACAAACCCTGGTGGTAGGCAGTCGAGTCACCCCATCCTGAGTTCCCTCGGGTGTCTAGTTTTCACAAATGTATAGGTTTGCTAGGTTTCCCTAGGTGCTTGCATAGCTAGGGCGCAAAAACAAAAGGTAGTCTTTTTGTCCAAAAAGTGCAAGATTTCACTGGGAAATTGAGGTGCGACCATGTTGCGTTTTGCACTGTTTTATGTCGCAGCCACTATGCCTACCCACGCAAGTGAGGTACCATTTTTTTTAAGATACCTAGGGGAACGCTGGGTGGGTGGAAATTTGTTGATCCACGCAGATCCCAGAACTTTCCACCACAGAAATTTGAGGAAAATGTGTGTTTTTTTTGTCAAAATCTTAGCTTTGCAAGGGATTCTGGGTAACAAAACCTGGGGGTAGGCAGACGAGTCACCCCATCCTGAATATCCCTGGGTGTCTAGTTTTCAAAAATGTATAGGTTTGCTAGGTTTCCCTAGGTGCTAGCAGAGCTAGGGTGCAAAAACAAAAGGTAGTCTTTTTGTCCAAAAAGTGCAAGATTTCACTGGGAAATTGAGGTGCGACCATGTTGCGTTTTACACTGTTTCATGTCGCAGCCACTATGCCTACCCACGCAAGTGAGGTACCATTCTTTTCGGGAGACCTGGGGGAACACTGGGTAGGTGGAAATTTCTTGATCCACGCAGATTCCAAAACTTTCCACCACAGAAATGTGAGGAAAATGTGTTTATTTTGTCAAAATCTTAGTTTTGCAAGGGATTCTGGGTAACAAAACCTGGGGGTAGGCAGACGAGTCACCCCATCCTGAATTCCTCTGGGTGTCTAGGTTGCAAAAATGTATAGGTGTGCTAGGTTTCCCCAGGTGCTGGCAGAGCTAGGGCGCAAAAACAAAAGGTAGTCTTTTTGTCCAAAAAGTGCAAGATTTCACTGGGAAATTGAGGTGCGACCATGTTGCGTTTTGCGCTGTTTCATGTCGCAGCTACTATGCCTACCCACGCAATTGAGGTACCATTTTTTTAGAGAGACCTGGGGGAACGCTGGGTGCATGAAAATTTGTTGATCCACGCAGATTCCAGAACTTTCCACCACAGAAATGTGAGGAAAATGTGTTTTTTGTTTGTCAAATGTTTAGGTTTGTAAGGGATTCTGGGTAACAAAACCTGGGGGTAGGCAGACGATTCACCCCATCCTGAATTCCCCTGGGTGTCTAGTTTTCAAAAATGTATAGGTTTGCTGGGTTTCCCTAGGTTCTGGCAGAGCTATGGCGCAAAAACAAAAGGTAGTCTTTTTGTCCAAAAAGTGCAAGATTTCACTGGGAAATTGAGGTGCGACCATGTTGCGTTTTGCGCTGTTTCATGTCTCAGCCACTATGCCTACCCACGCAAGTAAGGTACCATTTTTTTCAGGTGACCTGGGGGAACGCTGGGTGGGTGGAAATTTGTTGATCCACGCAGATTCCAGAACTTTTCACCACAGAAATGTGAGGAAAATGTGTTTTGTTTGTCAAATTATTAGGTTTGCAAGGGATTCTGGGTAACAAAACCTGGGAGTAGGCAGACGAGTCACCCCATCCTGAGTTCCCCTGGGTGTCTAGTTTTTAAAAAAGTATAGGTTTTCTAGGTTTCCCTAGGTGCTGGCAGAGCTAGGGTGCAAAAACAAAAGGTAGTCTTTTTGTCCAAAAAGTGCAAGATTTCACTGGGAAATTGAGGTGCGACCATGTTGCATTTTGCGCTGTTTCATGTCACAGCCACTATGCCTACCCACGCAAGTGAGGTACCATTTTTTTCAGGAGACCTGGGGGAATGCTGGGTTGGTGGAAATTAGTTAATCCACGTAGATTCCAGAACTTTCCACCACAGAAATGTGAGGGAAATGTGTATTGTTTTTCAAAATCTTAGCTTTGCAAGGTATTCTGCGTAACAAAACCTGGGGGTAGGCAGACGAGTCACCCCATCCTGAATTCCCCTGCGTGTCTAGTTTTCAAAAATGTATAGGTTTGCTAGGTTTCCCTAGGTGCTGGCAGAGCTAGGGCTCAAAAACAAAAGGTAGTCTCTTTGTCCAAAAAGCGCAAGATTTCACTGGGAAATTGTGCTGCGACCACGTTGCGTTTTGCGCTGTTTCATGTCACAGCCACTATGCCTACCCACGCAAGTGAGGTACCATTTCTTTTGGGAGACCTGGGGGAACGCTGGGTGGGTGGAAATTTGTTGATCCACACAGATTCCAGAACTTTCCACCACAGAAATGTGAGGAAAATGTGTTTTTTTTGGTCAAATTCTTAGCTTTGCAAGGAATTCTGGGTAACAAAACCTGGTGGTAGGCAGTCGAGTCACCCCATCCTGAATTTCCCTGGGTGTCTAGTTTTTAAAAAGGTATAGGTTTGCTAGGTTTCCCTAGGTGCTGGCAGAGCTAGGGCTAAAAAACAAAAGGTAGTCTCTTTGTCCAAAGAGCGCAAGATTTCACTGGGAAATTGAGGTGCGACCACGTTGCGTTTTGCGCTGTTTTGTGTCGCAGCCACTATGCCTACCCACGCAAGTGAGGTACCATTTTTTTTGGGAGACCTGGGGAAACACTGGGTGGGTGGAAATGTGTTGATCCACGCAGATTCCAGAACTTTCCACAACAGAAATGTGAGGAAAATGTTTTGTTTTTGTCAAATTCTTAGCTTTGCAAGGGATTCTGGGTAACAAAACCCGGTGGTAGGCAGTCGAGTCACCCCATCCTGAATTTCCCTGGGTGTATTCTCTTCAAAAATGTATAGGTTTGCTAGGTTTCCATAGGTGCCGGCAGAGCTAGGGTGCAAAAACTACAGGTAGGCACTTTGCCAAAAAAGGGTCAATTTGTAACTGCAAAATTTAGGTGTGACCACGTTGCATTTTGCGCGGTTTCCTGTCGCAGGCACAAGGCCGACCCACACAAGTGAGGTACCGTTTTTATCGGGAGACTTGGGATAATTCAGATTTGTAAATCAACTGTTATTACCAATTGAGCTTTCATGTATTTCTCCCTTTCAATGAAAGACATTGTGTAAAAAAAAATCTTTTTGAAAAATGACCAATAATTCTCATGCTAGTATGAGTATTCCCAATTTTGAAAATTTGCAATTATATACTGTTTCTGAACTCTATAATTTATACCCAATTCAGAAATACATAGGTGTCTTTCATACAGATTTTTCCATGTATACATTTTCCCAGACAAAGTGCTCTATACCCAGTAAATGAAAAACTACCATTGCAAGTTGCTGCTCAGTTTTTGGATCTGGGTTCGTCGGGTTCTTGGTTCAGGAAGGTCTAACGGATGTAACGGTATATTGTTTTCCAAGAGCTGTCAAAATTAGAAAAAGTTATAGGTGAAAACGTTGTGACAAAAGGCTGTTTTTTTCAACAAATTTTCAATTATTCCAATATTTAACTGTTAGTTTCTATAAAGAAGCCTTCATGGATTTAGACAAATGACCCCTTTCTGAATTCAGAATTTTGTCTACTTTTCAAAAATGTACAGCTTTCCAGGATCCATTATTGCTTTCAAACTCATTTCTACCATTAACTGGAAGGAGGTGGAAAGCTCGAAAAATAGCAAAAATAGGCTATGTCCCAGAAAAATGCCAAAACTGTGTGAAAAATGTCGGTTCTCTGACAAAAGACTGTCATTCCCTAAAAGCTGAGAAAATGGAGATTTCAGCCCCACAAACCCTTTTTTGATAACTTTTTCAGGGAAAAACCCAGAGGCTTTCATTTGCAGCCCGTTTTTCCCATTTTTCTGAAAAAAACAAAAAAATCACTCCAAGGGAATCCACAAACCCTGGGCGTCTTTAGAATCTACATGATGTTGGAAGAAAAGTACGCAAATTTGGCGTGGATACCTTATATGGTCAAAAAGTTACAAGGGCCTAAGCGCGCACTACCACAAAACGCCAAAAAAAGCCTTAGCACAGGAGGGGAAAAGGCCTAGCAGCGAAGGGGTTAATTGATTATACTTGTTAAATGTTGTTCTAGGGTTTCCAGTGAGCATTTGCAATGCCTTCAGTGAGATCTGAAGGACAGGTGTTCAAGAAGCTCCTCTGGTACAAAAGCCATGACTCTGCAGAACAAGGGTAGTTGGTATCAAGCGTCTGTGATTTCTTACTGATATGTATTTTGGAGCTGCGATTAGTTTATCCATAATCGCAGTGATTTGCAGTTTTGCCAAGTTGTAGGGTATCGTTGCCAATGGTGATTACAGAGAACAATTCTTGAATTTACGTACCACTTACTGTCGCCTGCAAAGAGCATAATCTCCATCTTAAGTAAGTTAGGTTTCAAATATTTCTTCAACATCTTGGCTTGTGTGAGGGAAAGTCAGCTCTTGAGGCAGTGGTGCTCGTGGTGTTGCTCTTCCGTGACATTTCAAGAAATTATCAAGTATTTGTCAGAACTACTTCATAGCACAGTTCGGAGTAGGGTTGATGGAAGCAAGGGTGGCTGTATGCCTGGAAGGAAGAAGGCACTGGCATTTCTTATTTTAGTAAACAAAGTTTAATGTTTCTGTCAAACCATCATTGCATGGACCAAATATGTGTTATTTTGTTAATGAGTGAGATGACAACTAAACAAATACTCCTTCTTTTCCATCCATCCATACACATTCAAAATAGCAAATTGAAATCCAGCAACTTTGTTCTAGATTACCTTAAGTAAAGGGTTCTCTGTATGCCAAAGGATGAGAATTCTGCTTTTATGGTTTTTTGCAAAGGCATATGAATACATATTGATCTGTGAGGTACTCACTATTGTTATCTCAAAGTCTGTTATGACGTTCTGTGGTTATATTGAATAAGCACCTACGCATGTCATTATCATTATATGTAATTTCTTTATTGATGTCATAGCTACACTTTCACATTGCTTTATTTACATTCTTGCTTTCCCAAATATTCTTGGAAATGTACCATGTGTACTTTTACACGCTGTGTTTTTAAAGTGGCTCTACTCTTTTGTTAGTCATGCACGATGCGGGGAAGACCGAGTTTGAATGTCCAGAAGCTCATGAAAGTTTTTTCCCGTCCTTCAACCATGGCAGGGTTTGTGAAAGCCCCCCTAATTTTATTGTCCCTTTGGACAAGAAGAGTAGCCGAGGTAACCCTGTCATTTACTATCAAAAGAGTAGAGCAAGTTTCAAAATACACTGTGCACTTTCTGAAAGCACATGCGCCGTTTTAAACTTGTGGTACTCTTTTCTCAATAAAGTGAGCATAGCTGCCAAGGTTTCATAGTTTGTAATTCTTTGAGCATTTGCTGATGATCTTGTCTTCAATTGCTGGTTTCCAGTCTGTAAGGTATTTGGATTTGAGTGGTCAGGTGCAAGTACCCACAAAGACAAGGTGATCCTGTTTACGTTCCTCCTTGGGATGGGGGTTGCTGTGTAAATAGATTCACAATCTACACCCCTTTTCTTTTGCAGGTTTGTTAGACCGGACTACGAATACAATTGTACAGGCAGATGTGAGTACAGGCAGAACAAACAGGTATTTGTTTGGTAGAGTCAAACTGTGATGCATCTAGTACATTGTAGTATAAAATTCTTACCCATTTTTTATTCAGTTGCAGGTTTCACAGCCAGAACCCCACACATTTAAACGGACGTGCGTGAGTTCAAGCAGTAGAGGTAATTGATTGCTAGTCAAACTGTGATGCATCTAGTTCATTGTAGTATAAAATACTTACCCATGTTTTATTCTGTTGCAGGTATCACAGCCAGAACCCCACACATTTAAACGGACGTGCGTGAGTACAAGCAGAGGTAATTGATTGGTAGAGTCAAACTGTGATGCATCTAGTACATTGTAGCAAAATATACCTACCCATGTTTTATTCTGTTTCAGGTTTCGCAGCCAGAACCCAAACATTTAAATGGGTGTACGTGCATTCAAGCAGAAGAGGTAATTGTTTGGTAGAGTTAAACTGTGGTGCATCTAGTACATTATAGTATAACAGATAGCATTCATGAGCTAGGCGTCAACGTAAGCCATGTTCCCTTATTTTGCAGGTTTTGTTGCACTGCAGGTTCAAACCGGAAGGCACGGAAATGTTCAAGCGCAACGCTGTAACTTTGGGAGAGTGCAGTGCTTCACCACAAAGGAAGAAATATTGCCTTGTATTCAAGAAAGAGTGGATGAAGGAAGTTGTGGAGGCTGAGACACAGAAGTCATGAAGCAAGGTTCGCAAGCAACTCGGGGAACTATTTCAATATAGTCCAGATGTGGGCTTGATTTGCAAAGCATGTGCCTAAGTCAAGATTGTTGGGGACTTTTCCACAGGGAAGAAATGGAGTGATGGCTGGAAACTGGACTACATGAAACGCCATCTACTTAGCAAAGTACACAAGTCTGCCATGGTGATATTGAGAAACAGAAGTGCTACTGTCAGGTTTGGTTATGGAGTGCGGGCAATGCTGACAGAAACTGCCACTGACAAAGCAAATAGAATGGAAGTAGTTGAACGCCAAATATCTATGCCTGAGGAGTTAAAGATTCTCATCAACAACGTGTTGCTGGCAGTCAAGATGAATACTTCAATGTTATCTGTACAAGACATCCATGACCACCTAGCTTTGTATGTGAATATACCAGACAGCTGGAGGAGCAAGAACTATGCCTTTGAGTTCCTTGAGGCCATCAATAGCGTGATACACTGTGAAGCTATGACAGAACTTCGGCAAGCTTTGTATCACACCTTGATAATTGATGAGAGCACAGATATTTCTGTTACAAAATTGCTCATCCTGTACTTCAAGTTCCGACCTGTAACATCAACAGAGCACAAAACGCTGTTTGGGGGCATAGTGAAGCTGACTAGTTGTAATGCTGAGGCTATCACTACTGCTGTGAAAGAATTCTACACTGCCAATGAACTGGACCTCATGAAAATGGTCATGTTTACATCCGATGGTGCGTCTGTGATGCTGAGTAAGAATAATGGTGTTTCTACTCGCCTAAAACAATCCATTCCTCGTCTAGTTGGGCAGCATTGTGTCACCCATTGAGAAGATTTGGGAGTTGATAATGCCTGCAAGAGCGTTCCAATGATTAAAGCGATGGATACATTATTGAGGACTGTCTACACTGTGTTCTCCAGATCTCCTGTAAGGAAGTCCAAGCTGGATGAAATTGCATCGGTCACTGAATGTGAAGTTGTCTCATTTCGACCACTGAATGAAGTCCGGCGGCTTTCATGGCATTTTGCTGTTGGTGCACTAATTCGTAATTATGAGACTGTTCTTAAGTACTTTGAGCATGAGAAAGTTGAGGAGAATGATCAAATTGCTAAATATTGTTATAAAAAGCTATCGGACTCCAACTACCATATTTCCCTTGCAGTACTTAATGACATTCTGGGTGAATTTGCATCTTTGTGCAAACTATTCCAAAAAAGTTATTTGACTACTGTTAAAGCTGTACAGTATGCAAGAGCAAAGATTGGCCAAATTAAGCAACAGTATTTGGGGGACACTGTCTTTTGGAGCAGCCACGTAAGAGATCTGATCGTGTTGTACAAGGAAAGGCAAGAGTTTGACAGTGGGCCTATTTTGTCTTTTGTTTCCCTTCTTTGTAAGCACATGCAAAAAAGGTTCCCTGGAGATGAGCTGACAGAATGGGCAAGTATTGAGATCCAGGCAATAGCAACACAATCACATTTTGATTTCGGGACTGAGAATATTCAAAGACTTGTTGAAAAGTATAAAAATGTCTTGGCCCTGGGTGATTGCGAAACACCAGAGATGTTGTTCGACAGTACAGAGACTATAAATATGTGGTGGCAGAACATTTAAAGGGTGGGTTACTTACCACCTTTCAAGACATGGTGAATTTCACTGTATGCAATGCTGCTCAGTATAGTGTGGTGTCTCAGCTTGTTGATGTCTGCGCAACATTTCAAGCATCTAATGCAGACTGTGAACGAGGATTCAGCTTCATGAATACTATTAAGAGTAAATTGAGGAATAGACTAGAGCAGAAGCATTTGGATATGCTGATGAGGACAAAGGCCTACCTCCTGAATGGGAAAGTTGACCTAGACCAAATTTATCAGCACTGGAAAAATGGCAAGGATCGCCGTGAGAAGCAACCCTGTCGCCCATCTAGTGATGCCACTTGACTTGTCTGAACAGCCGTCTCCCTTCTTGTGTATATGTGATATTGTATAGGCTAGCAACATTTCCCCACCCAATGAACTGTGCTCCAGTTAAGAATATTTATTAAAATCTTATGATGGTACCTCTATTGAAGTCTTGTGCTTTTCTAAACTTGAAGTGTACTTGCCAGTGTAACCAATTCATGTCATGGTGTGCTTATCCAATTTGCAAACTGCCCATAGGACCCTTATTGTGGCACTGTATGTGCGAAAATGCACCATCTTTTCACTTTTTATAGTAAACGTTTTGAGTGCCATTTGGCGCCGCAGACACGCGCAGTTTGGTTCCTGGCGCACATAGCCATGGTTGCAGCGCACAGAGACCCTCCACTGCTGCACACAGAGGAAAGAAATTAGAGGGAACATTGCAAAAGACCCTAATATTACTGCAGAGGACCCTACCTTCTGCTTCCTCAGCACAATGTTCCACGCCCCAGAGGAGTTGGACAACTGCGATTCCTGCTGTTTTAGTGATGCCACATCTCCTCGGAGTTGTAAAATGTCCCCTTCTGCTGTGGACACTTTGCCACTTTTCAGAGGTCAGCCCGAGTAAATTTACATTGATGGATACAGTCTCAATCTGCTTTTCCAGGGCATGCCGTGAAAATCCTCCAGGGGCTTAGCCCGGAAAGGCTCATTAGCAACAATGCCAGTTCCCTCATGGCCAGAATGTCTTGTGATCCGTTGCGTAGGGAGGCGTTGAGTTGTATATTGGGTGATGGTATTGGGTTTGGACCAGCGTCCTGGCTTATCCTTTCCCATTTTTGTAGGGAGGGCTCAGGCTTATTGTGGTGTTTGTTCTGTTTTTGTTTTCCAAAAACGGGATTCTCCCGCATCCACCAGACCCCCTCCGGGCCATCTCAGTGCCCTCAATAGGTCGTTGCAGTTACCACAGTGGGTTGTTAGGACCACCAACATGGCACCACCTTGAAGGCGCCAATTGCTCTGTCACGTATCGCTGTACACAGAGCCTCCTTCTCAAACGTGGCATTATGGTATTCCCCCTGTGGCGGGTACCAATTTCAAACCCGGTGTGTCCCTTGGTAACAACACAGCCCCGCAGCTCTACGGGCTGTTCCCCACACTACTGACTCTCTGCTGGACTCCTACCTGTACACTCTAGATTGAAGTTACCAGGGCCCACTGGACTGTACCCAGTCACAGTTTCACCTCCCCAGACGCCGCAAATGTCAGGGCAGATGAGATCCCAGCATGTGGTCCCTAAGGCACCCTCGGAGGGCCCCACCGACTGCTCACCTAGTTGCTCCTGCGCTCCCCAGAGCCAAGGTGTTAAGTGGAGAAGTGTGGCTCAATGGTTAGAGCAGCAGACCCTGATGCAGAGGTCTTGCCCGGGACCAGGGTTCAATTCCCGCCTTGGCGGCTCTTGGGCTCAATTCCCCGGACCTGATAATTCTCGCCTCGGTGCCTATTCTAATCATGGGTCCCACTCTGCAACTCTGGGCAATAGCTTGCTTAATCTCCACAACTGCCCCAACAACGCTAGGATGCCTGGCTTCACCTTGGGGTGCCCAGGAGTGGGCACTTCACAGGGAAAGGCCAGGAAGGGTTCCTCAGCGGTATTCATACAAGCCCCGAGATGCCTCATGGTGATTCGTGCGCTATACAAGTACCATTACATTACATTTACAATGCCGGTTTCGTTTTCCGTTTGAACGTTTGGCGCGAGGGAAGAGAGATGTATGCGGTCCTGTCACGAACAGGGTAACACTCCTTCCCTTCAGATAGCTGGAAATTACTGTTTACATTGAAGTGGTGTGAATGCCGTGTAGCACGCTACCCTATACATCAAAACATACAAAACCAATGTGAGCGTGTCTGTGTTTATGTCATCAGGCCAACCCTCATAGGAATTATATTATTGAGGATTATTTATTGGCGCCTACAAGCTACAAATTATAATTTTTACTGATGAAAAATCGTCCAATCAGCCTCATAATAAAAGATATCTAGTCTCAAGTGTTTCAGAATTGCGCCGGTGAATTTCACTTCCAGCATCTTTCAGTTTGTTTTTTGTGCAATAGACGGCTACCTGATGAAGGCTTGTATGCCGAAACGCGCGTTGTGACATCTGCCGCACTGCCTCCATCATCTTAACGTCTATCATAGAATCTGGATATGCAACTTTTTTGGTGTAAATGAACTATATATATAAACATGAAAAACAAATAATAAATATGTTTTATACTGGAACAAATAAAATGCATACATTTTGATATATATATGAGTACATAATTATTCTTTGCTCTTAATATGGTGGTTTATATATATTTAAAAAAAATCTTCTCACTTCAGAGATATACACCATTTTATAGTTTTTGTTATATCTGTGTCTAGCTAAAACTCTTTCTTTTACTCCCCAAGGCATAGACTATTCCTTTGGTGGTCACCCCTCTCTGTTCCTCCGCGTAGTGTCCTCTCTGTTGGTGAAGGGGCACAGCCCGACTCGGAGGTCTCCAGTGTACTCACTACCCAGAGTGCGCAATCAGTGGCTAAGCGGCCCAGCGCCCACTGCGAAATGCCCTGCCTTGCCGGTGGGCTCACCTGCTCCTGTATCAACGGCGTGGGCCACAAAACAAGGCCTCAGGGAGTTCTACGCTCACCAGCCACGTACTCAGAGCGGAGGGCCGGTAGGAATTCAATTTCTCCATGAATCGACCCCGGGAAGCACTCCGGGCCAAGCGTCTTCCGGCCGTCATCAAGCAGTCATTTTCAGCAGGCGCTTCAGACCAGGCTCCTCCGAGCCTACCTCGGGCCGCGACCTTGTTGACTCCGCTACCGGCCATGCAGCAGCTGGCAAGCGCAGTGCAGCTCTACCAACAGGATTTTTTGTGCTTGGGTGATCCTCACGGCGACCAGGGCCCCCACCACAATCACTAGACACCCACTGGCGTCTGGGCATAGGATTTTGCAGGATTTCAACAACAGGCAGGTCGGGAGCAGAAGGAGCTCACATCCTGTCGACCATGTTGCTTGACCAGGCCCCCCCATATGTATAACATTCTTAAACTTTTTAGAAACACTGGATGAGGTCATCAGTGATGTCATGAGTGATGTCACTGACCATGTCATGAGTGATGTAATATTGCACGTCATCAGCAGTGCATTGCGGGGGCGCGAGTTATAGTTCGCTCAGCTAACTAGAACGACTGACTTTCTCTAGTTTGTAGGAGTGAAATGTCAGCCTAACTAGAAAGTTCCTGTAACCGGTGTTTTTTTCAGTGAATATCTAAGGTTATTTAAATGCTAATTTTTTAACTATAATGTCCCTGAAACATGTGGCTTTTTCAGCGAATATATATATGTATATATATATATATATATTTTTTTTTTAGGTCTCGCCCTTCGCACACCGCATGCGCTGCATGGCAAAAAGACCTTTTCCCAATGCTTTGGCTTTTCAGCCAAGCACGTGCACGCGTTCCATTGCCTTCAATGGCAACGCGTGCACAGCAGGAGATTCACTCGCGGGAGCGCCCGTCACCATCTGGAAGCAATTATTGCTCCCGCGAGTGAATTGCGCCCACCTCCCCTTTCCACCCACCGCGCGAGGTTCGCATGTTTGTGCTTGTTAATACCTTCTTCTCAGCGCACTGCTATATTTACCCTCCTAATGTCAAAGCTTCTCTGTTTTAAATAAACACACTTTTTTAACTTTGAAGAGACTTTATCATGTTTTAGTAGATGATTGTTGTATGATTTACATTGCCAATATTATATGGCTTCTGCACAGACTTTAAGACCGAGCCAGACCCCTGGCTTAGCTCTCCCTGTTAGATCGTTGGCTCACTCACACGCGGGCGCACATGCGGCGTGTGGTTAGAACCAGTAAACCAGTTTAAGGGTCGAAACGCTCTGGGCGCCAGCAGCTCACTGCCCAACAGGTTTGTACCAATGTCACACGTGTTGCTGTTATTAAAGCTCCAAGATGCAGTGCAGTTCGTGCTATATCTATCCAGCTCTTACTGTCACTTTTTCATTTAATATTATTCTTTCTTTTATCATTTGTGTATTTCTCTTCGGGCCCTAGATACTAATACTATGTACTATATCAGCATTAAAACACGCCAGGAGTAAAGGAGAGCTTCGCATTTTGTTGTTGCAGGGTTTGCGCAATGCAGGCGCATTAATTGGAAGCGCCTTGAATCTGTTACCATGGTAATAAAGCGTCACTGAAAAGGATTCATTAGCATCCATGTGTTAATGACGATCCGTTTAGGGAAGGGAAATGAGCCAGGGGAGGGCCGCTGCTGCCCCCCCGGGGGTCTTACTTAGGGGTGGGCGGCCAGCTACGCTCCGTGCACGGAGTGTGCGTAGTGCCGCCTACTCCGCATTTAGCGGAGCTGGCGGAGCCAGGCGGCACTACGCACGCTCCGCAGACGGAGCGTAGCTGGCCGCCACCCGCCTCCCTCCCGCCCTCCCTAAATACTTTCAAATAAAGGAATGAAATAATTTAAAAAGCACTTACCTTGCCGCCGCTGCCCGCCGCGTCCCCGGGGCTCGTTATCTTCCGTCTTCCGTCTTCTTTAGTAATGCGCATGCGCGGGCGGCCGCGCATGCGCATTTTCACGAGAAAATACGCATGCGCGGCCGCCCGCGCATGCGCATTACTATAGAAGACGGAAGATAGCGAGCCCCGGGGACGCGGCGGGCAGCGGCGGCAAGGTAAGTGCTTTTTAAATTATTTCATTCCTTTATTTGAAAGTATTTAGGGAGGGCGGGAGGGAGGCGGGTGGCAGGGCTGGCGGCCAGTGGTTTTGCGGAGTGGGGCTACGCGGAGTGCGGAGGTGGGCGTAGTTTCTCACCCACTTCGCGTAGCTCCGCGAAGCCCCACTCCGCCCAGGGTTAGTCTTACTCTCCCGGGTGTTTGGTGGATGGCCCACAAGCACAGAGACTATACACTCCCTTTTAGCTTTTTGTCACGATTAGTCAACAGGCACACTCGCCTTGTTCCGTTTCATTTAGGGAAAGTTTCTTTTACAGGGACGGTGTTTGTTTCTGTACTGTTAGTCTTAAACTGTGTTTGGTTCCTATTCTTGTACGATCCACGCATGTTTTACGTCACAGCCTTTTGCTTTCATTGCTCGTTTCTAGAATTGTCTTGGCTTGCAGTAGATGGATGGCAGGTTAGGTGTTTGCTTCCATGCCTTCTGCCTTTGATGCCACTTCCAACTGACCCCGATGCCCGGTAGAAGCGAGGGTGTTTGACCTCTGTCCGAAGTATCTCAGTAAAAACTGCTGCGCTTCCTTTGAACATACAGTGCAGATCCGGGAATAAAACGATCCCAGTACAACGTTCCCTACAAATAGAGTTAAAAAAAAGCGACAACAAAAAGTGGAGCAGGAAAAACTAATCTGCATCGAGATTATACAGCTCGGCGTTTAACTATAAGTGGTCATAGTGGAAGGGCAACGTTCATGATCAATCACCCGAATGTTAAAACCTCAGGGTTTTGAAAATATATAATTAAATGAGCAGCAAGAGAAACCCACGAGGCACAGACAACCCACAATCCATGACGACAGACTGCATGCTTTAGATGTCGATAAAAGCCAGTTTGCATGGAAGGGCAGAGTTGATCCAAGTTGGATTTTTTCGTGTGCAGTTTTATATATAAAAAGCGCAAACTCCACCGGACGGTATTGGAGCACTTCTCATGAGCACCAGGTACATTACACAAGCACACGTTCATTTTATTGTAGGCGTGGGAAGATTTAATGATTTGTCCACAATCACAGAATGTTGAGGCGACACCGAGATTTGAACATGGTTCCCCAGCTCCAAGGTGGGCAGCTCTGGCAGTTAGGCCACATCCCTATTATCAGGCTATGCACAGTCTCAGTTGGATGCATTGGAGCATAGTGGGGGAGCTGTTTTGGGTATTAGTCTCAGTGGCTGATAACGACGCCTCGTCAGGGGTAGTAAGCGCTATATAATTGCAATTACAATACAATACAATACCGGCATTAGCTGCACTAATTGACATAGAAATAGGTTTCTAAATGGGACACTACCTCCTTGTCTTTCACCTCTTTCTGACCTTCTCGGCCACCGTGCTGTCTGACAGCTTTAGCTCACATGGGGGCTCGTTACAACACACCCACACATTTACAATGCAACGGTCTCGCCTTTGCAAAAGTTTGAGCTATTGGCATTGTAAAGGACATTTTTATTTTTGTGTTGGTTTTGAAAACAGATAAATAAATGGCATTGTCATTTACAATGCCAATAGCTTAATCTCTTGCAAATGCCACACACAAACACACAGACCCACACCCACACAGAGCCACACACACACACACACAGCCACACACACACACAGCCATACACACACACAGCAACACACACACACACAGCAACACACACACACACACAGCCACACACACACACAGCCACACACACTCACAGCCACACACACACACACAGCCACACACACACACAGGAGGGGGCTGGATGGGAGGTGGTGAGGGAGCGGACTGTGGGGGGTGGACAGGGTGAGGGAGGGGGATGCAGGGCGGCAGTGAGGAGGGGGAGATCTGCAGGGGATGGATGGTGAGCGAGGGTTGGTAGAGAGGGAAAGAGCCGTCAGGCGTGGACTGTGAATGGAGGGCGGTATGCAGGGACCAGACGGTGGGGGTGTGTGTGCCCGGAGCATGGACAGTAAATGAGGGCAGACCCCAGGGACGGGGAGTGCAGCCGGCATGTGAGGGGAGGGAAGGAGAGGGCTGGAGGGCGAGTGAGCAAGAGGACTCTGGGAGATGGACATGGTGAGGGAGAGGCTGGACGGGAGGTGGTGAGAGACCGGACTGTGGGGGTGGACAGGGTGAGGGAGAGGGCTGTGGAGCGGCAGTGAGGAGGGGAGATCTGCAGGGGCTGGACGGTGAGCAAGGGTTGGTGTGCACAACTGTCGGAGACACAAGCGGTGTCTACAGACCAGGCGTTGATTCATAACCCGCAAGCAGAGGGAGGGGCCAGGGCAGATGAGGGCACGGGTCCAGACTACGACAGACAATCACTTCTACTCACCCGCCTTGGCCGCCTTCGGGGGTGCCTTGTCCCTGGCGGGTAGCAGCGGCAGGCAGGCCTCCAGCCCAGCCCGCAGCCAGCCTCGCTCGACCCTCAGCACCTCGCTCTTGCCCGGCATGTGGAAGGCGATCACCAGGCTTTTCCAGACTTAGCGGAGGAGCCGCGGGTCCCTCTCCAGCTGCTGCTCCTCGCTTAGCGCCAGCCCAGCTTGTCGCACAGGGACTCGGGCCACCAGCTCGAAGGTGCCGTCCCGGCAGCCCCGGTTACCACTGGGTGTGCTGGTCAGCATGGCCCGGAGCTCGGCCTCGGAGAACTCGGATGCAGACTCAGGGCAGGAGGGTAGATGGATGGGTTGTTAGGGGGAAGCTGAAATGGAGCCCGCACGGCTCCTCTCTTGTCTTTGCCGGCCCTGCCCACCATCAGGCGCGGGCGCCAGCTTGGGCTCCCTTTTTCCTCTTTAAAGTTTTTTCAAATACAAGGCCCCTGGCGGGGTGGGCACCCGCTAGCGGTATGAGAATGTCACAAAGTCTGGGGAAGCGGAGATGGAGCCCGCGGTGGCTCCTCTTCTCCAATGGCTGTCCACCGTTTAGGAGGCCAGCTAATGGAGAAGAGGGCCGGGGCTTAACCTCGCTACTCCAAATCATTAAATCTCGCCAGCGAGAACTGCGCATGTGCGCAGCCTACGCTAGCGGAGACCTAAAAACTGATACTCTGGGTACGGGATTGTTTATACATCTTGGTTTTAGTGGTTTAAGTGGAATTAAACAGTGGGGGTCTCAAATGGGGGGATTTATTTATTTATTTTTGCCATTTGTAGAGCGCACTGTAAGCCTACGGGCATCCTGGCGCTAAGAAAACATCCGGACCGGAACGCTGGACAGGTAGCTAGCAGGGCATCGCTGGTACACGGTTAAGGCCTCGGGGAACGGTCTTTGGGGGAAGAGCCAGGTTTTTACTTTCTTGCGAAACGGCTACAAATTCCTCGTGCTCCTGATGTCCAAGGGCAGGCTGTTCCAAAGGCGGGCAGCTGCCACACTGAAGGCTCTGCCTCCCATGGTTGCCCTCTTCGTCCTTGGTATTCTGACCGAATGGGCAGATGTGGATCGCAGGTTGCGATTGGGTGCGTACCATTGAAATCTGGCTTGGACTGACTTTGGTCCTTGCCCATTGAGTGAGATGGGGTTGTCATAGACGCTTCACTATGAATCAATCAATCAATTCCTATTCGGTTTCTTGCACAAAACCCATAAAGGCACACACAATGAAAGGGGTTTCGAATGGGGGTGTGGTCATGGAATCTTTACTAGGAATCATTTCCAAGAGGCATAGCCTATGTATGCTAGGGCACACAGGAACAAATTAACCAGCAACTACAAAGATTATAGTAAATAAATGTCTGTGAATTAAAGTTTACTAAGGTCAGTGAAATGGGTGGTGGTCTTCAGAGAATCACTCCTGCTCTCCCTTCTCAACACTTTTGTTGCAATCTTTCCCTCTGTAAGATACATATACCCTTTTTATTCCTGCATTTTTCTGAAACCTTTTTTTTGCACATCTCATTCCTCACCTCTTTCCTCTTCATTAGTCTTATCACTCTCCCCTTTTCCTTTGGAGCAGTCCATGTTTCAACAGCTGTGGACCTCCTTCACACACTTTCCCTCAATTCCAATTGGCACATATTTCACCAATGCTCCGTGCACTCAGCAAAGAGGCCAAGGATTGCATGTGCACTTAGGTGACCACCTTTATGACCAACAGACAAGCACTGTGAGAAATTCCCATTGTCTTCAGCCTCAGCCACAGAGCTCTCACTTGTGGCCCGACATGAAAACCTACTCACAACTTGAAATCATGTAGTCTTCTGGAGGGGAATCAGTTAACAGTATGAGCTACATAAGGGTCATATGTTGTTTGGAACAAAAAAAATACAGAATCAGTTTCTGCAAAAAGCAACTAACCTTATGGAATGCAAGATGAAGTAAAATGTGAAATGTAAACAGCAACTGTATTGCTGACATGGACTACCTTAAGGGTATTTACAGTCAAAATCAGTTTCACTTAGAGCTGGACTATTCTCACTCACCGCCCAGCTTTGAATCCTGATTCGGCACAAGCACAACTGTGGTTTCCACCCGAATTGGGATTCCCGCAGGGATTATAATAAAGCCTTAATTCTGCCGTGTGCACCTCTTACCTCCCACATAGCGCCATGTTGTCTTGGGGGATGTCCATTACTGGGGAGTTAGGCTCATTCTCGGTGCCACTGGAATCAAGCAACAACCAAGGAATACATTTGGAAGCAAGGGCAGGCAAGTAATGCACCAAGGAAGGGTACATTATGAAGCATGCTCTGCAAAAATAGTGAGTCTCTAACACACAGTGGCAGTCGGCTGCCCCTTCCCTGATCGACTTCATGAAGCATGCCCACCAGAATCATACTGTGCAACCACAATCTGAGTTATTGTATACTGATTGGTGCATTTGTTTTCTGGGGGTATTTTTCCAATTCCATGTATTTCTTGTGGTACATGCCAAATACAGTTCTCTCAAATGCTGTTTTTGAAATTGCCCCCATTCTTGATGACATCAGACATTTGAAGTAATTTTGCATTCAGACACAAAATTGGAAAGGTAGTAAAAAAAAGGGGGGAATGCCTCTCTCAGGAAAAACCACAAGGTTTTATTAAAATGCCCTCACCCTCTAGTAGTGGCATGCTTTATCATTGGGCGTGTTCAACATCTGACAACCCCTGGACCGAACAAATCAGGTTGTAGTTCAAGGCACAGCTCGTGTCATGGAAAAGAGGCGGGGCAGGCGAGGAGGGGTGCAGGGTGGGGGGTGGAAAGTGGGACGGGGTAGATCAATGTGAAAAATAAACAAGCATTCAAAATGCAATCAGTCTCGTCTTTAATTAAGTTAAAGCCATTTGCTTTGCTATACAATACCATTAGCAAAGCAAATGGCTTTAACTTAATAAAAGGCGAGACCTATTGCATTTTCAATGCTTGTATTTATTGCACCTGGAGCAGCTGTGATGCAAGGAGCCGTACTGTACGTGGCACGGCTTTGACGTGGGGTTCATTCCGCTGATATCTAAGTGCAGAAAATGACCTTTGATTTGAGAGATGGAACCACTAGATGATGCAGGGCAAGATAGCAGAACAAACAGCTGTATGTGTATATATATATATCTATATATATGTCCAGATTATCTCGCCTTCACTCCACTCTGAACACGGAAAGAACGATATATATGTATATATATTACCTACTGGCGGTCGCCAGTAGGTAGTTATAGTTAGGATTGTTTTCCATAGGGAATCCGCAACATTCTATTGGGAATAACTTTCGTGACGGTTGAGGAATCTGCCTGTAATTTCCCTGAAATTTGCCTCGCTGCGCTCCGCTCCTTCCCTGAAAGTTTGGGGGGGATTCGTCAAGCGGGGGCCGAGATAAAAGGGGGGTCCCAAAACGTGTTTTCCCCATGTTTATTTCCATAGGGCGGTTGGACTCACTTTTAGCCCAAACGGCTGAATGGATTTCCACCAAACTTGGCAAAATTGTAGGGACTGGTAGCCCGATGTGCCTTTGCTATGTCTCAAGATATGTGCTCCAGTGGATTTTCAAAAAAATATATATATCTATAAGCGCGCCCCGGTACGCGCACCGGGGCGTGCTCCAGCGCGCTACGCGAGTTTGCGAGTGGAAAGCTGATTGGCTCTCGGGTGTCTGTCAACATTCCAAACAGTCCTGAGCGGCCGCCATCTTGTGTCTCGGTAGGATCGAGACACACGAGGTGGCAAAAACAAAGGGGGAAATGACCAAAAGGTGGCAGGGTAGACCCCCCTGACCCCTTAGGTTTGATGTGGGGGCCATAAAAGGGCCCCGCGGGGCAAAAAAAAAAAAATGCGATTTTCGCAGGGGGAGCGCCCGGTACGCGCACCGGGGAGCGTACCGGGGAACGTACCATGGGGAAAACCCAGTGAACCAGAAAAATAATAATTTAAAGTGCTTAGAGGTAGGGTAGCTCTGAATAGATTTGTTGTGTTGTGTGGGTGACTTAAGTACCAACATGTAGGTACCAATGCAGAGTCTTAAATTCAATGTACGCCGTCTCCTCTGTAGATATCTTGCATGTTGTTACAGACGTTATTGTGGTATATGGAATCCATACCATAGTCTGTCAGGAAAGCAGAAACAGATCCTTTAAGCACTCCCTGAGAAGGCCTAGGGGATCATGGGTAGTCTACCCTGCGCCCTTATGATGTTTTCAAGTATTAAATTTTACTCTCTTCTGAATCTACACAAAATTGGCGGTGATATGGTGCATTAGAGACAGACAGTGAGAGAAAGGAGGCAGGAGATGAAAAAGAGATGTCAAATACACATTGGAGATAATATAGTGGGAGAAAGGAAGCAACTATGAGCAAACTTACTATGTAACACAAAAAAGTTGCCCAGTATACTATAAGTCTCACTTTATATTATAATCATTTTGGTACTACTTAATGAATTACATATAAAAATGAATAATGTCTCAAATAATTTTTAATTATTAAATATAAATTTATTCTTCAGAATTTTCAAAATTTAATAAAACTTCCAACATCAAATTGTCTGGAATGTCCTCATAATTTTGATTGCATGATTCTATTGTTTCCAAGGGGGGGCGTGGCTTAGCACGCAATGAACACGGACGTGCCCGGGCTGAGCTCCGAGTGAAGCTCCTCTACCGCGGGCCATTTCTCCGTCATTTCCCGCAGTGGCGGTCCCAAACTCGGACCGAGTGTGCCTCGGAGCCTGCTCCGACATCTGTGCGACATTGTGGAGGATTGGAGTCACGGACCCTCCGACCGGCGGCAACCGCAGCAGCTACCCGGCCTGGACCCACTTCCGGCCGGCGGCTACAATCACCTGAGCCCGGGGATCCGGCCATACGAGGTAGGCCGCGCCACGCACACCCGCCCCCGAGCTACACGGAGTGGGTGACGGGACCGCGCCGCTGCACCTGGTGCCTCCAGCGACCCCACTACCCGGGAGCCCCAGCATCTGGTGGCGGAGGTGACACCCCCGGCCACTGAGGCCTGGAACACCGGCCCACTTGGCAGGCAGCGCCAGGAACACCCCGCTGGGCCACGCGGTCCTCCGAGGGGGGCTACATTGCGCCGATTGGAGCCTCCACTGCCCCTGCCACGCGTGAGCCCTTACAACTGCCTGCTGCGGCGGCGAGATCGTGTACACTGGATCCCTGCCCCCTCTCTGTCCTGCAGTGGTCAACGGCCGGTGTCGGACCTGGCCCATATCCGTGGACCCAGCCTACTATCCACAACAACCACGGCCACACCTGAGTAACCCTGCTGGAAGGCGACTCCACACCGGGGGTGCTGGCCTTGGCCACGTGGGAACGGATCCCGAGCAAACCCACGCGCAGCGCCCCGTGGTTCGCCTCATGCCGGGGGACACAACGCCCTCCACCACAATTGATGTTGCCCAGTGCCACCCGGACAGACTGATCCTCCCGGGCCCGGGGAGACGGGGGCGGCCGGAGAGGCCACGTGGTCCGGCCCGTCCAGCCTGCGCGCGGCCCTAATAGGAGGCGAGTCGCCGTTGCGACATTTGAAGTGCCATCCAGTGGCGCACAGAGCCCCCTACACAGACTGCGACGCAGACTTCGCACCCTCCCTGGGTGGTGTCACTGTGCAGGTTCCCGGGAGCCCAAGCGGAGTAGCGATCCCCTTACCAGCTGCACGCCGTCTGGAGCGGACAGTACAGAGTGCCTGACCTAGTGGCCGGCGCGCCCAGGACCCTGCGGTGTTGGTTGTGGAGGCCTGCCGTCCCGGCTGCCTTGCAGCACTGACCAGTCCCATGTCAGGAGGGACTAGAGCGAAGACCGGAACCGGTGGGGCGCTGAACAAGGGAAAGATGGTAAAGAACCCCGAAGCTGACCAGACTGCCTCCAAGCTAGACACCATGCTGGCGGCCATGGAGCGCCTGGAAGAATCCATGCAGTTGACCCGTACGCCGCTGGAGACCAAGATCGATAAGGTGGCGGTGGACTTGACGCACCTTAGGGCGGACCACAAGAAACTCTCCGAACGCACCACGGTCCTGGAACAGACTATGGCGGAGGCCTCGCCCAAGCTGGCACAGACGGATAAGCACATACGCGACCTCCTCAACCGGGTGGAGTTCCTTGAGGACAGAGCGGAGGATGCGGAGGGACGGGCCCGGAGGAACAATGTGCGCATAGTAGGCCTGCCGGAACGCTGGGAGCGGAGGGAGACAGCGGAACATATGGAGGGCTGGCTCCGAGAACTGTTACCGGAGGGTACACGGTCGCCGCACTTTGTGGTGGAGAGGGCGCACCGGGTGCCGTCCCGTCCGCCCCCGGAGGGCTCCAATCCCAGACCAATGCTTATGCGAGTGCTGAACTACCGTGACCGGGACGCCATCCTACGCAAAACCAGGAAGCTGTCGGACATTAAGGTGGACAATGCAAAGGTGATGTTCTTCCCCGACTACACGGTACAAGTCCAGCGACAGCGCCACTCGTTCATGGCAGTGAAGCAGAGACTCCGGCGTCTGGCTCTAAAGTACTCGTTACTGTTCCCGGCACGCCTCCGGGTGGTAGCACAAGACAAGACGCATTTCTTTGACTCTCCTGAGGCGGCCGCGGCCTGGCTAGATTCTGGAATCGACACGGGCCATGGGACTGCACCGCCAGAGCAGCACAGAAACCGCGGCACCCGCAGACGAAGACACCGGCGCCCTTTGCCGGCCAGGTCATCCACCGCGGACACGGAACTGGGCCCCACGCCAGAACAAATACAAAGCGAACAGCAAGAGGCCCTCCGGATAGCAGCCGAACTCAGTGGATCACAGTCACCTATCCTGATCTCCAACGCCAGGCCCAGATCACGCGGGAGTGAGGACGACGAATACTTGTACGGACTGCCGGATGAACAAGTTACAGAGGGCCTGCCGGATGTCACACCCCAAACGGCAGACCTGATAGCATAATGGGCTCCCTCACCCTGGCCTTGGGTGGACCACAGCGGTTGACGCCACGTAAGAGGCTGTGCACCACACTGAGAGTCCCGTTTGGTGGACCCACCGAGACTACTGAGGACCTCGGACAACACAATTGGCGCAGTCCCGAGGGCCCGTGCCCTGTCCCCACCCCCCCTACCCTGGTGCACCCTGAGCTGCTCCCGTTGCCGAGAGGGGGGTCGGAACTACTCTACTTGAGGCACGCCAGGGACATTGTGTTGAAGGGGTGGCCGGACCCCTAGAGGTGAATGTCCCCTGGAGGGTGGAGAAGGAGGCCCCTGGAGCAGAGCATCCTGGCTCTGAGGCAGCAGACGCTCTGGCCCTGGATGTGAACACTGACATTGACTTCTGATGCCCCTTTTGCCCACAGCCGTGGAGGGGAGGCACCACAGCTCTCTTGGCCTGGTGGACTATCCTATATTGCTTGTGTTACGTACTTTGTCATTCCCCCATTGAACTCACGGATTGATTGAGCTCTCTAGAGCGTTTGGGCGACAACACGTTTTGTTGTTGCCCTTTTGGCATTATGGTTCTGTTAATGTTCTTTTTGAGACTAGAGTTGGCACTGACGTGTTACAGTTTACGTTCCTGGGTCTGTGCGGGATGGCGGGCTGGAACACTGGCATTCGGTATCTGCTGTTGTACTTGTGTGGCCGGGGCGGACTGGGGTTGGGGGGGGTGTGTGGGTAATTGGGCGATGTGGAAACTGTGATGGCTTCGATTACATTTTGTACCTGGAATGTCAGGGGAATGCACACACCCTCAGGTAGATATCAGGTGTACTCCTATCTTAAACGGCATCAGGTACAGATCGCATTGTTGCAGGAGACCCACCTAGTAGCCGCAGAGCTTTCCACACTTCGCCGTAGATGGAGGGGGCAAATATTTGCCACGAGCTTCTCAGCGTTTGCACGAGGGACCCTGATCTGGGTGCGACCGGGAGTTCCATTTGCACTGACACACAGCAACATTGACACAGAGGGGCGTTATGTCTTCATACAGGGTAGACTGGACGGGCAACAGATAGTTATAGCCTCCATCTACGCACCTAATGTCGAGCAGGGGAGGTTCCTGACGAGACTGTCGACGGTGATTGCACCTTGGCCCGACGTGCCCCTATTGTTAGGTGGCGATTATAACAGTGTGCTAGATGTCTCCCTCGATCGCTCGTCTCCTCCGGCGACAGTTGCCCCAGCCCAAGCAGCCTCCAGGGCCCTCCTTGATTGGGCGACACAGTGGAACCTGCAGGATGCTTGGCGAGTCAGAAACCCCAACGCCCGGGTATACTCCTACTTCTCCGGGGCCCACTCATTACACGTCAGATTAGATAGGTATATGATGTCCCGTGACTTGATTCCTCACGTAACAGACACCGACTACCTGGGGCGGACGCACTCAGACCACAACCCACACACTCTAGATTATGGATGGAAGCGCCCGCGCCCGCCTGTGCCCACATGGTGCCTGCAGCCGGATCTCTTGCTCGATACCCCATTCCGAGAGGAGATGTCTGGGAGGATAATACAATACTTCGAGGACAATGGCGACTCGGCCTCGTCCCCGCAAATTGAGTGGGACGCCTTTAAAACGGTGACCCGGGGGAACTGTCTCGGTGTGCAGGCAGGCCTGCGGGGGCAGGTGGAGCAGGATCTGCTGAAAGCGGAGGTGACTCTGCTAGACAAGGAGCGGGAAGCGGCGGAGGGCGATGACTCCCCATTGATCACAGCCAGGGCAGATCACGCCCTTTTGATGGAAAGACTGAAGAACCTTAATTTTGCAGCACACTCTGCACGCACCCACAACACCGGTGACAAGCCAGGCAGACTTCTATCATGGCTGATACGACAAGATACTCAATCAGCATCGGTGCTGTCGATCCGCACGACTCAGGGCACTGAAGTCTTCACACAAAAACAGATACATGAGGCATTCACAACACATTATAGGTCCTTATACAGCTCGAGGCTAAGAACCACCGAGGTGGAGATCATGGATTACCTAGCGACACTGCAACTACCAGCGGCCACTCACGCCCAACAGGCGGAGCTGGGGGCGGAGCTTACTGGTGAGGAGCTACGAGAAGTGATCTTTTCCCTCTCTAACGGCAAGGCGCCGGGCCCGGACGGGCTCCCAGCCGAATTTTACAAGGCCTATTCCTTGTTACTAATACCCGAACTGTTAAGGGTGTACAAGGCGGCATCTGAGGATGCTGAACTTCCGGCGGCCCTGAACGAGGCCAATGTGATCTCCCTGCTGAAACCAGGCAGGGAAGCGTGCGAGCTAGGATCGTACAGGCCATTGGCGCTCCTTAACACAGATTACAAGATCTTGGCGGCGACACTGGCTCGGAGACTTGCACCCCTAGTTCCCACACTGGTGCACTCTGACCAGAATGGCTTTGTGCCCACCCGCAGTACATCTTACAACATACGTCGCTTCTTCAGAGTCCAACGCTATGCGTCCTCCACCTGGCCACGCTCAGGGTGCATAATACTTGATCTTGAAAAGGCGTTTGACTCGGTGGAGTGGCCCTTTCTCCTCCAAGTGCTCGAAAAGTATGAGCTGGGCGACGCCTATATTCAGATGGTGGGGCTCCTCTACCAGGCGCCCGAGGTGCGAGTCCGGACTGGGCGGCTATTCTCTGACAGAATAAGGATTGGGAGAGGCACCAGGCAGGGATGTCCCCTCTCTCCCCTGATATTCGCACTCGTGATGGAGCCATTGGCGGAACTGCTCCGGACCTCTGGTGCCGCCTGGGGTATCCCACTAGCATATGAAACCCACTCGGTGTCTCTGTATGCCGATGACTTACTGTTATATATCAGGGACCTCACCCATATACCTACGACACTCACGGGCATCTTTCAGATGTTCGGGGACATGTCAGGTCTCCGCGTTAACTGGTCGAAATCAGGGGTCTATGCGTTCAGTGACACTATGCCACAATGTGATGTGCAAATGATGGGAGAGAAGCTTCGATGGCACCCGACGGTATTCCGGTACTTGGGGATCCTCATATATCGGGACCCCGTTGATCTCCTAGAGGGCAACCTTGTGAGAGCCATCTCCTCGCTGTCAGTCCAGGTCACGTTCTGGAACTCCCTCCCATTGAATGTGCCGGCCCGAGTGGCACTGACGAAAATGATAATGCTCCCCCGGCTCCTCTACTTTTATGCTAACCTTCTGGTGTATGTGCCGACGCGCATATTCAAGGGATTGGAAACCCTCACCAGGCGCCTTATCTGGAATAAAGGACGCCCCCGGGTGGCATTGAGGACCCTATATGCGGCTGCGGAGTCTGGAGGCCTGGCGTTTCCCAATCAGGAACTATATTACCTGGCGGCCCAATTGCAGTGGGTTGCCTATTGGCTGAGTGGTAATAACCTGATGGACACGGCCACGGAGGACACTACCTTGTCCCCAACTCAGGTGCTGACGCTCTTCCACCCCCTGACACGGGGCCGGCCCCCCAACCAGATCCATTTAGCTGTCGCAAGGCAGTGCTTTATGCGAAGCCTCAGACTCATCAAAAGCACAGTACCATATGCCCCGAACCTGCCGCTGCTGGGGACCCCCTGGGGAAATGGCGTGCTGTCTTCAACCGTGCTACGAAGTTGGACTGCGGCGGACTTGGACAGACTAGGTGACCTGTATAGTGATGGGGAACTACTGTCCTTCGAGACTTTGACCGCCAACACCGGTCTGCCAGCGGGACAGTTTCGCGAGGCTTCTCCGAGTGCTGACAGAGACATGGGGGGACCTGACTCACGAGCCGACCACACACATGCTCATACAGTACCTACATGTGATGGGCGATGGTTCCCATCTGGTGCACTGGCTGGCTCAGGCGCTGAACTATCATACTCAATTCTCCTCCCAACGACTGAGAGAGAAATGGACGACCGACCGGGGTAGTGAATGGACGGACAAACAGTGGGCCGCAGTACTGGCAGGCGCAAGGAACATTCCTCGCAATGCGAGATTTAGGATCATCCAATATTACATAATACACCGTGCGTATTTATCCCCGGACAAACTGAACCGCTACTGTGGCCTCGCCTTTTCGGCATGTCCCAGGTGCGGACTCCTGAACTCGGACCTGCTACACGCACTCTGGAGTTGCACTCACCTCACCATGTACTGGTCGGCGGTCACTGACACGTTAGCTGCGGCCACGGGCGATACCCTCCCCAAGACGTGGGAAGTATGCCTGCTGGGACTCTACAAGAGAACCAAGTAGTCCAAACTACAGGCACGTTTCTGGGACCTGGGCCTCATTACGGCTAAGCGGCTCATCACGAAACGCTGGAAAAATAATGCCCCCCGCGACCTGCAGGCTGGCGTCGCTCATTTGCCAACTGGGCTAGCACAGAGAGTGTGTCTTTGCACAGGGAGGAGACAGCAGGCCTTCGTATGTACCCAATTGCCCAGGAGTGGGACACTACCCTGACTGCATACCATTGGGCTTGTACCCAGGCTGGCATTACATGACCGCCTCGTCATGGAGTAGTGATAGACCAGTCATCCTCCGCCCCAGCATGCCACTTCCCCCCATTCCCCCCCCCCACCATTGGGGTAACGCCCAGCAAACTCCATTGGCTATCATTCCCCCCCACCGCCTTCCAGCCGCAGCAACTCTCAATCCACGACCACTCCCGCCCCCCGCACAGTCCACATATGACGTCACATACTCCATTAGAGTCGCTGATACACTACTGTACATGCTAGCACTAGTCCGATTGTTGTTGAAGTGTTTTCTCTCCTATTTTCTTTAATTCCCTATTGTTTCTCATGATGGGCGGTTAGCTTGTTTCTGCTGTGCTCACGATGATGTTAATCTTCCCCGCCCCGCTTGCTCTTCCTACAAGGTTTATTGAATATTGCCACGATCACAAGACTTTAGCCCAGTGCATTATATGGCGAAATGGGATGTGATTCCTATCTTAGACTTCACCCGTGCCAACCAGGGAACTCAGTCTAGGATGAACATTGTTGTCTATCATGACCACCTTGGTCCTTCTGCAGTGATGAACGCTGCAGGCACTGCAACCCATGATTTCTCCTGGTACTGATAATTGCGGACTAATGCATATTCTCTGGCTACTGTTTATTTTCACATATATGTGACCAACATGTCGAAAAAGTTACTGACTGGGTAATGCTTGAAGTTTATATGACATTGTATGATCTATTGGCTTCTTACTTGTGAAATTAAATAAAATATGGGACCGTTGGTCTCAAAAAAAAGAAATGATTCTATTGTTTCCAAACAGTCAATTAATTCTTGGTCCAGAGACTCATCCATGAAATCCAAGTCAACTATATTTTCTTCAGGATTGTTCTCAACCATAATTTCGAAAGAAACATTATTGGACTCTTCTTTCCCTTCCATTTTCTTTCTGTAAATTGCATAAAAAATAACTATATCAGTAGAGTTAGGGTACTGTTGGGTTTAAGTTCAGACAGGTGCTTCTGAGTTTTTAACAGTGAAGTAATCTTTGGGCAGTGTATGGTTTCAGGCAGGAAGTAGAACTATTAAAAAGTACATGTGATGAAGCCTAAGTAAATTCATAATTATACCAGAGAAGCCTAACTCAATCCATAGCTATAACAGAGAAGCCTATCTCAATCTATAACTATAACAGAGGGACAGTAAATAAAAACGTTTTTCCAAATTAACTTAAAGTGCACAACATAGTTCCCCTTACAAATTAACAACTTACCTTTGTGAAAGCAGTTGAAGTTTTGAGTGGAAATCCTTTCCAAATGTACCTCAGGTAGTACTAGTCAAAATGGCTGTGTTTCCCTCTCATTTTTCATATATATTCATGTACATAACCAATCAAATGTCAGCACATAAAAGTGAAAAACGAAAGTAACATTTTTATTGGTTGTAAATTCTAACACTTTCATATGTGTTTTTGTCATGTAATTGACCTCAGGATATTTAGACAGGGCTACAGCCCAAATGGCTCAATGGAATTCCACCAAATTTGGGAAAATGGTAGGGACTAGTATGTAGTAGGGCCTATTCTATTTTTGGTGAAAGTGTCTCCAGTGGTTTTTATGTAAATTAACTTCCAAAATTTTTGGGGAGCGCTTACCGGTGCGCTCTCCGCTACGCGCACCGGTAGCGCTACGGGAGTCCGCCATTTTGTGTTTCGGTAGAATTGAGACACAAGATGAAGGACAAACAATGTTGGGAATGGGTAAAAGGGGGCACGGTAGACACCCCCTGACCCTCTAGGTTTTCTGAGGGGGATTTAGGAGGCCCATATAGGCCAAAAAAACAATTTAAAAAAACAAACATTTTGCGGGGGGAGCACCCGGTACGCGCACTGGGGAGCGTACCGGGGAGCGTACTTTGGTGAAAAATAGTGAAAAAAGTTAGAGTAAAATAATCATTTTGAGTGATCAGAGGTAGGGTAGCCCTGAAAAGAGCTTTTGGGTTCTGTGGCTGATTTAGGTACCTACAAGTAGGTTCCATTGCACAGTTTTAAATTCAGGAGGAATATTCTATTCCCCTCATCTGAGAAGTGCACACCATCTCCTCTGTAGATATCTTGCATGTTGTAACGCAAGTTATTGTTGTATATTGAACCCATTCCATAGTCTCTCATGTAAGCAGAAACATATTTATTCACATGTTTCCGTGCTTTCTCAAATTGTGGACAAAATTGGTTGGACCACTTCCATTTCTGTCTTTGACATATATTGGAATATACCAAGGCAGTTTGTGGAAAAAGTGCCATCAATTGACCAAAGGTGTCCTTTAAAAGCATTTCCAGACCTACCCCAGTCAAAGTGCCCAAGTCATTTCCACCACAGTGCACAATTAAGAGGTCAGGGTGTGACAGATGCAAAAAGGTTTTCACCAATGGTATCAATTGGTGACATCTCAATCCTCTCTGGCCAATCCACTTGATGTCCACATTTGGTAAATCAAGGTTGTGAAAATTTCTGATAGCTGCATACCTTTGAGCCCAGTGGATGTAGCTATGTCCAATAATGCAGACAGAATACATGGTGAGAGAAGGTTCTGGTGCAGTCAGATGAAGTGTGGGAATGAAATGCCAGTTGGAACAGTAGGAGTTTACAAAAAAATAACTGTGGAGTATCACTGCTCTTGAATCACAAGCAAGGATTGGTGGATTCAGATAGTTGAAAACTGAAAGTTAGGGTGCATGGTTCTGTTCTGTGAAAGAAGTAATTTGAATGGTTAAAAAAAAGTCATTTAAAGAAACATTGCACCGGATAAGCTGGTGTATTGAGACGTCAAACATCCTTGCTGAGTTCATTTGCAACATTGTAGAATAAACTTTTAAACCTGAGAGTTCAGTGAGGAGGGAGTTGCTATGGTAACAGGTTGAAAGGGCTGAGGGGGGGAAGGGTGTTGGTTTGAAAATAGTGAGGGAAGAGTATTAATTGGTTGACATGAGGCATATGTGTGTAGAATTAGAAGTTTTCTGTGCCAGTCATGGTTGCAGTGTCTGGAGTGCATACCTTTTGCTCTGATAAAGAAAAATTGGTGTGTGTGTCTGACACTGTTTTCAATCTCCCAAAGCATTTGTAAAGGTAAGTAATGATTCATTTAATATAGATAGAGACTTGTATGCTCTATGGAGAAGATTTGGAAGCAGATTGTGGTTTTTTAATGTTGCTTTGTGTCATGTTTTTTGATAATGCTTGGTAAAAAGATTTTGCTGCATAGAGGAATTGTATTTTGTAAAATAGTGAGGTTTCAGTAGTGAAATTGAATGCTTGTACATAGGACCTGTGCTCTGTTTCTAAAATGTTATTTAAAAAACGATTTTGGGGTAAATGAATGGCTTTTACATTTTTGAGAAGGAATAAATAGTGTCTGCATGATTAAATAAATATATATGAACCTTTCACAATGATGTCACCTGCGTTACCTCAGATTAGGAAGCAGATTGAGCTTCTTTCTTGTTGGTTTGTGTCATGTTTTTTGATAATGCTTGATATGAACATATGCAAGATAGAGGAATTGTATTTTGTGAAATAGTAGGTTTCAGTAGTGAAATTGAATGCTTTTACATAGGGCCTACGCTCTGTTTCTAAAATGTTATTTAAAAAACGATTTTGGGGTAAATTAATGGCTTTTACATTTTTTAGAAGGAATAAATAGTGTCTGCATGATTAAATAAATATATTTGAACCTTTCACAATGATGTCACCTGCGTTACCTCAGATTAGGAAGCAGATTCAGCTTCTTTCTTGTTGGTTTGTGTCATGTTTTTTGATAATGCTTGATATCAACATATGCAAGCTAGAGGAATTGTATTTTGTGAAATAGTGAGGTTTCAGTAGTGAAATTGAATGCTTGTACATAGGACCTGCGCTCTGTTTCTAAAATGTTATTTAAAAAACGATTTTGGGGTAAATGAATGGCTTTTATATTTTTGAGAAGGAATAAATAGTGTCTGCATGATTAAATAAATATATTTGAACCTTTCACAATGATGTCACCTGCGTTACCTCAGATTAGGTAGCAGATTGAGCTTCTTTCTTGTTGGTTTGTGTCATGTTTTTTGATAATGCTTGATATCAACATATGCAAGATAGGGGAATTGTATTTTGTGAAATAGTGAGGTTTCAGTAGTGAAATTGAATGCTTGTACATAGGACCTGCGCTCTGTTTCTAAAATGTTATTTAAAAAACGATTTTGGGGTAAATGAATGGCTTTTACATTTTTGAGAAGGAATAAATAGTGTCTGCATGATTAAATAAATATATTTGAACCTTTCACAATGATGTCACCTGCGTTACCTCAGATTAGGAAGCAGATTGAGCTTCTTTCTTGTTGGTTTGTGTCATGTTTTTTGATAATGCTTGGTATCAATGTTTGCAAGAGAGAGGAATTGTATTTTGTGAAATAGTGAGGTTTCAGTAGTGAAATTGAATGCTTGTACATAGGACCTGCGCTCTGTTACTAAAATGTTATTTAAAAAACGATTTTGGGGTAAATGAATGGCTTTTACATTTTTGAGAAGGAATAAATAGTGTCTGCATGATTAAATAAATATATTTGAACCTTTCACAATGATGTCACCTGCGTTACCTCAGATTATGAAGCAGATTGAGCTTCTTTCTTGTTAGTTTTTTTGCATGCTTATCTAGGATCCTGATCGATACTGTTACCTTATGCCCCTATTCGGCTATAAATCCATGTATTCCCTATATTGGCATAACCGTTCAAGTACAATATTCAGAAAGTCATCTCTGGCCTCACACGAACAGAGCCACATTCCAGAATAGTTTTCTCTGCCACTTCCTTTGCAACCAATTAGTGCAATGACAGAGCAGAAGTCACTATCTGAGATTCCTAGATTAACACTCCGAGTTCTTCAACAAGATAAAAACTCAGCAAACCTGGAAATCCCCGCTTGCTGTATTTTGATTAGTAATGGAACTCTAATGAGCAACTGATAGCGATCACTTCCTAGTGACATCTTTAATTGACGTCTTATGTCCAGCAAACTTATGTCAAACATGGCACCTTTCAGGTATAAATATTACCAACGTTGCCTTAAGTAATACGCCTGTTGCCCGTCGCTCGTGATGCTGCTGTATGCAAGCCGCTGATACCATTATCGCTGCTAAAGCGCGAACGATGGTGTGGTGAAACTAGGAGCTGAACAGCCATCCCTCTGCGAAGAGCCCAGCAGATGCCAGCTGCCCGCGGACGCTGTCCCCCCTCCTCCTCCTCGACGCGCTGAGAAGAGACGCGGTCTTTCTCCTGCAGAGAAATCCAGCTCCAGCGTTTCTGGTCTACCCTTGCGGGTGACTGGGATACCGAGTTTCCCTGAAGGAGATACCAGACCTCCATCATTCTATTCAGAGGTATGGTGTTGACTAAACCCTTAGTGAGAATTCTTGAAGCAAACCTTGGCAAAACCAACTTAAACTGAAGCTACTTACTTACTCCCCTCCCAAGTATTAGGCTTAGGTCAGGTACACTGGGGTAGGCGTAGTTAGAAGTACCAGTTGAGTATTTTAGCCTAATGTATATATGACTGTATATATGTTTTATTACTTTTAAACCATTGTATGGCTAAGAAACCATATCAATGCTTTTACAGTATTATTTCGCAATACTTATCTTACTGTACGTACTTTTTATAATAACAAGTCTTGCAATTGTGGCAATTCATTTCTCTTGTACGAGAAGAAAGACTGTTCAATAAATGTTAACCCTTTATTGACAAACGCCCGTCTCTCTGTTCTCTACATATTGTGAAAGTAAACTGCACCAACCTGACTGAGCAAAATAACTGTCTATTGTTCACACGACCCTAGAGATTGATTCTTGATCTGAGGAGCAAAGTTGTCATGTTGCACGGTTGTTGGAAAACTGAATCCCTTCTTGTCTGTGCCAGGGAAGCTGATCACTTCCTATTTCAGTCAGGAAAGTTTCCAGTGACCTCTGAGCTAGTTGGTAACAAACGCAATTAAGTTTAGCATAGTCAGTAGAGGCCTGGAAGATCCGCTCTTCGAAGTCGATACTACTGTTTATGTTAATCCAATGCGCAGGGCCTAGTGGGAAACTAGGAACTACACTACATGGCGCCCAAACGTTTGGTAAGGCGATAAACTAACGCAAGACGTTAGAGTAACTCAGTCGTGCATATTTCACACCCCTTTCTCCCGTAAATACTCCAATAGACGTCTGGAGTGGGTGAAAGGTTAAAATCCGCCCGAACTCAGTAGGAAGAGATTCCTATGTAAAGCTCTGGTTTATTCAACGTTGAAGGATACAGTGTTCCAAAATATTGTGCACCTAATCTTTGTCTCCTTGGAGACCTACTCTGCGAAGCCTGCATTTATAAAATGTCAGATAGTGAAGAAGAAAGGGAAGCAGTTAGACTGGCAACCCTACTAATAGAGGAAGACACGAGTCTCCTAGACACAGACCCGGATGCAATTATCATCCCGGTCCACTTAAGAAAATCTATAACTTTAAAACTTATAGAAAACGGACTGACACCACAAGGTGGTACAGTAATCTTCGTGATAGAGGCTCACGAATATCGGCAGACAGAGGTATTCTATTCATGGATAAACTTTCCAGCGGCAAACGCTAGAACAAAAGAGTTTCACTATTACAAAATAGAGAACCCCCCGGAAGAGTACGCTCCTTTCGAGGAGACTGAAATCCCACTAAAATTCCAAGAGCACCTGCTCTGGTTTAATGGCGCCCTAAAACATAATGATCATATTACCAGGCTCGGTCCACTAGGTAGACCAGGACCAGGACCAGTTCTAGCCGGCTACACACCACATCCAGACATTGCAAAAATGTCTAGAGAAGAGCTGTTAGTACAGCTAAAAACACTTATAAAAATACATAGGCAATTAGTCCAATATGTAATGCGGACTGCAACAGTCCAGCCAGCTGTTAATTTACCACAGCTGACCCCTCATCAGGGGAACACTAATAAAATCACACCACAGAACATACAGTCATGTCTTGGTAAAACACCCGTAAAACAGGAACAAATTCCTTTCTGGTTAGCACAGAAAATCACTCAAATAGAGGCAGTATTTCCTGATACTACCCCTATAGAGAAACCCAGAATCTTGACCATCTGCCTTCCTATGGGAATCGCACCACACATGGAGGACTGCGACACTTGGGGTACAGTCTTTGCTTCCATTTACACAAAAACACATGGTGTTCCGTCTATGGCGGTAATACCAGAAGTGCTAAAACAGATTCAAAATGAATACGGTCCAGAGCCCGCTTTAAATCTTGGTATGAAATTACTGAAAGACTTTAAGCAGGTCTCGGCTATATTATTAGCCAACATAAAAGGAAAAGCAGCATCTGTGGCGTTCCGCCAGAAGTTGAAGGAAACAGATATAACAGAGCAGCCAGTTGAGCTTGCCAGAATCATAGAAAAATGCTATGAAGAATTAGGTAGCGACAGCTTGGGTGGGAAACCGGTGAAGCCCCAACTGCTCGAAAATCCTGAAAAATTATTTATTAAAAATAATTCAAACACTCCTAAAAAGAGCTGGGATGGAAATAAACAATCCACTCCCAAGGAAAAAGTTTTCCAGTCCAGAGGAAGGTCTCCTCGACGGAGGGAAAGAACTCCGACTCGAGAACACCAGTCTCCCCAGAGGGAGCCCTCTGAGAAAAGATATAACCTTAGAAATAGGGATAATCTGAAAAAACCTGATAGATATCAAAGTATTGATACACGTCCCTCTCGATCTTTTTCGCAGAAATCGGAAAGAAGAGGACGGTCAGACCCAGGAGAGCACACCAAGTCCAAAGGCAAGGAACCTGCTCAGAGTAAAAAATCTCAATTTCCAAAAAAGAAGGTAGCCAGTATTAGAGTAATCAACCATGCCGAGAATACTGAGGACACAGTTGAAAAACGGGGAGTGGGCATTGACAATGTTGGACAGTGCAGCAGAAATCAGTATAGCGCGCAAGATCTTGATGAGTCATCTGGAGACAGTGGACACTAATGAATTCATTCAGGTTGAAACTGCCGACACCAGACTTAGCGAGCCCCATAAAATATATGAAATAACATTGCGTATAGAGGGTGATAAGACTAGGAAAATAAGAGGTCTATTTTGGGATAAGCTCTCAAAAGGCTACGATATTCTGTTAGCTGAAAAAGATTGGCCCCCAGAGTTTGTCAGGGAGTGCCCTCGTGGCGAAGAAGTGATTATGCCTGCCTTCTCGAATCACATTCCGATTCACAAAAAATATACATATGCAAGGAAATGGGCAGTAGCCCAGGCACCGGCATTATATAAAAATCATGTAGGATGGGATGAGGACTCACCTCCTCACAAAATCCAACTAAAAAGTGAACCAGCTGCCCAACGGCAGTATCCCATTAAGCAAGAAGCTAAAAAACAGGTCAGGGAGATCTTAGATCAACTTGAATACCAGGGGGTGATTGAAACATGCACCTCTCAAATGAACAATCCTTTGTTTCCTGTCTCCAAGCCAGACAATTCATATCGTCTAGTTTTGGACTACAGACACCTTAATGCATGTTGTAAAACATTTGCAGTACAAAACTCGCATAGTGCAGCGCTAATGAATAACATAGTTAGGAAAAAATATAAAACGACATTAGACATATCTAATGGTTTCTTTTGTCAAAACATTGCACCAGAAAGCAGATATTTGACCGCTTTCTCAGCATTTGGGTCGCAGAAAAAATTCTGTCGACTCCCACAGGGGTTCAAGAACAGCCCAGGACTATTCTCAGCTAGAGTAACAGAGTTACTACAAATATATGATGATGAGGCATTATCTTACGTAGATGATATCTATATCACAGACGACGACTTGGATACTCACTTGAAAAGAGTGAACACCATTATACTTGGGTTCGCAGCAGAGGGTTACAAATTCAACTTTAAAAAGTCTCAAATTGCCCATCTGACAGCACTATTCTTAGGGTACAAGTTATCAAGTGAAGGAAAAAGCCTAGCGGACAACTTCTTAGAGAAGTGCGCTGTACTCCAAGCTCCAAAAACGCTGAAGAATTTACAATCCATTCTAGGTTTTCTGAATTTCGGAAGAACTTACATCCTAAATTACGCGGAGAGGGTTAAACCTCTCTACGAACTAATTAAACCTGATTTTAAACAAATCAATTGGACTCAAAAACACACAGAAATTTTGAGATCACTGCAAACAGACATGTTAGCTAAAACAAAATTAGATACACGTGACAACACACGCGATCTTGTAATCCGAGTCATCCCAGGAAGATGCGGATTCACGTACCTGACCTCTAATGAGGGAGAAAAGGTACCAATTTCAATTAAATCTCACTTGTACACACAAGTAGAAAAAACATTCAGTCAGACAGAAAGAACTGTGAAAGCAGTGCATATTGCATTAGCAAATGAAGGAGAACTAGCACATGGCAAAAGGATTAATATCCTCACAGCGGAATCCGCCTTCGAGGCGCTATTCAGCCCAGTAAACCTGCCTACAGTGTCACTGGATCCGAAATGGATACAGTGTGTAGATTCTCTAGGAGCGGAAGATGTGAAATACTATTTCGCCCCGCAATTCGAAGAACTGAATGATTTAGAATATGAAGAAGAATATCCTCTGCCAATCGAACTTCTGCCCCTCCCACAATACGCCTGTATAATCTATACAGATAGATTTGTACAGCATTTCAACGTAGAGAGAAAATCCTACGATGCAGCATGTGCGATTATTAAAGGTCGTTGGCTGTGCGGTAAATTCAGACCGAAAGTAACAAAAACTGAATCATTGAGAAACTGTTCGGCTCAGAGAGCTGAAATCAGATGTTTAAAGATGGCGCTCGAAAATGCAGAACGTGAATTCCCGACACTTATCGTGTGCGATTCTCATTTTTGCGTCAACTCTTACAATAATAAACTGCAGAGGTGGATTGAAAACGACTACAAAGATGACACAGGTGCCACAATAAAGCATAAATTGCTCTGGAAACAGGTAGCTCTTTTACACAAAGAACTACAAAAGACTCACGTGATTCACGCACAGAGTCTTCAACGTGATGGTGTTCACGTTGCAGGGAATTCATTGGCTAATACAGCCACAGTGGAAGCAACTAAACCGGCTTCCGTAGCCACAAAAAAGCGTACAGAAAAATACATAGACGGGGAAACCATGCTGGCAGTAAAAACGACCGTAAAAGGCGACTGTGCAGCACTACCCGTGAACTATCCACTCAATTATGCATACGTAATCGATGCAAACTCCGTTCCTTTTGCTCGAATCCCTGGAGTGGGGGACAGAGTAATTCCAAACACGAACCGGAGAATATTTTTAATAGCAGACGCACACATGGGTTTGGGTCCTAGGCACAGAGAGATCAAGGAATCACTGACTGAATTACAATCAGTATACTGGTGGCCGGGAATGAGTGTAGAACACCAAATATATGCAAACAGCTGTGAAAACTGCAATAGGGATCGCAGTAGTGAATCATGCTACCGGCTACCAATCAGAAAAAGCGTAACGCTGCCTATACCCCATCCTGCGTCCTATTAATCAGTTAAGACTAAACACACTTAAAAAATGAGGCCTCCAGCGCTCGGCTGACGCTAGAACTGTTATAAGAGAGATCTGCGAGTCTTTATCGGCACATACGCAATTACCACGTTCCATTCTGACCAGGGTCCTGCTTTTAGCTCTCGAGCTTATAAGGAGGCCATGGCCAGCATGGGAATTGGGTTGCGGTATTCTTGTCCGTCGCACCCCGAAGGGAATAGTGTGGTAGAAAGAAAAAAACGTGACATAAAGCGATCTATAACAGCGAAGGTATTAGGTTCAGGCGCTGGGTGGGTCAAACATTTAATAAGTGTCCAGTCCAGTCTTAATAACTTGCCAAGAAATTCTCTAAAAGGTTTCAGCCCATACGAACTATTGTTCGGAATTAGAATGAACATTCAGGACCTCGATAGTCAGATGTCAGTGGTACAAGAAAAAACAACAGACTTTGACATCAAAGATCGTTTGGCTGTTTTACAGGAACTAAATGAAACAAGAAAATCCTTAAGCAACATAAAGTTAAAGCAACAGCCATCTACCACTGACGAGGCACCACAAGCAACAGCCCCAGCAAGGCCTGTCTGGATTCCAAAGATTGGGGATCTAGTCAGAGAAAAAATCGCGGTGAAGAAGGAATTTGGGCCTTCTTACAGAAAAGCAGTACCTGTCTTGGCAGTCACCGGAACAAGATCAGTAGTACTACCGCCCCTTGCTGGTAAAAAGGAGAACAGAGTCGTGTCTATCGACCTGGTAAAACCACAAGCATGTGGCCTATAATCAACAGTAGGCCCAGTGGACTCCCAAGAAACAACAGAATACCCAAACTTGCAACAATCCAAGAGGTTCAAACTGAAAGACTAATCACATTCGATCAGCCTGCAGTGCACAGAGAAGGACTATGCAATAACGCCATGGAACTCATGCCTCTTGAGACACAGATTGAAACAGTTCGTCAAGAAACACCAGTCTACAATAATGTGGCATCAGAAAGTGCTACCAAGAGACAGATTAAAAGAACAATCCCACCAATTGACAGACCTGCCTCTGGTTATTTCATCAACTTCGACAACTTCTCTGAAGATCAAAACGACCCCGAAGTGATGCCAGAAACTAAAAAGACTTTTAAAGAAAAAGCAATAGAACTCTTTCATCAACTAAAGGAAATCTACCTTATTTCACCTTGGTTAGAGTTCTGGTTCGGTCTAGGTGTATTTTTCCTCCTGCTTTGGCTCATCATGGTACTTTGTTTGGGAAAATTCATTGAGGGAAAATACAGTACAATGGACACAGCAAGTCAGATCATCAACCTAGTCCTCAAACCACACAGATCATCACACGTGAAGAAAAGAGAACTGTCAACAGTAAATGTCACAGCAATTCCAATACCTGGTGGGGTAGTATGGGAGAAAACTGACTATGAGATCTATGGTCCGGTCGAAATCCTAAAGTATCCTCATCAACTGAAGGTTTCCTTAAGTGACTTTGTAAAAGCTAGTACATTCTCTGATGATTGGGACTTTAACAGTATTAATGACATGATGTCTGATTTAGTAATGTCAGCTAGATTTACAGAACATGATTATTTACAAGGTTCATCTAGTTATGAGCAATTATTCTGCTACACACATTATGGCGATCATTACTTGCATAAATCTGCACAGCCTAGAAATGTTTTTATGTATAATCAATGGGAACATTGTGCTACACTACCTAAAAGCAGTTCTAAAGCATTTTTTGAGAAATTCAAATACTTCTCAGGGTTTAACATCAGTGATGCAGAAACGTTTTATTACAAACTGTTAGATAAAACAGGAATGAAAACAATGCTGACAAATTCTATATTGATATATTCAGAAGCATTTTATGACAAAATGATGACATTTGGTTTTGATTATTGGAAAAATAACATTGAAACGAAAACCATTTGGGGTACAAAAGATTGGCAGGTACAAGGCCTTGAAGCACTATTCAGAACCTGCATGATACCAGAACAAATGGAAAGGGGCGACCACTTGGTCCCCCCGAACGTATGGTAGGGGGCCCGGATCCCCCCGGGAAACCATTTTGGGCGGGGGGGCGTGTCTCGGCTGGTATGCCCGAAGCGGCGTAGCCGGGGCGCGCCTTTTCCCGCCCAAGAGGGGTTGTCCTAGACACCTACACCGTTGGCCACGCCCTGTAGGCGTACCAGAGGAGGGTACACGCCCTCCCGAAGAGGAATAAAAGGAGCAACAATCCAAAGAACCATCCTCTTGTTCCGGTGCTTGGAAGCTGCACTCTCTCGTTGCACGTGAGCCATCGACGGAACAAGGAGCAATTTTGAGAACTTGTAATTTTTGTGTTTCTCTTCCAGGAGCCTTCTCTTCACTTCGGACCTCCGGATTCAGGACCTCGTTGAGCAGCTAAGCAGCAAGGGTCGAGTATCCGAACAACGATGCCTGGCAAGAAGGTCGGAAAGAAGGCAGGGACGGAGCAGATGCTCCGCATGCTGATGAAAGATATGGCGAGCATGAAGAAGCAAATGGCGGCAATGAACAATACGGGCAGACCGAAGAAGGTCATCGGACCAGCATTGCCGGGAGTTGTTCCCGCAGGGAGAGGTAAAAGGGCCAGGAATAGGGCGGCAGGGGGGGAGGCCCCAGTTCCCGAGTCACCCCCGGTAAGCCCAGTTAGTCCGGTCGAGGCCCTGGTACCGATCCCGGATGCGGGCCAACCGATTCCGGTTGTAGTTACGCCCACCAGCGAGGAGGAAATGCCTCCGGAGTTGGCCGCCCAGTTGGCCGCGTGGCTTGGGAAGAATACCGAGGGTGCGGCGGCACCCGGAGACACAGCCAAAGAGGCTAAGTTGCTAATGAAGCAGTTGCGGCAATCGCGAGATGCTGCGAAGGCGAATCTCCCTCTTGTCCCCTCACAGATTCCCTCGGAAGGACCAACGGCTGGCGGTGAAAAATCAGCGGCACCAGCTATGGAGTCTGGTAAGCAGCCACTGCCAATGGCAAGTGGGGGGTTTTACCCTCAAGGAGGGAAAAAGTAGTTCAGCATATTCCACTGGCCACGGAGGAAATGATTTGGGCTGATAAATATGTAAATATGTTTTCACTTCTGACTGACCATCACGAGATTGAGTATGTTAAGGCTCAGAAGGATTTGTTGCATCCGAGTGTGTGGCGCGCAAAAATGGCGGGCTTCAGGGTGGATGAGACGATCTCTAATTGGGCCAAGGCCTTTGGGATGTTTACAGCTATTATGGGGGAACGTAAGCCAGAGATTTTAAGTGAATTGGCCTGTTATCAGACACGCATAATGGATTTCTATGAGACATATGAGGGCGATCAATGGAGGGGTTATGATAGTAAGTTTCGTAAGGCCAAGGAGCACGATTTGTCTCTAACGTGGGACTGTCTCGACTCCGTATCTTGGCAGAAGCAGCTCTTGCCGGGCACGACGAAGTCGTCCTCGCTCGGCGAGTATGGGTCGGCGCCTTCCCGCCATCAATCGGTGGCGCCCTTTCGAGCAAACCCCGCTGGTGATCACCAACCCAGGAGTGGTGGAAATGGGGGTAGGAGGGGGGTTTGCTGGAACTTTAACAGAGGCAAGTGCACGAGGCCACAGGGCACATGTAAGTTCAGGCATGAGTGCGCAGGATGCGGACACTCTTCACACCCTGAGAGTTCGTGCAGAGCCAAGAATGGGGATACCGGGGGTAGAGGAGGTGCCAAACAGGTCTAATATCGGCCAAGGGGAATCACTTCCTACCCCCGTAGATATCATGGCAATGATCCCCTGGCTAAACGAATACCCTGATCATGTCTCCGCTGGGGTGTTACGGGACGGCTTCTCGTATGGGTTCCACATCCCGGCGGGGGATTTTTGGGGGGAATCACTGTGTAGAAATCAACTGTCTGTTCAGCAGCACCCGGTGGTTGTAGAAAGCAAGATTGCGAAGGAGGTTGCCCGGGGCCGGGTCGCCGGCCCATATAGGCACCCGCCGGTTCCTAATTTCATTTGTTCACCGTTGGGAGTAGTCCCCAAGAAGGACCCAGGTGAGTTTAGGTTAATTCATAACTTGTCGGCTCCTAGGGGTCTTTCGGTAAACGATGCGATTGATCCAGGAGTCTGTTCGGTGTGGTACGCATCCTTTGATGAGGCCGTCGCCATGTTGAATCGCCTGGGGCCCGGAGCGCTGATGGCTAAATCGGATATTGAATCAGCATTCCGGTTGCTCCCGGTACACCCTCAGGATCAGCGTCTGTTAGGTTTTGTGTTTCAAGGACGCTATTACATGGATAGATGTATGCCAATGGGTTGCTCCATCTCTTGTGCTTATTTTGAGAAATTCAGCTGTTTTCTGCAATGGGCGTTCAACAGAGCTACGGGCTATACACAGGTGATGCATTACCTAGATGATTTTTTGTTCTTGGGGCCAGCCGGTGACACGGAATGTGCACAGGCTTTAATGGAATTTTGCAATCTCATGAAACGGTTTGGCGTGCCATTGGCACCAGGTAAAACGGTGGGGCCATCCACATCACTCGAGTTTCTTGGAATTGAGCTCGATTCAGTGGAGGGATGCTTCCGTTTGCCCAGGGACAAAGTAATGAAATTCAGGGCCTCGCTAGAATTGTGCATTAGCAAGGAAAAGGTAACTCTCCAGCAGTTGCAACAAGCGGTGGGCCAGCTTAACTTTGCCCTCAGAGTGATACTAATGGCCCACCCCTTTTCCCGCTCTATTTCACAAGCCATGGTGGGTCTCAAGGAAGGACACCACCGCACGAGACTGTCTGCAGAGGTTCGCCAGGATATGCACATATGGTTGGCATTTCTGGCGGATTTCAACGGTCGAGTGGTATGGAGCAAACCACCAGCATCCTCAGACGAGCTGGGTTTGTGGACCGACTCGGCAGGGAGCGTGGGATTTGGCGCCATCTTTGGTAATCGATGGTCGGCGCAAACATGGCCGACGTGGTGGCACACCAGTGGGTTAACAGGTAACATTGGGTTTCTTGAATTGTTCCCCATTTTGGTGGCCCTAAAGGCATGGCCGGACAAGTTCCGTGATAGTTCAGTGGTGTTTTGGTCTGATAACATGACCGTGGTTGAATGCATAAATAACCAGGCAGCACGCTGCAAGTGGATTTTGAGATTGTTAAAGGAAATTGTACTTCTGTGCATGAGACTGAACGTTCAGTTTAGGGCAAGGCATGTGCCGGGTGTACTGAACAAGGCGGCTGATGCACTCTCTCGTTCCCACATGCAGGCCTTCAGGGGTTATCTACCTTCTGCGGATCTAGTGGCGGCACCATTTCCCGAAGCTCTCTGGTCGCTCGGTGCCCCGGATTACAAGACCTCGTGGGAGCCAGCTTAGCCCCCAGGACAAGGAGGGCGTACGAAGGAGCGTTTCGTTCCCATTGCGCATTTTTGGGTCCAGCAGAAGGGGATAAATGGGGGCAGGAGGAGTATGTACTGAAGTTCTTAGTAGCACTCCACAAGGCGAGACCGATCAGCAGCGACGGCCAATAGACACAGGGCCGCCATTGCATTCATGGCGCAGGCGTATGGTATCAAGGACCCTACATCGTCCTTTTTGGTAAAGAAGGCACTGCGAGGGTGGCAACACCTTGAGGGTCGTAGGGTAGACGAGAGGCACCCGATTGGGTTTGAAAGATTGTCCCAGTTGATGTCGGTGCTCCCCGCGACATGTTCCTCCCAGTCCGAAGCAGTCCTATTCCGGGCCGCCTTTGCATTAGCATTCCATAGGGCTATGCGGGTGAGCGAGCTGGTGGCAAAAAATAAGAAGGATGTGGGGGGAGGTCTGTGTCGGGAGCACGTCCAGATCAAGGGTGATTCAATGGTAATCACAATCGCCAGGTCAAAAACCGATCAGGGTGCGATGGGGGACAGTGTTGTGGTCCAGCGCATGCGAGGGTCCCCCATGTGCCCGGTGCAGTGCATTGAGGAATATCTGGCGCAGAGGGCGGCAGCATGGGGGGGAAGCTTGCTGAGACACACCGACGCCACCCCACTGACAAGGTTTCAGTTTCAGCGGGTGTTGACTTTGGCAATCGCGGCAGCGGGCTTGGACCCGAGTGATATTGGGACCCATTTCTTCAGGATAGGGGCTGCTACAGAGGCTACAGCCAGGGGTCAGAGTGTTGAAATGGTGAAACACTTGGGGCGATGGTCCTCGAATTGTTATAAAAGGTATGTGCGGTTGCACATGTTGTGAAGCTAATGTCATGCACTCACGCTTCTTGTCTTTTGTTTGGTTTACAGTTTCGCGAGCTTGCGAGGCGGGGCGGACTGTGCAGTTGACCCGACATCTGGGGACCAGCGGTCAAAGAACACCGGCTGAGGAGAGAGTGGTGTGGGTCGTGGGCCACTCATACGTGAGGCGTGCCGCGGACGTATTCAAAGCAGGTGACATGATTCACGCAGCTGGGGAATACGGGTACAGGGTGACCTTCCACGGAAGGGGCGGGCTCTGTATTGACCAGTTTCAAGGTTTTGTCGAGGGACTGTTAGGGAGGACAAGGTCACCGCCGTCTATAATCATAGTGCATTTGGGAGGCAATGATTTGGTGGCGCTCGGTCGGCGAGTACTCCTCGAGCGTGTTCCATCCACTGTTAGCTGGTTGGCAAAGAGGGTTCCGGGGTGCACGATAGCATGGTCACACATGATTCCAAGGAAGGTGTGGCGGGGGGCCCTCTCTGTGTCGGCTTTGAATCATTCAGTAAAGAAAGTCAATAACAAGCTGGGTAGATTGTTTCGTTCAGGACAGTTGCACTGTATTCCGCATGGATGTATTCGGGGGGATGGCATGTACCTAGAAGATGGGGTTCATTTGTCCCGGGAGGGAAATGTCTTACTCATAGGAGACTTCATAGCTTGGTTAAGGGGTTTGTGTAATCATGACCTTTAGTAGGAGTGTGGGGGGTCCGGATAGCCGGTCAACTATCCGGCCTGTGGCGGTAAGGTCATGATCGGTGAGCAGTAATTTCAAGATCCCTAGAGGAGGGGCGCCACCCATTATGGATGGGAGCGCCCGGGGGGGGGGGTGGCCATGAGCCCCTCACACGGGGAGGCGGCACCCACTAAGTATGGGGTCGCCGAAGGGAAGGCGGTCATAGGCCCCTCCCAGGGGAGGAGGGGGCTCGATGCCCCTCCTAGGAATTTCCCGGGGCCAGGCTATCCGCGACGGCGGATGTGATGAACAGTGTGGGGTGAGAGGGGGGTCCACGCTACCTTCTAGACACCTCACACGAGTCCTCGGACGACCATTAAGATGGCGTCGAGTTAAGTAAGGGGCCCCCGCTAAGACAAGAGAAATTGGAAGTTGGCACAGAGGTACAGTCCTCTGTGCGCCCGCCCCTCACACGTGAGGGGGGAGTTCTGGTAGTAGGGATCTGACACCGGTTACGACCTTGCCGTTGGCCCGTAATGTTAGGATGTACAATTTTTATTTAGAGAGTATGCATTTGCAGGATGTTTAGACTCGGCTAGGAGAACCTCTGTATTAGAGATTTGTTAAGGTTAGCCAATAAACATCGGAATGTATAAATGAAAAATGGTACATGATATGAAACTGTTATTTTAATGTTTTAATTTTGTTTCATATTTTAATAAATACGGCCGGGAGGGTAACTCCCTCCCGCCTTCCAAAAGTTCAGAACTGCATCCGTCTTCCCATCCTTGGGGATTGTGTTGGGAGAGGGTGAGAAGCATCCCGGCCATATGGAAAGGGGCGACCACTCGGTCCCCCCGAACGTATGGTAGGGGGCCCGGATCCCCCCGGGAAACCATTTTGGGCGGGGGGCGTGTCTCGGCTGGTATGCCCAAAGTGGCGTAGCCGGGGCGCGCCTTTTCCCGCCCAAGAGGGGTTGTCCTAGACACCTACACCGTTGGCCACGCCCCGTAGGCGTACCAGAGGAGGGTACACGCCCTCCCGAAGAGGAATAAAAGGAGCAACAATCCAAAGAAGCATCCTCTTGTTCCGGTGCTTGGAAGCTGCACTCTCTCGTTGCACGTGAGCCCTCGACGGAACAAGGAGCAATTTTGACCCACCCACCAGCCCCTTATGGCAACGATTAGTATTGCAATTAAGTTGATTTGCGGTGAGAATATCTCTTTTTTCCAGGGTTTTTCATGTGTAATAAAGATTTCAATGTTTGAATTGCAATAAAATGATTTGCTTCATAGCATGTTTTCTCACTCAAATTGAGCGGAGTATCACAGTCTAATTTGAAAATGTGTTACATGTGTAGATAAAAGGATTAATATTGCAATGTCCAGTTTAACCGCTTTACCGCTCTTCATTAGGTTCAAAACGTCGTATTTATTTTGGTCGGGCGGTAAGGTCATGATCGGTGAGCAGTAATTTCAAGATCCCTAGAGGAGGGGCGCCACCCATTATGGATGGGAGCGCCCGGGGGGAGGTGGCCATGAGCCACTCACACGGGGAGGCGGCACCCACTAAGTATGGGGTCGCCGAAGGGAAGGCGGTCATAGGCCCCTCCCAGGGGAGGAGGCGGCTCGATGCCCCTCCTAGGAATTTCCCGGGGCCAGGATATCCGCGACGGCGGATGTGATGAACAGTGTGGGGTGAGAGGGGGGTCCACGCTACCTTCTAGACACCTCACACGAGTCCTCGGACGACCATTAAGATGGCGTCGAGTTAAATAAGGGGCCCCCGCTTAGACAAGAGAAATTGGAAGTTCGCACAGAGGTACAGTCCTCTGTGCGCCCGCCCCTCACACATGAGGGTGGAGTTCTGGTAGTAGGGATCTGACACCGGTTACGACCTTGCCGTTGGCCCGTAATGTTAGGATGTACAATTTTTATTTAGAGAGTATGCATTTGCAGGATGTTTAGACTCGGCTAGGAGAACCTTTGTATTAGAGATTTGTTAAGGTTAGCCAATAAACATCGGAATGTATAAATGAAAAATTGTACATGATATGAAACTGTTATTTTAATGTTTTAATTTTGTTTCATATTTTAATAAATACGGCCGGGAGGGTAACTCCCTCCCGCCTTCCAAAAGTTCAGAACTGCATCCGTCTTCCCATCCTTGGGGATTGTGTTGGGAGGGGGTGAGAGGCATCCCGGCCATATGATGTTTTTAAATGACACAATACACCAAACATCCTGTCTTGGCCTAGCTAAGATCAAAGACCTTAAAACACCATCTATTCCAAAGCCAAAACCTGAAAATACAACGGCAGATATTCAGTTAGACGTGTCACAAATTTTACATTTTAACAGAACACATCCTGATTGGAAAAAGTGGTTAATCTGGCCTACTGACACAAACAACTGTCAAGATAGATTCCTGAATAAAACACAGGGGTTAAAAATGACCAGACTAGACCCTAGATACTCCCAGAGACAACATCCAGGGATAGTAACAACATACAGTGTAGGGAAACTCTGCCTTGAATGGCTAACATCATCCACACTGGCTGAAATTAAGCAACACTTGTCTTTACTAAAAGATGGTGCTGATTTGCGCGATTTCATTCTTGGACCACGCAAACAGCGTCAAAAGCGTTTCACAGCGACCAGTATCTATGCTGCTTACAACGAGGCTTGGAAAATCACACAAATCGAAACAGCTGAAAAAATACGAGAAATTGATCGTATTAATTTGGAAAAATCACTTTCTGTAGTGGACAATGGGTTAATGACTCTGTCTTCCAGAATATATTCGTTGGACAATATTGTATCCTCTGCCTTTGATGTAATAGAAAGAGACTTGCTAATGTTACAACATGGCCAGTCACAATTACGTTCTACTGTACAATTAGGCTGGACGCTGCAAAATCTTCGTTCAGGCTATGTGCCTTGGCGTTTAATCAACACAATGTCATTATTTTCCATTTTTAACCTTACTGATAAACAAATCAGTTTGGCACAGAAAGGAGCAGACTATACAATCCTGAGCATCGAAAAACTTGAGAGATTACCATTGACAATGTCAGAAAGTCCTGTCATTGAATGGATAATACACGGAATTATCACCATTCCGATAACAACTTTCCGATTTAAAAAGTGCCTTGAATACATACCTACTGGCCAGTATGAACAATTGGGTAAAGGATATGTAAAATCAGAATGGAAATTACCATACACACATTCATGCTACAGTGACAGCGACAAAAATATATTTCTTAGTGGTGAAAACTGTAAACGGTCACTAAGCGGTATACTTTTGTGCCAGGGTATTAATTTACACGGAGCTTGTGATGAAAATTCTAACAACCTTTCATGCCACCAGCTTGTCACACCTGCAACTCAGATAGAGCCCTTCTTTATGCAACTTGCAAACGGGAGTTACATTCTTAGAACGGATCACAGATGTTGTGGCCTTGTGCCAGGGAAAAGTTATCTAGTAAGAGTAACATCCATGGTCAAATGCTGTATGCAGGCATTGTTTCCGTGCGGGCCTGTAGACACAGAGACTCCCATCTGGCCTCGTCTGAATCTCTATTCTATACGAATTGATAGTTTAAGCAAAATGAAGTCTGTGCTTTTACAGACAACAGTGCCTATAACGTCATCAAAAGAGACGTATGAAATTCTAGTTGCAAGGACAGCTACTGAAGTTCATGAACTTTTATCAACAAATTGCCCCGTGCATTTCGTAGAAATGCTTAGCCAACTCCTTAACATGTCTAGTGCCACAGGCATCCTAGGCATATTTAAGACGATTTTTACGGGACTGCTAACACCTTTTCAAGCAATTCTGGGAATCGTTCCTAATTTTGTCCACTCTGTTTTTGGCGGCATACCCTTATTTTTGGGACTTGTAGCAGGGATTTTATTTTTGACCGTCCTGCTTCGTTATGGCAAGCCAAAGCTCAGACATAGCTCCCATGGGAATGGAAGAGACAATCCTAGCAATGCGCTACCGGGACAGGATAACTAACGTCCTTGGATTGGCCAGGCTAAGAGATCTAAACATGACCTGGTTCCTTTCATTCAGACCTATATGGCAGAACTGTATCTTACCGGTACTTTGATGTATGCTATGCGGAGATGAGTGCGTGTTGGACATCTGTCTTTCACTTCCATCAGCAGTACCAATGGACGTCGATACTTTGCTCAGTCCAATAACGGCTCACGCATTGTGTTGTCCCCAGCGCCTATCAATCCTGATGACGGCATTCGTTGAGACTCCTGTGCTACGACTAGGTGGTAACAGTGGAGCGAGTGACAAAAGCAACATCACCCAGGTACGACCTTCTGTGAGCATTGCTGATCCCGACTATGATGACAGCAATCATTCTCACACCTGCCAAGTTACAGCACTATCAAATTTGGTTGAACTGTCACCTGATTTTGTAGACCAATTCTTTGAGAGCCTGTCTGATACGATGTTCTCACCCGGACAGAAACAAATACTCTGAAGAAGCTTTCCGACACACAGCGTTCCCATGTACTCTGAATTCGGCCTTCAGTTTTGAACAACAAAAACTGCTAAAAGCGTTGGAAATCTATTTCCCCGTTCAAGCATTAATTCTTTTGAATTGAACACTTTTTAATATTGACCCTTTTTTGGCACGAACAATTCTTTGCTTAGAGTAAAAACTATTCTTAGAGAACAGAAGCTTCAACTTCTAATTCTGAACGCATCTAGAGACATAACAACCTTACACCAGCCTCTAGCACATTTATTGCAATGCATTTATATGTGATGAATTATCTCGCCCTTCTTCTGTTTCAGAGATATTCATGTGTAATTCTTTTTGCATAATCATTCATTGATTTCTTTTTTTTTTTATTTTTTATTTTTTTATTGAAAGTTCATGACAGTATCATATCAAATAAATAACAGAGAACAAAAACTAGCATAATGATACCAAGTAGTTATACATATCAAGAAATAAATAAAGCAGACAGATTTTCAACTTCTAATAAGAATATTCGTACTGATTAAAAACCATTAATATAGCGAAAAATTCATATGCTACTAAGATATTAAGATTGTGCGGGAAGTAGTACTGTGGATATTTAACAAGCTATAAGCCCAGAGTTTTTGACCGCCTCCATGCTGCCACGGGGGACCAGAGCCTTAGTCCCATATCTCTGGATTTCAGACCCTTGAGTGCGTACAGCTCTGATTCAATATTATGAATCCCTAATAGCCTGCAGAGCCACATCTGAAAGGTTGGGGCCTCAGTGTCCTTCCAAGCAGCATTCATTGATTTCTTATGCTATAATTTTTGAATGATTTCTATGCTTCAAAAAAATGTACAGTACATAAATTTCACGTATAACCATATACGCCTATTTCAAATGCATATATGTATTTTGGGGTGGGCAATGTTTCACATGCATCTTATTGCTCTAGTTTTAGTAATTTGATGGACATGAACCCGTGGAGTGGGTGTTGCGTGCTTATCTAGGATCCTGATCGATACTGTGACTTTATGCCCCTATTCGGCTATAAATCCATTTATTCCCTATATTGGCATAACCGTTCAAGTACAATATTCAGAAAGTCATATCTGGCCTCACACGAACAGAGCCACATTCCAGAATAGTTTTCTCTGCCACTTCCTTTGCAACCAATTAGTGCAATGACAGAGCAGAAGTCACTATCTGAGATTCCTAGATTAACACTCCGAGTTCTTCAACAAGATAAAAACTCAGCAAACCTGGAAATCCCCGCTTGCTGTGTTTTGATTAGTAATGGAACTCTAATGAGCAACTGAGAGCGATCACTTCCTAGTGACATCTTTAATTGACGTCTTATGTCCAGCAAACTTACATCAAACATGGCACCTTTCAGGTATAAATATTACCAACGTTGCCTTAAGCAATACGCCTGTTGCCCGTCGCTCGATGAAGCTGCTGCATGCAAGCCGCTGATACCATTATCGCTGCTAAAGCGCGAACGATGGTGTGGTGAAACTAGGAGCTGAACAGCCGTCCCTCTGCGAAGAGCCCAGCAGATGCCAGCTGCCCGCGGACGCTGTCCCCCCTCCTCCTCCTCGACGCGCTGAGAAGAGACGCTGTCTTTCTCCTGCAGAGAAATCCAGCTCCAGCGTTTCTGGTCTACCCTTGCGGGTGACTGGGATACCGAGTTTCCCTGAAGGAGATACTAGACCTCCATCATTCTATTCAGAGGTATGGTGTTGACTAAACCCTTAGTGAGAATTCTTGAAGCAAACCTTGGCAAAACCAACTTAAACTGAAGCTACTTACTTACTCCCCTCCCAAGTATTAGGCTTAGGTCAGGTACACTGGGGTAGGCGTAGTTAGAAGCACCAGTTGAGTATTTTAGCCTAATGTATATATGACTGTATATATGTTTTATTACTTTTAAACCATTGTATGGCTAAGAAACCATATCAATGCTTTTACAGTATTATTTCGCAATACTTATCTTACTGTACGTACTTTTTATAATAACAAGTCTTGCAATTGTGGCAATTCATTTCTCTTGTACGAGAAGAAAGACTGTTCAATAAATGTTAACCCTTTATTGACAAACGCCCGTCTCTCTGTTCTCTACATATTGTGAAAGTAAACTGCACCAACCTGACTGAGCAAAATAACTGTCTATTGTTCACACGACCCTAGAGATTGATTCTTGCTCTGAGGAGCAAAGTTGTCATGTTGCACGGTTGTTGGAAAACTGAATCCCTTCTTGTCTGTGCCAGGGAAGCTGATCACTTCCTATTTCAGTCAGGAAAGTTTCCAGTGACCTCTGAGCTAGTTGGTAACAAACCCAATTAAGTTTAGCATAGTCAGTAGAGGCCTGGAAGATCCGCACTTCTACGTCAATACTACTGTTTATGTTATTCCAATGCGCAGGGCCTAGTGGGAAACTAGGAACTACACTACAGTTTGTATCATGTTTTTTGATAATGCTTGGTATCAATGTTTGCAAGAGAGAGGAATTGTATTTTGTGAAATAGTGAGGTTTCAGTAGTGAAATTGAATGCTTGTACATAGCACCTGCGCACTGTTTCTTAAATGTTAGTTAAAAAAAAAGATTTTGGGGCAAATGAATGGCTTTTACATTTTTGAGAAGGAATAAATAGTGTCAGTAAGATTAAATAAATATATTTGAACCTTTCACAATCATGTCACCTATGTTTCGTCAGATTAGGAAGTAGATTGTGCAGATAAGGTGAGGCCTGTCCAGGGGTGTAGATGAGGTGAGGCCTGTCCAGGGGTGCAGATGAGGTGAGGCCTGTTCAGGGTTGCAGATGAGGTGAGGCTTGTACAGGGGTGCAGAGGAGGTGAGGCCTGTGTTCAAGAGTGTAGTGGGAGAGAGGCCTGTCAAGGGGTGCAAAGGAGGTGAGGCCTGTGTCTAAGAGTGCAGTGGGGGAGAGGCTTCATGAAGTCCAGTCCACTGCACTCTTAGACACAGGCCTCACCACCTCTGCTCCCCAGGACAGGCCTCACCTCATCTGCACCTCTGGTCAAGTCTCACCTCATCTGCATCCTTTTATGATCTATTATATCTAATACATTGAGGCTTGTCCAGGGGGTACGGAGGAGGTGAGGCTTGTCTAGGGGTCAGAGGAGGTGAGTCCTGTCCATTGAACTATTGGACACAGGCCTCACCTCCTCTGCACCCCTGGACAGGCCTCACCTCATCTGCACAATCTGCTTACTAATCTGAGAAAACACAGGTGACATGATTGTGAAATGTGCTAATATATTTTTTAAATCATGCAGATACTATCTAATCCTTGTCCATAATGTAAAATCAATTCATGTGCCCGAAATCTTTTATTAAATAACATTTAAAAAACAGAGCACATGTCATATGTACAAGCATTTCATTACACTACTGAAACCTCACTCATTTACAAAATATATTTCCTTTATGCACCAACAGTTCTTTACCAAGCATTATCAAGAATGTATTAGTCTCTCTTATATTCTCTTCCTGACTTACTCTATTTTTCCACCTGTCCCCTCCTAACACCCTCTCTCTGACTTATTCCTTTTTACATCCTGACTCTGTGTTACACTCTCTTACATTCTCTCTTTGACTTACTTTCTCTTACACCCTGTCTCTGATTTATTCCCTCTCTCTCTTTTTTACAGCAATTTCTAAGTCATACTCTCTCTTACATCCTCTTCCTGAGTTACTCCGTCTTACAACCTTTCTCTTTGTAACATTCTCTCCCTGACTTACTCCCTATTACACCTTTTGTCTGTTTTACACCCTCTCTCCCTCTTTCTGACTTTTTTATTCTCTTCCTCTCTTCCTGTTACACCCTCTGTCTGACCTACTCCTTGTTACATCCTCTCTCTGGTTTACTTCCTCTTACACCCTCTCTCAAACTTACTCTCTCTCTCTCTTCCTTTTACAGGCTTTCTCTGTTTTAGTCTCTTTTACATCCTCTCCCCTTCTAACACCTACATTCTCTTACACCCTCTCTCTGTTTTACACCCTGTTACACCCTTTTCTGACTTACTCCCTTTCTCCCTTTCTTTGACTTACTCCCTCTCCCTATTACATCCTTTCTCTGTCTTACAACATATTATACACTCTCTCTGTCTTACTCCTTCTCTATGTTTTACTCCCTCTACCTGTTTCTTTGTCTGACTCCCTGTCTCTTTGTGTTACTCCCTCTAGCTCTTTTTCTCTTTCTTACTCCTAGTTATATAGTTGCTGTGGTATAAACTTAGATATGTTGTAAACTAGTGTTTATATCGTTTGCTTATTGTCATTGCTTTGTTGTTTAGTAATAGTGGTCTATAATGTGTTATTTTTTACTTTACCACAGATTGAAATCAAGATTTCAATAGTAAGGAAATATGCCCTCAAGGCAGAGGATAAGGAAAGATGCCAAGCGGAAAAAATCAAAAACAGCAACGGAATTAAAGCACTCCCCTACAACAAATACTTCAAAAAACACAAAAAAAGCTCCTGGTAAGGCAACTAAGTCTTTTTTTCAGAACATATGTAGATAAAAAAAAAATGTTAATGGGAATGTGAATATACAGAAGGAGAGAGCAAATTTGAAAAGGAAGGAGAGGCCCCCCAAAAATGTTACTACTGGAGCAGGAGAGAACAGTATGTATAGGAATAGAAGGCAAAACCAATTTAGGGACATTCGTAGATGAATGTTTCGCAATAGGGTAGTTTTAAACACACGAAAAAGAAAAGTGAAGAGAAGATTGATGAACAGGCTTTTGAAGTTAAGAAAAAATTATTTATTTTAGTAATCAATAGAATTAGGATACTTAACAAGGCAATTGATGTTTTCAAATCGAACAGTAGATGGAAAAGAATAATTAAGCGGACTAATTTTTGTGAAGTTTTTTTCTGGAGAATGGATGCATAGTTCAAGTTCTGAGCCATTTTTTAATGAGGAGAGTTACTTCCAGGAGAATGTTTTGGGGCATGCAGTTGACACCAGTGGTCGAGCATATGAGGTGAAAGACGGTTGTCCGATGGAAAAAGAGAAACTTGTGTCTAGAGATGCAGAAGAGGTGTTAGCTGATGAAGTTTTAGGGAGACGTACTAAGGGTCAAGTCTACACTTGGAAGTGCAGTAGTATTTGTAGTGTGCGACAGGATTCAATCGATTTGCTTCGTAATTTCTTACGTACATATAGTAAGAAAAGTCTAAAACAGAAAATGAAGATGTTGCAAGACTTAGATCCTTGCAGAGTGAGAGAAAACACAGGTTTGCATGGGCATTCACTGGCTTGTCTTTCTAGAAAAGTATGTCAAAGTGTTTTTCATCATTTTAGGATGTTACCAGTGCATCATAATAAAATGAGGAAATTAGTCAGAAGGTTGTATTACACAAAAAGTCTAGCACTTAAGCTTAAACAGTTAAACAGTGCTCTTTTGCATGGATCTGAATTAGATGTGAAGAACATTTGTGAAAAAATTGAGTTTTGTTATTTTCGTGAAAAAGAGGACAGTGTAGAAATTGATACAGTAATAGAAGGTAATGTGGAAGACAATGTACAGATTTCATGTACAGACAAGTTTGACCAGGAAATTAGCAAGTTTAAGGTGAAATCAAGTGAAAGGCATAATTTTACTTGTGTGTGTTGTCGACGGACTCATTATAAGATTCAGACTAGGTTAGTTGATTTATATGCAAAAAGTGAAATGGAAAATAATAGTGAATGGAAGGATTTTGCAACTTATTTGTTGGTGAAGAATTCTTTTGATTTGAGTTCTGATCAGAGTATTTGTAATTATTGTTTTAAAAAATTCAATGAAAACAGAATGCCTGCTAGAGCTGTTCATAATGATCTTGAGTTGGTAGACATTCCTTCTGAATTGATGGATTTAAATACCTATGAATCCATTTTGATTCAATGTGTCCATCCTTTTCAGGCTATTGTTCGCATGGAGCCTAAGATAGGGAAATTGCCTCCTTCAGATTTACAGAGAGGAGTTGTTTATTTGCCTCTAGATTTCAAGAAAAATATTGATACAATTGGTGTATGAATAGTGGAAGAGGAATCTCTGGTTATTCCAGTTAATGGGGTTCCGACAAAGAGTAAGAACATCTGGCAAGATTTAGTGGATGTTAGGAAAGTCAAAAAGGCAACGTTGTATTTGGTCAAAAACAATGAGTACTACAAACATGTATGTGTTGGAGCAGAGGAAACAGCTACAGAAGAAGACAGTGATTGTTCAGCCGGCCAAATTGAAAAAGTTGATGTGTCTAGAAGTGAAGAAATATATGAACATTATACTGTTCATCCTTTGCATTCCAAAGAAGTAATGGGGAATGCAATTGACTTGTTTCAAATGAAAGCAGCAAAAGGAAGTCCCATTAGTGTATGGGAAGAAAGTTTGGAAGCTCGTTGTTTTCCACAGTTATTTCCAACAGGTGGAGGTAGACGATATGACGATCGACCAGTTCAAATTCCTGCAGCTGAATACCGGACTTTAAGATTATATGCTGAAGATCCAAGGTTTTGTCAATGCATTCCGTATTTGTTTCATCTACTGTATGAAAGTGACTTGTCTGGGCTTTCTTATGCAGTGAACCATATACTGAAAAGTGGAGCACATCTGCAAAATGTTTCGGCGAGGGACTTTATAGAGAAAGTCAATCTGCAAGACAGTATTTTGGAATCTCAGCTAATCAATTTCATGGCATGTCAGCGTGGTACAAACGAGTATTTGTTCCGTCGTCATGGGGAATTGAAATGAATGCTAAGAAACTTAGGAACTCCTACATGGTTCCTCACTCTTAGCTGTGCTGAGTATGCATGGGACGACTTACTTCAATTTCTACGAGAGGCAAATGGAAACATACAAAATATAGAATTAAAAACACCTGGAGAACTAGGGGGCATATTATCAAGGGGGTTTATCTCCGCTTTTTTGGCTTTAAAAGCCAAGAAAGCGGAGATAAAATTATCTCCCTATTACCAAGCTGTCGCTAACACCAGTTAGTGACAGCTAATAGGAGATAGCGACCATCTTGGGCCCCACTTTGCATGTCAGTGATATTTATCACTAATGACATGCAAAGTGGGTGTGCCAAGATGTTAGCGACTGGAAACAGTCCCTAACATCGCTATCTCCTATTACCAACTTTTGGAGATATTTGCGCTAAGCGCGAATATCTCCAAAAGCTAACACCTGCCCCGAGCAGTTCTTAGCTATGTTATCCAATGGGAGGTGGATAACATGGCTAAGAGCATTTGCTCGATAATGCATGAATATCGCTGACTTTTCAGCGATATTCATGCATTGCGGCCGTTTTTTATCGCATTTGCGATAAACCTTGCTAATAGCAAGGTTTATCTGCGATAAAAATCGCCGATTTGCGGCGATAATTTTTGTCTCTAAACAAGTTAGAGACACAAATTATCGCTAGTTGTTGGTAATATGCCCCTGTGTTCTTTGGATCCAGTGAATGTATGCAGATATTTCAATCATAGATTTGAAGCTCTGATGTCTTTTATTACCAACAAAACAAATCCTCCCATTGGAGAGGTTTTGGATTTCTTTTGGAGAAAGGAGTATCAAGCGAGAGGTGCTCCTCACATACATATGTTGTTATGTATTAAAGATGCACCCAAATTTGGAACTGATTCGGATGACACAGTGATGAGTTTCATTGAAGAATATTCAACATGTGCTGTTCCGAAAACTACCGAAGAAAACAGTTTAAGGCAACAAGTTTTACGCTTTCAATCCCATCATTGTGGAAAATACTGTCGTCGAAAATTCAGAAACAAGGACAAGTTCTACACAAAATGTCGTTTCCGGTTTCCACGACCAGTGATTTCTAAAGGAAGAGTAAATATTTGATGTCTTCTCTGCGACATACTGTGACAAGGAAATCACCAAAAAATACATACAATTTAAAAAGAAACAAAGAGTCCAAGTACATCAACGACTACAACCCAGCAATTTTGTCCATGTGGAATGCTAACGTGGATATTCAGTTCATTGCTAACAACTGTATTGCTGTGGCTGAATATGTGACGTCTTACATCACAAAAGAAGAAAAGACAGAACTGAAGGAAATGTGGGAGGACATTTCACATGAAAAGAGTATAAGTAAAAAATTATACAGTTTCAGTCTGAAGATGTTGTCGCATCGAGAAATTGGAGCATATGAATGTTCTGATCGGTTATCATCAGCAAGTCTCTATGCCAAATCTAGAACAATCATTTGGGTGAGTCTAGGTCTTGCTGCAACACGAAACCGAGTTTTGAAATCTGTACAAGAAATTGAGTATTTGGCGGAGAAAGAACCAAACAGTACAGATATTTTGAAGACAAACATGTTGGATACATACTATTCAAATAGAAGTAGTCATCTTGAGAACACTTGTTTGTATGAAGTTCTGCAAAACTATAGTTATAAGAGGAACATCACAGAAGATATCAATAATGGAAAATATGCTGTCATTGGGTGTGAAGAATGTCTAGTGAAGCAGAGAAAAGGCCATTTGTTTAATCATCGAAAATTGAGTTGCGAATCTCCAGACAAAAGGGAATTTTACTATTTAGTTCTTTTGCAATTCTTTAAGCCATGGCGTACAGAAGAGGAACTACTTGGAGATTTTCTCTGTTACGAAGATTCTTTTAATGCAACCAAGGATACCATAGAATGTCCTGTTTTTCCAAATTATCTGCAAATGTTGAACAAAGAAATAGAGCAAGAAGCCACAATTGCTGCAGAGATTGCTAGAGACAGTTCTCAAGACAGTCGGAGTTCTACTTCATTGAGTCAGGATCCACTAGGAGGACCAATTATCCAAAATGAAGCTGCCACTGCAATGGATGAGGTGGAAAGAGCTATGGAACAAGCTCAAGAGGATGTAGTTAACTTAGAAGATTTGGTGAAACAACTAAACGTTGAGCAGAAACAGATATATGACTAAGTCACAGAACAGATTGTACATGGATTCAGTCATGAGAAAAAAGAGTGCTCATGTACATCATTTAAGCTTGTCCGACTGTACGTGAGTGGAGAAGCGGGAACTGGAAAAAGTTTTCCGATTAAAGCAATTGCAACTTATCTGCAGAAAAGGACCGCTGTCTTGTGTTGTAACCGCTCCAACTGGGCTGGCAGCACATAAAATTAAAGGGATTACTCTACATCGTTTACTGATGCTACCAGTTGAGCATGATAATAAATTGCAATACAACAAGCTATCTGGAGATGCGTGTTCTGAAGTTTCCAGAGTCCTGAAGATAATGAAACTTCTTATCATTGATGAAGTAAGCATGGTCTCAAATCTAATGCTTGCTTTTGTGCATTTGAGAATGCAAGAAATTCTTAGAACAGAATGTGATGTGTTATTTGGAGGGAAACACATTATTGTTTTTGGAGATCTACTGCAGTTGACTCCAGTGAAAGGACAACCAGTGTTTAAAATGCTCACGCATGAAGATACCAGGAAGTCTCTAGGAAGCATTGGAAACGTTAATATATGGCTATATTTCAAAACTTCAGAACTGCTTCAAAATATGCGACAGGCAAAGTATGAAGATTATAAAAATATTCTACAAGATGTAAGAATTGGAAAACTAAGTGAGCATGGGAAAGAAGCTTTACATGCACGATTAATTTCAATTTTGTATCCAAATGAAAACATTCTTTCAGAGAATATTTTTAAGAAAATTACTGAGAACAAATCTGGGATATGTTTGATGCCAACTCTACAAGAATATTCCATTTTCAACAACAAAATGTTAAAATTAGAAAATGAAGAGATTGTGAAACTGGAAGCTATAGATAAAATAAAGCATATGGGAGCAACAATTATTTTGTCAGAAAATTTGAAATCAAAATTGGATTCATTAGAGAAGAGTATATCTAAAACTGCTGGTTTTGGAAAGACTGAATGTGTGTTTAAATTGTCGTATTATTTTGAGAAGGAATTTAAATGTTGAAAGAGGTCTGGTAAATGGAGCAATGGGTCATGTTGTTGATTTTGTGAATTATAGAAATAAAGATGGAATTGAATTTTTTAAAATTAAATTTGATGGCATTGAGCAAGTACAACAAATCAGTTGCTGTTTTGCTAGATTTTTGCTTGTAAAAGACTTATATGTTCGCCGAAAACAGTTTCCTGTTTGTTTGGCATATGCGGTGACAATTCATAAATCTCAAGGTTTAAGTGTAGATAGTGCTTTGGTGAACATTGGAAGTTCTGTGTTTAAAGAGGGTATGGCATATGTGGCATTATCACAAGTCAGAACTTTATCAGGATTGTACTTGATTAAGTGTGATGAGACAAAGATTTGTGCAGATCTAGATTGTGTTAAAGAGTACAATAGGTTAAGAAGAGAGTATGCTCCACATTTGCCTCAATATCCTCTGTTTGAAAAACGTATGGTAGGCCGAAAAAGAAGAAATGAGAATAATTGCAGTGAGGTAGTAGCAAAAAGTCAAAAAGTAGATGAAACTATGACTGGAAGCAGAAAGAAAAAGGATTCTGTTGAAGATGTTGTTGGATTTCAGTTTGAAAACAGTTCTGGTGTCAACTGCTATGCTAATGTAGTGGTTAATGTTTTTTTTTTCTTCAAACTTTACAAGAACAGATTGTTGAAAATCGGGATCAAAGATTCCGCGGTTTATTGAATTCTGTGTTTGAGAAATGTAGCAGTGACAGAGCAAAAATAGAAAGTGTTTCAGAAATTCGAAATCTTTTAGACATATGTTCTGGTCCAAAACAATTTTCACAGAATATTCAGCAGGATTGTCAGGAATTTTTTATGTATATGTTTGTTATATTGGAAGATGAAGGTGTAGATGTAGAAAATCTTTTTAGCCTTTCTTATCAATGGCAGCATGACTGCGAATTGTAGTTTATCAAGTAGTACTAGAATAGACACTGAAAGATTTATATATTTGACTTTACCAGACTGCAAATCAGTGTCTTTTAATAATCCAGCTAAAGCAGCTGATCATAATATGGTGTGAACCCAATGTAAGTGTCCAATGCTGTCCATATTATTTATACAAACTTATGGTCAGTATATCATTTTAATGTTCCAACGATGTAGACCTGATGGAACTAAATTGACAACTTCTATTAAAAATTTCATGGCTTCTCAGTTATCAATTTCAAGAAGAACCTTTGCAACTGTAGCTATTATTTATCATGACGGTCCTTCGACAACATCAGGGCATTATACAGCTTATTTAAAATGTCAAAAAGGCTGGACTTACTGTAATGATACTCATTTGACTTTCAAACAACGTTTGCCTTTTGACTTAAAAAATTCTTACCTAGTGTTTTTAGAACCAAAATTTAAGTAAAGGTAATTGGCCTATGAACACAGGAGCAGTTAATAAAAGTTATTCTACTGTTTAAAATTATATTGTGAGTAAAAGTGATCATGATATTATAAAAATTCATGTTCTCATATAGGTACTGTAAGTGGATCTCATAGTAAGTGATATCAGTATTATAGGAAATGTTGAACATGAGTTATCCAGAGATGGAAATATGAATATTTAAACATTGTGAAAATGTTGTATGAGCTTTTCTTTCAGAATATCGGGAAAATGGTAATTTTAGAGTTTGTTTTGAGTAATTTGAAAACATACTGATATATATGACACTATTTGGCCTTAAGGAAAGGTGAAGGAATGAGCAAAGAGTCATGACTTAACACAAGGAGGAAATGAAAACATTGAGACATATTTCAGATGTTCTTGGAGCTTTTCTTATAGAATGTCGATGAAATGGAAGTTTTAGAGAACAGCAGAGTATTTTCCAAAGAAAAGGACCTTCATGATGTACTATTTGGCTTAAAAGAAAAGTAAGTGAATCAAAGATTAGTGTACATATGTGATTTTTAAGTTTATATGTTTTTTTGTAGACACAATCTTTTAGATTGTGTTTTTTCCCGCTGTCATATGATGAATAGTTTGAACTCACTGTTTTTAGTGAAATTCAATATATTCTGAGAACAGCAAAAATAAACTATCTAACATGTTGTACAATTTATTCTATAGTTCACTCCTTTTCCCTCAATCCTTATATATTATCCTCACTCCCTTCATCCCTTCACTCTGTGACTCCCCTTCACTCACTCTCAGTCATCTTCCGTTCCTCATTCTTGTAAATGCATCCTCAATCAGACTCCTTTCTCTCTCACTCATACCCCTTTTATTTACTCCTCTTTCCTGATTTAGTTTTGCTAACTCACATTCTTTTAGTATCTTACTTACCTTCAGTTAATTTTTCTCTTCTTCTCTTCCTCTCTGTCACTGAATGTATCTGCCTTACTCTTAGTAATTTGCTCTCCTTCTATTTCTTTTTCCCTCTTTTTGTCCTTCTATATTACTTTAATTCCCTTTCTGTGTCCTTCACTCTTACTTTATTTCTTAGTACACTTTCATGATTTTTAACCTCTTGACCTGTCTCTTCTATTTTAAAATATATATTTTACTAATTATAACTTATTTTTTCTTCCCTCTTTCACAGATATAAAGTGTAGTAAAAACATGTAATTAAGTTTACATTAATTACATGGTAAGTGTGACTAAAAAAATGTAGTTTGTCATCACCCTTTGCTTTAACCTCACTACTATTCTGTCACCCTACCTCACCCCTGTTTCCTTACTCTGCTTCCCTCACTCATTCTTATCCTCCATGTTTACTTCTCTTTTCCTTACTTTCCTACCACATTCAACTTCTTTCAGTCCCCCTGCTTTACTTCCCTTACCCTGTGTTCCCTTCGTTCACTCCCTCACTCATTCCCTTTCCCTTACTCACTTACTCCACTCCTCTCACATCTTCTCTCAGTCCCTCTGTCCTCACAGTTCCTCACTCCCGTTCCCTCACTCCGTCTCTCTTACCCTCACTGTCTCTGTCCTCTCACTCTGTCACTACTCTTTCGTCACGCTCACTCCCTATAACTCACCCACACTCCCTCACTTACCTTTCTTTTCTGCCTCACTCAGTCCCTTTCTGTCACTCCTTACTTTACTCTCTCTGTCCTTTCTCTCTGTCACTCCCCATGTCTTACCCTTATTCACTTTTATCCACCCTCTTTCACCCCTCTTTACTTACACTCACTGCTCTTTTCTTACCCTCCCTCACCGCTGTTCCTTTACTCCGGTTCCATCACTACTCCTCATTCCCCATCCTTTACTCTCCTTCCCTTTACTTTCAACACCCACTCACATTCTCCCAGTACCTCCGCTTTAGTCTACTTCCTTTTTCGCTCCCTTATTCATTTTCCTTTTCTAAGTTACACCCTCTTACACCTTTTCTCTGTCTTACTATCTATTACACAGTCCCTCTGTGTTCCTCCCTCTAGCTCTCTTTCTCTTAACATCACTCTCTCTGTCCCCTTTCCTCCTGCTCACTCCTTCATTATTGTTTTTTTTCTTTTTTTTTTTTGTGCGTTAACGGGACGCTCACCGGTACGCGCACCGGGGCGCGCCGCAAGACTGCGCTTACCGCAAGACTGCGCTTACCGGTGCACACCGGGAGCGATCCAGGGGAAAAAAAAAACCATGAACAATATACATAAAAAAATAGTATTACATAAATATACAATATAGGATTTATTATAAAAAATATTACATTTCATAGCTATAGAAATTTGCTATTAAAAAAACCTATATATAGTTAGGAATTATCATTTAAAAAACCTATGAAATTCACTGAAAAAACCATAGGTTTCACACCAGTTATAGTTAGGAATTAGCATCTAAAGAAACCTATGAAATTAACTGAAAAAACCATAGGTTTCACACCAGTTATAGTTAGGAATTAGCATTTAAGAAACCTATTAAATTCACTGAAAAAACCATAGGTTTGACACCAGTTATAGTTAGCTGGAAATTTTACTGACATAAAACCATTGAAATTCCCATGTTATAGTTAGTTGGACTCACTATAACTTGCACGCCTGCAATGCACTGCTGATGATGTCACATATTACATCACTCATGATATGGTCAGTGACATCACTCATGACATCACTGATGACACCATCCTTGTGACAGAGTGACAGACCTCCTTTCAGTGTAATGTAACCCTTGAAACACATATTCAAAAATAGAAACTAACATTTTCAAAAACATGGAGATACCCATACCAGTTACAACAACCAATTCAGTAATTCCAACATCTATATATACATCCACTCATTCACCAACAGTTCTATATAGTCACTCATACATATACTCACTCATCATATGTAGTGATACACCTATACATACTATTACTCACCGACAGTCATCCAAAAGTTACTCACACACATACTCACACATGCAAATAAACTATTGAACATCCATTTATTTGCATATACAGCTATACACACACTACCACCTTACTTCTAAGGAAACTTACACATACTTACTCTCTTAAACAATCACCTATAGAAACACATACTTATTTAAACAGGAACTCTTACAATCTCTCACTCTCACATATACTCACTTATATACATCAATACTCACATATACTAGATTAAAACATATGTCGTTACTGATAAAGACACTAGTGAGACAGTCATTCACTCACTAACACACACTCATCCACCCATACAGTCCTGCACATATGCTGTCTTCAAAACACATACAAACAGTGAGTCAGTCATTGATGCATCTATGTGTTAAGTAATACCCCCACCAAGCCATACAGACACTCATACTGATACTAAAAAAAACATCTAATAACCCATATACACACACATGTAGCTACTCACCAACCCATGCAGCCACTTATACACAAAGTGAAACACTGATACGTATATTTAAATATTAAAAATTACTCGCTAATATATGTATTCACTAAGATACACTTAATAAGCCAGTTAACCAATCAATATATGTATTCACTAAGATACACTTAATAAGCCAGTTAACCAATCAATTATTTAAAAAAAAACCATCCATTTACACACTTATTTAACCATTTATTCTTCCATCGACCTTTACAAATACATATATAAAGCATATTTATTTTTCAGAAAGACACACATTCACTGGATGGTGTCATCAGTGATGTCATGAGTGATGTCACTGACCATGTCATGAGTGATGTAATATGTGACGTCATCAGCAGTGCATTGCAGGCGCGCAAGTTATAGTGAGTCCAACTAACTATAACGTGGGAATTTCAATATTTTTATGTCAGTAAAATTTCCAGCTAACTATAACTGGTGTCAAACCTATGGTTTTTTCAGTGAATATATATATATATATATATATATATATATATATATATATAATAAAATATGTATGCCTTTCTTCTGAATACTTTTAACCTCATAATTCTCATCTATTGAATATACTCAGATGCCAGACTAAAGGCCACTAGGCCGAAACACGTGTCGGCTGTTCTTTATCCACAGATGTAACATGAAATATAAACCACGCACGTAAAACTTCCAAAGAACGTTTGCATTTCATTTTCGGACTACTACTGACAAATCGTGAGGGCACAATCCTCCATTTTTCCTCTATCAGATGCCAGACTAGTTGCTGAGAACTTCAACTGCAGTGTTCTAACACGCCAGCAGATGATGTTTTGTGGCTCTGTTTTGGCTCCATACTGCCCTGGAAGTGATGGGGCCAAGCAACATATAACAAGCATTTGCAATGCAATAGGTCTCGCAATTGCGAGACTTTGAGCTATTGGCATTTTAAATGACAATGCCTTGTATCTGTGTTTAAAAAACCTGCAATAATAAAATACATTGTCATTAACAAAGTTAATAGCTCAAAATCTCGCAATTGCGAGACTTATAGCATTTCAAATGCTTGTTTTTATATAATTGTGGTACTGCGGTATCCGTGCTGGTATCAGCTGTTCAAATTATAATATCTTTTTTTTAAATATACAGGGTTAGGTCCTAATCATATCTCACCGACCGAATCCTTGAGTTCAGGAATGGCAGCTGCAGCATTTTGCTTCTAGCTGCAGCCAAGCACATCTTTTAGTACTGCGGTACCAACCTAGATACCACAGCAATGAAGTGAGCCATGGCAGGATAGAATCCCTTGACCAATCAGAGAGTCCCATTTTTTTAATAATAATAATTAAAAAAGGCAGTCCCACAAGACTCCTGAAAGAGTTTAACAGCAAAAAGCATTAGCTTAGATGATTATAAAAGAGGAAAGCTTTTAATAAATTAATTCAAGCAACTTCTTGGAAATTTGGCTGCTTCTTGGTCCCTCTCTGAGGTGCTATTGCTGCAATTGAAGAATTACACACTGTGGGAGAATGCTCTCTAACATGATTGCCACAATTTGTTTTTTAATATTATAACCAGCGCTTATTTTGCCTTGGCCAAGAAGAGGTACAGATGACATAATAGCATTTAAAAAAGACAGGAAGTAAAAATAGACATGTTTTATGTGTGCTTTGCTCAGTCAACTATGCAAATGTGGGATATTTGTAAAGTGTGAACCTAGATGTAAAATACCAGACATGACCAGAAATTTAGCATTTTATAATGAATAAGGACAATCCTACTAGTTCCACCACTTTAAGCCTAACTGCTTGGAGGTTTTGTTGATATATAAATACAAACACTTAACTGGATGAAGAACACCCAGGTAAAGAAGGGATATGGCTCAAATGTGATCTGAACCTTAAAGACCTTATTTATGAGAGGATTGCACCACCAAAGCATCACTTTTTTCTTACATTCTGGCAGCACAAGCCTCTAAATCATATATAGGAGGCCACTCAAAGCCACTTTGCTTTGCTTTGCATGGCCTCATAAAAATTGAATAATACAAAGCAGCACACGTCATTGTGTTGCCTTACTCAGTGCCAGGGAGACGTTCCATGGGTGTTGCAGCAGGTGTTCCTACGCAACACCCATGCATTTTGATGCAACCCCAGATTTACTTAATCATGTAAACCTGGGAAATGATGGACGGAGCGTTGACAATACAAGCACTCACCCCCAGTCAACTGATCTGGGTTTAATCCATCACAGTTCTTTAGCCCACTCTGCCACTCCAGTTCAGACATGGCCATATGCAAATAAGTCTGACCCTGTGCCTCATGGGAACAGTCCAGCCCGAACTGTCAAGCCATGCCTTCTGTCAAAAACTTCACACCTCTCCCAAGCAGGCGTAATGAGAAAAAACATTTTTATTTCTCCTGTGCTTTTTTCCTCTTTTCGTGTGTGCTGCATTCTGCAGCACATATAGAAAGAAGGAAGACACCTCTCTGGATTGTTTTTGTGCAGGAAGGGGCCCTTTCCTGCACAAAACAATCATCCTGCATGCAGCTCAGACACCCTGGCACCATGGTGCCTGCTTTGACACTAGGCATCAAATTGTGCGGCTGCGCAAGGGGGAAGGGAAGGAATACACTGTATTTCATAAATACTATGCATTTCTGCCCTTTCACATTGGCATAGGGCAGCGCAGCATGACTTTTTGCGCTGCCCTGCACCAATTACCCGTAAATGAGGCCCTTAGTGAAGTGCTGTAGTAAAATGAACATGGCAACAGCAATGACTTTTTTCTAAACATTATGAAGAACTTTTCGAACAGCCTTTTACACACAAATCAAGACAATTTAAGTAGGTTACATGCACATTTGTTCTGACCTGAAAGCACAAAATGCTGTGATCTTCAGATTTAAAGCTGTTAGTTTATGAAGCTCTAGTCCAGGGATCGCCAACCTCTTCTATGAGAGCTACTTTTGAGAAATGGCAATCATACTGAGCTGCTAAAAAATTCTAATAACTGTTACAATAGTTACCATATCAGACCTGCTCATGGATCATTTTTTTTTGTTTAAATTGGTATACTCTGACCAACATCTGCAAGCCCTACCGACCCCTTGAGGTACTCTGATGTTTCTTCTCAGAACAGAGCTTACACATACAGTGTGACGCACAAAGCCGAAGTCCACTTCAGCAGCAACTTTGGTGCATGGTGATTGGTTATGTCACAGGCTTCAACCAGTTAGGTGTTTGGTGAAAGAACTTTGGGATTGGTTTGACTGGCTGACACTTCTGAGATCTACAACTTACTAGTAAGTACTCCTGCATTCTGAAGGAAGCACCATGAATAAGTTTGAGATCCTCTGTATTTTTATTATGGTGGACTTCATAACCAAGATCTAACAAATGGTAGCGCTTAAGCAACCATTGGTGACCTCTGCTCTTGTCCATCTTTCTTGCCAAAAATCACAACTTTCCAGTGGGTTAAAAGCAACTGCCGGGGCGTGGCCAAGATGGCGGGGTGAGCGGACGCTTCCTCCCGTAGCTCCTCCGGCCCGGCTCAGCTCAAGCCCCGATTCCTGCGCTTCTCTCCCCCCGCGGCTGCTTTGCGGGTGAGAGGACTGTGCCGGAGTTCCTGGGGCACATTTTGATGCTACTCTGACTCCTATCGCCCTGGAGGAAGTGCCCTGAAAGTTAGCTCAAAGATCGGAACACGGAGAAGAGCCTGGATCGGACCACGGAGAAGAGCCTGGGAGGCGGAGCGTATTGCGGTGCTGTCCGAGCGCCTCGGCTGGGCCGGGTGCTGAAAGCTGGTGATCCCGAGGGATCGGATCCGACGTGCTCCGCAGAGTACAGGAGTCCTCCGGCCGGAGCCTACGTGACCGGAGTCACCGCTGCACAGCGGACCCTGGACCCTCGCTGGCGCTTTGCCCCTTCGCTACTGATGGCGATATATGGTGCGACGATGACCCCGGACCTGGTGGCGGGAGACGGAGGCGTCTGCGCGGCGGCCGACCTGGGTGTACACGCCGGTACAACTGTGAGACACTGGCTTTGAACTTTCCTGGCCCATTGTAGCCCGGGGGGCGCCGGCGGTCTTGGCCTGGGCCGCTCTCCCGGGTTCCGCCCTGCCGCCATCTTGTCACTAAGGAGCTGGAGCTGGCGATCTTCACCCGCGCCTTTGCCGAACGAGTGCCTACTTTCATCCCAGCTCCTGCACTAACTCCCTTGGGAGGGAACTACTGAAGGACCCTGATTTTGGCCCTGTTTGCCGCCCTGGTCGGTACTATGATTGTCTCGCCCTGGCCTGAGCCGCCATTTTGTCGCCTGTGACGCATCACCTTCGTCTCCGGCGGGGTCCTCACATCTGGTGCCCACGAGCGACTGGACGCATCTACGGCGGCCGGCCCTGAGCTTTGCCCGCTGCTGGGACCAAGATGACTGGGAGAGGAGGCGCGAAGAGGGGTGACCGCACTCTCCCGGACATGCTCAGCAGGGCCCAGCAGCTGCGGGACAGGACACAGCCGTCCCCGGGGTCCTCTCGGGCCTTGGCAGACGCCACTGGAGGCGTGCCGCCGGTCACGAGGTCCTTCATGGAGGACTTATTCAGCTCCCTCAAAGAGGACTTCCAGAAGCTTAAGACCGAGGTGGCCAGCGAGGTCCGAGAAGTACGCAGGGAGGTCGAGGGCCTTGGCGAACGTGTTGACACGGTGGAGACGGCGGCCCAGCGCCGAGATGAGGAGATAGTCCATCTCCAGCAGGACGTTCTCCGTCTTCGGGAGCAGTGTGTTGAGCTCCAGGCCCACTCTGAAGACCTTGAGAACAGGTCCAGGCGGAACAATATCTGGGTGCGGGGTGTCCCGTCTGCGGATGAGGGAACGGACCTGGTGGCCTATCTGCAGGACTTGTTCCGGGAGATTTTAGGAGAAGACACGGGCTTTCCGATCCGCATAGACAGAGCGCACAGAGTGGGCCGACAGCGCCAGTCATCGGCACCCCCCCCTGATATTCTGGCGTTCTTGCCTGATTTCCCCTTGAAGGAGCGCATCATGACAGAGGCCCGCAGGAAGCAGCCTTTAACTTTCAGAGATCGGCCCGTGGCGCTTTACCAGGACCTGTCCGCCATCACGCTGCAGAAGCGTAGGTCCTTCCGGATCGCTACGGACTTTCTGCGGGAACATGAGACGCCCTACTCCTGGGGTCACCCCTTCCGTCTCATCTTCCGATGGAATGGGGTGTTACATCAGCTGCGCTCCCTCCAAGACATCTGCGGGGTGTTAGGACTCACAGCCACGGAAGAAGACGGAGCGACGCCCACATGGAGACGTCCGGAGAGACGGAGCCGGCGAAGATCGAGGAGACGACAATCGCCGGCGACTGCGAGCCACCCTGATTCCCCTACCATCAGGGCGGATATGGCGGAGGCCCTGAGAACGGCGGCCAGGAACTTGCCTGACTCCAACGGCGTGGCCATGACGGCCTAACTTCACTCCGGGGGGAGAGATTCTTAGCCTCTACGATGCTGGGTTGGGGCTGGGGGTTGGGGGGGGACGGTTGGAGGTGAGTGGCTGAACGTCCACTTGATTGGTTTCTGCAGACTTGCCCGTTCGGGCTGGACTGAGACAATGGGGTGTTTTTCTTTGTTTATGGTTTTGGCTAGTTGCCATGGGTTGGTTCTGGGAGGGCTTAGGTGTTGGTTTGTTGTTGATGGGGTCCTGTCCGATATTGCCCAAGCACATGCGAGGCCGGTTCTGGCCTTCCCTGCGCCCCTGCCCCGCGCGCCCCCCCCCCCGCTGATCCCTCGCTTGCTGCTTAGCGCTTCGATCCCCTGGGAGCGATGCCGTCCTTGAAGGTAGTGACCCTTAATGTTAAGGGTCTGAACAACCCTGTGAAGCGTAGGGCGATCCTTTCCCTGCTAGAGGGGACGCAAGCTGACATTTGCCTTTTGCAGGAAACTCATTTACTTCCCAAAGATTGTCACAGGTTGCGCTCTGCCAAATTCCCCACCCAATTCTTTTCCTCGGCGGCGACCAAGACTGCAGGTGTCGCCATTCTTTTAGCTAGCTCCTTCAGGGGCGAGGTATTATACAAATATGCCGAGCAAAAGGGGAGGCTCCTGGCGTATCGCATGCGGCTTGGGGGTATCGCCTTCACGGTTGGCTCCGTTTACAGCCCGAATGACCACCAGGATCGTTTCCTGGAATCAGTGTTGGTGGACGTCACTGCCTCGCCCGACCGCCATGTTGTCTTGGGGGGAGACCTCAATATGGTCTTCGACTCGGCTATGGATAGGTCTGCCCAACGCTTCCCGCAGACGGGGGAGCTTTCCCGAGCGGTGCAAGACCGGATTGCAGAGATGGATCAGCATGACCTCTGGCGCGCTATGCACCCCACCGATAGGGATTATTCCTACTTCTCCCATGCGCACCGCACTTATTCGCGGTTGGACTACCTCCTGGTGAGCGGACCGCTGCGCTCGGCTGCCACGGCGGCAGACATCGGGGTTTTGTCCCTGTCCGATCATGCACCGGTTTCCGGAGTCTTTGCATGGCCAGCAGCCCCCCCCCTCCAGAGGGATGTGGCGGCTTCGGGATACTCTTCTACATAAGAAATCGGTGGTGAAGCGAGTGGAGGAGGTCATTCAGGATTATCTGGTCCACAATGGCAACTCCGACACGTCTCTAGCGACGCAGTGGGCGGCCTTGAAGGCGGTACTCAGGGGGGAATTTATTTCCTTTTCCTCGGCCGAGAACAGAGAGCGGCAGCGTAAGAGGGACGAACTGACGGCGCAAGTCAGGGAACTTGAGCAGGTTCACCGCCGAACGGGTGCTCCTCGAGTTTGGAGGCAGCTGAAAGCGGCGAGGAAACTCCTCTCTGCGTTAGACCTAGATCGGGCGGAATACGCAGCGTTGCGTCTGAAGCATGCCTTTTATACGGGCGGTGACAGATGCGGTAAGCTCCTGGCCCATCGGCTCAGGGCTGCGCAGCAACGCAACGTGGTGAAGGAGCTGGTGGGTGCTGACGGGGTTTCGGTTTCCGGTGACGCGGATGTGGCGGATTCCTTCCGTAGCTTTTACGAGGCGCTATACGCCGCGGAACCCTCCTCACCGGGAGAAGCTGAGGCCTATCTGGAGTCTGTTACCCTCCCGGTTCTAGAGCCCGCCCAGGCGGACCACCTGGAGAGGGACATCCATGTGGAGGAAGTCATCGCCGCTATCGCGCGACTGAAACACGGTAAAGCCCCGGGCCCGGATGGCTACACGGCCTTATTCTACAAGACCTTCTGCTCCACTGTGGCACCTATCCTGGCTCGCCTGTTCAACTCCTTCTCCGAGCCGGGAGCTATCCCGCCGGACCTTCTTTCCGCGACGGTGTCGGTTATTCCGAAGCCCGGGAAAGATCGGACCCTGTGTGGTTCATATCGGCCTATTTCGCTTCTGAATGTGGACCTTAAGCTCTACACGGGGATCCTGGCGGCCAGACTTGGACTGCACCTACCGGGCCTGGTGGAGGCGGACCAGGCTGGTTTTGTACCCGGTAGGCAGACAGTCGACAACACCAAGAGGGTGACACACGTGTTAGAAAAGGCCTCACGCGTCCCGGGGGAACAGATGTTACTGTCGGTCGATGCGGAGAAGGCCTTTGATAGGGTTCATTGGCCGTACCTTGAGCTGGTTCTCGGGAAACTGGGGATCGGCGAGAAGTTCCGCACCATGGTCTTCAATTGTTATAAGAGACCATCAGCATCGGTGCGAGTCAATGGGCACAGCTCTAGTAGTTTTGCCATTGAGCGTGGTACGAGACAGGGCTGCCCCCTCTCACCGCTCTTGTTCGCCCTCTATATGGAGCCGTTTGCCCAGAGGATTCGCGACAATCCGGACGCAATTGGGGTTAAGATGGGTCAGTATACCCATACTGTTAGCCTATATGCGGACGATGTCCTGCTGACCCTTGATGACCCCAGGCGGTCACTCCCTGCTTGCGTCCAGGAACTGAACGCCTTTGCACGCGTGGCTGGCTTTAAAATGAACATGTCCAAATCAGCTGCCCTGGATGTGTCGCTCTCCGTGGACACTAGGCGAGACCTCCAGCGTCTTTTCCCTATGCAGTGGTCCTCTTCCACGGTGCCGTACCTGGGGATCCTGCTTGCACCTTCGTTGCCTGAAATGGTCAAAGCCAACTATTCTGCCCTTAGCAAGAAGATTAAGGAGGAACTCGGCCGATGGAGCAAGGGCCTGCTCTCGTGGCTGGGCCGTGTCGCGGCGGTGAAGATGACGGTACTGCCTCAGATCTTGTATCTTTTTCGCGCCCTACCTCTCCAGCCCCTTGTGGGTTGGATACAGCAAGCGCAGGCTGACATCTCCCGTTTCGTGTGGCAGGGCCGCAAGCCTCGGATGAAGAGGGTTCTCTCTACGCTTGCCCCGGAGGCGGGGGGTCTTGGTGTTCCGGATCTCCGGAAGTATTTTCAGGCGTCGCAACTCCGGTATTTGGTGGAATGGAGCAGGTGGGAATCTGACAAGCACTGGCTCTTTCAGGATCAGGCGGTTGCAGGTCGCACCCTTCAAGAGGTTCCATTCCTGCGGCGCGCACATCGCCCGGCTAATCTCTACGCCTCCGACAGGAATTTGGTCTGACGGAGGTGGACAGACTGCGTTATATGCAGGTCCGTCACTGGGCTCTCAAACCCCAAGTGCGTGACGCCGCAGCCCGTCAAATCACACCTTACGAGCGGTGGCTGGTGAACCGGACCTCAGATGCCAAGTTTATTACCGCTTATTACCGATCTGTATAAATTTTTCCAGCCCCCGCCGTTTCATTACCACAATCCGGGGAGAGAGCGCTGGCACAGGGAGTTGGGCAGGACCCTGAGCCACAAGGAGTGGGACAAGATCGCATATCGGGCGAGGCATTCTGCATACCACACTGGGCTGACGGAGACCTTTACCAAAGTGTCCACATACTGGTACTACACCCCGGAGAGGCTCTACGAGATGCACAAACTTACCGACAAGGGATGCTGGCGGGGCTGCGGACAGGAGGGCACGCTATCGCACATTCTCTGGGGGTGCCCGGTACTGTCTGCTTATTGGCAGGAGGTCTTAGATGAGGTAGACAGGCACTTTGAGGTTGAACTCCCGCGCTTCCCGGCATACGTCCTGCTAGGCCTTCCCAACGACTTGATGTACCCGCTGAAGTCCCGCAGGGGTAGGCAGATTGCTATTGCACTAGGCTCAGCGGTTCAAAATATCCTGGTACACTGGCGCACCCCCACTGCCCCCTCTATCACTGGCTGGCTACATAGACTCTGGCAGGTACTGGGTATGGAGAAGATGTCGCTCACAGTGGCTGGAAATGTAGACCAGTTCGAGGAGCTCTGGCACCCTTTCTTGGCACTACTGTCCACGGAATTTCGCGAGCTCACATGTCCGAGGTACCTACGCCTTCTTAGGCTGACGCCGCCGGCGGCTCCAGCGGATTAAGAGGGATGGGATTAGGGGGCTGGGGGGTGGGGGTAGGCAGCTTGGGGTGAATGTTTCTATAACGGGCTATTGGACGGGGATGTTGGGGTATTGTTTTCTTCTTTTTCCTTTTCTGGGGACGGGGGGCTTGGAGGGACTGTGTTGTATTCGCTGTGTTGCGGGACGCTACTCGCGCTTAGCTCTGCTTGGGAGGTTGGGGACTATTGGAGGGTCATTCGCACTGCCTTATTGCCTTACAGCTTATGCCCTTTTTTTCCCCTCCTGGACAACCGACCTCCCCCCTTTCCACCCAAATTGCTGCAACATGTCTCTTTTTGTACTGTATGTAAACTTGACCTCCTACTTCCCTTCCCCATGTCTCTTATGTTCTAATAAAATGCTTTAAACCTAAAAGCAACTGCCTCAGATTTGCAATATCTTCCCAACCAAATACTTCCCATACGCAGTGGGAGATCAGACTTTCAAAAGCGACCCCTCAAAAAGTCTAAGTATCCGGTTTCAATTACAAAACGAGCCTCATCCAGTACCTGTGTTTTAAACATTTTACCTTTGTTACTCTTATTTTCACTTTCAAGTATACGGTGGCCTTCTTGAACATAGGTGTACAACAGTACACTTCAGCATTAGGTTGAGTACACCAAGATACTCTTCCAGATTAAACATCTGCCGGCCACCATTTCAACACCCTAGTTCAACCGCATTGGTATTTCTGATATGCTGAGGGTCTAAACCTTCCTACGATATCCCAGAACAATTTTAACCAAAACAGCAGCATTATGTTACAAAATATAAATTACTTATTGTTAAAAATAGAGTCTCTAGTTGGCACAGGTTTGCACCCTGCTGAGTAGGGACCACCACACTAGGCAGAGTAAGTTAGATATATACACTAAATTAACCTACAGCAGATCCCACCGAACTCAAGAATTACCGCCCCATCTCGCTCCTCCCGTTTCCAGCCAAAGTCATCGAGAAGACCGTCAACAAACAGCTGGCCGCCTTCCTCGAGACGAATGGATCCCTCGACCCATCACAGTCCGGTTTCCGTGCCAACCACAGCACCGAGACCGCCCTCATCGCCGCCACCGACGACATCCGAGCCCTGATGGACAACGGGGAAACAGTGGCCCTCATCCTCCTAGACCTCTCCGCGGCTTTCGACACGGTCTGCCACCACACCCTAGTGCAGCGCCTCAGCAACGTCGGAATCCAGGAGAAGGCGCTGGAATGGATCGTCTCCTTTCTCGACGGAAGAACACAAAGAGTCCGCCTACCGCCGTACAAGTCAGAGGCCACCAAAGTAATCTGCGGCGTCCCTCAAGGATCCTCACTGAGCCCGACTCTCTTCAACGTCTACATGAGCCCCCTCGCGGCCATCGCACGCCAACACAACCTCAACATAATCTCCTACGCCGACGACACCCAGCTGATCCTCTCCCTGACCAACGACCCCGCCACCGCCAGAGCCAACCTGCACGAAGGGATGAGAGAGGTAGCCGAGTGGATGATGACGAGCCGCCTGAAACTGAACTCAGATAAGACGGAGGTCCTCATCCTGGGCTCCTCGCCCTCCGCCTGGGACGACTCCTGGTGGCCCCCCGCCCTGGGTACCGCACCCAAACCGACGGACAACGCACGCAACCTGGGTTTCATCTTGGACTCCTCCCTCTCCATGACCAGGCAAGTCAACGCCGTCTCCTCGTCATGCTTCAACATCCTGCGCATGCTGCGGAAGATCTTCTGGTGGATCCCCACAGAGACCAGGAAGACCGTCACCCAGGCCCTCGTCACCAGCCGACTGGACTACGGCAACGCACTCTATGCCGGAACCACCGCCAAGATCCAGAAGAGGCTCCAGCGCATCCAGAACGCCTCAGCCAGACTCATCCTCGACATCCCACGACACAGCCACATCTCCGGACACCTAAGAGACCTGCACTGGCTCCCGGTCAACAAGAGAATCACCTTCCGCCTCCTTACCCACGCACACAAAGCTCTCCACGACCAAGGCCCGAGCTACCTCAACAACCGAATCAAATTCTACGCTCCCAAATGCCACCTCCGATCCGCCAGCCACGCCCTCGCCGCCGTCCCACGCATCCGCAGAGCCACCACAGGAGGAAGGTCCTTCTCCTACCTGGCCGCCAAGACCTGGAACTCCCTCCCGGCCGACCTGCGCCTGACCCAAGACCACCTCTCCTTCAGGAAGAAGCTCAAGACCTGGCTGTTCGAGCAGTAGCGGCACCCCTCCCCCCCCCCCAAAGCGCCTCGAGACCCTACGGGTAGGTAGCGCGCTCTATAAATGTCTTTGATTGATTGATTGAACCTGTGCTCACCTTCTCGTATCTTGGTCCAGAGCAGTGAGGATTAACTTAAGAGGCAATGTGCAAAGTATTTGTATAGAACAAATTACAGTAAATCCATGCAAACATCACAAAAAGTCTCCACATGTTTGGAAAAAGAATATTTGAGTAAAACAAGACCAAACGAAAACAATCCTATAAGTAGAAGTTGAGAAATTATTTTTTAAGACTAAATAAGAAAACAGTGCTTAGATGATAATAGCGCTAAATGTTACTTGAGGTCTCGCTAGACCGGCGTAAACAAGAAAACTCAAGAAAACCGTGATGGAGCAAACAGTTCCAAACAGGTCCCGCAGAAATGTTACTTTCTCAAGCTGAGCGAGGAGTCCTGTTCGCAGGAAAGAAGTTCCTCGGGGTAAAGCACGATGAGTGTTGCTGGTCCGCAGAGCACAATGAGCTGCTGGCTGTCGCGGACCGACAGGCTTTGGGCTCGCGGACAGCGATACTGCAGTGTGAAGAGACAAGCTTGTGCCCGCTTGTGCTGATCCTTTGTGCGAGTAACGCGGTTCTGGAGCAAACGGGCCTGTTCACGTTTGCAAAGAGCCCAAAAGCCTGATTTAAAGAGTAATGTTGCAGGAAAGCCCCCTTCTGAAGCCCTAGACTGGAAGGGCACCTCAGGGAAGGACAAGACTCACAGCAGGCACAATCCAGCAGCACCAGAAGAAGATGGAAATATTTTATATCCCTGAGACTTCTAGGAACATGAGCCAATCCAGCAAGCGGTTCAATTGACTCTGGGTTCAGGTGGATAGGTCCAGTCCTTATCCTCAGCAGGACAGCTCAGCAAACAGAGAAGCAGTTCCTTGGAACAGTCAGTTACAGCAAAGGGGCAATCCTTACAGCACAGCAGTCTTCACTTCAGCAGAGTTCTAACCCAAGTAAAGCAGTGTACTAATTTGATAGGACCAGAGCCTTGGTACTTATACCCAAAAGTGCCTTTGATGCAGGGGGTAATTACGTATAAAGGATAGGTCCCCATAAAATAGGCAGGGTTCAGTCCTTTACTTATCTGGGCCTACTGTTTGAGGGGCTACTAAACTTCAACCTGTTAGTTGCCAAACACTGCTCTAAACTTGTGGCTGCCACAGGGGCAATAATGAATTACGGGCGGAGGCTGGGACGGTGGTCGCCCGAACAAGTGATGAACCTCTATAGATCTATTTGTTGTTCCAAAGTGACCTATGGGGCTGAAGTGTGGGGGTTTGTAAACACTGAAAAGATACAAGTGGAAGAAAATAAATACCTTAGAAAGGTGTTCAAAACCCTGCAAATCACATCGGCCCTCATCGTACACGAGGAACTAGGTGTGGAGTTTATTGCAGATTTAATAAAGATCAGACCACTTTTAGCCAGGGTGAAGATTTGGATTAATGATGAGGCAGCGCCTAGCAGGCAAATTATCTTAGATTGCCTGAAAAGAGATAAGGTGGAGTTCTGGACTTTTTGGTTCCGTCCAGAGGTGTCAGGGAACAACACCCAAAGACCCCGGAGTTCCACCTGCCTTGGTGCACAAATGAACAGAAACACGGGCTTCTCGGTGGTGGCGTCAAAGACCAAAGGTTTATTACTGCAGGGACACAGAAGTCACAGATACTACACACGGGCAGAATCTAGGAGCCTGTTCAAATTGTACAAAGTGGGTTGCTCCTTATATACTAGTTTTTGGCCTTCAGGCGAATTCTTCACATGTTGGTACATTCCCAAAACCTTTGTGTCATAAACAATAAATATTTGGCGTACACAGGAACCGTTGATAAAATCTGATACGAAACATCTACGAAGAGGGGTTCCCACTAGTTCATCACAATCCCTTGTCAATATTGCATTCAAGAGCCGGACCGCCTCATCGTAAATTTCGTTACCTCCCCCTAATAAAGATTCAGAAAGAAAGGAACGGAGCCAGGTGTGGAAGATAGGAAAGCGGGATAAGAGATGCTTGTGGGTTGTAAATGGGCAAGGCTACCGGCTTCGGCCGCCTAATCATGATCAGGACAATGGACACGAAGACCAGTTTGGCAGGACTGGCCTCGGGCAGAGGAGGCAGTCTTTGTCGAGTCATGCAGCTACAGCGTGATCTGGTTTAAGGTGCACGTGTCATGAAAGAGGTGAATCTCCGGCTAAGGCTACGTGTCCTTAATCGAAATGAAGTGATCAGAGGTTATTGCGTATGTGAGGGCAAGAAACACAAAATGGCTGCCATGATCTAAGATGGATGCCGTGGGTAGATCAGAAATGTGTTAATAAAAGGAGTGCTCTTGCTTGTAGCGTAGCGAAAACACCAGGGTATGCTAAATGGATCATTTGCGGTTCACGCATACCAATATTGTGTATTTCCGACAAACTTGAAAACACGGGTTCAAATCGTCACGGAACCGTCACGGAACCTCAGCCCTCCTTTTGCCCTTACATAGGCAATTACTCAGTCTATGTCAGAATCTAGTTCTATGCTCATCAGGTCAGTGACATGTTGTTGTATCATCATCCTTTCTCGTGCCTTTTCTCCAAACGCAGGTGGTTTTCTGAGACAAGTTGCAGCACAAAGACTACACAGAGCAGGACCACACTGGATAATCAGGCAGCATGAGAATAGGAATACTAAGATGACACCAATGACCATTAGAACCTTCCATCCCCACGCTGAGATCAGAGTCCAAAACCACTCCATAAAGGACCAGTTTCCCTTATCTACGTGAATAGAGTCGGAAATCTTGTGTAGCTTAGAGATCGCCTCATAGACTGTTGGAGCATTATTAGGAATAAAGACACAGCAGCTCGATTGGATCATTCTGCATACCCCACCTCGATCTGCAAGTATAACGTCTAGAACCATACGATTCTGCAACGTCATGAGTCTATCCGCCTGAAGCTCAGCTGTCAGATTGCTAAGGGCACCAGCAGTTTCGGTAATAGTAGATTCAACTACCCGTGTTAGCTGACGTATATTTCTACTATTGGCCATAGGCCCCCAGAACGGAAGGAAGCCTTTGAAGAAGTCTCCAGCTTCCTGACCAGCGGTATCTTCCTTGCTGAAGACACCTCTCGCTACTCTGGTTTTGTGGTAATCAGATGCAGCAGTGTATGTCGGAGGCAACAATCGAGCAATATAACATGATCCTGAAAAGTCGGCAGGCAACCATGTATAAGCTCTGTCTCGACAAATGAAGTAGGTACCCCTAGCAGTGAGGAAGGCAGGGGAAGAGTTAGCCGGAAACACATAAGTCTCTACGCACTCACTCCTCCCTAGCTGAGCTCTCGGATTTCTCCCATTACCTTGCAAACAGACCTGACCTCGGTGAGGTACGACCCAGATTGGAGTTGAGCTTTTACGCTTGCTTTCTCCTAAACTAAGGCGATACTCTGAAGTATTCCAACTTAAATATACTCGCAATTCGTCTCTAGGGTATGATGGAGTATTATTGACGTCCTTGACCATGTCAATAATTCCCTGGACTAAGGCTTTGTTGGCAGAGTTATATTTAGTGGAACGTGGTGGACGTGGAGGATAGGTTTCAAGGGCATAAGCAAAGATGGTTTGAAGGGCCTGAAATGATCCATTGTAGCTGAATGGCAAAACCAGATAGGGAATACCTTTATCCATAGTGTGGGGTATCAAGCCACACACCCAGCAGTCTGTAGTGTTAACTACCAGTTGGTGTTGGTGCAAGAACTGTACAAAAGTGTTGTTAATGAATTCTGAGCGTCGGGCTTGCTCATGTTCCGGAAACGAGTGAAAAGAGTGTATAGAAGAAACAGTAGAAATGGCAGGATCAAGGGGAGGTACTGTAGTAACTGGCACAAAAATCAGATTTATACTAAAGACAATTCCACCCACCAATGTTGCTAAAATAATCAGGAATGTAATGGCACATTGCATCAAAAAGCATTTGCTATGAAGAATTCTATGAAGTCTGTTTCTGCGAACATAAATCACATTTTCTCGTTGCAGCGCAGGAAGCTCCATCTTCTACAATCCGCTCGCGACCACTGATGATGTGTACGTAGATGAAAATGCCTCTATCAGCCCTGGGAGTTCCCAGAACTAACAGAAAGATCGACCTTGTGTCAGACCCCTGCAAATTCAACTAGGCACACAGCCACGACCCTACGGCTACCCAGACGGCAAGGCAATTTTAAAAACAACAAAACAATAGCAAACTTCCTGGCTGAGGGCAAAAGTTCAATATTTCAAAATCACAATATGCAGTTGTCTGCTTTATTTGTCCATTTTACGGCTTCTTAAGTTATATCTCTGTTTTGCAGGTACTGTTTGATCGGCAAATAGTGTATCACTAGCAGCTGTTGCAGTGTTTAAGTTCGCAGATGGCAAAGTTTCTTCTGATGCTGGAGACAAATGTTCAGTGTTCAAAGGAGTCTTTTCAGGAGGAGAGTCAGATTTCGGAGTGTCAGTAATCAATTCGGCATCGCTGAAAGGGATGAACTTCGGTGTGCTTTCAGATTCGGAGGCACCAATTCCCTTCTTCACCCAGTCGTCGTAAGGAAGCGGCAAAGGGACACGCTTAACATGGGACGCGTGCACCCAGTGCTTGCGGCCAGCTACACGAACTGCTGTCCTCGTTGCAAGCAGGACTTGGAAGGGGCCGACGAATCTCGGCTGAAGGTTCTTCGTCCTCGCGAAGTTCCTGATGACAACTTGGTCTCCTGGTTTCAGCTGATGCCCTGGACTCTCCGGAGGCTTTGGTAAAGCATCGAAAACCTGTTGATGAATAAGACTCAATTTAGCAGTCAAGTCGTAAAGGTAGTCTGTTAACATAGGATATTCTAAAGAGCGAAATTCCTTAGGCCTTGGCACACCCCAGATATTTGCCGGGCGGCCAAAGACTATCTCGTAAGGGCTAAGCCCTACTCTAGAATGTACAGTTGCTCTCGTTGATAACAAGGCCAAAGGAAGTGCGTCTGGCCAGGCTAAACCTGTGGATGCTTGTATTTTAGCTATTTTCAGCTTGAGGGTGCCATTGTAACCCTCCACTAAACCAGCAGACTGGGGATGGTTCGCACTGTGAAATTTCTGTTTCAGCCCTAGGCCGACACACACACTCTGCATAACTTTCCCTATAAACTCACTTCCGTTATCTGACCATACAATCCGTGGCATTCCGTATCTCGGGAAATATTCTTTGAGAAGAATTTTGGCAGTTGATAGGGCAGTGTTGTCCTTTAGTGGGTATGCTTCTATCCACCTGGAAAAAGCACAAACCACCACTAGGACATATTTTAAATTATTACAGCGGTCCATGTGAATAAAGTCTAACTGAATCACTTCAAAAGGACAGGAAGGAGGAGCGAAATGACCAGCTGGAGTTGGAGTTCCCTTGCCAGGATTATGCATCAAGCATACCATACAATTTTTCACCACTCTTTCTGCACATTTACTGATTCCCTCATTTTTCCAGACCGGAGCCAACATCTTACAGATTCCTTTAGAACTTATATGCGCTACTCCATGCGCCATCGTCACTACTGCAAGCACATACGCATCAGGCAACATCCAACGCTGCTGTTCTGTCAAATCAATCCAACATCCATTCGAGTCCAACTTGCCCGTACTTTCTCTCCATACACGTTTCTCTTCCTCAGTTGCTTCTTTCTGAATCTCTTTCACACTTTCCATAGTATCCTCGCACATCCCAGACTCAGCAATCCATCTTGCAGACGTAGCAACATACATTCTGCTCATCGTGTCTCTAGCTGTCTGTTTAGCAATTTCATCAGCAAAGGCATTCCCACGACCAACATCATCCGTGATTGCTTTATGGGCACTGCACTTTACAATCGCAACTTCAGTCGGCAAGGTTAGAGATTCCAACAAGTCGTTAACTAGCTGACCATGTTGGATCTTGGTCCCATGGGACGTAATGAAACCTCTCTCTCTCCACAACCGGCCAAAACTATGGGCCACGCCAAATGCGTACTGACTGTCTGTAAACACATTCACTCTCTTTCCCTCAGCTAAAACACACGCTCTCGTTAGAGCTATTAATTCTGCAGCTTGGGCAGAATTCTGACTCACTCTTGCAGTCTCCACAATCGTCTTCAAAGTAGTTACTGCGTAAGCAGCAGTCACATCACCATTCTCCAATTTAAAACATGACCCGTCCACATACAGCGTACCATCCGGATCGGATAACGGAGTATCCTTCAAGTCGATACGTCCTTTTGTCTCTTCCTCCGTTTTAAAACAGCAATCATGTGGCTCGGAATCACTCGACTCTTGATCAGTCGGCAACAGTGTTGCTGGATTCAATACATTACATCTTTTGATCTGAATATGACTCGCTAGTAATGTCAGTTCGTAACCAGATAGTCTCGCACTGGTAAGGTGTTGTGTCTTCGTTCGGTTCATAAGTGTATCCACTGCATGAGGAACCATGACCACTAGCATGTTGTTCATCACCAAACCAGCAGATTGTCGAATGGAAGCCGCAGCTGCCGCTGTAGCTCTCAAACAACTAGGCAACGCTCTGGCTACCGGATCTAATGTTGATGAGAAATACGCACAAGGGCGTTGTTTATCGCCAAACTTCTGTGTCAGAACACTCAACGCGCAACCGTCTCTCTCGTGAACGTAGAGCGTGAATGGCTTACTGTAATCAGGTGTACCCAATACAGGAGCTGAACACAATGCTTTTCGTAATTCAGTAAAACTCTCTTGACATTCATCAGACCATGGCACCGGACTCGGAACATTTTTCCCAGTCAAGGCTACCAATGGTTTCGCTAAAAGAGAAAAATTTGGGATCCACTGCCTACAGTAAGAGGTAATACCTAGAAAGGCACGTACTTCTCTCTGTGTGCGTGGAACACTCATCTGTGTAATTGCTTTTATTCTTTCTGGGGTCAACTTCCTTCCCTCCTTTGACAAGAGATGACCTAGGTAGGTCACTTCTTGGCAGCAATATTGCATTTTGGAAGGAGACACCTTGTGATTTAGTTTAGACAAATGATGCAATAAGGAAATTGTAGCTGCTTTGCAAGTTTCCTTGTCATCGGCAGCCACTAGGAGATCGTCTACGTACTGTACTAGGGCAGAACCTGGAGGAAGGACAAAAGAATCTAACTGGCTTTTTAATGCTTGACTATAAATAGATGGACTTTCACAATAGCCTTGTGGAGCTCGTTTAAATCTGAAACTTCGACCTCCTAAACAGAAGCCGAAAATATCTCTACTTTCTTCGGCTATCGGAATGCTGAAAAAGGCATTCTTTAAGTCGATAACTGAGAACCATGTGGCTGTAGCAGGAATCAATGTTAGCAAGGCAGTAATGTCCGGAACCACAGGAAACTGCGGAACCACAATTTTATTAACTTCTCTAAGGTCTATGACAAACCTGTACACTGGAGGTTTTGTAGGATCAGTTCGTTTCAAAATCGGTAGTACAGGGCTATTACAGACATTTCCTCTAGTTTCTTCAATCACATCTTTCTTAATCAAATCTTGCACAATCAATAAAAGTGCACGTTCTCCTTCACTAGATATTTTATATTGGGGAATTCTTGGAAATTTTACATTTGCTTTCAAGGTCACCACATACGGTGGAATTTCTAAGAGACCTACATCATTAGGACCAGTCGCCCAAAGAGAATCAGGGAGTGAGCGTAGCTCTGGCGGGAGTGCGTCCATTGACAAGTACATCGGAGAGGTGATATTTTTACCCAACGTGAGTTGTACTCCTTCCGGAGAACAGTACAATGTCGCATATAGTCGTTTTAACAAATCTAAACCAAGCAGATTTTCATTACAACCTGTCGTCAAAATCAGGGGTGCTTTCAATTGGCACGGTCCAACAGAAATAGACAAAGGACCAGATATCGGGTTGTAAACAGGGGCGCCTGAAAAACCTACGGAAACATTTGTTGAGCCGGACAAAGGTGCGCCAGGGAGTTTCGCATGAATGATAGAACTTTTTGCGGCACCAGTATCCAACAGAAACGGTTCGACTACACCTGATGTTGCTACTGCGACATAAGGCCCACTCTGATCCACTGGAACTGATACTACTCCCTCTCTTTGTCCATGGCTGTCCTAGTACCCATTTTGCTGAAAACCCTCATCTATTTCACAATAGTCCTCAACAAGATATTGTTGAGATCTATTCTGCTGAGTAGTTTGTCCATTTCGTTGATCAAAGTGATTGGAGGGACGATCATTCGTTTGTGGAGGCATAGCACCTCGTCCTCGACCTCTAGAATTCTGCACAAAACCACCACGACCTCTCTGAGCTGCTGCTGCATTATTTTGCGCTAAGATCGGACATTCATTTTTATAGTGACCCTCTTTCTTACAATACGCGCACTGATTCCATTGATATTGAGGTCTTGATGAACTATAATCTGTCCTTTGATACGAACCTTGCTGCGTATTAGATTGATTCGTGCGAGGCGGATACGCCTGCTGCAAAAGAACTTTAGTTTTTAAATCTTTCGTTTTCTTCTCTGATTTCTCCTTTTCTTCTTTATCCCTATTTTCGTAGTACTGTGCAGTCGCAAGTATTTGCGCAGTTGTGGATACAGCCCACGCACTTTCTGAGTCTTTTAGTTTATTGCATAATTCAGGTAACAAATTATGCACAAATTTATCGACAAACAGTCTTTGTCCTCCTTCTGTGCTCATGTCCTGACCACTATGATCTAAAAAAGTTTCTTCAAACCTCGTGAAGAAGTCGGAGACACTTTCGTCTTTCTTCTGCCTGCATGCTGACAACTTGTCCCAATTAACACGTAATGCTGGCATTAGAGTCTTCATTAGATCAATTATTCTACCTGGAAGATTAGCAATTAGGGGTTCGGGTTTTGCACCACCTATTTGCTGACCATCTGCTGCAGTGATAGCTGCCCAATCACCACCTAAGGCAGCTTGATGATCCTCTCTACGAATTTTAGCCCACACTGGTTGCGGAACTACATTTCCAAATAACATATCAATGTCCGCTAAGTTCATTATGCAGGCCTCAACTGTCTGTGTTAATTCCTTGTAATATCCAGCAGGATTCTTACGTGGATCTGGCAAGGCCTGTTTCACCGCTAGCACTTCAGCTCGCTTCCATGGAATGTGTATCCACACTCTTTGGAACTGCGCTGGAGCAGCTGCAATACCAGCATTATCATCAGCTGCCACTGCTTCGCGCCAAATTGGAGGAACCTCCCTCATAGGATATTGGCGACTTAGCTTCGTTTTTCCTCTTTCTAAATCTCTCGGCGAACGAAGAGATGGATCATTCCTAAAACTTAAAATAAGTTCCATCGCTTCTTTTATATTATCACCCACTATCATTCCTGCAGCAAACTCTTTCTGGACTTTAATTAAATCTTCCAAATCTGATTCAACATCATCTTCTTCTATTTCTTCACGTAACAACGAGCACATCTCATCAAAGACATACCGTTGCGTTGGTTCCTTCCACTGCATAAATGTATCTAGCACATCTCTCGTACTATATCTTCTACTCTTCGAAATCCATCTGAGAGCCGTGGAATCTAAAATTCCCCGTTCCTCAGTACTTGGAAGCTGACTACGTCTCTGAACAGAGTCAGGAGTAGGAGTCTTAATTAAAGTTTTATATAAAGGAGACAGCATATTAGTAACAGAATCAGTGATTCTTCGACGAACAGAAAGTGGAGTTAACACACTCGCAGACGTAGAGAACGCAGTAGAGGTAGGAATAGATAATGGAACAGTAGGAGTATCGAGAAAAATAGTTTGTGGAACAGTAGGTGCAAGTGACACAGATATAGGTATAGAAGTTGGCAGTTCAGGAAGAGGAGGAGCTGTAGGAACATTTACATTGATCACAGGAGGTACGGGAACTTGATTCTGAGGGACAGGAGCAAGAACACCAGGTTGTCCAGCAACCGGCAATTGAACATTCGGGACAAGTGGAGCCGTAGCACCTTGTGCATACGGTGGAGGTGACCGTAACAGATAAGACAACAGAGGATCGTTTTCGGAATCCTCCAGTATCTTAGCCATTTTTGATGGCAAGGCAGGATAGCACTTGTCAATCGCTAAATTATGCTCTCTAATGGCCACATCTATGGATTTCTCACACTCGTTAGCCTGCAACTGCTTAGCCGCTTGTTCTAGAGTCAACTCTTCTTGTTCTTTCTGTTCTTTCTTTAACCTTTTCATTTCTCTCTGTTTGGATTCTTTTCGCCAGTAACGGAAAGAATCAAACATTGCCGGCCGGGCTTTCTTCCTAAACAATTTCGCTTCTAAGTTGTCGAGAATCTCGGGTTCAAAACTACCATGCAGTGGCCAACTAAGGACACCATCCTTCGCAGTGTAACGGACCCATACCTCATTATAAGATATAGGACCCACACCAAATTTACAATATAAATCATATAGGGGAGTCCCAATCGGAGGAACCAGACAGGAGTCCTCCAATCGTGAGTCACGGTTGCAACCAAAGCAAGACAACATTTTCCGACTTACCATTTTTCAATCCGAAACACAAAACAAACAAAACACAAAACAGATGTGTGCACTTAAACCAAGAATTTAGGCCTACCAAAACGAACTGTTGTATCGATACCCAAACTAAACCAAATAGATTATCTTAACCAGAACAACCTGTGATAATCCTACTAAGAACCAAACCAAACCGAACCAATCAAGGATTTTAACAATCCTCACAAAGTAACCAGCTAGCTATCACTAAATACTTAACTGAGTCACTGAAGACGTCACCAAGGAGAAACCCGTCACGTTTCGCCGTACTAAGGACTGCACCTCGGGTCCAAGACAGGGCGACGGTCAAGGCAACGGCCCACTGCAGCCGTCTTGAACGGGAACCCTCGTGGAAGAGAACTTCGGGCCACTTTTGCGATATGCCGGGATCGATGAAGTGGGGCGCCTCCCTCGGGAATCTTCACACGAAGCTTCTCGAACTCTTCAGGCTTTTGGACCGGTACCGAATGACGTCGCCCCACGTTGGGCGCCAATTGGAGTTCTGGACTTTTTGGTTCCGTCCAGAGGTGTCAGGGAACAACACCCAAAGACCCCGGAGTTCCACCTGCCTTGGTGCACAAATGAACAGAAACACGGGCTTCTCGGTGGTGGCGTCAAAGACCAAAGGTTTATTACTGCAGGGACACAGAAGTCACAGATACTACACACGGGCAGAATCTAGGAGCCTGTTCAAATTGTACAAAGTGGGTTGCTCCTTATATACTAGTTTTTGGCCTTCAGGCGAATTCTTCACATGTTGGTACATTCCCAAAACCTTTGTGTCATAAACAATAAATATTTGGCGTACACAGGAACCGTTGATAAAATCTGATACGAAACATCTACGAAGAGGGGTTCCCACTAGTTCATCACAATCCCTTGTCAATATTGCATTCAAGAGCCGGACCGCCTCATCGTAAATTTCGTTACCTCCCCCTAATAAAGATTCAGAAAGAAAGGAACGGAGCCAGGTGTGGAAGATAGGAAAGCGGGATAAGAGATGCTTGTGGGTTGTAAATGGGCAAGGCTACCGGCTTCGGCCGCCTAATCATGATCAGGACAATGGACACGAAGACCAGTTTGGCAGGACTGGCCTCGGGCAGAGGAGGCAGTCTTTGTCGAGTCATGCAGCTACAGCGTGATCTGGTTTAAGGTGCACGTGTCATGAAAGAGGTGAATCTCCGGCTAAGGCTACGTGTCCTTAATCGAAATGAAGTGATCAGAGGTTATTGCGTATGTGAGGGCAAGAAACACAAAATGGCTGCCATGATCTAAGATGGATGCCGTGGGTAGATCAGAAATGTGTTAATAAAAGGAGTGCTCTTGCTTGTAGCGTAGCGAAAACACCAGGGTATGCTAAATGGATCATTTGCGGTTCACGCATACCAATATTGTGTATTTCCGACAAACTTGAAAACACGGGTTCAAATCGTCACGGAACCGTCACGGAACCTCAAAGGGAATGAATATCCCTTGGCTCAGATATGTAAAGACTACGCTGTAGGATATGGGCTGCCTGAATCTTTTTGACAACCCAGAAGAAATCACCTACCATGACAAAGTGAGAGTGAAAAATATATTTAGGGAGCAGACGGCCGCTCATAGGGCGTCCAGAGAAGAACCCAAAGTAACAGTCCGGGCTTACAGAGCACTTAAAACAGAAGGGGGGATGGAGCCCTACTTTATAACGCCCAAGAAAGATTTTATATGACTCGTTTTAGGCTCAATCTTTTACACCATATCCTGGCAAATCCTGCAGGTTTTACACATACGGTTGAGCAGAAGGGTACCTGCGGCTGCGACAACAGGTCTCCGCAGGATACCCTTCATTTTGTATTGTTATGTTCATTTCATTCTGTTCCAAGGCGTACATTTTTACTGGGTATTTTAAAACAGTCAAAGTTTAAATGTGCTAAGCTTGCTTTGTTGTTCCTACAAAAGGCCAATGACCCCCACACGCTGTTTTGTATAATTAATTTTATTAAGATTGCTGTAAGGTTGAGGACTTCGATGGGAGAGTGAGATTATATGGGAAAAAACTGTATGCGTATCGGACCCTTGAATTTTTTTTTATTTTTTTTTTATTTATTTATTTTGAAAACCTTTATTGACATTTCAACCAAATACAAGTATGGGCCTACAACCCCCGGGGCTGGCCGCTAAGCAGTTAGATTAACAGAGAGCATTTTTAATCATATGCAGCACCTCGGGGAGCAGAATCTCCATGCAAGCGTACTCTTGGTCACTGAACAGCACAATTAAAAACAGGATATAAAAGGTTTTCATTTTATGATATAGGATGGAAGGATCAGGTGCCGAACAATTTCCCAGCAGTGAAAAATGGCAGGCAGAATAGCAAACGTGTCAGTAAACAGTAATCGATCAAATCAATGGCGCTAAAACAAGCGGTTCAGGATATGCAAAAATGTCATGGTCAGTTCGCGCCCGCTAGTTACCCGCCCTAAAACCCAGAGAACACCATGAAAATTGAGGCACAGATAAAAAGCAGAGATTGATACCAAAGGAGACCCACCGCACTGACCCAGAAAAAGACAAAGAAAGATAAGAGAAGCAAAGAAAAAAAAAAGGGCCATAGAAACAAAATAAAAACAAAAGTCCCCTCCCCCAACCCCCCACCCTGCACCCCTGCAGATGACTACAGCCCCCCCCCAGCAGTGTGCCTGTCGCCCAAGAACCAAACCCGAAATATAGAAGAAGCAGAGAAAAAAAGAAAAAGAAAGGAAACCCCACCCACCGGGGAAATGGAGGAGGGCAATAGTATACGCGCTCCCGGTCTCTCCCCCCCGCCCTAACAAAGGGGGCCCCCCAAGGCAACACGAATAGAGTTGTCCACCATACAAAAATACCTCGGGGGAACCACAAACCCCCCGCCCCGGAATCCGTCTGTGAATGAAGCAGTCCCGTTACCGATAGGCCCACCGTCAACAATTCAACCCACAATCTCAGCCTTGGCCCCGTCTATCAAAGTTGCAGAGTCCCTCGGACAAGTAAAGCCCCATCCCCGGAGGGTCCAAAGTCACACAAAAGCAGCCGGAGCTTGAGTCAGCAAATGGGAGAGGAATAGCAGGTCCCAAAGTACACAGCTTGCACCAACGAAGCCCCTCCCCATCTTCGAAGCCAAGCACCGTTACGTCCGCCATGTAGAAAGACCGACTAGGTAGGGGGTGCAACTCGTTCCGATACATATCACAGTATGGGCCAACAGTGTCCAGGATGGGGGAAGCAGTGAAATGTTCCGATAACTGTAGGACCGATGTTTACGAGAATGTAGGAAAGTCACCAATCTCAGCACACACGATAAGTTCCATTTCTTCGGGGGCAGGCACAGCTTCCAGCACCGGGTCTGAACGCGCCACTAGGGTGTCCAACAGGAGGCAAGTCGGCTGCCGGGTCTCAAAAATCAAGTCAGGGCTTGCTCCCGGTCCTATGATCCCATCTGCTGCTGACAGCAAGCGATTTGCCTGGGCCTTCACCGTCACGTGAAGCGCCGCAAGTTCCGCCATTACCATCCGCAAGGAAGGGCCACATTGAGTCCGTTCCGCCAAGTTCCATACATCCGCAGGCATAACGATCCCCACGGAGAGGCGCCTTCTCCGGGGCAGGATAAGCTGGAGCGGAGACGAGCCGTGAGGGACGGGCCAGCAGCATGCAGTAATGCGCGGCAGGACTCCGACCCCGGGGCACCACCGGTGCTAGTGCCGGGCCTCCGGGCCGGGGCCCCCCGCGTCGCAGCACCGTGCGCCACTTGTCACCTCACCTCAGGTACAGCACCAGGCAGCAGATGGTTGCAAAGTAGTCCAGTGACATTTTCAAAAGTTCTGAGGACCGGACCCAACCGCCCTCAGCAGTCCGTTGTTGTTCACTTTGGACCCGGCTAGACCAGCAGTCGAGACCCCGGCTTCCAGCCTGGGTTAGGCCTCAAAACGTTTTCGGTGTTACTTCGCCCCAGAACATCAGAAAAACTCCGAAATCACACCATCGGGGTGCAGACTAGTTCACCCACACGGATCCGGGGCAGGAGATCAGGATATTCGACAGGATATATGAGCGCAGGACGGAGGTCAGCGGAGCCAGGAGACTATGCAGCCATCTTCTTGAAATTTATTTTTAATGTGTGAACTATTTTATGTACTTTTATGGTATTTTTTAAATACTGAATAAAGATCATTGACGTGACTTGACTTGACTACTGTGGAGGAGGGGGGGGGGGGTCACAACCAGTGCTGCAGGCCCACTAGTAATATTTAGATTACAGGCCATGGGTATATGGTATAAACTAAATATGGCAATCAGGTATATACCAAAGCCAACTTGTTTTAGGTAAAAACGACATACACGTTAGCACTGGCTTGCAGTGGTAAAGTGCTCAGTGCCCCAGGCCTACAAAAAGCTACAGCACAAAATGGAAGACAAAAAGCTGGGGAAAAGCTCACCCTACATGTGACACATGTTCAAGCAAGAAGCAGACCGTTAAAATGCCTAAGCTGGGGAAAAGTAGATTTTTTTCAGTCCGCTTGTAGTTTGAAGTTTTACTTCGGAGTAAACATGCCTCAAATGTTATTTTTCAGCAACCAAAGATCTGCCTGAAACCAGAAAGAATACAATAGGTTTGGGAAAAACAAGGTTCCAGCCCTGTTTCGTGCTTGTCGCGTTGTACAAAACGCATAACGAAAGCAAATCCAAAAGTGTCCTTTTTTTTTTTTTTAAACAAATTTCATTTGTCAAGATGCATATATATTGCAGGACTCTGCACACCAGAGATAACTGCACAATCAAACCATATCAAAATAATGACTGACTTTTTCAAATTGAATATAGAAAAACATAAAATAAAGATTGCCCTAACTCCTTCCCTCCCCCCCGATTGCACAAGGTCTACATAAAACTTGGCCACAGTTTGTGAATATATTAGGGAGGATCTGTCCCGCCAGGCCCCCCCCCCACCACCCAGCACCCCGCCCTCCAAACATGTACATGAGTTATCCCAAAGGGTGAGCCTCAGCTGCGGACGTCGATTCCAATAGCAGGCGCCGGTAGTCTGCTCATTGTTTCCAAATCTTGTGGGGTTTGTGTGGGCACCCACTAGTGACAAGCCCCATACAAAAGTCCAGCTCATTCTTTCATGAGGCCACTGAGGAGGCCCTCAGCACCTTCCATGCTTTGGCTATGTCCCTCTTCACTAGAGTGAAGCCCAACTGCATGAGATGCCGCTTCTAAATATTGCCTCCTATTCCCTCCGTAAAGTGTAGCAGGGCCAGCTACGGTGTACAGGGGAGTTCCCACCCCAAGACCTCTGATAGACAGGTAAACACCCCCCTCCAGAAGCGATCTAAGAAGGACAATGCCAGAGTGTGTGGATGAATGTACCCTCCTCTCGGCTGCATCGAAGAAACATAGGAGAGGTTATCAGCCCTGCCTTCCACAGATGCACTCGTGTGAAATAAACCCTGTGCAGATATTTAAATTGGACGAGTCGGAGTCTCATTGCTATGGCTGCCCTCTGCGGGGACGCCAAGGCCTTGTTCCAGTCCTCCTCCTCCTTCGGGCCCACATCACCCTCCCAGGCCCCCGGAGCTTCTGTAGTGCAGGGGAGCAATGAGTTACCAGGGGTTGATAAATCTGGGAGATTTTCCGGTCTTTTAGGTCTCCCATAAAAACATTCGCCTCCAGCGGGCTAGATTCTGGCAAAGACAACTGCCCGTCTAAGCTAGGGGACAAGGCATGTCTAAATTGAAGGTATTGATAGAATAGGAATTCTTTCTGCAGGTCTTGAAAGGATTTGAGCGTCAGACCCCTCATAACATTGCCCAGAACTGGGATGCCTAGATTATCCCACCCTCGGAAGCCCTGCAAGGCCGCCAACTGAAGTAGGCGCCCATTATTCCAGAGGGAAGTCTCCCGGGTCAGTGTGTTCCACCACCCCATTCGACTCAGCGCCTGCCTCCAAATCTGGAATATCACCCGTGTGACTGGGGGTAGTGAACCCTGCATTTACGCAGAATAAGGAATTGTGTGTAGCGAGTGTGTCCCCTAAGTTGCCGCTCAACTGCGTATGCTGGGCCTTCCCTATCGTCGTACCATCACTCATTGAGGAACAGCAGATGGAAAGCTTGATAGTACGAGTGAATGTCAGACGTCGGTAGCCCCACAAAATAGGTGGACAGGAAGCATGTTCACAGAGCCACAAACACCTTTCCCCCCCACAGAAACTGCCCTAGCACTGCATTCACCTGCTGGAACCATCGGGCGGGATCGGATATAGGTGATTCTGCAACTGGTAAAGGAATGAGGGAAGCGCCACCATCTTAAATATAGCCGACCTGCCATATAGTGTCAGAGGCATACGGGACCAGGACTTGAGAGCTTCACGTATCCGTTCCCATACCGGAACCAGATTACGCTCCCAGGAGACTGCTGGCACATCGGACAGGAACACACCTTGAAATTTCAGTTCCCCCACCGCCAGCGGAACCGAAGAAATCCACGACCCCACTCCTGTCTGATCCCCCTGAACCCATAACGTGGACTTGCAGGGATTCATATATAGTCCAGAGTACTCCCCGAACATCTGCATGATACGCAGTAATCGCGGCCCCGTCCTGTCCACGGCCGTGAGAAAGAAAAGAACGTCATCTGCATATAATGCGATCCTATCTGACAGTCCCAGAGCCCATTCAAATCCATGTACCTGAGCATCAATGTGCACCCATGCAGCCAATGGCTCCATAGCCAGGGAAAATAAATTAGGAGACCGGGGACAGCCCTGCCGCCTGCCCCGCTTGATAGAAAAGGTGGAAGAGATCGCCCAAGCCACCCGCACTGATGTGGTCAGGTCTGTGTATAAGAGCGTTAAGTAGGAGAGGAAGTGCGGTCCAAGGTTGAGTCTTTGCAATAATGCGAATAAATACACCCAGCTCAGGGAGTTAAACGCCCTGTCCATATCAGCCAGTATAAGAGCCGCCAGTTCCCCCAACTGCCGGATAGCCGCCGTAGCCACATGTGCCCACCTGATGTTATGCCTAGTCGCCCTCTGGGGCATGAACCCATCCTGGTCAGGGTGGACCTGGGTGGATATGTGAGGCAAAGGGCGATTGGCCAGGCTTTGGCCACAATTTTCGCCTCCACATTCAAGAGGGAAATGGGGTGATACGAAGCATGCTGTTCCGGGGGCCAACCCGGCTTATGGGACACCACCACCTCCGCATGTCTCCAATCCGGGAGGAGTTAACCCCGCTCCTGAGCCTCCTCCACTACAGTGCGATAGTGGGGGGCCAAATGCAAAAAATAGTGCCTTAAAAATTCACTAGGGAACCAGTTGGTTCCCGGTGCCTTCCCAGAATTAAGTTCCCCCAAGGCCGTGTCTAGCTCTTCGTCCGTCAGTGGTAGCTCCAACAGGTCCCTAACCTCATCCAATACCGTTTTGGATGGTAGATCAGATATGAATTTATCTATGGTGGCGGCAGGTAAGCATTCATTGGGGGCGTATAGTTCCGCGTGGTATGTGGCGAAGCTTTCCCCAAGGGCCGTGGGATCCCTGAGTGCCTCAACCGCTGGGCCCAGGATGCCCGGTAGGGCTTGAGAATGGAATGTTCCCTGACAGAGTCAATGTAGCATCTTGCTAGATTTGTCTCCCCATTGGTACACTCTGGTACTATGCCGCCCTCCATCAGGAGGGTGGCATAGCTCTGTTGAGCCAACAGCAATTGTCTCCTAACCCGGCCTCCTTCTGCCTCCCAACTTCTACGCTCGAGTGCTTCTATGCCAGACTCCGCTTGCAGCAGCTCTTCCTTACACTGCCGTACACCAGGAAATGTCCGCCCCCTCAGTATGGGTTTCAATGCCTCCCATAGTGTCTCGGCTCTAGTAACGGACCCCACATTAGCCGCCAGGTATTGATCAATGGCTTCGCTCATATGTTCCTCATAGTCATCATTATGCAGATGCCACACCGACAGGCGCCATTTGAACAGTTGTTTCCTCCATCATATTTGGAGCGTGAGAGCTACGAGGGAGTGGTCCGATAGGCCCCGTGAGATAATTTCTGCTAACACCAACCTACTGACCGCCACCTGGGGAACAAAGAGATAGTCAATTCTGAAATATCGTGAACCACCAAGAGGTAGGTGATTTCTCGGCCAACTCCGTGGAAGCGCCGCCATACATCAAACCAGTCAAGCCCTGTCACTAGGGAATGCAATTTCGTGGGGCGACCACTCTCCGGACCACCCCCAGCCCTCCACCGATCCCTAGCCAGATCTATGACATCATTCCAGTCCCCTCCAATCATAGACAGCGAATCTGGCATGTCTGCCCAAAGGGTCATGAGCCGCTGCACCAAGTTCCATTGCAGTGGGGGGGGGGGGGAGGAGCATGCGGTGTATAAAGATTGCCACCCCCGTGACCCCCTCGTAAAGCCTGAGTGGAAGACCTGTTGAAACCCATAGCACTGGAAGCAGAGGGCTTTCGTGCCCACAAGATGCGTTTCCTGTAACATAAAAATATCAGTCCCAACCCGTTTCGCCTGCTAGAGTATGTCCCCACGCTTAATCTTGTCCAGGGCACCACGCACATTCCAACTAATGATGCGAAGAGTGCCTGGGGTCACCTGCTCCCTAGTGGGTACGGTGGCCAGCTGGGATTTATCTACAACTATTGGAATGAGGAGGGCTTTTCGGGTGCATGTATGAAGAATAACAGACCATCAATACAAGTGCGATCTGCGAACATAAACAACCCCCACCCTACACTTCATAAACACTGAAGCATCTGTCACGGCAAGGTTGATCCTCGACCCCCAACAGCAGGACGGGAGCCCCACTGACCAATGGATCCCCAACTTACAGCCTATGGCCCCTGGGCATGTCCCCCGCCAGCAAGGGCCTGGCAGAGACACCAGCCCATGTCAGAGTCTCTCCGATAAGTATTTGGTAGTTTAGAACCCAGCAGCTCCTCGCAAACCCATTAATTAATCTGCCAATGTCTGCCGCCCAGAGGTGAAACCCCTCCGTGAGGAAGCGCCACAGGACTGAGAGAGGCGCCGGGATCGTGACCGTCTGTTACCCTTCTGCTGCCACCGGGGTCCCTTCCGGGCCACTTCGCTCGATGAGGAGTCGGATTCTCTCCCATGCGGTGTGTGCGCTCTCACCCGTACTGTCTCATCAGCCCATTTGAAGACCTCTTCCGGAGTATCGAAGAAGTGTGTACAGGACTGATATAAAACCTGTATGCCGGCAGGGAACAGAAGAGCATACGGAAGCTTGAGATCCCTCAAGCGGGCCTTCGCTGCCATGAACGACCGTCGCTGTTGCTGCACCAACCGCGTGCAATCAGGGAAAATGAGGAAGTGTGCATTGTCATAAAGCAGTGGTTCTTTGATCTAGGCCTGTTTTAAGATCACGTCACGATAGTTCAAATTTTGCTATGACTGGCCGTGGGCGAGCCCCCAGCGTTGGTTACTGCATGTGGAGAAGCGTGGCTCGATGGTTAGAGCTGCAGACCCTGATGCAGAGGTCTGGCCCGGAACCAGGGTTCAATTCCCGCCTCGGCGACTCTTGGACTCAATCTCCCCGGACCTGATCATTCTCACCTCGGTGCCTACTCTAATCATGGGTCCCACTCCGTGACTTTGGGCAATAGCTTGCTTAATCTCCACAACTGCCCCAGCAGCGCTTGGATGCCTGGCTTCCCCTTGGGGGTGCCCAGGAGTGGACATCTCACAGGAAAGCCAGGAAGGGTTGAACAGCAGTATGAATACAGCACTACGAGACCTCTGGGTAGAAGGCGCTATATAAATACAAACACATTTTACATTTACATGAGTACCCTGTGGACCCACTCCACCACAAAACAACGGAACAAGGCATCCGGAGGAAGCCAACTCTCCAGCCACTGGGTGAGGAAGTGTTCCATGTTGCCTTCCTCGCAGCCCTCCAGAAACCAAAGTGAAGATTATTGCGTCAGGCCTGTCCCTCAGCATCCTCTTCTCGTGACGCAAGCCCCTTCTGGACGGTCTCCATGGCAGCCACATTTTTCTTAACCGTGGTAACATCATCCTCCACTCCGGAGATACGGGTCTCAGCCTCCGTAATGCGTAATACTGCGTTGCGCATGTCCTGCCACAGAAGCATGACGTCTGAGACGACTGCTCCAATTTTGGCACTGAACATGTCTCTGGATTGAGGGATTGGCTCCATGAGTGCTGCGTTATCTGGCATAGTCCCCTGCTGTCCTCCGGACGCCCCAGCTACCGCTCCCGAACTAGTAAATTTGTCGATGTGGCCCTGCTTGGGCGGGCCGCTGCCACCCCAGTCTCTCGTGATGGCCGCCTTCAGGGCACTCCACACAAGCCCAAAGAGAACAGGGGGGGGCGTAAATGAGGAGGACTCAACTGCGGGCCCCCGCGGCTCGGTTCGGCTGCCAAATGAGAGCCTGTATGCAACCGCCCCAGGACTGAGGTCGACGAGCCCCCGCCCCCAAAGTCATGCACCTCCAAACCGCACACTCCCCCGCGGCATGCATATGTCTTCGCCAGCAGCAGTCACATAGGGCACCCTCGCGGTCCGACCGACCGCCAACAGGAGTGCCCCCTATGGCCCGGGTGGGAAGGCCCACACCCAAGCGTGGGGCCCCAGGCAGGCCTAAGAATTTGCTGAGGATCACCGTAGCCCTCCACCACCTGTTTATCCACCTCCCTCGCAGCTCGATATTGCCGCCGGGCCTCCTCCGCTATGTGGATCCGTGGGGAGATATCCTGGACTGCAGGCCAGGCCACACCAGGCCCGAGGGCCACACTCACCTCAGGCCTTCACTGCCACCAAGGAGGGTCCCCGCAACCGCGACATGGGGCATGTCCGACCTAAGGGCCACGGTGCAATCACAATGCAGAGTCCTCCGCTCCCAGGTGCCGCACCTCAACTCCATGGCCCGATACGGCCGCAGAGCTGCCCTCGGCCATGGTCTGCGGAGCGGTGACTGGCTCCCCTCCTGCTGTTCCCGTCTGCCGGCCGGTCTTAGAGTTTGTTTCTGCTCAGTGCCACAGTGGTGCTGCGCCTTCCTGCGTTCTTGGGCGTAACGCCCTGGTCTCACCTCGGGCGATAGGCCACACCCTCAGAAGGCCCCGTCACGGCCAAGGCCACGCTTTGCCACCTCGAGTCCCCCCGGATGCCACAAAACTGCTCTGGGCGATGTCTCTGATGTTGCTGGTCTGCACGTTCTTCGTGGCAGTCCAACAGGCATGGGAGAGTCAACATAAATAAAGGATGTGTTGCGGGCTGGACTGAGCTCGCTCAGCACACATCCGCCATGATGGCTTGCCAAGCCCAAAAGTGCCAGTTTTGATAGAAAAAGCAATCTACAAATTACCTGATAAATTGGTTTGCTACTTTCCTAACAAAGACCTCCAAACCCCATTACTTGTTCCGATGCTTTATTATTTACACGCTAAAAAGGTACAACACACGATGTTAAAATGCACGTTTTATGCAAAATAACATTTCCATAAAAAAGTTGATTTTACAAGAATATATAATAGGTTTTTTCAAATCTTCATTTTGGAAGAAATGAACAAAAATAAATTTAAACCGAGGACTGTGAATGAAAAAGACACAGATATTTCCACACTATAGCATAGAACATATGGGGTGGGTGGTTAAAATTAAGAAAACAAAAAGGTATGCCTGGTGTTTCCTAGAACAGAAGAGCACACTGTTCACAATTGGGCTATGTGTGGTGCGTCTGAAAAAAGATTAACATTGCTATTACCAATCAAAGTTGTGGCAGAACCTAGAAACTAAAAGTAGGATAGAAGCAATGCCAAATTTGAATTGTAAACAGTATTAGACTAATTGCAGATAACAAATAAATCTGGAGCCTTGGGGGGTGCTTAGGACTTGGGTTGAAAAGAGGGGGGGGACAAAGCTCTTCTGTGAAGGCTGGGCGGAACATTACAAGGTTATAGGGTGCAAGGGTAAAGTGGTTATTTGGAGAGAGGAGTTGGAAAGTTCTTTAAAAGTGTTTTTTTAAAACCTTTTATTTACGATTTTGTCATACAGTACAACATTACAACTTGACAACCACATAGCAGATCGTAAATATTCGGCATTTAACTTTCTTCGAAATCTTCGCATTTGTAATACATTGAATTTATCCATCTCGTAAGGCACATATTTGCAGCAGATTACTTGTTCATGGTACAGTGAAGCATTTTGAAACATCAGATGCACAGTTCTGTATTCAGACAGTATTAGCCCAGTCACATACATTGTAGGTCTCATACTCCATATCTCTGATTAAATACAGCACTGGGGGCTCTCTCAGGGCGTCAAGGGGATAAGCATGTGTCGGAAACAATCATGTTTCATTTGTGGGAGTGGTGTCCATTCCACCTGTGTCCCGCAGGAGAGGATAGCGCTGGAGACCCCAGATGTCTTTAGGTCTGGAGGCTCTTGGAAGTGTTTCAGCATACGTAGAGGTTTGCTCCTGGCAATACAGTAAATCTGCCAACCAATCTTTGAACTTCGGGGCGAGCCCCCTACCCCATCTGCAGGTCACCCTACATTTAGCTAGTAACAGTGATAAGCGCAGTATAACCCAGTATTGCCATCAAGGGTGTTTTCTCTAGTGCGCTATCTGTCATTTTCTCAAGTGCTCCATAGACTTGTTCCCAGAACTCCTGGCTTCCCACATCTATTATCTGTCAATTTAAAGCAGTATTTTTTTGACAGGTGTGTAATATATGCATTGCAGGAATTTGTAATGTATCACCTGTAGCTGCAACTGGCAAAAATTTGCGAAGTTTTAATACAACACTATTCCCATTGCTCGTCGGTCACCTCCTGTCCCAATTCCTCCATTCCGGACTGGTGATTCCCTCTTACTGTGTGCGTATGCAGCTGTATAAACCTGAAACTAAGTGTTTCCCATCTGTGGAACCCAGCATGTGATGTAATGGGGTAAGATTCTCTGGTTCCTGTGGGATGTCTGGAACAACCGCCCGCACCCCTTGTCTCAATCGTACGTATAAGAATATGTCCAGGGGTGTAGGTTGTATCCCTTGAAATAAGTGGTCGGAGGAGCGGAATATTCCTTCATGGAAAAGGTATCCCCATGTAGCGACATGAATACGCTTGCATAAGTTCTGGAACCCTTTTTCTTGCAGTAGTGACACAGCGGGGTGGTACATCAATGGAAGTCGTGAAGAGTACAGGATGGGTTAAGAGAGGAGATCGGTTATATGATTCCATGCATCAACCGTACTTGTGGCCGTAGTGGGTCGTGTTGCACGGGTAAAAGTAGGGCCATGTAGGATACCGTTCAATGGTATGGGCCAATCCTCAGTAGCCACCTGTGGCATATATCTAGGGGGGTATATCCAATAATAAGCATAATGAGCGTGCGCGCTTAGACAGTAAACTTCAAAGTAGTCGTATGGCCTCGTAAGTATGGACCCTTTTAGCCGTGGATGCTTTCCTCCCCAGAGCAATCTAATCAGTTCAGTACGCTGGGTTTAAAAAAAATAGGGCCCAGGGTGATAGGGTATATTTAAAACAAGGTAGAGGAATTGCGGAAGCACAATCATTTTTATAAGGGAGGCCCGACCTGCAAATGAAAGAGGTAAAGAGATCCATTGCATGGCATTGCTGGTTAGCCGCGTGATGGCTGTACCATAATTAAGCCGTATCGTGTCTTCCTTGTCTCTGGTCACCTGTATTCCCAGGTATCGGAGGTCCGTGTTGCACCACTCCAATGGAAAGTCAAGCTGAAACTTGGGGACCACTGGCGTAAGAGGAAAGACCTGAGATTTCCCCCAGTTAATATTGACACCAGACAATCTTCCGAACACTATGAATTCCTTCAGCAGGGGGTTGATGTTTTGTTGGGGGTCCCTAATATATAATGTCACGTCATCAGCATCTAAAGAGATCAGGATTTGACGCAAGCAGCAGCGGAACGCCTTATCTTGGTGATACTGACGAAGCCTGGAGGCTAGCAGTTCAATTGCTATGGCGAATAGGAGTGGGGACAACGGGCATCCCTGTCAGGTGCCCCTCGAGATGGAAAAACTAGGAGATACATGCCCATTTATCAGTACCTTGGCTGTGGGTTGGTGGTATAACAGTCTGATCCAGGAGATGAATAGGAGAGGGAAGACCATACGCCGCAGCACTCCGAAAAGATAATCCCACTATGCAGAATCTAACGCCATGGTGGCCTCCAAAAGGACTGCAGCAAGCGGGAACTCAGGTGCCATGGTCTGAATTAAAGCGAATAAGGCTCAGAGGTTGTGGGTAGTGGCACTACCAGGGACGAAACCTGATTAGTTGGGGAGTATTAGCTTATCCATTAGGAGAGTTAGGCGATTGGCCAAAACTTTGGCCAATATCTTTGTGTCGCAATTTATTAGCGACAACGGCCGGTAGGAGTCACAGGAGCTAGGGGTTTTTCCTGGTTTCAGAAGGGACGTGACCAACGCTTCCCTCATCGAGTGCGGAGTATCCCAACTTCCAGGGATTCCTCATACACTTTCTTAGGGGACCGGTGCCATGACGTCAATATAGCTCTTAAAGAATTATAAGAATTATATTATAGACCGGCGACAGGCAAGGGGGCCAAAACATTTTGAGGCAACATCGAGATTGCCTTTCAAAAAACGTTTTGGGCCCTTGCCTGTTGCGGGTACTTGCGCCTCCCACACAAGTGAGGTTCCATTTTTATCAGGAGACCGGGGTGAACGCTGGGTGGTAGGAAATTTGTGTGAGCCCAGAGATGCCACACTTTCCCACACAAAAATGTGTGAAAAAAAGGATTTTTTTCTGCTAAAATTGAGGTTTGCAAGGGATTCTGGGTAAGGGGACGTTGGGGGATCCACGCAAACCATACCTCCTTGGAAGTACCCGGGTGTCTACTTTCCAGAAATGTGTGGGTGTAGTAGGTTTCCCTAGATGCCTGTCGAGCACGGGGCCAAAAACCGGGTGACTCCCTTGCAAAAGCAGGTGGTTTTGAGATAGGCAATTTTGATGTCGCCTCACTACGTTTTTGGCCCTCTCCGGTCGCGGGTAGTTGCGCCTCCCACACAAGTGAGGCACCATTTTTAATCGGGAGACCTGGGGGAACGCTGGGTGGTAGGAAATGTGTGAGCCCGGTGATGCCACACTTTCCCACACAAAAATGTGTGAAAAAACAAATTTTTTCAGCTGAAATTGAAGTTTGCAAGGGATTCTGGGTAAGGGGACGTTGGGGGATCCATGCAAGCCATACCTCCTTAGAAGCCCCCGGGTGTCTACTTTCCAGAAATGTGTGGGTTTGGTAGGTTTCCCTAGGCACCGGCAGAGCTAGGGTTCAAAAACTACAGCTAGGCACTTTGCCAAAAAAGGGTCATTTTTCACTGCGAAATTGAGGTGTGACCACGTTGCGTTTTACGCCGTTTCCTGTCGCAGGCACTAGTCCGACCCACACAAGTTTGACACCATTTTTCTCTGAAGACTTTGGGGAACGCAGGGTGGAAGGTAATTTGTGGATCCACGCAGATTCCCGATCTTTCCACCACAGAAATGTGGTGAAAATTTGTTTTTTTATTCAATTATTTAGGTTTGCAAGGGTTTCTGGTTAACAGAACCTGGTGGGAGGCAGTCAAGTCACCCAATCCTGTATTCCCCTGGGTGTCTACTTTTCAAAAAAGGTTTGCTAGGTTTCCCTAGGTGCCGGCAGAGCTAGGGTTCAAAAACGACAGCTAGGCACTTTGCCAAAAAGGGGTCATTTTTCACTACGAAATTGAGGTATGACCACGTTGCGTTCTGCGCCATTTCCTGACGCAGGCTCTAGGCCGGCCCACACAAGTGGGGTACCCAGTGGCGGCTGGTGAAGTTTGAGAGTGGTGAGGCTGGGGTTGTGAAGGTATGAGTTAACATAACATTAAGGTAGCACAAGATTTTTTTGCGAGGTCGGTCGCGATTCCCTGCGCAAATCTTGTTTTAAAACTTAAATATTTTATTTTCAAGAACAATTTTTTTAAATAAAAAGAGCAAAACACCATAGCTGTTTTTAGCTTCAATGGTTCCCAGTTTAATGGAAGTCCTTATTTTGGCATATTTTTGTATTGCTGCAATATATGAAGGAAATAAGCAATGAATTGAGCACAACAATGTTGTGATGAGCAGAAGCAGAAAAAGTTCAGTTGAAATGAAATTCTTTTACGAGACAATTTTCAATTAGGTGGCTGTTCAAACAGCCAGGCACCAGCATCCTGCTGACCAGTTATGGCAAGTGCAAAAAAACCAATCATGCATGCGCTGCACTTCAGGCGGCATAGGTAAAAGCTTCAACAGAGATAGGCAAATTAATGATACTATTAGTCAAAGATATTTCGTGGTGAAAACAAATTGCACGTTATTTGCTCAAAAAGAGAAGCAAACTCTGCAAAGCTAATTCATTCAGTGTTTTGTCGAGTTCAGATCTAGTTGTATGACCCCTAAATCAGTTGTGAAGGAATATCTGGATGTGGTAAAAATGAACAGTAAATGCGTTTTTAATGTCAGTTCTGACATTCTAGCTCTGTATTTTTTTTGCAGCTTTTATAAAAGCCAAACTCCCCCAAAGATACTAGTGCACTTTACATGAGCACCAGTTGCATGAGACAAGGACATATTCATGTTCTATAAGGACAGGGAGAGTATTTACCCAGAACCACAGGATGTTGAGCTGACACCAGGACTCGATCCTAGCTCACCACTGAAAAATCGGCCGCTCTGACATTCACATCATCTACCATAAAGAAAATATGCCAGTGATAACATGTCACAAGCACACCTCACGGGATCATTTTGTTTACAAGCTAGGACCACCATCTACTTGAAATAGCACCCCATATTAAACTCTAAAGAATTGTAAATACGTTCCTCCCTGTATTTACAAATTACCTTTATAAAATGAAAATTCCTCTCTCCTGATCCTAAAAATAAACCTTAAGAAAGTAAGAAAACGATGTGTCCATTCCAACATGCAAAAAACAATTCATTTATACCTTTTATTGGGATTATAATACAGCAGTGATGATTGATAAAATTGCTTACTTTACTTTCTTCAAATAGGCCGGGCCCGAGCAAGTCACTTTCTCATTTCCCCAGCAGCAAAGTTTTTCTTTTTCATAAGGTTGCCGGTCTGAAGCTTTGTCAGGACTGACTTGGGTGAATCTTCAATTGAAGCAAGGCAAGTTCTTTAACTGCACTGGACATCTGCAGTGTCTAAAATCCACGAGTCCGCATGTGGTGGAAAAGGCGTCCAAAAATGTCTGCAGCGCGGGAAGCAGACAACTCGAGTCTGCGAAGTATGTATTCAAAATTAATGAAGACACACTGCGCAGACTCGATTACTTGGCTTCCCGGCTGCCTGTAGCCTTAACTCCACCCTTTCCTAGTACATCACAGGGTGGGGGCCACCCCACCTTGTGACGTGGTGGGAAAGGGTGTGGTAACCATGCTCTCACCTCCCTGATTGACGGGAAGCCCCAGAGATACAGGGCTTCAGTGAAAGACGCCCGGGGCTGATTTCATTCCCAGGGCATCAGGGGGAGGAGACTGGTCGACAAGGCCTTGTATTTGCCGAGCTGATTACCTCACAGGCCTCAAGGCCGTGAGAGCTTCAGCCCGGCAAATATTCTACACTTTCGGCAAGCCTAGGGGCAGCATTTGAGGAATGCTTGCTTCCGTCACGGATGGAAGCAAGCTCAGAGACTGACAAGGTGCATCAGAGAAAGCACAAAATGTGCGCTCTTTTTATAAAAAAAATAATAATTTTTTGCCAACAAATTGCTTTTAGTTTTATTTACTCTGACTCTGTCCTTGGCAATGAAAGTAAGGGGGCGGAGCCCCGACGCCCAACAGCAGAAACCGCCACTGGGGGTACCATTTCTCTCGGAAGACTTTGGGGAACACAGGGTGGAAGGAAATTTGTGGATCCACGCAGATTCAGAACTTTCCACCACAGAAATGTGGAGGAAATTTGTTTTTTTGTCAATTGTTTAGATTTGCAAGGGATTCTGGGTAACAGAACCTGGTGGGGGGCAGTCAAGTCACCTCATCCTGGATTCCCCTGGGTGTCTAGTTTTCACAAATGTATAGGTTTGCTAGGTTTCCCTTGGTGCCGGCAGAGCTAGGTTCAAAAACTACAGCTAGACACTTTGCCAAAAAAGGGTCATTTTTCACTGCGAGATTGAGGTATGACCACGTTGCGTTTTGGGACGTTTCCTCTCGCGGGCACAAGGCCGGCCCACACAAGTGAGGTATCATTTTTATCGGGAGACTTAGGGTAATTCAGATTTGTAAATCAACTGTTATTACCTATTGAGTGGTCATGTATTTCTCCCTTCCAAATGAAAGACATTGTGTAAAAAAGAGGTCATTTTGAAAAATGACCAATAATTCTCATGCTAGTATGAGTACTCCTAATTTTGAAAATGTGCAAATATGTACTGTTTCTAAACTCTATAATTTGTACACATTTCAGAAATACATAGGTGTCTTTCATTACAATTTTTCCATGTATACATTTTCCAAGAATAATTGCACTATACCCGGTACATAATAAAATACCATTGCAAGTTGCTGCACAGTTTTTGACTCTGGGTTCGTCAGGTTCTTGGTGAACCAACAAGTCCTATATATCCCCACAACCAGGAAGGTCCAGCCGATGTAACGGTATATTGCTTTTAAAGAGCAGTCATAATTGCAAGAAGTTACAGGTGAAAACATTGACACAAAAGGCTGTTTTTTTCAACTATTTTTCCTTAATTTAACTGTTAGTTTCTATAAAGAAACCTACATGGATGTAGACAAATGACCCCTTTCTGAATTCAGAATTTTGTCTACTTTTCTAAAATGTACAGCTTTCCAAGATCCATTATTGCTTTCATACTCATTTTTACCATTAACTGGAAAGAGGTTGAAAGCACGAAAAATAGCAAAAATAGGCTTTGTCCCAGAAAAATGCCAAAACTGCGTGAGAAATGTTGGTTCTCTGACAAAAGACTGTCCTTCCCTAAAAGCTGGGAAAATGTTGATTTCAGACCCACAAACCCTTTTTCGATAACATTTGCAGGGAAAAACCCAGAAGCTTTCATTTGCAGCCTGTTTTCCACATTTTTCTGAAGAAAAAAAACCTTTTACTGTATTTTGCTTAATTTCTGGGACCCCTCCAAGGGAATCCACAAACCCTGGGTATCTTTAGAATCCCCATGATGCTGGAAAAAAAGGACACAAAATTGGTGTGGATACCTTATGTGGTCAAACAGTTACAGGGGCCTAAGCGAGCACTTCCCCAAATAGCCAATAAAAAGCTTAGCACAGGAGGGGAAACGGCCTAGCAGCGAAGGGGTTAAAAGCCTCCCATATGACCTCCACACTGTCCACTTACCCTTTATTTCTGAGGAAAAAAATCTTTTATTTTCTCACCTAGTTCAGTCTGAAATACCGTGCCTAACCAAGCATTAGGTTGGAACCTCCAACTATGCCTGGGCTTGTCGTACCCTGGTGGCACGAGCTCTGAGGGTGTCCAGCTATTCATTATCTGCATGTCCTATCCGGTTGTAGTATCATCTTTGTGATTGTGCCCCTCGGGTACAGGGTATCATATCTTGTGTTCTTCCGTTGCGTCATTGCTGTGTCCGTGTTGAGCGACCAAGAAAACATCAGCAAGCACCCATTGATCCCAGCGAATTTAATTCTATGTCCGATGAGTGTGCTCTTGGGGAGTCTTTTGGTGCGTGCAATGTATTCTTTTGTCTCTTGAGCTGCTTGAGGAAGTCTTCAACCTGCTGTGCTTCATGAATATTGTTTGGGAGCTTGGGGAGTGATGCGGAGGCGTGCCAGGTAAAGTAGAGCATAGTCTATTTGTGCTTGCCTCAACTTTTGTTTATTGAATAAGAATTTGCGCCGTTCCTACTGCACGTGCATTGTAAAATCAGGGTACATGGTGAAGGGCACCCCTTCTTAGTGCAATTGCTTTTTCCTCCTGGCCACCCGTAGAGCTGTGTCCCTGTCCCTTTAATTCAAGAGGCGTGCGATGATAGGTCGGGGTGTGCTTCCAGGGGGAGGTCTCGGCCCAAGGAGCGATGAGTTCTTTCAACAATGAGATGAGGAGATAGCAAATCCGCTCCGACCACTGATATAAGTAGTTTCTCAATATACTCCTCCATCTTGCCTGTGTCTGTGCTCTCCGGTATTCCCAAGACGCAAACATTGTTTCTCCTACATCTCGCCTCCATGTCCTCATTATTAGCTGCTTTAATCTTTAACAGCTTATCCATTTGTGTCACTGTAGTGTTCACATGGGCCGTAGTATCTTCTACCTCCGATATTCGTTATTCAGCGTTCTTCATGCACGTCTCATGCCCGTCAAGCTTGTGAGCGATTGCATCCATACGTGTCGTCAATGTGTCCATCTTGTCTGCAATAGTTGCAAACCCTTGCCGCACCTCTGTGAGAATCGATTTTACATCATTGCTTGGTTCCATTAGTCGGTCCTGCTGTGCCCCTTCAGCCCCAGTGTCTGCCTCCACCACCTGCTGCAGCTTATTTTTCTTTGCATCAAAGGTAAGTCGCAGTTGGCGCATCTGTCTTCCCCATCGCGAAGTGTGCGACTGTCGTAGGCCACAGCAAGAGGCCCGGAGTGAGGGGTGAAGCAGTATGGCGTTCATTTACAGTGGTGCCCTCTAGCCTGCTGTTCTCTGGTGTAGTGTATGCGACCCTGTGGAGGAATGCCCCAACGATGGGAGGGGAGCCCCCAGTGTGTTCTGTTGCCAGAATACCAGTGCATGCACCCGTGAACTTGATGGCGTTCACAATGTGTCTCGGTTATGGGACCGTGCGCGGTGCGCCTCCTCCAGTCTGTTCCTGTGGCCACCTATATGTCCGTTGTAGGCCTCACTCCCACCGTCCAGCCCGCAGCTCACTTAGCACATTGCTGTACTCTTACAGGGTCCCGCTCGTGCCAATACACCTATGCCTTCTCGCCTGGGCACTCACGAATTATGCAGCTTGGCGTTCCCAACCCGGGGTCTCTGCCGATTTGGGTTTATGCTGCTTACACTCATGGCCGCCCCAATGTCCATGCTGTCTGCGGGACCAATACAGCACTTCCGCTGATAACTCCCACTGCTGCCGCTGCGCAATGATTGCTGACAGGTATTAGGCTTGCCTCGGTGTGATTCAGGGTCCACTCTAGGGGGCACTGTCCCGGGGGAAACTTACTGCTCGCTCCCCACTGCCATTTCCCCGCGCCGGCCCACACACCTCGTGGGCACCGCGGTGCTTGCGTGAGCACCTTGCCCCTGCCCTGCCACAGTATCAGGATGACCTGGGAGGCAGCCCGGTCGGAACTGCTCAACGCCGTCAGCCGCCTCAGTTCTCTGCGGGCGCCGCCAAAACCAGCTCCGCTTCTCCATACTTGTTGGGCTTCTCTGCCCCGTACTGTCACAGGCAAAATATGTAATTAGGGCAAAGGATAAATTAAGAATTTCAGCCGAACTGCGGGAGCCTCACACAATGATAGCCATTCCGCTCGTGCACCACCTAGCGCCCCCCAGGAGTTGAAAAGTTCCAAGATTTATTATGAAATTAAATGTGGTCCCACAACTAAGACAGCTTGGCTAAGAAGCGAGCTACATGGACATAAGGTCAAGTGACGCCAGCTACTATTTAATATCAGCGACAACAGCATTTTGACAAGAAATCATTAAGATGGTGAAACTTAATTCTTTAACCAGTCATGTAAAAACAGAATGAGGCTAACTGAAAATCTGAAGATGTCAAATGCAATTTGATTATATGATCTAGCCAAAATCAGTGTGACAGAATAGTCAATAGTTATGCTGCATATATAGCAGAACTATTTCAACATAGTGCTAATACTGCAAACATGCTTGAACAGACTTGAAAAAGGAAGACTACTTCTTTAAATTCATAAAAGAGAGCACCAAAAAACATCGGGCAGATGAGAATTATTGGCTAAGCTGATTGCCGTAAACATAAAAGAACATGTAGGAACATAGACAATGCTATATCGTGTGGTCTCCAAATTACAAGCAAGACTTAGGAAATATCTCCACTGCACAATATATTAGCCCTGAACATTATAGCTAGCCCCTCGTTGAAAAATGGCCGTGGGACACTGCGTTGCACATCTGTGAACTTTGACAGCTTTTGATAAAGGTGATAAGGGTAGAACGTAACAGAAGTTAGCCTTCCGCTATAATCATAATCCTTTATTAAGGATCTTACTAGTGATGTACAAGGGGAACTGGAATGCTGTGAAAACTGTGGAATCTGCCAATCAAGAATCTAGCGCCTGCTGTTATGGTATGAGACAGGAATGAATCTTTGACCCACTGTTGTTTAATGTTCATGTTCCGAACACAACAGAACACTTCAGCTTGATATGACATTTTTCTCTAAAAATATGTAACTAACACACCCATCTTGTACCACTAAACTTGGCGATTACTGCAAAACTCATTCAGTATAAATCATTTGCAGAAAAAAACACCATAATGGAGTTTGGTATAATGGAGCCTAGAGGTTGTCGGGCTTAAGCTTGTAAAGAAAGTGCCTGTAAAGGCTGGTACCAGAACGAAATGGTTGCCACAATTGTAGGATAAATGAGTTTAAGCAGGATGAAGGCACAGAGTCAATATGGCCATACAAATGGTGGAAGTACTAGAACACCATGTTTAAAAGCCTTAAAGGTAAAGTCAAACGTTTGATACATGTAGCACCAGCCCAGATTAGTTCAAACTTCAGGCGGGTAGATTTGATGGAGGTTTTGCTTTGAAAACAAGCATTTGCAATGCAATAGGTCTCGCATTTGTGAGAGTTGAAGCTACTAGCATGGTAAATGATTATGCCTTTTATTTATCCGTTTTGATAATTAATACATAAATAAAAGGCATAGTCATTTACAATGCCAATAGCTAAAACTTGTAAATGCAAGACCTATTGCATTTCAAAGAAGCAGGCGCCTTTGTCCTGGCTGCTTGGAAAGTGAAAGCGTGCATGGTGCACTGAATGTTGCAGGAAAGCATGTCATGCCTGCAGTAGGATGTGGATTGAATGTGATTCTTGCCTTAAAGATGTCATTTCTTTAGTCAAGAAAGCGGAACTATTGGAAAAGAGTTCTAAAGCCATTTCGTAACAAAACGAGTCATTCAGTTCAGTCAACATCATCTCTGAAAACAAGAAAGGACAAGAAACATAAGAAAAATAAATATAATCAAAACAATTCATTCAATTCTAAAACCTCTTCTAAACCTAAATTCAATAAGTTTGATTCAAGTTCATTTGCGTGTTATCGTTGTGGTAACAAATCCCACAATGCTAGTTTTGAAAAGTGTCCAGCTAGATCAACCAAACGTTCCAAATGTGGAATTGTTGGACATTTTGCCAAGTCATGCAAAAGAAAAATTGTACAAACTCCTAAAGTTTCTTGCCTTTAATGATAGTGATTCTGATTCATCTTACTGTGACTCTGATAACCAACAAGTATCTGAACATACAAAATGTAACATTGTTCTTAATATTAAGTGCAAGGATAGTAGCAAACCGTTATGTGTAGTTAAGTTTGGTGGTATTGCTTTACAGGTTGCTGCAGATTCAGGATTGCCATTCACCATTATTGCAAAGAGTGCATGGGATGCCAACTTAGTTAATGCCCTTGGTCCACACTTAGAACCTCCTGATGTCCTTCCAGAGAGCTTTACTGGTGATAAAAGTGACTCATAAGGATTTTGTTCATTAGTTTTTGATTTCAAGAATCGCTCTGCTGTTTGCAAACTTTATATAGATACTGATGTCCATATGTCCTAGGTTCGAAAGACCAAAGCGCATTGAATATAATTATTGATCCCAACAGTCTGGAACAAGTTCTTGTGATAGTGAAAACACCAAGAATTGGGTTGTTAAGGAATTTCCCAAAGTTTTTTCTGGGAAAGTTGGTAAGCTCGATGGTTTTTCTCATCACATTAGACTTAAACATAATGCTGTACCTAGGATACACAAAGTGAGGCACATACCTATCATTGTGAGAGATGAAGTAAAAAAAAGAACTACTCAAATTACAAGAAAATGGGATTATTGAGCCTGTAGAGGCTTCTGAATGGATTTCTCCATTGGTTGTGACGAGACGTGCCAATGGAAAAATCTGTCTATGTGTCGATTTAATAAGCTTAAACGAAAAAATAATTGTTGACCAATTTCCTTTACCTAGGATTGATTAAATGCTATCCCTTACTCGTGGTTATAAATACTTCTCCACCATTGATTCATCATCTGCATATCATCAGATTGTTTTTACATCACTCTAGTCGCAGTCTAACAACTTTTTGCACGCCCTTTGGTTGTTTTCGTTTTAAATGTATGCCCTTTGGATTAGAATCTGTGGCTGCAGTATTTCAAAGATTAATGTCTCAACTCTTTGGTGATATGGCAGGTATAACTTTTTTCAAAGATGACATTCTCATTATGGGTCGGAATACATTACAAAATGATTCCAGACATTAAAAAAAAGTACTTCAAGTCCTCAACAAGTATGGTTTAACAGCTGAAGTGTCTAAGTGTAAATGTTCTGAGAGTGATTTATTTGGGTCATGAAATTTGTGAATCTGGTATTAGACCCAAAACTAAACTTGTTAGAGCAATATTAGACGCCCCTGCTCCTAAGTCCAAGGACAAATTAAAATAGTTTTTGGGCTTAGCGGAGTTTTATCCAAAATTTGTAAACAATTTTTCAGAAAAAAATCATGCTATGAGAAATTTACTCAAGAATAAAGTTTCTTTTTCATGGTCTGATGAATGCCAACAAGCCTTCATTGCAATTAAAAAAGCCATTTGTAGTGCCCCCAATCTTCATGGTTTTGATCTTCTTGCTTCGACATTTGTAACCACTGATGCAAGTTCAAATGGCCTGGGTAGTGTTTTAACTCAAATTTCGGAATTTAATAAAGAGGTGATTGTTGCTTTTGCATCAAGATCTCTCACACCTGTGGAACATAAATATTCTGTTATTGAAAGGGAAACCTTAGCTGTTGTGTGGAGTCTGGAACATTTTTGAAAATTTTTGTAAGGGAAAAAAATCAGCATTAGAAGTGATCATAAACCACGTACTAAGCTACTCACCACTGATGGATTATACAGAGGTCAAGGAAGAATTGCTAGTCTTTCCATGAGTCTTCAAGATTATTTATTTGATATTCAATATGTTCCTGGAGCAAAAGAAATTCATAGCTGACTGTTTAAGCAGACTTTCTTTAACTGTTGCCGAAATTGACTCCAATTCTTGGAATGATTTCAGTTGCTAATATTCTTTTTAAAGAAAATTCTGGGAATAGCATCTCTCAAGAACAATGGTTTGAAGCAGATACTCTTTTAAATTATATTAAATCCATAATTATTAACGGTTGGAACATTCTTAACAAAAAAGATCTTTCCGACAAGTTAAGACCGTTTTGGGAAGTTAGAGACGAACTGACTGTCAATGACCATCTCGTCATTATTCAATTATCACATGAGGGTCATCATGGTATCACTCGCACTAAATCTAGAGTTAAAGATCCTTATTGGTGGCCAGGAGTTGACAATTATGTTGAGAAAAGTGTTAGATCATGCAATAGTTGTGAAACTTCAGATAAGTCAAAGAAAACATTCAATCCCCCCTTAGGTGTAGTTCGTTCTCCAAACTTACCTTGGGAAGAAATTGCATTGGACATAATGGGCCCAATCACCTGGATTGATAATACAAGCAAATATATTCTTGTTCTAGTTGATTTTTTTTCGAGATGGTTTGAGCTAAGTGTTGTTGATAAAATTGATACGAATCAGTAATCAAATTTTTAGAATCTATTTTTTTACAAGGATTTCCTGCTTCAATACTTACTGACAACGGAGTACAATTTAAATCTGATGAAATGTTGAAGTTTCTTTCTGTCAATGGTATTAAACAAAATGTTACTCCCTTATATCATCCTTCCTGTAATGACGTTGTTGAAAGGTTAAATAGAATTATTAAAGATACTGTACAGTTATGCAGGAAATCCAAACTATCTTGGGATGATGAACTTATACATCCTTCTTTGGGTAAAAGTCCTTTTTCGCTTATGCGTTATAGAGTTCCCTTTTCTAAAACAAATCCTGGATGGATGAAGCGAAATGGAATGTTTTTTTGTAATCTTGATGTTAAAAGTACTTTGAATAGTTCTCAAGAAAAAAATAGAAAGTATTATGATAGCAGACATGGTACTTGTCCATCTAATTTACAAGTTGGTCTGTGGGTTTGTGTTAAAAATCCAAGGAAAGTTCCTAAAGGGTTTAACAAATGTTCTCAACCGAAGAAAATTTCCAAAATTTATCATAACACTGTCAATTTGGACAATGGTGCGACATGGCATATGAGTCGCCTAGCGTTAGCTCGTTCTTTCCTTGATGATTTATCCTCATCTTCTCAACATTGTTCATATTCTCTGTTTTGGTGTTATGATAATACCTTAAAATAATCTTATTTGTCCTGTGATCCTGTAGATGATCCTAGTAATAATTCTGGTGAACCTGTTGATGATTCTCATGTTATTTCTCATGCTATTGCTATTTGTAATCTAATGTTCAAACGTCTTTTGGGAGAATTGTTAAGAGACCTGAAAGATAAAATGAATTTGTTACTAGCTTTATATTCTTTATTTTTTTTTTAAAGGGGGAAGATGTGTAGTAGCTTGTGGTATGTTATGTTTAATTATTTTCGTAGAGCATTAGAAGCTTTTGTGTTCTGTATTCTATGTCATGCATTCGAATAGAATCGGTTGTGTGAATTTATTATGATTTGACCTGCAACCTTGTTGGAAGTTATCAGTGGTTTGTCTATTAAAGACAAATTTATCAAATCCTAATTGGGGTCTCTACGCTGTTACTACAAACAGCAGGCAGGAGAACCACTTAACCAAATAGTGCTCTGAGGCTATCATTAAAGCCTACCGAGTAACACTTATGACGGCCAGTCCATATGGGAGGTTACAAGATGAGACAAGGCTTTACTAAGGAGGGACTAATAAGCCTATTGACCAATTAAAAGTCAGTTTCACAAAGGACAGTGGCAGGAGCCAATTAAAAAGATGAGCGGAACTTTAAGTCCATACCTGAATACAGCATGCCTCGCAGAGCATGTGCTGCCCAGGCTCGATCTAAACAAATGGAAGCACAGTGAAAACATATATTTGTTCACACAGCTAGTAAAATTCCTAGGTTTTCACATTGTGTCATTCAGTCGGTAGATGGGTGTTTTTTCTCTCTCCTGTTATACATCAAAGGTTAATGATTTTTCTCAAATTTTTGGTGCATTAGGTTACGGCATGGTGGCAGACAGCATCATCTTCACTTGACACGCTGTGAGCATACTTGCGCGCTTGCACTAGCACTTATGCTGCCAAATTTTTAAATATTCTTTTATTGTTTTTAATTTTGCTCTCCTCATTTCTATCGTGCTCCTACCTGCTTCAGCACTACACAACTTGCCTGGGTCATACGCCGATACCCCGGTCCATCCTGGGGTCTCCCGATTGATGTGGAGGGTGCCGGCGCTCTGACCTTCATTCTTGGCAGCTGGGAGGTGCTGGAGGCGGCGCCACTGGTTAGCGCTCTAGCTCTCCCCACGCCATATAGCTGACCTGCCTTTCTTCTCGAGCTGCTTTATTTGCCGTAATTTTCTGACTGGAGACCGGTCCTGTTTGATTACTAAGCAGACAGCATCATCTTCACTTGACACGCTGTGTGCATACTTGTGCGCTTGCACTAGCACTTATGCTGCCAAATTTTTAACTATTCTTTTATCGTTTTTAATTTTGCTCTCCTCATTTCTATTGTGCTCCTACCTGTGTCAGCACTACACATCTTGCCTGGGTTGGCTCCGACACCCCGGTCGACCACGGGGTCTCCCGATTGATGTGGAGGGTGCCGGAGCCTCTGACCTTCATTCCTGGCAGCTGGAACGTGCTGGGGCGGAGCCGCTGGTTAGCGCTCTAGCTCTCCCCACACCATATAATTCACATACCGTTCCTCACACACAGCGGACACGCGCAGCCGGCGCACCGAACGTGCGCCTAGGCAAGCCCGTCTGCGCACGTCCGTGGCCGACCGGGCAAGGGGTAAGTAATTATGCCCATTTCATCTCTTATTCGGCAAATGAACTAACACATCTTCATGACAACTGGCCTATTAGCTCTCGCACCCAAGCCCATTTGCATTCTATAGGAATTTTTAACCCCAGGACCGCTCTCCCTGAACTTTTAACCCCACCTTCTGTAAAGAGCTCTTCCCCCAGCTCTGCTGTTCAACCCGGTCCCACCCCGTCCCTGCCCCAGAACAAAATAGAGAGCACCCTGGTAGTCAGTTACCTAAATACCCGCTCACTGGTAAAACACCAACTTGAAATACTCCAGCTACTTGACTCGGACAAACTGTACATACTTCTTGTAATGGAAACATGGTTCACTACGGAATTAGTACCGGATATCCTCGCAGCAGTGCCCTCAGGCTGGATGTATGACGGTACCACGCATACTTTTACAACGCGTACCGTTACCACGCTACTTTTACCACGCAAGTCGTTACAACGACTTGCGTAGAGGGGCGCTGGATAGTAAATTATTTAATTTACTATTCCAACTCCAGTCCCCGTGGACTCTAGGGAAAGGAGTTGGATAGTAAATTAAAGTATTTACTATCCTGGAGCGCCCCCCAGCGCATTTCGTTGTAACGACCTGCGTGGTAAAAGTAGCGTTGTAACGGTACCGCGTTGTAAAAAATGCGTGTTAACCGTTGTATACCCCTCAGGCTACTACATTCTCCTAGCCAACAGGCTCTTGGGGAAGCCTGGAGGCGGGGTTGCCGCCATAATTCATCATCAGATTAGGTTTACCACCTTAAATATTACTAGCATACCTTCAGTTGACAGCCTTATTTTAAAATTGGAATTCTTCCAGTCCCCTTTTATTGCCCATTTTTACCGACCCTCTCACTACATGCCCTACTTCCCTCCTTTGTTTGGTGAAATGTTGTCCCAATTAATCATTAACAATGTTAAAAAATATGATTATTGGTGACTTTAACTACTGGCCTATGGACCAAAAGGAGAGCACCAGCTACTCAGAATTCACAGACCTTCTATCCGGTATGAAATGCACTCAGCACATACAGACCGCCACACATATTAAGGGACATGTCCTAGACCAAGTTTGGACCTCCAACTTGGAAATTACCCAACTCCAAATCTCTCCTTGCCCCTGGTCAGACCACCATATTATTGCATTCTGATTGGTCTGCGTCCCTCACACAAAATGGTCCCTCACAGAGAACCATATGGCGAGGAACTGGAATGAAATGAAATGAAATGAATGAATGAAATGAAATGAAATGAAATGAAATGAAAACGGGATTTCTAGAGCGCATGGCTGCCCAGGGGCGTCCCAGCGCTGGGAATGTACTAGCAACTGAGGGGGGGAAGCAGACACGGGAAGGGTATATGCAGATTATTGTGGGAAAAGGTGGGTTTTGAGTAGCTTACGAAATTTGTTGTGATTCGTTTCTGCGCGTAGATGGATAGGTAGGGCGTTCCACAATATTGCGGCTGCAACTGAGGAACGTCGTCCTCCAGTACGGGCTTTCTTGATTTTGTGTACTGTGGCCAAGTTGCCATTAGAGGATCGCAGAGACCTGTTGGGTTTGTATGGGAAGAGCCTGGTTTTATGCAACGGGGGACCCTGGCCTTGTAGAGCTTTGTGCGTTATGCATAGGGCCTTAAATTTGACCCTTTCACGGATTGGCAGCCAGTGAAGTGTCTTCAATGCAGGTTTGGCTGATGTTCTACGGGGGGTGCCTGTCAGGAGCCTAGCAGTGGCATTTTGAGTTCTCTGCAAGATGTTCATGGTTGTTTCAGGGGCTGCCAGGAAGAGGGCATTGCCATAATCTAGCCTAGATGATATCAGCCCTTGTATTAGGAGTTTTTGGGAAGGTGCAGGGAGCAGAGGGAGAATTTTCCTGGCTGAGCGAAGTAGGCCTACGCAGGTACCTGCTGTTTTTTGGCCTGGGTTTTAAGTGAAAGGTCCTGTTCTAGCCAGAAACCCAGACTTTTGAGCTCCATCTTAGGTTGAGGAAGGGTACCTAGGCAGGATGGCCACATTGCACTGGGGAGGGGTGATGTTTGGGGACCCAGTAGCATGAGCTCAGTTTTATAGCCGTTCAGTTTCAGCCTTGAATCACACATCCACTGATAGATCCCTTCAAGGCAGTCATGCAGGTTTTTGATTTGGGCACCTTCTAGCGAAAATGAGACCACCATTTGGGTGTCATCAGCGTATGTGATGGTTTTTATCCCGAATGGGGTAACCACTTCCTCCAGGGGGGCCATGTAAGTATTAAATAGTGTGGGGCTCAATGAAGAGCCCTGAGGGACCCCACACTGGAGGGGGAAGAAGTCAGATCGCTCATTACCTTCACAGACCTGAAAGGTTCTGTCTTTAAGGAAGGATGTGAGCCAGCGAAGTGCTGTGTTTCTTATTCCTAAGTTGGACAGTCGCTGTATTAGGATTTCGTGGTCAACCGTATCAAATGCAGCGCTTAGATCCAGGAGGATCAGTAGCACCGATCCCCCTGAATCCAAGATGCATCTGGCTTCCTCCACCACTTGAAGAAGGGCAGTCTCGGTCCCCTGCCCAGGGCGGAACCCAGTTTGAGAGGGGCGAAGAAGGTTGTTGGCTTCTAGGAAAGCCGATAGTTGTTGGTTGACAACCTTCTCCGTGATCTTACTTATCCCCGGCAACCTGAGAGGTTGGAGAGGTCAAGTGGGTCAAGACCTGTTTTTTTCTGTAGGGCTTTCACTACTGCGTGTTTCCAGCTATGGGGGACCACTCCTTGGCTGAGGGAGGCGTTAATGAGATTGGTGGCCAGGTGTGAGATAGTGGGTCCCACTTGTTTGAGAATATGAATGGGGGCTGGATCATTTGGAGAGCCACTTTTCATCCCTGCGAGAGTTATAAGAAATTCTTCATTGGACATCTGATCGAAACTATCAAGGATAGGGCCATTCGTTGGAAGTGCCGAGGTTTCTGCAGGGATTTTATCTGATTTGGGGGGGAGGGTTTGAAGGATGGTCGTTATTTTGTTCTGAAAAAAAGTTGCTATTTGATTGCATCTAGCAACAGAGGGTACCTGGGTGGGGGGGGGTTAGGAATTTTTAATAAGTTTTTTAAAATTTTGTAGGTCTCGCGGGACAAGTTAGAGGCAGATTTAATTTTTTCCTCATAGAAGGAGGCCTGTGCTGACTTTCGGGCTAGTTTATAGATATTCATTGATTTTTTTATATTCTTCTTTGATAAGTGGGTCCCAATTTTTTCTCCATTTGCGTTCTTGGACTTTGCAATTTTTTCGTAGAATCCTGAGTTCTTGGGAATACCAGGGGGATTTGAAAGAAGTGCATTTTTTCTTTAGATTTTTCTTGGGGGCGACTAGGTCTAAGGTTGAGGTGAGCCAGTTGTTAAATTTTTTATCTGCTTTTTCTGGGTCGGAATCTGCGGTGGGGGCAGAGTGGGTTAGTTTTTGCATCCAATTTTCGAATGATAGTTTGGACCAAATTCTTTCCTGTTGTCTGGGAGTTGGGATCTGGGGGGTGTCAGGAGTGATCTGCCAAATGAAAGGGATAAGGAAATGATCTGACCATGGGAGGGGGTGTGGGTGGGAGACTTCTAGGTTGTGGAGATGGGTGAAGAGTGGATCTAAAAGATGTCCTTTGGCGTGAGTTGCTTCGGAGTTTTTGAGTTGGAGGTCGAATTCTTTTAATTCCGAAATTATGTCTCCGGCAACTTTATCTTTAGTATCCTCAAAGTGGAGATTTAAGTCTCCTAGAAGGAGAAAGCTGGAGGTCGATGTGCCAGTGGAAATAGTGGCCTCTAGCAGTGAACTGACAAAATTTCCTAAGCTGGCGGGAGGACGATAAATGAGAAATCCCGAAAGGGTTTTATTGGGATTTATTTGGAGAGAAAAGTGGATATTTTCGCAGTCCTCGATTCCTCCATTTTGTATCCTGCAGGTAAGAGTGTTTCTATAAACAATCGCTAACCCTCCTCCTTTACCCTTAGTTCTATTTTGGTATAGTATGAGGTAGCCTGTGGGTAGCATGTTGACAATGTCGGCTTCGGAATGGGGCGTTAGCCACGTTTCCGTAAGGAAAAGGACATCTAATGTCATATCCTCGATAAGCTGATTAATTTCTATGGAGTGTTTAGATGCAGATCTACAATTCAATAATGCTAAGTTGACCGATTTAGTTGTATGGTGATTCCCTCTAGTTTCGTCAGAAAGTATTGGTATGGGGGTGCGGGTAGATGCGGTTGAGCGGTATTGAAGGAGATGATCCCTCGAGTATTGTAGTCGCTTTTCTCCAGATTTGGGCATAGTGAATGGCCCTGTGCCCAGCCTGGCCCGGACGGGCCCAGACGGGCTTGCCTCTAGCGCGCCTCCGGCGCGCCATCGGCGCACCCGCTGCGCCCGCCCGCTGCGCGGACGAGAAGAGGGCTTCATTTTATGGGGAATGGGCCGAAATCGCCCAGCCACTAGAGCGCTGTCCAGGCCCCTATCTAAGATGGCGGCCGTGGATTGAGTGCCTCGGGGAGAAGTAAATAAGGCAGACTGGGAGCCCTAAAACTGCTTCAGGTCGTGCAATTAGTCTGCACGAGGAAGAGGCTCACTCCCGTTGGAATTACATGAATAATGGGCAATATTCAAGGTTTTTCGAAATCACAATAAAAAACGAAGCAGTGCAGTGTTTAAAAAGCGCAAGTGCTGGTAAAACGTTTTTAAGTCAAAACGAGCTTTGCAGGCTGATTAACAGGAGCAGCAATTATTCTGCTACTCAAACTCTAGCCTCCCGGCTTCCGCCTCAGGAGGGTACAATCCCTTATTAATGAAACAGTAAGGAGCTCTTTTATGGGGAATGGGCCGAAATCGCCCAGCCACTAGAGCGCTGTCCAGGCCCCTATCTAAGATGGCGGCCTTGTATTGAGTGCCTCGGGGAGAAGTAAATAAGGCAGACTGGGAGCCCTAAAACTGCTTCAGGTCGTGCAATTAGTCTGCACGAGGAAGCGGCTCACTCCGGTTGGAATTACATGAATAATGGGCAATATTCAAGGTTTTTCGAAATCACAATAAAAAACGAAGCAGTGCAGTGTTTAAAAAGCGCGAGTGCTGGTAAAACGTTTTTAAGTCAAAACGAGCTTTGCAGGCTGATTAACAGGAGCAGCAATTATTCTGCTACTCAAACTCTAGCCTCCCGGCTTCCGCCTCAGGAGGGTACAATCCCTTGTTAATGAAACAGTAAGGAGCTCTTTTATGGGGAATGGGCCGAAATCGCCCAGCCACTAGAGCGCTGTCCAGGCCCCTATCTAAGATGGCGGCCGTGGATTGAGTGCCTCGGGGAGAAGTAAATAAGGCAGACTGGGAGCCCTAAAACTGCTTCAGGTCGTGCAATTAGTCTGCACGAGGAAGCGGCTCACTCCGGTTGGAATTACATGAATAATGGGCAATATTCAAGGTTTTTCGAAATCACAATAAAAAACGAAGCAGTGCAGTGTTTAAAAAGCGTTAGTGCTGGTAAAACGTTTTTAAGTCAAAACGAGCTTTGCAGGCTGATTAACAGGAGCAGCAATTATTCTGCTACTCAAACTCTAGCCTCCCGGCTTCCGCCTCAGGAGGGTACAATCCCTGGAGCCGGAGCCGGGTTAACCTCAACGAGTTCTGCACCTTACTTAACGCCTCATCTCCCATTGAACAGGACTCCTTAGATAACCAGGCTACCAGTATTAAGCGCTTTCTTGAATCTGCTAGCAATATCTTTGCACCTCTCAGGAGAACCAAACTTAAGCGTCCCCATGATGCCCAAAGCTGGTTCTCTGACGAGCTAAAAAACAAGAAACTAACACTCAGGCAAGCTGAGCGTAACTGGAGATGAGACTATGCCCCAGGGAAAAAAGTTTCTTATATCACTCAGTTAAAAGACTACAAAAATATATTCTTCAGGCTAAGACTACGTACTTTTTTCTGCTACTAAGACTAAAGACATATTCTCCATAGTGGAGGAGCTGTCACACCCGGACAGAGTAATAGCCAAACCGGTCCCCTCTCAAACATTATGCAACTCCCTTAACCTATATTTTACGGAGAAGATTGCTACAATCAAAAGCAGCATTCCTTCCCCCCCTACCCTCAACAACCTTTAAAAACTCCCAGGTGGTGTATCAAATACCCCCGATATCTAGGGATGAGTTTTTTGCTCTACTGAAAAAAGTTGGATCAGGCTCCCCCACAGATTGTTGCCCGTCTCACATCCTACAAGAAGTTTTCGCCATCTGCCCTGCCACCCCGCCTCGCTTGCCCTCCTTAACAACTCTCTCAGATTAGGCTCCGTCCCCGACACCTTCAAGACAGCTGAAGTTGTTCCCATCTTGAAAAAACCCAATGCTGACCCCTCTCTGATGAGCAATTTTCGCCCCATCTCGCTGCTCCCTTACCTCAGCAAGCTCCTTGAAGCTCATGTCACCAACTTCCTTAGTTCTTTTATTGAACACTCACAGTTCCTTGACTCCCAACAAGTAGGATTTAGACCGGCACATTCTACCGAGTTAGTCATCCTCTCAGTCATGGATGAACTGAGGAGGGGGCAGACCATAACATCAGTCAGGCCTTTGTGCTCCTTGATTTGTCGGCCGCCTTTGACACAGTCGACCATAACATCCTGATCGGCTGTGTTGGCAATGCCGGCATCCAGGGGTCAGCTCTGAGGTGGATCTCCTCCTTCCTCAGTAACCGACACCAGGCTGTCCGCCTTACCAACTTCTTCGCGGAGAAAGTTAGGTTGACTTGTGGAGTCCCCTAGGGATCCTCCCTCTCTCCCCTTCTCTTTAACCTGTACCTGTCTCCCATGATCCGATCCCTGCGCAAAAGCAAGGTTGTTGCTTTTAACTACGCAGATGACATCCAGTTGGTGTTCGAAATCGACTCTTCTGATACCTCAGTCAATAACTTCCAGTTCACCATGAGCCTCATCAGCGATTGGATGTTGGATAATCAACTAAAACTTAACCCCGATAAGACTGAGCTGATTCTGACCGGTGGCATCTCTAACTCATGGAACTCCAACTTTTGCCCCCCCCTCCTGGGCAATCCTCCCGTCCCGCGGAATCTGTTAAGAGCCTAGGGGTTATAATCTGCAAGATCTTTCCATGAAGCCTCAGATCGGCACAGTGGTGTGATCTTGCTTCTTCCACCTTCGCAGAATCCGAAAGATCTCTAGATTTCTAACAACGGAAGCCGTAACCCTGGTCCTCCTGGCCTTGGTTATTTCCCGCATTGACTATGCCAACTCACTTCATGGTGGCATCCCTGCCTATCAGCTCCGTTGTCTGCAACTGGTAGAAAACCAGGCAGCGAGGCTCATCTTTCACCAACCCAGACACGACCATGTTCGCCCCTTGTTGTGTGGTACAACTGCAGACCTCCTAAGCTTGAGTTTGAGGACCTTCTAGCCCCCTGTTGCTGGGGTCTGATCACCCCTTTGGAGTCTGGGTGTCCCAGTGTTCAGCTCGTGGTGCCCTGCAGTACAGTTCCCAAAGTGCTCCCTGGTTCTTGTTATCTGCAGAAGGTAAACCGACCTTGCACTGCCCTCAAGGTGCTTCAGTGGAGAAGCCTTCTCTGGTACCCCCCCACCTGAATGTAGAACAGAGGTCTTCAATCTGTGGGGCGCAACCCCCAGGGGGGTCGTGGAGTCCTTGGAAGGGGGTCGCAGATTCTGTCAGGGGCATGCAATTCCTGGCTGAGCTGATCAAGGGTGCTCACGGCGGAGGCCTAATTCACACCGAGGTGTGAAAAACATCAAAGGCTCATTAACAAGTAGAAGGTCTTTTAAAGACCTGTCAAGTACTCGGGTGTGGCTGTGTGTGTGTCCCTGAAGCGGTTTCAGCCGGGCTCACATACACGAGCTGGGGGAGGGGGGAAAGGGGGTGGGGTCTGGGGGAGCAGGCTGTAGTGTAGCCCTTTGAGTATAATGGATGTTGCGCGCCAGGAGCTGTGGGTCCCGTGACACGTCCCCCCCCTCACGCCCCAGCAGAGAGGCACAGAGATGCCCTCCCTTGAGCGGGAAAGAAGGAAGAAGACGCAGAGATACTGACCCCCTCCCTCCCCCCCATGAGAGAGGCACAGAAAAGGTGGGTGGATGAATGATGGGTGGATGGATGGATGTAAGGATGAAGGATGGATGGATATGTGAAAAGGTGGGTGGATGAATGATAAGTGGATAGATGAAAGGGTGGATGGATGGATCAAACGGTGGATGGATGGATGAAAGGGTGGATGGATGGAAGGATGAAAGGTGGATGGAAGGATGAAAGGGTGGATGGATGGATGAAAGGGTGGATGGATGGATGAAACGGTGGATGGATGGATGAAAGGGTGGATGGATGGAAGGATGAAAGGTGGATGGATGGAAGGATGAAAGGGTGGATGGATGGATGAAAGGGTGGATGGATGGAAGGGTAGATGGATGAAGGATGTATGGATGAATAAAAGGTTGAATGGATGAATGATGGATGGATGGATGTGTAAAAAGATGGGTGGGTGAATGATGGATGGATGAAAGGGTGGATGGATGAAGGATGGATGTATGGGTGGAAGGATGAAAGGGTGAATGGGTGAAGGATAGATGGGTGAAGGATAGATGGATGAAGGATAGATGTATGGATGTAAGGATGAAAGGGTGGATGGATGAAGGATGGATGGATGAAAGGGTGGATGAAAGGGTGGATAGATGGAAGGATGAAAGGGTAGACGGATGAAGGATGAATGAAAGGGTGGATGGATGTATGGATGGATAAAAGGTTGTATGGATGAATGATGCATGGATGGATGTGTGAAAAGGTGGGGGGATGAATGATGGGTGGATGGGTGAAAGGGTGGACGGCTAAAGGATGGATGATGGATGGAAGGATGAAAGGGTGGATGAAGGATGGATGGATAAAAGGTTGCATGGATGAATGATGCATGGATGGATGTGTGAAAAGGTGGGGGGATGAATGATGGGTGGATGGATGAAAGGGTGGGTGGTTGGATGAAAGGGTGGATGGATGAAGGATAGATGTATGGATGGGAGGATGAAAGGGTGGATGGAAGTATGGATGGATAAAAGGTTGCATGGATGAATGATGGATAGATGTGTGAAAAGGTGGGTGGATGAATGGTGGGTGGATGGATGGAAGGGTGGATGGGTAAAGGATGGATGTATGGATGTGAGGTTCCGTGACGATTCGAACCTGTGTTTTCAACATTGTCGTAAACCTATAATCCCGGTACCAGTAAACCGTAAATGATCCATATAGCATATTCGGGTTGTTTTCACTATGCTATGAGCAAGAGCACTCTTGTTATGAGCACATTTCCAGTATACCTATGGCATCCATTTTGAGAATACGGCATCCATCTTGTATTCTTGCCCTCACATAGTCAATGAACAAACAGTGACCTCTGATCAATTCATTTTCGCTAAAGGACACGTAGGCTTCAGCCCGGCGATGCACCTTGTTAATGACACGTAAACCTTAGTTCAGAAACGCTGTGGCCGCATGACTCGACAGAAGCTGCCTCCTCTGCCTGAGGCTAGTCCTGCTATACTGGTTCTCGTGCTCGTTGGCCTGATCATGATTAGGTGGCCGAAGACAGTAGCCTTGCCCATTTACGACCCACAAACATCTCTTATCCCGCTTTTCTATCGCTTACACCTGGCTCTTCTCCTTTCCTTCTGGGCCTTTATTATGGGGAGGTAACGAAATTTACGATGAGGCGGTCCGGCTCCTGAATGAGAAGATGACATAAGATTATGATTGAACAGTGGGAACACCTCATTCGTAATGTTTGACATCAGAACTTCGTTGACTGTTCCTGTTTGACGCCAAATATTTATTGTTTAGGATACAAAGTTTAAGAAATGTACAAGTATGTGAAGAATGTTGCCTTCAGCTAAAAATTGTATATTTAAGGAACAACCCACTTAGTACAAATCGAACAGGCTCCTAGAATCTGCCCGTGTGTAGTTTCTGTGACTTCTGTATCCCTGCAGTAATAAACCTTTGGTCTTTGACGCCACCATCGAGAAGCCCATGTTTCTGTTTATCTGTGCACCGAGACAGGTAGAACTCAGGGGTCTTCGGGTGTGTATCCCTGGCACCTCTGGACCTTAATTTAGTCCAGAACTCCAATTGGCGCCCAACGTGGGGCGACGTCATTCGGTACCGGTCCAAAAGCCTGAAGATTTCGAGAAGCTTCGTGTGAAGATTCCAGAGGGAGGCGCCCCACTTCATCGATCCCGGTATATCGCAAAAGTGGCCCGATGTTCTCTTCCACGAGGGTTCCCGTTCAGACGGCTTCAGAGGTCCGCTGCCTTGACTGTCGCCCTGTCTTGGACCCGAGGTGCAGACCTTAGTACGGCGAGACGTAGACGGGTTTCTCCTTGGTGACGTCTTCAGTGCCTCAGTTAAGTATTAAGTGGTTGCTAGTTGTTTTTGGTTCCTTTGTAGGGATTTATCAATTGATTGTTTCTGTTCGGATAATCCTTTCAGTTCTCTGACTTGACTTGGTTTTGTAGATTATCACTGGTTGTTTCCGTTACGATAATCTTTGGTTTGGTTTGGGTATCGATACATTTGTTCATTTGGTAGGCCTAAGTTCTAAGTTCGATTGCGCATCTTTGTTTGTGTTTTGTTCTGTGTTCCAGTTTGCCAAAATGGTAAGTCGGAAAAACTGTATGTTTTCGTGTTTTGGTTGCAGCGGGGATTCCCGGTTGGAGGACTCATGTCCGGTTCCTCCGATTGGAACTCCTACTTACGAGCTCTATTGCAAGCAGGGTGTGGGTCCTATATCTTATAATGAGGTGTGGGTCCGTTACACGAAAAAGGATGGTGTCCTTAGTTGGCCACTACATGGTAGTTTTGAACCTGAAATCCTTGATAATTTGGAAATAAAACTGTTTAAGAAGAAAGCCCGGCCGGCAATGTTTGATTCTTTCCATTGTTGGCGAAAAGAATCCAAACAAAGAGAGCTTAAGAAATTGAAGAAAGAGCAAGGGTTGACCTTAATGCAGTCTGCTAAGCAGCTGCAACTCAATGAAACTGAGAAAGCAATAGAAATATCTGATAGAGAACATAATTTGGCGATTGACAAGTGCTACCCTGCCTTGCCATCATGTGCCGCTAAGCCAGTAGAGGACCCTGAAAAGGATCCCCTGTTGTCTTATTTGTTGAGGTCACCTCCACCGTATGCACAGGGTGCTACGGCTCCACCTTTGCAACATGTTTTGTTACCGGCTGCTGGACAGCCTGGGATACCTGCTCCTGTGAATCCAGTTCCTGCACTCCCTGTGGTTAACAATATTCCTCCGGCACCCCCTCTTCCAGGGTTGCCTGCTCCTCTGCCTATGCCTGCTCCGCTTATACCTGTTGTTTCGCAAGTTGCTTTGCCTGCTACCCCTACTCTTACTGTTTCATCTGTTCCAACTACTACTCTACTCAAAACTTCTGCAAGCTATATGTCTCCGCTTTCTGTTCGTCGGAAAATCACCGAATCTGTCACTAATATTCTATCTCCTTTTTACAAACCTCTAATTAAGACTCCTGCCTCTGATTCTACTCAGAGACGTAGTCAGCTTCCTAATGTTGAAGAACGAGGAATATTAGATTCTACGGCCCTTAGGTGGATTTCGAAAGTTGGAAGGTATAATGTACGAGATGTATTGGAAACATTTATGCAATGGAATGAACCGACACAGCGCTATGTGTTCGATGTAATGTGTTCCCTTTTGCGTGAGGATTGGGATGAGGACGGCTCTGAATCAGTTCCGGATGATTTAATTCATGTTCAGCAAAAATTTGCTGCAGGTATGATAGTAGGTCAGGACGTAAAAGAAGCGATGGAACTGATTTTAGGCTACAGGTCTGATCCTTCTCTCCGCTCACTAAGGGACCTAGAGAAACGTAGCACAAAACAAGGTCGTCAATACCCGATGAGGGAGGTTCCGCCAATTTGGCGCGAAGCCATTCAAGCTGATGCGGCCAACGGTATTGTAGCCGCTCCAGCACAGTTCCAGAGTGTGTGGATACACATTCCGTGGAAACGAGCTGAAGTGTTAGCAGTAAAACAGGCGTTGCCAGATCCGCGTAAGAATCCAGCCGGGTATTATAAAGAGCTGACTCAGACGGTTCAAGCTTGTGTTATGAACTTAGCAGACATCGACATGCTATTTGGCAATGTAGTGCCGCAACCTATTTGGGCTAAAATTCGTAACGAAAATCATCAAGTTGCCCTAGGTGATGGTTGGGCAGCTATAGTAGCGGCAGATGGTCAACAAATTGGTGGTTCTAAGCCCGAACCTCTGATTGCTAATTTACCTGGTAGGATAATTGATTTAATGAAAACCTTGATGCCAGCATTGCGCGTTAATGGGGACAAATTATCCGCATGCAAGTAGAAGAAAGACGAAAGCGTCTCCGACTTCTTCACTAGATTTGAAGAAACTTTCGTAGATCACAGTGGTCAGGATATGAGCACGGAGGGAGGCCAGAGATTGTTTGTCGATAAATTTGTGCATAATTTGTTACCAGAGCTTAGTAATAAATTAAAAGATTCTGAAAGTGCGTGGGCTGTCTCTACTACTGCGCAAATCCTTGCAACCGCTCAGTACTATGAAAATAGGGATAAAGAAGAGAAAGAAAAGTCAGAAAAGAAAACAAAAGATATAAAAACTAAAGTCCTTTTGCAGCAGGCATATCCGCCTCGCACGAATCAGACAAACTCACAGCAAGGACCATATCAGAGGACTGATTACGGTTACCAAAGACAGCAGGTACAATGGAATCAGTGTGCTTACTGTAAGAAGGAAGGTCATTATAAGAATGAGTGTCCAGTCCTAAATGCGCAAAATAATGGTGTTCCAGCTCAGAGAGGTCGTGGTGGTTTTACGCAAACCCCTTGAGGCCGAGGACGAGGCACTATGCCTCCGCAGACTAATGATCGTCCTTCTAATTATTTCGATCAGCGAAACGGACAATCTGTACAGCCTGGGAGATCTCAGCAGTACCATGTTGAAGATTATTGTGAGGTTAGCGAGGAAATTCGACAAGATGAGTACTAGGACAGCCATGGACAAAGAGAGGGAGTAGTATCAGTTCCAGTAGATCAGAGTGGGCCTTATGTCGCAGTAGCCACATCAGGTGTGGTCGAACCGTTTCTGTTGGATACTGGTGCAGCAAAAAGTACTATCATGCATGCGAAACTCCCTGGCGCACCTTTGTCTGGCTTAACGAACGTTTCAGTAGGTTTTTCAGGCGCCCCTGTTCACAATCCTGTTTCTGGTCCTTTGTCTATTTCTGTTGGGCCTTGCCAATTAAAAGCACCCCTGATTTTGACGACCGGTTGCAATGAAAATCTGCTTGGTTTAGACCTGTTAAAATGCTTGTATGCGACACTGTATTGTTCTCCTTCAGGAGTACAGCTTACGTTGGGTAAGAGAGTCATCTCCCCAATGTACTTGTCAAAGGATGCGCTCCCACTGGAGCTGCGTTCTCTCCCTGATACTCTTTTGGCGACTGGTCCTAATGATGTAGGTCTTTTGGAAATTCCTCCTTATGTAGTAAGTTTAAAAGCAAATGTTAAATTCCCACGAATTCCACAATATAGGATCTCTAGCGAAGGTGAACGTGCGCTTTTATTGATAGTGCAAGACTTGATCCAGAAAGACGTAATAGAAGAAACTAGAGGGAATGTCTGTAACAGCCCTGTCCTGCCGATTCTAAAACGCACTGATCCTTCAAAACCTCCAGTCTACAGATTTGTAATTGACCTTAGAGAGGTTAACAAAATTGTGATTCCACAGTTTCCTGTGGTTCCAGACATTACTGCATTATTGACGTTGATTCCAGCTACAGCCACGTGGTTTTCAGTGATCAACTTGAAGAATGCCTTTTTCAGCATTCCGATAGCCGAGGAAAGCAGGGATATTTTCGGCTTCTCTCTAGGAGGTCGTAGTTTCAGGTTTAAGCGCGCTCCACAAGGCTATTGTGAAAGCCCATCCATTTACAGTCAGGCATTAAAAAGTCAGTTAGATTCTTTTGTGCTTCCTCCTGGTTCTGCCTTGGTGCAATATGTAGATGACCTTCTAGTGGCTGCTGATGACGAGGAAACTTGCAAAACAGCTACAATTTCCCTACTGCATCATTTGTCGGTTTTGCATCACAAGGTGTCACCTTCCAAACTGCAATATTGTTGTCAAGAGGTGACCTATTTAGGTCATCTCTTGTCAAAGGAGGGAAGAAGGTTGACCCCGGAGAGAATAAAAGCAATTACGCAGATGAATGCTCCTAGCACACAGAGAGAAGTGCGTGCGTTTTTAGGTATTACTTCATACTGCAGGCAATAGATCCCAAATTTTTCTCTCTTGGCAAAACCATTGGTGGCCCTGACTGGAAAAGGTGTTCCGAGTCCGGTGCCATGGTCTGACGAATGTCAGCAGAGTTTCTCTGAGTTACGAAATGCACTGTGTTCAGCTCCTGTGTTGGGTACACCTGACTACAGCAAGCCATTTACACTCTATGTTCATGAGAGAGAAGGTTGTGCGTTGAGCGTTTTGACGCAACGATTTGGTGATAAACAACGTCCTTGTGCGTATTTTTCATCAACATTGGACCCGGTAGCTAGAGCGTTGCCGAGTTGCTTAAGAGCTACAGCAGCAGCTGCAGTGTCCATTCGACAATCTGCTGGTCTGGTCATGAACAATATGCTAGTAGTCATGGTTCCACATGCCGTGGATACACTCATGAACCGAACAAAAACTCAGCACCTCACCAGTGCTAGATTATCAGGCTATGAGCTGACACTTCCAGCGAGTCACATTCAGATTAAAAGATGCAATGTACTGAATCCCGCAACACTATTGCCGACTAGCCAGGAGTCGAGTGATTCTGAACCCCATGACTGTTGTTTTAGAACCGAGGAAGAGACAAAAGGACGGATTGATCTCAAGGACACTCCGTTACCAGATCCAGATGGCACGTTATATGTTGACGGGTCTTGTTTTAAATTGGAGAATGGTGATGTGACAGCTGCCTACGCAGTAACAACTTTGAGTACGATTGTGGAGACTGCAAGAGTGAGTCAGAATTCTGCCGCAGAATTAATTGCATTGACTAGAGCGTGTGTTTTAGCTAAGGGAAAGAGAGTGAATGTGTTTACAGATAGTCAGTATGCGTTCGGTGTAGCGCATAGTTTTGGTCGACTGTGGAGAGAAAGAGGTTTTATTACGTCCCATGGGACTAAGATCCAGCATGGTCAGTTAGTCAATGACTTGTTGGAATCTCTAACCTTACCGACTGAAGTCGCGATTGTAAAGTGCAGCGCTCATCGAGCGGTTACGGATGATGTCGGTCGTGGAAATGCTTTTGCTGATGAGATAGCTAAAAAGACAGCTAGGAATACGATGAGTGGGATGTACGTTGCGACGTCTGCGAGATGGATTGCTGAATCAGGAATGTGTGAGAACACAGTGGAAAGTGTGAAAGCAATTCAGGAAGAAGCGACTGAAGAGGAAAAGATTGCATGGAAAGAGAAAACGGGTACATTGGACTCAAGTGGATGTTGGATTGACTTGTCGGAGCATCAGCGTTGGATGTTGCCTGATGCGTATGTGCTTGCGGTGGTAACGATGGCGCATGGAGCAACGCACATCAGTTCAAAGGGGATTTGTAAAATGTTGGCCCCAGTCTGGAGGAATGATGGAATCAGTAAGTGTGCAGAAAGAGTGGTTAAGAACTGCATGGTATGCCTGATGCATAATCCTGGTAAAGGAACCCCCACACCCGCTGGACATTTCGCGCCTCCTTCTTGTCCCTTTGAAGTGATTCAGTTGGATTTCATCCACATGGACCGATGTAATAACCTTAAATATGTCCTAGTGGTAGTCTGTGCTTTTTCGAGGTGGATTGAAGCATATCCGTTAAAAGATAACACTGCTTTGTCCACTGCTAAAATTCTCCTGAAAGAATACTTCCCCAGGTATGGAATGCCACGGATTGTATGGTCAGACAATGGGAGTGAGTTCGCAGGGAAAGTTATGCAGAGTGTGTGTGCAGGATTAGGGATAAAGCAAAAAATTCATAGTGCGAACCACCCCCAGTCAGCAGGTTTAGTTGAAGGGTACAATGGTACTCTTAAACTGAAACTTGCTAAGATCCAAGCTTCCACGGGTTTGTCCTGGCCAGATGCACTACCGTTGGCTTTGTTATCCACTAGAGCAACTGTACACTCTCGAGTAGGGCTTAGCCCATATGAGATTGTGTTCGGTCGCCCTGCAAATGTCTGGGGGGTACCGAGACCACGAGAATTCAAGCAGCTAGAGTACCCAATGTTAATTGATTACCTTTTTGACTTGACTGCTAAATTGAGTCTCATTCACCAACAGGTTTTTGATGCATTGCCAAAACCTCCGGAAAGTCCAGGCCACCAGCTGAAACCCGGAGATTCCATCCTCATCCGGAACTTCGGATGGACCAGGAATCTCCAACCAAAGTTTGTGGGCCCCTTTCAGGTGCTCTTGGCGACAAGGACTGCTGTACGTGTGGTTGGCCGGAAAAATTGGGTCCACGCCACTCACACTAAGCGTGTACCCCTTCCACTCCCTTATGACAATTGGGTTAGACAAGGAATTGGTGCCTCTGACACAGAACCTGTTCCTAGATATATTCCCTTTAGTGATGCAGAACTGACAACTGATTCACCGAACTCTAACTCCCCCCCTGAAGCTGCTTCTTTGATTACTGACCAGAACATTGCATCGAACGAACATTTGTCATCTGCGAATTCGAACATTGTTGCTCCTGCTGGAAATAGACTATTCCCGGATCAAACGAAGCCAGGAAAACTGAGATACAACCTTCGTTCTCAGTCTAAGGACAAATAAAGCAGGAAACTGCATTTTTCATATTTGATCTATTACATTATCAGCGGCCAGGAAGTTTACTGAACATTTTTTTCGTACTTCCCTGTTTGTTTCTGTTGTTTCTGTTACCTTGCCGTCTGGGTCGCCATAGGGTCGTGGCTTTGTGCCTAGTTGAATTTGCGGGGACCAGACACAAGGTCGGTCTTTCTGTTGGTTTTGGGAACTCCCAGGGCTGATAGAGGCATTTTCAACTACGTACAAATCATCAGTGGTCACGAGCGGTTGTAGAAGATGGAACTTCCTGGGCTGCGCCGAGAGAATGTAATTTATGCTCGCAGGAATAGATTATACAAAATTTTACATAACAAATGTTTTCTGACGCAATGTGTAATTACATTTTTGATTGCCTTTGGTATTCATTTAACCTTTGCACCGATCACGACTACAGTACCTCCCCATATTCCTGTTTCTCCTACTGTTGCTTCTCTTCATTCCTTTCATCCTTTCCCGGAACATGAGCAAGCTCGACGCTCGGAATTTATAAATAACACTTTTGTACAGCTCTTGCACCAACACCAACTGGTAGTTAACACAACGGACTGCTGTGTGTGTGGTTTGATACCACATACCATGGATAAAGGCATCCCCTACCTGGTCTTGCCTTTTAGCTATAATGGATCATGTCGGGCCTTTCAGACTGTATTTATCTATGCCCTAGAGACCTATCCCCCGCGTCCTCCACGTTCCACCAAGTATAACTCCGCTAATAAAGCCTTGTTAAAGGGAATAACTGACATGATTAAAGACGTCAACAACACCCCATTTATTCCTAAAGATGAGCTACGAGTTTATTTGAGTTGGAATGCTACGGAGTATAGCATTAGTTTGGGTGAAAACAAGCGTAAGAGCTCCACTCCAGTTTGGGTCATACCTCACCGAGGTCAAATCTGTTTGCAAGGTAATGGGAGGAATCCAAGAGCTCGGCTAGGGAAGAGTGACTGTGTTGAAACTTATGTGTATCCATCAAACTCCTCCCCTGCCTTCCTAACTGCTAAGGGTACCTACTTCATCTGTCGAGATAGAGCATATACATGGTTGCCTGCTGACTTTTCAGGTTCATGTTATATTGCTCGACTGTTGCCTCCGACATACACAGCTGCCCCAAATTATCACAAAACCAGAGTTGTAAGAGGTGTCTTTAACAAGGAAGATACTGCTGGTCAGGAAGCCGGAGACTTCTTCAAAGGTTTCCTTCCGTTTTGGGGGCCTATGGCCAATAGTAGAAACCTACGTCAGCTAACACGAGTAGTTGAGTCTACTATTACAGAAACTGCTGGTGCCCTTAGTAACTTAACAGCTGAGCTCCAGGCGGATCGTCTCATGACATTACAGAATCGTATGGTTCTTGATGTAATACTTGCAGATCGAGGTGGGGTATGCAGAATGATCCAATCGAGCTGCTGTGTTTATATCCCTAATAATGCTCCAACAGTGTACGAAGCCATCTCTAAGCTACACAAGATCTCCGACTCTATTCATGTAGACAAGGGAAATTGGTCATTAATGGAATGGCTTTGGACTCTGTTATCAGCGTGGGGATGGAAGGTTCTGATGGTCATTGGTATTGTCTTAGTGTTCCTATTCTCGTGCTGTCTTGTTATCCAGTGTGGTCCTGCCTTGTGTAGCCTTTGTGCTGCAACCTGTTTAAGGAAACCGCCTGTGTTGGGAGACAAGGTACGAGAAAGAATAATGCTACAGCAACATATCACTGACCTGATGAACATCGAGATAGACCCTGACATAGAGTGAGAAATTGCCTATGTAAGGGCAAAAGGAGGGTCTGAGGTTCCGTGACGATTCGAACCCGTGTTTTCGACATTGTCGTAAACCTATAATCCCGGTACCAGTAAACCGTAAATGATCCATATAGCATATTCGGGTTGTTTTCACTATGCTATGAGCAAGAGCACTCTTGTTATGAGCACATTTCCAGTATACCTATGGCATCCATTTTGAGAATACGGCATCCATCTTGTATTCTTGCCCTCACATAGTCAATGAACAAACAGTGACCTCTGATCAATTCATTTTCGCTAAAGGACACGTAGGCTTCAGCCCGGCGATGCACCTTGTTAATGACACGTAAACCTTAGTTCAGAAACGCTGTGGCCGCATGACTCGACAGAAGCTGCCTCCTCTGCCTGAGGCTAGTCCTGCTATACTGGTTCTCGTGCTCGTTGGCCTGATCATGATTAGGTGGCCGAAGACAGTAGCCTTGCCCATTTACGACCCACAAACATCTCTTATCCTGCTTTTCTATCGCTTACACCTGGCTCTGCTCCTTTCCTTCTGGGCCTTTATTATGGGGAGGTAACGAAATTTATGATGAGGCGGTCCGGCTCCTGAATGAGAAGATGACATAAGATTATGATTGAACAGTGGGAACCCCTCATTCGTAATGTTTGACATCAGAACTTCGTTGACTGTTCCTGTTTGACGCCAAATATTTATTGTTTAGGATACAAAGTTTAAGAAATGTACAAGTATGTGAAGAATGTTGCCTACAGCTAAAAATTGTATATTTAAGGAACAACCCACTTAGGACAAATCGAACAGGCTCCTAGAATCTGCCCGTGTGTAGTTTCTGTGACTTCTGTATCCCTGCAGTAATAAACCTTTGGTCTTTGACGCCACCATCGAGAAGCCCGTGCTTCTGTTTATCTGTGCACCGAGACAGGTAGAACTCAGGGGTCTTCGGGTGTGTATCCCTGGCACCTCTGGACCTTAATTTAGTCCAGAACTCCAGATGGAAGGATGAAAGGGTGGATGGTTGAAGGATGGATGTATGGAAGGATGGATGTAAGGATGAAAGGATGTGTGAAAGTGTGGGTGGATGAATAATGGATGGATGTGATGAGGTCTAACAGGCGCATTTATGGTTGTCAAAAGTTGATGAGGAGGAGTACCAGTTTCTAGAAACTTTTGTCGGAAGGGGGTCCTTACGCCTAAAAAGGTTTTACAAGGGCGTCTAGGCATCAAAAACTTTGAAGACCTCTGATGTAGAAGGATGTGAAACTCAAAGCGGTTTATTCTGCTGTCTCCAGAGTAACTAAAACAGGTCACCACCTGATCTGCAGGTGAGCAGGGAGTCTGTGTTCTCAAAGTACAATACACCTAAGATTGTCATTGGCATCTTAGTCTGTGCATTATTGCACAGTTGGAGCGGAGCTAGACCCCAGGAAGCTTGTGGGACAGCTTGTCCTAGGTAAGGATTAAACATCTCTAGGAATTCAAAGCAGTGTCTGTTGCAAGCTCTCACTATACACTGCACTATTGCTTCATTCTTGTCATTTCCCAGCTAGAGGTGGGAAGATGGCACCCTTACCGTGTTGGTTTACTTCATGCCCTACATAAAGCATCTAAAGGCTTGGCCTGGCACCTAAAGCGAATCACAGGCTAATCAGCAACTCCTTTACCATGATCTGCTTCAATTATGTCATTATTATAGATTTGCGGTACCTGCCCAACTGGGCATGCCAATTAAAGGAGATTTCGAGTAAGCAAGGGAGGGGAGGCAGCTAAGACAGGGAGAAAGAGAGCAAGGAAAACAGAGAGCCTGTAACAGAAACACAGAAACCACAGAGTAGAATGTAGCAGAATGGGAAAAGAGAGCTTAAGAATCCGGAATAATTGTGACCTAAATAGAACTACTGGGGTAAATATAACAAGCATTTGCAATGCAATAGGTCTTGCATTCCTGAAAGTTTGAGCCATTGGCGCTGCAAATAATGAAACACCAATAGCTCCAATTTAGTAATGTGAGATCTATTGCATTGCAAATGTTTTTTTGGAGGGAGTAAGTGAATTGCCCAGAATCACAGGCCATCAAGCGTCCCTGCTGAGACTCTAAACCGGTTCCCCAGCTTCGAGGTAGACCGCTCTAGCAGTTATGCCACATCCTCTCCTACAATTTCAAAGATATTACAAGATAACCCTTTAGCTCCATGCTCAAAACTGGTTAGATGCTTACCAACATATAGGTGATCTTTGACGCACCAACTGAATTTCAATCTTAAATCAACTATGTTAAAATTAATAACATAAGTCTGCTTTTTAAAATATCACATTCACGTTGATTCAACAATTTAAAAGGGGGGGTCACAGGTTTTAGATGCAAATCACATTCCACTGCTCTAGCGACATCTATAATGGCTTAAAAATAACATGTTTGTGAATGTCTTATCACATCATTATCTGTGGTACACTGCACCAGGCACACATTCAATGGCTTCAAAATGTGTGGGATGCAAATTGTGAAACGGGAGGAGTTTTTTTAAATGAGCCTGCCACAGAAACGCCAATACCGTCGGTCCACCGTGTAGCAAAAAAAAAATTAAAAAAATAGATAACCATTTGTCACATATAAAATGCAATTTTACACATGGTAAAAGAAGCAGCTGCCATATGCAGCTACAACCTGCATCCAAAAAAAATTGTAATAAAGCAGTTGGCAGTAATTCACCACGTTATGAGATTGTTGCTGGTGAAAGCCTTTAAAGGCTTGAAAGCTTTGCGGTTTCTTCCAGTCTCATTGTCAAGAATGTTTTGTCGTTTGTGACACTTGCTGCTTTAGTGCAATTTGTATGGTTTTAAAGTGGTTCCCTGCTAGAACAAGACTTTTTTCCTGTTTACATAAGACTGAAAATATTTTTGCCAAAATTTATGGTTACGCTGCAAGTAAATTAAAAAAAAGCGGGCGCCATTACTAAAGCTGGCGTCTCACCAGTGCTCTTAAGAAAAAGTAAACAAAGAGTTCTCAGAAGGGCTAATGTAAGCTAATCAGTTAAGGACACTGTAAAAGGGTCCATTCCTGATGGGCGGTTACAAATGCAGACAAGGTGCAACTAAGGAGAGACTAACAAGCCTGTTAAGAAATCAGAAGCAACCATTTAGAAACAACAGCAACAGGAGCACAATAGGAAAGATGGGCAGAGATTGGGTGGAGCTCAAAGTCCATACCAGAGTACCCCATGCCTCACAGCAGCGCATGCGCTGCACAGGCTCGACCTAAAAATTGTTCCCATTTGCTTCATTTAATATAGTATGTATGTAGCCTTGCTCAAGGAAACATTTGTGAAATTATGTTTGACATTCACAAAGAATGTGCTTAATAGACCATTGAATAGAACTTACTGTATATTAGGTCTCGACTATTTTATCACGCAAGTGATAAATAGACGAGAGTATTGAGGGCCAAATAAGCTCTGAGTCCAACGGCAGATTTGCTACAGTTCATGTGCTCCGTGCGCGTGCACAAACCAGCTACGTCACAAACCAACATTTGTCTGTCAGTGCCTCACACACCTCAAAGGGTCCGCTCCCCGCCTGCACATCGCATTCTCCTACTTCTTCAAAGGCTCCGCTCCCCGCCCCCCGCCTGCACATCGCACTCTCCTACTTCCCCTCCCACCTCCCACGGCCACTCTTCCCATTCACGCGCTCTGCAGGTCACCATTTGCCAGCATGTGTCCACCGCCCTGTTTGCTGCCAAATTCGTCTCCTCTCTTCTCTGTCGCTTCAGGTACTTCCTCCCTCCCCCTTTCCTGCCTGTTTTCTCTCGCTCCTATCTCTTCTCTCCCTGTCCTCTCCTCATTCTTTTTAAGCCCCCCTTTCCTGCACCCTTCCTTTCTTCGCTCGTATTCGTTTTTTTTCTCTTTGCTTGCATTTCACTTTCTCCATTTTTTTTTTTTGCTTTAAGCTTGCTCCTCCTCGTTGGGTACAGCTGCTTGGACGTTGTGCTTTATTGGTCGCTTCATATTTACAAAAAGCGCTCACCGCACACGCCGCCTCCCCCTCCTTGGCTACAGCTGCTTTGGATATTGCGCATTATTAACGCTTTATATTTACAAAAAGGCCATGGTGCAACATCTCACTTTAACTTAAAATATGGTAGCAGCAACTCTTGTGTGGCTGCTTTATATTGACCAAAAAGCACTCACCGGGACGTCGCACTTTAACTTTAAATATTGTGTTTTTATTTACAATGTGACACTACGTACTTCAGATTTAACATGCCAGCTGCGCGCCTTACTTTTGTGCTGGGCGACTCAACTGAATATACTTTGAAAACATTCATATGTTTTTTTCAACAGCGCACCTTGCCGTGCTACTTTCACTATGGTATCCATGCGTCTATTGTCAGCAGCTCAACGCCCCTTTAAGATGCATGCTGTCTTCAAGGCCTGCTCCTCCAATTGGCCACTGCCTGCGCTTTTAAATCCTGACATACGTCCTGCTGCAGAGACTACCCACAGCACGAACCACATTGGCTTTTTATCACTTTCAAAACCAAGAGCTTTAACTTTCACAAATGCGACACGTATTGCATTGCAAATGCTTGTATTATTAGTCACTGATCCAACACAGATCGGTAACCAAAATTAAACAAGTATTTGCAATGCAATATGTATGGCATTAGTGAAATTTCAACATGGCGGGCGCCTGCCTTTACTTTCAATTTATACATTTTTATAGCATTGACGGCACCCCGCGCTCTAGCTTTTAACATATAAAGTTAAAGCGCAGCACAAGGCAAAGGCTACAAAACCATACAAAAAAATGCTTGTTCTTGTGTAAGTCTTTCCCCCTGCACTCTCTGTTATTCTGTCACCCACCTGCTTCATTCACCCTGATTCCTCTCTCACACTTGTCTATGTGCTCTATCCACTGCTTCCACCACCAGCGCACTTCGTCCAACTTTCCCGATCACCTTGTTGTGCCTTTCTGCCCTCTGTTGGACTCGTTTTCCCCTTGTTTTCCTGCCCTTATGCCCACTGTTAGACTAATTTTTTGTGCCTTTCTGCCCTCTGTTAGACTTGTTTTTGTGCCTTTCTGCCCTCTGCATCACCACATCATCACTCAGCGCTACCCCAGCATCACTCAGCACCACAACAGCATCACTCAGCACCACCATAGCACCACTCATCACCACCACAGCACCACTCACCACCACCACAGCACCACTCAGCACCACCACAGCACCACTCAGCACCACCACAGCATCACTCAGCACCACCACACCACCACTCAGCACCACCACAGCATCACTCAGCACCACCACACCACCACTCAGCAACACCACATTATCACTCAGCACCGCCACAGCACCACCACAGCATCACTCAGCACCACCACACCACCACTCAGCACCACCACAGCATCACTCACCACTACCCCATTATCACTCAGCAACACCACATTATCACTCAGCACCGCCACAGCACCACCACACCACCACTCAGCACCACCACAGCATCACTCAGCACCACCACATTATCACTCAGCACCACCATAGCACCACTCAGCACCACCGCAGTATCACTCAGCACCACCACAGCATCACTCAGCACCGCCACTGCATCACTCAGCACCACCACAGCATCACTCAGCACCGCCACTGCATCACTCAGCACCATCACAGCACCACCAAAACAGCACCACTCACCACCACCACATTATCACTCAGCAACACTGCATTATCACTCAGCACCACCACAGCACCACTCAGCACCACCACAGCATCGCTCAGCACCACCACACCACCACTCAGCACCACCGCAGCTTCACTCAGCACCACCACAGCACCACTCAGCACCACCACAGCACCACTCAGCAGCACCACAGCACCACCACGGAATCACTCTGCACCACCACAGCACCACTCAGCACCACTCGGCAACACCACAGCATCACTCAGCACCACTCAGCACCACCACAGCACCACTCAGCACCACCACAGCACCACTCAGCACCACCACAGCACCACTCAGTACCACCACATCATCACTCAGCACCACCACATCATCACTCAGCACCACCACAGCATCACTCAGCACCACCACAGCATCACTCAGCACCACCACAGCATCACTCAGCACCACCACATTATCACTCAACACCACCATATCACTCCTCAGCACCACCACTCAGCACCAGCACAGCATCACTCAGCACCACCACAGCACCACTCAGCACCACCACAGCATCACTCAGCACCACCACACCACCATTTAGCACCACCCCAGCATCACTCAGCACCACCACAGCACCACCACAGCACCACTCAGCACCACCACAGCATCACTCTGCACCACCACAGCACCACCACATTATCACTCAGCAACACCACAATATCACTCAGCACTACCACAGCACCACTCAGCCCCACCACGCACCACTCAGCAGCACCACTGCATCACACAGCGCCACCACAGCACCACTCAGCGCCACCCCAGCATCACTCAGTGCCACCCCAGCATCACTCAGCACTACCCCAGCATCACTCAGCGCCACCACAGCATCACTCAGCGCCACCACAGCATCACTCAGCGCCACCACAGCATCATTCAGCGCCACCACAGCACCACTCAGCACGACCCCAGCATCACTCAGCACCACCACAGCACCACTCAGCACCACTCGGCACTACCACAGCATCACTCAGTGTCACCACAGCATCACTCAGTGTCACCACAGCACCACTCAGCGCCACCACAGCATCACTCAGTGCCACCACAGCACCACTCAGCACCACTCAGCGCTACCAAAGCATCCCTCAGCACCTCCACTTTATCACTCAGCGCTACCCCAGCATCACTCACCACCACCACAGCACCACTCAGCAACACCACCACAGCATCACTCAGAGAAACCACAGCACCACCACAGCACCACTCAGCACCACCACAGCACCACTCAGCACCACCACAGCATCACTCAGCACCACCACACCACCACCCAGCACCACCACAGCATCACTCAGCACCACCACAGCATCACTCAGCACCACCATGGCATCACTCAGCACCACCACAGCACCACTCAGCACCACCACAGCACCACTCAGCACCACCACAGCACCACTCAGAACCACCACTGCATCACACAGCACCACCACAGCACCACTCAGCGCCACACGAGCATCACTCAGTGCCACCCCAGCATCACTCAGCACCACCACAGCATCACTCAGCGCCACCACAGCATCACTCAGCGCCACAACAGCATCACTTAGCATCACCACAGCATCACTCAGCGCCACCACAGCATCACTCAGCACTACCACAGCACCACTCAGCACCACCACAGCATCACTCAGCACCAACACAGCATCACTCAGCGCCACCCAAGCACCACTCAGCATCACCACATCATCACTCAGCACCACCACAGCACCACTCAGCACCACCACATTATCACTCAGCGCCACCACATTATCACTCAGCACCACCACAACACCATTCAGCACCACCACAACATCACTCAGCACCACCACAGCATCACTCAGCACCACTCAGCAACACCACCACAGCATCACTCAGAGCAACCACAGCACAACTCAGCACCGCCACAGCATCACTCAGCACCACCACAGCATTACTCAGCACCACCAAAGCATCACTCAGCACCACCCCAGTATCACTCATCACCACCACAGAACCACTCAGCACCACCACAGCACCACCACAGATCTCACTGCCTGTAGAACCTCTACCGCTGAGATCTGCTCTGCCTCCCACTGTGAGGATTTGGCCGCTTTTTTTATCAATAAAGTGGAAGGAATTTATCGAGCCTTTCCCAGCTCTACAGGTTCCCGGCAGCTTATCACAGCCACTTCTAAAACCACTTTTTCGCTATCCTACCTTCCGGAGCTTTCTACGGAGGAGTTCGACAAACTCGCGATTAGGGTGAAATCAGGTTCCCCGAAAGATCCCTTGCGGCCCTCACAATTTAGAGAATCCTCCGTCTGCCTTCCCCCGCTCTGTAAACTTATCAATTTATCACTGTCCTCGGGCTCTGTACCAGCTGCCTGGAAACAGGCGCAGATAATTCCTATCTTGAAAAAACCTGCTTTGGACCCTAAAAAAGCTGAAAACTATCGCCCCATTTCTCTCCTCCCGTGGGCTGCTAAGCTGACTGAGGCCCATGTTAATACTATTCTAGCAAAACATCTCCATTCTGCGAATATTTTAGATCCCTCGCAGAATGGGTTCAGGCCCGGCCATAGCACCGAGACGGCGCTCCTGTATATGGCTGAACATCTCCGCATGTTAGAGGATTCAGGTCACACGGCGGCACTTGTGCTCCTCGATCTAAGTGCCGCCTTCGACACTGTCTCCCATGACATTCTACTCCAACGTCTGGTTGAGGCAGGGGTGGATAAGCTGGCCCTTGAATGGTTCAGATCTTTTCTATCTGATCGCTCCTTCAGGGTCACCACTCCCCCCTTTGAATCCAAACCTCATGCGATTGCCCAGGGCGTCCCCCAGGGATCGGCCTTAAGCCCCACTCTTTTTAACCTTTATGTCCAGCCGCTGGCTGATGTCGCCAAGCGTGGGAACCTTTCCATCGTGTACTACGCAGACGACACGCAGCTTGCGGTCGTGATTAGTGGGGCTACCGATCTCGAGGCAGCCAAGTTCCGTGAGGGACTCATATCTGTGGCCCACTGGATGAATGATAATTTCCTACAATTGAATGCTAAAAAAACCGAGGTGCTCATTGTGGGGAAACAAATTCATCTGTGGGGCGACAGCTGGTGGCCATGTGAGCTCGGCCCTACCCCTACCCCTGTCACTGAAGTCAAAAACCTCGGGGTGTGGTTTGACTCTCAACTGAGCTTTTCCACTCACACCAAAAAGACAGCGGCATCTTGCTTTGGAATTTTGCGTCAGCTTCGGTCCACCTTCAAATACTTTGACGCTCCTACACGTCAACTCATTGTGCAAGCTTTGATTCTGTCTAAATTAGACTATGCCAGCTCTCTTTTTCTTGGAGTCAATCAGGCGGAGCTCTCCCGTCTCCAACGCGTCCAGAACGCTGCCGCCAGGGCTCTGGTTGGTTTGCCTAAATTCTGCTCAGCTAGGAGAACCATCTTTAATCTCCATTGGCTCCCAGTGGCACAGAGAATAAAGTTTAAATCTTTGATTTTGACATTCAAAATCCTTAAGCTTTCTTCTCCTCAGATTCTGCAGCAACTCATTTCTCCTTATGTTCCAGCTCGTTCTCTGCGGTCTTCTGTTCTCCACCTTGCCACTGTTCCCCGTTTCAAGAGATCCAGGACTGGCGGCCGCTCCTTTCGAGTCCTTGCCGCCAAACTGTGGAATTCCTTGCCCGTCCACATCCGTGCTATCGATGAGCTCCTTGCTTTTAGGAAGGCGGTTAAAACTTTTCTTTTCCCCATAGCCCCTTAGTTTTGTTGCCGTTGTGTTGTGTTCCCACCTCCTGTCCGGTTTTTTGTTCTGCACTAGCCCCAAGACGCCCCTTTGCTGGGGCAGCTGTGCGCTCAATAAATCAGGATAACATAACATAACATAACATTATCACTTAGCACCACCACATTATTACTCAGCACCACCACAGCACCACTCAGCACCACCACATTATCACTCAGCACCCCCACAGCATCACTCAGCACCACCACAGTACCACTCAGCACCACCACAGCATCACTCAGCACCACCACATTATCACTCAGCACTACCACAGCACCACTCAGCCCCACCATGCACCAATCAGCACCACCACTGCATCACACAGCGCCACCACAGCACCACTCAGCGCCACCCCAGCATCACTCAGCACCACCACAGCATCACTCAGCGCCACCACAGCATCACTCAGTGTCACCACAGCATCACTCAGTGCCACCACAGCATCACTCAGTGCCACCACAGCATCACTCAGCGCTACCAAAGCATCCCTCAGCACCACCACATTATCACTCAGCGCTACCCCAGCATCACTCAGCACCACCACAGCACCACTCAGGACCACCACAGAATCACAACAGCATCACTCAGCACCACCACAGCACCACTCAGCACCACCACATTATCACTCTGCACCACATTATCACTGAGCACCACCACAGCACCAATCAGCACCAGCACAACATCACTCAGCACCACCACAGCACCACCACAGCACCACTCAGAGCAACCACAGCACCACCACAGCACCACCACAGCACCACTCAGCACCACTCAGCACCACCACAGCATCACTCAGCACCACCACACCACCATGCAGCACCACCACGGCACCAATCAGCACCAGCACAACATCACTCAGCACCACCACAGCACCACCACAGCATCACTCAGAGCAACCACAGCACCACCACAGCACCACCACAGCACCACTCAGCACCACTCAGCACCACCACAGCATCACTCAGCACCACCACACCACCACGCAGCACCACCACAGCATCACTCAGCACCACCACAGCACCACTCAGCACCACCACAGCACCACTCAGCACCACCACAGCATCACTCAGCACCACCACAGCACCACCATGATATCACTCAGCACCACCACAGCATCACTCAGCACCACCACAGCACCACTCAGCACCACCACAGCACCACTCAGCACCACCACTGCATCACACAGCGCCACCACAGCACAACTCAGCACCACCACAGCACAACTCAGCAGCACCACAGCATCACTCTGCACCACCACAGCACCACTCAGCACCACTCGGCACCACCACAGCATCACTCAGCACCACTCAGCACCGCCACAGCACCACTCAGTACCAGCACATTCTCACTCAGCACCACCACAGCATCACTCAGCACCACCACAGCATCACTCAGCACCACCACAGCATCACTCAGCACCACCACAGCATCACTCAGCACCACCACATTATCACTCAGCAACACCACATTATCACTCTGCACCACCACAGCACCACTCAGCACCACCACAGCATCACTCAGCACCACCTCAGCACTACCACAGCATCACTCAGCACCACAGCACCACCACATTATCACTCAGCACCACCACATTATCACTCAGCACCACCACAGCATCACTCAGCACCACCACAGCATCACTCAACACCACCACATCACTCCTAAGCACCACCACTCAGCACCACTCAGCACCAGCACAGCATCACTCAGCACCACCACAGCACCACTCAGCACCACCACAGCATCACTCAGCACCACCACACCACCATTCAGCACCACCCCAGCATCACTCAGCACCACCACAGCACCACCACAGCACCACTCAGCACCACCACAGCATCACTCAGCACCACCACAGCGCCACCACAGCACCACTCAGCGCCACCCCAGCATCACTCAGCGCCACCCCAGCATCACTCAGCACTACCCCAGCATCACTCAGCGCCACCACAGCATCACTCAGCGCCACCACAGCATCACTCAGCGCCACCACAGCATCATTCAGCGCCACCACAGCACTACTCAGCACGACCCCAGCATCACTCGGCACCACCACAGCATCACTCAGCGCCACCACAGCATCACTCAGTGTCACCACAGCATCACTCAGCGCCACCACAGCATCACTCAGTGCCACCACAGCATCACTCAGCACCACCACAGCATCACTCAGCACCACCATGGCATCACTCAGCAACACCACCACAGCATCACTCACCACCACCACATTATCACTCAGCAACACCGCATTATAACTCGGCACCACCACAGCACCACTCAGCACCACCACAGCATCGCTCAGCACCACCACACCACCACTCAGCACCACCGCAGCTTCACTCAGCACCACCACAGCACCACTCAGCACCACCACAGCACCACTCAGCAGTACCACAGCACCACCACAGCATCACTCTGCACCACCACAGCACCACTCAGCACCACTTGGCAACACCACAGCATCACTCAGCACCACTCAGCACCACCACAGCACCACTCAGCACCACCACAGCACCACTCAGCACCACCACAGCACCACTCAGTACCACCACATTATCACTCAGCACCACCACAGCACCACTCAGCACCACCACAGCATCGCTCAGCACCACCACAGCATCGCTCAGCACCACCACACCACCACTCACTACCACCACAGCTTCACTCAGCACCACTCAGCACCACCACAGCACCACTCAGCAGCACCACAGCACCACCACAGCATCACTCTGCACCACCACAGCACCACTCAGCACCACTCGGCACCACCACAGCATCACTCAGCACCACCACAGCACCACTCAGCACCACCACAGCACCACTCAGCACCACTCAGTACCACCACATTATCACTCAGCACCACCACAGCATCACTCAGCACCACCACAGCATCACTCAGCACCACCACAGCATCACTCAGCACCACCACAGCATCACTCAGCACCACCACATTATCACTCAGCAACACCACATTATCACTCTGCACCACCACAGCACCACTCAGCACCACCACAGCATCACTCAGCACCACCTCAGCACTACCACAGCATCACTCAGCACCACAGCACCACTCAGCACCACCACATTATCACCACATTATCACTCAGCACCATTACAGCACCACTCAGTACCACCACATCATCACTCAGCACCACCACATCATCACTCAGCACCACCACATCATCACTCAGCACCACCACAGCATCACTCAGCACCACCACAGCATCACTCAGCACCACCACAGCATCACTCAGCACCACCACATTATCACTCAACACCACCACATCAATCCTCAGCACCACCACTCAGCACCACTCAGCACCAGCACAGCATCACTCAGCACCACCACAGCACCACTCAGCACCACCACAGCATCACTCAGCACCACCACACCACCATTCAGCACCACCCCAGCATCACTCAGCACCACCACAGCACCACCACAGCACCACTCAGCACCACCACAGCATCACTCTGCACCACCACAGCACCACCACATTATCACTCAGCAACACCACATTATCACTCAGCACTACCAAAGCACCACTCAGCACCACTCAGCCCCACCACGCACCACTCAGCAGCACCACTGCATCACACAGCGCCACCACAGCACCACTCAGCGCCACCCCAGCATCACTCAGTGCCACCCCAGCATCACTCAGCGCCACCCCAGCATCACTCAGCACTACCCCAGCATCACTCAGCGCCACCACAGCATCACTCAGCGCCACCACAGCATCACTCAGCGCCACCACAGCACCACTCAGCACGACCCCAGCATCACTCAGCACCACCACAGCGCCACTCAGCACCACTCGGCACCACCACAGCATCACTCAGCGTCACCACAGCATCACTCAGTGTCACCACAGCACCACTCAGCGCCACCACAGCATCACTCAGTGCCACCACAGCACCACTCAGCACCAATCAGCGCTACCAAAGCATCCCTCAGCACCACCACATTATCACTCAGCGCTACCCCAGCATCACTCACCACCACCACAGCACCACTAAGCAACACCACCACAGCATCACTCAGAGAAACCACAGCACCAACACAGCACCACTCAGCACCACCACAGCACCACTCAGCACCACCACAGCATCACTCAGCACCACCACACCACCACCCAGCACCACCACAGCATCACTCAGCACTACCACACCACCACCCAGCACCACCACAGCATCACTCAGCACCACCACAGCACCACTCAGCACCACCACAGCACCACTCAGCACCACCACAGCACCACTCAGAACCACCACTGCATCACACAGCACCACCACAGCACCACTCAGCGCCACCCGAGCATCACTCAGTGCCACCCGAGCATCACTCAGTGCCACCCCAGCATCACTCAGCACCACCACAGCATCACTCAGCACCACCACTGCACCACTCAGCACCACCACATTATCACTCAGCACCACCACATTATCACTCAGCGCCACCACATTATCACTCAGCACCACCACAACACCATTCAGCACCACCACAACATCACTCAGCACCACCACAGCATCACTCAACACCACTCAGCAACACCACCACAGCATCACTCAGAGCAACCACAGCACAACTCAGCACCACCACAGCATTACTCAGCACCACCACAACATCACTCAGCACCACCACAGCATCACTCAACACCACTCAGCAACACCACCACAGCATCACTCAGAGCAACCACAGCACAACTCAGCACCACCACAGCATCACTCAGCACCACCACATTATCACTCAACACCACCACATCAATCCTCAGCACCACCACTCAGCACCACTCAGCACCAGCACAGCATCACTCAGCACCACCACAGCACCACTCAGCACCACCACAGCATCACTCAGCACCACCACACCACCATTCAGCACCACCCCAGCATCACTCAGCACCACCACAGCACCACCACAGCACCACTCAGCACCACCACAGCATCACTCTGCACCACCACAGCACCACCACATTATCACTCAGCAACACCACATTATCACTCAGCACTACCAAAGCACCACTCAGCACCACTCAGCCCCACCACGCACCACTCAGCAGCACCACTGCATCACACAGCGCCACCACAGCACCACTCAGCGCCACCCCAGCATCACTCAGTGCCACCCCAGCATCACTCAGCGCCACCCCAGCATCACTCAGCACTACCCCAGCATCACTCAGCGCCACCACAGCATCACTCAGCGCCACCACAGCATCACTCAGCGCCACCACAGCACCACTCAGCACGACCCCAGCATCACTCAGCACCACCACAGCGCCACTCAGCACCACTCGGCACCACCACAGCATCACTCAGCGTCACCACAGCATCACTCAGTGTCACCACAGCACCACTCAGCGCCACCACAGCATCACTCAGTGCCACCACAGCACCACTCAGCACCAATCAGCGCTACCAAAGCATCCCTCAGCACCACCACATTATCACTCAGCGCTACCCCAGCATCACTCACCACCACCACAGCACCACTAAGCAACACCACCACAGCATCACTCAGAGAAACCACAGCACCAACACAGCACCACTCAGCACCACCACAGCACCACTCAGCACCACCACAGCATCACTCAGCACCACCACACCACCACCCAGCACCACCACAGCATCACTCAGCACTACCACACCACCACCCAGCACCACCACAGCATCACTCAGCACCACCACAGCACCACTCAGCACCACCACAGCACCACTCAGCACCACCACAGCACCACTCAGAACCACCACTGCATCACACAGCACCACCACAGCACCACTCAGCGCCACCCGAGCATCACTCAGTGCCACCCGAGCATCACTCAGTGCCACCCCAGCATCACTCAGCACCACCACAGCATCACTCAGCACCACCACTGCACCACTCAGCACCACCACATTATCACTCAGCACCACCACATTATCACTCAGCGCCACCACATTATCACTCAGCACCACCACAACACCATTCAGCACCACCACAACATCACTCAGCACCACCACAGCATCACTCAACACCACTCAGCAACACCACCACAGCATCACTCAGAGCAACCACAGCACAACTCAGCACCACCACAGCATTACTCAGCACCACCAAAAAATCACTCAGCACCACCCCAGTATCACTCAGCACCACCACAGAACCACTCAGCACCACCACAGCACCACCACATTATCACTTAGCACCACCACATTATTACTCAGCACCACCACAGCACCACTCAACGCCATCACAGCATCACTCAGCACCACCACATTATCACTCAGCACCCCCACAGCATCACTCAGCACCACCACAGTACCACTCAGCACCACCACAGCATCACTCAGCACCACCACATTATCACTCAGCACTACCACAGCACCACTCAGCCCCACCATGCACCAATCAGCACCACCACTGCATCACACAGCGCCACCACAGCACCACTCAGCGCCACCCCAGCATCACTCAGCACCACCACAGCATCACTCAGCGCCACCACAGCATCACTCAGTGCCACCACAGCATCACTCAGTGCCACCACAGCATCACTCAGCGCTACCAAAGCATCCCTCAGCACCACCACATTATCACTCAGCGCTACCCCAGCATCACTCAGCACCACCACAGCACCACTCAGGACCACCACAGAATCACCACAGCATCACTCAGCACCACCACAGCACCACTCAGCATCACCACATTATCACTCGGCACCACATTATCACTGAACACCACCACAGCACCAATCAGCACCAGCACAACATCACTCAGCACCACCACAGCACCACCACAGCACCACTCAGAGAAACCACAGCACCACCACAGCACCACCACAGCACCACTCAGCACCACTCAGCACCACCACAGCATCACTCAGCACCACCACACCACCACGCAGCACCACCACAGCACCAATCAGCACCAGCACAACATCACTCAGCACAACCACAGCACCACCACAGCATCACTCAGAGCAACCACTGTGGAATTCAAAAACCTTGGAGTCCATTAAAAGCAGTGAGGCTGACACAGAATTCTGAAATATCAAAGGACAGTTTATTACATGAAGTGAGGCTGCGTCGTCCAAAGGCCATGGCAAATGAATGAGGCAGTCTGAGGAAGTCAGAAGGCAGGCGCCTTATATACATTTTCAGACTTACACAGTAAGCATACATGAAAGGGGGCAGTCTTGATTCCTGTGAGCACACAAGGAATACCAAATAAGGACATATAGAACCAAGTGGGAGGAACTAACAGTTTCAGAACGTAGTGAACACATTCCTATGTAAAACTTAATCAGTAACAGATGCAGACTCTACCAGGCATTTCTGAGCATGCGTGGAAGTGGAGGAGGCTAAATATATCTTGTTACTAGGCAGACTTCAGGCGCAGCTAAAAGGAAGGTAGGACAATACAGATAGTGAGCACATGGCAGCACATGGTAGCCAATATGGCCTCCAGAAACTAAAATGGCTTCTAAAAAGCGGATAAGATAACTTCTAAATGCAAAATGGCTTCTGCTAACGCTAACCCATTTATGCTAATTTACAACAGACGGCCGTTTTAGCGTTTGCTGAAGACATTCGTATTATTCAGTAGGAATATGGGAAACAGGTGCTCATTAATTTGAACATAATTTTGTCAATTTTCTAATTCATTGCTAGATAACCATTTCCATTCTAAACATTTCAGCAAGGGTATGACCAGGGATACTAAAGAACGGAACATTAGGTCATAAGCATACATACAAACAGTAGGAAGAAATAATGACCACTATTACAGAGAAAATTAGCATTTTCACAACCCTAAGCAATAGCAAATCCTAAAATCTTTCAGAAAACACTATATACTCATATAAAACAGTATCAATGCAATCCTTCAATGCTCTCAAGTTGGGTATAGAAACTATTCCACAGAGAATGAACTTTTATTCTACCTAAACTAAACAGAACACTACTCTAGAATATTGCAGGCAAGACAATAAAAATTAATTCCACAACACCCAGTATTTTTAACCTTTAAGGAATCACTTTTATAACCACAACTTATGCCCAGAGTCCAATTCCAAGTCTCTCTGGCAGACTGTTATTGCTCATCGAATCTCTTCATCCATCGCTGCAAGGGCCTCATCATTTCAGTCCTTCCATAGAAATGTATCTCAGCATCCGTTGGAGTGCCCTTTTTGGCAAACAATCATAGTTCAGTCAAAAGTCTCAAGTTCACAAGGGCAGTGCACCAGTGTCTCTCATCTGCGGCAGACACTACGGCAGACACTACAAATGACGTACTCTTCGTGATCAAGGGCACAAAGCATCTCATGCAGATCCAAGCACTGTCAAGAAAACTCCTTTAGCAAATCAGCAGCACTTTCAAACTCCAACACTCCTTGTTCGGTGTCAGAGGACGCTCAAGCTGCTCGTTCATGGGCACCATAAGATAGTGCCTCTTGCCAATCTCGAATTCTCCATTTCATTTCTTTTTCGTTGGAGCAAAGGTGAAAAAGGGAACGGTGTGGCCAACTTAGACCAAGGCTCAGGCCAATGCGCAGACCAAAGGACTCAAGGGGTTCAGGCCAAAACTTAGGCCAAGGGCTCAAGGGGCTGTACACTGTCAGAGGTTGCCAGTACATAACAGGTACCTTTTTGCGCTTTTTTTTTCCAATTCAAATTCTGTTGCAAAACCAAAGGGACTCCTTTTCTTCTGTCGTGGAACACTGGGCAGTAGAGTGCACAAAGAACTAGGGTATACCATTGATGGCGTGCATATTCCTTACTGGGTGCTGGGACTATAAACCAAAACTTCCTGCTTTTATCTATGGCTGTCAAGGATAGGAATTCGAATTCATCTTTGTCATTCGTTCTGCAGGTGTCACTCTCCCTTTGACTCTGGAGAATCCTGCAGAACCTATCAATGTAGAAGATATGACACAATTGTTAGTTTCCTTCAATTGTTGTACAAAAACAATTCAATATTTAACAAGGGGATTGCAATCAGTTACCCTACAATCTTCAAGAGAGTAGTCATACGCCATGAGACTATCATAATCTAAAATACACTATCATTCTCATAGAAGGCAAAACAATGACTCTAGCCTCTTCAATTGTGCTTCCATATGAGAGCATGTCTTCTATCATCTAAGGGTAGACAATTACATAAACATTTTATCTGAGTGGAAGTCCTTACATATAGGGGCATCATCTAATGGGTAAACATTTTCCTAAATGAGAAAATCTAAGTGTTCCTAAATCCCTCACCTAAAACATTTCAAAAACGAAATCACATAAGAGATGGTCAGGGGCATTCAGACAATGGCTAATTTATCAAAAATGTGAAAACAGAGACAAAACAAGAGTACAAACTCCTAATGTTTCCATTATTAGAACACATGTGGTCCATCAAACATTAAAACAGCAGCTAAAAGAACTGAGAACCTAATTAGAATGGGCATTACATTTTTCCCACATTCAAGAATGAACATACAGTGTCTCCTATTGAGATGAGAAAGCTTTCCTTATTATATTATTAAATCAGTTAACCAGTCTTATCACTAAGCTGACAGTCAGACTGGAAAGCATCAAAAATATAGGCCTAAAGAAAAAGTCTAAAGAGAAAGAAACAGTCTGGTCATGTCATACTAAGGGGAATTATGCATAATGTTGTTGTTCCTATTACATCTCTGCAGTCTGGACACAATGCAACATCTGGGGAGAAGCGCTACACCATACACAGTAATGTCAGTTAATGGTCCAGTTCCTCCTTCAAGGGAAAAAATGAAAAATGTAGAAAAAAATGAAAAAGTTAGGTCACCTTTTAACAAGAGCCACAAATCTATAATTGCATCCTTAGGTCCAATCAAGGATATGTATATAAATCTAGGCCTGCCTGTTCCTTAAGGGAGAAGGGCAGTATCTGTATTGTGGCTTCCTGTATATCTCTTTTATTTTACTTCAATACTATTATGGTCAAATTTTAACATCCACTGGTGAGGCGAATGTATTTTTATGATCACAGTATGCAAATATCATATCTGTGAAATTTAGTATAAACGCAGATATTAACCACGTGGTGTAGAGCGACACATACCGTCATACATGTCTCTTCACAACACAGGCAAATTTGTAATAATATCAAAAAGCAGCTAATAAAACAAAACAACATGTCATTACGCTATCATCAAATATACATGCATATATAGTAAGCACAAAAAGCATAAACAAAGCACAATGGTACTTGTAATCAAGCAGAAACGCGTGCATGCATGCAACCCAAAACCCAGAATCCAGGCCAGCTTAATTTGTCAAAATCAAAAATTACACCAAAATTACGCTTTCATTTTACTCACACCCCGCTTTTTGCCAGGTTATCACCAGTTGCTGGTTATCAAAACTGGCAAATACAACTTACAGTGCCGTTTGTGACCCATAGGATGAGCAAGAACCATTCATAAGGGAAAAATGCAAAATCATGAAAAAAAACACAAACATTTCATTTCAAAGAAGTCATAATAAAACCCATCTCTTTGCAACATACTACTAACACAGCGCATAACAGAGTAAATCTCAACTATTAACCAACCATCCTTATTGTAAAACATGCTAACCCACTTTCACATTGAGTGTAAAACTTTTTCACAGACACACTGCATCCCTTGCACCAGCCTTTCCATGTGGCCCCTTCAGACCCCCTGCCCTCAAGGCCCTGTGAGCCTGCGGCCCCTCATGGCCCTGGGAGCCTGCGCCCCTTCACAGCCCTGGGAGCCTGCGAGCCCCACATGGTCCCCCCTCTCCCCAAAGCCCCTGAGGGCCTGCTTTTTTCCTTTCTTTAGGGCTGGTCAAGAATGCACTTCTCAAAAACAAAAACCCTCATGTAACCCATCTAATGTGCAAGCTTGAAATTCTGCTAATAAGAGAAGCTTTTCACCAAGCAGTCGTTGCTCCATCTGTTCACTTACTTACTCCTAAACCCCCTTCGCACTGACCTTAAGGTCAAATTCTGCCAGGCGTACCGTGCGGTCCTCTCAGGCCCTATATCCTATTTCCTCCCTTAAACTTACAAAGTCAGAAACCATTCCCCACTCATTCTAAGCTACAAGATCAACCCTGTTGAAAAACACATGTTATATAAATGACTTCTTTCAGGAATAAAATGCATTTAGTAAAACATTTACTGTGAACAATTTGCAGAACATAACAACATAGCATACCAGCATTATCTTAAATGTTTGCTACCAGCCTATACAATTGCACTCAGTTATCAGCTCCACAAAGATAAAAGACAGAGTAGGCCCTGCCGAAATTTGAATTATCAATCCTGATATTAAACATAAACCTCTACACCGGGCACAGTAGCTCACTGAGCTATGAAGAACAACCTCAAATAATAACAACCCACACGTTTTGTAATAGACACAAACATGCATTCTCTGAAAGCCAGAAACACTGCAAGGCTATGGTAATTGGCAAAAATGCTTTTAAAAGGTCTATTTTAACTGATTTTCGACTTTTGACTTTGGGGCACTTAAAAATTAAAATCCTACACTTGCATTACATATTAATCACCCTTAGAATGTGCTTTACATGTTGCAAAACGCGAACATGAGGCATAGGCATGTGATGCCTTACAAAAATGAGCTGTTACGCCTGCGCCAAGTAAAACCCTAACACGCAAATGGCCAAATTATGCAGTCATACATTACTTTAATCAAATTTTAATTTTAGGAGGTCATAGTATGAGTATTAAGCGTTATGAATATCCAAAAACGATTTTGAAAAACACATATTTTTTTTCAAATAATTTTTCCATGTTTAAGAATTTACTCATTTCTTTATTATTTTTTTTTTCTCTCAAACCCAATCTAAATTGCTAAAACCACATTTAAAACCCAAACTGCATCTTTTGCCTACCAGTTTAAATGCAGTCATGTAGGAGCCTATGCGCAGAAGCCTTACTGAAAACATGGCAGATTTTCGCGCCAAAATTTAAAAGAGGACATTGAGCAACATCACCAGAGATAAACCCCCTTTTCATTTTACTGTGTTTAAAAAAAAACCAGAGAACAACCCTCAATTGAAATGCCTTCCTGTGATATAAAATAATGCAACTTACTTTTGTAACCCTTTAAAACTCTTATTCTGAGTTCCTAAATTCAGCCCGTGTTAAAACTACCAGCTGGTCTCTGGCCTGAATAAACATTCCAGTGACTTTTATTGCCTGTCAAAAACAACACATGCTGTTCTCAAGGCAGGAAATGGCCTGCACGAAGCTGACCCTAGACCTTTCAGGAAACAGACATTTTTTAGAAAAGTGTGTGCCACAAAATACATTTAAACGTAGCAAAAATTCACTTTTAACTGAAACGTTAACATTTTACATGTATGGAAAAGCATGTAAGCAAAGGAGGGCTTCAAATTCATTTTTCCCTACAGAACACACAATTTAATTTTGAGGCCTTTTCATGTTCCTAGTGAATGTAAATTTTAACTTTATCTAATTTAAGCATTTCAACAGTTTTCAAATATGTGCCTTTGTTTAGTCTATAATTTAAAAAGCAACATATAGCGATTTTTGCAGGTAACATGGCAAATTACTGCATTCTTATTTAATTTTCACCTAATATCAATTAATGCAACATTTTCCTTAACAGACTGAAAACATCAAGAAATCCACATTCACGCATTGAGCTCATTTCACACAGAAACAGAAATATTTCAAACATACAGGACACACAATACAGCGCTTAAGACATGTGTTTCATAAATTCGCGCCAACGCTATTCACAAGCAGAAATTAGACTAACAGGAACAAAAACCCCACATTTAAACGCACATTGAACCCACAGATCAACACATAGGACTGAAACAAAAACAAGCCACAAACAGATCTTAAACCAAACCAATTGTGAATGCTAGTTGTACGTCATATTTACAAGGAATGTTTGGCAATGATGTTTCAATTCACAAGTTTTAACTGGCAGAGCACCAAAGAATCGCTCTGCATTCCCCATTCATAAAAGTGCACAGAACAAAAGGATCCTTACATGTATTATGGCCATATTTCAGTTCCCTGAGGATACAATATCACCAAGGAAGAAATATGTTTTCACACCTAAACCTATTTAGGTATCCCTTCTAAGGGAAGCCGGCTCATTTACTTCACATCACATTATGGTACCGTTCACAAAAGCAACACATTTTAACATGTGAGCTTAACCAAGGACAACAGGCATGCCAAAAAAAATAGTGAAGAGTATACACTACTATCAAAGGTGGAGGAAATATCCTCGCATTACCTGCCTATATGAGTTGCAACACATACATATCAAATCAAATCACATCAAATCATATTCATATCATATTCTTCGAAGATCACACACAATTCAAAGTAGACAAGTCTATCTCAAACTCAAATATGCCACAGTAAGCGTTACAAAGGCATTCGAAACTTAGAACAGGCGCCGCAAAATTACTTTTACCAAACATAAGCTGTCCAAATTCTAACTGCCAAGTCTCATCTAACAGTCTATCTTTTTATGTTACATTTTAATACTCACGCCAAAAGTGTTCTCAGTCAGGGGGGTGACATCCTTAGGAGGACCAGAGGTCAGGAAGGTCAGAAAACACACCGAGCTGCAGACACAAGAAATCAGCAGAAGCGCGCCGTGCACAGCATACCTCCTTGCAGAAACCAGTCCCATGCTGCCCAGCAGTTTTCTGCCTCCTGGCAAGTTGATCACTCCTCCAGATTGTCACCTCTCTGATGAGTCCCTTCGTCGCGGTCGCCAATTGTGGAATTCAAAAACCTTGGAGTCCTTCAAAAGCAGTGAGGCTGACACAGAATTCTGAAATATCAAAGGACAGTTTATTACATGAAGTGAGGCTGCGTCGTCCAAAGGCCATGGCAAATGAATGAGGCAGTCTGAGGAAGTCAGAAGGCAGGCGCCTTATATACATTTTCAGACTTACACAGTAAGCATACATGAAAGGGGGCAGTCTTGATTCCTGTGAGCACACAAGGAATACCAAATAAGGACATATAGAACCAAGTGGGAGGAACTAACAGTTTCAGAACGTAGTGAACACATTCCTATGTAAAACTTAATCAGTAACAGATGCAGACTCTACCAGGCATTTCTGAGCATGCGTGGAAGTGGAGGAGGCTAAATATATCTTGTTACTAGGCAGACTTCAGGCGCACCTAAAAGGAAGGTAGGACAATACAGATAGTGAGCACATGGCAGCACATGGTAGCCAAGATGGCCTCCAGAAACTAAAATGGCTTCTAAAAAGCGGATAAGATAACTTCTAAATGCAAAATGGCTTCTGCTAACGCTAACCCATTTATGCTAATTTACAACACCACAGCACCATCACAGCACCACCACAGCACCACTCAGCACCACTCAGCACCACCACAGCATCACTCAGCACCACCACACCACCACACAGCACCACCACAGCATCACTCAGCACCACCACAGCACCACTCAGCACCACCACAGCACCACTCAGCACCACCACAGCATCACTCAGCACCACCACAACACCACAATGATATCACTCAGCACCACCACAGCATCACTCAGCACCACCACAGCACCACTCAGCACCACCACAGCACCACTCAGCACCACCACTGCATCACACAGCGCCACCACAGCACCACTCAGCACCACGACAGCACCACTCAGCAGCACCACAGCACCACCACAGCATCACTCTGCACCACCACAGCACCACTCAGCACCACTCAGCACCACCACAGCATCACTCAGCACCACTCAGCACCACCACAGCACCACTCAGCACAACCATAGCACCACTCAGCACCACCACAGCACCACTCAGTACCACCACATTCTCACTCAGTACCACCACAGCATCACTCAGCACCACCACAGCATCACTCAGCACCACCACAGCACCACTCAGCACCACCACAGCATCACTCAGCACCACCTCAGCACTACCACAGCATCACTCAGCACCACAGCACCACCACATTATCACTCAGCACCACCACATTATCACTCAGCACCACCACAGCACCACTCAGCACCACCACATCATCACTCAGCACCACCACATCATCACTCAGCACCACCACAGCATCACTCAGCACCACCACAGCATCACTCAGCACCACCATAGTATCACTCAACACCACCACATCACTCCTAAGCACCACCACTCAGCACCACTCAGCACCAGCACAGCATCACTCAGCACCACCACAGCACCACTCAGCACCACCACAGCATCACTCAGCACCACCACACCACCATTCAGCACCACCCCAGCATCACTCAGCACCACCACAGCACCACCACAGCACCACTCAGCACCACCACAGCATCACTCTGCACCACCACCACACCACCACATTATCACTCAGCAACACCACATTATCACTCAGCACTACCACAGCACCACTCAGCACCACTCAGCCCCACCACGCACCACTCAGCCCCACCACGCACCACTCAGCACCACCACTGCATCACACAGCGCCACCCCAGCATCACTCAGCACCACCCCAGCATCACTCAGCGCCACCCCAGCATCACTCAGCACTACCCAAGCATCACTCAGCGCCACCACAGCATCACTCAGCACCACCACAGCATCACTCAGCGCCACCACAGCATCATTCAGCGCCACCACAGCACCACTCAGCACGACCCCAGCATCACTCAGCACCACCACAGCACCACTCAGCACCACTCGGCACCACCACAGCATCACTCAGCGCCACCACAGCATCACTCAGTGTCACCACAGCATCACTCAGCGCCACCACAGCATCACTCAGTGCCACCACAGCACCACTCAGCACCACTCAGCGCTACCAACGCATCCCTCAGCACCAGCACATTATCACTCAGCACTACCCCAGCATCACTCACCACCACCACAGCACCACTCAGCAACACCACCACAGCATCACTCAGAGAAACCACAGCACCACCACAGCACCACTCAGCACCACCACAGCACCACTCAGCACCACCACAGCATCACTCAGCACCACCACACCACCACCCAGCACCACCACAGCATCACTCAGCACCACCACAGCATCACTCAGCACCACCATGGCATCACTCAGCACCACCACAGCATCACTCACCACCACCACAGCACCACTCAGCAACACCACCACAGCATCACTCAGAGAAACCACAGCACCACCACAGCACCACTCAGCACCACCACAGCACCACTCAGCACCACCACAGCATCACTCAGCACCACCACACCACCACCCAGCACCACCACAGCATCACTCAGCACCACCACAGCATCACTCAGCACCACCATGGCATCACCACTCAGCACCACCACAGCACCACTCAGAACTACCACTGCATCACACAACACCACCACAGCACCACTCAGCGCCACCCGAGCATCACTCAGTGCCACCCCAGCATCACTCAGCACCACCACAGCATCACTCAGCGCCACCACAGCATCACTCAGCGCCACAACAGCATCACTTAGCATCACCACAGCATCACGCAGCACCACCATAGCATCACTCAGCACCACCACAGCATCACTCAGCACCACCACACCACCATTCAGCACCACCCCAGCATCACTCAGCACCACCACAGCACCACCACCCCAGCATCACTCAGCACCACCACAGCACCACCGCAGCACCACTCAGCACCACCACAGCATCACTCTGCACCACCACAGCACCACCACATTATCACTCAGCAACACCACATTATCACTCAGCACTACCACAGCACCACTCAGCACCACTCAGCCCCACCACGCACCACTCAGCCCCACCACGCACCACTCAGCACCACCACTGCATCACACAGTGCCACCCCAGCATCACTCAGCGCCACCCCAGCATCACTCAGCGCCACCCCAGCATCACTCAGCACTACCCCAGCATCACTCAGCGCCACCACAGCACCACTCAGCACCACTCAGCACCACCACAGCATCACTCAGCGCCACCACAGCATCACTCAGTGTCACCACAGCATCACTCAGCGCCACCACAGCATCACTCAGTGCCACCACAGCACCACTCAGCACCACTCAGCGCTACCAACGCATCCCTCAGCACCACCACATTATCGCTCAGCACTACCCCAGCATCACTCACCACCACCACAGCACCACTCAGCAACACCACCACAGCATCACTCATAGAAACCACAGCACCACCACAGCACCACTCAGCACCACCACAGCACCACTAGGCACCACCACAGCATCACTCAGCACCACCACACCACCACCCAGCACCAACACACCACCACCCAGCACCACCACACCACCACCCAGCACAACCACAGCATCACTCAGCACCACCATGGCATCACTCAGCACCACCACAGCATCACTCAGCACCACCACAGCACCACTCAGCACCACCACAGCACCACTCAGAACCACCTCTGCATCACACAGCACCACCACAGCACCACTCAGCGCCACCCGAGCATCACTCAGTGCCACCCCAGCATCACTCAGCACCACCACAGCATCACTCAGCGCCACCACAGCATCACTCAGCGCCACAACAGCATCACTCAGCACTACCCCAGCATCACTCAGCGCCACCACAGCATCACTCAGCACCACCACAGCATCACTCAGTGCCACCACAGCATCATTCAGCACCACCACAGCACCACTCAGCACGACCCCAGCATCACTCAGCACCACCACAGCACCACTCAGCACCACTCGGTACCACCACAGCATCACTCAGTGTCACCACAGCATCACTCAGTGTCACCACAGCATCACTCAGCGCCACCACAGCACCACTCAGCACCACTCAGCGCTACCAACGCATCCCTCAGCACCACCACATTATCACTCAGCACTACCCCAGCATCACTCACCACCACCACAGCACCACTCAGCAACACCACCACAGCATCACTCATAGAAACCACAGCACCACCACAGCACCACTCAGCACCACCACAGCACCACTCAGCACCACCACAGCATCACTCAGCACCACCACACCACCACCCAGCACCACCACACCACCACCCAGCACCACCACACCACCACCCAGCACCACCACAGCATCACTCAGCACCACCATGGCATCACTCAGCACCACCACAGCATCACTCAGCACCACCACAGCACCACTCAGCACCACCACAGCACCACTCAGAACCACCTCTGCATCACACAGCACCACCACAGCACCACTCAGCGCCACCCGAGCATCACTCAGTGCCACCCCAGCATCACTCAGCACCACCACAGCATCACTCAGCGCCACCACAGCATCACTCAGCGCCACAACAGCATCACTTAGCATCACCACAGCATCACGCAGCGCCACCACAGCATCACTCAGCACCAACACAGCACCACTCAGCACCACCACATTATCACTCAGCGCCACCACATTATCACTCAGCACCACCACAACACCATTCAGCACCACCACAGCATCACTCAGCACCACCACAGCATTACTCAGCACCATCAAAGCATCACTCAGCACCACCCCAGTATCACTCAGCACCACCACAGAACCACTCAGCACCACCACAGCACCACTCAGCACCACCACATTATCACTTAGCACCACCACATTATTACTCAGCACCACCACAGCACCACTCAACGCCATTACAGCATCACTCAGCACCACCACATTATCACTCGGCACCCCCACAGCATCACTCAGCACCACCACAGCACCACTCAGCACCACCACAGCATCACTCAGCACCACCACAGCATCACTCAGCACCACCACACCACCACAGCATCACTCAGCAACACCACATTATCACTCAGCACTACCACAGCACCACTCAGCACCACCACTGCATCACACAGCGCCACCACTGCATCACACAGCGCCACCACAGCACCACTCAGCGCCACCCCAGCATCACTCAGCACCACCACAGCATCACTCAGCGCCACCACAGCATCACTCAGTGTCACCACAGCATCACTCAGTGCCACCACAGCATCACTCAGTGCCACCACAGCACCACTCAGCGCTACCAAAGAATCCCTCAGCACCACCACATTATCACTCAGCCCTACCCCAGCATCACTCAGCACCACCACAGCACCACTCAGCACCACCACAGAATCACCACAGCATCACTCAGCACCACCACAGCACCACTCAGCACCACCACATTATCACTCGGCACCACATTATCACTGAGCACCACCACAGCACCAATCAGCACTAGCACAACATCACTCAGCACCACCACAGCACCACCACAGCACCACTCAGCAACACCACCACAGCATCACTCAGAGCAACCACAGCACCACCACAGCACCACTCAGCACCACTCAGCACCACCACACCACCACGCAGCACCACCACACCACCACGCAGCACCACCACAGCATCACTCAGCACCACCATAGCACCACTCAGCACCACCACAGCACCACTCAGCACCACCACAGCATCACTCAGCACCACCACAGCACCACCATGATATCACTCAGCACCACCACAGCATCAGTCAGCACCACCACAGCACCACCACAGCACCACTCAGCACCACCACAGCACCACTCAGCACCACCACTGCATCACACAGCGCCACCACAGCACTACTCAGCGCCACCCGAGCATCACTCAGCGCCACCCCAGCATCACTCAGCGCCACCACAGCATCACTCAGCACCACCACAGCATCACTCAGCGCCACCACAGCATCACTCAGCATCACCACAGCATCACTCAGCGCCACCACAGCATCACTCAGCACCACCACCTCAGCACCACCACAGCATCACTCAGCACCACCACAGCATCAGTCAGCACCAATACAGCACCACTCAGCACCACTCAGCACCACAACAGCATCACTTAGCGCCACCACAGCATCACTCAGTGTCACCACAGCATCACTCAGCGCCACCACAGCATCACTCACCGCCACCACAGCATCACTCAGTGCCACCACAGCACCACTCAGCACCACTCAGCGCTACCAAAGCATCCCTCAGCACCACCACATTATCACTCAGCGCTACCCCAGCATCACTCAGCACCACCACAGCACCACTCAGCACCACCAAAGAATCACCACAGCATCACTCAGCACCACCACAGCACCACTCAGCACCAACACATTATCACTCGGCACCACATTATCACTGAGCACCACCACAGCACCACAACAGCACCACTCAGCAACACCACCACAGCATCACTCAGAGTAACCACAGCACCACCACAGCACCCCCACAGCACCACTCAGCACAACTCAGCACCACCACAGCATCACTCAGCACCACCACACCACCACACAGCACTACCACAGCATCACTCAGCACCACCACAGCACCACTCAGCACCACCACAGCACCACTCAGCACCACCACAGCACCACTCAGCACCACCACAGCATCACTCAGCACCACCACAGCACCACCATGGCATCACTCAGCACCACCACAGCATCACTCAGCACCACCACAGCACCACCACTGCATCACACAGCGCCACCACAGCACCACTCAGCGCCACCCAAGCACCACTCAGCGCCACCCCAGCATCACTCAGCACCACCCCAGCATCACTCAGCGCCACCACAGCATCACTCAGCACCACCACAGCATCACTCAGCATCACCAAAGCATCACTCAGCGCCACCACAGCATCACTCAGCACCACCACCTCAGCACCACCACAGCATCACTCAGCACCACCACAGCATCACTCAGCGCCACCCAAGCACCACTCAGCATCACCACATCATCACTCAGCACTACCACAGCACCACTCAGCACCACCACATTATCACTCAGCGCCACCACATTATCAATCAGCACCACCACAACACCATTCAGCACCACCACAACATCACTCAGCACCACCACAGCATCACTCAGCACGACCTCAGCACCACTCAGCAACACCACCACAGCACCACTCAGCACCACCACAGCACCACTCAGCACCACCACATTATCACTCAGCACCACCACATTATCACTCAGCACCCCCACAGCATCACTCAGCACCACCACAGTACCACTCACCACCACAGCATCACTCAGCACCACCACAGCATCACTCAGCACCACCACACCACCACTCAGCACCACCACAGCATCACTCTGCACCACCACAGCACCACTCAGCACCACCACAGCACCACTCAGCACCACCACAGCATCACTCAGCACCACCACAGCATCACTCAGCGCCACCACAGCATCAAGCAGCGCCACCACAGCATCACTCAGCACCACCACAGCATCACTCAGCACCACCACAGTATCACTCAGCGGCACCACAGCACCACTCAGCCTCACCACATCATCACTCAGCACCACCACAGCAACACTCAGCACCACCACATTATAACCCAGCGCCACCACATTATCACTCAGCACCACCAGAGCACCATTCAGCACCACCACATTATCACTCAGCGCCACCACATTATCACTCAGCACCACCACATTATCACTCAGCACCACCACAGCACCATTCAGCACCACCACAACATCACTCAGCACCACCACAGCATCACTCAACACCACCACAGCACCACTCAGCAACACCACCACAGCATCACCCAGAGCAACCACAGCACCACTCAGCATGAGCACAGCATCACTCAGCACCACCACAGCATCACTCAGCACTGCCTCAGCACCACCCCAGTTTTGCTTATCACCACCCCAGTATCACTCAGCACCACCACAGCACCACTCAGCACCACCACAGCACCACTCAGCACCACCACATTATCACTCAGCACCACCACATTATTACTCAGCACCACCACAGCAAAACTCAGCGACATCACAGCATCACTCCTCACCACCACATTATCACTCAGCACTCCCACAGCATCACTCAGGACCACCACAGCATCACTCAGCACCACCACAGCATCACTCAGCACCACCACACCACCACTCAGCACAACCACAGCATCACTCAGCACCACCACGGCACCACTCAGCACCACCAAAGCACCACTCAGCACCACCACAGCACCACTCAGCAACACCACCACAGCATCACTCAGAGCAACCACAGCACCACTCAGCACCACTCAGCACCACCACAGCATCACTCGGCACCACCACAGCATCACTCAGCACCACCCCAGTATCACTCAGCACCACCACAGCACCACTCAGCACCACCACAGCACCAACACATTATCACTCAGCAACACCACATTTTCACTCAGCACTACCACAGCACCACTCACCACCACCACAGCACCACTCAGCACCACCACAGCATCACTCAGCGCCACCACAGCACCACTCAGCACCACCCCAGCATCACTCAGCGCCACCCCAGCATCACTCAGCGCCACCCCAGCATCACTCAGCGCCACCCCAGCATCACTCAGCGCCACCACAGCATCACTCAGCGCCACCACAGCATAACTCAGCGTCACCACAGCACCACTCAGTACCACCACAGCATAACTCAGCGTCACCACAGCATCACTCAGCGCCACCATAGCATCACTCAGCGCCACCAAAGCATCACTCAGCGCCACCACAGCATCACTCAGCATCACCACAGCATCACTCAGCACCACCACAGCACCACTCAGCACCACCACAGCATCACTCAGCACCACCACAGCATCACTCAGCACAACCACAGCATCACTCAGCGTCACCACAGCATCACTAAGCGTCACCACAGCATCACTCAGCACCACCACAGCACCACCACATTATCACTCGGCACCACATTATCACTGAGCACCACCACAGCACTACCACAGCAGCACTCAGCAACACCACCACAGCATCACCCAGAGCAACCACAGCACCACCACAGCACCACCACAGCACAACTCAGCACCACCACAGCATCACTCAGCACCACCACACCACCACACAGCACTACCACAGCATCACTCAGCATCACCACAGCACCACTCAGCACCACCACAGCACCACTCAGCACCACCACAGCACCACTCAGCACCACCACAGCACCACTCAGCACCACCACAGCATCACTCAGCACCACCACAGCACCACCATGGCATCACTCAGCACCACCACAGCATCACTCAGCACCACCACAGCACCACCACTGCATCACACAGCGCCACCACAGCACCACTCAGCGCCACCCAAGCACCACTCAGCGCCACCCCAGCATCACTCAGCACCACCCCAGCATCACTCAGCGCCACCACAGCATCACTCAGCGCCACCACAGCATCACTCAGCATCACCAAAGCATCACTCAGCGCCACCACAGCATCACTCAGCGCCACCACCTCAGCACCACCACAGCATCACTCAGCACAACCACAGCATCACTCAGCGCCACCCAAGCACCACTCAGCATCACCACATCATCACTCAGCACTACCACAGCACCACTCAGCACCACCACATTATCACTCAGCGCCACCACATTATCACTCAGCACCACCACAACACCATTCAGCACCACCACAAAATCACTCAGCACCACCACAGCATCACTCAGCACGACCTCAGCACCACTCAGCAACACCACCACAGCATCACTCAGAGCAACCACAGCACAACTCAGTACCACCACAGCATCACTCAGCACCACCACAGCATTACTCAGCACCACCACAGCATCACTCAGCACCATCCCAGTATCACTCAGCACCACCACAGCACCACTCAGCACCACCACAGCAGCACTCAGCACCACCACATTATCACTCAGCACCACCACATTATCACTCAGCATCCCCACAGCATCACTCAGCACCACCACAGTACCACTCACCACCACAGCATCACTCAGCACCACCACAGCATCACTCAGCACCACCACAGCATCACTCCGCACCATCACAGCACCACTCAGCACCACCACAGCACCACTCAGCACCACCACAGCATCACTCAGCTCCACCACAGCATCACTCAGCACCACCACAGCATCACTCAGCACCACCATAGCATCATTCAGCACCACCACAGCATCACTCAGCACCCCCACAGCATCACTCAGCACCACCACAGCATCACTCAGCACCACCACAGCATCACTCAGCATCACCACAGCATCACTCAGCGCCACCACAGCATCACTCAGCATCACCACAGCATCACTCAGTACCACCACAGCATCACTCAGCACCATCACAGCATCACTCAGCGCCACCACAGCATCACTCAGCGTCACAACAGCATCACTCAGCGCCACCACAGTATCACTCAGCGTCACCACAGCATCACTCAGTGCCACCACAGCATCACTCAGCGCCTCGACAGCACCACTCAGCACCACAACAGCATCACTCAACACCAACACAGCATCACTCAGCACTACCACAGCACCACTCAGCACTACCACAGCACCACTCAGCACCACCACATTATCACTCAGCACCGCCACAGCACCACTCAGCACCACCACATCATCACTCAGCGCCACCACAGCATCACTCAGCACTACCACAGCATCACTCAGCGCCACCACACTATCACTCAGCACCACCACAGCATCACTCAGCGCCACCACAGCATCACTCAGCGCCACCACAGCACCAATCAGCACCACCACAGCACCACTCAGCAACACTCAGCAACACCACAGCATCACTCAGCACCACCACAGCATCACTCAGCGTCACCACAGCATCACTCAGCGCCACCACAGCATCACCCAGCGCCTCCACAGCACCACTCAGCGCCACAACAGCATCACTCAACACCAACACAGCATCACTCAGCACTACCACAGCACCACTCAGCACTACCACAGCACCAATCAGCACCACCACATTATCACTCAGCACCGCCACAGCATCACTCAGCACCACCACATCATCACTCAGCACCACCACAGCATCACTCAGCACCACCACAGCATCACTCAGCACCACCACAGCATCACTCAGCACCACCACATTATCACTCAGCACCACCACATCACCCCTCAGCACCACCACTCAGCACCACTCAGCACCACCACAGCATCACTCAGCACCACCAACGCACCACTCAGCATCACCACAGCATCACTCAGCACCACCACAGCACCACTCAGCACCACCACAGCATCACTCAGCACCACCACACCACCACTCAGCACCACCACAGCATCACTCTGTACCACAACAGCATCACTCAGCACCACCACAGCATCACTCAGCACCACCACAGCATCACTCAGCACCACCACAGCATCACTCAGCACCACCACAGCATCACTCAGCACCACCACACCACCACTCAGCACCACCACAGCATCACTCTGTACCACCACAGCATCATTCAGCACCTCCACAGCATCACTCAGCACGACCACAGCATCACTCAGCACCACCACAGCATCACTCAGCACCACCACAGCATCACTCAGCGCCACCACAGCACCACTCAGCGCCACCCAAGCACCACTCAGCGCCACCCCAGCATCACTCAGCACCACCACAGCATCACTCAGCACCACCACAGCATCACTCTGCACCACCACAGCACCACCACATTATCCCTCAGCACCACCACATTATCACTCAGCACTACCACAGCACGACTCAGCCCCACCATGCACCAATCAGCACCACCACTGCATCACACAGCGCCACCACAGCACCACTCAGCGCCACCCCAGCATCACTCAGCGCCACCCCAGCATCACTCAGCGCCACCCCAGCATCACTCAGCACCACCCCAGCATCACTCCCCAGCATCACTCAGCACCACCACAGCATCACTCAGCGCCACCACAGCATCACTCAGCGCCACCACAGCATCACTCAGCGCGACCCCAGCATCACTCAGCACCACCACAGCACCACTCAGCACCACCACAGCATCACTCAGCGCCACAACAGCATCACTCAGTGTCACCACAGCATCACTCAGTGCCACCACAGCATCACTCAGTGCCACCACAGCACCACTCAGCACCACTCAGCGCTACCAAAGCATCCCTCAGCACCACCACATTATCACTCAGCGCTACCCCAGCATCACTCAGCACCACCACAGCACCACTCAGCACCACCACAGAATCACCACAGCATCACTCAGCACCACCACAGCACCACTCAGCACCACCACATTATCACTCGGCACGACATTATCACTGAGCACCACCACAGCACCAATCAGCACCAGCACAACATCACTCAGCACCACCACAGCACCACCACAGCACCACTCAGCAACACCACCACAGCATCACTCAGAGCAACCACAGCACCACCACAGCACCACTCAGCACCACTCAGCACCACCACAGCATCACTCAGCACCACCACACCACCACGCAGCACCACCAAAGCATCACTCAGCACCACCACAGCACCACTCAGCACCACCACAGCACCACTCAGCACCACCACAGCATCACTCAGCACCACCACAGCACCACCATGGCATCACTCAGCACCACCACAGCATCACTCAGCACCACCACAGCACCACTCAGCAACAGCACAACATTACTCAGCACCACCACAGCACCACTCAGCAACACCACCACAGCATCACTCCGAGCAACCACAGCACCACCACAGCACCACCACAGCACCACTCAGCACCACCACAGCATCACTCAGCACCACCACACCACCACGCAGCACCACCACAGCACCACTCAGCACCACCACAGCACCACTCAGCACCACCACAGCATCACTCAGCACCACCGCAGCACCACCACACCATGGCATCACTCAGCACCACCACAGCATCACTCAGCACCACCACAGCACCACCACTGCATCACACAGCGCCACCACAGCACCACTCAGCGCCACCCGAGCATCCCTCAGCGCCACCCCAGCATCCCTCAGCACCACCACAGCACCACTCAGCACCACCACAGCATCACTCAGCGCCACAACAGCATCACTCAGTGTCACCACAGCATCACTCAGTGCCACCACAGCATCCCTCAGTGCCACCACAGCACCACTCAGCACCACTCAGCGCTACCAAAGCATCCCTCAGCACCACCACATTATCACTCAGCGCTACCCCAGCATCACTCAGCACCACCACAGCACCACTCAGCACCACCACAGAATCACCACAGCATCACTCAGCACCACCACAGCACCACTCAGCACCACCACATTATCACTCGGCACGACATTATCACTGAGCACCACCACAGCACCAATCAGCACCAGCACAACATCACTCAGCACCACCACAGCACCACCACAGCACCACTCAGCAACACCACCACAGCATCACTCAGAGCAACCACAGCACCACCACAGCACCACTCAGCACCACTCAGCACCACCACAGCATCACTCAGCACCACCACACCACCACGCAGCACCACCAAAGCATCACTCAGCACCACCACAGCACCACTCAGCACCACCACAGCACCACTCAGCACCACCACAGCATCACTCAGCACCACCACAGCACCACCATGGCATCACTCAGCACCACCACAGCATCACTCAGCACCACCACAGCACCACTCAGCAACAGCACAATATTACTCAGCACCACCACAGCACCACTCAGCAACACCACCACAGCATCACTCCGAGCAACCACAGCACCACCACAGCACCACCACAGCACCACTCAGCACCACCACAGCATCACTCAGCACCACCACAGCACCACCACTGCATCACACAGCGCCACCACAGCACCACTCAGCGCCACCCGAGCATCCCTCAGCGCCACCCCAGCATCCCTCAGCACCACCACAGCAGCACTCAGCGCCACCACAGCATCACTCAGCGCCACCACAGCATCACTCAGCATCACCAAAGCATCACTCAGTGCCACCACAGCATCACTCAGCGCCACCACCTCAGCACCACCACAGCATCACTCAGCACCACCACAGCATCACTCAGTGCCACCCACGCACCACTCAGCATCACCACATCATCACTCAGCACCACCACAGCACCACTCAGCACCACCACATTATCACTCAGCGCCACCACATTATCACTCAGCACCACCACAACACCATTCAGCACCACCACAACATCACTCAGCACCACCACAGCATCACTCAGCATGACCACAGCATCACTCAGCAACACCACCACAGCATCACTCAGAGCAACCACAGCACAACTCAGCACCACCACAGCATCACTCAGCACCACCACAGCATTACTCAGCACCACCACAAAATAACTCAGCACCACCCCAGTATCACTCAGCACCACCACAGCACCACTCAGCACCACCACAGCACCACTCAGCACCACCACAGCATCACTCCGCACCCCCACAGCATCACTCAGCACCCCCACAGCATCACTCCGCACCCCCACAGCATCACTCAGCACCACCACAGCATCACTCAGCACCACCACAGCATTACTCAGCACCACCACAGCACCACCACAGCATCACTCAGCACCAACACAACACATCTCAGCGCCACCACAGCATTACTCAGCACCACTACAGCACCACCACAGCATCACCCAGCACCACCACAGCATCACTCAGCGCCACCACAGCACCACTCAGCACCACCCCAACATCACTCAGCGCCACCCCAGCATCACTCAGCACCACCACAGCATCACTCAGTGCCACCACAGCATCACTCAGCGTCACCACAGCATCACTCAGCGCCACCACAGCACCACTCACCTCCACCCTAGCATCACTCAGCGCCACCCCAGCATCACTCAGCACCACCACAGCATCACTCAGCGCCACCACAGCATCACTCAGCGTCACCACAGCATCACTCAGCGTCACCACAGCATCACTCAGCGCCACCACAGCATCACTCAGCGCCACCACAGCACCAGTCAGCGCCACCACAGCACCAGTCAGCGCCACCACAGCACCACTCAGTTCCACCCCAGCATCACTCAGCACCACCACAGCATCACTCAGCGTCACAACAGCATCACTCAGCGCCTCCACAGCACCACTCAGCACCACAACAGCATCACTCAACACCAACACAGCATCACTCAGCACTACCACAGCACCACTCAGCACTACCACAGCACCACTCAGCACCACCACATTATCACTCAGCACCGCCACAGCACCACTCAGCACCACCACATCATCACTCAGCGCCACCACAGCACCACTCAGCGCCACCCCAGCATCACTCAGCGCCACCCCAGCATCACTCAGCACTACCACAGCATCACTCAGCACTACCACAGCATCACTCAGCGCCACCACAGCATCACTCAGCGCCACCACAGCATCACTCAGCGTCACAACAGCATCACTCAGCGCCACCACAGCATCACTCAGCGCCACCACAGCACCAGTCAGCACCACCACAGCACCACTCAGCACCACTCAGCACCACCACAGCATCACTCAGCACCACCACAGCATCACCCAGCACCAGCACATTATCACTTAGCACCACCACATTATTACTCAGCACCACCACAGCACCACTCAACGCCATCACAGCATCACTCAGCACCACCACATTATCACTCAGCACCCCCACAGCATCACTCAGCACCACCACAGTACCACTCAGCACCACCACAGCATCACTCAGCACCACCACAGCATCACTCAGCGTCACCACAGCATCACTCAGCGCCACCACAGCATCACTCAGCGCCTCCACAGCACCACTCAGCACCACCACAGCATCACTCAGCACCACAACAGCATCACTCAGCACCACCACATTATCACTCAGCACCACCACATCACCCCTCAGCACCACCACGCAGCACCACTCAGCACCACAACAGCATCACTCAGCACCACCACAGCACCACTCAGCATCACCACAGCATCACTCAGCACCACCACAGCATCACTCAGCGCCACCCCAGCATCACTCAGCGCCACCCCAGCATCACTCAGCACTACCACAGCATCACTCAGCGCCACCACAGCATCACTCAGCGTCACCACAGCATCACTCAGCGCCACCACAGCACCAGTCAGCGCCACCACAGCACCACTTAGCACCACTCAGCACCACCACAGCATCACTCAGCACCACCACCGCATCACTCAGCGTCACCACAGCATCACTCAGCGCCACCACAGCATCACTCAGCACCTCCACAGCACCACTCAGCACCACAACAGCATCACTCAACACCAACACAGCATCACTCAGCATCACCACAGCATCACTCGGCACCAGCACATTATCACTCAGCACCGCCACAGCACCACTCAGCACCACCACATCATCACTCAGCACGACCACATCACTCAGCACCACCACAGCATCACTCAGCACCACCACATTATCACTCAGCACCACCACATTATCACTCAGCACCACCACATCACCCCTCAGCACCACCACTCAGCACCACTCAGCACCACCAGAGCACCACTCAGCACCACCAGAGCACCACTCAGCATCACCACAGCACCACTCAGCATCACCACAGCATCACTCAGCACCACCACAGCACCACTCAGCACCACCACAGCATCACTCAGCACCATCACACCACCACTCAGCACCACCACAGTATCACTCAGTACCACCACAGCATCACTCAGCACCACCACAGCATCACTCAGCACCACCACAGCATCACTCAGCACCACCATAGCACCCCACAGCATCACTCAGCACCACCACAGCATCACTCTGCATCACCACAGCACCACCACATTATCCCTCAGCAACACCACATTTTCACTCAGCACTACCACAGCACCACCCAGCACTACCACAGCATCACTCAGCACCACCACAGCACCACCACATTATCACTCAGCAACACCACATTTTCATTCAGCACTACCACAGCACCACTCAGCACCACCACAGCATCACTCAGCACCACCACATTATCACTCAGCACCACCACATCACCCCTCAGCACCACCATTCAGAGCCATCACAGCATCACTCAGTACCACCACAGCACCACTCAGCACCACCACAGCATCACTCAGCACCACCACTCAGCCCCACCACAGCACCACCCCAGCATCACTCAGCACCATCCCAGCATCACTCAGCACCACCACAGCATCACTCAGTGCCACAACAGCATCACTCAGCCCCACCACAGCATCAGTCAGCGCCACCACAGCATCACACAGCGCCACCACAGCACCACTCAGCGCCACCACAGCATCACTCAGCACCACCACAACATCACTCAGCGCCACCACAGCATGACTCAGCGTCACCACAGCATCACTCAGCGCCACCACAGCATCACTCAGAATGACCCCAGCATCACCACTCAGCACCACCACAGCATCACTCAGCGCCACCACAGCATCACTCAGCGTCACCACAGCATCACTCAGCGACACCAAGGCATCACTCAGTGCCACCATAGCACCACTCAGCAACACTCAGCACAACCACAGCATCACTCAGCACCACCACAGCATCACTCAGCGCCACCGAAGCACCACTCAGCCTCACCACATCATCACTCAGTGCTACCAAAGCATCCCTCAGCACCACCACATTATCACTCAGCACCACCACAGCCCCACTCAGCACCACCACAGCATCACCACAGCATCACTCAACACCACCACAGCACCACTCAGCATCACCCACATTATCACTCGGCACCACATTATCACTGAGCACCACCACAGCACCAATCAGCACCACCACAACATCACTCAGCACCACCACAGCACCACCATAGCACCACTCAGCAACACTACCACAGCATCACTCAGAGCCACAAAACCACCACTCAGCACCACTCAGCACCACCACAGGATAACTCAGCACCACCACACCACCACCCAGCACCACCACAGCATCACTCAGCACCACTCAGCACCACCACAGCACCACTCAGCACCACTCAGCACCACCACAGCATCACTCAGCACCACCACAGCATCACTCAGCACCACCATAGCACCACCACAGCATCACTCAGCACCACCACAGCATCACTCAGCACCACTACAGCACCACCACATTATCACTCTGCAACACCACATTATCACTCAGCACTACCACAGCACCACTCAGCACCACCACAGCACCACTCAGCACCACTCAGCACCACCAATGCATCACACAGCGCCACCGCAGCACCACTCAGCGTAACCCGAGCATCACTCAGCGCCACCCCAGCATCACTCAGCACCACCACAGCATCACTCAGCACCACCACAGCATCACTCAGCACCACCACAGCATCACTCAGCGCCACCACAGCATCACTCAGCGCCACCACAGCATCACTCAGCGCCACCACAGCATCACTCAGCGCCACCACAGCATCACTCAGCACCACCACAGCATCACTCAGCACCACCACAGCATCACTCAACGCCACCACAGCACCACTCAGCCTCACCACATCATCACTCAGCACCACCACAGCACCACTCAGCACCACCACATTATCACCCAGCGCCACCACATTATCACTCAGCACCACCAGAGCACCATTCAGCACCACCACATTATCACTCAGCGCCACCACATTATCACTCAGCACCACAACAGCACCATTCAGCACCACCACATTATCACTCAGCACCACCACAGCATCACTCAACACCACCACAGCACCACTCAGCAACACCACCACAGCATCACCCAGAGCAACCACAGCACCACTCAGCATGAGCACAGCATCACTCAGCACCACCACAGCATCACTCAGCACTGCCTCAGCACCACCCCAGTTTTGCTTAGCACCACCCCAGTATCACTCAGCACCACCACAGCACCACTCAGCACCACCACAGCACCACTCAGCACCACCACATTATCACTCAGCACCACCACATTATTACTCAGCACCACCACAGCACCACTCAGCGACATCACAGCATCACTCCTCACCACCACAGCATCACTCAGCACCACCACAGCACCACTCAGCACCACCAAAGCACCACTCAGCACCACCAAAGCACCACTCAGCACCACCACAGCATCACTCAGCACCACCACGGCACCACTCAGCACCACCAAAGCACCACTCAGCACCACCACAGCACCACTCAGCAACACCACCACAGCATCACTCAGAGCAACCACAGCACCACTCAGCACCACTCAGCACCACCACAGCATCACTCGGCACCACCACAGCATCACTCAGCACCACCCCAGTATCACTCAGCACCACCACAGCACCACTCAGCACCACCACAGCACCACCACATTATCACTCAGCAACACCACATTTTCACTCAGCACTACCACAGCACCACTCACCACCACCACAGCACCACTCAGCACTACCACAGCATCACTCAGCGCCACCACAGCACCACTCAGCACCACCCCAGCATCACTCAGCGCCACCCCAGCATCACTCAGTGCCACCCCAGCATCACTCAGCGCCACCCCAGCATCACTCAGCGCCACCACAGCATCACTCAGCGCCACCACAGCATCACTCAGCGTCACCACAGCACCACTCAGCACCACCACAGCATAACTCAGCTTCACCACAGCATCACTCAGCGCCACCATAGCATCACTCAGCGCCACCAAAGCATCACTCAGCGCCACCACAGCATCACTCAGCGTCACCACAGCATCACTCAGCGCCACCACAGCACCACTCAGCACCACCCCAGCACCACTCAGCACCACCTCAGCATCACTCAGCACCACCACAGCATCACTCAGCACAACCACAGCATCACTCTGCGCCACCACAGCATCACTCAGCGCCACCACAGCATCACTCAGCGCCACCACAGCATCACTCATTGCCTCCACAGCACCATTCAGCAACACTCAGCACCACCACAGCATCACTCAACACCACCACAGCATCACTCAGCGCCACCCAAGCACCACTCAGCATCACCACATCATCCCTCAGCACCACCACATTATCACTCAGAGCTATCCCAGCATCACTCAGCGCCACCACATTATCACTCAGCACCACCACAGCACCACTCAGAACCACGACAGCATCACTCAGCACCACCACAGCACCACTCAGCACCACCATATTATCACTCGGCCCCACATTATCACTGAGCACCACCACAGCACCAATCGGCACCACCACAACATCACTCAGCACCACCACAGCATCACTCAACACCACAACAGCACCACTCAGCAACACCACCACAGCATCACCCAGAGCAACCACAGCACCACTCAGCACCACTACAGCACCACTCAACACCACCACAGCATCACTCAGCGCCACCACAGCATCACTCAGCACCACCTCAGCACCACCACAGCATCACTCAGCACCACCCCAGTATCACTCAGTACATCCACAGCACCACTCAGCACCACCACAGCACCACTCAGCACCACCACATTATCACTCAGCACCACCACATTATCACTCAGCACTACCACATTATCACTCAGCACCACCACAGCATCACTCAGCACCACCACAGCACCACTCAGCACCACCACAGCACCACTCAGCACCACCACAGCACCACTCAGCGCCACCACAGCATCACTCAGCGCCACCACAACATCACTCAGCGTCACCACAGCATCACACAGCGCCACCCGAGCATCACTCAGCGCCACCCCAGCATCACTCAGTACCACCCCAGCATCACTCAGTGCCACCCCAGCATCACTCAGTGCCACCCCAGCATCACTCAGCGCCACCACAGCATCACTCAGTGCCACCACAGCATCACTCAGTGCCACCACAGCATCACTCAGCGCCACCACAGCAACACTCAGCGCCACCACAGCATCACTCAGCGCCTCCACAGCACCACTCAGCACCACAACAGCATCACTCAACACTACCACAGCATCACTCAGCACTACCACAGCACCACTCAGCACTACCACAGCACCACTCAGCACCACCACATTATCACTCAGCACCGCCACAGCACCACTCAGCACCACCACAGCATCACTCAGCGCCACCACAACATCACTCAGCGTCACCACAGCATCGCACAGCTCTACCACAGCACCAATCAGCGCCACCCGAGCCTCACTCAGTGCCACCACAGCACCTCTCAGCACCACCCCAGCATCACTCAGTGCCACCCCAGCATCACTCAGCGCCACCACAGCATCACTCAGCATCACCACGGCATCACTCAGCGCCACCACAGCAACACTCAGCACCACCCCAGCATCACTAAGTACCACCACAGCATCACTCAGCACCACAACAGCATCACTCAGCATCACCACAGCATCACTCAGCACCACCACAGCATCACTCAGCACCTCCACAGCACCACTCAGCAACACTCGGCACCACCACAGCATCACTCAACACCACCACAGCATCACTCAGCGCCACCCAAGCACCACTCAGCATCACCACATCATCACTCGGCACTACCAAAGCATCCCTCAGCACCACCACATTATCACTCAGCGCTACCCCAACATCACTCAGCACCACCACATTTTCACTCAGCACCACCACAGCACCACTCAGAACCACCACAGCATCACTCAGAACCACCACAGCACCACTCAGTGCCACCATATTATCACTCGGCTCCACATTATCACTGAGCACCACCACAGCACCAATCTGCACCACCACAGCATCACTCAGCACCACCACAGCATCACTCAGCACCACAACAGCATCACTCAGCAACACTACCACAGCATCACTCAGAGCAACCACAGCACCACTCAGCACCACCACAGCACGACTCAGCACCACCACAGCATCACTCAGCGCCTCCACAGCACCACTCAGCACCACATCAGCATCACTCAACACCAACACAGCATCACTCAGCACTACCACAGCACCACTCAGCACTACCACAGCACCAATCAGCACCACCACATTATCACTCAGCACCGCCACAGCACCACTCAGCACCACCACATCATCACTCAGCACCACCACAGCATCACTCAGCACCACCACAGCATCACTCAGCACCACCACAGCATCACTCAGCACCACCACAGCATCACTCAGCACCACCACATTATCACTCAGCACCACCACAGCATCACTCAGCACCACCACAGCATCACTCAGCACCACCATAGCACCCCCACAGCATCACTCCGCACCCCCACAGCATCACTCCGCACCACCACAGCATCACTCTGCACCACCACAGCACCACAACATTATCCCTCAGCCACACCACATTTTCACTCAGCACTACCACAGCACCACCCAGCACTACCACAGCATCACTCAGCACCACCACAGCACCACCACATTATCACTCAGCAACACCACATTTTCACTCAGCACTACCACAGCACCACTCAGCACCACCACATCACCCCTCAGCACCACCACTCAGCACCACCACAGCATCACTCAGCACCACCACAGCACCACTCAGCACCACCACAGCATCACTCAGCACCACCACTCAGCCCCACCACAGCACCACCCCAGCATCACTCAGCACCACCACAGCATCACTCAGCCCCACCACAGCATCAGTCAGCGCCACCACAGCATCACACAGCACCACCACAGCACCACTCAGCGCCACCACAGCATCACTCAGCACCACCACAGCATCACTCAGCGCCACCACAGCATCACTCAGCATCACCACAGCATCACTCAGCGCCACCACAGCATCACTTAGCACGACCCCAGCATCACCACTCAGCACCACCACAGCATCACTCAGCGCCACCACAGCATCACTCAGCACCACCACAGCATCACTCAGCACCACCATAGCACCCCCACAGCATCACTCAGCACCACCACAGCATCACTCTGCACCACCACAGCACCACCACATTATCCCTCAGCAACACCACATTTTCACTCAGCACTACCACAGCACCACCCAGCACTACCACAGCATCACTCAGCACCACCACAGCACCACCACATTATCACTCAGCAACACCACATTTTCACTCAGCACTACCACAGCACCACTCAGCACCACCACAGCATCACTCAGCACCACCACATTATCACTCAGCACCACCACATCACCCCTCAGCACCACCACTCAGCACCACCACAGCATCACTCAGCACCACCACAGCACCATTCAGCACCACCACAGCATCACTCAGCACCACCACTCAGCCCCACCACAGCACCACCCCAGCATCACTCAGCACCACCCCAGCATCACTCAGCACCACCACAGCATCACTCAGCGCCACAACAGCATCACTCAGCCCCACCACAGCATCAGTCAGCGCCACCACAGCATCACAGAGCGCCACCACAGCACCACTCAGCGCCACCACAGCATCACTCAGCACCACCACAGCATCACTCAGCACCACCACAGCATCACTCAGCACGACCCCAGCATCACCACTCAGCACCACCACAGCATCACTCAGCGTTACCACAGCATCAATCAGCGTTACCACAGCATCACTCAGCGACACCACAGCATCACTCAGTGCCACCACAGCACCACTCAGCACAACCACAGCATCACTCAGCACAACCACAGCATCACTCAGCACCACCACAGCATCACTCAGCGCCACCGAAGCACCACTCAGCCTCACCACATCATCACTCAGTGCTACCAAAGCACCACTCAGCACCACCACATTATCACTCAGCGCTACCCCAGCATCACTCAGCACCACCACATTATCACTCAGCACCACCACAGCACCACTCAGCACCACCACAGCATCACCACAGCATCACTCAGCACCACCACAGCACCACTCAGCATCACCCACATTATCACTCGGCACCACATTATCACTGAGCACCACCACAGCACCAATCAGCACCACCACAACATCACTCAGCACCACCACAGCACCACCATAGCACCACTCAGCAACACTACCACAGCATCACTCAGAGCCACAACACCACCACTCAGCACCACCACATTATCACTTAGCACCACCACATTATTACTCAGCACCACCACAGCACCACTCAACGCCATCACAGCATCACTCAGCACCACCACATTATCACTCAGCACCCCCACAGCATCACTCAGCACCACCACAGTACCACTCAGCACCACCACAGCATCACTCAGCACCACCACAGCATCACTCAGCGTCACCACAGCATCACTCAGCGCCACCACAGCATCACTCAGCGCCTCCACAGCACCACTCAGCACCACCACAGCATCACTCAGCACCACAACAGCATCACTCAGCACCACCACATTATCACTCAGCACCACCACATCACCCCTCAGCACCACCACGCAGCACCACTCAGCACCACAACAGCATCACTCAGCACCACCACAGCACCACTCAGCATCACCACAGCATCACTCAGCACCACCACAGCATCACTCAGCACCACCACAGCACCACTCAGCACCACCACAGCATCACTCAGCACCACCACAGCATCACTCAGCACCACCACAGCATCACTCAGCGCCACCACAGCATCACTCAGCGCGACCACAGCATCACTCAGCGCCACCACAGCATCACTCAGCACCACCACAGCATCACTCAGCACCACCACAGCATCACTCAGCACCACCACAGCATCACTCAACGCCACCACAGCACCACTCAGCCTCACCACATCATCACTCAGCACCACCACAGCACCACTCAGCACCACCACATTATCACCCAGCGCCACCACATTATCACTCAGCACCACCAGAGCACCATTCAGCACCACCACATTATCACTCAGCGCCACCACATTATCACTCAGCACCACAACAGCACCATTCAGCACCACCACATTATCACTCAGCACCACCACAGCATCACTCAACACCACCACAGCACCACTCAGCAACACCACCACAGCATCACCCAGAGCAACCACAGCACCACTCAGCATGAGCACAGCATCACTCAGCACCACCACAGCATCACTCAGTACTGCCTCAGCACCACCCCAGTTTTGCTTAGCACCACCCCAGTATCACTCAGCACCACCACAGCACCACTCAGCACCACCACAGCACCACTCAGCACCACCACATTATCACTCAGCACCACCACATTATTACTCAGCACCACCACAGCACCACTCAGCGACATCACAGCATCACTCCTCACCACCACATTATCACTCAGCACTCCCACAGCATCACTCAGCACCACCACAGCATCACTCAGCACCACCACAGCATCACTCAGCACAACCACAGCATCACTCAGCACCACCACAGCACCACTCAGCACCACCAAAGCACCACTCAGCACCACCACAGCATCACTCAGCACCACCACGGCACCACTCAGCACCACCAAAGCACCACTCAGCACCACCACAGCACCACTCAGCAACACCACCACAGCATCACTCAGAGCAACCACAGCACCACTCAGCACCACTCAGCACCACCACAGCATCACTCGGCACCACCACAGCATCACTCAGCACCACCCCAGTATCACTCAGCACCACCACAGCACCACTCAGCACCACCACAGCACCACCACATTATCACTCAGCAACACCACATTTTCACTCAGCACTACCACAGCACCACTCACCACCACCACAGCACCACTCAGCACTACCACAGCATCACTCAGCGCCACCACAGCACCACTCAGCACCACCCCAGCATCACTCAGCGCCACCCCAGCATCACTCAGTGCCACCCCAGCATCACTCAGCGCCACCCCAGCATCACTCAGCGCCACCACAGCATCACTCAGCGCCACCAAAGCATCACTCAGCGTCACCACAGCACCACTCAGCACCACCACAGCATAACTCAGCTTCACCACAGCATCACTCAGCGCCACCATAGCATCACTCAGCGCCACCAAAGCATCACTCAGCGCCACCACAGCATCACTCAGCGTCACCACAGCATCACTCAGCGCCACCACAGCACCACTCAGCGCCACCCCAGCACCACTCAGCACCACCTCAGCATCACTCAGCACCACCACAGCATCACTCAGCACAACCACAGCATCACTCTGCGTCACCACAGCATCACTCAGCGCCACCACAGCATCACTCAGCGCCACCACAGCATCACTCAGTGCCTCCACAGCACCATTCAGCAACACTCAGCACCACCACAGCATCACTCAACACCACCACAGCATCACTCAGCGCCACCCAAGCACCACTCAGCATCACCACATCATCCCTCAGCACCACCACATTATCACTCAGAGCTATCCCAGCATCACTCAGCGCCACCACATTATCACTCAGCACCACCACAGCACCACTCAGAACCACGACAGCATCACTCAGCACCACCACAGCACCACTCAGCACCACCATATTATCACTCGGCCCCACATTATCACTGAGCACCACCACAGCACCAATCGGCACCACCACAACATCACTCAGCACCACCACAGCATCACTCAACACCACAACAGCACCACTCAGCAACACCACCACAGCATCACTCAGAGCAACCACAGCACCACTCAGCACCACTACAGCACCACTCAGCACCACCACAGCATCACTCAGCGCCACCACAGCATCACTCAGCACCACCACAGCATCACTCAGCACCACCACAGCATCACTCAGCACCACCATAGCACCCCCACAGCATCACTCAGCACCACCACAGAATCACCACAGCATCACTCAGCACCACCACAGCACCACTCAGCACCACCACATTATCACTCGGCACCACATTATCACTGAGCACCACCACAGCACCAATCGGCACCACCACAACATCACTCAGCACCACCCCAGTATCACTCAGTACATCCACAGCACCACTCAGCACCACCACAGCACCACTCAGCACCACCACATTATCACTCAGCACCACCACATTATCACTCAGCACTACCACAGCATCACTCAGCACCACCACAGCATCACTCAGCACCACCACAGCACCACTCAGCACCACCACAGCACCACTCAGCACCACCACAGCACCACTCAGCGCCACCACAGCATCACTCAGCGCCACCACAACATCACTCAGCGTCACCACAGCATCACACAGTGCCACCCGAGCATCACTCAGCGCCACCCCAGCATCACTCAGTACCACCCCAGCATCACTCAGTGCCACCCCAGCATCACTCAGTGCCACCCCAGCATCACTCAGCGCCACCACAGCATCACTCAGTGCCACCACAGCATCACTCAGCGCCACCACAGCATCACTCAGCGCCACCACAGCATCACTCAGCGCCACCACAGCATCACTCAGCGCCTCCACAGCACCACTCAGCACCACAACAGCATCACTCAACACTACCACAGCATCACTCAGCACTACCACAGCACCACTCAGCACTACCACAGCACCACTCAGCACCACCACATTATCACTTAGCACCGCCACAGCACCACTCAGCACCACCACAGCATCACTCAGCGCCACCACAACATCACTCAGCGTCACCACAGCATCGCACAGCTCTACCACAGCACCAATCAGCGCCACCCGAGCCTCACTCAGTGCCACCACAGCACCTCTCAGCACCACCCCAGCATCACTCAGTGCCACCCCAGCATCACTCAGCGCCACCACAGCATCACTCAGCATCACCACGGCATCACTCAGCGCCACCACAGCAAAACTCAGCACCACCCCAGCATCACTAAGTACCACCACAGCATCACTCAGCACCACAACAGCATCACTCAGCATCACCACAGCATCAGTCAGCACCACCACAGCATCACTCAGCACCTCCACAGCACCACTCAGCAACACTCGGCACCACCACAGCATCACTCAACACCACCACAGCATCACTCAGCGCCACCCAAGCACCACTCAGCATCACCACATCATCACTCGGCACTACCAAAGCATCCCTCAGCACCACCACATTATCACTCAGCGCTACCCCAACATCACTCAGCACCACCACATTTTCACTCAGCACCACCACAGCACCACTCAGAACCACCACAGCATCACTCAGCACCACCACAGCACCACTCAGTACCACCATATTATCACTCGGCTCCACATTATCACTGAGCACCACCACAGCACCAATCTGCACGACCACAGCATCACTCAGCACCACCACAGCATCACTCAGCACCACAACAGCATCACTCAGCAACACTACCACAGCATCACTCAGAGCAACCACAGCACCACTCAGCACCACCACAGCACCACTCAGCACCACCACAGCATCACTCAGCGCCTCCACAGCACCACTCAGCACCACATCAGCATCACTCAACACCAACACAGCATCACTCAGCACTACCACAGCACCACTCAGCACTACCACAGCACCAATCAGCACCACCACATTATCACTCAGCACCGCCACAGCACCACTCAGCACCACCACATCATCACTCAGCACCACCACAGCATCACTCAGCACCACCACAGCATCACTCAGCACCACCACAGCATCACTCAGCACCACCACAGCATCACTCAGCACCACCACATTATCACTCAGCACCACCACAGCATCACTCAGCACCACCACAGCATCACTCAGCACCACCATAGCACCCCCACAGCATCACTCAGCACCACCACAGCACCACCACATTATCACACAGCAACACCACATTTTCACTCAGCACTACCACAGCACCACTCAGCACCACCACAGCATCACTCAGCACCACCACATTACCACTCAGCACCACCACATCACCCCTCAGCACCACCACTCAGCACCACCACAGCACCACTCAGCACCACCACAGCATCACTCAGCACCACCACTCAGCCCCACCACAGCACCACCCCAGCATCACTCAGCACCACCCCAGCATCACTCAGCACCACCACAACATCACTCAGCGCCACCACAGCATCACTCAGCCCCACCACAGCATCAGTCAGCGCCACCACAGCATCACACAGCGCCACCACAGCACCACTCAGCGCCACCACAGCATCACTCAGCACCACCACAGCATCACTCAGCGCCACCACAGCATCACTCAGCATCACCACAGCATCACTCAGCGCCACCACAGCATCACTCAGCACGACCCCAGCATCACCACTCAGCACCACCACAGCATCACTCAGCGCCACCACAGCATCACTCAGCACCACCACAGCATCACTCAGCACCACCATAGCACCCCCACAGCATCACTCAGCACCACCACCGCATCACTCTGCACCACCACAGCACCACCACATTATCCCTCAGCAACACCACATTTTCACTCAGCACTACAACAGCACCACCCAGCACTACCACAGCATCACTCAGCAGCACCACCACATTATCACTCAGCAACACCACATTTTCACTCAGCACTACCACAGCACCACTCAGCACCACCACAGCATCACTCAGCACCACCACATTATCACTCAGCACCACCACATCACCCCTCAGCACCACCACTCAGCACCACCACAGCATCACTCAGCACCATTCAGCACCACCACAGCATCACTCAGCACCACCACTCAGCCCCACCACAGCACCACCCCAGCATCACTCAGCACCACCCCAGCATCACTCAGCACCACCACAGCATCACTCAGCGCCACAACAGCATCACTCAGCCCCACCACAGCATCAGTCAGCGCCACCACAGCATCACACAGCGCCACCACAGCACCACTCAGCGCCACCACAGCATCACTCAGCACCACCACAGCATCACTCAGCATCACAACAGCATCACTCAGCGTCACCACAGCATCACTCAGCGCCACCACAGCATCACTCAGCACGACCCCAGCATCACCACTCAGCACCACCACAGCATCACTCAGCGTTACCACAGCATCAATCAGCGTTACCACAGCATCACTCAGCGACACCACAGCATCACTCAGTGCCACCACAGCACCACTCAGCACAACCACAGCATCACTCAGCACAACCACAGCATCACTCAGCACCACCACAGCATCACTCAGCGCCACCAAAGCACCACTCAGCCTCACCACATCATCACTCAGTGCTACCAAAGCATCCCTCAGCACCACAACATTATCACTCAGCGCTACCCCAGCATCACTCAGCACCACCACATTATCACTCAGCACCACCACAGCACCACTCAGCACCACCACAGCATCACCACAGCATCACTCAGCACCACCACAGCACCACTCAGCATCACCCACATTATCACTCGGCACCACATTATCACTGAGCACCACCACAGCACCAATCAGCACCACCACAACATCACTCAGCACCACCACAGCACCACCATAGCACCACTCAGCAACACTACCACAGCATCACTCAGAGCCACAACACCACCACTCAGCACCACCACATTATCACTTAGCACCACCACATTATTACTCAGCACCACCACAGCACCACTCAACGCCATCACAGCATCACTCAGCACCACCACATTATCACTCAGCACCCCCACAGCATCACTCAGCACCACCACAGTACCACTCAGCACCACCACAGCATCACTCAGCACCACCACAGCATCACTCAGCGTCACCACAGCATCACTCAGCGCCACCACAGCATCACTCAGCGCCTCCACAGCACCACTCAGCACCACCACAGCATCACTCAGCACCACAACAGCATCACTCAGCACCACCACATTATCACTCAGCACCACCACATCACCCCTCAGCACCACCACGCAGCACCACTCAGCACCACAACAGCATCACTCAGCACCACCACAGCACCACAGCATCACTCAGCACCACCACAGCATCACTCAGCACCACCACAGCACCACTCAGCACCACCACAGCATCACTCAGCACCACCACACCACCACTCAGCACCACCACAGTATCACTCAGTACCACCACAGCATCACTCAGCACCACCACAGCATCACTCAGCACCACCACAGCATCACTCAGAACCACCATAGCACCCCCACAGCATCACTCAGCACCACCACAGCATCACTCAGCGCCACCCCAGCATCTCTCAGCGCCACCCCACCATCACTCAGCACGACCACAGCATCACTCAGCGCCATCACAGCATCACTCAGCATCACCACAGCATCACTCAGCGCCACCACAGCATCACTCAGCGCCACCACAGCACCAGTCAGCACCACCACAGCACCACTCAGCACCACTCAGCACCACCACAGCATCACTCAGCACCACCACAGCATCACTCAGCGTCACCACAGCATCACTCAGTGCCACCACAGCATCACTCAGCACCTCCACAGCACCACTCAGCACCACAACAGCATCACTCAACACCAACACAGCATCACTCAGCATCACCACAGCATCACTCAGCACCAGCACATTATCACTCAGCACCGCCACATCATCACTCAGCACCACCACATCATCACTCAGAACCACCACAACATCACTCAGCACCACCACAGCATCACTCAGCACCACCACAGCATCACTCAGCACCAACACATTATCACTCAGCACCACCACATCACCCCTCAGCACCACCACTCAGCACCACTCAGCACCACCACAGCACCACTCAGCACCACCACAGCACCACTCAGCACCACCACAGCACCACTCAGCACCACCACAGCACCACTCAGCATCACCACAGCACCACTCAGCACCACCACAGCATCACTCAGCACCACCACAGCATCACTCAGCACCACCACACCACCACTCAGCACCACCACAGTATCACTCAGTACCACCACAGCATCACTCAGCACCACCACAGCATCACTCAGCACCACCACAGCATCACTCAGCACCACCATAGCACCCCCACAGCATCACTCAGCACCACCACAGCATCACTCTGCACCACCACAGCACCACCACATTATCCCTCAGCAACACCACATTTTCACTCAGCACTACCACAGCACCACCCAGCACTACCACAGCATCACTCAGCACCACCACAGCACCACCACATTATCACTCAGCAACACCACATTTTCATTCAGCACTACCACAGCACCACTCAGCACCACCACAGCATCACTCAGCACCACCACATTATCACTCAGCACCACCACATCCCCCCTCAGCACCACCACTCAGCACCATCACAGCATCACTCAGTACCACCACAGCACCACTCAGCACCACCACAGCATCACTCAGCACCACCACTCAGCCCCACCACAGCACCACCCCAGCATCACTCAGCACCATCCCAGCATCACTCAGCACCACCACAGCATCACTCAGTGCCACAACAGCATCACTCAGCCCCACCACAGCATCACTCAGCGCCACCACAGCATCACTCAGAATGACCCCAGCATCACCACTCAGCACCACCACAGCATCACTCAGCACCACCACAGCATCACTCAACGCCACCACAGCACCACTCAGCCTCACCACATCATCACTCAGCACCACCACAGCACCACTCAGCACCACCACATTATCACCCAGCGCCACCACATTATCACTCAGCACCACCAGAGCACCATTCAGCACCACCACATTATCACTCAGCGCCACCACATTATCACTCAGCACCACAACAGCACCATTCAGCACCACCACATTATCACTCAGCACCACCACAGCATCACTCAACACCACCACAGCACCACTCAGCAACACCACCACAGCATCACCCAGAGCAACCACAGCACCACTCAGCATGAGCACAGCATCACTCAGCACCACCACAGCATCACTCAGTACTGCCTCAGCACCACCCCAGTTTTGCTTAGCACCACCCCAGTATCACTCAGCACCACCACAGCACCACTCAGCACCACCACAGCACCACTCAGCACCACCACATTATCACTCAGCACCACCACATTATTACTCAGCACCACCACAGCACCACTCAGCGACATCACAGCATCACTCCTCACCACCACATTATCACTCAGCACTCCCACAGCATCACTCAGCACCACCACAGCATCACTCAGCACCACCACAGCATCACTCAGCACAACCACAGCATCACTCAGCACCACCACAGCACCACTCAGCACCACCAAAGCACCACTCAGCACCACCACAGCATCACTCAGCACCACCACGGCACCACTCAGCACCACCAAAGCACCACTCAGCACCACCACAGCACCACTCAGCAACACCACCACAGCATCACTCAGAGCAACCACAGCACCACTCAGCACCACTCAGCACCACCACAGCATCACTCGGCACCACCACAGCATCACTCAGCACCACCCCAGTATCACTCAGCACCACCACAGCACCACTCAGCACCACCACAGCACCACCACATTATCACTCAGCAACACCACATTTTCACTCAGCACTACCACAGCACCACTCACCACCACCACAGCACCACTCAGCACTACCACAGCATCACTCAGCGCCACCACAGCACCACTCAGCACCACCCCAGCATCACTCAGCGCCACCCCAGCATCACTCAGTGCCACCCCAGCATCACTCAGCGCCACCCCAGCATCACTCAGCGCCACCACAGCATCACTCAGCGCCACCACAGCATCACTCAGCGTCACCACAGCACCACTCAGCACCACCACAGCATAACTCAGCTTCACCACAGCATCACTCAGCGCCACCATAGCATCACTCAGCGCCACCAAAGCATTACTCAGCGCCACCACAGCATCACTCAGCGTCACCACAGCATCACTCAGCGCCACCACAGCACCACTCAGCGCCACCCCAGCACCACTCAGCACCACCTCAGCATCACTCAGCACCACCACAGCATCACTCAGCACAACCACAGCATCACTCTGCGCCACCACAGCATCACTCAGCGCCACCACAGCATCACTCAGTGCCTCCACAGCACCATTCAGCAACACTCAGCACCACCACAGCATCACTCAACACCACCACAGCATCACTCAGCGCCACCCAAGCACCACTCAGCATCACCACATCATCCCTCAGCACCACCACATTATCACTCAGAGCTATCCCAGCATCACTCAGCGCCACCACATTATCACTCAGCACCACCACAGCACCACTCAGAACCACGACAGCATCACTCAGCACCACCACAGCACCACTCAGCACCACCATATTATCACTCGGCCCCACATTATCACTGAGCACCACCACAGCACCAATCGGCACCACCACAACATCACTCAGCACCACCACAGCATCACTCAACACCACAACAGCACCACTCAGCAACACCACCACAGCATCACTCGGAGCAACCACAGCACCACTCAGCACCACTACAGCACCACTCAGCACCACCACAGCATCACTCAGCGCCACCACAGCATCACTCAGCACCACCTCAGCACCACCACAGCATCACTCAGCACCACCCCAGTATCACTCAGTACATCCACAGCACCACTCAGCACCACCACAGCACCACTCAGCACCACCACATTATCACTCAGCACCACCACATTATCACTCAGCACTACCACATTATCACTCAGCACCACCACAGCATCACTCAGCACCACCACAGCACCACTCAGCACCACCACAGCACCACTCAGCACCACCACAGCACCACTCAGCGCCACCACAGCATCACTCAGCGCCACCACAACATCACTCAGCGTCACCACAGCATCACACAGCGCCACCTGAGCATCACTCAGCGCCACCCCAGCATCACTCAGTACCACCCCAGCATCACTCAGTGCCACCCCAGCATCACTCAGTGCCACCCCAGCATCACTCAGCGCCACCACAGCATCACTCAGTGCCACCACAGCATCACTCAGCGCCACCACAGCATCACTCAGCGCCACCACAGCATCACTCAGCGCCACCACAGCATCACTCAGCGCCTCCACAGCACCACTCAGCACCACAACAGCATCACTCAACACTACCACAGCATCACTCAGCACTACCACAGCACCACTCAGCACTACCACAGCACCACTCAGCACCACCACATTATCACTTAGCACCGCCACAGCACCACTCAGCACCACCACAGCATCACTTAGCGCCACCACAACATCACTCAGCGTCACCACAGCATCGCACAGCTCTACCACAGCACCAATCAGCGCCACCCGAGCCTCACTCAGTGCCACCACAGCACCTCTCAGCACCACCCCAGCATCACTCAGTGCCACCCCAGCATCACTCAGCGCCACCACAGCATCACTCAGCATCACCACGGCATCACTCAGCGCCACCACAGCAAAACTCAGCACCACCCCAGCATCACTAAGTACCACCACAGCATCACTCAGCACCACAACAGCATCACTCAGCATCACCACAGCATCAGTCAGCACCACCACAGCATCACTCAGCACCTCCACAGCACCACTCAGCAACACTCGGCACCACCACAGCATCACTCAACACCACCACAGCATCACTCAGCGCCACCCAAGCACCACTCAGCATCACCACATCATCACTCGGCACTACCAAAGCATCCCTCAGCACCACCACATTATCACTCAGCGCTACCCCAACATCACTCAGCACCACCACATTTTCACTCAGCACCACCACAGCACCACTCAGAACCACCACAGCATCACTCAGCACCACCACAGCACCACTCAGTACCACCATATTATCACTCGGCTCCACATTATCACTGAGCACCACCACAGCACCAATCTGCACCACCACAGCATCACTCAGCACCACCACAGCATCACTCAGCACCACAACAGCATCACTCAGCAACACTACCACAGCATCACTCAGAGCAACCACAGCACCACTCAGCACCACCACAGCACCACTCAGCACCACCACAGCACCACTCAGCACCACCACAGCATCACTCAGCGCCTCCACAGCACCACATCAGCATCACTCAACACCAACACAGCATCACTCAGCACTACCACAGCACCACTCAGCACTACCACAGCACCAATCAGCACCACCACATTATCACTCAGCACCGCCACAGCACCACTCAGCACCACCACATCATCACTCAGCACCACCACAGCATCACTCAGCACCACCACAGCATCACTCAGCACCACCACAGCATCACTCAGCACCACCACAGCATCACTCAGCACCACCACATTATCACTCAGCACCACCACAGCATCACTCAGCACCACCACAGCATCACTCAGCACCACCATAGCACCCCCACAGCATCACTCAGCACCACCACAGCACCACCACATTATCACTCAGCAACACCACATTTTCACTCAGCACTACCACAGCACCACTCAGCACCACCACAGCATCACTCAGCACCACCACATTACCACTCAGCACCACCACATCACCCCTCAGCACCACCACTCAGCACCACCACAGCATCACTCAGCACCACCACAGCACCACTCAGCACCACCACAGCATCACTCAGCACCACCACTCAGCCCCACCACAGCACCACCCCAGCATCACTCAGCACCACCCCAGCATCACTCAGCACCACCACAACATCACTCAGCGCCACCACAGCATCACTCAGCCCCACCACAGCATCAGTCAGCGCCACCACAGCATCACACAGCACCACCACAGCACCACTCAGCGCCACCACAGCATCACTCAGCACCACCACAGCATCACTCAGCGCCACCACAGCATCACTCAGCATCACCACAGCATCACTCAGCGCCACCACAGCATCACTCAGCACGACCCCAGCATCACCACTCAGCACCACAACAGCATCACTCAGCGCCACCACAGCATCACTCAGCACCACCACAGCATCACTCAGCACCACCATAGCACCCCCACAGCATCACTCAGCACCACCACCGCATCACTCTGCACCACCACAGCACCACCACATTATCCCTCAGCAACACCACATTTTCACTCAGCACTACAACAGCACCACCCAGCACTACCACAGCATCACTCAGCACCACCACAGCACCACCACATTATCACTCAGCAACACCACATTTTCACTCAGCACTACCACAGCACCACTCAGCACCACCACAGCATCACTCAGCACCACCACATTATCACTCAGCACCACCACATCACCCCTCAGCACCACCACTCAGCACCACCACAGCATCACTCAGCACCACCACAGCACCATTCAGCACCACCACAGCATCACTCAGCACCACCACTCAGCCCCACCACAGCACCACCCCAGCATCACTCAGCACCACCCCAGCATCACTCAGCACCACCACAGCATCACTCAGCGCCACAACAGCATCACTCAGCCCCACCACAGCATCAGTCAGCGCCACCACAGCATCACACAGCGCCACCACAGCACCACTCAGCGCCACCACAGCATCACTCAGCACCACCACAGCATCACTCAGCATCACAACAGCATCACTCAGCGTCACCACAGCATCACTCAGCGCCACCACAGCATCACTCAGCACGACCCCAGCATCACCACTCAGCACCACCACAGCATCACTCAGCGTTACCACAGCATCAATCAGCGTTACCACAGCATCACTCAGCGACACCACAGCATCACTCAGTGCCACCACAGCACCACTCAGCACAACCACAGCATCACTCAGCACAACCACAGCATCACTCAGCACCACCACAGCATCACTCAGCGCCACCAAAGCACCACTCAGCCTCACCACATCATCACTCAGTGCTACCAAAGCATCCCTCAGCACCACAACATTATCACTCAGCGCTACCCCAGCATCACTCAGCACCACCACATTATCACTCAGCACCACCACAGCACCACTCAGCACCACCACAGCATCACCACAGCATCACTCAGCACCACCACAGCACCACTCAGCATCACCCACATTATCACTCGGCACCACATTATCACTGAGCACCACCACAGCACCAATCAGCACCACCACAACATCACTCAGCACCACCACAGCACCACCATAGCACCACTCAGCAACACTAACACAGCATCACTCAGAGCCACAACACCACCACTCAGCACCACCACATTATCACTTAGCACCACCACATTATTACTCAGCACCACCACAGCACCACTCAACGCCATCGCAGCATCACTCAGCACCACCACATTATCACTCAGCACCCCCACAGCATCACTCAGCACCACCACAGTACCACTCAGCACCACCACAGCATCACTCAGCACCACCACAGCATCACTCAGCGTCACCACAGCATCACTCAGCGCCACCACAGCATCACTCAGCGCCTCCACAGCACCACTCAGCACCACCACAGCATCACTCAGCACCACAACAGCATCACTCAGCACCACCACATTATCACTCAGCACCACCACATCACCCCTCAGCACCACCACGCAGCACCACTCAGCACCACAACAGCATCACTCAGCACCACCACAGCACCACTCAGCATCACCACAGCATCACTCAGCACCACCACAGCATCACTCAGCACCACCACAGCACCACTCAGCACCACCACAGCATCACTCAGCACCACCACACCACCACTCAGCACCACCACAGTATCACTCAGTACCACCACAGCATCACTCAGCACCACCACAGCATCACTCAGCACCACCACAGCATCACTCAGCACCACCACAGCATCACTCAGAACCACCATAGCACCCCCACAGCATCACTCAGCACCACCACAGCATCACTCAGCGCCACCCCAGCATCTCTCAGCGCCACCCCACCATCACTCAGCACGACCACAGCATCACTCAGCGCCATCACAGCATCACTCAGCATCACCACAGCATCACTCAGCGCCACCACAGCATCACTCAGCGCCACCACAGCACCAGTCAGCACCACCACAGCACCACTCAGCACCACTCAGCACCACCACAGCATCACTCAGCACCACCACAGCATCACTCAGCGTCACCACAGCATCACTCAGTGCCACCACAGCATCACTCAGCACCTCCACAGCACCACTCAGCACCACAACAGCATCACTCAACACCAACACAGCATCACTCAGCATCACCACAGCATCACTCAGCACCAGCACATTATCACTCAGCACCGCCACATCATCACTCAGCACCACCACATCATCACTCAGAACCACCACAACATCACTCAGCACCACCACAGCATCACTCAGCACCACCACAGCATCACTCAGCACCACCACATTATCACTCAGCACCACCACATCACCCCTCAGCACCACCACTCAGCACCACTCAGCACCACCACAGCACCACTCAGCACCACCACAGCACCACTCAGCATCACCACAGCACCACTCAGCACCACCACAGCACCACTCAGCACCACCACAGCATCACTCAGCACCACCACAGCATCACTCAGCACCACCACACCACCACTCAGCACCACCACAGTATCACTCAGTACCACCACAGCATCACTCAGCACCACCACAGCATCACTCAGCACCACCACAGCATCACTCAGCACCACATAGCACCCCCACAGCATCACTCAGCACCACCACAGCATCACTCTGCACCACCACAGCACCACCACATTATCCCTCAGCAACACCACATTTTCACTCAGCACTACCACAGCACCACCCAGCACTACCACAGCATCACTCAGCACCACCACAGCACCACCACATTATCACTCAGCAACACCACATTTTCATTCAGCACTACCACAGCACCACTCAGCACCACCACAGCATCACTCAGCACCACCACATTATCACTCAGCACCACCACATCCCCCCTCAGCACCACCACTCAGCACCATCACAGCATCACTCAGTACCACCACAGCACCACTCAGCACCACCACAGCATCACTCAGCACCACCACTCAGCCCCACCACAGCACCACCCCAGCATCACTCAGCACCATCCCAGCATCACTCAGCACCACCACAGCATCACTCAGTGCCACAACAGCATCACTCAGGCCCACCACAGCATCACTCAGCGCCACCACAGCATCACTCAGAATGACCCCAGCATCACCACTCAGCACCACCACAGCATCACTCAGCGCCACCACAGCATCACTCAGCATCACTCAGCGACACCACGGCATCACTCAGCGACACCACGGCATCACTCAGTGCCACCATAGCACCACTCAGCAACACTCAGCACAACCACAGCATCACTCAGCACCACCACAGCATCACTCAGCGCCACCGAAGCACCACTCAGCCTCACCACATCATTACTCAGTGCTACCAAAGCATCCCTCAGCACCACCACATTATCACTCAGCACCACCACAGCACCACTCAGCACCACCACAGCATCACCACAGCATCACTCAACACCAGCCCAGCACCACTCAGCATCACCCACATTATCACTCGGCACCACATTATCACTGAGCACCACCACAGCACCAATCAGCACCACCACAACATCACTCAGCACCACCACAGCACCACCATAGCACCACTCAGCAATACTACCACAGCATCACTCAGAGCCACAACACCACCACTCAGCACCACTCAGCACCACCACAGGATAACTCAGCACCACCACACCACCACCCAGCACCACCACAGCATCACTCAGCACCACTCAGCACCACCACAGCACCACTCAGCACCACCACATTATCAATCAGCGCTACCCCAGCATCACTCAGCACCACCACAGCACCACTCAGCACCACCACAGAATCACCACAGCATCACTCAGCACCACCACAGCACCACTCAGCACCACCACATTATCACTCGGCACCACATTATCACTGAGCACCACCACAGCACCACCACAGCAGCACTCAGCAACACCACCACAGCATCACTCAGAGCAACCACAGCACCACCACAGCACCACCACAGCACAACTCAGCACCACCACAGCATCACTCAGCACCACCATACCACCACACGGCACTACCACAGCATCAATCAGCATCACCACAGCACCACTCAGCACCACCACAGCACCACTCAGCACCACCACAGCACCACTCAGCACCACCACAGCACCACTCAGCACCACCACAGCATCACTCAGCACCACCAGAGCACCACCATGGCATCACTCAGCACCACCACAGCATCACTCAGCACCAGCACAGCACCACCACTGCATCACACAGCGCCACCACAGCACCACTCAGCGCCACCCAAGCACCACTCAGCGCCACCCCAGCATCACTCAGCGCCACCACAGCATCACTCAGCGCCACCACAGCATCACTCAGCATCACCAAAGCATCACTCAGCGCCACCACAGCATCACTCAGCGCCACCACCTCAGCACCACCACAGCATCACTCAGCACAACCACAGCACCACTCAGCACCACCACAGCATCACTCAGCGCCTCCACAGCACCACTCAGCGCCACAACAGCATCACTCAACACCAACACAGCATCACTCAGCACTACCACAGCACCACTCAGCACTACCACAGCACCAATCAGCACCACCACATTATCACTCAGCACCGCCACAGCACCACTCAGCACCACCACATCATCACTCAGCACCACCACAGCATCACTCAGCACCACCACAGCATCACTCAGCACCACCACAGCATCACTCAGCACCACCACAGCATCACTCAGCACCACCACATTATCACTCAGCACCACCACATCACCCCTCAGCACCACCACTCAGCACCACTCAGCACCACCACAGCATCACTCAGCACCACCACAGCATCACTCAGCACCACCACAGCACCACTCAGCACCACCACAGCATCACTCAGCACCACCACACCACCACTCTGTACCACAACAGCATCACTCAGCACCACCACAGCATCACTCAGCACCACCACAGCATCACTCAGCACCACCACAGCATCACTCAGCACCACCACAGCACCACTCAGCACCACCACAGCACCACTCATCACCACCACAGCATCACTCAGCACCACCACAGCATCACTCAGCACCACCACAGCATCACTCAGCACCACCACAGCATCACTCAGCACCACCACAGCATCACTCAGCACCACCACAGCACCATCACAGCATCACTCAGCACCACCACAGCATCACTCAGCGCCACCACAGCACCACTCAGCGCCACCACAGCACCACTCAGCGCCACCCAAGCACCACTCAGCGCCACCCCAGCATCACTCAGCACCACCCCAGCATCACTCAGCGCCACCACAGCATCACTCAGCGCCACCACAGCATCACTCAGCATCACCAAAGCATCACTCAGCGCCACCACAGCATCACTCAGCGCCACCACCTCAGCACCACCACAGCATCACTCAGCACCACCACAGCATCACTCAGCACCACCACAGCATCACTCTGCACCACCACAGCACCACCACATTATCCCTCAGCACCACCACATTATCACTCAGCACTACCACAGCACCACTCAGCCCCACCATGCACCAATCAGCACCACCACTGCATCACACAGCGCCACCACAGCACCACTCAGCGCCACCCCAGCATCACTCAGCGCCACCCCAGCATCACTCAGCGCCACCCCAGCATCACTCAGCACCACCCCAGCATCACTCCCCAGCATCACTCAGCGCCACCACAGCATCACTCAGCGCCACCACAGCATCACTCAGCGCCACCACAGCATCACTCAGCGCGACCCCAGCATCACTCAGCACCACCACAGCATCCCTCAGCACCACCACATTATCACTCAGCACCACCACATCACCCCTCAGCACCACCACTCAGCACCACTCAGCACCACCACAGCATCACTCAGTGCCACCACAGCACCACTCAGCATCACCACAGCATCACTCAGCACCACCACAGCACCACTCAGCACCACCACAGCATCACTCAGCACCACCACACCACCACTCAGCACCACCACAGTATCACTCAGTACCACCACAGCATCACTCAGCACCACCACAGCATCACTCAGCACCACCACAGCATCACTCAGAACCACCATAGCACCCCCACAGCATCACTCAGCACCACCACAGCATCACTCAGCGCCACCCCAGCATCACTCAGCGCCACCCCAGCATCACTCAGCACTACCACAGCATCACTCAGCGCCACCACAGCATCACTCAGCGTCACCACAGCATCACTCAGCGCCACCACAGCACCAGTCAGCGCCACCACAGCACCACTTAGCACCACTCAGCACCACCACAGCATCACTCAGCACCACCACAGCATCACTCAGCGTCACCACAGCATCACTCAGCGCCACCACAGCATCACTCAGCACCTCCACAGCACCACTCAGCACCACAACAGCATCACTCAACACCAACACAGCATCACTCAGCATCACCACAGCATCACTCGGCACCAGCACATTATCACTCAGCACCGCCACAGCACCACTCAGCACCACCACATCATCACTCAGCACGGCCACAACATCACTCAGCACCACCACAGCATCACTCAGCACCACCACATTATCACTCAGCACCACCACATTATCACTCAGCACCACCACATCACCCCTCAGCACCACCACTCAGCACCACTCAGCACCACCAGAGCACCACTCAGCACCACCACAGCACCACTCAGCATCACCACAGCACCACTCAGCATCACCACAGCATCACTCAGCACCACCACAGCACCACTCAGCACCACCACAGCATCACTCAGCACCATCATACCACCACTCAGCACCACCACAGTATCACTCAGTACCACCACAGCATCACTCAGCACCACCACAGCATCACTCAGCACCACCACAGCATCACTCAGCACCACCATAGCACCCCACAGCATCACTCAGCACCACCACAGCATCACTCTGCATCACCACAGCACCACCACATTATCCCTCAGCAACACCACATTTTCACTCAGCACTACCACAGCACCACCCAGCACTACCACAGCATCACTCAGCACCACCACAGCACCACCACATTATCACTCAGCAACACCACATTTTCATTTAGCACTACCACAGCACCACTCAGCACCACCACAGCATCACTCAGCACCACCACATTATCACTCAGCACCACCACATCACCCCTCAGCACCACCATTCAGCACCATCACAGCGTCACTCAGTACCACCACAGCACCACTCAGCACCACCACAGCATCACTCAGCACCACCACTCAGCCCCACCACAGCACCACCCCAGCATCACTCAGCACCATCCCAGCATCACTCAGCACCACCACAGCATCACTCAGTGCCACAACAGCATCACTCAGCCCCACCACAGCATCAGTCAGCGCCACAACAGCATCACACAGCGCGACCACAGCACCACTCAGCGCCACCACAGCATCACTCAGCACCACCACAACATCACTCAGCGCCACCACAGCATGACTCAGCGTCACCACAGCATCACTCAGCGCCACCACAGCATCACTCAGAATGACCCCAGCATCACCACTGAGCACCACCACAGCATCACTCAGCGCCACCACAGCATCACTCAGCGTCACCACAGCATCACTCAGCGACACCACGGCATCACTCAGTGCCACCATAGCACCACACAGCAACACTCAGCACAACCACAGCATCACTCAGCACCACCACAGCATCACTCAGCGCCACCGAAGCACCACTCAGCCTCACCACATCATCACTCAGTGCTACCAAAGCATCCCTCAGCACCACCACATTATCACTCAGCACCACCACAGCACCACTCAGCACCACCACAGCATCACCACAGCATCACTCAACACCACCACAGCACCACTCAGCATCACCCACATTATCACTTGGCACCACATTATCACTGAGCACCACCACAGCACCAATCAGCACCACCACAACATCACTCAGCACCACCACAGCACCACCATAGCACCACTCAGCAACACTACCACAGCATCACTCAGAGCCACAACACCACCACTCAGCACCACTCAGCACCACCACAGGATAACTCAGCACCACCACACCACCACCCAGCACCACCACAGCATCACTCAGCACCACTCAGCACCACCACAGCACCACTCAGCACCACTCAGCACCACCACAGCATCACTCAGCACCACCACAGCATCACTCAGCACCACCATAGCACCACCACAGCATCACTCAGCACCACCACAGCACCACCACATTATCACTCAGCACCACCACAGCATCACTCAGCACCACTCAGCACTACCACAGCACCACTCAGCACCACCACAGCACCACTCAGCACCACTCAGCACCACCAATGCATCACACAGCGCCACCACAGCACCACTCAGCGTCACCCGAGCATCACTCAGCGCCACCCCAGCATCACTCAGCACCACCACAGCATCACTCAGCACCACCACAGCATCACTCAGCGCCACCACAGCATCACTCAGCGCCACCACAGCATCACTCAGCGCCACCACAGCATCACTCAGCGCCACCACAGCATCACTCAGCGCCACCACAGCATCACTCAGCGCCACCACAGCATCACTCAGCACCACCACAGCATCACTCAGCATCACCACAGCATCACTCAGCGCCACCACAGCACCACTCAGCCTCACCACATCATCACTCAGCACCACCACAGCACTACTCAGCACCACCACATTATCACCCAGCGCCACCACATTATCACTCAGCACCACCAGAGCACCATTCAGCACCACCACATTATCACTCAGCGCCACCACATTATCACTCAGCACCACAACAGCACCATTCAGCACCACCACAGCATCACTCAACACCACCACAGCACCACTCAGCAACACCACCACAGCATCACCCAGAGCAACCACAGCACCACTCAGCATGACCACAGCATCACTCAGCACCACCACAGCATCACTCAGCACTGCCTCAGCACCACCCCAGTTTTGCTTAGCACCACCCCAGTATCACTCAGCACCACCACAGCACCACTCAGCACCACCGAAGCACCACTCAGCACCACCACATTATCACTCAGCACCACCACATTATTACTCAGCACCACCACAGCACCACTCAGCGACATCACAGCATCACTCCTCACCACCACATTATCACTCAGCACTCCCACAGCATCACTCAGCACCACCACAGCATCACTCAACACCACCACAGCACCACTCAGCATCACCCACATTATCACTTGGCACCACATTATCACTGAGCACCACCACAGCTCCAATCAGCACCACCACAACATCACTCAGCACCACCACAGCACCACCATAGCACCACTCAGCAACACTACCACAGCATCACTCAGAGCCACAACACCACCACTCAGCACCACTCAGCACCACCACAGGATAACTCAGCACCACCACACCACCACCCAGCACCACCACAGCATCACTCAGCACCACTCAGAACCACCACAGCACCACTCAGCACCACCACAGCATCACTCAGCACCACCACAGCATCACTCAGCACCACCATAGCACCACCACAGCATCACTCAGCACCACCACAGCATCACTCAGCACCACCACAGCACCACCACATTATCACTCTGCAACACCACATTATCACTCAGCACTACCACAGCACCACTCAGCACCACCACAGCACCACTCAGCACCACTCAGCACCACCAATGCATCACACAGCGCCACCACAGCACCACTCAGCGTCACCCGAGCATCACTCAGCGCCACCCCAGCATCACTCAGCACCACCACAGCATCACTCAGCACCACCACAGCATCACTCAGCACCACCACAGCATCACTCAGCACCACCACAGCATCACTCAGCACTACCACAGCACCACTCAGCACCACCACAGCACCACTCAGCACCACTCAGCACCACCAATGCATCACACAGCGCCACCACAGCACCACTCAGCGTCACCCGAGCATCACTCAGCGCCACCCCAGCATCACTCAGCACCACCACAGCATCACTCAGCACCACCACAGCATCACTCAGCACCACCACAGCATCACTCAGCACCACCACAGCATCACTCAGCGCCACCACAGCATCACTCAGCGCCACCACAGCATCACTCAGCGCCACCACAGCATCACTCAGCGCCACCACAGCATCACTCAGCGCCACCACAGCATCACTCAGCACCACCACAGCATCACTCAGCATCACCACAGCATCACTCAGCGCCACCACAGCACCACTCAGCCTCACCACATCATCACTCAGCACCACCACAGCACCACTCAGCACCACCACATTATCACCCAGCGCCACCACATTATCACTCAGCACCACCAGAGCACCATTCAGCACCACCACATTATCACTCAGCGCCACCACATTATCACTCAGCACCACAACAGCACCATTCAGCACCACCACAACATCACTCAGCACCACCACAGCATCACTCAACACCACCACAGCACCACTCAGCAACACCACCACAGCATCACCCAGAGCAACCACAGCACCACTCAGCATGACCACAGCATCACTCAGCACCACCACAGCATCACTCAGCACTGCCTCAGCACCACCCCAGTTTTGCTTAGCACCACCCCAGTATCACTCAGCACCACCACAGCACCACTCAGCACCACCGAAGCACCACTCAGCACCACCACATTATCACTCAGCACCACCACATTATTACTCAGCACCACCACAGCACCACTCAGCGACATCACAGCATCACTCCTCACCACCACATTATCACTCAGCACTCCCACAGCATCACTCAGCACCACCACAGCATCACTCAGCACCACCACAGCATCACTCAGCACCACCACACCACCACTCAGCACAACCACAGCATCACTCAGCATCACTCAGCACCACCACGGCACCACTCAGCACCACCAAAGCACCACTCAGCACCACCACAGCACCACTCAGCAACACCACCACAGCATCACTCAGAGCAACCACAGCACCACTCAGCACCACTCAGCACCACCACAGCATCACTCGCACCACCACAGCATCACTCAGCACCACCCCAGTATCACTCAGCACCACCACAGCACCACTCAGCACCACCACAGCACCACCACATTATCACTCAGCAACACCACATTTTCACTCAGCACTACCACGGCACCACTCACCACCACCACAGCACCACTCAGCACCCCCACAGCATCACTCAGCATCACCACAGCATCACTCAGCATCACCACAGCATTACTCAGCACCACCACAGCACCACCACAGCATCACTCAGCACCACCACAACATATCTCAGCGCCACCACAGCATTACTCAGCACCACCACAGCACCACCACAGCATCACCCAGCACCACCACAGCATCACTCAGCGCCACCACAGCACCACTCAGCACCACCCCAACATCACTCAGCGCCACCCCAGCATCACTCAGCACCACCACAGCATCACTCAGTGCCACCACAGCATCACTCAGCGTCACCACAGCATCACTCAGCGCCACCACAGCACCACTCACCGCCACCCTAGCATCACTCAGCGCCACCCCAGCATCACTCAGCACCACCACAGCATCACTCAGCGCCACCACAGCATCACTCAGCGTCACCACAGCATCACTCAGCGTCACCACAGCATCACTCAGCGCCACCACAGCATCACTCAGTGCCACCACAGCACCAGTCAGCGCCACCACAGCACCAGTCAGCGCCACCACAGCACCACTCAGTTCCACCCCAGCATCACTCAGCACCACCACAGCATCACTCAGCGTCACCACAGCATCACTCAGCGCCTCCACAGCACCACTCAGCACCACAACAGCATCACTCAACACCAACACAGCATCACTCAGCACTACCACAGCACCACTCAGCACTACCACAGCACCACTCAGCACCACCACATTATCACTCAGCACCGCCACAGCACCACTCAGCACCACCACATCATAACTCAGCGCCACCACAGCACCACTCGTATAGTTTGATGCAGCGAAGGGAGCCTCTGCGTCAAGGACCATAGCAATTCTAATGCAGGATTGACCTAATATATGGATATGGCTACCGTTCCCTAGATCTGGGAGACTCGCATTTAAAAGCTGCACTGATTAAAGCTACATGGTAGAGAATTCCTGACCACCATGTATGAACACAAGTTGTTTGTATGACACTGTTGTTTGCCCTTGTAGTCCTGATGAGGCCTGATTTAACAAGAGGCTGAAACGCGTCGACACAGCTTTTTTGAAGACACCAATACAAACTTAAATATGTTTTGATCAGGATAAAAATTTGATAAGGAATGCTGGAGAAAAGGAGGTCAAAATAGGTTTAACCTCATACATTCCTTTTTTGGTTTGTTGTGGTGATCTGAGAATAAGGAAAGTTTTTGATTAATTGTGGACAAACTTCCTTTGTTGAAATAAGTAGGGCAAAAGAAACTCTAGTGGGGTTTTAAGCAAATTGTGTTTAATGTAAATGTACTATATTTGTTTGTTTGTATAGATATGTAAAAACTGTATATATATATGTGAACTGTGAGATAATTACCTTTGTGGTGAAATTTGGTTTACATTAAAAGAATTGGTTAAACCATATATGTGAACCTTATCTATGGTGGCTCTCGTACAGGAGAAACTCTATTGTTCAGAATTTTCTGTAATTTAGTTTTGTTGGAAATGATCAAACCCAAAAATGGATAATTTATGGTATCCATTTTTGATAACTAGTTAGGTGTCTAACTATTCCGTAGGCTTTGCCTTCTTTATTCCTACCACAGCACCACTCAGCGCCACCCCAGCATCACTCAGTGCCACCCCAGCATCACTCAGCACTACCACAGCATCACTCAGCGCCACCACAGCATCACTCAGCGCCACCACAGCATCACTCAGCGTCACAACAGCATCACTCAGCGCCACCACAGCATCACTCAGCGCCACCACAGCACCAGTCAGCAGCACCACAGCACCACTCAGCACCACTCACCACCACCACAGCATCACTCAGCACCACCACAGCATCACCCAGCACCAGCACATTATCACTCAGCACCGCCACAGCACCACTCAGCACCACCACATCATCACTCAGCACCACCACAACATCACTCAGCACCACCACAGCATCACTCAGCACCACCACAGCATCCCTCAGCACCACCACATTATCACTCAGCACCACCACATCACCCCTCAGCACCACCACTCAGCACCACTCAGCACCACCACAGCATCACTCAGCACCACCACAGCACCACTCAGCATCACCACAGCATCACTCAGCACCACCACAGCACCACTCAGCACCACCACAGCATCACTCAGCACCACCACACCACCACTCAGCATCACCACAGCATCACTCAGCACCACCACAGCACCACTCAGCACCACCACAGCATCACTCAGCACCACCACACCACCACTCAGCACCACCACAGTATCACTCAGTACCACCACAGCATCACTCAGCACCACCACACCACCACTCAGCACCACCACAGTATCACTCAGTACCACCACAGCATCACTCAGCACCACCACAGCATCACTCAGCACCACCACAGCATCGCTCAGAACCACCATAGCACCCCCACAGCATCACTCAGCACCACCACAGCATCACTCAGCACCACCACAGCATCACTCAGCGCCACCCCAGCATCACTCAGCGCCACCCCAGCATCACTCAGCACTACCACAGCATCACTCAGCGCCACCACAGCATCACTCAGCATCACCACAGCATCACTCAGCGCCACCACAGCACCAGTCAGCGCCACCACAGCACCACTTAGCACCACTCAGCACCACCACAGCATCACTCAGCACCACCACAGCATCACTCAGCGTCACCACAGCATCACTCAGCACCACCACAGCATCACTCAGCACCTCCACAGCACCACTCAGCACCACAACAGCATCACTCAACACCAACACAGCATCACTCAGCATCACCAAAGCATCACTCGGCACCAGCACATTATCACTCAGCACCACCACAGCACCACTCAGCACCACCACATCATCACTCAGCACGACCACAACATCACTCAGCACCACCACAGCATCACTCAGCACCACCACATTATCACTCAGCACCACCACATTATCACTCAGCACCACCACATCACCCCTCAGCACCACCACATCACCCCTCAGCACCACCACTCAGCACCACTCAGCATCATTCAGTACCACCACAGCATCACTCAGCACCACCACTCAGCCCCACCACAGCACCACCCCAGCATCACTCAGCACCATCCCAGCATTACTCAGCGCCACAACAGCATCACTCAGTGCCACAACAGCATCACTCAGCCCCACCACAGCATCAGTCAGCACCACCACAGCATCACACAGCGCCACCACAGCACCACTCAGCGTCACCACAGCATCACTCAGCACCACCACAACATCACTCAGCGCCACCACAGCATGACTCAGCGTCACCACAGCATCACTCAGCGCCACCACAGCATCACTCAGAATGACCCCAGCATCACCACTGAGCACCACCACAGCATCACTCAGCGCCACCACAGCATCACTCAGCGTCACCACAGCATCACTCAGCGACACCATGGCATCACTCAGTGCCACCATAGCACCACTCAGCAACACTCAGCACAACCACAGCATCACTCAGCACCACCACAGCATCACTCAGCGCCACCGAAGCACCACTCAGCCTCACCACATCATCACTCAGTGCTACCAAAGCATCCCTCAGCACCACCACATTATCACTCAGCACCACAACAGCACCACTCAGCACCACCACAGCATCACCACAGCATCACTCAACACTACCACAGCACCACTCAGCATCACCCACATTATCACTTGGCACCACATTATCACTGAGCACCACCACAGCACCAATCAGCACCACCACAACATCACTCAGCACCACCACAGCACCACCATAGCACCACTCAGCAACACTACCACAGCATCACTCAGAGCCACAACACCACCACTCAGCACCACCACAGGATAACTCAGCACCACCACACCACCACCCAGCACCACCCCAGCATCACTCAGCGCCACCCCAGCATCACTCAGCACTACCACAGCATCACTCAGCGCCACCACAGCATCACTCAGCGTCACCACAGCATCACTCAGCGCCACCACAGCACCAGTCAGCGCCACCACAGCACCACTTAGCACCACTCAGCACCACCACAGCATCACTCAGCACCACCACAGCATCACTCAGCGTCACCACAGCATCACTCAGCGCCACCACAGCATCACTCAGCACCTCCACAGCACCACTCAGCACCACAACAGCATCACTCAACACCAACACAGCATCACTCAGCATCACCACAGCATCACTCGGCACCAGCACATTATCACTCAGCACCGCCACAGCACCACTCAGCACCACCACATCATCACTCAGCACGGCCACAACATCACTCAGCACCACCACAGCATCACTCAGCACCACCACATTATCACTCAGCACCACCACATTATCACTCAGCACCACCACATCACCCCTCAGCACCACCACTCAGCACCACTCAGCACCACCAGAGCACCACTCAGCACCACCACAGCACCACTCAGCATCACCACAGCACCACTCAGCATCACCACAGCATCACTCAGCACCACCACAGCACCACTCAGCACCACCACAGCATCACTCAGCACCATCATACCACCACTCAGCACCACCACAGTATCACTCAGTACCACCACAGCATCACTCAGCACCACCACAGCATCACTCAGCACCACCACAGCATCACTCTGCATCACCACAGCACCACCACATTATCCCTCAGCAACACCACATTTTCACTCAGCACTACCACAGCACCACCCAGCACTACCACAGCATCACTCAGCACCACCACAGCACCACCACATTATCACTCAGCAACACCACATTTTCATTTAGCACTACCACAGCACCACTCAGCACCACCACAGCATCACTCAGCACCACCACATTATCACTCAGCACCACCACATCACCCCTCAGCACCACCATTCAGCACCATCACAGCGTCACTCAGTACCACCACAGCACCACTCAGCACCACCACAGCATCACTCAGCACCACCACTCAGCCCCACCACAGCACCACCCCAGCATCACTCAGCACCATCCCAGCATCACTCAGCACCACCACAGCATCACTCAGTGCCACAACAGCATCACTCAGCCCCACCACAGCATCAGTCAGCGCCACAACAGCATCACACAGCGCGACCACAGCACCACTCAGCGCCACCACAGCATCACTCAGCACCACCACAACATCACTCAGCGCCACCACAGCATGACTCAGCGTCACCACAGCATCACTCAGCGCCACCACAGCATCACTCAGAATGACCCCAGCATCACCACTGAGCACCACCACAGCATCACTCAGCGCCACCACAGCATCACTCAGCGTCACCACAGCATCACTCAGCGACACCACGGCATCACTCAGTGCCACCATAGCACCACACAGCAACACTCAGCACAACCACAGCATCACTCAGCACCACCACAGCATCACTCAGCGCCACCGAAGCACCACTCAGCCTCACCACATCATCACTCAGTGCTACCAAAGCATCCCTCAGCACCACCACATTATCACTCAGCACCACCACAGCACCACTCAGCACCACCACAGCATCACCACAGCATCACTCAACACCACCACAGCACCACTCAGCATCACCCACATTATCACTTGGCACCACATTATCACTGAGCACCACCACAGCACCAATCAGCACCACCACAACATCACTCAGCACCACCACAGCACCACCATAGCACCACTCAGCAACACTACCACAGCATCACTCAGAGCCACAACACCACCACTCAGCACCACTCAGCACCACCACAGGATAACTCAGCACCACCACACCACCACCCAGCACCACCACAGCATCACTCAGCACCACTCAGCACCACCACAGCACCACTCAGCACCACTCAGCACCACCACAGCATCACTCAGCACCACCACAGCATCACTCAGCACCACCATAGCACCACCACAGCATCACTCAGCACCACCACAGCACCACCACATTATCACTCAGCACCACCACAGCATCACTCAGCACCACTCAGCACTACCACAGCACCACTCAGCACCACCACAGCACCACTCAGCACCACCAATGCATCACACAGCGCCACCACAGCACCACTCAGCGTCACCCGAGCATCACTCAGCGCCACCCCAGCATCACTCAGCACCACCACAGCATCACTCAGCACCACCACAGCATCACTCAGCACCACCACAGCATCACTCAGCGCCACCACAGCATCACTCAGCGCCACCACAGCATCACTCAGCGCCACCACAGCATCACTCAGCGCCACCACAGCATCACTCAGCGCCACCACAGCATCACTCAGCACCACCACAGCATCACTCAGCATCACCACAGCATCACTCAGCGCCACCACAGCACCACTCAGCCTCACCACATCATCACTCAGCACCACCACAGCACTACTCAGCACCACCACATTATCACCCAGCGCCACCACATTATCACTCAGCACCACCAGAGCACCATTCAGCACCACCACATTATCACTCAGCGCCACCACATTATCACTCAGCACCACAACAGCACCATTCAGCACCACCACAGCATCACTCAACACCACCACAGCACCACTCAGCAACACCACCACAGCATCACCCAGAGCAACCACAGCACCACTCAGCATGACCACAGCATCACTCAGCACCACCACAGCATCACTCAGCACTGCCTCAGCACCACCCCAGTTTTGCTTAGCACCACCCCAGTATCACTCAGCACCACCACAGCACCACTCAGCACCACCGAAGCACCACTCAGCACCACCACATTATCACTCAGCACCACCACATTATTACTCAGCACCACCACAGCACCACTCAGCGACATCACAGCATCACTCCTCACCACCACATTATCACTCAGCACTCCCACAGCATCACTCAGCACCACCACAGCATCACTCAACACCACCACAGCACCACTCAGCATCACCCACATTATCACTTGGCACCACATTATCACTGAGCACCACCACAGCACCAATCAGCACCACCACAACATCACTCAGCACCACCACAGCACCACCATAGCACCACTCAGCAACACTACCACAGCATCACTCAGAGCCACAACACCACCACTCAGCACCACTCAGCACCACCACAGGATAACTCAGCACCACCACACCACCACCCAGCACCACCACAGCATCACTCAGCACCACTCAGAACCACCACAGCACCACTCAGCACCACTCAGCACCACCACAGCATCACTCAGCACCACCACAGCATCACTCAGCACCACCATAGCACCACCACAGCATCACTCAGCACCACCACAGCATCACTCAGCACCACCACAGCACCACCACATTATCACTCTGCAACACCACATTATCACTCAGCACTACCACAGCACCACTCAGCACCACCACAGCACCACTCAGCACCACTCAGCACCACCAATGCATCACACAGCGCCACCACAGCACCACTCAGCGTCACCCGAGCATCACTCAGCGCCACCCCAGCATCACTCAGCACCACCACAGCATCACTCAGCACCACCACAGCATCACTCAGCACCACCACAGCATCACTCAGCACCACCACAGCATCACTCAGCACTACCACAGCACCACTCAGCACCACCACAGCACCACTCAGCACCACCAATGCATCACACAGCGCCACCACAGCACCACTCAGCGTCACCCGAGCATCACTCAGCGCCACCCCAGCATCACTCAGCACCACCACAGCATCACTCAGCACCACCACAGCATCACTCAGCACCACCACAGCATCACTCAGCACCACCACAGCATCACTCAGCGCCACCACAGCATCACTCAGCGCCACCACAGCATCACTCAGCGCCACCACAGCATCACTCAGCGCCACCACAGCATCACTCAGCGCCACCACAGCATCACTCAGCACCACCACAGCATCACTCAGCATCACCACAGCATCACTCAGCGCCACCACAGCACCACTCAGCCTCACCACATCATCACTCAGCACCACCACAGCACCACCACATTATCACCCAGCGCCACCACATTATCACTCAGCACCACCAGAGCACCATTCAGCACCACCACATTATCACTCAGCGCCACCACATTATCACTCAGCACCACAACAGCACCATTCAGCACCACCACAACATCACTCAGCACCACCACAGCATCACTCAACACCACCACAGCACCACTCAGCAACACCACCACAGCATCACCCAGAGCAACCACAGCACCACTCAGCATGACCACAGCATCACTCAGCACCACCACAGCATCACTCAGCACTGCCTCAGCACCACCCCAGTTTTGCTTAGCACCACCCCAGTATCACTCAGCACCACCACAGCACCACTCAGCACCACCGAAGCACCACTCAGCACCACCACATTATTACTCAGCACCACCACAGCACCACTCAGCGACATCACAGCATCACTCCTCACCACCACATTATCACTCAGCACTCCCACAGCATCACTCAGCACCACCACAGCATCACTCAGCACCACCACAGCATCACTCAGCACCACCACACCACCACTCAGCACAACCACAGCATCACTCAGCATCACTCAGCACCACCACGGCACCACTCAGCACCACCAAAGCACCACTCAGCACCACCACAGCACCACTCAGCAACACCACCACAGCATCACTCAGAGCAACCACAGCACCACTCAGCACCACTCAGCACCACCACAGCATCACTCGCACCACCACAGCATCACTCAGCACCACCCCAGTATCACTCAGCACCACCACAGCACCACTCAGCACCACCACAGCACCACCACATTATCACTCAGCAACACCACATTTTCACTCAGCACTACCACGGCACCACTCACCACCACCACAGCACCACTCAGCACCCCCACAGCATCACTCAGCATCACCACAGCATCACTCAGCATCACCACAGCATTACTCAGCACCACCACAGCACCACCACAGCATCACTCAGCACCACCACAACATATCTCAGCGCCACCACAGCATTACTCAGCACCACCACAGCACCACCACAGCATCACCCAGCACCACCACAGCATCACTCAGCGCCACCACAGCACCACTCAGCACCACCCCAACATCACTCAGCGCCACCCCAGCATCACTCAGCACCACCACAGCATCACTCAGTGCCACCACAGCATCACTCAGCGTCACCACAGCATCACTCAGCGCCACCACAGCACCACTCACCGCCACCCTAGCATCACTCAGCGCCACCCCAGCATCACTCAGCACCACCACAGCATCACTCAGCGCCACCACAGCATCACTCAGCGTCACCACAGCATCACTCAGCGTCACCACAGCATCACTCAGCGCCACCACAGCATCACTCAGTGCCACCACAGCACCAGTCAGCGCCACCACAGCACCAGTCAGCGCCACCACAGCACCACTCAGTTCCACCCCAGCATCACTCAGCACCACCACAGCATCACTCAGCGTCACCACAGCATCACTCAGCGCCTCCACAGCACCACTCAGCACCACAACAGCATCACTCAACACCAACACAGCATCACTCAGCACTACCACAGCACCACTCAGCACTACCACAGCACCACTCAGCACCACCACATTATCACTCAGCACCGCCACAGCACCACTCAGCACCACCACATCATAACTCAGCGCCACCACAGCACCACTCGTATAGTTTGATGCAGCGAAGGGAGCCTCTGCGTCAAGGACCATAGCAATTCTAATGCAGGATTGACCTAATATATGGATATGGCTACCGTTCCCTAGATCTGGGAGACTCGCATTTAAAAGCTGCACTGATTAAAGCTACATGGTAGAGAATTCCTGACCACCATGTATGAACACAAGTTGTTTGTATGACACTGTTGTTTGCCCTTGTAGTCCTGATGAGGCCTGATTTAACAAGAGGCTGAAACGCGTCGACACAGCTTTTTTGAAGACACCAATACAAACTTAAATATGTTTTGATCAGGATAAAAATTTGATAAGGAATGCTGGAGAAAAGGAGGTCAAAATAGGTTTAACCTCATACATTCCTTTTTTGGTTTGTTGTGGTGATCTGAGAATAAGGAAAGTTTTTGATTAATTGTGGACAAACTTCCTTTGTTGAAATAAGTAGGGCAAAAGAAACTCTAGTGGGGTTTTAAGCAAATTGTGTTTAATGTAAATGTACTATATTTGTTTGTTTGTATAGATATGTAAAAACTGTATATATATATGTGAACTGTGAGATAATTACCTTTGTGGTGAAATTTGGTTTACATTAAAAGAATTGGTTAAACCATATATGTGAACCTTATCTATGGTGGCTCTCGTACAGGAGAAACTCTATTGTTCAGAATTTTCTGTAATTTAGTTTTGTTGGAAATGATCAAACCCAAAAATGGATAATTTATGGTATCCATTTTTGATAACTAGTTAGGTGTCTAACTATTCCGTAGGCTTTGCCTTCTTTATTCCTACCACAGCACCACTCAGCGCCACCCCAGCATCACTCAGTGCCACCCCAGCATCACTCAGCACTACCACAGCATCACTCAGCGCCACCACAGCATCACTCAGCGCCACCACAGCATCACTCAGCGTCACAACAGCATCACTCAGCGCCACCACAGCATCACTCAGCGCCACCACAGCACCAGTCAGCAGCACCACAGCACCACTCAGCACCACTCAGCACCACCACAGCATCACTCAGCACCACCACAGCATCACCCAGCACCAGCACATTATCACTCAGCACCGCCACAGCACCACTCAGCACCACCACATCATCACTCAGCACCACCACAACATCACTCAGCACCACCACAGCATCACTCAGCACCACCACAGCATCCCTCAGCACCACCACATTATCACTCAGCACCACCACATCACCCCTCAGCACCACCACTCAGCACCACTCAGCACCACCACAGCATCACTCAGCACCACCACAGCACCACTCAGCATCACCACAGCATCACTCAGCACCACCACAGCACCACTCAGCACCACCACAGCATCACTCAGCACCACCACACCACCACTCAGCATCACCACAGCATCACTCAGCACCACCACAGCACCACTCAGCACCACCACAGCATCACTCAGCACCACCACACCACCACTCAGCACCACCACAGTATCACTCAGTACCACCACAGCATCACTCAGCACCACCACACCACCACTCAGCACCACCACAGTATCACTCAGTACCACCACAGCATCACTCAGCACCACCACAGCATCACTCAGCACCACCACAGCATCGCTCAGAACCACCATAGCACCCCCACAGCATCACTCAGCACCACCACAGCATCACTCAGCACCACCACAGCATCACTCAGCGCCACCCCAGCATCACTCAGCGCCACCCCAGCATCACTCAGCACTACCACAGCATCACTCAGCGCCACCACAGCATCACTCAGCATCACCACAGCATCACTCAGCGCCACCACAGCACCAGTCAGCGCCACCACAGCACCACTTAGCACCACTCAGCACCACCACAGCATCACTCAGCACCACCACAGCATCACTCAGCGTCACCACAGCATCACTCAGCACCACCACAGCATCACTCAGCACCTCCACAGCACCACTCAGCACCACAACAGCATCACTCAACACCAACACAGCATCACTCAGCATCACCAAAGCATCACTCGGCACCAGCACATTATCACTCAGCACCACCACAGCACCACTCAGCACCACCACATCATCACTCAGCACGACCACAACATCACTCAGCACCACCACAGCATCACTCAGCACCACCACATTATCACTCAGCACCACCACATTATCACTCAGCACCACCACATCACCCCTCAGCACCACCACATCACCCCTCAGCACCACCACTCAGCACCACTCAGCATCATTCAGTACCACCACAGCATCACTCAGCACCACCACTCAGCCCCACCACAGCACCACCCCAGCATCACTCAGCACCATCCCAGCATTACTCAGCGCCACAACAGCATCACTCAGTGCCACAACAGCATCACTCAGCCCCACCACAGCATCAGTCAGCACCACCACAGCATCACACAGCGCCACCACAGCACCACTCAGCGTCACCACAGCATCACTCAGCACCACCACAACATCACTCAGCGCCACCACAGCATGACTCAGCGTCACCACAGCATCACTCAGCGCCACCACAGCATCACTCAGAATGACCCCAGCATCACCACTGAACACCACCACAGCATCACTCAGCGCCACCACAGCATCACTCAGCGTCACCACAGCATCACTCAGCGACACCATGGCATCACTCAGTGCCACCATAGCACCACTCAGCAACACTCAGCACAACCACAGCATCACTCAGCACCACCACAGCATCACTCAGCGCCACCGAAGCACCACTCAGCCTCACCACATCATCACTCAGTGCTACCAAAGCATCCCTCAGCACCACCACATTATCACTCAGCACCACAACAGCACCACTCAGCACCACCACAGCATCACCACAGCATCACTCAACACTACCACAGCACCACTCAGCATCACCCACATTATCACTTGGCACCACATTATCACTGAGCACCACCACAGCACCAATCAGCACCACCACAACATCACTCAGCACCACCACAGCACCACCATAGCACCACTCAGCAACACTACCACAGCATCACTCAGAGCCACAACACCACCACTCAGCACCACCACAGGATAACTCAGCACCACCACACCACCACCCAGCACCACCACAGCATCACTCAGCACCACTCAGCACCACCACAGCACCACTCAGCACCACTCAGCACCACCACAGCATCACTCAGCACCACCACAGCATCACTCAGCACCACCATAGCACCACCACAGCATCACTCAGCACCACCACAGCATCACTCAGCACCACCACAGCACCACCACATTATCACTCTGCAATACCACATTATCACTCAGCACTACCACAGCACCACTCAGCACCACCACAGCACCAATGCATCACACAGCGCCACCACAGCACCACTCAGCGTCACCCGAGCATCACTCAGCGCCACCCCAGCATCACTCAGCGCCACCACAGCATCACTCAGCGCCACCACAGCATCACTCAGCGCCACCACAGCATCACTCAGCACCACCACAGCATCACTCAGCGCCACCACAGCACCACTCAGCCTCACCACATCATCACTCAGCACCACCACAGCACCACTCAGCACCACCACATTATCACCCAGCGCCACCACATTATCACTCAGCACCACAAGAGCACCATTCAGCACCACCACATTATCACTCAGCGCCACCACATTATCACTCAGCACCACAACAGCACCATTCAGCACCACCACAACATCACTCAGCACCACCACAGCATCACTCAACACCACCACAGCACCACTCAGCAACACCACCACAGCATCACCCAGAGCAACCACAGCACCACTCAGCATGAGCACAGCATCACTCAGCACCACCACAGCATCACTCAGCACTGCCTCAGCACCACCCCAGTTTTGCTTAGCACCACCCCAGTATCACTCAGCACCACCACAGCACCACTCAGCACCACCACAGCACCACTCAGCACCACCCCATTATCACTCAGCACCACCACATTATTACTCAGCACCACCACAGCACCACTCAGCGACATCACAGCATCACTCCTCACCACCACATTATCACTCAGCACTCCCACAGCATCACTCAGCACCACCACAGCATCACTCAGCACCACCACAGCATCACTCAGCACCACCACACCACCACTCAGCACAACCACAGCATCACTCAGCACCACCACGGCACCACTCAGCACCACCAAAGCACCACTCAGCACCACCACAGCACCACTCAGCAACACCACCACAGCATCACTCAGAGCAACCACAGCACCACTCAGAACCACCACAGCATCACTCGCACCACCACAGCATCACTCAGCACCACCCCAGTATCACTCAGCACCACCACAGCACCACTCAGCACCACCACAGCACCACCACATTATCACTCAGCAACACCACATTTTCACTCAGCACCACCACAGCACCACTCAGCAACACCACCACAGCATCACTCAGAGCAACCACAGCACCACTCAGCACCACTCAGCACCACCACAGCATCACTCGCACCACCACAGCATCACTCAGCACCACCCCAGTATCACTCAGCACCACCACAGCACCACTCAGCACCACCACAGCACCACCACATTATCACTCAGCAACACCACATTTTCACTCAGCACTACCACGGCACCACTCACCACCACCACAGCACCACTCAGCACCCCCACAGCATCACTCAGCGTCACCACAGCATCACTCAGCACCACCACAGCATTACTCAGCACCACCACAGCACCACCACAGCATCACTCAGCACCACCACAACATATCTCAGCGCCACCACAGCATTACTCAGCACCACCACAGCACCACCACAGCATCACCCAGCACCACCACAGCATCACTCAGCGCCACCACAGCACCACTCAGCACCACCCCAACATCACTCAGCGCCACCCCAGCATCACTCAGCACCACCACAGCATCACTCAGTGCCACCACAGCATCACTCAGCGTCACCACAGCATCACTCAGCGCCACCACAGCACCACTCACCGCCACCCTAGCATCACTCAGCGCCACCCCAGCATCACTCAGCACCACCACAGCATCACTCAGCGCCACCACAGCACCAGTCAGCGCCACCACAGCATCACTCAGCGTCACCACAGCATCACTCAGCGCCTCCACAGCACCACTCAGCACCACAACAGCATCACTCAACACCAACACAGCATCACTCAGCACTACCACAGCACCACTCAGCACTACCACAGCACCACTCAGCACCACCACATTATCACTCAGCACCGCCACAGCACCACTCAGCACTACCACATCATCACTCAGCGCCACCACAGCACCACTCGTATAGTTTGATGCAGCGAAGGGAGCCTCTGGGTCAAGGACCATAGCAATTCTAATGCAGGATTGACCTAATATATGGATATGGCTACCGTTCCCTAGATCTGGGAGACTCGCATTTAAAAGCTGCACTGATTAAAGCTACATGGTAGAGAATTCCTGACCACCATGTATGAACACAAGTTGTTTGTATGACACTGTTGTTTGCCCTTGTAGTCCTGATGAGGCCTGATTTAACAAGAGGCTGAAACGCGTCGACACAGCTTTTTTGAAGACACCAATACAAACTTAAATATGTTTTGATCAGGATAAAAATTTGATAAGGAATGCTGGAGAAAAGGAGGTCAAAATAGGTTTAACCTCATACATTCCTTTTTTGGTTTGTTGTGGTGATCTGAGAATAAGGAAAGTTTTTGATTAATTGTGGACAAACTTCCTTTGTTGAAATAAGTAGGGCAAAAGAAACTCTAGTGGGGTTTTAAGCAAATTGTGTTTAATGTAAATGTACTATATTTGTTTGTTTGTATAGATATGTAAAAACTGTATATATATATGTGAACTGTGAGATAATTACCTTTGTGGAGAAATTTGGTTTACATTAAAAGAATTGGTTAAACCATATATGTGAACCTTATCTATGGTGGCTCTCGTACAGGAGAAACTCTATTGTTCAGAATTTTCTGTAATTTAGTTTTGTTGGAAATGATCAAACCCAAAAATGGATAATTTATGGTATCCATTTTTGATAACTAGTTAGGTGTCTAACTATTCCGTAGGCTTTGCCTTCTTTATTCCTACCACAGCACCACTCAGCGCCACCCCAGCATCACTCAGCGCTACCCCAGCATCACTCAGCACTACCACAGCATCACTCAGCGCCACCACAGCATCACTCAGCGCCACCACAGCATCACTCAGCGTCACAACAGCATCACTCAGCGCCACCACAGCATCACTCAGCGCCACCACAGCACCAGTCAGCAGCACCACAGCACCACTCAGCACCACTCAGCACCACCACAGCATCACTCAGCACCACCACAGCATCACCCAGCACCAGCACATTATCACTCAGCACCGCCACAGCACCACTCAGCACCACCACATCATCACTCAGCACCACCACAACATCACTCAGCACCACCACAGCATCACTCAGCACCACCACAGCATCCCTCAGCACCACCACATTATCACTCAGCACCACCACATCACCCCTCAGCACCACCACTCAGCACCACTCAGCACCACCACAGCATCACTCAGCACCACCACAGCACCACTCGCATCACCACAGCATCACTCAGCACCACCACAGCACCACTCAGCACCACCACAGCATCACTCAGCACCACCACACCACCACTCAGCACCACCACAGTATCACTCAGTACCACCACAGCATCACTCAGCACCACCACAGCATCACTCAGCACCACCACAGCATCACTCAGAACCACCATAGCACCCCCACAGCATCACTCAGCACCACCACAGCATCACTCAGCGCCACCCCAGCATCACTCAGCGCCACCCCAGCATCACTCAGCACTACCACAGCATCACTCAGCGCCACCACAGCATCACTCAGCATCACCACAGCATCACTCAGCGCCACCACAGCATCACTCAGCGCCACCACAGCACCAGTCAGCGCCACCACAGCACCACTTAGCACCACTCAGCACCACCACAGCATCACTCAGCACCACCACAGCATCACGCAGCGTTACCACAGCATCACTCAGCGCCACCACAGCATCACTCAGCACCTCCACAGCACCACTCAGCACCACAACAGCATCACTCAACACCAACACAGCATCACTCAGCATCACCACAGCATCACTCGGCACCAGCACATTATCACTCAGCACCACCACAGCACCACTCAGCACCACCACATCATCACTCAGCACGACCACAACATCACTCAGCACCACCACAGCATCACTCAGCACCACCACAGCATCACTCAGCACCACCACATTATCACTCAGCACCACCACATCACCCCTCAGCACCACCACTCAGCACCACTCAGCACCACCAGAGCACCACTCAGCACCACCACAGCACCACTCAGCATCACCACAGCACCACTCAGCATCACCACAGCATCACTCAGCACCACCACAGCACCACTCAGCACCACCACAGCATCACTCAGCACCATCACACCACCACTCAGCACCACCACAGTATCACTCAGTACCACCACAGCATCACTCAGCACCACCACAGCATCACTCAACACCACCACAGCATCACTCAGCACCACCATAGCACCCCACAGCATCACTCAGCACCACCACAGCATCACTCTGCATCACCACAGCACCACCACATTATCCCTCAGCAACACCACATTTTCACTCAGCACTACCACAGCACCACCCAGCACTACCACAGCATCACTCAGCACCACCACATTATCACTCAGCAACACCACATTTTCATTCAGCACTACCACAGCACCACTCAGCACCACCACAGCATCACTCAGCACCACCACATTATCACTCAGCACCACCACATCACCCCTCAGCACCACCATTCAGCACCATCACAGCATCACTCAGTACCACCACAGCACCACTCAGCACCACCACAGCATCACTCAGCACCACCACTCAGCCCCACCACAGCACCACCCCAGCATCACTCAGCACCATCCCAGTATCACTCAGCACCACCACAGCATCACTCAGTGCCACAACAGCATCACTCAGCCCCACCACAGCATCAGTCAGCGCCACCACAGCATCACACAGCGCCACCACAGCACCACTCAGCGCCACCACAGCATCACTCAGCACCACCACAACATCACTCAGCGCCACCACAGCATGACTCAGCGTCACCACAGCATCACTCAGCGCCACCACAGCATCACTCAGAATGACCCCAGCATCACCACTGAGCACCACCACAGCATCACTCAGCGCCACCACAGCATCACTCAGCGTCACCACAGCATCACTCAGCGACACCATGGCATCACTCAGTGCCACCATAGCACCACTCAGCAACACTCAGCACAACCACAGCATCACTCAGCACCACCACAGCATCACTCAGCGCCACCGAAGCACCACTCAGCCTCACCACATCATCACTCAGTGCTACCAAAGCATCCCTCAGCACCACCACATTATAACTCAGCACCACAACAGCACCACTCAGCACCACCACAGCATCACCACAGCATCACTCAACACTACCACAGCACCACTCAGCATCACCCACATTATCACTTGGCACCACATTATCACTGAGCACCACCACAGCACCAATCAGCACCACCACAACATCACTCAGCACCACCACAGCACCACCATAGCACCACTCAGCAACACTACCACAGCATCACTCAGAGCCACTACACCACCACTCAGCACCACCACAGGATAATTCAGCACCACCACACCACCACCCAGCACCACCACAGCATCACTCAGCACCACTCAGCACCACCACAGCACCACTCAGCACCACTCAGCACCACCACAGCATCACTCAGCACCACCACAGCATCACTCAGCACCACCATAGCACCACCACAGCATCACTCAGCACCACCACAGCATCACTCAGCACCACCACAGCACCACCACATTATCACTCTGCAATACCACATTATCACTCAGCACTACCACAGCACCACTCAGCACCACCACAGCACCACTCAGCACCCCTCAGCACCACCAACGCATCACACAGCGCCACCACAGCACCACTCAGCGTCACCCGAGCATCACTCAGCGCCACCCCAGCATCACTCAGCACCACCACAGCATCACTCAGCACCACCACAGCATCACTCAGCACCACCACAGCATCACTCAGCGCCACCACAGCATCACTCAGCGCCACCACAGCATCACTCAGCGCCACCACAGCATCACTCAGCGCCACAACAGCATCACTCAGCGCCACCACAGCATCACTCAGCACCACCACAGCATCACTCAGCGCCACCACAGCACCACTCAGCCTCACCACATCATCACTCAGCACCACCACAGCACCACTCAGCACCACCACATTATCACCCAACGCCACCACATTATCACTCAGCACCACCAGAGCACCATTCAGCACCACCACATTATCACTCAGCGCCACCACATTATCACTCAGCACCACAACAGCACCATTCAGCACCACCACAACATCACTCAGCACCACCACAGCATCACTCAACACCACCACAGCACCACTCAGCAACACCACCACAGCATCACCCAGAGCAACCACAGCACCACTCAGCATGAGCACAGCATCACTCAGCACCACCACAGCATCACTCAGCACTGCCTCAGCACCACTCCAGTTTTGCTTAGCACCACCCCAGTATCACTCAGCACCACCACAGCACCACTCAGCACCACCACAGCACCACTCAGCACCACCCCATTATCACTCAGCACCACCACATTATTACTCAGCACCACCACAGCACCACTCAGCGACATCACAGCATCACTCCTCACCACCACATTATCACTCAGCACTCCTACAGCATCACTCAGCACCACCACAGCATCACTCAGCACCACCACAGCATCACTCAGCACCACCACACCACCACTCAGCACAACCACAGCATCACTCAGCACCACCACGGCACCACTCAGCACCACCAAAGCACCACTCAGCACCACCACAGCACCACTCAGCAACACCACCACAGCATCACTCAGAGCAACCACAGCACCACTCAGCACCACTCAGCACCACCACAGCATCACTCGCACCACCACAGCATCACTCAGCACCACCCCAGTATCACTCAGCACCACCACAGCACCACTCAGCACCACCACAGCACCACCACATTATCACTCAGCAACACCACATTTTCACTCAGCACCACCACAGCACCACTCAGCAACACCACCACAGCATCACTCAGAGCAACCACAGCACCACTCAGCACCACCACAGCATCACTCGCACCACCACAGCATCACTCAGCACCACCCCAGTATCACTCAGCACCACCACAGCACCACTCAGCACCACCACAGCACCACCACATTATCACTCAGCAACACCACATTTTCACTCAGCACTACCACGGCACCACTCACCACCACCACAGCACCACTCAGCACCCCCACAGCATCACTCAGCGTCACCACAGCATCACTCAGCACCACCACAGCATTACTCAGCACCACCACAGCACCACCACAGCATCACTCAGCAACACCACAACATATCTCAGCGCCACCACAGCATTACTCAGCACCACCACAGCACCACCACAGCATCACCCAGCACCACCACAGCATCACTCAGCACCACCACAGCACCACTCAGCACCACCCCAACATCACTCAGCGCCACCCCAGCATCACTCAGCACCACCACAGCATCACTCAGTGCCACCACAGCATCACTCAGCGTCACCACAGCATCACTCAGCGCCACCACAGCACCACTCACCGCCACCCTAGCATCACTCAACGCCACCCCAGCATCACTCAGCACCACCACAGCATCACTCAGCGCCACCACTGAGGTTCCGTGACGGTTCCGTGACGATTTGAACCCGTGTTTTCAAGTTTGTCAGAAATACATAATATTGGTATCAGTGAACCGCAAATGATCCATTTAGCATACCCTGGTGTTTTCGCTACGCTACAAGCAAGAGCACTCCTTTTATTGACATATTTCTGATCTACCCACGGCATCCATCTTAGATCATGGCAGCCATTTTGTGTTTCTTGCCCTCACATAAGCAATAACCTCTGATCACTTCATTTCGATTAAGGACACGTAGCCTTAGCCGGAGATTCACCTCTTTCATGACACGTACACCTTAAACCAGATCACGCTGTAGCTGCATGACTCGACAAAGACTGCCTCCTCTGCCCGAGGCCAGTCCTGACAAACTGGTCTTCGTGTCCATTGTCCTGATCATGATTAGGCGGCCGAAGCCGGTAGCCTTGCCCATTTACAACCCACAAGCATCTCTTATCCCGCTTTCCTATCTTCCACACCTGGCTCCGTTCCTTTCTTTCTGAAACTTTATTAGGGGGAGGTAACGAACTTTACGATGAGGCGGTCCGGGTCCTGAATGCAATATTGACAGGGAATTGTGATGAACTAGTGGGAACCCCTCTTCGTAGATGTTTTGTATCAGATTTTATCAACGGTTCCTGTGCACGCCAAATATTTATTGTCTATGACACAAAGGTTTTGGGAATGTACCAACATGTGAAGAATTAGCCTGAAGGCCAAAAACTAGTATATAAGGAGCAACCCGCTTTGTACAATTTGAACAGGCTCCTAGATTCTGCCCGTGTGTAGTATCTGTGACTTCTGTGTCCCTGCAGTAATAAACCTTTGGTCTTTGACGCCACCATCGAGAAGCCCGTGTTTCTGTTCATTTGTGCACCAAGGCAGGTGGAACTCCAGGGTCTTTGGGTGTTGTTCCCTGACACCTCTGGACGGAACCAAAAAGTCCAGAACTCCAATTGGCGCCCAACGTGGGGCGACGTCATTCGGTACCGGTCCAAAAGCCTGAAGAGTTCGAGAAGCTTCGTGTGAAGATTCCTGAGGGAGGCGCCCCACTTCATCGATCCCGGCATATCGCAAAAGTGGCCCGAAGTTCTCTTCCACGAGGGTTTCCCGTTCAGGACGGCTGCAGTGGGCCGTTGCCTTGACCGTCGCCCTGTCTTGGACCCGAGGTGCAGTCCTTAGTACGGCGAAACGTGACGGGTTTCTCCTTGGTGACGTCTTCAGTGACTCAGTTAAGTATTTAGTGATAGCTAGCTGGTTACTTTGTGAGGATTGTTAAAATCCTTGATTGGTTCTTGGTTTGGTTTGGTTCTTGGTAGGATTATCACAGGTTGTTCTGGTTAAGATAATCTATTTGGTTTAGTTTGGGTATCGATACAACAGTTCGTTTTGGTAGGCCTAAATTCTTGGTTTAAGTGCACATATCTGTTTTGTGTTTTGTTTGTTTTGTGTTCCGGACTGAAAAATGGTAAGTCGGAAAATGTTGTCTTGTTTTGGTTGCAACCGTGACTCACGATTGGAGGACTCTTGTCTGGTTCCTCCGATTGGGACTCCCCTATATGATTTATATTGTAAACATGGTGTGGGTCCTATATCTTATAATGAGGTATGGGTCCGTTACACTGCGAAGGATGGTGTCCTTAGTTGGCCACTGCATGGTAGTTTTGAACCCGAGATTCTCGACAACTTAGAAGCGAAATTGTTTAGGAAGAAAGCCCGGCCGGCAATGTTTGATTCTTTCCGTTATTGGCGAAAAGAATCCAAACAGAGAGAAATGAAAAGGTTGAAGAAAGAACAGAAAGAACAAGAAGAGTTGACTCTAGAGCAAGCGGCTAAGCAGTTGCAGGCTAACGAGTGTGAGAAGGCCATAGATATAGCCATTAGAGAGCATAACTTAGCGATTGACAAGTGCTATCCTGCCTTGCCATCGAAAATGGCTAAGATACTGGAGGATTCCGAAAATGATCCTCTGTTATCTTATCTGTTACGGTCACCTCCACCGTATGCACAAGGTGCTACGGCTCCACTTGTCCCGAATGTTCAATTGCCGGTTGCTGGACAACCTGGTGTTCTTGCTCCTGTCCCTCGGAATCAAGTTCCCGTACCTCCTGTGATGAATGTGAATGTTCCTACAGCTCCTCCTCTTCCTGCACTGCCAGCCTCTATACCTACATCTGTACCTACTGTTCCACAAACTATTTTTCTCGATACTCCTACTGTTCCGTTATCTATTCCTACCTCTACTGCGTTCTCTACGTCTGCGAGTGTGCTAACTCCACTTTCTGTTCGTCGAAGAATCACTGATTCTGTTACTAATATGCTGTCTCCTTTATATAAAACTTTAATTAAGACTCCTACTCCTGATTCAGTTCAGAGACGTAGTCAGCTTCCAAGTACTGAGGAACGGGGAATTTTAGATTCCACGGCTCTCAGATGGATTTCGAAGAGTAGAAGATATAGTACGAGAGATGTGCTAGACACATTTATGCAGTGGGGGGAACCAACACAACGGTATGTCTTTGATGAGATGTGCTCGTTGTTACGTGAAGAAATAGAAGAAGATGATGTTGAATCAGATTTGGAAGATTTAATTAAAGTTCAGAAAGAGTTCGCTGCTGGAATGATAGTGGGTGAGAATATAAAAGAAGCGATGGAACTTATTTTAAGTTTTAGGAATGATCCATCTCTTCGTTCACCGAGAGACTTAGAAAGAGGAAAAATGAAGCTAAGTCGCCAATATCCTATGAGGGAAGTTCCTCCAATCTGGCGCGAAGCAGTAGCACGTGATGATAATGCTGGTATTGCAGCTGCTCCAGCACAGTTCCAACGAGTGTGGATACACATTCCATGGAAGCGAGCTGAAGTGCTAGCGGTGAAGCAGGCCTTGCCAGATCCACGTAAGAATCCTGCTGGATATTACAAGGAATTAACACAGACAGTTGAAGCTTGTATAATGAACTTAGACGACATCGATATGTTATTTGGCAATGTAGTTCCGCAACCAGTGTGGGCTAAAATTCGTAGAGAGGATCATCAAGCTGCCTTAGGTGGTGATTGGGCAGCTATCACTGCAGCAGATGGTCAGCAAATAGGTGGTGCAAAACCCGAACCCCTAATTGCTAATCTTCCAGGTAGAATAATTGATCTAATGAAGACTCTGATGCCAGCATTGCGTGTAAATTGGGACAAGCTGTCAGCATGCAGGCAGAAGAAAGACGAAAGTGTCTCCGACTTCTTCACGAGGTTTGAAGAGACTTTTGTAGATCATAGTGGTCAGGACATGAGTACAGAAGGAGGACAAAGACTGTTTGTCGATAAATTTGTGCATAATTTGTTACCTGAATTATGCAATAAATTAAAAGACTCAGAAAGTGCGTGGGCTGTATCTACAACAGCGCAAATACTTGCGACTGCACAGTACTACGAAAATAGGGATAAAGAGGAAAAGGAAAAATCAGAGAAGAAAACGAAAGATTTAAAAACTAAAGTTCTTTTGCAGCAGGCGTATCCGCCTCGCACGAATCAGACTAATACGCAGCAAGGTTCGTACCAAAGGACAGATTATAGCTCATCAAGACCTCAATATCAGTGGAATCAGTGTGCGTACTGTAAGAAAGAGGGTCACTATAAAAATGAATGTCCGATCTTAGCGCAAAATAATGCAGCAGCAGCTCAGAGAGGTCGTGGTGGTTTTGTGCAGAATTCTAGAGGTCGAGGACGAGGTGCTATGCCTCCACAAACGAATGATCGTCCCTCCAATCACTTTGATCAACGAAGTGGACAATCTACTCAGCAGAATAGATCTCAACAATATCTTGTTGAGGACTACAATGAAGTAGATGAGGGTTTTCAGCAAAATGGGTACTAGGACAGCCATGGACAGAGAGAGGGAGTAGTATCAGTTCCAGTGGATCAGAGTGGGCCTTATGTCGCAGTAGCAACATCAGGTGTAGTCGAACCGTTTCTGTTGGATACTGGTGCCGCAAAAAGTTCTATCATTCATGCGAAACTCCCTGGCGCACCTTTGTCCGGCTCAACAAATGTTTCCGTAGGTTTTTCAGGCGCCCCTGTTTACAACCCGATATCTGGTCCTTTGTCTATTTCTGTTGGACCGTGCCAATTGAAAGCACCCCTGATTTTGACGACAGGTTGTAATGAAAATCTGCTTGGTTTAGATTTGTTAAAACGACTATATGCGACATTGTACTGTTCTCCGGAAGGAGTACAACTCACATTGGGTAAAAATATCACCTCTCCGATGTACTTGTCAATGGACGCACTCCCGCCAGAGCTACGCTCACTCCCTGATTCTCTTTGGGCGACTGGTCCTAATGATGTAGGTCTCCTAGAAATTCCACCGTATGTGGTAACCTTGAAAACAAATGTAAAATTTCCAAGAATCCCCCAATATAAAATATCTAGTGAAGGAGAGCGTGCACTTTTATTGATTGTGCAAGATTTGATTAAGAAAGGTGTGGTTGAAGAAACTAGAGGAAATGTCTGTAATAGTCCTGTATTGCCGATTCTGAAACGAACTGATCCTACAAAACCTCCAGTGTACAGGTTTGTCATAGACCTTAGAGAAATTAATAAGATTGTGGTTCCGCAGTTTCCTGTGGTTCCGGACATTACTGCCTTGCTAACATTGATTCCTGCTACAGCCACATGGTTTTCAGTTATTGACTTAAAGAATGCCTTTTTCAGCATTCCGATAGCCGAAGAAAGTAGAGATATTTTCGGCTTCTGTCTAGGAGGTCGCAGTTTCAGATTTAAACGCGCTCCACAAGGCTATTGTGAGAGTCCATCCATTTACAGTCAAGCATTAAAAAGCCAGTTAGATTCTTTTGTCCTTCCTCCAGGTTCTGCTCTAGTACAGTACGTAGACGATCTTCTAGTGGCTGCCGATGACAAGGAAACTTGCAAAGCAGCTACAATTTCCTTATTGCATCATTTGTCTAATTTGAATCACAAGGTATCTCCTTCCAAAATGCAATATTGCTGCCAAGAAGTGACCTACCTAGGTCATCTCTTGTCAAAGGAGGGAAGGAAGTTGACCCCAGAAAGAATAAAAGCAATTACACAGATGAGTGTTCCACGCACGCAGAGAGAAGTACGTGCCTTTCTAGGTATTACCTCTTACTGTAGGCAGTGGATTCCAAATTTTTCTCTTTTAGCGAAACCATTGGTAGCTTTGACTGGGAAAAATGTTCCGAGTCCGGTGCCATGGTCTGATGAATGTCAAGAAAGTTTTACTGAATTACGAAAAGCATTGTGTTCAGCTCCTGTATTGGGTACACCTGATTACAGTAAGCCATTCACGCTCTACGTTCACGAGAGAGAAGGTTGCGCGTTGAGTGTTCTGACACAGAAGTTTGGTGATAAACAACGCCCTTGTGCGTATTTTTCATCAACATTAGATCCGGTAGCCAGAGCGTTGCCTAGTTGTTTGAGAGCTACAGCGGCAGCTGCGGCTTCCATTCGACAATCTGCTGGTTTGGTGATGAACAACATGCTAGTGGTCATGGTTCCTCATGCAGTGGATACACTCATGAACCGAACGAAGACACAACACCTTACTAGTGCGAGATTATCTGGTTACGAGCTGACATTACTAGCGAGTCATATTCAGATCAAAAGATGTAATGTATTGAATCCAGCAACACTGTTGCCGACTGATCAAGAGTCGAGTGATTCCGAGCCACATGATTGCTGTTTTAAAACGGAAGAAGAGACAAAAGGACGCATTGATTTGAAGGATACTCCGTTATCAGATCCGGATGGTACGCTGTATGTGGACGGGTCATGTTTTAAATTGGAGAATGGTGATGTGACTGCTGCTTACGCAGTAACGACTTTGAAGACGATTGTGGAGACTGCAAGAGTGAGTCAGAATTCTGCCCAAGCTGCAGAATTGATAGCTCTAACGAGAGCGTGTGTTTTAGCTGAGGGAAAGAGAGTGAATGTGTTTACAGATAGTCAGTACGCATTTGGCGTGGCCCATAGTTTTGGCCGGTTGTGGAGAGAAAGAGGTTTCATTACGTCCCATGGGACTAAGATCCAACATGGTCAGCTAGTTAATGACTTGTTGGAATCTCTAACCTTGCCGACTGAAGTTGCGATTGTGAAATGCAGTGCTCATAAAGCAATCACGGATGATGTTGGTCGTGGGAATGCTTTTGCTGATGAAATTGCTAAACAGACAGCTAGAGACACGATGAGCAGAATGTATGTTGCTACGTCTGCAAGATGGATTGCTGAGTCTGGAATGTGTGAAGATACTATGGAAAGTGTGAAAGAGATTCAGAAAGAAGCAACTGAGGAAGAGAAACGTGTATGGAGAGAAAGTACGGGCAAGTTGGACTCGAATGGATGTTGGATTGATTTGACAGAACAGCAGCGTTGGATGTTGCCCGATGCGTATGTGCTTGCAGTAGTAACGATGGCGCATGGAGTAGCGCATATAAGTTCTAAAGGGATATGTAAGATGTTGGCTCCGGTCTGGAAGAATGAGGGAATCAGTAAGTGTGCAGAGAGAGTGGTGAAAAATTGTATGGTGTGCTTGATGCATAATCCTGGCAAGGGAACTCCAACTCCAGCTGGTCATTTCGCTCCTCCTTCCTGCCCCTTTGAAGTGATTCAGTTAGACTTCATTCACATGGAGCGCTGCAATAATTTGAAGTATGTCCTGGTGGTAGTTTGTGCTTTTTCCAGGTGGATAGAAGCATATCCACTAAAGGACAACACTGCCCTATCGACTGCCAAAATTCTTCTCAAGGAATATTTCCCTAGATTTGGAATGCCACGGATTGTATGGTCAGATAACGGAAGTGAGTTTATAGGGAAAGTTATGCAGAGTGTGTGTGCCGGCCTAGGGCTGAAACAGAAATTCCACAGTGCAAACCATCCTCAGTCTGCTGGTTTAGTTGAGGGTTACAATGGCACCCTCAAGCTGAAAATAGCTAAAATACAAGCATCCACAGGTTTAGCCTGGCCAGACGCACTTCCTTTGGCCTTGTTATCAACGAGAGCAACGGTACATTCTAGAATAGGGCTTAGTCCTTATGAAATAGTCTTTGGTCGCCCGGCAAATATCTGGGGTGTGCCAAGGCCTAAAGAATTTTGTTCCATAGAATATCCTATGTTGATAGACTACCTTTACGACTTGACTGCTAAATTGAGTCTTATTCATCAACAGGTTTTCGATGCTTTGCCAAAACCTCCGGAGAGTCCAGGGCATCAGCTGAAACCGGGAGACTTCATCGTCATCAAAAACTTCGCGAGGACGAAGAACCTTCAGCCGAGATTTGTGGGGCCCTTCCAAATCCTACTGGCAACGAGGACAGCAGTTCGTGTAGCTGGCCGCAAGCACTGGGTACACGCATCACATGTTAAGCGTGTCCCTTTGCCGCTCCCTTACGACGACTGGGTAAAGAAGGGAATTGGTGCCTCCGAATCTGAAAACACACCGAAGTTCATCTCTTTCAGCGATGTCGAATTGATTACTGACACTCCAAAACCTGACTCTCCTCCTGAAAAGACTCCTTTGAACACTGAACATTTGTCTCCAGCATCAGAAGAAACTTTGCTATCTGCGAACTTAAACACTGCAACAGCTGCTAGTGATACACTATTTTCCGATCAGACAGTACCAGCGAAACAGAGATATAACTTAAGAAGCCGTAAAATGGACAAATAAAGCAGGCAACTGCATATTGTGATTTTGATATATTGAACTTTTGCCTTCAGCCAGGAAGTTTGCTATTGTTTATTGTTTTTAAAATTGCCTTGCCGTCTGGGTAGCCGTAGGGTCGTGGCTGTGTGCCTAGTTGAATCTGCAGGGGTCTGACACAAGGTCGATCTTTCTGTTGGTTCTGGGAACTCCCAGGGCTGATAGAGGCATTTTCATCTACGTACACATCATCAGTGGTCGCGAGCGGATTGTAGAAGATGGAGCTTCCTGCGCTGCAACGAGAAAATGTGATTTATATTCGCAGAAACAGACTTCATAGAATTCTTCATAGCAAATGCTTTTTGATGCAATGTGCCATTACATTCTTGATTATTTTAGCAACATTGGTGGGTGGAATCGTCTTTAGTATAAATTTGATTTTTGTGCCAGTTACTACAGTACCTCCCCTTGATCTTGCCATTTCTACTGTTTCTTCTATACACTCTTTTCACTCGTTTCCTGAACATGAGCAAGCCCGACGCTCAGAATTCACCAACAAAACTTTTGTACAGCTCTTGCACCAACACCAACTGGTAGTTAACACTACAGACTGCTGGGTGTGTGACTTGATACCCCACACTATGGATAAAGGTATTCCCTATCTGGTGTTGCCTTAAAGCTACAATGGATCATTTCAGGCCCTCCAAACCATCTTTGCTTATGCCCTTGAAACCTATCCTCCACGTCCACCGCGTTCCACTAAATATAACTCTGCCAACAAAGCCTTAGTCCAGGGAATTATTGACATGGTCAAGGACGTCAATAATACTCCATCTTACCCTAGAGACGAATTGCGAGTATATTTAAGTTGGAATACTTCAGAGTATCGCCTTAGTTTAGGAGAAAGCAAGCGTAAAAGCTCAACTCCAATCTGGGTCGTACCTCACCGAGGTCAGGTCTGTTTGCAAGGTAATGGGAGAAATCCGAGAGCTCAGCTAGGAAGGAGTGAGTGCGTAGAGACTTATGTGTTTCCGGCTAACTCTTCCCCTGCCTTTCTCACTGCTAGGGGTACCTACTTCATTTGTCGAGACAGAGCTTATACATGGTTGCCTGCCGACTTTTCAGGATCATGTTATATTGCTCGATTGTTGCCTCCGACATACACTGCTTCATCTGATTACCACAGAACCAGAGTAGCGAGAGGTGTCTTCAGCAAGGAAGATACCGCTGGTCAGGAAGCTGGAGACTTCTTCAAAGGCTTCCTTCCGTTCTAGGGGCCTATGGCCAATAGTAGAAACATACGTCAGCTAACACGGGTAGTTGAATCTACTATTACCGAAACTGCTGGTGCCCTTAGCAACTTGACAGCTGAGCTTCAGGCGGATAGACTCATGACGTTGCAGAACCGTATGGTTCTAGACGTTATACTTGCAGATCGAGGTGGGGTATGCAGAATGATCCAATCGAGCTGCTGTGTCTTTATTCCTAATAATGCTCCAACAGTCTATGAGGCGATCTCTAAGCTACACAAAATTTCCGACTCTATACATGTAGACAAGGGAAACTGGTCCTTCATGGAGTGGTTTTGGACTCTGATATCAGCGTGGGGATGGAAGGTTCTAATGGTCATTGGTGTCATCTTAGTATTCCTATTCTCATGCTGCTTGATTATCCAGTGTGGTCCTGCTCTGTGTAGTCTTTGTGCTGCAACTTGTCTCAGAAAACCACCTGCGTTTGGAGAAAAGGCACGAGAAAGGATGATGATACAACAGCATGTTACTGACCTGATGAACATAGAACTGGATTCTGACATAGACTGAGTAATTGCCTATGTAAGGGCAAAAGGAGGGTCTGAGGTTCCGTGACGGTTCCGTGACGATTTGAACCCGTGTTTTCAAGTTTGTCAGAAATACATAATATTGGTATCAGTGAACCGCAAATGATCCATTTAGCATACCCTGGTGTTTTCGCTACGCTACAAGCAAGAGCACTCCTTTTATTGACATATTTCTGATCTACCCACGGCATCCATCTTAGATCATGGCAGCCATTTTGTGTTTCTTGCCCTCACATACGCAATAACCTCTGATCACTTCATTTCGATTAAGGACACGTAGCCTTAGCCGGAGATTCACCTCTTTCATGACACGTACACCTTAAACCAGATCACGCTGTAGCTGCATGACTCGACAAAGACTGCCTCCTCTGCCCGAGGCCAGTCCTGACAAACTGGTCTTCGTGTCCATTGTCCTGATCATGATTAGGCGGCCGAAGCCGGTAGCCTTGCCCATTTACAACCCACAAGCATCTCTTATCCCGCTTTCCTATCTTCCACACCTGGCTCCGTTCCTTTCTTTCTGAAACTTTATTAGGGGGAGGTAACGAACTTTACGATGAGGCGGTCCGGGTCCTGAATGCAATATTGACAGGGAATTGTGATGAACTAGTGGGAACCCCTCTTCGTAGATGTTTTGTATCAGATTTTATCAACGGTTCCTGTGCACGCCAAATATTTATTGTCTATGACACAAAGGTTTTGGGAATGTACCAACATGTGAAGAATTAGCCTGAAGGCCAAAAACTAGTATATAAGGAGCAACCCGCTTTGTACAATTTAAACAGGCTCCTAGATTCTGCCCGTGTGTAGTATCTGTGACTTCTGTGTCCCTGCAGTAATAAACCTTTGGTCTTTGACGCCACCATCGAGAAGCCCGTGTTTCTGTTCATTTGTGCACCAAGGCAGGTGGAACTCCGGGGTCTTTGGGTGTTGTTCCCTGACACCTCTGGACGGAACCAAAAAGTCCAGAACTCCACCACAGCATCACTCAGCGTCACCACAGCATCACTCAGCATCACCACAGCATCCCTCAGCGCCACCACAGCATCACTCAGCGCCACCACAGCACCAGTCAGCGCCACCACAGCACCAGTCAGCGCCACCACAGCACCACTCAGTTCCACCCCTGCATCACTCAGCACCACCACAGCATCACTCAGCGTCACCACAGCATCACTCAGCGCCTCCACAGCACCACTCAGCACCACAACAGCATCACTCAACACCAACACAGCATCACTCAGCACTACCACAGCACCACTAAGCACTACCACAGCACCACTCAGCACCACCACATTATCACTCGGCACCGCCACAGCACCACTCAGCACCACCACATCATCACTCAGCGCCACCACAGCACCACTCGTATAGTTTGATGCAGCGAAGGGAGCCTCTGCGTCAAGGACCATAGCAATTCTAATGCAGGATTGACCTAATATATGGATATGGCTACCGTTCCCTAGATCTGGGAGACTCGCATTTAAAAGCTGCACTGATTAAAGCTACATGGTAGAGAATTCCTGACCACCATGTATGAACACAAGTTGTTTGTATGACACTGTTGTTTGCCCTTGTAGTCCTGATGAGGCCTGATTTAACAAGAGGCTGAAACGCGTCGACACAGCTTTTTTGAAGACACCAATACAAACTTAAATATGTTTTGATCAGGATAAAAATTTGATAAGGAATGCTGGAGAAAAGGAGGTCAAAATAGGTTTAACCTCATACATTCCTTTTTTGGTTTGTTGTGGTGATCTGAGAATAAGGAAAGTTTTTGATTAATTGTGGACAAACTTCCTTTGTTGAAATAAGTAGGGCAAAAGAAACTCTAGTGGGGTTTTAAGCAAATTGTGTTTAATGTAAATGTACTATATTTGTTTGTTTGTATAGATATGTAAAAACTGTATATATATATGTGAACTGTGAGATAATTACCTTTGTGGAGAAATTTGGTTTACATTAAAAGAATTGGTTAAACCATATATGTGAACCTTATCTATGGTGGCTCTCGTACAGGAGAAACTCTATTGTTCAGAATTTTCTGTAATTTAGTTTTGTTGGAAATGATCAAACCCAAAAATGGATAATTTATGGTATCCATTTTTGATAACTAGTTAGGTGTCTAACTATTCCGTAGGCTTTGCCTTCTTTATTCCTACCACAGCACCACTCAGCGCCACCCCAGCATCACTCAGCGCCACCCCAGCATCACTCAGCACTACCACAGCATCACTCAGCGCCACCACAGCATCACTCAGCGCCACCACAGCATCACTCAGCGTCACAACAGCATCACTCAGCGCCACCACAGCATCACTCAGCGCCACCACAGCACCAGTCAGCAGCACCACAGCACCACTCAGCACCACTCAGCACCGCCACAGCACCACTCAGCACCACCACATCATCACTCAGCACCACCACAACATCACTCAGCACCACCACAGCATCACTCAGCACCACCACAGCATCCCTCAGCACCACCACATTATCACTCAGCACCACCACATCACCCCTCAGCACCACCACTCAGCACCACTCAGTACCACCACAGCATCACTCAGCACCACCACAGCACCACTCAGCATCACCACAGCATCACTCAGCACCACCAGAGCACCACTCAGCACCACCACAGCATCACTCAGCACCACCACACCACCACTCAGCACCACCACAGTATCACTCAGTACCACCACAGCATCACTCAGCACCACCACAGCATCACTCATCACCACCACAGCATCACTCAGAACCACCATAGCACCCCCACAGCATCACTCAGCACCACCACAGCATCACTCAGCGCCACCCCAGCATCACTCAGCGCCACCCCAGCATCACTCAGCACTACCACAGCATCACTCAGCGCCACCACAGCATCACTCAGCATCACCACAGCATCACTCAGCGCCACCACAGCACCAGTCAGCGCCACCACAGCACCACTTAGCACCACTCAGCACCACCACAGCATCACTCAGCACCACCACAGCATCACTCAGCGTCACCACAGCATCACTCAGCGCCACCACAGCATCACTCAGCACCTCCACAGCACCACTCAGCACCACAACAGCATCACTCAACACCAACACAGCATCACTCAGCATCACCACAGCATCACTCGGCACCAGCACATTATCACTCAGCACCACCACAGCACCACTCAGCACCACCACATCATCACTCAGCACCACCACAGCATCACTCAGCACCACCACATTATAACTCAGCACCACCACATTATCACTCAGCACCACCACATCACCCCTCAGCACCACCACATCACCCCTCAGCACCACCACTCAGCACCACTCAGCACCACCAGAGCACAACTCAGCACCACCACAGCACCACTCAGCATCACCACAGCACCACTCAGCATCACCACAGCATCACTCAGCACCACCACAGCACCACTCAGCACCACCACAGCATCACTCAGCACCATCACACCACCACTCAGCACCACCACAGTATCACTCAGTACCACCACAGCATCACTCAGCACCACCACAGCATCACTCAGCACCACCACAACATCACTCAGCACCACCACAGCATCACTCAGCACCACCATAACACCCCACAGCATCACTCAGCACCACCACAGCATCACTCTGCATCACCAGAGCACCACCACATTATCCCTCAGCAACACCACAGTTTCACTCAGCACTACCACAGCACCACCCAGCACTACCACAGCATCACTCAGCACCACCACAGCACCACCACATTATCAGTCAGCAACACCACATTTTCATTCAGCACTACCACAGCACCACTCAGCACCACCACAGCATCACTCAGCACCACCACATTATCACTCAGCACCACCACATCACCCCTCAGCACCACCATTCAGCACCATCACAGCATCACTCAGTACCACCACAGCACCACTCAGCACCACCAAAGCATCACTCAGCATTACCACTCAGCCCCACCACAGCACCACCCCAGCATCACTCAGCACCATCCCAGCATCACTCAGCACCACCACAGCATCACTCAGTGCCACAACAGCATCACTCAGCCCCACCACAGCATCCGTCAGCGCCACCACAGCATCACACAGCGCCACCACAGCACCACTCAGCGCCACCACAGCATCACTCAGCACCACCACAACATCACTCAGCGCCACCACAGCATGACTCAGCGTCACCACAGCATCACTCAGCGCCACCACAGCATCACTCAGAATGACCCCAGCATCACCACTGAGCACCACCACAGCATCACTCAGCGCCACCACAGCATCACTCAGCGTCACCACAGCATCACTCAGCGACACCATGGCATCACTCAGTGCCACCATAGCACCACTCAGCAACACTCAGCACAACCACAGCACCACTCAGCACCACCACAGCATCACTCAGCGCCACCGAAGCACCACTCAGCCTCACCACATCATCACTCAGTGCTACCAAAGCATCACTCAGCACCACCACAACATCACTCAGCACCACCACAGCATCACTCAGCACCATCACACCACCACTCAGCACCACCACAGTATCACTCAGTACCACCACAGCATCACTCAGCACCACCACAGCATCACTCAGCACCACCACAACATCACTCAGCACCACCACAGCATCACTCAGCACCACCATAACACCCCACAGCATCACTCAGCACCACCACAGCATCACTCTGCATCACCAGAGCACCACCACATTATCCCTCAGCAACACCACAGTTTCACTCAGCACTACCACAGCACCACCCAGCACTACCACAGCATCACTCAGCACCACCACAGCACCACCACATTATCAGTCAGCAACACCACATTTTCATTCAGCACTACCACAGCACCACTCAGCACCACCACAGCATCACTCAGCACCACCACATTATCACTCAGCACCACCACATCACCCCTCAGCACCACCATTCAGCACCATCACAGCATCGCTCAGTACCACCACAGCACCACTCAGCACCACCAAAGCATCACTCAGCATTACCACTCAGCCCCACCACAGCACCACCCCAGCATCACTCAGCACCATCCCAGCATCACTCAGCACCACCACAGCATCACTCAGTGCCACAACAGCATCACTCAGCCCCACCACAGCATCAGTCAGCGCCACCACAGCATCACACAGCGCCACCACAGCACCACTCAGCGCCACCACAGCATCACTCAGCACCACCACAACATCACTCAGCGCCACCACAGCATGACTCAGCGTCACCACAGCATCACTCAGCGCCACCACAGCATCACTCAGAATGACCCCAGCATCACCACTGAGCACCACCACAGCATCACTCAGCGCCACCACAGCATCACTCAGCGTCACCACAGCATCACTCAGCGACACCATGGCATCACTCAGTGCCACCATAGCACCACTCAGCACAACCACAGCACCACTCAGCACCACCACAGCATCACTCAGCGCCACCGAAGCACCACTCAGCCTCACCACATCATCACTCAGTGCTACCAAAGCATCCCTCAGCACCACCACATTATCACTCAGCACCACAACAGCACCACTCAGCACCACCACAGCATCACCACAGCATCACTCAACACTACCACAGCACCACTCAGCATCACCCACATTATCACTTGACACCACATTATCACTGAGCACCACCACAGCACCAATCAGCACCACCACAACATCACTCAGCACCACCACAGCACCACCATAGCACCACTCAGCAACACTACCACAGCATCACTCAGAGCCACAACACCACCACTCAGCACCACCACAGGATAACTCAGCACCACCACACCACCACCCAGCACCACCACAGCATCACTCAGCACCACTCAGCACCACCACAGCACCACTCAGCACCACTCAGCACCACCACAGCATCACTCAGAACCACCACAGCATCACTCAGCACCACCATAGCACCACCACAGCATCACTCAGCACCACCACAGCATCACTCAGCACCACCACAGAACCACCACATTATCACTCTGCAATACCACATTATCACTCAGCACTACCACAGCACCACCAATGCATCACACAGCGCCACCACAGCACCACTCAGCGTCACCCGAGCATCACTCAACGCCACCCCAGCATCACTCAGCACCACCAAAGCATCACTCAGCACCACCACAGCATCACTCAGCACCACCACAGCATCACTCAGTGCCACCACAGCATCACTCAGCGCCACCACAGCATCACTCAGCGCCACCACAGCATCACTCAGCGCCACCACAGCATCACTCAGCACCACCACAGCATCACTCATCGCCACCACAGCATCACTCAGCACCACCACAGCATCACTCAGCGCCACCACAGCACCACTCAGCCTCACCACATCATCACTCAGCACCACCACAGCACCACTCAGCACCACCACATTATCACCCAGCGCCACCACATTATCACTCAGCACCACCAGAGCACCATTCAGCACCACCACATTATCACTCAGCGCCACCACATTATCACTCAGCACCACAACAGCACCATTCAGCACCACCACAACATCACTCAGCACCACCACAGCATCACTCAACACCACCACAGCACCACTCAGCAACACCACCACAGCATCACCCAGAGCAACCACAGCACCACTCAGCATGAGCACAGCATCACTCAGCACCACCACAGCATCACTCAGCACTGCCTCAGCACCACCCCAGTTTTGCTTAGCACCACCCCAGTATCACTCAGCACCACCACAGCACCACTCAGCACCACCACAGCACCACTCAGCACCACCCCATTATCACTCAGCACCACCACATTATTACTCAGCACCACCACAGCACCACTCAGCGACATCACAGCATCACTCCTCACCACCACATTATCACTCAGCACTCCCACAGCATCACTCAGCACCACCACAGCATCACTCAGCACCACCACAGCATCACTCAGCACCACCACACCACCACTCAGCACAACCACAGCATCACTCAGCACCACCACGGCACCACTCAGCACCACCAAAGCACCACTCAGCACCACCACAGCACCACTCAGCAACACCACCACAGCATCACTCAGAGCAACCACAGCACCACTCAGCACCACTCAGCACCACCACAGCATCACTCAGCACCACCACAGCATCACCCAGCACCAGCACATTATCACTCAGCACCGCCACAGCACCACTCAGCACCACCACATCATCACTCAGCACCACCACAACATCACTCAGCACCACCACAGCATCACTCAGCACCACCACAGCATCCCTCAGCACCACCACATTATCACTCAGCACCACCACATCACCCCTCAGCACCACCACTCAGCACCACTCAGCACCACCACAGCATCACTCAGCACCACCACAGCACCACTCAGCATCACCACAGCATCACTCAGCACCACCACAGCACCACTCAGCACCACCACAGCATCACTCAGCACCACCACACCACCACTCAGCACCACCACAGTATCACTCAGTACCACCACAGCATCACTCAGCACCACAACAGCATCACTCAGCACCACCACAGCATCACTCAGAACCACCATAGCACCCCCACAGCATCACTCAGCACCACCACAGCATCACTCAGCGCCACCCCAGCATCACTCAGCGCCACCCCAGCATCACTCAGCACTACCACAGCATCACTCAGCGCCACCACAGCATCACTCAGCATCACCACAGCATCACTCAGCATCACCACAGCATCACTCAGCGCCACCACAGCACCAGTCAGCGCCACCACAGCACCACTTAGCACCACTCAGCACCACCACAGCATCACTCAGCACCACCACAGCATCACTCAGCGTCACCACAGCATCACTCAGCGCCACCACAGCATCACTCAGCACCTCCACAGCACCACTCAGCACCACAACAGCATCACTCAACACCAACACAGCATCACTCAGCATCACCACAGCATCACTCGGCACCAGCACATTATCACTCAGCACCACCACAGCACCACTCAGCACCACCACATCATCACTCAGCACGACCACAACATCACTCAGCACCACCACAGCATCACTCAGCACCACCACATTATCACTCAGCACCACCACATTATCACTCAGCACCACCACATCATCCCTCAGCACCACCACTCAGCACCACTCAGCACCACCAGAGCACCACTCAGCACCACCACAGCACCACTCAGCATCACCACAGCACCACTCAGCATCACCACAGCATCACTCAGCACCACCACAGCACCACTCAGCACCACCACAGCATCACTCAGCACCATCACACCACCACTCAGCACCACCACAGTATCACTCAGTACCACCACAGCATCACTCAGCACCACCACAGCATCACTCAGCACCACCACAGCATCACTCAGCACCACCACAGCATCACTCAGCACCACCATAGCACCCCACAGCATCACTCAGCACCACCACAGCATCACTCTGCATCACCACAGCACCACCACATTATCCCTCAGCAACACCACAGTTTCACTCAGCACTACCACAGCACCACCCAGCACTACCACAGCATCACTCAGCACCACCACAGCACCACCACATTATCAGTCAGCAATACCACATTTTCATTCAGCACTACCACAGCACCACTCAGCACCACCACAGCATCACTCAGCACCACCACATTATCACTCAGCACCACCACATCACCCCTCAGCACCACCATTCAGCACCATCACAGCATCACTCAGTACCACCACAGCACCACTCAGCACAACCAAAGCATCACTCAGCATTACCACTCAGCCCCACCACAGCACCACCCCAGCATCACTCAGCACCATCCCAGCATCACTCAGCACCACCACAACATCACTCAGTGCCACAACAGCATCACTCAGCCCCACCACAGCATCAGTCAGCGCCACCACAGCATCACACAGCGCCACCACAGCACCACTCAGTGCCACCACAGCATCACTCAGCACCACCACAACATCACTCAGCGCCACCACAGCATGACTCAGCGTCACCACAGCATCACTCAGCGCCACCACAGCATCACTCAGAATGACCCCAGCATCACCACTGAGCACCACCACAGCATCACTCAGCGCCACCACAGCATCACTCAGCGTCACCACAGCATCACTCAGCGACACCATGGCATCACTCAGTGCCACCATAGCACCACTCAGCACCACTCAGCACAACCACAGCACCACTCAGCACCACCACAGCATCACTCAGCGCCACCGAAGCACCACTCAGCCTCACCACATCATCACTCAGTGCTACCAAAGCATCCCTCAGCACCACCACATTATCACTCAGCACCACAACAGCACCACTCAGCACCACCACAGCATCACCACAGCATCACTCAGCACCACCACAGCATCACTCAGCACCACCACAGAACCACCACATTATCACTCTGCAATACCACATTATCACTCAGCACTACCACAGCACCACCAATGCATCACACAGCGCCACCACAGCACCACTCAGCGTCACCCGAGTATCACTCAACGCCACCCCAGCATCACTCAGCACCACCAAAGCATCACTCAGCACCACCACAGCATCACTCAGCACCACCACAGCATCACTCAGCACCACCACAGCATCACTCAGCGCCACCACAGCATCACTCAGCGCCACCACAGCATCACTCAGCACCACCACAGCATCACTCAGCGCCACCACAGCATCACTCAGCGCCACCACAGCACCACTCAGCCTCACCACATCATCACTCAGCACCACCACAGCACCACTCAGCACCACCACATTATCACCCAGCGCCACCACATTATCACTCAGCACCACCAGAGCACCATTCAGCACCACCACATTATCACTCAGCGCCACCACATTATCACTCAGCACCACAACAGCACCATTCAGCACCACCACAACATCACTCAGCACCACCACAGCATCACACAACACCACCACAGCACCACTCAGCAACACCACCACAGCATCACCCAGAGCAACCACAGCACCACTCAGCATGAGCACAGCATCACTCAGCACCACCACAGCATCACTCAGCACTGCCTCAGCACCACCCCAGTTTTGCTTAGCACCACCCCAGTATCACTCAGCACCACCACAGCACCACTCAGCACCACCACAGCACCACTCAGCACCACCCCATTATCACTCAGCACCACCACATTATTACTCAGCACCACTCAGCGACATCACAGCATCACTCCTCACCACCACATTATCACTCAGCACTCCCACAGCATCACTCAGCACCACCACAGCATCACTCAGCACCACCACACCACCACTCAGCACAACCACAGCATCACTCAGCACCACCACGGCACCACTCAGCACCACCAAAGCACCACTCAGCACCACCACAGCACCACTCAGCAACACCACCACAGCATCACTCAGAGCAACCACAGCACCACTCAGCACCACCACAGCATCACTCGCACCACCACAGCATCACTCAGCACCACCCCAGTATCACTCAGCACCACCACAGCACCACTCAGCACCACCACAGCACCACCACATTATCACTCAGCAACACCACATTTTCACTCAGCACTACCACGGCACCACTCACCACCACCACAGCACCACTCAGCACTACCACAGCATCACTCAGCGCCACCACAGCACCACTCAGCACCACCCCAGCATCACTCAGCGCCACCCCAGCATCACTCAGTGCCACCCCAGCATCACTCAGCGCCACCCCAGCATCACTCAGCGCCACCCCAGCATCACTCAGCGCCACCACAGCATCACTCAACGTCACCACAGCACCACTCAGCACCACCAAAGCATAACTCAGCGTCACCACAGCATCACTCAGCGCCACCATAGCATCACTCAGCGCCACCAAAGCATCACTCAGCGCCACCACAGCATCACTCAGCGTCACCACAGCATCACTCAGCGCCACCACAGCACCACTCAGCACCACCCCAGCACCGCTCAGCACCACCTCAGCATCACTCAGCACCACCACAGCATCACTCAGCACAACCACAGCATAACTCAGCGTCACCACAGCATCACTCAGCGCCACCACAGCACCATTCAGCAACACTCAGCACCACCACAGCATCACTCAACACCACCACAGCATCACTCAGCGCCACCCAAGCACCACTCAGCATCACCACATCATCCCTCAGCACCACCACATTATCACTCAGCGCTACCCCAGCATCACTCAGCGCCACCACATTATCACTCAGCACCACCACAGCACCACTCAGAACCACGACAGCATCACTCAGCACCACCACAGCATCACTCAGCACCACCATATTATCACTCGGCCCCACATTATCACTGAGCACCACCACAGCACCAATTGGCACCACCACAACATCACTCAGCACCACCACAGCATCACTCAACACCACAACAGCTCCACTCAGCAACACCACCACAGCATCACTCAGAGCAACCACAGCACCACTCAGCACCACTACAGCACCACTCAGCACCACCACAGCATCACTCAGCGCCACCACAGCATCACTCAGCACCACCTCAGCACCACCACCGCATCACTCAGCACCACCCCAGTATCACTCAGCACATCCACAGCACCACTCAGCACCACCACAGCACCACTCAGCACCACCACATTATCACTCAGCACCACCACATTATCACTCAGCACTACCACATTATCACTCAGCACCACCACAGCATCACTCAGCACCACAACAGCACCACTCAGAACCACCACAGCACCACTCAGCACCACCACAGCACCACTCAGCGCCACCACAGCATCACTCAGCGCCACCACAACATCACTCAGCGTCACCACAGCATCACACAGCGCCACCCGAGCATCACTCCGCGCCACCCCAGCATCACTCAGTACCACCCCAGCATCACTCAGTGCCACCCCAGCATCATTCAGTGCCACCCCAGCATCACTCAGCGCCACCACAGCATCACTCAGCGCCACCACAGCATCACTCAGCGCCACCGCAGCATCACTCAGCGCCACCACAGCATCACTCAGCGCCTCCACAGCACCACTCAGCACCACAACAGCATCACTCAACACTACCACAGCATCACTCAGCACTACCACAGCACCACTCAGCACTACCACAGCACCACTCAGCACCACCACATTATCACTCAGCACCGCCACAGCACCACTCAGCACCACCACAGCATCACTCAGCGCCACCAGAGCATCACTCAGCGTCACCACAGCATCGCACAGCTCTACCACAGCACCAATCAGCGCCACCCGAGCCTCACTCAGCGCCACCACAGCACCACTCAGCACCACCCCAGCATCACTCAGTGCCACCCCAGCATCACTCAGCGCCACCACAGCATCACTCAGCGCCACCACAGCATCACCACGGCATCACTCAGCGCCACCACAGCAACACTCAGCACCACCCCAGCATCACTCAGTACCACCACAGCATCACTCAGCACCACCACAGCATCACTCAGCATCACCACAGCATCACTCAGCACCACCACAGCATCACTCAGCACCTCCACAGCACCACTCAGCAACACTCGGCACCACCACAGCACCACTCAGCACCACCACATTATCACTCAGCACCGCCACAGCACCACTCAGCACCACCACATCATCACTCAGCGCCACCACAGCACCACTCGTATAGTTTGATGCAGCGAAGGGAGCCTCTGCGTCAAGGACCATAGCAATTCTAATGCAGGATTGACCTAATATATGGATATGGCTACCGTTCCCTAGATCTGGGAGACTCGCATTTAAAAGCTGCACTGATTAAAGCTACATGGTAGAGAATTCCTGACCACCATGTATGAACACAAGTTGTTTGTATGACACTGTTGTTTGCCCTTGTAGTCCTGATGAGGCCTGATTTAACAAGAGGCTAAAACGCGTCGACACAGCTTTTTTGAAGACACCAATACAAACTTAAATATGTTTTGATCAGGATAAAAATTTGATAAGGAATGCTGGAGAAAAGGAGGTCAAAATAGGTTTAACCTCATACATTCCTTTTTTGGTTTGTTGTGGTGATCTGAGAATAAGGAAAGTTTTTGATTAATTGTGGACAAACTTCCTTTGTTGAAATAAGTAGGGCAAAAGAAACTCTAGTGGGGTTTTAAGCAAATTGTGTTTAATGTAAATGTACTATATTTGTTTGTTTGTATAGATATGTAAAAACTGTATATATATATATGTGAACTGTGAGATAATTACCTTTGTGGAGAAATTTGGTTTACATTAAAAGAATTGGTTAAACCATATATGTGAACCTTATCTATGGTGGCTCTCGTACAGGAGAAACTCTATTGTTCAGAATTTTCTGTAATTTAGTTTTGTTGGAAATGATCAAACCCAAAAATGGATAATTTATGGTATCCATTTTTGATAACTAGTTAGGTGTCTAACTATTCCGTAGGCTTTGCCTTCTTTATTCCTACCACAGCACCACTCAGCGCCACCCCAGCATCACTCAGCGCCACCCCAGCATCACTCAGCACTACCACAGCATCACTCAGCGCCACCACAGCATCACTCAGCGCCACCACAGCATCACTCAGCGTCACAACAGCATCACTCAGCGCCACCACAGCATCACTCAGCGCCACCACAGCACCAGTCAGCAGCACCACAGCACCACTCAGCACCACTCAGCACCACAACAGCATCACTCAGCACCACCACAGCATCACCCAGCACCAGCACATTATCACTCAGCACCGCCACAGCACCACTCAGCACCACCACAACATCACTCAGCACCACCACAACATCACTCAGCACCACCACAGCATCACTCAGCACCACCACAGCATCCCTCAGCACCACCACATTATCACTCAGCACCACCACATCACCCCTCAGCACCACCACTCAGCATCACTCAGCACCACCACAGCACCACTCAGCACCACCACAGCACCACTCAGCATCACCACAGCATCACTCAGCACCACCACAGCACCACTCAGCACCACCACAGCATCACTCAGCACCACCACTCAGCACCACCACAGTATCACTCAGTACCACCACAGCATCACTCAGCACCACCACAGCATCACTCAGCACCACCACAGCATCACTCAGAACCACCATAGCACCCCCACAGCATCACTCAGCACCACCACAGCATCACTCAGCGCCACCCCAGCATCACTCAGCGCCACCCCAGCATCACTCAGCACTACCACAGCATCACTCAGCGCCACCACAGCATCACTCAGCATCACCACAGCATCACTCAGCGCCACCACAGCACCAGTCAGCGCCACCACAGCACCACTTAGCACCACTCAGCACCACCACAGCATCACTCAGCACCACCACAGCATCACTCAGCGTCACCACAGCATCACTCAGCGCCACCACAGCATCACTCAGCACCTCCACAGCACCACTCAGCACCACAACAGCATCACTCAACACCAACACAGCATCACTCAGCATCACCACAGCATCACTCGGCACCAGCACATTATCACTCAGCACCACCACAGCACCACTCAGCACCACCACATCATCACTCAGCACGACCACAACATCACTCAGCACCACCACAGCATCACTCAGCACCACCACATTATCACTCAGCACCACCACATTATCACTCAGTGCCACCACAGCATCACTCAGCAGCACCACAGCATCACTCAACACCACCACAGCATCACTCAGCACCACCATAGCACCCCACAGCATCACTCAGCACCACCACAGCATCACTCTGCATCACCACAGCACCACCACATTATCCCTCAGCAACACCACATTTTCACTCAGCACTACCACAGCACCACCCAGCACTACCACAGCATCACTCAGCACCACCACAGCACCACCATATTATCACTCAGCAACACCACATTTTCATTCAGCACTACCACAGCACCACTCAGCACCACCACAGCATCACTCAGCACCACCACATTATCACTCAGCACCACCACATCACCCCTCAGCACCACCATTCAGCACCATCACAGCATCACTCAGTACCACCACAGCACCACTCAGCACCACCACAGCATCACTCAGCACCACCACTCAGCCCCACCACAGCACCACCCCAGCATCACTCAGCACCATCCCAGCATCACTCAGCACCGCCACAGCATCACTCAGTGCCACAACAGCATCACTCAGCCCCACCACAGCATCAGTCAGCGCCACCACAGCATCACACAGCGCCACCACAGCACCACTCAGCGCCACCACAGCATCACTCAGCACCACCACAACATCACTCAGCGCCACCACAGCATGACTCAGCGTCACCACAGCATCACTCAGCGCCACCACAGCATCACTCAGAATGACCCCAGCATCACCACGGAGCACCACCACAGCATCACTCAGCGCCACCACAGCATCACTCAGCGTCACCACAGCATCACTCAGCGACACCATGGCATCACTCAGTGCCACCATAGCACCACTCAGCAACACTCAGCACAACCACAGCATCACTCAGCACCACCACAGCATCACTCAGCGCCACCGAAGCACCACTCAGCCTCACCACATCATCACTCAGTGCTACCAAAGCATCCCTCAGCACCACCACATTATCACTCAGCACCACAACAGCACCACTCAGCACCACCACAGCATCACCACAGCATCACTCAACACTACCACAGCACCACTCAGCATCACCCACATTATCACTTGGCACCACATTATCACTGAGCACCACCACAGCACCAATCAGCACCACCACAACATCACTCAGCACCACCACAGCACCACCATAGCACCACTCAGCAACACTACCACAGCATCACTCAGAGCCACCACAGCACCACTCAGCACCACCACAGGATAACTCAGCACCACCACACCACCACCCAGCACCACCACAGCATCACTCAGCACCACTCAGCACCACCACAGCACCACTCAGCACCACTCAGCACCACCACAGCATCACTCAGCACCACTACAGCATCACTCAGCACCACCATAGCACCACCACAGCATCACTCAGCACCACCACAGCATCACTCAGCACCACCACAGCATCACTCAGCACCACCTCAGCACCACCACCGCATCACTCAGCACCACCCCAGTATTACTCAGCACATCCACAGCACCACTCAGCACCACCACAGCACCACTCAGCACCACCACATTATCACTCAGCACCACCACATTATCACTCAGCACTACCACATTATCACTCAGCACCACCACAGCATCACTCAGCACCACCACAGCACCACTCAGCACCACCACAGCACCACTCAGCACCACCACAGCACCACTCAGCGCCACCACAGCATCACTCAGCGCCACCACAACATCACTCAGCGTCACCACAGCATCACACAGCGCCACCCGAGCATCACTCAGCACCACCCCAGCATCACTCAGCATCACCACGGCATCACTCAGCGCCACCACAGCAACACTCAGCACCACCCCAGCATCACTCAGTACCACCACAGCATCACTCAGCACCACCACAGCATCACTCAGCATCACCACAGCATCACTCAGCACCACCACAGCATCACTCAGCACCTCCACAGCACCACTCAGCAACACTCGGCACCACCACAGCATCACTCAACACCACCACAGCATCACTCAGCGCCACCCAAGCACCACTCAGCATCACCACATCATCACTCGGCACTACCAAAGCATCCCTCAGCACCACCACATTATCACTCAGCGCTACCCCAACATCACTCAGCACCACCACATTATCACTCAGCACCACCACAGCACCACTCAGAACCACCACAGCATCACTCAGCCCCACCACAGCACCACTCAGTGCCACCATATTATCACTCGGCTCCACATTATCACTGAGCACCACCACAGCACCAATCAGCACCACCACATTATCACTCAGCACCGCCACAGCACTCCTCAGCACCACCACATCATCACTCAGCACCACCACAGCATCACTCAGCACCACCACAGCATCACTCAGCACCACCACAGCATCACTCAGCACCACCACATTATCACTCAGCACCACCACAGCATCACTCAGCACCACCACAGCATCACTCAGCACCACCATAGCACCCCCACAGCATCACTCAGCACCACCACAGCATCACTCTGCACCACCACAGCACCACAACATTTTCCCTCAGCCACACCACATTTTCACTCAGCACTACCACAGCAACACCCAGCACTACAACAGCATCACTCAGCACCACCACAGCACCACCACATTATCACTCAGCAACACCACATTTTCACTCAGCACTACCACAGCACCACTCAGCACCACCACAGCATCACTCAGCACCACCACATTACCACTCAGCACCACCACATCACCCCTCAGCACCACCACTCAGCACCACCACAGCATCACTCAGCACCACCACAGCACCACTCAGCACCACCACAGCATCACTCAGCACCACCACTCAGCCCCACCACAGCACCACCCCAGCATCACTCAGCACCACCCCAGCATCACTCAGCACCACCACAGCATCACTCAGTGCCACCACAGCATCACTCAGCCCCACCACAGCATCAGTCAGCGCCACCACAGCATCACACAGCACCACCACAGCACCACTCAGCGCCACCACAGCATCACTCAGCACCACCACAGCATCACTCAGCGCCACCACAGCATCACTCAGCGTCACCACAGCATCACTCAGCGCCACCACAGCATCACTCAGCACGACCCCAGCATCACCACTCAGCACCACCACAGCATCACTCAGCGCCACCACAGCATCACTCAGCACCACCACAGCATCACTCAGCACCACCATAGCACCCCCACAGCATCACTCAGCACCACCACAGCATCACTCTGCACCACCACAGCACCACCACATTATCCCTCAGCAACACCACATTTCACTCAGCACTACCACAGCACCACCCAGCACTACCACAGCATCACTCAGCACCACCACAGCACCACCACATTATCACTCAGCAACACCACATTTTCACTCAGCACTACCACAGCACCACTCAGCACCACCACAGCATCACTCAGCACCACCACATTATCACTCAGCACCACCACATCACCCCTCAGCAGCACCACTCAGCACCACCACAGCATCACTCAGCACCACCACAGCAGCATTCAGCACCACCACAGCATCACTCAGCACCACCACTCAGCCCCACCACAGCACCACCCCAGCATCACTCAGCACCACCCCAGCATCACTCAGCACCACCACAGCATCACTCAGCGCCACAACAGCATCACTCAGCCCCACCACAGCATCAGTCAGCACCACCACAGCATCACACAGCGCCACCACAGCACCACTCAGCGCCACCACAGCATCACTCAGCAACACCACAGCATCACTCAGCGTCACCACAGCATCACTCAGCGCCACCACAGCATCACTCAGCACGACCCCAGCATCACCACTCAGCACCACCACAGCATCACTCAGCTTTACCACAGCATCACTCAGCGTTACCACAGCATCACTCAGCGACACCACAGCATCACTCAGTGCCACCACAGCACCACTCAGCAACACTCAGCACAACCACAGCATCACTCAGCACAACCACAGCATCCCTCAGCACCACCACAGCATCACTCAGCGCCACCGAAGCACCACTCAGCCTCACCACATCATCACTCAGTGCTACCAAAGCATCCCTCAGCACCACCACATTATCACTCAGCGCTACCCCAGCATCACTCAGCACCACCACATTATCACTCAGCACCACCACAGCACCACCACAGCATCACCACAGCATCACTCAGCACCACCACAGCACCACCACAGCATCACCCACATTATCACTCGGCACCACATTATCACTGAGCACCACCACAGCACCAATCAGCACCCCCAAAACATCACTCAGCACCACCACAGCACCACTCAGCAACACTACCACAGCATCACTCAGAGCCACAACACCACCACTCAGCACCACCACATTATCACTTAGCACCACCACATTATTACTCAGCACCACCACAGCACCACTCAACGCCATCACAGCATCACTCAGCACCACCACATTATCACTCAGCACCACCACATCACCCCTCAGCACCACCACTCAGCACCACTCAGCACCACCACAGCATCACTCAGCACCACCACAGCACCACTCAGCATCACCACAGCATCACTCAGCACCACCACAGCACCACTCAGCACCACCACAGCATCACTCAGCACCACCACACCACCACTCAGCACCACCACAGTATCACTCAGTACCACCACAGCATCACTCAGCACCACCACAGCATCACTCAGCACCACCACAGCATCACTCAGAACCACCATAGCACCCCCACAGCATCACTCAGCACCACCACAGCATCACTCAGCGCCACCCCAGCATCACTCAGCGCCACCCCAGCATCACTCAGCACTACCACAGCATCACTCAGCGCCACCACAGCATCACTCAGCATCACCACAGCATCACTCAGCGCCACCACAGCACCAGTCAGCGCCACCACAGCACCACTTAGCACCACTCAGCACCACCACAGCATCACTCAGCACCACCACAGCATCACTCAGCGTCACCACAGCATCACTCAGCGCCACCACAGCATCACTCAGCACCTCCACAGCACCACTCAGCACCACAACAGCATCACTCAACACCAACACAGCATCACTCAGCATCACCACAGCATCACTCGGCACCAGCACATTATCACTCAGCACCACCACAGCACCACTCAGCACCACCACATCATCACTCAGCACGACCACAACATCACTCAGCACCACCACAGCATCACTCAGCACCACCACATTATCACTCAGCACCACCACATTATCACTCAGTGCCACCACAGCATCACTCAGCAGCACCACAGCATCACTCAACACCACCACAGCATCACTCAGCACCACCATAGCACCCCACAGCATCACTCAGCACCACCACAGCATCACTCTGCATCACCACAGCACCACCACATTATCCCTCAGCAACACCACATTTTCACTCAGCACTACCACAGCACCACCCAGCACTACCACAGCATCACTCAGCACCACCACAGCACCACCATATTATCACTCAGCAACACCACATTTTCATTCAGCACTACCACAGCACCACTCAGCACCACCACAGCATCACTCAGCACCACCACATTATCACTCAGCACCACCACATCACCCCTCAGCACCACCATTCAGCACCATCACAGCATCACTCAGTACCACCACAGCACCACTCAGCACCACCACAGCATCACTCAGCACCACCACTCAGCCCCACCACAGCACCACCCCAGCATCACTCAGCACCATCCCAGCATCACTCAGCACCGCCACAGCATCACTCAGTGCCACAACAGCATCACTCAGCCCCACCACAGCATCAGTCAGCGCCACCACAGCATCACACAGCGCCACCACAGCACCACTCAGCGCCACCACAGCATCACTCAGCACCACCACAACATCACTCAGCGCCACCACAGCATGACTCAGCGTCACCACAGCATCACTCAGCGCCACCACAGCATCACTCAGAATGACCCCAGCATCACCACGGAGCACCACCACAGCATCACTCAGCGCCACCACAGCATCACTCAGCGTCACCACAGCATCACTCAGCGACACCATGGCATCACTCAGTGCCACCATAGCACCACTCAGCAACACTCAGCACAACCACAGCATCACTCAGCACCACCACAGCATCACTCAGCGCCACCGAAGCACCACTCAGCCTCACCACATCATCACTCAGTGCTACCAAAGCATCCCTCAGCACCACCACATTATCACTCAGCACCACAACAGCACCACTCAGCACCACCACAGCATCACCACAGCATCACTCAACACTACCACAGCACCACTCAGCATCACCCACATTATCACTTGGCACCACATTATCACTGAGCACCACCACAGCACCAATCAGCACCACCACAACATCACTCAGCACCACCACAGCACCACCATAGCACCACTCAGCAACACTACCACAGCATCACTCAGAGCCACAACACCACCACTCAGCACCACCACAGGATAACTCAGCACCACCACACCACCACCCAGCACCACCACAGCATCACTCAGCACCACCACAGCACCACTCAGCACCACTCAGCACCACCACAGCATCACTCAGCACCACTACAGCATCACTCAGCACCACCATAGCACCACCACAGCATCACTCAGCACCACCACAGCATCACTCAGCACCACCACAGCATCACTCAGCACCACCACAACATCACTCAGCGCCACCACAGCATGACTCAGCGTCACCACAGCATCACTCAGCGCCACCACAGCATCACTCAGAATGACCCCAGCATCACCACGGAGCACCACCACAGCATCACTCAGCGCCACCACAGCATCACTCAGCGTCACCACAGCATCACTCAGCGACACCATGGCATCACTCAGTGCCACCATAGCACCACTCAGCAACACTCAGCACAACCACAGCATCACTCAGCACCACCACAGCATCACTCAGCGCCACCGAAGCACCACTCAGCCTCACCACATCATCACTCAGTGCTACCAAAGCATCCCTCAGCACCACCACATTATCACTCAGCACCACAACAGCACCACTCAGCACCACCACAGCATCACCACAGCATCACTCAACACTACCACAGCACCACTCAGCACCACTCAGCACCACCACAGCATCACTCAGCACCACTACAGCATCACTCAGCACCACCATAGCACCACCACAGCATCACTCAGCACCACCACAGCATCACTCAGCACCACCACAGCATCACTCAGCACCACCTCAGCACCACCACCGCATCACTCAGCACCACCCCAGTATTACTCAGCACATCCACAGCACCACTCAGCACCACCACAGCACCACTCAGCACCACCACATTATCACTCAGCACCACCACATTATCACTCAGCACTACCACATTATCACTCAGCACCACCACAGCATCACTCAGCACCACCACAGCACCACTCAGCACCACCACAGCACCACTCAGCACCACCACAGCACCACTCAGCGCCACCACAGCATCACTCAGCGCCACCACAACATCACTCAGCGTCACCAGAGCATCACACAGCGCCACCCGAGCATCACTCAGCACCACCCCAGCATCACTCAGCATCACCACGGCATCACTCAGCGCCACCACAGCAACACTCAGCACCACCCCAGCATCACTCAGTACCACCACAGCATCACTCAGCACCACCACAGCATCACTCAGCATCACCACAGCATCACTCAGCACCACCACAGCATCACTCAGCACCTCCACAGCACCACTCAGCAACACTCGGCACCACCACAGCATCACTCAACACCACCACAGCATCACTCAGCGCCACCCAAGCACCACTCAGCATCACCACATCATCACTCGGCACTACCAAAGCATCCCTCAGCACCACCACATTATCACTCAGCGCTACCCCAACATCACTCAGCACCACCACATTATCACTCAGCACCACCACAGCACCACTCAGAACCACCACAGCATCACTCAGCCCCACCACAGCACCACTCAGTGCCACCATATTATCACTCGGCTCCACATTATCACTGAGCACCACCACAGCACCAATCAGCACCACCACATTATCACTCAGCACCGCCACAGCACTCCTCAGCACCACCACATCATCACTCAGCACCACCACAGCATCACTCAGCACCACCACAGCATCACTCAGCACCACCACAGCATCACTCAGCACCACCACATTATCACTCAGCACCACCACAGCATCACTCAGCACCACCACAGCATCACTCAGCACCACCATAGCACCCCCACAGCATCACTCAGCACCACCACAGCATCACTCTGCACCACCACAGCACCACAACATTTTCCCTCAGCCACACCACATTTTCACTCAGCACTACCACAGCACCACCCAGCACTACAACAGCATCACTCAGCACCACCACAGCACCACCACATTATCACTCAGCAACACCACATTTTCACTCAGCACTACCACAGCACCACTCAGCACCACCACAGCATCACTCAGCACCACCACATTACCACTCAGCACCACCACATCACCCCTCAGCACCACCACTCAGCACCACCACAGCATCACTCAGCACCACCACAGCACCACTCAGCACCACCACAGCATCACTCAGCACCACCACTCAGCCCCACCACAGCACCACCCCAGCATCACTCAGCACCACCCCAGCATCACTCAGCACCACCACAGCATCACTCAGTGCCACCACAGCATCACTCAGCCCCACCACAGCATCAGTCAGCGCCACCACAGCATCACACAGCACCACCACAGCACCACTCAGCGCCACCACAGCATCACTCAGCACCACCACAGCATCACTCAGCGCCACCACAGCATCACTCAGCGCCACCACAGCATCACTCAGCGTCACCACAGCATCACTCAGCGCCACCACAGCATCACTCAGCACGACCCCAGCATCACCACTCAGCACCACCACAGCATCACTCAGCGCCACCACAGCATCACTCAGCACCACCACAGCATCACTCAGCACCACCATAGCACCCCCACAGCATCACTCAGCACCACCACAGCATCACTCTGCACCACCACAGCACCACCACATTATCCCTCAGCAACACCACATTTCACTCAGCACTACCACAGCACCACCCAGCACTACCACAGCATCACTCAGCACCACCACAGCACCACCACATTATCACTCAGCAACACCACATTTTCACTCAGCACTACCACAGCACCACTCAGCACCACCACAGCATCACTCAGCACCACCACATTATCACTCAGCACCACCACATCACCCCTCAGCAGCACCACTCAGCACCACCACAGCATCACTCAGCACCACCACAGCAGCATTCAGCACCACCACAGCATCACTCAGCACCACCACTCAGCCCCACCACAGCACCACCCCAGCATCACTCAGCACCACCCCAGCATCACTCAGCACCACCACAGCATCACTCAGCGCCACAACAGCATCACTCAGCCCCACCACAGCATCAGTCAGCACCACCACAGCATCACACAGCGCCACCACAGCACCACTCAGCGCCACCACAGCATCACTCAGCAACACCACAGCATCACTCAGCGTCACCACAGCATCACTCAGCGCCACCACAGCATCACTCAGCACGACCCCAGCATCACCACTCAGCACCACCACAGCATCACTCAGCTTTACCACAGCATCACTCAGCGTTACCACAGCATCACTCAGCGACACCACAGCATCACTCAGTGCCACCACAGCACCACTCAGCAACACTCAGCACAACCACAGCATCACTCAGCACAACCACAGCATCACTCAGCACCACCACAGCATCACTCAGCGCCACCGAAGCACCACTCAGCCTCACCACATCATCACTCAGTGCTACCAAAGCATCCCTCAGCACCACCACATTATCACTCAGCGCTACCCCAGCATCACTCAGCACCACCACATTATCACTCAGCACCACCACAGCACCACCACAGCATCACCACAGCATCACTCAGCACCACCACAGCACCACTCAGCATCACCCACATTATCACTCGGCACCACATTATCACTGAGCACCACCACAGCACCAATCAGCACCCCCAAAACATCACTCAGCACCACCACAGCACCACTCAGCAACACTACCACAGCATCACTCAGAGCCACAACACCACCACTCAGCACCACCACATTATCACTTAGCACCACCACATTATTACTCAGCACCACCACAGCACCACTCAACGCCATCACAGCATCACTCAGCACCACCACATTATCACTCAGCACCCCAACAGCATCACTCAGCACCACCACAGCATCACTCAGCACCACCACAGCATCACTCAGCACCACCACAGCATCACTCAGCACCACCACATTATCACTCAGCACCACCACATCACCCCTCAGCACCACCACGCAGCACCACTCAGCACCACAACAGCATCACTCAGCACCATCACAGCACCACTCAGCATCACCACAGCATCACTCAGCACCACCACAGCATCACTCAGCACCACCACAGCACCACTCAGCACCACCACAGCATCACTCAGCACCACCACACCACCACTCAGCACCACCACAGCATCACTCAGCGTCACCACAGCATCACTCAGCGCCACCACAGCATCACTCAGAATGACCCCAGCATCACCACTCAGCACCACCACAGCATCACTCAGCGCCACCACAGCATCACTCAGCATCACTCAGCGACACCACGGCATCAGTCAGCGACACCACGGCATCACTCAGTGCCACCATAGCACCACTCAGCAACACTCAGCACAACCACAGCATCACTCAGCACCACCACAGCATCACTCAGCGCCACCGAAGCACCACTCAGCCTCACCACATCATTACTCAGTGCTACCAAAGCATCCCTCAGCACCACCACATTATCACTCAGCACCACTACAGCACCACTCAGCACAACCACAGCATCACTCAACACCACCACAGCACCACTCAGCATCACCCACATTATCACTCGGCACCACATTATCACTGAGCACCACCACAGCACCAATCAGCACCACCACAACATCACTCAGCACCACCACAGCACCACCATAGCACCACTCAGCAATACTACCACAGCATCACTCAGAGCCACAACACCACCACTCAGCACCACTCAGAACCACCACAGGATAACTCAGCACCACCACACCACCACCCAGCACCACCACAGCATCACTCAGAACCACTCAGCACCACCACAGCACCACTCAGCACCACCACAGCATCACTCAGCACCACCACAGCATCACTCAGCACTACCATAGCACCACCACATTATCACTCTGCAACACCACATTATCACTCAGCACTACCACAGCACCACTCAGCACCACCACAGCATCACTCAACACCACCACAGCATCACTCAGCACCACCCAAGCACCACTCAGCATCACCACATCATCCCTCAGCACCACCACATTATCACTCAGCGCTACCCCAGCATCACTCAGCGCCACCACATTATCACTCAGCACCACCACAGCACCACTCAGAACCACGACAGCATCACTCAGCACCACCACAGCACCACTCAGCACCACCATATTATCACTCGGCCCCACATTATCACTGAGCACCACCACAGCACCAATCGGCACCACCACAACATCACTCAGCACCACCACAGCATCACTCAGCACCACAACAGCACCACTCAGCAACACCACCACAGCATCACTCAGAGCAACCACAGCACCACTCAGCACCACTACAGCATCACTCAGCACCACCACTCAGCCCCACCACAGCACCACCCCAGCATCACTCAGCACCATCCCAGCATCACTCAGCACCACCACAGCATCACTCAGTGCCACAACAGCATCACTCAGCCCCACCACAGCATCAGTCAGCGCCACCACAGCATCACACAGCGCCACCACAGCACCACTCAGCGCCACCACAGCATCACTCAGCACCACCACAACATCACTCAGCGCCACCACAGCATCACTCAGCGTCACCACAGCATCACTCAGCGCCACCACAGCATCACTCAGAATGACCCCAGCATCACCACTCAGCACCACCACAGCATCACTCAGCGCCACCACAGCATCACTCAGCATCACTCAGCGACACCACGGCATCACTCAGCGACACCACGGCATCACTCAGTGCCACCATAGCACCACTCAGCAACACTCAGCACAACCCCAGCATCACTCAGCACCACCACAGCATCACTCAGCGCCACCGAAGCACCACTCAGCCTCACCACATCATTACTCAGTGCTACCAAAGCATCCCTCAGCACCACCACATTATCACTCAGCACCACCACAGCACCACTCAGCACCACCACAGCATCACCACAGCATCACTCAACACCACCACAGCACCACTCAGCATCACCCACATTATCACTCGGCACCACATTATCACTGAGCACCACCACAGCACCAATCAGCACCACCACAACATCACTCAGCACCACCACAGCACCACCATAGCACCACTCAGCAATACTACCACAGCATCACTCAGAGCCACAACACCACCACTCAGCACCACTCAGCACCACCACAGGATAACTCAGCACCACCACACCACCACCCAGCACCACCACAGCATCACTCAGCACCACTCAGCTCCTCCACAGCACCACTCAGCACGACCACAGCATCACTCAGCACTACCATAGCACCACCACATTATCACTCTGCAACACCACATTATCACTCAGCACCACCACAGCATCACTCAACACCACCACAGCATCACTCAGCGCCACCCAAGCACCACTCAGCATCACCACATCATCCCTCAGCACCACCACATTATCACTCAGCGCTACCCCAGCATCACTCAGCGCCACCACATTATCACTCAGCACCACTACAGCACCACTCAGCACCACCACAGCATCACTCAGCGCCACCACAGCATCACTCAGCGCCACCACAGCATCACTCAGCACCACCTCAGCACCACCACAGCATCACTCAGCACCACCACAGCATCACTCAGCGTCACCACAGCATCACTCAGCGCCACCACAGCATCACTCAGCGCCTCCACAGCACCACTCAGCACCACAACAGCATCACTCAGCACCACCACAACATCACTCAGCACCACCACAGCATCACTCAGCACCACAACAGCATCACTCAGCACCACCACATTATCACTCAGCACCACCATGTTAGAATTGGGGGTCTCTGGTTGGCGCAAGTATGCACTTGTGACAAGCAGGGACCCTCTCCTCTAAGTCAGGGCGAAGGATGACCCCTTTAGAATGACCCTTACTCACCCTCTAGGTGCGTGGCGTGAGCAGACAAGGCTATTCTCCAGGCGTTGTTTAGTTAAGCATTTGTAATCACACACACAGTAAATACACTAATCCCCCCACAAATGGACACCAGGCTGTGAGTATATAAAAATACGCTTCTTTATGTAAAAATTATATATACTCTTTAGAACAGACTTATCACAAGATCAAATAACGTTTTTGTAGCACCACAGATTGTAAATAGGCACTTTTCTTCTTAGTTGCAGTTTCAAATGAAAATATCCTTGTTATATGTTCCCACAATAGTTCTTTCCCCTTCTGCACAGTTCTCCTAGTTCCTTGGTCGTTTCTGACCAGATTGTGCACTTTTTCACCCCTCTGGGACCTTAGGGACTCGGTCCTGCACTTTGTAGCGCTTCGCGGCGTTTCTGACAGGGGAAATCCCGACCCCCTTCCAAGTCTCACGCTTCCCGCGTGGGACGCGGTCGGCCCGGCCGGGTCTCTGGGAGCGTACGGCCCCCCCTGGTCTGCGGGACCCCCGCGGGGGAGAGCGCCGACCTCAGAGCTGCCAAGGGGGGGAGAAGGCCAAAGAACCCAGCGCAGCCCCGGTCAGTCGTGCAGGGGCTCGGATTGCAGCCTGCAGCTTCCCGACGTTCAGAGGATTCCAGCGGGAGGGGCTGGAGCGCGCTCACAGAGCCGAGCGGCGCTGCAGGCAGAGGCACACAGAGCGGTGCGAGTCAGCGGAAAAGGGGCAGCTCGCACAGCGGGGGATATTAACAATACCTTGGCACTTGCAGGCAGGCTGGCAACCCCAAAACCAAGGGGGGAAACAAACGTTGCGGGCCCCGAGCCCGATGATAGTCTCGGTGGCGGCTTTTCTCCGGGGACAGATGCGAGGTGCCCAGCGGCTCAGGCAGAGCGAGGCTGGCACCCGAGGCGTCCGTCCGGCGGAGGTCTGTCCCCTGGGTCTGTTTACGTCCGGTGGGGATTTCTGGCGGGAGGGTGAGGCACAACAGCGAGCCTCCGTGGGCGGGGATTTCAGTGGTTTCCCTCGGCGGAGGGGGAGCGGCTCAGCAGAGCGGAGCTCTCCCTCGGCAGGGACGGGGAAACCGGCGAGCACGGCCTCGAGGAGGGGCTGGGGGGCACCACAGCAGCGAGCCTTCCCAGGCGGTCAACACAGCGATCTCTTCAGCGGGGGAAGAGCGGCTCAACGGAGCGGAGCTCTTCCTCGGCGGGGACGAGGAGACACAGTAGGTCACGGCCTCAGGGAGGGGCTGGGGGGCACCAAGGTCACAGCTCCGGCAGTGGTAGAAATCCCAGATAATCACCGGCAGACGAGCAGAGGGCAGGTTGAGCCAGATGGTCCTGTGGCTCAGGTCAGGGGGCAAGCTCACTCAAGCCCTTGGAGAATGTTTAAGCACAAAGCAGCAAAGTCTTTTCTTATCAAGTCTTTTCCTCTCCTTTCTCAGCAAGGCAAGCAGCAGGCCAGTTCTTCCGAGCGTCTCTTCTCCTTCTAGGCGGGCAGAGGTCCTTCGTGGTAAAACAGGATTCTGATTTACAAGGAGCAGGGCTCCTACTTTTATACACAGTTTCTTTTGTTCTCACAGGCCAGGGGGGCCTTTGCATAACTGCTCTCAGCCTCTGAGCACTTTTTGGGGGTACTTCTGCTTCTGCATTCAGTGTGAGGGCAGGCACATCAGCCGCTCCCCAGGGGGGCGGAGCCGGCATTGTGAAGACAGGGGCAGCTTGAGCACTTTGTTGACAAGCTTCGGTCCTTCCTGGTCCAGGTGCAGGCTGAGTCATCAGTCGCTCCCCAGGGGGGCGGAGCCAGCATTGTGGAGGCAGAGCACAGCCTGATGCATCACTCAGGGGAAACTCCCACCACCCACTAAGGTGTCATCCTGCTATTCACAACCTGTCAACTCCCAGCCCTGTCACTCACACACCCAGACAGTCAGATACACACAAGAGCAGAGGCGGGCTGAAATGGTTAGACAAGCAAATGCTAACTTTCTAAAAGTAGCATTTGCAAACCCAGGATATTAAAATAAACTTTATTAAAAGAAGTATTTTATTATTCTGAGTTCAGGCATACTAAACATGACTCTCTACCATGTTCCCTGAGCCTGCTGGGATTATAGAGTGTAATAATTCCAGCAGCCCATCCTGGCCTAAGGGGAGCAGGTAGCCTTACAATAGTGAAAAACGAATTTGGCTGTAATTCACTATTAGGACATGCCACACACATCAGGGCATGTCCTACCTTACACTTACAATGCACCCTGCCCTAGGGCCTACCATAGGGGTGTTAGAAACGGGATCCTGGCTGGCCAAGACTCGCGTCAAGGTCAGTCAGGGATCACCATTCCCAAGGTCAGGGCAAGGGAGTTACACGCCAAGATAACCCCTACTCGCCCTCTAGGTAACGTGGCGCGAGCAGCAAGGCTAAACTTGGAGGCGATATGAGTTAAGTATTTGCGCACGCACCCCAGCAACAACACCCAAGGCCCACCACAAAGGAAACTCCACACAAGGGTATATATAAAAATAGCCTTTGTATTCCGATAAACATACATTAGATAAAACACACACTTTACATTGTGCCAGAGGCACGGGCAGAATTTACAAGGGATATTTACGAGACAGGGCCACCTGGACCACTGTCAGGAATCAGCACTTTTAGAACACAATACTTGTAGGCCTAGAACTTAAACATAGAGCCTAACGGACAGTACCTCCCGACCTGGTTGCAAGGATAATGCGAGTGACCTTCTTAGTAAACTTGAGCGGGCGGCCCAGCGAAGCGGCACGACTCAGGGGAGAGTGGTGCGGCTCGAGGCTTGAGCGGGCCACCGGCAAGGTACAAGCGTTTCTCTGGGGCGACCAATGTGTGCGGCTCAGAAGAGGAGGGGAAGGCAGGATGCGGGCGGCCCAGCGAAGCGGCGCGGCTCAGGGTAGAGCGGCGCTGCTCGAGGCTTGGACGGGCTGCCGTGCACGAGCTGCCGAGGGGGATGAGCGAGGCACATTTCAGCGAGGCCCCAGGGGCCCAAGAGAGATCAGACAAGTCCCAGCAATTTGTCAGGGCAGGCACAATAGAGTCCACTGGTCCTGGGACTCTGGTCAGGGGGCGAGCTCAGTACCACGCCCTTGGAATAGCACTTAGAATATAACAGAAAATCACTGTAGCTCAATACAAGTAACTACTGGTAATCAGGTAAGTACCCCCTACGCAATCCTAACCACCCTAGGAACAGGTCACGCAGGGAACCAGGACCTCACTAGCACCACCTGTACTAGCAAGAACAACCAACTAAACATCACCATGCATTTAGGGGTATGGACCTGGGGACAAAACACATGATGTATCAACAACACATTCAGCGGTGTAGGGCACACATGACGCATCAACGCACGTTCAGAGGTGTAAGGAACAAGGCACATGATGCATCAACAATACATTCAGCGGTGCAGAACACAGGGTGCGCAAAACATACTACACATTGTACATTTCCTAGCACCCAAAAGCAATATGACATAGATCATAACAGCATCTAAACCTCAGTTAGCGCATAAATCACCTTTAGCGCAGAATTCACAAAGTCCAGGTTGCGCCACTTGCGCCAGAACCTAAACGTAGCAATAGCAAAATCCACATTAGTCACCAACTGTGACTGTCCCTAGGCCAACTGGCCTCTCTAGGGCTAGGACGCCCTGTGTCCCAATGTCAGGGGGCCTAAACGTGGCAGTTGCCCACAAAGTGCTGGGCAACTGGGGAGCAATGCTGGTGGGGACAACGTTGGAGCCTCACAGGCTCAAGACATGGCTCGGGCAGAAGGAGATGCCCCCGGGAGCCTCTTCTGGGCTCTGAACACAAATGGCACCCAAAGAGCCTCTCTAGGCTCTAAAGAAATGGGGCACCTTGAGCCTTCTCTGGGCTCGTAAACCAAATGGGAGTGACCCGCTGCCAAGTGGGGCCGCCCTATCACCCCTTGTGCCCTTCACAACGATGGAGTCCCTCACGGGGGACTCTAAAATCAAGTATGCCCTTCAGAGCCTCTCTAGGCTCGAAATACTGGATGCGGCCGTGGGGGGGGGGGGGAGCCTCGCTCTGGCGGGGGGAGCCTCCTAGGCTCAACAAAGGAATGCCCCTCGTGGTTCCCAAACAAGCACCAACGCGGGACCGTGCTAGGTGGGGGCGGACCCCGACAATGGGTCCCGGTGCCCCTCCCGTCTATCTGCACTCACCGGGTTCCTGCCGTCGCGCTGGGTCTCGGCGGCGTCTCTGCTCCGCCGGCGCTTCCCCTCTCCCCGGGGCTCTTAGGCTTCCCCAGACCGGGGGAAGCAGGAGGGAGACTCGCCGGTCCTGCACTCGTCCGGGCGTCTTGTGCCTGTCTTCCGGGTCGCGGCTGCAGCCAATAGCAGCGCGGCCCTGGGAGGCTGGAGGCGGGACTTCCGGGTCGCCGTAGGCAGAGCGGCGGCCCGAGGGAAGCTCCTTTTTGAAGTGGCAATCCGGGGGCAATGCCGGGTGGGCACCGGCCTCCAATTAAATTAAGAAGCGAGGTGGGCACTCGCAATCGACAACAGCTGCAATGTCCCTGGCAGGGTGGCACCTGCCAGGGGACTCGAAAATTGGCCAGGAACGGGGCAAACGCCGGGTGGGCACCGGCTCCCAAAAGTAAAGCGCCTCTAGCGCTGGGGTTTAAATCAGCGGCCAAAATGCGGCGTGGGCAGCCGCTAGCCAGGCAAAGCGCTCCTAGGTGCTAAAAGGCAATTTACAGCGCTCCCTGCGCTAAATGCAAATTACAGCGCTCTTAAGCGCTTAGAGGGGAAATCAAGCGCTCCCAGGTGCCCTCAGCAGGGCAGAGTTCCAGCAAAAGTTCTTCAGGAGTCCAGGGGCTGGGCAGAGCCCAGGGGAGGCAAGCCTTCCCCTGGGCCCAAGCAGCAGCACGCCCCTGGCAGATTCAAGCAGCAAACAAGAACCTTTTCCTGGGGTCACAGCCCCTCTTTTATACACCTTTTCCCTTTTGTCTGTGGGTGCAGGGTGGGGGCAGAACCAGTCGCAGCTGGTCTGAGAGCACTGTTGATGGCTCAACCACCCCTTTCATTCATCAGGCAGGCTAGGGTCATCAGTCGCACCACAGGGGGCAGAGCCAGCATTGTGTGGGGAAAACCCAGCCCCATTCAGGACACAGGCGCAGCCCCTCCCTCACATCAGCATGCTAATCTCTCCATTCACCACCGGGGCAGACCCACACAGACTTCCTGGAGCCTGGCATCCCAGCCAGCTCCAGCCAATCACACGCCAGCACCTTCACAGCACATACACAGCCATGTCTAGAAGTGGCGCTTCCGCACAAGACACATACACACCGCACATACCATTGCGCAGCATTCACTCTCACGAGTTCGCACATACCAGACTTGACCATGCACGCCTCACGCATCAGGAACTACCAGGGACACAGACATTCCCCATGCATTCCTATGGGAGAGCAGGCCAATCTCACACACGCACTCAGGGAGAGCACGCACTTTACACTGCGCCAGTGTCAAAGTGCGCAAAGACCAGAAATCACTAGGCAAAAAGTTCAGGGGTGAACCTGCCAGAAGGGCCAAGTCCAACACAACCCCCTTCCAGCCAAAACGCAGGGGAGAACAATCACCACCGTGATGGACTTCCCTGCTTGGGGCGATAGAACACGGACGCGGGCCCGCACTGCAGGGACACCCTCCTGTTCTACGCCACGCCTATCCATAAGACAAGCACATACAAATAAAAAAAAACAGGCCCAACTAGGCTACCCCACTGGTACTCCTTAGTTGTCCACGGGTAGGACCAGGCCCTAGGCCACCCAGATACCACTGGTCCCTACCAATCCACAGAGTGGGGGGTAGTAACCCCTGGCCTACATAGCCATTCTCCACTCCCTTTCTCAGTGTAGTTCCAAACTACCACTGATTCTTCAACCTAGGGTCCGCACCCTCAGGCTGACCAGAGGTCACGGGCAAGAATGCCCCACCCTACCTCTACTTCTGAAGCACCCTCCAGAACACAACTCTACCACCAGTTCGGGACCTTTACTCCCTCAGCAGCAGTGACCACGGTCAGACCAGCACAAGATCGGTGTAGTGAGGCGTTGCACTTTGCGGGTTGCCAGATGCGGCGCAGGCAGCGGCTCGCGGACCGCGTCGAGATGGGGACGGCGAGCGGCATAGGCTGCGCGGCCGAAGGCAGACGCGGCTCAGTGCGGTGCCTACAGGACACCAGGCTGGTCATGACAGAGTCACAGCTCCCTTAACTGGTCTACCACCTGGGATTCGAATTCACTCCTCCTTCAGCAGCAAGGCAACCACTGCAGGTCAATCCCCCATACAGCTTACCCGGTTCCTTCTCTTCAGGCAGGAGTTCCTTCAGGACACTACATACAGTTGCCCTTACGTCCAGATCCGGAAACACCGGCTACTGGCTCCCCAACCGAGGGACGTGCCCCTTTGGTCAGATGCCTGGCGCACCAGGACTTCCTTGAGGGTGACACATAACTAATGTGTCGTGTACAAGTCTTCCTGACACTCAGGACAGAAGTGGCATCACCCTGGTCATTCCCTGGCGACACAACCCTTCTGGTTGGCCCCTGACCCACTGGTTACTCCACTGGGGAATCTATCCCCCTCGCACCCCTCCATCTGGACTTCTGCACCCTCCCAACTGGAGCGGTACTGCCAGATAACAGAACTACTAGAGCCCTGCTTACAGGCGCTCCACGTTCTCTCCATGCTGGGAGATCTCCCTACAAGGACGCTCCATACGGACATGCTAGGCTCCCTCACCTGGTGTTCCTAAGAAAAAAAACACCCAGACTACGAAGACCAGGCTTGTGCTCCTCCGAGCCACTTCCACCACACTGGGCTGGAAGACCAGAACCTTTCCTTAGGGTCACTCCCCAACAATTAACACAATAGCACAGGGGCAGGGGAAACTCCCATGAGCTTCAGGCCCACCCATGAAATCATGTTCACTGATGTTCTACATTCTTCAAACACTCTGGGAGATCTTCCTCAAATGACCTATTGGTACAGCCTAGGCCCCCGACCTGACGTTCCCTTCAGAAACATTCTAGGCCCTGACACTGGGTTTCGGGCACCTGGAGACATGCAGTCCCACCCACTCCTTCTCCTCTTGAGACAGGACGTGAGCCCCTACACCGAGACCTAGCTGGGCTACACAACCTCTTCCACCACACTGGGCTGGAAGACACCTCAGCCACTCCTTTTGGAATCACTCCATCCCCTATGCCTCTCTCCTCCCAGAACATTACCAACTCCAAACATCTGTCTCTAAATAGACCACAGAAATCAAAAGCAGGCTCCACTGTCTGCAGACGTTCTTGGGAAAAGTTTAACATACGGAACTTAGGTATCTGAGCAAAACAAGAGTACACAAGCATTCAGCAAGCTCCCCATCCAGAGAACTCCCACACACGTCCAGTGCAACACACCATTCATCCACACACACCCCCCCCCAGACTGGTAAGACAGTTTCTACCGCCCCTGATTTCTCAACCTGACCACACGTGACACAGGTACCATTACTCCAGGGCAGGGACGGGGGACACATGCACTGAACACATTTATGCTGCCACCACTGGATCCCACCCTCATGGTGAATCCAGAAAACACACTGCACTTAGGGGGATGATCTACCCTCCCGAGCTAGGGACACCTAACTCAAAGTGCACAAGAAACACATTTCCACAGAAATGACATTTTTAGCAAACTCCATACAATAATCCCCAAAATGTGATTATCTAAAATGCAGAGTTTTGTAGTGTGGCCCGTTGCCACTGTGGTACATCGCAAACACAAATCCTTATCCTCACCGCTTGCCGCCAATGTTAGAAACGGGATCCTGGCTGGCCAAGACTCGCGTCAAGGTCAGTCAGGGATCACCATTCCCAAGGTCAGGGCAAGGGAGTTACACGCCAAGATAACCCCTACTCGCCCTCTAGGTAACGTGGCGCGAGCAGCAAGGCTAAACTTGGAGGCGATATGAGTTAAGTATTTGCGCACGCACCCCAGCAACAACACCCAAGGCCCACCACAAAGGAAACTCCACACAAGGGTATATATAAAAATAGCCTTTGTATTCCGATAAACATACATTAGATAAAACACACACTTTACATTGTGCCAGAGGCACGGGCAGAATTTACAAGGGATATTTACGAGACAGGGCCACCTGGACCACTGTCAGGAATCAGCACTTTTAGAACACAATACTTGTAGGCCTAGAACTTAAACATAGAGCCTAACGGACAGTACCTCCCGACCTGGTTGCAAGGATAATGCGAGTGACCTTCTTAGTAAACTTGAGCGGGCGGCCCAGCGAAGCGGCACGACTCAGGGGAGAGTGGTGCGGCTCGAGGCTTGAGCGGGCCACCGGCAAGGTACAAGCGTTTCTCTGGGGCGACCAATGTGTGCGGCTCAGAAGAGGAGGGGAAGGCAGGATGCGGGCGGCCCAGCGAAGCGGCGCGGCTCAGGGTAGAGCGGCGCTGCTCGAGGCTTGGACGGGCTGCCGTGCACGAGCTGCCGAGGGGGATGAGCGAGGCACATTTCAGCGAGGCCCCAGGGGCCCAAGAGAGATCAGACAAGTCCCAGCAATTTGTCAGGGCAGGCACAATAGAGTCCACTGGTCCTGGGACTCTGGTCAGGGGGCGAGCTCAGTACCACGCCCTTGGAATAGCACTTAGAATATAACAGAAAATCACTGTAGCTCAATACAAGTAACTACTGGTAATCAGGTAAGTACCCCCTACGCAATCCTAACCACCCTAGGAACAGGTCACGCAGGGAACCAGGACCTCACTAGCACCACCTGTACTAGCAAGAACAACCAACTAAACATCACCATGCATTTAGGGGTATGGACCTGGGGACAAAACACATGATGTATCAACAACACATTCAGCGGTGTAGGGCACACATGACGCATCAACGCACGTTCAGAGGTGTAAGGAACAAGGCACATGATGCATCAACAATACATTCAGCGGTGCAGAACACAGGGTGCGCAAAACATACTACACATTGTACATTTCCTAGCACCCAAAAGCAATATGACATAGATCATAACAGCATCTAAACCTCAGTTAGCGCATAAATCACCTTTAGCGCAGAACTCACAAAGTCCAGGTTGCGCCACTTGCGCCAGAACCTAAACGTAGCAATAGCAAAATCCACATTAGTCACCAACTGTGACTGTCCCTAGGCCAACTGGCCTCTCTAGGGCTAGGACGCCCTGTGTCCCAATGTCAGGGGGCCTAAACGTGGCAGTTGCCCACAAAGTGCTGGGCAACTGGGGAGCAATGCTGGTGGGGACAACGTTGGAGCCTCACAGGCTCAAGACATGGCTCGGGCAGAAGGAGATGCCCCCGGGAGCCTCTTCTGGGCTCTGAACACAAATGGCACCCAAAGAGCCTCTCTAGGCTCTAAAGAAATGGGGCACCTTGAGCCTTCTCTGGGCTCGTAAACCAAATGGGAGTGACCCGCTGCCAAGTGGGGCCGCCCTATCACCCCTTGTGCCCTTCACAACGATGGAGTCCCTCACGGGGGACTCTAAAATCAAGTATGCCCTTCAGAGCCTCTCTAGGCTCGAAATACTGGATGCGGCCGTGGGGGGGGGGGAGCCTCGCTCTGGCGGGGGGAGCCTCCTAGGCTCAACAAAGGAATGCCCCTCGTGGTTCCCAAACAAGCACCAACGCGGGACCGTGCTAGGTGGGGGCGGACCCCGACAATGGGTCCCGGTGCCCCTCCCGTCTATCTGCACTCACCGGGTTCCTGCCGTCGCGCTGGGTCTCGGCGGCGTCTCTGCTCCGCCGGCGCTTCCCCTCTCCCCGGGGCTCTTAGGCTTCCCCAGACCGGGGGAAGCAGGAGGGAGACTCGCCGGTCCTGCACTCGTCCGGGCGTCTTGTGCCTGTCTTCCGGGTCGCGGCTGCAGCCAATAGCAGCGCGGCCCTGGGAGGCTGGAGGCGGGACTTCCGGGTCGCCGTAGGCAGAGCGGCGGCCCGAGGGAAGCTCCTTTTTGAAGTGGCAATCCGGGGGCAATGCCGGGTGGGCACCGGCCTCCAATTAAATTAAGAAGCGAGGTGGGCACTCGCAATCGACAACAGCTGCAATGTCCCTGGCAGGGTGGCACCTGCCAGGGGACTCGAAAATTGGCCAGGAACGGGGCAAACGCCGGGTGGGCACCGGCTCCCAAAAGTAAAGCGCCTCTAGCGCTGGGGTTTAAATCAGCGGCCAAAATGCGGCGTGGGCAGCCGCTAGCCAGGCAAAGCGCTCCTAGGTGCTAAAAGGCAATTTACAGCGCTCCCTGCGCTAAATGCAAATTACAGCGCTCTTAAGCGCTTAGAGGGGAAATCAAGCGCTCCCAGGTGCCCTCAGCAGGGCAGAGTTCCAGCAAAAGTTCTTCAGGAGTCCAGGGGCTGGGCAGAGCCCAGGGGAGGCAAGCCTTCCCCTGGGCCCAAGCAGCAGCACGCCCCTGGCAGATTCAAGCAGCAAACAAGAACCTTTTCCTGGGGTCACAGCCCCTCTTTTATACACCTTTTCCCTTTTGTCTGTGGGTGCAGGGTGGGGGCAGAACCAGTCGCAGCTGGTCTGAGAGCACTGTTGATGGCTCAACCACCCCTTTCATTCATCAGGCAGGCTAGGGTCATCAGTCGCACCACAGGGGGCAGAGCCAGCATTGTGTGGGGAAAACCCAGCCCCATTCAGGACACAGGCGCAGCCCCTCCCTCACATCAGCATGCTAATCTCTCCATTCACCACCGGGGCAGACCCACACAGACTTCCTGGAGCCTGGCATCCCAGCCAGCTCCAGCCAATCACACGCCAGCACCTTCACAGCACATACACAGCCATGTCTAGAAGTGGCGCTTCCGCACAAGACACATACACACCGCACATACCATTGCGCAGCATTCACTCTCACGAGTTCGCACATACCAGACTTGACCATGCACGCCTCACGCATCAGGAACTACCAGGGACACAGACATTCCCCATGCATTCCTATGGGAGAGCAGGCCAATCTCACACACGCACTCAGGGAGAGCACGCACTTTACACTGCGCCACAGTGTCAAAGTGCGCAAAGACCAGAAATCACTAGGCAAAAAGTTCAGGGGTGAACCTGCCAGAAGGGCCAAGTCCAACAAGGGGTGACTAATATGAAGTTAAGGGAAGGTTTAGGGCTGGCAAGTGTGTGCACTTGCCCAGCCAGCATGACAGTACCAGACTGCACGCAGGTTCTGCAATGGCAGACCCTAGACACATTTTAAGGCTGCTTCTGTGGGTGGCGCAACCAGCGCTGCAGGCCCACTAGCAGTATTGGCATTTACAAGCCCTGGCACTCCTGGTGCACTTTACTGGGGACTGACAGTAAATCCAATGAACCAATCAGGGATACCAAACACAGTTATACTTTTCATAGGGAGCACTTGCACTGCGGCACGGATTGGCCGTGGCGCAGTGCCCTGAGCGGCGAACACCAGCAAAAACAGCAAAACATCTGAGGCACAACAGCAAAAAGTGGAAGGGAAACTCACGCCAAGGTGCCAGGTCTAACACGTGTCCCCTCCAGCTGAAATGTGGGGGGAACTACCCTTCCCCAGGGAGTTCCACATCACTAAGGCGGAAAAATCTGGACAGACCATCAGCATTGGCGTGATCTGTGCCAGGGCGGTGTTCCACCGTAAAGTCCATTCCCTGTAGGGAGATGGCCCACCTCAACAGTTTTGGGTTCTCACCCCTCATCTGCATCAACCATCTGAGGGGCCTGTGGTCCGTCTGAACCCGGAAGTGAGACCCAAACAAGTAGGGTCTTAGCTTCTTCAGCGCCCAGACCACAGCAAATGCTTCTCGCTCTATTGCACTCCACCTACTTTCCCGTGGAAGTAACCTCCTACTGATGAAGGCTACAGGTTGGTCCCAGCCCTCCTCAGTCATCTGTGAAAGAACAGCCCCTACACCATGCTCTGAAGCGTCTGTTTGCACGATGAATTCCTTGGAGAAATCAGGAGCCAGGAGCACGGGTGCCCTGCACATGGCAGTCTTCAGGGTGTCAAAAGCCTTCTGACAGGTATCAGTCCAAATCACATTCCTGGGCTGCTTCTTGGAAGTCAGCTCTGTCAAGGGGGTCACAATAGTGCCATAGCCCTTGACAAACCTCCTGTAATACCCAGTGAGCCCCAGGAAGGCTCTCACTGCAGTCTGGGTCTTGGGGGGTTCCCAAGCCAGGATGGTCTCAATTTTGGGTTGTAAGGGTGCCACCTTGCCACTCCCCACTTGGTGTCCCAAGTACACCACTGAACCCTGCCCAATCTGGCACTTGCTTGCCTTGATTGTGAGGCCTGCCTTGCGCAGGGCCGTCAACACTTCCCAGAGGTGTCGCAGGTGTTCTGGCCAGGTACCACTGAACACTGCGATGTCATCCAGGTAGGCGGCACTGAACTCATCCAGCCCAGCCAACACCTGGTTGACCAACCTCTGAAAGGTGGCAGGGGCATTCTTCATTCCAAATGGCATAACCCGGAACTGGAAATGCCCATCTGGTGTAGAGAATGCTGACCTCTCCTTTGCCCCATCGGTCAAGGCGATCTGCCAGTACCCAGACGTTAAATCAAACGTGCTGAGGAACCGGGCAGCCCCTAGCCGATCAATGAGCTCATCAGCTCTGGGGATAGGGTGCGCGTCAGTCTTGGTGACTGAATTGAGTCCTCTGTAGTCCACACAGAACCGGAGTTCAGGTGTGGCTCCCGGCGCAGCAGCCTTTGGGACCAAGACCACGGGGCTGGACCAAGGACTGCTGGAAGACTCAACCACCCTAAGGGCAAGCATCTTGGAGACCTCCTCCTTGATGCAGGCCCTGACCCTGTCAGCCACTCTGTAAGCCTTATGCTTCACAGGTAAGCTGTCTCCTGTGTCCACATCATGGACGCACCAATCTGTGACACCAGGAACCAGGGAGAACAGATCTGGAAACTGCCCCAGCAATTGGCGGCAGTCTTCCTGTTGCTCAGGGGTCAGGGTGGGTGAGAGGTTAACTCCATCCACTGACCCATCTTTCTCACAGGCCACTAAGAGGTCAGGAAGGGGCTCAGACTCCTCTTCCATTCCATCATCAGTGGCCAACAACATGCCCACTTCGGACCTTTTCAAGTGGGGCTTGAGGCGGTTGACATGTAGGACCCTTAAAGGGTTCCTGGGCGTCTTCATGTCCACCAAGTATGTCACTGGGCTCTTGCGCTCCACAACCTCAAATGGTCCTGTCCACTTATCCTGAAGTGCACAGGGTTCCACTGGGGCCAAGACATACACCTCTTGTCCAGGCTGAAGCTCTACCAGAGTGGCATTCTGGTCGTACCACCGCTTCATCTCCTCCTGGCTGGCTTCCAGATTTGCCTCAGCAAGTTGTCTGAAGCGCCTGGTTTGGTTTCTGAAGGCCAGCATGTAGCTATATACATTCTGGGGAGGTTTCCTGGGAGATTGCTCCCAGCCTTCCTTTACCAAACTCAGGGGTCCTCTCACGGGGTGACCATACAGCAGTTCAAAGGGGCTGAACCCTAGGGACTTCTGTGGCACCTCGCGGTATGCGAAGAGCAGGCATGGCAAGAGGACGTCCCACTTACGCCTCATTGGACCTTCCAGGCCCATGATCATGCCCTTCAGGGTTCGGTTGAATCTCTCAACCAACCCGTTTCCTTGGGGATGGTAAGGTGTGGTGAACTTGTAGGTTACACCGCACTCTTGCCAAAGGGACTTCATATACTTGGATATGAAGTTGGTCCCCCTGTCGCTCACCACCTCTAGAGGGAATCCTACTCGTGAGAAAATTCCCATCAGTGCACGCCCCACCACGGGGGCCGTCACTGTCCTCAGACGGATGGCTTCAGGGTACCGGGTGGCATGATCCACCAAGACCAGGATGAACCTGTTGCCCATGGCTGTCTTGGGGTCCAGAGGCCCAACAATGTCAATACCCACTCGCTGGAATGGCGTACCGACCACAGGGAAGGGTTGGAGGGGAGCCTTGTTCTTCCCTCCGCTCTTCCCACTTGCCTGGCAAGTTGGACAGGTCCTACAATGAGCATCTGAGCTCTTGTGCATTTGGGGCCAGTAAAAGTGGGTGACAAGCCTGTCATAGGTCTTGTCCATCCCCAAATGTCCTGCTAAAGGCACATCGTGAGCCAGCCCCAGTAGGAAGGCTCTGAACTTCTGGGGTACCACCAGCACACGGGCTGACCCAGGTTCAGCAGCCTTAGGCTCTGAATACAGGAGGTCGTTCTCCCAGTACACATAATGTGTTTTGGCCTGAACACCATTGGCCTGGTCTGCAGCCTGCTGCCGCATACCCACGAGAGAAGGGCATTCTTTCTGCTCCCTGCAGAATTCCTCCCTGGAGGGGCCTCCTTCTTGCTGCCAATGGGTCAGCTCAGGCAGGTCCCCCAGTTCAGCAATCTGTTTCCCAGTAGGCTCCAGGGCATCCCCCTCAGGGTCTGATTCCTCCTGGACCGTGGGAACAACAGGGGCCGGTTTCCCGCGCCCCCTGCGCCTTCCCTCTAAGGCCGGTTCCTGGGCCTCTCCTTCAGGCCCCAGGATCTCTTGAGCACCCCTACTGGCTGCCATTGACCGGGTGGTCACGCACGCCCAGTCAGGCAGACCCACCATCCTCAGGTGAGTCGTCTTCTCCACCTTTTCCCAAGGGGAGTCTTCCAAGTCATTCCCTAGCAAACAGTCCACAGGCATGGCTTTCCTCACACAGACCTGCAGAGTACCAGAGACCCCCCCCCACTCGAAGGGAACTTGAGCCATCGGACACTGACTCTCTGAATTATCAGCGTTGATAACCCTACAGTAGGCATGGGGTACAACCTGCTCTTGAGACACCAGGTGCTGCCTCACTGCAGTCACACTAGCTCCTGTGTCTCTAAGAGCCTCAGCTTTCTTACCATTGATGGTCACCACCTGCCCATATTTTTTAGTGTTAGAGGGCAGGTAGTTCTCAGGGACCATCTCACTGTCTCCTAGCGAGACTAGGGTCATCTGAACAGGATCTCCACCCTCAGGGACTGCTACTTCTTCTCCCAAGTGAACACTAGTCACTTGTCGGGGTGGAGCACCAGTGGGTGCTGGTTTACCAAATAGGCGACACTTGGGGTCAGTGGAAATGTGACCTGGGTCACCACATTTGTAACAATTGAAGGGCCCCTTTGGAACAGGCCTACCTGTCGGGGCCCCATTCTGCTTAGGGGGTGGGGGCGGCTGAGAACCTCGCTGCTGGTTCCCTTGGGGATTACTTTGGGGGCCTCGCTGGAACCCTCTTTGTTTACCCCTGTCCCCCCCACTCTTCTGCTGGGGACCCTGCCCACCCTTGGCGGAGTCTCCCACTGGACCCTTGTGGACCCTGGTGCTGAGCCAGCGGTCCGCCTCCTCAGCAAGCTTCCTCGGGTTGGACAGCTTGCTATCAATCAGGTGCTGGCGTAACTCAGGAAAACAGTGATCAGACAAGTGCTCCCATGCAATTAAATCAAAGAGACCTTGAAAATCATTCACTTTGCTACCCGTCACCCAACCATCCAGTGCTCTGCAAAAACCAGTCACATACTCCACATATGTACTCCCAGTACGCTTTACACTGTCCCTGAACTTCTGTCTGTACATTTCAGGGGTAAGCCCATACCTGGTCATTAAGGCCTCTTTCATGCGGGGATAGGACTGCTGTTCTTCAGTGGGCAAATCTAGCAGGGTGTCCCGCCCTTCGCTAAGGAACCTCCCCCACAACCCCGCCCCCCAATCCTTGTCAGGGACCCGGTGGGAGGACATGCCTACCTCATATGCCCTAAACCACTGTCCTATGTCATCCCCCTTAAAGAACTCCTTAACTACATCTTTGGGGATGTACACCCTGGACTCTACCTGCACCGGCGTTGTGCTGCCACCAGAAGGAGTCGTTCCAGAACCTCTCAGCTCCAACTCCTTCACTCTTAGGTCATGGTCCAGCTGGCGTTGCTGTGCCTCCATGGCCAATCTTTGCTTGTCCATTTCCATTTGCCCAGCCAATTTTGCCATCTCCATTGCATGCACCCTTGCTGCGGCCCTGTCTGCCAGCTCCTCTGGTGACAGGCCTCTGGGGGGCTCCACAGCGCCATCTGGTGGAATGATCTCCGCTGGGGTCTGGGGATCTCTTGACTCCCTCCAGGCTCTCAAAGCCGTCACGAGTTGGGTCTTGTTGTTCAATCCACTTTTGGCAATTCTGCATTTCGTGCAGAGATCTTTCAGCTGTTCATTGGTTAAGCCCCTCAAGGCTTCCTCCCTCCAATCTATGTCCTCTGCTCCAGAGAAGGTAGAGAGCGCTCTTCCTGCAGGGAGTGAGCCAGGCATGGCTTCAGTAATGGCAGATGTCTCAACGAAATTACAAACTGGAAACCTGTGGCTGCGTTATAGATCTGCTCTCACTATGTGGTGATCAGTAATTCACTGTATGTAAACTACAAATGCAAATTCGCAAATCCTCACCGCTGCGTCCAATGTTAGAATTGGGGGTCTCTGGTTGGCGCAAGTATGCACTTGTGACAAGCAGGGACCCTCTCCTCTAAGTCAGGGCGAAGGATGACCCCTTTAGAATGACCCTTACTCACCCTCTAGGTGCGTGGCGTGAGCAGACAAGGCTATTCTCCAGACGTTGTTTAGTTAAGCATTTGTAATCACACACACAGTAAATACACTAATCCCCCCACAAATGGACACCAGGCTGTGAGTATATAAAAATACGCTTCTTTATGTAAAAATTATATATACTCTTTAGAACAGACTTATCACAAGATCAAATAACGTTTTTGTAGCACCACAGATTGTAAATAGGCACTTTTCTTCTTAGTTGCAGTTTCAAATGAAAATATCCTTGTTATATGTTCCCACAATAGTTCTTTCCCCTTCTGCACAGTTCTCCTAGTTCCTTGGTCGTTTCTGACCAGATTGTGCACTTTTTCACCCCTCTAGGACCTTAGGGACTCGGTCCTGCACTTTGTAGCGCTTCGCGGCGTTTCTGACAGGGGAAATCCCGACCCCCTTCCAAGTCTCACGCTTCCCGCGTGGGACGCGGTCGGCCCGGCCGGGTCTCTGGGAGCGTACGGCCCCCCCTGGTCTGCGGGACCCCCGCGGGGGAGAGCGCCGACCTCAGAGCTGCCAAGGGGGGGAGAAGGCCAAAGAACCCAGCGCAGCCCCGGTCAGTCGTGCAGGGGCTCGGATTGCAGCCTGCAGCTTCCCGACGTTCAGAGGATTCCAGCGGGAGGGGCTGGAGCGCGCTCACAGAGCCGAGCGGCGCTGCAGGCAGAGGCACACAGAGCGGTGCGAGTCAGCGGAAAAGGGGCGGCTCGCACCGCGGGGGATATTAACAATACCTTGGCACTTGCAGGCAGGCTGGCAACCCCAAAACCAAGGGGGGAAACAAACGTTGCGGGCCCCGAGCCCGATGATAGTCTCGGTGGCGGCTTTTCTCCGGGGACAGATGCGAGGTGCCCAGCGGCTCAGGCAGAGCGAGGCTGGCACCCGAGGCGTCCGTCCGGCGGAGGTCTGTCCCCTGGGTCTGTTTACGTCCGGTGGGGATTTCTGGCGGGAGGGTGAGGCACAACAGCGAGCCTCCGTGGGCGGGGATTTCAGTGGTTTCCCTCGGCGGAGGGGGAGCGGCTCAGCAGAGCGGAGCTCTCCCTCGGCAGGGACGGGGAAACCGGCGAGCACGGCCTCGAGGAGGGGCTGGGGGGCACCACAGCAGCGAGCCTTCCCAGGCGGTCAACACAGCGATCTCTTCAGCGGGGGAAGAGCGGCTCAACGGAGCGGAGCTCTTCCTCGGCGGGGACGAGGAGACACAGTAGGTCACGGCCTCAGGGAGGGGCTGGGGGGCACCAAGGTCACAGCTCCGGCAGTGGTAGAAATCCCAGATAATTACCGGCAGACGAGCAGAGGGCAGGTTGAGCCAGATGGTCCTGTGGCTCAGGTCAGGGGGCAAGCTCACTCAAGCCCTTGGAGAATGTTTAAGCACAAAGCAGCAAAGTCTTTTCTTATCAAGTCTTTTCCTCTCCTTTCTCAGCAAGGCAAGCAGCAGGCCAGTTCTCCCAGCGTCTCTTCTCCTTCTAGGCGGGCAGAGGTCCTTCGTGGTAAAACAGGATTCTGATTTACAAGGAGCAGGGCTCCTACTTTTATACACAGTTTCTTTTGTTCTCACAGGCCAGGGGGGCCTTTGCATAACTGCTCTCAGCCTCTGAGCACTTGTTGGGGGTACTTCTGCTTCTGCATTCAGTGTGAGGGCAGGCACATCAGCCGCTCCCCAGGGGGGCGGAGCCGGCATTGTGAAGACAGGGGCAGCTTGAGCACTTTGTTGACAAACTTCGGTCCTTCCTGGTCCAGGTGCAGGCTGAGTCATCAGTCGCTCCCCAGGGGGGCGGAGCCAGCATTGTGGAGGCAGAGCACAGCCTGATGCATCACTCAGGGGAAACTCCCACCACCCACTAAGGTGTCATCCTGCTATTCACAACCTGTCAACTCCCAGCCCTGTCACTCACACACCCAGACAGTCAGATACACACAAGAGCAGAGGCGGGCTGAAATGGTTAGACAAGCAAATGCTAACTTTCTAAAAGTAGCATTTGCAAACCCAGGATATTAAAATAAACTTTATTAAAAGAAGTATTTTATTATTCTGAGTTCAGGCATACTAAACATGACTCTCTACCATGTTCCCTGAGCCTGCTGGGATTATAGAGTGTAATAATTCCAGCAGCCCATCCTGGCCTAAGGGGAGCAGGTAGCCTTACAATAGTGAAAAACGAATTTGGCTGTAATTCACTATTAGGACATGCCACACACATCAGGGCATGTCCTACCTTACACTTACAATGCACCCTGCCCTAGGGCCTACCATAGGGGTGACTAATATGAAGTTAAGGGAAGGTTTAGGGCTGGCAAGTGTGTGCACTTGCCCAGCCAGCATGACAGTACCAGACTGCACGCAGGTTCTGCAATGGCAGACCCTAGACACATTTTAAGGCTGCTTCTGTCGGTGGCGCAACCAGCGCTGCAGGCCCACTAGCAGTATTGGCATTTACAAGCCCTGGCACTCCTGGTGCACTTTACTGGGGACTGACAGTAAATCCAATGAACCAATCAGGGATACCAAACACAGTTATACTTTTCATAGGGAGCACTTGCACTGCGGCACGGATTGGCCGTGGCGCAGTGCCCTGAGCGGCGAACACCAGCAAAAACAGCAAAACATCTGAGGCACAACAGCAAAAAGTGGAAGGGAAACTCACGCCAAGGTGCCAGGTCTAACACACCACATCACCCCTCAGCACCACCACGCAGCACCACTCAGCACCACAACAGCATCACTCAGCACCACCACAGCACCACTCAGCATCACCACAGCATCACTCAGCACCACCACAGCATCACTCAGCACCACCACAGCACCACTCAGCACCACCACAGCATCACTCAGCACCACCACACCACCACTCAGCACCACCACAGTATCACTCAGTACCACCACAGCATCACTCAGCACCACCACAGCATCACTCAGCACCACCACAGCATCACTCAGAACCACCATAGCACCCCCACAGCATCACTCATCACCACCACAGCATCACTCAGCGCCACTCCAGCATCTCTCAGCGCCACCCCACCATCACTCAGCACGACCACAGCATCACTCAGCACCATCACAGCAACACTCAGCGTCACGACAGCATCACTCAGCGCCGCCACAGCATCACTCAGCGCCACCACAGCACCAGTCAGCACCACCACAGCACCACTCAGCACCACTCAGCACCACCACAGCATCACTCAGCACCACCACAGCATCACTCAGCGTCACCACAGCATCACTCAGCGCCACCACAGCATCACTCAGCACCTCCACAGCACCACTCAGCACCACAACAGCATCACTCAACACCAACACAGCATCACTCAGCATCACCACAGCATCACTCAGCACCAGCACATTATCACTCAGCACCGCCACATCATCACTCAGCACCACCACATCATCACTCAGCACCACCACAACATCACTCAGCACCACCACAGCTTCACTCAGCACCACCACAGCATCACTCAGCACCACCACATTATCACTCAGCACCACCACATCACCCCTCAGCACCACCACTCAGCACCACTCAGCACCACCACAGCACCACTCAGCACCACCACAGCACCACTCAGCATCACCACAGCACCACTCAGCATCACCACAGTATCACTCAGTACCACCACAGCATCACTCAGCACCACCACAGCATCACTCAGCACCACCACAGCATCACTCAGCACCACCATAGCACCCCCACAGCATCACTCAGCACCACCACAGCATCACTCTGCACCACCACAGCACCACCACATTATCCCTCAGCAACACCACATTTTCACTCAGCACTACCACAGCACCACCCAGCCTTACCACAGCATCACTCAGCACCACCACAGCACCACCACATTATCACTCAGCAACACCACATTTTCATTCAGCACTACCACAGCACCACTCAGCACCACCACAGCATCACTCAGCACCACCACATTATCACTCAGCACCACCACATCACCCCTCAGCACCACCACTCAGCACCATCACAGCATCACTCAGTACCACCACAGCACCACTCAGCACCACCACAGCATCACTCAGCACCACCACTCAGCCCCACCACAGCACCACCCCAGCATCACTCAGCACCATCCCAGCATCACTCAGCACCACCACAGCATCACTCAGTGCCACAACAGCATCACTCAGCCCCACCACAGCATCAGTCAGCGCCACCACAGCATCACACAGCGCCACCACAGCACCACTCAGCGCCACCACAGCATCACTCAGCACCACCACAACATCACTCAGCGCCACCACAGCATCACTCAGCGTCACCACAGCATCACTCAGCGCCACCACAGCATCACTCAGAATGACCCCAGCATCACCACTCAGCACCACCACAGCATCACTCAGCGCCACCACAGCATCACTCAGCATCACTCAGCGACACCATGGCATCACTCAGCGACACCACGGCATCACTCAGTGCCACCATAGCACCACTCAGCAACACTCAGCACAACCACAGCATCACTCAGCACCACCACAGCATCACTCAGCGCCACCGAAGCACCACTCAGCCTCACCACATCATTACTCAGTGCTACCAAAGCATCCCTCAGCACCACCACATTATCACTCAGCACCACCACAGCACCACTCAGCACCACCACAGCATCACCACAGCATCACTCAACACCACCACAGTGGAGTTCTGGACTTTTTGGTTCCGTCCAGAGGTGTCAGGGAACAACACCCAAAGACCCCGGAGTTCCACCTGCCTTGGTGCACAAATGAACAGAAACACGGGCTTCTCGATGGTGGCGTCAAAGACCAAAGGTTTATTACTGCAGGGACACAGAAGTCACAGATACTACACACGGGCAGTAACCAGGAGCCTGTTCGAATTGTACAAAGAGGGTTGCTCCTTATATACTAAATTTTGGCCTTTAGGCGAATTCTTCACATGTTAGTACATTCCCAAACCTTTGTGTCATGAACAATAAATATTTGGCGTACACAGAAATCGTCGACAATATCTGATGTCACAACATTACGAACGAGGGGTTCCCACTTTTCCATCATAATCCCATGTCAGCTTTTCATTCAAGAGCCGGACCGCCTCATCGTAAATTTCGTTACCTCCCCCTAATAAAGGCCCAGAAGGAAAGGAGCAGAGCCAGGTGCAGAAGATAGAAAAGCAGGATAAGAGATGTTTGTGGGTTGTAAATGGGCAAGGCTACCGGCTTCGGCCGCCTAATCATGATCAGGACAATGGACACGAAGACCAGTTTGGCAGGGCTGGCCTCGGGCAGAGGAGGTAGCTTTTGTCGAGTCATGCAGCTACAGCGTGATCTGGTTTAAGGTGCACGTGTCATGAAAGAGGTGAATCTCCGGCTAAAGTTACGTGTCCTTAATCGAAATGAAGTGATCAGAGGCTATTGCATATGTGAGGGCAAGAAACACAAAATGGCGGCCATGATCTAAGATGGATGCCGTGGGTAGATCAGAAATGTGTTTATAAAAGGAGTGCTCTTGCTCGTAGCATAGCGAAAACACCAGGATATACTAAATGGATCATTTGCGGTTCGCTGATACCAATATTATGTATTTCCGACAAACTTGAAAACACGGGTTCAAATCGTCACGGAACCGTCACGGAACCTCAGACCCTCCTTTTGCCCTTACATAGGCAATTACTCAGTCTATGTCAGAATCTAGTTCTATGCTCATCAGGTCAGTGACATGCTGTTGTATCATCATCCTTTCTCGTGTCTTTTCTCCAAACGCAGGTGGTTTTCTGAGACAAGTTGCAGCACAAAGACTACACAGAGCAGGACCACACTGGATAATCAGACAACATGAGAATAGGAATACTAAGATGACACCAATGACCATTAGAACCTTCCATCCCCACGCTGATATCAGAGTCCAAAACCACTCCATGAAGGACCAGTTTCCCTTGTCTACATGTATGGAGTCTGAAATCTTGTGCAACTTAGAGATCGCCTCATAGACTGTTGGAGCATTATTAGGAATAAAGACACAGCAGCTCGATTGGATCATTCTGCATACCCCACCTCGATCTGCAAGTATAACGTCTAGAACCATACGGTTCTGCAACGTCATGAGCCTATCCGCCTGAAGCTCAGCTGTCAGATTGCTAAGGGCACCAGCAGTTTCGGTAATAGTAGATTCAACTACCCGTGTTAGCTGACGTATGTTTCTACTATTGGCCATAGGCCCCCAGAACGGGAGGAAGCCTTTGAAGAAGTCTCCAGCTTCCTGACCAGCGGTATCTTCCTTGCTGAAGACACCTCTCGCTACTCTGGTTCTGTGGTAATCAGATGAAGCAGTGTATGTCGGAGGCAACAATCGAGCAATATAACATGATTAGGCTGTCCTGTTTTCAGTTTCTATTTTTGGTAAATTCTGGTGGGGTTTTTTCAGTGTTTTCAATATCTTAAAAAACAGTTGTTATCAGTGGTTACACATTTTCACGCCACTAAAAACAACAGAAAAAGTGTTTTTCCGGTGTTTATGGAACGTTTTGCTTTTGTCATTGCCTGCTTTCTGCACTGAAAGAACATGGTATATAGACAGTGTAGGTATAGTGTATATGAGGTCCAAAGAGATTTTTGCAAATTAATCTTATTGTAGCACACCATACAATACTTCTTCAATGAGTCTTTGGTCATGTGCGCTTGCGCTTTCCTTCCCATGTAAACTTCTGAGAAAAGGCCCTCTCAGCATCCATAGCCACTTGGGCTGAGAACCGTCAGCTAAGGGGCACATTTGCGATGACTCTTTCTTTGATGCCACATAAAGCACGAAATTATAAATATTTGCATTTTAGTTCCTGGTCATAAGAAAACAGTGCACCTGAATGGACTAAAAAGTCAATAGCATCCCTCATTAACTCTGAAGATTGCAAAGATGCTTTCAGCATACCATCTAAGAAGTGGCAAGGATCTCCTACAGGGAATCACTTCAGCTCGGGGATCAATTTTGACAAGTCATCACACACATTTTTTATTTACGTAGCTGAATCACTACAAATACAAACAATATCACTCCAATCTTTGTTGAACTTGGAAAGAACCTTTTTTGCAGAGCATAACAAGTGACACTGCGTTCCATATTTTCCAGAAGTCTGGTGTCATGTTTTCACCACTATCCCAGATGCTTAATGATAAATATACTTGTCACTATACCTTGCATTTAATGTTTAAAGCCTGAGGTGTTGGCAATTACCCTACTAGCAATACTGACCCACTAGAAACTATGGTCTGATATATTAAGGGTTTTTACCCATTCTCTGTGGGTAAATGTGATGACACATATTAGGAAAGATTTTTATGAAACTAACCATTTTACCTATCAGTGAAAGAATCAAATGCAGCCAAAATATCAAATGTGAGTTTGATATGTCCTGATTCTCTACAGTTTATATATTAATTAAACTAAACCTAAAACGTGAAACTAAACCATGCATCTTTAGACCAAAGGCCATAAAACTGAAAAAAGTAAAAGGAAGAAAAAACAATATTTTTGTGGCATCATTAAAGAACAAAACTCAAGCAGAATAATGTTAGCCAGTCTTTCTTACTGCTAGCTCGTAAAACAAAGTTACATTTTATTGACTCCTTCAGTAAGAACAAAATGACTCTTTCACTTTCTTTTTCCTTTCTTTGAATGGCATTTAGTTTGTGGGTGTGCAGGTGTTTTTTCAGTGTTTATATGTTTTCACCGGTGAGGACTATTTTTCTTTCAGTGGGGTTTTATCAGTTAAAATAGGTTTAAACCTAAAACCCCACAGCCTAAACATGATCCTGAAAAGTCGGCAGGCAACCATGTATAAGCTCTGTCTCGACAAATGAAGTAGGTACCCCTGGCAGTAAGAAAGGCAGGGGAAGAGTTAGCCGGAAACACGTAAGTCTCTACGCACTCACTCCTCCCTAGTTGAGCTCTCGGATTTCTCCCATTACCTTGCAGGCAGACCTGACCTCGGTGAGGTACGACCCAGATTGGAGTTGAGCTTTTACGCTTGCTTTCTCCTAAACTAAGGCGATACTCTGAAGTATTCCAACTTAAATATACTCGCAATTCGTCTCTAGGGTAAGATGGAGTATTATTGACGTCCTTGACCATGTCAATAATTCCCTGGACTAAGGCTTTGTTGGCAGAGTTATATTTAGTGGAACGCGGTGGACGTGGAGGATAGGTTTCAAGGGCATAAGCAAAGATGGTTTGGAAGGCCTGAAATGATCCATTATAGCTGTAAGGCAAAACCAGATAGGGAATACCTTTATCCATAGTGTGGGGTATCAAGCCACACACCCAGCAGTCTGTAGTGTTAACTACCAGTTGGTGTTGGTGCAAGAGCTGTACAAAAGTGTTGTTGGTGAACTCTGAGCGTCGGGCTTGCTCATGTTCCGGAAACGAGTGAAAAGAGTGTATAGAGAAAACAGTAGAAATAGCAGGATCAAGGGGAGGTACTGTAGAAACTGGCACAAAAATTTAATTTATACTAAAGACGATTCCACCCACCAATGTTGCTAAGACAATCAAAAATGTAATGACACATTGCATCAAAAAGCATTTGCTATGAAGAATTCTATTAAGTCTGTTTCTGTGAACATAAATCACATTCTCTCGTTGCAGCGCAGGAAGCTCCATCTTCTACAATCCGCTCGCGACCACTGATGATGTGTACGTAGATGAAAATGCCTCTATCAGCCCTGGGAGTTCCCAGAACCAACAGAAAGATCGACCTTGTGTCAGACCCCTGCAAATTCAAACTAGGCACACAGCCACGACCCTACGGCTACCCAGACGGCAAGGCAATTTTAAAAACAATAAACAATAGCAAACTTCCTGGCTGAAGGCAAAAGTTCAATGTATATCAAAATCACAATATGCAGTTGCCTGCTTTATTTGTCCATTTTATGGCTTCTTAGGTTATATCTCTGCTTCGCTGGTACTGTCTGATCGGAAAATAGTGTATCACTAGCAGTTGTTGCAGAGTTTAAGTTCGCAGATAGCAAAGTTTCTTCTGATGCTGGAGATAAATGTTCAGTGTTCAAAGGAGTCTTTTCAGGAGGAGAGTCGGATTTTGAAGTGTCAGTAATCAATTCGGCATCGCTGAAAGAGATGAACTTCGGTGTGCTTTCAGATTCGGAGGCACCAATTCCCTTTTTCACCCAGTCGTCGTAAGGGAGCGGCAAAGGAACACGCTTAACATGAGATGCGTGTATCCAGTGCTTACGGCCAGCTACACGAACTGCTGTCCTCGTTGCCAGTAAGATCTGAAAAGGCCCCACAAATCTCGGCTGAAGGTTCTTTGTCCTTGCGAAGTTCTTGATGACAACCAGATCTCCTGGTTTCAGCTGATGCCCTGGACTCTCCGGAGGTTTTGGCAAAGCATCGAAAACCTGTTGATGAATAAGACTCAATTTAGCAGTCAAGTCGTAAAGGTAGTCTATCAACATAGGATATTCTATGGAGCAAAATTCTTTAGGCCTTGGTACACCCCAGATATTTGCCGGGCGACCAAAGACTATCTCGTAAGGGCTAAGCCCTATTCTAGAATGTACTGTTGCTCTCGTTGATAACAAGGCCAAAGGAAGTGCGTCTGGCCAGGCTAAACCTGTGGATGCTTGTATTTTGGCTATTTTCAGCTTGAGGGTGCCATTGTAACCCTCGACTAAACCAGCAGACTGGGGATGGTTTGCACTGTGAAATTTCTGTTTCAATCCTAGGCCGGCACACACACTCTGCATAACTTTCCCTATAAACTCACTTCCGTTATCTGACCATACAATCCGTGGCATTCCATATCTAGGAAAAAATTCTTTGAGAAGAATTTTGGCAGTCGATAGGGCAGTGTTGTCCTTTAGTGGATATGCTTCGATCCACCTGGAAAAAGCACAAACTACCACCAGGACATACTTCAAATTATTGCAGCGCTCCATGTGAATGAAATCTAACTGAATCACTTCAAAGGGGCAGGAAGGAGGAGCGAAATGACCAGCTGGAGTTGGAGTTCCCTTGCCAGGATTATGCATCAAACACACCATACAATTTTTCACCACTCTCTCTGCACACTTACTGATTCCCTCATTCTTCCAGACCGGAGCTAACATCTTACATATCCCTTTAGAACTTATATGCGCTACTCCATGCGCCATCGTCACTACTGCAAGCACATACGCATCGGGCAACATCCAACGTTGCTGTTCTGTCAAATCAATCCAACATCCATTCGAGTCCAACTTGCCCGTACTTTCTCTCCCTACACGTTTCTCTTCCTCAGTTGCTTCTTTCTGAATTTCTTTCACACTTTCCATAGTATCCTCACACATTCCAGACTCAGCAATCCATCTTGCAGACGTAGCAACATACATTCTGCTCATCGTGTCTCTAGCTGTCTGTTTAGCAATTTCGTCAGCAAAAGCATTCCCTCGACCAACATCATCCGTGATTGCTTTATGAGCACTGCACTTTACAATCGCAACTTCAGTCGGCAAGGTTAGAGATTCCAACAAGTCGTTAACTAGCTGACCATGTTGGATCTTAGTCCCATGGGACGTAATGAAACCTCTTTCTCTCCACAACCGGCCAAAACTATGGGCCACGCCAAATGCGTACTGACTATCTGTAAACACATTCACTCTCTTTCCCTCAGCTAAAACACACGCTCTCGTTAGAGCTATCAATTCTGCAGCTTGGGCAGAATTCTGACTCACTCTTGCAGTCTCCACAATCGTCTTCAAAGTCGTTACTGCGTAAGCAGCAGTCACATCACCATTCTCCAATTTAAAACATGACCCGTCCACATACAGCGTACCATCCGGATCTGATAGCGGAGTATCTTTTAAATCAATGCGTCCTTTCGTCTCTTCCTCTGTTTTGAAACAGCAATCATGTGGCTCGGAATCACTCGACTCTTGATCAGTCGGCAACAATGTTGCTGGATTCAATACATTGCATCTTTTGATCTGAATATGACTCGCTAGTAATGTCAGCTCGTAGCCAGATAATCTCGCACTGGTAAGGTGTTGTGTCTTCGTTCGGTTCATGAGTGTATCCACTGCATGAGGAACCATGACCACTAGCATGTTATTCATCACCAAACCAGCAGATTGTCGAATGGAAGCTGCAGCTGCCGCTGTAGCTCTCAAACAACTAGGCAACGCTCTGGCTACCGGATCTAATGTTGATGAAAAATACGCACAAGGGCGTTGTTTATCACCAAACTTCTGTGTCAGAACACTCAACGCGCAACCTTCTCTTTCGTGAACGTAGAGCGTGAATGGCTTACTGTAATCGGGTGTACCCAATACAGGAGCTGAACACAATGCTTTTCGTAATTCAGTAAAACTCTCTTGACATTCATCAGACCATGGCACCGGACTCGGAACATTTTTCCCAGTCAAAGCTACCAATGGTTTCGCTAAAAGAGAAAAATTTGGGATCCACTGCCTACAGTAAGAGGTAATACCTAGAAAGGCACGTACTTCTCTCTGTGTGCGTGGAACACTCATCTGCGTAATTGCTTTTATTCTTTCTGGGGTCAACTTCCTTCCCTCCTTTGACAAGAGATGACCTAGGTAGGTCACTTCTTGGCAGCAGTATTGCATTTTGGAAGGTGACACCTTGTGATTCAATTTAAACAAATGATGTAATAGGGAAATTGTAGCTGCTTTGCAAGTTTCCTTGTCATCGGCAGCCACTAGAAGATCGTCTACGTACTGTACTAGGGCAGAACCTGGAGGAAGGACAAAGGAATCTAACTGGCTTTTTAATGCTTGACTGTAAATGGATGGGCTCTCACAATAGCCTTGTGGAGCGCGTTTAAATCTGAAACTGCGACCTCCTAGACAGAAACCGAAAATATCCCTACTTTCTTCGGCTATCGGAATGCTGAAAAAGGCATTCTTTAGGTCAATAACTGAGAACCATGTGGCTGTGGCAGGAATCAATGTTAACAAGGCAGTAATGTCTGGCACCACAGGAAACTGCGGGACTACAATCTTATTAACTTCTCTAAGGTCTATGACAAACCTGTACACTGGAGGTTTTGTAGGATCAGTTCGCTTCAGAATCGGCAATACAGGACTGTTACAGACATTTCCTCTAGTTTCTTCAACCACACCTTTCTTATTCAAATCTTGCACAATCAATAAAAGCGCACGCTCTCCTTCACTAGATATTTTATATTGGGGAATTCTTGGAAATTTTACATTAGGTTTCAAAGTTACCACATACGGTGGAATTTCTAGGAGACCTACATCATTAGGACCAGTCGCCCAAAGAGAGTCAGGGAGTGAATGTAGCTCTGGCGGGAGTGCGTCCATTGACAAGTACATCGGAGAGGTGATATTTTTACCCAACGTAAGCTGTACTCCTTCTGGAGAACAGTACAATGTCGCATATAGTCGTTTTAACAAATCTAAACCAAGCAGATTTTCATTACAACCCGTCGTCAAAATCAGGGGTGCTTTCAATTGGCATGGTCCAACAGAAATAGACAAAGGACCAGATATCGGGTTGTAAACAGGGGCGCCTGAAAAACCTACGCAAACATTTGTTGAGCCGGACAAAGGTGCGCCAGGGAGTTTCGCATGAATGATAGAACTTTTTGCGGCACCAGTATCCAACAGAAACGGTTCGACTACACCTGATGTTGCTACTGCGACATAAGGCCCACTCTGATCCACTGGAACTGATACTACTCCCTCTCTCTGTCCATGGCTGTCCTAGTACCCATTTTGCTGAAAACCCTCATCTACTTCATTATAGTCCTCAACAAGGTACTGTTGAGATCTATTTTGCTGAGCAGATTGTCCATTTCGTTGATCAAAGTGATTGGAGGGACGATCATTCGTTTGTGGAGGCATAGCACCTCGCCCTCGACCTCTAGAATTCTGCACAAAACCACCACGACCTCTCTGAGCTGCTGCTGCATTATTTTGCGCTAAGATCGGACATTCATTTTTATAATGACCCTCTTTTTTACAGTACGCACACTGATTCCACTGGTATTGAGGTCTCGATGAGCCATAATCTGTCCTTTGGTACGAACCTTGCTGCGTATTAGTCTGATTCGTGCGAGGCGGATACGCCTGCTGCAAAAGAACTTTAGTTTTTAAATCTTTCGTTTTCTTCTCTGATTTTTCCTTTTCCTCTTTATCCCTATTTTCATAGTACTGTGCAGTCGCAAGTATCTGCGCTGTCGTAGATACAGCCCAAGCACTTTCTGAGTCTTTTAATTTATTGCATAATTCGGGTAACAAATTATGCACAAATTTATCGACAAACAGTCTTTGCCCTCCTTCTGTACTCATGTCCTGACCACTGTGATCTACAAAAGTCTCTTCAAACCTCGTGAAGAAGTCGGAGACACTTTCGTCTTTCTTCTGCCTGCATGCTGATAACTTGTCCCAATTAACACGCAATGCGGGCATCAGAGTCTTCATTAAATCAATTATTCTACCTGGAAGATTAGCGATTAGAGGTTCGGGTTTCGCACCACCTATTTGCTGACCATCTGCTGCAGTGATAGCTGCCCAATCACCACCTAAGGCAGCTTGATGATCCTCTCTACGAATTTTAGCCCACACTGGTTGCGGAACTACGTTACCAAACAACATATCGATGTCGGCTAAGTTCATTATACAAGCCTCAACTGTCTGTGTTAATTCCTTGTAATATCCGGCTGGATTTTTACGTGGATCTGGCAAGGCCTGTTTCACCGCTACCACTTCAGCTCGCTTCCATGGAATGTGTATCCACACTCGTTGGAACTGTGCTGGAGCAGCTGCAATTCCTGCATTATCATCACGTTGTATTGCTTCGCGCCAGATTGGAGGAACCTCCCTCATAGGATATTGGCGACTTAGCTTCATTTTACCTTTTTCTAAGTCTCTCGGTGAACGAAGAGATGGATCATTCCTAAAACTTAAAATAAGTTCCATCGCTTCCTTTATATTCTCACCCACTATCATTCCAGCAGCAAACTCTTTTTGAACTCTAATTAAATCTTCCAAATCTGATTCGACATCATCTTCTTCTATTTCCTCACGTAACAACGAGCACATCTCATCAAAGACGTACCGTTGCGTTGGTTCCTTCCATTGCATAAATGTGTCTAACACATCTCTCGTACTATATCTTCTACTCTTCGAAATCCATCTGAGAGCCGTGGAATCCAAAATTCCCCGTTCCTCAGTACTTGGAAGCTGACTCCGTCTCTGAACAGAGTCAGGAGTAGGAGTCTTAATTAAAGTTTTATATAAAGGAGACAGCATATTAGTAACAGAATCAGTGATTCTTCGACGAACAGAAAGTGGAGTTAGCACACTCGCAGACGTAGAGAACGCAGTAGAGGTAGGAATAGATAACGGAACAGTAGGAGTATCGAGGAAAATAGTTTGTGGAGCAGTAGGTACAGAAGTAGGTATAGAGACTGGCAGTATAGGAAGTGGAGGAGCTGTAGGAACATTCACATTCATCACAGGAGGTACAGGAGCTTGATTCTGAGGGACAGGAGCAGGAACACCAGGTTGTCCAGCAACCGGCAATTGAACATTCGGGACAAGTGGAGCCGTAGCACCTTGTGCATACGGTGGAGGTGACCTTAACAGATAAGATAGCAGAGGATCGTTTTCGGAATCCTCCAGTATCTTAGTCATTTTCGATGGCAAGGCAGGATAGCACTTGTCAATCGCTAGGTTATGCTCTCTAATTGCTACATCTATGGCTTTCTCACACTCGTTAGCCTGCAACTGTTTAGCCGCTTGCTCTAGAGTTAACTCTTCTTGTTCTTTCTGTTCTCTCTTCAACCTTTTCATTTCTCTCTGTTTGGATTCTTTTCGCCAGTAACGGAAAGAATCAAACATTGCCGGCCGGGCTTTCTTCTTGAACAATTTCGCTTCTAAGTTGTCGAGAATCTCTGGTTCAAAACTACCATGCAGTGGCCAACTAAGGACACCATCCTTCTTACAATAACGGACCCATACCTCATTATAGGATATAGGACCCACGCCATGCTTACAATATAAATCATATAGGGGAGTCCCAATCGGAGGAACCAGACATGAGTCCTCTAATCGTGAGTCACGGTTGCAACCAAAACAAGACAACATTTTCCGACTTACCATTTTTAGTCCGGAACACGAAACAAACAAAACACGGAACAAATATGTGCACTCGAACCAAGAACTTAGGCCTACCAAAACGAACTGATGTATCGATACCCAAACTAAACCAAATAGATTATCGTAACTAGAACAACCAGTGATAATCTTACAAAACCAAACCAAACCAAGAACCGATCAAGGATTTCAACAATCCTCACAAAAGTAACCAGCTAGCTATCACTAAATACTTAACTGAGTCACTGAAGACGTCACCAAGGAGAAACCCGTCACGTTTCGCTGTACTAAGGACTGCACCTCGGGTCCAAGACAGGGCGACGGTCAAGGCAACAGCCCACTGCAGCCGTCCTGAACGGGAAACCCTCGTGGAAGAGAACTTCGGGCCACTTTTACGATATGCCGGGATCGATGAAGTGGGGCGCCTCCCTCAGGAATCTTCACACGAAGCTTCTCGAACTCTTCAGGCTTTTGGACCGGTACCGAATGACGTCGCCCAACGTTGGGCGCCAATTGGAGTTCTGGACTTTTTGGTTCCGTCCAGAGGTGTCAGGGAACAACACCCAAAGACCCCGGAGTTCCACCTGCCTTGGTGCACAAATGAACAGAAACACGGGCTTCTCGATGGTGGCGTCAAAGACCAAAGGTTTATTACTGCAGGGACACAGAAGTCACAGATACTACACACGGGCAGTAACCAGGAGCCTGTTCGAATTGTACAAAGAGGGTTGCTCCTTATATACTAAATTTTGGCCTTTAGGCGAATTCTTCACATGTTAGTACATTCCCAAACCTTTGTGTCATGAACAATAAATATTTGGCGTACACAGAAATCGTCGACAATATCTGATGTCACAACATTACGAACGAGGGGTTCCCACTTTTCCATCATAATCCCATGTCAGCTTTTCATTCAAGAGCCGGACCGCCTCATCGTAAATTTCGTTACCTCCCCCTAATAAAGGCCCAGAAGGAAAGGAGCAGAGCCAGGTGCAGAAGATAGAAAAGCAGGATAAGAGATGTTTGTGGGTTGTAAATGGGCAAGGCTACCGGCTTCGGCCGCCTAATCATGATCAGGACAATGGACACGAAGACCAGTTCGGCAGGGCTGGCCTCGGGCAGAGGAGGTAGCTTTTGTCGAGTCATGCAGCTACAGCGTGATCTGGTTTAAGGTGCACGTGTCATGAAAGAGGTGAATCTCCGGCTAAAGTTACGTGTCCTTAATCGAAATGAAGTGATCAGAGGCTATTGCATATGTGAGGGCAAGAAACACAAAATGGCGGCCATGATCTAAGATGGATGCCGTGGGTAGATCAGAAATGTGTTTATAAAAGGAGTGCTCTTGCTCGTAGCATAGCGAAAACACCAGGATATACTAAATGGATCATTTGCGGTTCGCTGATACCAATATTATGTATTTCCGACAAACTTGAAAACACGGGTTCAAATCGTCACGGAACCGTCACGGAACCTCAACAGCACCACTCAGCATCACCCACATTATCACTCGGCACCACATTATCACTGAGCACCACCACAGCACCAATCAGCACCACCACAACATCACTCAGCACCACCACAGCACCACCATAGCACCACTCAGCAATACTACCACAGCATCACTCAGAGCCACAACACCACCACTCAGCACCACTCAGCACCACCACAGGATAACACAGCACCACCACACCACCACCCAGCACCACCACAGCATCACTCAGCACCACTCAGCACCACCACAGCACCACTCAGCACCACCACAGCATCACTCAGCACCACCACAGCATCACTCAGCACTACCATAGCACCACCACATTATCACTCTGCAACACCACATTATCACTCAGCACTACCACAGCACCACTCAGCACCACCACAGCATCACTCAACACCACCACAGCATCACTCAGCACCACCCAAGAACAACTCAGCATCACCACATCATCCCTCAGCACCACCACATTATCACTCAGCGCTACCCCAGCATCACTCAGCGCCACCACATTATCACTCAGCACCACCACAGCACCACTCAGAACCATGACAGCATCACTCAGCACCACCACAGCACCACTCAGCACCACCATATTATCACTCGGCCCCACATTATCACTGAGCACCACCACAGCACCAATCGGCACCACCACAACATCACTCAGCACCACCACAGCATCACTCAGCACCACAACAGCACCACTCAGCAACACCACCACAGCATCACTCAGAGCAACCACAGCACCACTCAGCACCACTACAGCATCACTCAGCACCACCACTCAGCCCCACCACAGCACCACCCCAGCATCACTCAGCACCATCCCAGCATCACTCAGCACCACCACAGCATCACTCAGTGCCACAACAGCATCACTCAGCCCCACCACAGCATCAGTCAGCGCCACCACAGCATCACACAGCGCCACCAAAGCACCACTCAGTGCCACCACAGCATCACTCAGCACCACCACAACATCACTCAGTGCCACCACAGCATCACTCAGCGTCACCACAGCATCACTCAGCGCCACCACAGCATCACTCAGAATGACCCCAGCATCACCACTCAGCACAACCACAGCATCACTCAGCGCCACCACAGCATCACTCAGCATCACTCAGCGACACCACGGCATCACTCAGCGACACCACGGCATCACTCAGTGCCACCATAGCACCACTCAGCAACACTCAGCACAACCACAGCATCACTCAGCACCACCACAGCATCACTCAGCGCCACCGAAGCACCACTCAGCCTCACCACATCATTACTCAGTGCTACCAAAGCATCCCTCAGCACCACCACATTATCACTCAGCACCACCACAGCACCACTCAGCACCACCACAGCATCACCACAGCATCACTCAACACCACCACAGCACCACTCAGCATCACCCACATTATCACTCGGCACCACATTATCACTGAGCACCACCACAGCACCAATCAGCACCACCACAACATCACTCAGCACCACCACAGCACCACCATAGCACCACTCAGCAATACTACCACAGCATCACTCAGAGCCACAACACCACCACTCAGCACCACTCAGCACCACCACAGGATAACTCAGCACCACCACACCACCACCCAGCACCACCACAGCATCACTCAGCACCACTCAGCTCCTCCACAGCACCACTCAGCACCACCACAGCATCACTCAGCACCACCACAGCATCACTCAGCACTACCACAGCACCACTCAGCACCACCACAGCATCACTCAACACCACCACAGCATCACTCAGCGCCACCCAAGCACCACTCAGCATCACCACATCATCCCTCAGCACCACCACATTATCACTCAGCGCTACCTCAGCATCACTCAGCGCCACCACATTATCACTCAGCACCACTACAGCACCACTCAGCACCACCACAGCATCACTCAGCGCCACCACAGCATCACTCAGCACCACCTCAGCACCACCACAGCATCACTCAGCACCACCCCAGTTTCACTCAGCACATCCACAGCACCACTCAGCACCACCACAGTATCACTCAGTACCACCACAGCATCACTCAGCACCACCACAGCATCACTCAGCACCACCACAGCATCACTCAGCACCACCATAGCACCCCCACAGCATCACTCAGCACCACCACAGCATCACTCTGCACTACCACAGCACCACCACATTATCCCTCAGCAACACCACATTTTCACTCAGCACTACCACAGCACCACCCAGCACTACCACAGCATCACTCAGCACCACCACAGCACCACCACATTATCACTCAGCAACACCACATTTTCATTCAGCACTACCACAGCACCACTCAGCACCACCACAGCATCCCTCAGCACCACCACATTATCACTCAGCACCACCACATCACCCCTCAGCACCACCACTCAGCACCATCACAGCATCACTCAGTACCACCACAGCACCACTCAGCACCACCACAGCATCACTCAGCACCACCACTCAGCCCCACCACAGCACCACCCCAGCATCACTCAGCTTCATCCCAGCATCACTCAGCACCACCACAGCATCACTCAGTGCCACAACAGCATGACTCAGCCCCACCACAGCATCAGTCAGCGCCACCACAGCATCACACAGCGCCACCACAGCACCACTCAGCGCCACCACAGCATCACTCAGCACCACCACAACATCACTCAGCGCCACCACAGCATTACTCAGCGTCACCACAGCATCACTCAGCGCCACCACAGCATCACTCAGAATGACCCCAGCATCACCACTCAGCACCACCACAGCATCACTCAGCGCCACCACAGCATCACTCAGCATCACTCAGCGACACCACGGCATCACTCAGCGACACCACGGCATCACTCAGTGCCACCATAGCACCACTCAGCAACACTCAGCACAACCACAGCATCGCTCAGCACCACCACAGCATCACTCAGCGCCACCAAAGCACCACTCAGCCTCACCACATCATTACTCAGTGCTACCAAAGCATCCCTCAGCACCACCACATTATCACTCAGCACCACCACAGCACCACTCAGCACCACCACAGCATCACCACAGCATCACTCAACACCACCACAGCACCACTCAGCATCACCCACATTATCACTCGGCACCACATTATCACTGAGCACCACCACAGCACCAATCAGCACCACCACAACATCACTCAGCACCACCACAGCACTACCATAGCACCACTCAGCAATACTACCACAGCATCACTCAGAGCCACAACACCACCACTCAGCACCACTCAGCACCACCACAGGATAACTCAGCACCACCACACCACCACCCAGCACCACCACAGCATCACTCAGCACCACTCAGCACCTCCACAGCACCACATAGCACCACCACAGCATCACTCAGCACCACCACAGCATCACTCAGCACTACCATAGCACCACCACATTATCACTCTGCAACACCACATTATCACTCAGCACTACCACAGCACCACTCAGCACCACCACAGCATCACTCAACACCACCACAGCATCACTCAGCACCACCACACCACCACCCAGCACCACCACAGCATCACTCAGCACCACTCAGCACCTCCACAGCACCACATAGCACCACCACAGCATCACTCAGCACCACCACAACATCACTCAGCACCACCACAGCACCACCATAGCACCACTCAGCAATACTACCACAGCATCACTCAGAGCCACAACACCACCACTCAGCACCACTCAGCACCACCACAGGATAACTCAGCACCACCACACCACCACCCAGCACCACCACAACATCACTCAGCACCACTCAGCACCTCCACAGCACCACATAGCACCACCACAGCATCACTCAGCACCACCACAGCATCACTCAGCACTACCATAGCACCACCACATTATCACTCTGCAACACCACATTATCACTCAGCACTACCACAGCACCACTCAGCACCACCACATTATCACTCAGCGCTACCCCAGCATCACTCAGCGCCACCACATTATCACTCAGCACCACTACAGCACCAGGAGAAGAAAGAAAGGGAGGAAGGAGAACATAAATTACAGACGACCGGTCAATTTCCTATCCGCCGACCACTCTATCCTGTCCTTAATAATGAAATTGATGATTTTTCTTTGTTAGATCGGTCACCGCCTCTGTATGTTTCGCCGACGGCTCCAGCTGCGGATTCAGAGGACGATGGACAGGATAAGTCGGACCAGAAGGGTGTATCCGCTCTCAGGTTAACTGCGGCGAGGTCCGCTCATTTACGTAGTTGGGCTCGTAAAGTGAATAAGAATTGTGTTTCTCAGGATCAGTTGATTGCGGAGAAGAGGGCGTGGTCGGATCTTGAATTAATGTATTTTCTGTCTAGTTTGGCGGATGAAGTTGTTGCCGCGTATCGGGAACTTTCAGACACGTTAGAACCTAAAGCGTTGTCAGTGTATCGTGAGAATTTGGTTAAAGGTCTATTTGATCTTGCAGATGTTGACGACCTATTCAAGCAACTGATCAAGCTGCGGGACGAGACAACCGGATTGCGGGAGGAGCGGAAAAGGAGGCAAAAGGAGTCCGAATCGGAAAATAATGGGCAGATTAAGGAGTGTTCTCTCCGTGGTTCAGATAAGAGTTCTGCACTGCATGTTATGCCTATGCGTGAAGCCGCGCCTTTGTATGTTCCACCTAAAGGGGAAGGTACAGATGATGATAAATCGTCAAAGGATGCGAAAGGGTATTTTGTGTATAACTGGGTATATACGACTTGGAATAGAGCAGATGTTATGGCATTGAAAAATTCTTTACCTGATCTTCGAAAAAACCCGGGGGCATTTTATGAAGGGGTGGAAGGGGCTATATCGTCTTGTGTGATGACTCTTGTGGATATAGATTTGTTTTTTGGGCTAATTCTACCACCTGATATGTGGAGGCAAATTCGTAAAAATAATGATGAAGCGATTTTGGGGGGCACATGGAAAGACATAAATGCTGCAGATTTAGATAGGGAACCAGCATGTAAGCCTTGTCAGTTAATTCTAGATCTTCCGGCAGCTATCTTGATTAAATTAAAAACGCTTGTTCCCTCTAAAAAGATTGATTGGACCATGTTAACGTCGTGCAAACAGAAACCCGATGAAACGGTTTCAGATTTCTTTACACGCTTTGAGGAGGCATTTCATGATTACAGTGGTCAATCTTTAACAGACGATACGGGTCGGCATTTGTTTGTAGATAAGTATGTGGCTAATCTCCTACCGGAGATTGCAAAACAATTGAAGTCGAGTGAAAGTTCCTGGGCCACGGCGACCCCTGCGTCCTTGTTAACTATGGCTCAGTATTATGAGCGGCAGGAATTGGAGGCTAAAGAAAGTGTAGAGAAAAAGGCGAAGGAATTGAAAACGAAGGTGATGTTGGCGCAGGTTCGGGGAACACAGGGTAGAGGGAATGATAGAGGTAGACGGGGTGGAGGAAATACGTCGTATGGTCGTACGGACATAGCGGAGGATCAGTGTGCTTATTGTAAGGAGTTTGGGCATTGGGCCGAAGATTGTCCGGTACTTCGTGAGCAGCGTAGTCAGCGTGGTCGAGGAGGCGGAAGGTCAAGAGGAGGTTATACGGGAGCGAGAGGTGGCGGAAGTGATCGTGGAAAGGTTGAGGAGAGGGGCCGTGGCCAGGATGAACGAAATACGTTTGATAGGCGGAATCAATATCAGATTTCGGAGGGAGAGAATGTGGAACACCAGGATTATGTGCATGCATAGGACTGCGTAGGATGGGGTAAGGAATCAGTTGAAGTGCCGGTAGATCAGCAGGGTCCATATGTAACAGCGGGTATTCTGGGTTCTACTGATCAATTTCTAGTCGACACAGGAGCTACACGTAGCGCTTTGTCGAAAAACTTGGTTCCGAGGGCTCCCCTGTCTGGCGAAATGATTACATGTGTAGGGTTTGATGGCACACCCTCCCCCAGCCCATTGTCCAAGCCCCTTGCACTATGTCTTGACAAATACTTTAGTTTTGGTCAATTTTTGTTATCACCCCATACCCCAGACAATATCCTGGGTATTGACTTGCTTAAATATTTTCGAGCAACAATACGTTGCGCTCCGGAGGGAGTGCGGGTTATCCTGAATGACAATTATCCTGACCCCGACAGGTTTTACGCCATCTCAGATATTTCAGCTTTGGCCTCTCTACCGCACACGTTATGGGCGACCTCAGATACGGATGTGGGAGAGATGCGCATTCCACCGATACACATTACTGTTAAGGAGGGGGCCCCTCTACCACGAGTGCCACAATATAAGATCTCGAGAGAAGGTGAAATTGCATTGACACATATTGTTCAGGATTTGATTTCTGCAGGGGTTGTGGAGGAGGTCCCTTATAATGTTTGCAACAGTCCTATTCTTCCGATCCTTAAGAGAGACACTGACGGCAAAGTCTATCGCTTTATTATTGATTTGCGAGAGATCAACAAAATTGTCATTCCCCAATACCCGGTGGTGTCCGATATTACGACCTTGCTTACCTTGGTTCCACCAACGGCCACCACGTTTAGCGTCATTGATTTAAAGAATGCGTTCTTTTCCATCCCTGTTCATCCTGATAGCAGATACCTGTTTGGCTTTACGCTCAATAATAAATCGTATAGATTTTGTCGTGTTCCCCAAGGATATACTGAAAACCCTAGCATCTACAGCCAGGCTTTGAAAAGGCAGCTGGATTCCTTTAAATTGCAGTCTGGCGTTGCTCTCATCCAGTACGTGGATGACCTTCTGCTTGCTGCTGACTCTTATGCACAATGTGAACAGAGTACACTTGCGTTGCTTTCCTTTTTGGCACAGAACAATCATAAGGTTTCGAAGAAAAAGCTTCAATACTGTAGACCTCAGGTGACCTACCTCGGTCATCTGTTGTCTAAGGAGGGGCGTGCATTAACATCTGATCGAATTCAGGCAATTTTAGACACACCAGTCCCCCGCACACAGAGAGATGTACGTGCCTTCATAGGGTTGACGTCCTTCTGTAGACAATGGATCATGGGGTTTTCACATATTATAAAACCTTTGCTAGCGTTACTGTCCAAAGCTACACCAATGCCCCTTGAGTGGACAGATGAATGTCAGAAGGCTTTTGAGCAGTTGAGGCAGGCCCTTTGTTCCGCACCCGTGTTAGGCACACCAGACTACACGAAACTTTTCACATTGTACGTGCACGAGAATGATGGGTGCGCGTTGTCAGTGTTAGTGCAATTACACGGGGATAAGCAGAGACCATGTGCATACTTCTCTGCCATTCTGGATCCTGTAGCGCGAGGGTTGCCTGGGTGTTTTCGAGCGGTAGCAGCAACAGCAGTGGCCATACGACAGAGTGAGGGAATAGTGTTATCGCACAAATTGTTGGTGTTAGTTCCTCACGCAGTAGATGCCCTGCTAAACCAAACAAAGACCCAATACCTTACGAGTGCACGGCTAACAGGATATGAGCTGACACTTTTGGCGCCACATATTACACTGAAAAGATGCGCTACTTTGAACCCTGCCACTTTATTGCCCTATCCGGCCGAGGAGGGTCAGGAAGAAAAACATCACGATTGTGTTTTCCTGACCGAGGAACAGACAAAGGGTGGTGTCGACTTACAGGATGTCCCACTTCCAGATGTGGATGGGGAACTGTCAGTTGATGGATCGTGTTTAAGGCTGCCAGATGGTACGACTTCCGCAGCCTATGCGATCACGACACTTAAGACAGTGGTAGAAACAGCTAGGATACCACAAAAGTCGGCTCAGGCAGCAGAGCTGATAGCCTTAACAAGAGCCTGCGAATTGAGTACTGGTCTATGTGTGAACATATACACGGACAGCCGGTATGCCTTCGGAGTGGCACATGACTTCGGGCTACTCTGGAGAGAACGTGGGTTTTTGACATCTCACGGAGAGCACATTATGCACGGAGAGCTAGTGCGTGATCTCCTAAATGCGCTGCTTGGCCCAAAAAAAGTAGCGATAGTGAAGTGCAGTGCCCACAAAAAGATCACGGATAAAGTGGGCCAAGGAAATGCCTTTGCAGACAGCATAGCAAGACAAACGGCTATGTCTCGAACTAGCTCCCCCATGTACGTGATACAATCGCAGGCTGAGCGATGGAGTGATGCTAGAGCAGAAATATTGGATATTCAAAAATCAGCTACTGAATCTGAACTTGCGGCATGGGCAGCAGATGGGGTACTAGATGACGAGGGTTGTTGGAGAAGCAAAGACATGGAGAAATGGAAATTGCCTGCGGCTTACTTGCAGGCGATGGTCCAGATGACACATGGACTGGCGCATGTCGGAGCTCTTGCAATCACTCGGCTTTTAACACGAGTTTGGGAACATCCTGAGATTGCTAATACTGCGAAGAGAGTAGTGCAGACCTGCCTGGTTTGTTTACAACACAATCCTGGAAAGGGGACCCATACTCCGAAAGGAGGGTTCGTTCCACCTTCTGCACCATTTGAGGTACTCCAAATGGATTACATCCAACTCGAGCGCTGCAACAACCTGAAGTACGTCCTAGTGGTGGTATGTGCTTTTAGCAAATGGGTTGAGGCCTTCCCCACGAAAGACAATACGGCTTTGACAACAGCTAAGGTGTTGCTTAAGGAATTCTTTCCTCGCTTTGGAGTTTGTAAATTTCTGTGGAGCGATAATGGGCCTCATTTTGTTGGAAAGATTGTGGAATATGTACTGAAGGGGTTAGGGATTCAGCAGAAGTTCCACGCTGTATTCCACCCTCAGTCAGCAGGTCTGGTCGAGCGGTACAATGCTACGTTGAAGCTTAAACTGGCCAAAATTGTGGCGTCTACATCGTTGAAGTGGCCAGACGCTTTGCCGCTAGCACTACTCTCTCTTAGATCAGTACCCCATTCACGAACTGGCCTTACGCCCTATGAGGTGGTGTTTGGGCGCCCCATGAACATCTGGGGGGCGCCTAAGCCGCGACTAATACATGATGTGCCTTGTGTTATGATGAACGACTATTTGGCACGATTAACAAATGATTTACTCTCTATTCATCAACAGGTTCGAGAAGCGCTCCCTGACAACTCTACTGGAGAGGGCCATGATCTCCGTCCTGGGGACCATGTGATGATTCGGTCGTTTGAGAGAGCAAGCAGTTTGGAGCCCAGGTGGAAGGGTCCCGAACAGGTCCTCCTTGCAACCCGAACCGCTGTACGAGTGACCAACAGGAAGCGGTGGGTGCATTCGACACACTGCCGCCGTGTCTCTCCGGATCTGGTGACTCCTGCTGTGCTGACCGACTACAAAGAGATCTTGGAGAAAGAAAAGAGCCCAGCTGTGACGTCGGCCGAAGTTGAGGGAGCCTTCCCGGACCACGCTGTTGCCGGACGAGAGCGCTACAACTTGCGCCCTCGATAAGAATTTTTTTTTGCCTTTTTATGACTGGTTGATTACCGCTCCAGGTTTGTGAAACGGAAACCGGGAATTCCAAGGGGGGGGGATCAGTTCTGCCAGTGTAGCGACATCCGTCTTGGCCCGGAGAAGAAAACAACGGCTACCTCGGAGTTCAGCACCGCATTTTTCTTTTTTAGGTATACACGCACGTGTATCTGAGACTCTGTGAACAATTTGTGCTATTTGAGACTTTGCACAAACATTTCTGAACTATGGCATCAACGGCATCACGAGATAAAAAAGTATTGGGTGCCTTTCTTTTTGTCTTGACTATTGTGGTGATAGCTGTCATAGCCTGGGTAGTCGAACTTGTGGTGCCTGTACGTGAACATTTGCTGCCGACTACCCCGGCTCCGTCTGAACATTTTCACTTTACATTACCCTTTCATGAAGAATGACATCGGCAAACGTATCTAAATAACAGCTTCATTCAGATTCTTCACCACACACATAACATGACCAATACCTCAAATTGCTGGGTGTGTGGGATGTTGCCAGGGCACCAGAAGAGAGGGGGCACCCCACTTATTCCACTCCCGTTTTCACATAATGGATCATGCAATGCCTGGTACACCCTCCTCTTTACTTTGAGAGGGCCAACCAAAGGGGGGGTGCTTTTCCATTTGAATAAAGTATGCTCCCATGACAAGGATGGGTTTCCACGGGCTGAGGGTACTCGATTTGAATGGGAAGAGTAAAGGCCCGATAACGTGTCTGCCCCACGTGTGTACAGCAACCAGAGGAATATTAATGTATCCAGCGCACATGTCATTAATGTCATTGCTACAAAAGCCGATTTATGTATCAGAAATAAGGGTTCGATTGCAGTGGGGAAAAGTGAATGTAATACTACTCTCACTTTTGATAGCCCGAATGGCATCTCATTTGTTGCATCACGGAATACGTATTTTATTTGTGGAACGAAGGGTTACCATCAGCTTCCATTGGGGTGGTTGGGCACGTGCTACGTATCGTTTGTGTTACCTCCTATATTCATTGCCCCACCAACGTATCACAATGATTACACTTTATACCACGATTTCGTCTTGAATAGGGTTAAGCGAACTGTTGTTCTGGATGACATCGACCAGACCAACACTGCTTTGCAACAGTATGTGGACTTTAATTTGGGACTATTCTCCTTTGTGGGGGCTGCACTGAACAGCCGGAAAATAAGACGACTGACAAGTGTTGTCGAGGCTGTAGCGAATGACACTGCCATTGCCCTGGGAAACATCACTGAGGAACTACAGATTTCTATAATTGTTACGCTCCAAAACAGGATGGTGTTGGACGTAGTTTTGGCTGATCGTGGGGGGGCATGTAGAATTATCGGAAGCAGCTGCTGTGTATACATTCCGGACAATTCTCCATCTGTTTATGATGCCATAGCCAAGCTTCACAAGATTGCAGCAGAGATACACCCGGACAATGGAACTTGGACACTTTCGGGATGGTTCTGGTCCATGCTTGCTACCTGGGGCTGGAAACTGTTGACGATTCTATGTATAATTGTGGGAGCAATGTTTTTTATATGCCTATGTATTCAATGTGGCCCAGCCTTATGTTCTATGTGCCTATCAGCTTGCATACCATCAAGACGAGCTCTTGCTCATGACAAAATGATGCTTCATAAAGAGTTAACACAAATCATGTTAATAGACATCGAGGACGAGCATCCTGATTATGTTCACTATGAGGTAGATTCAGCTAAACGCTAAAAGGGTCGTCTGTCGTAATTGGCATGGCCGCGTTAGCGATTAGCTGAACCTACACGTTGTCCTCCTTAAACTTGGCTATATATGAAAACGCCATTTTGAATGTTGCGGCGGCCATCTTAGACCATAAGCGGCCTCGTGGCCGGCGTGCCCTTTAGTCCGTTGTCCGTTCCACTGACCACTTCAGTCTGCCCAGCAACAGGCTATTTTTAGTACTGGTCAAGCCGCACATGCGCAGTCCCAGCTGACCAGTAAGCCCTTAGGAATGTGCGCCAAACTGACCAGCGGAGTTGTGCCCCCTCCAATGAGCTGGCAGTATTCAAAACATGACCATATATGTCCTTAAAATGTGTTCTAACTTGTGCCGCCTATCTTTTATTGCCCCAAAACTGTATATAAATCGGGGTCACACCGGTGTTCGGTGTGATACCTCTTGCATTACTGAAGGGTGCTGTTTGAGTGTACCACCACCCCATGGGGTTTTAATAAACTTGTTCTTTGCCTTTTACAGTTTCCGTGCCAACAGTTCTTGAGTGTAAGTGGGTTATCTTCGGAGCATGTAGGCCTTGGGAACCCTGATTACTTCAAATGCATCACACAGCGCCACCACAGCACCACTCAGCGTCACCCGAGCATCACTCAGCGCCACCCCAGCATCACTCAGCACCACCACGGCACCACTCAGCACCTCCAAAGCACCACTCAGCACCACCACAGCACCACTCAGCAACACCACCACAGCATCACTCAGAGCAACCACAGCACCACTCAGCACCACTCAGCACCACACAGCATCACTCGGCACCACCACAGCATCACTCAGCACCACCCCAGTATCACTCAGCACCACCACAGCACCACTCAGCACCACCACAGCACCACCACATTATCACTCAGCAACACCACATTTTCACTCAGCACTACCACAGCACCACTCACCACCACCACAGCACCACTCAGCACTACCACAGCATCACTCAGCGCCACCACAGCACCACTCAGCACCACCCCAGCATCACTCAGCGCAACCCCAGCATCACTCAGTGCCACCCCAGCATCACTCAGCGCCACCCCAGCATCACTCAGCGCCACCACAGCATCACTCAGCGCCACCACAGCATCACTCAGCGTCACCACAGCACCACTCAGCACCACCACAGCATAACTCAGCGTCACGGCAGCATCACTCAGCGCCACCATAGCATCACTCAGCGCCACCAAAGCATCACTCAGCGCCACCACAGCATCACTCAGCGTTACCACAGCATCACTCAGCGCCACCACAGCACCACTCAGCACCACCCCAGCACCACTCAGCACCACCCCAGCATCACTCAGCACCACCACAGCATCACTCAGCGCCACCACAGCATCACTCAGCGCCACCACAGCATCACTCAGCGCCTCCACAGCACCATTCAGCAACACTCAGCACCACCACAGCATCACTCAACACCACCACAGCATCACTCAGCGCCACCCAAGCACCACTCAGCATCACCACATCATCCCTCAGCACCACCACATTATCACTCAGCGCTACCCCAGCATCACTCAGCGCCACCACATTATCACTCAGCACCACCACAGCACCACTCAGAACCACGACAGCATCACTCAGCACCACCACAGCACCACTCAGCACCACCATATTATCACTCGGCCCCACATTATCACTGAGCACCAACACAGCACCAATCGGCACCACCACAACATCACTCAGCACCACCACAGCATCACTCAACACCACAACAGCACCACTCAGCAACACCACCACAGCATCACTCAGAGCAACCACAGCACGACTCAGCACCACTACAGCACCACTCAGCACCACCACAGCATCACTCAGCGCCACCACAGCATCACTCAGCACCACCTCAGCACCACCACAGCATCACTCAGCACCACCCCAGTATCACTCAGCACATCCACAGCACCACTCAGCACCACCACAGCACCACTCAGCACCACCACATTATCACTCAGCACCACCACATTATCACTCAGCACTACCACATTATCACTCAGCACCACCACAGCATCACTCAGCACAACACAGTATCACTCAGCACCCCCACAGCATCACTCTGCACCACATCAGCACCACTCAGCACCACCACAGAACCATCACAGCATCAATCAGCACCACCACAGCAACACTCAGCACCATCACAGCACCACTCAGCACCACCACAGCACCACTCAGCACCACCACAGCACCACTCAGCACCACCACAGCACCACTCAGCACCACAACAGCACCACTCAGCACCACCACAGCATCACTCAGCGCCACCACAACATCACTCAGCGTCACCACAGCATCACACAGCGCCACCCGAGCATCACTCAGCGCCAGCCCAGCATCACTCAGTACCACCCCAGCATCACTCAGTGCCACTCCAGCATCACTCAGTGCCACCCCAGCATCACTCAGCGCCACCACAGCATCACTCAGCGCCACCACAGCATCACTCAGCGCCAACACAGCATCACTCAGCGCCACCACAGCATCACTCAGCGCCTCCACAGCACCACTCAGCACCACAACAGCATCACTCAACACTACCACAGAATCACTCAGCACTACCACAGCACCACTCAGCACTACCACAGCACCGCTCAGCACCACCACATTATCACTCAGCACTGCCACAGCACCACTCAGCACCACCACAGCATCACTCAGCGCCACCACAGCATCACTCAGCGTCACCACAGCATCGCACAGCGCTACCACAGAACCAATCAGCGCCACCCGAGCCTCACTCAGCGCCACCACAGCACCACTCAGCACCACCCCAGCATCACTCAGTGCCACCCCAGCATCACTCAGCGCCACCACAGCATCACTCAGCGCCACCACAGCATCACTCAGCGCCACCACAGCATCACTCAGTGCCACCACAGCATCACTCAGCATCACCACGGCATCACTCAGCGCCACCACAGCAACACTCAGCACCACCCCAGCATCACTCAGTACCACCACAGCATCACTCAGCACCACCACAGCATCACTCAGCATCACCACAGCATCACTCAGCACCACCACAGCATCACTCAGCACCTCCACAGCACCACTCAGCAACACTCAGCACCACCACAGCATCACTCAACACCACCACAGCATCACTCAGCGCCACCCAAGCACCACTCAGCATCACCACATCATCACTCGGCACTACCAAAGCATCCCTCAGCACCACCACATTATCACTCAGCGCTACCCCAACATCACTCAGCACCACCACATTATCACTCAGCACCACCACAGCACCACTCAGAACCACCACAGCATCACTCAGCACCACCACAGCACCACTCAGCGCCACCATATTATCACTCGGCTCCACATTATCACTGAGCACCACCACAGCACCAATCTGCACCACCACAGCATCACTCAGCACCACCACAGCATCACTCAGCACCACAACAGCATCACTCAGCAACACTACCACAGCATCACTCAGAGCAACCACAGCACCACTCAGCACCACCACAGCACCACTCAGCACCACCACAGCATCACTCAGCGCCTCCACAGCACCACTCAGCACCACAACAGCATCACTCAACACCAACACAGCATCACTCAGCACTACCACAGCACCACTCAGCACTACCACAGCACCAATCAGCACCACCACATTATCACTCAGCACCGCCACAGCACCACTCAGCACCACCACATCATCACTCAGCGCCTCCACAGCACCACTCAGCACCACAACAGCATCACTCAACACCAACACAGCATCACTCAGCACTACCACAGCACCACTCAGCACTACCACAGCACCAATCAGCACCACCACATTATCACTCAGCACCGCCACAGCACCACTCAGCACCACCACATCATCACTCAGCACCACCACAGCATCACTCAGCACCACCACAGCATCACTCAGCACCACCACAGCATCACTCAGCACCACCACATTATCACTCAGCACCACCACAGCATCACTCAGCACCACCACAGCATCACTCAGCACCACCATAGCACCCCCACAGCATCACTCAGCACCACCACAGCATCACTCTGCACCACCACAGCACCACCACATTATCCCTCAGCCACACCACATTTTCACTCAGCACCACCACAGCACCACCCAACACTACCACAGCATCACTCAGCACCACCACAGCACCACCACATTATCACTCAGCAACACCACATTTTCACTCAGCACTACCACAGCACCACTCAGCACCACCACAGCATCACTCAGCACCACCACATTACCACTCAGCACCACCACATCACCCCTCAGCACCACCACTCAGCACCACCACAGCATCACTCAGCACCACCACAGCATCACTCAGCACCACCACTCAGCCCCACCACAGCACCACCCCAGCATCACTCAGCACCACCCCAGCATCACTCAGCACCACCACAGCATCACTCAGCGCCACAACAGCATTACTCAGCCCCACCACAGCATCAGTCAGCGCCACCACAGCATCACACAGCACCACCACAGCACCACTCAGCGCCACCACAGCATCACTCAGCACCACCACAGCATCACTCAGCACCACCACAGCATCACTCAGCGTCACCACAGCATCACTCAGCCCCACCACAGCATCAGTCAGCGCCACCACAGCATCACACAGCGCCACCACAGCACCACTCAGCACCACCACAGCATCACTCAGCACCACCACAGCATCACTCAGCACCACCACAGCATCACTCAGCGTCACCACAGCATCACTCAGCGCCACCACAGCATCACTCAGCACGACCCCAGCATCACCACTCAGCACCACCACAGCATCACTCAGCGTTACCACAGCATCACTCAGCGTTACCACAGCATCACTCAGCGACACCACAGCATCACTCAGTGTCACCACAGCACCACTCAGCAACACTCAGCACAACCACAGTATCCCTCAGCAGAACCACAGCATCACTCAGCACCACCACAGCATCACTCAGCGTCACCGAAGCACCACTCAGCCTCACCACATCATCACTCAGTGCTACCAAAGCATCCCTCAGCACCACCACATTATCACTCAGCGCTACCCCAGCATCACTCAGCACCACCACATTATCACTCAGCACCACCACAGCACCACTCAGCACCACCACAGCATCACCACAGCATCACTCAGCACCGCCACAGCACCACTCAGCACCACCACATCATCACTCAGCACCACCACAGCATCACTCAGCACCACCACAGCATCACTCAGCACCACCACAGCATCACTCAGCACCACCACATTATCACTCAGCACCACCACAGCATCACTCAGCACCACCACAGCATCACTCAGCACCACCATAGCACCCCCACAGCATCACTCAGCACCACCACAGCATCACTCTGCACCACCACAGCACCACCACATTATCCCTCAGCCACACCACATTTTCACTCAGCACCACCACAGCACCACCCAACACTACCACAGCATCACTCAGCACCACCACAGCACCACCACATTATCACTCAGCAACACCACATTTTTACTCAGCACTACCACAGCACCACTCAGCACCACCACAGCATCACTCAGCACCACCACATTACCACTCAGCACCACCACATCACCCCTCAGCACCACCACTCAGCACCACCACAGCATCACTCAGCACCACCACAGCATCACTCAGCACCACCACTCAGCCCCACCACAGCACCACCCCAGCATCACTCAGCACCACCCCAGCATCACTCAGCACCACCACAGCATCACTCAGCGCCACAACAGCATTACTCAGCCCCACCACAGCATCAGTCAGCGCCACCACAGCATCACACAGCACCACCACAGCACCACTCAGCGCCACCACAGCATCACTCAGCACCACCACAGCATCACTCAGCACCACCACAGCATCACTCAGCGTCACCACAGCATCACTCAGCCCCACCACAGCATCAGTCAGCGCCACCACAGCATCACACAGCGCCACCACAGCACCACTCAGCGCCACCACAGCATCACTCAGCACCACCACAGCATCACTCAGCACCACCACAGCATCACTCAGCGTCACCACAGCATCACTCAGCGCCACCACAGCATCACTCAGCACGACCCCAGCATCACCACTCAGCACCACCACAGCATCACTCAGCGTTACCACAGCATCACTCAGCGTTACCACAGCATCACTCAGCGACACCACAGCATCACTCAGTGTCACCACAGCACCACTCAGCAACACTCAGCACAACCACAGCATCACTCAGCAGAACCACAGCATCACTCAGCACCACCACAGCATCACTCAGCGTCACCGAAGCACCACTCAGCCTCACCACATCATCACTCAGTGCTACCAAAGCATCCCTCAGCACCACCACATTATAACTCAGCGCTACCCCAGCATCACTCAGCACCACCACATTATCACTCAGCACCACCACAGCACCACTCAGCACCACCACAGCATCACCACAGCATCACTCAGCACCACCACAGCACCACTCAGCATCACCCACATTATCACTCGGCACCACATTATCACTGAGCACCACCACAGCACCAATCAGCACCACCACAACATCACTCAGCACCACCACAGCACCACCATAGCACCACTCAGCAACACTACCACAGCATCACTCAGAGCCACAACACCACCACTCAGCGCCACCACATTATCACTCAGCACCACCACAACACCATTCAGCACCACCACAACATCACTCAGCACCACCACAGCATCACTCAGCACCACTCAACAACACCACCACAGCATCACTCAGAGCAACCACAGCACAACTCAGCACCACCACAGCATCACTCAGCACCACCACAGCATTACTCAGCACCACCAAAGCATCACTCAGCACCACCCCAGTATCACTCAGCACCACCACAGAACCACTCAGCACCACCACAGCACCACTCAGCACCACCACATTATCACTTAGCACCACCACATTATTACTCAGCACCACCACAGCACCACTCAACGCCATCACAGCATCACTCATCACCACCACATTATCACTGGGCACCCCCACAGCATCACTCAGCACCACCACAGCATCACTCAGCACTATGACAGCATCACTCAGCACCACCACATTATCACTCAGCACTACCACAGCACCACTCAGCACCACCACTGCATCACACAGCGCCACCACTGCATCACACAGCGCCACCACAGCACCACTCAGCGCCACCCCAGCATCACTCAGCACCACCACAGCATCACTCAGCGCCACCACAGCATCACTCAGTGTCACCACAGCATCACTCAGTGCCACCACAGCATCACTCAGTGCCACCACAGCACCACTCAGCGCTACCAAAGCATCCCTCAGCACCACCACATTATCACTCAGCCCTACCCCAGCATCACTCAGCACCACCACAGCACCACTCAGCACCACCACAGAATCACCACAGCATCACTCAGCACCACCACAGCACCACTCAGCACCACCACATTATCACTTGGCACCACATTATCACTGAGCACCACCACAGCACCAATCAGCACTAGCACAACATCACTCAGCACCACCACAGCACCACCACAGCACCAATCAGCAATACCACCACAGCATCACTCAGAGCAACCAATGCACCACCACAGCACCACCACAGCACCAATCAGCACCACTCAGCACCACCACACCACCATGCAGCACCACCACACCACCACGCAGCACCACCACAGCACCACTCAGCACCACCACAGCATCACTCAGCACCACCACAGCACCACCATGATATCACTCAGCACCACCACAGCATCACTCAGCACAACCACAGCACCACCACAGCACCACTCAGCACCACCACAGCACCACTCAGCACCACCACTGCATCACACAGCGCCACCACAGCACCACTCAGCGCCACCCGAGCATCACTCAGCGCCACCCCAGCATCACTCAGCGCCACCACAGCATCACTCAGCACCACCACAGCATCACTCAGCGCCACCACAGCATCACTCAGCATCACCACAGCATCACTCAGCACCACCACAGCATCACTCAGCACCACCACCTCAGCACCACCACAGCATCACTCAGCACCACCACAGCATCACTCAGCACCAACACAGCACCACTCAGCACCACTCAGCACCACAACAGCATCACTTAGCGCCACCACAGCATCACTCAGTGTCACCACAGCATCACTCAGCACCACCACAGCATCACTCAGCACCACCACAGCATCACTCAGTGCCACCACAGCACCACTCAGCACCACTCAGCGCTACCAAAGCATCCCTCAGCACCACCACATTATCACTCAGCGCTACCCCAGCATCACTCAGCACCACCACAGCACCACTCAGCACCACCACAGAATCACCACAGCATCACTCAGCACCACCACAGCACCACTCAGCACCACCACATTATCACTCGGCACCACATTATCACTGAGCACCACCACAGCACCACCACAGCAGCACTCAGCAACACCACCACAGCATCACTCAGAGCAACCACAGCACCACCACAGCACCACCACAGCACAATTCAGCACCACCACACCACCACACAGCACTACCACAGCATCACTCAGCATCACCACAGCACCACTCAGCACCACCACAGCACCACTCAGCACCACCACAGCACCACTCAGCACCACCACAGCACCACTCAGCACCACCACAGCATCACTCAGCACCACCACAGCACCACCATGGCATCACTCAGCACCACCACAGCATCACTCAGCACCACAACAGCACCACCACTGCATCACACAGCGCCACCACAGCACCACTCAGCGCCACCCAAGCGCCACTCAGCGCCACCCCAGCATCACTCAGCACCACCCCAGCATCACTCAGCGCCACCACAGCATCACTCAGCGCCACCACAGCATCACTCAGCATCACCAAAGCATCACTCAGCGCCACCACAGCATCACTCAGCGCCACCACCTCAGCACCACCACAGCATCACTCAGCACAACCACAGCATTACTCAGCACCACCACAGCATCACTCAGCACCATCCCAGTATCACTCAGCACCACCACAGCACCACTCAGCACCACCACAGCACCACTCAGCACCACCACATTATCACTCAGCACCACCACATTATCACTCAGCACCCCCACAGCATCACTCAGCACCACCACAGTACCACTCACCACCACAGCATCACTCAGCACCACCACAGCATCACTCAGTACCACCACACCACCACTCAGCACCACCACAGCATCACTCCGCACCACCACAGCACCACTCAGCACCACCACAGCACCACTCAGCACCACCACAGCATCACTCAGCTCCACCATAGCATCACTCAGCACCACCACAGCATCACTCAGCACCACCACAGCATCATTCAGCACCACCACAGCATCACTCAGCACCACCACAGCATCACTCAGCACCACCACAGCATCACTCAGCACCACCACAGCATCACTCAGCGCCACCACAGCACCACTCAGCGCCACCCCAGCATCACTCAGCGCCACCCCAGCATCACTCAGCACCACCACAGCATCACTCAGCGCCACCACAGCATCACTCAGCATCACCACAGCATCACTCAGCGCCACCACAGCATCACTCAGCATCACCACAGCATCACTCAGTACCACCACAGCATCACTCAGCACCACCACAGCATCACTCAGCGCCACCACAGCATCACTCAGCGTCACCACAGCATCACTCAGCGTCACCACAGCATCACTCAGCGCCACCACAGCATCACTCAGCGCCTCAACAGCACCACTCAGCACCACAACAGCATCACTCAACACCAACACAGCATCACTCAGCACTACCACAGCACCACTCAGCACTACCACAGCACCACTCAGCACCACCACATTATCACTCAGCACCGCCACAGCACCACTCAGCACCACCACATCATCACTCAGCGCCACCACAGCACCACTCAGCGCCACCCCAGCATCACTCAGCGCCACCCCAGCATCACTCAGCACTACCACAGCATCACTCAGTGCCACCACACTATCACTCAGCGCCACCACAGCATCACTCAGCGCCACCACAGCATCACTCAGCGCCACCACAGCACCAATCAGCACCACCACAGCACCACTCAGCACCACTCAGCAACACCACAGCATCACTCAGCACCACCACAGCATCACTCAGCGTCACCACAGCATCACTCAGCGCCACCACAGCATCACTCAGCGCCTCCACAGCACCACTCAGCACCACAACAGCATCACTCAACACCAGCACAGCATCACTCAGCACTACCACAGCACCACTCAGCACTACCACAGCACCAATCAGCACCACCACATTATCACTCAGCACCGCCACAGCACCACTCAGCACCACCACATCATCACTCAGCAACACCACAGCATCTCTCAGCACCACCACAGCATCACTCAGCACCACCACAGCATCACTCAGCACCACCACATCATCACTCAGCACCACCACATCACCCCTAAGCACCACCACTCAGCACCACTCAGCACCACCACAGCATCACTCAGCACCACCACAGCACCACTCAGCATCACCACAGCATCACTCAGCACCACCAGAGCACCTTTCAGCACCACCACAGCATCACTCAGCACCACCACACCACCACTCAGCACCACCACAGCATCACTCTGTACCACAACAGCATCACTCAGAACCACCACATCATCACTCAGCGCCACCACAGCACCACTCAGCGCCACCCCAGCATCACTCAGCGCCACCCCAGCATCACTCAGCACTACCACAGCATCACTCAGTGCCACCACACTATCACTCAGCGCCACCACAGCATCACTCAGCGCCACCACAGCATCACTCAGCGCCACCACAGCACCAATCAGCACCACCACAGCACCACTCAGCACCACTCAGCAACACCACAGCATCACTCAGCACCACCACAGCATCACTCAGCGTCACCACAGCATCACTCAGCGCCACCACAGCATCACTCAGCGCCTCCACAGCACCACTCAGCACCACAACAGCATCACTCAACACCAGCACAGCATCACTCAGCACTACCACAGCACCACTCAGCACTACCACAGCACCAATCAGCACCACCACATTATCACTCAGCACCGCCACAGCACCACTCAGCACCACCACATCATCACTCAGCAACACCACAGCATCTCTCAGCACCACCACAGCATCACTCAGCACCACCACAGCATCACTCAGCACCACCACATCATCACTCAGCACCACCACATCACCCCTAAGCACCACCACTCAGCACCACTCAGCACCACCACAGCATCACTCAGCACCACCACAGCACCACTCAGCATCACCACAGCATCACTCAGCACCACCAGAGCACCTTTCAGCACCACCACAGCATCACTCAGCACCACCACACCACCACTCAGCACCACCACAGCATCACTCTGTACCACAACAGCATCACTCAGAACCACCACAGCATCACTCACGACCACCACAGCACCACTCAGCACCACCACAGCACCACTCAGCACCACCACAGCATCACTCAGCACCACCACAGCATCACTCAGCTCCACCACAGCATCACTCAGCACCACCACAGCATCACTCAGCACCACCACAGCACCATTCAGCACCACAACAGCATCACTCAGCACCACCACAGCATCACTCAGCACCACCACAGCATCACTCAGCACCACCACAGCATCACTCAGCACCACCACAGCATCACTCAGCTCCACCACAGCACCACTCAGCGCCACCCAAGCACCACTCAGCGCCACCCCAGCATCACTCAGCACCACCCCAGCATCACTCAGCACCACCACAGCATCACTCAGCGTCACCACAGCATCACTCAGCATCACCAAAGCATAACTCAGCGCCACCACAGCATCACTCAGCGCCACAACCTCAGCACCACCACAGCATCACTCAGCACCACCACAGCATCACTCTGCACCACAACAGCACCACCACATTATCCCTCAGCACCACCACACTATCACTCAGCACTACCACAGCACCACTCAGCCCCACCATGCACCAATCAGCACCACCACTGCATCACACAGCGCCACCACAGCACCACTCAGCGCCACCCCAGTATCACTCAGCGCCACCCCAGCATCACTCAGCGCCACCCCAGCATCACTCAGCACCACCCCAGCATCACTCCCCAGCATCACTCAGCGCCACCACAGCATCACTCAGCGCCACCACAGCATCACTCAGTGCGACCCCAGCATCACTCAGCACCACCACAGCACCACTCAGCACCACCACAGCATCACTCAGCGCCACCACAGCATCACTCAGTGTCACCACAGCATCACTCAGTGCCACCACAGCATCACTCAGTGCCACCACAGCACCACTCAGCACCACTCAGCGCTACCAAAGCATCCCTCAGCACCACCACATTATCACTCAGCGCTACCCCAGCATCACTCAGCACCACCACAGCACCACTCAGCACCACCACAGAATCACCACAGCATCACTCAGCACCACCACAGCACCACTCAGCACCACCACATTATCACTCGGCACGACATTATCACTGAGCACCACCACAGCACCAATCAGCACCAGCACAACATCACTCAGCACCACCACAGCACCACCACAGCACCACTCAGCAACACCACCACAGCATCACTCAGAGCAACCACAGCACCACCACAGCACCACTCAGCACCACCACAGCATCACTCAGCACCACCACACCACCACGCAGCACCACCAAAGCACCACTCAGCACCACCTCAGCACCACTCAGCACCACCACAGCATACTCAGCACCACCACAGCACCACCATGGCATCACTCAGCACCACCACAGCATCACTCAGCACCACCACAGCACCACTCAGCACCAGCACAACATCACTCAGCACCACCACAGCACCACAGCATCACTCCGAGCAACCACAGCACCACCACAGCACCACTCAGCACCACCACAGCATCACTCAGCACCACCACACCACCACGCAGCACCAACACAGCATCACTCAGCACCACCACAGCACCACTCAGCACCACCACAGCACCACTCAGCACCACCACAGCACCACTCAGCACCACCACAGCATCACTCAGCACCGCCGCAGCACCACCACACCATGGCATCACTCAGCACCACCACAGCATCACTCAGCACCACCACAGCACCACCACTGCATCACACAGCGCCACCACAGCACCACTCAGCGCCACCCGAGCATCCCTCAGCGCCACCCAAGCATCCCTCAGCACCACCACAGCATCACTCAGCGCCACCACAGCATCACTCAGCGCTACCACAGCATCACTCAGCATCACCAAAGCATCACTCAGTGCCACCACAGCATCACTCAGCACCACCACCTCAGCACCACCACAGCATCACTCAGCACCACCACAGCATCACTCAGCGCCACCCAAGCACCACTCAGCATCACCACATCATCACTCAGCACCACCACAGCACCACTCAGCACCACCACATTTTCACTCAGCGCCACCACATTATCACTCAGCACCACCACAACACCATTCAGCACCACCACAACATCACTCAGCACCACCACAGCATCACTCAGCATGACCACAGCACCACTCAGCAACACCACCACAGCATCACTCAGAGCAACCACAGCACAACTCAGCACCACCACAGCATCACTCAGCACCACCACAGCACCACTCAGCACCACCACAGCACCACTCAGCACCACCACATTATCACTCAGCACCCCCACAGCATCACTCTGCACCCCCACAGCATCACTCAGCACCACCACAGCATCACTCAGCACCACCACAGCATTACTCAGCACCACCACAGCACCACCATAGCATCACTCAGCACCACCACAACATATCTCAGCGCCACCACAGCATTACTCAGCACCACCACAGCACCACCACTGCATCACCCAGCACCACCACAGCATCACTCAGCGCCACCACAGCACCACTCAGCACCACCACAACATCACTCAGCACCACCACAGCATCACTCAGCATGACCACAGCACCACTCAGCAACACCACCACAGCATCACTCAGAGCAACCACAGCACAACTCAGCACCACCACAGCATCACTCAGCACCACCACAGCATTACTCAGCACCCCCACAGCATCACTCCGCACCCCCACAGCATCACTCAGCACCACCACAGCATCACTCAGCACCACCACAGCATTACTCAGCACCACCACAGCACCACCATAGCATCACTCAGCACCACCACAACATATCTCAGCACCACCACAGCATTACTCAGCACCACCACAGCACCACCACAGCATCACCCAGCACCACCACAGCATCACTCAGCGCCACCACAGCACCACTCAGCACCACCCCAACATCACTCAGCGCCACCCCAGCATCACTCAGCACCACCACAGCATCACTCAGTGCCACCACAGCATCACTCAGCGTCACCACAGCATCACTCAGCGCCACCACAGCACCACTCACCGCCACCCTAGCATCACTCAGCGCCACCCCAGCATCACTCAGCACCACCACAGCATCACTCAGCGCCACCACAGCATCACTCAGCGTCACCACAGCATCACTCAGCATCACCACAGCATCACTCAGGGCCACCACAGCATCACTCAGCGCCACCACAGCACCAGTCAGCGCCACCACAGCACCAGTCAGCGCCACCACAGCACCACTCAGTTCCACCCCAGCATCACTCAGCACCACCACAGCATCACTCAGCGTCACCACAGCATCACTCAGCGCCTCCACAGCACCACTCAGCACCACAACAGCATCACTCAACACCAACACAGCATCACTCAGCACTACCAGAGCACCACTCAGCACTACCACAGCACCACTCAGCACCACCACATTATCACTCAGCACCGCCACAGCACCACTCAGCACCACCACATCATCACTCAGCGCCACCCCAGCACCACTCAGCGCCACCCCAGCATCACTCAGCGCCACCCCAGCATCACTCAGCACTACCACAGCATCACTCAGCGCCACCACAGCATCACTCAGCGCCACCACAGCATCACTCAGCGTCACAACAGCATCACTCAGCGCCACCACAGCATCACTCAGCGCCACCACAGCACCAGTCAGCACCACCACAGCACCACTCAGCACCACTCAGCACCACCACAGCATCACTCAGCACCACCACAGCATCACCCAGCACCAGCACATTATCACTCAGCACCACCACAGCACCACTCAACACCACTCAGCACCACCACAGCATCACTCAGCACCACCACAGCATCACCCAGCACCAGCACATTATCACTCAGCACCGCCACAGCACCACTCAGCACCACCACAGCATCACTCAGCACCACCACAGCACCACCATGGCATCACTCAGCACCACCACAGCATCACTCAGCACCACCACAGCACCACTCAGCACCAGCACAACATCACTCAGCACCACCACAGCACCACTCAGCAACACCACCACAGCATCACTCCGAGCAACCACAGCACCACCACAGCACCACTCAGCACCACCACAGCATCACTCAGCACCACCACACCACCACGCAGCACCAACACAGCATCACTCAGCACCACCACAGCACCACTCAGCACCACCACAGCACCACTCAGCACCACCACAGCACCACTCAGCACCACCACAGCATCACTCAGCACCACCGCAGCACCACCACACCATGGCATCATTTAGCACCACCACAGCATCACTCAGCACCACCACAGCATCACCACTGCATCACACAGCGCCACCACAGCACCACTCAGTGCCACCTGAGCATCCCTAAGCGCCACCCAAGCATCCCTCAGCACCACCACAGCATCACTCAGCGCCACCACAGCATCACTCAGCGCCACCACAGCATCACTCAGCATCACCAAAGCATCACTCAGTGCCACCACAGCATCACTCAGCGCCACCACCTCAGCACCACCACAGCATCACTCAGCACCACCACAGCATCACTCAGCGCCACCCAAGCACCACTCAGCATCACCACATCATCACTCAGCACCACCACAGCACCACTCAGCACCACCACATTATCACTCAGCGCCACCACATTATCACTCAGCACCACCACAACACCATTCAGCACCACCACAACATCACTCAGCACCACCACAGCATCACCCAGCATGACCACAGCACCACTCAGCAACACCACCACAGCATCACTCAGAGCAACCACAGCACAACTCAGCACCACCACAGCATCACTCAGCACCACCACAGCATTACTCAGCACCACCACAGAATCACTCAGCACCACCCCAGTATCACTCAGCACCACCACATCACCACTCAGCGCCACCACAGCACCACTCAGCACCACCACATTATCACTCAGCACCCCCACAGCATCACTCCGCACCACCACAGCATCACTCAGCACCACCACAGCATTACTCAGCACCACCACAGCACCACCATAGCATCACTCAGCACCACCACAACATATCTCAGCGCCACCACAGCATTACTCAGCACCACCACAGCACCACCACAGCATCACCCAGCACCACCACAGCATCACTCAGCACCACCACAGCACCACTCAGCACCACCACAACATCAATCAGCACCACCACAGCATCACTCAGCATGACCACAGCACCACTCAGCAACACCACCACAGCATCACTCAGAGCAACCACAGCACAACTCAGCACCACCACAGCATTACTCAGCACCACCACAGCATTACTCAGCACCACCACAGAATCACTCAGCACCACCCCAGTATCACTCAGCACCACCACAGCACCACTCAGCACCACCACAGCACCACTCAGCACCACCACATTATCACTCAGCACCCCCACAGCATCACTCCGCACCCCCACAGCATCACTCAGCACCACCACAGCATCACTCAGCACCACCACAGCATTACTCAGCACCACCACAGCACCACCATAGCATCACTCAGCACCGCCACAGCACTACTCAGCACCACCACATCATCACTTAGCACCACCACAACATCACTCAGCACCGCCACAGCATCACTCAGCACCACCACAGCATCACTCAGCACCACCACATTATCACTCAGCACCACCACATCACCCCTCAGCACCACCACTCAGCACCACTCAGCACCACCACAGCATAACTCAGCACCACCACAGCACCACTCAGCATCACCACAGCATCACTCAGCACCACCACAGCACCACTCAGCACCACCACATCATCACTCAGCACCACCACAACATCACTCAGCACCACCACAGCATCACTCAGCACCACCACAGCATCACTCAGCACCACCACATTATCACTCAGCACCACCACATCACCCCTCAGCACCACCACTCAGCACCACTCAGCACCACCACAGCACCACTCAGCACCACCACAGCACCACTCAGCATCACCACAGCACCACTCAGCATCACCACAGCATCACTCAGCACCACCACAGCACCACTCAGCACCACCACAGCATCACTCAGCACCACCACACCACCACTCAGCACCACCACAGTATCACTCAGTACCACCACAGCATCACTCAGCACTACCACAGCATCACTCAGCACCACCACAGCATCACTCAGCACCACCATAGCACCCCCACAGCATCACTCAGCACCACCACAGCATCACTGCACCACCACAGCACCACCACAATATCCCTCAGCAACACCACATTTTCACTCAGCACTACCACAGCACCTCCCAGCTCTACCACAGCATCACTCAGCACCACCACAGCACCACCACATTATCACTCAGCAACACCACATTTTCATTCAGCACTACCACAGCACCACTCAGCACCACCACAGCATCACTCAGCACCACCACATTATCACTCAGCACCACCACATCACCCCTCAGCACCACCACTCAGCACCATCACAGCATCACTCAGTACCACCACAGCACCACTCAGCACCACCACAGCATCACTCAGCACCACCACTCAGCCCCACCACAGCACCACCCCAGCATCACTCAGCACCATCCCAGCATCACTCAGCACCACCACAGCATCACTCAGTGCCACAACAGCATCACTCAGCCCCACCACAGCATCAGTCAGCACCACCACAGCATCACACAGCGCCACCACAGCACCACTCAGTGCCACCACAGCATCACTCAGCATCACCACAACATCACTCAGCGCCACCACAGCATCACTCAGCGCCACCACAGCATCACTCAGCGTCACCACAGCATCACTCAGCGCCACCACAGCATCACTCAGAATGACCCCAGCATCACCACTCAGCACCACCACAGCATCACTCAGCGCCACCACAGCATCACTCAGCATCACCACAGCATCACTCAGTGACACCACGGCATCACTCAGCACCACCACATTATCACTCAGCACCACCACATCACCCCTCAGCACCACCACAGCACCACTCAGCACCACCACAGCACCACTCAGCACCACCACAGCATTACTCAGCACCACCACAGCATCACTCAGTGTCACCACAGCATCACTCAGTGCCACCACAGCATCACTCAGTGCCACCACAGCACCACTCAGCACCACTCAGCGCTACCAAAGCATCCCTCAGCACCACCACATTATCACTCGGCGCTACCCCAGCATCACTCAGCACCACCACAGCATCACTCAGCACCACCACAGAATCACCACAGCATCACTCAGCACCACCACAGCACCACTCAGCACCACTCAGCACCACCATAGCATCACTCAGTACCACCACAGCATCACTCAGCACCACCACAGCATCACTCAGCACCACCACAGCATCACTCAGCACCACCATAGCACCCCCACAGCATCACTCAACACCACCACAGCATCACTCAGCACCACCACAGCATCACTCAGTGTCACCACAGCATCACTCAGTGCCACCACAGCATCACTCAGTGCCACCACAGCACCACTCAGCACCACTCAGCGCTACCAAAGCATCCCTCAGCACCACCACATTATCACTCGGCACTACCCCAGCATCACTCAGCACCACCACATTATCACTCAGCACCGCCACAGCACCACTCAGCACCACCACATCATCACTCAGCACCACCACAGCATCACTCAGCACCACCACAGCATCACTCAGCACCACCACAGCATCACTCAGCACCACCACATTATCACTCAGCACCACCACATCACCCCTCAGCACCACCACAGCACCACTCAGCACCACCACAGCACCACTCAGCACCACCACAGCATTACTCAGCACCACCACAGCATCACTCAGTGTCACCACAGCATCACTCAGTGCCACCACAGCATCACTCAGTGCCACCACAGCACCACTCAGCACCACTCAGCGCTACCAAAGCATCCCTCAGCACCACCACATTATCACTCGGCGCTACCCCAGCATCACTCAGCACCCCCACAGCATCACTCAGCACACCACAGAATCACCACAGCATCACTCAGCACCACCACAGCACCACTCAGCACCACCACATTATCACTCGGCACCACATTATCACTGAGCACCACCACAGCACCAATCAGCACCAGTACAACATCACTCAGCACCACCACAGCACCACCACAGCACCACTCAGCAACACCACCACAGCATCACTCAGAGCAACCACAGCACCACCACAGCACCACCACAGCACCACTCAGCACCACCACAGCATCACTCAGCACCACCACACCACCACAGCATCACTCAGCATCACCACAGCATCACTCAGCGCCACCACAGCACCAGTCAGCGCCACCACAGCACCACTTAGCACCACTCAGCACCACCACAGCATCACTCAGCACCACCACAGCATCACTCAGCATCACCACAGCATCACTCAGCGCCACCACAGCATCACTCAGCACCTCCACAGCACCACTCAGCACCACAACAGCATCACTCAACACCAACACAGCATCACTCAGCATCACCACAGCATCACTCGGCACCAGCACTTTATCACTCAGCACCGCCACAGCACCACTCAGCACCACCACATCATCACTCAGCACGACCACAACATCACTCAGCGCCACCACAGCACCACTCAGCATCACCACAGCATCACTCAGCACCACCACAGCACCACTCAGCACCACCACAGCATCACTCAGCACCACCACACCACCACTCAGCCCCACCACAGTATCACTCAGTACCACCACAGCATCACTCAGCACCACCACAGCATCACGCAGCACCACCACAGCATCACTCAGAACCACCATAGCACCCCCACAGCATCACTCAGCACCACAACAGCATCACTCAGCGCCACCCCAGCATCTCCCAGCGCCACCCGACCATCACTCAGCACGACCACAGCATCACTCAGCGCCACCACAGCATCACTCAGCGTCACCACAGCATCACTCAGCGCCACCACAGCATCACTCAGCGCCACCACAGCACCAGCCAGCACCACCACAGCACCACTCAGCACCACTCAGCACCACCACAGCATAACTCAGCGCCACCACAGCATCACTCAGCGCCACCACAGCACCAGTCAGCGCCACCACAGCACCAGTCAGCGCCACCACAGCACCACTCAGTTCCACCCCAGCATCACTCAGCACCACCACAGCATCACTCAGCGTCACCACAGCATCACTCAGCGCCTCCACAGCACCACTCAGCACCACAACAGCATCACTCAACACCAACACAGCATCACTCAGCACTACCACAGCACCACTCAGCACTACCACAGCACCACTCAGCACCACCACATTATCACTCAGCACCGCCACAGCACCACTCAGCACCACCACATCATCACTCAGCGCCACCCCAGCACCACTCAGCGCCACCCGAGCATCACTCAGCGCCACCCCAGCATCACTCAGCACTACCACAGCATCACTCAGCGCCACCACAGCATCACTCAGCGCCACCACAGCATCACTCAGCGTCACAACGGCATCACTCAGCGCCACCACAGCATCACTCAGCGCCACCACAGCACCAGTCAGCACCACCACAGCACCACTCAGCACCACTCAGCACCACCACAGCATCACTCAGCACCACCACAGCATCACCCAGCACCAGCACATTATCACTCAGCACCGCCACAGCACTACTCAGCACCACCACATCATCACTCAGCACCACCACAACATCACTCAGCACCGCCACAGCATCACTCAGCACCACCACAGCATCACTCAGCACCACCACATTATCACTCAGCACCACCACATCACCCCTCAGCACCACCACTCAGCACCACTCAGCACCACCACAGCATAACTCAGCACCACCACAGCACCACTCAGCATCACCACAGCATCACTCAGCACCACCACAGCACCACTCAGCACCACCACAGCATCACTCAGCACCACCACACCACCACTCAGCACCACCACAGTATCACTCAGTACCACCACAGCATCACTCAGCACCACCACAGCATCACTCAGCACCACCACAGCATCACTCAGAACCACCATAGCACCCCCACAGCATCACTCAGCACCACCACAGCATCACTCAGCGCCACCCCAGCATCACTCAGCGCCACCCCAGCATCTCTCAGCACTACCACAGCATCACTCAGCGCCACCACAGCATCACTCAGCATCACCACAGCATCACTCAGCGCCACCACAGCACCAGTCAGCGCCACCACAGCACCACTTAGCACCACTCAGCACCACCACAGCATCACTCAGCACCACCACAGCATCACTCAGCGTCACCACAGCATCACTCAGCGCCACCACAGCATCACTCAGCACCTCCACAGCACCACTCAGCACCACAACAGCATCACTCAACACCAACACAGCATCACTCAGCATCACCACAGCATCACTCGGCACCAGCACATTATCACTCAGCACCGCCACAGCACCACTCAGCACCACCACATCATCACTCAGCACGACCACAACATCACTCAGCGCCACCACAGCACCACTCAGCATCACCACAGCATCACTCAGCACCACCACAGCACCACTCAGCACCACCACAGCATCACTCAGCACCACCACACCACCACTCAGCACCACCACAGTATCACTCAGTACCACCACAGCATCACTCAGCACCACCACAGCATCACGCAGCACCACCACAGCATCACTCAGAACCACCATAGCACCCCCACAGCATCACTCAGCACCACAACAGCATCTCCCAGCGCCACCCGACCATCACTCAGCACGACCACAGCATCACTCAGCGCCACCACAGCATCACTCAGCGTCACCACAGCATCACTCAGCGCCACCACAGCGTCACTTAGCGCCACCACAGCACCAGCCAGCACCACCACAGCACCACTCAGCACCACTCAGCACCACCACAGCATCACTCAGCACCACCACAGCATCACTCAGCGTCACCACAGCATCACTCAGCGCCACCACAGCATCACTCAGCACCACAACAGCACCACTCAGCATCACCACAGCATCACTCAGCACTACCACAGCACGACTCAGCACCACCACAGCATCACTCAACACCAACACAGCATCACTCAGCATCACCAAAGCATCACTCAGCACCAGCACATTATCACTCAGCACCGCCACAGCACCACTCAGCACCACCACATCATCACTCAGCACCACCACAACATCACTCAGCACCACCACAGCATCACTCAGCACCACCACAGCATCACTCAGCACCACCACATTATCACTCAGCACCACCACATCACCCCTCAGCACCACCACTCAGCACCACTCAGCACCACCACAGCACCACTCAGCACCACCACAGCACCACTCAGCATCACCACAGCACCACTCAGCATCACCACAGCATCACTCAGCACCACCACAGCACCACTCAGCACCACCACAGCATCACTCAGCACCACCACACCGCCACTCAGCACCACCACAGTATCACTCAGTACCACCACAGCATCACTCAGCACTACCACAGCATCACTCAGCACCACCACAGCATCACTCAGCACCACCATAGCACCCCCACAGCATCACTCAGCACCACCACAGCATCACTCTGCACCACCACAGCACCACCACATTATCCCTCAGCAACACCACATTTTCACTCAGCACTACCACAGCACCTCCCAGCACTACCACAGCATCACTCAGCACCACCACAGCACCACCACATTATCACTCAGCAACACCACATTTTCATTCAGCACTACCACAGCACCACTCAGCACCACCACAGCATCACTCAGCACCACCACATTATCACTCAGCACCACCACATCACCCCTCAGCACCACCACTCAGCACCATCACAGCATCACTCAGTACCACCACAGCACCACTCAGCACCACCACAGCATCACTCAGCACCACCACTCAGCCCCACCACAGCACCACCCCAGCATCACTCAGCACCATCCCAGCATCACTCAGCACCACCACAGCATCACTCAGTGCCACAACAGCATCACTCAGCCCCACCACAGCATCAGTCAGCACCACCACAGCATCACACAGCGCCACCACAGCACCACTCAGTGCCACCACAGCATCACTCAGCATCACCACAACATCACTCAGCGCCACCACAGCATCACTCAGCGCCACCACAGCATCACTCAGCGTCACCACAGCATCACTCAGCGCCACCACAGCATCACTCAGAATGACCCCAGCATCACCACTCAGCACCACCACAGCATCACTCAGCGCCACCACAGCATCACTCAGCATCACCACAGCATCACTCAGTGACACCACGGCATCACTCAGCACCACCACATTATCACTCAGCACCACCACATCACCCCTCAGCACCACCACAGCACCACTCAGCACCACCACAGCACCACTCAGCACCACCACAGCATTACTCAGCACCACCACAGCATCACTCAGTGTCACCACAGCATCACTCAGTGCCACCACAGCATCACTCAGTGCCACCACAGCACCACTCAGCACCACTCAGCGCTACCAAAGCATCCCTCAGCACCACCACATTATCACTCGGCGCTACCCCAGCATCACTCAGCACCACCACAGCATCACTCAGCACCACCACAGAATCACCACAGCATCACTCAGCACCACCACAGCACCACTCAGCACCACTCAGCACCACCATAGCATCACTCAGTACCACCACAGCATCACTCAGCACCACCACAGCATCACTCAGCACCACCACAGCATCACTCAGCACCACCATAGCACCCCCACAGCATCACTCAACACCACCACAGCATCACTCAGCACCACCACAGCATCACTCAGCGTCACCACAGCAACACTCAGCGCCACCACAGCATCACTCAGCGCCTCCACAGCACCACTCAGCACCACAACAGCATCACTCAGCACTACCACAGCATCACTCAGCACTACCACAGCACCACTCAGCACTACCACAGCACCAATCAGCACCACCACATTATCACTCAGCACCGCCACAGCACCACTCAGCACCACCACATCATCACTCAGCACCACCACAGCATCACTCAGCACCACCACAGCATCACTCAGCACCACCACAGCATCACTCAGCACCACCACATTATCACTCAGCACCACCACATCACCCCTCAGCACCACCACAGCACCACTCAGCACCACCACAGCACCACTCAGCACCACCACAGCATTACTCAGCACCACCACAGCATCACTCAGTGTCACCACAGCATCACTCAGTGCCACCACAGCATCACTCAGTGCCACCACAGCACCACTCAGCACCACTCAGCGCTACCAAAGCATCCCTCAGCACCACCACATTATCACTCGGCGCTACCCCAGCATCACTCAGCACCCCCACAGCATCACTCAGCACCACCACAGAATCACCACAGCATCACTCAGCACCACCACAGCACCACTCAGCACCACCACATTATCACTCGGCACCACATTATCACTGAGCACCACCACAGCACCAATCAGCACCAGTACAACATCACTCAGCACCACCACAGCACCACCACAGCACCACTCAGCAACACCACCACAGCATCACTCAGAGCAACCACAGCACCACCACAGCACCACCACAGCACCACTCAGCACCACCACAGCATCACTCAGCACCACCACATCACCACAGCATCACTCAGCATCACCACAGCATCACTCAGCGCCACCACAGCACCAGTCAGCGCCACCACAGCACCACTTAGCACCACTCAGCACCACCACAGCATCACTCAGCACCACCACAGCATCACTCAGCATCACCACAGCATCACTCAGCGCCACCACAGCATCACTCAGCACCTCCACAGCACCACTCAGCACCACAACAGCATCACTCAACACCAACACAGCATCACTCAGCATCACCACAGCATCACTCGGCACCAGCACTTTATCACTCAGCACCGCCACAGCACCACTCAGCACCACCACATCATCACTCAGCACGACCACAACATCACTCAGCGCCACCACAGCACCACTCAGCATCACCACAGCATCACTCAGCACCACCACAGCACCACTCAGCACCACCACAGCATCACTCAGCACCACCACACCACCACTCAGCACCACCACAGTATCACTCAGTACCACCACAGCATCACTCAGCACCACCACAGCATCACGCAGCACCACCACAGCATCACTCAGAACCACCATAGCACCCCCACAGCATCACTCAGCACCACAACAGCATCACTCAGCGCCACCCCAGCATCTCCCAGCGCCACCCGACCATCACTCAGCACGACCACAGCATCACTCAGCGCCACCACAGCATCACTCAGCGTCACCACAGCATCACTCAGCGCCACCACAGCGTCACTCAGCGCCACCACAGCACCAGCCAGCACCACCACAGCACCACTCAGCACCACTCAGCACCACCACAGCATCACTCAGCACCACCACAGCATCACTCAGCGTCACCACAGCATCACTCAGCGCCACCACAGCATCACTCAGCACCACCACAGCACCACTCAGCATCACCACAGCATCACTCAGCACCACCACAGCACGACTCAGCACCACCACAGCATCACTCAACACCAACACAGCATCACTCAGCATCACCACAGCATCACTCAGCACCAGCACATTATCACTCAGCACCGCCACAGCACCACTCAGCACCACCACATCATCACTCAGCACCACCACAACATCACTCAGCACCACCACAGCATCACTCAGCACCACCACAGCATCACTCAGCACCACCACATTATCACTCAGCACCACCACATCACCCCTCAGCACCACCACTCAGCACCACTCAGCACCACCACAGCACCACTCAGCACCACCACAGCATCACTCAGCACCACCACAGCACCACTCAGCACCACCACAGCATCACTCAGCACCACCACACCACCACTCAGCACCACCACAGTATCACTCAGTACCACCACAGCATCACTCAGCACCACCACAGCATCACTCAGCACCACCACAGCATCACTCAGCACCACCATAGCACCCCCACAGCATCACTCAGCACCACCACAGCATCACTCTGCACCACCACAGCACCACCACATTATCCCTCAGCAACACCACATTTTCACTCAGCACTACCACAGCACCTCCCAGCACTACCACAGCATCACTCAGCACCACCACAGCACCACCACATTATCACTCAGCAACACCAAATTTTCATTCAGCACTACCACAGCACCACTCAGCACCACCACAGCATCACTCAGCACCACCACATTATCACTCAGCACCACCACATCACCCCTCAGCACCACCACTCAGCACCATCACAGCATCACTCAGTACCACCACAGCACCACTCAGCACCACCACAGCATCACTCAGCACCACCACTCAGCCCCACCACAGCACCACCCCAGCATCACTCAGCACCATCCCAGCATCACTCAGCACCACCACAGCATCACTCAGTGCCACAACAGCATCACTCAGCCCCACCACAGCATCAGTCAGCACCACCACAGCATCACACAGCGCCACCACAGCACCACTCAGTGCCACCACAGCATCACTCAGCATCACCACAACATCACTCAGCGCCACCACAGCATCACTCAGCGCCACCACAGCATCACTCAGCGTCACCACAGCATCACTCAGCGCCACCACAGCATCACTCAGAATGACCCCAGCATCACCACTCAGCACCACCACAGCATCACTCAGCGCCACCACAGCATCACTCAGCATCACCACAGCATCACTCAGTGACACCACGGCATCACTCAGCACCACCACATTATCACTCAGCACCACCACCTCACCCCTCAGCACCACCACAGCACCACTCAGCACCACCACAGCACCACTCAGCACCACCACAGCATTACTCAGCACCACCACAGCATCACTCAGTGTCACCACAGCATCACTCAGTGCCACCACAGCATCACTCAGTGCCACCACAGCACCACTCAGCACCACTCAGCGCTACCAAAGCATCCCTCAGCACCACCACATTATCACTCGGCGCTACCCCAGCATCACTCAGCACCACCACAGAATCACCACAGCATCACTCAGCACCACCACAGCACCACTCAGCACCACTCAGCACCACCATAGCATCACTCAGTACCACCACAGCATCACTCAGCACTACCACAGCATCACTCAGCACCACCACAGCATCACTCAGCACCACCATAGCACCCCCAGAGCATCACTCAACACCACCACAGCATCACTCAGCACCACCACAGCATCACTCAGCGTCACCACAGCAACACTCAGTGCCACCACAGCATCACTCAGCGCCTCCACAGCACCACTCAGCACCACAACAGCATCACTCAGCACTACCACAGCATCACTCAGCACTACCACAGCACCACTCAGCACTACCACAGCACCAATCAGCACCACCACATTATCACTCAGCACCGCCACAGCACCACTCAGCACCACCACATCATCACTCAGCACCACCACAGCATCACTCAGCACCACCACAGCATCACTCAGCACCACCACAGCATCACTCAGCACCACCACATTATCACTCAGCACCACCACATCACCCCTCAGCACCACCACAGCACCACTCAGCACCACCACAGCACCACTCAGCACCACCACAGCATTACTCAGCACCACCACAGCATCACTCAGTGTCACCACAGCATCACTCAGTGCCACCACAGCATCACTCAGTGCCACCACAGCACCACTCAGCACCACTCAGCGCTACCAAAGCATCCCTCAGCACCACCACATTATCACTCGGCGCTACCCTAGCATCACTCAGCACCACCACAGCATCACTCAGCACCACCACAGAATCACCACAGCATCACTCAGCACCACCACAGCACCACTCAGCACCACCACATTATCACTCGGCACCACATTATCACTGAGCACCACCACAGCACCAATCAGCACCAGTACAACATCACTCAGCACCACCACAGCACCACCACAGCACCACTCAGCAACACCACCACAGCATCACTCAGAGCAACCACAGCACCACCACAGCACCACCACAGCACCACTCAGCACCACCACAGCATCACTCAGCACCACCACAGCATCACCCAGCACCAGCACATTATCACTCAGCACCGCCACAGCACTACTCAGCACCACCACATCATCACTCAGCACCACCACAACATCACTCAGCACCGCCACAGCATCACTCAGCACCACCACAGCATCACTCAACACCAACACAGCATCACTCAGCATCACCACAGCATCACTCGGCACCAGCACATTATCACTCAGCACCGCCACAGCACCACTCAGCACCACCACATCATCACTCAGCACGACCACAACATCACTCAGCGCCACCACAGCACCACTCAGCATCACCACAGCATCACTCAGCACCACCACAGCACCACTCAGCACCACCACAGCATCACTCAGCACCACCACACCACCACTCAGCACCACCACAGTATCACTCAGTACCACCACAGCATCACTCAGCACCACCACAGCATCACGCAGCACCACCACAGCATCACTCAGAACCACCATAGCACCCCCACAGCATCACTCAGCACCACAACAGCATCTCCCAGCGCCACCCGACCATCACTCAGCACGACCACAGCATCACTCAGCGCCACCACAGCATCACTCAGCGTCACCACAGCATCACTCAGCGCCACCACAGCGTCACTTAGCGCCACCACAGCACCAGCCAGCACCACCACAGCACCACTCAGCACCACTCAGCACCACCACAGCATCACTCAGCACCACCACAGCATCACTCAGCGTCACCACAGCATCACTCAGCGCCACCACAGCATCACTCAGCACCACAACAGCACCACTCAGCATCACCACAGCATCACTCAGCACTACCACAGCACGACTCAGCACCACCACAGCATCACTCAACACCAACACAGCATCACTCAGCATCACCAAAGCATCACTCAGCACCAGCACATTATCACTCAGCACCGCCACAGCACCACTCAGCACCACCACATCATCACTCAGCACCACCACAACATCACTCAGCACCACCACAGCATCACTCAGCACCACCACAGCATCACTCAGCACCACCACATTATCACTCAGCACCACCACATCACCCCTCAGCACCACCACTCAGCACCACTCAGCACCACCACAGCAGCACTCAGCACCACCACAGCACCACTCAGCATCACCACAGCACCACTCAGCATCACCACAGCATCACTCAGCACCACCACAGCACCACTCAGCACCACCACAGCATCACTCAGCACCACCACACCGCCACTCAGCACCACCACAGTATCACTCAGTACCACCACAGCATCACTCAGCACTACCACAGCATCACTCAGCACCACCACAGCATCACTCAGCACCACCATAGCACCCCCACAGCATCACTCAGCACCACCACAGCATCACTCTGCACCACCACAGCACCACCACATTATCCCTCAGCAACACCACATTTTCACTCAGCACTACCACAGCACCTCCCAGCACTACCACAGCATCACTCAGCACCACCACAGCACCACCACATTATCACTCAGCAACACCACATTTTCATTCAGCACTACCACAGCACCACTCAGCACCACCACAGCATCACTCAGCACCACCACATTATCACTCAGCACCACCACATCACCCCTCAGCACCACCACTCAGCACCATCACAGCATCACTCAGTACCACCACAGCACCACTCAGCACCACCACAGCATCACTCAGCACCACCACTCAGCCCCACCACAGCACCACCCCAGCATCACTCAGCACCATCCCAGCATCACTCAGCACCACCACAGCATCACTCAGTGCCACAACAGCATCACTCAGCCCCACCACAGCATCAGTCAGCACCACCACAGCATCACACAGCGCCACCACAGCACCACTCAGTGCCACCACAGCATCACTCAGCATCACCACAACATCACTCAGCGCCACCACAGCATCACTCAGCGCCACCACAGCATCACTCAGCGTCACCACAGCATCACTCAGCGCCACCACAGCATCACTCAGAATGACCCCAGCATCACCACTCAGCACCACCACAGCATCACTCAGCGCCACCACAGCATCACTCAGCATCACCACAGCATCACTCAGTGACACCACGGCATCACTCAGCACCACCACATTATCACTCAGCACCACCACATCACCCCTCAGCACCACCACAGCACCACTCAGCACCACCACAGCACCACTCAGCACCACCACAGCATTACTCAGCACCACCACAGCATCACTCAGTGTCACCACAGCATCACTCAGTGCCACCACAGCATCACTCAGTGCCACCACAGCACCACTCAGCACCACTCAGCGCTACCAAAGCATCCCTCAGCACCACCACATTATCACTCGGCGCTACCCCAGCATCACTCAGCACCACCACAGCATCACTCAGCACCACCACAGAATCACCACAGCATCACTCAGCACCACCACAGCACCACTCAGCACCACTCAGCACCACCATAGCATCACTCAGTACCACCACAGCATCACTCAGCACCACCACAGCATCACTCAGCACCACCACAGCATCACTCAGCACCACCATAGCACCCCCACAGCATCACTCAACACCACCACAGCATCACTCAGCACCACCACAGCATCACTCAGCGTCACCACAGCAACACTCAGCGCCACCACAGCATCACTCAGCGCCTCCACAGCACCACTCAGCACCACAACAGCATCACTCAGCACTACCACAGCATCACTCAGCACTACCACAGCACCACTCAGCACTACCACAGCACCAATCAGCACCACCACATTATCACTCAGCACCGCCACAGCACCACTCAGCACCACCACATCATCACTCAGCACCACCACAGCATCACTCAGCACCACCACAGCATCACTCAGCACCACCACAGCATCACTCAGCACCACCACATTATCACTCAGCACCACCACATCACCCCTCAGCACCACCACAGCACCACTCAGCACCACCACAGCACCACTCAGCACCACCACAGCATTACTCAGCACCACCACAGCATCACTCAGTGTCACCACAGCATCACTCAGTGCCACCACAGCATCACTCAGTGCCACCACAGCACCACTCAGCACCACTCAGCGCTACCAAAGCATCCCTCAGCACCACCACATTATCACTCGGCGCTACCCCAGCATCACTCAGCACCCCCACAGCATCACTCAGCACCACCACAGAATCACCACAGCATCACTCAGCACCACCACAGCACCACTCAGCACCACCACATTATCACTCGGCACCACATTATCACTGAGCACCACCACAGCACCAATCAGCACCAGTACAACATCACTCAGCACCACCACAGCACCACCACAGCACCACTCAGCAACACCACCACAGCATCACTCAGAGCAACCACAGCACCACCACAGCACCACCACAGCACCACTCAGCACCACCACAGCATCACTCAGCACCACCACATCACCACAGCATCACTCAGCATCACCACAGCATCACTCAGCGCCACCACAGCACCAGTCAGCGCCACCACAGCACCACTTAGCACCACTCAGCACCACCACAGCATCACTCAGCACCACCACAGCATCACTCAGCATCACCACAGCATCACTCAGCGCCACCACAGCATCACTCAGCACCTCCACAGCACCACTCAGCACCACAACAGCATCACTCAACACCAACACAGCATCACTCAGCATCACCACAGCATCACTCGGCACCAGCACTTTATCACTCAGCACCGCCACAGCACCACTCAGCACCACCACATCATCACTCAGCACGACCACAACATCACTCAGCGCCACCACAGCACCACTCAGCATCACCACAGCATCACTCAGCACCACCACAGCACCACTCAGCACCACCACAGCATCACTCAGCACCACCACACCACCACTCAGCACCACCACAGTATCACTCAGTACCACCACAGCATCACTCAGCACCACCACAGCATCACGCAGCACCACCACAGCATCACTCAGAACCACCATAGCACCCCCACAGCATCACTCAGCACCACAACAGCATCACTCAGCGCCACCCCAGCATCTCCCAGCGCCACCCGACCATCACTCAGCACGACCACAGCATCACTCAGCGCCACCACAGCATCACTCAGCGTCACCACAGCATCACTCAGCGCCACCACAGCGTCACTCAGCGCCACCACAGCACCAGCCAGCACCACCACAGCACCACTCAGCACCACTCAGCACCACCACAGCATCACTCAGCACCACCACAGCATCACTCAGCGTCACCACAGCATCACTCAGCGCCACCACAGCATCACTCAGCACCACCACAGCACCACTCAGCATCACCACAGCATCACTCAGCACCACCACAGCACGACTCAGCACCACCACAGCATCACTCAACACCAACACAGCATCACTCAGCATCACCACAGCATCACTCAGCACCAGCACATTATCACTCAGCACCGCCACAGCACCACTCAGCACCACCACATCATCACTCAGCACCACCACAACATCACTCAGCACCACCACAGCATCACTCAGCACCACCACAGCATCACTCAGCACCACCACATTATCACTCAGCACCACCACATCACCCCTCAGCACCACCACTCAGCACCACTCAGCACCACCACAGCACCACTCAGCACCACCACAGCATCACTCAGCACCACCACAGCACCACTCAGCACCACCACAGCATCACTCAGCACCACCACACCACCACTCAGCACCACCACAGTATCACTCAGTACCACCACAGCATCACTCAGCACCACCACAGCATCACTCAGCACCACCACAGCATCACTCAGCACCACCATAGCACCCCCACAGCATCACTCAGCACCACCACAGCATCACTCTGCACCACCACAGCACCACCACATTATCCCTCAGCAACACCACATTTTCACTCAGCACTACCACAGCACCTCCCAGCACTACCACAGCATCACTCAGCACCACCACAGCACCACCACATTATCACTCAGCAACACCAAATTTTCATTCAGCACTACCACAGCACCACTCAGCACCACCACAGCATCACTCAGCACCACCACATTATCACTCAGCACCACCACATCACCCCTCAGCACCACCACTCAGCACCATCACAGCATCACTCAGTACCACCACAGCACCACTCAGCACCACCACAGCATCACTCAGCACCACCACTCAGCCCCACCACAGCACCACCCCAGCATCACTCAGCACCATCCCAGCATCACTCAGCACCACCACAGCATCACTCAGTGCCACAACAGCATCACTCAGCCCCACCACAGCATCAGTCAGCACCACCACAGCATCACACAGCGCCACCACAGCACCACTCAGTGCCACCACAGCATCACTCAGCATCACCACAACATCACTCAGCGCCACCACAGCATCACTCAGCGCCACCACAGCATCACTCAGCGTCACCACAGCATCACTCAGCGCCACCACAGCATCACTCAGAATGACCCCAGCATCACCACTCAGCACCACCACAGCATCACTCAGCGCCACCACAGCATCACTCAGCATCACCACAGCATCACTCAGTGACACCACGGCATCACTCAGCACCACCACATTATCACTCAGCACCACCACCTCACCCCTCAGCACCACCACAGCACCACTCAGCACCACCACAGCACCACTCAGCACCACCACAGCATTACTCAGCACCACCACAGCATCACTCAGTGTCACCACAGCATCACTCAGTGCCACCACAGCATCACTCAGTGCCACCACAGCACCACTCAGCACCACTCAGCGCTACCAAAGCATCCCTCAGCACCACCACATTATCACTCGGCGCTACCCCAGCATCACTCAGCACCACCACAGAATCACCACAGCATCACTCAGCACCACCACAGCACCACTCAGCACCACTCAGCACCACCATAGCATCACTCAGTACCACCACAGCATCACTCAGCACTACCACAGCATCACTCAGCACCACCACAGCATCACTCAGCACCACCATAGCACCCCCAGAGCATCACTCAACACCACCACAGCATCACTCAGCACCACCACAGCATCACTCAGCGTCACCACAGCAACACTCAGTGCCACCACAGCATCACTCAGCGCCTCCACAGCACCACTCAGCACCACAACAGCATCACTCAGCACTACCACAGCATCACTCAGCACTACCACAGCACCACTCAGCACTACCACAGCACCAATCAGCACCACCACATTATCACTCAGCACCGCCACAGCACCACTCAGCACCACCACATCATCACTCAGCACCACCACAGCATCACTCAGCACCACCACAGCATCACTCAGCACCACCACAGCATCACTCAGCACCACCACATTATCACTCAGCACCACCACATCACCCCTCAGCACCACCACAGCACCACTCAGCACCACCACAGCACCACTCAGCACCACCACAGCATTACTCAGCACCACCACAGCATCACTCAGTGTCACCACAGCATCACTCAGTGCCACCACAGCATCACTCAGTGCCACCACAGCACCACTCAGCACCACTCAGCGCTACCAAAGCATCCCTCAGCACCACCACATTATCACTCGGCGCTACCCTAGCATCACTCAGCACCACCACAGCATCACTCAGCACCACCACAGAATCACCACAGCATCACTCAGCACCACCACAGCACCACTCAGCACCACCACATTATCACTCGGCACCACATTATCACTGAGCACCACCACAGCACCAATCAGCACCAGTACAACATCACTCAGCACCACCACAGCACCACCACAGCACCACTCAGCAACACCACCACAGCATCACTCAGAGCAACCACAGCACCACCACAGCACCACCACAGCACCACTCAGCACCACCACAGCATCACTCAGCACCACCACACCACCACAGCATCACTCAGCACCACCACAGCACCACTCAGCACCACCAAAGCACCACTCAGCACCACCACAGCATCACTCAGCACCACCACAGCACCACCATGGCATCACTTAGCACCACCACAGCATCACTCAGCACCACCACAGCACCACCATGGCATCACTCAGCACCACCACAGCATCAATCAGCACCACCACAGCACCACTCAGCACCACCACAGCACCACTCAGCACCACCACTGCATCACACAGCGCCACCACAGCACCACTCAGCGCCTCCCGAGCATCACTCAGCGCCACCCCAGCATCACTCAGCGCCACCCCAGCATCACTCAGCACCACCACAGCATCACTCAGCGCCACCACAGCATCACTCAGTGCCACCACAGCATCACTCAGCGCCACCACAGCATCACTCAGCATCACCACAGCATCACTCAGCACCACCACAGCATCACTCAGTGCGACCACCTCAACACCACCACAGCATCACTCAGCACCACCACAGCATCACTCAGCACCAACACAGAGCCACTCAGCACCACTCAGCACCACCACAGCATCACTCAGTGCCACAACAGCATCATTCAGTGTCACCACAGCATCACACAGCGCCACCACAGCATCACTCAGTGCCACCACAGCACCACTCAGCGCTACCAAAGCATCCCTCAGCACCACCACATTATCACTCAGCGCTACCACAGCATCACTCAGCACCACCACAGCACCACTCAGCACCACCACAGAATCACCACAGCATCACTCAGCACCACCACAGCACCACTCAGCACCACCACATTATCACTCGGCACCACATTATCACTGAGCACCACCACAGCACCAATCAGTACCAGCACAACATCACTCAGCACCACCACAGCACCACCACAGCACCACCACAGCACCACTCAGCAACACCACCACAGCATCACTCAGAGCAACCACAGCACCACCATAGCACCACCACAGCACCACTCAGCACCACTCAGCACCACTCAGCACCACCACAGCATCACTCAGCACCACCACACCACCACGCAGCACCACCACAGCATCACTCAGTACCACCACAGCACCACTCAGCACCACCACAGCACCACTCAGCACCACCACAGCACCACTCAGCACCACCACGGCACCACTCAGCACCACCACAGCATCACTCAGCACCACCACAGCACCACCATGGCATCACTCAGCACCACCACAGCATCACTCAGCACCACCACAGCACCACCACTGCATCACACAGCGCCACCACAGCATCACTCAGCGCCACCACAGCATCACTCAGCGCCACCACAGCATCACTCAGCATCACCAAAGCATCACTCAGCGCCACCACAGCATCACTCAGCGCCACCACCTCAGCACCACCACAGCATCACTCAGCACCACCACAGCATCACTCAGCTTCACCACAGCACCACTTAGCACCACCACATTATTACTCAGCACCACCACATTATCACTCAGCACCCCCACAGCATCACTCAGCACCACCACAGTACCACTCACCACCACAGCAACACTCAGCACCACCACCACCCAAGCAGCTACTCCTTTCGCCAAATGCTGGCCCTTAAACCTCGTAAAAAATACTGCTCACATGCCTATGAACCGGATGATTTTCTGTTCCCACTACGATGTGGCTGTTATCCCACGTCTAGGCCCCTTAACCCCATCCCCATCCATCCGCTCTCTGAACAACCCCTCACACCTAGTCCTAACACAGTAGGAATAGAGGGCATCTTGGTTAATGCCCGCTCCCTTGTCAAGAACAAGGTTATGTTCAAGGAGTTGGTACTGGATAGAATGCCCACTCTTGTGTTCGTGACCGAAACCTGGGCCAAGGACTCTTCCGACCCGGATTTAGTCGAGGCTGTCCCTGAAGGGTACTGCCTGGCCAGACTCGATAGGCAGGGACGAGTGGGAGGGGGGATAGCGATCCTTCATAAAGACTACTTACAATGCCATATCATCCCCATACCCGATTTTCCTGACAGTTTTCAAGCTCTCTACTTCTCAATAAAGGAAGTGCAACGCCCCTTCTTCAACGGTATCCTAGTTTATCGACCTCCCGGCTCGAGGACCCACTTTACGCACAACCTCCTTCAGGCCCTTGAACCCTATTTTGGCCGAGATAACCTCTCCATTATGGGTGATTTTAACTACCACCTAGAACGGGTTGACCTTTCTGACACCTCCCGCCTCATTGAGGCCCTGGAATCATGTGGGCTCACGCAACGTGTTGCCGGAGCCACACATCGTGCCGGACACACTCTGGATGGTATCTTTTCAAATGACCCCCGCCTGACTACTAAGGACCCGATACATCTCTCCTGGTCTGATCATCTGGCGGTCCCTTTTCTTTTGAATTATCACAGGATGGACCCCGGTAAAAGAGGGAACCACCTAATGGAGACTGCCAGAATCTTCAGGAATATCAACAGCGACTCTTTCAAGCCCTGGGCTGCTAGCCTTGTTATCACTGGCCTAGACAATGTACAGACCGCAGTCGCTCACTTTGAACAGGTTACCACCGAGGCCCTGAATAAACTAGCTCCTGTACAACCTCGGCGCAGAGCCAGAAAGAGACCATCTGCCCCCTGGTTCTCCGACTCCCTTAGGCTCCTCAGGCAAGAAGTGAGGAGAAAGGAGAGGCTTTGGCACGCTAGTTGGGACCTTAAGAACAAGGAAGCTCATAAACTCCTTGTTAAAAAATACAAGGCTGAAATTCTGCAGGCCAAACAAGAATACTATGTCACCGTGACCACCTCGCTCTCCTCTCCGAAGGAGCTTTTCAAAACTGTTGATTCCCTGGTTAAACTGCAAACCCCTGACCCTGTTACCCCTTCACAGGATTTATGTGATAAGATCGCCTCCTTCTTCCACACTAAAATCCAGGATATCCACCTGGCCCTCGAGGAACAAAAAGCTAGTCTCAGTGCATCCACATCCGGGGTAGAGATGAGTTTAACCACCACAGAAATCTCCCCTTCAAGCACGTTGGACTCTTTTCCCCCGTTGGTCCTGCAAGATCTAGAACTATTACTAACTAAGACCAAGTCTGGTTCTCCCTTGGATACCTGCCCACTGAAAGTCATAAAGCAGTGTAGGGATACCCTCCTACCCCCGCTGCTAGAGGTAATGAACCTAGCCATTAGAGACGGTATCTTCCCTACAGAATGGAAGAAGGCGGTAGTAAAACCCCTGTTGAAGAAGGCCTCTCTGGATCCGGGGGTATTAAAGAACTTCAGGCCCATCTCTCTGCTCCCTGCCCCAGCGAAGATGCTTGAGGCACATCTTAACAAGCATCTCGCCGGCTTTGTGGAAAGCTCAGGATGCCTAGACCCCTCCCAGCATGGATTTAGGAGAGAATTCAGCACTGAGTCAGCCCTCACCATTGTGCTCGATAAAATCCGCACAACAGTTGATGAGGGCCAGACCTCTCTCCTTGTCCTGCTCGATCTATCTGCGGCCTTCGATACCCTCTCCCCCTCAGTCCTTACATCTCGGCTGAGGGAGGTGGGGGTGAAGAACGCAGCTCTGGATCTTCTGACCTCTTTCCTTACAGGGAGGGAGCAGAGAGTCAAGCTGGGGGAGTTCCTATCTCCATCCCAACCTGTGCTATGTGGGGTCCCCCAAGGGTCAGCACTCAGCCCGACCCTTTTTAATATCTATGTCACCCCACTAGCTAAACTAATAAGATCTTTCGGGATGGAGGTAGTCTCTTATGCAGACGACACTCAAATCCTCGTCTCTCTTCCCCATTCAGATGAACTGATCGCCTCCAAGTTTAGATCTTGTATGGAGGCGGTTGGTCATTGGATGATTCAGAACTCCCTAAAACTGAATGGTGAGAAGACTGAGGTGATGGTGTTCGGGGGGAAAGAAAACATCTGGTCAGCCAATTGGTGGCCCGACTCTCTAGGAACTTGCCCTTCCCCTACAACGTCTGCCAAGAACCTCGGGGTTCTGATAGACCCTGCCCTCGACCTAGGCAGCCAGGTGAGCAGAACTGTCTCCACCTGCTGGGGTCTGATCCACACCCTACGAAGGATCAGGAAATATCTCTCCCTCGAGGCAAGAAAACAAATAGCTGTTGCTCTTATCGGCTCGTGCCTGGATTACTGTAACGCGCTGTATGCTGGGCTTAACAAAGGCCAGCTGCAGCGCCTACAGGTAGTCCAAAACGCGATAGCTAGATTTGTTCTGGATATTCCCAGACGCTCCTCGGCCACTGCAGCCAGGAAAACGCTGCATTGGCTGCCGGTTGAACACCAAATTCGGTTCAAGGTTCTATGTATGACCTATAGAGCCATTGTCAAAAACAGCGACACAGGAATCGGATCCATCATTTCCCACTATACTCCCGGAAGGAACTTGCGTTCCTCTGGAAAATTGCGTCTGACCACCCCTCGTGTACGAAGAGCCAAATGGGGTGGTAGAGCTTTTTCCACTCTTGCTCCTAAGTGGTGGAATGACCTTCCCCTGGATCTGAGATCTCTCCCGTCTTTACAGCACTTCCGCTCTGCGCTAAAAACTCTTCTTTTTCGGCAAGCATACATGTAAGGTTTCCTGTTTCTTTCCTTGCCCCTTTTCTGATCATTTTGTTAGGCGCCTTGATACCTGCGGGTCATTGTTCTGCGCATTATAAATCGCCGTTCATTCATTCATTCATTCACTCAGCATCACCACATCATCACTCAGCACCACCACAGCACCACTCAGCACCACCACATTATCACTCAGCGCCACCACATTATCACTCAGCACCACCACAACACCATTCAGCACCACCACAACATCACTCAGCACCACCACAGCATCACTCAGCACGACCACAGCACCATTCAGCAACACCACCACAGCATCACTCAGAGCAACCACAGCACAACTCAGCACCACCACAGCATCACTCAGCACCACCACAGCATTACTCAGCACCACCACAGCATCACTCAGCACCACTCCAGTATCACTCAGCACCACCACAGCACCACTCAGCACCACCACAGCACCACTCAGCACCACCACATTATCACTCAGCACCACCACATTATCACTCAGCACCCCCACAGCATCACTCAGCACCACCACAGTACCACTCACCACCACAGCAACACTCAGCACCACCACAGCATCACTCAGCACCACCACACCACCACTCAGCACCACCACAGCATCACTCCGCACCACTCAGCACCACCACAGCACCAATCAGCACCACCACAGCATCACTCAGCTCCACCACAGCATCACTCAGCTCCACCACAGCATCACTCAGCACCACCACAGCATCACTCAGCACCACCACAGCATCATTCAGCACCACCACAGCATCACTCAGCACCACCACAGCATTACTCAGCACCACCACAGCACCACCACAGCATCACTCAGCAGCACCACAGCACCACTCAGCGCCACCCCAGCATCACTCAGCGCCACTCCAGCATCACTCAGCACCACCACAGCATCACTCAGCACCACCATAGCATCACTCAGCATCACCACAGCATCACTCAGCCCCACCACAGCATCACTCAGCGTCACCACAGCATCACTCAGCGCCACCACAGCACCACTCAGCTCCACCCCAGCATCACTCAGCGCCACCCCAGCATCACTCAGCACCACCACAGCATCACTCAGCGCCACCACACCATCACTCAGCGCCACCACAGCGTCACTCAGCGCCACCACAGCACCAGCCAGCACCACCACAGCACCACTCAGCACCACTCAGCACCACCACAGCATCACTCAGCACCACCACAGCATCACTCAGCGTCACCACAGCATCACTCAGCGCCACCACAGCATCACTCAGCACCACCACAGCACCACTCAGCATGACCACAGCATCACTCAGCACCACCACAGCACGACTCAGCACCACAACAGCATCACTCAACACCAACACAGCATCACTCAGCATCACCACAGCATCACTCAGCACCAGCACATTATCACTCAGCACCGCCACAGCACCACTCAGCACCACCACATCATCACTCAGCACCACCACAACATCACTCAGCACCACCACAGCATCACTCAGCACCACCACAGCATCACTCAGCACCACCACATTATCACTCAGCACCACCACATCACCCCTCAGCACCACCACTCAGCACCACTCAGCACCACCACAGCACCACTCAGCACCACCACAGCATCACTCAGCACCACCACAGCACCACTCAGCACCACCACAGCATCACTCAGCACCACCACACCACCACTCAGCACCACCACAGTATCACTCAGTACCACCACAGCATCACTCAGCACCACCACAGCATCACTCAGCACCACCACAGCATCACTCAGCACCACCATAGCACCCCCACAGCATCACTCAGCACCACCACAGCATCACTCTGCACCACCACAGCACCACCACATTATCCCTCAGCAACACCACATTTTCACTCAGCACTACCACAGCACCTCCCAGCACTACCACAGCATAACTCAGCACCACCACAGCACCACCACATTATCACTCAGCAACACCAAATTTTCATTCAGCACTACCACAGCACCACTCAGCACCACCACAGCATCACTCAGCACCACCACATTATCACTCAGCACCACCACATCACCCCTCAGCACCACCACTCAGCACCATCACAGCATCACTCAGTACCACCACAGCACCACTCAGCACCACCACAGCATCACTCAGCACCACCACTCAGCCCCACCACAGCACCACCCCAGCATCACTCAGCACCATCCCAGCATCACTCAGCACCACCACAGCATCACTCAGTGCCACAACAGCATCACTCAGCCCCACCACAGCATCAGTCAGCACCACCACAGCATCACACAGTGCCACCACAGCACCACTCAGTGCCACCACAGCATCACTCAGCATCACCACAACATCACTCAGCGCCACCACAGCATCACTCAGCGCCACCACAACATCACTCAGCGTCACCACAGCATCACTCAGCGCCACCACAGCATCACTCAGAATGACCCCAGCATCACCACTCAGCACCACCACAGCATCACTCAGCGCCACCACAGCATCACTCAGCATCACCACAGCATCACTCAGTGACACCACGGCATCACTCAGCACCACCACATTATCACTCAGCACCACCACATCACCCCTCAGCACCACCACAGCACCACTCAGCACCACCACAGCACCACTCAGCACCACCACAGCATTACTCAGCACCACTACAGCATCACTCAGTGTCACCACAGCATCACTCAGTGCCACCACAGCATCACTCAGTGCCACCACAGCACCACTCAGCACCACTCAGCGCTACCAAAGCATCCCTCAGCACCACCACATTATCACTCGGCGCTACCCCAGCATCACTCAGCACCACCACAGCATCACTCAGCACCACCACAGAATCACCACAGCATCACTCAGCACCACCACAGCACCACTCAGCACCACTCAGCACCACCATAGCATCACTCAGTACCACCACAGCATCACTCAGCACCACCACAGCATCACTCAGCACCACCATAGCACCCCCACAGCATCACTCAACACCACCACAGCATCACTCAGCACCACCACAGCATCACTCAGCGTCACCACAGCAACACTCAGCGCCACCACAGCATCACTCAGCGCCTCCACAGCACCACTCAGCACCACAACAGCATCACTCAGCACTACCACAGCATCACTCAGCACTACCACAGCACCACTCAGCACTACCACAGCACCAATCAGCACCACCACATTATCACTCAGCACCGCCACAGCACCACTCAGCACCACCACATCATCACTCAGCACCACCACAGCATCACTCAGCACCACCACAGCATCACTCAGCACCACCACAGCATCACTCAGCACCACCACATTATCACTCAGCACCACCACATCACCCCTCAGCACCACCACAGCACCACTCAGCACCACCACAGCACCACTCAGCACCACCACAGCATTACTCAGCACCACCACAGCATCACTCAGTGTCACCACAGCATCACTCAGTGCCACCACAGCATCACTCAGTGCCACCACAGCACCACTCAGCACCACTCAGCGCTACCAAAGCATCCCTCAGCACCACCACATTATCACTCGGCGCTACCCCAGCATCACTCAGCACCACCACAGCATCACTCAGCACCACCACAGAATCACCACAGCATCACTCAGCACCACCACAGCACCACTCAGCACCACCACATTATCACTCGGCACCACATTATCACTGAGCACCACCACAGCACCAATCAGCACCAGTACAACATCACTCAGCACCACCACAGCACCACCACAGCACCACTCAGCAACACCACCACAGCATCACTCAGAGCAACCACAGCACCACCACAGCACCACCACAGCACCACTCAGCACCACCACAGCATCACTCAGCACCACCACACCACCACAGCATCACTCAGCACCACCACAGCACCACTCAGCACCACCAAAGCACCACTCAGCACCACCACAGCATCACTCAGCACCACCACAGCACCACCATGGCATCACTTAGCACCACCACAGCATCACTCAGCACCACCACAGCACCACCATGGCATCACTCAGCATCCACCACAGCATCACTCAGCGCCACCACAGCATCACTCAGCATCACCAAAGCATCACTCAGCGCCACCACAGCATCACTCAGCGCCACCACCTCAGCACCACCACAACATCACTCAGCACCACCACAGCACCACTCAGCACCACCACAGCATCACTCAGCACCACCACATTATCACTCAGCACCACCACATCACCCCTCAGCACCACCACTCAGCACCATCACAGCATCACTCAGTACCACCACAGCACCACTCAGCACCACCACAGCATCACTCAGCACCACCACTCAGCCCCACCACAGCACCACCCCAGCATCACTCAGCACCATCCCAGCATCACTCAGCACCACCACAGCATCACTCAGTGCCACAACAGCATCACTCAGCCCCACCACAGCATCAGTCAGCACCACCACAGCATCACACAGCGCCACCACAGCACCACTCAGTGCCACCACAGCATCACTCAGCATCACCACAACATCACTCAGCGCCACCACAGCATCACTCAGCGCCACCACAGCATCACTCAGCGTCACCACAGCATCACTCAGCGCCACCACAGCATCACTCAGAATGACCCCAGCATCACCACTCAGCACCACCACAGCATCACTCAGCGCCACCACAGCATCACTCAGCATCACCACAGCATCACTCAGTGACACCACGGCATCACTCAGCACCACCACATTATCACTCAGCACCACCACATCACCCCTCAGCACCACCACAGCACCACTCAGCACCACCACAGCACCACTCAGCACCACCACAGCATTACTCAGCACCACTACAGCATCACTCAGTGTCACCACAGCATCACTCAGTGCCACCACAGCATCACTCAGTGCCACCACAGCACCACTCAGCACCACTCAGCGCTACCAAAGCATCCCTCAGCACCACCACATTATCACTCGGCGCTACCCCAGCATCACTCAGCACCACCACAGCATCACTCAGCACCACCACAGAATCACCACAGCATCACTCAGCACCACCACAGCACCACTCAGCACCACTCAGCACCACCATAGCATCACTCAGTACCACCACAGCATCACTCAGCACCACCACAGCATCACTCAGCACCACCACAGCATCACTCAGCACCACCATAGCACCCCCACAGCATCACTCAACACCACCACAGCATCACTCAGCACCACCACAGCATCACTCAGCGTCACCACAGCAACACTCAGCGCCACCACAGCATCACTCAGCGCCTCCACAGCACCACTCAGCACCACAACAGCATCACTCAGCACTACCACAGCATCACTCAGCACTACCACAGCACCACTCAGCACTACCACAGCACCAATCAGCACCACCACATTATCACTCAGCACCGCCACAGCACCACTCAGCACCACCACATCATCACTCAGCACCACCACAGCATCACTCAGCACCACCACAGCATCACTCAGCACCACCACAGCATCACTCAGCACCACCACATTATCACTCAGCACCACCACATCACCCCTCAGCACCACCACAGCACCACTCAGCACCACCACAGCACCACTCAGCACCACCACAGCATTACTCAGCACCACCACAGCATCACTCAGTGTCACCACAGCATCACTCAGTGCCACCACAGCATCACTCAGTGCCACCACAGCACCACTCAGCACCACTCAGCGCTACCAAAGCATCCCTCAGCACCACCACATTATCACTCGGCGCTACCCCAGCATCACTCAGCACCACCACAGCATCACTCAGCACCCCCACAGAATCACCACAGCATCACTCAGCACCACCACAGCACCACTCAGCACCACCACATTATCACTCGGCACCACATTATCACTGAGCACCACCACAGCACCAATCAGCACCAGTACAACATCACTCAGCACCACCACAGCACCACCACAGCACCACTCAGCAACACCACCACAGCATCACTCAGAGCAACCACAGCACCACCACAGCACCACCACAGCACCACTCAGCACCACCACAGCATCACTCAGCACCACCACACCACCACAGCATCACTCAGCACCACCACAGCACCACTCAGCACCACCAAAGCACCACTCAGCACCACCACAGCATCACTCAGCACCACCACAGCACCACCATGGCATCACTTAGCACCACCACAGCATCACTCAGCACCACCACAGCACCACCATGGCATCACTCAGCATCCACCACAGCATCACTCAGCGCCACCACAGCATCACTCAGCATCACCAAAGCATCACTCAGCGCCACCACAGCATCACTCAGCGCCACCACCTCAGCACCACCACAGCATCACTCAGCACCACCACAGCATCACTCAGCTTCACCACAGCACCACTTAGCACCACCACATTATTACTCAGCACCACCACATTATCACTCAGCACCCCCACAGCATCACTCAGCACCACCACAGTACCACTCACCACCACAGCAACACTCAGCACCACCACCACAGCACCACCATGGCATCACTCAGCACCACCACAGCATCAATCAGCACCACCACAGCACCACTCAGCACCACCACAGCACCACTCAGCACCACCACTGCATCACACAGCGCCACCACAGCACCACTCAGCGCCTCCCGAGCATCACTCAGCGCCACCCCAGCATCACTCAGCGCCACCCCAGCATCACTCAGCACCACCACAGCATCACTCAGCGCCACCACAGCATCAACTCAGTGCCACCACAGCATCACTCAGCGCCACCACAGCATCACTCAGCATCACCACAGCATCACTCAGCACCACCACAGCATCACTCAGTGCGACCACCTCAACACCACCACAGCATCACTCAGCACCACCACAGCATCACTCAGCACCAACACAGCGCCACTCAGCACCACTCAGCACCACCACAGCATCACTCAGTGCCACAACAGCATCATTCAGTGTCACCACAGCATCACACAGCGCCACCACAGCATCACTCAGTGCCACCACAGCACCACTCAGCACCACTCAGCACCACCACATTATCACTCAGCGCTACCACAGCATCACTCAGCACCACCACAGCACCACTCAGCACCACCACAGAATCACCACAGCATCACTCAGCACCACCACAGCACCACTCAGCACCACCACATTATCACTCGGCACCACATTATCACTGAGCACCACCACAGCACCAATCAGTACCAGCACAACATCACTCAGCACCACCACAGCACCACCACAGCACCACTCAGCAACACCACCACAGCATCACTCAGAGCAACCACAGCACCACCACAGCACCACCACAGCACCACTCAGCACCACTCAGCACCACTCAGCACCACCACAGCATCACTCAGCACCACCACACCACCACGCAGCACCACCACAGCATCACTCAGTACCACCACAGCACCACTCAGCACCACCACAGCACCACTCAGCACCACCACAGCACCACTCAGCACCACCACGGCACCACTCAGCACCACCACAGCATCACTCAGCACCACCACAGCACCACCATGGCATCACTCAGCACCACCACAGCATCACTCAGCACCACCACAGCACCACCACTGCATCACACAGCGCCACCACAGCATCACTCAGCGCCACCACAGCATCACTCAGCGCCACCACAGCATCACTCAGCATCACCAAAGCATCACTCAGCGCCACCACAGCATCACTCAGTGCCACCACCTCAGCACCACCACAGCATCACTCAGCACCACCACAGCATCACTCAGCTTCACCACAGCACCACTTAGCACCACCACATTATTACTCAGCACCACCACATTATCACTCAGCACCCCCACAGCATCACTCAGCACCACCACAGTACCACTCACCACCACAGCAACACTCAGCACCACCACCACCCAAGCAGCTACTCCTTTCGCCAAATGCTGGCCCTTAAACCTCGTAAAAAATACTGCTCACATGCCTATGAACCGGATGATTTTCTGTTCCCACTACGATGTGGCTGTTATCCCACGTCTAGGCCCCTTAACCCCATCCCCATCCATCCGCTCTCTGAACAACCCCTCACACCTAGTCCTAACACAGTAGGAATAGAGGGCATCTTGGTTAATGCCCGCTCCCTTGTCAAGAACAAGGTTATGTTCAAGGAGTTGGTACTGGATAGAATGCCCACTCTTGTGTTCGTGACCGAAACCTGGGCCAAGGACTCTTCCGACCCGGATTTAGTCGAGGCTGTCCCTGAAGGGTACTGCCTGGCCAGACTCGATAGGCAGGGACGAGTGGGAGGGGGGATAGCGATCCTTCATAAAGACTACTTACAATGCCATATCATCCCCATACCCGATTTTCCTGACAGTTTTCAAGCTCTCTACTTCTCAATAAAGGAAGTGCAACGCCCCTTCTTCAACGGTATCCTAGTTTATCGACCTCCCGGCTCGAGGACCCACTTTACGCACAACCTCCTTCAGGCCCTTGAACCCTATTTTGGCCGAGATAACCTCTCCATTATGGGTGATTTTAACTACCACCTAGAACGGGTTGACCTTTCTGACACCTCCCGCCTCATTGAGGCCCTGGAATCATGTGGGCTCACGCAACGTGTTGCCGGAGCCACACATCGTGCCGGACACACTCTGGATGGTATCTTTTCAAATGACCCCCGCCTGACTACTAAGGACCCGATACATCTCTCCTGGTCTGATCATCTGGCGGTCCCTTTTCTTTTGAATTATCACAGGATGGACCCCGGTAAAAGAGGGAACCACCTAATGGAGACTGCCAGAATCTTCAGGAATATCAACAGCGACTCTTTCAAGCCCTGGGCTGCTAGCCTTGTTATCACTGGCCTAGACAATGTACAGACCGCAGTCGCTCACTTTGAACAGGTTACCACCGAGGCCCTGAATAAACTAGCTCCTGTACAACCTCGGCGCAGAGCCAGAAAGAGACCATCTGCCCCCTGGTTCTCCGACTCCCTTAGGCTCCTCAGGCAAGAAGTGAGGAGAAAGGAGAGGCTTTGGCACGCTAGTTGGGACCTTAAGAACAAGGAAGCTCATAAACTCCTTGTTAAAAAATACAAGGCTGAAATTCTGCAGGCCAAACAAGAATACTATGTCACCGTGACCACCTCGCTCTCCTCTCCGAAGGAGCTTTTCAAAACTGTTGATTCCCTGGTTAAACTGCAAACCCCTGACCCTGTTACCCCTTCACAGGATTTATGTGATAAGATCGCCTCCTTCTTCCACACTAAAATCCAGGATATCCACCTGGCCCTCGAGGAACAAAAAGCTAGTCTCAGTGCATCCACATCCGGGGTAGAGATGAGTTTAACCACCACAGAAATCTCCCCTTCAAGCACGTTGGACTCTTTTCCCCCGTTGGTCCTGCAAGATCTAGAACTATTACTAACTAAGACCAAGTCTGGTTCTCCCTTGGATACCTGCCCACTGAAAGTCATAAAGCAGTGTAGGGATACCCTCCTACCCCCGCTGCTAGAGGTAATGAACCTAGCCATTAGAGACGGTATCTTCCCTACAGAATGGAAGAAGGCGGTAGTAAAACCCCTGTTGAAGAAGGCCTCTCTGGATCCGGGGGTATTAAAGAACTTCAGGCCCATCTCTCTGCTCCCTGCCCCAGCGAAGATGCTTGAGGCACATCTTAACAAGCATCTCGCCGGCTTTGTGGAAAGCTCAGGATGCCTAGACCCCTCCCAGCATGGATTTAGGAGAGAATTCAGCACTGAGTCAGCCCTCACCATTGTGCTCGATAAAATCCGCACGACAGTTGATGAGGGCCAGACCTCTCTCCTTGTCCTGCTCGATCTATCTGCGGCCTTCGATACCCTCTCCCCCTCAGTCCTTACATCTCGGCTGAGGGAGGTGGGGGTGAAGAACGCAGCTCTGGATCTTCTGACCTCTTTCCTTACAGGGAGGGAGCAGAGAGTCAAGCTGGGGGAGTTCCTATCTCCATCCCAACCTGTGCTATGTGGGGTCCCCCAAGGGTCAGCACTCAGCCCGACCCTTTTTAATATCTATGTCACCCCACTAGCTAAACTAATAAGATCTTTCGGGATGGAGGTAGTCTCTTATGCAGATGACACTCAAATCCTCGTCTCTCTTCCCCATTCAGATGAACTGATCGCCTCCAAGTTTAGATCTTGTATGGAGGCGGTTGGTCATTGGATGATTCAGAACTCCCTAAAACTGAATGGTGAGAAGACTGAGGTGATGGTGTTCGGGGGGAAAGAAAACATCTGGTCAGCCAATTGGTGGCCCGACTCTCTAGGAACTTGCCCTTCCCCTACAACGTCTGCCAAGAACCTCGGGGTTCTGATAGACCCTGCCCTCGACCTAGGCAGCCAGGTGAGCAGAACTGTCTCCACCTGCTGGGGTCTGATCCACACCCTACGAAGGATCAGGAAATATCTCTCCCTCGAGGCAAGAAAACAAATAGCTGTTGCTCTTATCGGCTCGTGCCTGGATTACTGTAACGCGCTGTATGCTGGGCTTAACAAAGGCCAGCTGCAGCGCCTACAGGTAGTCCAAAACGCGATAGCTAGATTTGTTCTGGATATTCCCAGATGCTCCTCGGCCACTGCAGCCAGGAAAACGCTGCATTGGCTGCCGGTTGAACACCAAATTTGGTTCAAGGTTCTATGTATGACCTATAGAGCCATTGTCAAAAACAGCGACACAGGAATCGGATCCATCATTTCCCACTATACTCCCGGAAGGAACTTGCGTTCCTCTGGAAAATTGCGTCTGACCACCCCTCGTGTACGAAGAGCCAAATGGGGTGGTAGAGCTTTTTCCACTCTTGCTCCTAAGTGGTGGAATGACCTTCCCCTGGATCTGAGATCTCTCCCGTCTTTACAGCACTTCCGCTCTGCGCTAAAAACTCTTCTTTTTCGGCAAGCATACATGTAAGGTTTCCTGTTTCTTTCCTTGCCCCTTTTCTGATCATTTTGTTAGGCGCCTTGATACCTGCGGGTCATTGTTCTGCGCATTATAAATCGCCGTTCATTCATTCATTCATTCACTCAGCATCACCACATCATCACTCAGCACCACCACAGCACCACTCAGCACCACCACATTATCACTCAGCGCCACCACATTATCACTCAGCACCACCACAACACCATTCAGCACCACCACAACATCACTCAGCACCACCACAGCATCACTCAGCACGACCACAGCACCATTCAGCAACACCACCACAGCATCACTCAGAGCAACCACAGCACAACTCAGCACCACCACAGCATCACTCAGCACCACCACAGCATTACTCAGCACCACCACAGCATCACTCAGCACCACTCCAGTATCACTCAGCACCACCACAGCACCACTCAGCACCACCACAGCACCACTCAGCACCACCACATTATCACTCAGCACCACCACATTATCACTCAGCACCCCCACAGCATCACTCAGCACCACCACAGTACCACTCACCACCACAGCAACACTCAGCACCACCACAGCATCACTCAGCACCACCACACCACCACTCAGCACCACCACAGCATCACTCCGCACCACTCAGCACCACCACAGCACCAATCAGCACCACCACAGCATCACTCAGCTCCACCACAGCATCACTCAGCTCCACCACAGCATCACTCAGCACCACCACAGCATTACTCAGCACCACCACAGCACCACCACAGCATCACTCAGCAGCACCACAGCACCACTCAGCGCCACCCCAGCATCACTCAGCGCCACTCCAGCATCACTCAGCACCACCACAGCATCACTCAGCACCACCATAGCATCACTCAGCATCACCACAGCATCACTCAGCCCCACCACAGCATCACTCAGCGTCACCACAGCATCACTCAGCGCCACCACAGCACCACTCAGCTCCACCCCAGCATCACTCAGCGCCACCCCAGCATCACTCAGCACCACCACAGCATCACTCAGCGCCACCACACCATCACTCAGCACCACCACACCATCACTCAGCGCCACCACAGCATCACTCAGTGCCACCACAGCACCAGTCAGTGCCACCACAGCACCACTCAGTTCCACCCCAGCATCACTCAGCACCACCACAGCATCACTCAGCGTCACCACAGCATCACTCAGCGCCACCACAGCATCACTCAGCACCACAACAGCATCACTCAACACCAACACAGCATCACTCAGCACTACCACAGCACCACTCAGCACTACCACAGCACCACTCAGCACCACCACATTATCACTCAGCACCGCCACAGCACCACTCAGCACCACCACATCTTCATTCAGCGCCACCACAGCACCACTCAGCGCCACCCAAGCATCACTCAGCGCCACCCCAGCATCACTCAGCACTACCACAGCATCACTCAGCGTCACCACAGCATCACTCAGCGTCACCACAGCATCACTCAGTGCCACCACAGCATCACTCAGCGCCACCACAGCACCAGTCAGCACCACCACAGCACCACTCAGCACCACTCAGCACCACCACAGCATCACTCAGCGTCACCACAGCATCACTCAGCGCCACCACAACATCACTCAGCGCCACCACAGCACCACTCAGCACCACAACAGCATCACTCAACACCAACACAGCATCACTCAGCACTACCACAGCACCACTCAGCACTACCACAGCACCAATCAGCACCACCACATTATCACTCAGCACCGCCACAGCACCACTCAGCACCACCACATCATCACTCAGCACCACCACAGCATCACTCAGCACCACCACAGCATCACTCAGCACCACCACAGCATCACTCAGCACCACCACATAATCACTCAGCACCACCACATAATCACTCAGCACCACCACATCACCCCTCAGCACCACCACTCAGCACCACTCAGCACCACCACAGCATCACTCAGCACCACCCCACCACCACTCAGCACCACCATAGCATCACTTAGTACCACCACAGCATCACTCAGCACCACCACAGCATCACTCAGCACCACCACAGCATCACTCAGCACCACCACAGCATCACTCAGCACCACCATAGCACCCCCACAGCATCACTCAGCACCACCACAGCATCACTCAGCACCACCACAGCATCACTCAGCGCCACCACAGCATTACTCAGCGCCTCCACAGCATCACTCAGCGCCTCCACAGCACCACTCAGCACCACAACAGCATCACTCAACACCAACACAGCATCACTCAGCACTACCACAGCACCACTCAGCACTACCACAGCACCAATCAGCACCACCACATTATCACTCAGCACCGCCACAGCACCACTCAGAACCACCACAGCATCACTCAGCACCACCACAGCATCACTCAGCACCACCACAGCATCACTCAGCACCACCACAGCATCACTCAGCACCACCAGCATCACTCAGCACCACCACAGCATCACTCAGCACCACCATAGCACCCCCACAGCATCACTCAGCACCACCACAGCATCACTCTGCACCACCACAGCACTACCACATTATCCCTCAGAAACACCACATTTTCACTCAGCACTACCACAGCACCACCCAGCACTACCACAGCATCACTCACCACCACCACAGCACCACCACATTATCACTCAGCAACACCACATTTTCACTCAGCACTACCACAGCACCACTCAGCACCACCACAGCATCACTCAGCACCACCACATTATCACCCAGCACCACCACATCACCCCTCAGCACCACCACTCAGCACCACCACAGCATCACTCGGCACCACCACAGCACCACTCAGCACCACAACAGCATCACTCAGCACCACCACTCAGCACCACCACTCAGCCCCACCACAGCACCACCCCAGCATCACTCAGCACCACCCCAGCATCACTCAGCACCACCACAGCATCACTCAGTGCCACAACAGCATCACTCAGCCCCACCACAGCATCAGTCAGCGCCACCACAGCATCACTCAGGGTCACCACAGCATCACTCAGCGCCACAACAGCATCAGTCAGCATGACCCCAGCATCACCACTCAGCACCACCTCAGCATCACTCAGCGCCACCACAGCATCACTCAGCGTCACCACAGCATCACTCAGCGACACCACAGCATCACTCAGTGCCACCACAGCATCACTCAGCATCACCACAGCATCACTCAGCGTCACCACAGCATCACTCAGCGACACCACAGCATCACTCAGTGCCACCACAGCATCACTCAGCATCACCACAGCATCACTCAGCGCCACCACAGCATCACTCAGCACGACCCCAGCATCACCACTCAGCACCACCACAGCATCACTCAGCACCACCACAGCATCACTCAGCGTCACCACAGCATCACTCAGCGACACCACAGCATCACTCAGTGCCACCACAGCACCACTCAGCAACACTCAGCAAAACCACAGCATCACTCAGCACCACCACAGCATCACTCAGCGCCACCGAAGCACCACTCAGCCTCACCACATCATCACTCAGCACCACCACAGCACCACTCAGCACCACCACAGCATCACCACAGCATCACTCAGCACCACCACAGCACCACTCAGCATCACCCACATTATCACTCGGCACCACATTATCACTGAGCACCACCACAGCACGAATCAGCACCACCACAACATCACTCAGCACCACCACAGCACCACCATAGCATCACTCAGCAACACTACCACAGGATCACTCAGAGCCACAACACCACCACTCAGCACCACTCAGCACCACCACAGCATCACTCAGCACCACCACACCACCACCACAGCATCACTCAGCACCACTCAGCACCACCACAGCATCACTCAGCACCAGCACAGCATCACTCAGCACCACCATAGCACCACCACGGCATCACTCAGCACCACCACAGCAGCACTCAGCACCACCACAGCACCACCACATTATCACTCTGCAACACCACATTATCACTCAGCACTACCACAGCACCACCCAGCACCACCACAGCACCACTCAGCACCACTCAGCACCACCACTGCACCACACAGCACCACCACAGCATCACTCAGCGCCACCCGAGCATCACTCAGCGCCACCCGAGCATCACTCAGCGCCACCCCAGCATCACTCAGCACCACCCCAGCATCACTCAGCACCACCCCAGCATCACTCAGCACCACCACAGCTTCACTCAGCACCACCACAGCATCACTCAGCGCCACCACAGCATAACTCAGCGCCACCACAGCATCACTCAGCGCCACCACAGCATCACTCAGCGCCACCACAGCATCACTCAACGCAACCACAGCATCACTCAGCGCCACCACAGCATCACTCAGCGCCACCACAGCATCACTCAGCACCACCACAGCATCGCTCAGCGCCACCCAAGCCCCACTCAGCCTCACCACATCATCACTCAGCACCACCACAGCATCACTCAGCACCACCACATTATCACTCAGCACCACCACAGCACCATTCAGCACCACCACAACATCACTCAGCACAACCACAGCATCACTCAGCACCACCACAGCACCACTCAGCAACACTCAGCAAAACCACAGCATCACTCAGCACCACCACAGCATCACTCAGCGCCACCGAAGCACCACTCAGCCTCACCACATCATCACTCAGCACCACCACAGCACCACTCAGCACCACCACAGCATCACCACAGCATCACTCAGCACCACCACAGCACCACTCAGCATCACCCACATTATCACTCGGCACCACATTATCACTGAGCACCACCACAGCACCAATCAGCACCACCACAACATCACTCAGCACCACCACAGCACCACCATAGCACCACTCAGCAACACTACCACAGGATCACTCAGAGCCACAACACCACCACTCAGCACCACTCAGCACCACCACAGCATCACTCAGCACCACCACACCACCACCACAGCATCACTCAGCACCACTCAGCACCACCACAGCATCACTCAGCACCAGCACAGCATCACTCAGCACCACCATAGCACCACCACGGCATCACTCAGCACCACCACAGCACCACTCAGCACCACTCAGCACCACCACTGCACCACACAGCACCACCACAGCATCACTTAGCGCCACCCGAGCATCACTCAGCGCCACCCGGGCATCACTCAGCGCCACCCCAGCATCACTCAGCACCACCCCAGCATCACTCAGCACCACCCCAGCATCACTCAGCACTACCACAGCATCACTCAGCACCACCACAGCTTCACTCAGCACCACCACAGCATCACTCAGCGCCACCACAGCATCACTCAGCGCCACCACAGCATCACTCAGCGCCACCACAGCATCACTCAGCGCCACCACAGCATCACTCAACGCCACCACAGCATCACTCAGCGCCACCACAGCATCACTCAGCGCCACAACAGCATCACTCAGCACCACCACAGCATCACTCAGCGCCACCGAAGCACCACTCAGCCTCACCACATCATCACTCAGCACCACCACAGCACCACTCAGCACCACCACAGCATCACCACAGCATCACTCAGCACCACCACAGCACCACTCAGCATCACCCACATTATCACTCGGCACCACATTATCACTGAGCACCACCACAGCACCAATCAGCACCACCACAACATCACTCAGCACCACCACAGCACCACCATAGCATCACTCAGCAACACTACCACAGGATCACTCAGAGCCACAACACCACCACTCAGCACCACTCAGCACCACCACAGCATCACTCAGCACCACCACACCACCACCACAGCATCATTCAGCACCACTCAGCACCACCACAGCATCACTCAGCACCAGCACAGCATCACTCAGCACCACCATAGCACCACCACGGCATCACTCAGCACCACCACAGCAGCACTCAGCACCACCACAGCACCACCACATTATCACTCTGCAACACCACATTATCACTCAGCACTACCACAGCACCACTCAGCACCACCACAGCACCACTCAGCACCACTCAGTACCACCACTGCACCACACAGCACCACCACAGCATCACTCAGCGCCACCCGAGCATCACTCAGCGCCACCCGAGCATCACTCAGCGCCACCCCAGCATCACTCAGCACCACCCCAGCATCACTCAGCACCACCCCAGCATCACTCAGCACCACCACAGCTTCACTCGGTACCACCACAGCATCACTCAGCGCCACCACAGCATAACTCAGCGCCACCACAGCATCACTCAGCTCCACCACAGCATCACTCAGCGCCACCACAGCATCACTCAACGCCACCACAGCATCACTCAGCGCCACCACAGCATCACTCAGCGCCACCACAGCATCACTCAGCACCACCACAGCATCACTCAGCGCCACCCAAGCCCCACTCAGCCGCACCACATCATCACTCAGCACCACCACAGCATCACTCAGCACCACCACAGCATCACTCAGCACCACCACAGCATCACCCAGCGCCACCACATTATCACTCAGCACCACCACAGCACCATTCAGCACCACCACATTATCACTCAGCACCACCACATTATCACTCAGCACCACCACAGCACCATTCAGCACCACCACAACATCACTCAGCACAACCACAGCATCACTCAGCACCACCACAGCACCACTCAGCAACACTCAGCAAAACCACAGCATCACTCAGCACCACCACAGCATCACTCAGCGCCACCGAAGCACCACTCAGCCTCACCACATCATCACTCAGCACCACCACAGCACCACTCAGCACCACCACAGCATCACCACAGCATCACTCAGCACCACCACAGCACCACTCAGCATCACCCACATTATCACTCGGCACCACATTATCACTGAGCACCACCACAGCACCAATCAGCACCACCACAACATCACTCAGCACCACCATAGCACCACTCAGCAACACTACCACAGGATCACTCAGAGCCACAACACCACCACTCAGCACCACTCAGCACCACCACAGCATCACTCAGCACCACCACACCACCACCACAGCATCACTCAGCACCACTCAGCACCACCACAGCATCACTCAGCACCAGCACAGCATCACTCAGCACCACCATAGCACCACCACGGCATCACTCAGCACCACCACAGCACCACTCAGCACCACCACTGCACCACACAGCACCACCACAGCATCACTCAGCGCCACCCGAGCATCACTCAGCGCCACCCGAGCATCACTCAGCCCCACCCCAGCATCACTCAGCACCACCCCAGCATCACTCAGCACCACCCCAGCATCACTCAGCACTACCACAGCATCACTCAGCACCACCACAGCTTCACTCAGCACCACCACAGCATCACTCAGCGCCACCACAGCATCACTCAGCGCCACCACAGCATCACTCAGCGCCACCACAGCATCACTCAACGCCACCACAGCATCACTCAGCGCCACCACAGCATCACTCAGCGCCACCACAGCATCACTCAGCACCACCACAGCATCACTCAGCGCCACCCAAGCCCCACTCAGCCTCACCACATCATCACTCAGCACCACCACAGCATCACTCAGCACCACCACAGCATCACTCAGCACCACCACAGCATCACTCAGCACCACCACAGCATCACCCAGCGCCACCACATTATCACTCAGCACCACCACAGCACCATTCAGCACCACCACATTATCACTCAGCACCACCACATTATCACTCAGCACCACCACAGGCCCATTCAGCACCACCACAACATCACTCAGCACAACCACAGCATCACTCAGCACCACCACAGCACCACTCAGCAACACCACCACAGCATCACTCAGAGCAACCACAGCACCACTCAGCATGAGCACAGCATCACTCAGCACCACCACAGCACCATTCAGCACCACCACATTATCACTCAGCACCACCACATTATCACTCAGCACCACCACAGCACCATTCAGCACCACCACAACATCACTCAGCACAACCACAGCATCACTCAGCACCACCACAGCACCACTCAGCAACACTCAGCAAAACCACAGCATCACTCAGCACCACCACAGCATCACTCAGTGCCACCGAAGCACCACTCAGCCTCACCACATCATCACTCAGCACCACCACAGCACCACTCAGCACCACCACAGCATCACCACAGCATCACTCAGTACCACCACAGCACCACTCAGCATCACCCACATTATCACTCGGCACCACATTATCACTGAGCACCACCACAGCACCAATCAGCACCACCACAACATCACTCAGCACCACCACAGCACCACCATAGCACCACTCAGCAACACTACCACAGGATCACTCAGAGCCACAACACCACCACTCAGCACCACTCAGCACCACCACAGCATCACTCAGCACCACCACACCACCACCACAGCATCACTCAGCACCACTCAGCACCACCACAGCATCACTCAGCACCAGCACAGCATCACTCAGCACCACCATAGCACCACCACGGCATCACTCAGCACCACCACAGCACCACTCAGCACCACTCAGCACCACCACTGCACCACACAGCACCACCACAGCATCACTCAGCGCCACCCGAGCATCACTCAGCGCCACCCGAGCATCACTCAGCCCCACCCCAGCATCACTCAGCACCACCCCAGCATCACTCAGCACCACCCCAGCATCACTCAGCACTACCACAGCATCACTCAGGACCACCACAGCTTCACTCAGCACCACCACAGCATCACTCAGCGCCACCACAGCATCACTCAGCGCCACCACAGCATCACTCAGCGCCACCACAGCATCACTCAGCGCCACCACAGCATCACTCAACGCCACCACAGCATCACTCAGCGCCACCACAGCATCACTCAGCGCCACCACAGCATCACTCAGCACCACCACAGCATCACTCAGCGCCACCCAAGCCCCACTCAGCCTCAGCACATCATCACTCAGCACCACCACAGCATCACTCAGCACCACCACAGCATCACTCAGCACCACCACAGCATCACTCAGCACCACCACAGCATCACCCAGCGCCACCACATTATCACTCAGCACCACCACAGCACCATTCAGCACCACCACATTATCACTCAGCACCACCACATTATCACTCAGCACCACCACAGGCCCATTCAGCACCACCACAACATCACTCAGCACAACCACAGCATCACTCAGCACCACCACAGCACCACTCAGCAACACCACCACAGCATCACTCAGAGCAACCACAGCACCACTCAGCATGAGCACAGCATCACTCAGCACCACCACAGCATCACTCAGCACTGCCTCAGCACCACCCCAGTCTCGCTTAGCACCACCCCAGTATCACTCAGCACCACCACAGCACCACTCAGCACCACCACATTATCACTCAGCACCACCACATTATTACTCAGCACCACCACAGCACCACTCAGCACCACCACAGCATCACTCAGCACCACCACAGCATCACTCAGCACCACCACAGCATCACTCAGCAAAGCCACAGCACCACTCAGCACCACAACAGCACCACTCAGCACCACCACAGCATCACTCAGCACCACCACAGCATCACTCAGCACCACCACAGCATCACTCAGCACCACCACAGCATCACTCAGCACCACCACAGCATCACTCAGCACCACCACAGCATCACTCAGCACCACCATAGCACCCCCACAGCATCACTCAGCACCACCAGAGCATCACTCTGCACCACCACAGCACCACAACATTATCCCTCAGAAACACCACATTTTCACCCAGCACTACCACGGCACCACCCAGCACTACCACAGCATCACTCACCACCACCACAGCACCACCACATTATCACTCAGCACTACCACAGCACCACTCAGCACCACCACATTATCACTCAGCACCACCACATTATCACTCAGCACCACCACATCACCCCTCAGCACCACCACTCAGCACCACTCAGCACCACCACAGCATCACTCAGCACCACCACAGCACCACTCAGCATCACCACAGCATCACTCAGCACCACCACAGCACCACTCAGCACCACCACAGCATCACTCAGCACCACCACACCACCACTCAGCACCACCAAAGCATCACTCAGTACCACCACAGCATCACTCAGCACCACCACAGCATCACTCAGCACCACCACATCATCACTCAGCACCACCATAGCACCCCCACAGCATCACTCAGCACCACCACAGCATCACTCTGCACCACCACAGCACCAACACATTATCCCTCAGAAACACCACATTTTCACTCAGCACTACCACAGCACCACCCAGCACTACCACAGCATCACTCACCACCACCACAGCACCACCACATTGTCACTCAGCAACACCACATTTTCACTCAGCACTACCACAGCACCACTCAGCACCACCACAGCATCACTCAGCACCACCACATTATCACTCAGCACCACCACATCACCCCTCAGCACCACCACTCAGCACCACCACAGCATCACTCAGCACCACCACAGCACCACTCAGCACCACCACAGCATCACTCAGCACCACAACTCAGCCCCACCACAGCACCACTCCAGCATCACTCAGCACCACCCCAGCATCACTCAGCACCACCACAGCATCACTCAGTGCTACAACAGCATCACTCAGCCCCACCACAGCATCAGTCAGCGCCACCACAGCATCACTCAGGGTCACCACAGCATCACTCAGCGCCACCACAGCATCACTCAGCACGACCCCAGCATCACCACTCAGCACCACCTCAGCATCACTCAGCGCCACCACAGCATCACTCAGCGTCACCACATCATCACTCAGCGACACCACAGCATCACTCAGTGCCACCACAGCATCACTCAGCATCACCACAGCATCACTCAGCGCCACCACAGCATCACTCAGCACGACCCCAGCATCACCACTCAGCACCACCACAGCATCACTCAGCGCCACCACAGCATCACTCAGCGTCACCACAGCATCACTCAGCGACACCACAGCATCACTCAGTGCCACCACAGCACCACTCAGCAACACTCAGCACAACCACAGCATCACTCAGCACCACCACAGCATCACTCAGCGCCACCGAAGCACCACTCAGCCTCACCACATCATCACTCAGTGCTACCAAAGCATCCCTCAGCACCACCACATTATCACTCAGCGCTACCCCAGCATCACTCAGCACCACCACATTATCACTCAGCACCAACACAGCACCACTCAGCACCACCACAGCATCACCACAGCATCACTCAGCACCACCACAGCACCACTCAGCATCACCCACATTATCACTCGGCAACACATTATCACTGAGCACCACCACAGCACCAATCAGCACCACCACAACATCACTCAGCACCACTACAGCACCACCATAGCACCACTCAGCAACACTACCACAGCATCACTCAGAGCCACAACACCACCACTCAGCACCACTCAGCACCACCACAGCATCACTCAGCACCACCACACCACCACCACAGCATCACTCAGCACCACTCAGCACCACCACAGCATCACTCAGCACCAGCACAGCATCACTCAGCACCACCATAGCACCACCACGGCATCACTCAGCACCACCACAGCAGCACTCAGCACCACCACAGCACCACCACATTATCACTCTGCAACACCACATTATCACTCAGCACTACCACAGCACCACTCAGCACCACCACAGCACCACTCAGCACCACTCAGCACCACCACTGCATCACACAGCACCACCACAGCATCACTCAGCGCCACCCGAGCATCACTCAGCGCCACCCGAGCATCACTCAGCGCCACCCCAGCATCACTCAGCGCCACCCCAGCATCACTCAGCACCACCCCAGCATCACTCAGCACCACCCCAGCATCACTCAGCACCACCACAGCATCACTCAGCACCACCACAGCTTCACTCAGCACCACCACAGCATCACTCAGCGCCACCACAGCATCACTCAGCGCCACCACAGCATCACTCAGCGCCACCACAGCATCACTCAGCGCCACCACAGCATCACTCAGCGCCACCACAGCATGACTCAGCGCCACCACAGCATCACTCAGCACCACCACAGCATCACTCAGCACCACCACAGCATCACTCAGCGCCACCCAAGCACCACTCAGCCTCACCACATCATCACTCAGCACCACCACAGCACCACCACATTATCACCCAGCACCACCACATTATCACTCAGCACCACCACAGCACCATTCAGCACCACCACATTATCACTCAGCACCACCACATTATCACTCAGCACCACCACAGCACCATTCAGCACCACCACAACATCACTCAGCACCACCACAGCATCACTCAGCAACAGCACCACAGCATCACTCAGAGCAACCACAGCACCACTCAGCATGAGCACAGCATCACTCAGCACTGCCTCAGCACCACCCCAGTCTCGCTTAGCACCACCCCAGTATCACTCAGCACCACCACAGCACCACTCAGCACCACCACAGCACCACTCAGCACCACCACATTATCACTCAGCACCACCACATTATTACTCAGCACCACCACAGCACCACTCAGCGACATCACAGCATCACTCCTCACCACCACATTATCACTCAGCACTCCCACAGCATCACTCAGCACCACCACAGCATCACTCAGCACCACCACAGCATCACTCAGCACCACCACAGCACCACTCAGCACCACCACAGCACCACTCAGCACCACCACGGCACCACTCAGCACCACCAAAGCACCACTCAGCACCACCAAAGCACCACTCAGCACCACCACAGCACCACTCAGCAACACCACCACAGCATCACTCAGAGCAACCACAGCACCGCTCAGCACCACTCAGCACCCCCACAGCATCACTCGACACCACCACAGCATCACTCAGCACCACCCCAGTATCACTCAGCACCACCCCAGTATCACTCAGCACCACCACAGCACCACTCAGCACCACCACAGCACCACCACAGCACCACCACATTATCACTCAGCAACACCACATTTTCACTCAGCACTACCACAGCACCACTCACCACCACCACAGCACCACTCAGCACCACCACAGCACCACTCAGCACCACCACATCATCACTCAGCGCCACCACAGCACCACTCAGCACCACCCCAGCATCACTCAGTGCCACCCCAGCATCAATCAGCGCCACCCCAGCATCACTCAGCGCCACCCCAGCATCACTCAGCACCACCACAGCATCACTCAGCACTACCACAGCACCACTCAGCACCACCACAGCACCACTCAGCACCACTCAGCACCACCACTGCATCATACAGCACCACCACAGCATCACTCAGCGCCACCCGAGCATCACTCAGCGCCACCCCAGCATCACTCAGCGCCACCCCAGCATCACTCAGCACCATCCCAGCATCACTCAGCACCACCCCAGCATCACTCAGCACCACCACAGCATCACTCAGCACCACCACAGCTTCACTCAGCACCACCACAGCATCACTCAGCGCCACCACAGCATCACTCAGCGCCACCACAGCATCACTCAGCGCCACCACAGCATCACTCAGCGCCACAACAGCATCACTCAGCGCCACCACAGCATCACTCAGCACCACCACAGCATGACTCAGCGCCACCACAGCATCACTCAGCACCACCACAGCATCACTCAGCACCACCACAGCATCACTCAGCGCCACCCAAGCACCACTCAGCCTCACCACATCATCACTCAGCACCACCACAGCACCACCACATTATCACCCAGCACCACCACATTATCACTCAGCACCACCACAGCACCATTCAGCACCACCACATTATCACTCAGCACCACCACATTATCACTCAGCACCACCACAGCACCATTCAGCACCACCACAACATCACTCAGCACCACCACAGCATCACTCAGCACCACCACAGCACCACTCAGCAACAGCACCACAGCATCACTCAGAGCAACCACAGCACCACTCAGCATGAGCACAGCATCACTCAGCACTGCCTCAGCACCACCCCAGTCTCGCTTAGCACCACCCCAGTATCACTCAGCACCACCACAGCACCCATCAGCACCACCACAGCACCACTCAGCACCACCACATTATCACTCAGCACCACCACATTATTACTCAGCACCACCACAGCACCACTCAGCGACATCACAGCATCACTCCTCACCACCACATTATCACTCGGCACTCCCACAGCATCACTCAGCACCACCACAGCATCACTCAGCACCACCACAGCATCACTCAGCACCACCACAGCACCACTCAGCACCACCACAGCACCACTCAGCACCACCACGGCACCACTCAGCACCACCAAAGCACCACTCAGCACTACCAAAGCACCACTCAGCACCACCACAGCACCACTCAGCAACACCACCACAGCATCACTCAGAGCAACCACAGCACCGCTCAGCACCACTCAGCACCACCACAGCATCACTCGGCACCACCACAGCATCACTCAGCACCACCCCAGTATCACTCAGCACCACCCCAGTATCACTCAGCACCACCACAGCACCACTCAGCACCACCACAGCACCACCACAGCACCACCACATTATCACTCAGCAACACCACATTTTCACTCAGCACTACCACAGCACCACTCACCACCACCACAGCACCACTCAGCACCACCACAGCACCACTCAGGACCACCACAGCATCACTCAGCGCCACCACAGCACCACTCAGCACCACCCCAGCATCACTCAGCGCCACCCCAGCATCACTCAGCGCCACCCCAGCATCACTCAGCGCCACCACAGCATCACTCAGCGCCACCACAGCATCACTCAGCATCACTCAGCACCACCACAGCATCACTCAGCGCCACCCAAGCACCACTCAGCCTCACCACATCATCACTCAGCACCACCACAGCACCACTCAGCACCACCACATTATCACCCAGCGCCACCACATTATCACTCAGCACCACCACAGCACCATTCAGCACCACCACATTATCACTCAGCACCACCACAGCACCATTCAGCACCACCACAACATCACTCAGGACCACCACAGCATCACTCAGCACCACCACAGCACCACTCAGCAACACCACCACAGCATCACTCAGAGCAACCACAGCACCACTCAGCATGAGCACAGCATCACTCGGTACCACCACAGCATCACTCAGCACTGCCTCAGCACCACCCCAGTCTCGCTTAGCACCACCCCAGTATCACTCAGCACCACCACAGCACCACCACAGCACCACTCAGCACCACCACATTATCACTCAGCAACACCACATTTTCACTCAGCACTACCACAGCACCACTCACCACCACCACAGCACCACTCAGCACCACCCCAGCATCACTCAGCGCCACCCCAGCATCACTCAGCGCCACCCCAGCATCACTCAGCGCCACCACAGCATCACTCAGCGCCACCACAGCATCACTCAGCTTCACCACAGCACCACTCAGCACCACCACAGCATCACTCAGTGTCACCACAGCATCACTCAGCGCCACCATAGCATCACTCAGCGCCACCAAAGCATCACTCAGCGCCACCACAGCATCACTCAGCATCACCACAGCACCACTCAGCACCACCCCAGCATCACTCAGCACCACCACAGCATCATTCAGCACAACCACAGCATCACTCAGTGTCACCAGAGCATCACTCAGCACCACCACAGCATCACTCAGCGCCTCCACAGCACCACTCAGCACCACAACAGCATCACTAAACACCAACACAGCATCACTCAGCACTACCACAGCACCACTCAGCACTACCACAGCACCACTCAGCACCACCACATTATCACTCAGCACCGCCACAGCACCACTCAGCACCACCACATCATTATTCAGCGCCACCACAGCACCACTCAGCGCCACCCCAACATCACTCAGCGCCACCCCAGCATCACTCAGCACTACCACAGCATCACTCAGCATCACCACAGCATCACTCAGCGTCACCACAGCATCACTCAGTGCCACCACAGCATCACTCAGCGCCACCACAGCACCAGTCAGCACCACCACACCACCACTCAGCACCAATCAGCACCACCACAGCATCACTCAGCACCACCACAGCATCACTCAGCACTGCCTCAGCACCACCCCAGTCTCGCTTAGCACCACCCCAGTATCACTCAGCACCACCACAGCACCACTCAGCACCACCACAGCACCACTCAGTACCACCACATTATCACTCAGCACCACCACATTATTACTCAGCACCACCACAGCACCACTCAGCGACATCACAGCATCACTCCTCACCACCACATTATCACTCAGCACTCCCACAGCATCATTCAGCACCACCACAGCATCACTCAGCACCACCACAGCATCACTCAGCACCACCACACCACCACTCAGCACAACCACAGCACCACTCAGCACCACCACGGCACCACTCAGCACCACCAAAACACCACTCAGCACCACTCAGCAACACCACCACAGCATCACTCAGAGCAACCACAGCACCGCTCAGCACCACTCAGCACCACCACAGCATCACTCGGTGAAGTAATCAGGGTTCCCAAGGCCTACATGCTCCGAAGATAACCCACTTACACTCAAGAACTGTTGGCACGGAAACTGTAAAAGGCAAAGAACAAGTTTATTAAAACCCCATGGGGTGGTGGTACACTCAAACAGCACCCTTCGGTAATGCAAGAGGTATCACACCGAACACCGGTGTGACCCCGATTTATATACAGTTTTGGGGCAATAAAAGATAGGCGGCACAAGTTAGAACACATTTTAAGGACATATATGGTCATGTTTTGGAATACTGCCAGCTCATTGGAGGGGGCACAACTCCGCTGGTCAGTTTGGCGCACATTCCTAAGGGCTTACTGGTCAGCTGGGACTGCGCATGTGCGGCTTGACCAGTACTAAAAATAGCCTGTTGCTGGGCAGACTGAAGTGGTCAGTGGAACGGACAACGGACTAAAGGGCACGCCGGCCACGAGGCCGCTTATGGCCTAAGATGGCCGCCGCAACATTCAAAATGGCGTTTTCATATATAGCCAAGTTTAAGGAGGACAACGTGTAGGTTCAGCTAATCGCTAACGCGGCCATGCCAATTACGACAGACGACCCTTTTAGCGTTTAGCTGAATCTACCTCATAGTGAACATAATCAGGATGCTCGTCCTCGATGTCTATTAACATGATTTGGGTTACCTCTTTATGAAGCATCATTTTGTCATGAGCAAGAGCTCGTCTTGATGGTATGCAAGCTGATAGGCACATAGAACATAAGGCTGGGCCACATTGAATACATAGGCATATAAAAAACATTGCTCCCACAATTGTACATAGAATCGTCAACAGTTTCCAGCCCCAGGTAGCAAGCATGGACCAGAACCATCCCGAAAGTGTCCAAGTTCCATTGTCCGGGTGTATCTCAGCTGCAATCTTGTGAAGCTTGGATATGGCATCATAAACAGATGGAGAATTGTCCGGAATGTATACACAGCAGCTGCTTCCGATAATTCTACATGCCCCCCCACGATCAGCCAAAACTACGTCCAACACCATCCTGTTTTGGAGCGTAACAATTCTAGAAATCTGTAGTTCCTCAGTGATGTTTCCCAGGGCAATGGCAGTGTCATTCGCTACAGCCTCGACAACACGTGTCAGTCGTCTTATTTTCCGGCTGTTCAGTGCAGCCCCCACAAAGGAGAATAGTCCCAAATTAAAGTCCACATACTGTTGCAAAGCAGTGTCGGTCTGGTCGATGTCATCCAGAACAACAGTTCGCTTAACCCTATTCAAGACGAAATCGTGGTATAAAGTGTAATCATTGTGATACATTGGTGGGGCAATGAATACAGGAGGTAACACAAACGATACGTAGCACGTGCCCAACCACCCCAATGGAAGCTGATGGTAACCCTTCGTTCCACAAATAAAATACGTATTCCGTGATGCAACAAATGAGATGCCATTCGGGCTATCAAAAGTGAGAGTAGTATTACATTCGCTTTTCCCCACTGCAATCGAACCCTTATTTCTGATACATAAATCGGCTTTTGTAGCAATGACATTAATGACATGTGCGCTGGATACATTAATATTCCTCTGGTTGCTGTACACACGTGGGGCAGACACGTTATCGGGCCTGTACTCCTCCCATTCAAATCGAGTACCCTCAGCCCGTGGAAACCCATCCTTGTCGTGGGAGCATACTTTATTCAAACGGAAAAGCACCCCCCCTTTGGTTGGCCATCTCAAAGTAAAAAGGAGGGTGTACCAGGCGTTACATGATCCATTATGTGAAAACGGGAGTGGAATAAGTGGGGTGCCCCCTCTCTTCTGGTGCCCTGGCAACATCCCACACACCCAGCAATTTGAAGTATTGGTCATGTTATGTGTGTGGTGAAGAATCTGAACGAAGCTGTTATTTAGATACGTTTGCCGATGTCGTTCTTCATGAAAGGGTAATGTAAAGTGAAAATGTTCAGACGGAGCCGGGGTAGTCGGCAGCAAATGTTCACGTACAGGCACCACAAGTTCAACTACCCAGGCTATGACAGCTATCACCACAATAGTCAAGACAAAAAGAAAGGCACCCAATACTTTCTTATCTCGCGATGCCGTTGATGCCATAGTTCAGAAATGTTCGTGCAAAGTCTCAAATAGCACAAATTGTTCACAGAGTCTCAGATACACGTACGTGTATACCTAAAAAAAGAAAAATGCGGTGCTGAACTCCGAGGTAGCCGTTGTTTTCTTCTCCGGGCCAAGACGGGTGTCGCTACACTGGCAGAACTGATACCCCCCCCTGGGAATTCCTGGTTTCCGTTTCACAAACCTGGAGCGGTAACCAACCAGTCATAAAAAGGCAAAAAAATCTTCTTATCGAGGGCGCAAGTTGTAGCGCTCTCGTCCGGCAACAGCGTGGTCCGGGAAGGCTCCCTCAACTTCGGCCGACGTCACAGCTGGGCTCTTTTCTTTCTCCAAGATCTCTTTGTAGTCGGTCAGCACAGCAGGAGTCACCAGATCCGGAGAGACATGGCGGCAGTGTGTCGAATGCACCCACCGCTTCCTGTTGGTCACTCGTACAGCGGTTCGGGTTGCAAGGAGGACCTGTTCGGGACCCTTCCACCTGGGCTCCAAACTGCTTGCTCTCTCAAACGAGCGAATCATGACATGGTCCCCAGGACGGAGATCATGGCCCTCTCCAGTAGAGTTGTCAGGGAGCGCTTCTCGAACCTGTTGATGAATAGAGAGTAAATCATTTGTTAATCGTGCCAAATAGTCGTTCATCATAACACAAGGCACATCATGTATTAGTCGCGGCTTAGGCACCCCCCAGATATTCATGGGGCGCCCAAACACCACCTCATAGGGCGTAAGGCCAGTTCGTGAATGGGGTACTGATCTAAGAGAGAGTAGTGCTAGCGGCAAAGCGTCTGGCCACTTCAACGATGTAGACACCACAATTTTGGCCAGTTTAAGCTTCAACGTAGCATTGTACCGCTCGACCAGACCTGCTGACTGAGGGTGGAATACAGCGTGGAACTTCTGCTGAATCCCTAACCCCTTCAGTACATATTCCACAATCTTTCCAACAAAATGAGGCCCATTATCGCTCCACAGAAATTTACAAACTCCAAAGCGAGGAAAGAATTCCTTAAGCAACACCTTAGCTGTTGTCAAAGCCGTATTGTCTTTCGTGGGGAAGGCCTCAACCCATTTGCTAAAAGCACATACCACCACTAGGACGTACTTCAGGTTGTTGCAGCGCTCGAGTTGGATGTAATCCATTTGGAGTACCTCAAATGGTGCAGAAGGTGGAACGAACCCTCCTTTCGGAGTATGGGTCCCCTTTCCGGGATTGTGTTGTAAACAAACCAGGCAGGTCTGCACTACTCTCTTCGCAGTATTAGCAATCTCGGGATGTTCCCAAACTCGTGTTAAGAGCCGAGTGATTGCAAGAGCTCCGACATGCGCCAGTCCATGTGTCATCTGGACCATCGCCGCAAGTAAGCCGCAGGTAATTTCCACTTCTCCATGTCTTTGCTTCTCCAACAACCCTCGTCATCTAGTACCCCATCTGCTGCCCATGCCGCAAGTTCAGATTCAGTAGCTGATTTTTGAATATCCAATATTTCTGCTCTAGCATCACTCCATCGCTCAGCCTGCGATTGTATCACGTACATAGGGGAGCTAGTTCGAGACATAGCCGTTTGTCTTGCTATGCTGTCTGCAAAGGCATTTCCTTGGCCCACTTTATCCGTGATCTTTTTGTGGGCACTGCACTTCACTATCGCTACTTTCTTTGGGCCAAGCAGCGCATTTAGGAGATCACGCACTAGCTCTCCGTGCATAATGTGCTCTCCGTGAGATGTCAAAAACCCACGTTCTCTCCAGAGTAGCCCGAAGTCATCTGCCACTCCGAAGGCGTACCGGCTGTCCGTGTATATGTTCACACATAGACCAGTACTCAATTCGCAGGCTCTTGTTAAGGCTATCAGCTCTGCTGCCTGAGCCGATTTCTGTGGTATCCTAGCTGTTCTGTTTCTACCACTGTCTTAAGTGTCGTGATCGCATAGGCTGCGGAAGTCGTACCATCGGGCAGCCTTAAACACGATCCATCAACCCACAGTTCCCCATCCACATCTGGAAGTGGGACATCCTGTAAATCGACACGACCCTTTGTCTGTTCCTCGGTCAGGAAAACACAATTGTGATGTTTTTCTTCCTGACCCTCCTCGGCCGGATAGGGCAATAAAGTGGCAGGGTTCAAAGTAGCGCATCTTTTCAGTGTAATATGTGGCGCCAAAAGTGTCAGCTCATATCCTGTTAGCCGTGCACTCGTAAGGTATTGGGTCTTTGTTTGGTTTAGCAGGGCATCTACTGCGTGAGGAACTAACACCAACAATTTGTGCGATAACACTATTCCCTCACTCTGTCGTATGGCCACTGCTGTCGCTGCTACCGCTCGAAAACACCCAGGCAACCCTCGTGCTACAGGATCCAGAATGGCAGAGAAGTATGCACATGGTCTCTGCTTATCCCCGTGTAATTGCACTAACACTGACAACGCGCACCCATCATTCTCGTGCACGTACAATGTGAAAAGTTTCGTGTAGTCTGGTGTGCCTAACACGGGTGCGGAACAAAGGGCCTGCCTCAACTGCTCAAAAGCCTTCTGACATTCATCTGTCCACTCAAGGGGCATTGGTGTAGCTTTGGACAGTAACGCTAGCAAAGGCTTTATAATGTGTGAAAACCCCATGATCCACTGTCTACAAAAGGACGTCAACCCTATGAAGGCACGTACATCTCTCTGCGTGCGGGGGACTGGTGTGTCTAAAATTGCTTGAATTCGATCAGATGTTAATGCACGCCCCTCCTTAGACAACAGATGACCGAGGTAGGTCACCTGAGGTCTACAGTATTGAAGCTTTTTCTTCGAAACCTTATGATTGTTCTGTGCCAAAAAGGAAAGCAACGCAAGTGTACTCTGTTCACATTGTGCATAAGAGTCAGCAGCAAGCAGAAGGTCATCCACGTACTGGATGAGAGCAACGCCAGACTGCAATTTAAAGGAATCCAGCTGCCTTTTCAAAGCCTGGCTGTAGATGCTAGGGCTTTCAGTATATCCTTGGGGAACACGACAAAATCTATACGATTTATTATTGAGCGTAAAGCCAAACAGGTATCTGCTATCAGGATGAACAGGGATGGAAAAGAACGCATTCTTTAAATCAATGACGCTAAACGTGGTGGCCGTTGGTGGAACCAAGTTAAGCAAGGTCGTCATATCGGACACCACCGGGTATTGGGGAATGACAATTTTGTTGATCTCTCGCAAATCAATAATAAAGCGATAGACTTTGCCGTCAGTGTCTCTCTTAAGGATCGGAAGAATAGGACTGTTGCAAACATTATAAGGGACCTCCTCCACAACCCCTGCAGAAATCAAATCCTGAACAATATGTGTCAATGCAATTTCACCTTCTCTCGAGATCTTATATTGTGGCACTCGTGGTAGAGGGGCCCCCTTCTTAACAGTAATATGTATCGGTGGAATACGCATCTCTCCCACATCCGTATCTGAGGTCGCCCATAACGTGTGCGGTAGAGAGGCCAAGGCTGAAATATCTAAGATGCCGTAAAACCTGTCGGGGTCAGGATAATTGTCATTCAGGATAACCCGCACTCCCTCAGGAGCGCAACGTATTGTTGCTCGAAAATATTTAAGCAAGTCAATACCCAGGATATTGTCTGGGGTATGGGGTGATAACAAAAATTGACCAAAACTAAAGTATTTGTCAAGACATAGTGCAAGGGGCTTGGACAATGGGCTGGGGGAGGGTGTGCCATCAAACCCTACACATGTAATCATTTCGCCAGACAGGGGAGCCCTCGGAACCAAGTTTTTCGACAAAGCGCTACGTGTAGCTCCTGTGTCGACTAGAAATTGATCAGTAGAACCCAGAATACCCGCTGTTACATATGGACCCTGCAGATCTACCGGCACTTCAACTGATTCCTTACCCCATCCTACGCAGTCCTATGCATGCACATAATCCTGGTGTTCCACATTCTCTCCCTCCGAAATCTGATATTGATTCCGCCTATCAAACGTATTTCGTTCATCCTGGCCACGGCCCCTCTCCTCAACCTTTCCACGATCACTTCCGCCACCTCTCGCTCCCGTATAACCTCCTCTTGACCTTCCGCCTCCTCGACCACGCTGACTACGCTGCTCACGAAGTACCGGACAATCTTCGGCCCAATGCCCAAACTCCTTACAATAAGCACACTGATCCTCCGCTATGTCCGTACGACCATACGACGTATTTCCTCCACCCCGTCTACCTCTATCATTCCCTCTACCCTGTGTTCCCCGAACCTGCGCCAACATCACCTTCGTTTTCAATTCCTTCGGCTTTTTCTCTACACTTTCTTTAGCCTCCAATTCCTGCCGCTCATAATACTGAGCCATAGTTAACAAGGACGCAGGGGTCGCCGTGGCCCAGGAACTTTCACTCGACTTCAATCGTTTTGCAATCTCCGGTAGGAGATTAGCCACATACTTATCTACAAACAAATGCCGACCCGTATCGTCTGTTAAAGATTGACCACTATAATCATGGAATGTCTCCTCGAAACGTGTAAAGAAATCTGAGACCGTTTCATCGGGTTTCTGTTTGCACGACGTTAACATGGTCCAATCAATCTTCTTAGAGGGAACAAGCATTTTTAATTTAATCAAGATAGCTGCCGGAAGATCTAGAATTAACTGACAAGGCTTACATGCTGGTTCCCTATCTAAATCTGCAGCATTTATGTCTTTCCATGTGCCCCCCAAAATCGCTTCATCATTATTTTTACGAATTTGCCTCCACATATCAGGTGGTAGAATTAGCCCAAAAAACAAATCTATATAAGAGTCATCACACAAGACGATATAGCCCCTTCCACCCCTTCATAAAATGCCGCCGGGTTTTTTCGAAGATCAGGTAAAGAATTTTTCAATGCCATAACATCTGCTCTATTCCAACGCGTATATACCCAGTTATACACAAAATACCTTTTCGCATCCTTTGACGATTTATCATCATCTGTACCTTCCCCTTTAGGTGGAACATACAAAGGCGCGGCTTCACGCATAGGCATAACATGCAGTGCAGAACTCTTATCTGAACCACGGAGAGAACACTCCTTAATCTGCCCATTATTTTCCGATTCGGACTCCTTTTGCCTCCTTTTCCGCTCCTCCCGCAAATCCGGTTGTCTCGTCCCGCAGCTTGATCAGTTGCTTGAATAGGTCGTCAACATCTGCAAGATCAAATACACCTTTAACCAAGTTCTTACGATACGCTGGCAACGCTTTAGGTTCTAACGTGTCTGAAAGTTCCCGATACGCGGCAACAACTTCATCCGCCAAACTAGACAGAAAATACATTAATTCAAGATCCGACCACGCCCTCTTCTCCGCAATCAACTGATCCTGAGAAACACAATTCTTATTCACTTTACGAGCCCAACTACGTAAATGAGCGGACCTCGCCGCAGTAAACCTGAGAGCGGATACACCCTTCTGGTCCGACTTATCCTGTCCATCGTCCTCTGAATCCGCAGCTGGAGCCGTCGGCGAAACATACGGAGGCGGTGACCGATCTAACAAAGAAAAATCATCAATTTCATTATTAAGGACAGGATAGAGTGGTCGGCGGATAGGAAATTGACCAGTCGTCTGTAATTTACGTTCTCGTTCCTCCCTTTCTTTCTTCTCCTGAGCCTCCTTTTCCTCAAGCTGTAAAGCCTTATCCCGAGCAGCCTTGCGCTGCTCTTTGTCCGCCAAGGCAACCTCACGCTTCATTCGCTCGCGCACCGCTTTCTCCCACATTCGCACACAATCAAACATGTTTTGTCTAGACCTGCGTTGAAACAAACATTGCTCTACAAACTGTACTTTACGTAAATCGAACGACCCATGTAGAGGCCATTGCAATTCAGGATCGGCCTTTGTGTACTTATGCCATAATTTACTGTACATAATAGGGGGAAGGCCATGTTTGATGTACATCTCACGATTTGGTGTTCCCTCTGGGGGAGCCGGCTGTGCTTCGGCTAACCTAATTGTGGGACCCTCTCCAAGACAGCACATCCCTCGGAGTGTGCTGAAAACAGGCATGTTCAAAAAGTATCACGAAAGCGTGACACCGTACAAAATGGCACTTACAGTACTTCACACAACTGTGCCGCTCAGAGGAAAAAAACAAAGTTAGAGAAACATCTCTACATGCCTGCCTATGTGAAGTGCACTACACATATAAGTTCAAAGATCACAAAATCACAATGTTAGCTAACTCAAATCAAAACGTAGATCGTAGGACTTCGGCAAGCGTCCGAGGACTACCTTACCGATCACAAATCACAGAACTTCAGTAAGCGTCCGAAGACTACCTTACCGAACACAAATCATAGAACTTCAGTAAGCGTCCGAAGACTACCTTACCGAACACAAATCTTACCCAAATTCTCAAATGTCCAGATTCCAACTGCCAAGGTCTTTTAAGCCAAATCAGCCAAACGGCACTGTCTCAGCAATGCAGACACTCGAAAACTCAGTCGGAGACCGGCGCCACCTGGAAGGTCAGATCGGAAGGAAAGGAAAAAACACCGTGGCAGCCAAGACTCGGGTCACTCGTGGCAGCGCGCGTCCATGGCGAGTTTCCAAGCCTTCGTCACGACCTCTCCTTCGGGCATCCGAGTCGCCGATGAGTCCCTTCGTGGTCGCCAATTTGAAGTAATCAGAGTTCCCAAGGCCTACATGCTCCGAAGATAACCCACTTACACTCAAGAACTGTTGGCACGGAAACTGTAAAAGGCAAAGAACAAGTTTATTAAAACCCATGGGGTGGTGGTACACTCAAACAGCACCCTTCGGTAATGCAAGAGGTATCACACCGAACACCGGTGTGACCCCGATTTATATACAGTTTTGGGGCAATAAAAGATAGGCGGCACAAGTTAGAACACATTTTAAGGACATATATGGTCATGTTTTGGAATACTGCCAGCTCATTGGAGGGGGCACAACTCCGCTGGTCAGTTTGGCGCACAGTCCTAAGGGCTTACTGGTCAGCTGGGACTGCGCATGTGCGGCTTGACCAGTACTAAAAATAGCCTGTTGCTGGGCAGACTGAAGTGGTCAGTGGAACGGACAACGGACTAAAGGGCACGCCGGCCACGAGGCCGCTTATGGTCTAAGATGGCCGCCGCAACATTCAAAATAGCGTTTTCATATATAGCCAAGTTTAAGGAGGACAACGTGTAGGTTCAGCTAATCGCTAACGCGGCCATGCCAATTACGACATCGGCACCACCACAGCATCACTCGGCACCACCACAGCATCACTCAGCACCACCCCAGTATCACTCAGCACCACCCCAGTATCACTCAGCACCACCACAGCACCACCACAGCACCACCACATTATCACTCAGCAACACCACATTTTCACTCAGCACTACCACAGCACCACTCACCACCACCACAGCACCACTCAGCACAACCCCAGCATCACTCAGCCCCACCCCAGCATCACTCAGCGCCACCCCAGCATCACTCAGCACCACCACAGCATCACTTAGCACCACCACAGCATCATTCAGCGTCACCACAGCACCACTCAGCACCACCATAGCATCACTCAGCGTCACCACAGCATCACTCAGCGCCACCATAGCATCACTCAGCGCCACCAAAGCATCACTCAGCGCCACCACAGCATCACTCAGCGCCACCACAGCACCACTCAGCACCACCCCAGCATCACTCAGCACCACCACAGCATCACTCAGCACAACCACAGCATCACTCAGCGTCAACACAGCATCACTCAGCACCACCACAGCATCACTCAGCGCCTCCACACTACCACTCAGCAACACTCAGCACCACCACAGCATCACTCAACACCACCACAGCATCACTCAGCGCCACCCAAGCACCACTCAGCATCACCACATCATCCCTCAGCACCACCACATTATCACTCAGCGCTACCCCAGCATCACTCAGCACCACCACATTATCACTCAGCACCACCACAGCACCACTCAGAACCACCACAGCATCACTCAGCACCACCACAGCACCACTCAGCACCACCATATTATCACTCGGCCCCACATTATCACTAAGCACCACCACAGCACCAATCGGCACCACCACAACATCACTCAGCACCACCACAGCATCACTCAGCACCACAACAGCACCACTCAGCAACACCACCACAGCATCACTCAGAGCAACCACAGCACCACTCAGCACCACTACAGCACCACTCAGCACCACCACAGCATCACTCAGCGCCACCACAGCATCACTCAGCACCACCTCAGCACCACCACAGCATCACTCAGCACCACCCCATTATCACTCAGCACACCCACAGCACCACTCAGCACCACCACATTATCACTCAGCACCACCACATTATCACTCAGCACCACCACATTATCACTCAGCACCACCACAGCATCACTCAGCACACCACAGTATCACTCAGCACCATCACAGCATCACTCAGCACCACCACAGCAACACTCCGCACCACCACAGCAACACTCAGCACCACCACAGCACCACTCAGCACCACCACAGCACCACTCAGCACCACCACAGCATCACTCAGTGCCACCCCAGCATCACTCAGTGCCACCCCAGCATCACTCAGCGCCACCACAGCATCACTCAGCGCCACCACAGCATCACTCAGCGCCACCACAGCATCACTCAGCATCACCACGGCATCACTCAGCGCCACCACAGCAACACTCAGCACCACCCCAGCATCACTCAGTACCACCACAGCATCACTCAGCACCACCACAGCATCACTCAGCACCTCCACAGCACCACTCAGCAACACTCGGCACCACCACAGCATCACTCGGCACTACCAAAGCATCCCTCAGCACCACCACATTATCACTCAGCGCTACCCCAACATCACTCAGCACCACCACATTATCACTCAGCACCACCACAGCACCACTCAGAACCACCACAGCATCACTCAGCACCACCACAGCACCACTCAGCTCCACCATATTATCACTCGGCCCCACATTATCACTGAGCACCACCACAGCACCAATCGGCACCACCACAACATCACTCAGCACCACCACAGCATCACTCAGCACCACAGCATCGCTCAGCACCACAACAGCACCACTCAGCAACACTACCACAGCACCACTCAGCAACACTACCACAGCACCACTCAGCACCACCACAGCACGACTCAGCACCACCACAGCATCACTCAGCACCACCACAGCATCACTCAGAACCACCTGAGCACCACCACAGCATCACTCAGCACCACCACAGCACCACTCAGCACCACCACATTATCACTCAGCACCACCACATTATCACTCAGCACCACCACAGCATCACTCAGCACCACCACAGCACCACTCAGCACCACCACAGCATCACTCAGCACCACCACTCAGCCCCACCACAGCACCACCCCAGCATCACTCAGCACCACCCCAGCATCACTCAGCACCACCACAGCATCACTCAGTGCCACAACAGCATCACTCAGCCCCACCACAGCATCAGTCAGTGCCACCACAGCATCACACAGCGCCACCACAGCACCACTCAGCGCCACCACAGCATCACTCAGCATCACCACAGCATCACTCAGTGCCACCACAGCATCACTCAGCACGACCCCAGCATCACCACTCAGCACCACCTCAGCATCACTCAGCGCCACCACAGCATCACTCAGCGTCACCACAGCATCACTCAGCGACACCACAGCATCACTCAGCGCCACCACAGCATCACTCAGCGTCACCACAGCATCACTCAGCACCACCACAGCATCACTCAGCACGACCCCAGCATCACCACTCAGCACCACCACAGCATCACTCAGCGTCACCACAGCATCACTCAGCGTCACAACAGCATCACTCAGCGTCACAACAGCATCACTCAGCGACACCACAGCATCACTCAGCAACACTCAGCACACCCACAGCATCACTCAGCACCTCCACAGCATCACTCAGCGCCACCGAAGCACAACTCAGCCTCACCACATCATCACTCAGTGCTACCAAAGCATCCCTCAGCACCACCACATTATCACTCAGCGCTACCCCAGCATCACTCAGCACCACCACATTATCACTCAGCACCACCACAGCACCACTCAGCACCACCACGGCACTACTCAGCACTACCACAGCATCACCACAGCATCACTCAACACCACCACAGCACCACTCAGCATCACCCACATTATCACTCGGCACCACATTATCACTGAGCACCACCACAGCACCAATCAGCACCACCACAACATCACTCAGCATCACCACAGCACCACCATAGCACCACTCAGGAACACTACCACAGCATCACTCAGAGCCACAACACCACCACTCAGTACCACTCAGCACCACCACAGCACCACCACCGCATCACTCAGCACCACCACACCACCACCACCACCACAGCATCACTCAGCACCACTCAGCACCACCACAGCACCACTCAGCACCACTCAGCACCACCACAGCATCACTCAGCACCACCACAGCATCACTCAGCACCACCATAGCACCACCACGGCATCACTCAGCACCACCACAGCATCACTCAGCACCACCACAGCACCACCACATTATCACTCTGCAACACCAGATTATCACTCAGCACTACCAGAGCACCGCTCAGCACGACCACAGCACCACTCAGCACCACCACTGCATCACACAGCACCACCACAGCACCACTCAGCGCCACCACAGCACCACTCAGCGCCACCCGAGCATCACTCAGCGCCACCCCAGCATCACTCAGCACCACCACAGCATCACTCAGCACCACCACATCTTCACTCAGCACCACCACAGCTTCACTCAGCACCACCACAGCATCACTCAGCGCCACCACAGCATCACTCAGCGCCACCACAGCATCACTCAGCGCCACCACAGCATCACTCAGCGCCACCACAGCATCACTCAGCGCCACCACAGCATCACTCAGCGTCACCACAGCACCACTCAGCACCACCCCAGCATCACTCAGCACCACCACAGCATCACTCAGCACAACCACAGCATCACTCAGCGTCACCACAGCATCACTCAGCGCCACCACAGCATCACTCAGCGCCTCCACAGCACCACTCAGCAACACTCAGCACCACCACAGCATCACTCAACACCACCACAGCATCACTCAGCGCCACCCAAGCACCACTCAGCATCACCACATCATCCCTCAGCACCACCACATTATCACTCAGCGCTACCCCAGCATCACTCAGCACCACCACATTATCACTCAGCACCACCACAGCATCACTCAGAACCACCACAGCATCACTCAACACCACCACAGCACCACTCAGCATCACCCACATTATCACTCGGCACCACATTATCACTGAGCACCACCACAGCACCAATCAGCACCACAACAACATCACTCAGCACCACCACAGCACCACCATAGCACCACTCAGGAACACTACCACAGCATCACTCAGAGCCACAACACCACCACTCAGCACCACTCAGCACCACCACAGCACCACCACCGCATCACTCAGCACCACCACACACCACCACCACCACAGCATCACTCAGCACCACTCAGCACCACCACAGCACCACTCAGCACCACTCAGCACCACCACAGCATCACTCAGCACCACCACAGCATCACTCAGCACCACCATAGCGCCACCACGGCATCACTCAGCACCACCACAGCATCACTCAGCACCACCACAGCACCACCACATTATCACTCAGCAACACCAGATTATCACTCAGCACTACCAGAGTACCACTCAGCACGACCACAGCACCACTCAGCACCACTACTGCATTACACAGCACCACCACAGCACCACTCAGCGCCACCACAACACCACTCAGCGCCACCCGAGCATCACTCAGCGCCACCCCAGCATCACTCAGCACCACCACAGCATCACTCAGCACCACCACATCTTCACTCAGCACCACCACAGCTTCACTCAGCACCACCACAGCATCACTCAGCGCCACCACAGCATCACTCAGCGCCACCACAGCATCACTCAGCGCCACCACAGCATCACTCAGTGCCACCACAGCATCACTCAGCGCCACCACAGCATCACTCAGCGTCACCACAGCACCACTCAGCACCACCCCAGCATCACTCAGCACCACCACAGCATCACTCAGCACAACCACAGCATCACTCAGCGTCACCACAGCATCACTCAGCGCCACCACAGCATCACTCAGCGCCTCCACAGCACCACTCAGCAACACTCAGCACCACCACAGCATCACTCAACACCACCACAGCATCACTCAGCGCCACCCAAGCACCACTCAGCATCACCACATCATCCCTCAGCACCACCACATTATCACTCAGCGCTACCCCAGCATCACTCAGCACCACCACATTATCACTCAGCACCACCACAGCATCACTCAGAACCACCACAGCACCACTCAGCACCACCATAGCACCACCACGGCATCACTCAGCACCACCACAGCATCACTCAGCACCACCACAGCACCACCACATTATCACTCTGCAACACCAGATTATCACTCAGCACTACCAGAGCACCACTCAGCACGACCACAGCACCACTCAGCACCACCACTGCATCACACAGCACCTCCACAGCACCACTCATCGCCACCACAGCACCACTCAGCGCCACCCGAGCATCACTCAGCGCCACCCCAGCATCACTCAGCACCACCACAGCATCACTCAGCACCACCACATCTTCACTCAGCACCACCACAGCTTCACTCAGCACCACCACAGCATCACTCAGCGCCACCACAGCATCACTCAGCGCCACCACAGCATCACTCAGCACCACCACAGCATCACTCAGCGCCACCACAGCATCACTCAGCGCCACCACAGCATCACTCAGCGTCACCACAGCACCACTCAGCACCACCCCAGCATCACTCAGCACCACCACAGCATCACTCAGCACAACCACAGCATCACTCAGCGTCACCACAGCATCACTCAGCGCCACCACAGCATCACTCAGCGCCTCCACAGCACCACTCAGCAACACTCAGCACCACCACAGCATCACTCAACACCACCACAGCATCACTCAGCGCCACCCAAGCACCACTCAGCATCACCACATCATCCCTCAGCACCACCACATTATCACTCAGCGCTACCCCAGCATCACTCAGCACCACCACATTATCACTCAGCACCACCACAGCATCACTCAGAACCACCACAGCATCACTCAGCACCACCACAGCACCACCCAGCACCACCATATTATCACTCGGCCCCACATTATCACTGAGCACCACCACAGCACCAATCGGCACCACCACAACATCACTCAGCACCACCACAGCATCACTCAGCACCACAACAGCACCACTCAGCAACACCACCACAGCATCACTGTAGGAAGGGGGAGTCTCTAGTTGGCGCAGTGCAGCACTGGCGACAAGCAGGGACTCTCTCTTCCTCGTCAGGGCTGAGGGTTACCTTCAAGACAACCTCTGCTTACCCTCTAGGTAGTGTGGCTTAAGCAGTCTTAGGCTAATCTCTGGGGCACATAGGGTTAAACATTTGCAATATCACACCCTCACAACCAACCCACCACACAATGACACCAAACTGTATTTGTAAAAATATATATTCTTAATATAAATTTCAAGCAGGCTTGTAAATACTGTCTTGGTTCAATGCAAAAACGGTTCCAGTGTACTTTCAATTAGGTTGCCACAGTTCTTATTTTAGCAATAATCAGTCTTCGGTGTTAGCGTTTCACCAACAGTTCTTATTCAGCTTGTTTCCCCTGCATGGGGATTCTGGGCTCCTCACGGTACTTTTCTCGGCCCTGGTGATCTACCAGGATTCCTCCAGCGGTCCGCTGGTCTCTCTGCGCGGCGGGGCGCGGTTGACGGGGGGAGAGAGAGCGGGGGCCCTGGGAGCGCTCCGCACGCAGCTCCGAGGGCTGGGCGAGGCAGCGGGAAGGAAACAGTACCTTGCGGGAGAGTTGGTGGGGCGCAGGTCAATGCGGCAGTCCGCGTCGCGTTGTCTTCCGTCCGGTGCTTGGAGCGAGCGGCGGCTCGGCTCTGGCTAGTGGGTTGACGTTGCTGTGCGGGCTGGGTTGCACGGGGCCAGCGCCTCGGGGTTTCCTGATCCGGAGGACACACTTAGGGGACAGCGCTCCTCGGCGCAGGCCTCTCTTAATCCAGGCGACGTTCAGGTACCCCACGCAACAGCTGTTTCTCGGACAGCGGCGGCGCGTTCAGGGGCACAAGACACGAAGGGGCAAGCAGGCACCGGGCGCCACCTCTCTTCACGTTGCGAGCTGCAGCTCGGGGTCAGTCACTGTGCTCGGATCAGCTGGGCTGATCTTAACGATGCTTCTGGGCCAGGCAGGTGGCAGTCACTTTGTTCAGAGGGAGGGCAGCTCCCAGAGCGTTGCTGAAGAGCGCGATGGTCACAGCGCGCTCCGCTTTTCCTGGGGAGGTTTGCAGAGGGGAGACAGCGTCTCGCAGTGGTTCCTCTGTCAGGGGGTAGCGCCCACTGTTCCTGGGGCGCTGGTCAGGGGGCAAGTTCACAGGCAAGCCCTTGGAGATCTCTCAGCAAAGTTTGGCACAAAGTTCACAAAGCAAAAGTCTTCTTGTAGTCTCTTCTTTTCCTCTCCTTCTGCAGCAAGGCACCAGGAACAGGCCGGAGACAGCACTCCTCCTTGTCCTTCCAGGTCCTTCTCTTCGGGCAGAGTTTCTTCTGTAGCACAAACAGGATCTAATTTACAAGGGGCAGGGCTCCTACTTTTATACCCAGTTTCTTTTGTTCTTACAGGCCAGGGGGGCCTTTGCATAGCCACTTTCAGTCTCTGAGTACTTTGTTGGGTGCAATCCAGCTTCTGCTTCAGTGTGAGGGGCAGGCTCATCAGACGCTCCACAGGAGGTGGAGCCAGCATTGTGTGGACAGGGGCAGCCAGGAGTACCTTGTTGATGGGGCATTGCCCTTCCTGGGCCAGGTGCCGGCTGAGTCATCAGTCGCTCCCCAGGAGGGTGGAGCCAGCATTGTGGTGGTAGAGCACAGCTAGATTCAGAGTCAAGAGCCACTCCTACCTCCCACTAAGGCATAATCTTTGCCTTCACCACCTGTCATCCCCCAGCCCTGTCACTCACACATCCCAGACAGTCAGATACACATACCAGCAGAGGCGGGCTGAAATGGTTAGGCAAGCAAATGCTAACTTTCTAAAAGTAGCATTTGCAAACACAGGATACTAAAATAAACTTTACTAAAATAAATATTTTATTATTCTGAGTTCAGGCATACTAAACATGGCTCTCTACCATGCTCCCTGAGCCTGCTGGGATTATAGAGTGTAACAATTCCAGCAGCCCATTCTGGCCTAAGGGGAGCAGGTAGCCTTACAATAGTGAAATACGAATTTAGTTGTAATTCACTACTAGGACATGCCACACACATCAGGGCTTGTCCTACCTTACACTACAATGCACCCTGCCCTCAGGCCTACCATAGGGGTGACTAATATGAAGTTAAGGGAAGGTTTGGGGGCTGGCAAGTGGGTGCACTTGCCCAGCTAGCATGACAGTACCAGACTGCACGCAGGTTCTGCAATGGCAGACCCTAGACACATCTTACGGCTGCTTCTGTGGGTGGCGCAACCAGCGCTGCAGGCCCACTAGCAGTATTGGCATTCACAAGCCCTGGCACTCCTAGTGCACTTTACTAGGGACTAACAGTAAATCCAATGAACCAATCATGGACATCAATCACATGTACAATTTACAGTAGGGAGAGCATATGCACTTTAGCACTGGTCAGCAGTGGTAAAGTGCCCAGAGTCATTAAACCAAACAAAATAGGTCAGAGAGAGTATTGGAGGAAGGCATAAAGTTTAGGGATGACCCTGCCAAGAGGCCCAGGTCCAACAATCACTCAGAGCAACCACAGCACCACTCAGCACCACTACAGCACCACTCAGCACCACCACAGCATCACTCAGCGCCACCACAGCATCACTCAGCACCACCTCAGCACCACCAGAGCATCACTCAGCACCACCCCAGCATCACTCAGCACACCCACAGCACCACTCAGCACCACCACAGCATCACTCAGCGTCACCACAGCATCACTCAGCGCCACCATAGCATCACTCAGCGCCACCAAAGCATCACTCAGCGCCACCACAGCATCACTCAGCGTCACCACAGCATCACTCAGCGCCACCACAGCATCACTCAGCACAACCACAGCATCACTCAGCACACCCACAGCACCACTCAGCACCACCACAGCATCACTCAGCGTCACCACAGCATCACTCAGTGCCACCATAGCATCACTCAGCGCCACTAAAAGCATCACTCAGCGCCACCACAGCATCACTCAGCGTCACCACAGCATCACTCAGCCCCACCACAGCATCACTCAGCACAACCACAGCATCACTCAGCGTCACCACAGCATCACTCAGCGCCACCACAGCATCACTCGACGCCTCCACAGCACCACTCAGCAATACTCAGCACCACCACAGCATCACTCAACACCACCACAGCATCACTCAGCGCCACCCAAGCACCACTCAGCATCACCACATCATCCCTCAGCACCACCACATTATCACTCAGCGCTACCCCAGCATCACTCAGCACCACCACATTATCACTCAGCACCACCACAGCACCACTCAGAACCACCACAGCATCACTCAGCACCACCACAGCACCACTCAGCACCACCATATTATCACTCGGCCCCACGTTATCACTGAGCACCACCACAGCACCAATCGGCACCACCACAACATCACTCAGCACCACCACAGCATCACTCAGCACCACAACAGCACCACTCAGCAACACCACCACAGCATCACTCAGAGCAACCACAGCACCACTCAGCACCACTACAGCACCACTCAGCACCACCACAGCATCACTCAGCGCCACCACAGCATCACTCAGCACCACCTCAGCACCACCACAGCATCACTCAGCACCACCCCAGTATCACTCAGCACACCCACAGCACCGCTCAGCACCACCACAGCACCACTCAGCACCACCACATTATCACTCAGCACCACCACATTATCACTCGGCACCACCACAGCATCACTCAGCACACCACAGTATCACTCAGCACCCCCACAGCATCACTCTGCACCACAACAGCACCACTCAGCACCACCACAGCACCATCACAGCATCACTCAGCACCACCACAGCAACACTGAGCACCATCACAGCACCACTCAGCACCACCACAGCACCACTCAGCACCACCACAGCACCACTCAGCACCACCACAGCATCACTCAGCGCCACCACAGCATCACTCAGCGTCACCACAGCATCACACAGTGCTACCACAGCACCAATCAGCGCCAACCGAGCATTACTCAGTGCCACCCCAGCATCACTCAGCGCCACCACAGCATCACTCAGCGCTACCACAGCATCACTCAGCGCCACCACAGCATCACTCAGCATCACCACAGCATCACTCAGCACCACCACAGCATCACTCAGCATCACCACAGCATCACTCAGCACCACCACACCATCACTCAGCACCTCCACAGCACCACTCAGCAACACTCGGCACCACCACAGCATCACTCAACACCACCACAGCATCACTCAGCGCCACCCAAGCACCACTCAGCATCACCACATCATCACTCGGCACTACCAAAGCATCCCTCAGCACCACCACATTATCACTCAGCGCTACCCCAACATCACTCAGCACCACCACATTATCACTCAGCACCACCACAGCACCACTCAGAACCACCACAGCATCACTCAGCATCACCACAGCACCACTCAGCGCCACCATATCATCACTCGGCCCCACATTATCACTGAGCACCACCACAGCACCAATCGGCACCACCACAACATTACTCAGCACCACCACAGCATCACTCAGCACCACAACAGCATCACTCAGCACCCCCACAGTATCACTCAGCACCCCCACAGCATCACTCAGCACCCCCACAGCATCACTCAGCACCCCCACAGCATCACTCAGCACCACCACAGCACCACTCAGCACCACCACAGCACCACCACAGCATCACTTAGCACCACCACAGCAACACTCAGCACCACCACAGCACCACTCCGCACCCCAACAGCACCACTCCGCACCACAACAGCATCACTAAGCACCACCAAAGCATCACTAAGTACCACCACAGCATCACTCAGCACCACCACAGCATCACTCAGCACCACCACAGTACCATCACATTATCACTCAGCAACACCACATTATCACTGACCGCCACCACATTATCACTCAGCGTTACCACAGCATCACTCAGTGCCACCACAGCATCACTCCGTGCCACCACAGCCCCACTCAGTGTCACCACAGCACCACTCAGTGCCACCGAAGCATCACTCAGCGACACCACAGCAACACTCAGCACCACCCCAGCATCACTCAGTACCACAACAGCATCACTCAGCACCACCACAGCATCACTCAGCATCACCACAGTTTCATTCAGCACCACCACAGCATCACTCAGTACCTCCACAGCACCACTCAGCAACACTCGGCACCACCACAGCATCACTCAACACCACCACAGCATCACTCAGCGCCACCCAAGCACCACTCAGCATCACCACATCATCACTCGGCACTACCAAAGCATCCCTCAGCACCACCACATTATCACTCAGTGCTACCCCAACATCACTCAGCACCACCACATTATCACTCAGCACCACCACAGCACCACTCAGAACCACCACAGCATCACTCAGCACCACCACATCACCACTCAGCAACACTACCACAGCATCACTCAGCACCACCACAGCACCACTCAGCACCACCACAGCATCACTCAGCACCACCACAGCATCACTCAGCACCACCTGAGCACCACCACAGCATCACTCAGCACCACCCCAGTATCACTCAGCACCACCACAGCACCACTCAGCACCACCACAGCACCACTCAGCACCACCACATTATCACTCAGCACCACCACATTATCACTCAGCACCACCACAGCATCACTCAGCACACAACAGTATCACTCAGCACCCCCACAGCATCACTCAGCACCCCCACAGCATCACTCAGCACCACCACAGCACCACCACAGCATCACTCAGCACCACCACAGCATCACTCAGCACCACCACAGCAACACTCAGCACTACCACAGCACCACTCCGCACCACAACAGCATCACTAAGCACCACCAAAGCATCACTAAGTACCACCACAGCATCACTCAGCACCACCACAGCATCACTCAGCACCACCACAGTACCATCACATTATCACTCAGCAACACCACATTATCACTGACCGCCACCACATTATCACTCAGCGTTACCACAGCATCACTCAGTGCCACCACAGCATCACTCCGTGCACCACAGCCCCACTCAGCGCCACCACAGCACCACTCAGCGCCACCGCAGCATCACTCAGCGACACCACAGCATCACTCAGCACCACCCCAGCACAACTCAGCATCACCACAGCACCACTCAGCACCACCGCAGCACCACTCAGCGACACCCCATCATCACTCAGCACCACCACAGCTTCACTCAGCACCACCACAGAACCACCACATTATCACTCAGCAACACCACATTATCACTCAGCACTACCACAGCACCACTTAGCACCACCACAGCACCACTCAGCACCACCACTCAGCACCACCACTGCATCACACAGCGCCACCACAGCACCAATCAGCGCCACCCAAGCATCAATCAGCGCCACCCCAGCATCACTCAGCACCACCACAGCATCACTCAGCGCCACCACAGCATCACTCAGCGCCACCACAGCATCACTCAGCGCCACCACAGCATCACTCAGCGCCACCACAGCATCACTCAGCGCCACAACAGCATCACTCAGCGCCACAACAGCATCACACAGCGCCACCACAGCACCACTCAGCACCACTCAGCACCACTCAGCACCACCACAGCATCACTCAGTGCCACCCAAGCACCACTCGATTCAGAAAAGGGGGTGGTGATGAACAGAGTGTCTGAATTAAGCAGACCACTCTTACCCAGTCCAAAGATCAGGGCTTTATCCATCACCGTTTTTTAGATCACTGCACCATCCCAGTTCAGAACTTGGCTATAATCAAATTAGTCTGACACTGGCCCAGTGCATCATGGGAACAGGGCAGACCAAACTACCAAGCCAATTCTTATACTGGGAAGGAAACAAGCTACCGGGGACCGGTTTCTGGCATTTCAGCCGCCTTCGGCCCGGCTTACTTGAATCCTGATGGTGCAATGAGCTAGGGACTCACATCTGAGTATACCCTTCCAGGCTTATGGTGGACAAAATGATTCAGAAAAGGGGGTGGTGATGAACAGAGTGTCTGAATTAAGCAGACCACTCTTACCCAGTCCAAAGATCAGGGCTTTATCCATCACCGTTTTTTAGCTCACTGCACCATCCCAGCTCAGAACTTGGCTATATGCAAATTAGTCTGACCCTGTCCCAGTGCATCATGGGAACAGGGCAGACCAAACTACCAAGCCAATTCTTATACTGGGAAGGAAACAAGCTACCGGGGACCGGTTTCTGGCATTTCAGCCGCCTTCGGCCCGGCTTGCTTGAATCCTGATGGTGCAATGAGCTAGGGACTCCCATCTGAGTATACCCTTCCTCGCTTATGGTGGACAAAATGATTCAGAAAAGGGGGTGGTGATGAACAGAGTGTCTGAATTAAGCAGACCACTCTTACCCAGCACCACCCCAGTATCACTCAGCACCACCCCAGTATCACTCAGCACCACCACAGCACCACTAAGCACCACCACAGCACCACTCAGCACCACCACATTATCACTCAGCACCACCATATTATTACTCAGCACCACCACAGCACCACTCAGCACCACCACAGCATCATTCAGCACCATCACAGCATCACTCAGCACCACCACACCACCACTCAGCACCACCACAGCATCACTCAGCACCACCACAGCACCACTCAGCACCACCAAAGCACCACTCAGCACCACTACAGCACCACTCAGCAACACCACCACAGCATCACTCAGAGCAACCACAGCACCACTCAGCACCACCACAACATCACAGCACCACCACAGCATCACTCAGCACCACCACAGCATCACTCAGCGCCACCCAAGCACCACTCAGCATCACCATATCACTCAGCACTACCGAAGCATCCCTCAGCACCACCACATTATCACTCAGCGCTACCCCAGCATCACTCAGCGCCACCATATTATCACTCAGCCCCACATTATCACTGAGCACCACCACAGCACCAATCAGCACCACCACAACATCACTCAGCACCACCACAGCACCACTCAGCAACACCACCACAGCATCACTCAGAGCAACCACAGCACCACTCAGCACCACCACAGCATCACTCAGCACCACCACAGCATCAATCAGCACCACCACAGCACCACTAAGCACCACCACAGCACCACTCAGCACCACCACATTATCACTCAGCACCACCACATTATCACTCAGCACCCCAAAGCATCACTCAGCACCACCACAGCACCACTCAGCACCACCACAGCACCATTCAGCACCACCACAGCATCACTCAGCGCCACCACAGCATCACTCAGCGTCACCACAGCATCACACAGCGCCACCACAGCACCAATCAGCGCCACCCGAGCATCACTCAGCGCCACCACAGCACAACTCAGCACCACCCCAGCATCACGTATATATATATGCAACCACTCCTGGCATCCCTTCGTCACTCCCCAGCCACCATATATAACTATGCAGATGATCTGCAACTGATTTTTCCCCTGGACACTTCCCCCACCTCCCGTCTTAACATCCAAACCACAATGCTACTTATTTCTGACTGGATGGCTCATAGCCAACTTAAGTTGAATCCGTCCAAAACGGAACTTGTCCTGGTGGGCGGCCCCACCAACCCTTGGGATGACAACTTTTGGCCACCTTCCCTTGGCGCCCCCCCTCGCCCAGTCAGTACCGTGAAAAGCTTAGGAGTGATCATCTCGGAGGATCTATCTATGAAACCTCAGATCTCTGCAGTCACATCATCCTGCATTTTCCAGCTGCGCAGGATTCGCAAGATCTGTAGATTCTTAACCAGAGAGGCACTCATTCTAACCATCTTGGCCTTGGTCATCTCCAGGGTTAACTTCTCCAACATCCTGTATGCGGGGATTCCCGCCTACCAGCTTCAAAAACTCCAGCTAATTCAGAACCAGGCTGCTCGCCTGGTGTTTCGTCAACCCAAACATCAGCATGTTTCCCCCCTCCTGAAGAGCCTTCATTGGCTCCCTGTGGCCAAACGGTGCTCCTTTAAACTCGGTTGCACCTTATTCAAATCCCTTCACAATCACGCCCCTGAGTTCATTTCTTCCAAACTCAAGCGATACCTCCCATCCCGCAACCTTCGATCTTCTGCCGATAATCTTCTCTGCATTCCACTGATCCGTCGAAAAAAACACAGCGGCCTCCGGTTTTCTTTTCTAGGTCCCACTTTTTGGAATTCCCTCCCTGCTTCCTTCCGTCACTGCCCCACCTACGAATTGTTCCGAAAAACCCTGAAAACTCACCTTTTTAAGTTGGCCTTTGAGTAATGCTCCCTGCCTTAGTTTGTTATGTCTGTTATGAGCGCCAAGAAACCATCTCGGTGTCCGTGCGCGGTATAAAATTTTTTAACATAACAAACTCAGTGCCACCCCAGCATCACTCAGCGCTACCCCAGCATCACTCAGTGCCACCACAGCATCACTCAGCGCCACGACAGCATCACTCAGCGCCACCACAGCATCACTCAGCGCCACCACAGCATCACTCAGCGTCACCACGGCATCACTCAGCGCCACCACAGCAACACTCAGCACCACCCCAGCATCACTCAGCACCACCACAGCATCACTCCGCACCACAACAGCATCCCCACAGCATCACTCAGCATTACCACAGCATCACTCAGCATCACCACAGCATCACTCAGCGCCACCACAGCATCACTCAGCACCTCCACAGCACCACTCAGCAACACTCAGCACCACCACAGCATCACTCAACACCACCACAGCATCACTCAGAGCCACCCAAGCACCACTCAGCATCACCACATCATCACTCGGCACTACCACAGCATCACTCAGCACCACCACAGCACCACTCAGCGCCACCATATTATCACTCGGCCCCACATTATCACTGAGAACCACCACAGCACCAATCAGCGCCACCCGAGCATCACTCAGCGCCACCACAGCACCACTCAGCACCACCACAGCACCACTCAGCACCACCACAGCATCACTCAGCACCACCACAGCATCACTCAGCACCACCACAGCATCACTCAGCACCACCTGAGCACCACCACAGCATCACTCAGCACCACCCCAGTATCACTCAGCACCACCACAGCACCACTCAGCACACCACAGTATCACTCAGTCAGCACCCCCACAGCATCACTCAGCACCCCCACAGCATCACTCAGCACCACCACAGCACCACTCAGCACCACAACAGCACCACTCAGCACCACCACAGCACCACTCAGCACCCCCACAGCATCACTAAGCACCACCAAAGCATCACTCAGCACCACCACAGCATCACTCAGCACCATCACGGCATCACTCAGCACCACCACAGCGTCACTCAGCACTACCTCAGCACCACCACAGCATCACTCAGCACCACCCCAGTATCACTCAGCGCCACTACAGCACCACTCAGCACCACCACAGCACTACTCAGCACCACCACATTATCACTCAGCACCACCACATTATTACTCAGCACCACCACAGCACCACTCAGCGCCTTCACAGCATCACTCAGCACCACCACATTATTACTCAGCACCCCCACAGCTTCACTCAGCACCACTCAGCACCACCACAGCATCACTCAGCCCCACCACAGCATCACTCAGCAACACCACAGCATCACTCAGCACTACCTCAGCACCACCACAGCATCACTCAGCACCACCCCAGTATCACTCAGCGCCACTACAGCACCACTCAGCACCACTACAGCACCACTCAGCACCACCACAGCACCACTCAGAACCACCACATTATCACTCAGCACCACCACATTATTACTCAGCACCACCACAGCATCACTCAGCACCACCACAGCATCACTCAGCAACACCACAGCATCACTCAGCACTACCTCAGCACCACCCCAGTATCACTCAGCACCACCCCAGTATCACTCAGCACCACTAAGCACCACCACAGCACCACTCAGCACCACCACATTATCACTCAGCACCACCACATTATTACTCAGGACCACCACAGCACCACTCAGCGCCATCACAGCATCACTCCGCACCACCACATTATCACTCAGCACCCCCACAGCATCACTCAGCGCCACTACAGCACCACTCAGCACCACCACAGCACCACTCAGCACCACCACATTATCACTCAGCACCACCACATTATTACTCAGCACCACCACAGCACCACTCAGCGCCTTCACAGCATCACTCAGCACCACCACATTATTACTCAGCACCCCCACAGCTTCACTCAGCACCACCACAGCACCACTCAGCACCACAACAGCATCACTCAGCACCACCACAGCATCACTCAGCACCAGCACACCACCACAGCATCACTCAGCAACACCACATTATCACTCAGCACTACCACAGCACCACTCAGCACCACCACAGCACCACTCAGCACCACCACAGCATCACTCAGCGCCACCACAGCACCACTCAGCACCACCCCAGCATCACTCAGCACCACCCCAGCATCACTCAGTGCCACCACAGCATCACTCCGCGCCACCACAGCATCACTCAGCATCACCACAGCATCACTCAGCGCCACCACAGCATCACTCAGCACCAACACAGCACCACTCAGCACCACCACAGCATCACTCAGCACCACCACAGCATCACTCAGCGCCACACCAGCATCACTCAGCGCCACACCAGCATCACTCAGCACCACCACAGCACCACTCAGCACCACCACTGCATCACTCAGCACCACCACAACATCACTCAGCGCCACCACAGCATCACTCAGAGCCTCCACAGCACCACTCAGCAACACTCAGCACCACTACAGCATCACTCAACACCACCACAGCATCACTCAGTGCCACCCAAGCACCACTCAGCATCACCACAGCATCACTCAGCACCACCACAGCACCACTCAGCACCACCACAGCATCACTCAGCACCACCACAGCATCACTCAGCACCACCACAGCACCACGTAGTGCCACCACATTATCACTCAGCACCACATTATCACTGAGCACCACCACAGCACCAATCAGCACCACCACAACATCACTCAGCACCACCACAGCATCACTCAGCACCACCTCAGCACCACCACAGCATCACTCAGCACCACCCCAGTATCACTCAGCACCACCACAGCACCACTCAGCACCACCACATTATCACTCAGCACCACCACATTATCACTTGGCACCACCACAGCATCACTCAGCACCACCACAGTATCACTCAGCACCCCTACAGCACCACTCAGCACTACCACAGCACCACTCAGCACTACCACAGCACCACTCAGCACCACCACAGCATCACTCAGCACCACCACAGCATCACTCAGCACCACGTCAGCACCACCACAGCATCACTCAGCACCACCCCAGTATCACTCAGCACCACCACAGCACCACTCAGCACAACCACATTATCACTCACACCACCACATTATCACTCGGCACCACCACAGCATCACTCAGCGCCACGACATCACCACTCAGCACCACCACAGCATCACTCAGCACCACCTCAGCACCACCACAGCATCACTCAGCACCACCCCAGTATCACTCAGCACCACCACAGCACCACTCAGCACCACCACATTATCACTCAGCACCACCACATTATCACTTGGCACCACCACAGCATCACTCAGCACCACCACAGTATCACTCAGCACCCCTACAGCACCACTCAGCACTACCACAGCACCACTCAGCACTACCACAGCACCACTCAGCACCACCACAGCATCACTCAGCACCACCACAGCATCACTCAGCACCACGTCAGCACCACCACAGCATCACTCAGCACCACCCCAGTATCACTCAGCACCACCACAGCACCACTCAGCACAACCACATTATCACTCAGCACCACCACATTATCACTCGGCACCACCACAGCATCACTCAGCGCCACGACATCACCACTCAGCACCACCACAGCATCACTCAGCACCACCACAGCATCACCAGCACCACCCAAGTACCACTCAGCATCACCACATCATCACTCAGCACTACCACAGCACCACTCAGCACCACCTCATTATCACTCAGCGCCACCACATCACTCAGCATCACCACAGCACAATTCAGCACCACCACAACATTACTCAGCACCACCACAGCATCACTCAGTACCACTCAGCAACACCACCACAACATCACTCTGAGCAACCACAGCACCACTCAGCACCACCACAGCATCACTCAGCACCACCACAGCATCACTCAGCAACACCACAGCATCACTCAACACTACCTCAGCACCACCCCAGTATCACTCAGCACCACCCCAGTATCGCTCAGCACCACCATAGCACCACTAAGCACCACCACAGCACCACTCAGCACCACCACATTATCACTCAGCACCACCACATTATTACTCAGCACCACCACCGCACCACTCAGCGCCATCACAGCATCACTCCGCACCACCACATTATCACTCAGCACCCCCACAGCATCACTCAGCACCACCACAGCACCACTCAGCGCCACCACAGTATCATTCAGCACCACCACAGCATCACTCAGCACCACCACACCACCACTCAGCACCACCAGAGCATCACTCAGCACCACCACAGCACCACTGTTGGACTTGGCCCTTAGGGCTGGTTCCCCCCTAATCTTTTTGCTTTTATTTGTGACCCTGTGTTAGTGACTTTTGGGTCCCAGAGTGAAAGTGCGTGTGTGTAGTATGGCTGGCCTGCCCTCCCATAGGAATGCATGGGGAATGTGTATGTCCCTGGTAGTTCCTGATGCATGGGGAGTGCAGGCTCGAATTTAGTATGTGTAAACTCGTGAGAGTGAATGCTGCGAGATGGTGTATGCGGCATATATGTGTCTAGAAGAGAAGTGCTACTTCTGGACATTGAGATATGTGTGCAGTGAGGGTGCTGGAGCGTGATTGGCTGGAGCTGGCTGGCATGCCAGGCTCCAGGAAGTCTGGATGGGTCTGCCCGGTGGTGAGTGGGAGATTAGCATGAGTGATGTGTGGGAGGAGTGTACCTGTGTCCTGGATGGGCTGGGTTTTCCCCACACAATGCTGGCTCCGCCCCCCCTGTGGTGTGTCTAACGACCCTAGCCTCCCCAGTGAATGAAATGGGTGGTTGGGCCATCAAGAGTGCTCCAGAACCAGCTGCGACTGGTTTCTCCCCCACCCTGCACCCTTAGACAAAGGATTTACAGTATAAGAAGGGGCTGTGTCCCCACTGAAGTGTTCTCTTTTTCTGATCCTGCCAGAGGGGGCTGTTGCTGCTGCTGGGGCCAGGAGGACCGCCACTTGGGGTGTCTCCCTGCCTGGAGACCCAGTGTGCTGGCTCTGGCCCAGCCTTGCCCCCTGCTTGCCTCCAGCCCCTGCTGGAGCTTGTGCTGTTTAGTTTAGTTTAGTTTATGACATTTGTTAAGCGCTTGGTTGCACAGAGAACAGTGCGTCCCCGCGCTGACAACCCTACCTACATCTCTCCAGCTTAGCTCACAGAGGGTGAGCAAAGGAACACGGGCGTACTATGCTGAATTTATCTTGGGGAAAAGATGGGTTTTCAGCCTCTGTCTGAAACTGGTTTCAGACGGCTCCATCCTCAATTCGATAGGTAGGTTATTCCAGTCATTGCTGGCATGGTGTCTAAAGGAAAGTCCTCCCATCCTTGCTCTATGTATCCGAGGCGCCACTAATAGCATGCTGCCCATCGACCTCAAAGGACGTGAGGGGCGATAGACTGGAAGCAGGTCCTGAAGATATGGAGGTGCTTTTTTGTGAGCTATACGGTGGGTGATGCACATAGTTTTAAATTTGATTCTTTCCTTTATTGGGAGCCAGTGAAGGGAGCGTAATGCATGTTTCCCAGAGGCTCTCCTAGGGAGGTTAAGGACCAGCCTAGCAGCTGCGTTCTGGACGCGTTGTAGCTGTGTTAGGCCTTTTTTGCTAAGTCCACATAGGAGGGAGTTCCCATAATCTAAATGGGAGGTGGCCAAGGCGTGTACCATAGTTTTTCTGGAGCTGGGGGCAATAGGTCCAGGTTTTTCCTCAGGACCTTCAGAAGTCCATAGCATTTTCCCGCGACCTTACCAACATGATTGGTGTAGGCTAGATTAGAGTCAAGAAGAAAGCCAAGGTTTTTAACTGTGTCTACCGGGGCCGGGACAGAGCCCAGTTCAATGGGCCACCAGGCAGCGGTCCAGATGGAAGGACAGGGACCTACAATAAGAACTTCTGTCTTGTTACCATTAAGGCGGAGACAGTTCTGTTTCATCCAGCCGTCAAGTGCCACAAGGCAGGCCGAGAAATTCTCAGCGTCCACAACTGGATCACGGGACAGATTGATCATCAGTTGTGTATCATCTGCATAGGAGACTATTGCAACACCATATGACTCCACCAGTTTGGCAAGGGGTTCCATGTACATATTGAATAATGTGGGGCTCAGAATCGAGCCCTGTGGAACCCCTTGCCTGAGACATCTTACACTGGATTTACATGGTGGGCAATGCACTTGAAATCTCCTGTTCTTAAGAAAGGATACCAGCCACTCATGTGCAGGTCCGGTTATTCCCTTTTCACTCAGGCGGTCCAGTAATACGGGGTGTGATACAGTATCAAACGCCGCACTTAAGTCCAATAGGACCAGTGCGGCCGTGTGACCTTCATCCGCCTTGCTCCGCAGCAATTCTGTCGATAGGAGGAGGGCGGGCTCTGTCGAGTGTTTGGCTCTGAAACCCGACTGAGACGTGTGAAGGAGCAAGTTTTCCTCCACAAAGCTCACCAGCTGTCGGTTAACCAATTTTTCTACTACCTTCGCACAGTAGGGGAGGAGGGAGATTGGTCTCAGGTTGTCTAATTGCGTTATGCTTATGTGGGCTTTCTTTTTTATTGGGACGACTTGGGCCAGTTTCCAGCTCTCCGGAACTAGACATTCATGGAAGGAAAGCGAGGCCATGTTGCCTATATGCTTCGCTACCTGAGGAAGATGACTTTGAAGAATTCTCGCTGGTACCGCATCTAAGGGAGAGCCCGAGTGAATGTCCGATAGGATGTTGATAAGCTCCTCAGTTTGGGGAACCACAAATTTCCTAAGTTCTTCCCTAACCTTATTTCCGCAGTTAGGGTCGGGCGAATTAGTAGCATCAGAATTAGTCTGAAACGAAGCATAGATCTTTTCTACCTTCCCTATAAAGAAGTCTGTGATCTCATTGCATGACTCGGTCGTGGGGGGGACTTCCCCTGAACTCGCTGGAGGGGAGGAGAGTTCCTTCAGAATCATAAAGAGCTCTTTCGATGTATTCTCTGCACAGTCTATCCTGTTATTATAGTACTCTCTTTTAGATTTCCTGATCTGGCTGTGGTAGAATCTAAGTTCACTCTTATAGACTTCGCATAGTGAGGGGGCATAATCCACTCTCCATCTACGCTCCAAGGTTTTACATTTGGTTTTAGCGGTGCGTAGCTCAGCGGTGAACAACGGAGCGGATTTCGTGCTCCGTGCCATGGCTTTGTGAGTCCACGGGGCTACATTATCCAGCGCACCTTGAACCCATTCTTCATACATCTTGTACGCCTCAACCAAATTGTCGCTAAGCTTTGGGGGATCCTGTTCTAGGGCTTGACTGAAGGCGTCGTGACTGAATTTCCTCCAGTCCCTGCGCCTAATAACAGGAGGTTTCTGTAAGGGCCCCCTGTTGGGCAGTTTTCTGAGTTGAAATGGGATCAGATAGTGATCTGACCATAGGATCTTAATCGGAGCAGAGACGCTTATATCGTCCCAGTCAGTAAAAATTGGGTCCAGTAGATGTCCTGCTTGATGGGTGGCTCTATTGTCAGCTAAAACAAACATAAGAGCTCTAAGTTCGTTGATTAAGGAAACGGCCTCTCTGCAGTTGACATAATCCAAATGCACGTTGAGGTCTCCTACAATCATGAACTTATTATGGCGTAAAGCAGATTGCCTACAGCACTGAGAGCGCTGCTCTCTGCCCTTCAGTGCTGGGGAGCGCTGAAACCCCTTTCCTAGCGCTTGAGAGCGCTTCAGTGGGCTCCTAGCGCTGTGAGCGCTGTAATTTATCCTGTGGCGCATGGGAGCGCCCTTTTCTTGCTGCTAGCGCTGCTAGCGCTTTTGAGAGCCCAGCCGGTGCCCACCCGGCATCAGCCCGAAGTTACGGTGCATAGTGAGTGCCTACCTCGCTTTATATTTGATTTAGAGGCCGGTGCCCACCCGGCATTGCCCCGTTTTGGAGATATTAATTTATCACGTGGGAGCCCACTCCTCGGATAATGGGACCCCGCCTGCCTAACTAAAGCGAGCCGCCGCGCTGCCCGCGGCAACCCGGAAGTCCCGCCTCCATACCCCCAGGGCAGCGCTGCCATTGGCGGCCCCAGAGGAAGTCAGGCGGATTGCTGCGTGACAGGGCCAGGCGGAGAAGAAGGAGCAGAGCCTGCCACGTCTGGTCGAGGCCTCGGAGGGGGAGAGAAGAGCCCAGCAGCGAGGAGAGGTGGCGGAAAGGTGCAGGCGGGGCTCCATTGCGTTGAGGAGAGCCCTGCCGCCCCAGAAGAGCCCCGGACCGTCTCTACAGGACCTGGTGAGTGTGGCAGTGCTGGAGGGAGGGGCGCCGGGACACATTGTCGGTGTCCGCCCTCCCCTTTCCGGTAGCGCGAGATAGCGCTAAGTGGCAGAGTGAAGCCTCTGAGGTTCCGTGACGATTCGAACCCGTGTTTTCGACATCGTCGTAAACTCATAATTTCGGTACCAGTGAACCGTAAATGATCCATATAGTACATCCTGATGTTTTCGCTATGCTACGAGCAAGAGCACTCTAGTTATGAACACATTTCGATGCACCGATGGCATCCATTTTAGATCATGGCATCCATCTTGTATTCTTGCCCTCACATAGTCAATGGACACGCAGTGACCTCTGATCAACTCATTTCACTTAAGGACACGTAGGCTTTAGCCGGCGATTCACCTTGCTAGTGACACGTGCACCTTAGGACAGAAACGCTGTGGCCGCATGACTCGGCAAAAGTTGCCTCCTCTGCCTGAGGCCAGTCCTGCTATACTGGTTCTCGTGCTCGTTGGCTTGATCATGATTAGGCGGCCGAAGTTGGTAGCCTTGCCCATTTACGACCCACAAACATCTCTTATCCTGTTTTTCTATCTTCTGCACCTGGTGCTGCTCTTTTCCTTCTGGGCCTTTATTAGGGGGAGGTAACGAAATTTACGATGAGGCGGTCCGGCTCTTGAATGAAAAGATGACATGGGATTATGATCGAACAGTGGGAACTTCTCATTCGTAATGTTTTGACATCAGAAATTTGTTGACGATTCCTGTTTAACGCCAAATATTTATTGTTGAGGACATAAAGTTTAAGAAACGTACTAGTATGTGGAGAATGTTGCCCCCAACTAAAAAACTTGTATTTAAGGAGCAACCAACTTAGTGCAAATCGAACAGGCTCCTAGAATCTGCCCGTGTGTAGTTTCTGTGACTTCTGTGTCCCTGCAGTAATAAACCTTTGGTCTTTGACGCCACCATCGAGAAGCCTGTGTTTCTGTTTATTTGTGCACCGAGACAGGTAGAACTCAGGGGTCTTCAGGTGTTGTCCCTGACACCTCTGGACCTTAATAAAAGTCCAGAACTCAAATTGGCGCCCAACGTGGGGCGACGTCATTCGGTACCGGTCCAAAAGCCTGAAGAGTTCGAGAAGCTTTGTGTGAAGATTCCAGAGGGAGGCGCCCCACTTCATCGATCCCGGCATATCGCAAAAGTGGCCCGACGTCCTCTTCCACGAGGGTTCCCGTTCGGACGGCTGCAGTGGTCCGCTGCCTTGACTGTCGCCCTGCCTTGGACCCGAGGTGCAGACCTTAGTACGGCGAGACGTGACTGGTTTCTCCTTGGTGACGTCTTCAGTGCCTCAGTTAAGTATTAAGTGGTTGCTAGTTGTCTGGTTACCTCGTAAGGGTTTTGCTCTTGTTTGGATAATCCTTTTAGTTCATTGGTTTGGTTTGGTTTCGTAAGATTATCACTGGTTGTTCTCGTTACGATAATCTTTTGGTTTGGTTTGGGTATCGATACATTAGTTCACTTTGGTAGGCCTAAGTTCTCAGTTCGAGTGCGCACCTTGGTTTGTGTTTGTTTTGTGTTCCAGTTTATAAAATGGTAAGTCGGAAAAACTGTATGTTTTCATGTTTTGGTTGCAACAAGGACTCCCGGTTGGAGGGCTCGTGTCCGGTTCCTCCGATTGGAACTCCTCTTTATGATCTTTACTGTAAGCACGGTGTGGGTCCTATATCTTATAATGAGGTATGGATCCGCTACACGGAGAAAGATGGTGCCCTTAGTTGGCCACTACATGGTAGTTTTGAACCTGCAATTCTCGATAATTTAGAAATAAAGCTGTTTAAGAAGAAAGCCCGGCCGGCAATGTTTGACTCTTTCTGTTGTTGGCGAAAAGAATCCAAACAGAGAGAGACTAAAAAATTGAAGAAAGAGCAAAAATAACAAGAGTTGACTTTAGAACAGTCTGCCAAGCAGCTGCAACTCAAAGAACCTGAGAAAGCGATAGAGGTAGCCGATAGAGAGCGTAATTTAGCGATAGACAAGTGCTACCCTGCCTTACCATCGAATACTGCTAAGACAGAAGAGGACCCTGAAAAGGATCCCCTGTTGTCTTACTTGTTGAGATCACCTCCACCGTATGCACAGGGTGCTACAGCTCCACCTCTGCCAAATGTTGTGTTACCGGTTGCTGGACAGCCTGGTATACCTGCTCCTGCTCCCCTGAATCAAGCTCCTGCACTCCCTGTGGTTAACAATGTTCCTCTGGCACCCCCTCTTCCAGGGTTGCCAGCTCCTCTGCCTCTGCCTGCACCGCTTATACCTGTTGTTTCACAAATTACTTTGCCTGCTACTCCTACTCTTACTGTTCCATCTGTCCCAACTACTACTCTACTTCAAACTTCCTCAAGCTATATGACTCCGCTTTCTGTTCGTCGGAGAATCACTGAATCTGTCTCTAATATTCTATCTCCCTTTTACAAAACTCTGACTAGGAGTCCCGCCTCTGGATCTGTTCAGAGACGTAGTCAGCTTCCTAGTGTTGAAGAACGAGGAATATTAGATTCTACAGCTCTTAGGTGGATTTCGAAAGTTGGAAGGTATTATGTACGAGATGTATTAGATACATTTATGCAATGGAATGAACCGACACAACGTTATGTGTTTGAGGTTATGTGTTCCCTTTTACGTGAGGAGTGGGAGGAGAGCGATTCTGAACAAGTTCCGGATGAATTAATTCATGTTCAACAAAAATTTGCTGCAGGTATGATAGTCTGTCAGGAGATAAAAGAAGCAATGGAACTGATTTTAGGTTTCAGGTTTGATCCTTCCCTCCGTTCACCAAGGGACTTAGAGAAAGGTAGCGCAAATAAAGGTCGTCAATATCCTATGAGGGCCGTTCAAGCTGATGCAGTGCATGGTATTGCGGCCGCTCCAGCGCAATTCCAAAGAGTGTGGATACACATTCCGTGGAAGCGAGCTGAAGTGTTAGCAGTGAAACAGGCCTTGCCAGATCCGCGTAAAAATCCCGCTGGATATTACAAAGAGCTGACTCAGACGGTTCAAGCTTGCGTGATGAATTTAGCGGACATTGACATGCTATTTGGCAATGTAGTACCGCAACCAATCTGGGCTAAAATTCGCAGAGAAAATCATTCAGTTGCTCTAGGTGGTGATTGGCAGGCTATAATAGCAGCAGATGGTCAACAATTTGGTGGTTCTAAACCCGAACCTCTAATTGCTAATTTACCAGGTCGGATAATTGATTTGATGAAAACTCTGATGCCAGCATTGCGCGTTAACTGGGACAAATTGTCCGCATGCAGGCAGAAGAAAGATGAAAGCGTTTCCGACTTTTTCACCAGATTTGAGGAAACTTTCGTAGATCACAGTGGTCAGGATATGAGCACGGAGGGAGGCCAGAGATTATTCGTTGATAAATTTGTGCACAATTTGTTACCAGAGCTTAGTAATAAATTAAAAGATACTGAAAGTGCGTGGGCTGTCTCTACAACTGCGCAGATACTTGCAACTGCCCAGTACTATGAAAATAGGGATAAAGAAGAGAAAGAAAAATCAGAAAAGAAAACAAAAGATTTAAAAACTAAAGTCCTTTTGCAGCAGGCATATCCGCCCCGCACGAATCAGAAAAACTCACAGCAAGGGCCATACCAGAGGACCGATTATGGTTCTCAGAGACCGCAATACCAATGGAATCAATGTGCTTATTGTAAAAAGGAGGGTCATTATAAGAATGAGTGTCCAGTGCTAGCGCAAAATAATAATGCTGCAGCTCAGAGAGGTCGTGGTGGTTTTACGCAACCTTCTAGAGGTCGAGGACGAGGTGCTATGCCTCCACAAACGAATGATCGCCCTTCTAATTATTTTGATCAACGAAATGGACAATCTGTACAGCCAGCTAGATCTCAACAGTATCACGTTGAGGATTACTGTGAAGTTAGTGAGGAATTTCAGCAAAATGAGTACTAGGACAGCCATGGACAAAGAGAGGGAGTAGTATCAGTTCCAGTAGATCAGAGTGGGCCTTATGTCGCAGTAGCTACATCAGTTGTAGTCGAACCGTTTCTGTTGGATACTGGTGCAGCAAAAAGTTCTATCATACATGCAAAACTCCCTGGCGCACTGTAAGAAATCAATAGTAGATCCAAGAAATCCAAGATAAAATCCAAGATTTATTAAACTGCAGCACAGTACTTCCACTCTCCAAGTTGTCAGTCTCAGTTAAAACATTTCAGTTCATAACAATTCTAAATGGAATCCAACAGACAGTGTGAATGAGCAGATAATAAAAGGCATTCTATTTAAAAGGGAAATATGTACAAAAATGGAATCATGAATTAAAAGGGAAATATGTATGGATAAGAATATAACACATTTTCCCCCTTAAAGAAATTAAGAGACAATTCTAACATTTCTACTACTAAGCAAAACAATCTTGAGAACAAAAAACAAACTAAGATACACATTTAGATACTCTTCTGACATTCCATCTCTTCCCATCCTGTGTAACCACACTATTGTGATAAACCCTCACAACTTTCATAGGTTTACCAAATTTTGTTTCCCCTTTGGTTACAGAACCTGGCTTACGAATCCTAACAACATCACCAACTAAGAAAGCAGGTTGTTTAACCTTCATCCTGGTATCATAATCACATTTGTATTTTTCTTGTTTTTGTTCCACTCTCTCAGCCACATCTTTGACACTCAGATCAATCTTTTGATGGTCATCATTCTTTTTGAACCACCAAGGACACAAGCAAGATACAGGATCCCTACCCTTTAGCAGGCGAAAAGGAGAAACTTCTGTTGTGGCATGTGGTGTTATACGATATAACCACAATTTCTCTCTCAATTGTTCTTTCCACATTCCACCAGACTTCCGAGCCCATATTATATCTTGTTTGAGCACCCTGTTATATCTCTCCACTAGTCCATTTCCCTGTGGTTCATACAGAGCAGTGGTGCAATGCTTTATACCATAAGTGTTCAAAAACTCTGACATCTCTGAGGATTTGAACTGTACACCGTTATCAGATACAATGCTTTCAGGAAAACCTTCTCTTGAAAAAATCTCTCTCAAAAATAAAATAACACTATCAGTATTAGGATGAGGTACCAGTTTGACCTCAGGCCACTTGGAGTGATAATCCACTGCAACAATAGCAAATCTACACTCCAGTGGTAAAAAATTAAATGGACCAGCAATGTCAATCCCTAACTTCTGCCATGGATGATCTGGCCATTTCACTGGAATCAAAGGTGCAGGATCACACTTGCACGTCTTATCTCTTTCAAAGCACTCTGGACATTCGCTAACAAACTTATCTACCAACCTATCCACTCCAGGCCACCAGAAGTTAGATCTAATCAATCTTTTCATGGATGACATCCCCATGTGACACTCATGGCTCCTTTGTAAAATAACGTTTCTAACATTCACAGGTGGAATACACTTTCCAGCTCTGAATAAAAGGTTACCTTCAATGCCCAATTCATCAGCAATATTGTAGAAAGGCATAATTTCAGCAGGAATGTGTTCCTTAGAAGGCCACCCCACATTTATATAATCCCTCACTTTGCACAATATATCATCTTCATTCATGCTTTTCATCCACAAATCTTCTGAAATTACATTGTATTTTCCTGATAACAGTTCAGAAATACTAGTTACAACTTCAGTATCTTCATCATCTCCAGTACAAGGATATGGCAACCTTGACAAACAATCTGCAGTTACATTAAGTTTTCCTGGTACATACTCTATATCAAAGCTATATTCCTGCAAACGTGACATCAATCTAGCAATACGAGCTGTTGCATTTAAACCTCCTCCAGGTGAAAGAATACTCACCAACGGTTTATGATCACTACATATCAAAAACCTTGCACCCCAAATGTAATTCCGAAAATGTTCCACACCCCATACGCATCCCAACAATTCCTTTTCTATGACAGCATACCGTCTTTCAGTTTGATTCAAAGATCTTGACGCGAAAGCAACATTCCAATCCTCCTTGCCTGAACGTTGTGAAAGCACACAACCCAAACCATAAAGACTTGCGTCTACAGTCAAAATGCAAAGTTTATTCAAACAAAAAGGTCTTAGAGTAGGAACTGATACCATATCAAGTTTAACACTCTCGAAAGCATTTTGTTGTTTAGGTCCCCACAAAAATTCTACACCTTTCCTTGTTAACTCTCTTAAAGGCTCCATCTTGGTCGCAAAACTTACAATAAACTTACTGTAATATTCACAAAGTCCTAGAAACGATAATAACTTGTCTTTACAATCTGGTGCAGGAGCTTTTAGAATTGCATCAACCAATGATCTTTTTGGAGCAACACCATTTCCAGAAATGGTGTGTCCCAAATATTCTATAGTTTTTTGAAATAACTTACACTTTTTACTCTTTTTTTTTTTTTTTTTTATTTAAAATTTTTATTTTCTCAAGAAATCATAGTTACGTTTACAACACGCATTAATCTATTAAATGTTTACAATACTGACATATTTCTTTTCCCGCCATAATTAGAATATAAACATACATACAAATCCAAATAAAGAGTACTAATAATATTGAACTTTCAATTCTTACCAACTATTATCTTTTACTTTATATGCCCTCACAACCTCCTCCCTTTACTATGTTATCGGCCTGTTTTTCCAGTTTTCAATTGGGTTCCAAATCCTCTTACCCAAAGATCTACCTCTTTTCCCTTTCCTATCATAAATTGCTTTTTCTAGGTTATAAGTTGACAATAATCTAGCAATCCACATTTGAAAAGTCGGTGGTGCCCTATCAAGCCATAATGTTGCAACACATATACGATATACCGCGGCTACCATAAACATAAACTCAGTAGGAATATCATCTTCCCCTGTCACCACCCCCAACAATAGTCATTCATCAGTCAGCTTAATTTTATAACCTAGTGAAACATCAATAAATTTTTCAATATCATTTTTCAAAGAATACAGTTGCGGGCATTTTGAAAATACGTGAATTATATCTGCATCATTAGCATCACACCTGGAACACGTAGTTCCTGTTGTACCCCCCCATTGTGCGATCCTTGCCGGGGTGTAATACAACGAATACAAGGTCTTATAGTGCTGTGACTGTAAGGTTGTAGAGCATAGAATTGTTCGACCCAAATCAAGCGATAACTGAAAACCCTCTGGTTGTAAACCAATTTTTTCCGCCCACTTCCTCACATATTTATCCCTATCATCACTTTTGTATTTACCCAATTCTGCATATAGGCATCGAATTGTACAATGAGTGCTGTTCTCTATATAATCCATTATACGGCATGAGCCAAAGCCCAGAGATCCACCTTGTTTATTTGAAAGATAGCTTCTAACCTGAAGATATTTAAAAAAGCTATTATTTCCTACCAGAAAAGTATTTTGGATCTCATGAAACTGCATGATTCCACCCTGTTGATCCAATAAGTCCCCAATTCTCTTGATCCCTTTATCATCCCATTCCTTCATTACTGAATCTCTAAATATCTCCCCCTGGAGAGATCTATTAGTATACAACCGTGTGTACCTGTTATATCTTCCTATCCCTATTTTCTTTGCTATCATCTTCCAGATAGTATAAGCAGCTTTAAGAGTTTTAAATCTTGTGTGTTTGAAATAGCTAAAATCAACTGTATTCAAAAATCCATTTAGTGCCCCATCCCCATCAACACAGTGTAAACATTGAAAAACCCTTGTGAACTAACTCCCTGTTCTGTATTGCCGCCACCAATTAATCCCTGAAAGTACTGCAGAGCTACCGCCCAATAATAAAATCTAAAGTCAGGTGCCCCCCAACCCTCCTTCCCTTGGGAGTGTAAGATGTCGATATGCTCTTCTAGTTTTACCATGTGCCCAAATAAATGTATTTACTATAGCTTCTATCTTGTTAAACCATATATGTTCAAAATATAGCGGTATTGCCCTAAATAGATATAAAAATTTAGGGAATGTTATCATTTTGATTACATTTATTCGTCCCATCAATGTCAACTGGAATCTATGCATCCTTTCTGTGTTTTCTTTTACTTTATTTATTAGGGGTCTGATGTTGAGATCTACCAGCATATCCAGATCTGCCGTAACTTTTATTCCTAAATATGTTGCTTCCTTCACGACTCTACTATCCTGGAATATCATATAGTTATTTTGTACTATTTGAGTTTTCCCACTATTAATTTTATATCCTGAAAGTACCCCAAAGTTTGATGCTTCTCTTTCTATCTCTGGTATTGCTATGTCTGGTTTATTGGTGATGACGGCCACATCATCTGCGTACGCAAATACTTTGTATCTTCTCTCATGTAACTCGATTGGGGGAATCCTATTGTTTTTTTCCAGTCTCCGTAATATGGGATCTATATAAAGGGCGAATAGCAGTGGAGATGCTGGGCAACCCTGTCGTGTCCCTCGTTGTATCTGTACTGTCTTGGTATACCCTTTATTAATTCTTATTCTAGCCGTGGGGCTAGAGTACACTGCCTGTATTGCTCCAATGTACCCTCTGCCAATTCCATACCACTCCATTACCTCCCATAGGTAGTCCCAAGAGACCCTGTCGAAGGCCTTCTCTGCATCCAGAAATATAGCCGCGACAGGATCTCCTGCAACCCCCATAGCATCCAGAAGCGTAATCATTTGCCTTGTGTGTTGTGTGGTGCCCTTCCCTGGAATGAATCCGTGCTGTGATGTGCTAACCAAGTGCTCTATAACCTTACTTAACCTATGTGCAAGTGATTTTGTGTATATTTTAGCATCCACATTCATAAGTGTTATTGGGCGATAGGACCCAGGTTCTAGGGGAGGCTTATCTTTCTTTAAAATTACAATAATATCAGCCCCTGCCCAAGATTGTGGCACTGAATCTCCCCTCTGTGCCTGAATAAAAATTTCGTGCATGTCTTTCCCTAGTATGTCCCAAAATGTTTTGTAAAATTCTGCTGGAATCTGGTCTGGACCGGTAGCTTTCCCGGAGGGAAGACTGTTCACTGCTTCCTGAATCTCCTGTAGTGTGAATTTAAGGTCTAATTTATCTTTCTCGTCCTCTTCTAGTACTGGATGCGTTATAGTATTTAAATATTCTGTGATCTCAATTTTTGATTTACTTATATCCTGTTCATAAAGTTTCGTATAGAATCTCTTAAACACATCCTGTATGTCTGTTACCTTATTTACTACTACTCCTAACTCATTTTTTATTTCCTTGATCTCCCCCGCTGCTGACTTCTGCCTAGTTTTAATAGCGAGGAGATGCCCAATTCTCTCATTATACTCATATCCTTCCTCTCTTTTGGCTAAATAATTGGCCGCAGCCCTCCTTGTTACACTTTCACTTGCCTCTGCTTTTTTTAACTCTATGTTTAACAGTAGATCTTCCAAACGATCTTGCTTGATAATTGCTAGTATTAGGAGGTCTTCTAGTTCTTTTAAGTCCCTTATCCTTGTTTCCATTTCCTCTTTCTCTTTCTTAGTCCGTTGAAGCGTGAAGCAGAGAGTTTCCCCCCTGATGCCTGCTTTAAAGGCATCCCAGACCATGGCAGTTGTTGCTGTCCCTCTATTAATTTCCCAGAATTGTTTAATCCAAGATGTCATTCTATTCACGTATCCCTCATCTTTAAGAAGTCCTCTCTCAAAAGTCCAGTTATAAGGCTTCCTCTCAACTGCTATCTTCTGTGGAAGTATCAATACTAGCGGGTTATGATCTGATAACATCCTAGGCAGCCTCTCTAATTGACTAACACCTACTAGTGAACTAGAAATCAGAAAGTAGTCTAATCTGACAACCAGTCGATGTGGTGCTGAATAATATGTACTGCCCGTTCCAAGTGGATGTCTCTGTGCCCAAAGATCAACTAACGCATTATGTCTCATAAAATCACATACAGCCTTACAAACCCTCTTCTTCCTCCCCCCGTACGTCCCGTCATGCCCGTCATGCCCAAGCCATTCATCCCATTTATGTTCAAGTCCCCACAGCAGATAATTGGCTCCGGCCACAAAGACAATTCCTGATCCAAGTATTCGAAAACCTCTGGGTCGTCTTCTGTAGAACCATAGACAGAGACTAAGGTACAGCATCCTGCACTAGTTTCTCCCTCAATTATAACCCATCTTCCCCCTGATCTTCTTTTTTTCTTTTTGTTTTAAAGACTCCCTTCTTAGCTAGTATAGCTACTCCCTTGGTCTTAGTATCTTGTCTGGTAAAGGCTAATACCTCAAATCCCATTTGCTCAAGTAGATATTTATTGTTTTCTTCTATATGTGTCTCTTGGAGACAAATTAGATCCAGTTTAAGCATTCTTAACATTGCTGCTACTTTCTGCCTTTTCCCTCCATTATTGAGACCACAAATATTTATAGAGGCAATCCTCAAAGTCATCGCAGAATCTTATATTTTTCCTTCATATGGTACCAAATTCTATTCCCATTATCTTTTGCCTGTAGTACTCTTTCCTCAAGTGCATTGTATCCCTTTGTTTCCTCTTTGCGTGTTGTGTTTAACCGTGTGTCCAACCCCTCCTGCCCCCCCTCTCCCCCCCCCTCCCTTCTCCCCTCCCCCTGTCTCCCTCCCCCCCTTTTATGGGCAAATAGGTCAATCCTGACCTATGTGTGGCCTCTATAGCTGTAGGATCGCCTCTCTCTCCTGCCCTTGCCTATTGCTTAATAGCATCCTATTCTATGATGTTTAGGTGTATTTCTTTCTTTATTATTTTTCCCTCTGCTCTGTTCCGTAAGCTCAGCCAAGAATTCTCCTGCTTTAATTTCTGACGCAAACACCCTGATCTGCCCTCGATTAACAATCTTTAATCTCGCTGGGTAGAGTAGATATGCCTCTGCACCTTGTTTCTGAAAGGGGGAAATCAACTGCCTTAGCTTCCATCTTCTTTCAACTGTGACATGACAGAAGTCAGGTCTAGCAAAGAATGTAACATTATCATAAGTCTTCCTAGCGTCTGGCCTTGCTCTGTCCATAATCTCCTGTCTAGCAAGAAAGTTCCCCACAAACACAAGCATCGCTCTTGGCAATACACTCTGTTGGGCCCCATAATTTTTCTTCATTATGAGCGGGAATCTGTGAGCTCTTTGGATTTCCGACTCCCACTGCCACTGGGAGTCTGGGAAAGCTCCTTTCAATAGTTTGATAACATATCCCCTTGGGTCTTGCCCCTCCAGTCCTTCCTCAATACCAAGTAGTCTTACATTGTTACGTCTTTGCCGGTTTTCAAAATCTTCTATCTTCCATTGAAGATCTTCAATTTTCTTCCCTTGTTCATTTTTGAAGTCCTGCCAGTCCGTCATCTCATCCTCCATTCTTCCTGTCCTCTGTTCCATTTCTGAGACCCTCTCCTCCACCACCTCATACTTCCTGTTTAATTTTCTGATTGACGCCTGTATTTTCTTTGTATCCCGCCTTGCCCTCCGACTTTCCACCCTGGCCTCAGACTGTATCTGTTTTAAAGTACCAAACATCATCTCCATCGTTATATTTTGGGATGTATTCCTTACTGGTGACCCCCCACCGGCCCCATTTCCTTCACCAGTCTCTTGATAAATCCCAGAGGTTGCTGAATAGTCCCATGACAATTTTTTATTTTTATTACTCTCTCCACTTCTTCTTGCTCCGGTTTTCTTTTTCCTTTGAGTACTTTTATCCCTTGAGTGTCTGGAATTGTCCGAGTCTGAGCCAGTGGTGGTGATCTCAGTAGTACTGCCCCCCTCCTGTTCACTTAAATCTGTCGAATCTGATCCTTCATTAACGGAGTAGAACTCTGGAGATCCCCCCCTAGCACCTCTGTTCTTAGCCTGCTGCTGTGAATCTAAGCTCGCCAGGCTCCCCCATTTAGTTGACTGAGTGTTGCAGTTACTGTTCGATTCCGCATTTAACCCAGCCTCTACTGTCAGTAGAGCATCCATCATCTGTGTGTTATTCAGTCTTTCCAGTCTTTCAAGCACCCCCAGCTCTTCATTCACTTCCCCGCTCTCCCCTCTGCTCACCGTGATTGTCACTGCCTCTTTCGCTTCCATACCGGCAGCTCCCGCTTGATGCGTGGTGGATTGCAAGGGCTTCGCTGGTTGCCCGGCAACTATCCCGCTTGCGTCCTCGAGGACGTCTTTCGCTTCCGCATTCGGCGTGTGGTGTTTGTTGCCTGATACCTCCTCGTTCTCTGTCTGTAACTAAATTCCGAGGCTCGACCTGGAGGAAAAGGACTCCGTTAAGGTAGGCTGCCTCATGCCAGGCACGTCTTTGGAGGGGAGGGGGAGGGGGTTTATCCTCTGCGCTCAGTGTTTCTCCTTTTCTTTCACCAACGTAGCTTTACTCAGTGGTGTCTCCTTCTGTAGTTTAGAAGCCTCAGCCTCAGCCTCCGTCGCTTGAATCTTCCTTTCTGCCAGCTCATTTTTCTTTTGCTGAGCTTTTGACATAGCAATCGCCGGTGTCGGTGCCTGCTTCTTGCTCGATGCAGCAACTTTCGGAATAGCACCCGTAGTTGTGGCTACTGGCAGCCCTTTGCTCGACCCAACTTGCTTGTCCCTATTGCGCTGAGACATCGTTGATAATCTTCGATGTATGATTCTATTAATCCAGTTTCTCCAATTCTGTAGTGGCTAGCCGTCACACGAGAGCGAGACGGGGCAAGATGGCCGCTACAATGCTGCAGGGAGCAGTCGCATACTACTCTCTCTCCTGCCTACATAGTATCATGTGGGTAGAGTGAAGGAAAGGATGCTCATGCTGGGGGATTGGATTCAGAATGTTACAGTCAGAGGCACTGAAAAAAGACGCCTTGCACAGATAACTTTGGCGACACTACACTTTTTACTCTTAATAGTAAGACCAAACTTATTCAACATCTTACACACATTCCTCAAATGCTCCATGTGTTCCTCATCACATTTAGAAAATATCAAGATATCATCTTGAAAACACTTCACGTATTCACTCATGTCCTTAAAAATATGATACATAGGGGTAGATGTATCAAGAAAGTCGTTTGCGATTTCTTAATAGCGATTCATAGCGAATCGCAATTAAGAAGTCGCACAATGGGATGTATGTAACTTTATGCGATTTTTTTGCGATTCCTTATATGTCGCATAAATTTGTGCGATTTTTTTGCGATTCTTTAATTGCGATAATCGCACAATAAGGAATCGCTAAAATGCATGAATGTGCTGCTGAAAACGGAAAAATAGCTGAGTCATAGTCAGGAAGTGAACTTGATTAGATTCACCTGTATGCCTGAGCCACACCCAGTGGCAGTTTAAAACCAGTTTGGCTGGTTTTAAGACCTGTTTTACCGCACAATGGAGGCTGGAAATGCTGAAGCTGGGCCCTCTACAGAGAAAAGGAAAAGGAAACAGAAGTTTTCTGAGAGGGAGGTGGAGACCTTGATTGAGGAAATGGCCTGCAATCACGAACTACTATTTGGGAAACAGGCGAAATATGTTCCAGATGTCAGAAAAAGAAAGATTTGGCTCGAAATCCAAGAGAAAGTGAATGCGGTTGGAGTGATCCCAAGGTCAATTGATGAGATTAAGAAGCGTTGGTACGACATGCGGCTGAGGGCAAAGGAGAAACTTGCTGAGAGAGTGAAGGAAGCAAATAAAACAGGAGGAGGAACTCCAAATATAGACCAGCCAACCCCACATGAGGAGCTTGTGGAATCAACGATACAACAAGAAAGTGTAACTGGAGTGACCACAATTGACAGTTCAGAACACCAACTTGCAGAAGAAGGTAAGATGGATACAAGACTGATTACATTGATATGTATGGTGTGTGTGATTTCCTGCATGAATGAGTGGATTTGCATTGAGGGTCTTCATTCATGACTGGCTTTAATCACTGTTTTGCATTTCAATTTAGTAAATATTTCGAACTTCATTAGTTTTGCTTTTTATGAGCCAATGACTACCTCTAAATAACTTCAAAAAACATCTGTTGTTTGCACATTTAAATGTTTATTAAGCAGACAGACAGATAAGCAAAATTCTTATGTGCCTCTTTCTGTATTCTCAGATCATGTTGAACAGTCACATGATGTTGAAGCAGAGCAATCTTTCCAAGACAATAATACTGCCCCTGAAGACCTTGTTGACACAAATGAGGAGGAATCCATCACTTTTACTAGGCGTAAAAGAAGACCTGTACCACAACTGCAACCTTTCCTGGACACAGACGAGGAACCTGAGGGAGCAAGAAGTATTGTGCAAGAGTCAGAAAATGCAGTTACCAATGTTGAACTAGTAAATGATTCTGCAAGAAGACGATCGTACTCTGTCAGTACTGCAAGACAGAACAGGGGCGAAGCAATAGATAATGTAAATATATTTGCAGGTTTGGAGCACAACATGCTTAAAGTGCAAGAAAAGCAGCACAAAGCACTGAGGTCCATCAATGCCCAACTGAACAAATTGAACAAAAGTAATACCCATGTGGGGGATGGCATGAGGCGCATGGCTGACTCTTTGGACAGACTTTGTGTTGCTTTAGAGAATACTGAATCAAATAGGGCCAGAGATTCACGTCGACAAAATTTAAAGCTAAAAAAGTACTATACTGCTGTCAACAGACTATGCACTGTATCTGCACAAAGCAATGTTCGCAGCATTACTATGCAACGCATGGTCAGTGAGTGCTCACGAAATGTTGCTAAAGGGCTAGAAAATGTTTCACATTCCTTTGAAGCATTAAATACAAGCAAAAAAGGTGCTACTGCTTCATTTGAGCCCATTGAGAATGAGGACACAGGTAGTGGAAGCAGCAAGAACCCAACACCTACATTGGACACCACTGCCCACAGGAGTGGAAGGCAAGTGTCTCCACAGACATCTGTGAGGAGAAGTGGGCCAGGGCAAAGGAAAAGCAGCAGACAGGCAAAAAAGTGAACATTAAATTTCACAAATCGGAAATGGAAATAGAATGTTAAAATTATGACACAGTTTTTGATGTAAATCCTGTGAAGTAACAGGTTTCTTTTGTCACTAGCATTGCTAAATTCTTTCAAATAAATATTTCAAAGCACAAAACAGCAGTGTAGTTTTATTATCTTACCTAAAAATAATTGTTTGTAATTTCTGCACGCCTTTGACGACCAGCAACAGCTCCTAACCCAGTACCACATCTTCTTGGTGGTGGAACATCATCATTGTCTGAGGATTCAGGTTCACTCACTTCACATTCAGTTCCTTTCCTCATTGCCATGTTATGTAACATTGCACAACTTGTGATAATTTTGCAACACAGGGATGGTTTATATTGCAAAGCTCCACCACTTTTATGGATTCTTCTGAATCGACTTTTTAAAATTCCAAAAGTTCTCTCAATGACTCCACGTGTAGAGCGGTGTGCCTTATTGTATCTTCTTTCATGTACATTTGTTGGATTCAGGTATGGGGTCAATATAAAGTCACGAACTGCATACGCGCTGTCTCCTGCACAGTAATTTGAATAGTTGTTAGTTTGCACTTCAAATTAGTAAATTGGAATCAAGCTCAAGTTAATTGTAAAAGCACTTACCAAGCAGAAACCCATCTCCAAATTCACCAGTACTCAAACGGGCATGTAATCCACTGTGTCGAAATATGTATGAGTCATGACTGCTTCCAGGGAATTTTGCAACAATGTCAGTAATGATGTACTTCGCATTACACACCATTTGAATGTTTAAAGAGTGGTAACTTTTCCTATTCCTATAAAGATGTTCAGTTGCAGCAGGAGGAGTAATGGCAATATGTGTTCCATCTATACATCCAATAACATGTGGAAAATGAGCTATTTGATAAAAGTCATACTTAGAAATTTGGATATCTTGAGGAGTGCTGGAAAGGTAAATGTGATGCTGCAACCTGCTCATCATTGCATCCAAAAACACCCTGAAAAATCTTGAAAATGCACTCTGGGATACTCCTCCTACCTCTGCTATCACCCTTTGAAAAGATCCAGAAGCAAGGAGATGTAGGGAACACAGTACTTGCACATGAGTTGGTATTGAATGTGTCCTGTGTGTCTCATGCTCTAGGAAAGGCTTTAACTCCACAATGAGGTCCAAAATGGTATGTGGATGCAGTCTATATTTTTCAAAAATGTCTTCTTCTGTCTGTTGAAATAAGGTAATCCTCAGTCTGAAAATCCTTTCCTGTCTCTGTCTCCTCTGTGCAAGAGCTCGAATGCGCAGCCTTCTGGCTATCACGTAAAGAGCAGCCATTGTTCTCTTCAAAAAAAGCAGTTGGGTCTGTCATTTATACTTTCAAAAATGTTTGCACCTGGTTTGAGTTAGTGTTATTTGCGAGTTCTTAATCTGCGAAAAATGGATTTTCGGTAAATGCGATTCCGTCATACATCTCTTTGCGAATTCGCAACATATTAGCGATAATCGCAAACAACGAAACATGCAAAATAAAGACTCGCAAAATGAATTCGCAGAAAACGTAAAAATCGCTAATAAAGACACGCAAAAAGTGCGATTTCTAAATTAGCGATGCGAAAATACACATACATCTCAAAAGATGCAAAATGTTCGTTTGCGATTCGTTAAGGCCAAAATTCGCAGAATTTCGCCCTTAACGAATCGCAAACGGCTTGATACATCTAGGCCATAGATCTCTGAAAAACAGAGGCTGCCGACGCCAACCCGAACGGCATCCGTTTAAACTGAAACAAACCCTGTGGTGTGATAAAAGCTGTGAGATGACATGATTCCTCTGCTAACACCACCTGATGATACGCAGATCTTAAGTCCAAAGTGGAAAATATAACACCTCCCCCTAGCATGCTCACCACTTCGTTGATATTGGGCAGGGGATGACAATCTACCACTATGTTTGCATTAAGTGCTCTCAAATCTATGCATAGTCTCAAACATTTGTCTGGTTTGCGTGCGAAAATCACTGGCGAAACCCACTCGGACGATTCTATCTCCTCTATGACATCATTTTTCAACATGTCATTGAGTGCATCACTTAACTCTTCTCTAACATTCAGTGGTACAGGTCTAAGTTTTTGTACAACTGGCATAGCTCGTTGTTTAATCTTAATGACATGAGTGAAACCACTTAGTCTACCTAACTTATCTGAAAAAACTCCAGGAAACTCGTCCGAAAGCGTCTTCCAAACATTACTCTCTTCTACAGACATGACTCTTTTCTCCAACACATCACAATCATGTGACACCATTACGGGATCTTTGTTGCGTGGATTCAAAGTAATATGAAGTTTAAATTGATCCCGCCACCCCAAAACATTCACTCCCTTTACAACAACATACAGTTTGATATATGCAGATTGGTCCTTAAAATAAATCGTGGAAGCAATATACCCTATGAAATCAATACTAGAACCATTAAAGCCTTTCGCCATAACATCAGGAGGACAAAAATCGCTCTTAGAAATTATAGACTTGTACATTTCATCAAAATACTTCTCAGTTATGATGGTCCAAGGAGACCCAGAATCAGCCATCAGCTCTAATTCAACGCCCTTAAATCTAACAATACATTTAGGGGAATCCAAAACATCTTCCTCAAGCAAACTTAAACTTATTAGGGACACAATCATCCCACTTAGTTTATTAGATGCATCAGACACAACATTTTCACATCGAACTAAACTTGAATCAAAATCTGTCTCATCTCTCACACAAGAAATTTCTTTTTTCTTGAAATAACTACTTTTGTCCCCACTTTTCTTTTTATCCTCCTTACAAGAGTTAGAAAAGTGACCAACTTTACCACATTTGTTGCACTCCTTGCCCACAGCAGGACAAAATTTGAAAGAAGCTACATGATTGTAACTTCCACACCTATAACACACAATGCGGTTACGTCCATACTTATAATTTTGGGGCCCTCTTGCAACATTGTTCATTGCACATACATCTTCAGTTAATTTGTCATTCTTACTATTATTATTACTAGTTTCTTCGATGGTTTTCATCCATTTGTTAGACTGTTCAAAAGCTTTAGCAGTAGAAATACATTACAACAAGGTTGGATTCCCTACAATCCACAACTGTTCTTGTGTTTTCTTGCACTTAACATTCACAATTATCTGATCCCTAAGCATCTCATCTGTCATATTACCAAAATTACATGGTACAACTAAAGCTCTCAGACCTGTTAAAAAGTCATCAAACGACTCATTTTCTTTTTGGGCTCTGGTATAGAACTTGTAACGATTTAAAGCTATGCTAGTTGTAGGTTTAAAACGCGTTTCCACACGAAGCATAGCTTCATCAAAGACACCAGCGTCACCAGGAACAGGTGGTAAATTCCTAAAAATGGCTTGCCCTTCGGAACCCAGACAATGGAGAAAAATATTTTTCTTCCTTTCATTTCCCATCCTTTCCCCATCAATAGCTTTTAAATAAGTAAAAAACTCCTCCTTCCATCTGTTCCATGGAATGGGAGAGTCACCTTTACTTTGCAGAAATTTTGAAGGAGGATCAAACTGCATTTTTAACCAGTAAACACAATTAGCCCAAAAATGAACAACAGAAATGAAATGAAAATGAAGTAAAATAAAATGAAACAATACACTAAAATACTATAAGTAAATCTGATACTAGTTCATGAGTACACAAGCTGTGTACATCAGCGATATTCCACGTGAGATTCCAAGCGTGTTGTAAGTCTTACCTATATTTTGGTAAGAATTTCCAAACGTAGTTGTAGTGGAATAAGCACGAACATATGTTGGTAAAAGTCTTTAAATCTTTGAGGTTAAGAATACCTTTAATTATAGTCCCGTTGCGTAGAAACTCTTATTTTGTTGAAAACGTAACACCAGAGGCTTCAAAAGAGTGCGCAATGCTCGGCGGCGCTTGTAAGATTTCAGAAGTAAACAAATATGGCCGCTGCTTACGCGTTACGCATTACATCATGCGTCATGTGATACTCGGCATCTGTATCCATGGTTACGGCTCGCTCCAACACGGTGGCGCATGGAAACTGCAGCTGCACGGTTTTGTTCGCGTGTCACTTTCAAAGGTAAACACAAGCGAAATAAAGGTTATTTTGTCAAAAATCGTGAAATTTTGCAGCAAAGACTTACAGCGATCGTAGTTTTAGCGAAGTCCAGCGTCTTTCACCATGCAGTCCCAAATATAACGATATTGCAGAATCAGTGGAGGTAACATATAATGTAACATATAATGCCAAGGGAAATAGAGTTTAAAAACTCCCAATTCTTGATCAAGTGTGTTGCGTTGGGTCACACTCCAAGATCCATAAGCCTCTGGAAAGTAAATCCTTTTAAAACCAAAAATATTTTTCTTAAATAGAATAATATCCAAAAATTCTTCAAAATCAGATGTACCACGCCTGTGCTGCTGCTGTAGAAGTAGTAGGTACTGGTCACCCTCGTCGCCAATTTTGTAAGAAATCAATAGTAGATCCAAGAAATCCAAGATAAAATCCAAGATTTATTAAACTGCAGCACAGTACTTCCACTCTCCAAGTTGTCAGTCTCAGTTAAAACATTTCAGTTCATAACAATTCTAAATGGAATCCAACAGACAGTGTGCATGAGCAGATAATAAAAGGCATTCTATTTAAAAGGGAAATATGTACAAAAATGGAATCATGAATTAAAAGGGAAATATGTATGGATAAGAATATAACACGCACCTTTGTCCGGCTTAACAAATGTCTCAGAAGGTTTTTCAGGCGCCCCTGTTCACAACCCTGTTTCTGGTCCTTTGTCTATTTCTGTCGGGCCTTGTCAATTGAAAGCACCGTTGATTTTGACGACCGGTTGTAATGAAAACCTGCTTGGTTTAGACTTGTTAAAACGCCTGTATGCGACATTGTACTGCTCTCCGTCAGGAGTACAGCTTACGTTAGGTAAGAGAATCATCTCCCCGATGTACTTGTCAATGGATGCACTCCCACTGGAGCTGCGTTCTCTCCCTGATACTCTTTGGGCGACTGGTCCTAATGATGTAGGTCTTTTGGAAATTCCTCCTTATGTAGTAACCTTGAAAGCAAATGTCAAATTCCCACGAATACCACAATATAAGATCTCTAACGAAGGCGAACGTGAGCTCTTATTGATAGTGCAAGATTTGATCCAAAAAGATGTAATAGAGGAAACTAGAGGAAATGTCTGTAACAGCCCTGTACTGCCAATTCTAAAACGCACTGATCCTTCAAAACCTCCAGTCTATAGATTTGTAATTGACCTTAGAGAGGTTAACAAAATTGTGATTCCACAGTTTCCTGTGGTTCCAGACATTACTGCATTGTTAACGTTGATTCCTGCAACAGCCACATGGTTTTCCGTGATCGACTTGAAGAATGCCTTTTTCAGCATTCCAATAGCCGAAGAAAGCAGAGACATTTTCGGCTTCTCTCTAGGAGGCCGAAGCTTCAGGTTTAAACGTGCCCACAAGGCTATTGTGAAAGCCCATCCATTTACAGTCAGGCATTAAAAAGTCAGTTAGATTCTTTTGTACTTCCTCCTGGTTCTGCTTTGGTGCAATATGTAGATGATCTTCTAGTGGCTGCCGATGACAAGGAAACTTGCAAAGCAGCTACAATTTCCCTACTGCATCATTTGTCTGATTTAAATCACAAGGTGTCACCTTCCAAAATGCAATATTGTTGTCAAGAAGTGACCTACCTAGGTCATCTCTTGTCAAAGGAGGGAAGAAGGTTGACCCCAGAGAGAATAAAAGCAATTACACAGATGAATGTTCCTAACACACAGAGAGAAGTGTGTGCGTTTTTAGGTATTACCTCATACTGTAGGCAATGGATCCCAAATTTTTCACTTTTGGCAAAACCATTGGTGGCCCTGACTGGAAAAGGTGTTCCGAGTCCGGTGCCATGGTCTGCCGAATGTCAGCAGAGCTTTTCTGAGTTACGAAATGCACTGTGTTCAGCTCCGCTGTTGGGAACACCTGACTACAGTAAGCCATTTACACTCTATGTTCACGAGAGAGAAGGTTGTGCATTGAGTGTTCTGACGCAACAATTTGGTGATAAACATCGCCCCTGTGCGTATTTGTCATCAACATTAGATCCGGTAGCCAGAGCATTGCCAAGTTGCTTGAGAGCTACAGCAGCAGCTGCAGTGTCCATTCGACAATCTGCTGGTTTGGTCATGAACAACATGCTAGTGGTCATGGTTCCACATGCCGTGGATACACTCATGAACCGAACAAAGACACAGCATCTCACCAGTGCTAGATTATCAGGCTATGAGCTGACACTGCTAGCAAGTCATATTCAGATTAAAAGATGCAATGTATTGAATCCAGCAACACTGTTGCCGACTAATCAGGAGTCGAGTGATTCTGAACCACATGACTGTTGTTTTAGAACTGAGGAGGAGACAAAAGGACGGATTGATCTTAAAGACACTCCGTTATCAGACCCAGATGGCACGTTGTATGTCGACGGGTCTTGTTTTAAATTGGAGAATGGTGATGTAACAGCTGCCTACGCAGTAACGACTTTGAGTACGATTGTGGAGACTGCAAGAGTGAGTCAGAATTCTGCCCAAGCTGCAGAATTAATTGCATTGACTAGAGCGTGTGTTTTAGCTAAGGGAAAGAGAGTGAATGTGTTCACAGATAGTCAGTACGCGTTCGGTGTAGTGCATAGTTTTGGTCGATTGTGGAAGGAAAGAGATTTTATTACGTCCCATGGGACTAAGATCCAACATGGTCAGCTAGTCAATGACTTGTTGGAATCTCTAACCTTACCAATGGAAGTTGCGATTGTGAAGTGCAGTGCTCATCGAGCAATCACAGATGATGTTGGTCGTGGAAATGCTTTTGCTGATGAGACAGCTAAACAGATAGCTAGGAATACGATGAGTGGGATGTATGTGGCAACGTCTGCAAGGTGGGTTGCTGAATCGGGAATGTGTGAGGACACAGTGGAAAGTGTGAAAGCAATTCAGAATGAAGCGACTGAAGAGGAAAAACTTGCATGGAAAGAGAAAACGGGTAAATTGGACTCAAGTGGATGTTGGATCGATTTGTCGGAGCAGCAGCGTTGGATGTTGCCTGATGCGTATGTGCTTGCGGTGGTAACAATGGCGCACGGAGCAGCGCACATCAGTTCTAAAGGGATTTGTAAGATGTTGGCTCCAGTCTGGAAGAATGATGGAATTAGTAAATGTGCAGAAAGAGTGGTGAGAAACTGCATGATATGCCTGATGCATAATCCTGGCAAGGGAACCCCCACACCCACTGCTCATTTCGCTCCTCCTTCCTGCCCCTTCGAAGTGATTCAGTTGGATTTCATTCACATGGATCGATGTAACAACCTTAAATATGTCCTAGTGGTGGTCTGTGCTTTTTCAAGATGGATCGAAGCATATCCACTAAAAGATAATACTGCCTTGTCCACTGCCAAAATCCTCCTAAAAGAATACTTCCCCAGGTATGGCATGCCACGGATTGTATGGTCAGATAATGGGAGTGAATTCATAGGGAAAGTTATGCAGAGTGTGTGTACGGGCTTAGGGATAAGGCAGAAGTTTCACAGTGCGAATCACCCCCAGTCAACAGGTTTGGTTGAAGGGTACAATGGTACCCTCAAGCTGAAACTAGCCAAGATACAAGCCTCCACGGGTTTGTCTTGGCCAGACGCACTACCTTTGGCCCTGTTATCCACAAGAGCGACTGTGCATTCCCGAGTAGGGCTCAGCCCCTACGAGATTGTGTTCGGTCGCCCTGCTAATGTTTGGGGGGTACCAAGACCTAGGGAGTTTAAACAACTGGAATACCCAATGCTAATTGATTACCTTTTTGACTTGACTGCTAAATTGAGTCTCATTCACCAACAGGTTTTCGATGCATTACCAAAGCCTCCGGAAAGTCCAGGCCATCAGCTGAAACCCGGAGACTACATCGTTATCAGAAATTTTGGATGGACCAGGAACCTCCAACCCAAATTTGTGGGCCCGTTTCAAGTGCTGTTGGCGACAAGGACTGCTGTACGTGTGGCTGGACGGAAAAACTGGGTCCACGCGGCCCATACTAAGCGTGTACCCCTTCCACTTCCTTATGACAACTGGGTTAGGCAAGGAATTGGTGCCTCTGATACAGAACCTGTTCCTAGATATGTTCCTTTCAGTGATGCAGAACTGATAACTGATTCACCGAACTCTGACTCTCCTTCTGAAGCTGCTTCTCTGATCACTGACCAGAACACTGCATCAAACGAACATTTGTCCTCTGCGAACTTGAACATTGTTACTCCTGCTGAGAACAGACTTTTCCCGGATCAAACTACGCCAGGAAAACTGAGATACAACCTTCGTTCTCACTCTAAGGACAAATAAAGCAGGAAACTGCCTATTTTTTTTTTATATTTTGCTCTGATACATCGCCTCCAGCCAGGAAGCTTGCTGAAAATTTTGTATTTCCCTGTGCATTTCTGTTGTTCTTATTGCCTTGCCGTCTGGGTCGCCGTAGGGTCGTGGCTTTGTGCCTAGTTGAATCTGCGGGGGCCAGACACAAGGTCGGTCTTTCTGTTAGTTCTGGGAACTCCCAGGGCTGATAGAGGCATTTTCAACTACGTACATATCATCAGTGGTCGCAAGCGGTTGTAGAAGATGGAGCTTCCTGGGCTGCACCGAGAGAATGTAATTCATGTTCGCAGAAATAGATTATACAGAGTTCTACATAACAAGTGTTTTCTGATACAATGTGCAATTACGTTTTTGATTATTTTGATAATGTTGGTGGGTGGAATTGTCTTTAGTATCCATTTAATTTTTGCACCGATAACAACTACAGTACCTCCCTCTGATCCTGTTTCTCCTACTGTTGCTTCTTTTCATTCCTGTCATTCGTTCCCCGAACATGAGCAAGCTCGACGCTCAGAATTCATAAATAACACTTTTGTACAGCTCTTGCATCAACACCAACTGGTAGTTAACACAACAGACTGCTGGGTATGTGGTTTGATACCACACACTATGGATAAAGGCATTCCCTATCTGGTCTTGCCTTTTAGCTATAATGGATCATTTCGGGCCTTTCAGACTATACTTGTTTATGCCCTCGAGACCTATCCCCCGCGTCCTCCACGTTCCACCAAGTATAACTCCGCTAATAAAGCCTTGATCAAGGGAACCATTGACATGATTAAAGACGTCAATAACACCCCATCTTATCCTAAGGATGAGCTACGAGTATATCTGAGTTGGAATTCTACGGAGTATAGCATTAGTTTGGGTGAAAGCAAGCGTAAGAGCTCCACTCCAGTTTGGGTCGTACCACACCGAGGTCAAGTCTGTTTGCAAGGTAATGGGAGAAATCCAAGAGCTCGGCTAGGGAAGAGTGACTGTGTTGAAACTTACGTATATCCATCAAACTCTTCCCCTGCCTTCCTAACTGCTAAGGGTACCTACTTCATCTGTCGAGATAGGGCATATACATGGTTGCCTGCTGACTTTTCAGGTTCATGCTATATTGCTCGACTGTTGCCTCCGACATACACTGCCTCCCCAGATTATCACAAGACCAGAGTAGTAAGAGGTGTTTTCAGCAAAGAAGATACCGCTGTTCAGGAAGCCGGAGACTTTTTCAAAGGTTTCCTTCCGTTCTGGGGGCCTATGGCCAATAGTAGAAATCTACGTCAGCTAACACGGGTAGTTGAGTCTACTATTACAGAAACTGCTGGTGCCCTTAGTAATTTAACAGCTGAGCTCCAGGCGGATCGTCTCATGACGTTACAGAACCGTATGGTTCTTGATGTAATACTTGCAGATCGAGGTGGGGTATGCAGAATGATCCAATCGAGCTGCTGTGTTTATATTCCCAATAATGCTCCGACCGTATACGAAGCGATCTCTAAGCTACACAAGATTTCCGACTCTATTCATGTAGACAAGGGAAATTGGTCGTTAATGGAATGGTTTGGGACTCTACTATCAGCATGGAGATGGAAGGTTCTGATGGTCGTTGGTATTTTCTTAGTATTCCTATTCTCGTGCTGTCTTATTATCCAATGTGGTCCTGCTTTGTGTAGCCTCTGTGCTGCAACCTGTTTTAGAAAACCGCCTGTGTTTGGAGACAAGGTGCGAGAAAGGATAATGCTGCAACAACATATCACTGACCTAATGAACATCGAGATAGATTCTGACATAGACTGCGTAATTGCCTATGTAAGGGCAAAAGGAGGGTCTGAGGTTCCGTGACGATTCGAACCGTGTTTTCGACATCGTCGTAAACTCATAATTTTGGTACCAGTGAACCGTAAATGATCCATATAGTTCATCCTGATGTTTTCGCTATGCTACGAGCAAGAGCACTCTAGTTATGAACACATTTCCGATGCACCGATGGCATCCATTTTAGATCATGGCATCCATCTTGTATTCTTGCCCTCACATAGTCAATGGACACGCAGTGACCTCTGATCAACTCATTTCACTTAAGGACACGTAGGCTTTAGCCGGCGATTCACCTTGCTAGTGACACGTGCACCTTAGGACAGAAACGCTGTGGCCGCATGACTCTGCAAAAGTTGCCTCCTCTGCCTGAGGCCAGTCCTGCTATACTGGTTCTCGTGCTCGTTGGCCTGATCATGATTAGGCGGCTGAAGTTGGTAGCCTTGCCCATTTACGACCCACAAACATCTCTTATCCTTTTTTTCTATCTTCTGCACCTGGCTCTGCTCTTTTCCTTCTGGGCCTTTATTAGGGGGAGGTAACGAAATTTACGAGGAGGCGGTCCGGCTCTTGAATGAAAAGATGACATGGGATTATGATCGAACAGTGGGAACCTCTCATTCGTAATGTTTTGACATCAGAAATTTGTTGACGATTCCTGTTTAACGCCAAATATTTATTGTTGAGGACATAAAGTTTAAGAAACGTACTAGTATGTGGAGAATGTTGCCCCCAGCTAAAAAACTTGTATTTAAGGAGCAACCAACTTAGTGCAAATCGAACAGGCTCCTAGAATCTGCCCGTGTGTAGTTTCTGTGACTTCTGTGTCCCTGCAGTAATAAACCTTTGGTCTTTGACGCCACCATCGAGAAGCCCGTGTTTCTGTTTATTTGTGCACCGAGACAGGTAGAACTCAGGGGTCTTCGGGTGTTGTCCCTGACACCTCTGGACCTTAATAAAAGTCCAGAACTCCACCACAAGGGCTTCAAGGGTGCATTTTTGGCGAGAGAGCGGCCCCGGCAGGCAGCGGGCCGCTCCCCCAACACCGGGCACCATTTCCCGAGCCTAAGAGAGGCTCCAACGAGTGGGAGCATTTCCTTTGAGCCACGAGGTGCCCCGGTGGCATCAAGTTGATTTAGAGCCCAGCGAGGCTCTTGGCAGGCATTATCTCTTTGAGTACAGAGCCCTGAGAGGCTCCGACCCGGCCTCATTGTTCTCCGAGCCCCGAGTGGCTCTCCAGTTGTCTGGGGTCCCCCGAGAGGGCCCCCCCCTGCCCACATACGTGACGAGCCCCGAGAGGCTCAGGGGCACCCCTGTTCTTCGAGCCCAGAGAGGCTCTTGCCCCCACAGTCATTTTAAGAGCCCAGAGAGGCTCATCAGTGCCACAGTGGTGGTTCTTGAGCCCACGAGGCTCCAACGTTGCTCTAACTTTCCCTGCGCCAGTTGCCCAGCACTTTGTGGGCAACTGCCACGTTTAGGCCCTGACATTGGGACACAGGGACTGTCACAGGTGGTGACTTATCTGAGTTTTGCGCAACTGTGTTTTTGCTTACACCTCTGAATGTATTGCGATGCATCATGTGTTTTCCCTCCTTACACCTCTGAATGAATGTTATGCATTGCATCATGTGTTATGTTCTTACACCCCTACAGGTAGTGTGATATGTAGGTGGTTGTTTTCTCCCTAGTGCAGGTGGTGCTAGTGAGGTCCTGGTTACCAGTAATTACTGGTTGTGTGCTCTATTTTTATATTTTGTGCTACAGTAATTTACATTCTAAGTGCTATTTCTGAAAGTGTTACTTCTGATTCCTGACAGTGGTCCAGGTGGCCCTGTCTTGTAAATATCCCCTGTAAATTCTGCCCGTGCCCCTGGCACATTGTAAAGTGTGTGTTTTTATCTAATGTGTTTTGGTAATACAAAGGCTATTTTTATATATAACCTTGTGTGGAGTTTCCTTTGTGGTGGGCCTTGGGTGTTGTTGCTGGGGTGCGTGCGCAAATACTTAACTCACATCGCCTCCAAGTTTAGCCTTGCTGCTCGCGCTGAGGTTCCGTGACGATTTGAACCCGTGTTTTCAATATTGTCGGAAATACATAATATTGGTATCAGCGAACCGCAAATGATCCATTTAGCATATCCTGGTGTTTTCGCTACGCTACGAACAAGAGCACTCCTTTTATAAACACATTTCTGATCTACCCACGGCATCCATCTTAGATCATGGCCGCCATTTTGTGTTTCTTGCCCTCACATACGCAATAACCTCTGATCACTTCATTTCGATTAAGGACACGTAGCCTTAGCCGGAGATTCACCTCTGTCATGACACGTGCACCTTAAACCAGATCACGCTGTAGCTGCATGACTCGACAAAGGCTGCCTCCTCTGCCCGAGGCCAGTCCTGCTAAACTGGTCTTCGTGTCCATTGTCCTGATCACGATTAGGCGGCCGAAGCCGATAGCCTTGCCCATTTACAACCTACAAACATCCCTTATCCTGCTTTTCTATCTTCTGCACCTGGCTCTGCTCCTTTCCTTCTGGGCCTTTATTAGGGGGAGGTAACGAAATTTACGATGAGGCGGTCCGGGTCTTGAATGAAAAGTTGACATGAGATTATGATGGAAAAGTGGGAACCCCTCGTTCGTAATGTTTTGACATCAGATATTGTCGACGATTCCTGTGCAATGCCAAATATTTACTGTTTAGGACACAAAGGTTTGGGAATGTACTAACATGTGAAGAATTCGCCTGAAGGCCAAAATTTAGTATATAAGGAGCAACCCTCTTTGTACAATTTGAACAGGCTCCTAGTTACTGCCCATGCGTAGTTTCTGTGACTTCTGTGTCCCTGCAGTAATAAACCTTTGGTCTTTGACGCCACCATCGAGAAGCCCGTGTTTCTGTTCATTTGTGCACCAAGGCAGGTGGAACTCCGGGGTCTTTGGCTGTTGTTCCCTGACACCTCTGGACGGAACCAAAAAGTCCAGAACTCCAATTGGCGCCCCACGTGGGGCGACGTCATTCGGTACCGGTCCAAAAGCCTGAAGAGTTCGAGAAGCTTCGTGTGAAGATTCCTGAGGGAGGCGCCCCACTTCATCGATCCCGGCATATCGCAAAAGTGGCCCGAAGTTCTCTTCCACGAGGGTTCCCGTTCAGGACGGCTGCAGTGGGCCGTTGCCTTGACCGTCGCCCTGTCTTGGACCCGAGGTGCAGTCCTTAGTACAGCGAAACGTGACGGGTTTCTCCTTGGTGACGTCTTCAGTGCCTCAGTTAAGTATTTAGTGGTTGCTAGCTAGTTACTTTGTGAGGGTTGTTAAAATCCTTTTTGGTTCTTGGTTTGGTTTAGTCTCGTAAGATTATCACTGGTTGTTCTGGTTACGATAATCTATTTGGTTTAGTTTGGGTATCGATACATCAGTTTGTTTTGGTAGGCCTAAGTTCTTGGTTCGAGTGCACATATCTGTTTCGTGTTTTGTTTGTTTTGTGTTCCGGACTGAAAAATGGTAAGTCGGAGAAACTGTATGTTGTCATGTTTCGGTTGCAACAGTGACTCACGATTGGAGGACTCATGTCTGGTTCCTCCGATTGGGACTCCCCTATATGACTTGTATTGTAAACATGGTGTGGGTCCTATATCTTATAATGAGGTATGGGTCCGATACACTGAGAAAGATGGTGTCCTTAGTTGGCCACTGCATGGTAGTTTTGAACCCGAAATTCTCGACAATTTAGAAGCGAAATTGTTTAGGAAGAAAGCCCGGCCGGCAATGTTTGATTCTTTCCGTTACTGGCGAAAAGAATCCAAACAGAGGGAAATGAAAAGGTTAAAGAAAGAACAGAAAGAGAAAGAAGAGTTGACTCTAGAACAAGCAACTAAGCAGTTGCAGGATAACGAGTGTGAGAAAGCCATAGAGGTGGCCATTAGAGAGCACAATTTAGCGATTGACAAGTGCTATCCTGCCTTGCCATCGAAAACGGCTAAGATACTGGAGGATTCTGAAAACGATCCTCTGCTATCTTATTTGTTACGGTCACCTCCACCGTATGCACAAGGTGTTACGGCCCAATTTGTGCCAAATGTACAATTGCCGATTGCTGGACAACCTGGTGTTCCTGCTCCTGTCCCTCAGAATCAGGTTCCCGTACCTCCTGTGGTCAATGTAAATGTTCCTACGGCTCCTCCTCTTCCTGGGTTGCCGACTTCTATACCAGTATCTGTCTCGCTCGCATCTACTGTTCCACAAACTATTTTTCTCGATACTCCTACTGTTCCATTATCTGTTCCTACCTCTACTGTGTTCTCTACGTCTGCGAGTGTGTTGACTCCACTTTCTGTTCGTCGGAGAATCACTGATTCTGTGTCTAATATGCTGTCTCCTTTCTATAAAACCTTAATCAAGACTCCTACTTCCGACTCTGTTCAGAGACGTAGTCAGCTTCCGAGTATTGAGGAACGGGGAATTTTAGATTCCACGGCTCTCAGATGGATTTCGAAGAGTAGGAGATATAGTACGAGAGATGTGCTAGACACTTTTATGCAGTGGAAAGAACCAACGCAACGGTATGTCTTTGACGAGATGTGCTCGTTGTTACGTGAGGAGATAGAAGAAGATGATGTTGAATCAAATTTAGAAGACTTAATTAAGGTTCAGAAAGAGTTTGCTGCAGGAATGATAGTAGGTGAAAATATAGAAGAAGCGATGGAACTGATTTTAAGTTATAGGAACGACCCATCACTTCGTTCACCGAGAGATTTAGAGAAAAGCAAGACGAAGCTAAGTCGCCAATATCCAATGAGGGAGGTTCCTCCAATTTGGCGCGATGCTGTGCAAGCTGATGCAGTCCGTGGTATTGCAGCCGCTCCGGCCCAATTCCAAAGAGTGTGGATACACATTCCGTGGAAACGAGCTGAAGTGCTAGCAGTGAAGCAGGCCTTGCCAGATCCGCGTAAGAATCCTGCTGGATACTATAAGGAATTAACACAGACAGTTGAGGCTTGTATAATGAACTTAGCAGACATCGATATGTTATTTGGCAATGTAGTTCCGCAACCAGTGTGGGCTAAAATTCGTAGAGAGGATCATCAAGTTGCCTTAGGTGGTGATTGGGCAGCTATCACTGCAGCGGATGGTCAGCAAACAGGTGGTGCAAAACCTGAACCCTTAATTGCTAACCTTCCAGGTAGAATAATAGACTTAATGAAGACTCTAATGCCCGCATTGCGTGTTAATTGGGACAAGTTGTCCGCATGCAGGCAGAAGAAAGACGAAAGTGTCTCCGACTTTTTCACGAGGTTCGAAGAGACTTTTGTAGATCATAGTGGTCAGGACATGAGCACAGAAGGAGGACAGAGACTGTTTGTCGATAAATTTGTGCATAATTTGTTACCTGAATTATGCAATAAATTAAAGGATTCAGAGAGTGCGTGGGCTGTTTCCACAACTGCGCAAATACTTGCAACTGCACAGTATTACGAAAATAGGGATAAAGAGGAAAAGGAGAAATCAGACAAGAAAACGAAAGACTTAAAGACTAAAGTTCTTTTGCAGCAGGCGTATCCGCCTCGCACGAATCAGACTAATATGCAACAGGGTTCATATCAAAGAACAGATTATAGTACATCGAGACCTCAATATCAGTGGAACCAATGTGCGTACTGTAAGAAAGAGGGTCACTATAAAAATGAATGTCCGATCTTAGCGCAAAATAATGCAGCAGCAGCTCAGAGAGGTCGTGGTGGTTTTGTGCAGAATTCTAGAGGTCGAGGGCGAGGTACTATGCCTCCACAAACGAACGATCGTCCTTCCAATCACTTCGATCAACGAAATGGACAGTCTACTCAGCAAAATAGATCTCAACAATATCTTGTTGAAGATTATTGTGAAGTGGATGAGGGATTTCAGCAAAATGGGTACTAGGACAGCCATGGACAGAGAGAGGGAGTAGTATCAGTTCCAGTGGATCAGAGTGGGCCTTATGTCGCAGTAGCAACATCAGGTGTAGTCGAACCGTTTCTGTTGGATACTGGTGCCGCAAAAAGTTCTATCATTCATGCGAAACTCCCTGGCGCACCTTTGTCCGGCTCAACAAATGTTTCTGTAGGTTTTTCAGGCGCCCCTGTTTACAACCCGATATCTGGTCCTTTGTCTATTTCTGTTGGACCGTGCCACTTGAAAGCACCTCTGATTTTAACGACGGGTTGTAATGAAAATCTGCTTGGTTTAGATTTGTTAAAACGACTATATGCGACATTGTACTGTTCTCCGGAAGGAGTACAGCTTACATTGGGTAAAAATATCACTTCTCCGATGTACTTGTCAATGGATGCACTCCCGCCAGAGCTGCGTTCACTCCCTGATTCTCTTTGGGCGACTGGTCCTAATGATGTAGGCCTTTTAGAAATACCACCATATGTAGTAACATTGAAAGCAAATGTAAAATTTCCAAGAATTCCGCAATACAAAATATCTAGTGAAGGTGAGCGTGCACTTTTATTGATTGTGCAAGATTTGATTAAGAAAGGTGTGGTTGAAGAAACTAGAGGAAATGTCAGTAACAGTCCTGTACTACCGATTCTGAAACGAACTGATCCCACAAAGCCTCCAGTGTATAGGTTTGTTATCGACCTTAGAGAAGTTAATAAGATTGTAGTTCCGCAGTTTCCTGTGGTCCCAGACATTACTGCCTTGTTAACATTAATTCCTGCTACAGCCACTTGGTTCTCAGTCATCGACTTGAAGAATGCCTTTTTCAGCATTCCGATAGCCGAGGAAAGCAGAGATATTTTCGGCTTCTGTCTAGGAGGTCGAAGTTTCAGATTCAAACGCGCTCCACAAGGCTATTGTGAGAGCCCATCTATTTACAGTCAAGCATTAAAAAGCCAGTTAGATTCCTTTGTCCTTCCTCCAGGTTCTGCTCTGAACAGTATGTAGACGATCTTTTAGTGGCTGCCGATGACAAGGAAACTTGCAAAGCAGCTACGATTTCGTTATTACATCATTTGTCTAATTTAAATCATAAGGTGTCACCTTCGAAAATGCAATACTGCTGCCAAGAAGTGACCTACCTAGGTCATCTCTTGTCAAAGGAGGGAAGGAAGTTGACCCCAGAGAGAATAAAAGCAATTACGCAAATGAGTGTTCCACGCACACAGAGAGAAATACGTGCCTTCCTAGGTATTACCTCTTACTGTAGGCAGTGGATCCCTAATTTTTCTCTTTTAGCAAAACCGTTGGTAGCTTTGACTGGGAAAAATGTTCCGAGTCCGGTGCCATGGTCTGATGAATGTCAAGAAAGTTTTACTGAATTACGAAAAGCATTGTGTTCAGCTCCTGTATTGGGTACACCTGATTACAGTAAGCCATTCACGCTCTATGTTCATGAGAGAGAAGGTTGCGCGTTGAGTGTTCTGACACAGAAGTTTGGTGATAAACAACGCCCTTGTGCGTATTTTTCATCAACATTAGATCCGGTAGCTAGAGCGTTGCCTAGTTGTTTGAGAGCTACAGCGGCAGCTGCGGCTTCCATTCGACAATCTGCTGGTTTGGTGATGAACAACATACTAGTGGTCATGGTTCCTCATGCGGTGGATACACTCATGAATCGAACGAAGACACAACACCTTACCAGTGCAAGACTATCTGGTTATGAGCTAACATTACTAGCGAGTCATATTCAGATCAAAAGATGTAATGTATTGAATCCAGCAACGCTGTTGCCGATTGACCAAGAGTCGAGTGATTCCGAACCACATGATTGTTGTTTTAAAACGGAGGAAGAGACAAAAGGACGCATTGACCTAAAGGATACTCCGTTATCCGATCCAGATGGCACGCTGTATGTGGACGGGTCATGTTTTAAATTGGAGAATGGTGATGTGACTGCTGCTTACGCAGTAACGACTTTGAAGACGATTGTGGAGACTGCAAGAGTGAGTCAGAATTCTGCCCAAGCTGCAGAATTAATAGCTCTAACAAGAGCGTGTGTTTTAGCTAAGGGAAAGAGAGTGAATGTCTTTACAGATAGTCAGTACGCATTTGGCGTGGCCCATAGTTTTGGCCGTTTGTGGAGAGAAAGAGGTTTCATTACGTCCCATGGGACTAAGATTCAACATGGTCAGCTAGTTAACGACTTGTTGGAATCTCTAACCTTGCCGACTGAAGTTGCGATTGTGAAGTGCAGTGCTCATAAAGCAATCACGGAGGATGTTGGTCGCGGGAATGCTTTTGCTGATGAAACTGCTAAACAGACAGCTAGAGACACGATGAGCAGAATGTATGTTGCTACGTCTGCAAGATGGATTGCTGAGTCTGGAATGTGTGAGGATACTATGGAAAGTGTGAAAGAGATTCAGAAAGAAGCAACTGAGGAGGAAAAACGTGTATGGAAAGAAAGTATGGGCAAGTTGGATTCGAATGGGTGTTGGATTGATTTGACAGAACAGCAGCGTTGGATGTTGCCTGATGCGTATGTGCTTGCAGTGGTGACGATGGCGCATGGAGTAGCACATATAAGTTCTAAAGGAATCTGTAAAATGTTGGCTCCAGTCTGGAAGAATGATGGGATCAGTAAGTGTGCAGAGAGAGTGGTGAAAAATTGTATGGTATGCCTGATGCATAATCCTGGCAAGGGAACTCCAACTCCAGCTGGTCACTTCGCTCCTCCTTCCTGCCCCTTTGAAGTGATTCAGTTAGACTTCATTCACATGGATCGCTGTAATAATTTGAAATATGTCCTGGTGGTAGTCTGTGCTTTTTCCAGGTGGATTGAAGCATACCCACTAAAGGACAATACTGCCCTATCAACTGCCAAGATTCTTCTCAAAGAATATTTCCCTAGATTCGGTATGCCACGGATTGTATGGTCAGATAACGGAAGTGAGTTTATAGGGAAAGTTATGCAGAGTGTGTGTGCTGGCCTAGGTCTGAAACAAAAGTTCCACAGTGCGAACCATCCCCAGTCTGCTGGTTTAGTGGAGGGTTACAATGGCACCCTTAAGCTGAAACTAGCTAAAATACAAGCATCCACAGGTTTAGCCTGGCCAGACGCACTTCCTTTGGCTTTGTTATCAACGAGAGCAACTGTACATTCTAGAGTGGGGCTTAGCCCTTATGAGATAGTGTTTGGCCGTCCGGCAAATATTTGGGGTGTGCCGAGACCTAAGGAGTTTTGTTCTTTAGAATATCCTATGTTGATAGACTACCTTTACGACTTGACTGCTAAATTGAGTCTTATTCACCAACAGGTTTTCGATGCTTTACCAAAGCCTCCGGAGAGTCCAGGGCATCAGCTGAAACCAGGAGATCTTGTGGTTATCAGGAATTTCGCGAGGACGAAGAACCTTCAGCCGAGATTCGTCGGCCCCTTCCAAGTCCTGCTGGTAACAAGAACAGCAGTTCGTGTGGCTGGTCGCAAGCATTGGGTGCATGCATCCCACGTAAAGCGTGTACCTTTGCCACTTCCTTACGACGACTGGGTGAAGAAGGGAATTGGTTCCTCCGAATTTGAAAGCACGCCAAAATTCATCCCTTTCAGCGATGCCGAATTGATCACTGACACTCCAAGCTCTGACTCTCCTTCAGAAAAGACTCTTTTGAACTCTGAACATTTGTCCCCTGCATCAGAAAAAACTCTGTCATCTGCGAACTTGAACACTGCAACAGCTACCAGTGATACGCTATTTGCCGATCAGACAGTACCTGCGAAGCAAAGATATAATTTACGAAACCGTAAAATGGACAAATAAAGCAGGCAACTGCCTATTGTGATATATTGAAATTTTGAACTTTTGCCTTCAGCCAGGAAGTTTGCTATTATTTTGTTGTTTTAAAATTGCCTTGCCGTCTGGGTAGCCGTAGGGTCGTGGCTGTGTGCCTAGTTGAATTTGCAGGGGTCTGACACAAGGTCGATCTTTCTGTTGGTTCTGGGAACTCCCAGGGCTGATAGAGGCATTTTCATCTACGTACACATCATCAGTGGTCGCGAGCGGATTGTAGAAGATGGAGCTTCCTGCGCTGCAAAGAGAAAATGTGATTTATGTTCGCAGAAACAGACTTTGCAGAATCCTTCACAGCAAATGCTTTTTGAGGCAATGTGCCATTACATTCTTGATTGTTTTGATAACGTTGGTGGGTGGAATCGTTTTCAGTATAAATTTGATTTTTGTGCCAGTTACTACAGTACCTCCCCTTGATCCTGCTACTTCTACTGTTTCTTCTATACACTCTTTTCATTCGTTTCCCGAACATGAGCAAGCCCGACGCTCAGAATTCATTAACAACACTTTTGTACAGCTCTTGCACCAACACCAACTGGTAGTTAACACTACAGACTGCTGGGTGTGTGGCTTGATACCCCACACTATGGATAAAGGTATTCCTTATCTGGTTTTGCCTTTCAGCTACAATGGATCATTTCAGGCGCTTCAAACCATCTTTGCTTATGCCCTTGAGACCTATCCTCCACGTCCACCACGTTCCACTAGATATAACTCTGCCAACAAAGCTTTAGTCCAGGGAATTATTGACATGATCAAGGACATCAATAATACTCCATCATACCCTAGAGACGAATTGCGAGTATATTTAAGTTGGAATACTTCAGAGTATCGCCTTAGTTTAGGAGAAAGCAAGCGTAAAAGCTCAACTCCAATCTGGGTCGTACCTCACCGAGGTCAGGTCTGTTTGCAAGGGAATGGGAGAAATCCGAGAGCTCAGCTAGGGAGGAGTGAGTGCGTAGAGACTTATGTGTTTCCGGCTAACTCTTCCCCTGCCTTTCTTACTGCTAGGGGTACCTACTTCATCTGTCGAGATAGAGCTTATACATGGTTGCCTGCCGACTTTTCAGGATCATGCTATATTGCTCGATTGTTGCCTCCGACATACACTGCTTCATCTGATTACCACAGAACCAGAGTAGCGAGAGGTGTATTCAGCAAGGAAGATACTGCTGGTCAGGAAGCTGGAGACTTCTTCAAAGGCTTCCTTCCGTTCTGGGGACCTATGGCCAATAGTAGAAACATACGTCAGCTAACACGGGTAGTTGAATCTACTATTACCGAAACTGCTGGTGCCCTTAGCAATTTGACAGCTGAGCTTCAGGCGGATAGACTCATGACGTTGCAGAACCGTATGGTTCTAGACGTTATCCTTGCAGATCGAGGTGGGGTATGCAGAATGATCCAATCGAGCTGCTGTGTCTTTATTCCTAATAATGCTCCAACAGTCTATGAGGCGATCTCTAAGCTACACAAGATTTCCGACTCTATTCACGTAGACAAGGGAAACTGGTCCTTCATGGAGTGGTTTTGGACTCTGATCTCAGCGTGGGGATGGAAGGTTCTAATGGTCATTGGTGTCATCTTAGTATTCCTATTCTCATGTTGCCTGATTATCCAGTGTGGTCCTGCTCTGTGTAGTCTTTGTGCTGCAACTTGTCTTAGAAAACCACCTGCGTTTGGGGAAAAGGCGCGAGAAAGGATGATGATACAACAGCATGTCACTGACCTGATGAGCATAGAATTAGATTCTGACATAGACTGAGTAATTGCCTATGTAAGGGCAAAAGGAAGGTCTGAGGTTCCGTGACGATTTGAACCCGTGTTTTCAATATTGTCGGAAATACATAATATTGGTATCAGCGAACCGCAAATGATCCATTTAGCATATCCTGGTGTTTTCGCTACGCTACGAACAAGAGCACTCCTTTTATAAACACATTTCTGATCTACCCACGGCATCCATCTTAGATCATGGCCGCCATTTTGTGTTTCTTGCCCTCACATACGCAATAACCTCTGATCACTTCATTTCGATTAAGGACACGTAGCCTTAGCCGGAGATTCACCTCTGTCATGACACGTGCACCTTAAACCAGATCACGCTGTAGCTGCATGACTCGACAAAGGCTGCCTCCTCTGCCCGAGGCCAGTCCTGCTAAACTGGTCTTCGTGTCCATTGTCCTGATCACGATTAGGCGGCCGAAGCCGATAGCCTTGCCCATTTACAACCTACAAACATCCCTTATCCTGCTTTTCTATCTTCTGCACCTGGCTCTGCTCCTTTCCTTCTGGGCCTTTATTAGGGGGAGGTAACGAAATTTACGATGAGGCGGTCCGGGTCTTGAATGAAAAGTTGACATGAGATTATGATGGAAAAGTGGGAACCCCTCGTTCGTAATGTTTTGACATCAGATATTGTCGACGATTCCTGTGCAACGCCAAATATTTATTGTTTAGGACACAAAGGTTTGGGAATGTACTAACATGTGAAGAATTCGCCTGAAGGCCAAAATTTAGTATATAAGGAGCAACCCTCTTTGTACAATTTGAACAGGCTCCTAGTTACTGCCCATGCGTAGTTTCTGTGACTTCTGTGTCCCTGCAGTAATAAACCTTTGGTCTTTGACGCCACCATCGAGAAGCCCGTGTTTCTGTTCATTTGTGCACCAAGGCAGGTGGAACTCCGGGGTCTTTGGGTGTTGTTCCCTGACACCTCTGGACGGAACCAAAAAGTCCAGAACTCCAGCGCCACGTTACCTAGAGGGTGAGTAGGGGTTATCTTGGCGTGTAACTCCCTTGCCCTGACTTAGGAGTGGTGATCTCTGACTGACTTTGGCGAAAGCCCTGGCCAGCCAGGGATCCCATTTCTAACATTGGCGGCAAGCGGTGAGGATAAGGATTTGTGTTTGCGTTGTACCACAGTAGCGACAGGCCACACTTCAAAGCTCTACATTTTTAGATAACCACATTTTGGGGATTATTGTTTTTGGTGAAGTTCCATTATTGCTTCTCCTGAAGAGTGTCATTTTATAATTGTGTCCCGTACATTTGTCCCCGCCCTGCTTCCAGAGTTTGGTACCTGTGTCGCTTTTGGTCAGGTTGAGAAGTCAGGGGTGGTAGAAACTGCCTTACCGATCCGAGGAGAGGGTGTGTGTGGATGAATGGTGTGTTTTCCTGGACGCATGAGTATGAGTTTTCTTTGATAAGGAGATTGTTGAAATTTTAGAATTGTGTACTTTTACTTCAGATTGTTAGGTCCCTTGTGTTGCACGTGTCTGAGCATCCTGTCAAGATGGAATCTCCTTTTAACCTCTGTGGCCTGTTTAAGTACAGTGTGCATGAGTTGGTACGGTTTTGTGAGGAGAGAGGCATCCCAGTGAGTGAGTCAGACGCCCAGTCCAAGCTTAGGGATAACCTGATTCTATGGCAGAAGGATGACTGGGAGCATGAGCACAGTGAGAAAGAGAGGGCCCGGGCCGCACACCATGAGGGTGGTGGGTCTAAGGGGAGCCCTGAAGAGTCTGAAGTGGAGAGTGAGTTTGACAGTGGCTGGGCGCCAGCAGAGAGCGAGGACCCCATAGATAGGGAGTCCCTTGCTGGGTCCAGGGTCAGATGTAGCACCCCATCCCTTTCCCTGTCCCTGTCCCCAGAGGAGTGGGTGGATAGGAGAGAAGAGAGGGAGCACCAGCTAGCCATGGAGAAGCGCAGGTTAGAGCATGCCAGAGAGATGGCGCAGCTGGGTGTGAATGAGCGGATTGCAGAGGCTGAGAGGGCCTTGGCCAGGGAGAAGATAGCCCTAGAGTGTAGGTTATCCCCTGACCGCAGTCATAATGGTTTGGATCCCCCAGGGAGGGTTGAGTCCAGTGGTGGCAGCTGTTTAGACTTCAGTGCAGGAAGTCCCCTACCCCGTGCCCAACGTATGGTCCCTTGTTCCCAAGAGGAGGAGTTAAGGTTGAAGTTCAGGGGCAGTAGGAGACTGCCTCACCAGAGTTGGGGGTTGTTTGTGGATGACTGTTCTGATGCAATGTGGGATTGGCTGGCGGCTAGCTCGGATGATGAGAGAGACGGAGTACTGGATATGTTTCTCAAAGAACAGTTGCTCAGTGTTGTTTTTCCAGAGTTGGGCCAGCACCTGTTGAAGTCGGAATCCCTTAGTCCTTGGGCGCTTGCTGAGGAAGCAGAGCGCTGGGAGAATGCTCAGTGTAGCCCAGCTAGGTCCCAGTATAGTGAGAAGGGTGGAGGGGCTGACTACCTGGCTCAGTGGAGCAGGAGTCAGTGGTGGCTGAGAGCCCCCAGAGGCCCGAAGCCCTGTCTCAGAACCTGGGTGGTTTCTTGAGGGAACACCAGGTTGGGAACCTAGGCTGTCCTGTTAGTACACTTGAGGAGGATCTCCTAGTGCCTAGGGAACCTGGAGCATCTGTAACTAGAGCTCCAGGGGTTCCAGTGTCCGGCAGTGTCGCTCCAGTTGGGAGGGCACAGAAGTCCGAAGTGAGGAGTGATTGGGGGATGAGTTTCCCAGTGGATGCACCAGTGGACCAAAGACTAGCCAGTTGGGCTAGATCTTCTTGGGGGGACCCGGGTGGCGCCACTTCTGTGCTGGGGGATCTTTGCGCACTGTCAGGTGGACAGGAGGCGGGAGATCTGCGCCAGGCAGACAGTCACACGACACATGGGTCATGTGTCAGCCTCAGGGGGATTGTGTGTGCATCCCCAGAAGTCCTGGAGTGCCAGGCAATTGTTCCACCAAAGGTTTTAGACCGGCGGGTGGATGGCCAGGTTCAGGATCAGCCTGACCTGAAGGGTAGAACGACTGTAACCAGTGTCCTGACCGGTTCTTCTTCCAGAGGAACTTCTCCAGTTGGGAGAGGGCAGACCTCTGGAAGGGGGTGCAGAGGGTGGGAGAGCCCACCTCTGACCCCGGTGCAATCTGGGGGGTTAAACCCTGGGTTGGAATGGCGTGCTAGGTGTGCCCCTCGCCGGAGGAGGAGGAACCCTAGGAGAAGAGGTAGGGGGAGGAGAGCCTTCCCTGAGACTCCTGGTCCGCCTGAGGTTGTAGACCCTAGGCTGGAGAACCAGTGGCAGTCTGGCCCTGTCTTGCAGACAGGAAGAGTGGAGAGTGGCTACTATGGGCCTGAGGTTACTACCCCCCACTTAATGAGTAGGCAGGAACCAGTGGCACCTGGGTGGCCTAGGGCCTGGTCCTGGCCGCGGACAGCTGAGGAGTACCAGTGGGGTAGCCCAGTTGGTCCTTACAGTAGCTTTAGAAGGAACCCTAGGGGTTCACCGTGGCATAGAACAGGAGGGTGTCCCGGCAGTGGCGGGCCTGCGTCCGTGTTCTATCGCCCCAAGCAGGGAAGTCCATCACGGTGGTGATTGTTCTCCCCTGCGTTTTGGCTGGAAGGGGGTTGTGTTGGACTTGGCCCTTAGGGCTGGTTCCCCCCTAATCTTTTTGCTTTTATTTGTGACCCTGTGTTAGTGACTTTTGGGTCTCTGTGCACTTTTCCCTGGGTCCCAGAGTGAAAGTGCGTGCGTGTAGTATGGCTGGCCTGCCCGCCCATAGGAATGCATGGGGAATGTGTGTGTCCCTGGTAGTTCCTGATGCGTGGGGAGTGCAGGCTCGAATTTAGTATGTGTAAACTCGTGAGAGTGAATGCTGCGAGATGGTGTATGCGGCATGTATGTGTCTAGAAGAGAAGTGCTACTTCTGGACATTGAAATATGTGTGCAGTGAGGGTGCTGGAGCGTGATTGGCTGGAGCTGGCTGGCATGCCAGGCTCCAGGAAGTTTGGATGGGTCTGCCCGGTGGTGAATGGGGGATTAGCATGAGTGATGTGTGGGAGGAGTGTACCTGTGTCCTGGATGGGCTGGGTTTTCCCCACACAATGCTGGCTCCGCCCCCCCTGTGGTGTGTCTAACGACCCTAGCCTCCCCAGTGAATGAAATGGGTGGTTGGGCCATCAAGAGTGCTCCAGAACCAGCTGCGACTGGTTTCTCCCCCACCCTGCACCCTTAGACAAAGGATTTACAGTATAAGAAGGGGCTGTGTCCCCACTGAAGTGTTCTATTTTTCTGATCCTGCCAGAGGGGGCTGTTGCTGCTGCTGGGGCTAGGAGGACCGCCACTTGGGGTGTCTCCCTGCCTGGAGACCCAGTGTGCTGGCTCTGGCCCAGCCTTGCCCCCTGCCTGCCTCCAGCCCCTGCTGGAGCTTGTGCTGTGCCTACAGCACTGAGAGCGCTGCTCTCTGCCCTTCAGCGCTGGGGAGCGCTGAAACCCCTTTCCTAGCGCTTGAGAGCGCGTCAGTGGGCTCCTAGCGCTGTGAGCGCTGTAATTTATCCTGTGGCGCATGGGAGCGCCCTTTTCTTGCTGCTAGCGCTGCTAGCGCTTTTGAGAGCCCAGCCGGTGCCCACCCGGCATCAGCCCGAAGTTACGGTGCATAGCGAGTGCCTACCTCGCTTTATATTTGATTTAGAGGCCGGTGCCCACCCGGCATTGCCCCGTTTTGGAGATATTAATTTATCACGAGGGAGCCCACTCCTCGGATAATGGGACCCCGCCTGCCTATCTAAAGCGACCCGCCGCGCTGCCCGCGGCGACCCGGAAGTCCCGCCTCCATACCCCCAGGGCCGCGCTGCCATTGGCGGCCCCAGAGGAAGTCAGGTGGATTGCTGCGTGACGGGGCCAGGCGGAGAAGAAGGAGCAGAGCCTGCCACGTCTGGTCGAGGCCCCGGAGGGGGAGAGAAGAGCCCAGCAGCGAGGAGAGGCGGCGGAAAGGTGCAGGCGGGGCTCCATTGCGGTGAGGAGAGCCCTGCCGCCCCAGAAGAGCCCCGGACCGTCTCTACAGGACCCGGTGAGTGTGGCAGTGCTGGAGGGAGGGGCACCGGGACACATTGTCGGTGTCCACCCCCCCCCTTTCCGGTAGCGCGAGATAGCGCTAAGTGGCAGAGTGAAGCCACAAGGGCTTCAATGGTGCATTTTTGGCGAGAGAGCGGCCCCGGCAGGCAGCGGGCCGCTCCCCCAACACAGGGCACCATTTCCCGAGCCTAAGAGAGGCTCCAACGAGTGGGAGCATTTCCTTTGAGCCACAAGGTGCCCCGGGGGCATCAAGTTTGTTTAGAGCCCAGAGAGGCTCTTGGCAGGCATTATCTCTTTGAGTACAGAGCCCTGAGAGGCTCCGACCCGGCCTCATTGTTCTCCGAGCCCCGAGTGGCTCTCCAGTTGTCTAGGGTCCCCCGAGAGGGCCCCCCCCCTGCCCACATACGTGACGAGCCCTGAGAGGCTCAGGGGCACCCCTGTTCTTCGAGCCCAGAGAGGCTCTTGCCCCCACAGTCATTTTAAGAGCCCAGAGAGGCTCATCAGTGCCACAGTGGTGGTTCTTGAGCCCACAAGGCTCCAACGTTGCTCTAACTTTCCCTGCGCCAGTTGCCCAGCACTTTGTGGGCAACTGCCACGTTTAGGCCCTGACATTGGGACACAGGGACTGTCACAGGTGGTGACTTATCTGAGTTTTGCGCAACTGTGTTTTTGCTTACACCTCTGAATGTATTGCGATGCATCATGTGTTTTCCCTCCTTACACCTCTGAATGAATGTTATGCATTGCATCATGTGTTATGTTCTTACACCCCTACAGGTAGTGTGATATGTATGTGGTTGTTTTCTCCCTAGTGCAGGTGGTGCTAGTGAGGTCCTGGTTACCAGTAAATACTGGTTGTGTGCTCTATTTTTATATTTTGTGCTACAGTAATTTACATTCTAAGTGCTATTTCTGAAAGTGTTACTTCTGATTCCTGACAGTGGTCCAGGTGGCCCTGTCTTGTAAATATCCCCTGTAAATTCTGCCCGTGCCCCTGGCACATTGTAAAGTGTGTGTTTTTATCTAATGTGTTTTGGTAATACAAAGGCTATTTTTATATATAACCTTGTGTGGAGTTTCCTTTGTGGTGGGCCTTGGGTGTTGTTGCTGGGGTGCGTGCGCAAATACTTAACTCACATCGCCTCCAAGTTTAGCCTTGCTGCTCGCGCCACGTTACCTAGAGGGTGAGTAGGGGTTATCTTGGCGTGTAACTCCCTTGCCCTGACTTAGGAGTGGTGATCTCTGACTGACTTTGGTGAAAGCCCTGGCCAGCCAGGGATCCCATTTCTAACAACCACTCAGCACCACCAAAGCACAACTCAGCACCACCACAGCACCACTCAGCAACACCACCACAGCATCACTTAGAGCAACCACAACACCACTCAGCACCACCACAGCATCCCAGCACCACCATAGCATCACTCAGCACCACCACAGCATCACTCAGCACTATCTCAGCACCACCACAGCATCACTCAGCACCACCCCAGTATCACTCAGCGCCACCACAGCACCACTCAGCACCACCACAGCACCACTCAGCACCACCACATTATCACTCAGCACCACCACATTATTACTCAGCACCACCACAGCACCACTCAACGCCTTCACAGCATCACTCAGCACCACCACATTATCACTCAGCACCCCCACAGCTTCACTCAGCACCACCACAGCACTGCCACAGCATCACTCAGCACCACCACAGCATCACTCAGCACCACCACACCACCACAGCATCACTCAGCAACACCACATTATCACTCAGCACTACCACAGCACCACTCAGCACCACCACAGCACCACTCAGCACCACCACAGCACCACTCAGCACCACCACAGCACCACTCAGCACCACCACAGCATCAGTCAGCGCCACCACAGCACCACTCAGCACCACCCCAGCACCACTCAGCGCCACCCCAGCATAACTCAGCGCCACCACAGCATCACTCAGCGCCACCACAGCATCACTCAGCATCACCACAGCATCACTCAGCGCCACCACAGCATCACTCAGCGCCAACACAGCACCACTCGGCACCACCACAGCATCACTCAGCGCCACCCCAGCATCACTCAGCACCACTCAGCACCACCACTGCATCACTCAGCACCACCACATCACTCAGCGCCACCACAGCATCACGCAGCGCCATCCAAGCACCACTCAGCATCACCACATCATCACTCAGCACTAGCAAAGCATCCCTCATTAGCACCACATTATCACTCAGCGCTACCCCAGCATCACTCAGCACTACCCCAGCATCACTCAGCACCACCACATTATCACTCAGCACCACCACAGCACCACTCAGCACCACCACAGCACCACTCAGTACCACCACAGCATCATTCAGCACCACCACATCACCACCACATTATCACTCAGCAACACCACTTTATCACTCAGCACTACCACAGCACCACTCAGCACCACCACAGCACCACTCAGCACCACCACTCAGCACCACCACTGCATCACACAGCGCCACCACAGCACTAATCAGCGCCACCCGATCATCACTCAGTGCCTCCCCAGCATCACTCAGCACCACCACAGCATCAATCAGCGCCACCACAGCATCACTCAGCGTCACCACAGCATCACTCAGCGCCACAACAGCATCACTCAGCAACACCACTTTATCACTCAGCACTACCACAGCACCACTCAGCACCACCACAGCACCACTCAGCACCACCACTCAGCACCACCACTGCATCACACAGCGCCACCACAGCACTAATCAGCGCCACCCGAGCATCACTCAGTGCCTCCCCAGCATCACTCAGAACCACCACAGCACCACTCAGCACCACCACAGCACCACTCAGCACCACCACTCAGCACCACCACTGCATCACACAGCGCCACCACAGCACTAATCAGCGCCACCCGAGCATCACTCAGTGCCTCCCCAGCATCAATCAGCGCCACCACAGCATCACTCAACGCCACCCAAGCACCACTCAGCATCACCACATCATCACTCAGCACTACCACAGCACCACCACATTATCACTCAGCGCCACCACATCACTCAGCATCACCACAGCACCATTCAGCACAACCACATCACTCAGCACCAACACAGCATCACTCAGCACTACTCAGCAACACCACCACAGCATTACTCAGAGCAACCACAGCACCACTCAGCACCACTCAGCACCACCACAGCATCACTCAGCACCACCACAGCATCACTCAGCAACACCACAGCATCACTCAGCACTACCTCAGCACCACCCCAGTGTCACTCAGCACCACCCCAGTATCACTCAGCACCACCACAGCACCACTAAGCACCACCACAGCACCACTCAGCACCACCACATTATAACTCAGCACCACCACATTATTACTCAGCACCACCACAGCACCACTCAGCGCCATCCCAGCATCACTCCACACCACCACATTATCACTCAGCACCCCCACAGCATCACTCAGCGCCACCACAGCACCACTCAGCACCACCACAGCATCATTCAGCACCACCACAGCATCACTCAGCACCACCACACCACCACTCAGCACCACCACAGCATCACTCAGCACCACCACAGCACCACTCAGCACCACCAAAGCACCACTCAGCACCACCACAGCACCACTCAGCAACACCACCAGAGCATCACTTAGAGCAACCACAGCACCACTCAGCATCACAGCACCACCATAGCATCACTCAGCACCACCACAGCATCACTCAGCACTACCTCAGCACCACCACAGCATCACTCAGCACCACCCCAGTATCACTCCGCGCCACTACAGCACCACTCAGCACCACCACAGCACCACTCAGCACCACCACATTATCACTCAGCATCACCACATTATTACTCAGCACCACCACAGCACCACTCAGCGCCTTCACAGCATCACTCAGCACCACCACATTATTACTCAGCATCACCACAGCACCACTCAGCACCACCACAGCATCACTCAGCACCACCACAGCATCCCTCAGCACCACCACACCACCACAGCATCACTCAGCAACACCACATCATCACTCAGCACTACCACAGCACCACTCAGCACCACCACAGCACCACTCAGCATCACCACAGCATCACTCAGCGCCACCACAGCACCACTCAGCACCACCCCGCATCACTAAGCACCACCCCAGCATCACTCAGCGCCACCATAGCATCACTCAGCGCCACCACAGCATCACTCAGCATCACCACAGCATCACTCAGCGCCACCACAGCATCACTCAGCACCAACACAGCACCACTCAGCACCACCACAGCATCACTCAGCACCACCACAGCATCACTCAGCACCACCACAGCATCACTCAGCGCCACCCCAGCATCACTCAGCACCACCACAGCACCACTCAGCACCACCACTGCATCACTCAGCACCACCACAACATCAGTCAGCGCCACCACAGCATCACTCAGCGCCTCCACAGCAACACTCAGCAACACTCAGCACCACCACAGCATCACTCAACACCACCACAGCATCACTCAGTGCCACCCAAGCACCACTCAGCATCACCACATCATCACTCAGCACTACCAAAGCATCCCTCAGCAGCACCACATTATCACTCAGCGCTACCCCAGCATCACTCAGCACCACAGCATTGTCACTCAGCACCACCACTGCATCACTCAGCACCACCACAACATCACTCAGCGCCACCACAGCATCACTCAGCGCCTCCACAGCACCACTCAGCAACACTCAGCACCACCACAGCATCACTCAACACCACCACAGCATCACTCAGCGCCACCCAAGCACCACTCAGTATCACCACATCATCACTCAGCACTACCAAAGCATCCCTCAGCAGCACCACATTATCACTCAGCGCTACCCCAGCATCACTCAGCACCACCACATTATCACTCAGCACCACCACAGCATCACTCAGCACCACCACATTATCACTCAGCACCACCACAGCACCACTCAGCACCACCACAGCATCACTCAGCACCACCACAGCATCACTCAGCACCACCACAGCACCACGCAGTGCCACCACATTATCACTCAGCACCACATTATGACTGAGCACCACCACAGCACCAATCAGCACCACCACAACATCACTCAGCACCACCACAGCATCACTCAGCACCACCCCAGTATCACCCAGCACCACCACAGCACCACTCAGCACCACCACATTATCACTCAGCACCACCACATTATCACTTGGCACCACCACAGCATCACTCAGCACCACCACAGTATCAATCAGCACCCCCACAGCATCACTCAGCACCACCACAGCACCACTCAGCACCACCACAGCACCACTCAGCACCACCACAGCATCACTCAGCACCACCACAGCATCACTCAGCACCACCTCAGCACCACCACAGCATCACTCAGCACCACCCCAGTATCACTCAGCACCACCACAGCACCACTCAGCACAACCACATTATCACTTAGCACCCCCACAGCTTCACTCAGCACCACCACAGCACCACTCGGCACCACTCGGCACCACCACAGCATCACTCAGCACCACCACAGCACCACTCAGCACCACCACAGCACCACTCAGCACCACGACAGCATCACTCAGCACCACCACAGCATCACTCAGCACCACCACAGCACCACTCAGCACCACCACAGCACCACTCAGCACCACCACAGCATCACTCAGCACCACCACAGCATCACTCAGCACCACCTCAGCACCACCACAGCATCACTCAGCACCACCCCAGTATCACTCAGCACCACCACAGCACCACTCAGCACAACCACATTATCACTTAGCACCCCCACAGCTTCACTCAGCACTACCACAGCACCACTCGGCACCACTCGGCACCACCACAGCATCACTCAGCACCACCACAGCACCACTCAGCACCACCACAGCACCACTCAGCACCACGACAGCATCACTCAGCACCACCACAGCATCACTCAGCACCACCTCAGCACCACCACAGCATCACTCAGCACCACCCCAGTATCACTCAGCACCACCACAGCACCACTCAGCACAACCACATTATCACTCAGCACCACCACATTATCACTCGGCACCACCACAGCATCACTCAGCACCACCACAGTATCACTCAACACCACAACAGCATCACTCAGCGCCACAACAGCACCACTAAGCACCACCACAGCATCACTCAGCACCACCACAGCATCACTCAGCGCCACCCAAGCACCACTCCGCATCACCACATCATCACTCAGCACTACTCAGCACCACTCAGCACCACCACATTATCACTTAGCGCCACCACATCACTCAGCACCACCACAGCATCACTCAGCGCCACCCAAGCACCACTCAGCACCACCACAGCATCACTCAGCACCACCACAGCACCACTCAGCACCACCAATGCACCACTCAGCACCACCACAGCACCACTCAGCAACACTACCACAGCATCACTTTGAGCAACCACAGCACCACTCAGCACCACCACAACATCACTCAGCACCACCACAGCATCACTCAGTACCACTCAGCAACACCACGACAGCATCACTCAGTACCACTCAGCAACACTACCACAGCATCACTTTGAGCAACCACAGCACCACTCAGCACCACCACATTATCACTCAGCACCCCCACAGCTTCACTCAGCACCACCACAGTACCACTCAGCACCACCACAGCATCACTCAGCACCACCACAGCATCACTCAGCACCACCACACCACCACAGCATCACTCAGCAACACAACATTATCACTCAGCACTACCACAGCCCCACTCAGCACCACCACAGCACCACTCAGCACCACCACAGCACCACTCAGCACCACCACAGCATTAGTCAGCGCCACCACAGCACCACTCAGCACCACCCCAGCATCACTCAGCGCCACCCCAGCATCACTCAGCGCCACCCCAGCATCACTCAGCGCCACCACAGCATCACTCAGCGCCACCACAGCATCACTCAGCGCCACCACAGCATCACTCAGCGCCAACACAGCACCACTCAGCGCCACCCAAGCACCACTCAGCATCACCACATCATCACTACCAAAGCATCCCTCATTAGCACCACATTATCACTCAGCGCTACCCCAGCATCATTCAGCACCACCACATTATCACTCAGCACCACGACAGCACCACTCAGCACCACCACAGCAACACTCAGCACCACCACAGCATCATTCAGCACCACCACATCACCACGCAGCGCCACCACATTATCGCTCAGCACCACATTATCACTGAGCACCACCACAGCACCAATCAGCACCACCACAACATCACTCAGCACCACCACAGCATCACTCAGCACCACAACAGCACCACTCAGCAACACCACCACAGCATCACTCAGAGCAACCACAGCACCACTCAGCACCACCACAGCACCACTCAGCACCACCACAGCATCCCTCAGCACCACCACAGCATCACTCAGCACCACCCCAGTATCACTCAGCACCACCACAGCACCACTCAGCACCACCACATTATCACTCAGCACCACGACATTATCACTTGGCACCACCACAGCATCACTCAGCACCACTGCAGTATCATTCAGCACCCCCACAGTATCACTCAGCACCACCACAGCACCACTGAGCACCACTCAGCACCACCACAGCATCACTCAGCACCACCACAGCATCACTCAGCACCACCTCAGCACCACCACAGCATCACTCAGCACCACCCCAGTATCACTCAGCACCACCACAGCACCACTCAGCACAACCACATTATCACTCAGCACCACCACATTATCACTCAGCGCCACCACAGCATCACTCAGCACCCTCACAGCATCACTCTGCACCACCACCACAACACCACCACCACAGCATCACTCAGCACCACCACAGCATCCCTCAGCACCACCACAGCATCCCTCAGCACCACCACAGCATCACTAAGCACCACCAAAGCATCACTAAGCACCACCACAGCATCACTCAGCACCACCGCAGCATCACTCAGCAGCACCACCACAGCATCACTCAGAGCAACCACAGCACCACTCAGCACCACCACAGCACCACCACAGCATCCCTCAGTACCACCACAGCATCACTAAGCACCACCTCAGCACCACCACAGCGTCACTCAGCACCACCCCAGTATCACTCAGCACCACCACAGCACCACTCAGCACCACCACATTATCACTCAGCACCACCACATTATCACTTGGCACCACCACAGCATCACTCAGCACCACCACAGTATCATTCAGAACCCCCACATTATCACTCAGCACCACCACAGCACCACTCAGCACCACCACGGCATCACTCAGCACCACCACAGCATCACTCAGCACCACCACACCACCACAGCATCACTCAGCAACACCACATTATCACTCAGCACTACCACAGCACCACTCAGCACCACCACAGCACCACTCAGCACCACCACAGCACCACTCAGCACCACCACAGCATTAGTCAGCGCCACCACAGCACCACTCAGCACCACCCCAGCATCACTCAGCGCCACCCCAGCATCACTCAGCGCCACCACAGCATCACTCAGCGCCACCACAGCATCACTCAGCGCCACCACAGCATCACTCAGCGCCAACACAGCACCACTCAGCGCCACCCAAGCACCACTCAGCATCACCACATCATCACTACCAAAGCATCCCTCATTAGCACCACATTATCACTCAGCGCTACCCCAGCATCATTCAGCACCACCACATTATCACTCAGCACCACGACAGCACCACTCAGCACCACCACAGCAACACTCAGCACCACCACAGCATCATTCAGCACCACCACATCACCACGCAGCGCCACCACATTATCGCTCAGCACCACATTATCACTGAGCACCACCACAGCACCAATCAGCACCACCACAACATCACTCAGCACCACCACAGCATCACTCAGCACCACAACAGCACCACTCAGCAACACCACCACAGCATCACTCAGAGCAACCACAGCACCACTCAGCACCACCACAGCACCACTCAGCACCACCACAGCATCCCTCAGCACCACCACAGCATCACTCAGCACCACCCCAGTATCACTCAGCACCACCACAGCACCACTCAGCACCACCACATTATCACTCAGCACCACGACATTATCACTTGGCACCACCACAGCATCACTCAGCACCACTGCAGTATCATTCAGCACCCCCACAGTATCACTCAGCACCACCACAGCACCACTCAGCACCACTCAGCACCACCACAGCATCACTCAGCACCACCACAGCATCACTCAGCACCACCTCAGCACCACCACAGCATCACTCAGCACCACCCCAGTATCACTCAGCACCACCACAGCACCACTCAGCACAACCACATTATCACTCAGCACCACCACATTATCACTCAGCGCCACCACAGCATCACTCAGCACCCTCACAGCATCACTCTGCACCACCACCACAACACCACCACCACAGCATCACTCAGCACCACCACAGCATCCCTCAGCACCACCACAGCATCCCTCAGCACCACCACAGCATCACTAAGCACCACCAAAGCATCACTAAGCACCACCACAGCATCACTCAGCACCACCGCAGCATCACTCAGCAGCACCACAACAGCATCACTCAGAGCAACCACAGCACCACTCAGCACCACCACAGCACCACCACAGCATCCCTCAGCACCACCACAGCATCACTAAGCACCACCTCAGCACCACCACAGCGTCACTCAGCACCACCCCAGTATCACTCAGCACCACCACAGCACCACTCAGCACCACCACATTATCACTCAGCACCACCACATTATCACTTGGCACCACCACAGCATCACTCAGCACCACCACAGTATCATTCAGAACCCCCACATTATCACTCAGCACCACCACAGCACCACTCAGCACCACCACTGCATCACTCAGCACCACCACAGCATCACTCAGCACCCCCCCCGTATCACTCAGCACCACCACAGCACCACTCAGCACCACTCAGCACCACCACAGCATCACTCAGCACCACTACAGCATCACTCAGCACCACCTCAGCACCACCACAGCATCACTCAGCACCACCCCAGTATCACTCAGCACCACCACAGCACCACTCAGCACAACCACATTATCACTCAGCACCACCACATTATCACTCAGCGCCACCACAGCATCACTCAGCACCCTCACAGCATCACTCAGCACCACCACCACAACACCACCACCACAGCATCACTCAGCACCACCACAGCATCCCTCAGCACCACCACAGCATCCCTCAGCACCACCACATTATCACTAAGCACCACCACAGCATCACTCAGCACCACCACAGCATCACTCAGCACCACCACAGCATCACTCAGCAGCAGCACCACAGCATCACTCAGAGCAACCACAGCACCACTCAGCACCACCACAGCACCACCACAGCAGCCCTCAGCACCACAACAGCATCACTAAGCACCACCTCAGCACCACCACAGCGTCACTCAGCACCACCCCAGTATCACTCAGCACCACCACAGCACCCCTCAGCACCACCACATTATCACTCAGCACCACCACATTATCACTTGGCACCACCACAGCATCACTCAGCACCACCACAGTATCACTCAGAACCCCCACATTATCACTCAGCACCACCACAGCACCACTCAGCACCACCACAGCATCACTCAGCACCACCACAGCATCACTCAGCACCACCTCAGCACCACCACAGCATCACTCAGCACCCCCCCAGTATCACTCAGCACCACCACAGCACCACTCAGCACAACCTCATTATCACTCAGCACCACCACATTATCACTCAGCGCCACCACAGCATCACTCAGCACCCTCACAGCATCACTCAGCACCACCACAGCATCACTCAGCAGCACCACTCAGCACCACCACAGCATCACTCAGCACCAACACAGCATCACTCAGCACCACCACAGCATCACTCAGCACCACCACAGCATCACTCAGCGCCACCCCAGCATCACTCAGCACCACCACAGCACCACTCAGCACCACCACTGCACCACTCAGCACCACCACTGCATCACTCAGCGCCACCACAGCATCACTCAGCATCACCACAGCACCACTCGGCGCCACCACAGCATCACTCAGCGCCAACACAGCACCACTCGGCACCACCACAGCATCACTCAGCACCACCACAGCATCACTCGGCGCCACCCCAGCATCACTCAGCACCACCACAGCACCACTCAGCACCACCACTGCATCACTCAGCACCACCACATCACTCAGCGCCACCACAGCATCACTCAGCGCCTCCACAGCACCACTCAGCAACACTCAGCACCACCACAGCATCACTCAACACCACCACAGCATCACTCAGCGCCACCCAAGCACCACGCAGCATCACCACATCATCACTCAGCACTACCAAAGCATCCCTCAGCAGCACCACATTATCACTCAGCGCTACCCCAGCATCACTCAGCACCACCACATTATCACTCATCACCACCACAGCACCACTCAGCACCACCACAGCACCACTCAGCACCACCACAGCATCACTCAGCACCACCACAGCATCACTCAGCACCCCCACAGCACCACGCAGTGCCACCACATTATCACCCAGCACCACATTATCACTGAGCACCACCACAGCACCAATCAGCACCACCACTTCATCACTCAGCACCACCACATCACCACTCAGCAACACCACCACAGCATCACTCAGAGCAACCACAGCACCACTCAGCACCACCACAGCACCACTCAGCACCACCACAGCATCTCTCAGCACCACCACAGCATCACTCAGCACCACCTCAGCACCACCACAGCATCACTCAGCACCACCCCAGTATCACTCAGCACCACCACTTTATCACTTGGCACCACCACAGCATCACTCAGCACCACCACAGTATCACTCAGAACCCCCACAGCATCACTCAGCACCACCACAGCACCACTCAGCACCACCACAGCACCACTCAGCACCACCACAGCACCACTCAGCACCACCACAGCATCACTCAGCACCACCACAGCATCACTCAGCACCACCCCAGTATCACTCAGCACCACCACAGCACCACTCAGCACAACCTCATTATCACTCAGCACCACCACATTATCACTCAGCGCCACCACAGCATCACTCAGCACCCTCACAGCATCACTCAGCACCACCACAACACCACTCAGCACCACCACAGCATCACTCAGCACCACAACAGCACCACTCAGCACCACCACAGCATCACTCCCACCACCACAGCATCACTAAGCACCACCAAAGCATCACTAAGCACCACCACAGCATCACTCAGCACCACCACAGCATCACTCAGCACCACCACAGCACCATCACATTATCACTCAGCAACACCACATTATCACTGACCGCCATAACATTATCACTCAGCGCCACCACAGCATCACTTAGCGCTACCACAGCATCACTCAGCACCACCACAGCACCACTCAGCACAACCACAGCATCACTCAGTGACACCACAGCATCACTCAGCACCACTACAGCACCACCACAGCACCACTCAGCACCACCACAGCATCACTCAGCACCACCTCAGCACCACCACAGCATCACTCAGCACCACCCCAGTATCACTCAGCACCACCACAGCACCACTCAGCACCACCACATTATCACTCAGCACCACCACATTATCACTCGGCACCACCACAGCATCACTCAGCACCCCCACAGCATCACTCAGCACCACCACAGCACCACTCAGCACCACCACAGCACCACCACAGCATCACTCAGCACCACCACAGCATCACTCAGCACCACCACAGCATCACTCAGCACCACCACAGCATCACTCAGCACCACCACAGCATCACTAAGCACCACCAAAGCATCACTAAGCACCACCACAGCATCACTCAGCACCACCACAGCATCACTCAGCACCACCACAGCACCATCACATTATCACTCAGCAACACCACATTATCACTGACCGCCACATTATCACTCAGCGCCATTACAGCATCACTCAGCGCTGCCACAGCATCACTCAGTGCCACCACAGCACCACTCAGCGCCACCACAGCATCACTCAGCGCCACCACAGCATCACTCAGCGCCACCACAGCATCACTCAGCGCCACCGCAGCACATACCCCACAGCACCACCACAGCACCACTCAGCACCACCCCAGCACCACTCAGCGCCACCCCATCATCACTCAGCACCACCACAGCATCACTCAGCGCCACCCCAGCACCACTCAGCATCACCACATCATCACTCATCGCTACCCCAGCATCACTCAGCACCACCACAGCATCACTCTTCACCACCACATTATCACTCTGCACCACCACAGCACCACTCAGTACCACCACAGCACCACCACAGCATCACTCAGCACCACCACAGCATCACTCAGCACCACCACTGCACCGCTCAGCACCACCACAGCACCACACAGCACCACTCAGCACCACAGCACCACTCAGCACCACCACAGCACCACTCAGCACCACCACAGCATTAGTCAGCGCCACCACAGCACCACTCAGCACCACCCCAGCATCACTCAGCGCCACCCCAGCATCACTCAGCGCCACCACAGCATCACTCAGCGCCACCACAGCATCACTCAGCGCCACCACAGCATCACTCAGCGCCAACACAGCACCACTCGGCACCACCACAGCATCACTCAGCGCCACCCCAGCATCACTGAGCACCACTCAGCACCACCACTGCATCACTCAGCACCACCACATCACTCAGCGCCACCACAGCATCACTCAGCGCCACCCAAGCACCACTCAGCATCACCACATCATCACTACCAAAGCATCCCTCATTAGCACCACATTATCACTCAGCGCTACCCCAGCATCATTCAGCACCACCACATTATCACTCAGCACCACGACAGCACCACTCAGCACCACCACAGCAACACTCAGCACCACCACAGCATCATTCAGCACCACCACATCACCACGCAGCGCCACCACATTATCGCTCAGCACCACATTATCACTGAGCACCACCACAGCACCAATCAGCACCACCACAACATCACTCAGCACCACCACAGCATCACTCAGCACCACAACAGCACCACTCAGCAACACCACCACAGCATCACTCAGAGTAACCACAGCACCACTCAGCACCACCACAGCACCACTCAGCACCACCACAGCATCCCTCAGCACCACCACAGCATCACTCAGCACCACCCAGTATCACTCAGCCCCACCACAGCACCACTCAGCACCACCACATTATCACTCAGCACCACGACATTATCACTTGGCACCACCACAGCATCACTCAGCACCACTGCAGTATCATTCAGCACCCCCACAGTATCACTCAGCACCACCACAGCACCACTCAGCACCACTCAGCACCACCACAGCAGCACTCAGCACCACCACAGCATCACTCAGCACCACCTCAGCACCACCACAGCATCACTCAGCACCACCCCAGTATCACTCAGCACCACCACAGCACCACTCAGCACAATCACATTATCACTCAGCACCACCATATTATCACTCAGCGCCACCACAGCATCACTCAGCACCCTCACAGCATCACTCAGCACCACCACCACAACACCACCACCACAGCATCACTCAGCACCACCACAGCATCCCTCAGCACCACCACAGCATCCCTCAGCACCACCACAGCATCACTAAGCACCACCAAAGCATCACTAAGCACCACCACAGCATCACTCAGCACCACTGCAGCATCACTCAGCAGCACCACCACAGCATCACTCAGAGCAACCACAGCACCACTCAGCACCACCACAGCACCACCACAGCATCCCTCAGCACCACCACAGCATCACTAAGCACCACCTCAGCACCACCACAGCGTCACTCAGCACCACCCCAGTATCACTCAGCACCACCACAGCACCACTCAGCACCACCACATTATCACTCAGCACCACCACATTATCACTTGGCACCACCACAGCATCACTCAGCACCACCACAGTATCACTCAGAACCCCCACATTATCACTCAGCACCACCACAGCACCACTCAGCACCACCACAGCATCACTCAGCACCACCACAGCATCACTCAGCACCCCCCCCCAGTATCACTCAGCACCACCACAGCACCACTCAGCACCACTCAGCACCACCACAGCATCACTCAGCACCACCACAGCATCACTCAGCACCACCTCAGCACCACCACAGCATCACTCAGCACCACCCCAGTATCACTCAGCACCACCACAGCACCACTCAGCACAACCACATTATCACTCAGCACCACCACATTATCACTCAGCGCCACCACAGCATCACTCAGCACCCTCACAGCATCACTCAGCACCACCACCACAACACCACCACCACAGCATCACTCAGCACCACCACAGCATCCCTCAGCACCACCACAGCATCCCTCAGCACCACCACATTATCACTAAGCACCACCACATCATCACTCAGCACCACCACAGCATCACTCAGCACCACCACAGCATCACTCAGCAGCACCACCACAGCATCACTCAGAGCAACCACAGCACCACTCAGCACCACCACAGCACCACCACAGCAGCCCTCAGCACCACCACAGCATCACTAAGCACCACCTCAGCACCACCACAGCGTCACTCAGCACCACCCCAGTATCACTCAGCACAACCACAGCACCACTCAGCACCACCACATTATCACTCAGCACCACCACATTATCACTTGGCACCACCACAGCATCACTCAGCACCACCACAGTATCACTCAGAACCCCCACATTATCACTCAGCACCACCACAGCACCACTCAGCACCACCACAGCATCACTCAGCACCACCACAGCATCACTCAGCACCACCTCAGCACCACCACAGCATCACTCAGCACCCCCCCAGTATCACTCAGCACCACCACAGCACCACTCAGCACAACCTCATTATCACTCAGCACCACCACATTATCACTCAGCGCCACCACAGCATCACTCAGCACCCTCACAGCATCACTCAGCACCACCACAACACCACTCAGCACCACCACAGCATCACTCAGCACCACCACAGCATCACTCAGCAGCACCACTCAGCACCACCACAGCATCACTCAGCACCAACACAGCATCACTCAGCACCACCACAGCATCACTTAGCACCACCACAGCATCACTCAGCGCCACCCCAGCATCACTCAGCACCACCACAGCACCACTCAGCACCACCACTGCACCACTCAGCACCACCACTGCATCACTCAGCGCCACCACAGCATCACTCAGCATCACCACAGCACCACTCGGCGCCACCACAGCATCACTCAGCGCCAACACAGCACCACCACAGCATCACTCGGCGCCACCCCAGCATCACTCAGCACCACCACAGCACCACTCAGCACCACCACTGCATCACTCAGCACCACCACATCACTCAGCGCCACCACAGCATCACTCAGCGCCTCCACAGCACCACTCAGCAACACTCAGCACCACCACAGCATCACTCAACACCACCACAGCATCACTCAGCGCCACCCAAGCACCACGCAGCATCACCACATCATCACTCAGCACTACCAAAGCATCCCTCAGCAGCACCACATTATCACTCAGCGCTACCCCAGCATCACTCAGCACCACCACATTATCACTCATCACCACCACAGCACCACTCAGCACCACCACAGCACCACTCAGCACCACCACAGCATCACTCAGCACCACCACAGCATCACTCAGCACCCCCACAGCACCACGCAGTGCCACCACATTATCACCCAGCACCACATTCTCACTGAGCACCACCACAGCACCAATCAGCACCACCACTTCATCACTCAGCACCACCACATCACCACTCAGCAACACCACCACAGCATCACTCAGAGCAACCACAGCACCACTCAGCACCACCACAGCACCACTCAGCACCACCACAGCATCTCTCAGCACCACCACAGCATCACTCAGCACCACCTCAGCACCACCACAGCATCACTCAGCACCACCCCAGTATCACTCAGCACCACCACTTTATCACTTGGCACCACCACAGCATCACTCAGCACCACCACAGTATCACTCAGAACCCCCACAGCATCACTCAGCACCACCACAGCACCACTCAGCACCACCACAGCACCACTCAGCACCACCACAGCATCACTCAGCACCACCACAGCATCACTCAGCACCACCCCAGTATCACTCAGCACCACCACAGCACCACTCAGCACAACCTCATTATCACTCAGCACCACCACAGCATCCCTCAGCACCACCACAGCATCCCTCAGCACCACCACATTATCACTAAGCACCACCACATCATCACTCAGCACCACCACAGCATCACTCAGCACCACCACAGCATCACTCAGCAGCACCACCACAGCATCACTCAGAGCAACCACAGCACCACTCAGCACCACCACAGCACCACCACAGCAGCCCTCAGCACCACCACAGCATCACTAAGCACCACCTCAGCACCACCACAGCGTCACTCAGCACCACCCCAGTATCACTCAGCACAACCACAGCACCACTCAGCACCACCACATTATCACTCAGCACCACCACATTATCACTTGGCACCACCACAGCATCACTCAGCACCACCACAGTATCACTCAGAACCCCCACATTATCACTCAGCACCACCACAGCACCACTCAGCACCACCACAGCATCACTCAGCACCACCACAGCATCACTCAGCACCACCTCAGCACCACCACAGCATCACTCAGCACCCCCCCAGTATCACTCAGCACCACCACAGCACCACTCAGCACAACCTCATTATCACTCAGCACCACCACATTATCACTCAGCGCCACCACAGCATCACTCAGCACCCTCACAGCATCACTCAGCACCACCACAACACCACTCAGCACCACCACAGCATCACTCAGCACCACCACAGCATCACTCAGCAGCACCACTCAGCACCACCACAGCATCACTCAGCACCAACACAGCATCACTCAGCACCACCACAGCATCACTTAGCACCACCACAGCATCACTCAGCGCCACCCCAGCATCACTCAGCACCACCACAGCACCACTCAGCACCACCACTGCACCACTCAGCACCACCACTGCATCACTCAGCGCCACCACAGCATCACTCAGCATCACCACAGCACCACTCGGCGCCACCACAGCATCACTCAGCGCCAACACAGCACCACCACAGCATCACTCGGCGCCACCCCAGCATCACTCAGCACCACCACAGCACCACTCAGCACCACCACTGCATCACTCAGCACCACCACATCACTCAGCGCCACCACAGCATCACTCAGCGCCTCCACAGCACCACTCAGCAACACTCAGCACCACCACAGCATCACTCAACACCACCACAGCATCACTCAGCGCCACCCAAGCACCACGCAGCATCACCACATCATCACTCAGCACTACCAAAGCATCCCTCAGCAGCACCACATTATCACTCAGCGCTACCCCAGCATCACTCAGCACCACCACATTATCACTCATCACCACCACAGCACCACTCAGCACCACCACAGCACCACTCAGCACCACCACAGCATCACTCAGCACCACCACAGCATCACTCAGCACCCCCACAGCACCACGCAGTGCCACCACATTATCACCCAGCACCACATTCTCACTGAGCACCACCACAGCACCAATCAGCACCACCACTTCATCACTCAGCACCACCACATCACCACTCAGCAACACCACCACAGCATCACTCAGAGCAACCACAGCACCACTCAGCACCACCACAGCACCACTCAGCACCACCACAGCATCTCTCAGCACCACCACAGCATCACTCAGCACCACCTCAGCACCACCACAGCATCACTCAGCACCACCCCAGTATCACTCAGCACCACCACTTTATCACTTGGCACCACCACAGCATCACTCAGCACCACCACAGTATCACTCAGAACCCCCACAGCATCACTCAGCACCACCACAGCACCACTCAGCACCACCACAGCACCACTCAGCACCACCACAGCATCACTCAGCACCACCACAGCATCACTCAGCACCACCCCAGTATCACTCAGCACCACCACAGCACCACTCAGCACAACCTCATTATCACTCAGCACCACCACATTATCACTCAGCGCCACCACAGCATCACTCAGCACCCTCACAGCATCACTCAGCACCACCACAACACCACTCAGCACCACCACAGCATCACTCAGCACCACCACAGCATCACTCAGCACCACCACAGCACCACTCAGCACCACCACAGCATCACTCCCACCACCACAGCATCACTAAGCACCACCAAAGCATCACTAAGCACCACCACAGCATCACTCAGCACCACCACAGCATCACTCAGCACCACCACAGCACCATCACATTATCACTCAGCAACACCACATTATCACTGACCGCCATAACATTATCACTCAGCGCCACCACAGCATCACTCAGCGCTACCACAGCATCACTCAGCGCCACCACAGCACCACTCAGCACAACCACAGCATCACTCAGTGACACCACAGCATCACTCAGCACCACTACAGCACCACCACAGCACCACTCAGCACCACCACAGCATCACTCAGCACCACCTCAGCACCACCACAGCATCACTCAGCACCACCCCAGTATCACTCAGCACCACCACAGCACCACTCAGCACCACCACATTATCACTCAGCACCACCACATTATCACTCGGCACCACCACAGCATCACTTAGCACCCCCACAGCATCACTCAGCACCACCACAGCACCACTCAGCACCACCACAGCACCACCACAGCATCACTCAGCACCACCACAGCATCACTCAGCACCACCACAGCATCACTCAGCACCACCACAGCATCACTCAGCATCACCACAGCATCACTAAGCACCACCAAAGCATCACTAAGCACCACCACAGCATCACTCAGCACCACCACAGCATCACTCAGCACCACCACAGCACCATCACATTATCACTCAGCAACACCACATTATCACTGACCGCCACATTATCACTCAGCGCCACCACAGCATCACTCAGCGCTGTCACAGCATCACTCAGCGCCACCACAGCATCATTCAGCGCCACCACAGCATCACTCAGCGCCACCACAGCATCACTCAGCGCCACCCCAGCACATACCCCACAGCACCACCACAGCACCACTCAGCACCACCACAGCACCACTCAGCGCCACCCCATCATCACTCAGCACCACCACAGCATCACTCAGCGCCACCCCAGCACCACTCAGCACCACCACAGCATCACTCAGCACCACCACAGCATCACTCAGCATCACCACAGCATCACTAAGCACCACCAAAGCATCACTAAGCACCACCACAGCATCACTCAGCACCACCACAGCATCACTCAGCACCACCACAGCACCATCACATTATCACTCAGCAACACCACATTATCACTGACCGCCACATTATCACTCAGCGCCACCACAGCATCACTCAGCGCTGTCACAGCATCACTCAGCGCCACCACAGCATCATTCAGCGCCACCACAGCATCACTCAGCGCCACCACAGCATCACTCAGCGCCACCCCAGCACATACCCCACAGCACCACCACAGCACCACTCAGCACCACCACAGCACCACTCAGCGCCACCCCATCATCACTCAGCACCACCACAGCATCACTCTTCACCACCACATTATCACTCTGCACCACCACAGCACCACTCAGTACCACCACAGCACCACCACAGCATCACTCAGCACCACCACAGCATCACTCAGCACCACCACTGCACCGCTCAGCACCACCACAGCACCACACAGCACCACTCAGCAGCACCACATCACTCAGCACCATCACATTATCACTCAGCACAACCACGGCACCAATCAGCACCACTACAGCATCACTCAGCACCAGCACAGCATCACTCAGCACCAGCACAGCATCACTCAGCACCAGCACAGCATCACTCAGCACCACCACGGCATCACTCAGCACCACCACGGCATCACTCAGCACCACCACAGCATCACTCAGCACCACCACAGCATCACTCAGAGCAACCCCAGCATCACTCAGCACCACCACAGCATCACTCAACGCCATCACAGCCTCAATCTGTGCAACCATTCAACAACAACTGGTTCAATTATGTTCTCTCAATGTTTCAAGCTTTATTACAAACTAGCAGCCCGTCCCGACGTTGTCCGGGTATGAATTGCTGCCGGCCAGAAGTATATTGTTTTGTAGGATTTCGTTTTGATAGCATTTCTCATCTGTGACAGGCCTGTGAAACACTCCAAATCACAGTGCACTGCTGATGCACTTAAGAGTCCGCGTTCAGTAGTGTGTGAACTCAAGTTTCCCTACTTTATTTTTCCTTGCAATATTATTTAGCGCGAACTCGACAACATGGCATGAGCACAATTTACTTTACAGAAGAACACATTCATTTGTGGTAGGCACGGGGAGACAAAGCGATTTGCCTGGAATCACAGGATGTTGAGCTGATGCCGAGATTCAAACGTAGCTCCCCAGCTCTAAAGTTCGCAATTCTAGAACTTGTGGCGGGAGGTGTGTCTAAAAGTGTATGTCGGTACTGGCCATCAATAAGAGAGACCTGTGCATTTTTCAAATGGGTGGTGAAAAAATATGAGTATGTTGCTGGAGATGTGGGCCACCGTGCCACCAATGTACTTACCGGGGGAGGGAAAATACCCATTATTCCGCAACTTTCTTTCCGCATACCATCACTCCGCATACTTTCATTACGAAAGTACCATGACTCCGCAATGCCATTATAACGCATGGCATTACATTTGATATGCTTTTACCACGCATACATTTACAACGAAATTCGTTGTAAAGGCATGAATGGTAAAAGCATGTTTATTTTTAATGTTTGGATAAGGTAAGTATGGGTATAGGGGTATATGTTTTGGGGTACTGAGGTATACGTTTTGGGGTGTTTGGGTATTTTAAGGGTTCAGATATAGTTTTGGGTTATGGGGTACAGGGGTAGTTTTAGGGTTTAGGGATAGGTATGGGTTTTGGGGTACGGGGTATTTTTAGGGTTCAGGGCTAGGTTTGGGTTTTGGGGTATATGGTTATTTTTAGGGTTCAGGGGTAGGTTTGGGTTTTGGGGTACAGGGGTTTTTAAGGGTTCAGGGCTAGGTTTGGGTTTTGGGGTGCAGGAATATTTTTAGGGTTCAGGGCTAGGTTTGAGTTTTGGGGTACAGGGGTATTTTAGGGTTCAGAGCTAGGTTTGGGTTTTGGGGTACAGGGGTATTTTTAGGGTTCAGGGGTAGGTTTGGGTTTTGGGGTACAGGGGTATTTTAAGAGTTCAGGGCTAGGTTTGGGTTTTGGGGTACAGGGGTATTTTAGGGTTCAGGGGTAGGTTTGTGTTTTGGGGTACAGTGGTATTTTTAGGTTTTGGGGTACAGGGGTATTTTTAGGGTTCAGGGGTAGGTTTGGGTTTTGAGGTACAGGGGTATTTATAGGGTTTATGGCTAGGTCTGGTTTTTGGGGTACGGGGTATTTTTAGGGTTTAGGGATAGGTTTGGGTTTTGGGGTACAGGGTATATTTATAGGGTTAAGATGGGTTAGTGTTTAAGGATGTTGGGGTATTTTAAGGAGTAAGTGTGGGTTCTGATTATGGGGTGCAGGGGTATTTAAAGGGAGCAGGGTGGGATTAGCACACAATATGAGACATGGCATGAAGGGCGGAACGTACCACGCGCCCCCAGCGTTTGTCACACCCCCAGCACACGCCCACAGCACAACGCAGACACGCCCATAAGGGACTACTTTGCTGGCACGGTTCTTTTACCTTTTAAATGTAAATGGTGGGCGTCTGCATAGCCTATGTCCTTCTGCTGCAACTGCCCTTTCCAACGCTGTATTGGGTGTTGTGGTTGGTGCTGTGGTTCCTGAGATTACCCGCCTCAAAGGTTTGGGCTCACTCTTTATAATATTAGTATGGATGTCACAAAAAGATGTTATTGGATTTGTTGGATTTTCATCACAATAAAATACACTGAACATAATCTTCACAAAAGTAATTTACAAAAGTTTAAGCAATTGCCATTATAAATTACAATCACTTTTATTTAAGTATTAATTCTTTTTAAAAATTAAAAGCTGTTGTTATTTGTAATATCAATACATCTATGGCAAGTAAATACAAAACATGTTGCATTATAAATGCTATAGGTGTCACATTTGCGAAAGTTATAACTATTGGCATTGTAAATGACAAAGCTATTAATTTAGCTATTTTCAAAACCAACACATAAATAAAAACATTGTCATTTACAAGACCAATAGCTCAAACTTTCATAATGCGAGACCTATTGCATTGTAAATGCTTGTTTTTGACTTGCCTACCATACACCTAACCCACAAAAGGACATATAGTTCCTTTTTCCTGAATCACATATACACGGACATCCCTGTAATACATGATACTCTGAAGCACTTCTGTATTTAACAAAATTTCAAACGTTGCAAACATACTTTATTAAAAATCGGTATACATTGAATATACGTGACATTTTGCATATTCTAAGTCTCTGGTGTTATTGTTTATTTCCCTCTTTTTTGACACTTCATAGAGGCTTAAAACAGTAGCGTATGTTTGCTCTGCAAGAAATTCTGTTTCTGCCTTGCAAAAAATGTTGACTTATTGTATGGTAATTGCATTTATATAGCGATTACTACCCCTGACGAGGAGTCAAAGCACTTTTTCGACGAGTAGCACGCTACTCCAGGACCCATAGAGGATTAGTGTTGAATTAATATAGTGAAACATGCAAGTACATTTTAACCAAAGTTAGTCAGTTACTTGGATTTGGAATGATAGCAGAAGGATAGAGGAGGAAAAAAGTTTCTATTTATGTAGCGCTTGTTACCCCTGATGGGGCGTTGACGAACGCTATTCAGGAAGCCCATAAAGGAGTAGTGGTGATTTAATATGGCGAAATAGGGACTAATTTCAGTGGTGGATATTAGTCAGTTATTTGCTTATGCCGGTTGTACCAGATTGTTGCATGTATTGTTCTATCTTTCCCGAGTCCAACCGTCCTTTGGGTTACCCCAATTACATATTGTGGAGCTCGAAGAATGGATCCAAAAGATTCAAGTCGGCACTTTAATCGCTGTAATCATCATACCCTCGGGATGGTCTGTCCTGGCTCAAGGCAAGACTTAAATACACGCGCAGACAGGCACATAAACCCACCAAGTGGGGGCAGCAATCCTGCCTGGTCATCCACCTTTAACCAACGATCAGCGGACGCATCATACTGATAATGCGAAATGACAACGTCCCCTCCCCAGGATGGTATGGCACAAGTAATGAACAGAAGCCGCCCACCGTGGCAAACAATGTGGTCGCTCTGCATGTGGTTAGTACCAAACGGGATGTTGCAGACCCGCCTCCACTCGCCACGGGCGGGACTGTACACATTTAGCACAGGAACATCGCAGATGCAGTAGATCTCGTCCTGGAAAACGCAGGCTTCTTTGAAGTCGCTGCGCCGCAGTGAGGCGCAATTTGTCCACTGGTCTCGGCCAGGATCGTAGCGCAGTAATCGCTCGCGGTTGACTGCATATAGGTAATCCCCCACAGTGACCAATTCGAAGTAGCGCAGCGAGTGTGGAAGAGGGGATACCAACGCCCACTGGTCACGCTGTACACTGTAACACTCCACTTCCCTTAGGTCGGCCCCCGTAGAAGGGTCCATACCCCCTAGAATATAGATGTGGCCACGCAGGTATGCCAGGTTCATGTCCTCCCGGCAAAGCTGTGAGTCTGCCAGCTGCCGCCAGCTGCCGCGCACGGGGTTGTAGACCCACAGATGCTTAAAAGGCTGCGCTACTATGTAGATATCGTGCTGTGGGGAGACACAGACGCTCCAGGAAGTCGCTAACTTACCGCTTTCTTGTACTGCCGTGGCCACGGGCGAGGGCATGATGTAGATGTCACCAGAGTAAGGATCCCAGAGGCGGAAGGGATCCTCGACGTTTCGAATAAAGATGATCATATCTTTGGCCTGCATTCCAATGCGGCGGGCAGGGCTCTCATGTGGTGGGGTCTGCGGCTCTGGGGGCGTTGGCGGACAGACAGGCCCATAGCGGTCGTCCAGCACCCCCTGCAAGTAGGGCAAGCAGTAGCGCTGAACGAAAGGCCGGCCACGCAACCCCTCCAGGTATACACGGTCCTCGTCGGCCAGGTGGTGCCAGCGCACACAGCGCAGCACCTCGGCGGCGCAGGGTCCACGGTCGGCCGGCGCGGCCTCCAGCCACTGTAGGGCGGCTGCACACACGCGCCGTTCCCCGTCCACATCCAGGTCGTCGAGCCGCAACACCTCCTGCAGCTGTGCCAGAGTCAACTCCCTCAACTCTCCGCCGCTCAACTGGCTGAAGTGTCTCGCCACGTAAGCCAAGGTCTGAGCTCGCAGTTCGGCGTGGTCAAAGGCGTCCGCGAACTTTAAAATATCCGCGCAGTTGGCTGGCTCCAAGCGGCGAGTCAGGAAGTCGGCGCAGACTTGGCGCACATACTCCAGCTGCAACATGTCAGCGGCAGCGTAAAGGCGCTGTACGTTGGCCTCGCTCACCGTCACGCGACCGGTGTAGCAGTAGTCGATAATAAGGGCCATGGTCTCAGCGTCAATGCCATGCAGCGTCACCTTCTTCTGCTTGCTCTCGCACAGACCACCGGTGAACATGCTCTTGAAGTACGGGCAGGCGGCCGCCAGTACGTTGCGGTTGCATGAGAAGAGGCGGCCGGTTGCTTCCACTGAGGGGGAGCGCGCGCCGGCGAGAGTAGTTGGAGTGGTGGCGGTTGGTGACGCCATGCCGCCGAGCACCTCAATCGTGACATCACAGAGGAGCCGGGAGTCGTAGAAGTTTTTCAGTTGTGCCAGAACAGCTGCCGCGTGGCCGCCGTCCACCTTCTCCTCCGGCCCCGAGAAGTAACTCGACACTGAGCGGCAGGACATCTTCCTGAGGACGACCTACCCGATGGCTTCGTTCTTATGCTTTGCCTCCGCTTTATGACCCCCTTCCGCCTGAAAGTGTTGCCAGATTTTTAGAGCATTTTTTAGCCCACAGCCAACCAAAAAGTAGCCCGATATTGCTACTTTGAGGAAGGAGGGGCAGGGAAAGCGTCCAGCAGACGCGTAAGCCCATTAGACTCAAAGGGCTTCATCATCCCCCCTCCTCCCCCCATCGCGTGTGTCAGCCAGGGCTGAGAGTGACTTCCCCGGACACACACAGTTAGTTTTTGAGCTGCAGTAGGTGGCTGGCTGGTCTGTCGTTTCTCTTTCAGCCGCACCCGAGTACTTCACAGGCCTTTAAAAGACCATTCCCTTGTTAACAAGGCTTTGTTGTTTTTCATATCTTCTTAGAGCCCCTCCATCTCCACTCTGCCTATTGCTGGAAGAACCAGCCCCCTCCTTCCTGGAAATTTTTAGTAGCCCCCTCGGAAATTTGGCTCTAGTTTATTTATTTCATTTCATAATCTTTATTTCGATACAGCAGTATCATAAAAGATGCATTACAAATGTACACACATACAATATTACGACTACCATAGATAGATATAAATCAACAATTAATGGAAATGGATTGGGGCGTCAATCATTATGCAAAAAACCATATAAATAATTTAAAAAGGCATTTATAAAAATAAATTCATTGTATTTACAATTGCATTTCCGGTGAGCTAATATACAACTTATTCCACAGCGCATGTGTCAATTTATATGCACATATTTGTCCTTTACAGTTCCAGATTGTTGTGTTAGCTCCCAAATGCATTATACATTACATTAGCGATCCCCTAAGCATTCCTAAAGCTTCTCGCCAGCCTTTACCCTGAGGAAACTTACAGCCAGCAGAAACCGGCTAATGCCAAAAACAATAACCTGTCAAGTGTCAGTTTTTAAAACCCTTTCAGCTTCTCTCTATGATCTCACACCCATGTTTATACAAAGAGGTTTAATCCATCTCTTTCTTGGGATCGAATAGGCCTGACAAAAAAATAGAACATGTGTAATATCTTCCTTAACTTTTCCTGAGCACAACATGCCTGTGTTGTTACTAGAATTTGCCCACCTTGTTGTACTTGATTTTAACATCAGTACACCATATCTGTACTTCAAGTATAATGTTCTTGCCAACAGTGGGTTTACTTCATCTCAAAAAGATTCAAAGCAAGCACTATCTTTAAACATAAGAAACTCACTAGTCAAGGATCCTTTTTCTCTATCATATGATCTATTTTGATCTATGAAGGCCCAGAAAGAAGCCTTTAACCCCTCCCCTGCTGATGACGGAACCGCTCCATCATCAACTGCGGTGGCGCTGTGCTGATGACGGGGCGGTTCCGTCATGGCCCGCCCGACGCCCCTGCGCGGCACGAATTCCGCGCCTGCGCTGAGCGTTCTATTGAGCGGGCGGGGCCATGACGGAACCGCTCCGTCATAAGCACAGCGCAACCAATGCTGGTGACGGAGCGGTTCCGTCACCAGCATGCGCCCGCCGCTCTTCCGCCCCGCCCCCTTAGCACTGCGGTACAAAAGGGGGTGGTGATGGACGGAGCATCTGAATCAATCAAACACTCACACCCAGTCAAAGGATCTGGGTTTAATCCATCACCGTTCTTTAGCCCACTCTGCCACCCCAGTTCAGACATGGCTTTATGCAAATCAGTCTGACACTGTGCCTCATGGGAACAGTCCAGCCCGAACTCCCAAGCCATGTCTTCCCTGGACCGGAAACAAGCTTCCGAGGACCGGTTTCTGGCATTCTAGCCATCTTCAGCCCGGCTTGCTTGAATCCAGTGGCAAAGTGAGCAAGGGACTCACGTCTGAGCATACCCTGCCACACTTATGGCGGCCAAAAGCGGTACAAGTGTGAAGAAGGGAGAAGTGTGGCTCAGGGGTTAGAGGCGGCAGACCCGGAAGCTGAGATCGGCCCTGGACCAGGGTTCAATTCCCCGCCCCGACGGGGGTTGGGCTCAATAATTCCACGGACTCGATAATTCTCACTCCGGTGCCTACTCGACTCACGGGTTCACACTCTGCGACTCTGGGCAATAGCTTGCTTAATCTCCACAACGGCCCCTCGCGGCGGGATGCCTGGCTTTCACCTTGTGGATACCCTGCCGGGGTATCTCACAGGGGAATACCAGGACGGGTTCCCTAAGCAAGCGCATAGATGTGGGCGATTTGCGCTATATAAATACATGTACATTTACATTTACAAAAGGGGGTGGTGATGGAGTCAAGCTATCCAGCCTGATGAAGGCTGATAGCCAGAAACCGGTCCTTGGATGCTTGATTCCGGTCTGGGAAAGACATGGCTTGGTAGTTCGGACTGGACTGTTCCCATGAGGCACAGGGTCAGAGCTGATTTGCATATAGCCAGTGTCTAACCCAGGGTGGTGTGAAGTGCAAAAAAACGATGGATTTAGGCCCAGATCCTTGTACTGGGGTGAATGTATGACATTGTTCTACATTCTGTCCATCAACTGTGTTTTTTGCAATTTTCACCCCGAGTGTGCTGGGTATACTCAGACGTGAGTCCCAGGCTCTCCACACCACTGGAGTCAAGCTATCCAGGCTGATGAAGGCTGATAGCCAGAAACCGGTCCTTGGATGCTTGATTCCGGTCTGGGAAAGACATGGCTTGGTAGTTCGGACTGGACTGTTCCCATGAGGCACAGGGTCAGAGCTGATTTGCATATAGCAAGTGTCTAACCCAGGCTGGTGTGGAGTGCAAAAAAACGATGGATTTAGGCCCAGATCCTTGTACTGGGGTGAATGTATGACATTGTTCTACATTCTGTCCATCAACTGTGTTTTTTGCAATTTTCACCCTTAGCACTGCGGCGGAATAGCCGCCGCAGTGAAGGGGTTAATATCTTTCTTGAATTTGCGGTTAATGTCAGTGGACTACTCCAAAAATGTGCTAAGCCAATCTTCCTAAACCAAGTAATAACATGTTTAAACCATGTAATGCAATTATTTTCATCCAAATCCTTGATCTCTGTTAATGCCGCCCTATAATCCAGCAGCTCAGGTGTTGTCCAGAGCCTAACCCACAACATCAGTGGTCTAATAATTACATAGTGGTCCGTACGCTTCATATTAAGATAGAGCATTAACGGAATAAGCGGTGTACATACTGGGATTTTTAGCAAAGCTCTCAAGAATTTATTCTCATTAACCTCAAACGCCTTTTTGCTCGACGGGCCCCACAATTCAGCACCGTATAGTGCTGCCGATTGTGTTTTAAATCGGAATAACTCGAGTGCTGGAGATACAGCTTTATTGAGACTATTCCGGTGTCTTTTCAGGATCGGTAGTGTATTGTGTCGTAATAACAACTTGCTTTTATCAATTTGGGTTTTCCATGTTGTTTTAGAATCTAATGAACCTCCCAGATAGTTAACATTTTCATCATGTTCCAGTTTTTGTCAGTTTAAAACCAAGTTTTCTCTAAAGCACTTGTGGGGATTTATTGCCATGTACTTTATCTTACTGGTATTTATCTCTAATCCTTTTTTGCTGCAGTAGGCTTGGAAGGTGCTAAGCAAAGTTTGAAGGCCATTTGGTGTTTGCGAAATAAGAATGGTATCATCTGCAAATAATAGGGCTGGTATTGGCTCAGCCCCCAGCTTCGGTGCATCATTATTACAACCTTGTAAAAAACAAGGAATATCATTAACATATAAGGAAAACAAAGTTGGTGCTACGACACATCCTAGGCGAACTCCCTTTTCTAGGGGGATTAAGCTAGTTAGTTTGCCGCCCGGACCCCATCTCACCTTTGCATAATTATTTTGGTGTAGTCTTACGATTTGTTCTAATAGGTTTGCCGGGAGTCCTTGGCTGTTAAGTGTTTTCCATAGTAGATGTCTGGGGATGAGATCGAACGCAGCCCTTAAGTCAACGAATGCCACTTATACATGACCTTTCCTCAAGTTTACATATTTCCAGCACATACAGCAAAATCTAAAGACCTGGTCTATGGTGCTTGTTTTTGTTCTAAAACCCACCTGGTATTTTGAGAGAATTGCCCATTTATCTATCCAGAAATTAATGCGATTTTAAATATGCCTTGCATACATTTTTTTGTAAAACATCCATTAAACTAATTGGGCGGTAGTTCGAAGGATCGCTTCTATCACCGTTCTTAAAGATGCAAATAATTTCCGCCCCCCTCCATGTCTCTGGTATGTCAGCTCCTGCGGCTATAAAGTTACACAGGTAATTAATGTAAGAACCCCAGACATCGGTATCATGTTTGGATAGATCCCCAGAGATCTTGTCTAGTCCTGGAGCTTTACTAGTTTTGACTGCGTTGATAGCCAAAATTGTTTCCTGTAGATCAAATTCTAGGGATCCTTCACTCGGGTTTATAAGAAGCCCGTCATTTATGGAACTGCCGATCTCAGGAGCAGCATACCATTTTGCAAAGTGATCTATCCAAGTAGTTTCCTCAGGATAAACTTCTCTAGAGCCCTTTCCATTTCCGTTTCCATTTGCAAAAATTTTCCAGAAAGCCACTTGATCCCTGCTTTATGCTGCTGTAAATAGATAAAGCCAAATTTTATCATCCCAGATTATTTTAGCATTCTCTAGCACTCTCTTATAATTTAATCTTGCTCCCTTAACTATTGAGCTATTGTTGCTTTTAATAGCTAGTACTAACTCTGTTTTTGCACCCCAACAGTCTTTATTGTACCAGGGTTTCCCCATCATTTTTTGTTTACCGTTTACCTCATTTGTTTTAACCTTTTTTGTAACCAATGGGACCAGTACTTTGAAAAAACCCTTATGTAGTTCTAGAAATGTATTCTTATCTATTTCCATGGTAATATAGTTAGTAAAAGTAGATGCAAAAGTACTATAAATGTTTGCTAGCTTTTCGCCATGCTCCAACATGTGTGCCCATTTAACAGAGCGGCGATTATTACTAACTATAATGTTGTCCATGTGATTACAGGTATTACCTCTAGTCTCAACTGAACTAGTCAACAAACTACTTTTTAAGGCTAGTTCAAGTGGACGATGGTCACTCTCCACCCTGGGTGCAATTTTAAGATCTACGGCATAATGCCAAATATCAAATGATAAAATAAGATAATCTATTTTACTCTGAGTGGCACTTCTAAAAAAAGTTGGCGCCTTTGCTAAAGCTGATGGAAGGCGACCATTACATGCCCTCAAACCATGACTCACGGTCAATCTCATTATTTGATGTGCTAGGGCAGTGCATGAGACCGATTTTCAATTTAATAGAAGGGGGATATCATTCGCCAGGTCTTCATCTTCTAGGATTGCTTCAAGCCCTGTGATGGGTTCATAGTTACAGTTAAGGTCTCCACCAATTATTATACTGACACTAGAATCCACTAGATTTAAAATGGAGTCCACTTTGCCCATTGTTGTTGACTCCCTTGATGCCAGACCTGGTCGGTTATAAATATTATATATGTGCAACAACCTTTTTTCCTTTGTCGCTATTTTGATCCCCAATATATCTAAGGAATCCGTCACTAATTGAGTTACGCTAATATCAAGGGTTACCTTGACCCAAATGACTAATCCACCAGAGGCTCTTCCTTTTATAGATGGAACAGCCGCTATATGGAAGCTTTTGTATCCCACTCTGTGTATAATCTCAGTTGCCCATGTCGCCCGCAAAATACAAATATCGCTTCTTTCAATAAACTTGTTCCACTCCGGGTCCCTAGTGTTCTTTTTAAGACCCGCAATGTTCCATGAAACAATATTTAAATCGGGGCAAGCTTTATAGTTAGGATCGTGTGTAAGTTCTTTACTTGTTATTATATTAATACTGTTTAAAAACAATGTCTCATCCTTACTCGCACAGCAATTTTCTTTCTCCCTAGGCTCCTTTCCCGAATTCCCGACAGGTACTATACTTATCTTCTCTAGTTCCCTATCCAGCACAATGGATACATTTGTAGTGGGTTTTAGCTGGTACAGTCAATCCACTTCTTCCAACAGAGATAACTCCTGAAATCTATTGGAGTTTTCTGTGAGAAGCAAATTTGCTTGGTTTTTGTTCACCTCAATTCCCAGGGGTTTATAGAAATTTCCCAGTGGTAGTGCAAGGATGTTAGTCTTCCAAGTTAGTGTTTCCTCATGCGCTTTCAGTAGTGTACGGACTGTGTGGGGATATCTAAAGTTTACAACAATACAGTCTCCCAGTATATCTCACGGAGAACCTCCCACCCACCCTACCCTACGCACCATCAGAATTTCAGTTGTTTTGTTTGGGTTTACACCTTTTGTATTTAGCTAGCCAATCTACGACTTTATTCCTTAAATTGTGCCAGGATTCTCTTTGGTCCCTTTTCAGTGCAGGAACACCTGTTAAAAATAAGACATAGGGACAAGCGGCTGGTGGCAAGTTCAAAATATCTAGATTGGGAATTAAATCTGTCCCCTTTGGGCTATGCAGTATTACCCTGCAACTAGCACGTTCTAAACCGGGTGTGATGTTATGTGGTGTGGCATTAACCTTCTCTTTGTCTCTGCACTATTTCTTAACTGAGCTCTATGTAAAGCTGCTGTTCCTGATTGGTTTTGGGTTTTCAGTGTTCTATCCACATCATCACAAGCCCTCTTATCCCCTGTGAGCAATTTTAGATCGGCTATAAGGCTTCCCCCTTCCACAACTATTCCAGTTCCTTCTTCAATGCTCGTACTTAGGTGGTGAATTGCATCATTTAACTGGGCGATCTTGTCATCCATGACCCTTAACTTACCATGCATACACTCATTTATTTTTGTCCGGATGGAATATAAAGCAGTTATAAAATGTCTGCCACAGTTTGTTCTAAGACTCCTATTACCTCATTTTCCTTAGCTAGTCTAGGACAATCATCAACATCAGTTTGTATCCCTATTGTTCTAAACCTACTACCTTTATTGTCTGATGTAGTTAAATCTCCATTGCATGCATTACCTCTCCCCCCCTGCTTTCCCTTTTTTCCGACTGATTTTTTTCTCCTTCTGGGATTTTTCATTTCTCTCCTCATTGGATGTTCCCATTGTCCCCACTGCTTTTTGTGCCCATAGTTTACTTGAAATCCCAGGGCTTGACTGCGCGTTAACATCGGGCACTTCTATTGGATCTATTATCCGAGTGTCCAAGACAGGTTGAATATTAACGCTATCAAGACGGTTATCTGTACTTGAGTTTGAGGACACTACATTTGTTGGAGACTGGGCTATGGTCGCTGTATAAGTGGGCAATTTGGGTGGATCTAGCGAGAGCCTTCTTTGTGCAAGTTCGATCTCATAACGTAGCACAGATTCAGCTCGTGTTATGAAATCATCCAATGTCCTTGCCGTTCCCTTACTTTTGCTCATTGTCAGAATAGACATTTTCAAGGAGCAGCCACTGAACAACTAAATGTGAAGCATATGACCAATGGTTCAGTCTTAAACAATTGAGGACTTATAATATCACACAAGATCGAGAATTAGTAAACATAAAAAAACAAGCGTTTACAATGCAATGGTCTCGGCATTATTAAAGGTAGAGCTATTGGCATTGCTCATGGCATTTTTTTTCATTTTTTTAAAAAACATAAATAAATGGTATTGTCATTTACAATGGCAATAGGTGAGCATTAGAGAGTAGTAGAGAGTATTCGCGGACACAGAGCCACACACACAGAAAGCCACACACACACAGAGAGCCACACACACACACACACAGCCACACACACACACACACACAGAGCCACACACACATAGAGAGCCCCACACACACAGAGCTCCCCACTCACACACACAGATCCCCCCCCACACACACACAGAGCCCCACACACACACAGACAGAGAGCCCAGCCACACACACACACACACACAGAGCCCCCCACACACACACAGCCCCCCCCACACACACAGCCCCCCCCACACACACAGAGCCCCCACAAACACACACAGAGAGCCCCCACAAACACACACAGAGCGCCCCCCCACACACAGACAGAGAGCCCCCCACACACACAGACAGAGAGCCCCCCCACACACACACACACAGAGCCCCTCACACATAGAGAGAGCCCCGCACACAGAGAGCTCCCACAAAGACACACAGAGAGCCCCCCCCCCACACACACACAGAGCACCTCACACATTTACAATGCAATGGTCTCGCCTTTGAGAAAGTTAGAGTTATTGGCATTGTAAATGACAATTTTTTAGGTCGAGCCTGGAATACGCATCCGAAGGATGCGGTCCAGGTGGAGAACTATAGCTAGCTGACTCGGGGGAATGAAGGACAAGAAAGTGCCACACGCTTCTCTCTGTCTGGATTTCACTGTGTGCACGCGCTTTTTTTCCTTCAGTTTCCTTCAGCATGTTTCTTTGTCTGTGTGAGCGTGCTTTCGGTTTCGTTTCTTCGAGCGTGATTGCTTTCGTTCATTGCTTTCGCTTTTTAGGCTTTTTATATAGCACAGACTTTGCACAAATGCGTCATTAGGCATTTTTATATAGCGCGGACAGCCCACCCGCGAGGCAAGATTGGCCCTGTGGCCGAAGGTGAGCCGCTGCGCAAAGTGCCCCGCAACGCCAAACATTAGTGAATTGAAGCGGAGCCCACCCGCAGTGACGTACCACTGTTGTGGCCCATGGCCGATATGAAGCGACACCCCCTATGACTGTGAATAGAGCAGGACCAGCGGAGCCTACCCGCGGCCTGCTCGAAGAGTCCCTGTCCCCGCCGCGTGTGTGAATGGAGGCGGCGGGCTGATTAGTCTCCGGAGAAGCGCCCGCAGCATGTGAAGAGCTGCGGGCACCGAGAAATGTACAAGCTGAGCCCACCCACAATCAGCACACTCCCCCCCCCCTCTCCGCGCAGCACAGGGTAGAGAACCTGCCGCAAGTAGGGGGCAACGCGGAAAAGCAGCGAGGGACCCTGGGACAGATGCCAGCACCTCCCCCCTGCGTGGCTGGCGACGCGAGAAGACAGTGGCATCAGTGAAGCACCCCAGTCGGTTGGTGCACAAGCGTGATGAATCAGTGTCCGGCATGCAGCCGGTGAAAGCAGCATCAGCCCCTCCCCGCCTACAGGGAAAAGAGACATTGAGCAGGGAGCCTGCTACGAGAGTTAGAGTACACCGAGCGACAGTGTGCGCCCAGCGCTGCCCTATTAAAAGTGAAAGGACTTACCTAGCGGAGGCGCTGCGGCATCAAGGGAAGCGCATTCGCGGCAGGATTGCCCCCAGCGAGGAGGCCGAGACAAGCATGGTGAGAGGGTTCACCGCGGAGCGATGGTGGCAGGGCCCCTGAAAGCTGGAGGGCAAGGCATGAGATGCCTGTGGCAGTCTATGCCCCAACCGGCAGAGACCCGGGAGCATGGCACGATCCGATCGGCCAGTGCACATTAACTGCACACGAAGCCCGCAGCATGAAGTGAGCTGCCGGGCGTTCTAAAAGCGGCGCCACCTAGTGGCCGCTTCAGGTACTGCACCCGCCAACCGGGGAAAGTGAAAATAAAAGGTGACAACACACAGCAGCTCGGTGGTAGCTGCTGCACGTGGAAGTTGAGAGAAAGATAAGTGGAGGCACTGCAGTGTCCCCGACCCTGGACATTAAGGCAACTAAAGGACAGGCACAGCAAACGGGGAAAGAGCCCGAGGAGACACGTACTGAAAGTGGACACGCTGGCCGCCGCCGGCCACGGAAACAACTAGCCCCAGAGTCCACAACAAACACACAAAAGCGAAAGACACCTGCAGATAAAGCATGAGCACACAAGGACCTGAATCCACCAGAGCAAGCAGTTTAGAAGTGTGTTGTAAGAAAGAAGGGGTCCTAACCAAATTGCTTCAACAACCAATATATGCACAACGTTAATTATTTCAGTGAGCGTATGTATGGTATGGATAAACGTAATAGATGCCTGGATCTGACTCAGCGGATCGGTGTGGCGGCGGCAAAACGCGAGAAGGAAAGCGCTCAGCGGTTGCCCTTTAAATGGAACGGGGACTTCGGTAAAAACGCACGGAGGTTCCAGAGTCTAATTGGTATGACGCCCGGGCGACATATAAGTGCCTGGGACGTTCCCCCCTTCTTTTGAACTGTGTCTGTATCTACTTTGGAACATCTAACACAGACGCTAATCCACCCAAGTTGGGTGGTCTATTACGTTTATCCATACCATACATACTATACGTCTATCCCCGAACAGGAGGACAGAGGCCACCCATTAGCTAACAGTGGGTTAATTTTGAAGAAGTCTACGGTAAAAAAACGGGTCCGTATCAGTTCTGAGGAAGACCCGCAGGTCGAGGCTCCTAATCGCCCTTGTACCAAAAGACGGGTCGAAACGTCGACGCCCCCTTGTCATGTGCAAATAGGACCACCATCTAGAAAAACATTATACATGTCATACATGTCTGTATAAATGAAAAAACACGCATAACTGAACATAAGAGTAATATTAGACTCATGAACTCTAAATCCACAGTTGCATGTCACTGGCTTGAAGCACGACATCAAATTTCCCAGTTAAGATATACGGTCTTGGAGAGAATCCTTCCACGCAACGACATGGATCCGTCTAAGCAAAGACTTAGATGTGAATACTATTGGATTAAAAAACTTAATTCAAGCCACCCGATTGGGCTCAATGATAGAATTGAACATTCATGTTTTTTATAAGTACCACAGCTATGGGTTTGAACTATATCCGAGACCCTTGATGTGTTCATTAAGGTTCTACAGTCCACTTGTATGAATGTACCGTTTTTCATATTATTTGTAATTCAGTTTATTAGTTCGTATGAATATTGTTATATCATTGTTTTTGTCACCATTCGATTTAGAGATACCACTTATACTTCCTGGTTACCGCATATACATTAGGATTTGCCTTAGCGTAATTAATCCCTACACTTCCTTGAAGCCGTTATGGACCTAGTCACATGACGAGTATCACTCTGCCGTGATTGGAAGGCTTTCCGATCACGTGTGCGGAACTGTACTCCATAACAGATGCTTAGCTTTGGCGCGAAATATCGAGACGCCGAATTTAGGTATCAGACCGGACGGTCTTATGTAAGTAACTCAGAACCGAGAGTGTATATTTATTAATTTTACATCGCTATTTAGCATTAGGAAGTAATGATTGTCATGACATTTACGCTGTACTTGTTGTGCATAATTCAGGAGCCACGTACAGTTTTGAAGTTAGAGTGGTATCATGCAAACGAGTTGAATTTAATCATGAAATGAATGTATATTTTGGTTTATACGTTTATGTTTCTATATTTTCATGTTTAATGGCAAGGTGAATTAACAGGTCCTGTTTCTCTTCACTCCATAGTCCCCTGATGAAGGGTCTGTTGGAAAGACCCGAAATGCATTGGGTTTACAAGATGTATTACTAAACTTGGTATAATTATCTGCTTGAAATTGGAAATAAAAGCACTATACCACGGAGATTAACTATGGACTATTGATTTGTGATACATGGAACATTTTATGCATGAAATTATGTAAAATACAGAGAAGAAACCTATGAGTTTCGTTGCAAAACAGCGCACTCAGTTGTAGGAGGGAGTCCCCCTCCCACTCCACGTTTTGAGTTATTTGAAGACAAGGGCAGGACGCCTTGTGACCCGAGTAGCGCTAACCAAAATCAGATAAATTTGCTTTAAGAAAATTTGATTAACCTTGTGTGCACCAGGATAACACTTTTCAACACACTGCTCACTTCTCACTAGTGAAGCAGTTACGGCATGAGCGTTGTAGGGGAAGGGGAATCCTTTAAAGAGAGTCATTTTCTCTCTAGATTTCCCTTCTCTTTTTGAAACTAAGGAGCAGCAACATTGTCATGGTCATTGTCTTGGTGTCACCAGGGCTTTAAGTCGAAGCTTTTCCAATATTATATGCAACCCATGCTTATTTACCTTATGTAACTAACGATTATTGACAAAGTCAATAGTCTTGACGTGTTGCAGATATGTTACTTTTATCATATATCTGGATGTAATGACAGAAACAGCAAAACATAGGCCGGAAACACACTATACTATTAAGCACAGACTTTTATTTTACATGTTTTTAAACCACGCCCTTAATTATATTGCAAAAACAACAATTGATGGACAGAATGCATATCAATGTCATACATTCACCCCAGTACAGAGATCTGGGCCTAAATCCATAGCTTTTTTGCTCACCACACCACCCCAATTCAGACATGGCCATATGCAAATCAGCCTTGACCCTGTGCCTCATGGGAACAGTCCAGCCCGAACTGCCAAGCCTTGTCTTCCTTGGACCGGAATCAAGCATCCTAGGACCGGTTTCTGGCTATCAGCCGTCTTCAGCCAGGATAGCTTGACTCCAGTGGTGTGGAGAGCATGGGACTCACATCTGAGCATACCCATCCGAATCTGGGTGACCAATGCAAAAACAACAATTGATGGACAGAATGTATGTATGTATTGGCGTACTTGTATAGCGCAATAGCTGTCACCCGACGGGCATCCTGGCGCTTAGACTGTTATGACACATACATGATGTTTCCAGCTGCCGATCCATTTACATTATTCTAGGGAACAGGTATGTTTTTAAGGCTTTCTTAAAGGAAGGGAGGTCTCCCATACCCCTTAAACCCAACGGAAGGGAATTCCACAGTCTCACTGCAGTGTACCTGAAAGACCGACCACCCATCTTGGACCTCAGAATCTTGGGCACTCCTACCAAGTAGGCCGAGGCCGAACGGAGTGATCTGGACGGGATGTACCAAGATAATAAGTTCTGCAAAGGGGACGGACCTTGTCCGTGAAGAGCCCTAAATACCAAGCACAAAGCTTTAAAGTCAATCCGCTGATGGACTGGCAGCCAGTGAAGGTCCCTGAGTGCCGTGGCAGAAGAGTCAGAACGTCGGCGCGAAAGTGCTAGTTTGGCGGCGAAATTCTGTACGCGCTGCAATTTTCCCACCAAAATAGCGGGCGCCCCCAGGAGTAGCGCGTTACAGTAGTCAAGTCTGCTTAATATTATGCTCCGCACTACCTCTGGTCTAACCTGTACAGGGAGCATGGGTAAAATCTTCCGCAGCGAACAGAGCAGTGCCATACAGGTGGCTACCATTTTATTCACTGATACGTCTAGCTGCAGGCTGGAGCTAAACATCACCCCCAGGTTTCGAACGGATTCAACAGGAAAGCTGGTGCCTTGAAAATCAGGAGGCCAAAAATCCTGTGGAAGAGGCCTAGGGGTACGATCCATGTAGCAGTGCAGCACCTCGGTTTTGGAGCTGTTAAATTGCAGGGAGTTGTGGCCCAACCATTCCGCCGTGGTGATCATACAGCGGTGGAAGATCTCCTGTGACACAGCCTCCTTACCCTCAAACGAGAAGATAAGTTGGGTGTTGTCGGCATAATTGGTGACTGCTATGCCAAAGGATTTTATCAGCTTGATCAGGGGGCGGAGGTAAAGATTGAATAGAATGGGGCTGATGGCTGACCCCTGAGGCACGCCCTGTTCAACCCTCCTGATGTTAGATTTAAAGGATGGCAGGGCTACCACCTGGTGCCTGTTATCAAGATAAGACACCAGCCAATCAAGGGCCAGGCCAGAGACCCCAACCTCCACCAGTCTCCTGATCAAGATCGCGTGGCTGACTGTATCGAACGCGGCCGACATATCGAGCAGCACTAGAAAGGCTGCTCGACCCTGGTCTGCACGCGTCCGAACGTCATCAAGAACAGTCGCCAGTGCCGATTCTGTCCCATGGGCTGGTCTAAAGCCAAACTGGGCCACGTCCAGGCAATCAGTGGTCTCAAGGAAGTTGGAAAGATGTTTTGTGGCCAGTTTCTCAAGAATTTTAATTGGAAATGGCAGCAGGGAAATAGGCCTATAGTTAGCTGGGCAAACGGGATCCAGGTTTTCCTTCTTTAGCAGTGGGGAGACCACAGCCAGTTTACAGCAGTCCGGGACCCGTGCCAACCTGAGGGACTGACAGCAAATGGAAAAAAGTGGAGGAAAAAGCTCTTCCCGGAACAGTTTCCAGAATTTTGGTTGAAGAGGATCATGCTGTGAGCCCGAGGACACACCGTCAGCCAATACACAGAAGTCCTCAAAGGACGGCGGAGGGAAGTTGTTCAGCCCGACTAGGTAGGGCACCATCCTTCGTGGCCTCCGTCGGAATGGAATTGAGCACGGATTGAGGGAGAGGGCCTGATGAAGAGGCAAGATTGTTCAAGATGGTGGCGATCTTGTCCTCAAAGGCCTGTGCCAACGAGTCACAAAGAGCTTGGGAGGCCGGGATGTCATTTGTAGTACAGGCAGGGTGCGCAAGGTCTTTAACGATCTTAAATAGAGCCTGAGACTTGTTTGCAGCTGCCTTCAGCGATTCTTCTAGGAATCTAGCTTTAACAAGCATAATCTGGACTTTATAGGTCGCCAATGCCTGTTTGAAGAGGACTCTGTCTGATTCCAGATATTGATTTCTCCAGGCACGCTCAGCCTGTTTACACTGGAGTTTGAGCTGCCGAAGTTCTCCTGAGTACCATGGCATAGCAAGATTAGTCATGGGATGGGTATGCTCAGATGTGAGTCCCATGCTCTCCACACCACTGGAGTCAAGCTACCCTGTCTGAAGACGGGTGATAGCCAGAAACCGGTCCTAGGATGCTTGATTCCGGTCCAGGGAAGACATGGCTTGGCAGTTCGACAGGACTGTTCCCATGAGGCACAGGTTCAAGGCTGATTTGCATATGGCCATGTCTGAACTGGGGTGGTGTGGAGTGCAAAGAAACAATGGATTTAGGCCCATATCTCTGTACTGGGGTGAATGTATGACATTGTTCTGCATTCTGTCCATCAACTGTTGTTTTTGCTTAATTATATTGGCCACGGCCTTTGAGAAACCCCCAGTTTTTTTCATCCCACTTAAAGCCCAGTCTACATGATTTACTTCTTGCCCCGATCCCCAGAGAAGGCTATTTCTCTGCTCTGATTACTTCGTCCAACCATCACACGCTGCTGCACTCACGCCCGTACCTGCACACTCCCCCGGGTTCTTCTCCTCAGTGTGACTGTTCGCCGGTATGATCTTTGTGTCTCGGGCGGAGCTGCCTCGGAGAGGGAGAGGCACAGAGAGGCACGGAGAGGGAGAGAAACAGTGAAGAGGGCCAGGGAGGAAGAAATAGAGACGTATAGCAGCCACTTGTGCTCTGGTCGATCATGATGAGTATATTTTTTTGGGGGCAAAACCTTTATTTACAATTATAATATTACAGTTGCGAGCCTACAACCACAAGGTCCGGCCGTCGCCAGAGCAAACAATAGCATAGTATCGTACAGTAACACAGCACTTCCGCCGGCAACCCGGGGGTCCGGTGGCGAATGAGCGTACATGTCATAAAAGTATATGTTAAAACACAGGATAAATTAAGGTTTTACTTTTTTTGATATATATGAACAAACAAAAAAGAAACGACATTAAAGTGACGAGGCAAAACAGGAATGTCATGTATAAGTGTCCCTCTCGGGAGGGGGAGAGTCACATCTGAAGAGTTATATGAAAGTCAATAGATGGAGTTATAAACAGGGGGGGAGGGGGGAAGAGAGCAAGCAATCATAGTGTCAACGAAGCACAATACGGTAGAAAGAACATCAGACTAAGTGGATTGCGGCATCTCCGGGCGATTCACAAAGGAGGAGTATAGATCTCCCCGCGATACAGATTCCACTGGTTCCATATTCTGCCCCACTTCTTGGGCCTACCACGTGCGATATACACAGTTTTTTACCGGAACATGCACCAGTCCATGTTCTCTGTCCAGGCTGAGATCCTGGGTGCCCTCTGGGACCCCCATAACTGCGCAATATTTCTTTTAGCCACCATATTCCCCAGAGTGACCCATTGTGTCTGCGCCACGTTGTAGTCATTGGGTTCCCACACATTCAACAAACACCGTCGGGACTCAGGCAACACCGAAACTCCCGTAACCTCCCTCATGACATCATGCACACGATTCCAGAATGATACGACCTCGGGGCATTCCCATAGAATATGGAGGAAAGTACCCATCATACCACACCCACGCTTACATAACCCATCCACAGAATAACCCATACGCACCAACCAGGGGCCTTTCATGTAAATACGGTGTAGAATCTTTAATTGCACCAGTCGAAGACGGGCCGGAATCGCGACTTCCTTAGGAGAGGATATCGCAGCCTGCCAATCTTCATCATCCAGCTCCAATCCATCGCCGGCCCAGGCCTCCCGCAGTTGTAAAAGAAGATCCGTTCGATCATTAATAAGCTTTTTATATATGAGGGAGATGGTGCTGTCTGGGACGTGGCCATCAAGCACTCTATCTTCCAGAGGGGAAGATTCTGGGATTAAGGTTCTGGTCGGGAAAACCGATCCAATAGCGTGCCGGATCTGCATGTAACGGAAACACTCCCTATCATTTAGCGCATATTCAATTTTCAATTCATCGAAGGTCTTTATCCTGTCCTCGACCCAGAGATCCCCAACTTTACTGATGCCAATGAGGTCCCACTTCTCGAAGCCCTTGGTAGTCCATAAGCTGCCTAATTTCTCAGCGACATAGAGCGGAGTCGCTTGGTTCAATACGTCCGACCAGCCCATAGCTACATTCGCGCTATGCCAGATCCGCACCGCCACTCCGGTGGGTCCTGTTAATGTCCTGCCAGTCATTTTGGAATATAGCGCCCTGTTGTAGTTCCCTCCCGGGAACTGCCATTTATCCATTGCGAATGCTGGGTTGGACACGGGGCCGTACATGGCGTGATTAATTGCACTCAGTTGGGAGGCCCAATAATAGCGTTTGATGTCAGGCAACGCAATACCCCCGTCATACCAGGGCAGTGTTAACTTTGCCAAGGCAATGCGAGGTCGCCCGCCCCATAGCAGCCGCCTCTGAAGGCATTCTATCTCGCGGAAATAGCTGGCGGGCACAAGATCGAGTGTGTTTTGAAGGGCATATAGAAATCTGGGCAGGGAAATCATTTTGAATAGGGCTGCCCTTCCAACCAGAGACAACGGCAATCCACACCAGGCTGCCACGTCGGATTTCAGCCAGAGAAGCGGAGGGAGCAAGTTGCGCTGATACCGAATCGCAGGGTCAAGCGAAACGTATATCCCCAAGTATTTGAAGCCGGTATGCGAAATCTGTATCGGGCAGTTACGCGGCACGGGAGGTACCTCACCGGTGAGCGAGTAAACACAAGATTTAGCCCAGTTGATCACCAGGCCGGAATTCTTCCCAAAGGAGCAAAGGACATCAAACGGTACCCCCAACGATTTCGAGGGGAGGAAAGGTACAGGAGGATATCGTCCGCATATAAAGATATGCGGTCCTCAAAGTCGGGGGTCCATCTAATGCCCTTAAGCGATGGTTTCCACCGCAGCCATGCAGCCAGGGGTTCCAAGGCGAGCCCGAACAGTAGCGGAGACAAAGGGCATCCCTGCCGCCTACCTCTCCCGAGAGTAAAGGACTCCGAAACCCTACCATTGACAACTACCTGGGCCAGCGGATTATCATAGAGGAGTTTGACCGAACTGATGAACCCTGGGCCAAAACCGAACTTCGCAAGGGCCGCCCATATATATGGCCATTCCACGGTGTCGAAGGCCATAGTGGCGTCCAAGGAGACCAAAATGGTCGGCTCACGCAACGTCTCCGCCCTTGCGAGAACCCCATGAAGGCCACGTAAATTCAGCGCGGTGTTACGAGTTGAAATAAATCCGGACTGATCCGGATGTATCAGGTCCCCAATCACTTTAATTAATCGATTTGCCAATAATTTTGCCAGGATCTTAGGTTCGGCATTTAGGAGTGATATAGGTCTATAAGAGGCACACAAGTCTCGGGGTTTCCCTTCTTTATGGATCATGACAATGGAAGCCAATCTCTGGTCTCGGGGAAGTGACCCAACATCACGCGACTCCAGAAACATCTCGCGGAGATACGGCGCCATTTTGTCAGGAGACAGCTTGTACAACTCGATGGGGATACCATTCGGGCCTGTAGCTTTTCCTGAGCGGATGGAGCGAATAGCGAACGCTATTTCATCGTTGGATAATTCGGCCTCCATAAGCTCTCTGTCAGAATCAGACAAGCTAGGCAATGCGATATCTCTGAGCAATTGATGTGAGTCCTCCTCAGGCCTGTCAGAGACTGGCGCATACACCGCTTCGAAATGACATGCAAATCCCTCCTCTATCTCCAGCGGATCAACCACACGCACACCATCCGCTCTCTCAACAACTGGCACCACTCGACTCAATCTTTCCTTCTTATCCAGCCATGCGATCAATTTCCCAGCTTTATCACCCACATCGTACAGTCGTCCCTGTTGTTCGCGACTCATGGCTTTAGCAGCGTCTGTCACCAAGGCTCTATAATCGAACTGTTTGAGATTCAAAACATGTAGCTTATCTTGCGTGACCCGAGATTCCAGGTCTGCCTCTAGGGCAGTGATTTCAGACTCCAGTCGCACAACCTCCTCATTATTACGTCTCTTAGCACAGGCGATCAACAACAGTGTCTGGCCTCAAATCACAGTTTTGAAGGCCTCCCACCGCGATATAGATGAGGACACAGACCCCACATTTTCAGCAAAGTAGTGGTCGACGGCCTTGACCGCACCCACCCGGGTATCAGGGTTCCGGAGATGCCGGGGATTGATCGGGGCGACCCGACCCCCGGCTCCCAGTTGGATATCAATAAGAAGCCATAGTGGGGAGTGGTCCGAAATGCCTCTAGCCAAGTGTCTGACCTCTCTCACCGATACGGCCTGTGCCGCCGGCATGAGGACATAATCAAGCCTCGCGAGGCTTCCATGTGCACCAGAATGAAAGGTGTATTGGGCCTGTCCAGGGTGTAGCAGTCTCCAACAGTCAACAAGACCTAATGTATCCAAAAAGCTGCCAAGCCAGGATTGCGATCTCGCGAGATCCCTGGGAGGGTTACAATCCTCTCTACCACATACAACAGAGTTGAAGTCTCCACCCACAACTAAAATCCCTTCGGGGAGCCCCAACACCAACCTCCCCAAATCAGCGAATGTCATGGTTTGTAAACCAGGTGGAACGTATACGGAGAGTATAGAAATCGTTTTCCCCTCCCATCTACCAATAATGGCGGCATATCGTCCCCTATCATCTAGGATAGTATCGTCAACTTCCAAGGGGAGAGAGTTCCTAACAAGAACACCAGTCCCTCTTGATCCTGAGGTAAACCCAGAGTGTGCAATCAGCCAATACCCTCGCCTATTCATAGCTTGACATGTGTTCCCCACCAAGTGCATTTCCTGTAATAGGACTATATCAGGGGAATGGCGTTTCAAGTACTGCAATACTATCCCCCGCTTTATCCTGTCCCCCAAGCCATTGATATTCCAACTTAATACTCTCAACCCCCTACCCCCATCCCATGAATGCTGGCGGAAACTCCCGAACAGTGAGAAGGACACAAAAGTTGAATTGTGCAATGATACGTAGCCTCTGTAACAACACACAAAAAAAAAAAGAGCCCCCCTCCACCCCCAAAGAACCCCAAACGCACATCCCCCCTCTCTGCACCCCTGCGGTAATCCAAAAAGCCACCTCAACTTGCCGGGTGCCTGTCGCCCTACCCCAAAACTAATCTACAAGAAGAAAGAGGAACACCCCAGGAGGAGGAAGAGTCCCAATCACCCCGCAGTCTCTGGGTATATAATCATTATGTTCACATTAACCCAAAATTGAAACAAACCAATACTGCAAAGTCCATGAACTGCACACGCCGATCCCCTTACTCCTCCTGTTCCGTCTGGCCGCCTTCCGCACCTCCAGGCTGTTCCGTCCGTTCTTGATGCGTCGACAAAGTGTCTAACCAGTCACTAGCTACCTCAGGCTGATCAAAAAAGAGCACGCGTTCATTATGTTCAACCCGTAGCCCTCTCTGCACCCCTGCGGTAATCCAAAAAGCCACCTCAACTTGCCGGGTGCCTGTCACCCTACCCCAAAACTAATCTACAAGAAGAAAGAGGAACACCCCAGGAGGAGGAAGAGTCCCAATCACCCCGCAGTCTCTGGGTATATAATCATTATGTTCACATTAACCCAAAATTGAAACAAACCAATACTGCAAAGTCCATGAACTGCACACGCCGATCCCCTTACTCCTCCTGTTCCGTCTGGCCGCCTTCCGCACCTCCAGGCTGTTCCGTCCGTTCTCGATGCGTCGACAAAGTGTCTAACCAGTCACTAGCTACCTCAGGCCGATCAAAAAAGAGCACGCGTTCATTATGTTCAACCCGTAGCCGGGCTGGGAAGAGCATGGCGTACTTCAAGCCCAGGTCTCTTAACCTCCGTTTCACCCCAGTAAATCCCATTCTCTGTTTCTGTACCGATTGGGTGAAGTCTGGGTAAAAACTGATAGACGCATTCTCAAATTTTGTGGGGCCGTTGGTCCTTGTTGCCTGCAGGATGGCATCTCTGTCCCTGAAATTAAAGATTCTGGCAATTATGGGCCGTGGTGGGGCGCCTGGTTTGTGTCGTCCGCCCGGAACTCTGTGGGCGCGCTCCACCGCGAAGAAATTGCTGAGGCCCTTGGGAGCGAGATGATTTAATATCAGATCTTCCACAAGGAGATCAGTCGATTGTTCAGTGGACGTCTCCGGAACTCCGATAATTCGTACGTTGTTGCGCCTCGCACGACTTTCGAAATCATCGAGCCGGCGGGCGGACTGGTCATTTGAGGTTCTCAAGTTTCGGACTTCAGTCTGGAGATCGGACACGTCGGTTGTAAGACTGGCAGTCTTGATGTCTAACGACTTGACCCACTCGTTAGTTTTAGCCAAGTCCGTCCTAATCAAACTGACATCAATAGCCACTGTCGTCGATCTTGGAGGCCAATGTCTCATACTGCTGGCCCATGCATGTTTTCACGCTCGCAATGGCGCCCATTATGTCTCGCAGAGTCAACTCTTCCGCTTCTGGGGAGCCACCTCCAAGGTCCTCCGTGATTTTACCAGTACCACTGGGGGAACCTTTGGGGCGAGTATATCGATCCATGTTGTTGGATTGAGTGGCACCGCCTCGGGACGTGATCTTGACCGTCCGCCTCTCGCTTTCACACTTTCTCGCCATGTTGAGCTGTGCGCCCCAAAGGGGCTTTTGGGACCTGGTGCGAATGGCTCCTCACGGATAAAGCTGTTAAAAGTCAAAAGACAGGGCGCCCTGTAGGAGCGGCCAATCAAGTTGGACCATGGGCCAGCAAGAACAAAGGGCAGCCGTCTTTCAGTAGACAGGAGCAGGAAAAACGAAACCGAAAGTACACCAGGGGCACCAGTCGTCTTCCACTAGCCGTTGTTGTTCAACTGCCCCCAGGTATTCCAGAGGCTCGAGTCCCGGGCTGTCTCTCGATGTAGGCCTTCAGGTATCAGAGCGGAGTAATTCTGGTTCCCGGTGTCCAAATCGATTCTTGAAAAGAGCAAGAAGATCAGCAGGGTTATGTCCGCAATAACCCGTCGTTCATATCAGGATCCGTGACAGGATATATGTAGGAGGCGGCGAGGGTCTCGGGAGCTCCTAGCTCACGCGTCCATCTTGGATGCGCGCTAAGCTCTTCCTCCATGATGAGTATTTTTAATGAGAAAAGCAATTAACTATTTGATGTGCCAAAGGTGCATAATTTCTAGAATTTGGCAAATCATTAAATCCAGCTTAACATCACTCCTCATTCTTTTATTGTTCTTTTATTCGTAAGCAGGAGATACATTTACTAACATCCATTTCGGATCATTCTTTCGACCTTCCCTTTTTACCCTACCCATAGCAATTACGTAAGCATTTTACATATTTTTCCTTCCTAAAAATCCATTCTCCCTATTGTTGGAAGGCACCTATTTATATAGGTGTAAAGTAGGACGGGGGAACAAGTTGCAAGTTACCTACCCATAGGCTTCTTTTCATTTCAGAACCCAGGTTTTTATTACCATATTCAAATATACTAATTTTATCCTTGTAACCTGCAGAAATGGGTTCTAATCCTGGCATCAGCACATGAAAAAACACAGTTGATGGACACATTGAGATGAGGCTGATCAAAAACGTACTACTTGGGCCATTTTGTAAAAAAAAGGAAAAAGTCTCATGCTTTCGTGCCAGAAACAGGAGTGTATTCTCACCAGAATTTGAACTCTGCTAGGGGAAGTGACAAAAGGCAGTACAGTTAGAAAATTTGCTCTACTGAGACTTATAAGGTAAGCCAGAACGGTTTTACTGAAGCTTTTCATCTTTTAGCCAATTTCTTTGCAGAGGAGAGGTTCTAAAAAATAATGAATAGGCTGACTGTGCCTATCTCTGGCCCGCTGGGCTCCGTCCACCATCTGCCGCCACGTTGTTCTGGCTCCTACACTGCTTTTTAGGTTTTGCCTGGCGTTACTGCGCAAGCAGTTCGCGCAGGCGAAATCCTAATGATTACAATATGGGATATAGGAACGTCCCCCGGCTCCCATTGGCTAGCTCCATAAATGGAGGCTAGCCATTGGAAGCCGGATCTGTTCGTCAAGGCCGGACCAGATTCGGGGGCGTTCCCGCGTTTTCTTCCCTGGGCGTGGTTGTACTTGTCCGTTCGTCTTGGAGGCGGTCGGAGAGTTCTCCCCTTTGGACCTCTCGGAGGGGCAGTGAGGGTCGGCTCCCCTTGGAGCGGAGCTCACGCTGCCGTGTCCTGTGGGATGACCCGTGCGTGCAGGAGGCGCGGGAGTACAGGAGACCCGGGGATCTCAGCCACCGGCAGCGATGTGGTTCTGTCCTGGGGGCAGCGGCAGCTGCTGGCAATTCCGTGGCCCGGCCTGCATCTCTGGGTGTTGGCGGTGCTGCTCTGCAGCCTCTCCCGGTGCCCGTTCCCGCCTCCACCCCCCCTCCCGCTCTCTCCGAAATACTGTTAATAGGGAAGGTGGTTTTGGACCCTTCCATTGCCGCCCCAGACTAGATGCCCCCACTCCCACTCTCCTCTCTGAGCAACGTGAAGCCGTGATTGCTGGCGCCCGCCCGTGTGACCCGCTCCGACCTCGAGCCGTGTTTGCACTGTGTCCCTGGGCCGCTTCTACCCATTTCACCCCCCTCTTGCTGGACCGCACCGCTCGCCGCCTCCCCGCTGGCTGAGAGCTTGCACTGGGCCCGCCCGTACAAGTGTACCGGCCTTGACGTTGGAAAACAGGTATTTATCCTCAATGGTTTAGTAGAAAAGCAACTTTTAAGAACTGTACTTTTTATACTGCTTGAGACTAAATGGCTTAGAACCAGTTTGTCCAGTAGTTATGGATTATTCACGAAGGGTGCATAGTTGGTGTGGCCCTGGGGTATGACCCCTGACAGCCCGCAGAGACCCTCGGAGGCCCCGCTCCAGCGCCACACGTCTTAAACGCTGCCACGAGCCGGACTCACCTCAGGTGCCCTGTTGAGCCCTGTCCCGGTCCACAGCTGCTCCCCGCATTGTCCGCGGCATCCCCTTTCGCTGTCCGTTCCCACCCCCCCTCCCCACCCCCCTCCCCTCCCGCTGTCCGTGTTTTGGCTTCATCCCTACCTATGGCACCGATCTCTTCATGTTTTCACATGCTCTTCTTCTTGTGGCTGGATATGGGAACGGCCTGGGTATGTACTTTAGCAATTATCTTGCCATTGCGCTTCATTAATGTCTGTAGTGCATGGGTCCTACTATCCCTTAACGAGGTCTCAAAATCAATATGAGTCATGACCAGTTAGAGAATTTGTGCCAGCAGTGTTCCCTCTGGTTTCACTTTACCGGAGACGTTGTTCTTGGATTAAGATTTCTCTGAACCGGAAAGTTGAGTAATTTGTTCTGCTGCAGGTAATCCGGGGTTTATATTTAACTGCTAGCAGGCCTTTCTATAGACCTTGTTAACCTTAAACATGGATCGAAAGTAATTTGCGCAAACAGGATTGTATAAAATATATATCTAATATTAATCGTGGCTGAGTGAAGGCAAGCGCGATAATGGTTTTCTCTCCCTCCCCTGCACTGTTTACCTATTTTTCATGACATATTTTTTTTTAATCTGTTTTGCTTCCTTACCTCTTGTGTGTATGTAAAGCGCTCTGATACCCACGGGCCAAGCTAGCGCTATATTAAACTTTAAAAAGAAAAAAAGGGCACCTTTTGAAGAGCGATTTAACGCTGCCAGTGCATGGCTGCATGTCTCCATGCTTACGCAAGATATGCTGGTGGCAAAACAAAGGCCCGGGGGGGGTCCCTGCATGGATGCATGTGCAGACGGGTGTTACTTGCTGTATTCTCGCTCTGCTGGGGTCTATCGCTGTCACGTGCTTGGCTTAAGGTATTTCAAGGTGTTTTGCATTTTTGTTGATTTGATACCATTCTATATGCACCCGCCATCTGCATTTGAATACTGTATTTATTGGTATTGCTCTGACGCATTCTCATCTGCGCCCTTTTTTTTTTGAGCGAATGAGTGACTTGGCATGTTTATGACAGTACTACAAGGTGGTGCAAGCACTGCTGCTAAAGGCATTACATGTTCAGTATTATCAATGGAGACTCGGCAAGAGATTTTTCTGGCAAAAGGTTTTAATTTGTGGTTGCGGGTGATGGGCACCAGCGTTTTTGAGCACCAAGAATATATAATTTTTATAATCAATCTATGACCTTCAACAGGTGCTTTACTTCAGGTATTGCAATGAGTTTTTTCCCCCTTATGTGGATTTGTGTGACGATTAGGTGGTATTTGGTGAAGTGCTATTGTAAAGGTATTGCTTGCACTTTTTCGTGTTTTGTGCCGTTCTGCCCTCTGTTACAATCATCCCCCCCCTCGTTTATGTGTCCTTCTGCCCTCTGTCTGCCTCGTGATTTGTGCCGTTCTGCCCTCCATTACAATCACCCCCCTCGTTTTTGTGTCCTTCTTCCCTCTGTCTGCCTAGTTTTTTGTGCCAATCTGCCCTCGGTTATAATTGTTTCCCCTCGTTTTTGTGTCCTTCTTCCCTCTGTCTGCCTAGTTTTTTGTGCCAATCTGCCCTCAGTTATAATTGTTTCCCCTCGTTTTTGTGTCCTTCTGCCCTCTGTCTGCCTGGTGTTTTGTGCCGTTCCTCCACCTGAACTGAGCCCTTTAAAATAAGGCCATGCTCCAAAAAGTACCGCAGCCCCCTGCCCTGAACCATAAAAAACTGCCCCCTACCTCTGTGAAGTACTCTGACTCTGCTCCCTACCCTCCCTTGGCGCCTAAAACTGTCCCCTGCCATGCACCCTACAAAGCCTCAACTTAGTAAACTGTCCCTTCTCTGTGTGCTTCGAGGCCGTAAAATGTAAGCCTAGGCACAAATGTAAGCCTAGGCACAAATGGATGGTTGGATTTGTGGGGTAAAGTTTTATTTAATGTGATTTTATGTAGCACAAACTTTACCCGAAGGTGTCAGAGCGCTTTACATAAGAACCAGTTGCCAAACCTAAGGACTTTGATTTACATGCGTTAAGTAAAAGATACAAACAGGAAAACAATTGAAATGTACTAGATGTAGTCACACAAAGAAGAGACTGTTGATTCTCGTTATATTTCTATATACATATGGAAGGGATATGAATAGATGTACTGCAAGAGTCACATAGGAATGTTAGAGTAGAAAGGTCTACTGCATATACTAGGGAATACAGTCATCTCTATATACAGAAAAAATGAGTTATATTTAGAGGGGTCGGAGTGGGACGCAGTGGGTGGATGTATGCATGATGGATGTATGTATGCATGATGCATGGATGTATAGGTGGATGCATGGATGGATTGTTGGTTGGATGGGTTGGTGGATTGCATAAATTGTTGAGGGATTGGCTGTAGATATGCATCTATCCATCCACCCATCCATGCATCTATCCATACACCCATCCATACACCCATCCATGCACCCATCCATGCATGCACCCATCCATGCATCCACCAACTCATCCATGCAAGCATTACAACAACAGCCCGCAGCTCTCCTTTGTCTCTCCTCGCCCCCCCTTCCCTGAGCCCGCAGCTCTCCTTCGTCTCTCCTCGCCCCCCCTTCCCTGAGCCCGCAGCTCTCCTTAGTCTCTCCTCGCCCCCCTTCCCTGAGCCCGCAGCTCTCCTTAGTCTCTCCTCGCCCCCCCTTCCCTGTGCCCTGCTATTGTAAATGACAATGCCATTTATTTATGTTAAAAAAACATAAATAAAAATAATGTCAAGAGCAATGCCAATAGCTCTAACTTGAACAAAGGCAAAACCATTGCATTGTAAATGCTTGTTTCCTTTTCCAGCACTTTATTTCTCATGCAATATAATTAAATCATTAATAAATCATTCAGTGTAGATTAGGTGCTCCTTTCATAGTAAATACACCAAGAATTCTAAATGAACTGTAACCAGAAAAACGTTCTTGTATCAAAGGTAATGTCAACTGAGCAGCGTTTGTATGTTTGCTCACAGAAAATCTACTGGTAAGAAAATTAAAATTTGACGTGATGCTTAAAAGTGAGGGGACCGTGATGAGGGAGGCCAGGGACAAGTATGATCCTTGGCCGATGTACTGTGATCACATAAACAGACAATAACTGGAAATATCTTGAGAACATTGTTTTTAGAAAAAATTATTTGAAATAGAACATCTGTTGTAAAATGCGTTTTAACACTGCTCCTTAACTCACTTAGGTTTCAAAATGTTGTAAATAGCCAGTGTTATTCTTCCCAATAAAATGGTGACTAAATTACCGGCACGTTAAAGAGGAAAGACATTTGGCGTAGGTCGGATTCGAACTCGCGACCTGCAGCTCACAGCAGATGCCAATGATGACCAACACTTCACAGGCGTGCACCCCAAAAGAAGAAAACAATCGGCAAACTCCTTCTACAAACATATCCATGCACACAGTATCCTGCAGAAATACATTACAGGATCTAGCCGACAAAATGCAAGACCGCCCTTTCAGTAAACAATGCATACCCCATTCTAACCAGGCCAGACAATATCCAATAGAATCATCATTGAAACAACAGAGAACAAGGAAATGCAAAATGCACAGAACAGTGTGCCTCTGAGCGAGCACCTCAGCACCGTAAAGTGTGCCCAGATTCCAAAGGCGGTTCTGCACTATACAGATGGTTATATTGGGCTATACAAATGCAAGGAGCATAACATATTTAAGAACAGACGTCTATACCCTTACACACGTTGATTGCCTTCTACAAACGTTACCGTGCTGAAGTCTATTTAACTTTCAAACTGCATACTTTGCCCTTTGTTTGAATTCATCCCTGTATTTTAGAAAACAAAAAGTATTCCAGATGTACGGTGTGACATACTCTCTAAATAACATCTGCAAAAATATGTACACACATTAATATTAAACATCACCCAACCTGGGTCAGCTGGTATATGTGTAGTTCGGGTTCCTTTAATGTGTGTGATTTGGAGCCGGCTGCACACAGGGCAACTTCCTCTCAGTGGTGAACTGTGGTTGTCCTGTTACCATATTCACAGAGTTTTGTGCAGTGAAAGGTAGAATTGGCGGGAATACCAACATGAAAGCAATACCACAAATTATTCCTAAATCCTCGCTGAACTGCACAAACAGCAGTGCTCCCCAACAACATGTTAAAACTAACAGTGACGTAGCAAGGGAATCATTGGCCTATTATTCAAGGAAAGAAACTGTGACTGTCTGCAGACAGTTTGGTAGAAAAAGGCAATCATGATTTGTTGTCAGACTCATACCTCAGGTTCCCGGTGCCACTGCGCCTGCTGCACTATTGGTAGCCACGCCCCAGAACAGAAGGAAACGCAAGTTCTGCAGCACACCTGCTCGCTGTGGACTAGTTTGGAATCCACTATGCTCCTCACGCTGTCTGTCATGTACAAAGTCCAGGGGTAGGGCTAGACAAACCAGCACAGCACTGTAGAAGTGAGAACGTGAAAGAATGACACGAGTGCCTTCTCAGGGACGATAGGAGACCTGTTCCTGTGTGTGGAGAAATACAGGAAAATTAAGTTTTTGCAACGAAAAGCTGAATGTGTTTCTGAACTCAGCATTTCAGGAGGATGTGTAAATTATTAGCACAATTGTTGTGAGGGACATTGGCAACCTATTAGCCTGACCTCTTGAGCATCTTACTGTCAGATCAATTGTTGCGTATTGCATCAAAGATCTGTATGTGGGGGACTGAAAGCATACTCAATTGTAAACAATGTGAGGACGGTCAGCAGCACCATCAAGTGTACACGTGCACCAGAGGATGAGTCTGGAGTCTGCAGTCTGCGCGCATGCGCACCACCGCCCTTGAGATTACTGCATAGAGGGATCGAGGGAAAAAGTGAAAATGTTAACTTTTAGCAGGCTCCTAGACTCACAGTTATCTGTTAGACTGTCAGCTTGAACCCTGGTAATTGTTATCAATGACTGACCTCAAGGTGACCCAAATTACACAGGTGCTGCACCCCAGGCGGTGGGAGAGCAAATTATTCATCCCAGTCTATGTTGCCATGTACTTCAAATGCACCAGTTACACTTTGGATAACGTGTGATGGGGGACAGTTATTGCAAATTATACGCGTTCTTGCAAATTATAAGTGTTTCCATTTATAAATGAAGTTTGAAAATAGGTAGCTTGGCAGACTGGACGGCACATCTAGTCAGAAAGCACAGCACATCTGCATGTGTGTAAACAGGTGAGGCGGGCCCTCCCTTCAAGAGCAGAAGCTACGTCTCCACAAACTAATAATCTGTTTACATTATAATATTCACATTCCTTGTTTTGGAGGTGGTGCAATTGCTAAATGACCCGTGAGACAATTTGTTTCCCCATTCCCAAAAGCGATACAGACTCTGCTTGTTTACTTTTTGTTTTGGGTCTTGAGCCTACAAGAGTTGTTTTCACTCTTAGTTCCAGAAGCCCCACTATTAGCTTATTCCACCTCAATGCAGTTCCTCAACTTATTGCTCTGAAAAAACTATCACCTTAAGTCTACTTGTCAAGCTTAACAGCTTACAACTTCACAGCCGAGCATGTGAACGCAGGAAGTAGAAACCCCTGAAAATGTAAACAGTGCACCACTCACTCAACCTGAGCTCTGGAGTGCTCGTTCAGGTGAGAACGGCCATCTTTGTGAGGATCACTGGAAGTCACAACCTGGTGTTGTGAGAGGGCGCTCTTAATGAGCCATGTACGAACCATGCTTTGAACTCACGTTAAAGCAGCTGCCAGGGGCGGCTACTCTAGCCTTTCCCCAAACTTCCCATGCTGCTTGCATAGCCAGAGTCTGTGCACACCCCTTCATGCGCAGTAACCCACCCGTCCACGGTGGTGCAATCCGATCTCGCTCTGCACAGATGGTGCTTGGGAAGCAGGTGGTACCCAGGGGCTGCTGCACCCGGTGGGTCGATAAATCGTCTCAGGGGCTCTCAACGCCCCCTCTCCATGACCCGCTCAGACACTGCCCGGCCGTGCCCTCCACACCCACAGGGAGGGTTCAGGCCTAGGCGTGGAGAAAGTAGAGTTGCCAACATAAAGAGGGTTCAGAATTGACAGCCGAGCTCCATTCGCTTTTATGAAACAAAGTCCTAAAACAACGCGTCTCTCTCGTTTGAAAGGCTGGTCCCTCGTTTTCAGTTAAAAAAAAAACAAAAAAAACATTTACTTCCTTACGCCCTATTCCCCAAATTCTCATCACTGCAGTGGAACGTTTACCCTGTACCAGAACTTCCAATGTCAGGTAACTCTGATAAAAATCCCTGGTAGGCTGAGAGCTATCTAAACTTTACCCACGCCTATCCAGGTAACCTTTGTCATTATTAACTCAGCATCATCCCCTTTACCTAAGAGTGCGGCCTCCTACAGGAGTCCGGCTGCAGCTGTACTCACGCTCTGCCGCCGCCCGGTGTCTGCCTTCATCCCCGGGAGGGGGCCAAGCATGTTTATCACGAGGCATCAAGCCCCCCGGTGCGGCTGGTGTCGACCTCCCTCCTCCCGGGCCCACTTTCTCCTTAAGTGGAGCATTGTGAGCTCCGGGTGGGGAGGGGTGTGCTTGTTGTCCTGCTCTCGCACACACTTTTTTTTTAAACTCGAGTCTAATCCGTACTCTGCGCTTTGTGCTCGGGGGCATTCTTTCCTCTGTGCAAGATGTTCTGCACAAAACACCAGGAAGGGGACGTCTGGCACAAAAGTTTAGGTGAAGTGGTGTACTTTGAGGAGGGATAGATGGGAGAGAGACAGATTAATGCACTTCACTTAAAAGTACAAGCATTTTCCAGGCTAAAAAAACAGTACTGTTCCCTGATAAAGCAAGCACAACAGAACAGCAGACGTTGACTGTACATATGACATGAAGAACAGTCACTCCATCATTTTAGTGATGCACAATAGCCTAAATAATGCACGTACGGGACAATAAATGAGCTATCCTGTCGTAATTGGCATGGCCGCGTTAGCGATTAGCTGAAACTACACGTTGTCCTCCTTAACTTGGCTATATATGAAAACGCCATCTTGAATGTTGCGGCGGCCATCTTAGACCATAAGCGGCCTCGTGGCCGGCGTGCCCTTTAGTCCGTTGTCCGTTCCACTGACCACTTCAGTCTGCCCAGCAACAGGCTATTTTTAGTACTGGTCAAGCTTGCACATGCGCAGTCCCAACTGACCAGTAAGCCTTTAGGAATGTGCGCCAAACTGACCAGCGGAGTTGTGCCCCCTCCAATGAGCTGGCTGTGTTCCAAAACATGACCATATATGTACCTAAATGTGTTCTAACTTGTGCCGCCTATCTTTTATTGCCCCAAAACTGTATATAAATCGGGGTCACACCGGTGTTCGGTGTGATACCTCTTGCATTACCGAAGGGTGCTGTTTGAGTGTACCACCACCCCATGGGGTCTTAATAAACTTGTTCTTTGCCTTTTACAGTTTCCGTGCCAACAGTTCTTGAGTGTAAGTGGGTTGTCTTCGGAGCATGTAGGCCTTGGGAACCCTGATTACTTCAATCCCATGGCCTGAAATATTGTCTTGAATCACCAGTTACATTATTACTAAATCAGCTAATGACAACAGAACAATACAGAAAAAGTTTAGCAGAGTCTGAAAGGAAACTAATAGTATTAAGGAAAATAAAACAAGAAAAATGGCACAAACAGGGAAAAAAATGGCGGCCGCAAAGCTCCGAGCATTTTCGGATTCGGGGGTGTGTTTTGGCGTTCTGAGTGACGGATGACGTCACAGGTGGAAAGAACGCCAAAAAAAAGCCCCCGAATCCGAAAGAGACAGGGCTTGATTGGAGTGATGCCCCTCTCTTCCAATGGCTGGCCTCCGTTTAGGAAGCCAGCCAATGGAGGAGAGGTGGAGGAGAGAGGCGGGTTCAAGCTCCGTCTCAAAAACATTAAATCTCCGACCAAAGACTGCGCAAGCGCAGCCTTTAGGTCCTCGACCTAAAAACAGTATATAAAATAAAGTGTCACTCACAATAATACTTTAAGATCAATTTTAAATAAACCAAAGCACCTCTTATTTGTCACACAATGTCCAACGAGTATCTACAACAATGTCAGTGGGTTGGAGGGTTGGAGGGTTCCTGGGCAGGTAATAGTATTAGAATAGTCAGGATAATTATTCAAACGAAAGTAGAGTCTTTGGGAGTAGTACAGGATTACTTCAGGGTATATGTCATTGAGAAAAATGTACCTTCTTTAATTGTAGAGCCAAGAGAGAGGGCCCAGCCCAGCCTCCTCCGGCCGCAGACGGCCCCGCCCTTGTCCCGGGCTTCTCCCGGCGCCACCCACGCGCATCCCACGTTGCGTGGGGGAAGGCGGCGCTTTAAGCGTGATGGCAGCGCCTCGGCCAGCAGCAACAGCTGAAGTCAATTGGGCCTCTCAGTGGCAAGTGCACCCTGGGATCGCAAGTCCCACCAGGACAGGAGCACACAGGACGCTGCAACAGCATCTCCACCCGCGGTCACGGCACAACAGCGGGTCAGCGGGTCAGCTGCAAGGCCCGTGGGATGTAATGTAATGTAATGTAATGTAATGTATGAGTACTTGTTAAGCGCGGCTGCCACCCAAAGGGTATCCTGACGCTGTGACCATACCATTCCATCGGATGTAATACACTACATTGCTCTTGGGAAGAGGTGGGTCTTGAGATCCCTCTTAAAAGAAATCAGATCTTGCCTACTCCTCAGCGCAGGAGGTAAGGTGTTCCATAATTTGGCGGCCATGAAACTGAAGGCGCGACCGCCCATCCTCACTCTGTTAATCTTGGGGACTATCACCAGGAACGCTGAAGAAGATCTCAAGGGTCTAGCGGCTTTGTACCAGGAAAAAAGATTTTGGAGCAGCATTGGTCCCAGTCCATACAAAGCCCTAAAAACAAGGCACAAGGCCTTAAAAGCAATCCTCTGTTGAACAGGTAGCCAGTGGAGATCAGATAGTGCTGCAGATGACGATGCAGAACGGGGGCGAGATAAAGCCAATTTGGCTGCCATATTTTGAATCCTCTGCAGTTTTAGTATCAGGATCTTAGGAGCTCCCAGAAGCAGTGCGTTGCAGTAGTCTAACCTACTGAGAATGGAACTACGCACCACTTCTGCTCTGGCTCCTAGAGGGAGTAACGGCAAGATTTTTCGTAAGGCTCGAAACAAGCCCATACAGGTCGCCGCAGAGCTGTTAACAAAGGCGTCAAGCTGCAGGCTAGGCTCAAACAAGACCCCTAAGTTTCGAGCCGACTCAGTGGCAGTCACCGTGCCCAAAATAGAGGCTGGCCAGAAATCATCCGGCAGCGGGCGGGGGAGTCGATCCAAGGAGCAGTGAAGAACCTCGGTTTTTGACCCGTTAAATTGAAGCAAGTTGACTCGCAGCCATTCTGCTGTTGCCGACATACACTGGTGAAAGGTGTCCCTCGAAACTGTCTCTTTACCCTCAAATGAAAAAATCAGTTGAGTGTCATCGGCATAATTGATGACTGATATGCCAAATTACTTTATCAGACTTAATAGGGGTCGAAGATATAGATTAAAAAGGATCGGACTGATCGCTGACCCCTGGGGTACACCCTGATTCACCTGTCATGTGGCTGATCGGAACGGTGGTAACGCCACAGCTTGCTGTCTATTGCAAAGATAGGATGTTAACCAGTTTAAAGCCAGGCCAGTTACCCCCGCACTTGGAAGGCGGCCCAGTAGAGCCGCATGGTCCACCGTGTCGAACACCGACATGTCGAGCAGCACTAAAAATGCTGACTTGCCCTTGTCGACACGCATTCGTAGATCATCCAGCACGGCGACCAGAGCGGTCTCAGTACCATGGGCCGGCCTAAAGCCAAATTGGGCTACATCCAGACAAGAGTTGATTTCAAGGAAGTTAGATAAGGCTCTTGTGACCAACTTCTCTATGATTTTTATCGGGAATGGTAAAAGAGAAATGGGCCTGTAATTGGCCGGACATAGAGGGTCCAGAGAAGCCTTTTTTAGCAAAGGTGTTACTATTGCCAGCTTCCAGCTGTCTGGGACTGATGCTGTAGCCAACGACTGACAGCAGATGGTGTAAAGCGGGGGAAACAACTCGGCTTGGAATGACTTCCAGATCATATGTGGCATTGGATCAAGTGGTGAACCTGAGGAGACGACGTTGGCCAATACACAAAATTCCTCCAAGGAGGGGATGGGAAAACAGGACAGCTGAGGATGCTCTTCCTTGTCGTCGTCCCGCTCAGAGCCCGAAGAATAGGGAAATTCTGAGGAAGAAGGCAATGTCGGGTCAAGCTGACCGGAAGCCAAAAGTCCATTCAAAATTGTCCTGATTTTCTCCTCAAACGCAGAGGCCAAGGAATCGCACAATTCCTGAGAGGCCGGGATAGCTGGTACTGCACAGGATGGGTTAGCTAGATTATTAACCAGCTTACAAAGAGTCTGCGACTTATTGGAAGCCTTAGCCAAGGTGTCTTCCAAAAACTTTGCTTTGGCCCTCCTTAGATGGGCTTTATATTCCTGCAGGGCCTCTTTATATGCTGCCCTATCCGACTCCCTATATCCTCTCCTCCAAGCACGCTCCGCCTGTTTACAGCGAAGTTTCTGCTGACTAAGATTGCTAGTAAACCAGGCATTGGCTCTCATGGGTTTGTCCCTCACCCTCCGTAAGGGGGCCAGTTCATCTAATTATGTCAGAATCTGCTGGCAAAAGGCGGCATAGCTCTTATCCACGCTATCCTCCACAGTAAAGGCTCTAGGCAGTAATGTGGGTAGACTCGATTCCCTTAATAAGCGAGACCATTGCCTGCTAAACTTGAGCCTGCCCGGAGCATTTATATTCAACGGTCCTCCAGGCAAAAAGATGGACATGAGAATCAATGCGTGATCGGTCCAGCATTGATCCAAGACCTCCTTAACTACAACCAGCTCCTTGTCAGCAAATACTAAATCCAAAGTGTGCCCCTTAGCGTGAGTGGGTGACAGCACAAGTTGCTCAAGTTGTACATTGCTACACGCTTGTCAAAGTTCTCTGTAAGCCAAGTCTTGAGGGCCGGTGAGCCATAAGTTGAAGTCGCCCAGTACTATGAATCTAGCATGGGAGTTTGAGAGGTTATAGATCAAGTCGACCAATAACTGGGAGGCCGAGGTAGTCAGGGAAGGAGGTCTATAGCAAAGAAGACCTGCTACCAAAGTACCACCCTGGGCGTTATAGAAAAACCCATGAGCTCAAACCCCAACACCTCTTTTATCACGAGCTGCGAGAGGGAGAGTGAGTCTCTATAGATATATCCCACTCCGCCACCTCTACCAGAAGCTCGGGGAGTGTGTCTTATGAGGTAACCCGGTGGGCAGGCCAAGCCAAGCTCCAACCCACTGTCCATTTTAGTCCAGGTCTCAGTTAGAAACAATATATCCAAATTTGAGGAAACAATTAATAAGGCAATCTCAGTGTGATGCTTGACGAGAGAACCAACATTAAGCAAACCACAGGAGAGCGCACCGTGAGAAGATAGAGGCAATAAACGCTGCTTACCTAAATCAGTGTAGCCAGTCGAAGCGCACAATTCCTCCTGAGGGTATACCGACTGAGGAGAGGTCACTACTGACGCACCGGGAGCAACCGGACGCGAACGGGCGCAAACGGGCCTACCTCTGACGCACCTCCGGCGCGCCCGCTGCGCGCCTGCTCGCCCATTCCTAATTGTAGTATTACGCCACGTGGGGGTCCGGCTAGTAGAGCCTCTGGACCCGACCGAATATGGCATCTGAAAATGGCCTAAGCCTCAAACACCCACCCAAGATGGCGGTCGGAGCGCCACAAGCAGGGACCCCACTAACTAAGTCCCGCCAAATGCGGATGAATAACGATTATAGTGCAGGTAAGCCTGACTATACCCCAAATTACAATTAATGGCAAGCACCTAATAAGTTGGCAAAGAATACAACAGCGCGATCAGAGGCAGCGCGATTTAAAAACAATATGCCCAGGTATACAAAATATAACAGATTAAAAATATGCACAGCAATGCGCGCGATAGCAGAGTAGGTCTGCCTAGCGTACCGGAAGAGCGGCTTAAATAAGCTCTCCAATACGCGGGGGTCCGGCTAGTAGAGCCTCTGGACCCGACCCAATATGGCACCTGAAAATGGCCCAAGCCTCAAACACCCACCCAAGATGGCGGTCGGAGCCCCACAAGCAGGGACCCCACTAACTAAGTCCCGCCAAATGCGGATGAATAACGATTATAGTGCAGGTAAGCCTGACTATACCCCAAATTACAATTAATGGCAAGCGCCTAATAAGTAGGCAGAGAATACAACAGCGCGATCAGAGGCAGCGCTATTTAAAAACAATATGCCCAGGTATACAAAATCCAACAGATTAAAAATATGCACAGCAATGCGCGCGATAGCAGAGTAGGATACAGTAAGGTTTAGGAAAAGGGCCCGCGCTGCGTGGGGGAAGGCGGCGCTTTAAGCGTGATGGCAGCGCCTCCCCCAGCAGCAACAGCTGAAGTCAACTGGGCCTCTCAGCGGCAGGTGCACCCTGGGACCGCAAGTCACACCTGGACAGGAGCACACAGGACGCTGCAACGGCGTCTCCACCCGCGGGCACGGCACAACAGCGGGTCAGCTAGTCAGCAGCAAGGTCCGCGGGATACAGTAAGGTTCAGGTTATTTATTTTATTTTAAATGTTTTATATAGCGCGAACATAACTGTAGAGCAGAGTTCTTCAAACTGTGCCCCCCGCGGGGGAAGGGGCATAGCTGCATTTCCAAGGGGGCGCAAATGGCTCTTGAAGTACTTGCAAATGAGGAAGGCCTGGAAGCTTGACTTTATTCACCTGACACATTTCCAGGCAATCTTGATTTGCATACAGCACCTGAAGGGCTTTAACCGAGAGTATAAACTGTGATCATGGATGCCCTGAGGTGGGGGTCAGTGAGTGGGGTGACAGGGTCAATGATGTGGCTAAAAAAAGCAATATATTCTGTAACAGGTTTGTTATTTTTCTAACCTTCAGGTAAATGCATACAAAAAAAGCATTGGCGTAGCCAATAGGTCTCGACTTTTGGGCCTTTAAGTATTTAGTTATGCAGCACAATATCCTTACTGCAACAACATTAACTGTTGCATGGCTAAGCACTTATAAGGTCCCAAAGGCGAGACCTATTGGCTAGGCCAATTGTTATAAACTGTCACTGGTTTACATATTTTCATATTATGCACTAGCATACACTTAGTATACACAGGTATGTTCCTCCCTCCCCTCTCCCTTCCCTTACCCTTGGTCTGCCCTACCTTAGAATGTTGGTGAGGAGCTCACCTTAGAATGCTCATACTGAGTTGTTGGTGCTTGAGGACAGGATTGAATAAAACTGCCTTCTTCATACTTCAACTTGTTGCAGTTTACTTAACAAATTGGCGACGCTGCTGCACTGGGGCAGCTCCTGATCCTCCCCCTGTTTCTTCTTCACCAACCTGTCTTCATCGGATCCTGCTTATGAGGGGTAAAGACACAGAGTGTGCCTGGAGCCAACACATGAAGAGGTGGTCCACGTGAGTCTTTCTCCTTCTTCTGTGACTACCACAGACTTGCTGCGAAGTGCGCTCTTTCTGAAGTTTATCTGCGATAACCTATAAGGAAGGTACCACGTTGTGAATGCTCTCGGGGAACACACATCTATACAGTACTTGTTATTCTTGGGAGCAGCAGTGAGTCCAGCTGGCAGGGTACTTTTCTTGTGCTGATTGGTTTGCCGCATAGAATAACCCCTGCAGTGGGAGCGCTGTGGCGTGCCCTTCACAAATTCCTTGACTGGTTTATCGCACGCGCCTGCTGTGAGGTGTGGACGGTGCGCCTTCAAGTCTCAGTTCAGCATTGTTCCGGCACTCTTTTGCCAATATTATGTACCTTGGCAGTTTTATTGAGTACCGCCCACCTCTTTGGCACTGATAATTGCCTTCGGATTCAATCGACACGCGCTGTGTCTCTGGCTGCCCTCAGCGGGAAGCTTCCCGCCGAAGCGCATTCAGTCAGTGTTTATTCGCTTCAGTGAGGCGCGCCTGTCAGCGTGTTCTGTTCTCTTCGACACGGTGCTCCAGCCAGCACGTTTAATTTGGGTGCAGTTTCTCCGTCCCAGGAGCATTGTAGACCGCAGATTGGACAGCGCCCTATTAGTCTTGATATTTCCTCGATATTTTCTCTCCTTCTCCAGTAAGCTGTTCCTGTCAACTTGTTCCGCTTCTCCTAGGCGCGTTCAGTCAGTGCGTTCTTCCCACACGCTGAGGCGCTCCGATTCAGCGCCGTTGATTCAGGGGGCAGTTTTCTTCCCTGGAGCTTTTCGAGACCTCATATTGGACAGCGCTCTTCACCATTATAAGAACTCACACATTTTCCAGTCAGCTGTTCCTTCAACTGGTTCAATCAAAGTTTAGTGACATACGAGTGTGGTGCACATCATTAGTGGAACCTGGCCCCCTCCTGTGGTATGATTTCATAGCGTATGCTCATTGTGGAGAGTTTCTATAGCATTGACATTCTACGTTGCTGAACAATTATTAATTGTTCATGTCCACGTGAGGGATTGTGAAAATTCGAGTCCCACTCCTAGTCTGCTTGAAGTATTCAGCATCCACCACTCTATTTTACACAGTGTGGATACCAAAGAATTCCTTCCCACATTTCATTATCCCCTGTTTTCAAAAACTGATTGCTGTATTATCCATTGACAAAGTTCAACTGCTTACAGGCACAGCTCCATAACGGATCCCTTCAGTACTGCCTGCCCATCATAACGCTGACAGGCACAGCTCTTCATGTACTGTATTATCATTATTCATTTACTCTACCTGAGGGTTATCTTTACATTCTAATTCAAATTTAACAGTCTGGCAGGAATATTTTTTTCTTTTCTTCTCTTCTAATTTTCTCCTCATTCCTCCTTCTTATCCTCTGGTTTTCTATCTATTCCTTCATTTCCTTTCTTCTGAGCTATTCTTCGTTCCATTTTCATTCCATTGGATATGGCATCATTTGCAATGTTTTTTTTTAACCACAGAGATTCTATCAAAAAAGTGAAAAAGTGATGATTTTTTAATTTTTACCGTTTCTAAAAAGGTGCTAGGCTCTCTCTTACACATGGAAAGATGGGAGCATAATGTGCTTGTTAAAATACCCCTCACACACTAAAAAACCGTTAGTGTCATGCTTCATCATAGGCGTCTTCCCGCCCCGATAACGGGACGGGGCGTGCTACGACCAGACGGAATACGCGGGAGCACTAAGATGTGACAGAGGCTATGTGTAGGTGCATGGGTATCAGTGAGAGTGTAGGGACCTAACACTAGTGAGTGTGCAAAAAGTGAAAAAATGGAAAAAAGTTTAAAAATTCCCTGGCTTAGTAGAAAAAAACTATTTTATTAGCTTCTCTAGCTGGGAACATTAAGAAGGGGTTGTGTGGTAGAGCATTAGCTGCTACCTAGTCGACATGTTTCGTAAGCAGTCCCCTACTTCTTACTCATCAGGACCATATAACGATCCCTACTGTTATTACTCAGTTCTATCAGATAGTGCCTACTGTCCTACAAACAACCAACAAAAATAAGTTGGCTGTTTGGGCTTCGGGGCATGAGTTGGCCCAGATGAAGCAGAAAAAATTGACCTGATGTGGTCTTTATCTCAATAATTATCATCGCCCCATGAGTTTGCAGGCGAGGGGTATTCTGCGCAGTTTAATGTCTGCCAGAGAAAGAAATCATTATTCCTACCCCCGTGCTCCTCCGAGGATCCTCGGAGGAGCACGGGGGTAGGAATAATGATTTCTTAATGTTCCCAGCTAGAGAAGCTAATAAAATTGTTTTTTTCTACTAAGCCAGGGAATTTTTAAACTTTTTTCCATTTTTTCACTTTTTGCACACTCACTAGTGTTAGGTCCCTACACTCTCACTGATACCCATGCACCTACACATAGCCTCTGTCACATCTTAGTGCTCCCGCGTATTCCGTCTGGTCGTAGCACGCCCCGTCGCGTTATAGGGGCGGGAAGACCCCTATGATGAAGCATGACACTAACGTTTTTTTAGTGTGTGAGGGGTATTTTAACAAGCACATTGTGCTCCCATCTTTCCATGTGTAAGAGAGAGCCTAGCACCTTTTTAGAAACTGTAAAAATTAAAAAATCATCACTTTTTCACTTTTTTGATAGAATCTCTGTGGTTAAAAAAGTCTTGCTTTGGAGGGTGATTCTATCAGTACCTCTACGCTTCTCCTTTTTGGTTTGAATCATTTGCGATGTCACAACCCCCCCCCCCCCCATTCTTAAGTGAAGAGGGTGATGTTAGAAATGGGATCCCTGGCTGGCCAGGGCTTGCGCCAAAGTCAGTCAGAGAACACCATTCCTAAGTCAGGGCAAGGGAGTTACACACCAAGATAACCCTGCTCACCCTCTAGGTAACGTGGCGCGAGCAGCAAGGCTAAACTTGGAGGCTATGTAGGTTAAGTGTTTGCGCGCGCACCCAGTAACAACACCCAAGGCCCACCACAAAGAAAACTCCACACAAGGTTATATAAAAATAGCCTTTGTATTATACCAAAACACATTAGATAAGAACACACACTTTACAATGTGCCAACAGGCACAGGCATAATTTACAGGGGATATGTACAAGACAGGGCCACATGGACCACTGTCAGGAATAGCACTTTTAGAACTTAGCACTGGGTAGAATTAGCACTTAGAACATAGAACATAAATCACTGTAGCACAAAATAAAACATAAAGCACACAACCAGTAACTACTGGTAACCGGTAAGTACCACCTACGCAACCCTAACCACCTTAGGACAATTTCACGCAGGGAACCAGGACCTCACTAGCACCACCTGTACTAGGAGAAAAACAACCACCTAAGTATCACAATACCTGTAGGGGTATAAGCACATTACACATGATGCATCACAACACATTCAGAGGTGTAGGGAAGGAAAACACATGATGCAGAACCTACATTCAGCGGTGTAAAAACAAGGCACATGATGCATAAAACACATTCAGAGGTGCAGGAAAACACAATTGCGCAGAACTCACATGAGCCACCACCTGTGGCAGTCCCTAGGCCAACTGGCCTCTCTAGGGCTAGGGCGCCCTGTGTCCCAAAGTCAGGGGCCTAAACGTAGCAGCTGCCCACTAAGTGCTGGGCAGCTGGGGAGAAAATGATGGGGCCAACCTGGGAGCCTCGCAGGCTCTGGACAACTGACTGTCCCCTCTTGGAGCCTCGCTGAGCTCTTCACAAACAGAATGGCACTCCAGAGCCTCTCAGGGCTCGCAAAATAAATATGTCCCCTTGAGCCTCTCTGGCTCATAAATCACAATAGGCCGGGTGGAGCCTCTCGGGGCTCTAATTAAACAAACTGTGCCCTGAGCCTCTCGGGGCTCGTAACTCAAATCGGCCGCCAAGAGCCTCCTGTGGGCTCAGAAATACAACTGTGCCCCCCGGATTGTTGGAGTCCCTCTTGGGGGACTCAAGAGGAAATAATGCCCACAGGAACCTCTGCGGCTCAAAAAGGAACCGGCAGGGCGTTGGTGGAGCCCCCCCCCTGGGGGCTCGAGAACAAGTGCGGCCCGACGTGGGAGCCTCTCACGGCTCTGCTGAAATGCCCGCGTGAGCCTCTCAGGGGCTCAAGACAGCGACACCCTGCCACACGGAGCCTCCCCTAGCCCTTCTCACTTACCGAGCTACTCTGGCCGGGGCTCTTTGCGGGTTTCGCGCTGGTCCTCTCTTCACCCGGACAGGCTTCTAGGGGCCGGGTGCTGTTAGTGGCGGACGGCGGGGCTCTCTTCCTCAGGAGAGCCCAGCGGGGGAACCAGCACGCTTCCTCTCTGCTCCGGGCTGCGGGGGCGGAACTTCCGGCCGCCACTCCCGGGGCCGCGCCATGATTGGCCAGCCAGCAAGCTGCTTCCGGGTTGCCGTGGGCAGCGCGGTGACCCGAGGGAATTCTCTCTTCGTCTGTGACAATCCGGGATGTGCTCCCGGTCGAAATCAACAACAAGGCGAGCTGGGCACTCACTCGGGTCACCAAATTGGCAATTCAAAAATGGGCAAATGCCAGGTGGGCAGTAGCCAATGCACATAAAGCGCTCCCAAGAGCTAAAGGCAGGTGCAGCGCTTCCAGGCGCTTTAGAGACCAGAAAAGTGCTCCCAGGCGCTAGAACAAAATAAAGCGCTCCTAAGCGCTATGGGCAAAGATAAAACGCTCCCAAGCGCTAGGGCACAAAATGCAGCGCTTCCAGGCACTTGAAGGGTGAACAAAAAAAAGTCCAGCAACAAGGTCCTTCTTGCAGAGCAAGGCAGGGGGGGGGCAAGGCTGGGCCAGGGGCCAGCTCACTGGGCCCTCCAAGCAGGAAGGCAGTCCCAAGTGGCGGTTCCTCCAGGCCTCCAGCAGCAGCAGCAGCCCCCCTCAGATAGGATCCTGGAAGAGAACAGTTTGTGTGGGGACACAGCCCCATTTTTATACAGGTCAATCCTTTGTTCTGGCACAAGGTGAGGGGGCAAACCAGTCGCAGCTGGTTGGTGAGCACTCTTGATGTGCTCAGACCCTCACTCTATTCACTGGCAGGGGTAGGATCATTAGACGCACCACAGGGGGTGGAGCCAGCATTGTGTGGGGAAAAACCCAGCCCCATTCAGGATCCAGGTGCACGACTCCCTCACATCCGCATGCTAATCTCAACACTCACCACCGGGCAGACCCATCTAGACTCCTGGAGCCAGGCTCACCAGCCAATCACACGCCAGCACACTCACTGCACACGCACACCCATGTCTAGAAGTGGCACTTACACACTAGACACATACAGGCTGCATACATCATTGCACAGCATTCAATCACACAAGTCCGCACATACCAAACTCGAGCCTGCACACCTCACGCATCAGAAACTACTAGGGACACAGACATTCCCCATGCATTCCTATGGGAGGGCAGGCCAACCTTACTCCACGCACTCAGAGTGCATACGCACTTTCCACTGGGACACAGTGAAAGTGTGCAGAAACCAAAAATCACTACCACCAATTCACGTTCAAAAAGCAAAAAGTTTAGGGGTGAACCTGCTAGAAGGGCCAAGTCCAACACAACCCTCTTCCAGCCAAAACGCAGGGCAGACCAATCACCACCGTGATGGACTTCCCTGCTTGGGGCGATAAAACACGGACGAGGGCCCGCAACTGCAGGGACACCCTCCTGCTTTACGCCACGGTGAACCCCTGGGGTTCCTTCTAAAACTACTGTAGGGACTAACTGGGCTACCCCACTGGTACTCTCCAGCTGTCCTCGGCCAGGACCAGGCCCTAGGCCACCCAGGTGCCACCGGTCCTTGCCTAAGCACAGAGTGGGGGGTAGTAACCCCTGGCACATAGTAGCCATTTTCCACTCTTCCTGTCTGCAGGACAGGACTAGACTACCACTGGTTCTCCAGCCGAGGGTCTACAACCTCAGGCAGACCAGGCGTCTCAGGGAAGGCTCTCCTCCCCCTACCTCTTCTTCTAGGATTCCTCCTCCTCCTGCGAGGGGTACCCTCAGAACGCCATTCTCCCAACCTAGGGTTTAACCCCTCAGGTTGCACCGGGGTCAGTGGTGGGCTCTCCCACCCTCTGCACCCCCTTCCAGAGGTCTGCACTCGCCCAACTGGAGAGGTTCCTCTGGAAGAAGAACCGGTCAGGACACTGGTTACAGTCATCCTACCCTTCAGGTCAGGCTGATCCTGAACCTGGCCTCTCAACCTGTAGTCTAAAACCTTTGGTGGAATAATTGCCTGACACTCCAGGCCTTCTGGGGAGTCACACACCATCCCCTTGAGGCTGACACATGACCCATATGTCGTGTGACTGTCTGTCTGGTGCAGATCTCCCATCTCCTGTCCACCTGACAGGGCATGAAGATCCCCCAGAACAGAAGTGGCGCCACCCGGGTCCCCCAAGAAGATCTAGCTAGTGCCTGGTCCACTGGTGCATAAACTGGGAAGCTCATCCCCCAATCACTCCTCACTTCGGACTTCTGTGCCCTCCCTCCTGGAGTAGCACTGCCGTACACTGGAACCCCTGGAGCTCTAGTTACAGATGCTCCAGGTTCCCTAGACACTAGGAGATCCTCCTCAAGTGTACTAACAGGACAGCCTAGGTCCCTAACCTGGTGTTCCCTCAAGAAACCACCCAGGTTCTGAGATAGGGCTTCGGGCATCTGGGGACTCTCAGTCTCCCACTCCCTCCTGCTCCACTGAGCCAGGCAGTGAGCCTCTCCACCCCTCTCACTATAATGGGACCTTGCTGGGCTACACTGCGCCTCTTCCACCACGCTGGGCTGGAAGATACCTGAACCACTACTTTTGGAATCACTCAACAATGACTCTAGAGAACCTCTAGCGCTCTCAAAGCGGTCGGCTTCCCTTTCCAGTAACCCTGGATCAGTAAATCCAACTTGCAACAGGTGTTGGCGCAACTCTGGTGAACAACCACTGAGCAGGTGCTCTTTGAGAACCATACTAAACAGTATGTCATGATCAGAGTCCGTGTGAACCCATATCCAATCAGCCAGTGTTTTATAACATTCATCCACAAACTCTTCCCAAGACTAGTGAGACAGTTTCCTACTGCCCCTGAATTTCAACCTATACTCCTCCTCCTGGGAAACAGGTACCAGACTGGGGGAACTGGGGCTGGGACTGCTCGCATGGGACTCTATATAGCTGCCACCACTGGACTCAACCCTCCCTGGGGAGCCCAGAAAATTAAAACTGCATGCGGGGGACAGTCTACCCTCCAAAGCTAACTTCTCTCTGGTGAAGGCCCTCTCAGCCTCCTCTATCCTCTCCTGCGCTAAGACCTTCTCAGTCTTTGGCCTTTGTTGCTCAAGGGCCAATGTCCTAAGACTCAACTCATGAGCCCATGACGCCATTTTCTCCTCTAAGGCTAATCTCCTATTCGCCTCTGGGGACAGGGAAAGGGATGAGGCGCTGCCTCCTGCGCTGGACACAGCAAGGGATTCCCTATCTATGGGGTCTTCTCTATCTGCTGGTGCCCATTCACTGTCATTTTCATCCTCCTCTTCAGACTCTTCAGGGCTCCCCTCAGACCCACCACCCTCATGGCGTGCGGCCCGGACCCTCTCTTTCTCACTGTGCTCACGTTCCCAGTCATCCTTCTGCCATAGGATCAGGTTATCCCTGAGCTTGGACTGGGTGTTTGACTCATTCACTGTGATGTCTCTCTCCTCACAAAACTGCACCAACTCATGCATACTGTGCCTAAACAGGCCACAGAGGTTAAAAGAAGATTCCATCTTGGCAGGATGCTCACAGACACGTGCAACACAGGGGACCTAACAGTCAGAGCTGAAGCAAGAGTATCAAATATACAAAGATTCAGTGAGCTCCCTATCCCAGAGAACTCACACTCACTTGTTTAGTGCCACACACCATTCATTCACTCACAACCCCCCACTTTGGACTGGTGAGGCAGTTTCTACCACCCCTGACTTCTCAACCTGACCACACGTGACACAGGTACCAAACTCTATGCGCAGGGCGGGGAACAAATGTACTGGACACAATTATGCTGCTTCCACTGGATACCACCCACTGGTGAATACAGAAACTTCACACTGCAATAGAAACACATATCCCAAGAAATGACATTCAGAACAATTCAGAAACAATAATCCCCAAAATACGATTAATCTAAAATGCAGAGTTTTGTAGTGCGGCCAGTTGCCACTGCGGTACAACGCAAACACAAATCCGGATCCTTTCCGCTGCCGCCAATGTTAGAAATGGGATCCCTGGCTAGCCAGGGTTTGCGCCAAAGTCAGTTAGAGACCACCATTCCTAAGTCAGGGCAAGGGAGTTACACACCAAGATAACCCCTGCTCACCCTCTAGGTAACGCGGCGCGAGCAGCAAGGCTAAACGTGTAGGCTATGTAGGTTAAGTGTTTGTGCGCCCACCCAGCAAAAGCACCCAAGGCCCACCATAAAGGAAACTCCACACAAGGTTATATAAAAATAGCCTTTGTATTATACCAAAACACATTAGATAAGAACACACACTTTACAATGTGCCAACAGGCACGGGCAGAATTTACAGGGAATATGTACAAGACAGGGCCACATGGACCACTGTCAGGAATAGCACTTTTAGAACTTAGCACTGGGTAGAATTAGCACTTAGAACATAGAACATAAATCACTGTAGCACAAAATAGAACATAAAGCACACAACCAGTAACTACTGGTAACCGGTAAATACCACCTAAGCAACCCTAACCACCTTAGGAGAATGTCACGCAGGGAACCAGGACCTCACTAGCACCACCTGTACTTGGTGAAAAACAACCACCTAAGTATCACTATACCTGTAGGGGTATAAGCACATTACACGTGATGCATCACAACACATTCAGAGGTGTAGGGAAAGAAAACACATGATGCAGAACCTACATTCAGCGGTGTAAAAACAAGGCACCTGACGCATAAAACACATTCAGAGGTACAGGAAAACACAATTGCGCAGAACTCACATGAGCCACCACCTGTGGCAGTCCCTAGGCCAACTGGCCTCTCTAGGGCTAGGACGCCCTACATCCCTAAGTCAGGGGCCTAAACGTAGCAGCTGCCCACTAAGTGCTGTACAAAAGGGGGTGGTAATGGACAGAGCATCTGAACCAATCAAACACTCACACCCAGTCAAAAGATCTGGGTTTAATCCATCACCGTTCTTTAGCCCACTCTGCCACCCCAGTTCAGACATGGCTATATGCAAACCAGTCTGACCCTGTGCCTCATGGGAACAGTCCAGCCCGAACTGCCAAGCCATGCCTTCCCTTGACCGGAAACAAGCTTCTGAGGACCGGTTTCTGGCATTCCAGCTGTCTTCAGCCCGGCTTGCTTGAATCCAGTGGCAAAGTGAGCAAGGGACTCACGTCTGAGCATACCCTGCCACACTTATGGCGGCCAAAAGCGGTACAAAAGGGGTGGTAATGGACAGAGCATCTGGACCAATCAAACACTCACACCCAGTCAAAAGATCTGGGTTTAATCCATCACCGTTCTTTAGCCCACTCTGCCACCCCAGTTCAGACATAGCTATATGCAAATCAGTCTGACCCTGTGCCTCATGGGAACAGTCCAGCCCGAACTGCCAAGCCATGCCTTCCCTGGACCGGAAACAAGCTTCCGAGGACCGGTTTCTGGCATTCCAGCCATCTTCAGCCCAGCTTGCTTGAATCCAGTGGCAAAGTGAGCAAGGGACTCACGTCTGAGCATACCCTGCCACACTTATGGCGGCCAAAACGGTACAAAAGAGGGTGGTAATGGACAGAGCATCTGAACCAATCAAGCACTCACACCCAGTCAAAAGATCTGGGTTTAATCCATCACCGTTCGTTAGCCCACTCTGCCACCCCAGTTCAGACATGGCTATATGCAAATCAGTCTGACCCTGTGCCTCATGGGAACAGTCCAGCCCGAACTGCCAAGCCATGCCTTCCCTGGACCAAACAAGCTTCCGAGGACCGGTTTCTGGCATTCCAGCCGTCTTTAGCCCGGCTTGCTTGAATCCAGTGACAAAGTGAGCAAGGGACTCACGTCTAAGCATACCCTGCCACACTTATGGCGGCCAAAAGCGGTACCAAAGGGGGTGGCACCGGCCAATGCACATAAAGCGCTCCCAAGCGCTAAAGGCAAGTACAGCCCTTCCAGGCGCTTTAGAGACGAGAAACAGAACTAGAACAAAAGAGAGCGCTCCTAAGCGCTAAAGGCAAAGATAAAGCGCTCCCAAGCGCTAGGGCACAAAATACAGCATTTCCAGGCGCTTGAAGGGTGAACAAAAAATGTCCAGCAACAAGGTCCTTCTTGCAGAGCAAGGCAGGGGGGGCAAGGCTGGGCCAGGAGCCAGCTCACTGGGCCCTCCAAGCAGGAAGGCAGTCCCAAGTGGCGGTTCCTCCTGGCCTCCAGCAACAGCAGCAGCCCCCCTCAGATAGGATCATGGAAGAGAACAGTTTGTGTGGGGACACAGCCCCATTTTTATACAGGTCAGTCCTTTGTTCTGGCACAGGGTGAGGGGGCAAACCAGTCGCAGCTGGTTGGTGAGCACTCTTGATGTGCTCAGACCCTCACTCTATTCACTGGCAGGGCTAGGATCATTAGACGCACCACAGGGGGCGGAGCCAGCATTGTGTGGGGAAAAACACAGCCCTATTCAGGAACCAGGTGCACCACTCCCTCACATCAGCATGCTAATCTCAACACTCACCACCGGGCAGACCCATCCAGACTCCTGGAGCCAGGCTCACCAGCCAATCACACGCCAGCACACACACTGCACAAGCACACCCATGTCTAGAAGTGGCACTTCCACACTAGACACATACAGGCCGCATACATCATTGCGCAGCATTCAATCACACGAGTCCGCACATACCAAACTTGAGCCTGCACACCTCACGCATCGGAAACTACTAGGGACACAGACATTCCCCATGCATTCCCATGGGAGGGCAGGCCAACCTTACTCCACGCACTCAGAGTGCGTACACACTTTCCACTGGGACACAGTGAAAGTGCGCAGAAACCAAAAATCACTACCACCAATTCACGTTCAAAAAGCAAAAAGTTTAGGGGTGAACCTGCCAGAAGGGCCAAGTCCAACAGTGAACCTCTCATTCCTTGGAAAAATTGGTTAAACATTTTTTAATCTTATTTTATTGCTATTGGTGGGGATAGATTTTCATCAGTACGCAAACAACACATTTTATTACATAACTTTGGAAAACATGCTAGAGAGATTTTTGATAATCTACCTGATACTTTAATTGAGGGTGAAAGTGAGGCTGCTCATGGAGATCCTCAACATGATGTGTACCAAATCACCCTGAAAAAACTAGAGGCCCAATTTGGAAAAAAAATTAATGTGGTCCTAGAACGCCATAAATTCTTCTAAAGGTCACAAGGAAAAAACAAATTACATAGCTGTGTTACGAAGTTTATCATCCACTTGTGACTATGGCACACTAACTGACTCCCTTATCAGAGATCAGTTAGTGAGGTGCACATCAGATAAGAAAATCCAAGAGAAGCTCGTAGCTGATGCTCCAGATTAAAAACAGGCAATTGATATAGCCAAGAGTATAGAGCATACAGCCTTCTGTATGAATGAGATGAAAGGCACTATTGATGTGAAACAAGTAAATGATAAGGATGTACGCAAAGTATCCACAAAGGAAGATAAGAGTAAGACTTCATCTTTGGAAAATCTAAAACAAAAGTCTGATGTCTCAAAATTTAAATGTTTTCGCTGTGGTAACCCAAATCATTTAGCAAATAACATAAAAAGTCCAGCTAGGAATGTGGTATGTAGAAAGTGAAACAAGCGAGGTAATTTCTCAAAAGTGTGTCATGATATGAGAAAAGATGTAACTCATGTGATTCATAATGAAGATGTGCCTAATGAAGGCTTAGTATTCCAGGTAGAAGAACTTCATAATGTGTCTAATAGTAATTACCCCGAGTGTAAAATGTGTCTTGATAATGTACCATACAATGTTTTTGCAGACTCTTGTTCCCCGTATACTCTTATCAATGAAGCCACATTCAAAACCATTTCAGGGGACAAAGAATATGTGTTGTTACCTCCTGATGTTAACACAGGTGGGTACAACCATGACACTATACCCCTGGTAGGAATGCTTATTATGCAAATTAACTTCAAAGATAGAGTTAAGGTGGGAAAGGTCTACATTACCAAACAAGGGTTGAATTTATTGGGATGGAAACACTAGAAAGATTTAGGTATAAAATTAGATTCCAATGCTCCTGAACCTGTGTATTTGGTAGAGAGACCTAGCGTAGGAATGGAAGTGTGTGAGGAATTTCCTGAAGTATTTTCAGATGAGTTAGGTTTGTTGAAGGGTTTCCTCCATAAAATCAAACTGAAAAAACAGTACAAACCTTCGGTCCACAAATTTAGATCAGTTCCCTTGCTTGTAAGCGATTCCCTCAGGAAAGAACTAGAAAAATTTGAATCCAGTGAAGTAATTGAAAAAAATGAGAGCTCGGCGTGGCTTGCTCCCATAGTGGTCGCATCCAAGGGTGGAGGTAAAGGGAACCGCTTATGTGTGGATCTCAGGGACCTTAATGCCAACATTTGGGTAGAGAGACATCCACTCCCCAAAATAAACGAAATGCTTAGTGTCATACAAGGGGCCAAATTCTTCAGTGTCCTTGACCTCTCAGCAGCTTATCATCAGGTTGCCCTTCACCCTGAGTCCAAAGCCCTTACATAATTTATAACACCTTTTGGGGCCTACCAATTCAACAGGATGCCATTTGGCTTGGCATCAGCCGCAGCCATTTTTCAACGGATTATGCGACACATTTTAGATGGGCTGGACAAAGTATTATGCTTCCAAGATGATATCTTTATATATGGAAATTCGGAATCTGAGCACAACAAAATCCTTAGAGAAGTCCTGAGTAAGTTGAGCAAGGCAGGATTCACTACTCAAAGAGATAAGGTTAAGGTTGGGGTGAGACCTGTTACATATTTGGGACACACCATATCTGAAGAAGGCATCAGACCTAAAACTAGCCTGGTTGATTCTGTGAAACTAGCTCCTGCTCCATCTAATAAAGAAGAGCTCAAATCCTTCCTTGGCTTAGTGGAATATATGGCCAAATTTGTAGAGAACTTTGCAGAACATACACATTCCCTGAGAGATTTATTAAAAAAAGGCTCTCCCTTTGATTGGAATTCCAATTGCCAACAAGATTTCTAATACATCAAACATGCCATTATAAAAGCCCCTTCCTTAGGTATCTTTGACCTCAATGCAAAAACGACTTTAACAACTGATGCTAGCAAAAAGGGCCTGGGTGCATCCCTCACACAGACATTGAATGGTGATGAGAGAATAATTGCATTTGCATCCAGAGCATTGAAAGAACCAGAATGTAACTATTCTACGATTGAGAAAGAAGCCCTTGCTTGTTACTGGGCAATAAATCATTTCAAATTTTTCTTGTGGGGAATTCCCTTTACCCTACGTACTGATCACAAACCCCTTATTCCATTGTTTTCAACGAAAAGCATAGAAAGAGCCACCCCCGACATTTCAAAGTGGGTTTTAGCCTTACAAGGATATAATTTTTCTATGTGCTATGTTGCTGGTATGAAAAACACTATTGCTGATTGTATGTCAAGACTACCAATTTCCAATGATGACTCCCATTGCAACCCACCTGATGAGATCATCCTAGCTATTGAGTGTCCTGCCATTAACAGGGATGAATGGGGAAAAAGTTCACAAGAAGACACAGTATTAAGAGATTTAAAAAGTATGATTGGGAAAGGATGGCCTAAATCTTACAACGATCTTTCAGACGTACTGAACCCCTTTTGGGTAGTGAGCGATGAGTTGTCCACTATAGGAGATCAAGTATACAGGGGTACCAGAATTATTCCCCCTGATAACATGAAAGAACGCATCATAGCGATTGCACACAAGGGTCATCCAGGGAGAAGTATGACCAAAACTCAGTACTATTGGTTTCCCAATATGGATAGTTTGGTGGAAATAACCGTGAAAGATTGTGTAACCTGTGGCAAGAGTGACAAATCCATAAAGCGCCCCTCATTCCATTATCAGTTCCATCCAAACCTTGGGACAAGCTTGGCCTAGATATCATTGGTCCCCTAAACCTACAAAACATCTCCCAAAGGTTTATATTTGTACTTATTGATTATCATTCACATTGGATTTTTACAAAAATAGTGTCCTCAATAACAACATCGGCCTTGATTGAATTCCTGAAGGATGTATTTTCCAAAGAAGATATTCCCAGTACCCTCATCACAGACAATGGTCTTCAGTTTACATCTGAAGTAATGACAACGTTCTTAACTGATTTAGCCATTTCACACATAAGAACACCCTTTTATTGCCCTAAAGTCAACGGAATGGTGGAAAGGGCAAATAGGATGTTAACAAACACCATTCAAATGGCCGTAACATCACACGAAACCATAGATGAAGCCATTAGGAAAAGTCTATGGTCCTACCATTCCTCCCCTAATGCTGTTACTGGAGTCTCTCCGTTTGTATCCCTTAAAGGGAGCAATCTAGGTTCTAAACTCACAGCGAATTGGCTCAATGGTGGTTGTCTGGTATGGGTTGACAGGGAATCTGTCAAGGAAAAGGTGGATCACCATCAATCTAGTTATAAAGAGAGATATGACCAGAAATGGGGAACCACCAACAGGCGTTTCTGTGTCAGACAATGGGTTGTGATCAAAAGACCACATGTAGGTCGTGCAAAAATATCCTCTTTCTCCAAACTATTGAGAATCCAGCTCGTAAATAATAATTCTGTTGTATTGGAGGATGGCAGCACATGGAGCATGGACAATGTAAGTGGCTGCCCAAGAGTTTGTATTCCTGTGTCAGCTAGAGGAGAGAACCTGAAAGACCTATTCTCCAACGACCATCTACCAAGAGAGACCAGACACGCTGTCCACCCAGCTGGCAAGAGGACTTTGTAAAATAGACTTGGTACAGTAGCATGTTCTTTACTTAATCCGCAATTACGTTCTTTTATCATAATGTTAATTTTTCCTCTCCTTACAAAGGGAGTTGTGTTGTGATCTGTCACTGGTTTACATATTTTCATATTATGCACTAGCATACCCTTGGTATGTTCCTCCCTCCCCTCTCCCTTCCCTTACCCTTGGTCTGCCCTACCTTAGAATGTTGGTGAGGAGCTCACCTTAGAATGTTCATACTGAGCTGTTGGTGCTTGAGGACAAGATTCAATAAAACTGCCTTCTTCACACTTCAACTTGTTGCAGTTTACTTAACACCAATGCTTGTTTTTAACTAGGCGTGGAGTCGGGTGTTCCCAGTATTGATTTCAAATATTTTATGATATAACTCTACAAGCCACCCCACGTGATGTGTGCAGTTAAACGATAAGTAGAAGTGTGGTGAACATGTTGCATTAGTGGCTGTCTGGCAAGATTTCATGTTTTGTGCTCTGAAATTATCCTAACAGAGGCCTTGACTACGTCTGTGCAAACTTAAGTTATAACCCTGCCTTCCCCACCCTGAAGGAGGGTGACAACAGTAATGAGAGAGGCAACCAGATTTACAGTTGCACTCTCCTATTTTTTGACATTTTTGTATTTTTTTATGTAGTAAGTTGAATTTTGTTGCCCTTCTGGATGAACCTATGACCACACGTCTCCTCATTGTAGCCTGGATCTTGCATGCATTCACAGAGAACTATAGCGGACTAAGTCAAGTCTATCGACTCACAAATTGAAAATGCCCATGATCAGGGGTTTCTTGCCTACAGTCTTCAGGGTGCGGGCCAGTCAATGAAATTCATTAAATAATGTGTGTGGTTCGCTAAATTCTATTTCTCAGATCTTAAGGGCATAGCACTGAATGCAAATCAGTCTGACCCTGTGCCTCATGGGAACAGTCCAGCCGGAACTGCCAAGCCATGCCTTCCCTGGACCAAACAAGCTTCCGAGGACCGGTTTCTGGCATTCCAGCCGTCTTTAGCCCGGCTTGCTTGAATCCAGTGGCAAAGTGAGCAAGGGACTCACGTCTAAGCATACCCTGCCACACTTATGGCGGCCAAAAGCGGTACCAAAGGGGGTGGCACCGGCCAATGCACATAAAGCGCTCCCAAGCGCTAAAGGCAAGTACAGCCCTTCCAGGCGCTTTAGAGACGAGAAACAGAACTAGAACAAAAGAGAGCGCTCCTAAGCGCTAAAGGCAAAGATAAAGCGCTCCCAAGCGCTAGGGCACAAAATACAGCATTTCCAGGCGCTTGAAGGGTGAACAAAAAATGTCCAGCAACAAGGTCCTTCTTGCAGAGCAAGGCAGGGGGGGCAAGGCTGGGCCAGGGGCCAGCTCACTGGGCCCTCCAAGCAGGAAGGCAGTCCCAAGTGGCAGTTCCTCCTGGCCTCCAGCAACAGCAGCATCCCCCCTCAGATAGGATCCTGGAAGAGAACAGTTTGTGTGGGGACACAGCCCCATTTTTATACAGGTCAATCCTTTGTTCTGGCACAGGGTGAGGGGGCAAACCAGTCGCAGCTGGTTGGTGAGCACTCTTGATGTGCTCAGACCCTCACTCTATTCACTGGCAGGGCTAGGATCATTAGACACACCACAGGGGGTGGAGCCAGCATTGTGTGGGGAAAAACCCAGCCCTATTCAGGAACCAGGTGCACCACTCCCTCACATCAGCATGCTAATCTCAACACTCACCACCGGGCAGACCCATCCAGACTCCTGGAGCCAGGCTCACCAGCCAATCACACGCCAGCACACACACTGCACAAGCACACCCATGTCTAAAAGTGGCACTTCCACACTAGACACATACAGGCCGCATACATCATTGCGCAGCATTCAATCACACGAGTCCGCACATACCAAACTTGAGCCTGCACAACCTCACGCATCAGAAACTACTAGGGACACAGACATTCCCCATGCATTCCCATGGGAGGGCAGGCCAACCTTACTCCACGCACTCAGAGTGCGCACACACTTTCCACTGGGACACAGTGAAAGTGCGCAGAAACCAAAAATCACTACCACCAATTCACGTTCAAAAAGCAAAAAGTTTAGGGGTGAACCTGCCAGAAGGGCCAAGTCCAACAGTGAACCTCTCATTCCTTGGAAAAATTGGTTAAACATTTTTTAATCTTATTTTATTGCTATTGGTGGGGATAGATTTTCATCAGTAGGCAAACAACACATTTTATTACATAACTTAGGAAAACATGCTAGAGAGATTTTTGATAATCTACCTGATACTTTAATTGAGGGTGAAAGTGAGGATGCTCATGGAGATCCTCAACATGATGTGTACCAAATCACCCTGAAAAAACTAGAGGCCCAATTTGGAAAAAAAATTAATGTGGTCCTAGAACGCCTTAAATTCTTCTCAAGGTCACAAGGAAAAAACAAATTACATAGCTGAGTTACGAAGTTTATCATCCACTTGTGACTATGGCACACTAACTGACTCCCTTATCAGAGATCAGTTAGTGAGGTGCACATCAGATAAGAAAATCCAAGAGAAGCTCGTAGCTGATGCTCCAGATTAAAAACAGGCAATTGATATAGCCAAGAGTATAGAGCATACAGCCTTCTGTATGAATGAGATGAAAGGCACTATTGATGTGAAACAAGTAAATGATAAGGATGTACGCAAAGTATCCACAAAGGAAGATAAGAGTAAGACTTCATCTTTGGAAAATCTAAAACAAAAGTCTGATGTCTCAAAATTTAAATGTTTTCGCTGTGGTAACCCAAATCATTTAGCAAATAACATAAAAAGTCCAGCTAGGAATGTGGTATGTAGAAAGTGAAACAAGCGAGGTAATTTCTCAAAAGTGTGTCATGATATGAGAAAAGATGTAACTCATGTGATTCATAATGAAGATGTGCCTAATGAAGGCTTAGTATTCCAGGTAGAAGAACTTCATAATGTGTCTAATAGTAATTACCCCGAGTGTAAAATGTGTCTTGATAATGTACCATACAATGTTTTTGCAGACTCTTGTTCCCCGTATACTCTTATCAATGAAGCCACATTCAAAACCATTTCAGGGGACAAAGAATATGTGTTGTTACCTCCTGATGTTAACACAGGTGGGTACAACCATGACACTATACCCCTGGTAGGAATGCTTATTATGCAAATTAACTTCAAAGATAGAGTTAAGGTGGGAAAGGTCTACATTACCAAACAAGGGTTGAATTTATTGGGATGGAAACACCAGAAAGATTTAGGTATAAAATTAGATTCCAATGCTCCTGAACCTGTGTATTTGGTAGAGAGACCTAGCGTAGGAATGGAAGTATGTGAGGAATTTCCTGAAGTATTTTCAGATGAGTTAGGTTTGTTGAAGGGTTTCCTCCATAAAATCAAACTGAAAAAACAGTACAAACCTTCGGTCCACAAATTTAGATCAGTTCCCTTGCTTGTAAGAGATTCCCTCAGGAAAGAACTAGAAAAATTTGAATCCAGTGAAGTAATTGAAAAAAATGAGAGCTCGGCGTGGCTTGCTCCCATAGTGGTCGCATCCAAGGGTGGAGGTAAAGGGAACCGCTTATGTGTGGATCTCAGGGACCTTAATGCCAACATTTGGGTAGAGAGACATCCACTCCCCAAAATAAACGAAATGCTTAGTGTCATACAAGGGGCCAAATTCTTCAGTGTCCTTGACCTCTCGGCAGCTTATCATCAGGTTGCCCTTCACCCTGAGTCCAAAGCCCTTACATAATTTATAACACCTTTTGGGGCCTACCAATTCAACAGGATGCCATTTGGCTTGGCATCAGCCGCAGCCATTTTTCAACGGATTATGCGACACATTTTAGATGGGCTGGACAAAGTATTATGCTTCCAAGATGATATCTTTATATATGGAAATTCGGAATCTGAGCACAACAAAATCCTTAGAGAAGTCCTGAGTAAGTTGAGCAAGGCAGGATTCACTACTCAAAGAGATAAGTTTAAGGTTGGGGTGAGACCTGTTACATATTTGGGACACACCATATCTGAAGAAGGCATCAGACCTAAAACTAGCCTGGTTGATTCTGTGAAACTAGCTCCTGCTCCATCTAATAAAGAAGAGCTCAAATCCTTCCTTGGCTTAGTGGAATATATGGCCAAATTTGTAGAGAACTTTGCAGAACATACACATTCCCTGAGAGATTTATTAAAAAAAGGCTCTCCCTTTGATTGGAATTCCAATTGCCAACAAGATTTCTAATACATCAAACATGCCATTATAAAAGCCCCTTCCTTAGGTATCTTTGACCTCAATGCAAAAACGACTTTAACAACTGATGCTAGCAAAAAGGGCCTGGGTGCATCCCTCACATAGACATTGAATGGTGATGAGAGAATAATTGCATTTGCATCCAGAGCATTGAAAGAACCAGAATGTAACTATTCTACGATTGAGAAAGAAGCCCTTGCTTGTTACTGGGCAATAAATCATTTCAAATTTTTCTTGTGGGGAATTCCCTTTACCCTACGTACTGATCACAAACCCCTTATTCCATTGTTTTCAACGAAAAGCATAGAAAGAGCCACCCCCGACATTTTAAAGTGGGTTTTAGCCTTACAAGGATATAATTTTTCTATGTGCTATGTTGCTGGTATGAAAAACACTATTGCTGATTGTATGTCAAGACTACCAATTTCCAATGATGACTCCCATTGCAACCCACCTGATGAGATCATCCTAGCTATTGAGTGTCCTGCCATTAACAGGGATGAATGGGGAAAAAGTTCACAAGAAGACACAGTATTAAGAGATTTAAAAAGTATGATTGGGAAAGGATGGCCTAAATATTACAACGATCTTTCAGACGCACTGAACCCCTTTTGGGTAGTGAGAGATAAGTTGTCCACTATAGGTGATCAAGTATACAGGGGTACCAGAATTATTCCCCCTGATAACATGAAAGAACGCATCATAGCGATTGCACACAAGGGTCATCCAGGGAGAAGTATGGCCAAAACTCAGTACTATTGGTTTCCCAATATGGATAGTTTGTTGGAAATAACCGTGAAAGATTGTGTAACCTGTGGCAAGAGAGACAAATCCATAAAGCGCCCCTCATTCCATTATCAGTTCCATCCAAACCTTGGGACAAGCTTGGCCTAGATATCATTGGTCCCCTAAACCTACAAAACATCTCCCAAAGGTTTATATTTGTACTTATTGATTATCATTCACATTGGATTTCTACAAAAATAGTGTCCTCAATAACAACATCGGCCTTGATTGAATTCCTGAAGGATGTATTTTCCAAAGAAGATATTCCCAGTACCCTCATCACAGACAATGGTGTTCAGTTTACATCTGAAGTAATGACAACGTTCTTAACTGATTTAGCCATTTCACACATAAGAACACCCTTTTATTGCCCTAAAGTCAACGGAATGGTGGAAAGGGCAAATAGGATGTTAAAAAACACCATTCAAATGGCCGTAACATCACACGAAACCATAGATGAAGCCATTAGGAAAAGTCTATGGTCCTACCATTCCTCCCCTAATGCTGTTACTGGAGTCTCTCCGTTTGTATCCCTTAAAGGGAGGAATCTAGGTTCTAAACTCACAGCGAATTGGCTCAATGGTGGTAGTCTGGTATGGGTTGACAGGGAATCTGTCAAGGAAAAGGTGGATCACCATCAATCTAGTTATAAAGAGAGATATGACCAGAAATGGGGAACCACCAACAGGCGTTTCTGTGTCAGACAATGGGTTGTGATCAAAAGACCACATGTAGGCCGTGCAAAAATATCCTCTTTCTCCAAACTATTGAGAATCCAGCTCGTAAATAATAATTCTGTTGTATTGGAGGATGGCAGCACATGGAGCATGGACAATGTAAGTGGCTGCCCAAGAGTTTGTATTCCCGTGTCAGCTAGAGGAGAGAACCTGAAAGACCTATTCTCCAACGACCATCTACCAAGAGAGACCAGACACGCTGTCCACCCCGCTGGCAAGAGGACTTTGTAAAATAGACTTGGTACAGTAGCATGTTCTTTACTTAATCCGCAATTACGTTCTTTTATCATAATGTTAATTTTTCCTCTCCTTACAAAGGGAGTTGTGTTGTAATCTGTCACTGGTTTACATATTTTCATATTATGCACTAGCATACCCTTGGTATGTTCCTCCCTCCCCTCTCCCTTCCCTTACCCTTGGTCTGCCCTACCTTAGAATGTTGGTGAGGAGCTCACCTTAGAATGTTCATACTGAGCTGTTGGTGCTTGAGGACAGGATTCAATAAAACTGCCTTCTTCACACTTCAACTTGTTGCAGTTTACTTAACACCAATGCTTGTTTTTAACTAGGCGGGAGTCGGGTGTTCCCAGCATTGATTTCAAATATTTTATGATATAACTCTACAAGCCACCCCACGTGATGTGTGCAGTTAAACGATAAGTAGAAGTGTGGTGAACATGTTGCATTAGTGGCTGTCTGGCAAGATTTCATGTTTTGTGCTCTGAAATTATCCTAACAGAGGCCTTGAATACGTCTGTGCAAACTTAAGTTATAACCCTGCCTTCCCCACCCTGAAGGAGGGTGACAACAGTAATGAGAGAGGCAACCAGATTTACAGTTGCACTCTCCTACTTTTGGAGATTTTTGTATTTTTTTATGTAGTAAGTTGAATTTTGTTGCCCTTCTGGATGAACCTATGGCCACACGTCTCCTCATTGTAGCCTGGATCTTGCAGGCATTCACAGAGAACTATAGCGGACTAAGTCAAGTCTCTATCGACTCACAAATTGAAAATGCCCATGATCAGGGGTTTCTTGCCTACAGTCTTCAGGGTGCTGGCCAGTCAATGAAATTCATTAAATAATGTGTGTGGTTCGCTAAATTCTATTTCTCAGATCTTAAGGGCATAGCACTGAATTCTGCAATCAACCTACCTCTACACGACGTCCTTGTATACTAGCAAAGTAGCTGTGTGCATTCAACTCTCTAGTTCGGATCCGGCAATTCCATGAGCTGTTAACCAATTACGTGTTTTAAGAAAACTATCATTAAGTTCTTTCACGTATTCTAACGGCTTTAATTAGGTTATTTATCGTCTACTATTTGCTTCACATGCACAAGGAACCCGAAGCCTGACTTTTGTCAGACAAAAATGCAGTGCAAAGAATGTAAGTAGAAGTACCTCTAAATTACGTAACAGCATTAAAGTTAAAGAGGTTTTGGCATTACACAAGGGCCCGTTTCTTGTTGTAAACACAGACCAAACACAAAATAGGACTAACCTGTTTATAAAGAGTAGATGGAGGTGGGCTGTCTTCCTCCTGTGGTTAAACTATCGCAGTGGGGGAAGTCATTGAAAGGCGAAGATAAGGCATTTAAGACATGCCACGTTTTGCCCTTTACATTAATTTGGTAACTGTTTCCCTTCAGATGAGAATTTAATAAAATAAAATATACTTTTATTTAGCAGCTGTGAGGAAGAGTTTTTTGGTTTATGCGACAAGCAGCATGCTTTCCATCTGGGATCTACATTTGTGAAGCATTACGCATAGGCTTTATGCAACAAAGCAACAGTTTTAATGTTACTTGATAGAACAAGCGCGCCTCGCGCTGAAGGTTTAAAAAAAACAAAAATGGCGTGCAGGCTGCAGCGGGAGAGAGAGGCGGAGAGGTGCACCCGCGAGTACATATTATTATATAAGCACAGGTTAAATGGAAAACGAATGCAAGTTAAACTAATCAATTTTACTACGAAACCTCAGTTGCCTAATGCAATCAAGGCAAATGACTGTATGTGGCCAGAAAACAGCACCAATAGACATATGCAGTAGGAAAGGACCAATGTTATGCAGCAGGGTTAAATAAATCATGTTTCAAGAAAACACAAATAATACAACTTAATGTGGCAAATTTTATGATAGTGTTTCATTATGCTTCCATTTCAACACATGTAAATACACACCATTAGTATCAGTTTACCCCAGAAATACATCAAGGAGCAAATGAAAGGTGACTAATCACCTTTTGTGAAGGGCTGAACACTGCGTGGCAACATGTTGCTACATTTTTAATATACTTTTTAATTCGTTTGAGCTAGAAACATTTTTTTTTGTTAACATTCGCATATTATTCAGCAGATTAATGGTGAATGCTGCAAAATTCATAATTATGCGGAAAATGCAGCAGAATCACAGAATTTTAGTGGTACTGCCAGAAAATCACAAAACTGAGTCCTAGTTGGCGCAGTGGGGAATAGTGGTATGTGTATATACAGTGCTAAAAAGTCCAAGCCTGTGACACAAAAAAAACCCTGAGAATATACAAGTCGTCATTTTTATCTATATATTTTAGTAATCAGACAACAACTGAAAAACATTTTGGTGAGTGTTAATTAAAAAGATGCACTCAAGAAATCAACTGGTGACACCCTCACATTGCAAACACAATAAGATGATGGACGGAGCACTGAAACTTTCACTCCCAGTCACTATTAGATCTGAGTTGAATCCATCATGGTTCTTTTGCTCACTTCGTCACCCCAGTTCAGACCAAGCCATATGCAAATCAGTCTTGACCCTGTTCCTCATGGAAACAGTCCAGCCTGAACTGCAAAGCCAGGTCTTTCCTGGACCAGAAACAAGCATCCCGGGACCGGTTTCAGAGTAACACCCCTCATTAGCCAGGCTAGCTTAAATCCAGTGGCAAAGTGAGCAAGGGGCCTGCCAACTTAGGGTTAACAAATCAAGTACAATAAGATTATGGACAGAGCGCTGAAACCTTTCAGACACCCTCACATGACCTCTCAATAAGAAAAAAACATTTCTGGAGCTACAAGTGGCTCGATTAGTTCAAGCCTTTGTGGGTATCCAATGTTGACTCAACCACTTAATCTCCATGTGCCTAAAAACAAAACAAAAAGCCTGATCCTGTGTAATGTAACTGGTGCTCATGTAAAGGAGCGCTCCAATACCCTTGGGCAGAGTTTGCGCTGAATAGAACTCCCAAACAACAAATGGTACAGAGCCTATTTCAAGACTGTAGTGATTATCTGGCATTGGTGGGAGATGGGTAAAGGAGACAGATAAGATATCCTTCAACTCCTGGCCGCTGCTATCTATCACTGTAGTTGCATTGGTGCCAGGTGTGCAAGGTGAACACAACATACTGATTAAGGGGAGCAGAATTTGTTGGTCAATTTCTGTTTTTGTTTGGTGAATTTTCTCTTTGTAGGTTTCAGATTTACTGTGGATTCTGAGCTGCTGAAAAAGTATCCATGAAGGAGCTCATAAGGATCCATTTTGGACTGGGGATTGTTGTTCGGCGACGGCCTCCATTTTGGACTGGTCACGCGCGCCAAGGGCTCACTGGAGAGCCTATTTAAGGCGGTCCTTCGTGGGGTGGCGTTCTCCACCATCTACCACATTGCTGCGACTGCGCTGCACCAGCGCTGTGTGATTTTAAGCTTCCCTTGTTTTGTATCTTGGTTATTGGTTGCTTTAAAATTACCCCTGTTTTTAAAGTTTGCTATCTGTAGCTAGCGCCCCGCTCCCCTTACCGCATTTAAAAAGTGCACCTCTGTGCCTCAAAAGCACCACCACTTTGGTGGGTCCGGGTTCCTGGGCTCCATTGCACGCGCCATTTTGGATTGGGGATTGTTGTTCGGCGACGGCCGCCATTTTGGACTGGTCGCGCGCGCCAAGGGCTCACTGGAGAGCCTATTTAAAGTCGCTCCCCACGCGCAGCGGGACGCGCAGGTGGACGCCTTCGCTTAGCCTGAGTCGTGCCGGAGTCCTGCCCGTCTGCGCCCGTCAGCGTCCCGGAGGCGGCAGGGCGGCGTAGGACTCTGGTCAGACTTGGGCGAGGATGATCCATTATACTTCGGCACGCTCCGCGCCTTGCGCACTTCATCCTGCCATTGTCGCTCAGTTTTCCCTGGTCGGTACAAGGGTAAGCGACGCTGTCCGGCCTGCGATTGGTTGCCCACGAGGACGCTGGGCACCGCCCTTAGGGCTACCGAGGTGCATGCAAAGCATCTTTGTCTGCTGCTTAATACAAGCAGCAGCGGTGCGTCCATTGGGGCGTAGGGGCGTAGCCCCACCAGCCACCATGGACGCATCGCGGCCGCCGGCCGCAATCCTCCTATCAGTAATATGTCTTCACTAATCACTCTTGTCTTCAGTCTTCTAAAAAAAAAGTCGCCGGCAGGAATTGCGCAGGGGGGGTGGCCTGCTGCAGCTTGAGTGACAGTCCACACTCAGGCTGCAGCAGACCGTCCCGCTGGGGAAGTACAGTGCGCATGCTTGGGGAAGTTAAAAACTTTCTCAAGCATGCGCACTGTAAGTTCCCCAGCGGGACCCAGGGGTGCTTGTTTGCTACCACAGCCCGTGTTTCCAAAGGGCGACAGGGCGAGCAGCAAAATGACCCCCTAGCCAATCCTGGTGCTGCATACAGCTCCAGGATTGGCTGGTCCACCACGCAGCATCCATCATTGGATGCCGCGCGTGGTGGGGGTGGGACATCCTGATGCCGGATGCTGTCTGACAAGGAAGATAATCGCGTGGTCGGAGGGCTCAAGGTAACTAGCAGAAACCTGTGCTACTGCGTCGATTTTCTACTGGGGAAAGCTCTGCCTCTTACACACGTTATATAACTAGTCCAGGACTCCAGTATCTTCTTCGGAGATGATGCGATTAAAAATGGAATTGACGTGGAAAGTCTCGCTCCATACACACTTTATTTCACAAGCTGTTCTTTTCCACCTTTGGAAGACACCGTGTACTGTTGACTTCAACTTGGCCTTAAACTGAACGCAAACAGCAGAAGGCGGCTGGCTTCCAGAATGCTGGTCACATGGAAGGAAGATGCGAGAAAAGTCCGAGGTAATGTTTTATAAGACATAGAATACACAACGTTGTAAGAATTGTTATATATATTACAAAACGAAAAGTAGTGACAGAGTGGTACAAGTATGTTCCTCGGGCTCTTACTGACTATGGACTCCCTTTCATTAACACCCCTACAAAAGTGGCATAGAAGACATATTCATAATATACTGTCTTTGACATTGAAGAATTTCTGGGCATGCGTGAGGAGACAGATTGCGTTTCGATGTGTCTGCTGGTGTGTGCAGGGCCTGCTCTGATCGTGATTCGTGAGACAGGGGCCAGCAGGTCAGAGCCATTATGATATCACTTTGGAACAGCTGGCCTGAGCTGGGGGAATTGTGAATAGGTGCAGGGCTGTGATGCTTTCACTGGAGACACACCGTCTGTTTACAGGCGACTATGTATGTGTAAATCCCTTAACAAGATTTAGTTTTTAACTGCATTTTTTTCTGATTTATAAAATGGTGAAACCTTGTCTTTTCGCATTTGTCATTAGTTAGGATTATGGATTAAATATGGCTAACAACTTTTCGCTGTCATTAGCGGTGGGGCAGCTTAAAAAAATGTACTCACTAATGTGTCAACTGTTCTGGAATGAGATGCATTTGGGAAGTTTTCCCATAATCGTCATAGAATGACTGGCATCATACAATTGTGACCTCCAATATCATGGAGGAACCTACTCTGGTAAAAAAAACATTAAAATGCCGCACGCAGGGCTGAATGTGAAACGTCCTTCTTTACTGGGAATATTTTCTTTGCACTGACAAAGGAGACAACTGTGGCATATTATGCTCTGACCTCGGTCCCGCTCTGTGCTGCGTTCTCAGAAAACAAAATCTTCACATTAAGTGACACTTCAAGCAGCTTTGTCAGCTTGCCCTGAATTTCCTTTTTTCAGATCAGAAACTCTGAACTAAACGTGTTGCAAAATATTGCAGCCTGGGCTATAACTCATGATGAACGATTCACTTTTTGTGCTATCCCAGAATTTTGAAATTTAGGAGAGAATTAACAAGACTGTTATTGGCCTGCATTTTTGTGTGTTTTGGCTTTGAATAAAAACATTGATTTTATAAAAATGTTCTCTGGCTGTTTACATACCAGTTAACGTTTATTTAATATTGTGGATTTTTGGAAAGGTTATTATAACAGGTATATGTGTAATGTGTATACTATTGAGTGGATCTTCTGCGCTAAATTGAGGTTGGCAGTTTGTGAAAAATATGCCATTTTGCATTCTCGGCGACACACTATGATTTTTAATGACCTCTATAACATATACATTCTATTCACGGCTGGGGCTTGAGGGTCAAACGGGGCGGGGGTCAGAGGGCAACAATCATGCCCCTTGATGTGTGGAAACAGATGGTTTACTCATCGAAACTCACTTGTGAGAGATTTCATGTCGGGAGTAGGACAGAAGAGGGTTTCCCTGAAAACACTGCAGCGCAGCGTCCGTGAGGGAAGGGGGCCTGGAAGTCCCGAATTTAGAATTGTATCAATTAGCCTCCCAACTGCAATGGCTAGCGCAATGATTGGAGGGAGTGAATACAGAGGGGACGTTTCTGTCTGTCCCCTGCTTACATCCCACATTTTTGTTAGCAAAGATACTGGACTACACAACTGTGACCCCTTCCTGCCTATGTTGCAGACTGCATCCCTGAGATGATGGAAACGACGATGCATGTCCAAAATGATGGAAACCCCCAGATACACGCTGATCCTCCCACTGGTGAGCCTGTCTCATGGAGTTCCATGCTTGATATTTGGGCCGGAGCAACTGCTTGCTTGGACGGAGGTGGGGCTAGAGACAGTAGGAGACTGCTATAGTGAGAACGCCCTGATCCCCTTTGAGGACTTAGTAGAAAATAATGGCCTCTCCGTGGGCCAGTTCATACAATATGAAACTCGGATATGCACCTTTGGAATGTTATGGGGCAGAGGTCGTGAAGAACTGGTGACACATACTCCAACTCCTACATGCCTTGCTCACCTTAGGCACAGCTGGATACCAAGTAAATTGTTTTTTTAAGGCACTGATAGAGACCACTTTGATGCCCTTAACCAAGATTAGATCTAAGTGGGAACAGGCCTTAAACAAAGAATTCACTGATCAAGACTGGGGAAAAGTGCTGGCATGGCCTAAGTCGGTACAGCAACTGAAATATACCCAGCTTAATTTTGTTAATATGACCTACATGACCCTGCACAGGCTTTAGACTATTCATGGAGCAGAGATGCGCAATTGCCCGAGGTGTACCTTCCGAGACGCAGACTGTATACACATGGTCTGGGACTGTGAGTTCTTGCGTCTGTTTTGGGGTGTAGTGACGACACAGGCACCACCTAGGAGAGAGTAGCGGACAATTCCATCGAAGTGTGCTTGTTGGGCCTGTTCCCATACCTCCCAAGATGAAAAGTAGGGAACAAATTTATAGATTTAGTCACGGCGCTAGTGAAGAGACAGGTGTCAGTTTGAGGCCTGGAGAAGGGACGTCTCCAATTGGGCGGCGGCTGAAGGCCAAGCGTTGATCATATAAAAAAAAGAGTACACACTGGACTATGCAAGGAGGATCATGTACTTCCAAGTACTGACAAAAATTGAATAATTAAAAGCTTCTCTGTGGATCTAACAACCTATCACAGAGTCAAGGTAGTTAGTCCAAATTTAGAACCATCTGATAAACGAACATATTTCTTATGTGCTCTATGAGAATTCCAGTGAATCGGATGGAGTATTGGAGCATTCACATATTATTGCCTGGGGAAGCATACATTGATCTTTGATTCTGGCTGAGACTAATGGCTATTTTGTGCACCGAAAAAATCTATTTGCCTGACAATATTAGATGGATCCTTATAATGATAATATCTGAATCTGCCGACTTATAAACCAACAGAAGGACCTTAGCTCTGGGAAATGTCCTAGTATGGCAGTTGTACTACTGGAATACATTTACAAGGAATGTGGATGTTTTCAGGACAGGGGTAAAAGAGTGGCCAATTGCCCATTAAGGACAACCCCAAAAGTGTAACTTGTAGTATTTACATACCTTCTCAATCGGTTTGTTCAGCTCACATGCAACCTGATATCTAGCAGTACATCTTTCCATGCATTAGGCATTGAAGTGATTCACTGAGAGCCACATATCTACCAAGTCTTTGGACAATGGATTTTACAAAGAGCGAAACGGTTGCATTTTGTATAAAAACTGTAATATATAAACGTACTCTAGGGATTGTCTACATGTATAATTTAAAGTATTGGTAATAGTACAGGAAATCCACAACTTTTTGCGATTTACTGGTGTTATCTTGTAACCACAGTTGTGCTTAGCTTAAAGATCACTGGCCCTTCTACTTCAGCCACAATGTGCAGCACTGCTTCTGCAAAGCAACAACAGGCAGAGTAAAGTTCCTTACTAGGAGTGACCCGGCATAACATTTACAAATTTAGGTTGCTGTGATTTGGGGGTTCACCATATGATTTGGCTCTACTGACCCTGCTGCGGAACACAAGTATAAGATCTTGTGATAAAGCTTTGTGACAAGTCTGATGCAGGTGTTAATCTGCACAGTCACTCACCATTTCAATCATCCACTCACCTCATTCATCCACCCAGTTACTGATTCATCAACCCATGTATCAACCCTTCCATTTATCCACTCAGGCATCTACTAACCCACCCATCAGCCCATTCACCCATCCTTCGATCCACTAATCCACCTATCTGCTTATTCGCCTATCGAATCACTCACTCATGTACCCACTCATCCATCTACGCATAAACCCATTCACAAAACCAATATAATCACCCATCCACTGAAATGCATTTACTCTCTATTTCACCCATCAATCCCCCTCCCCACCCCCCCGATCCGCCTCTCCCCGCCGATGTGGAGTGTGTGCTAATGTCACACTGGAATAGGATGGGCGCAGACAGCCTGATAAATGAATCAATACCAGGCAGCACGCATGAGTTTCACTTTGAGGTGCTCCGCATAAAAGAGCAAAGGGTCACTCAGTGCCACTGAATGGTTGTTATAACGTTAGCAGATTGGAGACTAGAGGTGTGCAGAAATGTTTTGTGGTAACAGTTATGTGATGAAGTGGATTGGTAAGGAATACGGCAATACTGTGTGAATGGATTACATCTAATATTTTTTTTAGCTTCAAAAAAAAGATCTAAAGCTTGTGGAGAGCTGGCAGGGGTGGTGTCATCAGTGACAAGTATGAGCTGCACCAGACCAGGAGTGCTAGGGAGTGCAGAGTGACTAGGGACTGCTAGGGAGTGCAAGGGAGTGCAGAGTGCAAGGGAGTGCTATGGAGTGCTAGGGACTGCAGAGTGACTGCAGAGATTAAACTAATGACAATGCCATTTATTTATCTGTTTTCAAAACCAACACATATATACAAATTTTGTCATTTACAATGCCAATAGCTCTAACTTTTCGAAAGGCGAAACCATTGCATTGTAAATACTTGTTTCAAGCTGCTTACAATGCCTTGCTTGTTGAGAATGTTACATCAAAAAGTCTAACATGTTTTGTAATTCAAAGTTGACAATGTGGTAGTTGTTCAATGACATTTGTTGCTGCAGCATGGACGGCAGGGTGGAAGAAAGGGCAAGGCATGTAGGGTTCCAAGGGGTTGAGATGAATAAGCAAGTTGCCGCTTATGTGTTGTGCTCATTCACCCTATTTATCCAAGACTCTTTATAAGACACATTCATGTAAAGTGAGGTTTATTTAGGCATTAATGGTACTGTAACAAAACTGGTGCTCATGTAAAGCGCTCTGATTCCCGATGTCTCGGGTCTATTTCGCTATATAAAACAAAAAATAGAAAAATCAGTTGTTGGCCTATATATGGAGGTGCGTTGGCAGTCTGGCAGAGCTAGCCTATGTTTGTGGTCCCAGTAGTGAACAGGGCAGCAGGAGGAGGCACAGAAGGTTAATGTGCCTGCTGCAAAGAACATGTACCTGATGCAGATCACAACATGCATATGATGTAAATAGGTCAGTGAGTCACTGCTTTTGTCAGAGAGATCCTTTTGTTACTTGCAGTTTGTAAGTTTTCAAATTTGCTTGAAAATGCACGATTTTTCTTCTCTTTTTTCAAAACCCCCTTATGGGTTTCGGGCTCGCTATGATGCAGTATGCAAATCAGTTTACGCTTCACCACATTTGGCCCCTGAACAGTCACCTGTCTCCGAAAAAGTACCACCTTAAATACCACGACAGGGCAAAGGGCTGATAATTGACTTGAAAAAATACATGATTCTTGCACAAAAAACACGTTATTTCAGTTCAGTAAATATGCTGTGGTGTTGAAATGTACTGTCAATGGTCGGTGTTGTAATTAATCTTGTGTGGATATCTAGAGAAATGTCTTGGGATACTGGATGCACCTCAAAAGGCCCAGGGATACCATGGGGGTATCAAGGATTGCCTAACAGTCACAATGCGACTAAGTGAGAGATAAGGTCTGGGGTGGATTTTGCAGTAAAGTGAGACGGTTTCTAAGTGATGTTTGTGTGTGTTTTAGTTTTGGCTAGTATTTTTCTTTACCTGTTAGCATTTTCTGTGTTTTTCCCTGCCACCCACCTAGGCCCAGTTTTAAAATAGATGTCCAAGGTCTCCAATGCCGTAACGGAAGCACTACATACCTTTTGGTAAATTGTCAACTAGGGTTCTCACTAAATTTTGCATTTCAGATCACCTGTTCCACTTTGAGAACAGTTAGGAGAACAAAAACAGGAACATTCTCCTTGCATTTGATTTTAGAAGGTGTAGACAAATATAGAGGGCTACCTTGGGCTTGGGCAAAAGTACTGGCAGAAAGTGGATATTTTTCCAGATTTAAGATCCCAGGCTAAGCTTCTAAATGCTATCAAAATCACACAGTGGTCTGGTAGCCTGAAAATGAGGGTAGTGGTAAGTGCATGTTTTTGGTATTGATACATTGGACAGGGCAACATTTCTCATTTCATGTGACTATCAAACACAAATATGTTAATATTTTATTATTTCCATTATTTACTGTAAACGTGGTAAAGGTAAGGCGTGGTTCCCAAAGCTTTGTGAAGGCTGTTTCCCAACTGCTGTGCAACTTCTTCTACTCTTAGAGCTGAGATTTCCATGAAACTCTTATAGTCTGAATTCTGCACCTGAGCATAATAGAACGGAATGTATGAAGTTCTGTGGTTATACTGAATAAGCAGCTACCTATGTTATGCCTTCTATTAATGTAATAACTGCACTTTCACAATTGCTTTATTAACCTTTCTGCTTTCTCAAATTTGCTTGAAAATGCACGATTTTTCTTCCTTTTTTTCAAAATTTTCTTGGGGGGGGTTATCCCCCCAAACCCCCCTTTTGGAGTTCGGGCTCGCTCGCTACGCTCGCTCGCTACGGTGCAATATGCAAATCACTTTGCGCCCCACCACTTCCAAATGTCACCCACCGCTACTGAATACAAGGTCGGTAGGAAGACATGCTCTGCACATCTATGATCTTCTGGTCAGGGACAATCCTCTTTGCCTACTCCTGACCGAAACTTGGCTGGGAGAGGCGTCCAACCCGGACATCTTCACTGCGATCCCTCCAACCTATAACATCTTTCGCCAAGACAGAGCTAAGGGCAGGGGGGGCGGAGTCGCGGTGGTGGTGAAGAAGAACGTTTCTTGTTCTGTTCTTCCCGTGAACTCCATTGGGGGCTCTGAATCCCTTGCTTTCATGCTAAAACTGTCTCCTGGCCAAGCGCTCAAGGGTCTGTTTGTCTACAGGCCTCATGGCCCGGTGGGCTCCTTTTGGGAGGACCTACAGACAGCCATCTCGGAGCTGGCGCTGTCTGCACAGCATTGTTTGCTGGCAGGCGATTTCAATTTTCATCTTGATGTCACGGACGATCCGGATGGGGCAAAATTGCTGGATATTACATCTCCGCTCGGCCTGGCACCGTTTGTGTCGGGGCCTACACATGAGAAAGGGCATACCCTTGATCAAGTGTTTTCCTCTGTCCCTATTGTCGACATTGAAACTTGGCCTGTGCTCTGGTCGGATCATAGGCTGATTGGGTTCTCTGTGTTAGAGAAGGGGCGGTCTGACATCTGCGCCCCCTCGGTGCCCAGATCGGCCTCGAGAGCGTTACATAGAGTGACGCCGGCCATGCTAGAGCAGGCGCTCACGGAACATCCTTGTTCTCTCTCGGGAGATCCGGAAAGAGACACGGAGGCCCTGCAGCGATGGCTGACTGAGAGGTTAGATGACCTTGCTCCCAGGGTAAGCCCCCGGTCCTCGGCGAAACGGCAATCTGCGCCTTGGTTCACAGAGGCGCTACGCATGGCTCGCAGCCTATGTAAGGTTGCTGAGCGGGCCTGGCGCCATCAATATGATGGGGAGGCCAAACTTGTCTATAGGTCGGCGGTGAAGGCCTATCACCGTGATGTTCTTGAGGCCAAGCGGGAATACCTCGCCAGGAGGATTGAGGCATCGGCGAACTCCTGTAAGGAGATCTTCACGATTGTGAAGGAGTTCACGTCTCCCACCTCTTATTCACCTCCGCCTGCTTCACCTGATGCGTGGGCGCGTGATCTTGCCACCTTTTTCACCGACAAGATTAAGGCTATTCAGGCCTCCTTCTCGGAGAGCACGGCGGAGGGTTGCTGTGATCTTGGGGCAGGACTTGGAACACCGGCCACACCTATGGCTATCCTGGAGGACTTTCCATCTATCTCCAGTGACATGTCCCGGACTCTGTTAGCCAGTCTTAAATCTGGATCCCCACTTGACCCCTGCCCCGCCAAATTTTTGGCCGGGATGGCGGCAGTGGTGAATCCCCTGGTCAACCCGATCCTTAATGCCTCCCTGAGCAAGGGGAGTGTCCCACGCTCCTGGAAAAGGGCGATGGTGATCCCCCTCCTGAAAAAGCCTGGTCTTGATGCCGAGGTCTTGGCCAATTATAGGCCAATTTCACTTCTCCCGGCCTTGGCTAAAATTACCGAGAAACATGTTCATGGCGTCTTGTCGAACTTCCTGGAGTCTAACAATCTGCTCCATCCATCCCAATCCGGTTTCCGTCCGAACTTCAGTACGGAAACAGCGTTGGTGGAGGTCTCTGAGATCATCAGGGAGACCTTGGATGGGGGTGGCAAGGCCATGCTAGTCATGTTGGACCTGTCGGCGGCTTTCGACACCGTCCCCCATAAGGCGCTGCTCGCCAGGCTTTATGACATCGGCCTAAGGGGGACGGTGCTCAGATGGTTTACATCTTTCCTGGAGGGCCGCCGCCAGACGGTCTGGGTTTCCCAGAGCTCCGCCGAGATGCCGCCACTGGGTGTTGGGGTTCCACAGGGTTCTGTGTTGAGCCGACATTATTCAACATCTTTATGTCCCCTCTGGCGGCTGTGGTTGAGGCTTACGGAGCCCAGATCGTGTCCTACGCCGATGACACACAACTCCTCTTCACATGTGAAAAAGACCAGACATTTGATGGGGAGAGAATCTGGGACTGTTTGGACAGGGTCTTCAGCTGGTTCCAGCTAAATTGTCTGAAGGCCAACTCCAGCAAGTCGGAGGTTTTATTCTTCGGCTGTGCCTCCGATCCCGAGTGGCGGCAGTGGTGGCCGGCCGCCATGTGTCCTCCAGCACAATCATCCTTGGTTGCCAAGAACCTGGGTGTTAAGCTTGACAACAAACTTTCTCTGAGAGCGCACATCCTTGGCCTGTCCGGCACCTGCTTCGGCATCCTCAGAATGTTCCGCAAGTTTCTTCCCTTACTGTCTGCGGAGCACAGACGGATCACGGTGCAGGCGCTCATCGGATCCAGGCTTGACTATGCTAATGCCCTTTTCTTAGGCCTTCCGGATTATTTGGTTCAGCGTCTGCAGGTGGCACAGAACTCGGCAGCCCGGGCAATCTTTGGTCTGCACAGACGAGCTCGGGCTTCTGTGCTGCTGCAGACGCTCCATTGGCTTCCAATCCGGAAGCGGATTGTTTTCAAATCTATGACGCTGATGCACAAGGCTTTGTTTGGCTCAGGCGCTGGATATCTGAAGAAAAGATTAGCTTTCTATCGCCCGGCTCGCTCACTGCGTTCAGAATCCCTTTTCACTGCTGTGGTTCCACGCGTGAGGAAGGCCCGCATTGGGGGGCGCTCTTTCAGCCTTAAGGCCTCCCAGCTGTGGAACTCGCTTCCATTGGCACTTCGTAGCACCCCCAACTTGCTTCAATTTAGGAAGAATTTGAAGACGTGGCTCTTTAATCACTCTGTTTAGGTGGGTTTCTTTTTCCTTCTTTTCTGGGTTCTGTTTTTACTTGTTATGTTGATTGATTTTACACTGTAAGTTGCCTGTGGAAAGCGCCGGGACACTCTTTTAGAGTAGCCGAGCGCTATAAAAATGTACTTTAACATAACATAACATAACATAAGATCCGATCTCCTTCTCTCAGTCTAGCGCCTCTTTTCCCCAGTCATTGCCATTGAGATTTGAAGGAGGGGCCCAACTCTAAAATATTTTGCTTTGGGGGACCTTAGAGAAACAAAGGTTTAAGACCACTGCCCTAGAGGGTATCAGACCGCTTTACAAATGAGTTGCGGAACGCCTAGGTAGATAATTATGGGAGAAAAGCAATGGTACATAGAAGTAAGAGCATGTACATAAGGACAAATAAGGCAGGCATTGGGACCATACAATTGCCAAGTAGCAATTTAAGCAGCAGTACCTGAAAGGAGGCAAAAAGACAAATATAATTTTCCTTCACATTTCTCACTAGCTTTAGTGGGGGAAGTGGCTGAGAAAATTTTAACCCCTTCCATGGTCATGTTTCACAGTGGAGCTGTACTCATGACAATCTGAGCTCTTCATAACGGCCGAGGCCCGCCCACGCGCGTCTAATTCCCCACCTGTGCGGAACAATTAATCAGTGTGCGGGTCTGTGACGAGCACAGCTCGTCATGAGCACAGCTCCACTGTGAGTCATGACGAGCTGGGCTCACGGACCCCCCCCCCACACTGTGGGGGAATTACCCCTGCATCATAGGGGTTAAATACCCCGAGTGAGGATGTTCTCGTACTTAGCCAGCCCCACTCTGAAATCCTTACAAGCCACTTGTCCATGGATTTGATGACATAGTATTACAATTGAGCTGTGTACTAATGTGTGTGTAAAAACCCACTCTGACTTTAAGCCCATGTTTTAGGAACATAATACACAGAAGTGGTCTGCGCAGAATGTATGCTCTTGCTAAGTCTGAAAAGATTTCAGTTCACAATCTTTACTTGACTCCACACTCATTTAATTCTCCCATGATCAATGCTCCAAGTGGAGCTGAAACACTTTGGGATTGGTGTTGCAGCAGCAGGGGCGTAACAAACACCCCAGCAGCCCCGGTGGTGGGGGGGGGGGGGCAGTCTTCAGAAAGTGAAGGGGGCCCCCTCAGCTCTTCGGTGAGAGCTGTGAGATAAAGGCTTGCTTTGCTCTAAAGCAATATACAAAAGGGTGAGCAACCCAATATACCCTTGCGGGCTTGGGCAAGGTTTGTAGAAAAAATGGCCAGCAAGGGGTTTTGTTTTTCTAAGATTTTTACAGCCGTTAGGACTTGTTAAGGTTTAATCACAGTACCTAAGCAAGAGTTCAATCAGTGGCTGTCTAAGTTCAATTACAGTAAACATAGGATGTTACCACACTAACATCAAGATAGGGCATGAATGCTCAATAAAACAAGAAACCAGGGTTTATTGTCTGAGAGTTATTATTAAACTTCAAGGCAAAATATATAAATTTCTGTACAAAAACAATGAATAATCATAAAAAACAGGGTGCATACATGGATATAATAAGGATATTCAAGGCCTTGGTTGCTTTTCCTTGGACATATCCAAATTTAAGTCCAGACTGCTGCGTCACAGTGGTTGATTGGTTATAACCCAAAGTCAGAAGAAAATCAAAAGATGACTTTGAGACAAACTAGGCAGAATTGGACTGGACAGGTCGACGTTTCGGTCTTATTATGGTTATTCTTAAGACCATCATCAGGACTACAAAAGTGGTATATACAATTGATGACCCTCTGTAAAAAAACAACAGCGAATTACAATCTGTACAGTGGAATTAAGTACCTGGTTGATGACATACAATGATTATGACAAAGCTGAAAATATTTACATTTTAATATTTACACTAAACATATTAGCAGTAAATTGCTATCATTTAACATTTCATAAGAAATAAAACTAGTCGGTGTGGCGCTTAAGGTGATTCATTTAGGATAGAAGTTTTTGGTTATTCAAGGGAATTAAACCTAATGGGCTGAATCTACGCCAAGTGTTGGTTGCTGAGCAATAAATTGCAGCTTGCACTTACTTTTAGCAATACAGACGGTGTCAGTTAAATAATCTTGGTGGCACCGGTGCTTGTAAATAATGGCACTGGGGTTGGGCACAGAGATGAGTCCGAGGTGCCAAAGGTACACTAAAAGGAACAAGGTATCAATATAATTCCTATTAAGTGTTAAAACAAATATTTTACTTGTGTTTTAAAGGTTGGAACATTTACCTTGCCACAATTTAGGCGAAGTAGTAGATGGAACCTGACAGATAGTCCACGTTTAATTGAAGATCAGCTGTCTCAAAATATGAGCTAAATGGAAAAAGAATGTAGCTTTGTGTGAGGACGAATAGAGACGCATAAATCAAAAGAAGTGCTGCAGTGAATCGTCTAAAACATTAAATTCGTATTTATTGGGACATATTTTGAAATTACTGCATTTATCAGGGGCATTGCGGCGCAATGTACATCAAGTGTCAGTCTAAACTGATGCTATGAGTAGTAAATGAGAAGTCCCGAATAGTATTGGAACATTCAACAAATTTAAATGTGGTAGACCACGGTATGAAGCCATGTGGCTTAGCAAGTCTTATGAGACCCTAGTCTATTATTTAGACGGAACGTTCTGGTAAAGTATTTCACAATTAGGCGTGCGCTAAAGCTAACTCGGATACAAACAATTATAAAAAAGTAATTGAAGAAAAGTATTTCTGGTCAGAAAGTTAAAGCGTCGGTGTCATAAATCGGCTGTCTAAACAGAGAGCAAACGCGCATGTACAAAGTTCTGGCTACCGGTAAACTTACTTGTGATTAGTCCGCAATGGAACGTCAATAGAGTACGATCAGGGCGATGTAACAGTGTTGCAGTTACACGCTCTTTAAATACCATTACTATGCTTGTCAGCCCTCGCGTAGTCTCGCGATGTTTTGTAAACGTCTAGATGGCTTAGTGTGTATAGATAATCGCGGCGGCCATCTTAGCATGTTATCGGCGCGGTTTAAAAGCTTTTGAAGGTGGAGTGATTGTGGGTCATGAAACAGAAGTTAATAAAGTGTTCAAGACAAAATGCGTCACAATTATATTTTAAGTGATACTTGTGAAAAAAACGACCTAAAGTCGAAGTGGACAGTGATTATCAGACAATATTGCTGAAAGTACATATAATATTATGCTCACACAACAATGTTTGTTAGACGGTATTCCTAGAAATGCATTCAATGTTATCTACAAATAACAATATTTAAACAGGCATAGATGTAAATCCTAGTTTGATAGTGAATTATTCACAAATTAATTACAATGGTAGCCTATAGCAGGTTTCAGTGTAGGGGTACAGACTAACTGGTTGTGGTCAAATCTGTCACCAGAAAAGTGAACACAGGCTGGCAGATTAGAACAGTCTTATGATACATTTAGACCAATAGCATTTGAATCTGTCACTTTTTATGTGCTCACATTCTAGCCAGTTTAAGTCTTTGAAATCAAGGTATATTAACATTCAAACGAGGTGCACACTTTATTGTTAGGGTACTAGCAGACATATGATAGTGTGTGCACACGTGGTTGAAACATAGTTAATGGGGCAGGTTAGGTTAGGCAAGCCAGAGTGTGCCATTCAGTGCATGAATTGAGTCCATTTTTGACACTATTGGCCATTTCAATCCAACGATTTTCATGAATAATTAGACTTTTGTCACAGTTTTTTTGTCTGATTGTGGGTTTAACCACATCGATCACCCACCATGTCATTTCTTTTTCTGAGTGTTTTGCCAGGGAATAGTGTTCAACTAGTGGAGCGTTATCCACTTTGCAGCGAATCCGGGATTGATGTTGAAGGATTCGCTGCTTAATCATTTGGGTGGTTTTCCCTATGTATACTTGGCCACATGGGCATTGTATACAGTAGATGACATTGGTCGTTCGGCAGTTTGAAAAGTGTCTAATGGTGAATTCACGTCCGTTGATCACAAAGGTTTTAATGTTTTTAGTTGTTGTACAGGCCCTACAGTTGTTGCATCTATAGTGACCAAGGAGTGGAGATAGTTGCTTCATGTTGTCAACAGTGTTGGTATCCTGTTTGTCATAAGCATGAACTAAGTGGTCTCTGAGGTTTCGCCCACGTTTAAATGAGAACATAGGTTTTTCTCTGAGTTCAGGTAATTCATGTAGGAGAGGCCAATTTTTAGTAACAATCTTTTTCAGTTGCTGACTGTGTGTTCCAAAAGTGGTGACACACACTAGTGGAGTCTGATTATTTTTGGTCTTAGTTTGCATCAGAGCATCACGGTCATTATACCATGCACGTTTCATGGAGTTCTTCAGTAGTTTATTGGGATAACCTCTTTCCAATAGTTTAATCCTCAAGATCTTGGCCTCGTGAAAGTAATCACAACGTTTATAGCAGTTTCTGCGAAGTCGCAGAAACTGCCCAAACGGTAGCCCATCTCGAAGGGATTTAGGATGGTGGCTATTGTATTTGAGTAGGGTGTTGCGGGTGGTGGGTTTAGTGTACAAAGTTGTGTATATTGTGTTATCCTCGCTGACTTTGATTGTTAAATCGAGAAAGTTCATTTCATGGGTATGGTAGTCCAGGGTAAATTGTAAATTTGGGTTTCTCTGGTTGACCCATCCATGAAATTCTTTCAGGAGTTCTCGTGGACCTTTCCATATTAGGAAGACGTCGTCTATATATCTTAGCCAACAGGATATGTTGGCTAAGAATGGATTAAGGTTGTTGTAAATGAACTCATTCTCAAAATGGTTGACATAGATATTTGCTATGTTGGGGGCGTACACAGCCCCCATTGCCACGCCTTTCAATTGTTGGTAAAACCTTTTTTCAAAGAGGAAGAAATTTTGGCACATTGAAATCCTAATGCATTCCACAATAAATTCGCTGGGCACAGAATGTGGTCTCTCACGGCTGTTGAGAAGATTGGTGATGAGTTCCAGCACCTCTTTTTGTGGGATATTGGTGTATAGACTGTTTATGTCCATGGTCACCAGATATTCACAGTCAGGGTCATATATATGATTTTCCAGTTTGGTGATGACAGCGGTGGTGTCCCTGATATATGTATCAGACTCGGTGACAAAGGGTCTGATAAAAAAGTCTGCGTACTGAGCTAGCGGTTTGAGAATGGAGTTGCAGCCAGCCACAATGGGTCTCCCCGGTGGTTTAGTGGCGTTCTTATGGATTTTAGGGAGGATATAGATGGCTGGCACAGTTGGTGACTCATTGATAAGAAAACTAGCTTCTTTCTGGCTCAGCCATCCTCCTTTGAATCCATGCTCACTGAGTTGCTTAATTTCCTTTTCTAACTGGGGGGTTGGATCAGATTTTAATAGTCTGTAGTTGTCGGTAACAGAGAGTTGGTCTAACATCTCTTGCCTGTAGGCTTCACGGTCCCATAATACCAGACCTCCCCCTTTATCAGCAGGTTTAATTACTGTGTCCTGGAGAGATTCAAGTTTTTTGAGGGCTAGGTGTTCGTCTTTGTTAAGGTTGTTTCTACAGAATTTTTTTTGGGTAAATAGTGACTCAGTTTCAATTAGCACCGCATTCTCGAAGGTTAGAATGTTTTTGGAAACCATATTATTAGGGGGAAAAAAAGTTGAAGGCGGCTTAAGTCCGGTGATATTCTTTTCTGGTATGCTCTCTTTTGAGGCAAAATAGTTCTTTAGTCGGATTGTTCTGAAAAATTTGTACAGTTCACACTTGGTTGCAAATTGATTATTCCTACAAGTAGGAACAAAAGATAGGCCTGACGAAAGGACAGATATTTCAGCCTCGGACAAAGTGTGCTTGGACAAATTAAATATTGGAATGGTAGATGAGTTGCCTACCATTGGTAGAACTGATTCCGCGTTTGTCTCTGTCCTGGGGTGTATTGGTTTCTGTACCATCCTCGTTTGGCACCCCTGGGTTTCGGAGGTTGACCCCTCCCTCTCCTGTTGTCCTGACCTAAAAAAGGACGTGAGGTTGATGGCTGTTGGTCAAAGGGGGGTCTATAGTGACCTGTTGGTATTTGGTCACCGTCGGATTCTGAACCTGTCTCAGAGAAGGTTGCTCTTTTTTGTTGTTGTTGGTTGGGATTAGGGCCTCTAGGATTGTTTTGGGCCTGGTAAAAATCTTTTTGTAAATAAGGATATGTTGTTTCTTTGTTGTATTTGCCAATATCCTTTCGGAGCTTATCCGTTTTTTTCAAGGAGTTAAATTCTTCAAATTCTTTTATTGTTTGTGCTACTTTGTCTAGAAGAGCTTTCGCATTGGTGACATTAGAGTCACTGTTAATTTTGTTTTCAAGTGTCTCAATTTCTTTTAGAAGGATTTTGATCTGTTTAGCCGCAGTTTCAATGCTGAGCACCATCCAGGTGCGTGAGCACTTATTGGCTGCGTGACTAAACCCAGTTTTAAATTCACCGTCCTCAGTAAAGATGATAGGAATGTTACGAATCTGCAGGCCGGTGGGAATTATATTGGCACTAAGGCAGTCTGTCAGGAACTTGGCATGGAGTTCAGTCCTTACTAATTTCTTTTTGAGGCGTTCCAGTTGGTTAAGATCAGATTCTAACGGTGAATTTACTGGTGTACTTCTGTTGCCTAATAAAGATGGTCCAGAGGCAATTTTCTGAATATAATCATCAGTGTAGGACAAGGTCTCTGCTTCAGACATAGAAGCACGACTGATGACGAGAGAGAAGATTACTTTGATTAGAGAACTGTTCACTGACAGTTTTACCACTTTCGGAAAATGGCTCACAGCAGAGGTTTTCTGCGCAAATACAATATACAAAAGGGTGAGCAACCCAATATACCCTTGCGGGCTTGGGCAAGGTTTGTAGAAAAAATGGCCAGCAAGGGGTTTTGTTTTTTCTAAGATTGTCTGGACTTAAATTTGGATATGTCCAAGGAAAAGCAACCAAGGCCTTGAATATCCTTATTATATCCATGTATGCACCCTGTTTTTTATGATTATTCATTGTTTTTGTACAGAAATTTATATATTTTGCCTTGAAGTTTAATAATAACTCTCAGACAATAAACCCTGGTTTCTTGTTTTATTGAGCATTCATGCCCTATCTTGATGTTAGTGTGGTAACATCCTATGTTTACTGTAATTGAACTTAGACAGCCACTGATTGAACTCTTGCTTAGGTACTGTGATTAAACCTTAACAAGTCCTAACGGCTGTAAAAATCTTAGAAAAAACAAAACCCCTTGCTGGCCATTTTTTCTACAAACCTTGCCCAAGCCCGCAAGGGTATATTGGGTTGCTCACCCTTTTGTATATTGTATTTGCGCAGAAAACCTCTGCTGTGAGCCATTTTCCGAAAGTGGTAAAACTGTCAGTGAACAGTTCTCTAATCAAAGTAATCTTCTCTCTCGTCATCAGTCGTGCTTCTATGTCTGAAGCAGAGACCTTGTCCTACACTGATGATTATATTCAGAAAATTGCCTCTGGACCATCTTTATTAGGCAACAGAAGTACACCAGTAAATTCACCGTTAGAATCTGATCTTAACCAACTGGAACGCCTCAAAAAGAAATTAGTAAGGACTGAACTCCATGCCAAGTTCCTGACAGACTGCCTTAGTGCCAATATAATTCCCACCGGCCTGCAGATTCATAACATTCCTATCATCTTTACTGAGGACGGTGAATTTAAAACTGGGTTTAGTCACGCAGCCAATAAGTGCTCACGCACCTGGATGGTGCTCAGCATTGAAACTGCGGCTAAACAGATCAAAATCCTTCTAAAAGAAATTGAGACACTTGAAAACAAAATTAACAGTGACTCTAATGTCACCAATGCGAAAGCTCTTCTAGACAAAGTAGCACAAACAATAAAAGAATTTGAAGAATTTAACTCCTTGAAAAAACGGATAAGCTCCGAAAGGATATTGGCAAATACAACAAAGAGACAACATATCCTTATTTACAAAAATATTTTTACCAGGCCCAAAACAATCCTAGAGGCCCTAATCCAAACCAACAACAACAAAAAAGAGCAACCTTCTCTGAGACAGGTTCAGAATCCGACGGTGACCAAATACCAACAGGTCACTATAGACCCCCCTTTGACCAACAGCCATCAACCTCACGTCCTTTTTTAGGTCAGGACAACAGGAGAGGGAGGGGTCAACCTCCGAAACCCAGGGGTGCCAAACGAGGATGGTACAGAAACCAATACACCCCAGGACAGAGACAAACGCGGAATCAGTTCTACCAATGGTAGGCAACTCATCTACCATTCCAATATTTAATTTGTCCAAGCACACTTTGTCCGAGGCTGAAATATCTGTCCTTTCGTCAGGCCTATCTTTTGTTCCTACTTGTAGGAATAATCAATTTGCAACCAAGTGTGAACTGTACAAATTTTTCAGAACAATCCGACTAAAGAACTATTTTGCCTCAAAAGAGAGCATACCAGAAAAGAATATCACCGGACTTAAGCCGCCTTCAACTTTTTTTCCCCCTAATAATATGGTTTCCAAAAACATTCTAACCTTCGAGAATGCGGTGCTAATTGAAACTGAGTCACTATTTACCCCAAAAATTTTCTGTAGAAACAACCTTAACAAAGACGAACACCTAGCCCTCAAAAAACTTGAATCTCTCCAGGACACAGTAATTAAACCTGCTGATAAAGGGGGAGGTCTGGTATTATGGGACCGTGAAGCCTACAGGCAAGAGATGTTAGACCAACTCTCTGTTACCGACAACTACAGACTATTAAAATCTGATCCAACCCCCCAGTTAGAAAAGGAAATTAAGCAACTCAGTGAGCATGGATTCAAAGGAGGATGGCTGAGCCAGAAAGAAGCTAGTTTTCTTATCAATGAGTCACCAACTGTGCCAGCCATCTATATCCTCCCTAAAATCCATAAGAACGCCACTAAACCACCGGGGAGACCCATTGTGGCTGGCTGCAACTCCATTCTCAAACCGCTAGCTCAGTACGCAGACTTTTTTATCAGACCCTTTGTCACCGAGTCTGATACATATATCAGGGACACCACCGCTGTCATCACCAAACTGGAAAATCATATATATGACCCTGACTGTGAATATCTGGTGACCATGGACATAAACAGTCTATACACCAATATCCCACAAAAAGAGGTGCTGGAACTCATCACCAATCTTCTCAACAGCCGTGAGAGACCACATTCTGTTCCCAGCGAATTTATTGTGGAATGCATTAGGATTTCAATGTGCCAAAATTTCTTCCTCTTTGAAAAAAGGTTTTACCAACAATTGAAAGGCGTGGCAATGGGGGCTGTGTACGCCCCCAACATAGCAAATATCTATGTCAACCATTTTGAGAATGAGTTCATTTACAACAACCTTAATCCATTCTTAGCCAACATATCCTGTTTGCTAAGATATATAGACGACGTCTTCCTAATATGGAAAGGTCCACGAGAACTCCTGAAAGAATTTCATGGATGGGTCAACCAGAGAAACCCAAATTTACAATTTACCCTGGACTACCATACCCATGAAATGAACTTTCTCGATTTAACAATCAAAGTCAGCGAGGATAACACAATGGGCCCGATTCACAGAATGAACTTACTACTTTTGGCATTCACAGAATGCACTTACTACTTTTGGTATTCACAGAATGAATTTACTCATTTCGGTATTCACAGAAGTTAGGACTACTAACTTTAGGACTCCTAAATGCCTTCTGTGAATACCGAAAGTCTTAAAATTAGGATTTTTCTCTATTTAGCAGTAGTAAAGTTAGGACTCCTAACTTTAGGATGCCTAAATGCCTTCTGTGAATACCGAAAGTCTTACAATTAGGATTTTTCTCTATTTAGTAGTAGTAAAGTTAGGACTACTAACTTTAGGACGCCTAAATGCCTTCTGTGAATACCGAAAGTCTTAAAATTAGGATTTTTCTCAATTTAGTAGTAGTAAAGTTAGGACTACTAACTTTAGGATGCCTAAATGCCTTCCGTGAATACCGAAAGTGTTAAAATTACAATTTTTCTCAATTTAGTAGTAGTAAAGTTAGTAGTCCTAACTTTACTACTACTAAATAGAGAAAAATCCTAATTTTAAGACTTTCGGTATTCACAGAAGGCATTTAGGCATCCTAAAGTTAGGAGTCCTAACTTTACTACTACTAAATTGAGAAAAATCCTAATTTTAAGACTTTCGGTATTCACAGAAGGCATTTAGGAGTCCTAAAGTTAGTAGTCCTAACTTCTGTGAATACCGAAATGAGTAAGTTCATTCTGTGAATACCAAAAGTAGTAAGTGCATTCTGTGAATGCCAAAAGTAGTAAGTTCATTCTGTGAATCGGGCCCAATATACACAACTTTGTACACTAAACCCACCACCCGCAACACCCTACTCAAATACAATAGCCACCATCCTAAATCCCTTCGAGATGGGCTACCGTTTGGGCAGTTTCTGCGACTTCGCAGAAACTGCTATAAACGTTGTGATTACTTTCACGAGGCCAAGATCTTGAGGATTAAACTATTGGAAAGAGGTTATCCCAATAAACTACTGAAGAACTCCATGAAACGTGCATGGTATAATGACCGTGATGCTCTGATGCAAACTAAGACCAAAAATAATCAGACTCCACTAGTGTGTGTCACCACTTTTGGAACACACAGTCAGCAACTGAAAAAGATTGTTACTAAAAATTGGCCTCTCCTACATGAATTACCTGAACTCAGAGAAAAACCTATGTTCTCATTTAAACGTGGGCGAAACCTCAGAGACCACTTAGTTCATGCTTACGACAAACAGGATACCAACACTGTTGACAACATGAAGCAACTATCTCCACTCCTTGGTCACTATAGATGCAACAACTGTAGGGCCTGTACAACAACTAAAAACATTAAAACCTTTGTGATCAACGGACGTGAATTCACCATTAGACACTTTTCAAACTGCCGAACGACCAATGTCATCTACTGTATACAATGCCCATGTGGCCAAGTATACATAGGGAAAACCACCCAAATGATTAAGCAGCGAATCCTTCAACATCAATCCCGGATTCGCTGCAAAGTGGATAACGCTCCACTAGTTGAACACTATTCCCTGGCAAAACACTCAGAAAAAGAAATGACATGGTGGGTGATCGATGTGGTTAAACCCACAATCAGACAAAAAAACTGTGACAAAAGTCTAATTATTCATGAAAATCGTTGGATTGAAATGGCCAATAGTGTCAAAAATGGACTCAATTCATGCACTGAATGGCACACTCTGGCTTGCCTAACCTAACCTGCCCCATTAACTATGTTTCAACCACGTGTGCACACACTATCATATGTCTGCTAGTACCCTAACAATAAAGTGTGCACCTCGTTTGAATGTTAATATACCTTGATTTCAAAGACTTAAACTGGCTAGAATGTGAGCACATAAAAAGTGACAGATTCAAATGCTATTGGTCTAAATGTATCATAAGACTGTTCTAATCTGCCAGCCTGTGTTCACTTTTCTGGTGACAGATTTGACCACAACCAGTTAGTCTGTACCCCTACACTGAAACCTGCTATAGGCTACCATTGTAATTAATTTGTGAATAATTCACTGTCAAACTAGGATTTACATCTATGCCTGTTTAAATATTGTTATTTGTAGATAACATTGAATGCATTTCTAGGAATACCGTCTAACAAACATTGTTGTGTGAGCATAATATTATATGTACTTTCAGCAATATTGTCTGATAATCACTGTCCACTTCGACTTTAGGTCGTTTTTTTCACAAGTATCACTTAAAATATAATTGTGACGCATTTTGTCTTGAACACTTTATTAACTTCTGTTTCATGACCCACAATCACTCCACCTTCAAAAGCTTTTAAACCAAGCCGATAACATGCTAAGATGGCCGCCGCGATTATCTATACACACTAAGCCATCTAGACGTTTACAAAACATCGCGAGACTACGCGAGGGCTGACAAGCATAGTAATGGTATTTAAAGAGCGTGTAACTGCAACACTGTTACATCGCCCTGATCGTACTCTATTGACGTTCCATTGCGGACTAATCACAAGTAAGTTTACCGGTAGCCAGAACTTTGTACATGCGCGTTTGCTCTCTGTTTAGACAGCCGATTTATGACACCGACGCTTTAACTTTCTGACCAGAAATACTTTTCTTCAATTACTTTTTTATAATTGTTTGTATCCGAGTTAGCTTTAGCGCACGCCTAATTGTGAAATACTTTACCAGAACGTTCCGTCTAAATAATAGACTAGGGTCTCATAAGACTTGCTAAGCCACATGGCTTCATACCGTGGTCTACCACATTTAAATTTGTTGAATGTTCCAATACTATTCGGGACTTCTCATTTACTACTCATAGCATCAGTTTAGACTGACACTTGATGTACATTGCGCCGCAATGCCCCTGATAAATGCAGTAATTTCAAAATATGTCCCAATAAATACGAATTTAATGTTTTAGACGATTCACTGCAGCACTTCTTTTGATTTATGCGTCTCTATTCGTCCTCACACAAAGCTACATTCTTTTTCCATTTAGCTCATATTTTGCGACAGCTGATCTTCAATTAAACGTGGACTATCTGTCAGGTTCCATCTACTACTTCGCCTAAATTGTGGCAAGGTAAATGTTCCAACCTTTAAAACACAAGTAAAATATTTGTTTTAACACTTAATAGGAATTATATTGATACCTTGTTCCTTTTAGTGTACCTTTGGCACCTCGGACTCATCTCTGTGCCCAACCCCAGTGCCATTATTTACAAGCACCGGTGCCACCAAGATTTTTTAACTGACACCGTCTGTATTGCTAAAAGTAAGTGCAAGCTGCAATTTATTGCTCAGCAACCAACACTTGGCGTAGATTCAGCCCATTAGGTTTAATTCCTGTGAATAACCAAAAACTTCTATCCTAAATGAATCACCTTAGTCGCCACACCGACTAGTTTTATTTCTTATGAAATGTTAAATGATAGCAATTTACTGCTAATATGTTTAGTGTAAATATTAAAATGTAAATATTTTCAGCTTTGTCATAATCATTGTATGTCATCAACCAGGTACTTAATTCCACTGTACAGATTGTAATTCGCTGTTGTTTTTTTACAGAGGGTCATCAATTGTATATACCACTTTTGTAGTCCTGATGATGGTCTTAAGAATAACCATAATAAGACCGAAACGTCGACCTGTCCAGTCCAATTCTGCCTAGTTTGTCTCAAAGTCATCTTTTGATTTTCTTCTGACTTTGGGTTATAACCAATCAACCACTGTGACGCAGCAGTCCGGACTTAAATTTGGATATGTCCAAGGAAAAGCAACCAAGGCCTTGAATATCCTTATTATATCCATGTATGCACCCTGTTTTTTATGATTATTCATTGTTTTTGTACAGAAATTTATATATTTTGCCTTGAAGTTTAATAATAACTCTCAGACAATAAACCCTGGTTTCTTGTTTTATTAAGCATTCATGCCCTATCTTGATGTTAGTGTGGTAACATCCTATGTTTACTGTAATTGAACTTAGACAGCCACTGATTGAACTCTTGCTTAGGTACTGTGATTAAACCTTAACAAGTCCTAACGGCTGTAAAAATCTTAGAAAAAACAAAACCCCTTACTGGCCATTTTTTCTACAAACCTTGCCCAAGCCCGCAAGGGTATATTGGGTTGCTCACCCTTTTGTATATTGTATTTGCGCAGAAAACCTCTGCTGTGAGCCATTTTCCGAAAGTGGTAAAACTGTCAGTGAACAGTTCTCTAATCAAAGTAATCTTCTCTCTCGTCATCAGTCGTGCTTCTATGTCTGAAGCAGAGACCTTGTCCTACACTGATGATTATATTCAGAAAATTGCCTCTGGACCATCTTTATTAGGCAACAGAAGTACACCAGTAAATTCACCGTTAGAATCTGATCTTAACCAACTGGAACGCCTCAAAAAGAAATTAGTAAGGACTGAAATCCATGCCAAGTTCCTGACAGACTGCCTTAGTGCCAATATAATTCCCACCGGCCTGCAGATTCGTAACATTCCTATCATCTTTACTGAGGACGGTGAATTTAAAACTGGGTTTAGTCACGCAGCCAATAAGTGCTCACGCACCTGGATGGTGCTCAGCATTGAAACTGCGGCTAAACAGATCAAAATCCTTCTAAAAGAAATTGAGACACTTGAAAACAAAATTAACAGTGACTCTAATGTCACCAATGCGAAAGCTCTTCTAGACAAAGTAGCACAAACAATAAAAGAATTTGAAGAATTTAACTCCTTGAAAAAAACGGATAAGCTCCGAAAGGATATTGGCAAATACAACAAAGAGACATCATATCCTTATTTACAAAAAGATTTTTACCAGGCCCAAAACAATCCTAGAGGCCCTAATCCCAACCAACAACAACAAAAAAGAGCAACCTTCTCTGAGACAGGTTCAGAATCCGACGGTGACCAAATACCAACAGGTCACTATAGACCCCCCTTTGACCAACAGCCATCAACCTCACGTCCTTTTTTAGGTCAGGACAACAGGAGAGGGAGGGGTCAACCTCCGAAACCCAGGGGTGCCAAACGAGGATGGTACAGAAACCAATACACCCCAGGACAGAGACAAACGCGGAATCAGTTCTACCAATGGTAGGCAACTCATCTACCATTCCAATATTTAATTTGTCCAACCAAGCACACTTTGTCCGAGGCTGAAATATCTGTCCTTTCGTCAGGCCTATCTTTTGTTCCTACTTGTAGGAATAATCAATTTGCAACCAAGTGTGAACTGTACAAATTTTTCAGAACAATCCGACTAAAGAACTATTTTGCCTCAAAAGAGAGCATACCAGAAAAGAATATCACCGGACTTAAGCCGCCTTCAACTTTTTTTCCCCCTAATAATATGGTTTCCAAAAACATTCTAACCTTCGAGAATGCGGTGCTAATTGAAACTGAGTCACTATTTACCCAAAAAAATTTCTGTAGAAACAACCTTAACAAAGACGAACACCTAGCCCTCAAAAAACTTGAATCTCTCCAGGACACAGTAATTAAACCTGCTGATAAAGGGGGAGGTCTGGTATTATGGGACCGTGAAGCCTACAGGCAAGAGATGTTAGACCAACTCTCTGTTACCGACAACTACAGACTATTAAAATCTGATCCAACCCCCCAGTTAGAAAAGGAAATTAAGCAACTCAGTGAGCATGGATTCAAAGGAGGATGGCTGAGCCAGAAAGAAGCTAGTTTTCTTATCAATGAGTCACCAACTGTGCCAGCCATCTATATCCTCCCTAAAATCCATAAGAACGCCACTAAACCACCGGGGAGACCCATTGTGGCTGGCTGCAACTCCATTCTCAAACCGCTAGCTCAGTACGCAGACTTTTTTATCAGACCCTTTGTCACCGAGTCTGATACATATATCAGGGACACCACCGCTGTCATCACCAAACTGGAAAATCATATATATGACCCTGACTGTGAATATCTGGTGACCATGGACATAAACAGTCTATACACCAATATCCCACAAAAAGAGGTGCTGGAACTCATCACCAATCTTCTCAACAGCCGTGAGAGACCACATTCTGTTCCCAGCGAATTTATTGTGGAATGCATTAGGATTTCAATGTGCCAAAATTTCTTCCTCTTTGAAAAAAGGTTTTACCAACAATTGAAAGGCGTGGCAATGGGGGCTGTGTACGCCCCCAACATAGCAAATATCTATGTCAACCATTTTGAGAATGAGTTCATTTACAACAACCTTAATCCATTCTTAGCCAACATATCCTGTTGGCTAAGATATATAGACGACGTCTTCCTAATATGGAAAGGTCCACGAGAACTCCTGAAAGAATTTCATGGATGGGTCAACCAGAGAAACCCAAATTTACAATTTACCCTGGACTACCATACCCATGAAATGAACTTTCTCGATTTAACAATCAAAGTCAGCGAGGATAACACAATATACACAACTTTGTACACTAAACCCACCACCCGCAACACCCTACTCAAATACAATAGCCACCATCCTAAATCCCTTCGAGATGGGCTACCGTTTGGGCAGTTTCTGCGACTTCGCAGAAACTGCTATAAACGTTGTGATTACTTTCACGAGGCCAAGATCTTGAGGATTAAACTATTGGAAAGAGGTTATCCCAATAAACTACTGAAGAACTCCATGAAACGTGCATGGTATAATGACCGTGATGCTCTGATGCAAACTAAGACCAAAAATAATCAGACTCCACTAGTGTGTGTCACCACTTTTGGAACACACAGTCAGCAACTGAAAAAGATTGTTACTAAACATTGGCCTCTCCTACATGAATTACCTGAACTCAGAGAAAAACCTATGTTCTCATTTAAACGTGGGCGAAACCTCAGAGACCACTTAGTTCATGCTTATGACAAACAGGATACCAACACTGTTGACAACATGAAGCAACTATCTCCACTCCTTGGTCACTATAGATGCAACAACTGTAGGGCCTGTACAACAACTAAAAACATTAAAACCTTTGTGATCAACGGACGTGAATTCACCATTAGACACTTTTCAAACTGCCGAACGACCAATGTCATCTACTGTATACAATGCCCATGTGGCCAAGTATACATAGGGAAAACCACCCAAATGATTAAGCAGCGAATCCTTCAACATCAATCCCGGATTCGCTGTAAAGTGGATAACTCTCCACTAGTTGAACACTATTCCCTGGCAAAACACTCAGAAAAAGAAATGACATGGTGGGTGATCGATGTGGTTAAACCCACAATCAGACAAAAAAACTGTGACAAAAGTCTAATTATTCATGAAAATCGTTGGATTGAAATGGCCAATAGTGTCAAAAATGGACTCAATTCATGCACTGAATGGCACACTCTGGCTTGCCTAACCTAACCTGCCCCATTAACTATGTTTCAACCACGTGTGCACACACTATCATATGTCTCCTAGTACCCTAACAATAAAGTGTGCACCTCGTTTGAATGTTAATATACCTTGATTTCAAAGACTTAAACTGGCTAGAATGTGAGCACATAAAAAGTGACAGATTCAAATGCTATTGGTCTAAATGTATCATAAGACTGTTCTAATCTGCCAGCCTGTGTTCACTTTTCTGGTGACAGATTTGACCACAACCAGTTAGTCTGTACCCCTACACTGAAACCTGCTATAGGCTACCATTGTAATTAATTTGTGAATAATTCACTGTCAAACTAGGATTTACATCTATGCCTGTTTAAATATTGTTATTTGTAGATAACATTGAATGCATTTCTAGGAATACCGTCTAACAAACATTGTTGTGTGAGCATAATATTATATGTACTTTCAGCAATATTGTCTGATAATCACTGTCCACTTCGACTTTAGGTCGTTTTTTTCACAAGTATCACTTAAAATATAATTGTGACGCATTTTGTCTTGAACACTTTATTAACTTCTGTTTCATGACCCACAATCACTCCACCTTCAAAAGCTTTTAAACCGCGCCGATAACATGCTAAGATGGCCGCCGCGATTATCTATACACACTAAGCCATCTAGACGTTTACAAAACATCGTGAGACTACGCGAGGGCTGACAAGCATAGTAATGGTATTTAAAGAGCATGTAACTGCAACACTGTTACATCGCCCTGATCGTACTCTATTGACGTTCCATTGCGGACTAATCACAAGTAAGTTTACCGGTAGCCAGAACTTTGTACATGCGCGTTTGCTCTCTGTTTAGACAGCCGATTTATGACACCGACGCTTTAACTTTCTGACCAGAAATACTTTTCTTCAATTACTTTTTTATAATTGTTTGTATCCGAGTTAGCTTTAGCGCACGCCTAATTGTGAAATACTTTACCAGAACCTTCCGTCTAAATAATAGACTAGGGTCTCATAAGACTTGCTAAGCCACATGGCTTCATACCGTGGTCTACCACATTTAAATTTGTTGAATGTTCCAATACTATTCGGGACTTCTCATTTACTACTCATAGCATCAGTTTAGACTGACACTTGATGTACATTGCGCCGCAATGCCCCTGATAAATGCAGTAATTTCAAAATATGTCCCAATAAATACGAATTTAATGTTTTAGACGATTCACTGCAGCACTTCTTTTGATTTATGCGTCTCTATTCGTCCTCACACAAAGCTACATTCTTTTTCCATTTAGCTCATATTTTGAGACAGCTGATCTTCAATTAAACGTGGACTATCTGTCAGGTTCCATCTACTACTTCGCCTAAATTGTGGCAAGGTAAATGTTCCAACCTTTAAAACACAAGTAAAATATTTGTTTTAACACTTAATAGGAATTATATTGATACCTTGTTCCTTTTAGTGTACCTTTGGCACCTCGGACTCATCTCTGTGCCCAACCCCAGTGCCATTATTTACAAGCACCGGTGCCACCAAGATTTTTTAACTGACACCGTCTGTATTGCTAAAAGTAAGTGCAAGCTGCAATTTATTGCTCAGCAACCAACACTTGGCGTAGATTCAGCCCATTAGGTTTAATTCCCTTGAATAACCAAAAACTTCTATCCTAAATGAATCACCTTAGTCGCCACACCGACTAGTTTTATTTCTTATGAAATGTTAAATGATAGCAATTTACTGCTAATATGTTTAGTGTAAATATTAAAATGTAAATATTTTCAGCTTTGTCATAATCATTGTATGTCATCAACCAGGTACTTAATTCCACTGTACAGATTGTAATTCGCTGTTGTTTTTTTACAGAGGGTCATCAATTGTATATACCACTTTTGTAGTCCTGATGATGGTCTTAAGAATAACCATAATAAGACCGAAACGTCGACCTGTCCAGTCCAATTCTGCCTAGTTTGTCTCAAAGTCATCTTTTGATTTTCTTCTGACTTTGGGTTATAACCAATCAACCACTGTGACGCAGCAGTCTGGACTTAAATTTGGATATGTCCAAGGAAAAGCAACCAAGGCCTTGAATATCCTTATTATATCCATGTATGCACCCTGTTTTTTATGATTATTCATTGTTTTTGTACAGAAATTTATATATTTTGCCTTGAAGTTTAATAATAACTCTCAGACAATAAACCCTGGTTTCTTGTTTTATTGAGCATTCATGCCCTATCTTGATGTTAGTGTGGTAACATCCTATGTTTACTGTAATTGAACTTAGACAGCCACTGATTGAACTCTTGCTTAGGTACTGTGATTAAACCTTAACAAGTCCTAACGGCTGTAAAAATCTTAGAAAAAACAAAACCCCTTGCTGGCCATTTGCTCTAAAGCAAGCTTCTCTCACTAAAGCAGCCTGCCCTGAGCTCCTGCGCTGACCGAGAACTGAAGAGAAATAATGTTTCTGATCAGTCAGAGCCGGAAAAGGGATGGGGGTAGGGACCCTCAGGCCTGGGTCTGTTTGTACCTTATATGACCAGGCACACAAATGCATCTACAAACACAGACGCTCTCAATATTAACTTGTTTTTTATACTGCACTAAAACCACACTTATGCCCAGTGCTTAATTTGTGCCGGTGCTTGCCGGTGCTTAGCACCGGCACTTAATGATCAGGGCCGGGTCTACAAGTATTTAGTGGACCTAATTGATTGGATAGTAATTAGAGGAACAGAGTGAGTTCTGCCCTACCGTTAAGTGCTGTGGTTACTGTTACAGAGCAGTGTTTACGTACTGTTGTGTTGTTAGTTGTTTCTCACTCCGATCTTGTTCAAGTTCTTACTTTCTCAGTGAGTGAATCTTGTTGTTCAGTGCAGTGGCACAGGCGGCGCAGCGGCCGCGGCTCAGGGTTGCCGACCCAGTGGGCGGGACACTGAGTTGGGCGGGGCAGAGCTGTGTTTTGGACTTCTCTTGAGGTTGAGGCTCTGTGAGGCAGCAGACGCAGAGTTTTTCAGATTGCGCGCGCATTTTCTGCCTTGTCATGCCCCAGCATACCCGCACGGCCGCACCTCACCCAGTACCGGCACCTATCGTGATTCAATTATGGCCGCCGCCGTTCAAAGTCTCTGACAGCGTGGCGGCAATCTGGACGACATTGGCCGTATTGAGGCGAGTCTTGAGGAGTAGACAGGTGAGGCAAGGCATGGCAGTAGGCCTAATCAACATCGGTTAAAAAAAATAAAGCGCCTGCGCAGCAACCTAAGCAGTACCAGGTGAGGCAGGGCCTGTCAGGCGCCGCGGCCTAATCAGTTAATGAATCTGCGCAGCAGCCTAGGGCAGTGCACAGAGCAGTGTCCGAGAGAGTCAGACTCCTACAATCCCACTCAACTTACTGGTCCCGTGTTCCGGGTCCCTGATCCCACAGTCAAGAAGAGAAACAGTGTGTTGGAGAGATTAAAAGAATGAATGATTGAATCTCGATATCTGTCTGACATTATGATTACCAGTTGATATGCTGATTGATGATGATTGCATGGCGGCCGCGCGCTGGTGCCCTAAGTTTGATGTTGCGGGCCGGCCCAGGCTGGATTTTGGTTCCAGCCTGTACAAATCTGGGGAGGTTAGGGCTGTGCGCGGTAGGCAGCGAGACCACCAGACTTTTTAGATTGCAATGCGAGCGCATTCGCTGCATTGCCACCCCAGCATACCTGCACGGCCCCCAAAACTGAGTCATCAACGGCCGTTCAGTAGTAGTTCGAAACCGATCATCAGGCAGGCAGCGTTCACTATGTAAGTGAAAGTAATTAGGTGTGAAAGTCAGCAAGCGCGATCGTCACCGGCCAGTCGGACAAAGTTGTTGCGGTGCAAGCAGTGTGCATTGGTGGCTTGGCGTGGTTGATCGGCGCTGAGGAATAGCCCGTAGCCGATGCCAGCAGTAAGTTATGGCCAGTGCTGTCAGTAACAGCGCCAGCCACCAGGTGAGGCAGGGCCTGGCAGCAGGCCTAATCAGTTGAAGTAAAGCTGCGCAGGCTGCTTTGGGGTGAGGTTCTAGACCGGGGAAGGACACTGCTTTCACAGCACTGAGTTCATTCACAAAGATTTTTCATTGTCATGGTCAGGAATTAGGGCTAATAAGGCCAGCAGCTGTTGGCCACGGGTGCACAAAGTGGCAGAAATAAATTACTGCGTAAGTAACTAAGGCTGCAGACTGTGTACTTAGTCAGTGTGTGTGTCCCGGGCCGACCGCCCAGCCCGAAAGGTAACTTGTGATTGCACTGATCACTCAGTTACTGTAACAGTAGCAGCTGCAGTACAGTACTGTAGCGTTGCCACCATGATCATGCCGTTGCTGCCCGTGATTGGCAGTGACATGGCCCATGCCAATTGCTTGCCAAACCAACTAACGTGGCTCTTTGTTGGGTGCACACACTGAGCACTTTCTCATAATGTTCTGTACATGCCAATATTCTCATGGTCATATATACCAATATTTATTCAGAAATCTGTACAATGTTCCACCTGCACTTCTGACCCTTTGCAGTGATACCGGATTACTTGTTCTGTCCATGAATAAGACACCAGTGCTTCCATTCATAATTCCATGTTCCAGGTTCGACAAGGGTACACTCTGCCTCCACTGCTTCTGGGCCAACAAGTGCACACAACTTCTTTTTTACTACTGATGGCTATGGTTCATCATACAATGTGTGTCCAGGTCCCCAAGTCCTCGCCTTTCTTTTTGCACCATTATGTATTTCCAAAAGCCTTTATTCCAGAGCCATGCTTTTTCTCTATTAAATTATTTACAAATCTATCAATTTTGCTTTACTCCACGTAACACAGACCTCTCTCACCCAATCTCTTTTCACTCTTCCATGTAAGACAAATCCCTCACCCAAGTTCTGTTTCAGTCTTCCTTGTAACAAAGATCCCATGCTTAACCTTTGTTTCACTCTTCCTTGTAATACAGATCCCTCACCTAAGCTCTCTTTAACTTTTCCTTGTAACATGGCCCCCTCACCCAGGCTCTGTTTCACTCTTCCTTGTAATACAGATCCCTCACCCAAGCTCTGTTTCACTCTTTCAATCTCTGTTTCATTCTTCCATGTAACACTGTGGGGACCTCAGTTTGCCAGTATATTCTTGTTGTAAATGCACCTGCTGCCGAGTTCCTGGCCTCCAGTAACATCAGAACAAGATGGCTGATCAGGATTGTTTCAAGAAAAATCAGGACCCACGCAGCCCATATGTACTGCGTGGCCAACAGTTTTATATTACAAAAGAATTTATTTTCATTTATAATCAAATTTCATTGGTTCATCCAAAAATGACATCAAAGGAAAAATTCTGTCAAGACAGTCAGTTCAAAAACATACAAATATGTGTGCAATATATACAAATATACAAACATTTACGGTAAATACTCAAAAATGTCCCAAATTTCACAACACCAACAGGAAACCTAATACAAAGTAGTTACATTCCAAGCTAATTGCAACATAGACAACCTTTACACAAAGAACGATATTTACACATGGGAAGAAACCAGTCCTTTGACTAGAATACCAGTGGACAGGTGAAGCTAAAGGTGGAATAAGGTTGCCTGCCTGTCTCACAGCACCTGTGATGGAATATTTATAAGATTGCCAGCAAGGGCCCACAAAAGTGGTATTAGTTAGTCCCTAGCTGCACCCTTCTTTCTTGTCACAGGCTGGGGGTCAACGCGTTTCGAACCGTGGATATTTAGGTTCTCCTCAGGACAGGGACTGGGTAAGAGCTTATCTGCACAACGAGCACAAAGGCTGCACGAGTGGAGGTGGACTGCAAATCAAGGTAGTATTCTGTATCGAGTTTAAGAGGTGTCATAAGACAGAGCGCCCGCGAAGCGGTGCGCGATCGATTCAAGGGGCGGCTCACTTACTTTTTTCTTGTGTCAGCTGCACGCGATTACAATTGCAGGGGGACGGCAGCTCCACGAGACAAGTCCGGGAAGTGAAGCGGGTATTATTCTACCGCGTACCGTTGTACGGAAGAAGAAAGGATTCATTTCCAAGGCCGCGCCCGTAATGTGTGTACAAGGCGCTAGCCCGCGCCGGTACTTCTAACGCCCGTAAACAGTGAACAAGGCACTAGCACGCGCCGGTACTTCTAACCGCTTGTAAACAATGAACAAGGCGCTAGCCCGCGCCGGTACTTCTAACCTTGGCCTTCCCGTACTTGTCTCGTGGAGCTGCCGTCCCCCTACAATTGTAATCGCGTGCAGCTGACACAAGAAAAAAGTATGTGAGCCGCCCCTTCAATCGATCGCGCACCGCTTCGCGGGCGCTCTGTCTTACGACACCTCTTCAACTCGATACAGAATACTACCTTGATTTGCTGTCCACCTCCACTCGTGCAGCCTTTGTGCTCGTTGTGCAGATAAGCTCTTACCCAGTCCCTGTCCTGAGGAGAACCTACAATATCCACGGTTCGAAACGCATTGACCCCCAGCCTGTGACAAGAAAGAAGGGTGCAGCTAGGGACTAACTAATACCACTTTTGTGGGCCCTTGCTGGCAATCTTATAAATATTCCATCACAGGTGCTGTGAGACAGGCAGGCAACCTTATTCCACCTTTAGCTCCGCCTGTCCACTGGTATTCTAGTCAAAGGACTGGTTTCTTCCCATGTGTAAATATCGTTCTTTGTGTAAAGGTTGTCTATGTTGCAATTAGCTTGGAATGTAACTACTTTGTATTAAGTTTTCTGTTGGTGTTGTGAAATTTGTGAAATTTTTGAGTATTTACCGTAAATGTTTGTATATTTGTATATATTGCACACATAATTGTATGTTTTTGAACTGACTGTCTTGACAGAATTTTTCCTTTGATGTCATTTTTGGATGAACCAATGAAATTTGATTATAAATGAAAATAAATTCTTTTGTAATATAAAACTGTTGGCCACGCAGTACATATGGGCTGCGTGGGTCCTGATTTTTCTTGAAACAATCCTGATCAGCCATCTTGTTCTGTTTATCAATTGTTGAGACCCGGACTGGTCAGCTGTAGGATCCAATACCTTCATTTGCATACACTCCAGTAATATCAGGCATCAATTAAAATGCCAATATAACTCTGGTGATTAATCGTCTTCCTGGAGAGAGACAGGAGTTTTGTCTAGGGGAAGTTTTGACTGCTTGTAAGGTAGTACAGAAGGTTAATGTGCCTGCAGCAAAGAACATTTACCATGCAGATCAAAAAGTGCATATAATGTAAAATAGGTCAGTGTGTTACTGCTTCTGTCAGAGAGATCCTTTTGTTACTTGCAGTTTGTAAATTAAAATCTTAACATAAAACCGCAACCTAAAATATCAGATATCTACTCTGCCTTGGAGTTACAAAAATCGATCATGAGCGGGCCCCCTGCTTTAGGGGCTATGGATCCTGCCCCGGTAGAAATATATTTCCCGGGAACCTTAGACTCCTTTCCCCCTCTCTCTGTGGACATGCTTGATAGCCTCCTTAACAAAACTAAATCAGGCTCTCCTTTGGATGTGTGTCCCCTAAGGATTCTTAAACAATGCAGGGAAACTTTCCTGCCTCCTCTGGTAGACATCATGAATAGAGCCATGAGAGATGGCGTCTTTCCCACCCAATGGAAAAGAGCGGTTGTAAAACCTCTTCTAAAAAAGCCCTCCCTGGATCCGTCGGGCCTAAAAAATTTCCGGCCCATTTTGTTACTCCCTGCCCCAGCAAAAATGCTAGAGGCGCATCTCAATGCGCACCTTGCCGCTTTTGTTGAGAGCTCGGAATGTCTCGATTCCTCTCAACATGGTTTCAGGAGGGAACACAGCACTGAACCATAGTGTTGGATAACATCCGCACTCGTGTTGATGAGGGCCAGACCACCCTCCTGATCCTCCTAGATCTGACAGCGGCCTTTGATACCCTCTCCCCCTCAGTACTAACATCTCGGCTGAGGGAGATTGGGGTGCGTGGAGCAGCCCTGGATCTTCTCACGTCTTTCCTCACCCATCGAGTGCAAAGAGTGAAGCTGGGGGAGTACCTATCTCCCTCCCTCCCTGCACAATGTGGGGTCCCTCAGGGGTCGGCCCTTAGTCGATCTGTTTTGTTAGGCGCCTTGATGCCTTCGGGTTATTGTTTGCGCGTTATAAATTTTATTCATTCATTTATTCATTCAACCTATTAACTAGGTGTGGTCATCAAAGAGCTGCAAGGAAACTACAACTTATATATTAGAACTATATGTTTTTTTTGCCCAATCTTTCATTATTCTAATCTTGCAAAAAGGGTTCATTTGAATAGAAATCAATTTTCTATTTGAGAGAGCCCCTAACAATGCAGTTATATTTTAAATTCTGAATTTGTGCTTTTTCGTACTTTCAGCATTGCCAGTGGAAGATGTGGGTGGAGCTAATATAATAAGTGGGTGGAGCCAGTGGAGTAAGTGGGTGGAGCCAGAGAAAAGTAGGTGTGGCCTCCGACAAACATTTGAGCACCTGCACTTCATATTTTACAAATTAAGCACTGCTTATGCCGCTTCAAAGCGCTGTAAATAAGAGATGTGATTGTTAACCCGAACTCTTTTTTCCCATTTCAGAAAAATGGAAGGCAGAGTCTTCTTTTTTTTTTTTTTTTTTTTTAAATATATTTTTATTGCAGGAATTAGTAAATCGTTACAGTATCGACCAGCTTTGTATCATAGGCAGTATCAACAGTATAAGACCCATTGGCCCCCCACCTTCAATCTCGAACACAGCCATCCGGCCCACAACCCTGGGGTCGGGCGGCGAAATACAGAGGGGGATCAGTAGGATACTTGAGCTGGTCCGGATGATACACTGTCCGTCATCTGCTTTTCTAAACAAGCCTATAAACCCAAAAGAAAAGAAAAGAAAACCCTCACCCACAAAAAACTACTAAGCAAAGAAACCCCACCCCACCCCACCACCAGCGCCAGGGAGTCACCTATACAGGATCTGCCTTGGGACCCACGGGGAAAGCAATAGGACCATCAGTACAAACGTTTACCGGGACTCAGGGCGAGTCGCTTCTTCACTTTCAGAGTCGCTGGGGGCACAATAATCCCTGAGGGCCTGAACCAACATTTCCCATTCCAACGCGGCCTCCTGCGCCTTCTCATTACGCTGCCTCCAAGCTAGTTGATATCTCAGCGCGCTCTCCCCCGCCGCCCATTTCAAAAGCTCACTGTGCCATCTGCTGCCTGTTGGACCAACCCGTGCCTTCCAGTTCCTGGTCACCTCTCGCTTAGCCAGGAGGAGCCCCAGGTCGATAAATTTACTAGAAATTTTATTTCTGGGGGTGTGGGGGAACCAGTGCAGGAGCCCCACCGCCGCATCGAAGGATAGGGCTCTCCCCGTCACCTCCTCCAGGGTCGTCTCTACGTCCCTCCAGTAAGATGACAGACCTGGACAGGCCCATAACATATGTAGGAGGTCCGCTTCCGGAGCCGGACACCTAGGGCATGCCGCCGAATTCGTGGCAAAATATCGCCTGATCTTCACCGGGGTCAGGTACGCTCTATGGAGAACGTAGTAGTGTACCAACTGGAAACGGGCGTTGCGTGTGCCCTTCCAGGCTCGTCTCACCAGCTGGGACCAAGTCGTCTCCGGGATCTCCCTACCAATGTCCTCCTCCCAACGGTTTCTGAGAGTGGTGAGAGGAGCCAACCCTTCGTTAATCAACCTGCTGTAGAGGCAAGTGACCGCCTTCACCGTGCCCGCCGAAATCATCACGTACTGGCACACCTGAGATAAGGGGGGTTCCTCCTGCCCGTTTTTCCAGTGTGCCTGGATCGCTCTCATAATGGCCGAGTGTAGCAGAAAGTCACCACGGGGGATCTCGAAGCGGTCAATAAGATCTTGAAAGGACAAAAGCGCTCCGTCCTCGTACAGATCCCCAACCAGCTGTAAACCGGCATCCTCCCAGGCCGCCAAGCGTGACCAATCCCCTCCGTGGGGGAGGGCCGTCAACATCCCCAGCGGTATTTCAGGCGCGTACGGGATCCTCAGTTGGCCCCGGGCGTGGGCCCGGTTCCAACACAGGCGGATAGTCCGCTCCTCCATCGACAAGTCCCGAAGGGCCAATCGCTGTCGCAGCGCTATAAAGGATAGAACATGCCTGGCCATGCCCGTTCCCCTCCCGTCCTCCGAGCCCCGGAATTCCCTGGCGACCTCCTGGGTGAAGGTCTGGAGCTGCGCCGCCAGATAATACTTTTCAAAGTCCGGCACCGCGAGCCCCCCCTCGTCTTTTGGTCTCACCAGGGTCTTGAGGGCCACCCGCCGGCGGCCCGATCCCCAGAGGAATCTAACCACCATGGAGCGTAACAGTCGAAACGTGGCCGGTGGGACCCAGATCGGTAGAGTCCGGAAATAGTACAATAGCCGGGGAAGCGCCACCATTTTAAGCAGGGCGATCCGTCCCGCCACCGAAAGCGGCAGCGTGGCCCAAAAGGCCATGCAGCCTCGGAGTGCCCGAATGCTGCGGGCAATGTTCCCATCTAGGAGGTCAGGTTGGTCGTGATAAACAAATACCCCGAGGTACTTAAAGCAGTCGGGTTCCCACCTAATCTCCCTACTTAAGGCAGGGGCAGGAGTGCCCCTGCGTACCGGAAAAAGACAGGTCTTGGGCCAATTCACACGGAGACCCGAGACCTCCCCGAACTCTGTAAGCGCCCCCGCCGCTCCACGTAAAGCGTCGATCGGGTCCTCCAGGAAGAGCAACAGGTCGTCCGCATATAGTGAAACATAATGCGGGCCCGCAGGCGTCCACAAGCCCGTATAATGGGCTCCCGATCGAAGGTGCAGCGCGAGTGGCTCCACCGCCAGCGCAAAGAGAAGTGGGGACAGTGAACACCCCTGCCGCGTGCCTCGTTCTACCGGATACCGCGAGGAGATCAGCGGTCCCGCCCGGACCCTGGCCGACGCGGAGGCATATAGAACCGTGGTCCACCTGACAAAGCCCTCCCCGAGGCCGAATCTCCGTAGTACCGTGCAGAGTTAGTCCCACTCCAGGCTATCAAAAGCCTTCTCTAAGTCCACCGACAGGACGACCGGGTACGGGGCATCCACGAATGGTTCCCCTAGCAAACGGAACAACCTGCGGATATTCATAGTCGTGTTCCGTCGTGGGATGAAACCAGCTTGGTCCACATGCACCAGGGAGCTCATGTGTCCCAGCAGCCTCGAGGCCAAGATGCTGCTCAGTATTTTATAGTCCACCGTCAGCATCGACAGGGGACGGTAAGACCCCGGGTCAGACGAGTCACGGCCTGGTTTAAGGAGAGGAACCACCAACGCCTCACACATCGAGCTCGGGAGTCGCCCCAGCCTCTTCGCCTCCCTGTAGACCACCAATAGTCGAGGGGCCAGGAGGTCAGCGTAAGCTGCATAAAACTCCACCGGCAGGCCATCTAGGCCCGGGGTCTTGTTTCTCGCCATCCGTTTGATGGCCCCACGGATCTCCCCCAGCTCAATGTCGGATCCCAGGGCTTTCGCCACTTCCTGCTCCACCGTGCGGAGCTCCAGTGGACGTAAATAATCCTCAAGTCGGTCAGGGTCTCGTGCGGAGCGACTACGGTATAAACATTCATAATAATGCCGGAAGCAGCTAAGAATCTCCGGTTGGGTGTGTACCTCGGTGCCGTCCGCCTGTCGCATATTCGTCGTCGATTGGGATTGGCGCGTCGGGTTCGCCAACCACGCTAACAACGCGCTCGATCTGTCCCCCTCTGCGATGGATCGGACCGTGTAGGCCTTATAGTCAAAACAGCGGAGCCGTTCGACCTCCGCCGCCACCTTTTCCCTCGCCTCCGCCGTTGGTACTTGCAATTCCGGGTGCCCGGGGCGCCGAAGTTTAAGCTCGCGGAGTTTCCGATCTGCTGCATCTAAGTCAGCTAGGATAACACGCCTCATGCCCACCTTCTTAGAGATACAGTAACCCCTCACCACTACCTTAAAAGCATCCCACTCTAACGCTCTGGTACTCGCGGTGCCGCCGTTGGACGCAAAAAATTCCACCACCTTGTCCCCCAGGTCCGCCCTGAAAACACTGTCCTCAAGGGTCTCGGGTTGCAGCTTCCAGGTGGGCACCGCCGGCCTCCCGGGGAACCAGCGAAGGTCCAGCAGGAGGAGGTTATGGTCCGATATGGTCCTGGATAAGTACTCGGATCGGACCGCCGCCGAGACCAACTCGGGCGACCCTAGAAAGCCATCTAGTCTGACATGTAACTCATGAAGGCTCGAGAAATACGAATAATCCCGAGCTGCGGGGTGATGCGCCCTCCAGATGTCCGTCAAACCCCAGCGAGTCTGCCAATCCTGACGACCCTTAGCTGTGCGACGAACCGGAGAATCGGGAAGCGGTGGATGCGAGCGATCAATGTCTACGTCCACTACGGAATTGATGTCTCCGCCAAGCAGAAGGGGCCCGGAGAAGAAGTGGGCCAACGAGCCCGATAACCTGGAAAGGAAGGCAGTCTGGTCCATGTTAGGCGCATACACACAGCAAACGTTCAAGTCCCTCCCTCCCAGTGTTCCCGAGATAGCCACGTATCGCCCCTCCGGATCTACCACTGTTCTTGTGACCTGGAAGGGGACCCCCGCCCTGATCCATATTAGCGCCCCTCTGGCATAAGCAGAGTACGAGGTGGAAAAGACCTGCCCCCGCCATCTACGCTGTAGCGCCGCCCCTTCCGCCTTGTTCAGATGAGTTTCCTGCAGCAGCGCCATTTGCACTCCCCTACGCACTAAATAAGCGTGGACCTTGTGGCGCCTGGACATAGTATGGAGCCCCCTTACGTTCCAAGTGACACATTTCAAATTAGCAACATCAGCCATTGTCCCATAACGTTCTCGCACAATCTCCCCATTCGGGTCCCCACAAAAAAAAGACAGCATTCCTCCCAGCACTGATGGCGGCCATTTCCCCCAACCAAAACCAAACCACCCAAGAACGAACCAAACCCTCACCCACCCACCCCAGAACAGGACCCAAACTATACCATCTAGATCCCATCCAAACCTCGCCTTCCATCAACCCAATAACCCCAACTAATCCCACGGTCGCCACCGTGGGAAGGCCTTAAGGGCCAGGTGCGGGCCGGGCGGAGGCAGTGGGCCCTCGACGCTTAGGCCACCAGGACCATTGCAAGCCCTAAACAGTGTCGACAACCTCTCCCGGGGCAGAAACAGGGGCACCCCCCCCCCCTCGTTGTCAGCAGCTTATGGACGGCAACCGCCTCCCCCCTGCCGGGCCCCCACCCAAAATAAGGCAACACACCCCGTTACCCTTGTCCGTCCAAAAGGTCCTCCACCGATTTCGGTGTGATCACCGGTGTATGGGCACTATCAGTCACTGAGTCCTCCGAGTCCGACGGTGCCACCTCTTCACCCAGGTTTTCCTCCTCCTCGATGGCCTCGTCCCGTGCACCCGACAACTCCGACAACATTTCCAGCACTCCCCTCCGCTCCGACGACGTCTCTGAAGTGGAGGGCCCTCCCGTGCGGCCGCGGCGATTCCTGATCCTCCTGGATCGCCGCCTCTGTTCCGGCTCATCTGCCTGTTGGGACGAGGAGCCGAAACCATCTTTCCCTGCCCTATAGAGCTCGAGCCAGGCACAGACATCCTCCGGGGTGTCGAAGAACTGAGTTTTGTCGTCGACGATGATGCGGAGCCTTGCAGGGTAGAGAAGCGAGTACTGGATACCCTCGCTCCTGAGCTCGCGCTTGACCGCCAGGAAGGAGAAACGCTTGCGTTGAGTCTCGTAGGTGTAATCCGGAAAGATGTTCACCTGACTGTTCGCTACTTTGAATGGACCATTACGCCTGGCGGCGTTGAGGATTAAATCCCTGTCCCTAAAGTGCAATAATCGCGCCACCACTGGCCTCGGGGGGCGTCCCTGTTGCGGCGGCCGTGCCGGGACTCTGTGGGCACGCTCCAGAGTGTAGAAGGAGGATAGCCCCTCCGGGGCCACCGTGTCACGGAGCCAGGCCTCCAAGTATGTCACCATGTCGCCATCTTCTATTTTTTCCGGGAGGCCCACGACACGAATGTTGTTCCGCCTGTTGCGGCCTTCCGCATCCTCCGCCCTCTGCTCCAGGGACGCAATTCGGGACAGGGCATCCTTCATCGTCGCAGCCAAGGTTCGCTGCGCCGGCTCCAAGGTTTTCACCGAGCTCTCCACTTCTTTGACCCGGTCCGAAAGTTTGCCATGGTCCGCTCTGAGGAGACCTAGGCTCGTCGCCACCTGGGCAATGTCTTGTTGGAGGGCCGATCTCGTGGTCGTTATCGCCTCTAGGACGCGGTCGAACTGCCGTTGCATCGACGCGCCATCAGAACTCTTTAGGTCCCCAAGCTCCTCTTTGTCCTGGGCTTCCGAGTCCGAGGCGGTCGGGGTGGGCCCCTTGGCTCCTCTAGGTTTCCCCATGTCGCCGGGGGCACTCCGTGAAGGTCCCGGAGTAGGCGTCTCCGGGCGCAGGTGTCGACCACGACTCTCCCGGCTACTGGTCCTCAGATCGAGTACAGGAGACCTCCGTCCCCAGGGCCTGTGGAGACTTCTCCGCTTCGACTCACGCCACCGCCACGGCGTCCGAGGGCACCGATGAGGGGGCGGAGACAACCCTCGCCGTGCCAGGCAGGCCCGCTCACCCGCTAGAGATCCAGGGTGAGGGTCTCCAACTCCACTGGACGATGTGTAGCGCCAAGGTGTCGCGCCTCCCATGGAAGTGGGCTGGCCGGGAAGACGTAGCTAAGTGCGGAGTCGCGAGACGGGCCACCGCCCGGATCACAGGGCGTCCGCTCCCGGGGTCTCCTAAAACGTGGGCATCCGCCCGGCCACCCAACCGAGTGCGAACTCGTCGTGAGAAATTCGATCCAATAGACAGCCAGTGCACAAAGCAGTCGGGGATGGCGAAGTCGGGCGCAAGTTGCCGCTCGCGACGCTCCTCCAAGTCAGTGGGTCCGGCCAGGGGGACAAAGAAGTCCGGACGCCATGTTGGGTCGCACTCCGCGACTCCGCAAACTTCGGTTGCACTCCGGAGCAACCCTCGTCCGAGCCCCACCAAGGGCCCCGGCAGGTCTCCGTCGGTCCGCTCAGCCGAATGCGGGGTCTGGGGTGCCCCGCAGCCTCCGATTTACAGGATAAATCCGGGCTCAGTCCCGGAGCCGAGCTCTCAGGCGACCATCGCCATCGGCGCCCAAGCCACGCCCCCGAAGGCAGAGTCTTCTTGTTGACACTTGAACTCTTTAACCCAGAACTTTTCATCTGTTGGCAGTGAGAATTCAGCTCACTGAGTCATTGTCCCTGCAGCAAAATAACCTTTTAGAAAAAACAAGTATGTGTTGGCGCAAACATCATTGCATCAGCATCTGATCATCAAAGAGTCCGATTTACATTCATTCACTAGAAATTTCTGCACAAGGTCGAAAACATGCAGACAGAATGTGTGTATGTTTGTGCCTGTGCGATGTATTTCTATAGCATACTCCTAGCCAAAGGCAGCCGATCGCTGTACAGCAGAGGTCTTCAAACTTTTGTCGGCCTAGCCCCCCCATCGAAACCTTTTTACAAGTCGAGCCCCCCCCACCGCCACCACCACCTGATAAAAAAGTTCTGGAAGCTGGAACTATGCATCATTGATGGCCATTCCCTCCTATAGAGCCCAGGTTGCATAGGGCAAATAATATTAAATAAAGTAAGAGTGTTTAGTAAACTGAAGTTTTTGTAGTGCATGTGCTTATTCTAAAGTTCAAATGAAAAGAAAACAATTAGCATAAAAAATTGATTGGTGCTTTATTTTTCACATAAAACACAACATTTAGGATAGATTAGCAAAAACACCCCCACAACACAGGTGTGGGAGTGCATGTTTTTCTCCACAGAGACAATGTGTGAACGGATTCTTGCTCCTGCCATCTTTAGATTGTGCTCCACTTCCAGTCTTGAGCAGTGCCTGGAAACAGGAGTGCTCACAAAATGTTGTAATATATTTTTTTCAGTTTTATATAGCGCGGACATGACCCAAAGGTATTGGAGCACTTTACAGGAGTGTCTTTTACATTACACAAGCACACATTCATTTTTTGTAAGCACAGGGAGATTTGGTGATTTGCCCAGAATCACAGGATGTTGAGCAGACATCAAGAATTGAACCTGGTTTCCCAGCTCTACAGTCATCAGCTCTGGCTGTTGTGCCACATCCTTGCCCCTAAACAAGATATCAGAAAGAGAAGTTCCACAAAACATGCTTTCTGACACAATTAAAAAGTCCATGATTATGTGGAGTATGGCAAGGTGTTGCCATGTCAGTAAGAGGCCAGCCACAGAAGGCCTAGGGGACATTTACATCATACACATGATATAAGTGATTCAAGAGGATATATACATCTTTATGCTCTAACATGAAGAGTCAATTTGTTGGCAGAGTTGGCTTATAAAGAAGATCGCCTTCCAAAGCTTCAGAAATAGCTACACAAGAAAACATTTAAATTTGGTCTACAAAGAAGCAAGGACAGATGATAGGCATACTTGACAATATTTGTTATATTAGGTTTGTGGACTCAGCTCTAGGGATTGGAACATGTTAAACAAGCACCAGGGACTTTAATCAAGGTCCAATTCCTTTTTCGAAAGTCACTGGTAAATTAAGTGATTTTGCCCAGGATCTCAAGATGTTGAGCCGATACTAGAACTCGAACCCGGGTCCCCAGAACCAAAGTCAGCACCTATGGCATTAATCCCAAATCCGCTCCTCCTTGAAACATCCAACGTTCCCACTAGTATAGGGACGAAGGGGAAAGGACCGAGGCTTTAAAAAAATTATAAAAAAAGCTCTTAACTCTTACCTGCCAGAGAATCGAATCTTCAGGAAGGATACAACCATTGTAAACTCCTTGCAGTGAAACGCACTTCCGACATGGGAAGCAACATGGGGCGCAACTAGACCTGAACTTTGGGGGGGGGGGCTAAGGCTTCCAGTCAGGGCTAACCCTAACACTGATCGCTTCAGCACATGTTGCAGCAGACGGGACCGCTTCCGGTTTTAGACGTCACATGGATTAAGGAGAGCTCCAGTGGGAACTCTCCCCTGCGAGCTGTCCGGTTTCAATCTCAGCCCTCTCTGCAAGTTTCAACAGAGTATTCTACCTTTACTACGCTGACTCTACTTCGGAATACCGTTTCTACTCATATTTTAGTTAGCAACTACTATTACTTAGCATGCTTTAATACGCATGCTAATTCTACGAAAATGCTGTTACTACGCAAATATGTTTCTTCGCATGCATGCATGTAAGTTTAAAAAAAAAATGTTGTTAGACTATTAAAATACACACCGACAAATTTGAGTGTTAAATATAAAGATTGTGCACTGCTTTCAATTTGTTTGTATGGGGAACAAAAACGTTAATTTGCAGGCTATCTACATCGTTGTTTTCATTTAGAGGGAATTCCGATTCCAAATGACGCTGTGCGACTGACGACGCATGAAGAAGGAGAAGTGGGAGGTGAACCACGGGGAGTGTGGCTGTGTTGTTTTTATGGACGTACAGGGTGCAGTCTAATAGTTTGCAGTGTTGTGTTTGTGTAGTGTAGAAAAGAGTATTTGGGTGTAGGGTTGTGTCGGGGGTCGTTAAGGGTAGTATTTGGAAGTTGGGACAGGACTGGGGGTCGGGATGTGCAGGGGGTAGTGTTTTAGGGTTTAGGGTAGTGTTGTAGTGTATGCGTAGTGTAGGGGGTAGGGTTTTAGGGTTTAGGGTAGTGTTGTAGTGTATGTGTAGTGTAGGGTATTGTTTTAGGGTTTAGGGTAATGTTGTGTAGTGTAGGAGGTAGTGTTTTAGGGTTTAGGGTAGTGTTGTAGTGTATGTGTAGTGTAGGGGGTAGTGTTTTAGGGTTTAGGGTAGTGTAGGGGGTAGTGTTTTTGGGTTTAGGGTAGTGTTGTAGTGTATGTGTAGTGTAGGGTAGTGTTTTAGGGTTTAGGGTAGTGTTGTAATGTATGTGTAGTGTAGGGTAGTGTTTTAGGGTAGTGTTGTAGTGTATGTGAAGTGTAGGATAGTGTTTTAGGGTGGTGTTGTAGTGTATGTGTAGTGTAGGGTAGTGTTTTAGGGTTTAGGGTAGTGTTGTAGTGTATGTGTAGTGTAGGGTAGTGTTTTAGGGTAGTGTTGTAGTGTATGTGTAGTGTAGGGTAGTGTTTTAGGGTTTAGGGTAGTGTTGTAGTGTATGTGTAGTGTAGGGTAGTGTTTTAGGGTTTAGGCTAGTTTTGTAGTGTATGTGTAGTGTAGGGTAGTGTTTTAGGGTTTAGGGAAGTGTAGGGGGCGTGGAGAGTAGTGTTGGCATGTAGGGAGCGGACTGGGTGAAGGGGAGGGTCTTGCAGGGGGTAGTGATTTAGGGTTTAGGGTAGTGGTGTTCTGGTTGTGTAGTGTAGAGTAGTGTTTCAGGGTTTAGGGACGTGTCGGGTGGGTCGTGCAGGGTAGTGATTGAATGTAGGCACAGGAGTGGGGGAAGGGAAAAGGTTGTGCAGGGGGTAGTGATTTAGGGTTTAGGGTAGTGGTGTTGTGGTTGTGTAGTGTAGGGTGGGTAGTGTTTTAGGGTTTAGGGTAGTGTCGGGGGGGTCGTACAGAGTAGTGTTAGAGTGAAGTGCACGGACTGGGAGAAGGGGGACGGTTGTGTAGGGATAGAGTTTTAAGGTTTAGGGTAGTGTAGTGATGTTAGAGTAGTGTAGGGTAGAGTAGTGTTTGAGGGTTACTGTATGATCAGAAATGTAATTCATATCCTAAAGCTATTTAAGAAAAAATAAATAAATAATCTGTGCACATAGTAAAAACTTGCAAAGTAATGTACTGCTAAGAAAAGCCACTTAAACGGATTTCAATGATTATGCGAAGTGATGGCATGTGTTATAAAATGCTGCTAAATAAAGGCACTTGTGAAGTAAAAACATCGTAAAAAAAAAAGCATGCTAAGTAATGGCATGCTAAGTAACATCATACATTCTTCAACAGCAGCTTGGGCCATGGGGTCTGATTGCATTGCTGAAAACTGATAATCCGTAGTCCTCCTTTGTCACTCACATCCAAACAGACATGGCTGAAGAGCATGGGTACTGAGACAAGACACAACAGTAAGATATGTTATGGACACAGATTTTATCATGTGTGAATTGACATTATCTGAATCAGTGGCGGCAGCCATGTCAAAGGCCTTAAACATACAGGACCGCCTGTTTGACCAGTTTCGATCTGCAAAGGGTCGCAGTTCGGACACACCCTGTGGGTGCAGGCGGGTCCCCAAACATGTTATTGCGTATTTGTATTTGTAAAGCGCACAGCTACTCAATAAAGTGTGGATCAGAGTTAAGAAAAATCCGGAACAAAGGCATACTCTGTTGACTAGTTGCAGTTGCGAAGACCAGAGGGATGAAGTAGCTGCTGGATCCAGTGGTGTATTTTGACCAGAGAAGGGTGCCGCCCATAAAGGGGCTTCTGACTAAGACCTGGGGATATAATTGCCTTCACATCAGGTGTCAAAGACGTGGGAAATCCCAATAAACCCTTGTAGGCTTGGGCAATGAATAGTTAAAATGAGAGGTGGCTACAAGGGATTTTGTTCATTGATAAATTAGCTTAAGTATAATGTTTATCAGTTATAGGTTCTTTAACAAATTAAACCTGATGTATCCACAGGATTACTTTGACATTAATCAACAGCTTTTCAGATAAATATATTCAGTGTAAAACAATACAATAAAGAGAAGAAGCACACAGCAAAAAAAAGTTATGTTTGAAATAGATTGTATTGAAATCAATCACAAAGAAAATTCATGGGGACAGAAAATAGAACAAAACTTTCAACTAAAAGTCATGAAAAGCAGTGTATCTATGTTAACTGGTCAATTCATAACAATGCATCAGCTCCATAAATAAATTAGGACAACCAAAATCATAAATGTATCGTGGTATCCTTCGGTGCAAACAATGCTGAGGAGTTGATGTCTTTGGTCGACGTTTCGGTCTTGTGTGTTGTCATCTATAAGACCATCATCAGGACTTAACTTTTCATCAAATAAAACCCCTTAGGTACACACTATGTGTAGGGCTGATCCTCAGACTGGGCACTAATTCCGGCTGGATAATAGTTCACCAGAGGAATCTGCTAGGGCTCTTCTTTATAATTAGAGCTTGTATGGTGATGTAGGTTTGCTGGTATCTTTTTGTCCAGAATGATCAGAAAAGGTTGTGATATTAAACACAAACAGAAGATCGGTCTGGGATCATGGGTCGCTTTCCCAAGTGTTTCCTCACAGTCTCCAGTTGAGAAAATAACAACAGAATTAGAGTAGGGTCTGCAATCCTATGGTCACCCCAGAGCACGAATTGGGTAGACATACTACCCAAAAGAAGAAGGGAGGCTTCCTCAGGGTGGGAACACCAAATCACACATGTACAAAATAACACTAGGCACGATACTACACGGGTGGGGAGCAAATTAGGGGAAAAAAATAATAAAAAACATCCTCATGAAGCAAAAAAAAGGAGTAAAATGGGAATCAATTAATCAATATAAAATACGCCCCAATTCCAAACAGGTACCTATAAATCCAGACATAATATGACAGAAGAAAAATCAGTGAGAGTTCTCTCATGGAACGTTAACGGGCTCAGAACCCCTAATAGAAGAAGAAGAATCCTAGAATACTTAAAGGAAGCTGAAAACGAGATTATTATTCTCCAATAAACACATCTTGTAAGTTCAGAATGGGACCAGATAGTAAAAAAAATAAATTGGTTGGATGATTATATATATACTACACAAGACTGTAACACAAAAGGGATCGCAATTTTGATAAAAAAATCCTTAAAAGCCAAAATAGAAACAAAAATAGTAGATAACAATGGAAGATGGGCATTGGCCAAAATAAGAATAGAAGACAATATACTAATTATAGCTGGATACTATGGCCCGAATCTAGACGATGCTGTCCCTCTTCAAAAGTTCTATACGGAACTCCTAACAACAACCGCCCCAATAATAGTAGGGGGGACTACAACATCATTCCAGATCCTAAAACAGATAGATTACTCCCAAGCAAACAGATGAACCTACCTAAAATGAGAAAGTGGCTAGGAATTCTTAAAAAAGACATAGACTTGGAGGACATGTGGAAGCAAAAAGGAGAAAAAACGCATCCTTATACTTTCCACAATAAAAAATTAGGTCATAGATCAAGAATAGATTTTTTTTTAATATAAGCAGAAATCTCCAAACTAGCGTTAAAACTATCGAACATCTTCCAGCACATCTATCGGACCATTCTGCAGTACAACTAATCCTCTCTCGACCGAAAAATAAAACCATACCTAGATGGACCGTAGAGCGGTCTATACTCAAAGACCTACAATGCCTGAATCAGCTTGAAACTACCTCTAAACACTACTTTGAGGAGAATGAAATAGGAACATTGAAACAAATCTCATGGGACGCTTATAAAGCTGTAATCAGAGGGAAATTACTTAACTTAAGCGCTCACAAAACAAAGACCAAAAAACAAGATATCAAAAAGTTGGAATTAGAGATTAAAACGGTAGAGGTACAACTAGTCAGCGGAAATCACCCAGAACAAAAAGAAGAATTATCGGAAAAGAGTTGGAAACTTAGAGAGGAATTGGCTGACTATCTGGAGAGAATAGTACAAGAAAAATGGGAAAACAGCAAACTAGCAAATTATGAATATGGCGAAGGATGTGGGAAAATGCTGGCATGGAAGATAAAAATGGACCAGTTAAGGAACAACATCCCTTGTATCCAGATTCAAGATCAAAATTTACAAAGCTCAGAAGACGCTACAATAAGACAGGAATTTACAAAATTCTTTTCCAGCTTATATAAAGAAGATATATATCCAACAAAAGAAGAGATTAGAGAATATCTCGATGCCGTACCGCTTCCAACATTAACAGAAGAAGAAATACTAGAATTAAATGCCGAAATCAAACCTGAGGAAATCAGAGAAGCAATAAAGGGTCTGAAAAAAGGAAAAGCCGCTGGTCCAGATGCTCTACCAAATGAATTCTATATAACACTAAAAGAATCCATAATTAACCAACTAACAGAAATAATGAACAATGTATACTTGAATCACGAAAAAATACCGGACTCCTGAAATGATGCAACGATCAGCATTATCTTAAAATCGGGCAAAAACCCAAAATTATGCGAGTCTTACAGACCCATATCTCTACTCAATTGTGATTACAAGCTATTTATGCAAGTAATAGCCAAAAGGTTAGCAAAGGTCATGCCAAGACTGGTCAACCTTGACCAGAAGGGTTTTATAAAAGGAAGACAAATCCACGAGATAACCCATGAATTAATTGCAGCAGTTGATATTGCCAAGAGCGAGAAATTACCCTTAACGATTATCACATATGACGCGGCCAAGGCGTTTGATAGCGTAAATTGGGCCTTTCTGAATGAAATTATCGAGAAAAACAAACTAGGAGAAAATTTCGGACACATGGTAAGGGAGGTATATAAATACCCAAAAGCAAAAATAATAGTTAATGGGACCTTGACTAGTAATATAGAAATACAAAGAGGCACCAGGCAAGGTTTCCCATTGTCGCCGCTACTTTTCAACTTATATATAGAACAATTGGCTTGTTCAATCAGAACACATCCTTCAATAACACATTTCAAATATCAAAATTGGACAAAAAAAGTAGCATTGTATGCAGATGATCTAATGGTATTTACAGACAGTTATGAGAAATCCCACCAAGCAATAGAAAACATGATGAACAATTTCGGCAAAGTATCAGGGTACCTAACAAATAAAGACAAGACAGAGATGATGACCTGGAATGCGAATCCGAATACTTCACTCACTAGGGACAAAATAAAATATCTGGGAATAACTCTTACAAAAGAACTTGAAACTATTCCACAACTGAATCTAAACATAGTAGCTAAAGAAATGAGAAGGCTTCTTAAAGTCTGGTCAGGTCTACCATTAAGTTTTCTTGGCAGATCTAACGCAGTAAAAATGACCATCATCCCTAAATTTACCTACTTATTTAACACCATCACACTGGAATTTAAGAAAGAATCTCTGAAAAAAATCCAAGGAGAAATATCTAGTTTCATCTGGGCGTCAAAAAGCGTCAGAATAGCGTGGAATAAACTTAGGAGGAGGAAAGCACAAGGTGGAATAGCAAGCCCGGACATATACGAGTACTACAGATCTTTCCAATTCAAAAACATCAGAGCCCTCCTAAGGAAACACCAATCATTTCCAAATTATCTACAAAATATGACAAAAGGAGTAGACCACTTCCTTTTCAAATTTGGCCATCCAAAATACTTAAAAAAAATAAAACTAAAGATCTTACAAAGCGCTGCAAAACTTTGGAATCAAATCAGAACCACAATAAATATGTCATATTACAGCGATATGTCCCCAATATGGGATTCGCCAGGGACACCAGAATGCCTGAAGGGCACATTAGCAGCACCTCTTAAAAGAGCAGCCATTGAAACTTGGGGGCAATTACTGGTAGGAAATGAACTTATTACATGGGAACATCTATATACAATCACGGAAGGTGAAGTGTCGAAATTTAAATTTTACCAACTAAGCAGCTGGGCCAATTCTTTACCAAAAGGAAAATTAGAACCTGGGAACTTTGAAAACAAAATGATTAAAACATCACCAATAAAGAAAGAAATATCAAAATGGTATTGGGCTTTCATTGAATCAGGAGAGGAAGAATTCTTAACACCAGAAACAATTTGGAGAAAAGTCATTACTGATCAAAACATAGACTTACAGCACATTTGGAAGAAATCGATCGAAAAATGCTGGTCCTGTATAAAACCAGCTTCATTGAAAAGAAATCATTTATTCACAATACATAGAGCATATTGGACTCCAAAAAAATTGTCTAAATTCAGAGGCTCAAACATAAAATCATGCCCAAAATTCGGCGAAGCAAAAGCTGATGACGTTCACATGTTTCAGAGCTGCCCCGCACTCTTCACCTACTGGTTTGAGATCGGTAAGACACTGACCACAGTATTAGGAATCCACATAACTGTAAGTACACCTCTCGTTATTTTCGGGATACACAGCAATATAGAATCTGACACGAGTAACCTAAGCAAAGAGCACGAAAATGTATTGTTTAAGTTGATTCTGCTGGCGCGGAGAGAGATCTGCATTAATTGGGTTAAGCCGGTACCACCTACACATGTAAGTTGGCTAAATTCCATAATAAAAACTAATAAACTACATAGGAAAGGGAAAAATGGGAAAGACTCCAGAAAAGAAAGATATTGGGAAATTTGGGAACAGTACTACCAGGTAAATCGTTAACTCCTTTTATACCACCGGAAAGTAAAAATCCAATGATTAAAGCGGAGACAATTGTTCCGGGCAGAACTGATTTCTGCCGAGTAGCCTAAAAGGCTAGCTCCTTCCCCGAACTTCGGAACTATTGATGACGATAAAAGGTGTTAGGAGTAAACTGATTGGTCACATAATAATACTCCCCAAGGATAGATGAGAACAACGGGGCAGTGAAGGCTCACAACGAAAAACCATCAGACTCCAAAAAACCCTGCTATCTAGACATCCGCAAGATGAGGATACAAAAAAAAAAAGATATTAAACACGAACAGAAGATCGGTCTGGGATCATGGGTCGCTTTCCCGAGTGTTTCCTCACAGTCTCCAGTTGAGAAAATAACAACAGAATTAGAGTAGGGTCTGCAATCCTATGGTCACCCCAGATTTATGCTTTTTGCTTCACTAGTTTACGACTTTCCCTGGCTGTGGGCCTGCCAATCAGACCCACAGCCTAGCTGTTCTCTCTCTAAATTGACATCCATGTACTTTAGGTGCATTTACCAATTGGTATAGGGTCACTCTTGTAAGTCCTTGTACAGTGTACCATAGGTACCCAGGGCATAAGTGAACCCAAGGCCTACCAGGGGCTGCAGCATGTATTATGCCACCCCTGGCTGGCCATCCAAATCTGACACAACTGGCTGATCAATCAGCTGGGGCAAGGTGGTGTAATCACCCTTTGCTTTAGATATAGTATACCTATATCTAAACCTAAAATGGACACATATACTCCTATAAGTCACTCCTATGGCAGGCCTTAACAATCCTGGAGGCAGAGTGCTTGGAATTATGTGAGATAGTGCTTTGGCATGAGCTGAGCCTGTCTGAAGCTTTTTGAACCAAGTCCTTTAGCTGTTTCCATGATAAAGCTATACCATATACTCTTAAGTGCATTATAATCCTCGCGGTTATTGCTAACTTTGGCATAGCATTATCAAAACATGTCGAGTAAGGTGTCATACGAATTGGAATACTACCCCCTCACCAGTTCTGGCGACGGGGTAGCATTCCACCCTTTTAGAGGGGCACGACATGTATGTAACTGTGAACCCCGGTTAAAGTTAACTCGAGCCTCAGCATCACAAAATGGATGCTGCCACCACAGACACAAGTCTGACCTCCTGCTGCTGGGAGTCCTTCCAGCGAGGGAGGCTTGGACAGAGGGTTTCCTGCCTTGGGAGGTGCTAGCACCACCCCAGACAGGATTTTGTGTATTAGGTAGGACAGGCCTAAAAGGAATGAGACATGCCTGGGGCACACAAGGTGCCCTGTGCATACACCGGTTCAAACCAGTTGCTGGGGTACTCCAGCCCCAGCTCTGGCGCGAAACCGGACAAAGGATAGGGGGTATAACCACCCCCCTTCGTGGTCCCACCCATAGGAGGGACCTAGTCATAGTACAGCCCCCTTTAGGAGAATAAAGGTAGGAGCTGGTCCCATTCCAAATTAGATTAATGCTGATTTGAGACTCTACAAGAAGAAACTCTGGTCAATTGCCGGCTGGCTAGTGGCCTCCTAGATGACGATCCTTGAAATCCACACCGCTGGTCTGGTTGCTCCAGACTGGCCCCTGCTTCCCTGCAAAGGAGAAGCACCCCAGACCCTCCTGGTCCGCACCAGACGCCTTTTCCACTCACCGCGTGGGTTGCCTTTGCCAAAGCCTGTTGACACCGAATCCGGAACCAACATCGCCGACAGCGAGAGTCTGCGTGGGACAGCTCGTGCCTCCATCCTGGTCATCCAAGACACCTCCTGGTCCACGTGGCTGCAGAGTCAAGCGTCCACTCTTCACCTGATCGTGACGACAGCATCTGGTTCCCTCCTGGTTCCACTCCAGTCACTGGCTAGTGACTGTGAACATTGTCCCCTCTGCTTTCAGGTCTTCATCTTCCTCGATCCACCCTTGGGTCGCTCCGGACATCTTCCTTCTGGCCGCCTGCAGCATCTTTTCTTCCAGGCTCCATAGACTTCAACGCGGAAACCCAACACACTTTGACACCTCTGCACCCGCAGCCCGTGGGTGAGGTAACAAGAGCTTTTTGGTGCTCAAGGGTAGATTAACTCTCCTAGTGTCCAGATTTCCAGTCGTTTTAGTCCTAGCTAGTCGGAACTGTCTAATACTTACCTTTTCGTAATTTATACTGTCCATTGATTTTGTTACGCATCTTGCGTGTGAGTTCACACTCTGCACACGCGTTCCGTGAGCCTCCTATTACTTACCTCAGGTTAGGATAGTGTAGTCCCAGTGATCCTACAGCCTCTGGACAGCTCCATTCCTTCCATCAATTTCCTTATACCACTTGTTTAGTATATGGTTTGTTGCGCCCCTAGGGCAACATTGTAATTCGTGCAACTTAAACGTATTTTTCTTAAGAGTCTTGTCATGTGCTTAGCCCTCTGACCTCATAAAGAGTTCAGAGGTGTTTGTTAGTTAATAAATATCTTGTTTATTTTCATAACTACCTGTGTGGTGTCCTTTCATTTGGTATTCCAGGGGTTATATGTGGTAAAACAGCTGGCTTCACATGCCAAAAGAGTTTAGCCTAAGACTGCTTTGTCCATGCTACCATTAGGATAGCTGGTCTATAAGGTTGACTTACAACCAATCACCATAAGGGTTGTTTGGACTGATACAAGGTGATCACTAGAACTAGTGAGCATCATATATCAGGCCAACTTCTCACACCGACCAGTTAATGAGGGTGGTATTGGGTTGGACCCTCCCAACCTGAACTCCGGAGAATGCCTTCATCGCTGCCGCATACTTCCGCTGGGGGTTTGTTGCAATCCCAAAATAAAACGGATCGCATTTATATTAATTCCATGTACAATCCCACTGTAATAACTTTATTTTGTCCTTGCTTGTTTAAGGTGCAGTATAAAGTTGCAGTCATTTCGGGTGGACCCTGGAGCAGTTTATTTATTTAGTTTCTCTAGCCTGATAATGCATTCAAGTCACAGAATGCTTAATATCATTCAAGCAGTAGGAGCTAGAGATGGCAGGCTGCTAAAAGTAGACGAAAGGGGAGAATGAAATTTGAGAAGTAAAGAGCCCTGCCAACCATAGACTGTCGGCGATATCACCCATGTCATGTTTCCCTATTGGCATCAATGGGCCATAGGGAGTGCATATGGATGAATGACAATATGTAGAAGTCCATGGACTGCCCCTTCTTCACTTCTAGTTGTCTCCTTGGAGCATGCATCCTGGTGATTTGTGAGCAGCACATGTTCTACGCTGCGTCACTTCTCACTCTAGGCCTCATGGCTTCTGTTGCGCATCAGTGAATGCTATAGAACACTTATCCAGGCTGCATATAACCTTGGCATGTTTTTCCAGTGGCATCAATGGACCATAGGGAGTGCATATCCGGATGAATGAGGATACGTGAGAAGTCCATGGACTGCCCCTTTGTCACTTCTAGGTGTATCCTTGGAGCAACCATCCTGTTGACGGTGAGCAGCACATGTCATGTGGTGCGTCACTCCTCACTCCAGCCAGGCCTCACGTATGGGCTACCGATCCTCACCAGTAACCACTAGACTCAGTGGTGCTCCTCCGTTGCGCACGAGTATAACCTATAGTTATACAAGCTCCATATAACCATGGTATTGAGGAAACAGAAATTTTCAGGTAGTCAGTGTGTCCCCCCCTCGCACCCTATTCATGTACCTATGCCCCATGTATGTCCCTGTTATCATGTTTATTCCTTTCCCGTGCCTGTTTTAATAATGCCCCTGCATTTCCGTCTAATGTTAGCATGTCAGTTATTAGGCCTTCCATGATCGCAATGTCAATTCCGCATTAGGGCCTACGTTTCCAATGCATTTACATGGTGCACTTTTAAATATCGCAAAGCACACGTTTTTGTGGCTCCGCCGAGCCCTGAATTCAGGCTCTGAGCCTTTTCTGTCTCTGACAGCTGCAGTTTAGGTATGCATCCCTGACCTCTACCTTACTCCCTGCCCAGCGGAGCGGTGCCCGGCCTGCCTGCCTGCCAAGACGGTATTTTGCCTACAGTTATCTGCTCAGCCTCCGCAAAAACACATTCCAGTCTAGTGAAATAGGTAAACATCTTCCGCCTGCAAAGCATAGGGCCTAGCCTTCCTGTCTCCATGCAAGAGATTTACTGAACCCGTTGCCATAGTAGGCCCATGGCCCTGCGCATTGCACGAAGAAATATATGCACACACTAGCATTCAGTGATGAACGGCCTCTGCTCGAGAGACCTTTACTTCAGACAATACATCCTCCAAACACAAGATATCAGATATGCCAAAGGTGCAGGTCGTTCTGACATCCCAGACTCCAGACTCCTCTACTAGTGCTAAAGTCAAGCCCCCCAGCTCTCCCCAGCTACACGTCAATCCCACGTCATGATCAGTTGCGCGCACATGTAGGGTAAAGGTTTCTGCTGACCCTGCAGATTCTCTCTATGCATCCACCCACCTATGACACTTCTGTGACTCATCAAGTGCACACCCCTGTGTACGCCTCCTTACACGCCTTCTTTTACGCCCATATGTTCTTATCTCTCTCTCTTCACTTGTTACGCCTACTGTATTCATTGCAATTGTACGGTTTTACTATATATAATGTGTGATGTTAATAAAACGTTAGATATTCCTTCCTGAACCTTAGTGGTGATGGAACCCGATTCTCGTTGACTCGAGTCATCTTAATTAAAGCCCGTATGACTCAGATACCACGGACTCTGCCTCTCATTTTATGAGCTATTCTTATTGTTATTAATGTATAGAAATATAGTCCCGGTAATTTTATTTACCACATAAATCTGGCGCTCGAATAGGGACGAGTCCCCTTCCCCACGCGCCGGCGATGTAACGCAGGCCCCTGACCCCTTCTACAGCCGTGACGGACCCCCTTCTGTGCACATTCGCGGGTTTTCCTGCTAACTCCCTCAGGCCCACGGAGGAGACGGAGACTGCGACCAGGCATCCACACGAGGCGTGAGGAATGCGGACTGTCCCGACCAGAGCCCAAGTCGAGAGAGCAAGGTCCGAGGTATCCGGAGGCCCACCTGTTCCGAGGCGCATGCGTAACAGCCAGAAGCCGTAGCAGTCCAGTCCAGTGTCGAGTTTCCGAGGCCTTCAGTTTTGCTTCCCGGTGAGTACCGTTGTTGGGAACGCATATAGACGGGTTCATTTATCTGAGCCCGGTCAAGACGGGTCTGGGTACACAGATCCGGTATAGACGTGTCCATTTAGGTGGATACGGTATGATGTGTCTCTTTATGGGACCGGTATGACTGTACTGTTCTAGCAGTGCATCCAGTATTCTAGTATTGTTTTTCGAGATTTTCAGTATTGTGTTATTCTATGTACCAGTTCGCAATGTTTTAATGACGTGGTATGAATGATTGTTTGCAGTTCATTATTGTGCTTAATGTGTTTTCGTTCAAGTCAGTTCAAATATGCCGCTGGTTTCGAAATTAGATAGGAACCAGGAAAGGGATACTCGAAGAGGCAGTTCCCGTCCCGCCTAGGGATACTCCCGGACATTTTATGTACCACAAGCATTGCTTAGATGCCATACTGTACTTAGATTTATGGGTGGATTACACTAAAGACCTGGAAGAGAAATATAGATGGCCTGTCTCAGGGACATGGGATGCTGATTGCATCATGAGAGTAGAAGAAGCACTGTGGAAAAAGAAAGCCAGACAATCCCAGAAAGATGCCATAGAATTGTGGCGTAAAGAAGCGCATAGAAGAACAGAGAAAGAAATTAGGAAAGCAGAGAGAAGTAGAGAAGCATCAGAAAAAGCCCAAGAAAAAGAATTACTAGAAGAAGGTGAACGAGTGAGAGCTGAACAATTAGACAGACAAAGAAATGCCCTTATTAAAGGCATGTACCCCCTTCTCGCCGAGGGCCTACCTAAGGTGACCCCGGAAGTACCCAGTAACTTGCCGCCACCACTGATCCCGACTAAACTCCGTAGTCATAAACAGACCGCAGCGGACATTTTCCTTTCCTCCTATTTAGATGACGCTGCTCCAGAATATGTAAACGTACGTGTAACTCCTACTAATCCTCCTCCCAACCCTGTTAATAGCACAACTCCCTCCACTGTTCCTCCTGTTACCGGTCCTACCAATCCTTTTCATACAACACCTGTAACCCAAGACCAACTTGCATTACCAGTAACAACATTACCAGTAACAACACTACCAGCGACAGCGCAGCCTGTAAAAGCTGACTCAGGCCTAGGCGATTCCAGTTTGGGAGCAGCGGGAGGGGGCCCCTCCACCCCACCTCAGTTAAAACGATCATCACTACGAGAACTAGCATTACAGCGCACGCCAAAAGCAACTACTTACGCATCCCTTAAACCGTACCTTACTGAATGTATTTATGATCCAGTACCTGGGGAGGGTCCAATGATTATATACTCAGTACGATTAAGACGTGTTACAAATTACTTGCTTGTTCTACCAGACATGAAGGAACATTTAGACAGAATATACCACTTCGTTAGAATGGGGGAGGGACCAGAAAGTATTCATGAGGCCATGGCACATAGAAAAGTGGAGCTTCAATGTATGCTCTTACAGTTTTTGATTAATTGTTTGATAAGGGAACAAGACCAGCCGAGTACAAATAAAGAAGTAACTAAAGTCCTGACAAACTGGAGTGACAACATTGCTTCTGGTAAACATGATAAACAGAATTGTGTAGAAGCCATGTACAGAAAAATTCGTAAAGAAATTGTTGAGATACACGAGAGAGAACGGGCGGAGAAAGAAGCAGAGAAAGAAGATGACGAAGTCTCAGAGGACGATGATTTAGCAATCGAGGATACTAGTAGAATAAATTACGTAGGTAGGGCAAGACCTTTTGATAGACCTGTACGCCTAGAATACAAGAAACGTTTTCTTTCTCCTATACCAGAACAGTATTCCCTTGAACACATATTTCAAGCCACTGACCAAGCATTGAAAAGACGAGTAGGGAGTAGCGAACTTAGTACCATGCATGAACAGGAACTAGCCCGGTCAGCAGTACAATGGGCTGGCAATTCTAGCATATATAAAGATGATATAGTAGCACAAACATTTCTGAGTCTTCCTCCGGAAGAACAGCGATTAGCTGGTATGTACATGATTCAACATCTCATCACGTACGAGAATCAGCATTCTGATCCAGGTCCCCTATATACTTTATTGGACGATCTACTCCTAGCAAGATGGAGAGGTCTAGGTACCGAATTAATTAATGTCATTCTAGAACAACGACACAAATACAGGACTTTCCTGACTCCACATTTTGTTCCTGTCCCACACCAAGAAAGGAAGACCTTTTACATAGACAGACAGAATCCCTTACGTGAGGTTCATCCCGTCAGAACTAACTCGGGTCTGCTCCAACGAGTATTTGTTTACACACCCTTGACGAAAATGGAATTATTGGAAATGAAAAAATTACTGCCCTGTCATGACAAAGATCCAGCAGGGTTCCACTGTGAATTAAAAGACATGCTCCGCATGGGAGAGTATACATATGCTGATACAATTAAAATGTTTGAAAGTTCTGTTACCTGCAGGCATTTACGAAAAACTCAAGGAAAAAGAATGGGAGGTGGGAGAGAAAAAGATTAACTGGACAGAATTAGAAGACGAAGATAAAGCAAGAGCCCCAGGCACTGGTCGCGGGGATAGAGCTAAAGAATTACCAGAGCTATTGATACAGGTTTTGCCGAGATTATTAATTACCAAAAAGGAAGATTGGGATGCTATTTCAGCCTGCAAACAGAAACAAGATGAAGATACTAGTGACTTCTATTCTAGATTTGAAAAATGTTTCATTATTAATAGCGGCCTAAAGACAAGTAGTGAATCATATCCACATCTTTTTGTGACCAAATTAGTAGAGAATTCTTTATCTCAGATTAAAAATAGAGTACTGAAGGTTGAAAGTACCTGGCAAGCTAATACCCCTTCCCAAATGTTACAAATGTTACAGTACCACCAGAACCGAATTAGAGAAGAACAGGAACACGAAAAGAGACGTATGAAAGACACGAAAATGAAAGTACTAGTTGCCCAATCAGTTCCAAACGCCGATAGTCAAAGAAAGGGCGCGACACCTGTCAAAGGGACCTGCAACTACTGTAAGCAGCCAGGTCACTATATAAATGAATGCACTGTCCTGAAACACAATATAGCTACAGGCAAGACGAAAGAAAGACCACGTCCTCCTAGACAGGAACACATCCCGCAGAACACGCAACCTCCACAGAACGCACAACAGACAGTAGCTGTACCCCAACCCATAGCTGCCACACAACATGTCACGCAACAAATGTACCAGTATGCAGTCAGACTACCCAGATTATCAACAGTACTCATGAAACAGCCTAGAGAGGGAAGTTGGCTTGCCCCTTATCGAGGTTCCTGTAGATCAAGAGGGTCCCTATGTACATAGTCAGGTATTAGGGAAAGACAGAAAATTTCTGATTGACACAGGGGCAAGCAGAACTACCATCAGTCATGACGAGGTTCCAGGGGCACCCCTCTCAGGCTCATGAAATATTTCCCTGGGATTTTCAGGAAAACCTATTGTTAACGAAGTATCAAAGCCAGTTTCCCTAGAGGTTGGTCCATTGTCCCGTACTACAGACTTGTTACTTACGAAACCATGTCCAGAGAACTTGCTTGGTATAAAAACGCTGAAAGAACTAGGAGCAGTGATTTGTTGTTCTCCGGAAGGAGTGAGATTGTTTTTACGTGATTTTAAAGGACATTATGTGTTGAGAGATTTTGATCCAAGACTTCAGAATGTACCCCAGCATTTATGGGCGCAAGGTCCGACTGATGTAGGTTACATGCACATTACACCATACCGTGTCACACTCAAACAAGGAGTTGTACTGCCACGAATCCGACAATATAAGTTACCACCTGAGGCTGTAGTTGCCTTACTGAAAATTGTTGACGAACTCATTGCACAAGGAGTGGTTGTAGAAACTGACTCCAATGTATGTAATTCTCTTATCATTCCGATTCTTAAACAAACTGACCCAAATGCACCACCGGTCTATAGACTGGTGATTGACCTCCGAGAATTAAACAAATGCATAATACCGCAGTACCCAGTGGTCCCAGACATTTCTTCCCTATTGACTGCAATTGATTCCGAAGCTGCGTTCTTTACTGTAATCGATCTCAAGAACGCCTTCTTTAGTGTCCCAATCCATCCAGAAAGCCAATATCTTTTCGGATTCTGTTTAAATGGCCGAAGCTTCAAATTTGCAAGGGCTCCTCAAGGGTTCACAGAAAGCCCTAGTATTTACAGTCAAGCATTGAAACGACAACTAGACAGTATTCACATTCCTACTGACACTGCCCTGCTCCAATACATTGATGATCTATTGATCACGGCGCGGACAGAACGAGACTGCGAACGTGCATCACTGACAGTCTTATATTTCCTGGCCGAAAAGGGGCACAAAGTGTCCCCTTCGAAGCTACAATTCTGTGTCCAGCAAGTGGTATACCTTGGACACTTGCTGTCCAAGAGGGGTAGACAGTTAACACCCGACCGCATTCAGTTAATTGCACATCTTCGACGGCCCAAGACACAAAAGGAAGTACGGGCCTTCATTGGCCTCACTTCTTACTGCAGACAATGGATTCCCCAGTATGCATATCTAGCCAAACCACTTATTCAGTTGACAACACAGGAGGCAGCGACTTCGACTGTCCTCCCTTGGACTCAGGAACATACACTTGCTTTTGTGAACTGAAGAATGCCCTATGTCAAGCACCTGTTTTAGCGACACCATGTTACAGCAAACCTTTTACACTTTTTGTCACTGAACGCGATGGCACAGCATTATCTGTTCTTACACAGGATCAAGCAGGAAAACACAAGCCTTGTGCTTATTTTTCTAGTACATTGGATCCAGTGGCCCAGGCTCTGCCTGCGTGCCTAAAATCAGTTGCAGCAACAGCTCTAGCAATCAGACAAAGCGATTCCATAGTGTTAGGACATCCCATGACAGTACAGGTTCCACACTCCGTGGAAGTCCTCTTAAATAGGACACAGACACAACACCTGACCATAGCAAGATTGACAGGATATGAATTGACATTATTCCAGCCTCACATTGAAATCAGACGTTGTAACATATTAAACCCTGCTACCCTTTTACCCTCAATCACAGCAGACCCTACACCACATGACTGTGTGGAAGTCATTAATACCGTGACGAAGCCAAGACAAGACTTGACAGACATTGCATTGTCCGACCCAGACCTGACACTTTATGTGGATGGTTCATGTATGAGAACAAGCACAGGAGAGTTAGTGGCCGCATATGCAGTGACAACTGAAGTCATAGAAACACATCGTATTGACACCTTGTCAGCCCAAGCAGCAGAGCTCATCGCTCTGGCCCAAGCCTGCATACACAGATTCACAGTAGGCATTTGGAGTCGTTCACGACTTCGGTGTTCTCTGGCAAGAGAGAGGTTTTTTGACCTCTCATGGAGCCAAGATACAGCATGGTCCCCTCATTCAAGCTCTGTTAGATGCAATACACTTGCCTACAGCCATAGCCATCATGAAGTGCAAAGCACATACGAAACTCACTGACACTATTTCCCAGGGTAACGACCTGGCAGATCGAACAGCCAAACTTACAGCACAGACTCACGCAGACATTCCAGCCGACACGACAAAGACTGAAGTACCATCACTGACGAATTGCATGACAGTCAGGGATCCCTCACAAGATGTACTCGACATACAGACACATGCCACTCCAGACGAAATCAAGAAATGGACTGAACAAGGAGGGGTCCAGACAGACGAGGGATGGATGACAAAGGGAAAAGCCACATGGTTTCTCCCTGACTCCATGGTTCAAGCTATCATTAATACAGCACATAGTCAAGCACACCTAGGAGAAAAAGCCATGTTAGACAGTTTACAGAACATCTGGTTCAACAAGCATCTACGTGCAGCAGCGAAACAGAAAGTGCGTACCTGCATGATCTGTTGTCAGTTCAATCCAGGCAAAGGCATTCCCGTGGAACAAGGTGGATTTCATCCTCCTGACCACCCTTTTGAAGTCCTCCAGATGGATTATATCCAGATGGACCGATGTCGAGGATTCAAGTATGTCCTCGTAGTTGTATGTGCCCTATCCAGATGGACAGAAGCGTACCCAGTCCCAGATTACACTGCTGTGACCACTGCCAAACAGTTGGTCCGTGAATTCTTCCCGCGATATGGTTTGCCCCGTGTCGTGTACTCAGATAATGGACAGCCATTCTCCTCTGAATTAATGAAACAAGTATCTCTTCTGTTAGGGTACCAGTGGAAGTTCCATTGCGTACGACACCCAGAGGCAGCTGGCCTCGTCGAGCGACACAATCAGACTCTGAAAACACGACTAGCGAAGGTCTGTGCAGAAAAAGGCGTAGATTGGTTGGTAGCCCTGCCGGTTGCCCTCTTCTACATGCGTATGGTAGCTCATTCCAGAACCGGACTATCTCCTTCTGAGGTTGTTTTCGGTAGACCGCCAAATATGTGGGGTACGCCTATGCCTAGAAAAATAACAGATGTTGACAGTAATATGCTGACAGATTACCTGGCTTCTTTGATGTCTGCACTACTCTCTTGTCGTTCACAGGTTGCCGCCGCTTTCCCAGACAACACCCAGGTTAAAGACCACGCCATTGTCCCTGGTGATCTCGTCCTAGTGCGTAATTTTGACCGGTCAAGCCCCTTGGAGCCGCGTTGGAAGTCACCGAAACTTGTGCTACTGACGACGAGGACGGCTATTAAAGTGGAAGGACGCAAGGGCTGGATCCATGCCCACCACGTGAAGCGATTTCATGGACTTGGCTCAGATTCCAAAGACTGTTTTGCGAAGGTTTCTGAGAACAGAACTGACACTGACACTAAACTCCCTTTGCTAGAAAAAACTCCGCAACAGGAGTATCGTTCTAAGCTACGGTCTAGTAAGTCAGACAGCGTTTAATTGTTTAAGTCCCCCTCGGGTGAAGCGGTTAGACAGGTTCCTGACATGTATGAGACTGTAGACCCAAATAGTGAGAGAGATAGACAGAGACAAATGAAAGTTAAATATTGCAAAAATCTACGCAGTCGATGCATAGTTACCTTGCTAATTATGTTTTTTCTGAGTATATCGATTATATGTATAAGCTTGACGCTACATGTTTTCTTTCCTCCCCTTGGTTCACATGTACATTCTTCTTTCAATGACACTGTAGAGTACTCATTCAGTGACCTGCCACCTCACGAACTATCCTATCGACTAGCACTGCGCAACAATACTTTTATCCGTATGTTACACCATTCTCACCAGACCAGCAATGCCACGAATTGCTGGGTATGTGGCCGACTCCCACCTTATCAGAAAATGAAGGGTGCTCTGCCCCTCTTTCCTTATCCGTTTTCGCACAATGGTTCGTGCGGAGCATGGTTTGCTTTAATGTCATCGCTAGGCAGTCAGTCCACAGTTTCCCAGAGCGATTGGATATGGGGAGACCTGAATACAGTTATGAATAAAGCCTGTTTCCCAGACAAGGACGGTCTTCCCCAAAGGACAGGGACCGATCTAGAAAATGAAGTGTATGAATTAGGACATTTTTCCCTTAACCTTATGATTCTGAACATCCAGTCTGAGACTAATTCAGACTTACCGTTTATAACAGTCTTACCCGTGAAAGGTGAATTATGCGTTAGGAAACATGGTTCAGTGCATTTAGGGCACAGTGATTGTAATACTGTGGTCGAATTCAGTGATAAAGGAAAGTCTACTTTCAAAGCTTCCCGCCATTCTTATTTTATTTGTGGTCAGACAGCTTATGTACGTCTGCCCTTGGATTGGGGTGGAACATGTTATATTGCGTTCCTATTGCCACCAGTTTTTCTAGCCCCATCCAATTATCATCGAGACACCCGTCTTGTGCATGTTAGACATAAGAGAGACCTTCCTCCTGTTATCGATTACTCCGAGTCCGCTTGGGACCAGTACAAGGATTACATTAAAGGATACTTCTGGTTCATAGGTCCCGTCCAAAATAGTAAAATAATACGCAGGTTAACAAGAACTCTTGAAGCAGTAGTGAACGAAACTACTTTTGTCTTAGGTAACTTGACCGAAGAGCAGTCTGCTATGAGACTTGTTGTTCTTCAGAACCGCCTTGTTCTTGACGTCATCTTGGCCGATAGGGGCGGAGCTTGTAGAGTGATCGGCTCCAGTTGTTGTGTGTTTATTCCTAATAACGCACCATTAGTGTATGCAGCAATAACAAGACTCCATAAGATAGCTCGTGAATTACATCAGGACCCATGGTCTTGGTCTGGCTGGCTCTGGAGTGTAATAGCGGGATGGGGCTGGACCGTACTGTCATTTTTAGGAATAGTACTGCTCATAGTGTTCAGTTGCTGTCTCTGTCTGCAATGTGGCCCAGCGATTTGCGGCTTGTGTGCCACTGCTTGTATTCCCCGTCCATGTTCACGTTCCCGTGCTCGTATGAAAAAAGACGAGCAGATGATGTTATATGAACAAATAGATGGTCTCATGAAAATAGATATATCCTAAAGGGCGCAGTAGGGGCCAAGGAGGGAATGAGGAAACAGAAATTTTCAGGTAGTCAGTGTGTCCCCCCCTCGCACCCTATTCATGTACCTATGCCCCATGTATGTCCCTGTTATCAGGTTTATTCCTTTCCCGTGCCTGTTTTAATAATGCCCCTGCATTTCCGTCTAATGTTAGCATGTCAGTTATTAGGCCTTCCATGATCGCAATGTCAATTCCGCATTAGGGCCTACGTTTCCAATGCATTTACATGGTGCACTTTTAAATATCGCAAAGCACACGTTTTTGTGGCTCCGCCGAGCCCTGAATTCAGGCTCCAAGCCTTTTCTGTCTCTGACAGCTGCAGTTTAGGTATGCATCCCTGACCTCTACCTTACTCCTTGCCCAGCCGAGCGGTGCCCGGCCTGCCTGCCTGCCAAGACGGTATTTTGCCTACAGTTATCTGCTCAGCCTCCGCAAAAACACATTCCAGTCTAGTGAAATAGGTAAACATCTTCCGCCTGCAAAGCATAGGGCCTAGCCTTCCTGTCTCCATGCAAGAGATTTACTGAACCCGTTGCCATAGTAGGCCCATGGCCCTGCGCATTGCACGAAGAAATATATGCACACACTAGCATTCAGTGATGAACGGCCTCTGCTCGAGAGACCTTTACTTCAGACAATACATCCTCCAAACACAAGGTATCAGATATGCCAAAGGTGCAGGTCGTTCTGACATCCCAGACTCCAGACTCCTCTACTAGTGCTAAAGTCAAGCCCCCCAGCTCTCCCCAGCTACACGTCAATCCCACGTCATGATCAGTTGCGCGCACATGTAGGGTAAAGGTTTCTGCTGACCCTGCAGATTCTCTCTATGCATCCACCCACCTATGACACTTCTGTGACTCATCAAGTGCACACACCTGTGTACGCCTCCTTACACGCCTTCTTTTACGCCCATATGTTCTTATCTCTCTCTCTTCACTTGTTACGCCTACTGTATTCATTGCAATTGTACAGTTTTACTATATATAATGTGTGATGTTAATAAAACGTTAGATATCCCTTCCTGAACCTTAGTGGTGATGGAACCCGATTCTCGTTGACTCGAGTCATCTTAATTAAAGCCCGTATGACTCAGATACCACGGACTCTGCCTCTCATTTTATGAGCTATTCTTATTGTTATTAATGTATAGAAATATAGTCCCGGTAATTTTATTTACCACAGTATGCCAAAGGATGTTCTTCAGTATACTCTAATGGGCGTTACCAGGCAAAGTAAGCTGGGGCCAGATATACTATTTACTGGTTGCAAAGTACTATTTTTCCAACTTGTAAAGAATTTTAAGAACTGACCTCTGTACTAATTGTCCGGTTCTTTACATTTCGATCACAGTCGGTTGGAATTTGACCTACCTCATAAATATCAAAGCAGCATCACAAAAGGGTCTTCAAGGGCCATAACTGGTCGAAGAACCGGGCACAGGTGAATGTCTTGGACAAGGCCAGGGAAAGGGTGAAGTTTCCATCTTTCTTATCTGAAGAGATGCATTTTATGCAGCAGCATCCATCTTCTATCTGGCTGTCGTCTAGAACCCACCTCTCTAGTGTCTAGGAGCTTTCCAAGAAGCTACCCAGCAGTTCACACTAACTATGCAAATCTATAAAGGGAAATGGATGCATTCTCACACATAAGATCTCAGCTTTATATACTTGCACTCCCCGTGCAGACGCGTAGCTGAGATGTTAATGTATGATACATTTGTTTTTAAGTTTCCTTTAGCTACTACTTTCTTGGGGATAGGTTTGTTAAGGAAGGAAGTTGTAATGGTTTGATAACTTAGATACAATACGGGTAGGGGCTTACAGACTACAAGCACTCACATCTCTTGTTTTGGAAAGAAAGGGGCACGCCTGAATTTTCAGGAGAGCTGAATTATTCCAAAGACAGAGTACCACTTACCAGAAGTACATGGTCTCCTAGATTGCATGCAATCACTGTCACAGTCTTTGTGACCTTTGACACATGGGCCTTGCATGGTCTCCAGCTATGTTCATACAGAGCTCAGTGGCAATCAAGAAGCCCAGGTTCACGCCCAGAACATGGGCTTCTATTGGAATTACCAAGGGCATATTATCAAGCCAATTATTGCCGCTTTAGCAGCAGTCTGATTTTAGGTATTTAGGCTCTCTCAATACAAAGAAGGGGGTTTGATGTATTTCTTCACTAGCGCTGGTATATTGTGTGTTTTCATTATGTTCCTAATTAATTTTGTAACTGCACTAGATTGCAGCGACTCATTTTAGGGAAAGGCATAACATCTCCAAAAATACAACATGCTATTGGCTCGAAGGGCAGGACTGTCTGGAGTTTGTCAAACCTGGCATTGCTGACTTGGTGGGATGTCACATAATTTATTTTTTAAAAGTTTTTATAATTGCAAAGGTTTGCTCTGTTCTCAATATCTATCAGCTAGACCCTTAGGCTGGTATTAATGTATAGTAAGTTGACCAGATAGGCCGTGTCACCAGGGGCACCCTATTCAGGGCCATCTATTCCTTTTACAAAGCATTGTAATTTGAAATCTATCTATCTGGCCAGAATAGAGAAATAAGGCGTTACATTTTAAGGATCGTATATTGTATTAATCTTTGTAATCAAGACAACCAAGAAAAGATTTTCAAAGCGTACATTTGCCAGGATGAATACCTTTATTTCACAAAACAGAAAGCACCTAACACAACAAGTTTCTGAAAGTAAACAGTTCTTACTGGCATCCTGTTTGCCTTCTGCTCTTTATTTTTATGTACCTGCCATGGGTCGCAAGGGGAGCGCCATGGGTCGCAAGGGGAGTTCCATTGGTAGCAAGGTGTCGCAGATGTGATCCCTGGCTACTTCTAAATGATAGTCCATGGCTGCATCCTTCCTCTTGCTACTTTTCATTGCCTCCTGCCTCTGCTGCAGTGCCTCACTAGGAACCCCTGCCTCACAGCTAGCACTGAATACAAGAAAAGAGCACAAGCCACCAACCTCTGAAGGGCCTAGGATGACTAGGTGTACTGGATTCTCCAGGACAGTCCAGGTTTTTCACCAGCTGTCCCATTAGATTTCAACAAATTTAGCACATGTACTGGTTTTCAGAGTGGGTCGACTAAAGACATGGGGAGGCACGTTTTTATGTTTTCATGGGCATTATTGCGGGTCGCTGGATTGAGAGCTCTTGACTGGCACGGAGAATGGGGGGCCCCCTCCAGTTACGCCACTGTGCAGCAGGCTGGCAAGTACATATTTGTCTAATAAAGCACTTTGAATCCTCGAATCTGGCTTTGACATACTGGTGGAGCAGTTGATTGATATATAAGTTATAAGCCAGCAGCTCTAGTGTATGAAATGTACAGCCACCACAAAATGATTTTAAGAATGATACATTGGTTCCTGTAAAGCAACTTTTTTGTTTGACAACACTATTTTCCAACAGCTTAGGGGTGTGGCTTGCTTCGCCCCCAGTTACGCTTGTTTACATGTGGGCCGGTGGGAGGAGCGGGTCCTCATCTGAATTGGGTCACCCATGTAGTACAATGGTGGCGTTACATAGACCTTGTTTTTGTTATTTGGCGGGGTATACGATCACAAGCTGAACAATTTGTGATGAAAATCAACACGAACAAACTAAATCACAAATTCACAGCACATATTGATGCAGTAGCTACCAATTTTCTATATGTCCACATATATGTCGAACAAGGCAAGATTGAGACATTCTTATTCCGCAAACCTACAGCAGACAATTCTGTGCTGCATGCAACTAGCTTTCATCCGAGACACCTTATATATAGTTTTCCCTAAGGAGAATTCTTAGGATACGTGCCGCTTTTAGCTTGAAAAATATTTAGACAAGTTTCAACAGGAAATTAAACATAGATTCCTGTTGGGTGGCGGAGCTTGCTCATGACCAAGATGGCTGCTTGAGCTTTGAGCTCCGTGATATCATCGCACTATCCTACAATTATCTGGCAGCTGCGTGACTAAAAATACATCGCGAGACGTGGCCCAAATCCGGCATCGAATCAATCCAGTTCGACAAAGTTACAGAGTCCTGACGGCAACCGCTCTGCCAGGACCCGATCCCCGGGCTGGAGTTAGGCTGCGAAGCGGTAACGGACCAGAGGCTTTTCCGCTAATGCAGCTGGAGTGCGAGTGCCACATTTAACTACTGGGATACCTGCTGTGCTCACAGCACCTGTGAGCTATCAATCATCGTTACATGCCACGGGTGCAGGCTCGACCCTCGGCGACACGCGGCTTAGAGGAGTTTGAGGTCCCTCAGCATAGGGCTGCCAGGAGGATCTGCGGCGCTCGGCGGTGACAGCCTGTGCAACTGTGTCCCCGCCGCTGCTTCAACCCTATTTGCCCCTGAAGTGCGAGTCGAAACTGAGGGGTGTCTCCCTCCTGGATTGAGCTCTTTGCTGGTGTGGTCTGGGGGTCTAGACAGATGGGATACGCACAGCACTCCGGGTCCGCCATCTTAATACTGTGAGTGGCGGGCGTGCTAGCTATGGCAAGTGACGACGAGCTGCATCCATGATCTGTGGGGGCTGCTTTCCTGGGCAAGGTCGGTGGAGTGTTTGAGGAGGCCCCTGAGCTGAGAGCGTGCTGCTTTATGGTCTTGCTGCTATAAGCCTGGGAGTCTGCGGTGATCCTGGGGCTGCGGCGCACCTGTCCATGGCCCTCGCCCTTGACTGTGACGCCTGAGTTGTGTGGCTCTACCAGGCTGTGACCGTCCTAGTTGCAGCCTGTGGCTGACTGCCTTACCAAGGCCCCGTTGCTATCTACTGAACAAAGAACGGTGCAGTGCACAGAGACATTGCTGTGATCAGAAGAGGTTACTAAAGGTGTTCGGAGGAGCTGGGACAGCAGTGGTTGTGCGCTTCACCACCACTAAAGAACCTGCCTGGGTGCTAACTTTCAACGGCGCCACACTTGTGCGCTGGTATACACACTAGAGTTTGCGTTCATCTACTGGTGCAGGCTCTGGGAAGCAGGGGCCCGCGTCATCCTACGCAAGGAGTCACCCCTCCGGACTGTTTGCTAGTGGGGCAGACTTTATTGCCATTTCTCATACTGAGCCCCAGTGAGGGGGGTAGAGGCGGCCTGAATGGTGGCACATATTTGTTGCAAGGATGGGCAGAGTGGACAGAGCGCAGCCGAAGCTTTCTTTTGAGCAGAAAAGATCGAAGTCCCATGACGCAACTACTGAAGACGCTGCCAGAATGCAGGGCTCCACGGCTGAAGACCCTAGCCCTGACATCCGAAGCATGCTGATGGCATGGAGAAAAGCCTGCAGAGTGGCATTACATCACTGGGTACAAAGATGGACGCTTTATTATACAGGATGGATAGAAAGGTTGAGCCCCTAGACAAACATGCTGAACGGCTAGATATGTCGGAACGTGGGATCATGGAGGTGGAGGAAGCACACACCACACTCGACACTGAACACATCCTGCGGGTCTTTTAAGACAAAACTGAGGACTTGGAGGCACGTTCTCGTCGCTGCAACCTTAGAATTGCTGGCCTTCCGGAGGCCACCCCATCTTGCAACATGGAACATTTCATTGAGAAACTGCTGGTCACCTTGTTTGGAGAGGGAACTTTTTCCACTATGTTTGTGGTGGAGAGGGCGCACTGCTCCTTGGGGCCCGCCCACCCTCGGGGGTGCCACCTAGACCAAACATTGCCAAACTGCTCAACTACCAAGACAGGGACGCTGAGTTGAGACTGGCAAGGGAAAAGCAACCTCTGTCTTATGAGGGCTCCACAATCTCACTATTTCCGACTTTACCATCCGAGTGCAGGAAGCGCGCTGGCAGTTCGTACCTATGAAGAAACAGCTACGAGATCTGGGCATCGGCTACGCCATGTTGTATCCTGCAAGAATCCGGGTTAACAGACAGGGCTGTTCCCACATCTTCACTGATCCAAAGGCCTTGCAGAGGGCTTTAAAGGAGTGGTCCAAGGAGCATCGCCATAGCCTGGAGCGGCACCAGAGGCAACGGGGGTGTCACTGGAGGATCAGGACTAAAAGTGTCCGGACACCCCTGGGCGATAAGTATGGTCTTATGGTAGGTTGTTGGGGGGGTGAAGGTGGACACATGGGTTACCTGGGTACTGACTATTGCAGCCTGGAGCTATCTCTTGACACTTAATATAAGGGGGTGGTGACCCTCGTTTAGTTACAGGATCATTATAGATCGCATCTGGGTCGGGCTTCGGGAATGGTGCTGAGAGACGATTGAGACGGAAGCTCAGTGGTGCGTGAGAACCTCTGGCCTAGTGGGACTACTCCAGGACTATTGAAAGTGGCTGGCTTCGGTCCCCGAGGCACTATATCCCGGAAATAGACTGGAAATAGCTGGACCATTTCTCATACGACTGCTGAGGCCCGAGAATATGTCGATCACGTGGCTGCACACTTATAATCTGACGGTGCACGGGGTGAGCTCTTTTACGTCCAGGTAGTATTACTTGTTAGACGAGCAACATCCGCACGTGAGTGAATCACACTAGGGAGGGTATTTTGATTTGGGGAGGGGTGGAGGGGGTTGACTGGAAGTTCTAGGGGATGTACCGTGGCTGAGTTGGGGGTGGTCTGTCGTGGGTGGGGGGAGGATGGGTTGAGAGAATAGTATCGCTGTTTTTGTTGATTGATGTTTTTTGGTAGTTTGCACAGGGTGTACTAACCAATAATTTGCTGCACAGGTCAGGTTGTATAACAAGCTTTAACAAATAAGATGGTGGGACCCAGTAATGTTGATGTTTCTGTGACACTAGATACACTCCGCCGCTTATGTGGAATGTCCGGGGGCTTAATTACCATCGGAAACTGTGTAAGGTGTTGAATTTACACAGACAGAATATTGACATAGCCCTTTTACAGGAAACACACCTCCCACTTAATAGCCCATTACTCCACAGCAGAGGATTGTTAGATACATGTCTTAGGTTTTACTACAAATGCCCGAGGGGTGTTGAGCTGGGTTAATCCTAAATCTTCATACTCACTGGTCCAATTAGTCACGGACAGAGACGGCCGATATGTGATTTCCAGGTTTCATAGGAAGGGCATGGACTTAGTCATAGTGAACATTTACGACCCTAACTACGATTGCCCTAAATTTTACACAGCACTTGTAAAAGCTGCCTATAAGTACACAGAAGCACAGTTCCTTTGGGGTGGGGACTTTAACCTGGTTAGAAACCCAAACTTGGATAGATCGGGGGGACCCATGAGGCGCCCCTCCACAGCAGCTAGAGCACCTGAAAGCGCTATGGTTGGCCTGAACCTTTGGATGTTTGGCGAATGCGGTATCCGGATAGGGGAGGTTACACTCACTACTCTGCTTATCAAAACCTACATACTCGCATTGAATATTGGTTGGCTTCCTCGCCACTCATGGCACACACCGAGGAGTGCTTGGTTCTTCCTCATACTCTGTCAGATCATTCCCCCCTTCAGCTAGTTCTCACCACTCCTAGGAAGTCTATACCGCCATTCACTTGGAGGTTTCCCCCTATTCGTTGCTGGAGCCGGTCTTTAGAGAAGACCTGGCCAAAGCTATAGAAATGTTTTTTACCATTAACGTGGGGTCAGTGGATAGTTTCCAGGTAGTATGGGAGACCTTCAAGATCTACATACGTGGTGTTTCCATGGCCAAGCACTCGTGGGTTCTCCGTTCTATCCGACAGCGGCTGGCTGATTTGGAAATGAGACTGGGTGCCTTGGAACGACAGCAATTAGCGGGTGCTGATGAGGCAATATCGCGTGAAATGAAAGAACTGCTGGGCGAATATCAAGAAGCAGCCGACAGCGAAGTCAAAAACCTAGGCAAATACGCAACGGAGCGGGTTTATGGGGATGGGTACAGGCCAGGTTCTGTACTGGCGCAAGTATTGAAGAAAAAGTGCAGAAAAACGCAGGTCACCGAACTCAAATCGTCTCTGAGGAGACGGACATAGCGGAGAGGTTTACAAATTTTTACGCTGAGTTATACACATCTCGGTGTTCCGGCACGGAGGATGAAATCTTAGATTATCTTGCGCATATCAAGTTGCCATTCCTCACCAATACGCATCGGGAGTTTCTTATGAGGCCTATAGAAAAAGACGAAATTCAATTGGAATTGTCGAGAATGAAAGCCAAGAGCACCCCAGGGGTAGACGGCCTCACTGTTGCTTTCTATAAAGCTTTTCTTGATCTCTTACTCCCGCTCCTGTCTGCGCTTTTTGACGACATGTGCATGTCGGGCACAATGCCGCCTACGATGAGAGAGGCGATAATTGTCGCCATTACCAAAAGGGGCAAGCCTTTGGAGGAGTACGGGTCTTATCGCCCACTCTCTCTGCTCAATGTTGACACCAAATTGTTTGCTTAGATTCTTGCTAAATGTTTAGTCCCCCTGGCACCGCTACTAGTGGCTCCCGAGCACGCAGGGTTTCTAACCGACAGGAACCTCACCTACAATCTTCGCACAGTGTTTGGGACCATACAACATATTAAATAGGACTCTAAAGCGGTTGCGGTCTTCCTCGACATGGAGAAGGCCTTCGACTCGGTCGAGTGGCCCTTCAAGCGTCAAGTGCTTACTAGAATGGGACTAGGCCCAGTCTTCCTTGGACTGATAGGGGTACTGTACAATTCCCCCTCCACTAGACTAAAAATAGGAAATTTGGTGACGGATGCCATTGCCGTCACTAGAGGACGAGACAGGGTTGTCCGCTGTCTCCCATATTATAAGGGCTGGTGGTAGAACCCCTTGCGTGCACGTTGAGAGAGTACCATAGCCACATGGGCATCCACTTCCCGAAATATGAGATCATAGTGTCTACCTATGCGGACGACACGTTATTATATGTCCGCGACCCGGAAAGTAATCTCTCTTTCTATCTTAAGGGAGGTAGTGCACTTTGGGGCGCTGTCGGGATTTAGGGTCAATTGGTCTAAGTCCATAATTTTCCCACTAACTCCGGTCACAACACCCTATGAACCGGACTACCCGTTTCAATAGCCCGCCAAGGCGATATGGTATTTGGGTATCCAGCTACACACGGATTCGGAAATTGTATTTAGGGAAAATTATGGAAGACGACGTCGAAACCTGGATTAGGATACCGTTGTCTCTGCTAGGCAGAATCTCTAATATGAAAATGGTGGTCTTACCCCGGAATCCCCATAGTTTTCCCTTGCTCCTTTTTTCACAGAGGCAACAAATTGTTGATAAAATTGGCCTGGGCTGGCAAACAAGCGAGGGTGGAATTGCAGTTACTTTACCATATCATATGGGGGTGGTTAGGTGCACCAGTTTCAAATTTGTATTGCAGAGCGGCACAAAGGGGCTACGCTTATTATTGGATGCACGGCTCGCCAGATATTCTGTTCCTCCGCATGGAATTTTTTTTTGCTGACCCGCTTCCACTGCCGGCCATGATATTCGAACCCACAGATCATAGGAAAGGGATACAAGATTCTATTTATTCGACCTGTCACGCTTGGCTTAATTTACTTCAATTACAAGTAGGGGTTCTACTGTACTCCTCGGTTATGCCAATTGAATAGATTCTATGGCTGGCTCCATGCAGAGACAGAGGGGTTACTCGCGCCTTGCGTTCATTGAACATTTTGACCAAGAGGGATTTATTTCACAACGGTGTAGTTAAAAACTGGGAAGAATTGGAGGGCTTGGCTGCAACTAGCTCCCTGCTACAGCGGTTTTAGTTTCACATAGTGCGACGTGCGCTGTATGACATATTGGGAGAGGACCTCCAAGAACCTCCTTAGTTGTTGCAATTGACCTGCATCATCAAAGCTAAGCCACCACACAAGATTGTCACTAACATATATAAGCCAGCAATGTCCCATAGGGCGAACCACTATACCAAAGCCATACTGGCCTGGCAGCGTGATTTACATCAAGCTATAGATGACTCTATGTGGACTTACTGTTGTGCTAGCAGACATAGACTGATACACTTCAAGTATGTGAACAGAGTGTATTACACTCCAGAGAGATTACATAGGTATGGGCTGAGGTGTGTGACACCTGTCAGCTTCCGACAGGTGTCACACACAGACTGCAGACTTCCTTCATCTGGCCTGGACTTGCCCGGGGGAGTATAAATTCTGGGAATGGTCTTCCAAGAATTGGGGAAAATATCTGACTCGACACTCCCTCCGGACCCTGCTCTGGCCCTTTGGGCTATTCTAAGTAGCTGTCCAAGGCAATACGTAGATTGGTAGACATGGGACTCCTCATGGCAAAACGGTGGGTAGCGATCAGCTGGTCTAGAGGCACTACATCCACTGTGGCACAGTGGTCGCACAACATGCTATACTGTAGTACACAAACCAAGAACTTCAGCAAACTACTTCCTCCCAAGAGCTGACCCAAGAATTTCTGGGGGCTTTACACAGCATATTTGTCCACTAGAGAAACTGATACGAATGACGTTGGTAACTCCACGCTCTATAGCAGTATCCATCCATACCCAACCTCTGCTGCATTACCTTAGACAACACAACACCACTATACCTTTGTTTCCTAGAAACACACCTGTGCTGGCGGGAGGGAATGCGTGCCTGCTGTCAGTCCAATATATTGGCATTTCACCTTAGTGGTACATTTATTTACAGATGATCTTCATGTGTTTTATATTTCAGTAATCAACTGACCGCCATGTGTTTATTATGCTTTTGGTATGATGCAACACTGTGCACCAAGAATGTTTTGTATAGAAAGTTCAATAAAAAAATGTAATTAAAAAAAACAAAAAAACAAAAACAAACATAGATTCCTGTTAGGAGGTTACAAGAAGAACATTTTAGAAAAAGTCATTAAAAAAGCCAACAGCAAAGAAAGAAAGGCACTGCTGAACCCAAGTGGAGCTGTCGATTTGGCGGAGAGTAATCCCAAAGAAAACACCTGACATCAAGGAAAACACAGTAAGACTGATTACAGAGTATAGTAAACAGGCTAATAACATCAAAGCTATTATTAACCAGCAATGGCCCATCTATGCGAAATGAAATAGTGATGAGTAGTCCAGAAACTGACACCAAGACTAGTTGGTTAACGCCCAAGCACGTTTTTTTAAAAGTAGCACTTGCCGGGCTTGTAAATTTGGGCTCGATACTTCCTCCATTTGCACAGCTTTCTCAACTAAATCCATTGAACTGAAAGGGCGCCACTACTTTTAAAGATAAAATGTTCACCGTAGAGTGTTTCACCTCGACCTCTCATGCCCAAATCCGCTTGGAGTTCCACTTGTTCTCCCAACATTGGATCATTAAAGCAAGATTCATTGCCTACTGTGCAAAAATCTAAATGGCCCACGCCTCCACCCTAAAGAGTTGCATATGGACACTGTTAAATAACCCCAGCACTTCCTGGAATACATTTTTAACATTCTGATTGGACGCATTAGAAGCCCACGATCTATGGGCGAGCTCGCTACCCATAGGGGTTGCCATCAAAGCCCTGACCAAACAAGCAAAAATACTATCAGTGGAACACGATGCACTATCCGTAAAAAAGCTATCACATGGCAGCTGGGCGTCAAAACTCTATGATCCAAAAACCCTACCACACTACCTGTCATCCTCCATGAAGCTATCAGTGAAACACCAGTTAATGAGATTACGATTTGGGCTAATACCCCTGATGGTGTACAATTATGGATGGAGGTACAAGGCAGATATGTCCTCCAGTGCTGCTTTTGCAACAACGGGGAAGAAAATGTAACACACGTTTTGTGCATCTGTAGAACTTTACTCCCCCTTCGAACTTATTGGTTGCGCCCCATCTGGAGAATTCGGAATGTGCGGACATGTCAAGAAGCCTTAGAGGAGTGTATGAAGGGGGACTCAGCACAAGTGGCCGCCCTTTTCATAAAATTTATGACCAAGATTAATTCAATTCTACCAGCAGATACCACCCATAAACCTTTGCTGTGTCCGATATGAATTTTCGTTCCTCTTTCTTTTAAATTGAGAGCAGAAAGTGTTTTTTATGGTTTTTTTGTATGAATTGCAATGATTTTAACTAATTGTGCAAATAAATCTATCTATCTTTTCCCCAATTATAAGCCAGCAGATCTGGTATAATTTAAGCAATTTTGACAGAAATTGGAAATGTAACAACCTAATATTTATTTACAAGATGAATGATTATGCAGCGTTACACCACTGTATGAACTTATTCCAAATGATGTAAACGGACAGAAGTTCGTTTTTGGTAAATTCTTTTATTCAAATGTAATCATAAGAAGGCTCCAGCCAACGCATTTCGTTCAATGAGAAATTAACTTCATCAGGCTCGAATAGTATGTATGCGAAGAGTAGTCCAATGGTGGGGTGTTGGATGTGGTGAATAAAAAGCAAATATACTTTAGATTGCACTGTTAACCCCGCACACTGGGAAAAATATAGCCCAATTGTGCGTGATCTAGTTGAATCTGGCAACACTGATTATTGACAGTTTGTAGCCCAAGATTTAGCAACCCGCACAAACCGAAATGTTACTGCACAACCGGGAAAAATATAGCCCAATTGTGCGTGATCTAGCACAAACTGGCAACACTGATTATTGACAGTTTGTACTTGGCAGTACACATCTCATGTTGGTGCTGCAGTGGCAATGCTAGGGCCAGGCTAAACACCATGCTTGAATTGTGTTTAGAAATCCAAATCACTCTTGTACGTCTGTCGGCTTTTGCCATTCGATAGCATGAGGCGGTGACGTTAAGCCTGACGCAGACATGGCCACAACAGCGACATGGCTAATCAGTTTCCGCTGTCAAAGCAAGGTGGGGTTTTAGGTCGAGCCTAAGGGCAGCGTGCATGCTCTGCGAGGCATGCTGTATTGGAGTATGCTCTTGAAGCCCACCCACTCCACCCATATTTGTCAATCTTATGTCATTGCCCTTTGTAAATTCTTGCTTCCAATTCGTAGAGAAGCTTGTTAGTCCCTCTTTAGTACCGCCTTGTCCACTTGTAACCTTCCATGAGAAGTGGCCCTTTTACTTTAGTTGTTACTCCATAAGGTAGCTTTATAAGTTGGTGAGCACTATTTTCTTTAATGCTCTTCCCCTATTCCACCCACGACATTGGAGCACCCGCCTGCTTTGTTTTAAATTGTAATATATTTTATTGAAATTACAGCGTGGTCCACTTTATAGCGACCACACTTATTTAATATACTGTGGGGTCCGCATTAACTTTAGCGGCTGGGCCTATTTAATTATCAGCCGCTTTCACTTTAGTGGCCGTGCTGCAAAACTTTTGAAGTTACTTTTTTTTCTAACTATGGGTGAAATCACAAAATGCGGTTTCATGACAATGGTGGCCACACTCCTTTGTTTAGACGCTGCTCATGGTAATCTGAATATGAGAGCAGCGTCCAAAAAACAGGGTATGGCCACCATTACAGTGGTCTCGCATTTGCGAGAGTTTGAGCTCTTGGCATTAAAAACAACAATGCTTTTAATATATGTGTTCCTTTTAAAAACACATGAATAAAAGGCATTGTCATTTTCAATGCCAATAGCTTAAATGCTTGAAAATGAGAGACCTATTGCATTGAAAATGCTTGTTCATATATGTTGCCTCTCATAGACATAAAAAGGATCTCCACTTCGCAAATAGGAAAATACAGCTTGATAGTGGTTTTAGGCAAATAAATCAAGCAAAGATCTGACTTGGAAACCTCCTTTAACAGTGGTCGCTCTATTTCATTGAGGATCAAAACAATAGCTGACAACGTTTCGCAGTGACCGTTTTAGTAGTTTGATGGAAAGGGGAAGCAATAGTTTTAATATTTCTTACCAAAACACAGCATGGACTCACGGGTGCACTTGGATTGTATTTATAACATTAATAATTTTTCTATCTCCTATATCTATACTTTAAACATTTAAGGGAAGATTCTTGTTCATTTCGGAATGAAAGGTGTAATATTTTCCAAGATGGGCGCCACATTTCCTGCAGTACAGAAGGAATTGTTTTTCTATTTTCAGGCAATCACTTGTCCCAAAAGGTTTACAAAGACGGTTTGGTAGGTATGCTACTGTGGCATCGGATTGGTCAGCGAACGGACTGAGCATGGTTTCTTTGGGTCAGCCAACACAAGCGAGTATGCTGCTGTTAACTGCTAACCATGGCTACTTATTTTTGATTATTAAAATCCAGTGATTTTGATGAGGTTATAGATGGCTTAATCTTAATTTGTCCTGGTAGGATAAGGTATTATATCCCTACACCCTAATGTCCTTGTTCCGGTCATTCAGTAGCGAGGAAAGCAATCCACAAGATATAAGGTAGGTTTTCCAAGTCATTTATTGAAGTGATACAAATGCAGTTGATGAGCCCATCCTCAAACGACCTCCATCTCTGTAGTTCTGTTCCTGAATTATGTTAGGAAACGACCCGACCCAGCAATGAGAATTGAAGAACATGGAACGCCATTTGTAGGATGACAGACATTGATAAGATACAACAAGATAGCACCCGCTAAAGCACGTGTGTGAAGAACAACAGGGGCGTAACACAGGCCCCGTAGTGTGGGGGCCCGCAAGCTACAGGTGGCCCCCTCAGCACAGAGCTTTCACCCAGAGCTCCTGATAAAATCCAGAGCAGCACCCCTCCATGCACCTAGCAGGAGGGCCATTTCAAATTTTGTTACGCTACTGAACAGCAGGCGCCGTGCTGTAGCATATAACAGTATTATAAACCTATGTCCTAATGTCCTTGTTCCAGTCATTTACCTGTGAGGGGATTTCACCTCATGCACAAAACCTGATAGCAGGAGTGGCCATGACATAATTCCACCCCGCAAGGGTGGTATAAGTCATGGCCAATCCCACTGTAGTGAATGCTCACACACAATAAGTAACTCTGTTATAGCAGCAGGGCAGGCAATACACCAACTAAGATGTGTGGACCTCTCCCAACCACACATCTAAACATTCTATCATTAAAGCATGCAATAGAACAGAGAACAGCCTTGGGGACTGTAGGCAAGTGCCTAAATGTACATCTAGTAATGCGCAAATACATGGCTGCCAAATAGAGATGTCTCTTTTTGGCGTTCATGGACCTCAGCGCAGCTTTCGATACACTATCAAGGGGAAGCTGTAGAATATGCAGATCAGTAAAGGCGCCAATCCCAAAATCATTTCACTGCTATATCAGCTGCATGCGGATGTAGAAGCAAGAATTAGGTTTGAGCCAAACGAGCAATGCACACCGTTTATAAAAATAAAACAGGGGGTTAGGCAAGGCTATGTGTTGGCCCCCATACTTTTTAGCTTATACATCAATGTCTTAGCTGATTTTCTGATTGATGCTGAATCTGACACCTCTAGAATTGGGAAAAAAGGAGTAGCACCACAGGACCTGTCAAGGTCTCAACAAAGTGTGGGGAGAAAGACTGCGCAAAAGAAAAAGAAAAATATTCTTTTGTTAGAAGATCCCTCACTCACCAACCTGGTTGGTGACATGCTTCATCATCAGGGTCCCACCCGGACAGCCGAGTGCTGTCCGGATGTGCTGCGACACCTGACTACAGTGGAGCAGGTTCTTTTTCGTGAAAGTGAGTGAAAAAAGTGAGTTAAAAATTGGCCAGATATGACTATGTGGAAAAAACTGTATTCAAGAGCTATCAGACAATGTTAAAAACATTTTTTGATACTTGCATAGGTTAGATTGACCATCAGTATCTATGTGAAGTGAAGATAAATAAAAAGGTCTACATGTTTCAACCTGTGTTGGAAATTGCCAGGTTTTCGTCAGGACCAAAAGTGAGTGACCTGGGCGGTATACACACGCTAAGGTGTACCCTGCCCTCGGTCACAGTAACCTAACTGCGTACTTACAGTCGGTGTCCTTTCATCCAGGATTTTGGGAAAGGAAAAGAAAAAACTCAAAATCGAGTGTTCAGTGGCCCATGGGAGTTGGGGTCATGCCTCTAACTCCTGAAGCACGATTTTGCCAGGAGGAAAGCCACTGCCGTTTCGCATATTCGCCGCCCACCGCGGATACAAGTTTCAAATGTTCAAGTTGTACCAAATAGACCTCGTTCAAGAACATTATGATAACGCATGCTGAGTTCAAAACCCGTGATCAAAAGAAGCGTGCGCCCTGGAGACATGCCTTGCCTCTTGACACGAAACGTTGAATTGAAACAGTCATGAGTGGGATGTATTGGGTGAGCTTTATAAATAAAGTTTTTTCATAAACAACATGGCTCTGTATATGACGGGTAGCACTAAGAATGTTCTGTACATTAGGTTTAATTTAGATTTGATTTAATTGGGCAGATGGGTTGAAACTTGTATTATGTGGTTTAACTGTGATTATTTATTTATTTTTATTTTTTTTAAAACCTTTATTGCAAGAAAGTAATACAAATACAGACCTACAACCCCAAGGGCCGGTCAGAAATAGTAAACATCATAGTCGAAAACAATACACAGCTCATCAGCCGACAACCCTTGGGTCCAGCAGCGATATTACACGTTAATGTATGGATCCTATGGCTGCAGAAGGATAAAAGAAAGGTTTCACATTTTACATTTTTTGAAAAAACCAACATAGAAACAAGGTCCGAGGTAATAACTGCAATTGGTGTGACCATCCCAGGTAGCAGGGGGGGGAAATCCAGCCGGAGAGGCTGGTCTGAAAAAGGATAAAGCTTCTCAGGGGGGAAGGAGGGGCCAAGAGTGGGCAAACTGATTATGTACAATAGGAAATGGATGTATGGAATGCAAGGTCACGGGGACAGAGGATTAGTAACGGATTCTACGAAAGGGGGGGTGCAGATCTCTCCACGATGCGCATTCCATTGACCCCATATCCTTCCCCATTTCTTGGGCCTGCCACGGGCGGTGTATACCGTTTTCTCCCTAAACATGCACCAATCCATGCCTTCTTTCCACACCAATGCCAAAGGTGCCCTCTGGGACCCCCACAGTTGGGCTATGTCCCTCTTAGCTATCATATTGCCGAGGGTAGCCCATTGAGTTTGCGCCACGCTATAGTCATTCGGTTCCCAAACATTCAATAGGCACCTCCTAGCTTCAGGCAATAATGACACACCCGTCACCTCTTCCATAATGGCATGCACGCGTCTCCAATATGACACCACATCTGGGCATTCCCACATAATATGGAGAAAAGTAGCAAGCATACCGCAGCCACGCCTGCACAACCCATCCAATGAATAACCCATCCTTATAAGGCGTGGACCCGTGACATAGACGCGGTGTAAAATCTTCAATTGCACCAGCCGGAGACGCGCCGGAATCGCTACTTCCTTTGGAGACGATATTGCGGCCTGTCAACCTTCATCATCCAACTCCAGCCCATCCGCGGTCCAGGCACTACGAAGCTGTACAAGAAGGTCTGAGCGGTCATTAATGAGCTTCTTATAAATAAGAGAGATGGTGCTATCAGGAACATGTCCATCAAGCACCCGATCTTCCAGGGGAGAGGACTCCGGGATAACAGTTCCAGTTGGGAATACCGATGCAAGTGCGTGGCGGATCTGGAGATAGCGGAAGTGCTCCCTATCACTTAGGTCAAATTCTCGTTGGAGTTCGGCAAAGGTTTTAATCCTATCCTTGACCCAGAGGTCCCCACCCCGACTAATGCCAATAAGATCCCATTTGTCGAACCCCTTCGTCACCCAAAGATTACCCAGCCTTTCGGCCGCGTAAAGTGGAGTTGCTCTAGTCAGCCTGTCCGTCCACCCCGTGGCAGCCGTCGCGCTACTCCACACTTGTACCGCCACCCTGGTGGGACCAGTAAGTTTATTCCCAGCCGCTCTAGAGTAGAGGGCCCTGATATAGTTGCCTCCCGGTAGCTGCCATTTGTCCATCTCAAATGCAGGATTCGGGACTGGACCATACATAGCGTGATTAACAGCACTCAATTGAGATGCCCAGTAATATCGTTTGATATCGGGCAGCGCTATACCGCCATCGTACCAGGGCAGAGTCAGTTTCGACAACGCGATGCGAGGCAGCCCGCCCCACACCAACTTCCTTTGGAGGCCCTCGATCTCACGAAAATAACTGGCAGGCACCAAATCGAGCGTATTTTGGAGGGCGTAAAGGAATCGGGGGAGAGACATAATTTTGAACAGGGCTGCCCTCCCTACCGGGGACAGTAGTAAACCACACCAAGCCGCGACGTCTGACCGAAGCCGACGGAGCGGTGGCAGTAAATTCCTCTCATACCTCACGGCAGAGTCTAAGGAGATATAAATCCCCAAATACGTAAAGCCGTCGTACGACACAGGTATCGGACAGACGCGGGGCAGCAAGGGCAGTTCTCCGGTAAGCGGATAAATACAGGACTTGGTCCAATTGATGGTCAAGCTAGAGTTTCTCTCGAAGGAGCCCAACACGTCAAACAACACTCCCAGTGATTTACGAGGGGAAGTTAGGTATAACAAAATATCGTCTGCATACAATGACACACGATCCTCAAAACCAGGGGACCAACTAATGCCTTTAAGCGACGGCTCCCACCGAAGCCACACGGCAAGGGGTTCAAGAGCAAGCGCGAAGAGCAGCGGTGACAATGGGCAGCCCTGTCGCGTGCCTCTTCCGAGGACAAAGGATTCCGAGGCCCTACCATTTACCACCACTTGGGCCAATGGTTGTTCATACAGGAGCCGAACCCACCCGATGAAATGTGGGCCGAAACCAAACTTCACGAGGGCCACCCACAAATACGGTCACTCTATTGTGTCAAAGGCCATCGAGGCATCGAAAGAAACCAAGATGGCCGGCTCACGAAGTGACCCCGCCCTTGCCAGAACGCCATGGAGGCGGCGAAGATTGAGCTCAGTATTACGGTGGGGGATGAACCCCGACTGATCTGGATGTATCAAGTCACTAATCACTGTGACCAGGCGATTTGCCAATACTTTTGCCAGAATCTTAGGCTCAACATTCAAAAGCGAGATTGGCCTATATGATGAACATTGATCGCGGGGCTTCCCATCCTTATGAATGACCACAATAGACGCCAGCCTCTGATCTCGGGGAAGGATTCCAAGATCTCGCAACTCCAGAAACATTCGGCGAAGATGCGGCGCCATCTTGTCTGGACACAATTTGTACAGCTCTACCGGAATACCATTCGGGCCAGAGGCCTTACCCGAACGAAGGGAACGGATAGCGAGCGCTATTTCATCAGCGGAAAAGTCCGCTTCCATAAGCTCCTTGTCTGATTCCGACAGGCTAGGCAACGCGATATCCCTCAGAAGCAAATGAGAATCTTCCTCCGGCCTGTCCGAGACCGGCGCGTATACTTTCTGAAAGTGCTGAGCAAAGACTGCAACTATCTCTATCGGGTCCACAACCCGCGTACCGTCCACCCTCTCCACAACAGACACCACACGATTCAACCGTTCTCTCTTATCCAACCATGCAATCAACTTCCCCGCCTTATCACCAACATCATATAAACGTCCCTGTTGCACACGATTCATCGTCCGAGCCGCATCCGTCACCAAAGCCCTGTAGTCGGCCTGTTTAAGGGCCAATACATGCAACCTCTCAGACGTAACCCCAGATTCCAACTCTTCTTCCAAGGCCGTGATTTCATTTTCCAAACATACAACCTCCTCATTCTTACTTTTCTTTGCGCTGGCAATCAGGGACAGGGCCTGACCCCGGATCACTGTCTTATAGGCCTCCCACAGGGAGACGGAGGAAGACACCGATCCCACGTTTTCAGCAAAGTAGTGATCCATGCATTTAACCACCGCAGCCCTAGTTTTGGGACTGCGTAGGTGCCAGGGGTTAATCGGGGCGACACGGCCCTCTGCTCCCAAGTGCAAATCAAGTGTGAGCCAAAGTGGGGAGTGATCCGAGATCTCCCTAGCCAGGTGTCGAATTTCTTTTACAGTGACCATCTGTGCCGCTGGCAATAGGATATAATCGAGCCTCGAGAGACTACCATGCGCTCCAGAGTAAAAGGTATATTGTGCTTGTCCAGGGGGCAGCTGCCTCCAGCTATCCACTAAACCCATCGCATCCAGGAAATCACCCAACCATGACTGCGATCTCAAGAGCGTCCTGGGGGGGCTACGATCATCGCTACCACTAACCACCGAGTTAAATGTCACCACCCATTATCAACATGCCCTCGGGGAAGCTCAAAACCACCCCACCCAAATCAGAAAACGTGGTTGACTGTAGACCCGGTGGAACATAGACAGAGAGTATGGAGAGCGTCTTCCCCTCCCAGCGCCCTGTAATGGCCGCGTACCGGCCACGATCATCCAGCACGTCATCGTCTATCTCCAAGGGGAGGGAGTTCCGAACCAGAACACCCGCCCCCCTCGAACCAGTGGTAAATCCTGAATGTGCCACAAGACGATACCCCCTCCTATTCAGCACATGGCAAGTGTTCCCTATCAAGGGCGTCTCCTGAAGTAACACTACATCTGGTGAAAGATGCTTCAAGTACTGCAGAACTATCCCCCGCTTGATCCTATCACCCAGACCATTCACATTCCAACTTAACACCCTCAGCCCCGACCCCCCATTGCAGAAGCGTAAACAGTGCCCCCCCCACAAAGAGACAGTCCCAACTGACGAAATATGCAGCGAAATGAAACCTCAGAGTAAACAAAGAAACAAAGACCCTCCCCCCACCCCCAGGAAAGTACCCAACACACACCCCCCCACCCTGCACCCCTGCGTCGATCCAAAAAACCACCCCAACTTGCAGTGTGCCTGTCGCCCCATTAAACTAGTCTACGAAAAGAGAGAAAGAACCCCTTAGAGGAGGAAGAAACCCAAGACCCCCCACCCCCGGGTAATCAATGTGTACACAGAAATAGTCAAACCACTGCTGCAAGTCAATATGGCCGGCACACCGGTGGGGACTCACTCCACCCGTTCCTCCAGGCCGCCTTCAGCGCCACTGGGCTGTTCTGATCGATCGCGGTGCGTCGGCAGAGTGTCAAGCCAGTCACTGGCAACCTCCGGGCGATCAAAAAATAGTGCGCGCTCTTCATACTCGACCCTCAAGCGGGCTGGGAACAGCATAGCGTACTTTAGACCCATGTCTCTGAGGCGTCGTTTCACACCCGTGAAGCTCATGCGTTGTTTTTGCACCGCTTGCGTGAAGTCCGGGTAAAAACTAATGGACGCATTGTCAAATTTTGTGGGTCCTCGGTGCGCAATGCCTGGAGAATAGCGTCTGTCCCGAAAGTTAAAGATCCTGGCTATAATAGGCCGTGGCACAGCGCCCAGTTTAGGCCTTCCACCCGGGACTCTGTGGGCGCGCTCCACGGTGAAGAAGTTGCTGAGGCCCTTAGGTGCCAGGTGGTTCAGCACGAGGTCCTCCACCAAAAGATCCGTAGACACTTCCTCGGAGCATTCCGGAACACCAATGATGCGGACGTTGTTGCGCCTGGCCCGGCTCTCGTAGTCATCCAGCCTACGGGCAAACAAGTTGTTAGAAGTCCGGAGATTGCGAACCTCAGCCTGAAGGTCCGAGACATCAGTAGTAAGACTTGCAGTCTTAATGTCCAGCGACTTGACCCGCTCATTGGTCTTAGCGAGATCCGTTCTGATGAGGTTGACCTCAATCGCCACAGTGTCTATCTTCGAGGTCAGTGTCTCGTACTGCTGACCCATGGAGGTCTTCACACTAGCAATGGCACCCATGAAGTCTCGCAGCGTCAAGTCTTCTGTCGCAGGAGAGCCCTCTCCAGACTCAAATGGGGTTTTACCCACCCCACCAGGGGAAGCGATCGATGGTATTAGACTGGGCGGCGCCCCCTCGGTACGTGACCCTGGTAGACCCCTTCTCGCCCTCTGGCTTACCCGCCATGGTAGACAATGAGTCCTGATGGACCTCTATTAGGAACCGGCGAGTATAGCTCTCCACAGTACCGCCTTGTGTAGTCGATGAAATATAAGAGGCAGGAGATGAGCAGGGAGCAGGCGACAGGATGTAGGCCAGCAGTGTCAACAAGCAGCAAACCACAGTGGATAGTGACCAAAACCGAAACCGAAAGTACCACGGGGGCAGCGATCAGACCTCAGTGGCCGTTGTTGTTCAATTGCCACCCGGGTACTTCGAAGAATCGAGGCCGTGGACGTCTGTCGGTATAGGCCATAAAGTTTGTGGTGCAGCAAGTCCGGTTCCCGGCGGCCAAATCGAATTCTGAAAGACGATATCTTGTCAGCAGGGCATCATCTAGTAGAACCCGTCGTCTAAATCAGGATACTGAACAGGATAGTCGCGGGAGGTGGAAAGGGTCTCGGGAGCCCTGTGCTCACCCGTCCATCTTGGATCCGCGCGAAGCTCCTCCCCTTAACTGTGATTATTAATAATGAAAGTCGTGGTATATGTTCAAAAAAGTGAATGTCTGATTGTTTATTTACAGTTACCTCTGAAGAAGGGCTGTTGATGCCGGAAATGCATTGGGTTTAATTAAAGAACACTGCTTTGAACTCAGCATGCGTTACCATCGTGTTCTTGAACGAGGTCTATTTGGCACAACTTGAACATTTAAATCTTGTATAACTGCGTGGCACCATGAATGTGGATGAAAGATGAAAAAACGAAAAACGTATGGATTAATAATGGCGAAACTTTGGCATAAACTCTGGTTTATATTTAATGATTGTTACAATCATTTACTTGGCAGTGTGACTGGGTTGGGGTGACTGAAAGCGTCACCTCACACTGTTTTAATTCAACGGTTCGTGTCAAGAGGGCAAGGCATTTTCCCAGGGTGCACGCTTCTTTTGATCATGAGTTAACAATGGACTACAGGTGGAGATTAGTTTTATGAGTGGGCGACAGCCACACTGCAAGTTGGGGTGGCTTTTGAGTCGTACGCAGGGGTGCAGGGTGGGGGGTGTTGTAACAGGGTTTCGTTGGGGGGTGGTGGGGAGTGTTTGTGTGTTTGTTTTCTTCACATGGCATTGTATAGTTTGCTTTCATCCTACTATTGTTGGGTCTCATGAGGGGGGGCTCTGGTCCTTTCTCGGGATGGGGGGTAGTGAGTTGAGACTGCTGACCTGGAATGTCAATGGATTGGGGGACAGAATAAAACGAGGGGTTGTGCTACAGTTCCTTCGACGCCACTCCCCTGATATTGTTTTGCTGCAGGAAACTCACTTGATTGGTAACGCTTGCCAGGCGATGAATAGACATGGATATCGGCTAGTCGCTCATGCCGGGTTCACCTCTGGCTCCAGAGGGGTGGGCATTCTGATCAGGTCCTCTCTACCCCTTGAAATTGACGAGATAACGCTAGATGATAGGGGTCGTTATGCTGCGATCTCGGGGAGATGGGAGGGCAAGACGCTTTCTATAATTACCACATATGTCCCCCCAGGCCTACAGGTCACCACCTATGCTGACCTTGGGCGGCTTCTACTGGGGCTACCTGAAGGTTTTCTGATTCTTGGCTGGGATTTTAACTCTGTGGTTTCTGGCACTTCTGATCGCTACCCTCCCAGGGACTTATCTAGATCTCAAATGTGGCTTAGTGAGCTGCTTGAAACCTTTGGGCTTATGGACAGCTGGAGACTTCTGCATCCCACACAACTGCAATATACGTTCCACTCGGGGGCCCATGGTAGCCTCTCCAGACTTGATTATTTTTTCATGCCTGCAGCGCAATCATCCTCCGTCAGGGAGATCCGTCACCTTCCATGGGGTATCTCTGATCATTCTCCCTTGTGGTTCTGTGTTGAGGCCGGAATGGGCAGTGAGGGGAAAGTGGCTCCTATAAATCCTTGGTACTTACGAAACCCTAAGACACACTCTGAGCTGGTGAAGGCTATTGATTGTTACTTTAATGAAAATGTGGGGTCTGTTTCTTCTTCCATCTCATTGTGGGAGGCTTTTAATACTGTTATTCGTGGGCATTCACTGTCATTGATTGCTGGTGCTAAGAAGGCTAAACATGAAGAACTTGTACGCGTCGAATCTGAAATAACTGTACTTGAGAGTGACCTCGGTGGTGATGCTACCCGTGCTACTTTGCACTCCCTTAGTTTGAAACAGGCGGACTATAGAGCCCTGGTGACTGATGCCGCTAAAGCCATGAATAGGGAGCAGCAAGGTAGACTGTATGACGTGGGTGATAAAGCGGGTAAGCTAATTGCGTGGTTGGATAAGAAAGAAAGAGTGAATCGGGTTCTGCCTGTGATTGAGAGGTCGAATGGTGATCGTGTTTCTGACCCGGTTGGGGATGTTGATTGTTTTTTGGACCATTTTCAAACGGTTTATGCCTCGGTCAGTGATAGAGATGAGTGTGACTCCCGGCTGTTGTTGCGTGATATTGCATTGCCCTGCCTCTCTGAGGAGGATAGGGCCTTAATGGATGCGCCTATTACAGTGGATGAGATCGCTGTTGCCATCCGTGCCCTTCGGTCCGGTAAGGCCATGGGCCCCAACGGACTGCCCATTGAGCTCTATAAATTGCAACCTGACAAATGGCGCCTCATTTGAGGGGTATGTTCCTCGAGGCATTTGATTCTGGTGTCCTTCCCACTGATCAGCGCCTGGCTACCATCGTTGTAATCCACAAGGAGGGTAAACCACGTGATCGCTGTTCTTCTTATAGGCCCATTTCACTACTAAATGCCGAACCCAAAATACTTGCTAAATTGTTAGCTAATCGATTGATTAAGGTGATTGGAGACTTGATCCACCCGGATCAATCTGGTTTCATTCCGCACCGTAACACCGCCCTTAATCTTCGGAGACTCCATGGAGTTCTCGCGAGAGCTGAGACTCTTACTGTGTTGCGTGCTTATCTAGGTTCCTGATCGATACTGTGACCTTATGCCCCTATTCGGCTATAAATCCATTTATTCCCTATATTGGCATAACCGTTCAAGTACGATTTTCTGAAAAGTCAGCTCTGGCCTCACACGAACAGAGCCACATTCCAGTATGACTCTCTGCTACTTCCTTTGCGACCAATTAGTGCAATGACAGAGCAGCAGTCACTATCTGATATTCCTAGATAACACTCCGAGTTCTTCAACAAGATAAAAACTTAGCAAACCTGGAAATCCCCGCTTGCTATGTTTTGATTAGTAATGGAACTCTAATGAGCAACTGATAACTGTCACTTCCTAGTGACATCTTTAATTGACGTCTTATGTCCAGCAAACTTGCGTCAAACCCGGCACCTGTCAGGTATAAATATTACCAACGTTGCCTTAAGCAATGAGCGAACCTGTTGCTGATGCCAGCTGCCTGCATGACCCTGTGTTGGTAAAAACTAGCACTCTGTTGCTGCAGCCTGCTATCCTGTGGTGGTGAAGCTGCTGATTACCATTATCGCCGCTACAGCGCGACCTATGGTGCAGTACGCTTGAGGAGCCGTGCAGCCGTCCTCTGCGAAGACATCCAGCCCAGCTGCCCGCGGACGCTGTCACCCCTCCTTCCTCGACGCGCTGAGAGAAGCCGCTGCCTTTCTCGTGTAGAGAAATCCAGTCCCGGCGCTTCCAGTTTACCCTCGCAGGTGACTGGGATATCGAGAGTGACCCCTGAAGGAGATACCAATCCTCCATCATTCTATTCAGAGGTATGGTGTTGACTAAACCCTTAGACGAGAATTCTTGAAACAAACCTTGGCAAAACCAACTTAACTTAAGCTACTTACTTACTCCCCCTTCTCACGTGTTAGGCTTAGGTCAGGCACACTGGGGTAGGCTTAGTTAGAAGCACCAGTTGAGTATGTTAGCCTAATGTATATATGACTGTATATATGTTTTATTACTTTTAAACCATTGTATGGCTAAGAAACCATATCAATGCTTTTACAGTTCTATTTCGCAATACTTATCTTACTGTACGTACTTTTTATAATAACAGTTATTGCAATTGTGGCAATACATTTCTCTTGTATGAGAAGAAAGACTGTTCAATAAATGTTAACCTTTATTGATAAACGCCCGTCTCTCTATTCTCTACATACTGTGAAAGTAAACTGCACTAGACTGACTGAGTGAAATCTGTGTCTATTGTTTCACACGACCCTAGAGATCGACTCTTGATCTGAGGAGCAAAGTTGTCATGTTGCACGGTTGTTGGAAAACTGAATCCCTTCTTGTCTGTGCCAAGGAAGCTGATCACTTCCTATGCAGAGAAGAAAGTTTCCAGTGACCTCTGAGCTAGTTGGTAACACAACCCAATTAAGTTTAGCATAGTCAGTGGAGGCCTGGAATATCCGCAGTTCCACGTCGATACTACTGTTTATGTTATTCCAATGCGCAGGGCCTAGTGGGAAACTAGGAACTACACTACATGGCGCCCTAACGTTTGGTAAGGCGATAAACTAACGCAAGACTTGTAGAGTAACTCAGTCGTGCATATTTCACACCCTTTCTCCCGTAAATACTCCAATAGACGTCTGGAGTGGGTGAAAGGTTAAAATCCGCCCGACCTTAGTAGGAAGAGATTCCTATGTAAAGCTCTGGTTTATTCAACGTTGAAGGATACAGTGTTCCAAAATATTGTGCATCTAATCTTTGTCTCCTTGGAGACCTACTCTGCAAACCTCGCATTTTTACAATGCCAGGAGAAAACGGAACCTCTGGGGCCGCAGCAGATGCGACTCAGCAAGGTCCCGAATACACAGACCCGGGTGCTATGATCATCCCGGTCCAATTAAGAAGATCTATAACGTTAAAACTTATAGAAAACGGACTGCCACCTCAAGGTGGTACAGTAATTTTCGTGATAGAGGCTCACGAGTATCGGCAGACAGAGGTATTCTATTCATGGATAAACTTTCCAGCGGTAAACGCTATAACACAAGAGTTTCACTGTTACAAAATAGAGGAACCTCCGGATGAGTACGCCCCTTTCGAGGAGGTTGAAATTCCACTTAAATTTCAAGAGCACCTGCTCTGGTTTAATGGCGCCCTAAAACACAATGATCACATTACCAGGCTCGGTCCACTAGGTAGACCAGGAGCCACGTGGCCGGTTCTAGCCAGCTACACACCACATCCTGACATTATAAGAATGTCTAGAGAAGAGCTGTTAGCACAGCTAAACACATTAATAAAAATACATAGGCAATTAGTCCAATATGTAATACGGACTGCAACAGTCCAGCCAGCTGTTAATACACCACAGCTAACCCCTCATCAGGGGAACACAAATAAAATTACACCACAGAACATACAGTCATGTCTTGGTAAAACACCCGTAAAACGGGAACAAATTCCTTTCTGGTTAGCCCAGAAAATCACTCAAATAGAGGCAGCATTTCCTGATACTACCCCCATTGAGAAACACAGAATCTTGACCATCTGCCTTCCTATGGGAATCGCACCACACGTGGAGGACTGTGACACTTGGGGTACAGTCTTTGCTTCCATTTACACAAAAACACACGGTGTTCCGTCTATGGCGGTAATACCAGAAGTGCTAAAACAAATTCAAAATGAATTCGGTCCAGAGCCCGCTTTAAATCTAGGTATGAAATTACTGAAAGATTTCAAGCAGGTCACGGCTATATTATTAGCCAACATAAAGGGAGAAGCAGCATCTGTGGCGATTCGCCAGAAATTGAGGGAAACAGATATAAAAGATCCTGTTGAGCTTGCAAAAATCATAGAAAAATGCTATGAAGAATTAGGTAGAGACAGCTTGGGTGGGAAACCAGTTAAGCCCCAACTGCTCAAAAATCCTGAAAAATTATTTATTAAAAATAATTTAAACACTCCTAAAAAGAGCTGGGATGGAAATAAACAATCCACGCCCAAGGAAAAAGTTTTCCAGTCCAGAGGAAGGTCTCCTCGACGGAGGGAAAGAACTCCGACTCGAGAACGCCAGTCTCCCCAACGGGAGCCCTCTGAGAAAAGATATAACCTTAGAAATAGGGATAATCTGAAAAAACCTGATAGATATCAAAGTATTGATACACGTCCCTCTCGATCTCTTCCACAGAATTCGGAAAGAAGAGGACGGTCAGACCCAGGAGAGCACACCAAGTCCAAAGACAAGGAACCTGCTCAAAATAAGAAATCTCAATTTCAGAAAAAGAAGGTAGCCAGTATTAGAGTAATCAACCATGCCGAGAATACTGAGGACACAGTTGAAAAACGGGGAGTGGGCATTGACAATGTTGGACAGTGCAGCAGAAATCAGTATAGCGCGCAAGATCTTGATGAGTCATCTGGAGACAGTGGACACGAATGAATACATTCAGGTTGAAACTGCCGACGCCAGACTTAGCGAGCCCCATAAAATATACGAAATAACATTGCGTATGGAGGGTGATAAGACTAGGAAAATTAAGGGTCTATTTTGGGATAAGCTCTCAAAAGGCTATGATATTCTGTTAGCTGAAAAAGATTGGCCCCCGGAGTTTGTCAGGGAGTGCCCTCGTGGCGAAGAAGTGATTATGCCTGCCTTCTCGAATCACATACCGATTCATAAAAAATACACATATGCAAGGAAATGGGCAGTGGCCCAGGCACCTGCATTGTATAAAAATCATGTAGGATGGGATGAGGATTCACCGCCTCACAAAATCCAACTAAAAAGTGAACCAACTGCCCAACGGCAGTATCCCATAAAGCAAGAAGCTAAAAAACAGGTCAGGGAGATCTTAGATCAACTTGAGTACCAGGGGGTGATTGAAACATGCACCTCTCAGATGAACAATCCTTTGTTTCCTGTCTCCAAGCCAGACAATTCATATCGTCTAGTTTTGGACTACAGACACCTTAATACATGTTGCAAAACTTTTGCAGTACAAAACTCGCATAGTGCAGCCCTAATGAATAACATAGTTAGGAAAAAATATAAAACGACATTAGACATTTCTAATGGTTTCTTTTGTCAAAACATTGCACCAGAAAGCAGATACTTGACCGCTTTCTCTGCATTTGGGTCACAGAAAAAATTCTGTCGACTCCCACAGGGGTTCAAGAACAGCCCAGGACTATTCTCAGCCAGGGTAACAGAGTTACTACAAATCTATGATGATGAAGCATTGTCTTACGTAGATGATATTTATCTCACAGACGACGACTTGGATACTCACTTGAAAAGAGTGAACACCATTATACTTGGGTTCGCAGCAGAGGGTTACAAATTCAACTTTAAAAAGTCCCGAATTGCCCATCTGACAGTACTATTCTTAGGGTACGAATTATCAAGTGAAGGGAAAAGCCTAGCGGACAACTTCTTAGAGAAGTGCGCTGTACTCCAAGCTCCAAAAACGCTGAAGAATTTACAATCAATACTAGGTTTTCTGAATTTCGGAAGAACTTACATTCTAAATTACGCAGAGAGGGTTAAACCTCTCTACGAACTAATTAAACCTGATTTAAAACAAATCAATTGGACTCAAAAACACACAGAAATTTTGAGATCACTGCAAACAGACATGTTAGCAAAAACAAAATTAGATACACGTGACAACACGATCGATCTTGTAATCCGAGTCATCCCAGGAAGATGCGGATTCACGTACCTAACCTCTAATGAGGGAGAAAAGGTACCAATTTCAATTAAATCTCACTTGTACACACAAGCAGAAAAAACATTCAGTCACACAGAAAGAACTGTGAACGCAGTGCAAATCGCATTAGCAAATGAAAGAGAACTAGCACACGGCAAACGGATTAATATCCTTACAGCGGAATCCGCCTTCGAGGCGCTATTCAGCCCAGTAAACCTGCCAACAGTGTCACTGGATCCGAAATGGATACAGTACATAGATTCTCTAGGAGCGGAAGACGTGAAATACTATTTCGCCCCGCAATTTGAAGAACTGAATGATTTAGAATATGAAGAAGAATATCCTCTGCCAATCGAAATCCTGCCTCTCCCACAATACGCCTGTATAATCTATACAGATAGCTTTGTACAGCATTTTAATGTAGAGAGTAAATCCTACAATGCAGCATGTGCGATCATTAAAGGTCGTTGGCTGTGCGGTAAATTCAGACCGAAAGTAACAAAAACTGAATCAGTAAAGTACTGTTCGGTTCAAAGAACTGAAATCAGATCTTTAAAGATGGCGCTCGAAAATGCAGAACGCGAATTCCCCACACTTATCGTGTGCGATTCTCATTTTTGCGTCAACTCTTACAACAATAAACTGCAGAGTTGGATCGAAAACGACTACAAAGATGACACAGGTGCCACAATAAAGCATAAAAAGCTCTGGAACGAGGTAGCTCTTTTACACAAAGAACTACAAAAGACTCACGTGATTCACGCACAGAGTCTTCAGCGTGATGGCGTTCACGTTGCAGGGAATTCATTGGCTAATACAGCCAAAGCGGAAGCAACTAAACCGGCTTCCGTAGCCACAAAAAAGCGTACAGATAAGTACATAGACGGGGAAACCATGCTAGCAGTAAAAACGACCGTAAAAGGCGACTGTGCAGCACTACCCGTAAACTATCCACTCAATTATGCATACATAATCGATGCAAACTCCATTCCTTTTGCTCGAATCCCTGGAGTGGGGGATAGAGTGATTCCAAACATGAACAGGAGAATATTTTTAATAGCAGACGCACACATGGGTTTGGGTCTAAGGCACAGAGAGATCAAGGAATCACTGACTGAATTACAATCAGTATTCTGGTGGCCGGGAATGAGTGTAGAACACCAAATATATGCAAACAACTGTGAAAACTGTAATAGGGATCGCAGTAGCGAACCTTGCTACCGGCTACCAGTCAGAAAGAGCGTAACGCTGCCTACACCCCGTCCTGCGTCCTATTAATAGTTAAGACGAAAAGCACTTAAAAAATGAGGCCACCAGCGCTCGGCTGACGCTAGAACGGTTATAAAAGATTTGCGAGTCCATATCGGCACATACGCAATTACCACGTTCCATTCTGACCAGGGTCCTGCTTTCAGCTCTCAAGCTTATAAGGAGGCCATGGCCGGCATGGGAATTGGGTTGCGGTATTCTTGTCCGTCGCACAAGTGTGGTAGAAAGAAAAAACCGGGACATAAAGCAATCTATAACAGCGAAGGTATTAGGTTCAGGCGCTGGGTGGGTCAAACATTTAATAAGTGTCCAGACTAGTCTTAACAACATGCCAAGAAATTCTCTAAAAGGTTTCAGCCCATACGAACTATTGTTCGGAATTAGAATGAACGTTCAGGACCTCGATAGTCAGATGTCAGTGGTACAAGAAGAAACAACACACTTTGATGTAAAAGACCGTTTGGCTGTTTTACAGGAACTGAATGAAATAAGAAAATCATTAAGCAACATAAAGTTAAAGCAACAGCCAAGTACCACTGACGAGGCACCACCCGCAACAGCCCCAGCAAGGCCTGTCTGGATTCCAAAGATTGGGGATCTAGTCAGAGAAAAGATCGCGGTGAAGAAGGAATTTGGGCCTTCTTACAGAAAAGCAGTACCTGTCTTAGCAGTCACCGGAACAAGATCAGTTGTGCTACCGCCCCTTGCTGGTAAAAAGGAGAACAGAGTCGTGTCCATCGATCTGGTAAAACCACAAGCATGTGGCCTATAATCAACAGTAGGCCCAGTGGACTCCCAAGAAACAACAGAATACCCAAACTTGCAACAATCCAAGAGGTTCAAACTGAAAGACTCATCACATTCGATCAGCCTGCAGTGCACAATGAAGGACTATGCAATAATGCCATGGAACTCGTGCCTCTTGAAACACAGATTGAAACAGTTCGTCAAGAAACAACACCAGTCTACACTAATGTGGCATCAGAAAGTGCTACCGAGAGACAGATTGAAAAAACAATCCCATCAATTGACAGAACTGCCTCTGGTTATTTCATCAACTTCGACAACTTCTCTGAAGATTTAAACGACCCCGAAGTGATGCCAGAAACAAAAAAGTCTTTTAAAGAAAAAGCAACGGAACTCTTTCATCAACTGAAGGAAATCTACCTAATTTCCCCTTGGCTAGAGTTCTGGTTCGGTCTAGGTGTATTTTTCCTCCTGCTTTGGCTCATCATGGTACTATGTTTGGGAAAATTCATTGAAGGAAAATATATTACAATGGACACAGCAAGTCAGAACATCAACCTAGTCCTGAAACCACACAGATCATCCCACGTGAAGAAAAGAGAACTGTCAACAGTAAATGTCACAGCAATTCCAATACCTGGTGGGGTAGTATGGGAGAAAACAGACTATGAGATCTATGGTCCGGTCGAAATCCTGAAGTATCCTCATCAACTAAAGGTTTCCTTAAGTGACTTTGTGACACCAAGTACATTCTCTGATGATTGGGACTTTAACAGTATTAATGACATGATGTCTGATTTAGTAATGTCAGCTAGATTCACAGATCATGATTATTTACAAGGTTCATCTAGTTATGAGCAGTTATTCTGTTACACCCATTATGGGGATCATTACTTGCATAAATCTGCACAGCCTAGAAATGTTTTTATGTATAACCAATGGGAACATTGTTCTACACCACCTAAAAGCAGTTCTAAAGCATTTTTTGAGAAATTCAAATATTTTTCAGGGTTTAACACCAGTGATGCAGAAACGTTTTATTATAAACTGTTAGATAAAACAGGAATGAAAACAATGCTGACAAATTCTAAATTGATATATTCAGAAGCATTTTATGACAAAATGATGACATTTGGTTTTGATTATTGGAAAAATAATATTGAAACGAAAACAATTTGGGGTACAAAAGATTGGCAGGTGCAAGGCATAGAAGCACTATTTAGAACCTGCATGATACCAGAACAAATGTTATTTTTAAATGACACTGTACACCAAACATCTTGTCTTGGCCTAGCTAAGAACAAAGAAATGAAAACACCGTCTATACCAAAGCCAATAGCTGAGAATGCAACTGCAGATAATGAGTTAGACGTGTCAAACATTTTACATTTCAACAGAACACATCCTGATTGGAAAAAGTGGTTAATCTGGCCTACAGACACAAATAGCTGTCAAGATAGGTTCCTGAATAAAACACAGGGGTTAAAAATGACCAGATTAGACTCAAGATACTCCCAGAGACAACATCCAGGGATTATAACAACATACAGTGTAGGGAAACTCTGCCTTGAATGGCTAACTACATCCACACTGGCTGAAATTAAGCAACACTTGTCTTTATTAAAAGATGGTGCTGATTTGCGCGACTTCATTCTTGGACCACGCAAACAGCGTCAAAAGCGTTTCATAGCGACCAGTATCTATGCTGCTTACAACGAGGCTTGGAAAGTAAAGCAAATTGAAACTGCTGAAAAAATACGAGAAATTGATCGTATTAATTTGGAGAAATCACTTTCTGTGGTAGACAATGGGTTAATGACTCTGTCTTCCAGAATATATTCTTTGGACAATATTGTATCCTCTGCCTTTGATGTGATAGACAGAGATTTGCTAATGTTACAACATGGCCAGTCTCAATTGCGCTCTATTATAGAATTAGGCTGGACGCTGCAAAATCTTCGTTCAGGCTATGTGCCTTGGCGTTTAATCAACACAACGTCATTATTTTCCAGTTTTAACCTTACTGATAAACAGATCAGTTTGGCACAGAAAGGAGCAGACTATACAATCCTGAGCATCGAAAAACTCGAGAGATTGCCATTGACAATGTCAGAGAGCCCTGTCATTGAATGGATAATACACGGAATTATCACAATTCCGATAACAACTTTCCGATTTCATAAATGCCTTGAGTACATACCTGCTGGCCAATATGAACAATTGGGTAAGGGATATGTAAAATCCGAATGGAAATTACCATACACTCATTCTTGCTATAGTGACAGCGACAAAAATGTATTTCTTAGTGGTGACAACTGTAAACACTCACTAAGCGGTATACTTTTGTGTCAGGGTATTAATTTACACGGAGCATGTGATGGAAATTCAAACAACCTCCCATGCCACCAGCTAGTCACACCTGCAACTCAGATAGAGCCCTTCTTTATGCAACTCGCAAACGGGAGTTACATTCTTAGAACGGATCACAGGTGCTGTGGCCTCACGCCAGGGAAAAGTTATCTAGTACAAGTAACGTCCATGGTCAAATGTTGCATGCAAGCATTGTTCCCGAGCGGGCCTCCAGACATAGTGACTCCCCTCTGGCCTCGTCTGAATCTCTATTCTATACGAATTGATACATTAAGCAAAATGAAATCTGTGCTTTTACAGACAACAGTGCCTATAACGTCATCTAAAGAGACGTATGATCTTCTAGTCGCAAGGACGGCTACTGAAGTCCATGACCTTTTATCAACAAATTGCCCCGTGCATTTCGTAGAAATGTTCAGCCAACTCCTTAACATGTCTAGTGCAACAAGCATCCCAGGCATATTTAAGACAGTCTTTACGGGACTGCTAACACCCTTCCAGGCAATTTTGGGAATATTTCCTAATTTTGTGCACTCCATCTTTGGTGGTATACCACTATTTTTGGGACTCATCGCAGGGATTCTATTTTTGACCATCCTGCTACGTTATGGCAAGCCTCGGCTCAGACATAGCTCCCATGGGAATGGAAGAGACAATCCTAGCAATGCGCTACAGGGACAGGATAACTAACGTCCTCGGATTGGCCAGGCTGAGAGATCTAAACATGACCTGGTTCCTTTCATTCAGACCGATATGGCAAAATTGCATTTTACCTGTGCTACGGTGTATGCTTTGCGGCGATGAATGCGTGTTGGACATCTGTCTTTCACTTCCATCAGCAGTACCAATGGACGTCGATACTTTGCTAAGTCCAATAACGGCTCACGCATTGTGTTGTCCCCAGCGGCTACCAATCCTGATGACGGCATTCGTGGAGACTCCTGTACTACTGCCAAGTGGTAACAGTGGAGCGAGTGACAAAAGCAACATCATCCAGGTACAACGTTCCGTGAGCATTGCTGGTCCTGCCTTCGATGACAGCAATCATTCTCACACCTGCCAAGTAACAGCGCTATCTAATTTGGTTGAACTATCACCTGATTTTGTAGACCAATTCTTTGCGAGCCTGTCTGATACGATGTTCTCACCCATAGAGAAACAATAACTTTTGAGAAGCTTTCCGACACACAGCGTTCCCATGAACTCTGAATTCGGCCTTCAGTTTTGATCAACAAAACTGCCAGGAGCTTTGGAAATCTATTTTCTTTGAATTGGACAATTTTTTTCTAATATTGACCCTCTTTTTTTTTGGCACGAACAATTCTTTGCTTAGCGTAAAAACTATTCTTAGAGAACAGAAGCTTCACACTTCTATTTCTAAGCACATTTAGAGACATAACAACATAACACCAGCCTCTAGCACACATGTTATTACAATGCATTTTTATGTGATGATTTATCTCGCCTTTCTTCTGTCAGAGATACTTCATGTGTAATTCTTTTTGCATAATCGTTCATTGACTTCATATGCAATAATTTTTTGAATGATTACTATGCTTTAAAAAACGTACAGTACCTAAATTCCATGTATTACAAGTACGCCTATTTCGAATGCATTTATGTATTTTGGGGTGGGCAATGTTACACATGCATCTAATTGCTTAGTTTTAGTAATTTTGATGGACATGTATACGTGGAGTGGGTGTTGCGTGCTTATCTAGGTTCCTGATCGATACTGTGACCTTATGCCCCTATTCGGCTATAAATCCATTTATTCCCTATATTGGCATAACCGTTCAAGTACGATTTTCTGAAAAGTCAGCTCTGGCCTCACACGAACAGAGCCACATTCCAGTATGACTCTCTGCTACTTCCTTTGCGACCAATTAGTGCAATGACAGAGCAGCAGTCACTATCTGATATTCCTAGATAACACTCCGAGTTCTTCAACAAGATAAAAACTTAGCAAACCTGGAAATCCCCGCTTGCTATGTTTTGATTAGTAATGGAACTCTAATGAGCAACTGATAACTGTCACTTCCTAGTGACATCTTTAATTGACGTCTTATGTCCAGCAAACTTGCGTCAAACCTGGCACCTGTCAGGTATAAATATTACCAACGTTGCCTTAAGCAATGAGCGAACCTGTTGCTGATGCCAGCTGCCTGCATGACCCTGTGTTGGTAAAAACTAGCACTCTGTCGCTGCAGCCTGCTATCCTGTGGTGGTGAAGCTGCTGATTACCATTATCGCCGCTACAGCGCGACCTATGGTGCAGTACGCTTGAGGAGCCGTGCAGCCGTCCTCTGCGAAGACATCCAGCCCAGCTGCCTGCGGACGCTGTCACCCCTCCTTCCTCGACGCGCTGAGAGAAGCCGCTGCCTTTCTCGTGTAGAGAAATCCAGTCCCGGCGCTTCCAGTTTACCCTCGCAGGTGACTGGGATATCGAGAGTGACCCCTGAAGGAGATACCAATCCTCCATCATTCTATTCAGAGGTATGGTGTTGACTAAACCCTTAGACGAGAATTCTTGAAACAAACCTTGGCAAAACCAACTTAACTTAAGCTACTTACTTACTCCCCCTTCTCACGTGTTAGGCTTAGGTCAGGCACACTGGGGTAGGCTTAGTTAGAAGCACCAGTTGAGTATGTTAGCCTAATGTATATATGACTGTATATATGTTTTATTACTTTTAAACCATTGTATGGCTAAGAAACCATATCAATGCTTTTACAGTTCTATTTCGCAATACTTATCTTACTGTACGTACTTTTTATAATAACAGTTATTGCAATTGTGGCAATACATTTCTCTTGTATGAGAAGAAAGACTGTTCATAAATGTTAACCTTTATTGATAAACGCCCGTCTCTCTATTCTCTACATACTGTGAAAGTAAACTGCACTAGACTGACTGAGTGAAATCTGTGTCTATTGTTTCACACGACCCTAGAGATCGACTCTTGATCTGAGGAGCAAAGTTGTCATGTTGCACGGTTGTTGGAAAACTGAATCCCTTCTTGTCTGTGCCAAGGAAGCTGATCACTTCCTATGCAGAGAAGAAAGTTTCCAGTGACCTCTGAGCTAGTTGGTAACACAACCCAATTAAGTTTAGCATAGTCAGTGGAGGCCTGGAATATCCGCAGTTCCACGTCGATACTACTGTTTATGTTATTCCAATGCGCAGGGCCTAGTGGGAAACTAGGAACTACACTACAACTGAGCCGGCCATTTTAGCCTCCCTTGACGCCACTATGGCTTTTGATACCATAGAATGGCCGTATCTTTGGGCTGCTCTCACTAAGTTTGGGTTCGGTCCGACATTCATTACCTGGGTGAAGCTTCTCTATGAAAGACCACTAGCTCAGGTGGTTGTGAATGGGAGGGTTTCCAGTACTTTTCGCTCGGGCGAGGCACCCGGCAGGGTGGCCCACTGTCCCCGTTGCTTTTCGCCCTCGCCTTGGAACCATTGGCCGAGTGGCTTCGTTGGGAGCCCTTGATGAAGGGCATTCGGTGGACTCCCGACTTTGAGGATCGAATCTCGCTATATGCGGACGATATCCTCCTATACCTCACGTCCCCTCAGAAGTCCCTCAATGTGCTTTTTGATGTGCTGACCTCCTTCGGGAAGAACTCAGGTCTCGTCATCAATTGGACTAAGTCATGCGTCTACGTTTTGGCTGGAGATCTCCCTCTGTTGCCCCGTAGATTCCCGATTCAGTTGGCTGAGACCGGCTTTAAGTATCTGGGGATTTATATTTCGCTGGATCCCGCCGTTCGTTATGAACGTAACCTTCGAGCCCCCCCTTCAGCGGGTCAAACTCGACGTTCTACGATGGCGCCGGCTGCCTCTATCACCTTTGGGACTTGCGGCTCTCTTCAAGATGATGTCGCTCCCCAGATTCTTATATGCACTCCAGAACTCCTTTGATCCCATTCTTCCTGGCTATTTCCGTGAAGTGGAGGGCCTCCAGAGGCGACTAATTTGGGACGGGCGTGCTCGTATTTCCTTACCCAAACTCACTCTTCCATGGTACGATGGCGGCATTGCCCTCCCGGATATTAGACGCTATTTTTGGGCCTCCCAGCTGAGTGCGGTCAATCATGTGACTTACGCCCCCGGTCCAACTCCTGCCTTTGCAATGGATAAACATCTCTTGCCGTTGGGAATTTCAATAGGGCATTATACTCTAAGGGACCATATAAGACCCTGGTCGGACCTACCAAAATTGCAGTGCGAGTGTGGCGTGATGCGAATGCTGCCATGGGATGGTGTGACAGATTATCCTGCGCAACCCCGCTGTATGACTTAGATGGTTTGGGCAATTTGTGGTGGACGAAAGGTTTTGATAAATGGGACATGATAGGTATAAGTAAGGTTGATGATCTTTGGTCAAAAGGAAACGTTAAGACTTTTGAGGCGCTTAAGATTGAATATGAGCTTGATGATAAGGAATTCTTTCGGTACGCTCAGGTGCCACATGCCTTGTTATCTGCTTTCCCCACGGGGACGGAGATTCCTGATTCCTCGCCTCTCGAGGACCGTATCCTTGATGGCTACATACCTGACAGTACCATCTCACTGATTTATAAAAAACTCATTAACAACAGAGTCGACTTGCTTGTGCGCCTCAGGGCTGTATGGACTGCTGACGGATTGGAATTGGATGACGAGTATTGGCAAATGGCTGTGTCCTCCCTCAAGGAGGTGGCCATCCCTGCCCGCCTTTGGTTCGTTCAGTTAAAGATCCTCCATCGTGTGTATGTAACTGGTCCGCATCTGGTACGAATGGGTTATTCTCTGGATGGTCTATATAAGCGCGGCTGCGGCATGAGTGGTACCTTCCTTCATATATTGTGGGAGTGTCCTGCTGTTGCCGCTTTTTGGTCCAGAGTGCATGCCACCATGGAAATGGTCACGGGGGTCTCACTTCTGCCTGAGGCCAGACGCTGCCTCCTCAATGTATGGGAACCGAATGATTATAACACTGCGCAGATTTGTTGGGAGATCCTTGGTAACATGGTTGCTAAGAGGGACATTGCGCAGCTATGGGGCTCCCATAGACCGCCTACAATATCGGCTTGGAAGGTAAACATGGACTGGTGCATGTTCAGAGAAAAGACAGTTTACCTATTCCCTATACCTAGTTCCATAGTAAGCAAGGAATGTACAAAGCATCAATTACGAGGTGAGGGGGCAGCGAGGAGACCATGCAATATATACAAGTAGCGTATGTACACCTGGAATGCCGTCTAGGGAGACATGGGAATATCGAGGGTAAAATCCTATGGGGGAGTACAAACATTCCCACGATAAGCGTTCCATTGAGACCATATTCTGTTCCATCTCCTGGGTCTGCCCATAGGGGCAGACCCAGGAGATGGAACAGAATATGGTCTCAATGGAACGCTTATCGTGGGAATGTTTGTACTCCCCCATAGGATTTTACCCTCGATATTCCCATGTCTCCCTAGACGGCATTCCAGGTGTACATACGCTACTTGTATATATTGCATGGTCTCCTCGCTGCCCCCTCACCTCGTAATTGATGCTTTGTACATTCCTTGCTTACTATGGAACTAATCCCCGTGAACTCATGTTTCCCGAATATATTTTTCTTTGCCTTGTGAATGTGTGTTATGTTAGTTGTTTTTTGAAAAATGTAAAATTTAAAAATAGTAAGACCTTCATCTTCTCCTATGCCACTATTCCGCTCCTGTCAAAACGACATGTTGAATTGCTGTCGGGCCCCCGGGCTGTCGGCTGAAAGCTGTGTAAACTTGCAATGTCAACAGTTTTTTTTTTTTAAATTTATTTTTTATTGTTTTAGCGACAGCCGCCCCTGTGGTTGTAGGCCTGCAAATGTAATACTGCGTTTAAAATAAAGGTTTTCAAAAAAATAAAAAATAAATAAAAACAATGGACTACAGCTAAAAAATTGTGTGCATCCCACCACTCTTCTGATAGCCCATTCTAGCTCGGCAGATTTTTGGCACTTTAGCCAGGTGTTCAGAAGAAGAGAGTAGAGTTCTAGCAGGGACATAGTCATGAATCCTCTCTCTCCGATAGCCGACCCATGAACCATGCAGGGCTTTGTGAACCAGTACCAAGGATTTAAACAATATCCTTGTTTTATTGGAAGCCAATAGAGGGCCTTCAGATGTGTGATATATGTGTTCTCAGAGGGAGCTTGAGACCGTCTGCAGTCTGCCAAGGAGGAGCTCCAGAAGGCTTAAGTAGAGACCATTTCCATAATCCCATTTAGATGTTATTAATTCTTGAATTACCATTCTCTTGGAAGACTCTGATAAAAAAGGGATGAATTTTTTCAGCATCCGAAGCGGCCCATAGCAGAGACCTATCAGAGCCTGAATCTGTGGTTGAAAGGAAAGGGCATTATCAAACTTGATCACTAAGTTCCTTGTTGAGGGCCAGGAAATGGGGTGTCCTTCGGCCAGAAACATCTCCAATGGTTAGGGGGGGGGATGAACCGAAGATCATAATATCGGTCTTATCCAGGTTGCATTTTAGCTGATTAATTGCCAGCCACCGGAACATCTTAGAGAGGCAGTTTTTAATACGTTCCCCAGCAAATTCTTCTCCCTTACCACAGGAGCAGGCAAGCTGGGTATTATCTGCATAAGAAATCACTTTAGCTCCCAAAGCCTCTGCCAATACCGCAAGAGGTGTAAGATATACATTAAATAGAGTAGGGCTTTAAACAACCCTGAGGTACACCAACTGTTAGTTTACGCGCCTTGGAAGAGAAAGGAGGCAGCCAAACCTCTAGGCTTCTTCCATCCAGAAAAGAGGTAAGCCAGTTTAGGAGAGTCTACTTGATCCCAATTGCCTGTAGACGATCAAGCAGCCTTCGGTGAGGGAAGGTATTGAAAGCCGCCAATAAGTCTAGCATGATCAAGATGGCCTTGTCTCCTGTGTCCATGACGCCTCTTACATATTCCACAGCTTCTAAAAGAGCTGTTTTTGTATTAAAGTGAGGCCTGAATCCTGACTGGCTAGGATGTAGGAGATTATTCTCCTCCAGAAATTGTGACAATTGTGCATTGAGCGATTATTCCAATATTTTGGAAAAAGCAGGGAGAAGAGAGATGGGTCTATAGTTAGAGGGCGTATTCTGATCAGCTGTGCGTTTTTTAAGTAGTGGTATGAAGTTTCCTCTTTCGCAATGGGCCGGGACCTTGCCAGATTGTAAAGAGGTGTTTAATACTCTGTTTACAATCTTGTTAATGAGCTGGGCTGTGTTGGTCAGCGGTGCAGTAAGGCATAGATGGGAAGGGGAACCCGCCTTCAGGCTCTTAGTAGCAGCCAAAGAGTCCTTTGGAGGCAAAAGACAGAATTTATCAAAGGTTGGACTCCCATCGGTGGTATTAGAAGCATGTGTTATCTCTGAATGTATCATTGTTGATTGCCCTTCTATGAGAAGAGGATGGGGAGAGGATGTAGCCTAACGGCTAGGGCGGTCGATCTCAAATCTGGGGAACCTGGTTCAAGTCTCTGCAATGACGCTCAACATCCTGTGATTCGCGGCAAATCACTTAATCTCACCGTGCCTAACAAAAATGAATATGTCCTTGTGTAAGCAACTGGTGCTCATGTAAAGCGCTCTGATACCTGATACCTGATACCTTTGGGTCAAGTTCACACTATATAAAACTCCTGAAGAAAAAAGAAGAGAAGATTTGCCTGGATGGTGGAACTTGTATTATGAAGACCTAGTTCGAGCACATCGCTCCATTCTGCCGAAGGTTGGCAATCTTTGGAGATGACCTCAGGACTTAAAAAGTATTTCACAATTTAAAAAAACTCCTTAAATTTATTGCCTGATTCAACAATCTTTTTTCAAAGGAGATTTTTTAGCTAGATGTACCTCTAAGTGATAGTCCTTCAGTGCTAGCTTATAAACCATGTTATCCTCTAAGCTGTAGTTGTCTCCATTTCCTTTCAAGATGTTTATATTGTTTTATCTTGATCTAAGGGCCTCATGGAACCAAAGAGCTGTAGGTTTAGTCCTACTAGAATGATGTGCGGAAATAGGGTCTAGCTTATTAATAGTGCCTTGGATCCAGTCATCCAAGCACATGGCATCCAGTTCGAGGTAACCAGAAAGGACCTGTTTATTTCTTTCGAGTACTTGAATGTGGTCCCACCCTGAAGTAGGCTAATCCCTTTTCATATCAATGGTACCACTCTCAAATGCGTATATATGTTTACCTTCCTGGGGCTTTCATTTGACAGTATGAGTACTTGAAAGCACTTGAGGAATGTGAGGCTTATGCAGTTTGAACAAGCCACAGCCCCTTTGTTCAAATGTGCTGCCAAACCGGAGTCTATGCTCTTAGATGCAGCCATTACCATATATAAAGCTAGGCCTATACCGATTTCAACCTATGGTGGTGAGGTGTGGGGATACACCGACCACTCTCAACTGCAAATTAGCGAAAATAAGTTCCTGCAAAGTTTTCGGTCACTTCCTCCAATGTTCCTTCTATAATAGTGTTGGAAATACCTAACGAATTAAAGCTTGAGTATTGTAAATAAGACTGCAGGTACTCCATGGACGTATTCCAATAACGTTTATTTCACAAAACAGCATGATATGCATACAGCAAGGATCAAGCAGTACAATGGCGTACCAATCGCTCACTATGCATATATTCCGCCTGATACCTTTTCCAACACTGCATCCTTCTCCGCCCGAGCCAGCAGTTTACCACTCGTTGAAGCCTCATATAAAAAAGGCACCATACTAAATGGCATAGCAACCGCTTGCTACAGCAATACAGATGACACGAGCGTGTGGAGTAACGCTCTCCTGTCACCCTCACAGATTTCTCTTCTTTACTTTATGTCAAAACATTGTTTTGGAATCTTGAAGGTAGACATCTTGCCATTAACTCTCTGGATACATGCCTAGTTATAACTGGCTCTATACATTTACTGCAATCCCCTTCCTTCACATTCAAACACACATCACTGCCACAGCTACCCAGGCTGTCCTTTCCCCCTTGAATAATGGCACTCTATTAAGATTCCATGCTGTTCCTTCGTCTACACGAACAGCATTCTTGAAAACTTGAATGACCCGAATAGGATCCGACCAAGTATTGCCCCCCTTTCCTCCAGTACTGGGTTTGCGAACACAAACTAAGTCACCAATTTCCACCCTTTGTCTGCTCGCACAACCCTTCCTTTCTCTCCGTTCTTATTTCATCTTAAGTTTATTCGCCTCCATTTTGTGCGGAATCCTCACAAAATCCAATTTGGCAACCTCATTGACCTTGTTCTTTTTCATCCTTAAACACCAAGGTACTAACCTGGATCCCGGCTTAGGTCCCCTCAATAATTCAAAAGCACCTACTGAGGTGTTAGAATTGGGAGACGTTCCATAAGCCAAAAGCATGGATAGAAAACCGTTTCTCCACTTGAGACCACCCCTAATAGATAGTTGTATAGCTTCCTTGACCACGCTCTTAAACTTTTCTACCTGACTGTTTGCTTCCGGATGGAAAACAGCAATCATCCTATGTGTCACACCACATTTTATAAAGAAATCTTCCATGTTTTTACTAGTAAATTGCGGACCATTGTCAATAACTATTCCATGGGGAATACCTTCTATACATAACACTTCATCCAAAAGCTCTATCACCCTCTCAGATCTAACTTCTTTCACCATCTTGACCTCTGGCCACTTGGAGTAGTAGTCAATTAATACAATTCCATATGCCTCTTGTTTGGGTAAAACAGCAAAAGGACCAATAATGTAAATCCCTAACTTACTCGAAGGTGCCTCAGGGAAATCAATAGGTTGTGGATCAGCGCCTAAGGCTTTTACGGATTTGTCACAGAGAGAGCATGTGTTACCCAATCTCACTTGGTGTTCAACATAACTATCAATACCGGGCCACCAAAAATTTTCTTTAGTTTGCCTTGTCGCCCTCAAGAGCTAACTCAATAATTTTCTCTCTCAATTTAAATGGAGGCATACATTTTGTCACTCCTGATAATGATACCATTTTCAATCGCCAACTCTTCCCGTACTTTAAAATACCCCATAATGTCACCACTCATTCTCCTCACTTCAGGCCATCCATGTTAAATAAAAAGCAGTAGTAATTTGAGTTCATTATCTCTTTCCATTTCCTCCATCCATTTTCCTTCTTGTACTGTGACAAATGGGTCACCAATCATGTTTATGTCTTTTAATGTAAGCCTACACAATCTTCCTTGTCTACCTCTTCATGTTCACTACAAGGTAAAGGCAATCTAGACATGCAGTTAGCATGTGCATTGTCTCTCGCATTCACAAATTCTAACTGACATTGAAAAGTTTGTAGTCTGGAGTCCAACCTAGTGGACATGGTGCTGCCTCCTCCTGGTCCCATCATGTGAATCAAAGGGTTTATGGTCCGTCTTAATAATACATTTATTGCCCCACAAAAATGTTCTGAAATGTTCAACACCCCAAACACAAGCTGGCCATTCCCATTCAATTCCAGAATAATTATTTCCTGCATTTCTTAAGGCTCTGGAAGAGTATGCTATAATCCATTCTCTGAAATGAATGAATGAAATAAAAATAGCTCTTTTATAGCGCATGGCTACCCGGAGGCATCCCAGCGCTTGAAGCTGTGACAGAGAGGGACTGAAGGTGAAACAGGGATCAATTATTCGTTAGATTCCAGGGAAGAGCTAAATTTTTATTTTCTTACAAAATGAAAGATGATTGGTCTCCTGACGAAGTGGGGGGGGCAGAGAGTTCCATAACTTTGAAGTGATGTAGGAGAAAAGACGGCCACCTGTACGAGCCTTGTTGATTCTGTTGACTTCTGCCAGGTTAAGATCATTGGAGCGGAGGTTTCTGGTCATTTTATGTGGTTTGATCAGATTGGTAAGGATCGGGGGGCCTTTGCCTTGCAGATTTTTATGGGCAATACAGAGGGCTTTGAAATGTACACGTTCCTTTATCGGTAGCCAATGAAGTGATCTTAGCGCTGGCTTAGCTGAGGAGCGGTGGTTAGTGCTCGGCAGCAATCTAGCTGCTGAATTTTGGACTACCTGGAGTTTCTGGATCACAGAGACCGGGGCTCCCAGATAGAGCACATTACCGTAAAATAAAATCATAAAATCATGGCTTGGACCAGAATTTTTTTGGCTCTATCGGGACGTTGAGGAAGGATTTTACGTATGGATTTTAGCAAGCCGAAGCAGGTGCCATTGTGTCTCTGCATTAACACCCCTCCCTGTCCATTATTGCTGGCGTTGACCATCACTACACATTGTTTGCAAACAATGAGGGGTCTCAAACAAAGATCATTCACAATAAATTCTTTCAGACGGGTAAATGCATTTGTCATCTCTTCAGACCAGCTAAATTTTGCATACTTTTTAGCAAACATCTGAATATCTCCACCTTAGATGCGTAGTTAGGAAAACATTTTGCAAAAAACTCAATTAGACCTAGAATGCTACTAATTGCCCCTTAGAGCTTGGAACTGGAGCCTTGATTTTTTTTTAATATCTTTATTTGCATTTTGTCAAATGTGAAGGTAACAGAAAAAGTATTGAAAAAAAACCATATATGAGGCAGTGACAGTTGACCAATACATGTACGACGAGGGTTACATTGCAGTTTGGTGGAACAGTGGCCAACCATGAATAATATTAGTCCAGTGCAACAGGTAAAGAATAGCGGAGCGTTAGTGTCAGACATTGCATCGGAGGCAATCAACCAAAGTATTGCACATTTATGTCTGTACAGGCGACAGCGCTCACCGTATCTCGACCTGGCGTCATTGCTGTGTCCATGCGCCCAGATGGCATTTCACATGGGTGCCTGCACCGGATTATCTAGGTAAAAAATAAGGTTGAAGCAAACTTGATACAGTGCATATAATAATAAAATAAAAAAACAAGAACAAACCATCGTCAAATCGTCATGCCCGGGCCAGGATATGTAGAAGAAGGGTGCTGCCATTGAGTCCTGTGTTGCCGCGCGGACTGCTGCTGAAACAGCGCCCTTTTTAAAAAATTGCTTGTTTGTACATCACCTTTTTAAAAAAATACTTGTATTTAAATTGGGGAATTATGTTCTGGGAATATCTCACATGAGTCCTCACCGCTTGTCCTTAAGCTCCGCTAAGATCTCTACCCCTAGGCCTAGCTAATCGGCCCTATGGAGGATGAGTCGGAGGCAGGGCTCAGGTACTAAAGCTCTTCCCAGCGTGGGAGCGGGCAATTGAGTCCTGTGTTGCCGTGCGAACCGCTGCTGAAACAGCGACCTTTTTAAAAAATTGCATGTTTGCACATCACCTTTTAAAAAAAATACTTGTATTAGAATTGGGGAATTAGGTTCTGGGAATATCTCACATGTGTCCTCGCCCCTTGCTCTCAAGCTCTGCTAAGATCTCCACCCCTAGGCCTAGCCAATCGGCCCAAATGAGGAGGAGTCGGAGACGGGCTCAGGTACTAATGCAGACCATAGCTTGGAAGCGCAGCGGACGCGACAGCGGCACGCCAAAGGCAAGCCCGTCTGCGCCCGTCTGCTCCAGACCAGGCCCAGGGGCCTGCCCCCCTGCACGATCCACCATCTACTCTTCGGAGGATCTAAAAAAGTTAAACCTGGCAGACCTCCTGCACTTCCCCGCCACCCACGCACGCCTTGACCACCTAGGTATCTTTCATAAGCACAACACTTCAGCACCCCGATTTACCACCCCTGGCGAAAGCCATAGGCCCACCCTTGCGCAGGAAAGAGACCCCACTCTACGCATTCTCTACCTTAATACCGGCTCCCTAGTCAAGCATCAACTAGATATCTTTCTCCTTCTACTGTCAGATAAGCCAGACATATTCTTAATCACCGAAACTTGGCTTAACGCTGACTCCACCCCTGATATCCTGGCAGCCCTCCCCGACACCTATTACATCTTACAGGTCAACCGCGCTCCAGGAAAAGCGGGAGGGGGAGTAGCAGCCATCATGCATAAAGACAGACTGGTAGCAGACAATATAATCATCAAACTTGACTCCAAGGCTGGCTCACTTATCTGCGTCCTTATATACAGACCCCCTCAACACATGCCCTCATTTCCCCTCTTACTGAGCGAGCAGGTGGCCCCCTTGGTCACAGATCATACTAAAATTCTTCTACTGGTCGACCTAAATTATTGCTGTATTGACGACTCAGGCAGCCCTCATGCCACAGAACTAATGGAACTACTACTTAATCTCAATTTCAGTCATCATATCTTCTCTGCGACTCACACCAAAAGCCACACCTTAGACCGGGTCTGGTCCACTAACCTCACAGTATCTAAGCCCAATATATCCCCTTGCAGCTGGTCTGACCACCACATCATAAACTTCTCCATCTCTATCCCTACCTGCAGTATGCCGCCGGCACCCGAAGGGGGCCTGGTCAAGAAATGGAACACCCTCGACACCCCAGCTTTTCTGGACAGCTTGGCCCACTCCAGCCCCAAAGACACTCTGGATGTGGACCTAGCCGAGGCTAACATCTCGAATTGGCTATTAGCAGCTAGCAACATACATGCTCTACTCCAAAAGCTAAAAATTGCCCGGCACTCGGATGCCCAAAGATGGTTCTCTCAGAACCTCAGGGCTCGGAAATTAGATTCCCGCCAAAAAGAGCAGAAATGGAGGCAGGCCTATGCGCCGGATGACAAACTTTCATATCTAGCTGCCCGCTCAGACTATAAAAAAGCCATTATCTTAGCGAAAGCCACCTACTTTTCGGAAAAAATCGAGAAATCAAACAACAAATCTAAAGACATCTTTTCTATAGTCAATGAGCTAACCAACTCCAATCCTCCCCAAAATCGCGCCAACCCAACAATTGTGTGACTCTCTCAACAACTACTTCCTAGATAAGATAGCTACCATTAAAGCCATCATCCCAGTCGCCGACCCCAACACGGTTCCCCCCGCCGCAGCATGTAGTGCCCACACTTTCAACCACTTTCCACCCATAGATACCCACTCCTTACAGGCCCTACTGGCAAGGGTGAAATCTGGCTCTCCCAGGGACTGCTGCCCCCCGCACATCTTAAAGGATACCCTCTTGGTCCTTTCACCTCCTATCCTGACCCTCCTCAATGAATCCCTGTCCCAGGGAAGGGTCCCTATTGCCTTCAGGAGGCGGTCGTTGTCCCCCTCCTGAAAAAACCAGGCGCAGACCCCGCAAACCCCTCAAACTACAGGCCGATTTCCCTTCTCCCCTACCTGGCCAAAGTCCTTGAGGCACACATAACCACTCATCTGTCCAACTTAATACAACAGTCCAACTACCTAGACCCCCACAGGCTGGGTTTCGCCCTTCCCACTCCACCAAGACAGTCATCACCGCAGTCATGGACGCACTCCGAAGAAATGTTGATAAAGGGATACCTCAGGCCCTGGTCCTTCTGGACCTCTCGGCCGCATTTGACACGGTCGATCATACCATCCTATTGGACCGTGTCAAACAGGCTGGCGTCTGCGACGCGGCCTACAAGTGGATCATATCCTTCCTCAGGGAACGCACTCAAGCGGTCCGCTTAGCCCCTTTCAACGCTCCTAAGCTCCCCACTTCCTGCGGGGTCCCTTAGGGATCTTCTCTGTCTCCCCTACAATCTGTACCTCTCTCCCCTGATACGGTCCCTGAAGGCCTGCCCCCCTGCACGATCCACCATCTACTCTTCGGAGGATCTAAAAAAGTTAAACCTGGCAGACCTCCTGCACTGCCCCGCCACCCACGCACGCCTTGACCACCTAGGTATCTTTCATAAGCACAACACTTCAGCACCCCGATTTACCATCCCTGGCGAAAGCCATAGGCCCACCCTTGCGCAGGAAAGAGACCCCACTCTACGCATTCTCTACCTTAATACCGGCTCCCTAGTCAAGCATCAACTAGATATCTTTCTCCTTCTACTGTCAGATAAGCCAGACATATTCTTAATCACCGAAACTTGGCTTAACGCTGACTCCACCCCTGATATCCTGGCAGCCCTCCCCGACACCTATTACATCTTACAGGTCAACCGCGCTCCAGGAAAAGCGGGAGGGGGAGTAGCAGCCATCATGCATAAAGACAGACTGGTAGCAGACAATATAATCATCAAACTTGACTCCAAGGCTGGCTCACTTATCTGCGTCCTTATATACAGACCCCCTCAACACATGCCCTCATTTCCCCTCTTACTGAGCGAGCAGGTGGCCCCCTTGGTCACAGATCATACTAAAATTCTTCTACTGGTCGACCTAAATTATTGCTGTATTGACGACTCAGGCAGCCCTCATGCCACAGAACTAATGGAACTACTACTTAATCTCAATTTCAGTCATCATATCTTCTCTGCGACTCACACCAAAAGCCACACCTTAGACCGGGTCTGGTCCACTAACCTCACAGTATCTAAGCCCAATATATCCCCTTGCAGCTGGTCTGACCACCACATCATAAACTTCTCCATCTCTATCCCTACCTGCAGTATGCCGCCGGCACCCGAAGGGGGCCTGGTCAAGAAATGGAACACCCTCGACACCCCAGCTTTTCTGGACAGCTTGGCCCACTCCACCCCCAAAGACACTCTGGATGTGGACCTAGCCGAGGCTAACATCTCGAATTGGCTATTAGCAGCTAGAAACATACATGCTCTACTCCAAAAGCTAAAAATTGCCCGGCACTCGGATGCCCAAAGATGGTTCTCTCAGAACCTCAGGGCTCGGAAATTAGATTCCCGCCAAAAAGAGCAGAAATGGAGGCAGGCCTATGCGCCGGATGACAAACTTTCATATCTAGCTGCCCGCTCAGACTATAAAAAAGCCATTATCTTAGCGAAAGCCACCTACTTTTCGGAAAAAATCGAGAAATCAAACAACAAATCTAAAGACATCTTCTCTATAGTCAATGAGCTAACCAACTCCAATCCTCCCCAAAATCGCGCCAACCCAACAATTGTGTGACTCTCTCAACAACTACTTCCTAGATAAGATAGCTACCATTAAAGCCATCATCCCAGTCGCCGACCCCAACACGGTTCCCCCCGCTGCAGCATGTAGTGCCCACACTTTCAACCACTTTCCACCCATAGATACCCACTCCTTACAGGCCCTACTGGCAAGGGTGAAATCTGGCTCTCCCAGGGACTGCTGCCCCCCGCACATCTTAAAGGATACCCTCTTGGTCCTTTCACCTCCTATCCTGACCCTCCTCAATGAATCCCTGTCCCAGGGAAGGGTCTCTATTGCCTTCAGGAGGCGGTCGTTGTCCCCCTCCTGAAAAAGCCAGGCGCAGACCCCGCAAACCCCTCAAACTACAGGCCGATTTCCCTTCTCCCCTACCTGGCCAAAGTCCTTGAGGCACACATAACCACTCATCTGTCCAACTTAATACAACAGTCCAACTACCTAGACCCCCACAGGCTGGGTTTCGCCCTTCCCACTCCACCAAGACAGTCATCACCGCAGTCATGGACGCACTCCGAAGAAATGTTGATAAAGGGATACCTCAGGCCCTGGTCCTTCTGGACCTCTCAGCCGCATTTGACACGGTCGATCATACCATCCTATTGGACCGTGTCAAACAGGCTGGCGTCTGCGACGCGGCCTACAAGTGGATCATATCCTTCCTCAGGGAACGCACTCAAGCGGTCCGCTTAGCCCCTTTCAACGCTCCTAAGCTCCCCACTTCCTGCGGGGTCCCTTAGGGATCTTCTCTGTCTCCCCTACAATCTGTACCTCTCTCCCCTGATACGGTCCCTGAAGGATTACAAGGCCACCAGGTTTTACTATGCCGATGACCTTAAATTGATCTTTACTATAGACAATGCCCCTGAATCCATCCGGGTGTTCCAGGACACTCTGCTTCACATCCGCCAATGGATGGATCTCAACCATATAAAACTTAACCCCGGTAAAACCGAGCTAGCCCTCTTTGGTAAAGGTCAGACACTCTGGGGCCCACACTACTGGCCCCCAGAACTCGGCCCGCTCCGATCCCTTCTCCCTCTGCTAAAAGCCTAGGAGTAATCATCGACAAGGATCTCTCCCTAGAAGCCCAAATAGGCGCTGTCGTGTCCTCCTGCTTCTTTCAGCTACGCAAGATCCGGAAGATCAGTCGGATGCTCACTCAATTAGCCCTGATCCAGGCTGTAATTGCCCTGGCATTATCTCACCTGGACTATGCTAATTCAATCTACTTAGGCCTTTCACTCTGCCTCACCAAGCGTATCCAACTGGCCCAGAATCAGGCAGCCAGGTTTGCGACTCTGGCACCCAGACTTTGGAATTCCCTCCCTCTGGAAATTCGGTCCTGCAACAAACTCCTAGATTTTAGAAGACTGCTTAGAACGTGGCTATTCACACAGGCCCACGTATAGCCCTCTGCAGGCCCGGCACATACTAGACTCAGCGCCATGAAACCTTACGGTGTACGTGCGCTCTACAAGATAATATTAACATAACATAACTTAACATCTAAGCTGTATTAAGCTCATTGCCCCGTCCCCCTAGTGCCCAAGGAGATAAGCAGCTGAGCCTCACCCTCCCCGACGCACATGGACCTTGGAAATATCTCCTCCTCCCATGTCGTCACTCGGTTAATTACATGCCTAGAGTGTCATGAATCTGGGGGGTCGGTGTTTGTGCCCCGCCCGCCATCCGCTTGTGGGGAGTTTTTCCCGGTTTCCCCTTCTGCGTGTTACAGGTATGCGAGTATTGTGCCCCAGAATTGTGCAATAGCATATTTACGCAACCTGGCTATTTCCTCCCTGTGAAGTGACGTGCTCTCCTCCCGTGCCCATACGAGGAGTGATTTTTTCCAGCTGGCAACAGTGAGAGGGTCGGCATGCTTCCATCTTTTAGTGATCATCCTTTTTGCTACTATGAGGCCAACGTCGATAAATCTGGATGTAACCTTATGTTTCTTCGGCCTAGGGTAGAAGCCCAGGATGCATGCTTCCGATGTGTGTGGCAGTGATCTGTCAGTGCATGTCACGAGTGCCGCAGTGAAATCTTGCCAATATGTATGTAGAAAGGTACAGGGCCATAGCAAGTGAAGGAGGTCTGTGTTTGTCTGTAAGCAGCGGGGACATGTCGAGGTGGTCATGTGAAAGTATTTGTCCGGGGAAAGGTATGCTCTGTGTGTAATATATGTCTGTATGAGCCTAAATCTGGAATTCCATGGTATATATGTAGGGGTGGCTAGAATGATATCCCATTCATTATCTGACCATGGATTCCCACTGTCTGCCTCCCACTTCGTGAGGAGGGCCACCAGAGGCTGTGTCGTATGTGTGAGTAATGCTTCCGCCTACTTGGAACTGGAGCCTTGACGATTTTATCAACATTACTTTACTTTGGTTTAATACCATTCCCACTTATGTTGTGCCCTAAGTATGAACCTGAACCTTTATTTGCCATCACGTAATGTAAGACCTTTTCATGACAAGGCAGAAAGGACCTTTTTCAGATTACCGTCATGATCTTTATTATCCTTTCCAAAAACAAGCATGTCATCCTGGAATGCCACAGTGCCAGTTACGCCCTCAAGGGTTTCTTTCATGAGCCTCTGAAACACTGAAGCTGCACTGGCGAATCCAAAAGGCATGCAACAGTATCTGAATAAATCTTTCAGGTGTAATAAAAGCAGTCAGATTCTTGGAATCATCATCAAGGACAACTTGGTGGTACGCACTGGCAAGATTAATACAGGAAAACACTTTCGCTCCTGCTAAGTTGGAAACCATTTTGTGTAAATTGGGAAGGAGATGGGCATCAACCCAAATGACATTATTGAGACTGCGTAAGTCAACACACAAAGTCAATTCGCCAAAATGTTTGACCGCAGTCACCATCGGAGATACCCATGGTGATGAAACCACTGGTTCAATAAATGTTTTTGTTGCACATATCATGTAAAATATCCTTAAGTTTTCCTCTATGGGATAAGGGTACATTTTTAACTCTATGACAAATAGGGATAGGACCTTCTATGAGCTTGATGCAATATCGGAATCCATGATATTCTTTTAATTGATTAATTAATACCTTAGGAAATGATGTTTATAATTTTTGAATAAATTCAGCATTATCGTCACCCTTGATAGTGTAAGAACCAATGGCAAACACTTGGGGATTGGCTCTGGGATTTAACCTTTTTCCCATTTCTTCCTGGTGTGGCCATCCTAATAATCATTGTCCTTTCCTTGCTACATAGACTTTGCCAAATGTGTGACGTCCTGTGAATTTCTAAAGTAGCCCAAAAGTATCTTACCAAATCAATTTTGCGACCAGTGTAACCTCCCGGAGCAATATCTGAAGCAATTAAACACTTATCTGGCCAGTTCTTCTTAATAATATCAAGAGAAATAATGGTATACCAAGCACACAAATCTACTAGTACATGTATGTTGATACCATCAATATTAACATCACAGAAAGGAAATTAAGTCATCTTTTCATTCGTGCAAATGTAGAGGACAGTGTTAACATTTTCTTCATAATAATCATTCATACATTCCTAGTCTTCATTACCCTGGATGAGATTCACTCGTTTAGGCGCTGATCAACAAACTTTACTAAAATGCCCTTTCTTGCCACATTTAGAACACATTTTATCAGCTGTCTGACATATTTTTGCATTGCGTAAATGATTACTACTACCACATCTATAGCAAAGGTTGACATGCCTCCTGCCATCATGTTTTATCCCTTTGTACTTATCTTGTGCATTCCTTTGTATGACATCATTCTTAGGTGACTAGTACGTCCTAGCTTTCTCTGAATTTTTAGACACAATATGTACCTCATTTTTTTCAGTACCTCTTATTTCTTGTACAAACATTTCTGAGTTCTCAATAGCTTTTGCAATGTCAATAGCAGCAATTAAAGACATGTCAGAAGATGTCTATAATCTTTCTTGAAATGAGTTCTCATTAAAATCTGATCCCGCAAGTGACCGCGAAAGATCTCAAAACACAAACACACTCCTCAATAGGCTCATAGATATGTTGTTTCCTACAGTAGAATATACACCTCTTCATAACTATATTGGTTTTCTTACTATATCTCAGAGCTAATTGTTTAGATGCATATTGATATACATCTATATTACCTAGCTTGATTACGGCAGGTACATGTTTTAATTCTTTTACCCCATTCCACCCAAGCAGTGCTTTAATAGTGTAAGTTTTCTCTCTGGTTTGCCTTCCTCTCATTCTAATCCTGCCACATAGGCTAAAAATACAGGTTCCCATATTTACCAATCCATGGGAGGTTCTCCTGGCACAGAGAGAAAAGATGGAGGTGGTACAATTCCAGACATGCTGAAAGAAACCAGCTGGAAAAATACATCAAGTTATGATGGAGAATAGACATTCTTGAAAATTAAATTGGTTAATAATGCTGGATAAAATAACCAAAGTGGCCAGCATTGTCTAGAAGACAAAAGATAAGCTGGTGTGTGCATCACCGTAGCAACCACACAAACTGGTACATATATCCAATGTAGCAATGTGTAATACCATGGAAATTCTTCTTCACAAATCCAAAAGCGGGGTGGAAAGTTGACAAATGACGAAAGTTGTTGACGTAGCCAATAAAAACACAAAAGCCTATAAAAGCCAGAGTTAACCCCTTGGCCGCGGAGCGAATTTCACTGCGGCGCAGGAGGGGGGGGGGAGGGGCTGGGGGTGTGCGCGGCACCGCCATGCTCATGACGACCCACCACACCGTCATGATTCACGGGCGGGCTGTGCTCATGATGGCGTGGTTCCGTCACTGCCCCGCCCGCTCATTCATTTGCCCGCACAGGCGGGGAATTAATGCCGCGTGGGCGGAGCGGCAGACGCACGAGAAACCACACCGTCATAAGCACACGCCACCCGTGGCTCATGACGCCATGGTTCCGTCATAAGCAGGCAAGGGGTTAAAGCAAAATACAGTGAGGAAACTCCGTGCCCTATCCACAAGGTCCAATTGGAAGCAATTTCAGCCAATCCAAATTAGAGGCTGAACTCAGTTGCAGGTGCCAATAATGAATCCTTCAAACAACAAACGTAGTTCCGCCCGCTCGTCGCCAGTGTTAGAAATATCAAACGAAGTAAAGCTTGAGTAAATTGTAAAGAAGACTGCAGGTAATCCATGGACGTATTCCAATAACGTTTCACAAAACAGTACGATATGCATACAGCAAGGATCAAGCAGTACAATGGCGTACAAACTGCTCACCATGCATATGTCTCCCGAAAGCTTTTCAAACCTCGCATCCTCCCCGCCCCAGAGCCAGCAGTTTAGCACCCTATGGTGCCTCATATCAAAAAGGCATCATACAAACCGGCATAGCAACCACTTGCTACAGCGATTAGGATGGCACACACACATGGAGAATCGCTCTCGTGTCACCCTCACAGCTAGAAGATAAACACAATCAGAAAATGCGCACACACGCATGTAACAAACAGCTCATGAGGAACTAGGACCACAGTATCTGGGGAATGTAATAAGAGTGGCTCCTACTATGCAGTTGATGTCTGTCTAGTCCAGGCCTGAAGCAGGGTTAAGACAAACGGTGATCACACACTGTTTAGTTTAAGTCTGTCTGGGCCCATAAAATTAAATGGTTTACGTTGGTAAAAGATGATCTACGAGTAATTAATCATCTGGAATTGTTTGAAAACCCACCCTGTATTGATCAACTGACCAAATCATTGATTAAAAATTAACTACTTGGGTCTTTTAATGTAAAGAGACTGGTGGGCAAATTGAGGAAAAGGTTGGTGGATTTATATCTCCCCCTGTGCACAACACCCTGCATTGCGCCATACCTGCATAAGGTCCCTGGCCAGCAGAGACATCAACTCATAAGATTTAGGCTCGGCCTGGCCCGGACCATTTTCTGGTGTTAAACCTCCAATGTGTATCCGCGAAAGACCTGACAATGAGCCCCTAAAATTCAGTAGATCCTTTGTCTAAATTGCATATGTTCTTCTTTTGCGAGCAGTAGAAAGAACAGAGAATACAAATATTGAGACCTCTCCTGAGGTATTTAAACATCAGGAAATGTAAAGCTGGTTTGGAGCATCTGCAGTGCAGTTGTTCCAAACTGACGCAAAATGCCAAACTGATTCAGATTCAGATTCAGAATAGCTTTATTCGATTTTTGAATTTAAAATCATAAAAGCAACAACAAAACATAGATAAATACAACAATATTTCATTATATATCAATTTCTAAAACACGATTAAATTGATAAGAGAGGACAGCTAATCAATAGAAAAACACTTTAAAACAATACCCTGTCAAATGGAACACCTCTGGGACACACTGTGCTATTAGGTCGGAAAGTGCGTTTTTTGAACAAAGGTTCGAATCTGTTAAGAGCTAGGAAGCTAGGGGCACTAGGTACACATGGACCCCCACCCCAGACGTTGTAATTGTATACTGCTGTTCTTGATGACGGAATAGGTGGGATGCTCGGATAAAAGTCATGTAAATCCCAGATGCGAATTGGGCCATCCCACTCTTTGTGCTTGCATGATCGTAAAAAAGGGACTATGTTCATGTACTTGAATTTAATTAGCACCAAATCCCCAGGGATGGTTTTTGGCAGTGCGCCCAGCCACCCCACCCTCCTGACACTTAAAATTCCACCATCTAAGTTAGGTGGCAAGGGTCTATTGGTCTGTAGCCAGGGCATGACCTTGTTTAAAAGGTCTTGACGTGTTTCATATTTTCCCTGGCTTGAAGGTGGGACCCCAGATATGACTGACACATAAGGGGCGGCTTCAGGTGGCAAGTCAATTCGTAGCATTGTAACAAGTTCGGGTTTGGCCTCAGTATGTTTTATCAGCGGGTGAATTTTGGCCGGTTTGAGGCCTGTAGCAGGCGACAATGTTTGCGAGGAGGCGTTCTTACGGAAATTTGATTTAGGTATTTCCGGAATAGTGAGGGGGATAGGACAGTTGGAAAATACCGGTTTTATACTTGGTGAAATGTGCGTTTTCATTGTTTGTTCAATGCTGGATAACCTGTCCCCCAGATCGTTAATTTTGGTCAGCAGTGGTGATATGAGAGATGTTAGCAAATGTTCAAGCTCGGCCAACAAAGATGGTTGAAGGGGTGATGCACAGTTTTCTATTTTTCCATACACCGTCTCCCCCATCGGTGTAATTGGGTTGGAGGGGAGAAGAGCAGGACAAGTAAGTACAATTGGATTTTTGGCTTGCTTCTCTTTAACAATATCGCCATCGCGAATGTTAAACACCGCCGGGGGTGTATTGGCTAAGGTTTTGTGTTTAGTCAAGTGAAGCAGTGGATCCAGCAGGGTGGCGTTTACATCATCTGGACTGGTGTCCTTGCTTATGGTGGGCAGTATGTCCGGTATATAATTGGTTCCACATAGTGCGTTCAGATCCTCCCAGAAGGACATAATGAAAAAGCAATATGGCTAGGAAAATCACAATATGAAAAATGAAATTTCAGTACCTCTTCAAAGGAAATGTCAGAAGGGTGGCCCGTCCCGTCCTCCGTTGGCCTCCAGAGGGCCACAGAGGGCCCGCCCTTTGCCCGGGCTTAGCCCGGCTGGTCCCGCGCGCGTCCCGCGAGGCGGGAGGGGCGGCTGCCACTTATGCGCCTCCGGGCGCTGCAAAATGATCCGCCGTTTCGGCGCCCCCGGTGGCAGTGAGGGGATGCCGGGATTTAAAGTTTTTGGTCTCTCCCCGCCGCGACCGCGATGTCAGGAGCGGCGTCGGTGGGGGGGAGAGCGAGTGCAGCAGCAGTGGGTGTGATGCAGATAGGTGAAGAGCTGGGCCCCCGCAGGTAAGAGCCCCCGTCAGCAATTGACCCCCGCTCAGCAGCAGGGGCGGCTGCCACTTATGCGCCTCCGGGCGCTGCAAAATGATCCGCCGTTTCGGCGCCCCTGGTGGCAGTGAGGGGATGCCGGGATTTGAAGTTTTTGGTCTCTCCCCGCCGCGACCGCGATGTCAGGAGCGGCGTCGGTGGGGGGGAGAGCGAGTGCAGCAGCAGTGGGTGTGATGCAGATAGGTGAAGAGCTGGGCCCCCGCAGGTAAGAGCCCCCGTCAGCAATTGACCCCCGCTCAGCAGCAGGGGCGGCTGCCACTTATGCGCCTCCGGGCGCTGCAAAATGATCCGCCGTTTCGGCGCCCCCGGTGGCAGTGAGGGGATGCCGGGATTTGAAGTTTTTGGTCTCTCCCCGCCGCGACCGCGATGTCAGGAGCGGCGTCGGTGGGGGGGAGAGCGAGTGCAGCAGCAGTGGGTGTGATGCAGATAGGTGAAGAGCTGGGCCCCCGCAGGTAAGAGCCCCCGTCAGCAATTGACCCCCGCTCAGCAGCAGGGGCGGCTGCCACTTATGCGCCTCCGGGCGCTGCAAAATGATCCGCCGTTTCGGCGCCCCCGGTGGCAGTGAGGGGATGCCGGGATTTGAAGTTTTTGGTCTCTCCCCGCCGCGACCGCGATGTCAGGAGCGGCGTCGGTGGGGGGGAGAGCGAGTGCAGCAGCAGTGGGTGTGATGCAGATAGGTGAAGAGCTGGGCCCCCGCAGGTAAGAGCCCCCGTCAGCAATTGACCCCCGCTCAGCAGCAGGGGCGGCTGCCACTTATGCGCCTCCGGGCGCTGCAAAATGATCCGCCGTTTCGAAACTGTTTATAGATTAATTGCTGCTGTGGTTAAACACAAGAGACAAATTGGGAAATAGAGGCGTGCCAATGAGCTGCCCAAACTGTAACTGTGTTCTTTGATTTTAACCCTGCAGAGTACTAAGCAATTTTATTATGTGATTGTAAGGCAATTCATTCGAACGTCTTGTAAGATATTATTTAAAAATTATCTATACTGTTAGATTTGATCCCTTTCTTGTAAAAAGTCAGTTTATTAATTAATTATACGGCATCCCACTAGACTATTTGCATGATTGATACTGTTTTTTAAAAGAAATTCTCCTTTTTATGCTCTGTTTTAACTATTTTAACTGTTTTGTATTTTATATATGAGCTTTTATGGCTTTCCATAAACCGAATAAAGTCTTTTGAACTGAACTAATGGAATCACTTAAAGCTTCTTGGTGACACAGATTTATTCTTTTCGAGTGATATTGCAAGAGACTTACCAACTGAGCAGTGAAGAGTGTGCTTTTAAAGGACAGAAAACAAATGCACTACGTGCCGTCTGGGTATTAATGAAATGTATATGTTAGAATCTATTTTTTATAACTATTGGCATTGTAAATGACAAAGCTATCAATTTAGCTGTTTTAAAAACCAACAAATAAATAAAATATTTGTCATTTACAAGACCAATAGCTCCAACTTTTCTAATGCGAGACCTATTGCATCTCCAATGCTTGTTTATCTTAAACCTTTTTGTGAATTTCGTAGCAGCCTATCTTCTACTGTGTGTAATGCAAGTCTAAAATAATGACTTATATGTTCACAGTGCTTTCTGTCGTAGGCTGGGCCCTCGTAGCACTAAGCATACACAAGTCACTATTCTCCACTGCACCAACCAGGATCCAATTCTGTGGGTCTCTGGTTACACACACAGACCTCTGCAGTGCATTAACGGATAGACGTTTCATAATGTATGATTGTGCATTTCCCAATAAATAAATTAACTTGAATTTAGTTTTCACTTAATCTGTGTGTTATTTTGTATGTAGTTATCTGAAGGAGAAAGACCAAAAAGAGTTAAGGAATATTTTTAGCTATGCCTTTGACCCTACCCCCACGCTCACTCACCCCACTCCTTTTGTGGGCAGCATCATAATTCCCTTACTTTTTTTAATGCACTACGACCACTTGAACGGAGCGTGTTATCTTCGGGTCAGCTGACACAAGTGATTATGCTGCTGTTAATTGTTATTCCAGGCTACTTATTTTTGGTGGTTAAAATCCAGGGATTTTGAAAAGATAACATATAGTGCAGTCTTCAGTTTTCCTAGTAGGATAAAGCACTATATCCCTACGTCCTAATGTCCTCGTTCCAGTCATTTTCTTGTGAGGTGATGCCACCTCATGCAAAGGACCAAAACCAGAAAGCAGGAGTGGCCATGACATAATCCCACCCCACAAGTGTGGTATAAGTTATGGCCAAGCCCTTTGTAGTGAATACTCACACAGAATAAGAAGTAACTCCCTTATAGCAACAGGTGGCAGTGCAGGCATTACACCAACTGACTAAGCTGCGTGGACCTCCCCCAACTGAACATCCCAACTGTCATTTGGCATACATACTTTCTGTGACAGACACACAGGTTGCGTCCCCAAAAATAGACCACACACTATTTATGGGAAAATATGTAGCCAGTTTATTATTATTTTCTTTATGCAGTTTACAGGTAGGGTTAACTTACAGGTGATCAACCTCCTGAACCAATATCAAGCCACCGGGAATTACAGTGATATCTTCTTAGCCATCTAGTGCTCTGTATTTTGCATTGGAGGTGCAGCCCAATACAATTTATACTTGCGAAGTAAGACCAACCCCTAACTGACATGATACTAACTCTCCCTTGCTGGATAACGGGTCTTTGTCAGATTCTTCTCACAGCCCCCTATGGCTTGAGGATATCATAGTTTGTGGCCCCATTTCCTTTTTATGAAGTATTATTCACTTTTTGCATTAGGATCACCCGAAAGACCTGCCATGGCTCAGGATGGCCTATTGCGATTCTGAGCCCCCCACCTCTGTAGCTGTAGAGCTCATTCAACGCAATCAAATGATCCCAAATACTCCTTACAAACACTTCATTGCCCAAGTCTGACAGTGCACCCCATTCTGTGCGAAGTGCCATGGTGCAAAGCAGGCCTTGTCATACAATGCTGAATCCAGAGTTCCTCATGAACTTCTGCATTGTTGCATTCACACTTCTCTTTGAAGTGTCCACTGCTGAGTGTGACCGGGCCCCGCCATTCGCCATTGGGGATTACCTCTGCCAAAATTACGTCGCAGGGGACTAGGCCATCTGCCAATCTAACCATTTTAGCCTACATGTCATCGTGCAGCTGACCCCTCCCAAGTGTGGTAAGGTTATTTCCCCCTAGGTGTATCACCAGTATGTTGGGAACATTTTTGTCTGCCCGCATCAAAACCCCCCTTTGCTCCCTCGAAAGAGCTGCTTGAAATCCTTCTATAGTAGATGCCCTTGTCGAATCCTGGCCTGGATGCATGGGCCTTGTATACCCAATCCCTGGTTGCAAGCGCATTTCTGGCCCCCATGTGCTGCATCCAGAGCTCGACGGATTTGCTGTGCCCAGTGTCATTGTGTGCGTGTATTCCATTATCTGTCTGAATTCCCTATCGTAGGTTAACCACGGTGTCCCCCATTAAGCTTGCCTTCATCATAGACGGTCCTATTAGAATTACATAGTGCTGGGCCATGCTCTGGGAACTTTTCCATAATTATAGTTGAGAGGATTGAGAAAGCCTCAAGCCTCCTAGAGAGACTGCAATTTCCGCTAGGCTCAGACTTGTACAGTTAAAAATACCTCATAGAATATACCTAGTGGGACCGACGTTGGTAAGGATGAGGTTCAGTAATGAAACTGATTGCCTTAGAATGTGTGGGCAAGAGGGCACCTTTATACATATTCTCTGGGAATGCGCAGTTATCCAGAGATATTGGTCCGCGGTAACGCATCAAATGGAACAAGTAATGGGCTATAAAATTGACTGCAATATCAAATTAAGTCTCATAAACTTCAATAATAAAGAGAGAATATGGGTGACACTCGGAAAGATGATAGCTAAAAGGAAAATTGCAAGGAAATGAAGGGCGCAGGAACCACCGTTTTTGAACGAGTGGTGAAAAGACATGGACTGGTGCATGGTGTCAGAAAGAACGATTTATGAATCCAGGGGGTGCCCTACCAAATGGATGCATATCTGGGGGAAATGGAATGACTACAGGGGAGGACTTTGTGATCCCCTGCAGCCCAGAAGTGATACTGAGCCAGACAATCTTCCTTAAGATATTTAAATGTTAATCTGTATGAAAATATATGTGACCTTGTAATAGTCGTTCGTCTTTTGTAAAGTGTGTAACTCCACATGTACTTGATTGTATGATGTCTGTCATGTCCAAGTTTGTCTTTGATAAAAAATGGAACGCCTAAAGCCAGTTGTCCATGGTATGCTCAGGCCTGGTTCTCTGCTTTGGTTTCCTTGCCTGTCAGCAAGGTTGGATCAGTGCCCTCCTTGCTGTGCATCAATCGCGAGAAGATATCTATAAATTCTCTTTTCAAAATCCTTTCTTTTGCGGCTAAGGGAATCCTCTTTGTGAACAATGTCCCGGCAGATAAAATGGGGGCTGGTGGTGTGCATTCTAGTGCTTGGGCAACTTTGTTTATTCCCTCCCAGGCCTATTTCACTTGTCCCTAAGACGCTTTCCACTGTGGTGCCTGCGGTATTGCTTGGAGGTATGTCCATCCTCTTGGGGTTCGACAGCAGTGGTGTCTTGTCTTGCTCCCACACTGTGCTCAGGCCTTGCCCCCCTGTGTCACTTTTTCTCATTGCCAAAGGTCTAGACTCCACCAGGGTTGTTACCTTGTCCATGAGCCCTTGCATCACGTCCATCATCTTACCCAACTGCCACTGTATCATGGATTTATTTAGGTCCTTGGGCTTCTTCACCTGGGCACTTGCTTCAGGTGGCGAGCAGTCTCGCGATGGGTTGGCTCGCTGTGCTGGGCTCTGGTGATGGGACTGCTGATGGAGCTGAATCTAGAGATGCCTTCCTCGCTTTCCTCTGCTTGGGGGCATTGCTTGATCCTGCCACCTTTTTAGGTTTTGACTGGCCATGCGCTTTGCGCATGTGCCAAAAAACCTCTTGAGTTGTGTGTGTGGGTTTGGGTCGGCCCTCGTCATTCATTGGCTGGCTCCATAAATGGAGCCTAGCCATTGGACGAGGGGCCTGTCCGTCAATGCCGGACCAGACACGGGGGCGTTCCCGACATTCTTTGGCTTTTGCCGACGTCACGCGACGCCGGGAACGCCTCCGATTCTGGTCCGGCATTGCCGGCACCTCCCTTGCTCCCCCTCCCGCTTGTTTTGGTGCCCGTCTTCTGCTCCGGCCGGCCGTCGTCAGCTCTCTCCTCCCCCTTTCCCGCCCCCTCCCGCTTCTCTCTAATGCCCGCCTTCCTGCTCCGGCCTCTCCTTTCCCGCCCCCTCCCGCTTGTTTTGGTGCCCGTCTTCTGCTTATCTGACATTCCTCGGAGTCCGACGCGGGCACCTCACTCTGATTCTGTGAAGAGGAGCGGTCTCTGCGGAGTGCCACCTCTAAGTATGGGCATGTCGAGGCCCCCCACCGCAGATCTCTCCCAGAGGTGCCTCCCCGAGAGCAGCGCCCCTGACTTGCCCCTTCACGGTCTCTCGGCCAGGCTCGCCGCGTCTCCTGTTCCCTGCGCATCTTTCTGCCTCCATCTCTCGTTGTTTTTTCCTCTGCACACCTCTGTTGACACTTCCCCGTTCGCCCGTCCCTCGTGGCCCGGCTTTCCTAAACTTGTTCCCCTCCTCTCTTCCCCTGCCTTCCTGCCCCAACCTCTCTCCCCCTGTCTCCTACCTTCACTCGTCGCTCGTCATGTCCTCCCGCAGCTCCTCGTCCACCTACCGCTCCTCGCAGCGCTACAGCGCTTTCGGTTCCAACTCCTCGGGTGAGCCCAGCTGCTTCGAGCCGCTGATGGAGAGCACGCGGGCCCTGGACCACGGCGGCCTGCGCCGGAGCTCCTTCGGCATCCCGCCCCGGGAGCCCTTCAGGTACTCAGGTGGGTAAAATCAGAGGAAGTTGTGTGTTTTTAGGTCTGGCTGCTTGACAGGCACAGCTGTCAGACCTACAGTTCTTTAAAATATACAGAGAGTGAAGTTTGGGGTTGCTCGGCGGAATAGTAGTTCTTCCCTCATGATGGAGCTGTTTAATGTATCATTCCGCCTCCAAAAGAGTGCTTACAGTGTCATGCATTGGAGAGCTACGTCATCTTAAAATACAATGAATCATTGCATGTCTTTATATCACATTTTTTTGTCGAGAGAAAGCAATACCTTTTTAGGTTTTGACTGGCCATGCGCTTTGCGCATGTGCCAAAAAACCTCTTGAGTTGTGTGTGTGGGTTTGGGTCGGCCCTCGTCATTCATTGGCTGGCTCCATAAATGGAGCCTAGCCATTGGACGAGGGGCCTGTCCGTCAATGCCGGACCAGACACGGGGGCGTTCCCGACATTCTTTGGCTTTTGCCGACGTCACGCGACGCCGGGAACGCCCCCGATTCTGGTCCGGCATTGCCGGCACCTCCCTTGCTCCCCCTCCCGCTTGTTTTGGTGCCCGTCTTCTGCTCCGGCCGGCCGTCGTCAGCTCTCTCCTCCCCCTTTCCCGCCCCCTCCCGCTTCTCTCTGATGCCCGCCTTCCTGCTCCGGCCCAAGCTGCCGACTTTGTAGGTTCTAGGCGGCTGTAGTTGTTGGTTGAGACGCTCTAGCCCCTTCTAGGCTCTATTCACTCTGGTATCCTGAGCTGCAGTTGGTTGAGCCGCTCTAGCCCCTCGTGTCTATGGTTACCGGTCCCACTTTCCGTTATCCCCACCTGTAGGGCGCCGCTCTCGGCCCGCTGGGGGTCTGCTACTATGGAGTCGGTAGGCGGGAACCCGCTTCACCAAGGCCTCCGAGTGTCAGATACTCTCCGGGTGCGCAGCCTTGCATTACTTCCTGGTGGCGCCTCTCCAGTGCCGGGCATGTAGTTCAAGGAGAGCAGCGCCAAGAATCTGCGGCACCTGGACTTCCTGGCACCCAGGGCGGCCCTTGACAAGCTCTACCAGCGTGGGGAGGTACGGGGCGTTTATTTATCTATTCGTTCGCACACACAGGTTACCTTCTCATTAACATGACCTGCGACTCCTTGCACAGCTTGTTCTTTTGTTTATCCACTACTCTACCATACATTCACCTCATGTGTTCGTCTGGTCCCCTGTCAGTTCACTCACTGAACCAGTTAATCACCTGTGACCTTAGTAATATAGCCGTCCACTTGTTAATTACGCTGTTTGTTGTCGCATTAAGCCATCAAGTTCACTTATTCGTTCTTTTGAATAGTGATTAATTCACCCAGTCGTTCGTATCTGCTTTTGTGTACATGTCTCCTTATTGATATCTCCCCTTCGACCCACCTGTTCCTTTCTCCTGCACCCCCCGTTTATCTGTACATCTCTTACATTCCCCCTATAAATTGTCATCCTGCTTCAAGCGTGTGTTCATCGATTCCCTCAATTATCCGTCTATGTACTTCGCCAAGCACTTTTTCCTATATTTGTCTGCCACTTCAGGGTCAGCTATTCGCTCATACCCTCAGCAGCAATATTAGCCATTCGTCAATGGCACGTTTTCAAGGGCTTTCCTCACTAGTTAAGTGTTACTGGGAGGGTAAATCACCACACGAATATTACAAACTAGGCTGCTCGCATTTCCTGGAGCCACGGGGCCCTGCAAAAAAGAATAGTGTTTTTGAGTCATTCGGGTTCACACCTTTTGTGAATTCGACCCTGATTATCTAAACCACGGTCACTGCATAAACGTAACCCTCCCGTTGGTTTCGAAAAGATGCTTAGCATGTTCGCTGCGCGCACGGTCATTGGCACTGGTTGCATGAATGACTTCGGAAAGCGGTCCCTGTAAGCTTCAGCACTTCAATAAACAGCTGGCCCCTGTTTCATTTGTGTCAGGAGGCCTTTCCTTAGACTCAGGTGTGTTTAGAGACTCGAACAATACATACTCAGTATATGCATGAAGGGGCAAGGACATTAGATTTGTCACTGAAATAATGCAGGCGGCGTCTAGTGAGCGATTATGTGAAGGGTCTGTTCAGGTCGTTTCATGAATGATAGTCCAAAGTTGGGAGAGCCACTTCTGTCTAAAGTTATGTAAAGGGTTGTAAACTAAATTCTAAAACTGCATACATTTTGCTGTGGGTGGTCTTCATCCATAATTCGTAGCTTTATAGGGATTCTGAGTTTTAGTTTGGGACCCTAATTGACAGTGGGCATGGAAGGGGGAGAGTTGGCCACCTCAACATATATATATATAGGTGACAGAAACGCACATATTGCCTTGAAGGCTCTGACCCTCTTGAATGTTCTCTCTGGGCTCAGAAGCAGTGTCCTGTGCACTTCAGGCAGTTCTTCAGTAGGCGTACCACTGATCTGTCTCTGGAACATCTGACCTGACTCCGGAACCACTGATCTGTTTCTGGAGCCCGTAATCTGCACGATGCAGAGTACTCACAGGAGAAGGTACCTTACAGACTGAAGAAATTCTCATTTTATCCTAAAATAGGAAGACCCTGTCAGTTATTTAGAGTGCTTAGAAATCAATGCACGGAAGCATTAAGTGCTGTTTAAAAATATTATTTGTGAGACAAAGATGTCAGCCCTTCTGATGGATTGCTCTTAGAACCCAGACTCGTGGCGCTAGTCTGTAAAACAGTAGAGCACATGACCTAGGCTGCAGATTCAGAGTGGAGCTTCAGAGTGCAGATTCAGAGTGCAGATTCAGAGTGCAGATTCAGAGTGCAGCTTCAGAGTGCAGAGTGGAGCTTCAGAGTGCAGAGTGGAGCTTCAGAGTGCAGATTGGAGCTTCAGAGTGGAGCTTCAGAGTGGAGCTTCAGAGTGGAGCTTCAGAGTGCAGAGTGGAGCTTCAGAGTGGAGCTTCAGAGTGCAGAGTGGAGCTTCAGAGTGCAGAGTGGAGCTTCAGAGTGGAGCTTCAGAGTGGAGCTTCAGAGTGGAGCTTCAGAGTGGAGCTTCAGAGTGCAGAGTGGAGCTTCAGAGTGGAGCTTCAGAGTGGAGCTTCAGAGTGGAGCTTCAGAGTGGAGCTTCAGAGTGCAGAGTGGAGCTTCAGAGTGCAGAGTGGAGCTTCAGAGTGGAGCTTCAGATTGGAGCTTCAGAGTGGAGCTTCAGAGTGGAGCTTCAGAGTGGAGCTTCAGAGTGCAGAGTGGAGCTTCAGAGTGCAGAGTGGAGCTTCAGAGTGGAGCTTCAGAGTGGAGCTTCAGACTGGAGCTTCAGAGTGGAGCTTCAGAGTGGAGCTTCAGAGTGGAGCTTCAGAGTGCAGAGTGGAGCTTCAGAGTGGAGCTTCAGAGTGCAGAGTGGAGCTTCAGAGTGCAGAGTGGAGCTTCAGAGTGGAGCTTCAGAGTGCAGAGTGGAGCTTCAGAGTGGAGCTTCAGAGTGCAGAGTGGAGCTTCAGAGTGGAGCTTCAGAGTGCAGAGTGGAGCTTCAGAGTGCAGAGTGGAGCTTCAGAGTGCAGATTCAGAGTGGAGCTTCAGAGTGGAGCTTCAGAGTGGAGCTTCAGAGTGCAGATTCAGAGTGGAGATTCAGAGTGGAGCTTCAGAGTGCAGAGTGGAGCTGCAGATTCAGAGTGGAGCTGCAGATTCAGAGTGGAGCTGCAGAGTGGAGCTTCAGAGTGCAGAGTGGAGCTTCAGAGTGCAGAGTGGAGCTTCAGAGTGCAGATTCAGAGTGGAGCTTCAGAGTGCAGAGTGGAGCTTCAGAGTGCAGATTCAGAGTGGAGCTTCAGAGTGCAGAGTGGAGCTTCAGAGTGGAGCTTCAGAGTGCAGAGTGGAGCTTCAGAGTGGAGCTTCAGAGTGCAGAGTGGAGCTTCAGAGTGGAGCTTCAGAGTGCAGAGTGGAGCTTCAGAGTGGAGCTTCAGAGTGCAGAGTGGAGCTTCAGAGTGCAGAGTGGAGCTTCAGAGTGGAGCTTCAGAGTGGAGCTTCAGAGTGGAGCTTCAGAGTGGAGCTTCAGAGTGCAGATTCAGAGTGGAGCTTCAGAGTGCAGATTCAGAGTGGAGCTTCAGAGTGCAGATTCAGAGTGGAGCTTCAGAGTGCAGAGTGGAGCTTCAGAGTGGAGCTTCAGAGTGGAGCTTCAGAGTGGAGCTTCAGAGTGGAGCTTCAGAGTGCAGAGTGGAGCTTCAGAGTGCAGATTCAGAGTGGAGCTTCAGAGTGCAGAGTGGAGCTTCAGAGTGCAGATTCAGAGTGGAGCTTCAGAGTGCAGATTCAGAGTGGAGCTTCAGAGTGCAGATTCAGAGTGGCGATTCAGAGTGGAGCTTCAGAGTGCAGAGTGGAGCTGCAGATTCAGAGTGGAGCTGCAGATTCAGAGTGGAGCTGCAGAGTGCAGATTCAGAGTGCAGAGTGGAGCTTCAGAGTGCAGATTCAGAGTGGAGCTTCAGAGTGCAGATTCAGAGTGGAGCATCAGAGTGCAGATTCAGAGTGGAGCATCAGAGTGCAGATTCAGAGTGGAGCTTCAGAGTGCAGATTCAGAGTGGAGCTTCAGAGTGCAGAGTGGAGCTTCAGAGTGCAGATTCAGAGTGGAGCTTCAGAGTGCAGAGTGGAGCTTCAGAGTGCAGATTCAGAGTGGAGCTTCAGAGTGCAGATTCAGAGTGGAGCATCAGAGTGCAGATTCAGAGTGGAGCATCAGAGTGCAGATTCAGAGTGGAGCTTCAGAGTGCAGATTCAGAGTGGAGCTTCAGAGTGCAGAGTGGAGCTTCAGAGTGCAGATTCAGAGTGGAGCTTCAGAGTGCAGAGTGGAGCTTCAGAGTGCAGATTCAGAGTGGAGCTTCAGAGTGCAGAGTGGAGCTTCAGAGTGGAGCTTCAGAGTGCAGAGTGGAGCTTCAGAGTGGAGCTTCAGAGTGGAGCTTCAGAGTGGAGCTTCAGAGTGGAGCTTCAGAGTGGAGCTTCAGAGTGCAGAGTGGAGCTTCAGAGTGGAGCTTCAGAGTGCAGAGTGGAGCTTCAGAGTGGAGCTTCAGAGTGCAGAGTGGAGCTTCAGAGTGGAGCTTCAGAGTGGAGCTTCAGAGTGGAGCTTCAGAGTGGAGCTTCAGAGTGGAGCTTCAGAGTGCAGAGTGGAGCTTCAGAGTGCAGAGTGGAGCTTCAGAGTGTCAAGAGCAATGCCAATAGCTCTAACTTTAACAAAGGCAAAACCATTGCATTGTAAATGCTTGTTCTTAGGTTTCGCTGGGGGACGGAGCCGTTAGGCTCCGCCTCCAGAGAAATCTATTGATTACAGTAAGCACTCTGGAACACGCCCCCCTGTCCCATTGGCTAGCTCCATAAATGGAGCCTAGCCATTGGACGAGGGGCCTGTCCGTCAATGCCGGACCAGACACGGGGGCGTTCCCGAGATTCTTTGGCTTTTGCCGACGTCACGCGACGCCGGGAACGCTCCCGAATCTGGTCCGGCCGGGCCGTGCTTGCTGCTGTCCTGCCTTGTGTCCCTCCTCCCGCCGTCCCCACGTTTCCCGCCTCCCTCCCGACGTCCGTGTCCTTTCCCGCCCCCCTCGTCCTCTCCCGCCCCCCCCCCCCCTGTCCTCACAAATTGTGGTATCCCGTCCCGCCCGGGGGTTTCTTCAGCCGGCCGGCCAATCCTAGCGCGGCCGGCCGGAAGTGCCCGCCCCCCCGCCGCCCAGGGGAAGAAGAAAGACGGCGGCCCACAAGAAGTATGGCGGCCCACGCGGGGCTCCCGTGGCCTGCCTGGAGGGAGCCCCGGAAGAAGCGGAGGACGTTGCCGGGCAGGTGTTGCCGAGTAGGACAGCTGCAGCCCCGCGCCTCCGCCCACGGTGAGTGCTGTGTTGCTCGGGTGTTCACGCCGCCCTGGGATAGGTTTTTATAGTTATTCATGCTTCCCTGTTTAAGATGCTCATTTGGCTTAGAATTGAGGGTTAGTTTATTTCTCATTGTGATGTGTCTGACCCCTTATAAACGTTGTCGTGCAATTCCATCCCTGCACGAAATAAATATGTAGACTATAAACTCGTGTGTGCGGTCGTTTAAGGCGACTCATTACCATGGGGTTTAACACATTTTATTGAAGGGCGGGTAGCAGGTGTTTTAAGCACTGTGTTTTGCTGGGCTGTTTGTTTCTAGTCAGTGCATTTATGTAGAAGTTCGTTTCATCCATTCGTGCTCTCCAATATTACTATCGGTTGTACAGCAGACGAGTGCCTTCTTGGGAACTAGTTCGCATCTAAGTGTGTTTTTTGGAATCGTTGTTGTGGTCTAAGGTGTCCGCCCACAGTCGGCCCTATTCGTACACTGCACGTTAATCTGCTTAATTGCTCGTGGTCTTTCATCCTATTCATCTGGATAGTTCACTTTATGGTTAAGTTGTGTGCGTAGGCAGTGGTAGTGTTGCACACACACCGCTGTCAGAGATATGGAAGGAATCCTATGCCTTCAACTCTGGATGTGTGTAATCTACCTACCGATTAAGGGGAGGGCCAACTGCTTCCTGATTGTATTCAACTGTGCCTTTAGAATACAGGGGTTCACCAGCAACTCTTCAATTGGACGTTCATACACAATGCATTTCCCCCTGTACCCCAGGGATGATACTCAGTAACAGGTTCTCCAATGAGAAACGGCGCCCATTCAAGTGCAGCACGCACTCTTAGTATGATCGCTTTTATATTCGGCACCGCAGTGGAGCTTATTGTTGTATATTTATTTGACGTTACAAGCATTCCGTGGTGATATGTGGCAGGTTTCTATGTTTAAGTTAAGAACGCAGACTTCCCACCGGCAGTAAAGCACTTTGGTCGACGTGGCCTTTTTCGGAACGATACTGTGTATTCTATATATATATTTTCCTCACAGCAACATTAAAGGTTTCAGAAACCCAATATTTTCGATACAACGTACTGCATAATGTTTCCTCATGCATGCATTGCATAGGCATCGCTAAGGTGTATGTTTTCGTTGAGGACCCCTGCACAAACTACTATCGCAGCTAAAACTCAGGGCCCCAGATTAAGAACACACTTCCGTGGAGGCGGCCACGCCATCTGCCTGCCTCTGGAGGAAGTAGCAGTGTGTGATTACAGAAGAAGCAACCAATCGGAGGCTGCCGTGCGGTGGAGATGGCCAATCAGAGGCCGCCGCGGGCTCTTCCGCATGTGCACGGTCTCGGGACACGTCAGCAGAGAGCAGCTCCTGCAGGCAGCAAATGATGACAAGGAGTCTAGCACGTGCATAGCACGCTGTGCTAGGCGCTAGCCACCCCAGGCTTATGTTAGTGCAGCGCTTTTCACAGCAGGCGTGGGCATTTTTATACTGCTGTAAATTACGGTTGTGTGATGAAAGTTCCGCAGCGAGTGCGTTCTTTCATAGCATCGATTGGTAAATAGTCCCCATAATATTAAAGTACATTTCGGAACGAACAAAACTGTGCACTGTATTCATTCAAGATGTAGATTTGTACCATTCTCTTTTCAGTAGTACTGGCGCGCGTTTATCCTTCAACGAAATACACATTTAATACAACGCAGCATGTCGACTGTTTGCAAAGGCAACTCAAACTCTGTTTTAGACGAGTGTGAATGTAGGAGTTAGGGGCTTCCTGGGCTCAACAGTCACCGTCTAGGTAGGAGTGATCAGAAGCAGTGGGTTGTGGTCACTTTAATCTTACTTGCAAACTGAGGCAAACCCGTTAACATAAATATAAAAACACAGATCAAATGTTGCTACTATACCACCTCAACACAATAACATAAACCACTACTACAAAAGGCAAACAATAATGCAACAGACTACAGCACAAGACAACACAATAGTGCAATTGCGTTTTCTGCTAGTTTGTGTTGTGCTAGGGGTGGGTTTTGTTTATATTTTATTGTTGTTGAATTAATAAAATATACACCACAATAGGCATACCAGTTGGTATAGATAAGAGGCTTATGAGCTACCCGCTATAGACCTTATGTGGTCATCCATAGCATGATGGTGGCCATCCATACCAAAATGCAAATCATGGTATGCTGGACACCTGTAACATGATTGTCACCTTTTCTGGCATAATGCTGTCCCTGGGTTTATGATGTCAAGTCTTGTCTTAATTTCCTGTGCTCTGTAAATTTGGTACTGTTGCTTAGACCTCAATTACAAGTGGGCCGTACATTGCAATAAGCCTGGTAACAGTAGTTACTGGGTCCTTAGTAATTACACGTTTTTAGGTTTCGCTGGGGGACGGAGCCGTTAGGCTCCGCCTCCAGAGAAATCTATTGATTACAGTAAGCACTCGGGAACACGCCCCCCTGTCCCATTGGCTAGCTCCATAAATGGAGCCTAGCCATTGGACGAGGGGCCTGTCCGTCAATGCCGGACCAGACACGGGGGCGCTCCCGAGATTCTTTGGCTTTTGCCGACGTCACGCGACGCCGGGAACGCCCCCGAATCTGGTCCGGCCGGGCCGTGCTTGCTGCTGTCCTGCCTTGTGTCCCTCCTCCCGCCGTCCCCACGTTTCCCGCCTCCCTCCCGACGTCCGTGTCCTTTCCCGCCCCCCTCGTCCTCTCCCGCCCGCCCCCCTCGTCCTCTCCCGCCCCCCCCCCGTGTCCTCACAAATTGTGGTATCCCGTCCCGCCCGGGGGTTTCTTCAGCCGGCCGGCCAATCCTAGCGCGGCCGGCCAGAAGTGCCCGCCCCCCCGCCGCCCAGGGGAAGAAGGAAGACGGCGGCCCACAAGAAGTATGGCGGCCCACGCGGGGCTCCCGTGGCCTGCCTGGAGGGAGCCCCGGAAGAAGCGGAGGACGTTGCCGGGCAAGTGTTGCCGAGTAGGACAGCTGCAGCCCCGCGCCTCCGCCCACGGTGAGTGCTGTGTTGGTCGGGTGTTCACGCCGCCCTGGGCCCTGCATGCTCACGGAGGACGCTGCTGGTGCCGTCGTTCCCTGGTGTGCATGGGGAGGCGGCACCCGCTGCAGACACTGCGCCTTGTGCATGTTTACGGGGATGCTCCGCTCTGGACTGGGCAAGCAGTGGCAAACGTGGGAGTGCCTCAGTCAAACCTTTTCCCTCCTTGGATGTGCGACGTGGGAGTGCGTTTGTCAAACCGTTCATCCCTGAATGTGTCTGCACTGCCTGTTCAAAAAATCTTTGACCATGTGAAAGAAACATGCCTCAGCTGGGCTTTCAAGCCTGCCTTCTAAGTCTAACAGGCCTGCTTATCTAAAGTACCCTTCTGTACCAGTTCACTTGCCTCTTCATAGGACCGTTTGCTATGCATATCTGCTTGTCAGACCTCCTGTAAGCAGGCCTGCTTATTTACTAACGTGGGCTTCTGTATATGTCCTCTTACCTGATGCCTATGAATCTTCCTGACTAATCTGCCCTTATGTGCATGTGAAATACGCATGTGAGTGCGCTCCAGAACAGATGTGTTCAGTAGTGTCGCGTTCCAGAACAGATGTGCATAGTAATGTCGTGTTCAGATGTTCACAGTAGTGTCGGGCGTGCCTTCGTGCGCCTGTCGATGTGATCAGTGGGTTGACAACATCCTGTGGATGTGATCTGTCATACACGCATGTGGGCGTGTCTGTCCAGCCCACCTATGTGGACCTTTAGCTGTCAAATGGCCTTGTACCAGTGTTTATCTGTCAGATCTGCGCCTGAGAAATTTACCGTTACATTTTTGATAAAGCCGCCTCTTTCAGGTATGCCTGCATTTTCCAGTCAAAATCTCCTAAAGCACCCGATGAATTTCCCTGTTGATTTCTCCAACATGCCTAGGAGAGTCTTGAACGAGAATATGTATTTACAGCAGCATAAAACATCGACGAAATGATATTTGCCATAAGGGTAACCGTCGGTGGAATACCAGCTTGCTGTTTTCCGTTATTTCCTTCCACATTTGCCTTCATTTATTTATTTGTCGCTATATTCGGTTCTCGGTTTGTAGGCGAATGGAATCCCATAAGGACGGCGAGCTGGAATATGCGCCTCTCGGGGCGATTACCACTTTGATGTGACTTGTTTGTTTATGGAGAGGCGCATCCCGCCCACCTGCTGCGGTGACGTGTGCACATCTGCCTTTCCCCACGTCATATTTACATCCTGTTTTCTTTAAGCAGCCCAGCATACTTTCTGTAAAACTGCAAGTGCACCCCCCGTGCATACTAGCAAATATCGAGTATCTTGGTTAGTTGCTCTTTTCTACTGGAAACTGAAGCACCCTGAAAGCCACCAGTGTTTAAGCGCACACTGCTGGAACATTTGTGTGCACAGCTTGCTTCTACGCCTTGGCATGCTGTTGCTGCCTGTATAATTTGCATATCATTAGTATGGGCACGAGTCACTGCAACAGATAAAACATCTTTACACTCATGTCTTACAATGGCTGGAACGCCTCATCCAGCTACAGTAAATCAGCCCCTTTGATGTCAGCCAGGGATCCTGGGATGGCATTCGAGCTTGAGCTTGTGACCTGGTAACCATAGAGACATTAACCCATTGGAATTATTTTGTCCTATGCTTTTCATGCACGGAGGACGTTAAACGGAAAAAAACGTTGTTCCTAATTCTTAGCGGCATCAAAGCAGACTTTGCTCCAGACCTTGTACTAAGTGGTGAAAAAATGATTTCTATGTGCGCTCTAAATATTTTCTTCAGTATTCCTTTTCTTTGAAAAAGAACAAGCGATATGTGGTTGAATGAATAATACAGTCTGACTTAGTTTGCACCAGTCATTCTTTTTTTTTTAATTAAATCTTTTTAATATGCAGTTTCAGTTTGGGGTTTCTACTTCAAACTGTACTTGGATTTAAAAGGAACCTGTCTTGTATTGATTAATACATCATATGATTTTAAACCTTCACCGTTTTGTGCAACAGGCAATACACTATTACCTTGCTTGATCAAAGAAACCTATAATGATTTTGTATGAGTTACGCAATGCATATAGCTATGAGGATCACCTTGCTACTAGTTGACAAGCTGTGTGTATACAACAATAGCAGGATTATATATATATCTATTTTTTTTTTAGCAAAAATACGCCGCACTCAGAAATCCTTCACTTCAGGTATTTAATTAAGTAAACAGAGCCAGTCTGTCACACCGACCTGTTTCGGCCACGCAGGGCATTTCTCACTGTTGGAGGACACTACTTTATAGCCTGATAACATTTCTTGCTAATAAAGAGATCAAAGAGGGGTTCTCAATACCAATCATTAAGAAAACAACTGAGATGCTAAAACTTACAAGAGCAGGTGGCACAGATAACTTATCAGCAGTAATAATAAAAACAGCTATTCCCCTTGGAACAACTTGCTCCACCTGCTTTTTCAAACAAATTCTCCTGAAAAGAGCTTCCTAGATTGCTGGAAGGGGCAGTCCCTCGAATCTGGGGTACACCTCCTCCACCTCTGGCCAAGTTCGACCCCCCGCCCCACGTATGGAGCTCTCCCTTCATTGTTTACCTCCTCTCTTTCATCACTTCTCCCTTACCCTTCCTCTATTTCATGCTAGAGGCTTCATGCGAGCCTCAGCTGGTGAAACTCTGCTTCTGTGCCACCCCTGACCTCTGCGTGGGGCTCTTTGCATGTGCGTGGGGCTCTTTGCGTGTGTGTGGGGCTCTTTGCGTGTGTGTGGGGCTCTTTGCGTGTGTGTGGGGCTCTTTGCGTGTGTGTGGGGCTCTTTGCGTGTGTGTGGGGCTCTTTGCGTGTGTGTGTGTGGGGGGGGGCTCTTGCGTGTGTGTGGGGGCTCTTGCGTATGTGTGTGGGGGGCTCTTGCGTGTGTGTGTTTGTGTGGGGGGCTCTTGCGTGTGTGTGTTTGTGTGGGGGGCTCTTGCGTGTGTGTGTGGGGGGCTCTGGTGTGTGAGGGGGGCTCTTGTGTGGTGTGTGTGGGGGGCTCTTGTGTGTGTGTGTGTGGGGGGCTCTTGTGTGGGTGTGTGTGTGCAAATGCAATACGTCTTGCATTTGCGACAGAGTAAGCTATTGGCATTGTAAATGAGAATGCCATTTATTTATCTGTTTTCAAAACCAACACATAAATAAAAAGTTTGTCATTTACAATGCCAATAGCTCAAACTTTTCCGAAGGCGAAACCGTTGCATTGTAAATGCTTGTTTTCAGAATGGTAGGTGCATCCTGACTCAAGAAAGCCATCCCTGATTCTCCGTGCTAGAATCAGGGATGGCTAGAGATGCCTTCTTCCCTTTCCTCTGCTTGGGGGCATTGCTTGATCCTGCCACCTTTTTCCTCTTCAAAATGGTAGGTGCGTCCTGACTCAAGAAAGCCATCCCTGATTCTCTGTGGTGCTGCATAGAAGAGTCATGAGATGTAGCTGTGTTTTGTGGTGCCTCGGACACTACTGTCCCTTGATCAGCCATAGCCGTATGGCCCAGTTGGCCACCCTTGCCTGCGACAATGCAGTGAATTCCGCCCAGAAAGTTGCGTCAGGTGCTACGCTGGTTTCGACCCCTAGGTTCAGGGTGTCTTCCATTGAGAATAGGGTAGGAGAGCTTTGATTTTTCGTTTTTGCCTTGGCTCAGTGTCGCGATGGTTAGGGTATCCTTTTGCTTCACTGAAACTTGTCTGAAATAAACAATGTAATTGTCATAATTACTTCATATACCTCTGTTCTAACTGCACCACTAACTGCACCACTTGTGCATTGGTTGCCCCCCAAGCTGCCCCAAAGCTGCCCCGTTATCTGGCTGGCCAAGTGCTTTGTCGGGGCCCCTAACCTTGCTTGTTACAAAATTTACCATCTTCCCCTTATCCGGTACTTACTACTTGGATAGTGTGAGCTTGCCTGCAATACCTCTTGAAGGGGTGCCATCCCCCCTGTTACAGTTTGTCTGAAATGAGAAAGCAAATCATAAAGCTGCCATGCCGAAAGAAGGCCCTGGGTTGGCCAAGGGTTCCAGAGCCCCAACCTTGTGTGCCCAGTCGGGACTTTTCTTTATGGAGTTGAAGTTACTTCACTGAATGACAATACAGCTTTTTGATCTGCACTGGCGCAAATCTTGCTCCTACCTAAGGTGCCTTGTCTCTGTGGCTGCTCCCCTTGTTTTCCGTGTTATATTGGTGTGCTAGTTGATTCTGAAACTGAGAGACAAATAGTTAATGCCATGCTTTCTTTACACACATGGTGCTCTGCCACCTTGCCTCCCTATCATGCCTTGTACACACCGGTTGTAAGCTGGGGGGGGTAGGGTGAAGCTGGCCAGACAATGCCATCTGCCGTCACCTTCCCGGTGCTCTTGAGATTATTACCTGACCAACTTACACCTGGGCTGGTTGGCAGTGGCGGCTCCCCCATTGGGGTGTGGGGGCGTTGCCCTACTGCTTTCTCGCGCTGGGAGAAGACAGAAACATAAACGGTAAAAACTACCATTTATGTTTCTGCCTTCTCGCATTACGAGAAAGCAGAAGTGCCTCTGTGCCTGGTTGTGGGCGGGCAGTCCTGCCCGAGGGCAGGGGGGGGATTGGCTTGCCCACTGTTGTGGGCACTGACTGTTAGGAGCCGACCAAACAGTCAGTACCCACAACAGTGGGTAAGCCACTCCCCCCTGCCCTCACGCGGGACCGCCCACTTTTCCTTGTTCTCTGTGCGGAGAAAATGTCCCGTCTGGGGCGCTCTCCTCCTCGCCTACCAGCGTTATGATTGGCTTGCCCAACGGGAGGGAAGTTGCCTGCTGGCTGCTTCCTGCAGCAGGAACATGCGGACCCACTAGTAGAGCTTGACCGGCCTGGAGCGGAGGCGGTGTCCCGGCACTCAAGTAAGGGTTATTTTAATTGTTTATTATTCCCCATCTGCAGGCCCCCTCCCTCCCTTGAGCATGCCGGCCGCCGCTGCTATATACAACAAGTCATTAACGTTTACAGAGTATGGGTTTGCTTATGTTGAGCCGCACATCTCAGTGTCATGCCAGTTTTGATGAAAAAATCTGTTAATATCAAAAATGACTATGGCCGGGGTGCTCTAAAGGTGTATGACACCTACCCACCAAAGTGTCAATCAGTCCTAGGATTTACCCGAACTCAGGTCATACATATAAACACGAAACACCTGAGCACACCAATATCATTATTTCCAAAATAAGGACGTATAGGTATTTCTCCAAGCTATCCAACAGTGTCTCAACGCCCTGTATATTATAGATCCGTAATGCCTCAAAAAAAGGAAAATAAAATCAAGTAGTCCAATCAGATCTTCTATGTTGAGGTCTGTTTTTAATTTCCACAATTCACAAGAAGCACCACAGCAGCCGACGCGCGTTTTGCCCACAGGGCTTTCTCAAGGCTTTTGATGGTAACTCCAAGACCTGAGATTGTGAAATTTTCATGAAATGCGTTTCTCTTACGGATAGAAGGTAGCCCGGATGTATATAAGCACACTTCCAGTTCAGTAATGAGCGATCACGCTCCTAATGGCATTCATCATATCAATAGTTGTCGCCCCAATAAATAAAGTTTTCGATTGTTTTCCATCCAGGCTTAATAACCAAGCCCCATCGTTTCTATTGTCTCCTTTCCAGTCCTAGGGTGCTTGATTCCGGTCCAGGAAAGACATGGCTTAGCAGTTCGGTCTGGACAGTTCCCATGAGGCACAGGGTCAAGGCTGATTTGCATATGGCCATGTCTGAACTGGGGTGGTGTGGAGTGCAAAAAAACGATGGATTTAGGCCCAGATCTCTGTACCGGGGTGAATGTATGACATTGTTCTGCATTCTGTCCATCAACTGGTTTTTGCATTTGTCACCCCGAGTGGGATGGGTATGCTTAGACGTCAGTCCCATGCTCTCCACACCACTGGAGTCAAGCTATCCTGGCTGAAGACGACTGATAGCCAGAAACCGGTCCTAGGATGCTTGATTCCGGTCCAGGAAAGACATGGCTGAGCAGTTTGGGCTGGACTGTTCCCATGAGGCACAGGGTCAAGGCTGATTTGCATATGGCCATGTCTAAACTGGGGTGGTGTGGAGTGCAAAAAAACGATGAATTTAGGCCGAGATCTCTGTACTGGGGTGAATTTATGACATTGTTCTGCATTCTGTCCATCAACTGTGGTTTTTGCATTTGTCACCCCGAGTGGGATTGGTATGCTCAGACGTGAGTCCCATGCTCTCCACACCACTGGAGTCAAGCTATCCTGGCTGAAGACGGCTGATAGCCAGAAACCGGTCCTAGGATGCTTGATTCCAGTCCAGGAAAGACATGGCTTAGCAGTTTGGGCTGGATTGTTCCCATGAGGCACAGGGTCAAGGCTGATTTGCATATGGCCATGTCTGAACTGGGGTGGTGTGAAGTGAAAAAAACCCGATATATTTAGGCCCAGATCTCTGTACTGGGGTGAATGTATGACATTGTTCTGCATTCTGTCCATCAACTGTGGTTTTTGCATTTGTCACCCCGAGTGGGATGGGTATGCTCAGACGTGAGTCCCATGCTCTCCACACCACTGGAGTCAAGATATCCTGGATGAAGACCGCTGATAGCCAGAAACCGGTCCTAGGATGCTTGATTCCGGTCCAGGAAAGACATGGCTTAGCAGTTCCGGCTGGACTGTTCCCATGAGGCACAGGGTCAAGGCTGATTTACATATGGCCATGTCTGAACTGGGGTAGTGTGGAGTGAAAAAAAAGGATGGATTTAGGCCCAGAGCTCTGTACTTGGGTGAATGTATGACATTGTTCTGCATTCTGTCCATCAACTGTGGTTTTTGCATACAAGTTTAGTAAGCACCTTAAATGTGTCTACTACAGATCTAGGTTGTGCCAGGAACAATGGATGTGTGTCACATCACAGATAGAGCCTCACCTAGCACATAGTGCTTTGAGGCTGGTCTCTGAGGAACAATGGGTGCACTGTCAGTGTCACCAAATAGATACAGTGGGTCCCAGTGCCTCGTGGTGCATGCAGTGCTTCAACACCAGTCTGTCTGATGGACAGTAACACTTCACAATACTCAAAACACACTTTTACCAAGTGGGACCCTACAGCACAAGGGACCTTTTATCCACACAAACATTTACCACATGGAAGGTAACATGCATCACAGAAGACATTTTTTGAATACATGCCTTGGTACTCTGCCGTTTAACATACAATCACGAGGCAGGATCTTAACCCAAACCCAGTGACTTACTTAACCATATAGATATTGGCCACGTCAGGCTCTTTACCACACAGATGGAACTTACTCCTTACACTGGGAACTTTACTAAACTGGTATGTGTCAGCTTGTTATATCACACGTGTCTTACCACAAGACCTTTACCAGAGGGACATTGATCACATGGTCCTTAGCCCTGTGGGACTTTGATCATACTACTTCCACATACGATTTTGTTTCACCACATGGGACATTTACTCTAGTACACAGACATTTTAGAACACCTAGCCAGTCTTACCTCTCCTGTGCAGCTTCTGGACCCTCCAATAAGTTATAAAACAGCATCAATGGCATGCAATTCACTCAAAAAAGCCGCAGGCTCACAGTCAGTTGCAATATCATGATGGCTCAAGTTTCATAACCCCTGCTGTGTGGCCTGGATACAGCAGCCTGGCCTCACCGCAGAGAACAAGACATTATCAGTATATTAAAGTGACTACCAACTACTCGTCTTAACTCTGACCTGCAGCTTCGGTGGCACGTACAGGTGCAGACGCTGGCACATTGGTCCTATCCTACTGCACGAGACGGCGCACATGCAGTTTACACTGTGCATGACACAATACAGTCTCACCACAGCCGGCCTGCCCCACCCGGAAGAACACGCATCTGTGCTCGCCACGCAGCATGTACAATGTGTGGTGTAAATAAAATTATATAAGGTTGGCTGGTCTGGTCTCAGCCAGTCCTTTACTGTTGCGTGTCATGCTCTAATCTTCTGAACAGGCAGGGCATGTCTCTAAGGTTCAGCTTGGCCTACCGTGCCTGCAATGATACCCGCCACCCAATGATATAATCCCTGTAGGCTGCTCCTCTCACGCAGCACAGCATTTATGGTGCTTGCAGGGCTTTAAGTGGGGAAAAAACTGGGGGTGCTCTAAAAGGGGTGTGACAAATTTCTTAAAGGGGTGTGGCCTATCCGAGTAGGGGCGTGGTCTAAATCAAGATAACTAACTAGCATTGTGTGCTTAAGAAAATCATGGAGTCGCATCCAGCAAAGGGTAATAAAATAGGCAAAAAAGTATATTTATTAAGTATAAGCCATAAAATACCAAACACTTTAAAAAAAATGTAAAAATGATTTACTTTACTTAGAAATCTATTGCGGGATTTACCAAAACCCTTGAAGATATTCACTGTGTCTATTTTGCTGGGGTTTCTCACAACAATTTTCTTCAGCAGTCCTTCTACCTTTTGCCAGCCAACTGTTTACATACAGCTTTGCGTCAAATGTTTCAAATGGAGGACCATTGAGTTTTACCCATAGGCATGAAGAAATGGTCTCTACAAGAAGAGAGGCCCTTGTTGGACTAGCAATTAAGTTCATTGTGCTGAAACCTCTCTCGCAATCCGCATTACTTGCTGGCAGGGTTTCCATGCAAACTACTAACTTTTTTAATGCTTCAGGGTTTTTTTTTTCCACCGAAATCTTTGAAAAGTCTAAAACCTTGGATAGTATCTCTTGCTGGCAGCTGAAACTCTGAACACAGTTTCTGGATCTCTGTTTCACCATAAAGAATGCATTCATCGCCAGAAGGCAAGTTGCCGGCATCTAGAACACTGAAGCTGGCTATAAGTTCTTTCCCAGAATCCGGGGCACATTGTTTATTGATATTTACAGACAGACTTTGGTAAAACTGATTTGGATTAAGGGCAACAGAGTTACTTCTACCATGGAAAAGAGGAGCATTCTTAAATTTGCCCTCGTCAACTGCTCTCTGAGACGCAGAGGCAAACTCTCCTGGTGAGTCCTTCATTGCTCTAAATATACGTACTTGACTAACCAAAGTCTGTGTGCATTAACAATTGTAATGTCCCTCCTCTGTAAGGTGAGTGATAACACTTTGAGCTCTTGAAGTGCATCTCACGTTACCCCCAAATCTCTGATAAAAGAATAGGATGTAAGCTTCTTCAAGAGACCTTCATACTTACTCCGGTCTCTTATGGGTCTGGCTGGGTCTTTAGAAGCATTCTCAAAATGTTTGCACAAGGCAGAGAAGCAGTTCCAAACAGCTTTCCCAGATCTGTAACTGGATGCTACCCATCTAGTATCAAGCATTTTCCCTAACTTCTGAAGCTGTACACATAGCTCGCTGGTGGCCAGATTTAGCTCTCTCTCGTTTTTAGGTGACATGCTGTATGTGGCTTACAATGAGTCCATGAAAATCTTGAAGTGATTGACCCCGGCAACCTCATCAACTGTATCTGCCACAGCAAGTTCTAGTCTGTGAGCTAAACAGTGCCATGTCAGTACACAATTTGGGAATTTTGATTTCAGCAATGCTACTACTCCTCCTTTTTCCCAAACATTACTGCTGCTCCATCTGAACATACTGCAATCAAGATATCATGTAGCAGACTTTTTGTGAGTCCAACTTTTTCGAAGTAGCTTAGGAGAGCTGTCTTTACGCCTGTATCCCTGAGTTCCCAGCTCTTCTTAGGTCCTTGGAGACGGGCAGAGCACACAGCACAGCTCCTCTTCAAGTTAGGGGGACACAGCACACAGCAGACAGTCCCTTCCTCAGCAATCACAGTAACTGTAGGTCATCTCCCATAGACTCAGCATGGATTCCTTCTTGATCACAAAGTTTCCTAATCTATTTTTCCTGGGGCTCCAGTCCTACTTTTATACCCCAAAAGTCTTTGTTCTTCTTGTGTGAGGGGTCCTGGACCCAATCTAAACCACTTCTGGGTATATTCTGCCTGTGCACCTCTTCATCCTTTGTGAGTGTGGGCCAGGGCCATCAGAAGCACCGCAGGAGGTGGAGCCAGCATTGTGGCAGGCAGGCACAATGCCTATTGAGACCCAGGTGCTACTCCTCCCACCACTCTACATGCAGATGGGTCTATTCAGCCTTGTGCTTACTCAGCCAGCCTCCTGGAGCCGCCCCCAGCCCCTGTCACTCACAAACCAGACCCTCCAGGATTTCGTGGTTTGCAACGAAATCGGCACTTTTTTTAAAATACTGCGATTTTTACAAAAGTGCACCGAAATCGGCACTTTTGTAAAAATTCACAATTTTTACAAAAAAAAGTACCCGCAAAATCGGCACTTCTTCATTTCCGGTGAAAGTAAGATTGCAGGTATGGCCTTGCTGGTGGCCTTTAAACCAGGCGGATTGCAATTCTGACATTGTTTGAGGCTTTGTCTCAATTCATGAATACTTAGTAAGCTTGACTACTGCAATAACCTACTAGTAGGCTTTCATCAGTATTCCTTCACCTCATTGTACAAGATCTTAAATTCGGGCACCATAACCATATAGAATCTCCTTAAACACACTCCCACAATAAAGGCACCAAGCTGGCTGTCTTCCGCCAAAAGCAGGGCCATTTTATGCTAGAGATACCAGTAAAAAGTATGTCCGTAGTTCATCCCATGACTGACTTCCCTGTTTTCTAGCCTGTTATAATATCTGCCTACTAGAAGCTTCTATTCTAAAAAAAACACCCTTGTGTGGCATCAACTTTTGTTGCTTCTTCACATGTGATACTCAATTGGTACCTCCCTGCAGACTGTTTCTGTCATTTCATTTCTGATTCTCTCGTTTTGATTCGCGGCGGCCGTTATCTGTGTAACCCGGCCCGCCACGAACTCTTCTTTCCGCAGTACTTGAGTCGGCGGGAGGCTGGAACTACAACTCCCGGCAGGCCTGCACGGGAGAGACGGAGAGCCAGACGTCACGTACGTCGTGACGCATACCAGGAAGTAAAGCGAGCCGGTTCGACCAGAATCGCTGCCGATAATTCGTTTTGTTCTGGTGGCAGTTCCAGAAGTCCGGTAAGGCCGTTCCGACATAATCCAGCATTTGATTTCATCCTTGCTATGGGTCAGAATCTACGGAATCGTAGAGTTGTTTATTACATTTGACTTGGTAAATATCTCTCCTGCTTGAGGTATTTTGACTCGCTCCGTGTATCAAAGGAATACACAGGTTGTTTTGGTGGAACTCTACAACTAATTGAACTTCTTGAGAGACTGTGGGCTCTGAGGCTAAGAGTCGCGTGGTCTGCTAAACCCTTTTAGTTCTTTACATCTAATCACCTAAAAGGATTCCTTGATAGGGCTCTGACGTAAGAGCTATTGGTGGTTTCTTTCTCCAGTACTTCACCTGTTGGAATTGTGAAGTGATACCCAGTGCATTGAGTACAGACAGAGAACTTATTGTTGTGGTATTCTGTGTTGGGTTTGGTGCAAGGACATTTTTATGCGGCACCTTGTTTCTTTGTTACGGCTGTAGCAAAACCCCATTATCTCAAATCTTCACCAGCAGTGTTCAAGGTTAAGACGTATTAACGTTCGAAGCTGCCATTTATCTGTGTTCCTGTTTATTCGTTATAGGAGAGAACGAACGGGAGGAACTGTCAGTGGGTTTGGTTAAGCACTAGAACAATGTTTGTGTTCCCAAGTTGATACATATATATATAATCTGAGTCCCGCATGTCAGACCTATGTTAAAATTCCTGTTTTCTCATTTCCAGTTATCCAAAGTCCAGGTTCCATCCCTTGAACTCTCCTAGATATAGTCCATCGTATTTTTCTTTACAGGTAGGCAGGGGGTAGACACTAGCCCTAACATAGGGGAAAAGAAGTGTGGTTTTGTTATATGTATTTGAACATCTGTTACTTGTCGTTTCAGATCTCCCTCCCCGCTGTTCCCTTCCTTTCCTTCCTGGCTTTCTATCTCTCTGTCTTCTTATTATTCCCTCCTGTGACTATCCTGGTAGTCTGTGTATATTACTTCAGACTCCGGGGACGTCATGAGATGGAACCCATAACATCATCGGTGTAATTCTGAAGAGTCCAGGACCCGAAGCCTGACAGTTTCTGCCTACACTCACATTATGAATTCCTTCATTTCCATAGGGCAGAACATCCGTGCAGAATGTGAAAAACCTCCAAAGAGTTGCATATTTACAAAATGTGTGACTGCCTGACCCATTCTACAAAAGAACCTCATAAGCGACTATGTCAATAGTACAATAGGGCGGGGAAAAGGGAAGTACACACTGAAATTTAGCGGCATTTTGCGCACTTTATTTTGCAATTTATGCCCCCGGAGCCCGCCACACACTGGGCACACGGAGAGCCCAACCAACAATAAAAAAAAAACGAATGCCAGGAGGGGCCCGCCGTATGCCCAGTGTGCGGCGGGCTCCGGAGGCATAAATTGCAAAATAAAGTGCTGCAAAATGCCGCAAAATTTCCATATTTGTGCTGCTAAATTTCCATATTTGTGCCGCTAAATTTGCTAACCCATGCCGCTATATCCTGGGGGGTCTGACAAACCAGACCGTCAATACACAACCAGGCAGAGGCACACAGAAAGATTGAACAGGAAAATAGCCACTTTCTCAACGTGCTATTTCCAAACTTAGTATTTAAAAACCATCTCCACTAAAGGATGTGTTATTAAATTCTGAGTTCAGGGATACCAGATTCCATTTGTCTATCTTGCCGTTATGGGAAGATATGCAGGTAAAAATGTCACACAGCATTCCCCATGTTATCCTATGGGCAAGATAGCCTTTCAATAGTGAAAAACGAAATTGGCAATATTTCACTATCAAGACATGTTACCCACACTAGTAACATCAAACAAAAACCGGGACATCTGCTCACCCTACCTTTGAGGCCCGAAAATCGAGCCCCCTTTAGAGGCCCCCCAAAAAACTGGGGGGGGGGGGGCTCAGCCCCTCACAGCCCCCCCCCCACTTAAAGCCTTGGGTGCTTGTACATGCTGGCAGTTTTTTTTTATACAATGCTGTGCACACCGAGGCGAGGTCTAACAGGGACTGCGCTGTGATTTTGTGGGGTGGCCCCATCCCACGAGCAATGGCATGCAAAAGTAAAAATTTGTCATTTCTGTCCTGCTTCCGCTGGATTCAGTTCAGTGCTTCATGTAAGATGTTAAAAAAGGTAAACTACGCACTTTTTAATTACTCCTACCGTAGCACCAAGGCGCGCAACACCCATTGGGCTCACGGGGCTTCAGCCCCCCCTCCCCCCCTGTCGTGTGTCAGCCCGGGCTGATACAGCTTTGCGGGCTGGCGAGCATCTAATTGCACCCGCACCCGAGTACTTAACAGGTCTTTAAAAGACCATTTCCTTGTAAATGAGGGGTTTGTTGTTTGTTCACCCCTTCTTACAGCCACTCTGTCTATAGTTGGAAGAATTAGCCCCCTTCCCGAAATATTTTTCAGCCTCCCCCCACCCCCCCCCCCCGAAATTTGGCTCTAGTTGCCTGCCTGGTAGCACCATTAATTGAACACTCATAATAGTTGTCCGATTTTTCACAAACATCTATCATCTAGTCCCATTTCCTTCACTCGTTTTTCGACCTCACACGTACCTGTGACCTGCAGCCAGAGCTGATAAAAATTAAACTACTCCATTGGCAAATTAGAATATATTTTATATTAAGTAGTTTACAAATTTCATAACTCTCTAGATACCATTACTAAACTGAATACATATGCCTTGAAGAATGAGAGGTGAGCTATGTTTATGTTTGAATTAACTGGTCAAGCAACCCCAGCCCTCAAACCCATGTGTGCCATAATAATGGTCTACTACAATACATGCTGCAATTCAAAACTTCCAATGTCCCATTGGTTGGTCTGAGCCTGAGACAGACCAGAACTTTCCAGGCTCAGCCTGCCTAGAGCCCAGCTCAAGCACGTCATCAGCCCTCAAATATAATTAACCAATGGGAGTGGCATACTCAGGGAGGCGTGCACGACTGACATCACTAGCGTGATGCAGTCATCATGCCTGGACCCATGGGAGGGCCTGACATATCAGGCAGACATGCATCTGAACTGAAGCCTCCTTCGAGGCCGGACGTTTAGAATGGTAGCAGGTAAGCACCTTTATTTTTAGGAATTACGAGCCCATCGCACAGGGGATTAAAATTCAGTAGCCCCGGCAAATAGATGCCAGCGCTAAGCACCGGCACAAATTAAGCACTGTGTATAAAGCACGCACTGAGCAGGCAGCCAGAATGAAAGAAAGCAGATAACATCATTTATATGTAAAACGACTTTCATTATTGCACAATATTCCGCATGAAGATAGCCGCTCCATTTGAGATGAACAGAGTTTTGTGTTTTAGTGCCTTTGATTACTGGCTCTTTCTGTCTGATCTTTCGATGATGCTCAATGTCATTATTCCATTATTTTCTCCTTCGCCCTCTCATTTTCTTGTGTTTCCATTGCGTTGCTTTATGTTTAAAACATTTGGATGCTTTCCACCATCCCTATTTTACAGTTGGCAACTGGTGCCATTCTTAGGTCGCCTCCCAGTGCTGAAGGTCATTGTCTATGTCCAGTGCAGCTGAGGCTGACTATTGCGCGTCCTTGGGCCCCAGTAAAAAATGTCGTGGTCTGTGCAAAGGGCAGCACTGAGATACCGCCGATTTGTAGCAAAAACAGAGGAGCTTGTTCTTTCCCACGGGAACCATTTGGTACGAAGGATGCCCATTATCGCACCATTTATTTCTATTTTACGATCTATTCCCACACATTTCTGACTTTTCTGTAGAGTATAACTCGGTCCTGACGCTATTGTAAGTGCTCCTCTGCTTTCCACCCTATAATAAATTCCTTGATTGATGTGCCAAAATAACTGGGAGTGTGTTTTGAGTTTAGCGCAGTATAAATTCACTGATTACATTTTTCTATTTGTAACCACTTAGTTTTAGTTATTTTATTCGGTTTTCCAGACCTTCCTAAACAGAATTCTTTGAATACCGATTTCCTGACATTTATTTTAGTGTGGGTGATGTGGGAGGCTATTCTATTTCAGAGTGACATTTTTGCAGATAAATATTAGTTTACATTTCCTGCAATATCCTTTAAAAAGTTACTTTTAGATCAATACAGTAGCTCACACACATATGAAAAACGGGAAGGCATGACATAGATTATTTGCATTAATATTAGTGAGCTGCTGTTGTGTTGAAATATTGAAAACACATGACATCACTATCCATGAATATTGTAGATGTAAACACATTAGAAATTTTGGAGGAATGTCTGTGCTCTCTCACTGACCTGGTCAACAAGCATTTGCAATGCAATAGGTCTCGCATTAGGAAAGTTTGAACTATTGGTATTGTAAATGACAATTTTTTTATTTATGTGTTGGTTTTGAAAATAGCGAAATTAATAGCGTTGTCATTTACAATGCCAATACTTTTAACTTTTGAAAATGTGACACCTATAGCATTTGTAATGCAACATGTTTTGTATTTACGTGACTTAGATGTATTGATATTACAAATAACAATCAGCCTGATTCATCAAGCCGAATTGCGCTCGCAAAGGGCCAGATTCTGAGAATCTGGCCCTTTGCGAGCGCAATTTTTGCATTTGGAAATTCATCATCCCAAATGCAAAAATCGGTAATTGCTAATTCGCTAAATTGCGAGGAATTACATTTAAGGAATCTTATTTGAGATTCCTTAAATGCAATTCATCAACCATTTTTCAATTGCGAATTCGCAATTTCGGGCCGCTATTTACCGTGAGGTCAAACCTCGTGGTAAATAGCGAAAACCTAGAAAAATGCTTTTAAAAGCATTTTTCTAAGTTGCATGTTGCACACACACATGTCCTTCGGACATGTGTGTGCGCAACACCACTGTAAATTACATTTCAGGGGTGCTACAGGGTGTCCTTTGGACACCCCTAGCACCCTTGAAATCGCTATCTTATTTGCGATTAGCAAATTGCTAATCGCAAATAAGGAATACTCCCCATTCATTCCTATGCCCATAGGAATGAATGGGGAGTTATTCCTTATTTGCGATTAGCAATTTGCTAATTGCAAATAAGGAATGTGTAGGAATCACAATTTATTTAGCGATTCCTACATGAATACCGTTTTGCAATTCCTTAATAGCGATTCCTTATGAATCGCTATTAAAGACTCGCAAAACGGCCCTTTCATGAATCTGGCTGAATGGCTTTTAATTTTTTTAAATAATTAATACTTAAATAAAAGTTATTGTAATTTATAATGGCAATAGCTTAAACTTTTGTAAATAACTTTTGTGAAGATTATGTTCAGTGTATTTTATTGTGACGAAAATCCAAGAACAGAAGTGAAATATGAACATCTTTTTGTGACATTTGTAATAAAGCTTGAAACATTGAGAGAACATATTTGAACAAGTTGTTGTTGAATGGTTGCACAGATTGATGCTGTGGTGGCGCTGAGTGATGTGATGGCGATGAGTGATGCTGTGGCATTCAGTGATGCTGTGGTAGCACATAGAGATGCTGTGGTGCCCCTGAGTGATGTTGTTGTGCCCCTGAGTGATGCTATGGTACCCCTGAGTGATGCTATTGTGCCCCTGAGGGATGCTGTGGTGCCCCTGAGTGATGCTGTGGTGCCCCTGAGTGATGCTGTGCTGGTGCGATAGACACATAGAGGGAGGGTGATAGATAGATAGACAGATAGAGGGAGGGCGACAGATCAACATTGCAACAGACGTGGCTTCCATCTGGCCCCAAGGGTAGCAAACGTTGATTATTGGGAGGTGTCGCAAGCGTTGATTATTGGGAGGGGAATGAGGCCTTGTCAATTGCTCCCCTCCACGGCCATCCTTGTTGGGCAAAGGGAGGGGCGGAAGGCTTCAGCCAGAGGCCACCATCCTCGCAAACACACAATGGTGCAAGAAAGAACCGCTATCGCCATTAAAAGCCGAATGAATGTTGTGCCAAATGAATGTTGTGTAATCGTGCCATAGACGTGCCGTCAAATGTGCTTGCCACTCTCTTTGAAAGAGTTTATAGGAGGAACACTATTAAGTAATGAGCTTTGCAAACTAAAAAAAAGCCAATAGCTTACACTTTCCTAATGCGAGTCCTATTGGCTATGGCAATGCTTGGTAGCAAGCAAGGACAGTGCTGTTGTGGTGCTGAGTGATGCTGTTGTGGTGCTGAGTGATGATGTGGTTGGGCTGAGTGATGGTGGTGGTGTCCCAGAGTGATTGATGGTGGTGGTGTCCCAGAGTGATGGTGGTGGTGTCCCAGAGTGATGTGGTGGTGTCCCTGAGTGATGTGGTGGTGGTGAAAGGCGTGCGGCGGTGGTGTGAGGCGTGCAGCAGTGCGTGGCGTGCAGCAGTGCCAGGAAATGGGGAAAAAAATCCCACTGACGGAAGCCTTCTCCATCTAAGTTTCCACAACAATATACATTTCGATCAACATCTGAGCTGCTACAACCCTTAAGCAAAATGTAAAGGAGCTACCTTTTCAGAGAGAAGTACATTACTATACAATAGGTTTGACCATTTGTAAACATCCTACTTTACTGTAAGTGATCCCGAATTGTAACTCCAAGCTCCGTTGTGCTCTGCCTACTGTTTCACTCTTTGCAAATATCTATATACACCAGCACTGGCTTGTCGGGCATACTTGAAGGCCTTGAGGCGCAAGAGAAGAGCGAGCGAGGGAGGCAACCAGATGTGCGGCGGGTGCTTTTCCCCACGGTTGGGCATAGACACTACCATCAAATGCAGGGCACAGAAGATTACATTAAATATTTATGGTATATTTTTCATTTCCCTTGAGATTTACATTATGTTCATTGCTTCTTTGTTCTGTGGATCATGGGACACATAAATGAACAAAGACAAAAAAAGTTGTGTTGATTCACGCACCAGCACTTGTGCGACACAAGAAATGAATGCAGTATAAGTAGCATTAATAACACGTTTGTTCTATCCTTCGGTAAACATTTGGAAAGAGTCATTTGGTTTCGGACAGCTTGTATTTTCACACTGTTGATCTTAAACCGGTGAAGACAGAGTACAGGCTTGATGACAGAATGGGAGCTTACTCGCCAAACACCGTCCACATAACATTTCATGCGTATCCTCAAACGATGTGTGTAAGAATGAGGCAGCCATCACCAAACTGGACTCGATGGAACAGGACATTCCTACAGCTGTCCTCCACTACAATCCATCACTGTGGTGGAACAGGCCGCTCGTGTCTCTCAGCGATGATTGTTTGCTACATGTCACAGGACCCAATAAAATCACACACTGCCAAGCTTTCCACTCGCTTCAAGAAAATCAAATACAGAATGCTCTTTTGCAACGTTGCTGTATAATGTAACTCGCAGTGAGAGATCCCGGAAATTCAATTTTAATCCACATTAAGTTAATTTCTAAAGACAAAACTGCGATGAAAAGTAGTTTAAAGCTACCTGCTGGGCAAGCGTCTGATCCAAGTGCAGCAGCACACAGCACTCGGCGCGCCTGCCCGACCGCGATTAGAACCCCCCTGAACCAACTAAATAATGCACTGACACAAAGCAGCAGCAGCAGACGACCTTCAACCTGGAACAAGTCATTAGCATAGGGGTTTGGGGCCTAGAATGGAATGCTAAGTAGAAACTTCCAAACACTCCTTTTAGTAAGAGGCGGGATTAGCAGGGAGCTCTGGGGACGAGCCAGCTCTGAGGGGCGCTCAGCCAATGGCGCACTAGCAGGGCTGGATGTAGAAAGTTAGCAGGCTGGAAGTTGTCAGCCTGTCCCTGCTGGGGAGCCCCTGGCTGGGCCGCCCCCGCCCGCCCACCCATCGGGAACCGAGGACCCAGCGCTCCAGGAATGATTGTCCCCAACAGCAGCTACCCGGTGAGGAGCGGCTATCGAAAGCAGGTGAGAGGGAGACCCCGCGGGGGCCCGTGCAGGAGCGGGCTCTGGAATCCACTCTTGATCACTCCCATAGACGCAGACTACACCCTCCCTTCCTCGGCGCACGCGCGCGCGTTTGTGTGTATGTGTGTGTGTGTATGCGCACGCATGTGCGTGTGCAAGCGTGTGTGTGTGTGCATGTGCATGTGTGTGTGTGTGTGTGTGCGTGCGTGTGTGTGTGTGTGCATGCGTGAGTGTGGCTGTGTGTGTGTGCGCGAGATTGCGAGAGTCTGACTTGCTGGGAATGTGGGACAGGAGATGTGCACGGTGCAGGGCTGTATGTGCGCGTCCACGAGGTGAAATCGCCGAGGGCTTGCGCATGCCTATCCCCTAACCAACATTCCCAGCAAGTGAATAACATAAGGTCTTTCGCTGGACTCAGCGCTTCGCGCTGCTAACACCAGCTCGACCTAAAAAGGGCATGAAAGAGCTGAAACTGGACCATATATTTAAAGCAGTTCCTAACAGGCCGGGCCCCCCCTTAATATGTTTTGCCCAGGGACCCCAAAATCCTTACGATGTCCCAGTTTTCCCACTCTCCCCACTCTCTTTTTGAAAAATATCTTGGGGAGAACACCCGAACCCCCTTTAAGTTGTTCAGGCTTGCTCGCTCGCCGTAGTACACTCTCACAAATTTTTACGCCTCAGCACTTTCAAATGCCACCAGCCACCACTGCTGGTTGGCATTGTACTGGCATAGGCATTATTGAATATGAACCGGTCCCCACCCACACCTCATTCCAACCACGTGATAGCGAAAAACTTTTGTGGATGCGCTATAGGATTTCCCTAAGACCCCATTCGTACCATCTAGGTTGCCGCCTGATCTGTGTACTCCCAATCTGTGTACTCCCAATGCCAGCAGTACATTGATGTCCTGGCTGGTGTAAGCAAGTAATCTACGTCAGTGTTTGTGCCCCTTGTTTGGGCATACTTAGGCATACTTAGGTCCCAAGAAAAAGAGAGCAAGTACATCTGGTAGAGACATCTAGCCGCAGATTCCTTCTCTTAGACTTCTCCTCAGGCGCCAGACTGGATCCAGAAATTTATTACAGCAGTATTTATGCGCCTTGGTAGAGGGCGACACAGTAGAAACATCAGCCTCCGGATGTGATTCGACAGAATCAATATAAGCCATCCCCTGACATGCTGAGCCAGTTTCTTCTGGTCTGCGCTAACAACGTGGACCCAGTAGCGGTTCCTCTGGCTGTTTTTTGGCCTAATTCGACGTTTTCGTCGATGGAACATTGTGCCTTCTACCTCTGTGTCTATGTTTCAAACCTTGTGGGTCCTGTGGTCGGCAAAGCTCAGCCACAGATCCTCACTCTATTTGTATGTGATGCCTGGGTAGCACCATGACTCAGAGGAGTGTGACGCTTGTTGTCTACTTCGACCTAAGGGGTTGTGGGAATGTCAGATGAAGCTCCAAGTAGCACGGCTGTCGCGTCCTTCCGAGCCTTCCTGTCGGCCCGGTCTCCTTATCAGGTCTATTCGCAGGCCCGCTCCAGGAACCGTTCTAATGGAAGTCACTCTCCATCAACAACCCGAGGTAGGCCAGCACATGCGGTTAAAGTTCAGCATCTCCCGACTTCACAGCATAAAGCCTCTTCCACCTTTTCCCACTCTGGTGGAGGAGTTAATATAGGCAAGTCCATGCGAGAATATCATAATTCTCTTCATGCTATTTTTGGGTCTTCGCCTACTCCTAGCCCCTAGAAGGTGCAATGTGCCTTGTCTCTGTCCACGCCGGTGGGTTCAGCCTCAACTTCAGTTGGGCCTTCTGATTCTATTGTTGAATCCATTTCCGCGCAAGTGCACAGCCCTTCGGGATTTCCACCTTCTGCATCGGTATCCAATCGACAGGCGGCAGCGGTCAACGCCAAACCACTTTCCTCTCCCGACGCCACAATGACACCGCTCTGCGTCGGGTGCAATGCCAGTGGTGCCGCTTACCACGGAGTTCATATAAGCCCTTCCCAAGAAAGGGATTGTGTAGGATATAAGACAAGCAGTTTGAAGAGCAGGGAGGATGGGTGGGTTGTTAAGGAATCTGGGATTCGATCCTGTCTCTACCAGATAAGGCGCTACTGAAGATGAGTAACTTATTCATCTGATAGAGAGATCTAGCCGCAGATTCCTTATCTTAGAATTAGATACCCAAGCAAAACCATCCCAGGGATCTTCTGTGAGTCCAGTTTGAAACCCCTCCTCCAGGGATGGTGCTGCCAGCTGGTGCAAGGCGGAATGCCCAAGCACTATGGGCCTCATTTATGAAAAGTGACTCATCGCTGCGTGAAAACAGTGATGCGTCACTTTTCACTGCGCACTCCTTGCGACACCAATGATGCGTCATATTTAATGTATGACGCATCATGTCGCAAGGACTTACAGATACGTCAGTATTTCTGACGTATCTGTAAGCGCAAAAGTGACGCATTGCTGGAGTGTGTCACAAAAGTGACGCAACTCCAGCAATGCATCCTTTCACATGGGGAAAGCCCCATGTGAAAGGGCTTGCGTCAGTCTTACGCCTGCTGTGAGGCAGGCGCAAGATTTTGACGCAACAGCATCCTAAAAGTGGCGCAGTGAAATCTCATAGATTTCACTGCGTCACTATTACGAGGCTTTTTGCGGGGGAACGCCCCCTCTGCATATATTATACCTGACGCAGGTATAATGTGGCGCAGGGGTTTAAAAAGTGGCGCATCTACCTAGATGCGTCACTTTTTAAATATGGCGCAACAAGGCGCATATTTTACGCCGCTGGTGCGTCACAAAAAGTGACGCACCGGCGGCGCAAAACTGACGCAAGGCCTCATAAATAAGGGCCTATATTTTCAGAGACAGATAAGCTGAAGTTCCTATAAGGGATACTAAGTACCAGAAACAGATCCCAAAATGCCTCTAAGGCACACAAAACACGGTCCCCGTGGAACAGGGTACAAGGAAACAGTGCATCCGCACAATACAAGTAAAGAAAACCTCTATAAAATAAGAACTTGTGGCTCGATTCACAAAAGCAATCTGAGACAAAATCTTAACTTTACGACTTTCGGTATTCACAAAAGGCTTTTAGGAGTAGTAAAGTTAGGATTTTGTCTTAAGTTTGTCTTAAGTTTTGGTCTTAAGACAAAATCCAAACTTAAGTTTAACTTAAGGTCGGATTTTGTCTTAAGACCAAAACTTAAGACAAAATCCTAACTTAAGTTTAACTTAAGTTTAACTTAAGTTAGGATTTTGTCTTAAGACCAAAACATAAGACAAACTTAAGACAAAATCCTAACTTTACTTCTTCTAAATGCCGTTTGTGAATACCGAAAGTCGTAAAGTTAGGATTTTGTCTCAGATTACTTAAGGGAATCGGGCCAGAGGGTAGAAAACTAGCTTCAGAAAGAAGCCTGTAAAAACAGGCTCCCCTAGGGCCACAAATGAATATACACCTGTCTTGCTTTACACTCCTAAATGAAAGAAATTCAGCACTCCCAAGCAGAGGCACTCGGGAAAAGCAAGAGAAAGCACCTGGAAAGGGGGCTCTCAACTTATAAAATGAGGCATATCAAAAGACAATTTCAAAATAAAGCGCAGGGTTTTATTAATGCAACTCTCTCTAACAGAAAGACTTTCCCAGATGTTAAATGAATCAGGTAAAACAACATGCAAATGTAAATATACGTGTATATATACACACAAGCAAATAATAATCAAGTTCAAATGCATGAGATAAAACACAAGCAGATAATTATGGTAAATCACATGCAAATAAAACTTACAAGTCACATAATAATGAAACATTCACAAGTGAAATGCAAGAAAATAGAACATAAGCAAAGAATAAATGAATGTACACACCTACCAAAAACACATATAAAGATAACTATATAATTATACATAAATCTCAATACCAATAATTAAGGAAAATACCTCACTGGCTGCCATATCTTCATCCTGACCCTCCCAAGACTGGGGTGTAGGAAAGGGCCCCCCTTTTGCATGGTTGCCTCCCCCCCACACTTTTTGCCTAAAGTTGATGTACTTCGACTGAGTGTGCCCTGGGTTCCTGCCAACTAAGTACCCAGGCCTATGTTCTTTCCCTAAACTGTACTGTTGCACAACCCAATTGCCAACTCTCTGGCCACATGCAAGTCCCTTGTAATAGGTACCATAGGTACCAAGGGCACTGTGACCATGTAAGACCTTTAAGGGCTGGAGCACATATTGTGACACCCTTAGAGGCCCTATACCTTGCCATTGCAGGGAGTGTTTTGGTGCAGAACAAAGGGAAAAGTAGACATAGCACACATCCCTGTGTGCCATGCCTACAACCCACTGCCCTGGCATAGGTAAGCCAAGGCTCTAGCCGGGTGCACTGTACCAGTGGTGAGGGTACAGATGCATGAAACCTGTACCCTTACAGTATCTAATTCAATTCTTGGGTTTTCAGACTTACAGATAAGGCAGGGTTGAATGAAGACATCCCCTGGATGTCACTCTGAATCTTTCAGTATCTTGTCTGTCAGTTTCACGACTTGAGGATTTAACTACCTGTAGTATACTCTTTATATACATTAGTGCCACAATTTACCTAAATGTGTATGAATAATTCCATACGTATAGGCTTATTTGGCCCATTTGCCACTGCTACATTTTATAAACACATTAGTGGGGCGCTTCAGGGATAAATAATCAAATAACCACTAATAAAGCAGTCTCAACAGATCATATACACTATTGTATTAGGGATTGGACGGCTGTCCATACTCTCTCTGGTGTATGAGATAAACTTAACCAGGATTTGCAGGGGTTCCCTGCCCTCTGTCCCTGTTGGTACAAATGGGGAACTACACGGCACATTGTTTCCATGAGACACCAATTTTTTGTCACGCACGCCAGCAACTGGGCATTTAAAATATTTATATAGAAGATCAGGTCTATTACTTATAATTAACTGTCCACCTTTAAGATTCTAATGTTGTTGTACAGGCGAAGTGCGGATTCGAACCAGGTCCGTTGCGTTCTACCGCTGTCTTTTCGCTCAGGAACTACATTTCCCAATAGGCAAGCGGGCGTTATGACGTCACTACGCGCCATGGACCCAAGCGGCAACACGGAAGTTTTGAACACATTTATTCACCGCCGGTACACCGAGTCGGTACCTCCCCACGAAACAGCTTCAAAGGGACGACCGGTGTACCGACGGAGAGGTAAGGGGCACACTTTGACGGCGCGGTGCAGCGCATGCAATATAGACTGATCGAGCCCTCGGGTTAATGTTATTTAACTCTAGAAACATGCCGTAAATGACATGATAATTGCAGTATGGGTGTGACTTTGAAATCGGCTGAACCCCACTACAGGTGGGTTAGGGGCATACATTGATAGCCATGTATTACTGAGAGTTGACAACTCGACATACAGGAGAGACGTGCTCCTGTCTTTTGGGAGCCCCCTCACAGACGAAGCAACTGGAGTGAGAGTGTGACATTTCTACAAATTGCCCTAAACGATCTGTTCACATAACTGGGAATTGGAGCTTGTGTGTGTGATATCGCAATGAGCTGAATCCTACTACAGGGGTGTTATGGGCATGTATTGATAGCCAAGTATAGTTGAGAGTTGGTAATCAAACATACTGGAGAGAGATGCTTCTGCCCTAAGTGAGTTTACTTGCAGGCAGAGCGACTGGAGCAAGAGTATGACATATGAACAGGTTGCACTTAGAGCTAATGTTGGAGTAATCAGTTCCATGAGACAATGGAGATATCCATGAGATAATGGAGCGTTTGATGTGGTGTTTAAGGAAATGGTGTGATGTGGAATGGGATATATTATCCTCCTGTTATCTGTTTGTTTTTCTATAGCGCGGTGCGCCCACTACCTGAGCTGGTGCCAGGTGAGGTGGGGCTGTTCCTTCCCAACAATTGGGTAAGTGAATTTAGAGTTACTATATTCACGACACATGTAGCGTCTGGCACTTGTCATTTCTTTCTTAGTAATGGTTCTGTAGTCCATTTAGAAATAATGTAATTATTTAAATTTTGTCACAGTGTTTCCACTACGGATAACATCTGTTTGTGGTCTGTGAATTGAATTCTCTATCATGTACCCACATAATTTTCTTCTCTCCACGTAGGTTGGGAAGACGAGTAGGATTTACATATATCAGGTGATATGGTTTATCTTTCTTTTTAATAGCAGTAGCATTTGGTCCTGATGAAGCAGCAGGAGACCGCTAGGCTCCACGAGACTGCAGAAACATGTCGACCTAGTATTCCAGCTAGTAGTTTCCTATTAATGCTACTATTGCACTGTTTTTTATTCTGTTAGGAGTGTGAGGGTGTATATTAAAGTTGTTTTTCCCCTACCACTACCTAATTTTAGAGCCTCTTTTCTCTCTTTTCACTTGCACATTTTTCTAGCACTGCTATTCAGTTCCTCACCAGACTTACCCGTTGTACATCTTTGGTATTCTGTTTGGGATACCCTCGACTGGGTTACCAACACCACCAAGTCTTTTGAGGTTTCCCTACCTTACAATGGAGTAGAGATCCCAGATGATGAAGGGCGGTCTCGCTGGTGGACTGATGGGAACTCGTTCAAATTGAAACTTTCCCTGTTCTTTTGCGTTGGGTACATGATTTGATGTTTTTTCCTGACTCACTGCTAATTTTTGTTGGTGTCATTTCAAGTCAGGGGGTTTAGCAGTTAGGGTCTTTAACTTGTCCCCTGGGACCTCATTTTGTGTTCAGTTTTAATTCAATTCTTAGACATTGTAAGTGCAGTAATGCCATAAAGAGTATATGGTGCTGGGAGGTTGTCATAACGAACTCCACAGCACCATAATGGCTTTACTAAAAACTGGAAAGTTTGGTATCAAACTTCTCAGCACATTAAACCCACCCTGATACCAGTGTTGTTTGTAAGGCAAAATGCACTCAGAGGGCATCTTAGAGATGCCCCCTGAATAACGACCTACTTCTAGTGTCATGGCTGACTGGCTGCTCGCCAGTTGCCACCACGAGACATATTCCTTGAGTCCTGGGTTGAGAGCCTGCCGCTCTTGGGGTCCTGAAATGAAGCACATCCTGCCAAGCCTCCTCCCCCAGGATGTGTTGAGTTTTTACGGGGTTTTGCCCAAGTAAAAACGACCCGGCCTGGGTCAAAGATACAGTACGTTTGCACGGTTGGTCGGAGTAGTCAAAAAATTAAATACAAATCAAAGTTTGCTCATGATGGCGTGGTTCCGTCACTGCCCTGCCCGCTCATTCATTCGCCCGCACAGGCGGGGAATTAATGCTGCGTGGGCGGAGCGGCAGCCGCATGACGGTACCACGCTGTCATGAGCTCACGCTGCCCGTGGCTCATGACGGCGTGGTTCCGTCATAAGCAGGCAAGGGGTTAAAGCAAATCACAGCGAGGAAGCTCCGTGGGCCATTTGGAAGCAATTTTAGCCAATCCAAATCAGAGGCTGAACTCAGTAGCAGGTCCCAATAATGAATCCTTCAAACAACAAACGTAGTTTCGCCCGCTCGTCGCCAGTGTTGGAAATACCAAACAAAGAAAAGCTTGAGTAAATTGTAAAGAAGACTGCAGGTAATCCATGGAGGCATTCCACTAACGTTTCACAAAACAGCACGATATGCATACAGCAAGGATCAAGCAGTACAATGGCGTACAAACTGCTCACCATGCATATGTCCCCAGAAAGCTTTTCAAACCTTGCATCCTCCCCGCCCCAGAGCCAGCAGTTTAGCACCCGTTGATGCCTCATATCAAAAAGGCATCATACAAACCGGTATAGCAACCACTTGCTACAGCGATTAGGATGGCACACACACATGGAGAATCGCTCTTGTGTCACCCTCACAGCTAGAAGATAAACAGAATCAGAAAATGCGCACACACGTATGTAACACATAGCTCATGAGGAACTAGGACCACAGTATCTGGGAAATGTAATAAGAGTGGCTCCTACTATGCTGTTGATGTCTGTCTAGTCGAGGCCTGAAGCAGGGTTCAGACAAACGGTGATCACAGACTGTTTAGTTTAAGTCTGTCTGGGACCATAAAATTAAATGGTTCACGTTGGTAAAAGATAATCTACGAGTAATTAATCGTCTGGAATTGTTTGAAAGCCCACCCTGTATTGATCAACTGACCAAATCATTGTGAACTACTTGGGTCTTTTAATGGAAAGAGACTGGTGGGCGAATTGAGGAAAAGGTTGGTGGATTTATATCTCCCCCTGTGCACAACACCCAGCATTGCGCCATACCTGCTTAAGGTCCCTGGCCAGCAGAGACATCATCTCTTAAGATTTAGGCTAGGCCTGGCCCGGCCCATTTTCTGGTGTCCTAAACTTCCAATTTGTATCCGGGAAAGACCTGACAATGAGCCCCTAAAATTTAGTAGAGCCTTTGTCTAAATTGCATATGTTCTTCTTTTGCGAGTAGAATAAAGAACAGAGAATACAAATATTGAAACCTCTCCTGAGGTATTTAAACATCAGGAAATGTAAAGCTGGTTTGGAGCATCTGCAGTGCAGTTGTTCCAAACTGACGTGGAATGCCAAACTGTTTATAGATTAATTGCTGCTGTGGTTAAACACAAGAGACTAATTGGGAAATAGAGGCGTGCCAATGAGCGGCCCAAACTGTAACTGTGTTCTTTGATTTTAACCCTGCCGAGTACTAAGCAATTTTATTATGTGATTGTAAGGCAATTCATTCGAACTTATTATAAGATAATATTTAAAAATGATCTATACTGTTAGATGTTATCCCTTTCTTGTAAAAAGTCCGTTTATTAATTAATTATACGGCATCCCACTAGACTATTTGCATGATTGATACTGTTTTTTTAAAAGAAATTCTCTTTTTTATGCTCTGTTTTAACTATTTTAACTGTTTTGTATTGTATATATGTGCTTTTATGGCTTGCCATAAACCGAATAAAGTCTTTTGAACTGAACTAATGGAATCACTTAAAGCTTCTTGGTGACACAGATTTATTCTTTTTGAGTGATATTGCAAGAGACTTACCAACTGAGCAGTGAAGAGTGTGCTTTTAAAGGACAGAAAACAAATGCACTACGTGCCGTCTGGGTATTAATGAAATGTATATGTTAGAAGCTATTATTTATCTTAAACCTTTTTGTGCATTTCGTAGCAGCCTATCTTCTACTGTGTGTAATGCAAATCTAAAATAATGACTTATATGTTCACAGTGCTTTCTGTCGTAGACTGGGCCCTCGTAGCACTAAGCATACACAAGTCACTATTCTCCATTGCACCAACCAGGATCCAATTCTGCGGGTCTCTGGCTACACACACACAGACCTCTGCAGTGCATTAACGGATAGACGTTTCATAATGTATGATTGTGCATTTCCCAATAAATAAATTAACTTGAATTTAGTTTTCACTTAATCTGTGTGTTATTTTGTATGTAGTTACCTGAAGGTGAAAGACCAAAAAGAGTTAAGGAATATTTTTAGCTATGCCTTTGACCCCACCCCCACGCTCACTCACCCCACTCCTTTTGTGGGCAGCATCATAATTCCCTTACTTTTTTTAATGCACTACGACCACTTGAACAGAGCTTGTTATCTTCGGGTCAGCTGACACAAGTGATTATGCTGCTGTTAATTGTTATTCCAGGCTATTTATTTTTGGTGGTTAAAATCCAGGGATTTCAGTTTTCCTAGTAGGATAAAGCACTATATCCCTACGTCCTAATGTCCTCATTCCAGTCATTTTCTTGTGAGGTGATGCCACCTCATGCAAAAGACCAACACCAGAAAGCAGGAGTGGCCTTGACATGATCCCACCCCACAAGTGTGGTATAAATTATGGCCAAGCCCTTTGTAGTTAATACTCACACACAATAAGAAGTAACTCCTTTATAGCAACAGGTGGCAGTGCAGGCATTACACCAACTGACTAAGCTGCGTGGATCTCCCCCAACTGAACATCCCAACTGTCATTTGGCATGCATACTTTCTGTGACAGACACACAGGTTGCGTCCCCAAAAACAGACCACACTCTATTTAGGGGAAAATATGTAGCCAGTTTATTAATATTTTCTTTATGCAGATTACAGGTAGGGTTAACTTACAGGTGATCAACCACCCGAACCAATATCAAGACACCGGGAATTACAGTGATGTCTTATTAGCCATCTAGTGCTCTGTATTTTGCATTGGAGTTGCAGCTCAATACAATTTATACTTGCGAAGTAAGGCCAACCCCTAACTGACAAGATACTAACTCTCCCTTGCTGGATAACGGGTCTTCGTCAGATTCTTCTCACAGCCCCCTATGGCTTGAGGATATCATAGTTAGTGGCCCCATTTCCATCTTATGAAGTATTATTCACTTTTTGCATGAGGATCACACGAAAATCCTGCCATGGCTCAGGATGGCCTACTCGGATTCTGAGCCCCCCACCTCTGTAGCTGTAGGGCTCATTCAACTCAATCATTTGATCTCAAATACTCCTTACAAATACTTTATTGCCCAAGTCTGACAGTGCACCCCATTCTGTGCGAAGTGCCATGGTGCAAAGCAGGCCTTCTTTCTGAGAACAGCACATCTAAGTAGATGGTTTTGAAGGAATCCCAAATGATGAAGGGCGGTTCCAAGTGGTGACTGATGGTATCTTTGACCATCTACTAGGGTGTCATTGATTACCATCTTCTAAAGGTCAGTTAGTAAGGTTTTTGTTGAATGGCTGCACACACTGTTAACTCACTTTCTTCTTTTTAGACCCTCTGGTACTCTTTTGTTGTTACGTATCTGTTGGGAATGTTCCCAGAACTGCTCTTTAAATATTTCCTTGGGTCCCACTTGATCGTTGTGTTGTTGTTGCAAAGCAGGCCTTGTCATATAATGCTGAATCCAGAGTTCCTCATGAACTTCTGCATTGTTGCTTTCACCCTTCTCTTTGAAGTGTCCACTGCTGAGTGTGACCGGGCCCCGCCATTCACCCTTGGGGATTACCTCTGCCAAAATTACATCGCAGGGGACTAGCCCAGCTGCCAATATAACCATTTTAGCCTACATGTCATCGTGCAGCTGACCCCTCCCAAGTGTGGTAAGGTTATTTCCCCCTAGGTGTATCACCAGTATGTTGGGAACATTTTTGTCTGCCTGCATCAAAACCCCCCTTTGCTCCCTCGAAAGAGCTTCTTAAAATCCATCTATAGTAGATGCCCTTGTCAAATCCTGGCCTGGATGCATGAGCCTTGTATACCCAATCCCTGGTTGCAAGCGCATTTCTGGCCCCCATGTGCTGCATCCAGAGCTCGACGTTTTTGCTGTGCCCAGTGTCATTGTGTGGGTGTATTCCATTATCTGTCTGAATTCCCTATCATAGGTTAACCACAGTGTCCCCCATTAAGCTTGCCTTCATCATAGATGGTCCTATTAGAAATACATAGTGCTGGGCCATGCTCTGGGAACTTTTCCATAATTATAGTTGAGAGGATTGAGAAAGCCTCAAGCCTCCTAGAGAGACTGCAATTTCCGCTAGGCTCAGACTTGTACAGTTAAAAATACCTCATAGAATATACCTAGTGGGACCGACGTTGGTAAGGATGAGGTTCAGTAATGAAACTGATTGCCTTAGAATGTGTGGGCAAGAGGGCACCTTTATACATATTCTCTGGGAATGCGCAGTTATCCAGAGATATTGGTCCGCGGTAACGCATCAAATGGAACAAGTAATGGGCTATAAAATTGACTGCAATATCAAATTAAGTCTCATAAACTTCAATAATAAAGAGAGAATATGGGTGACACTTGGAAAGATGATAGCTAAAAGGAACATTGCAAGGAAATGGAGGGCGCAGGAGCCACCGTCTTTGAACGAGTGGGGAAAAGACATGGACTGGTGCATGGTGTCAGAAAGAACGATGTATGAATCCAGGGGGTGCCCTACCAAATGGATGCATATCTGGGGGAAATGGAATGACTACAGGGGAGGACTTTGTGATCTCCTGCAGCCCAGACGTGATACTGAGCAAGACAATCTTCCTTAAGATATTTAAATGTTAATCTGTATGAAAATATATGGGACCTTGTAATAGTCGTTCGTCTGTTGTAAAGTGTGTAACTCCACATGTACTTGATTGTATGATATCTGTCATGTCCAAGTTTGTCTTTGATAAAAAATAGAACGCCTAAAGCCAGTTGTCCATGGTATGCTCAGTCCTGGTTCTCTGCTTTGGTTTCCTTGCCTGTCAGCAAGGTTGGGTCAGTGCCCTCCTTGCTGTGCATCAATCGCGAGAAGATATCTATAAATTCTCTTTTCAAAATCCTTTCTTCTGCGGCTAAGGGAATCCTCTTTGTGAACAATGTCCCGGCAGATAAGATAGGGGCTGGTGGTGTGCATTCTAGTGCTTGGGCAACTTTGTTTATTCCCTCCCAGGCCTATTTCACTTGTCCCTAAGCCGCTGTCCACTGTGGTGCCTGCGGTATTGCTTGGAGGTATGTCCATCCTATCGGGGTTCAACAGCAGTGGTGTCTTGTCTTGCTCCCACACTGTGCTCAGGCCTTGCCCCCCTGTGTCACTTTTTCTCACTGCCAAAGGTCTAGACTCCACCAGGGTTGTTACCTTGTCCATGAGCCCTTACATCACGTCCATCATCTTACCCAACTGCCACTGTATCATGGATTTATTTAGGTCCTTGGGCTTCTTCACCTGGGCACTTGCTTCTGGTGGCGAGCAGTCTCGCGATGGGTTGGCTCGCTGTGCTGGGCTCTGGTGATGGGACTGCTGAGGGAGCTGAATCTAGAGATGCCTTCCTCGCTTTTCTCTGCTTGGGGGCATTGCTTGATCCTGCCACCTTTTTCCTCTTCAGAAAGGTAGGTGCGTCCTGACTCAAGAAAGCCATCCCTGATTCTCTGTGGTGCTGCATAGAAGAGTCATGAGATGTAGCTGTGTTTTGTGGTGCCTCGGACACTACTGTCCCTTGATCAGCCATAGCCGTATGGCCCAGTTGGCCACCCTTGCCTGCGACAATGCAGTGAATTCGGCCCAGAAAGCTGCGTCAGGTGCTACGCTGGTTTCGACCCCTAGGTTCAGGGTGTCTTCCATTGAGAATAGGGTAGGAGAGCTTTGATCCTTCGTTTTTGCCTTGGACCAGTGTTGCGATGGTTAGGGTATCCTTTTGCTTCACTGCCACTTGTCTGAAATAAACAATGTAATTGTCATAATTACTTCATATACCTCTGTTCTAACTGCACCACTAACTGCACCACTTGTGCATTGGTTGCCCCCCAAGCTGCCCCAAAGCTGCCCCGTTATCTGGCTGGCCAAGTGCTTTGTCGGGCCCCTAACCTTGCTTGTTACAAAATTTACCATCTTCCCCTTATCCGGTACTTACTACTTGGATAGTGTGAGCTTGCCTGCAATACCTCTTGAAGGGGTGCCATTGCCCTCCAAAACTGTTACAGTTTGTCTGAAATGAGAAAGCAAATCATAAAGCTGCCATGCCGAAAGAAGGCCCTGGATTGGCCAAGGGTTCCAGAGCCTCACCCTTGTGTGCCCAGTCGGGACTTTTCTCTATGCAGTTGAAGTTATTTCACTGAATGACAATACAGCTTTTTGATCTGCACTGGCGCAAATCTTGCTATTACCTAAGGTGCCTTGTCTCTGTGGCTGCTCCCTTTGTTTTCCGTGTTATATCTGTGTGCTAGTTGATTCTGAAACTAAGAGACAAATAGTTAATGCCATGCTTTCTTTACACACATGGTGCTCTGCCACCTTGCCTCTCAATCATGCCTTGTACACACCGGTTGTAAGCTGGGGGGGGTAGGGTGTTCCATGAAGCTGGCCAGACAATGCCATCCGCCGTCACCTTCCCGGTGCTCTTGAGATTATTACCTGACCAACTTACACCTGGGCTGGTTGGCAGTGGCGGCTCCCCCATTGGGGTGTGGGGGCGTTGCCCTACTGCTTTCTCGCGCTGGGAGAAGACAGAAACATAAACGGTAAAAACTATCATATATGTTTCTGCCTTTTCGCATTCTGAGAAAGCAGAAGTGCCTCTGTGCCTGGTTGTGGGCGGGCAGTCCTGCCCGAGGGCAGGGGGGGATTGGCTTGCCCACTGTTGTGGGTACTGACTGTTAGGAGCCGACCAAACAGTCAGTACCCACAACAGTGGGTAAGCCACTCCCCCCTGCCCTCACGCGGGACCCCCCACTTTTCCTTGTTCTCTGTGCGGAGAAAATGTCCCGTCTGGGGCGCTCTCCTCCTCGCCTATCAGCGTTATGATTGGCTTGCCCAACGGGAGGGAAGTTGCCTGCTGGCTGCTTCCTGCAGCAGGAACATGCGGACCCACTAGTAGAGCTTGACCGGCCTGGAGCGGAGGCGGTGTCCCGGCACTCAAGTAAGGGTTATTTTAATTGTTTATTATTCCCCATCTGCAGGCCCCCTCCCTCCCTCGAGCATGCCGGCCGCCGCTGCTATATACAACAAGTCATTAACGTTTACAGAGTATGGGTTTGCTTATGTTGAGCCGCACATCTCAGTGTCATGCCAGTTTTGATGAAAAAATCTGTTAATATCAAAAACGACTATGGCCGGGGTGCTCTAAAGGTGTATGACACCTACCCACCAAAGTGTCAATCAGTCCTAGGATTCAGCCAAACTCAGGTCATACATATAAACACGAAACACCTGAGCACACCAATATCATTATTTCCAAAATAAGGACGTATAGGTATTTCTCCAAGCTATCCAACAGTGTCTCAACGCCCTGTATATTATAGATCCGTAATGTCACAAAAAAAGGAAAAGAAAATCAAGTAGTCCAATCAGATCTTCTATGTTGAGGTCTGTTTTTAATTTCCACAATTCACAAGAAGCACCACAGTAGCCGACGCGCGTATTGCCCACAAGGCTTTCTCAAGGCTCTTGATGGTAACTCCAAGACCTGAGATTGTGAAATTTTCATGAAATGTGTTTCTCTTACGGATAGAAGGTAGCCCGGATGTATATAAGCACACTTCCAGTTCAGTAATGAGCGATCACGCTCATAATGGCATTCATCATATCAATAGTTGTCGCCCCAATAAATAAAGTTTTCAATCGTTTTCCATCCAGGCTTAATAACCAAGCCCCATCGTTTCTATTGTCTCCTTTCCAGTCCTAGGATGCTTGATTCCGGTCCAGGAAAGACATGGCTTAGCAGTTCGGGCTGGACTGTTCCCATGAGGCACAGGGTCAAGGCGGATTTGCATATGGCCATGTCTGAACTGGGGTAGTGTGGAGTGCAGAAAAACAATGGATTTAGGCCCAGATCTCTGTACTGGGGTGAATGTATGACATTGTTCTGCATTCTGTCCATCAACTGGTTTTTGCATTTGTCACCCCAAGTGGGATGGGTATGCTCAGACGTCAGTCCCATGCTCTCCACACCACTGGAGTCAAGCTATCCTGGCTGAAGACGGCTGATAGCCAGAAACCGGTACTAGGATGCTTGATTCCGGTCCAGGAAAGACATGGCTGAGCAGTTTTGGCTGGACTGTTCCCATGAGGCACAGGGTCAAGGCTGATTTGCATATGAGTGAACATGCAAGCGGGGCCTACATGCAGGATGCACTGTTCCTGAGAGAAAATATTCTCACAAAGTAAACATGAAGTAACCTGCTAGTAAATCAAAAGATATATGCATAAATCTTATCAACATAAATTTTATTTTTTACAGTGATTATTCAGTAATAATCCTGCCTATTCAGCTCATCTAATGGAACATAAATAATGACTTTACATAAATCTGTATGATTGATAACTATAGCAAATATACAAATATATGTGTGACTTGATGAGCCACTATGTTTCAAGTTCATCCATATGTAGAAATGACATTAAATGTAGTTGCTAGTTGTCGCCCGATGCATTTCGGGAAGCCCTGTTCCCTTCTTCAGGGGCGAGTACCTAGACCAAATGTGTGAGATTGAGGTTAATTACTTAGACGTACTGATCAAGAAAGATGACCAGTCACGGAGGTTGCACACTGACATTTACTCAAAGCCCACAGACCGTAACAGCACTTTATTATTTTCTAGTTTCCATCCGAAAAGTCTTATCACCAACTTACCTTATTCACACTTTCTTAGACTGAAAAGAATTTGTACTGATGACGATGCACTTAATGCACAAATCCCCAAGCATCGCAACAAGTTTGAGAGTAGAGGTTATCCCACAGAAGTTCTTGATCACACCATTGCAAGACTGTCAACGGTAGATAGACAAAGACTACTCAATCCTCCTCCAAAAGTACAGAAGTCAGGAATTACATTTGTGTCTAAATTTTCCACCGTGTCCAATCAAATCAAGAGAATTATTCTTAGCAGATGGGAACTGCTACAAAATGAAAGTGACTTCAGGAACATTTTTGCTGACAAACCGATTTTTGCTTATACGCGAGGCAAGAATCTAATGGACAAGTTGAGGACATGTAAGACTACAGTAACTACATTACCTTATTCAGGCACAATGCGCTGCCATAATTGTGTACATTGCAATAACATCATCATTGGTAATAGCATGACGCATCCCACCACAGGCAAGAAGATTGAGTTACGTCACTCCGGAGACTGTAACACTATGAATATTGTTTATTGCCTAAAATGCCCATGTGGCAAATTATACATAGGCAAAACTGCACGAAAATTCAAGACAAGGCTTACTGAGCACAAAAGTAATTTCAGGTGCAAAAACAGAACTACCTCAGTCGCCACACATTGGATAGACTTCAAACACAATATTGCCCAACTGAGAGCGCAAATCATTGAAGTTGTACCTAAAATAGAAGGCCAAGACAATAATGCCAAATTACTCCAAAGGGAGATATACTGGATTGAATATCTCACCACTTTGATACCCACAGGTCTTAATGACAGGGTCGATTACAGTTGTTTCCTTTGAGTCCTTGTACCCGTTGATCATTTTCAGCTAGTGTTGCACATATATCAGCTCATTGAATACCCACATTCATCATACAGTATATACTGTCCCTAGTTAGCTTCATGTATAGCTTTTTTCCTTGAGTTATGAGCACTACATTTATGTTATCTTGGTTGTCTATTGTTTATATTATTGCAATCCTTTCGAAATTTCGATTTTATTAAGTTACCATATTATTATGCCCCCATCATGTCATATGCTCATTATAGATCTGTGCACCTGTTTTACCATGCGATAGAATCAGTTATCACCTGCCATACAATTAGATTGTAACTACGCTTGTAGAGGGACATTTCTCAACATTTAAGTCAGGACATTATACATTTAGATCTTGAGATTGTGGTCTCTTTGTTTTGTAATGAATTACACAGTATTCTCCATATAGAGGCTATTATTCATGTAGCACTGTTCTGTTTGGTTTGATGAAACTGTCTTCCTACATTTGTTTTTTATCATGTCTGTAAATATTGAAACTTTTACTGATGTTTTATTTATGGTTTACCGTTCAGATTCTAAGCAGTTTAAGCCCCTCTCGCTGAAGCCTTTCCATTTTACCTCGTTAGCGTTCAGCTTTCCATTGCCCAGCAGTTTTGCTAGTTTCACACGTGGTCTGCTTAGGAACTATTTAAGATCCTGTATGGTATCCTTCCGCTAATTTTCGTATCAGGATTCCACCGTCGCGTGTGTCGGCGTGTTCTTCAGCTTTCTCGGTAAGAATCAGGGCAGCGCTTGCATTTCCTTTTCCCCAGCAGCGGTAATCGGTTTGTCTAAGTAATGTCATGTTATTTTCTTTAGGAGTCGACCCTAAACAACACGAATAGATTCCCTTCGTCACCTCTGAATCGGTAAGGCGCGTTTCACTGCTTAAGCCTGAGCAGTTACTAATGCATTAGATAAAATCTCCAGCGCTGTCTTTTCATTTTTTTGTAGACTCGCTTTGAAAAACGAGCAGTGCCTTCCACGCATCTCGCAGAACGGGCCGTTGAAAAATATAACCCATTGAATCTAATTGCAAGGTATTCTTTTTATTTTATTATTTTTTTGTTTACTTTCGGGCAGTGTTATCGCATTTCCATCGCAGGGTATTTGCCTGCACGAGCATCGTGAGTTTATTTCCTACAGCCGATTTTTTTCACTGTTATTAATGACTGTCTGGAGCACGTATTTAGGCTTATGTTGATCTCAGCCTAGCACTTCATTTTTTAATAGACTTAGATTTTGATGGAACACCGCAAGCTTACAAGTCATTCATTCTCTCCATGTTTCTGTAGCGTTTGATCGTGACTCTAACCAGGGAATTACCCAGATAACGTACCATTCACCATTATTCTATTGGTAGGTTATTACTTACCTATTTACTCGTACGAATTCATTGATCTTAGCATTAACGCGCTGTTGGTTATTCACACTTGGTGACCGTCACTACAGGTTATGAGACTATTATATTGGTCTATTTGACATGGAATCTGCCTGTTTTTTCCGTTTATCCATTAATCATACACATACTCTGAGTTGCTTTATATGTTATTGTTCGTGAATAATGAGCAGTGTTTTCCATCTATGTATATTTACGTTGGACTACCAATACTCTGTTTTTATCCATCAGATGGACGGTATAACAACATAATATGAATGTCTTTATGTGTTTACACTATCGGATATGCAGTCTGATAGTTTAGCGCAACACAGTTGATATACTTCAATGACTGAATATCTACCTAATGACAATATGTATTAGTGATTTCTTTTTTCCTCTCTGTGTACAGCGTGTATGAATTTGCTACAGTAGTTTTTTTGATACATATATTTCTTTGTATTACATTTGGTCTAGGTACTCGCCCCTGAAGAAGGGAACAGGGCTTCCCGAAATGCATCGGGCGACAACTAGCAACTACATTTAATGTCATTTCTACATATGGATGAACTTGAAACATAGTGGCTCATCAAGTCACACATATATTTGTATATTTGCTATAGTTATCAATCATACAGATTTATGTAAAGTCATTATTTATGTTCCATTAGATGAGCTGAATAGGCAGGATTATTACTGAATAATCACTGTAAAAAATAAAATTTATGTTGATAAGATTTATGCATATATCTTTTGATTTACTAGCAGGTTACTTCATGTTTACTTTGTGAGAATATTTTCTCTCAGGAACAGTGCATCCTGCATGTAGGCCCCGCTTGCATGTTCACTCATTGTTTTGGGACTATGTAGCCAACATAGTCTTGCAGTTTGCACCCTTAGCTTATTTGGTTAAATTGGCATAAACTTGAGTGCTCCTCTCCTTTTGTAATTGATTTGCATATGGCCATGTCTAAACTGGGGTGGTGTGGAGTGCAAAAAAACGATGGATTTAGGCCGAGATCTCTGTACTGGGGTGAATTTATGACATTGTTCTGCATTCTGTCCATCAACTGTGGTTTTTGCATTTGTCACCCCGAGTGGGATTGGTATGCTCAGACGTGAGTCCCATGCTCTCCACACTACTGGAGTCAAGCTATCCTGGCTGAAGACGGCTGATAGCCAGAAACCGGTCCTAGGATGCTTGATTCCAGTCCAGGAAAGACATGGCTTAGCAGTTTGGGCTGGATTGTTCCCATGAGGCACAGGGTCAAGGCTGATTTGCATATGGCCATGTCTGAACTGGGGTGGTGTGGAGTTCAAAAAAACGATGGATTTAGGCCCAGATCTCTGTACCGGGGTGAATGTATGACATTGTTCTGCATTCTGTCCATCAACTGGTTTTTGCATTTGTCACCCCCGAGTGGGATGGGTATGCTCAGACGTCAGTCCCATGCTCTCCACACCACTGGAGTCAAGCTATCGTGGCTGAAGACGGCTGATAGCCAGAAACCGGTCCTAGGATGCTTGATTCCGGTCCAGGAAAGACATGGCTGAGCAGTTTGGGCTGGACTGTTCCCATGAGGCACAGGGTCAAGGCTGATTTGCATATGGCCATGTCTAAACTGGGGTGGTGTGGAGTGCAAAAATACGATGGATTTAGGCTGAGATCTTTGTACTGGGGTGAATTTATGACATTGTTCTGCATTCTGTCCATGAACTGTGGTTTTTGCATTTGTCACCCCGAGTGGGATTGGTATGCTCAGACGTGAGTCCCATGCTCTCCACACCACTGGAGTCAAGCTATCCTGGCTGAAGACGGCTGATAGCCAGAAACCGGTCCTAGGATGCTTGATTCCAGTCCAGGAAAGACATGGCTTAGCAGTTTGGGCTGGATTGTTCCCATGAGGCACAGGGTCAAGGCTGATTTGCATATCGCCATGTCTGATCTGGGGTGGTGTGAAGTGAAAAAACCCTGATATATTTAGGCCCAGATCTCTGTACTGGGGTGAATGTATGACATTGTTCTGCATTCTGTCCATCAACTGTGGTTTTTGCATTTGTCACCCCGAGTGGGATGGGTATGCTCAGACGTGAGTCCCATGCTCTCCACACCACTGGAGTCAAGATATCCTGGATGAAGACCGCTGATAGCCAGAAACCGGTCCTAGGATGCTTGATTCCGGTCCAGGAAAGACATGGCTTAGCAGTTCGGGCTGGACTGTTCCCATGAGGCACAGGGTCAAGGCTGATTTACATATGGCCATGTCTGAACTGGGGTAGTGTGGAGTGAAAAAAAAGGATTTATTTAGGCCCAGAGCTCTGTACTTGGGTGAATGTATGACATTGTTCTGCATTCTGTCCATCAACTGTGGTTTTTGCATACAAGTTTAGTAAGCACCTTAAATGTGTCTACTACAGATCTAGGTTGTGCCAGGAACGATGGATGTGTGTCACATCACAGATAGAGAGCCTCACCTAGCACATAGTGCTTTGAGGCTGGTCTCTGAGGAAGAATGGGTGCACTGTCAGTGTCACCAAATAGATACAGTGGGTCCCAGTGCCTCGTGGTGCATGCAGTGCTTCAACACCAGTCTGTCTGATGCAGTGGCGACACTAGGGGGGTGCGGGGGGTGCGGATCGCACCGGGTGTCACCCCATCATGGGGTGACACCAATCTGGTTACACTGCTGGCTCGCCTCGCTGTGTAACACAAACACAGCTCTGCACTGCAGTGCAGCTTCAACTCTGCTCTGAGTGTGCTGCTTTATTATGGTGCGCAGCGCCCCCATCTGCTTCTGTTTGCAAATTGAAATACTGCAGTCAGTGCAGTGCTGCCAATGCACGTTGTAACGCACGCACCCACCACCTACTATAGTGGTGATGTGATGGTGCGATGCACGGCGGCGTACCCAGTTTGTGGGTCCCAGGGCCGTCAATCTTTAGAGCTACCAATGACGGCCCTGGGACAGCCCCCGCGCGCTGTGCTCCTCAACGCATCACGGCGGTCGCGCGCCAGCGTACCACGTCTGTGGAGAGACAGTCTCTGTCAGTGTTTGTTATCGCGCGCCGTCATCTCCCCTTCATCCGGTAATGGGTCCGGAGGCCGAGGTGAGAAGAAATGATATTTATTTTATGAAGGAGTTTACTTTAGAAATGGTGGTAAATGGATTTGGGGAGAGTGTTTTTTATATAGTGCTCTTAATTGGGCTTGTCGGAATAATTGGTAGTAAAATTGGATAAGTGTCTACCATAGTGAAAGATCGGATCCGGTGTCCCAAAAAGCGCCAATACACATATGTAAAAAGTGCCTGACTTGCTTTGAACTGTGAGGGAGCGGCGTCGCGCACTACTGTGTTGTGAGTATCCAGTGTCCGATCGTATCAAGTGTTTGAGGTCTGTGAGTAGGTGCCTGGATGTGGGTGCAAATGGAAATGTGGCACACAACAATCAGATCGCATTCATAATCGCATTAGAGTCCCAGTCCCCAAGGTCGGGCCAAGACAGTCACACAGTGGGTGCTATAAAAAAGGAAGCTTTAAAGACGTGTCAAGGAGCGAACTAATGATTTCAGGGCTGGTGCTCGCTATCGCTTCATTATTTATGTGCGCTGGATTGGCGTTGCTGTCAACTCTTTGGGGGTCGGGTTTGGCACTGAAGGTCACTACATTTCCCTAAATATAACCAGGCACTAAATGTGTGCCACCAAACTCAAACCCCCCATTGAAATAGCAGCACCACAATACCGTATGAGGAGCTGGCCGGCGGTCAGGGCCTGTCTGCTTTTACATAGCTGCCAAGGTTTCAGATTGCTATGCGTGACATTTTCGAAATTACAGTGTTATTATGAGTGACATTTCAATGATTATGACTATGAGTGACACTTTCTCACGAACAAAGTCAAGCAATGAAGACGATTGAAACATATAAATGTTAGAACTTAGAAGTTAAACCCGTGTGAGGAATAAGAAACTCTAAAAAAACAAAATCTTAAAACTGCTGCTATACCAGAAATGGAAGGACACTAACTAATATGACACAGAGAGCCCTGCCCCCAAACAGGTCACTTGTTTCTGCTAGGAAGTCTCAGCTTCCATGCTCGCAACAATATCAGAATGCACATTAGTGTTATTAAAAATGTTTACCTAAAGTACAGAGAAACGCCAATAAGAACAGGGCACTCTGCAGCCAGCCAGCCAGCACTTGACGGTAGCGCCTGGAACACAACACTACACAACATTCAGAATTACATAATATTGCAGATGTAAAACAAAATAGATAACAAAAGATAATGCAAATTTTCTTTTAACTCTTCTATGTAGTATGATAGATGCGATGAAAGTATTTCGTAATGGAAAAGGTCAGAAGTTCGTAATGTAAAAAAATAATCCTACTGATTATTTAAGTTTTACTTGTCTTTCATTTTAAAGTTTGTGAGCTATGATTTTATATGCAGTTTAAAGTGAACTGTGCCTATACCTTACACTTGGGCACTGCGAACACCGATGCTGACCAGACATGACAGCCAGAATCGGTTGATCCAGGCGATAGCTGTAATCATTTTCAAACTGGGGCCATACTGCGGGATCACAGGGGTACAGAGTGAGGGAGGTCTGCTCTTTGGCTTGGACGGATGGTGTTCAGACATATGGCTTGGCCCAGGAGCACGACGACTTACAGGCCCCAAAGACCACAAAGAATAGGGTCGCTCTGTGTCACCTTCTCTGGGTGTGGAATTGACAGGCACCCCAGCACACAGCAGAACATGTCCCAACATTACCTAGGACCACAGTTCTGCCTGATGATGGGGACCCCCCCATGTAAACGAGGATATTTGAGGGCATCAAATGCGTCTTACAAATGAGAAGTGGCTTGTCACGATTGTCGAGCAGGTGCAGTGTTGTTCTGCTGCCCCAGCCCCACAGCCGGTGAGGCACCAGCCACAGCTAGAGTGAGTATACTCATTATGGTCACTGTTCTAGTGGAGCTACAGGCTTTGAGGCCTCCGGTTCAGCTGCTTCAACTTTAGTTTGCTCAGTATCAGACATGTTTAAAATAATTGGAGAAGAATTGGAGATTACCTTGTGACACAGACACTTACTTTTACTCTGTAGCAGGCAGCGCCATCAGAGGAAAGGGCCAACCCGCTGCAACGACTTTCTGCAGCCCCGCATAAGGGCTCCTGGCAGCAGCCGCGGTTATTTGCCATCTGTGTCCACTGGCGGACTCAGAGCGGATGAGGGCCATGCGGTAAGATATGAGGGGGTGACACCATGAGTTACCAGCACCGGGTGACACCAACCCTAGTGACGCCACTGGTCTGATGGACAGTAACACTTCACAATACTCAAAACACACTTTTACCAAGTGGGACCCTACAGCACAAGGGACCTTTTATCCACACAAACATTTACCACATGGAAGGTAACATGCATCACACAAGACATTTTTTGAATACATGCCTTGGTACTCTGCCGTTTAACATACAATCACGAGGCAGGATCTTAACCCAAACCCAGTGACTTACTTAACCATATAGATATTGGCCACGTCAGGCTCTTTACCACACAGATGGAACTTACTCCTTACACTGGGAACTTTACTAAACTGGTATGTGTCAGCTTGTTATATCACACGTGTCTTACCACGAGACCTTTACCAGAGGGACATTGATCACATGGTCCTTGGCCCTGTGTGACTTTGATCATACTACTTCCACATACGATTTTGTTTCACCACATGGGACATTTACTCTAGTACACAGACATTTTAGAACACCTAGCCAGTCGTACCTCTCCTGTGCAGCTTTTGGACCCTCCAATAAGTTATAAAAAAGCATCAATGGCATGCAATTCACTCACAAAGCCGCAGGCTCACAGTCAGTTGCAATATCATGATGGCTCAAGTTTCATAACCCCTGCTGTGTGGCCTGGATACAGCAGCCTGGCCTCACCGCAGAGAACAAGACATTATCAGTATATTAAAGTGACTACCAACTACTCGTCTTAACTCTGACCTGCAGCTTTGGTGGCACGTACAGGTGCAGACGCTGGCACATTGGTCCTATCCTACCGCACGAGACAGCGCACATGCAGTTTACACTGTGCATGACACAATACAGTCTCACCACAGCCGGTCTGCCCCACCCGGAAGAACACGCATCTGTGCTCGCCACGCAGCATGTACAATGTGTGGTGTAAATAAAATTATATAAGGTTGGCTGGTCTGGCCTCAGCCAGTCATTCACTGTTGCGTGTCATGCTCTAATCTTCTGAACAGGCAGGGCATGCCTCTAAGGTTCAGCTTGGCCTACCGTGCCTGCAATGATACCCGCCACCCAATGATGTAATCCCTGTAGGCTGCTCCTCTCACGCAGCACAGCATTTATGGTGCTTGCAGGGCTTTAAGTGGGGAAAAAACTGGGGGTGCTCTAAAAGGGGTGTGACAAATTTTTTAAAGGGGTGTGGCCTATCCGAGTAGGGGCGTGGTCTAAATCAAGATAACTAACTAGCATTGTGTGCTTAAGAAAATCATGGAGTCGCATCCAGCAAAGGATAATAAAATAGGCAAAAAAGTATATTTATTAAGTATAAGCCATAAAATACCAAACACTTTAAAAAAAAATGTAAAAATGATTTACTTTACTTAGAAATCTATTGCAGGATTTACCAAAACCCTTGAAGATATTCACTGTGTCTATTTTGCTGGGGTTTCTCACAACAATTTTCTTCCGCAGTCCTTCTACCTTTTGCCAGCCAACTGTTTACATACAGCTTTGCGTCAAATGTTTCAAATGGAGGACCATTGAGTTTTACCCATAGGCATGAAGAAATGGTCTCTACAAGAAGAGAGGCCCTTGTTGGACTAGCAATTAAGTTCATTGTGCTGAAACCTCTCTCGCAATCCGCATTACTTGCTGGCAGGGTTTCCATGCAAACTACTAACTTTTTTAATGCTTCAGGGTTTTTTTTCCACCGAAATCTTTGAAAAGTCTAAAAGCTTGGATAGTATCTCTTGCTGGCAGCTGAAACTCTGAACACAGTTTCTGGATCTCTGTTTCACCATAAAGAATGCATTCATTGCCAGAAGGCAAGTTGCCGGCATCTAGAACACTGAAGCTGGCTATAAGTTCTTTCCCAGAATTCGGGGCACATTGTTTATTGATATTTACAGACAGACTTTGGTAAAACTGATTTGGATTAAGGGCAACAGAGTTACTTCTACCATGGAAAAGATGAACATTCTTAAATTTGCCCTCGTCAACTGCTCTCTGAGACGCAGAGGCAAACTCTCCTGGTGAGTCCTTCATTGCTCTAAATATACGTACTTGACTAACCAAAGTCTGTGGGCATTAACAATTGTAATGTCCCTCCTCTGTAAGGAGAGTGATAACACTTTGAGCTCTTGAAGTGCATCTCACGTTACCCCCAAATCTCTGATAAAAGAATAGGATGTAAGCTTCTTCAAGAGACCTTCATACTTACTCCGGTCTCTTATGGGTCTGGCTGGGTCTTTAGAAGCATTCTCAAAATGTTTGCACAAGGCAGAGAAGCAGTTCCAAACAGCTTTCACAGATCTGTAACTGGATGCTACCCATCTAGTATCAAGCATTTTCCCTAACATCTGAAGCTGTACACATAGCTCCCTGGTGGCCAGATTTAGCTCTCTCTCGTTTTTAGGTGACATGCTGTATGTGGCTTACAATGAGTCCATGAAAATCTTGAAGTGATTGACCCCGGCAACCTCATCAACTGTATCTGCCACAGCAAGTTCTAGTCTGTGAACTAAACAGTGCCATGTCAGTACAAGATTTGGGAATTTTTATTTCAGCAATGCTACTGCTCCTCCTTTTTTCCCCAGACATTACTGCTTCTACATCTGAACATACTGCAATCAAGGTATCACGTAGCAGACTTTTTTTGAGTCCAACTTTTTCGAAGTAGCTTAGGAGAGCTGTCTTTACGCCTGTATCCCTGAGTTCCCAGCTCTTCTTAGGCCCTTGGAGACGGGCAGAGCACACAGCACAGCTCCTCTTCAAGTTAGGGGGACACAGCACACAGCAGACAGTCCCTTCCTCAGCAATCACAGTAACTGTAGGTCATCTCTCATAGACTCAGCATGGATTCCTTCTTGATCACAACGTTTCCTAATCTATTTTTCTTGGGGCTCCAGTCCTACTTTTATACCCCAAAAGTCTTTGTTTTGCTTGTGTGAGGGGTCCTGGACCCAATCTAAACCACTTCTGGGTGTACTCTGCCTGTGCACCTCTTCATCCTTTGTGAGTGTGGGCCAGGGCCATCAGAAGCACCGCAAGAGGTGGAGCCAGCATTGTGGCAGGCAGGCACAATGCCTATTGAGACCCAGGTGCTACTCCTCCCACCACTCTACATGCAGATGGGTCTATTCAGCCTTGTGCCTACTCAGCCAGCCTCCTGGAGCTGCCCCCAGCCCCTGTCACTCACAAACCAGACCCTCCAGGATTTCGCGGTTTGCAACGAAAACGACACTTTTGTTAAAATACCGCGATTTTTTCAAAAGTGCACCGAAAACGGCACTTTTGTAAAAATTCGCAATTTTTACAAAAAAAAGTACCCGCAAAATCGGCACTTCTCCATTTCCGGTGAAAGTAAGATTGCAGGTATGGCCTTGCTGGTGGCCTTTAAACCAGGCGGATTGCAATTCTGACATTGTTTGAGGCTTTGTCTCAATTCATGAATACTTAGTAAGCTTGACTACTGCAATAACCTACTAGTAGGCTTTCATCAGTATTCCTTCACCTCATTGTACAAGATCTTAAATTCGGGCACCATAACCATATAGAATCTCCTTAAACACACTCCCACAATAAAGGCACCAAGCTGGCTGTCTTCCGCCAAAAGCAGGGCCACTTTATGCTAGAGATACCAGTAAAAAGTATGTCCGTAGTTCATCCCATGACTGACTTCCCTGTTTTCTAGCCTGTTATAATATCTGCCTACTAGAAGCTTCTATTCTAAAAAAACACCCTTGTGTGGCATCAACTTTTGTTGCTTCTTCACATGTGATACTCAATTGGTACCTCCCTGCAGACTGTTTCTGCCTACACTCACATTATGAATTCCTTCATTTCCATATGGCAGAACATCCGTGCAGAATGTGAAAAACCTCCAAAGAGTTGCATATTTACAAAATGTGTGACTGCCTGACCCATTCTACAAAAGAACCTCATAAGCGACTATGTCAATAGTACAATAGAGCGGGGAAAAGGGAAGTACACACTGAAATTTAGCGGCATTTTGCGGCACTTTATTTTGCAATTTATGCCCCCGGAGCCCGCCACACACTGGGCACACGGAGAGCCCAACCAACAATAAAAAAAAGAACGAATGCCAGGAGGGGCCCGCCGTATGCCCAGTGTGCGGCGGGCTCCGGAGGCATAAATTGCAAAATAAAGTGCTGCAAAATGCCGCAAAATTTCCATATTTGTGCCGCTAAATTTCCATATTTGTGCCGCTAAATTTGCTAACCCATGCCGCTATATCCTGGGGGGTCTGACAAACCAGACCGTCAATACACAACCAGGCAGAGGCACACAGAAAGATTGAACAGGAAAATAGCCACTTTCTCAACGTGCTATTTCCAAACTTAGTATTTAAAAACCATCTCCACTAAAGGATGTGTTATTAAATTCTGAGTTCAGGGATACCAGATTCCATTTGTCTATCTTGCCGTTATGGGAAGATATGCAGGTAAAAATGTCACACAGCATTCCCCATGTTATCCTATGGGCAAGATAGCCTTTCAATAGTGAAAAACGAAATTGGCAATATTTCACTATCAAGACATGTTACCCACACTAGTAACATCAAACAAAAACCAGGACGTCTGCTCACCCTATCTTTGAGGCCCGAAAATCGAGCCCCCTTTCGAGGCCCCCCAAAAAACTGGGGGGGCTCAGCCCCTCACAGCCCCCCCCCCCCACTTAAAGCCTTGGTTGCTTGTACATGCTGGCAGTTTTTTTTAATACAATGCTGTGCACACCGAGGCGAGGTCTAACAGGGACTGCGCTGTGATTTTGTGGGGCGGCCCCATCCCACGAGCAATAGCATGCAAAAGTAAAAACTTGTCATTTTTGTCCTGCTTCCGCTATATTCAGTTCAGTGCTTCATGTAAGCTGTTAAAACAGTAAACTACGCACTTTTTAATTACTCCTACCGTAGCACCAAGGCGCGCAACACCCATTGGGCTCACGGGGCTTCAGCCCCCCCCCCCCTCCCTCCCCCCCTGTCGTGTGTCAGCCCGGGCTGATACAGCTTTGCGGGCTGGCGAGCATCTAATATGGAATAAAACATTCAGAAGGGCGACTCATAACAAGTCTCCACCGTAAACCCACTGAAAGAAACACTTTACTAAATTACAGCAGTCATCACCCCCGTGCCCTAAGAGATTCACTGCCCTACTCCCAGTTCCTACGTATTCGTAGGAACTGTTACTACAAACAGGATTACTTTGCGGAAGCAAAAACATTGAGCCTTAAATTGAGACAACGTGGCTATCCACGAAAATTGGTACGTCGCTCACTAAAGAGAGCATGGTATTGCCCAAGAGAGACATTATTAGAACCCCGCATTAGGAACAACCAGGATAGAATTACATGTGTGACCACATTTTCCCCTGCATCTAATGCAATTAGAAAAAGTGTCCTAAAACATTGGCCAGTGTTGAATGCTGGTGCCCTAAACCTTGAAAGACCATTGTTTGCTTTTAAAAGAGCGAAAAACATTAAAGACCATTTGGTCTGTGCCTCACTACCACAACCAGACACCAGAACTACCCTAAATGATATGTGGAATTTGCCTACTCTGAAAGGACATGCTAAATGCGGACAATGTATCTCCTGCGATTCGACTATTGAAGGCAAAACTTTCTCGTATGGCACAATTAAATACGAAAGGCACCATTTCACAAACTGTAATTCGCACAATGTAATTTACGCAATTCTATGTCCATGTATGTTGATATATATAGGACAGACAAGTCAGAAGATCAAGCTGCGGATGGGCCAACACAGAAGCCGAATTCGATGCCAAACTGCCAATGCGCCCCTTGTGGAACATTTCAAGGAAAAAGGGCATACTGAAAATGAGTTCACATGGACAGTGATCACACAGGTGAAAGCTCCCCCACGAGGAGCAGACATTTCGCAAATTTTGAATAAGGAAGAATTACATTGGATCCTGAGAACAGACAGTATTCGAAAGGGGCTCAACAGGGTCGAGGATTGGACCTCTTTGCTCTGAAAAATACTTATGTTAATTTATCTCCAAAGCTTGTTCAGCAAAAATTCACTGTTCAAGGTTTTTGAAACTGTATATATGTCACTTCACTCACACTGTGCACTTTTTATATCACCTGGGTGTTTCGTCGACACCAGTCCAACATGGCCGCCGCCGTTTTTAGTCCTTTTTCTATTATAAGTAGCCTGCTCCACCCTCTCCCAGCAGCGATACCCGCCAGAACCCCACCGTCCGGCCATCCAGCTAGACGCTAATGTAAGTAATGTAGGCTGTTTTGCCCTTCCTGTATTCGGCTTCTGCCGTTGGCACGAAGCTATCACCTTAAGCATTAGGCTTACCCTTGTCCAACCTGCTCACTGGTGCCCATTTGTGTTTCCCAGATATCCCGTAGTCGGGATCTTCGGACTGCCGTAGCATCTTGCATGGCGCCATATATCCTTACAAGCCCCACGAATGTCGGAGTTATCCCTTCGTAGATATCCCGCACCCGGGATCTTCAGACTGCCATAGCAGCACGCAAGGAGCTAAGGAATTCAAGTAAGTCCCGCAAGAGCCGCAGTCACCCCTATTGTTTCCGTGCCTTCCGCGGCTGACATTTTTTCATTTTTCACTTTCTTAGCTCACTGTTATCTCTTCCTGCCGTCCAAGCTGCGTGTGAGTATAAAGCGCTGACTTTCCCTAGCACAGGCAACACTTGTGTAATTGAGCGTTATATGCTAACGGGTGTATTTATTAAACTTATTCCCAACAGTTACTATCCATGCGGTTCACATTATTTTTTACCGCCGAACTCCAGTCTGGGACTCTAAACTAAACTCCAAGGTAATTACATTACCATGTTGGTTGTGATTTCATAGAGGTTGCTAACAGGCACTTCACCCTATCCAATGTACACTGCGCCGTTTCTTTCATTTTTTTGACACTTGCCTTGAACACAGTTTAGAAAACTACACTGCCACTTCACTGCGCCGATTTTTTCCTCTTGCCCCTGTGTACATCTAGAATGCTTGTTAAATGTCTTCACAAAACACTGCGCCGTTTCAGCCTATAAATCGACATTTTCACGGTCTAAACTTCACTGCGCCGACTTTTTAATTAAGGTTCTACTCTTTTTTAAGAAACATCACTACTTCACTCTGGTAACAACCATGTGCCAGATTCCTGGAAGTATCTGTTTTTACACAGGTTACCTTCTCACAATATATTTCCACAACAGCACTTTTTAAATCTTTGCATGCTGTATGTAGGAACCAATCAGGAGACAATGCACTCATGCCTAGTAATGTCTAATGGAAATTTCTCTCTATTTTTTTCCTCTCTTTTTTCCCATGAAATGTTGATTTTATATTATGCAGTTGCTTTACAATGTTCAAATACTTTCCAAGACAAACATGATAAACTGTTTTTGTCCTGATGATGATGCATATATCCTTAAGCTGCATCGAAACGTCGTCGACCTTAATGCTCCATATGTTTATTTGAATTTAAGAAATGTCTAGAACAATGGATTGCTACAAAAGTATTCTAGTCTGCAACACTGAATAAGAGTACAGACCGCTTTTTGCGCCTCTTTCATAAGTTTATGTCACTTGTTTTGTCTTGTCTCTTGTGGGTCACAGGTTGTGCCCACTCTTGTATAAATGTTGTATATATGACTTAATATAAAAAAAAGCTAAATTAAATCCTGTCCGGCTGGACAGAGGTCATACAAACTATCTAGTGTATGTCTATTTTCGCACACGATCCTTAATTACTAGGGTCCTCTGTTCTGTACAATAAGAGCATCTAATTGCAGCCGCACCCGAGTACTTAACAGGTCTTTAAAAAAACATTTCCTTGTAAATGAGGGGTTTGTTGTTTGTTCACCCCTTCTGTCTATAGTTGGAAGAATTAGCTCCCTTCCCGAAATATTTTTCAGCCTCCCCCCCCGAAATTTGGCTCTAGTTGCCTGCCTGGTAGCACCATTAATTGAACACTCATAATAGTTGTCCGATTTTTCACAAACATCTATCATCTAGTCCCATTTCCTTCACTCGTTTTTCGACCTCACACGTACCTGTGACCTGCAGCTAGAGCTGATAAAAATTAAACTACTCCATTGGCAAATTAGAATATATTTTATATTAAGTAGTTTACAAATTTCATAACTCTCTAGATACCATTACTAAACTGAATACATATGCCTTGAAGGAATGAGAGGTGAGCTATGTTTATGTTTGAATTAACTGGTCAAGCAACCCCAGCCCTCAAACCCATGCGCGCCATAATAATTGTCTACTACAATACCTGCTGCAATTCAAAACTTCCAATGTCCCATTGGTTGGTCTGAGCCTGAGACAGACCAGAACTTTCAAGGCCCCAGCCTGCCTAGAGCCCAGCTCAAGCACGTCATCAGCCCTCAAATATAATTAACCAATTGGAGTGGCATACTCAGGGAGGCGTGCACGACTGACATCACTCGCGTGATGCAGTCATCATGCCTGGACCCATGCTTGACATATCAGGCAGACATGCATCTGAACTGAAGCCTCCTTCGAGGCCGGACGTTTTGAATGGTAGCAGGTAAGCACCTTTATTTTTAGGAATTACGAGCCCATCGCACAAGGGGATTAAAATTCAGTAGCCCCGGATCTGGTAAATAGATGCCAGCGCTAAGCACCGGCAGAAATTAAGCACTGTGTATAAAGCGCGCACTGAGCAGGCAGCCAGAATGAAAGAAAGCAGATAGCACATTTATATGTAAAACGACTTTCATTATGGCACAATATTCCGCATGAAGATAGCCGCTCCATTTGAGATGAACAGAGCTTTATGTTTTAGTGTCTTTGATTACTGGCTCTTTCTGTCTGATCTGTCGATGATGCTCAATGTCATTATTCCATTCTTTTCTCCTTCGCCCTCTCCTTTTCTTGTGTTTCCATTGCGTTGCTATATTTTTAAAACATTTGGATGCTTTCCACCATCCCTATTTTACAGTTGGCAACTGGTGCCATTCTTAGGTCGCCTCCCAGTGCTGAAGGGTCATTGTCTATGTCCAGTGCAGCTGAGGCTGACTCTTGCGCGTCCTTGGGGCCCAGTAAAAGGCTGTGGTCTGTGCAAAGGGCAGCACTGAGATACCGCCGATTTGTAGCAAAAACAGAGGAGCTTGTTCTTTCCCACGGGAACCATTTGGTACGAAGGATGCCCATTATCGCACCATTTATTTCTATTTTACTATCTATTCCCACACATTTCGGACTTTTCTGTAGAGTATAACTCGGTCCTGACGCTATTGTAAGTGCTCCTCTGCTTTCCACCCTATAATAAATTCATTGATTGATGTGCCAAAATAACTGAGAGTGTGTTTTGAGTTTAGCGCAGTATAAATTCACTGATTACAGTTTTCTATTTGTAACCACTTAGAGTTTTAGATATTTTATTCGGTTCTCCAGACCTTCCTAAACAGAATTCTTTGAATACCGATTTCCTGACATTTATTTTAGTGTGGGTGATGTGGGAGGCTATTCTATTTCTGAGTGACATTTTTGCAGGTAAATATTAGTTTACATTTCCTGCAACATCCTTAAAAAAATTACTTTTAGATCAAAACAGTAGCTCACACACCTATGAGAAACGGGAAGGCATTACATACATTATTTGCATTAATATTAGTGAGCTGCTGTTGTGTTGAAATATTGAAAACACATGACATCACTATCCATGAATATTGTAGATGTAAACACATTAGGAATTTTGGAGGAATGGCTGTGCACTCTCACTGACCTGGTCAACAAGCATTTGCAATGCAATAGGTCTCGCATTAGGAAAGTTTGAACTATTGGTATTGTAAATGACTTTATTTTATTTTTGTGTTGGTTTTGAAAATAGCGAAATTAATAGCGTTGTCATTTACAATGCCAATACTTTTAACTTTTGCAAAGGTGACACCTATAGCATTTGTAATGCAACATGTTTTGTATTTACGTGACTTAGATGTATTGATATTACAAATAACAATGGCTTTTAAATTTTTTAAATAATTAATACTTAAATAAAAGTTGTAATTTTTAATGGCAATAGCTTAAACTTTTGTGAAGATTATGTTCAGTGTATTTTATTGTGACGAAAATCAGAAGTGAAATATGATTATCTTTTTGTGACATTTGTAATAAAGCTTGAAACGTTGAGAGAACATATTTGAACCAGTTGTTGTTGAATTGTTGCACAGATTGATGCTGTTGTGGAGCTGAGTGATTTGATGGCGATGAGTGATGCTGTGGCGTTCAGTGATGCTGTGGTAGCACATAGTGATGTTGTGGTGCCCCTGAGTGATGTTGTGGTGCCCCTGAGTGATGCTATGGTACCCCTGAGTGATGCTGTGGTGCCCCTGAGTGATGCTGCGGTGCCCCTGAGTGATGCTGTGGTGCCCCTGAGTGATGCTGTGGTGGTGCGATTGACAGATAGAGGGAGGGTGATAGATAGATAGATAGAGGGAGGGCGACAGATAGATCATCATTGCAACAGACATGGCTTCCATCTGGCGCCAAGGGTCGCAAGCGTTGATTATTGGGAGGTGTCGCAAGCGTTGATTATTGGGAGGGGAATGAGGCCTTGTCAATTGCTCCCCTCCACGGCCATCCTTGTTGGGCAAAGGGAGGGGTGGAAGGTTGCAGCCAGAGGCCACCATCCTCGCAAACACACAATCGTGCAAGAAAGAACCGCTATCCCCATTAAAAGCCGAATGAATGTTGTGCCAAATGAATGTTGTGTAATCGTGCCATAGACGTGCTGTCAAATGCGCTCGCCACTCTCTTCGAAAGCGTTTATAGGAGGAACACTATTAGGTAATGAGCTTTGCAAACTAAAAAAAAAGCCAATAGCTTACACTTTCCTAATGCAAGTCCTATTGGCTATGGCAATGCTTGGTAGCAAGCAAGGACAGTGCTGTTGTGTTGCTGAGGGATGCTGTTGTGGTGCTGAGTGATGTGGTGGTGTCCCAGAGTGATGGTGGTGGTGTCCCAGAGTGATGGTGGTGGTGTCCCAGAGTGATGGTGGTGGTGTTCCAGAGTAATGTGGTGGTGTCCCAGAGTGATGTGGTGGTGGTGAAAGGCGTGCGGCGGTGGTGTGAGGCGTGCAGCAGTGCCAGGAAGTGGAAAAAAAAATCCCACTGACTGAAGCCGTCTCCATCTAGGTTTCCACAACAATATACATTTCGATCAACATCTGAGCTGCTACAATCCTTAAGCAAAACGTAAAGGAGCTACCTTTTCAGAGAGAAGTACATTACTATACAATAGGTATGACCATTTGTCCCGAATTGTAACTCCAAGCTCTGTTGTGCTCTGCCTACTGTTTCACTCTTTGCAAATATCTATATACACCAGCACTGGCTTGTCGGGCATACTTGAAGGCCTTGAAGCGCAAGAGAAGAGCGAGCGAGGGAGGCAACCAGATGTGCGGCAGGTGCTTTTCCCCACGGTTGGGCATAGACACTACCATCACATGCAGTGCACAGAAGATTACATTAAATATTTATGGTATATTTTGCATTTCCCTTGAGATTTACATTATGTTAATTGCTTCTTTGTTCTGTGGATCATGGGACACATAAATGATCAAAGACAAA